>NW_027362768.1:171834654-174594200 GCF_046119375.1 Phyllobates terribilis
GGAGGGAGGAGGAAGGGAGGAGGGAGAAGGGAGGAGGGAGGAAGGGAGGAGGGAGGAAGGGAGAAGGGAGGAAGGGAGGAAGGGAGGAGGGAGGAAGGGAGGAGGGAGGAAGGGAGGGAAGGGAGGAGGAAGGGAGGAAGGGAGGAGGGGCTCAGGGGTCCGGAACACGGGAGGGAGGGGGGGGGCTCGGGGTCCGGAACACGGGAGGAGGGGGGGGGGCTCGGGGTCCGGAACACGGGAGGGAGGGGGGGAGGGGCTCGGGGTCCGGAACACGGGAGGGAGGGGGGAGGGGCCCGGAACACGGGGAGGGGGGGGGCTCGGGGTCCGGAACACGGGAGGGAGGAAGGGAGGAGGGAGGAAGGGAGGTAGGGAGGAAGGGAGGAAGGAGGAAGGGAGGAGGGAGGAAGGGAGGAGGGAGGAAGGGAGGAGGGAGGAAGGGAGGAGGGAGGAAGGGAGGAAGGGAGGAAGGAGGAAGGGAGGAGGGAGGAAGGGAGGAGGGAGGAAGGGAGGAAGGGAGGAGGGGCTCGGGGTCCGGAACACGGGAGGGAGGGGAGAGGGGGCTCGGGGTCCGGAAAACGGGAGGGAGGGGGAGAGGGGCTCGGGGTCCGGAACACGGGAGGGAGGGGGGAGGGGATCGGGGTTCGGAACACGGGAGGGAGGGGCTCGGGGTCCGGAACACGGGAGGGAGGGGGGGAGGGGCTCGGGGTTCGGAACACGGGAGGGAGGGGCTCGGGGTCCGGAACACGGGAGGGAGGAGGGAGGAAGGGAGGAAGGGAGGAGGGAGGAAGGGAGGAAGGAAGAGGAGGAGGAAGGGAGGAGGAAGGAGGGAGGAAGGGAGGAGGAAGGGAGGGAGGGAGGGAGGGAGGGAGGGAGGGAGGGAGGGAGGGAGGGAGGAAGGGAGGGAGGAAGGGAGGGAGGGAGGGAAGGGAGGAGGGGCTCGGGGTCCGGAACACGGGAGGGAGGGAGGGGGGGGGCTCCGGTTCCGGAACACGGGAGGGAGGGAGGGAGGGGCTCGGGGTCCGGAACACGGGAGGGAGGGGGGAGGGTCCGGAACACGGGAAGGGAGGGAGGGGGGGGGCTCCGGAACACGGGAGGGAGGGAGGGGGGGGGGGCTCCGGTTCCGGAACACGGGAGGGAAGGGGGGGGGGCTCCGGTTACGGAACACGGGAGGGAGGGGGGGGGGCTCCGGTTCCGGAAACACGGGAGGGAGGGAGGGGGGGGGGGCTCCGGTTCCGGAACACGGGAGGGAGGGAGGGGGGGGGGCTCCGGTTCCGGAACACGGGGAGGGAGGGAGGGGGGGGGGGGGGGGGGGGGCTCGGGGGTCCGGAACACGGGAGGGAGGGGCTCGGGGTCCGGAATACGGGAGGGAGGGAGGGGGGGGGCTCAGGGTCCGGAATACGGGAGGGAGGGAGGGGGGGGGGCTCAGGGTCCGGAATACGGGAGGGAGGGGGGGGGGTCAGGGTCCGGAATACAGGGCTCCGGGCCGGCCACCCCTCCTGCCGGGCTGCACTCACCAGGCGCGGCCGCTTCCCGGTCACGTCCCGCACACGTCCTTCTGCAGAGAGAATAAACGAGGAGATGAGCGCAGTGACACCGGGGAGGGATCAGACATGGCGGCGCCTCCTCCCCGCTCACCTGCCTTCTCCTTCTGCAGCCACATGCGGTTCAGCCTCCCCTGCTGCTTCTCCTCGTTTCTCGCCATGTTTACGTTCACTTCCGGTCAGCTGACACCACGGTCACATGATGTGAGATGGGCGGAGAGATCGTTGTCTTGACCACAAGAAGCTTCTGCAGTGTCTCCACCAATAAGCAATGAGGGGGCGGAGCCATGTGTAAAACATGCGCAGAAGGGGAGAGTGGTCACTTGGGAGGTCGCTGTGTACTGACTGCTAATGTGTCACCATGGAAACGAACTCATACAGGACCACTACTCCCATCAGCTAACGTGTCTGCTCATACAGGAGAACTTCATGTATTTTCCCATAATGGAGCCTTCACTCCCGGCCTGGATGAGAAATTATAAGGCAGTATGGTGGCTCAGTGGTTAGCACTGTAGCTTTGCAGCTATTGGGTCCTGGGTTCAAATCCCACCAAGGGACAACATCTGCATGTAGCTTGTATGTTGTTTGTGGGGGTTTCCTCCGGGTTCTCTGGTTTCCTCTCACACTCCAAAGACAACTGATAGGGAATGTAGATTATGAGCCTCAGTGGGGACAGTGATGATAATGTCTGTACTGCACTGCAGAGCATGATGGCGCTATATAAGTGAGTAAACAATAATTATCTCTGTGCTGGAGATAAAGTAAAATGTCCCTGTAGTGTATACAGCCCAGATATACCAGTGACATCATGAAATAGTAGCCTCCAGCAAGTGACATCACAGCCTCTGATCCTGTGATGTCAGACCCTTACACTAGTAGCCTCCAGCAGTGACATCATAGTCCCCAATACAGTGACATTTTAGCCTCCAGTCATCATGGCCACCGGAGGACACACACAGAAGAGACCCCGGTGCAGGAACAGTATATGGGACCATTGCAGTCCAGTAGCTCCTCATTTCCTCCTGCTTTGGAGGTGGTAGTGGCCCCCTGACCTCCTGGGCCCCTGTGTGATTGCACCAGTGATATCTCCCCCCTGATCATGGTCCCCGGCACTGATACATTATTATATGGGGCCATGCCTCTGCTCTGTCTCATAGTCCTGCAGCTCTGGTCATCCCTATCCCTTATCCGTATGCTGTAAGGCAATAGTTCCATTGTGGATATCAGCCCGGTGTTTCCCTACAGATATCTGAGGCTTTCTACCAGGATTCCTGATGTGGGAACAATGGCTGCACCGCAGATTCACACAAGTGTGAGCCAAAAGCGCGTCATCTCAAGCTCCTTCTCATATGGAGCCACAGCCGGTTTCCATAGAGGTTTTTGAACAATCGCTTCTTGCAAAAAAAAGGTGTCCACCATGCTGCAACTTCCTACATCTCTCACCTTTATCTTCCAACCTACTTGATCTCGTCATTCATCCACTGACTTCAACTACTAGAATATCCTTGTATGTATAACAGTGTGAGCATTATACAATGATCAGTGTACAATGTATAAATTAAATATATGGTAAACTACACTTGTAGGCAAAATGAGAAATCATTTACACAACGTTTACATTTATATAACTTTAATATACATATAATAATCGCTGTAAACACTTCTGCCCTACACCAGCAGCAATCAGACCACATGTAATAACTTGTTATGACCTGCAGGTGTCACTATTACCACTGTACTATAGTGCAACAGGTAGAAAATGTCAATAGCAACAGTGACCCCTGCTGGCCATAGACAGGTACTGATCACCATACAAAGAAGCCATAAATAAAAGTGAAAGCATTTTTTGAGTTAAATATATCAGTTTCTTAGTGACTTTTTGCTCCGTTTGGAATATTCGGGAAGCAGACATTTTAACGAATTACTGTGGCCCCAGTGATAAACAGTAGCATTGCTGCAGTAAACAGTTCTCATTAAAGTACACTGCATACAATTGGCTGATAACAGAAAACAATACATTTCATTTAACTCCACAGTACTTAGAAGGAGATGGATGTTATATTTATTACCTCTAAGATATTTCTTATTGCATTTTTCATTTAAAGGAATATCCAAATTTTGTAAATCAGTGGCATACTGCAGATTGCCAGTGCTCTGGGTAATGCAAGTATTTTGCCCCCTATAACCCGTGAGCTGACTGTTAGCAGTCCAGGAGTCCAGTATTGAACCCGTTACTCGTATTGTAATTCTAGGAAAATACTGATTAATTATGGTTTGCGCTTTTACATCTTAGTTTATTATACATAAAATGGAAAAAATAAAGTTATATATTTTTGCTTTTCATTTTTTATTACATTTTTTTTTGTACAATTGTATTATTATTTACTTTAGCCATGACGCTATCCCTAACCCTAGTCCTAAACCAAACACTTACCCAGTACCTGACCCTAATTAGATTTAGAAAAGTGTAATAATATGAAAACAGCTCTTAGTAATGGATGAAGACATTAGTGAATTGTGCGTACAGCACAGAATTTAATACTGATTTTACCCATTATCTGCTAATCCTTTGTTATTGCGATCGCTTCTTATGTAAAGCGCAGTAGACGAGATAAGTTTGTTACAGGCTACTCTGCTCTGCATAGGCAGCAACCAAGACGGCAAAGCTCAATTCACTGTATATATATAATATAATATATATAATAGTTTATTTTTATAGCGCCAACATATTCCGCAGCACTTTACAAATTTTAGGGGGGACTTATACAGACAATACAGAATAAGCATATCTCATATCGAACGGAGTGAGGGCCCTGCTCGCGAGCTTACAGTCTATGAGGAAGTGGGGGAGACACAAAAGGTAAAAAGTACATATATTGTATAATGCAGCCTTGATATACTGAATAGGATAAATAATAATACATGGACTGGTCGCCAGCCAGTATGTGTGCAGTCCTGACAGAGGCTTTTATGTGCATGGTTGGTTTGAACCCGAAGTTGAAGAAGATTTTAATATGGGGGAAAGCTGGGATGGACAGAGTGTGTTTAGGTGATACGCCAGTCTAAAGAAATGTGTTTTTAGGGTTCGCTTGAAACTGTGGGTATTGGGAATTAATCGAACTGTCCTGGGTAGTGCATTCCAGAGAATTGGCGCAGCACGCGAGAAATCTTGGAGACGGGAGTGGGAAGTTCGGATTATGGAGGATTTTAGTTTCAAGTCATTTGCAGAACGGAGGGCACGTGTAGGGTGGTAGACTGAGACAAGGGAGGAGATGTAGGGGGGTACTGAAGCATGGAGCGCTTTGTGGGTAAGCGTGATAAGTTTAAAACGAACTCTATATTGGATGGGCAACCAATGCAATGACTGGCACAGGGAAGAGGCATCTGAGTAGCGGTTGGCGAGGAATATGATCCTGGCTGCTGCGTTCAGGACGGATTGGAGAGGGGAGAGTTTAGTAAGAGGGAGACCGATTAGTAGAGCGTTGCAATAGTCAAGACGAGAATGAATAAGAGCGACAGTAAGAGTTTTTGCCGAGTCAAAGGTGAGAAAAGTCCTGATTCTTGAGATGTTTTTGAGGTGTAGATTACATGAACGAGCGAGTGATTTGATGTGAGGAGTGAAAGAAAGATCTGAATCAAAAATGACCCCAAGACAGCGGGCTTGTAGCTGGGGAGTAATGGTTGAGCCACAAACGGAGATGGCAATATCGGGCACAGGTAGATTAATGGAGGGAGGAAAGACGAGGAGTTCAGTTTTTGACAGATTCAGTTTTAGGTAGAGGGAGGACATAATGTTAGACACAGCAGAAAGACAATCACTGGTCTTTTGTAGTAATGCCGGGGTGATGTCCGGAGCAGAGGTGTATAATTGGGTGTCATCAGCATAGAGATGGTACTGAAAACCGAATCTACTGATTGTTTGTCCAATAGGACTGTACTGAGCTTTGTCATTCAGTCGCTGGCCCATGCAGAGCACAGCAGACAATGATAAAGCCATCTCGCCTGCTGAGCTCTGCTTAAGCAGCGCCCGGTTGGCACTTAAAGAAGAAGCGCCACTTGCAAGCAGTGATCATTTGATAGTGTGGTCGGACATATTATTGGTGCAACCTGTGCAGCCACAGGGGCCCAAGAGGTAAGGGCCACTACCACCTCCATAGCAGGTGCAATTGAACTGTTGGACTGCAAAGGACCCATATACTGTTCTTGCACAAGGACCTCTTCTGACTGTGTCCGCCAGTGGTGGGTGGTGTGCAGGGGTGTAAAATGTTGTACCCCCAAACACTACCCCTGTGATTCAACAACTAATGGACCAAAGCACAATACCAGCGCTGTGCCTCCTTCATTCTCAGGATCAGATGATAAAGTCATGGCATATCCCGGCAATATACTGTTACGGTGCAGGACCACATTGCATAAGAGATACACAATGAGTGTGAGTTCTGCAGAGCATCGCATCAATGCACAACTCATATTATGAGCTAGACTCAGCTGCTGCTTCTCGTCCCCTCTGCAGAAACCCCTTGCTGTGTCTCCTCATTTCCCTTTTTACTTAAAGAGAGCACTGATTACTCTTTTTTTCAGTAAAATATTAGGCGCCATTTTCATGTGCAAATACATTGAATTTATCCATTGTGACACATGCACACAACACATACACTAAGAGAATATGTGTCTCATTCCCTCATCACTGTTTCTTCTTGCTGTTAGTGAATGAGAACATTGATGTATACATTCAGAGGAATAAACTGCTTCACAAATCAATCTCTTGTCCTGTTAGTTTGTTACAATGTATCAGTGCAGGTAAAATGTATCTGTCCTGATCTATAGACTCACAGGAGATTGCTACAATTCTTTCCAGTCTACACAAAGTGAAATATCAGGTATTAATGTTACTCACTGACAGCAAGCGATGACCTGGAAAATATTCAACAATTGAAACAAAATATATGAGAAAGTTGGGGTGCGTTTTCTGATTAAGCATTAATTGCATAGGACAGTAAGGTCCCTTTATATGCAGCAGCCAGAGTCCTCATCTCGTCACTTCCTCACTTGTAATAATTATATTTATTTCTATTTAATTATTAACATTTTCTTTTTCAGGAGTGTCACCACCTGCTGGTGACTGTCGGTAGTTCCGGCTTCTGCCACCTGCAGTGGGGTCTTCTTCAGACTATTGGTGGCCTGTAAATTGGCTTTTTGGCCTTGGCTCCAGCCCACAAGGGTGTGCACAGAGCTCAAGTGCCCGGATTTACAAGCACAGTGCAGCGGGGTGTCACGGTTATTATCCAGGGGATCTATGGCCGCCCCATTGGTTAACAGGAACTGGACGATGTCGCTATGTCCATGTTCAGCTGCGAGGTGCAGGGGCGTTTTCCTCCAGACATTTTTATCTTCTAGGTTTTTATTTTTTCCAGCTTTGAGCAAAGATTTGACAATGTCCATGTTGCCGGAGATCGTGGCATAATGGATTGGGGTACAACCGTCCATGTCCTTCGCACCATACCTGGCCTGGCTATTGAGCAAGGCAGCCACAACCTCAGAGTTTCCTCCAGCTGCAGCAATGTGGAGTGGGGTCTTCTTTTCCTTATCTGAGATATTGGGGTCTGCCTTATTATTGAGGAGTAATTGCACCAGAGCAAGCCCCCCTCCTTCTGCCGCCATATGTAACGGTGTCCGCGACTGCTTGTCTTTGGCATTCACATTGGCTTTGTGCTCTATGAGATTCTGGGCAACGTCGACATTGTTCCTCTGGCTGGCAAGATGCAAAGGAGTCACTGCTTCCTTGGTGACGGCGTTCACATTGGCACCAGCTGAAAGTAAAATGTCACACAAGTCCGGTCTGTTATGGTAGGCGGCCACGTGAAGAGGAGTTTGGTCTCCGGGACCCGTAATATTAACATTAATCCCCTTCCGGAGCAGCAGTTTCAGGGTGGAAACATCTCCCCCTTGAACAGACAGATGCAAAGCCGTACTCAGATTGGGCGTCCGATCCTCTATGTGCGCCCCTTTCTCGATAAGCGCCTGTGCCGCCTCCGGTTTACCCAGCTCAGCTGCCAGCAGTAGAGGTGTATACTGGATATCATTCCTTGCATTCACGTCCGTGCCTTTGTCAATTAAAGCTTTGATTATTCCAAAAAGGTTCAGCTTGACGGCTTTAAACATGGCAGAGATCATGGTGTCGGGAGAGAGCCCCTTGGAATATTGTAGGAGGAGGCCAAAAATGTATTCGTTGTTGGTACTGAAGGCCACATCGATAATGCTGGAGTCAATAG
The DNA here is from genome assembly GCF_046119375.1 of Phyllobates terribilis. Classification (NCBI taxonomy): domain Eukaryota; kingdom Metazoa; phylum Chordata; class Amphibia; order Anura; family Dendrobatidae; genus Phyllobates; species Phyllobates terribilis. The sequence goes on from NW_027362768.1 coordinate 171,842,468, forward strand.
TGGCGCCAGCCTCCAGTAACACTTTGACCGTAGCTTCGTGCCCGCCGGACACTGCATGGTATAGGGCTGTTTGCTTCTTCTCATCTGTACTATCCACATTGGCGCCATTCTTCAGAAGAATCTCCACAAGATGACTATTATCCTTGGCGGCCTCCAGGTGTAAAAAGTTGGACCTATTTTTGTAGAGTTTTCCTTCTTCTTGAAGGAAGAGTTTTACCAGATGGTGGTGATTGTTCTGAGCTGCTAAGTGTAAAGGAGATTGAGAGTCATTGTCCAGGGAGTATATGTTCGCCCCAGCTTGGAGTAAAACCCTTGCAGCCTCCACGTGGCCGTTCTCAGCTGCTCGGTGCAACGGCGTCCTCCGTTTTTTATCCTTGACGTCTACTTTGGCACCTTTCAAAAGCAAGAATTCGATGACGGGGACATGTCCATTAGAAGCAGCTACATGTAACAGAGTTTCTCCTGAGGAATTTACAGCATTCACATCAGAATTCTTGAGAATTGACTCCAACAGTGAGAGGTCACCTTTCATGACGGCATCAAAGACGCCATCAGATGACTGAACCACCTTCTGTCTTGGAGTCTCCAGTTTAGGCCTCTTCTTCTCCTTGACTTGGACACTTGTTTTTTGAGTCTCCTTTTTAACCTTCTTTGGCAAATTCTCCTTACGGGAAATTTTTTCTGGTGGTTCACTGACAGGGGCTTGATTGTCCGCCTTATCCCTCTCCAACAGATATCCCACCAGTTGCCTTCTCCCATCCTTAACTGAGTCATTGACATGATTGACGTAACTTTTGACATTGTTGTATAAGCTGGGCTCTATCTGCTTGAGACAGGGGTAGAAGAAGAGGCGACAGGCTCTCTCACCTTTAGACAACAAGATGTCCACCAGCCGGGAATTCTTCTCCGTCCTCGTCCTGTAGTAAGACATCACCATTTTCTTATCCGTAGAGAAGATCCCATGTTCTACCAGAAGGTTGATGAGCTCTTCTGGGTTTTTGATGCCTTCAATGAGTTCATCTTTCTTGGACTTGAGCACATCTATAGCATATGGGTTCATAAATTGCCCTTGGGGAGAAATAGGTGGGAACAGCACAGAACTTGCAGCACTCATGGTTCCAAAGTTCCAGATTTCTCAGGATTTGGTTATGGAACCTGGAGCAGCTTCATGGTTCGAGACACCATCGTAGTAAATCCCAGCTCCTTGTATGAAGCAGCAGAGACTCAGCAATCATATCACACACACTGCCCCGGAGTCCTTTGTCGGACAAGTCGCCTTCTGTTTGCGCTAGGTAGGAAGTAAAGCAGTTTTGTCCGGATTAACAAACAAGTCAATAATAGCTTAGCGACTGTTGCTGCGAATACAACAACTGAAAAAGTACAATGCAAATGGGTGATCTGTGTACAAAAGTGACGGGGACTAAAGCCGGTGATGAAATATATGGGAACGAGGAAGACAATGCTCTCGGTAAAGAGAGAGTCAAGTGACAGAGCAAAGACGTGTGTAATGGAACAAGCCACAAGTATGAGGATAATGCAAAAATCAACAACAGAAAAAGCATCCATAAAATGATACATTTTATACAGTGGGGAAAATAAGTATTTGATTCACTGCTGATTTTGCAAGTTTTCCCACCTACAAAGAATAGAAAGGTCTGTAATTGTTATCGTAGGTCACTTCACCTGTGAGAGACGGAATCTAATAATAAAATCCAGAAAATTACATAAATCACATCGTATGATTTTTACATAATCAGCATTTTATTGCATGAAATAAGTATTTGATACAATAGAAAAACAGAACGTAATATTTGGTGCAGAAACCTTTGTTTGCAGTTACAGAGGTCAGATGTTTGCTGTAGTTCTTGACCAGGTTTGCTCACACTGCAACAGGGATTTTGGCCCCCTCCTCCATACAGATCTTCTCCAGATCTTTCAGGTTTCGGGGCGGTCGCTGGGCTACATTGAGTTTCAGCTCCCTCCAAAGATTTTCTATTGGGTTCAGGTCTGGAGACTGGCTAGGCCACTCCAGGACCTTGAAATGCTTCTTACGGAGACTCTTCTTAGTTGTCCTGGCTGTGTGTTGCGGGTCATTGTCATGCTGGAAGATCCAGCCACGACCCATCTTCAATGCTCTTACTGAGGGAAGGAGGTTGTTGGCCATTTCTCACAATACATGACCCCATCCATCCTCCCTTCAATACGGTGCAGTCATCCTGTCACCTGAGCAGTAAAGCACCCCCAAAGTATCATGTTTCCCCCACCATGCTTCACGGTTGGGACAATGTTCTTGGGGTTGTACTGATCCTTCTTTTTCCTCCAAATATGGCGAGTGGAGGTAATTGGCGAACTTCAAACGGGCATGGACATGTGCTGGTGTGAGCAGGGGGTCCTTGTGTGCCCTGCAGATTTTAATCCATGACGGTGTAGTGTGTTACTAACAGTAATAAGAAATTGTAGAAAGGTGGCACTCACTATAGGCATGCAGAAACAGTGGTCTTTATTTAGATAAAGACATACCGGAGCGGCGGTGTGTTACTAACGGTAATATTTGAGACTGTGGTCCCAGCTCTCTTCAGGTCATTCACCAGGTCCTCCCGTGTAGTTCTGGGCTGATTCCTGACCTTTCTCAGAATCATCCTTACCCTATGAGGCAAGATGTTGCATGGAGCCCCAGACCGAGGAAGATTGACAGTCACCTTATGTTTCTTCCATTTTCTAATAATTGTGCCAACAGTTGTGTCCTTCTCACCAACTGCTTGCCTATTGTCCTGTAGCCCATCCCAGCATTGTGCAGGTCTACAATTTTGTCCCTGGTGTCCTTAAGGCCCCGTCACACTAAGCGACGCTACAGCGATCCCGACAACGATTCGACCTGGCAGGGATCGTTGCTGCGTCGCTGTGTGGTCGCTGGTGAGATGTCAAACAGTCAGATCTTCCCAACGACGCAGCAACGATGCGGCGACCCGTAACGATCTGTATAACGATGCATGCCTATGTGTTTCTGTGTCTGAGTCGTCAACAAGGTCGTTGGTAAGGTGTCAAACACACCGATGCATGCTACCCAGCGGGGCCTCAACGATCAAAGAAATGTCCAGACCATTCCGACACGTCCAGCGATCTCACAGCGGGGGCCTGGTCGCTGCTAAGTGTCAAACGTAGCGAGATCGCTACTGAGGTCACTCTTGCGTCACAAAACTTGTGATTCAGCAGCGATCTCGCTAGCAATCTCGCTTAGTGTGACGGGGGCTTTAGACAGCTCTTTGGTGGAGAGGTTGGAGTGTGATTGATTGATTGTGTGGACAGGTGTCTTTTCTACAGGTAACGAGTTCAAACAGGTACAATTAATCCAGGTAATGAGTGCAGAGTAGGAGGGCTTCTTAAAGAAAAACTCACAGGTCTGTGAGAGCCAGAATTCCTGCTGGTTGGTAGGTGATCAAATACTTATATATTTAATACGATCTCGAACTGCAATGCACAGTCTGGCTGTGGGTCTCCCGACCGAAGCGTGACAGTTTCATATATTTCTATGGGAGCTGTGGTCAGTCCGTGCAGTGCAGCCTGAGATCGCACAGATGTGCATAGACATCTGAATGCACTACACTGATAGGGACTCATCAATAGGGCACAGTCACACAGAAAAAAAATGAAGTCACAAGACTATCGTAAAAATAAAAACTCACCTTAAGTTTTCAAACCATCAAGGTAGAAAGGTCCATACAGGTAAAATCAAGACATTGGAAGCCGTCAACAGGTGTGAGATCCCGATCCTCCTCACACTTCGGGGTTTAGTCCGGGTCTGGTGAAATGATTAGAATAAAACAGAATCTGACTTGCGATAGCGATTATATTGTTTACGTTATTAATTGTAGCTGTGGGCTACAGTACGTGGGGCTCACGACGCAGACTTTACGTGCTCGTATGAACGTTAACGTTTAATATAATGGTGACACCTCTAGAACAAAATACCTGTGGAAACTATTAATAGAAATTCTCTGCTTAATTGCAAAGAGACATATTGGATTTATCGCCTTCATACATTGCATCCCAATGGCCTCAATGATATAGTGGAAAGAATTTAATATATATATATATATATATATATATATATATATATATATATATATCTTTTTTATTAAAAAAAAAAAAAAAAACTTTAAGAAAAAAATATTTATTTATTTATAAAAAACTTTTTTTACTTTTCTTGTAAATCAAGTGAATATTTCTTGGGTGGTAATTTTATTGATACATGTCTTGAGTGGTTTTTAGTTTAGTGATTTGCTGTACAGGGATGTTTGTTTTCACCATTTAATGAAGCGCTATAGATGAAGCGGATAGTGAGACTGATTAGACAGATGTGGTGATTTCCACACCTTTATTTGAATACATAGTAAGGTGTAATTATTTATTTTTCCTATAAAGCAAAGAGTCATATGTATTTTTATTCAGATACATGAGGAAGGCGGTTGTTTCTGCCGAAACGCGTTGTATCCGTTTATTTACATTTGTATGCTTGAGCAATACATTTTATTTATGGACAATACATTTTTTAAATCATCACCACGGGGAGCTCGGCCACTATAGAATTGGATCATTTTCTATTGTGCAAACTTGTTTGTTTTGTTTCTGAAGACGCTGAGGAAGAATTAGAGTGAAAAGCGCTAGTGCATCACAATACACTCCTACAGGACAAAATTACAGTTATAATCGTGCTGTCCACCTTGGGGGTCAATTTTTTTTCCCTTACTTAAAGGCATGTTCTTTTTTGGGTTAAAAAAAATATTTTTAAAACTGGGTTTCATTAAAACTTTTGCACTGTTTTCCTTCCATAGTCTCTGTGTTACACTAGTATCCATTGCTGGCTGTAGAACGAGTTAAAGGGGTTATCCAAGACTATAAGATTTTTTCACTATGGGCCTAAGAACTAACAGGCAGGTTGTTAAGTACCTGCCTGTTGTGCCCGGTGCCGATCTCTACCAGCACAGAGAGGTCACAGACCATTCCTGCCGGCGATTCAGCGGCTTCCACTGACATCACGTTGACAAAACAGCGGCTTCTCTTCCGCTCTGCACTGTTGACGGGTCGTAACTGCTGACGTCATGTTGCCTAACTGCAGCAATCCGGCTGTCAATCAATCAGTCAATCAGCCCGGAAAAAGAAGATCTGCTCAGTTGATGTTGAGCAGCTGAATTGTCAGCAGGAATGGTCTGTGATTGCTCTGAGCCGGCGCCGGGTAGAGCAGGCAGGTAGTGGCCTCTGTTAGCAACTACCTACCTGTTCATTTTTAGGCCCATATTAAAAAACATTAAATGACCCTGGACAATTCCTTTCAGGCTGTGTGCCCACTATGCGTTTTTTAAGCGTTTCCGCAGCTGCAATTCCGCTGCAGAAACAGTTAAAAACGCTTGGTAGAAGGCCTGCCATGTTCCCCAATGATAATCCGCATGTGCTGTGCACATGCTGCCGAAATTTCCACTGCGGATTATCATTGCGGAAAAATCCGCAGCACTACCAATTATTTTGCGGAAGCACGGCGTTTTCGCCGCCATTGACTTGCATTGGAACGCATGGAATCCGCATGACTGCATCTGTACATGCAGAATCCATGGGTTTCAATGTGTGGATGGTACCCGGGTGTGGAGGACAGGAGACTCTCCTCCGGACCCGGGTACCATAGAACCTGTAAAAAAAGAATAAAATAAAAAATAAATATTATACTTACCTTCTGATGGCCTGCGGTGCGCTCGTCCTCCCTTGCCAGCAGGTCACGGTGGACTAAAGGACCTTCGCTGACGTCGGCAGGTCCTTTAGTGTACCGAGAGCTGCCCGCAAGCCAGGACGCATTGGATAATGACTCCGGGGGCCATAGGAAGGTAAGTATAGATTTTTTTTTTATTTTTTACCATTCTTTTACGGTCACACTATATAAATCCATGCCATTTGCATGGATTTATATAGTGTGACCAAGTTGTCAAGCACTTTCCAAGTGATGCTAAAATCTCTTGGAAAGCGCTTGACAACCCGCATGCGGAAATGTAAGTGAAGAACGCTTCACATCCGCATGTCCCTGGCAGGAAAAACGCATGTACAATCCGCATGTACAATCCGCATGCACAATCCGCATGCACAATCCGCATGCACAATCCGCATGTACAATCCGCATGTACAATCCGCATGTGTTTTTTCTGCCAGGGAGATGCAGAAACGCTCAGGAAAAAATCCAAAGCATTTCTGCATCGTGGGCACATAGCCTTACTGACGAATTAGTCAGTGAGCTCGCTGCTTGTTGTATCTCTTTTACCTTTCTTTTTTCTCTTAACACCTCTCAGCTGATGTATGGCCACAGACCACATCATAGTTGAATGTATAGAAAAACAAAAGACTTGTGAAAGCTAAACAATGCATAATGTGTAATAAAACTGAACGGCAAAAATGATTTTTAGCTCCAAATTCATGCATTTAAGTAAACAGTTTTTACCCATAATGTAACGATCAGCAGGTACTCTCTGTGCTTTCCACAGTTCTGATGCACGTTTCGCATGTCTGCTTCCTCAGGGGTCTAAAGAAGGCTGTTCTGTTGTCTTTGAAATAGCATAAGCATTATTCAATTGGCACCTGGTGTTGTAATTGGTCCAAGACAGCTGATGATACTGTGTGACACTGCTTCACTTACAGCAGTCAGGTGAGACTACACTTGCACAGCGACATATGACGTTGCGGATGTCCATATCCACCATCCGGGTCAGACTGGGACCACAGCCGACATTTGAGTTGAAAGGCAAGTATACACTGTGTGCAGAATTATTAGGCAAACAAGTATTTTGATCACATGATACTTTTTATACATGTTGTCCTACTCCAAGCTGCATAGTCTTGAGAGCCAACTACCAATTAAGTAAATCTGGGGATGTGCATCTCTGTAATGAGGAGGGGTGTTGACTAATGACATCAACACCCTATATAAGGTGGGCTTAATTATTAGGCAACTTCCTTTCCTTTGGAAAAATGGGTCAGAAGAGAGATTTGACGGGCTCTGAAAAGTCCAAAATTGTGAGATGTCTCGCAGAGGGATGCAGCAGTCTTGAAATTTCCAAACTTTTGAAGCATGATCGCCGAACAATCAAGCGTTTCATGGCAAATAGCCAACAGGGTCGCAAGAAGCGTGTTGGCCAAAAAAAGGCACAAAATAACTGCCCATGAATTGAGGAAAATCAAGCGTGAAGCTGCCAAGATGCCATTCGCCACCAGTTTTGCCATATTTCAGAGCTGCAACGTTACTGGAGTATCAAAAAGCACAAGGTGTGCGATACTCAGGGACATGGGCAAGGTAAGGAAGGCTGAAAAACCACCACCTATGAACAAGAAACATAAGATAAAACGTCAAGAATGGGCCAAGAAATATCTTAAGACTGATTTATCAAAGGTTTTATGGACTGATGAAATGAGAGTGACTCTTGATGGGCCAGATGGATGGGCCAGAGGCTGGATCAGTAAATGGCAGAGAGCTCCACTCCGACTCAGACGCCAGCAAGGTGGAGGTGGGGTACTGGTATGGGCTGGTATCATCAAAGATGAACTTGTGGGACCTTTTCGGGTTGAGGATGGAGTGAAGCTCAACTCCCAGACCTACTGCTAGTTTCTGGAAGACAACTTCTTCAAGCAGTGGTACAGGAAGAAGTCGGTATCGTTCAAGAAAAACATGATTTTCATGCAGGACAATGCTCCATCACATGCATCCATCTACTCCACAGCGTGGCTGGCCAGTAATGGTCTAAAAGAAGAAAAAATAATGACATGGCCCCCTTGTTCACCTGATCTGAACCCCATAGAGAACCTGTGGTCCATCATAAAATGTGAGATCTACAGGGAGGGAAAACAGTACACCTCTCGGAGCAGTGTCTGGGAGGCTGTGGTGGCTGCTGCACACAATGTTGATCGAAAATAGATCAAGCAACTGACAGAATCTATGGATGGAGGCTGCTGAGTGTCATCATAAAGAAAGGTGGCTATATTCATCACTCATTTTTTGGGTTTTTGTTTTTGCATGTCAGAAATGTTTATTTCTAAATTTTGTGCACTGATATTGGTTTACCTGGTGAAAATAAACAAGTGAGATGGGATTATATTTGTTTTTAATTAAGTTGCCTAATAATTCTGCACAGTAATAGTTACCTGCACAAACAGATATCCTCCTAAGATAGTCAAATCTAAAAAAAACCCACTCCAACTTCCAAAAATATTAAGCTTGAATATTTATAAGTCTTTTGGGTTGATTGAGAACGTAGATGTTGATCAATAATAAAAATAATCCTCTAAAATACAACTTGCCTAATAATTCTGCACACAGTGTATAACCCTAATGATGACACATAAATCGCTCGCCCTAATATGTGTATGGAAACCTAACAAGCAGCTAAAGTGCAAGATGTAAATAAACCCCATCATTCATAACAGATCATTCACAAAGTGCAGAATTCCACAAAAATAAATACATACAAATAAAATAAAGTGCAATGAAATGTGCCTACAATAAATACATAGATATATTGATACATGTGTTATGAATGTAATTATAGGCAAATGGAATAAAGCTGAACTTTTCATTTAGACCATTGGGAGCCACAGTCTCCGGGTCACCTGCCGTCAGTCTGAGCTTCTGCTTTAAATCACCCCTTCTGATACCACAGAGTATTGTGTCGATACTTCACGCTTCAAGTCTGTGATTCATCATCACTTTTGTGCCTTTTTTTCTGGAGTAAAAATGGTTTTAGTTGTGACTTTTATGTGTGCGCCTTATTCACTATTTATTTTCCACCTTTTTAGTGCTGACTTTATTTGTTTTTGTTTTTTATTTTGGTCTCACATTTTGGGCGTCCTTTCGGTTATCCAGATATTTTAGCCCGATTCATCATTTGCAACTTTTCAAATTGCGCAAATGTACTCCACTGCCATAGAGAAAAATAAGGACCATCTGGCCTGTCTGGGAGTTAGCCGTCTAAGCTGATTCAATGTGCGCTAAATTCTTATGGTCAGTGACCACAGTGACTTGATGAACTGCCCCCTCCAAAAATGTCTCCATTCCTCAAAGGTCAATTTAACAGCAAGTAACTCACGATTCCCAACATCATAATTTCTTTCAGCAGATGAAAATTTTCTTGATAAAAAAAGCACATGGTCACGTGTAGTCAGGTCACAGTCCGGGGTCAGAATTCCAAGAGAGTAGCGGATCAAGAGAAAGGGGCTAGGCAAATGGATGGTCAAAGGCAAATCCAAGGTCAGTCAGCAAAGATCAAAATACTAGAACTGAAAGCACAGAGCAAACACACACCACACTGAGCAGAGCTACAACTGGCAGAGATAAGAGGCAGACAGACAGCTAAATAGGCCGGGAATCATTCAGAACAGGAGACACCCGTAGGAAACCCAGCACGCCCCGGCCTTGATTGGACAACTGGACTGTCACTCACCACACTGACAGCTCAGCATGCCCTGGCTCTGATTGGATGACTGGACTGTCACTTACCACACTGACAGCTCAGCACGCCCTGGCTCTGATTGGACGACTGGACTGTCACTCACCACACTGACAGCTCAGCATACCCTGGCTCTGATTGGACGACTGGACTGTCACTCACCACACTGACAGCTCAGCATACCCTGGCTCTGATTGGACAACTGGACTGTCACTCACCACACTGACAGCTCAGCACGCCCTGGCTCTGATTGGACGACTGGACTGTCACTCACCACACTGACAGCTCAGCACGCCCCGGCCCTGATTGGATGACTGGACGGTCAATCACCACACTGACAGCTCAGCACGCCCTGGCTCTGATTGGAAGACTGGACTGTCACTCACCACACTGACAGCTCAGCACGCCCCGGCCCTGATTGGACGACTGGACTGTCACTCACCACACTGACAGCTCAGCACGCCCCGGCCCTGATTGGACGACTGGACTGTCACTCACCACACTGACAGCTCAGCATGCCCCGACCCTGATTGGACGACTGGACTGTCACTCACCACACTGACAGCTCAGCACGCCTGCCCCAGATTGGACGACTGGACGGTCACTCACCACACTGACAGCTCAGCATGCCCCAACCCTGATTGGACGACTGGACGGTCACTCACCACACTGACAGCTCAGCACGCCTGCCCCAGATTGGATGGCTGAACCCCCCACCCTACTGAGGGGAGGAATTGTGGCACCAGTTTTTGTTTACATACGTTTTATGCAGCAGAAGAGGTGACAGTAACATGGTGATAACCGGCACTGTCATTTTACAACTGCTGGAGAGCCACAAATTGGAGACCATGACTACCGCATTAGGTCAGAATCAACTCCAAGCTGAGTGGACTTTATACATTGAGATTAAAGCAAATAGGAATTATAACCGCTTTATAATGAGACCAATAGCTGACTTATCCTAAGTCATATTGCAAGGCTCGTTAAAGGGTCAATGACTCGTAGGATTGCTGCTTCCAATAGGTGGCGCTATAGAGTTCAAGTCCTTTCTCTAGCTGAAGAGGCAATTTGCATATCTGCTTCTGAACACAGAAGTGCTGCCCTCTTCTGGAGTAAACACACAATTACAATTCCTACCTAGAATGCACCTTATATAATTCCCTGCAGCCGGAGCGGCCTCATCACTGTTGCGTTCTGCGTCTGATATTTTTATGTCCAAGATTTCTCATGGCCAAATGCAATATACCTGCTCCTCCTCATCAGGTCAGTGAGAGGCTCCGATGTTTGGAGATAAAAATGAAGCAACTTTGCAGATATTCATGATGAATACTGTTCTATTATTTTGTGTATCCTCTCTGCAGCTGCTATGCAGATCTATGTGTCTCCATGGTTACAGACTACAAACTACCCTGCGTAGTCTGATCCCGAGCTCCTTCCTCTCTAACCCTCCGACCTCCTCTTCTTCAAGAGGCGGCTGCGGGACAGGCTGCAAAACATCTGGTAGGGGAAGCAAAGAATCGCATGGGAGCTGTATACACAAAACTATGTATAATATTATTATTAATAATAATAAGACAAAGAAATTACATATATATATTTATTATTATTTTTATATAGTTTTGTTTTAATGAAGATTATTTTCAAAGTCTCTTCATTTTAGACATATTAAAGCAATAAAAAATAGCGGTAGCCAGAGTTTATAGAATGTAGCAGGATCCACTAACACGTATGAAAAAAAATGCAAAATAAAGTAAGAAAAGTATCAAATTAAAAGAATATATGCAACAACAAATTGAAGTCAATGGGCTCCATATTAGGCAGAGGAGAGGATGGCATTTATTTGATTTTTGTTAATATTTATTGATGTCAACTTATTTTATAGGCTGTAGTACCGTGCCTGCTCTAGATTCCCTCTCGAAAGAACAACTGACTGAGTGAGGATCCCAGAAGCAACACTCTTTTGATAAGGCCATGTTCACACGTTCAGTATTTGGTCAGTATTTTTACATCAGTATTTATAAGCTAAAATCAGGAGTGGAACAATCAGAGGAAAAGCATAATAGAAACACGTCACCGCTTCTGCATTTATCACCCATTCCTTGGCTTACAAATACTGATGTAAATTACTGACCAAATACTGAATGTGTGAATGTGCCCTAAGATTGGTGCTGACTAACCTATTTTTTTCCAACTCAGATGACTTCTAAAACAAGGATAATAAAAGAAAAATATTTTTTATGATCCCCTACCACAGTGTTCAGTGGCCACCACCAGAGGGCAGCATTGTGTCGCACACCCGCCGCCCTCGCACTGCACAGATTTAATAATGTTCGCTGCAGCTGTAGGAACATGGAGGGCGCGGCCGCAAGAAACGGGAGTGTTTATTGTTATTTCCCAGCAAAGATTAATGGATCCAGGAATTCACTGTTCCTTCACAGAACCTCATCATAAAAATACAACAATCCAATTTTTTTTTTCTTTCTTCCATTTTTCCTTTCTTTCTTTTTTTTTCTTTTTTCCCCTTTTATTTTTCTATCCATCAATCTATCTAAACTTTCCGACTGTGATATTAAAGAATAAAATAGTGAGTGCAGCTCTGGAGTATAATACAGGAGGTAACTCAGGATCATTATTGTAATGTATGTACACAGTGACTGCACCAGCAGAATAGTGAGTGCAGCTCTGGAGTATAATACAGGATGTAACTCAGGATCAGTAATGTAATGTATGTACACAGAGACTGCACCAGCAGAATAGTGAGTGCAGCTCTGGAGTATAATACAGGATGTAACTCAGGATCAGTAATGTAATGTATGGACACAGTGACTACACCAGCAGAATAGTGAGCGCAGCTCTGGAGTATAATACAGAATGTAACTCAGGATCAGTACAGGATCAGTAATGCAATGTATGTACACAGTGACTCCACCAGCAGAATAGTGAGTGCAGCTCTGGAGTATAATACAGGATGTAACTCAGGATCAGTACAGGATCAGTAATGTAATGTATGTACACAGTGACTGCACCAGCAGAATAGTGAGTGCAGCTCTGGAGTATAATACAGGATGTAACTCAGGATCAGTACAGGATCAGTAATGTAATATATGTACACAGTGACTGCACCATGAGACTAGTGAGTGCAGCTCTGGAGTATAATACAGGATGTAACTCAGGGTCATTTCAGGATAAGTAATGTAATGTATGTACACAGTGACTGCACCAGCAGCATAGTGAATGCAGCTCTGGAGTATAATACAGGATGTAACTCAGGATCAGTACAGGATCAGTAATGCAATGTATGTACACAGTGACTCCACCAGCAGAATAGTGAGTGCAGCTCTGGAGTATAATACAGGATGTAACTCAGGATCAGTACAGGATCAGTAATGTAATGTATGTACACAGTGACTGCACCAGCAGAATAGTGAGTGCAGCTCTGGAGTATAATACAGGATGTAACTCAGGATCAGTACAGGATCAGTAATGTAATATATGTACACAGTGACTGCACCATGAGACTAGTGAGCGCAGCTCTGGAGTATAATACAGGATGTAACTCAGGGTCATTTCAGGATAAGTAATGTAATGTATGTACACAGTGACTGCACCAGCAGCATAGTGAATGCAGCTCTGGAGTATAATACAGGATGTAACTCAGGATCAGTAATGTAATGTATGTACACAGTGACTGCACCAGCAGAATAGTGAGTGCAGCTCTGGGGTATAATACAGGATGTAACTCAGGATCAGTAATGTAATGTATGGACACAGTGACTACACCAGCAGAATAGTGAGCGCAGCTCTGGAGTATAATACAGAATGTAACTCAGGATCAGTACAGGATCAGTAATACAATGTATGTACACAGTGACTGCACCAGCAGAATAGTGAGTGCAGCTCTGGAGTATAATACAGGATGTAACTCAGGATCAGTACAGGATCAGTAATGTAATATATGTACACAGTGACTGCACCAGCAGAATAGTGAGTGCAGCTCTGGAGTATAATACAGGATGTAACTCAGGGTCATTTCAGGATAAGTAATGTAATGTATGTACACAGTGACTGCACCAGCAGAATAGTGAGTGCAGCTCTGGAGTATAATACAGAATGTAACTCAGGATCAGTACAGGATCAGTAATACAATGTATGTACACAGTGACTGCACCAGCAGAATAGTGAGTGCAGCTCTGGAGTATAATACAGGATGTAACTCAGGATCAGTACAGGATCAGTAATGTAATGTATGTACACAGTGACTGCACCATGAGACTAGTGAGTGCAGCTCTGGAGTATAATACAGGATGTAACTCAGGGTCATTTCAGGATAAGTAATGTAATGTATGTACACAGTGACTGCACCAGCAGAATAGTGAGTGCAGCTCTGGAGTATAATACAGGATGTAACTCAGGATCAGTAATGTAATGTATGGACACAGTGACTACACCAGCAGAATAGTGAGCGCAGCTCTGGAGTATAATACAGGATGTAACTCAGGATCAGTACAGGATCAGTAATGTAATGTATGCACACAGTGACTGCACCAGCAGCATAGTGAATGCAGCTCTGGAGTATAATACAGGATGTAACTCAGGATCAGTACAGGATCAGTAATGTAATGTATGTACACAGTGACTGCACCAGCAGAATAGTGAGTGCAGCTCTGGGGTATAATACAGGATGTAACTCAGGATCAGTACAGGATCAGTAATGTAATGTATGTACACAGTGACTGCACCAGCAGCATAGTGAATGCAGCTCTGGAGTATAATACAGGATGTAACTCAGGATCAGTAATGTAATGTATGTACACAGTGACTGCACCATCAGAATAGTGAGTACAGCTCTGGAGTATAATACAGGATGTAACTCAGGATCAGTACAGGATCAGTAATGTAATGTATGGACACAGTGACTACACCAGCAGAATAGTGAGTGCAGCTCTGTAGTATAATACAGGATGTAACTCAGGATCAGTAATGTAATGTATGTTCACAGTGACTCCACCAGCAGAATAGTGAGTGCAGCTCTGGAGTATAATACAGGATGTAACTCAGGATCAGTACAGGATCAGTAATGTAATGTATGGACACAGTGACTACACCAGCAGAATAGTGAGTGCAGCTCTGGAGTATAATACAGGATGTAACTCAGGATCAGTACAGGATCAGTAATGTAATGTATGTTCACAGTGACTCCACCAGCAGAATAGTGAGTGCAGCTCTGGAGTATAATACAGGATGTAACTCAGGATAAGTACAGGATCAATAATGTAATGTATGTACACAGTGACTCCACCAGCAGAATAGTGAGTGCAGCTCTGGAGTATAATACAGGATGTAACTCAGGATCAGTACAGGATCAGTAATGTAATGTATGTACACAGTGACTGCACCAGCAGCATAGTGAATGCAGCTCTGGAGTATAATACAGGATGTAACTCAGGATCAGTAATGTAATGTATGTACACAGTGACTGCACCATCAGAATAGTGAGTACAGCTCTGGAGTATAATACAGGATGTAACTCAGGATCAGTACAGGATCAGTAATGTAATGTATGGACACAGTGACTACACCAGCAGAATAGTGAGTGCAGCTCTGTAGTATAATACAGGATGTAACTCAGGATCAGTAATGTAATGTATGTTCACAGTGACTCCACCAGCAGAATAGTGAGTGCAGCTCTGGAGTATAATACAGGATGTAACTCAGGATCAGTACAGGATCAGTAATGTAATGTATGGACACAGTGACTACACCAGCAGAATAGTGAGTGCAGCTCTGGAGTATAATACAGGATGTAACTCAGGATCAGTACAGGATCAGTAATGTAATGTATGTTCACAGTGACTCCACCAGCAGAATAGTGAGTGCAGCTCTGGAGTATAATACAGGATGTAACTCAGGATAAGTACAGGATCAATAATGTAATGTATGTACACAGTGACTCCACCAGCAGAATAGTGAGTGCAGCTCTGGAGTATAATACAGGATGTAACTCAGGATCAGTACAGGATCAGTAATGTAATGTATGTACACAGTGACTGCACCAGCAGAATAGTGAGTGCAGCTCTGGAGTATAATACAGGAGGTAACTCAGGATCAGTACAGGATCAGTAATGTAATGTATGGACACAGTGACTACACCAGCAGAATAGTGAGTGCAGCTCTGGAGTATAATACAGGATGTAACTCAGGATCAGTAATGTAATGTATGTTCACAGTGACTCCACCAGCAGAATAGTGAGTGCAGCTCTGGAGTATAATACAGGATGTAACTCAGGATCAGTAATGTAATGTATGTTCACAGTGACTCCACCAGCAGAATAGTGAGTGCAGCTCTGGAGTATAATACAGGATGTAACTCAGGATCAGTAATGTAATGTATGTTCACAGTGACTCCACCAGCAGAATAGTGAGTGCAGCTCTGGAGTATAATACAGGATGTAACTCAGGATCAGTACAGGATCAGTAATGTAATGTATGGACACAGTGACTACACCAGCAGAATAGTGAGTGCAGCTCTGGAGTATAATACAGGATGTAACTCAGGATCAGTACAGGATCAGTAATGTAATGTATGGACACAGTGACTACACTAGCAGAATAGTGAGTGCAGCTCTGGAGTATAATACTGGATGTGACTCAGGATCAGTACAGGATCAGTAATGTAATGTATGTACACAGTGACTGCACCAGCAGAATAGTGAGTGCAGCTCTGGAGTATAATACAAGATGTAACTCAGGACCAGTACAGGATCAGTAATGTAATGTATGTACACAGTGACTGCACAAGCAGAATAGTGAGTGCAGCTCTGGAGTATAATACAGGATGTAACTCAGGATCAGTACAGGATCAGTAATGTAATGTATGTACATAGTGACTCCACCAGCAGAATAGTGAGTGCAGCTCTGGAGTATAATACAGGATGTAACTCAGGATCAGTACAGGATCAGTATTGTAATGTATGTACACAGTGACTGCACCAGCAGAATAGTGAGTGCAGCTCTGGAGTATAATACAGGAGGTAACTCAGGATCAGTACAGGATCAGTATTGTAATGTATGTACACAGTGACTACACCAGCAGAATAGTGAGTGCAGCTCTGGAGGATAATACAGGATGTAAGTCAGGATCAGTACTTGAAAAGTAATAACATATGAACACGGTAACTCAACTTTTCAAGTAGATTGATTCTTGCTGAAAAAATAAACAAAGAAACAAAACAACGATACAGTGAAGTTAATAGTGATTTGTGAACATAGTCGGATAAGGGATTATCCGAGCATGCTCGTGTACTAACCGAGTATCTTCGGCGTGCTTACAAAATAGGGTTGCATTCGAAAATGCTTGGTTAGTACCCCAGCATGCTCGGATAACCCCTTCACTAGAAGTTACCATTTTACTACAGTAAATGTATTACTAATTGGCCAGTATAGAAAAAGATATGATCCAGACTCGGAGTCTTGGCTTACTAAGGTATGATTTACACCACTCCATCCGACGCTCGGCATTGTGCTTGGTGATGTACGCCTGTATGCAGCTGCTCGGCCATGAAGTTCCCTGCGGGGGCGCAGTGTCTGTGCTGATTTTTATACCAGAGGAGGTCTGGACTCTGCAGTTATGGGATCAGCAGAACGTTGGTGACATTTCTACCCTCTGCTCCTCAGCACTCGGCCCCCCGCTCTGTAACGTTTCGGGGTCTCCACTTCGTGGCTGAGTTGCTGTGGTTCCTTCCACTTCTCAGTAATATCACTCACAGGTGATGGAGGAAGAAATGTCATGAATGGACTTGTTACCCCAGTGGCTCCTATTACAGGACTGCGCTGGTATCAGGGAGCTCTGCACCACCGGCCGCTCTGTCACATGTTAGTAGAGGTTGTACGGCATGGCGGGGGACAGGGGTTATACACCAGGGATGAGGGGCCAGGAGTTATACACCGGGGCGAGAAGACGGAGTTTATACACTGGGGGGGTGACAGAGCTGAATGAAGACTCGGAATTCAATGACTAAGACGTGTGTCCTTTACTTCTCTCCATGCAGTACGGTTACGACTTTATGACTAGGTATATAGAGAAAGATGATGATGATGATGATGACGATGATGAAGCCTCTGGCACAGGCTGTAGTAGAGCTGTCGGTGGTTAGCACCATAGTTCCTGGGAAACGCCGCCCTGTCGAGTTCTAAGTAACTTTGACCACCTAAGTGGTGACCACAGTCACAAAGAGAAGCCTGAGAAATGGGGGGTCTCTTCTTCTAATACAAGGTGCGGTGGAAAATGAAAGCCACAGAACGCTGGGGGTGTCAGCGACTAAGAGGCAATGAATGTCAGGTAGATGCGGCTTCTTCTTGGGAGTCTTCTCACATCTTTCATTCTATTACATTAAGAGACACTAAACTGCCTCTAATTCACTACAATTGTATCTAGTAATCGCTGTTATCAGCCAGTCTATGGTTCCTTGTGTTAATCTGTTTCTTCTGGATGGAGGCAGACTCTAGGACAGGTTAATGCAGTCTAATGTTCCCTGTTATCAGTCATTTCACGTTTAATTGAAAGAGTCAGAGGAGCGTCAGAAAACTTTCTGCTCCTATTTGTAGGGTTACTGGCCCTTTAAGGCCGACATAGGCATACAGGGTTCCCTATCTGCAGAGCTCCAGGTCTGTGTGGTTTCTTCTTAAAGGAACATCGCTTTTGAGACCTTGCGACTCTGCTGATCAGTGAGAGGAGTTTTCTTGGCTCCATATGAAACGAGATAAAAGATGCAGGACAGAAAAAGGACGCTGCCGCTCCGCTGCCAAATCCTAATTGCCAAATTAGTAACTTGGGCCGGAGATCAAAGAGAAAACATGAAGCAGATTCTGTAGATGTGCTGGTGAGGACCGCAGCGCTGTCAGGTGAAACGAAGATGATTTACGAAGTGACGGATTCTGATACGGCTTCATGTTCATTCATCAGTTTTACATTCATGTTCACCTCCCGCTAACTATCCGGAAAGTGAAGAGATCTCCCGTAGCATCCAATATGGAGATTATTACTGAAAGTGTCTAATGTGTAACAAGTAATACGAGCGGAAATCAAATATGATAGATATATACACACGTGGTCAAAATTGTTGTTACCCCTCGTTTAATGAAAGAAAAACGCACAATGGTCACAGAAATAACTTGAATCTGACAAAAGTAATAATAAATTAAAAATCTATGAAAATGAACAAAAGAAAGTCAGACATTGCTTTTCTGCTTCCACAGAATTTTAAAAAAAAATTAAACTCATGAAATCGGCCTGGACAGAAATGATGGTACCCCTGAAAATAATGTGACAAAAGGGACATGTTAAATCAAGTTGTGTCCACTAATTAGCATCACAGGTGTCTACAATCTTGTAATCAGTCAGTGGGCCTGTATATAGAGCTACAGATACTCACTGTGCTGTCTGGTGACATGGTGTGTACCACACTCAACATGGACCAGAGGAAGCAAAGGAAAGAGTTGTCTCAGGAGATTAGAAAGAAAATTATAGACAAGCATGTTACAGGTAAAGGTTATAAGACCATCTCCAAGCAGCTTGATGTCCCTGTGACTACAGTTGCATATATTATTCAGAAGTTTAAGATCCATGGGACTGTAACCAACCTCCCTGGACGTGGCCGCAGGAGGAAAATTGATGACAAATCAAAGAAACGGATAATACGAATGGTAACAAAAGAGCCCTGGATAACTTCTAAAGAGATTAAAGGTGAACTTCAAGCTCAAGGAACATCAGTGTCAGATTGCACCATCCGTTGTTGTTTGATCCAAAGTGGACTTCATGGGAGATGACCAAGGAGAACACCATTGTTGAAAAAAAACATAGAAAAGCCAGACTGGACTTTGCCAAACTACATGTTGACAAGCCACAGAGCTTCTGGGAGAATGTCCTATGGACAGATGAGACAAAAATGGAAGTTTTTGGCAAGGCACATCAGCTCTATGTTCACAGGCAGAAAAATGAAGCATATCAAGAAAAGAACACTGTCCCTACTGTGAAACATGGTGGAGGCTCTGTTATGTTCTGGGGCTGCTTTGCTGCATCTGGCACAGGGTGTCTTGAATCTGTGCAGGGTACAATGAAATCTCAAGACTATCAAGGGATTCTAGAGAGAAATGTGCTGTCCAGTGTCAGAAAGCTTGGTCTCAGTCGCAGGTCATGGGTCGTGCAAGAGGATAATGACCGAAAACACAGCTAAAAACACCCAAGAATGGCCAAGAGGAAAACATTGGACTATTCTGAAGTGGCCTTCTATGAGCCCTGACCTAAATCCTATTGAGCATCTTTGGAAAGAGCTGAAACATGGCGTCTGGAAAAGGCAACCTTCAAACACGAGACAACTGGAGCAGTTTGCTCATGAGGAGTCGGCCAAAATACCTGTGGAGAGGCGCAGAAGTCTCATTGACAGTTACAGGAATCGTTTGATTGCAGTGATTGCCTCTAAAGGTTCAACAAAATATTAAGTTAAGAAGAAGAACCATCATTTCTGTCCAGGCCGATTTCATGAATGTAATTTTTTTTTTTAATTCTGTGGAAGCAGAAAAGCAATGTCTGACCTTCATTTGTTCATTTTCATAGATTTTTAATTTATTATTACTTTTGTCAGATTCAAGTTATTTCTGTGACCATTGTGGGTTTTTCTTTCATAAAACGAGGGGTACCAACAATTTTGGCCATGTGTGTATATATATATATAATAGATAGATAGATAATAGTATATAGATAATAGATATATAGATAATAGATAGATAATAGATAGATAGCTTTAATGAAGAGCAGACAGCACTCCAAAAAAATAGGCTAATGAAGCTCTTTTTTTCACTATCTGGCATGGCAACATTTCGGCTGAGAATAGCCTTTTTCAGGCTGTCTGCTCTTCTTTAAAACTATATGTTTGATAACAGGAGAGTTATCCGGGAGGCCTTGCACCCACTGTTAACTGCTTTTGGTGCTGTTTCAACTTTTTGAATAGATAGATATTAGATAGATCAGGGGTCCTCAAACTACGGCCCGCGGGCCACATGCGGCCCGCGGAGGACTTTTATCCGGCCCGCCGGGCTATGGGCGGAGGAGAGGAGAGCAGTGCCAGCGCCTGCCCATCCCCCCGCTTGCTAAGGGCCCCGGCAGCTGGATACTTACCTCTCCCCGTGCCTCCGCAGATCCGCTGTCTTCCTGCTCTGCGCTTCCTGTGACGTCTCAGGTCAGAGGGTGCGGTGACGTCTTTACACCGCGCCCTCCCGAGTGCCGTCACAGGCAGCGCAGAGCGGGACGACGCCGCCGCGACGCTGGAGTCCAGACCAGAGTAGAGCAGCGGCAGCGGCAGCAGGTGAGGAGGAGTGAGGTGAGTATTGGATTTTTTTTTTTTTTAATGTATGGAGGCATGGGGCATTATATGGGGGGGGTGACATCCTGCAAGGGGCATAATATGGGGGGTGACATCCTGCATGGGGCATGATATGGGGGATGACATCCTGCATGGGGCATTATATGGGGTGGGTGACATGCTGCATGTGGCATTATATGAGGGGGTGACATGCTGCATGTGGCATTATATGGGGGGTGACATGCTGCATGGGGCATTATAAAGACAGGGGAGTGATATCCCGCATGGGGCATTATATGGGGGGAAAGGGACATCCTGCATGGGGCATAATATGGGGGGGGGGGGTGACATGCTGCATGGGGCATAATATGGGGGGGTGACATGCTGCATGGGGCATTATGTGGGGGGGTGACATGCTGCATGGGGCATTATATGCGGGGTGACATGCTGCATGGGGCATTATAAGGGGGGAACAGCCTGCATGGGGCATTATAAGGGGTGGAACAGCCTGCATATGGCATTATAAGGGGGAAACAGCCTGCCTATTGGGGACATTTACCTGCCCATTGAGGACCTATGCTGCCTATTGGGGATATTTACCTGCCTATTGGGGACATTTACCTGCCTATTGGGGACCTATGCTGCCTATTGGGTACATTTACCTGCCTATTGGGGACCTATGCTGCCTATTGGGGACATTTACCTGCCTATTGGGGACATTTACCTGCCTATTGGGGACATTTACCTGCCTATTGAGGACCTATGCTGCCTATTGGGGACATTTACCTGCCTATTGGGTACATTTACCTGCCTATTGGGGACATTTACCTGCCTATTGGGGACAGTTACCTGCCTATTGAAATACCGGTTGATTTAACTTCACTTGTTCTTCATTTTAAATATTGTATTTGTTCCTGTATTGGTTTTTTTACTACAAAATAAGATATGTGCAGTGTGCATAGGAATTTGTTCATAGTTTTTTTTAAAAACTATATTCCGGCCCTCCAATGGTCTGAGGGACCGTGAACTGGCCCCCTGTTTAAAAAGTTTGAGGACCCCTGAGATAGATGATAGATAGATACAGTAGATAGATAGATAATAGATAGATATTAGATAGATAATAGATAGATAGATAATAGATAGATGATAGATAAATAATAGATAGATGATAGATAGATAGATGATAGATAGATAGATAGATAGATATTGGATAGATAGATAGATAGATAGATAGATAGATAGATAGATAGATAGATGATACCATGCTACCAACAGGTTTCTGACACATTGGACCGCTTGCTGCAGCAGAAACCTCCCCCCTCTACTCTTCTTTCGGCAATGTAAAGCAGATCAGGCCAGTCGCCGGCCATTACTTAGACCACATCCCTTCTTGCATGTCAGCACTTTACTTTCCTGACAGATTTCATTTAAACTACTGGAAACTTTTACTGTCGGTCACATAAGTCAATGTATTCTGCGTTTGATACTTTGTATCACTGCAGCCACAGGTCTGACTGCAGTAAGGTTGGTATCATCAGTCCTTCACCACTAAGGACATTCTAGGGTTAACTGTAGATTTGTGTGGGTGAGATACGGAGATTAGATTGTGAGCTCTGCTGGTGACAGGGGCTAATAGGTGCAGCTGCACAGCCCTTTGTAAATACCAGATATAATCCATGTACTCTTCTGGTATAGTCTTCCTGGATTGTACACTGACAGTAGAATTGCAACATATATGGGTCTATATTAAAATAAAGTGGCTTTCTCTTTAAATGGGCAGCGCTTATAAACTCTTTTCTATAGACCTTGCAAGAGCTGCTCTGAAGCTGCCCAGATTGCTGAGATCCTCCTTAGATGCTGCAGGGGCAAAGCCTCCCCTGCTGGCGGCGTGGGAGAATGCACAATTCAGACCGATGGCTCTGTCACATCCCCTGGTCCCCACTGTCAATCATCAGGAGTGCACCGGGAGGCAGAGGAGTGGTGCGCTACTGAAGATATAAGATGTGACAACCACTTTAAAGTGAATAGTGCAGAGCTGCAATACCAAAAACAAACTGTAGTCTGGGGTGGTGCTGTTTTTAGAAGAAGTGCATGTTTTTGTAATCTTAGACAATCATTTTAATGGTAGATTTGCCTATTTTTTAGATGTTTATTGGAGGGATTTTACTGCGTAACGCTGACTTTATTGCTGCAACATCCTGACCTCTGCTGTTTTACTGAACTGTAGGGGGTTTGGGTCATGCAGCCCTAATTGTTCCAATATTACAGGCTGATTTTTGAGTCAAATTTGCTGTACAGAAATGATTCATGACAACCTCTGTGTGAGCTATGATAGCAGTAATAGCAGCCATGTTAGTTGTCAGTCAGCTTTCCCGGAAACAGATAGGAAAAAGAAAAAGCAGAATAGGATTACACATTTTGGGGATTTTTTTTTAATTTTATTTTAAGGGTAATGCAAATGTTTTATGCATTTTTTTACATTTTCTGCACATGAGAAATAAGAATCATCTTTTTTTAATACTGTCCAGGAACGTGTCAGATATCGGAGCGCATCATTGTCACCATCAACAGCTCTAAGTAGGTCAGGCCACGGCTCTATCTGCTTATTAGTAAAGTATCCCTGGAAATTATTTTAAACTTTTGGCAGGAGTCAAAATTCCCTTTGGAAGTAAACAACTTGACATCGCCCTCTGCAGGCTGAAGATAGAATTACATCTCTGTTTATCCAAACCAACTTTATATAGACCTTCAGAAAGTTCTGTAAACTATTAAGAAGTGAGAAGTAGGACACTTTATAACAAGAACAAGATTGGAAATATTGCTATCAATTCTAAGAACCAAATAAGGTTGCTACGGAAATGATTTGGTGGTTAGCCTAGCTGGACATGCCATGGGGAGGGTGGGAGAGGGACATGGCATGGGGAGGGTGGGAGAGGGACATGGCATGGGGAGGGTGGGAGAGGGATATGGCATGGGGAGGGTGGGAGAGGGACATGGCATGGGGAGGGTGGGAGAGGGATATGGCATGGGGAGGGTGGGAGAGGGACATGGCATGGGGAGGGTGGGAGAGGGACATGGCATGGGGAGGGTGGGAGAGGGATATGGCATGGGGAGGGTGGGAGAGGGACATGGCATGGGTAGGGTGGGAGAGGGATATGGCATGGGGAGGGTGGGAGAGGGACATGGCATGAGGAGGGTGGGAGAGGGATATGGCATGGGGAGGGTGGGAGAGGGATATGGCATGGGGAGGGTGGGAGAGGGACATGGCACGGGGAGGGTGGGAGAGGGACATGGCACGGGGAGGGTGGGAGGGGGACATGCCATGGGGAGGGTGGGAGAGGGACATGGAATGGGGAGGGTGGGAGAGGGGTGCAGATGAGTGTGCACAAAGAGTAAGGAATTAGGAAGCTGAGTGTGATGATTCTACTCTGCCTGGCACAGAGGTTGTGGACAATGAAGACAAATTAGTGTGAGGGATAAAGGGTTAAATTAAAGGGGACCGGACACTTTTTGCATTAGTTTACAAAAAAAAAAGGTGTCTCAATCGAAAGTGAAGACATTTTTGGATGTAACAGGGATGGTGGTGACCATAAAAAGGGGACACAGCCATTTGATATTGGAAATGCACTGATGTTAGAAAGTTGTAAGTTTTCAGCAAGAAAGTTAAAAATTCCCTATGGGTATGAAAACTATTCCCTCCGAGCTTTGAAATTGTATATTATAACAGCAGAATTCTAAGTATGAGAATATAACATATTTTTGCTATGACCGATATCCCAGAACCAAGAGGAAAGACAATTTCCTGTAAATACTTCCTGTGATTCACATAAAAACTGCACGAGTCCCAGGCAGCAGGTAAGAAATCAGAAATACGATAGATCTGATTATATTCTGATTATTACTAGATTATCATTTCCTACCTCTATATTATCTACATCTCTATCCATAGGGAGCAGTAGTTATATTCTTGTACATAGGGGGCAGTATTATAGTAGTTATATTCTTGTATATAGGGGGCAGTATTATAGTAGTTATATTCTTGTACATAGGGGGCAGTATTATAGAAGTTATATTCTTATACATAGGAGCAGTATTATAGTAGCTATATTCTTGTACATAGGAGCAGTATTATAGTAGTTATATTCTTGTACATAGGGGACAGTATTATAGTAGTTATATTCTTGTACATAGGGGGCAGTATTATAGTAGTTATATTCTTGTACATAGGGGACAGTATTATAGTAGTTATATTCTTGTACATAGGGGCAGTATTATAGTAGTTATATTCTTGTACATAGGGGCAGTATTATAGTAGTTATATTCTTATACATAGGAGCAGTATTATAGTAGCTATATTCTTGTACATAGGAGCAGTATTATAGTAGTTATATTCTTGTACATAGGGGACAGTATTATAGTAGTTATATTCTTGTACATAGGGGGCAGTATTATAGTAGTTATATTCTTGTACATAGGGGACAGTATTATAGTAGTTATATTCTTGTACATAGGGGGCAGTATTATAGTAGTTATATTCTTGTACATAGGGGACAGTATTATAGTAGTTATATTCTTGTACATAGGGGGCAGTATTATAGTAGTTATATTCTTGTACATAGGGGCAGTATTATAGTAGTTATATTCTTGTACATAGTGGCAGCATTATAGTAGTTATATTCTTGTACATAGTGGCAGCATTATAGTAGTTATATTCTTGTACATAGTGGCAGCATTATAGTAGTTATATTCTTGTACATAGTGGCAGTATTATAGTAGTTATATTCTTGTATATAGGGGCAGTATTATAGTAGTTATATTCTTGTACATAGTGGCATCATTATAGTAGTTATATTCTTGTACATAGGGGGCAGTATTATAGTAGTTATATTCTTGTACATAGGAGCAGTATTATAGAGTTATATTCTTGTACATAGGAGCAGTATTATAGTAGTTATATTCTTGTATATAGGGGCAGTATTATAGTAGTTATATTCTTGTACATAGGAGCTGTATTATAGTAGTTATATTCTTGTACATAGGAGCAGTATTATAGTAGTTATATTCTTGTACATAGTGGCAGCATTATAGTAGTTATATTCTTGTACATAGGGAGCAGTATTATAGTAGTTATATTCTTGTACATAGGAGCAGTATTATAGTAGTTATATTCTTGTACATAGGGGGCAGTATTATAGTAGTTATATTCTTGTACATAGTGGCAGCATTATAGTAGTTATATTCTTGTACATAGTGGCAGCATTATAGTAGTTATATTCTTGTACATAGTGGCAGTATTATAGTAGTTATATTCTTGTATATAGGGGCAGTATTATAGTAGTTATATTCTTGTACATAGGGGGCAGTATTATAGTAGTTATATTCTTGTATATAGGGGGCAGTATTATAGTAGTTATATTCTTGTACATAGAAGCAGCATTATAGTAGTTATATTCTTGTACATAGGGGGCAGTATTATAGTAGTTATATTCTTGTATATAGGGGGCAGTATTATAGTAGTTATATTCTTGTACATAGGGGCAGTATTATAGTAGTTATATTTTTGTACATAGGAGCAGTATTATAGTAGTTATATTCTTGTACATAGGAGCAGTATTATAGTAGTTATATTCTTGTACATAGGAGCAGTATTATAGTAGTTATATTCTTGTATATAGGGGCAGTATTATAGTAGTTATATTCTTGTACATAGGGGCAGTATTATAGTAGTTATATTCTTGTACATAGTGGCAGTAATATAGTAGTTATATTCTTGTACATAGTGGCAGTATTATAGCAGTTATATTCTTGCACATAGTGGCATTAATATAGTAGTTATATTCTTGTACATAGTGGCAGTATTATAGTAGTTATATTCTTGTACATAGTGGCAGTATTATAGCAGTTATATTCTTGCACATAGTGGCATTAATATAGTAGTTATATTCTTGTACATAGTGGCAGTATTATAGCAGTTATATTCTTGCACATAGTGGCATTAATATAGCAGTTATATTCTTGTACATAGGAGCAGTATTATAGTAGTTATATTCTTGTACACAGGGGCAGTATTATAGTAGTTATATTCTTGTACATAGGGGGCAGTATTATAGTAGTTATATTCTTGTACATAGGGGCAGTATTGTAGTAGTTATATTCTTGTACATCGTGGCAGTATTATAGTAGTTATATTCTTGTACATAGGGGGCAGTATCATAGTAGTTATAGTCTTGTACATAGAGGGCAGTATTATAGTAGTTATAGTCTTGTACATAGGAGCAGTATTATAGTAGTTATATTCTTGTACATAGGGGGCAGTATTATAGTAGTTATATTCTTGTACATAGGAGCAGTATTATAGTAGTTATATTCTTGTACATAGGGGGCAGTATTATAGTAGTTATATTCTTGTACATAGGGGGCAGTATTATAGTAGTTATATTCTTGTACACAGGGGCAGTATTATAGTAGTTATATTCTTGTACATAGGGAGCAGTATTATAGTAGTTATGTTCTTGTACATAGGGGGCAGTATTATAGTAGTTATATTCTTATACATAGGAGCAGTATTATAGTAGTTATATTCTTGTACATACGGGGCAGTATTATAGTAGTTATATTCTTGTACATAGGAGCAGTATTATAGTAGTTATATTCTTGTACATAGGGGGCAGTATTATAGTAGTTATATTCTTGTACATAGGGGGCAGTATTATAGTAGTTATATTCTTGTACACAGGGGCAGTATTATAGTAGTTATATTCTTGTACATAGGGAGCAGTATTATAGTAGTTATGTTCTTGTACATAGGGGGCAGTATTATAGTAGTTATATTCTTGTACATAGGAGCAGTATTATAGTAGTTATATTCTTGTACATAGGGGCAGTATTATAGTAGTTATATTCTTGTACATAGGGGGCAGTATTATAGTAGTTATATTCTTGTACATAGGGTCAGTATTATAGTAGTTATATTCTTGTACATAGGGTCAGTATTATAGTACTTATATTCTTGTACATAGGAGCAGTATTATAGTAGTTATATTCTTGTACATAGGGGCAGTATTATAGTAGTTAAATTCTTGTACATAGGGAGCAGTATTATAGTAGTTATATTCTTGTACATAGGGGCAGTATTATAGTAGTCAAATTCTTGTACATAGGGAGCAGTATTATAGTAGTTATATTCTTGTACATAGCGGCAGTATTATAGTAGTAATATTCTTGTACATAGGAGCAGTATTATAGTAGTTATATTCTTGTACACAGGGAGCAGTATTATAGTAGTTATATTCTTGTACATAGGGGCAGTATTATAGTAGTTATATTCTTGTACATAGGAGCAGTATTATAGTAGTTATATTCTTGTACATAGGGGCAGTATTATAGTGGTTATATTCTTGTACATAGGAGCAGTATTATAGTAGTTATATTCTTGTACATAGGGGCAGTATTATAGTAGTTATATTCTTGTACATAGGAGCAGTATTATAGTAGTTATATTCTTGTACATAGGGGGCAGTATTATAGTAGTTATATTCTTGCACATAGGGGGCAGTATTATAGTAGTTATATTCTTGTACATAGGGGCAGTATTATAGTAGCTATATTCTTGCAGATAGGGGCAGTATTATAGTAGTTATATTCTTGTACATCTGTGGCATTGTATTGAACACTCTGAATTATTCCACCCATTGGCTCCCTAGTTTGCTGGTAAATAAACCTCACATATGAGCTATTGTGTGCAGCGCCGCAGTTGCTATTTTTCCTCCCTCGCTCTTCGCATTGTGATTGGGTGAATACACTCGGCATAGAAACTCTGAGTACTAATAAATATAGCATACAGTAATTACAAATCTCTATACAGGTTAACTAGAGCCAGGCTGTTACATTGTGACTGTAGTGCTTTTTTCAAGTATCACTTGAGAGGCCTGGAGCGCTGGCATGCCAAATATTGTGACAATTAACTGCAATGTGATTATCTCCGTATCCCAGGCACTTTATTATTACCACAATGGACTCTCCATCTGTCATTGCTGGCTGTACGGGTACAAAGAACGCTCTGTGCCCCCTATTTAACAGCAATGCACCTGTTTAAGGGCTTGTGAGAAGGTATTGTGCGCCGGTCAGGGAAGGAGCAGGGAGGGAGGGCGTCCAGACTTTCCTTTAACCGAAGTGAAAACTTGCAGGTTTACTAGAAATGTTTGTGGAAGGTTCTTTGGATCCCTGCAGACGTCTCGTGAATGTTCCCCGCAGATGGTGAATGTGGTTCTTTCTGATTAGTTACGTTCCGTTGTTTATATAGAGGAACGCGTGTGTGCTATGCTAATATGGCTTGTCAACACAGGCTGTTATAAAGGGCGCTCAGTGACTTAGGGCGACGCAGCAGACGGCGCAAAGTGACTTGAAGGGAAATCACGTATAGTCTGGCTGTACGGAGGGCGCTCGCACCTGGGGTCATTCAGAGGCATTCGCCGGGCATAAAAAAAATCTTTCTTCTGTCCTCGTTACAATAAGTCTGGGGGGAAACTCCAACTTATGAGCAGCCGATGAAACACTTTCCTTATAGGCGAAACACCCTTTTGAAAAAGGGTTAACTAACGGTAATAATAATTGTTATTTTACAAAGCTTTACAATCATATGCAAGTCAATACCTGCGGTTTTTATCCTTTAGTTTTTCATGTCTGCTCCATTCAAGCTATGCGCGCATGATCAGGAATTGCTTGCAGAAATTTCTGCAGCGCTTCTGCAAGGTTCTGCACCTCATGACAGCAAAAAATAATCTGCAGCGTTTTTAACGCATTTTCATGCGTTTTTTTGTGCATTTTTTCCAATGCATTGTGCTGGAAAAACACAGGCCAAAACGCACAAAGAATGGACATGCTGCTTCTTTTTCTGCACATGAAATTCAGTCAGGAAAAATCCTGATCGTGTGCACAGATCTTGCAAAATGTCATAGGAAATCATAGGATAAGGTTTGCAATGCGTTTTTGGCCCACTTCGGCGTGGAAAAACCGCACAAAAAAAAACACACTGTGTGCACATAGCCTAAGGCACAGTTATGATCATTGACTTCAGCTTCACTGCTCTGTCAATTGGAGTCTATGGTAGTATAACTTTTTTATCTAATCTCATTAGAACACAATTATCCACAATGACAATTTATATCCACTGTCTTATGGAGTTTGAGGTCGTCTAAAATCCACTCCTGTCTCATCAGTGGCTCAAATTGCTACTTTTTTTTTTCTTCCCCCATGCTCTATACTGCAGCTCTGCTTATTCTGAACATACATGCATCAAACCTAATACAGAATGGACAAAGTGATTATAAATTACAAGCAAGTGAAAAGAGATGATAATAATAATAATTATTAGGAAAAGCAAATTGATTAGAGAGGATTTTAGAAACTGAGACTAAAGGCCTCCAAACACATTAGACTCCCATCAATATCTGCGGGATCGTCCAAGAGTCTAATGTATGTGGCGGACCCCCCAACTCTCCCTGATACATGATATTGGAGGGGAGAAGGATCTGGATTGTTGGATCTCCATCAGCCGATTCTTTAGTTCTCCAGTAGATAAGTCTGACAGCAGCTTTCTCATAAAAAACACCGGGGCGCTCAGCTGAGCCGGGCATTCCTGTGTGGGGGGGACTTGGAATATGCAAAATGCGTCTTCAGAAAGGAAGAGGATTGAACTCTAGCGCCACCTATTGGAAGTAGTGTCCCAAAAAGTCAATATTGACTCTTTAAAGAGCCTTATCACATGACTTAGAATAAAATAATCTCTATTTGCAGACACATGTTTCAGGGTGTTACCCCTCCTCAGTGCAAAGTATGATATCTGATTTGGCTATATGAATGGGAGATACCTTACCTCCGGGGACTTGGAAGAGATAGTTGTCGGCTATCTAATGTGTATTGGGGGCTTTACTTGGTTTGCTTACACTTCTTTGCTGCCTCCATTGAGATTTAGTCTATGTCCAAAATGAGATGAAGCTGCAAGGTGTTAGAAAAGCATGGCTGTTTTCTTCCAGAAACACTACCACACCTTTTTATGAGTTGAGTCTGGTATTGCAGCTCATCTGCATTAAAATGAACAAGGCTAAGCTGCAATACCTCATACCACCTGTGGCCAGATGTGGTGCTGATTTTCTATTCATTTGTAAAGCTTTTTAGTTCTTTAGAACCTACTTTGTTTCCATAAGATCAAATTCTTCAAGACTTTTCTTCAACACCAGTTTGAACACTTCGATACTTTCCTGTCCTTCTTCACTTCCCAGTCTTCACCTCCTCCACTATAAGTCCTTCTTCTTGGAGTTTATACTCTTTAATATCCGAGGAGGACAAGTGACCTCGCGCAGTGTTTACCCATCGCTCCCTACAGGAACTGACTCTGTTTAATAAACGGGCTTTAAACTTGTATATATTTATCCAAGAGCGAGCGATCCTCACATGAACCTCAATTATCTGGAGCCCGATGACATTTATGAGGCTGGAGACCTCTCGGTGCGGTTGTCTTGGACGGTGATGTTGCTTCTTATTAGTTGTTGTTGCAGGTGTACTCATCAACGTCTTCTTTTTGAGTACTTTTTTATTACTAGTTTTGTGACAGATCCAGTCTTCTCCGCACCTTTTTTTCTTGCTTTGTCTGAGTTGGCAAAATGATCTGACATTTTCTATATAATTGATGTTCTTTTCGTTTCTTGATCCATTCCTTGCTGTCAGGTTGATTCTGCATTAACTTAGGGAGTGACTGTGAATTCTGACAAGGGATGTATAATTGCTCATTATTTGTGAAAGAGAACTATGGAATAAAATGTTTTCAAAGCTTGAGTTACACCTGATCTAGAAACTGTTCTTCTAATGCCCCCATTTATAACAGGGTTCATGTCTAAAGGCCGCCATATACATTAGCAGAGCTGCCACTAGGAATTTCGGGGCCCCATAATGGCAACATTTTCGGGTCCCCTTGAGACTCCGCCAGGCTCCACCCCAGCTCCGCCTCCATCCCTCGCACCTTCCACAGTCCCATCGCCCACTCTTGGGAAAACTCCACTTCTACACCCTGTCCTCACCAATCACAGATTAACAGTTCCCATCGAACACCACATCACATACATAGCCATCAGCTTTTGCTTTGGCAAAATGATTTTTTAGCTGCCACCACAACAAGGAAACTCTTCTGGCCGGACCCTATTCTACTCTAACCTATTAAACATTTCTTATGATACCCAACATTCTTTTTAGGTATATTTTTATTTAGGGAATGCGTCACGTACATTTTTTAAAATGACCAATAATACCACATACAAGGGATAAATACCGTCACACCATGACCATACCACATATTACCACCACATAGTGACTGAATAATACCACATACAATGGACAAATACCGCTACACCATGACCACACCACATATTACCACCATATAGTGACCGAATAATACCACATACAAGGGACAAATAACATCACACCATGACCAGACCACATATTACCACCACATAGTGACCGAATAATACCATATACAAGGGACAAATACCATCACACCATGTCCAGATCACAAATTACCACCACATAGTGACCGAATATTACAATACTGATCATTAATAAAAAAACACAATACTAATATTACCATAAGTGTAATTATACACAGGAGCCCTGTGTATAGTATACAGTGTACAGTGTGAGTGTATAGATAACACACTGACTCACCAGTCACATCTCTAGTTGAAGTCCTTCATCTTCTCTTTTCCTCTTCATCCAGCACAGACCGCCATCACTTCTTCTAGCCAGGACTCATCTCTGCATAAAATAACACAGTTATCTAGAGCAGCTTCTAGAGTATATTCCCCAATTGTTCCCCAACTTCTACACTACACCAGATGAAGAAAAAACAACAACATTATGCCACCTTGCACAGTAACATGACCCCCCTCCCCACTGAAAACAATATCCTCAAAAATAAAATACATCACAGCAGTAATAATATCCATAATTAGCTCCTGCAGTAATAATGTCCCACATCCTGCCCCCAATGTCTCCATCCTGCCCCCAATTTGCCTCCAATGTCTCCATCCTGACCCCCTATCTCCATCCTGACCCCTTGTCTCCATTCTGACCGCCATGTTTCTAATCTGCCCCCTTCCTCCATTCTGCCTCCATGTCTCCATTCTGCCCCATATCTCCATTTTGCCCCATGTCTCCATTCTGCCGCCATGTCTCCATCCTGACCCCATTTTGCCTCCAATGTCTCCATCCTGCCCCCCTGTCTCCATCCTGCCCCATCTCCATTCTGACCCCATGTTTCTATTCTGCCCCTCTGTCTCCATCTTGCCCCAATGTCTCCATTCTGCCCCCAATGTCTCCATTCTGCCCCCAATGTCTCCATTCTGCCTCCATGTCTGCATTCTGCCTCCATGTTTCTATTCTGCCACCAATGTGTCTCCATTCTGCCCCCCAATGTCTCCATTCTGCCCCCCCTTGTCTCATTTCTGCGTCCATGTTTCTATTCTGCCCCCAATGTGTCTCCATTCTGCCCCCATGTCCCCCATTCTGCCTTCATATTTCCCATTCGGCCCCCCCATGTCTCCATTCAAGACCCCCATGTCTCCATTTGGCCACCCAATGTCTCCATTCGGCCCCCCATGTCTCTCCATCCTGCCCTCATTGTCATCCATAGTGCGACTTAAAAAAAAAAAATAAATAAATTCTTCTTACCTTGCCACACTCCAGTACCCAGCTCTCCCATCACCAGAAGCAGCACGATCGCTGGTGCATGACAGTGACGTCATACGCCAGTGACATGCTCACTGAAGTCAGCCGCCGTCCTCTGATTGGCCGGTGGCTGTTAACTATTGCCATTGCGGGAAGCTTCCCGCACGGCAATAGATTTAAAGTGAACTTGCATCCGAGGACCCACGTACACAGTAAGGCAGAGGTCCCCAACCGCCGGTCCGCGGACCAGGACCGGGCCGTTGGGGTTTTTCAGCCGGTCCGCGGCGCCGCTGACCAGGGCCGGCGTCAGCACCCGGGCAAATGCCGGGGCTCTGAGCAGGCAGAGGGGCCCACTGGCGGTCGCGCACCCCGCTGGGCTATGGGCGGAGGAGAGCGGTGTCAGCGCCCGCCCTTCTCCGCCGCTTGCTCAGGGCCCCGGCAGCCCGATACTTACCTCTCCCCGTGCCTCCGCAGATCAGCTGTCTTCCTACTCTGCGCTCCCTGTGACGTCTCAGGTCAGAGGGCGCGGTGACGTCTTTACACCGCGCCCTCCCCTGAGCCGTCACAGGGAGCGCTGAGCGGGAAGAAACGACAACGCTGGAGTTCGGAGCCGAGCAGCGAGCGGCGGGCAGCAGGCAGCAGGTGAGGAGAAGGGAGGTGAGTATTTGATTTTTTTTTTTTTTTTTTTAATGTATGGAGGCATGGGGCAGTATAAAGAGGGGAGGGGGGGCATCCTGCTTGAGGCATTATAAAGAGGAGGGGTGACAGCCTGCATGGGGCATTATAAGGTGGGGAACAGCCTGCATGGGGCATTATAAAGAGGGGGGGATTCCTGCTTGGGGCATTATAATGAGGAGGGGTGACAGCCTGCATGGGGCATTATAAGGTGGGGACCAGCCTGCATGGGGCATTATAAGGTGGGGACCAGCCTGCATGGGGAATTATAAAGAGGGGGGGATTCCTGCTTGGGGCATTATAATGAGGAGGGGTGACAGCCTGCATGGGGCATTATAAGGTGGGGGGATTCCTGCTTGGGGCATTATAATGAGGAGGGGTGACAGCCTGCATGGGGCATTATAAGGTGGGGGGATTCCTGCTTGGGGCATTATAATGAGGAGGGGTGACAGCCTGCATGGGGCATTATAAGGTGGGGACCAGCCTGCATGGGGCATTATAAGGTGGGGAACAACCTGCACGGGGCATTATAAAGCGAGGGGGGGACATCCTGCATGGGGCAGTATAAAGAGGAGGGGTGACAGCCTGCATGGGGCAGTATAAAGAGGAGGGGTGACAGCCTGCATGGGGCATTATAAAGAGGGGGGGTGACAGCCTGCATGGGGCAGTATAAAGAGGAGGGGTGACAGCCTGCATGGGGCAGTATAAAGAGGAGGGGTGACAGCCTGCATGGGGCAGTATAAAGAGGAGGGGTGACAGCCTGCATGGGGCATTATAAAGAGGGGGGGCAGCCTGTATGGGGCATTATGTGGGGGGTAACAGCCTGCATGGAGCATTAAAAGGGGGGGGCCTGTATGGGGCATTATGTGGGGGGGAACAGCCTGCATGGAGCATTATAAGGGGGGGGGGCAGCCTGTATGGGGCATTATGTGGGGGGTAACAGCCTGCATGCAGCATTATATGGGGACCGGTATCCTGTATGGAGCGTTATATGGGGGCCAGTATCCTGTATGGAGCGTTATATGGGGGCCAGTATTCTGTATGGAGCCTTATATGGGGGCCAGTATTCCGTATGGGGTCTTATATGGGGGCCAGTATTCCGTATGGGGTCTTATATGGGGGCCAGTATTCCGTATGGGGCCTTATATGGGGGCAAGTATTCCGTATGGGGCCTTATATGGGGGCAAGTATTCCGTATGGGGCCTTATATGGGGGCAAGTATTCCGTATGGGGCCTTATATGGGGGCCAGTATTCCGTATGAAGCGTTATATGGGGGCCAGTATTCCGTATGGGCGTTATATGGGGACCAGTATTCCGTATGGAGCCTTATATGGGGGCCACTATTTTGTGTGGAGCGATTCACCGGTTTCTGAGCTATTGTAGAATTTACAATAGATATCACTCATGAAGTGAAATCTTTGCATTGTACTATATACAGTACAGACCAAAAGTTTGGACACACCTTCTCATTTAAAGATTTTTCTGTATTTTCATGACTTTGGAAATTGTACATTCACACTGAAGGCATCAAAACTATGAATTAACACATGTGGAATTATATACTTAACAAAAAAGTGTGAAACAACTGAAAATATGTCTTATATTCTAGGCTCTTCAAAGTAGCCACCTTTTGCTTTGATGACTGCTTTGCACACTCTTGGCATTCTCTTGATGAGCTTCAAGAGGTAGTCACCGGAAATGGTCTTCACTTCACAGGTGTGCCCTGTCAGGTTTAATAAGTGGGATTTCTTGCCTTATAAATGGGGTTGGGACCATCAGTTGTGTTGTGCAGAAGTCTGGTGGATACACAGCTGATAGTCCGACTGAATAGACTGTTAGAATTTGTATTATGGCAAGAAAAAAGCAGCTAAGTAAAGAAAAATGAGTGGCCATCATTACTTTAAGAAATGAAGGTCAGTCGATCCGAAAAATTGGGAAAACTTTGAAAGTGTCCCCAAGTGCAGCTGCAAAAACCATCAAGCGCTACAAAGAAACTGGCTCACATGAGGACCGCCCCAGGAAAGGAAGACCAAGAGTCACCTCTGCTTCTGAGGATAAGTTTATCCGAGTCACCAGCCTCAGAAATCGCAGGTTAACAGCAGCTCAGAGTAGAGACCAGGTCAATGCCACACAGAGTTCTAGCAGCAGACACATCTCTACAACAACTGTTAAGAGGAGACTTTGTGCAGCAGGCCTTCATGGTAAAATAGCTGCTAGGAAACCACTGCTAAGGACAGGCAACAAGCAGAAGAGACTTGTTTGGGCTAAAGAACACAAGGAATGG
Source organism: Phyllobates terribilis (assembly GCF_046119375.1). Lineage (NCBI taxonomy): Eukaryota > Metazoa > Chordata > Amphibia > Anura > Dendrobatidae > Phyllobates > Phyllobates terribilis. The sequence continues at coordinate 171,878,975 of NW_027362768.1, forward strand.
ACATTAGACCAGTGGAAATCTGTGCTTTGGTCTGATGAGTCCAAATTTGAGATCTTTGGTTCCAACCACCGTGTCTTTGTGCGACGCAGAAAAGGTGAACGGATGGACTCTACATGCCTGGTTCCCACCGTGAAGCATGGAGGAGGAGGTGTGATGGTGTGGGAGTGCTTTGCTGGTGACACTGTTGGGGATTTATTCATAATTGAAGGCATACTGAACCAGCATGGCTACCACAGCATCTTGCAGCGGCATGCTATTCCATCCGATTTGCGTTTAGTTGGACCATCATTTATTTTTCAACAGGACAATGACCCCAAACACACCTCCAGGCTGTGTAAGGGCTATTTGACCAAGAAGGAGAGTGATGGGGGGCTACGCCAGATGACCTGGCCTCCACAGTCACCAGACCTGAACCCAATCGAGATGGTTTGGGGTGAGCTGGACCGCAGAGTGAAGGCAAAAGGGCCAACAAGTGCTAAGCATCTCTGGGAACTCCTTCAAGATTGTTGGAAGACCATTTCCGGTGACTACCTCTTGAAACTCATCAAGAGAATGCCAAGAGTGTGCAAAGCAGTCATCAAAGCAAAAGGTGGCTACTTTGAAGAACCTAGAATATAAGACATATTTTCAGTTGTTTCACACTTTTTTGTTAAGTATATAATTCCACATGTGTTAATTCATAGTTTTGATGCCTTCAGTGTGAATGTACAATTTTCATAGTCATGAAAATACAGAAAAATCTTTAAACGAGAAGGTGTGTCCAAACTTTTGGTCTGTACTGTATATATATATTTCTCCGCCGTATCTCTGCATCATGAATCGTGGTATGTGTTAAAGGGGCCCACTGAGACTCTTTCGCCCGGGGCCCAGAAAAACCTGGAGCCGGCCCTGCCGCTGACAGCTAGCTCCGCGGCCCTGCGCCTGGTCAGAACTCGCTCTGTGTGGATTTATAATGTTTTCTGCCATAGCCGTGACAGCTCGCAGCTCCCGGCAGAGAACATTATGCAGGACGGGGTGGGGCGTCGGGCGGGTCTTAGTAACGCAGCCCTCCACAGCACAGCATGGTACCTGTTGTACGTCACGGGGCGGGTCTTAGTGACGCGGCCCTCCTGCACAGCATGGTGTGTTCCTGACGGGGTGGGGCGGCAGGCTCTCCTCACTGACACGCCCCCGGCAGAACATGTTATGTGGGGCGTGCTGGGGCAGCAGACTGGCTTCAGTGACGCGGCTCCCGGTACCGGTGTTCAGTGTGTAGCGCTGCTAAGCAGCAGCGCTGTATACACTGACGCTCAATGTACAATGCTGCTACTTAGCAGCGCTGTACACCGAGGTCCCGCCAGCATCCTCCCCATACAGCTCCACCCCTCCATAACCCCACCCCCATATGACCAAAGCCCCGCCCCCACCCCCACCGGGCCATGGAAAACTGGTCTTGCTTAAAGCCGGTCCCTGGTGCAAAAAAGGTTGGGGACCTCTGCAGTAAGGGAACCAGCAGGGGGCTGCTGGGGGCCCGGTGAACACTGCTACTGGGGCCTGATGAGAAGAATAACGGGCCCGACCAGGCCCTCTATGCTCACTGGGCCCCACACGCCAGTAAGGGCAGTAATGCCCTGAAGGCGGCCCTGCACATTAGACTAATGTTGGTGGAACCCACCAATATAGACAGGACCTGTCATGCTAGGTAAGGGAAGGACCCAGCATACAACGAGGGGAAAAGCAGGGGGGCAACTAGAGAAAGAGAGAGTGGAGACCCCTAGGTAGATCTTACCGCACCCTGGCTCCCCTATCGTCCCTAAATAGGTTCCTCACCTATCGCTGAGCAGGATACCTAATCCCTACTGACCCTAGAGCTAGGCCCGAGGTAAGGAGGGGAAGGGGTGAGCACTAGTCAGCCCCACTGCAACTAAAGACAAACAAGGTAAACAGACAAGGGGATACACTTAGCCTTGAGAAGACATCAGAGTGATCACGACAAAGATCACAAAGGAACTCCAAAGAGAATCTAGCCAACTACTAGAACTCCAGCCCTGAACAGAGGAAAATGCTTCTATCACCAGCGATTGTCTGGAGAGACTGGGTGTTATTTAAAGGTCCAGCAAGGGTGTGTTAATTAGCAGCAGTAAGGAGATCTCACCTCTGGGTCCTAGAGAGGGAAGGATCAAGAAGGTGTCTGCAAAGCCAAGAGCAACAAACTTCTACAGCTGGATTCAGAATCACTGTCTGTCACACCCGACACACCCATGACAGGACCAGCCTGATTGTGTATGGGGGCGCCAGCCAAATGATGGTAGGGATTGATGTTGATCGTGTATGCCCGATATCGGACTGCTGATCGCATTGTTCTCCTGGAGATAAACCACCGGCCAACGTGTCAGTCGGCAGCTTTCCCATTGAGAACTCATGAGTGCTCGGCCAAACAATGCTGCATTAGATTGTGTCAGCTGAGATAGCTGTTGGCCGAACGATTGGTCAACACATCGTTTGTCCGACAGCCATCTAATGTGTATGTCCAGCCTAAGACAATAAAGTTTTCTTAGTTGGGTATACTTTTTGACTTTTAGTAGTAATGTGGCTATAGTGTAAGAGATAACCACAAGGACCTATTCTGCAACGAACAAGTGATTGTCTGCAATCTGATACACTGATACAATGCACAACAGCGACTCTTTAAGCAAAGCACGTTGCCCTCTTCAGCTAATGAGCCCCATAACAGCCTCTATGTCTGCTATCTGGATTCTTACTTTCTAGGTTCTGGCTGCCCTAGCCCTTCAGCCAGCCTTACACAGTAGATGGCTATCAGCCGAATGATCCATTGGCTGATCGTTTGGCCAACAGCCATCTCAGCCAACTATCCCATATGCAGGAGCTCCTGTGTTCTCTATGAGAAAGTCGCCAACTGATACGACGGCTGGTGGCTTATCTTCAGGAAAACAAATCGATTGTCAGTCCGAAATCAGACATGTCCGTTTGACACTTTTCCCAACCATCAGTCGGCCAGCTTCCCCATACATATTATACTGTCGTCCGAACCTGTCGATATCGGCGGGTTCAGCTGAAATGAGTTTACTGCGTAAGGGGGCATTTAGTCTCACTATTTCTATCAGGATCAGTAGATGCAAAGCCGGATGTCAGAGACATTTTGGTTCAGTGTTCCCGCTCCTTCTGACTTTGAACTAGAATTTTAATAGACCTATAAACATATACTCATCAATATTGAAATTGCAGTACCAAAAAGGAAAAGTCGTGGAATAATAAAAATCACAAGACGGATAGACATGTTAACGATATACAGATGATGACGATATGGAATTAAATTCTTCAAAATATCTTGATTTATTCCTTATCCCGTCATTTTTTCATCATTTGCATATCAGTAACACGTCTATAGATCCTTTTATTTCCTTAACTCAATGATTTTTCCTTCTTGGTGTTGCAATTTCAATGCTGAGATGTGTATAAAAGAGTATGTAACCTTTATAAAACTGCCAGTCTTTTGGAACAGCTAATGAGTTGAGAAATAGCCAAGGGCAGTCAGGAACTATTAGGTGGAGGCCAGAACTTTACTCGCCCATTTAAAGCAAAACTAAACTTTTAGGCACCGCCATGGCCACATAGTGCGTCCCTTTTTTTCTACATAGTGTTGTGGCAGGTGGGCTAGAAAAAAGATTCCTTAACTCTGTGACTACTTAGAACCAGCAAACAGTCTATAATGGATCCAATCAGGAGAGGTGAACACTATTGCTAGATAATGGCCAAAATCGGGACACGCTCAATGAAAGGCAGCTGACATACACGTTTAGAAAAATCTATGGTACTCTTTTTCCATCCATCTAATATAAGGGACCCAAAGAGGGGATCCCCCTTTATATGCTGTGTGAGCTCTAATAGGGAATACAAAATGGTATTGTCCAAAGCTGCAAATGGAAGTAAGTAGCTCCGAGCTCAGAGTAGTGCCGATATCAAAAATAGCTTCCATAATTTACCGTCTGTTACAGAAACTCAGAATAATTTCTAAGCGATCTGATATTGTTTCCTGATAATTATAGGACACACCTCGACGGAATTTCTCATAAAGTACTAACTGGTCTAACCTGTGTTCATCTTTAGGTAGAGAACCTGCAGCTTCTTGTTCCAGTCAATGTAAAACCTTTATCGTTATTAAGGACACGTATAGTAAGCAAATTGTAGATGGAGAAGATGTGATAACTGAAGAGATGACACCCAAGAATAAGAATAATTAATTATGGAGACAAACCAGTCACAAAATACTGCCTCCTATGTACAAAAATATAACTACTACCTTTGACAAAAACTCTTACTGTTGCTCTTATTCATTCACGTCTGGACAATTGCAACTCTCTACTAATCGGTCTCCCTCTTACTAAAATCTCCCCTCTCCAATCCATCCTGAATGCAGCAGCCAGGATCATATTCCTCGCCAACGGCTACACCGATGCCTCCACCCTGTGCCAGTCATTACACTGGTTGTCCATCCAATACAGAGTCCAATATAAACTTAGCACTCTTACCCACAAAGCCCTCCACAGTTCAGCACCCCCCCTACATCTCCTCTCTCGTCTCAGTCTACCACCTACCCGTGCCCTCCATTCTGCTAATGACCTAAGATTAACATCCTCAATAATCCAAACCTCCCACTCCCGTGTCCAAGACTTCTCGCGAACTGCGCCAATTCTTTGGAACGCACTACCCAAGATACTTCGATTAATCCTCAATACCCACAGTTTTAAGCATGCCCTAAAAACTCATTTCTTTAGACTGGCCTATCACCTCACTTATCTAACTATCCCTGTTTTTCCCATAAAAAATTTCCTTCCAAATCAGGATCCTTGTATCATCTGTTCACACCCTCCATGCACTTAATAGCCCTGTGTGTCTGTACTTGTGCACATACTGGTTGGAGACTGGTTCATTCACCATTATGTGAATAGTATACCTTATTTATTACATTGATGGTTGACCAAACAATACAAGCAATTGTTACCAACCACCTTGCGTGTCCCCCCTATTTCCTCATAGATTGTAAGCTTGTGAGCAGAAGGACCCTCACTCCTCTTGGTATCTGTTGATTTATGTGATTGTTATTCTGTAATGTCTTTATTGTCTGTACAAGTCCCCTCTGTAATGTAAAGTGCTGCAGAATATGTTGGCGCTATAGAACTAAAAATGATTATTATTATTACTGTAATACTATCCCCTATGTACAAGAATATAACTATTATAATACTGCCCCCTATGTACAAGAATATAACTATTATAATACTGCCCCCTATATACAAGAATATAACTATTATAATACTGCCTCCTATATAGCAATAATCAGGTTAAAAGGAAGAAAAAGGACACAAGCTCCCGTAAACCTGAGGAGGAGTATGACACTGGCCAAATTGCCAGGAAGAAGGTCCAGAGTTCTGAAGGTATAATGGTCGTGTCTAATAGGTTTGATGTTCTGTCTGAGTCTAACGGGGATTTTGAGGATGAACATAAAAAAATAGACGCAGAGTGTGCCAGGGATGTAGAGGACTGCCCCCCCCCCCTCAAATCGGAAGCCCTTACCTGTGGGCACTCAGGTAGAGACTAGTATGGAGACCGATGGTGGACAGAATGACTCCGACTCAGATCTATGAACTGTCAACCAGATAATGTCCGAACCCAGATAAAATCATGAAAAAATAGGAAGGGTCAGAAAAATGTAAAGTTATGGAAGGATGTGTAACTGTGCTGAAATATGATGATTTCTTTTTACAAAGTGTTTATTTTTCATTTTTCCAACCACAGGTGTGGACTCTTTATAATGACTTTATATGTATAATCTAGATATGTAACAAATGTATGTACAATTCAAGTGAATTTAGTTTTGTATTACTGCAGGAATTATGTTAATTTTTAATTGTATTTATTATAAAAATTGCCTCCTATGTACAAGAATATAACTACTATAATACTGCCTCCTATGTACAAGAATATAACTACTATAATACTGCTGCTATGTACAAGAATATAACTACTATAATACTGCCCCTATGTACAAGAATATAACTACTATAATACTGCTTCCTATGTACTAGAATATAACTACTATAATACTGCCTCCTATGTACAAGAATATAACTACTATAATACTGCCCCTATATACAAGAATATAACTACTATAATACTGCCCCTATATACAAGAATATAACTACTATAATACTGCCTCCTATGTACAAGAACATAACTACTATAATACTGTCCCTATGTACAAGAATATAACTACTATAATACTGCTCCTATGTACAAGAATATAACTACTATAATACTGCTCCTATGTAACATCCAAACAAGTTCAAGCTGCCCTGAAGTTCGAGGGTACAACAGTGTCAACCCGTACTATCCATCGGCATCTGAATGAAAAGGGACTGTATGGTAGGATACCCAGGAAGACCCCACTTCTTACCCCGAGACATAAAAAAGCCAGGCTGGAGTTTGCCAAAACTTACCTGAGAAAGCCTAAAACGTTTTGGAAGAATGTTCTCTGGTCAGATGAGACAAAAGTAGAGCTTTTTGGGAAAAAGCATCAACATAGAGTGTACAGGAAAAAAAGAGGCATTCAAAGAAAAGAACACGGTCCCTACAGTCAAACATGGCGGAGGTTCCCTGATGTTTTGGGGTTGCTTTGCTGCCTCTGGCACTGGACTGCTTGACCGTGTGCATGGCATTATGAAGTCTGAAGACTACCAACAAATTTTGCAGCATAATGTAGGGCCCAGTGTGAGAAAGCTGGGTCTCCCTCAGAGGTCATGGGTCTTCGAGCAGGACAATGACCCAAAACACACTTCCAAAAGCACTATAAAATGGTTTTAGAGAAAGCACTGGAGACTTCTAAGGTGGCCAGCAATGAGCCCAGACCTGAATCCCATAGAACACCTGTGGAGAGATCTCAAAATGGCAGTTTGGAGAAGGCACCCTTCAAATATCAGGGACCTGGAGCAGTTTGCCAAAGAAGAATGGTCTACAATTCCAGCAGAGCATTGTAAGAAACTCATTGATGGTTACCGGAAGCGGTTGTTTGCAGTTATTTTGGCTAAAGGTTGTGCAACCAAGTATTAGGCTGAGGGTGCCAATACTTTTGTCCGGCCCTTTTTTGGAGTTTTGTGTGAAATGATCAATGATTTGATTTTTGCTTCATTCTCTTTTGTGTTTTTTCCCTTGCAAGCAAATTAAATGAAGAGAATAATACCAAAGAATTTGTGATTGCAATCATTTTCAGGAAGAAACTGAGTATTATCTGACAGAATTGCAGGGGTGCCAATACTTTTGGCCAGCACTGTATGTGCAAGAATATAACTACTATAATACTGCCCCTATGTACAAGAATATAACTGCTATAATACTTCCCCTATGTACAAGAATATAGCTACTATAATACTGCCCCTATGTACAAGAATATAACTCCTATAATACTGCCCCCTTTGTACAAGAATATAACTACTATAATACTACACCTATGTACAAGAATATAACTACTATAATACTGAGCCTATGTACAAGAATATAACTACTATAATACTGCCTCCTATGTACAAGAATATAACTACTATAATACTGCCTCCTATGTACAAGAATATAACTACTATAATACTGCCTCCTATGTACTAACTAGAATATAACTACTATAATACTGCCTCCTATGTACAAGAATATAACTACTATAATACTGCCCCTATGTACAAGAATATAACTACTATAATACTGCCCCTATGTACAAGAATATAACTGCTATAATACTTGCCCTATGTACAAGAATATAACTACTATAATACTGCTCCTATGTATAAGAATATAACTACTATAATACTTCCCCTATGTACAAGAATATAACTACTATAATACTGCCCCTATGTACAAGAATATAACTACTATAACACTACTCCTATGTACAAGAATATAACTACTATAATACTTCTCCTATGTACAAGAATATAACTACTATAATACTGCCCCCTTTGTACAAGAATATAACTACTATAATACTGCCCCTATGTACAAGAATATAGCTGCTATAATACTGCCCCTATGTACAAGAATATAACTGCTATAATACTTCCCTTATGTACAAGAATATAACTACTATAATACTGCCCCTATGTACAAGAATATAACTCCTATAATACTGCCCCCTATGTACAAGAATATAACTACAATAATACTACACCTATGTACAAGAATATCACTACTATAATACTGCCCCTATGTACAAGAATATAACTGCTATAATACTTCCCCTATGTACAAGAATATAACTACTATAATACTGCCCCTATGTAAAAGAATATAACTACTATAATACTGCCCCAAAGTACATGAATATAACTACTATAATACTGCTCCTATGTACAAGAATATAACTACTATAATACTGCCCCTATGTTTAAGAATATAACTACTATAATACTGCCCCTATGTACAAGAATATATCTACTATAATACTGCCCCTATGTACAAGAATATAACTACTATAATACTGCTCCTATGTATAAGAATATAACTACTATAATACTTCCCCTATGTACAAGAATATAACTACTATAATACTGCTCCTATGTATAAGAATATAACTACTATAATACTGCTCCTATGTACAAGAATATAACTACTATAATACTGCCCCTATGTACAAGAATATAACTACTATAAAACTGCCCCTATGTACAAGAATATAACTACTCTAATTCTACCCCTATGTACAAGAATATAACTACTATAATACTGCCCCTATGTACAAGAATATAACTGCTATAATACTTGCCCTATGTACAAGAATATAACTACTATAATACTGCTCCTATGTATAAGAATATAACTACTATAATACTTCCCCTATGTACAAGAATATAACTACTATAATACTGCCACTATGTACAAGAATATAACTACTATAACACTACTCCTATGTACAAGAATATAACTACTATAATACTTCTCCTCTGTACAAGAATATAACTACTATAATACTGCCCCCTTTGTACAAGAATATAACTACTATAATACTGCCCCTATGTACAAGAATATAGCTACTATAATACTGCCCCTATGTACAAGAATATAACTGCTATAATACTTCCCCTATGTACAAGAATATAACTACTATAATACTGCCCCTATGTACAAGAATATAACTCCTATAATACTGCCCCCTATGTACAAGAATATAACTACAATAATACTACACCTATGTACAAGAATATCACTACTATAATACTGCCCCTATGTACAAGAATATAACTGCTATAATACTTCCCCTATGTACAAGAATATAACTACTATAATACTGCCCCTATGTACAAGAATATAACTACTATAACACTACTCCTATGTACAAGAATATAACTACTATAATACTTCTCCTATGTACAAGAATATAACTACTATAATACTGCCCCCTTTGTACAAGAATATAACTACTATAATACTGCCCCTATGTACAAGAATATAGCTGCTATAATACTGCCCCTATGTACAAGAATATAACTGCTATAATACTTCCCTTATGTACAAGAATATAACTACTATAATACTGCCCCTATGTACAAGAATATAACTCCTATAATACTGCCCCCTATGTACAAGAATATAACTACAATAATACTACACCTATGTACAAGAATATCACTACTATAATACTGCCCCTATGTACAAGAATATAACTGCTATAATACTTCCCCTATGTACAAGAATATAACTACTATAATACTGCCCCTATGTAAAAGAATATAACTACTATAATACTGCCCCAAAGTACATGAATATAACTACTATAATACTGCTCCTATGTACAAGAATATAACTACTATAATACTGCCCCTATGTTTAAGAATATAACTACTATAATACTGCCCCTATGTACAAGAATATATCTACTATAATACTGCCCCTATGTACAAGAATATAACTACTATAATACTGCTCCTATGTATAAGAATATAACTACTATAATACTTCCCCTATGTACAAGAATATAACTACTATAATACTGCTCCTATGTATAAGAATATAACTACTATAATACTGCTCCTATGTACAAGAATATAACTACTATAATACTGCCCCTATGTACAAGAATATAACTACTATAAAACTGCCCCTATGTACAAGAATATAACTACTCTAATTCTACCCCTATGTACAAGAATATAACTACTATAATACTGCCCCTATGTACAAGAATATAACTGCTATAATACTTGCCCTATGTACAAGAATATAACTACTATAATACTGCTCCTATGTATAAGAATATAACTACTATAATACTTCCCCTATGTACAAGAATATAACTACTATAATACTGCCACTATGTACAAGAATATAACTACTATAACACTACTCCTATGTACAAGAATATAACTACTATAATACTTCTCCTCTGTACAAGAATATAACTACTATAATACTGCCCCCTTTGTACAAGAATATAACTACTATAATACTGCCCCTATGTACAAGAATATAGCTACTATAATACTGCCCCTATGTACAAGAATATAACTGCTATAATACTTCCCCTATGTACAAGAATATAACTACTATAATACTGCCCCTATGTACAAGAATATAACTCCTATAATACTGCCCCCTATGTACAAGAATATAACTACAATAATACTACACCTATGTACAAGAATATCACTACTATAATACTGCCCCTATGTACAAGAATATAACTGCTATAATACTTCCCCTATGTACAAGAATATAACTACTATAATACTGCCCCTATGTAAAAGAATATAACTACTATAATACTGCCCCAAAGTACATGAATATAACTACTATAATACTGCTCCTATGTACAAGAATATAACTACTATAATACTGCCCCTATGTTTAAGAATATAACTACTATAATACTGCCCCTATGTACAAGAATATATCTACTATAATACTGCCCCTATGTACAAGAATATAACTACTATAATACTGCTCCTATGTATAAGAATATAACTACTATAATACTTCCCCTATGTACAAGAATATAACTACTATAATACTGCTCCTATGTATAAGAATATAACTACTATAATACTGCTCCTATGTACAAGAATATAACTACTATAATACTGCCCCTATGTACAAGAATATAACTACTATAAAACTGCCCCTATGTACAAGAATATAACTACTCTAATTCTACCCCTATGTACAAGAATATAACTACTATAATACTGCCCCTATGTACAAGAATATAACTGCTATAATACTTGCCCTATGTACAAGAATATAACTACTATAATACTGCTCCTATGTATAAGAATATAACTACTATAATACTTCCCCTATGTACAAGAATATAACTACTATAATACTGCCCCTATGTACAAGAATATAACTACTATAATACTGCTCCTATGTATAAGAATATAACTACTATAATACTTCCCCTATGTACAAGAATATAACTACTATAATACTGCTCCTATGTATAAGAATATAACTACTATAATACTGCTCCTATGTACAAGAATATAACTACTATAATACTGCCCCTATGTACAAGAATATAACTACTATAAAACTGCCCCTATGTACAAGAATATAACTACTCTAATTCTACCCCTATGTACAAGAATATAACTACTATAATACTGCCCCTATGTACAAGAATATAACTGCTATAATACTTGCCCTATGTACAAGAATATAACTACTATAATACTGCTCCTATGTACAAGAATATAACTACTATAATACTTCTCCTATGTACAAGAATATAACTACTATAATACTGCCCCCTTTGTACAAGAATATAACTACTATAATACTGCCCCTATGTACAAGAATATAGCTACTATAATACTGCCCCTATGTACAAGAATATAACTGCTATAATACTTCCCCTATGTACAAGAATATAACTACTATAATACTGCCCCTATGTACAAGAATATAACTCCTATAATACTGCCCCCTATGTACAAGAATATAACTACAATAATACTACACCTATGTACAAGAATATCACTACTATAATACTGCCCCTATGTACAAGAATATAACTGCTATAATACTTCCCCTATGTACAAGAATATAACTACTATAATACTGCCCCTATGTAAAAGAATATAACTACTATAATATTGCCCCAAAGTACAAGAATATAACTACTATAATACTGCTCCTATGTACAAGAATATAACTACTATAATACTGCCCCAATGTTTAAGAATATAACTACTATAATACTGCCCCTATGTACAAGAATATATCTACTATAATACTGCCCCTATGTACAAGAATATAACTACTATAATACTGCTCCTATGTATAAGAATATAACTACTATAATACTTCCCCTATGTACAAGAATATAACTACTATAATACTGCTCCTATGTATAAGAATATAACTACTATAATACTGCTCCTATGTACAAGAATATAACTACTATAATACTGCCCCTATGTACAAGAATATAACTACTATAAAACTGCCCCTATGTACAAGAATATAACTACTCTAATTCTACCCCTATGTACAAGAATATAACTACTATAATACTGCTCCTATGTACAAGAATATAACTACTATAATACTGCTCCCTATGTACAAGAATATAACTACTATAATACTGCTCCATATGTACAAGAATATAACTACTATAATACTGCTCCTATGTACAAGAATATAACTACTATAATACTGCTCCTATGTACAAGAATATAACTACTATAATACTGCTCCTATGTACAAGAATATAACTACTATAATATTGCCCCTATGTACAAAATATAACTACTATAATACTGCCCCTATGTACAAGAATATAGCTACTATAATACTGCTCCCTATGTACAAGAATATAACTACTATAATACTGCTCCCTATGTACAAGAATATAACTACTATAATACTGCTCCTGTGTACAAGAATATAACTACTATAATACTGCCTCCTATGTACAAGAATATAACTACTATAATACTGCCCCCTATGTACAAGAATATAACTACTATAATACTGCCTCCTATGTACAAGAATATAACTACTATAATATTGCTCCCTATGTACAAGAATATAACTACTATAATACTACTCCTATGTACAAGAATATAACTACTATAATACTGCCCCTATGTACAAGAATATAAGTACTATAATAGTGCTCCTATGTACAGGAATATAACTACTATAATACTGCTCCTATGTACAAGAATATAACTACTATAATACTGCTCCTATGTACAAGAATATAACTACTATAACACTACTCCTATGTACAAGAATATAACTACTATAATACTTCTCCTATGTACAAGAATATAACTACTATAATACTGCCCCCTTTGTACAAGAATATAACTACTATAATACCGCCCCTATGTACAAGAATATAGCTACTATAATACTGCCCCTATGTACAAGAATATAACTGCTATAATACTTCCCCTATGTACAAGAATATAACTCCTATAATACTGCCCCCTATGCAAGAATATAACTACAATAATACTACACCTATGTACAAGAATATCACTACTATAATACTGCCCCTATGTACAAGAATATAACTGCTATAATACTTCCCCTATGTACAAGAATATAACTACTATAATACTGCCCCTATGTAAAAGAATATAACTACTATAATACTGCCCCAAAGTACAAGAATATCACTACTATAATACTGTTCCTATGTACAAGAATATAACTACTATAATACTGCCCCTATGTTTAAGAATATAACTACTATAATACTGCCCCTATGTACAAGAATATAACTACTATAATACTGCCCCTATGTACAAGAATATAACTACTATAATACTGCCCCTATGTTTAAGAATATAACTACTATAATACTGCCCCTATGTACAAGAATATAACTACTATAATACTGCCCCTATGTTTAAGAATATAACTACTATAATACTGCCCCTATGTACAAGAATATAACTACTATAATACTGCCCCTATGTACAAGAATATAGCTACTATAAAACTGCCCCTATGTACAAGAATATAACTACTCTAATTTTACCCCTATGTACAAGAATATAACTACTATAATACTGCTCCTATGTACAAGAATATAACTACTATAATATTGCTCCCTATGTACAAGAATATAACTACTATAATACTGCTCCATATGTACAAGAATATAACTACTATAATACTGCTCCTATGTACAAAAATATAACTACTATAATACTGCTCCTATGTACAAGAATATAACTACTATAATACTGCTCCTATGTACTAGAATATAACTACTATAATATTGCCCCTATGTACAAAATATAACTACTATAATACTGCCCCTATGTACAAGAATATAGCTACTATAATACTGCTCCCTATGTACAAGAATATAACTACTATAATACTGCTCCCTATGTACAAGAATATAACTACTATAATACTGCTCCTGTGTACAAGAATATAACTACTATAATACTGCTCCTATGTACAAGAATATAACTACTATAATACTGCCTCCTATGTACAAGAATATAACTACTATAATACTGCTCCTATGTATAAGAATATAACTACTATAATACTGCCTCCTATGTACAAGAATATAACTACTATAATACTGCCCCTATGTATAAGAATATAACTACTATAATATTGCCCCTATGTACAAGAATATAACTACTATAATACTGCTCCCTATGTACAAGAATATAACTACTATAATACTACTCCTATGTACAAGAATATAACTACTATAATACTGCCCCTATGTACAAGAATATAACTACTATAATAGTGCTCCTATGTACAAGAATATAACTACTATAATACTGCTCCTATGTACAAGAATATAACTACTATAATACTGCCCCTATGTACAAGAATATAACTACTATAATAGTGCTCCTATGTACAAGAATATAACTACTATAATACTGCCCTCTATGTACAAGAATATAACTACTATAATACTGCCCCTATGTACAAGAATATAACTACTATAATACTGCTCCTATGTACAAGAATATAACTACTATAATATTGCCCCTATGTACAAGAATATAACTACTATAATATTTCCCCTATGTACAAGAATATAACTACTATAATACTGCCCCTATGTACAAGAATATAACTACTATAATACTGCTCCTATGTACAAGAATATAACTACTATAATATTGCCCCTATGTACAAGAATATAACTACTATAATATTGCCCCTATGTACAAGAATATAACTACTATAATACTGCTCCTATGTACAAGAATATAACTACTATAATACTGCTCCTATGTACAAGAATATAACTACTATAATATTGCCCCTATGTACAAGAATATAACTACTATAATATTGCCCCTATGTACAAGAATATAACAACTATAATACTGCCCCTATGTACAAGAATATAACTACTATAATACTGCTCCTATGTACAAGAATATAACTACTATAATACTGCTCCTATATACAAGAATATAGCTACTATAATACTGCCCCTATGTACAAGAATATAACTACTATAATACTGCCCCCTATGTACAAGAATATAACTACTATAATACTGCCCCTATGTACAAGAATATAACTACTATAATACTGCTCCTATGTACAAGAATATAACTACTATAATACTGCTCCTATGTACAAGAATATAACTACTATAATACTGCCCCCTATGTACAAGAATATAACTACTATAATACTGCTCCTATGTACAAGAATATAACTACTATAATACTGCTCCTATGTACAAGAATATAGCTACTATAATACTGCCCCTATGTACAAGAATATAACTACTATAATACTGCCCCCTATGTACAAGAATATAACTACTATAATACTGCCCCTATGTACAAGAATATAACTACTATAATACTGCTCCTATGTACAAGAATATAACTACTATAATACTGCTCCTATGTACAAGAATATAACTACTATAATACTGCCCCCTATGTACAAGAATATAACTACTATAATACTGCTCCTATGTACAAGAATATAACTACTATAATACTGCCCCTATGTACAAGAATATAACTACTATACTGCCCCTCTGTACACTATTTATCACTATGAATAGGGCAGTTTTATTTGAGTGGTTGTCTATACTATCAGTTTGATAATGGAGTTGTTATTTAAGCGTTTATTTCGTTTTCCCCGGCTGGTCTTAGTATCTACTTTCCTGATTCTTTTTTCTTATATACTAGTTTGGTTCTTGCCTTTTTCCTGCGGTTTTGGACTTGATTTCCTGTTTCTGTTACAGCCAAGTGCTATAAATTTCACAATGCCTTATCTGCAGAGTGCTCCCCTGTGAGCACAGCTGGGAGAGGAGCAAAGAGGTTTCTATGTGGAGCTCATAGTGCAGTTAGTGGGAGTTTCCTGATAGAAACATTGCCAGGATCTCTACTCCTATCTATGTACTTAAAGAGGCAGAACATTACTGTACTCCCAAGGACCGAAAACGGTGAACCACAAGAAAGGTGTTTGTAAAAAAAGTAAAAAAAAACAAAAACCTTGTGTGCACATACCATAAGGATTCCTATTAGGGCTTTAACTTTAGTTAAGATCAGTCTCTGGAATGTGATTCAATTTCTCACCATTTTCAAGATCTCTATTTGCTGTCAGTGGATGAAATAATGCTTGTTTACATTCAAAACTGAAAAGCTATCATGTTTTTACCTAATGTTTCTCAGAGATGAGGGTTTGTCACATTTACATCCAGTCTAGACAATCCTGAGACTCCAGTCTGATATATATTTGCCTGCAGTGATACATTGTATCACACTGTAAACACAGGAGAAACATTTGTGTCACCAATGTAGAAGATTGGCAATACTTGTATCTTGGGTTTCTCTACAATTTATAACATTGGAGAAACCCTTAATTATGATGCCAAGTGACTGCCAAATGGATGAAAATATATATATTTTTATATTTACATAATTTCCCAATCATAAAAGCAATGTTGGGGAGAAGGACAGGCATCTTCTATCAGTCTCTTTACAAGGAAGGGTCTACTCATGTTAACTTTATATTCTATTCCTATCAAAAGCAAGTGAGGGGGTAACAGGTGCCCCTATAGTCCCAGTGTACTATCAAAATAAAGTGTTGTCCCTTCGTCATGGCAGCCATAGATATACAGTGTTTGCAATGCCTTAGGGCAGTGGTCGCTGACTTGTGGCTCTGCAGTTATTGCAAAACTACAACTCCCATCATGACCTTACTGCCTGCAGAAGTTACAGTTGTCAGGGCTTGATGGGAGTTGTGGTTCTGCATTAGATTGGGGAACGCTGGCTTAGGGATGCAGTGCCCTGGTGCCTGGAGGACCCCTAATGCACATTAGAGAAAACTAGTACCATAAAGGACAAGCTATAGTTGGGAGCCCAAAACAGATTTTACATTGGTCGGTGACTATGTCTGATCCGGACTGTAAGCTTCTGCGTCTATCTGTAGCTTTGTGCCTGAGTAAATAGGAAACTTATTGAAATTGTCTGAGACGTTGGGTATTAAGAGGCTCATGGGGTGATTCATTACCCAGAAATGCTGACGCTAATTAGAGCTGATCGCTCCCACATTATTTAGGCGCTTGCACTCCGCAGTGATTGACTTTGATTGCTAGAACGTAACCTCACGACCCAACCACACGCCGAATGTCGCGTCCTGTCGGCAGCGAGAAGAAAAACCCTTCAGTTCAATGGAAGGCTCATCGATGTAATCCATAAGATGTCTTAAAATGTGGTGAAAAAGGAAGGAAGTACAGGACAAGCAGAGGGGGTGAAAGGGTACTGTCACATCTAGCCGCGGGCATCTGAGATATGAAATGTCATATATAGAAAACCCTCATCATCCGAAAAACTGCACCCCCCCCCCCCCCACAACCTGCAGAAAACAAGGTGGGAATCAATTTCGATTCTGGGCTCAGTTCTCCTGCATTTCAAGGAGATTAAAACATGGCTGCTCTTTTCCAAAAGCAGCACCACACCTGTCCACAGGTAGCTAGGAGTATTGCACCTCAGCCCCATTCACTTCTATGCAGTTGAGCTGTAATTATAACCCACGGACAGGTGTGGAGTATGAAGCTGACGTGTTAGGCCACGGCCCCACTATCAGTATTTAGTCAGTATGGGAGCCAAAACCAGGTGAAGAACAATCAGAGAAAAGGTATAATAGAAACAAGTCACTAATTCAGCATTTATCACCCACTCCTGGTTTTGGCTCCCACGCCTGAGAAAAATACTGACCGAATACTGATAGTGGGGCCGTGGCCTTAGAAGCAGGAAAATGGGAAAGAATAAGGAGCTAAGCTATGATGTCTGGAAGAGTGGGTCAGATCATCTCCAAATTGGCAGGTCTGGTGAGGTTTACCAGTGTAAAACTTGATCTTGTAGGGTGTTTTGAGGTATATAACAGGACTTGTGGGGTGTTTCCAGTATATGGCAGGTCCTGTGGAGTGATCCCGATATGCGTCAGGTCTTGTGGGGTGTTCCCAATATGCGGCAGGTTTTGTGTGTTGTTCCCGGTAAACAGCAGGTCCTTTGGGGTTTTTCCAGTTTACGGCGGGACTTGTGGGGTGTTCCCAGTATACAGCAGGTCCAGTGAGGTGTTCCCAGTAAACCGCAGGTCTTGTGGGGTGTTCCCGATATGTGGCAGGTGTTAGGCTCACCTTGTGAGGTGGATTCACTAAGCCTTAGGTCCGTGTGCCCACCTGGACACCGGCGTTGGTGCAGCAGGCAGGAAGGCCAGTGTGAATTGAGGACTTGGTACGCTGGAGACCACAAGATGACAGGTACAGAGGGAAAGCAAGCCAATCTGAAGCAGCAATGAAGAGAAGCAGAGGAATCACAGACACGGCGTAGGAATGAAGGCTCAATGTGAACAGAGTCCAACAGAAGCACAGTGGTCTACTGCAACCGATGGATAAACCCTGCAGGTAGATGGAAAAGGATCGAACAACAAAGCAGAGGTGATGCAGGGCTGCAAAGGCCAAGCAAGGTGAATATAATAGAAGCTGAAGGTGACGCACACCAAACAAACAGCACAGGAGTCTCTAACCCAAAACACAGATGTGTGTCTTAGTAGGCCTTAAATATGCCCTGGAAGACGAGGTCATAGAGCAACGCTGAGCAACTTGCAAAACCCGACGTGGAGTGCAACAGCGGGCACCGGTCCCAGGTAAAGGAAGCGGAGCCTGGGATAGTTATTTAACAGCAGGTCTTGTGAGATTTTCCCAGTATACAGCAGGTCTTGTAGGGTATTCATGGTATACAGCAGGTCTTGTGGGGTGTTTCCTGTATACGACAGGGCCTCTGGGGTGCTCCCGGTATATGGGGTCATGTGGGGTGTTCCCGGTATATGGGGTCTTGTGGGGTGTTCCTGGTATAATGCAGATTTTGTAGGGTGTTCCCAGAATATTGCAGGGCCTATGAGGTATTACCGATATAAGGCAGATCTTGTGGGGAGTTCATGATTTACAGCGGGTCTTGTGGGGTGTCACCTGTATTCGGCACGTTTTGTGAGATGTTCTCGGTATACGGCTGCTTGTTTGGGATGTTCCCGGTATATGGCAGGTCTTGTGGGGTATTCACAGCATATGACAGGTCTCGTAGGGTGTTCCTGGTATACAGCAGGTCTTGTGGGGTGTTCCCAGTATACGGCAGGTCTTGTGGGGTGTTCCTGATATATGGCAGGTCTTGTGTGGCATTCCCAGTATATGGCAGGTCTTGTGGGGAGTTCCTGATATACAGCGGGTCTTGTGGGGTGTCACCTGTATTCGGCATGTTTTGTGAGACGTTCTCGGTATATGGCAGGTCTTGTGGGTTGTTTCCAGCATACGGCAGGTCTTGTAGGGTGTTCCTAGTATACAGCAGGTCTTGTGGGGTGTTCCCAGTATACGGCAGGTCTTGTAGGGTGTTCCTGGTACACAGCAGGTCTTGTGGGGTGTTCCCAGTATACGGCAAGTCTTGTGGGGTGTTCCCAGTATACGGCAGGTCTTGTAGGGTGTTCCCAGCATACGGCATGTCTTGTAGGGTGTTCCTGGTATACAACTGGTCTTGTGGGGTGTTCCCAGTTTATGGCGGGTCTTGTGGGGTGTTTCCAGTATATGGCATGTCTTGTGGGGTGTTCACGGTATATGGCAGGTCTTGTGGGGTGTTCCCAGTATATAGCAGGTCTTGTGGGGTGCTCCTGGTATACAGCAGGACTTCTGAGGTATTCCCAGTATAATGCAGATTTTGTAGGGTGTTCCCGGTATATGGCAGGCCCTATGAGGTTGTTCATGGTATACGGCAGGTCTTGTGGCGAGTTCCTGATATATTGCAGGTCTTGTGGGGTGTCATCTGTATACTAAGGGACTTGTGGGGTGTTCCCAGTATACAGCAGGTCCAGTGAGGTGTTCCCAGTAAACCGCAGGTCTTGTGGGGTGTTCCCGATATGTGGCAGGTGTTAGGCTCACCTTGTGAGGTGGATTCACTAAGCCTTAGGTCCGTGTGCCCACCTGGACACCGGCGTTGGTGCAGCAGGCAGGAAGGCCAGTGTGAATTGAGGATTTGGTACGCTGGAGACCACAAGATGACAGGTACAGATGGAAAGCAAGCCAATCTGAAGCAGCAATGAAGAGAAGCAGAGGAATCACAGACACGGCGTAGGAATGAAGGCTCAATGTGAACAGAGTCCAACAGAAGCACAGTGGTCTACTGCAACCGATGGATAAACCCTGCAGGTAGATGGAAAAGGATCGAACAACAAAGCAGAGGTGATGCAGGGCTGCAAAGGCCAAGCAAGGTGAATATAATAGAAGCTGAAGGTGACGCACACCAAACAAACAGCACAGGATTCTCTAACCCAAAACACAGATGTGTGTCTTAGTAGGCCTTAAATATGCCCTGGGAGACGAGGTCATAGAGCAACGCTGAGCAACTTGCAAAACACAATGTGGAGTGCAACAGAGGGCACCGGTCCCATTTAAAGGAAGCGGAGCCTGGGATAGTTACTTAACAGCAGGTCTTGTGAGATTTTCCCAGTATACATCAGGTCTTGTGGGGTGTTTCCTGTATACGACAGGGACTCTGGGGTGCTCCCGGTATATGGGGTCATGTGGGGTGTTCCCGGTATATGGGGTCTTGTGGGGTGTTCCTGGTATAATGCAGATTTTGTAGGGTGTTCCCAGAATATTGCAGGGCCTATGAGGTATTACCGATATAAGGCAGATCTTGTGGGGAGTTCTTGATTTACAGTGGGTCTTGTGGGGTGTCACCTGTATATGGCAAGTTTTGTGAGATGTTCTCGGTATACGGCTGCTTGTTTAGGATGTTCCCGGTATATGGCAGGTCTTGTGGGGTGTTCCCAGCATACGACAGGTCTTGTAGGGTGTTCTTGGTATACGGCAGGTCTTGTGGGGTATTCCCAGTATATGGCAAGTCTTGTGGGGTGTTCCCAGTATATGGCAGGTCTTGTGGGGTGTTTCCAGTATATGGCAGGTCTTGTGGGGTGTTGCTGGTATATGGCAGGTCTTGTGTGGTGTTCCCAGTATATGGCAGGTCTTGTGGGGAGTTCCTGATATACAGCGGGTCTTGTGGGGTGTCACCTGTATTCGGCGCGTTTTGTGAGACGTTCTCGGTATACGGCTACTTTTTTGGGATGTTCCCGGTATATGGCAGGTCTTGTGGGTTGTTTCCAGCATACGGCAGGTCTTGTAGGGTGTTTCTAGTATACAGCAGGTCTTGTGGGGTGTTCCCAGTATATGGCAGGTCTTGTGGGGTGTTCCCAGCATATGACATGTCTTGTAGGGTGTTCCTGGTATACAGCAGGTCTTGTGGGGTGTTCCCAGTATACGGCAAGTCTTGTGGGGTGTTCCCAGTATACGGCAGGTCTTGTAGGGTGTTCCCAGCATACGGCATGTCTTGTAGGGTGTTTCTGATATACAACTGGTCTTGTGGGGTGTTCCCGGTATAATGCAAATTTTGTAGGGTGTTCCCGGTATATGGCAGGCCCTATGAGGTTGTTCATGGCATACGGCAGGTCTTGTGGCGAGTTCCTGATATATTGTCAGTCTTGTGGGGTATTACCTGTATACTAAGGGTCTTGTGGGGTGTCACCTGCATACTGAGGGTCCTGTGGGGTGTTCCTAGTATACGGCAGGTTTTACGAGATGTCCTCGGTATTCGGCAGATTTTTTGGGATGTTCCCGGTATATGGCGGATCTTGTGGGGTATTTCCAGCATGTTTATGGTATATGACAGGACTGTTGAGTATTCAGTGTACATACCAGGTTTTTTGGAGTCTTCCAGATATACAGCTGGTCTTATGGGGTTTTCCTGCAAGGGCGACCAGTGAAGCGCAGACAGGATCACAAACGCCCAAAGCTCATTGATGTTCGTGGTCAATTAAGGTGCAAATATTGTCCAATCCCATAAGAGAATGACTGTACCTCAAATTATTGAACGTTACTCCTGGCTTTGATAGGGCATCGCAGCTATGACAGAAAGGATCATCCAGACCTAATTTATGAGCACCTATCATGTCGAATTAATCCTGGATTAAAGAAATTTAAAGCGGATCTGTCACCAGATTTCACAGTACAAACTGCATTCATTATTAAATTGATCTATTAGACCGGATGAGGCCGGTGTACTTACATGAAAATCCATGGAGGTGAACAAATTGATTTGCAGGACCCTCGTGTAGCAGCCACGTTAGTATTCTGAGGTCGCCGGACAGGAGCCCTGCGAACCTTCTCCTACCTGCTGGCAACCCCAACTCCTCTTTTAATTAGGTGGCGACATATTGTGTGCATCTTTACACAACGATGTAAGCACCCCAGGCCGGGTAATCAAAAGCGTATCCAGGGATGCCAACAAGAAGGCGGTGAGTTGCAGGACCCCCGTACTGGGATCATGGAATACGAACCTGGACGCCGGACAATCGAGCTCTATATCACAATTATGCAGCCATTCTAAAATGGATGTTTATGTAAGTACACCAGCCTCATCAGGTCTAAGAAAACTACTTAATAAAGAATATACAAGTAATATAAGATAGAGTATATACTCGGGTGATGGGCTGCAGCGGTTCTGATCTTGTGACATTAGAAAAGATCATGCATTTTCCTGTTGGAATATTGAACTTTTTGGAATTTATTGGATGCCAGATTAAAGGAATTTTGCTGTGCGCTCGGCTCTTGCAGCCGATGACTCACAACTATCGGTGATTAGAAAAACTTTGATTTGCAAAATCTATAAATAACTTCCATATCACTTGATGGCTCAGCAAACACTGCAGGAAAAAAAATGAAATTTGCTTTGGACGTGATTAGACCAAAGTACATTCTCAACTTCAAACTGCAAAAGTAAATGGTTCAGCGCCAAATGTGCAAGGAGTGCAGAAAGAGAATGAGCGAGGTCAGGTAAACACGGAGCTTGTCGGAGCAAGTCGTGAACCCGTCACACCCATTCCCCGTGCATTGTGTGGCCCTTGTATGGTCAGAGGCGGCCGCGCTTCCGGGAACGGTGACATCAGCACTATGTATTATTGGACCTGGGCGATAGAACCACCCAGCAACCCACTGACGGGCGAAGCCCTTGTCTCCTCCTAACACTTCAACATTGCGATTTTCAAGGCAAAGTGGGACAAGATTCCCGCGGATTATTATTAAAAAAAAACAAAACATCATAAGTTAAAAAGTTCACAGGAGAAGAGCGGGAAGAGCTTCAAAGGCAGAGGTTTATTTGGCTGCATATTATGTCTGGAAGTAGTGAAGAACCACTTTACTACAACATATCGGGCAATTGCTTAAATGGCAATTCCCAAATGTATATCTATGATGAGATCTTTGCCTTGGGGATAAAGAATGTAGCTACAATAATCTATGTATAAAATAAATTATGGAATCCACAGATCCCCCATAACAGTGCGTCATCCACAGATCTCCCATAACAGTGCATCATCAACAGATCCCCCCATTACAGTGTCATCCACAGATCCCCCATAACAGTGCGTCATCCACAGATCCCCTATAACAGTGCGTCATCCACAGATCCCCCATAACAGTGCGTCATCCACAGATCCCCCCATTACAGTGTCATCCAGAGATCCCCCATAACAGTGCGTCATCCACAGATCCCCCATGACAGTGTGCCATCTAGAGATCCCCAATAAGTGTCGTCCGCAGATCCCCCATAAGTGTGTCACCCACAGATCCCCCATAACAGTGTCATTCACAGATCCCCCACAACAGTGCATTATCCACACATTCCCCATAACAGTGCATCATCCACACATTGCCCATAACAGTGTATCATCCAGATCCCCCATAACAGTGCATCATGCACAAATCCCCCATAACAGTGGATCATCCACAGATCCCCCATAACCGAGCATCATCCACAGATCCCCCATAACAATGCATCATCCACAGATCTCCCATAACCGAGCGTCATCCACAGATCCCCCATAACAGTGCGTCAACCACAGATCCCCCATAACAGCGTGTCATCCACAGATCCCCCATAACAGTGCGTCATCCACAGATCCGCCATAACAGTGTGTCATCCACAGATCCCCCATAACAGTGCATCATCCACAGATCCCCCATAACAGGGTGTGTCGTCCACAGATCCCCAATAACCAAGTTTCTTCCACAGATCCCCCATAACAACGTGTCATCCACAGATCCCCCATAACAGTGCGTCTTCCACAGATCCCTCCATAAAACCAAAAATTGTGATGTACTAAATATTTTGCCTCAATTGTCAGCGGCCGTTTCTAGTTTTTGTAAACCCACCAACAACTTTCTGGTAGTTTCCATGTATTCAAGTTCAATTCATGATTGTTTGGTCACAGCGTACACCCCAAAAATAAAATGATTCTTTGTGATATTATTTTTTATTTTTGTTTTATTTATATATATATATATATATATATATATATATATATATATATATAGACTATACGTAGTACTTTAACACTTTGTGACAACTCTCCCAGCAAGTCGAAGCTGAGATCTGCGGGAGAGTGCAGTGCACGATTCAGTGCTGTCTTGTCTACATTCATTAGCCACTCAGTCTCAATTGCTGCCTATGCAGAGCCCACATATTGATCACAAACTCATCTCGACTGCTGCGCTCTGCATACAACTGGCGGCGGTGACTAAGATAACAAAGCAGTCAGCCGGCCGCCATGGCAAGCACTCTCTGTACCCGTGAGCAGCTCCTAAAAGAAGTGCTGTTTGTCTGCGCCCCCTGGATTGATGGCTACAAAATTTTATGCCACCATATAATTTGTTGCCCATCGCAACCAACGCTGTACCCGACCCCACACCTTGTTACACCATTACGTAAATTGGGCGAGTTCAATTTTTTCGGAAAAATATAGTAACTGTGGGCTGAGAAAATTACATAAGGGCCGATCAGTGAGTGATTTACTAAAAATGGAGGACACCCCCTCCCCCACCCCTCTAGGCGGGGGCAGATGGATTTCTGTGGTGATAATGCTGTAATGTGAGAGGTTAAGTGTGGGGATGTGCAGAAAGAGATAAAATATTAATTCCATGACAGAGATGATGAGTTTTGGGTATCAAAGGAACGTCTGAAGGGAGATGGTGGATAGACAGCTGCAACATTAGACGAGAGCAGAAAGATCACTGAGAGAAAACCGCTGCTCGGCCCCATCTGCTCTGCCGGCAGGCACAAATACAATCAGAGAACTTAAAAGCTTCATATGTCTGGAGGTAAATTAGGCCTCAACTACAAAAATGGATGTGTTACCCATAGCAACCAATCAGATTGCTGCTCTTATTTTCAAACCTGCTGTACAAAAATGAAACTTGATCTCTGATTGGACTTGAGAATCCATAGCGACGAATCAGATTTGACTTTACAGAGCAGGTTAGAAAATAAAAAGCAGTAATCTTATTGGGCCTTATTTTCCATAGCAACCAATAAGATTTTTTATTTTTTTTTTGCCAGAGTAGATAAAAGCCATCTTCTGATTGGTTGCAACAAATCTGATTTTGAATGAGTCAGATTGGATAAATGAGATCCAATCAGATTTCAGCTTTTATTTCTCTAGAGCATGTTTGAGAAATAAAAGCAGCGATCTGATTGGTTACAAAAGGCAAAAGCACTATTGTTTGTAGAGAAGCCATGTTTAATCTTTGCTGTCTCCTAGCAGCTCATTTAGGGCGTATCGGACCTGTGTTTGTGTCCTCCATGATACAGATGTAATCCCAATGAGCTGTGAGATCGGTCTGTCTCTTTTTACAGCAGGATTATTGCTGCACAACTACGCTAATCTTACCGCCATATCCCCATAACTAATAATATCTCCACCATGACAGTAAAGAAATTAATGAAAAAATGCCATTCTTTTGGTAATTTTTTTTATACTTTTCCTTATATCCATACGATCATTTTGCATTCATTTTGAGGGATTATTTTTGGGCCCAGTTTTGCCATGATAGGATGTGATCCATTCATGACACTAAATATCCTAGAGATCCAACGCCATATCTGTACATGTGAAAGCTGGGTGGCAACTTACTGTGTGCGATAGTAATGGCTGCCGATTGCCAGTCACGCCGCTTTTCCACTTTACGACCATCTGCTTTGCTCGCGGCCTCCGTTTTTCACGGATAACACATGTAACCAATATAGTCAATGAGGCCAGTCACACATTTGAGACTTTTTGCGAACAACGGAAAGAAAAACAGATATGTGCGACTTTAATCTGAATCATAGATCAAACTTACCAATGAAAAATCAGTGGGTCCGTAAAAAAAAAAAAAAAAAAAACCAGGATATTACATTTTTATGTTTAAGAGGCTTTGAATTTTTTTTTTCTCATGGCATTCATTTTTTTTTATTGTATGCAAAATTAAAAGGATGATGTGCTTGGGTGTTAAAAAACAAAACCGCGTGTACCTTATAATTTATGGTTCTCATTACAGTAGATTTTTCTTTGATGGGGTGTCCCTTTAAGAGTTTGTTGTGCTGTGGTCATGTGAGATACACCGAAATCTGCTGTGTTTGAATGTCGATTAAAGTAAGAAATATTCCAAGATTTCAACTTTCTGATTGGACAACAGAGTTCGAGTAACTTGGTATGTGGCGTAGTTTGTGTACTCTGTTTTCCGCATCTGTGTGTGAAGTTTCATAACTTGCCTTAAAAGGGACAGTGTATCATTTAAATTTTTTTGCTTTCTTTTCATTCATTACTAAAATGGGTCAAAATAATCTAAATAAACTGCATAAATTTTGCAGTTTTTTTTTGTAGACTTCAAATTGCTAAATTTTAAGTCTTAAAGGGACTTAATTACATTTTACTACTTATATATATTATATATTCAAAAAAGGCCAACCATATAGAACTAATTGTAAACCCTGACAGGTTGTTTTTTCCACATTTCTTTTTGCAAAAGGAAAAAAATAATATATTTGTTGCAAACTTAAAAGAAAACAAATAGACAGAATCCAGCAATTTACTAAGAATGTATAAATAACATCATTTTTAGATTCAATGCCCTCTTTCCAGTTTGCATGTATGTAGGCAAATATACATTTCTACTGTATGAAAGGCAAACAAGACATGAAATACTTTGACATGCACTTTTATTGCAATGTAAAAAAAAAAAAAAAAAAAAAAAAAATCTAAATTTTTCCAAATCTTTTAAAAAACTTTCTTAAATAGAACACGTGGAATTGTCCTCTGAAATGGAAAAACAAAACAAAAAACATAGAAAAATTATAACTTTATTACAAAGGTTAAACTCAAAAGAGTTCAAAAATTCTCTTATTTACAGACCATGATGGGTTTTTTCCAGGAACCCAAAATAAGGACATAAATAACTTACAAAGAGCTTGAAGCTGTCACGAACTGACACACTGTCAGCGTTATATAATATATAAAAAAAAAACATCTATGTACACATTTATATATATAATATAGAATTGGGTCAAAGACTAGCACAAATTGTCATATATATATATATATTAAAAAAAAAAAGTGATCAGACAACTGCCCCCCTCCCCGCCCCCTCTGTTTGAGAATTACAGAAGTTGTAGTCCGTAATAGCAGGTTATCCTTAATACTGATCGATCATGAAAACTTAAAGGGTCCATGCAGGTCTCAATGTTATACACAGGCCTGGTGCTGTAGAATTGATCCTGCGCTCTGCCCTACCACCTCTTGCTCCAACGGAAGGCCGGGCAGACCCCCCTCGCGCACGCGTGTTCAACAGTCAGATCACGGACGCCTATTTTTGTATTCTCCTCCAATCAGGAGTTTCAACCTGAAATTGCTTCATCTCCTCTCTCCGTACGCTCTTTCCTGGCTTTTCCTGCCGCTCTGTCCGCTCAGAATGTCTGCAGCTGCTGCGTTAACATGAGCTGGCAGCCGCTGTTGACGTGATTCATCACTTTCTGTTTCAGCTGGGCGACCTGCTCCCGGAGCATGTTGGCAGTGGACGCCAATTCAGAGTTCTGAGACTTTAAGTTTTTGACTTTGTCTTCCAGCCTGGCGATGCGTTCCAGCTTCCTCTTCCTGCACTTGGAGGCTGCGATCCGGTTTCTCATACGCTTCCGCTCGGCTTTTATCCTCTCCTGAGACTCCATGTCGATGGGGGAGAGAGGGGGGGTTTCGCCAGGCATTTCGGGCACAGTCTGGGGCTCTTCTTTCAGAGCCTGCAGCCTCGGATGTTGGACGGGGATGGGCGGGCTGCTGTGATGCTGAGAGGAGAAGCCCATGGCGTTGCTGTTGAAGGCAGGGGGCGTGCTGATGGTAGTGGGGTTGAAGTTATTCAGGTTGGCATAGACAGGGGGTTCGTTGTGCAAGGTGTTACTGTATCCATTGCTACCCGCTATGGAGGAGACAGGGGTCAGTCCAGTACTGGCAGGGGCTTGGGGGGCAGAGGTGACATTGGGCAAGTGGTTTTGGTTATGAAGTTCTGCCAGTGCCCTAACAAACCCCTCCGCAAATCCTTCCTGTTCATCTGTGACATTTTTAGGGCAGAGGAACTGGGTAGGAGTCGGGGTGGTAGTGATCATCCCATTGCTGGACTGAATGATGAGCCTCTCCAGTTCCGGGGAGGCCAGCTTGAGGAGACCAACGTCTGGCGAGGTGAGGAGGTCCGCCGCCTTGTTCCTTAGGTGAGGTTTGATGGCGATGGACGGGTCAGACAGGTTCAGAGTCATGCTCTGCTTCAGCACCTTGGGGTTGTATCCGTAGCCAGGTGGCTCGGGCTGACTGAAGGCAGCGCTCAGTGCATCGTCATAAAAAGTAGGTTCCATCCTCGCAGTCATACACACCGGAACCGAACTGCTGGGAGAAACGCGTGGTGCAGCAGTCACTGGGGTCTAGAAATGCGTCCTGCAAAAAGAGCAAAGCATACAGGTTATTAGTGGGATGTCCTCGAGAACAAACCCGAACAATAGAGAAGTATCATCAGTGATTATAAGGGGGGCTATATGCTGCACTGCATCCCTAGAACAAGCTGCCCGTATAGATCCTGATCCCCTAGAACAAGCTGCCCGTATAGATCCTGATCCCCTAGAACAAGCTGCCCGTATAGATCCTGATCCCCTAGAACAAGCTGCCCATATAGATCCCGATCCCCTAGAACAAGCTGCCCATATAGATCCCGATCCCCTATAACAAGCTGCCCATATAGATCCCGATCCCCTATAACAAGCTGCCCGTATAGATCCTGATCCCCGATAACAAGCTGTTCGTATAGATCCTGATCCTCTATATCTTCTACATAACCTCTATAAATCTCCAGCAGTTATAGAGCTGCTCTTCACTTCTAGACTTACATCACCGATATATAACAATTATATAATGTGCACCCCAAAAGTTCTGTATTGCACCCCTAAAACTATTTCTTCACTCTTACAACACTCCCATATAAACTCTCCAGCACTTATAGGGTGGCTCTATTACTTCTAGATTATTATTTACTATTATGCTTTTATCTGCACTAAACCCTCTAATACATCCTGCATCTTTTACATTTGCTCTGAACCCTAAAATATCCTAATAAATGTCTTTACTGAACCCCAAAACTCTTTCCATACCCCAATAACACATCCCCATAACGATCTCCACCATATAGAGGTGCTCGTTACGTCCAGATCTACTTTACGCCCTGCAGTAACCTTTTTGCACCCCATAATTTCTGCTAAACTTCTGCATTGCACCCGTAAATGACCGTCTGTGCCCCTACCCCACACCCTGCCAGTTATGGGGCCGTCCCATCATTTCTATGATAGTTTACAGACTTTTTCTAGCCCACTAGCTCCCTCTTACCGCCCCCCTATAACTTTTGGTCTTCTGCCTGCACCCCGGGCTCAGCGCCCTGCCCTCACCCCCGTCCTGGCCCAGACCCGGGCGCTTCTCCCCCTCAGCAGAACTTCTGGAGACTTCTTGGAAGTTCGGAGTCTCGGAAAGTTCTGTGAGTTGTCCCCCTGGTCGGGGCCGCCGTCCCCCGCACCCCTGTCCCGTCAGTGAGCAGAGTCCCCGCTCTTACTTGCAGGCAGGCTGCCGCTGGCCGTGTCCCGGGCTGAGCTGCTCTCTCACACTCTGAGCCCGGGCAGCGTGCAGCTAACTCTTATCTGCGGGCAGTCACCCACTAAAAATAGACATGATGTCACCCCGGCGGCCTGCCATTGGCTGAGGCGTAGAATGGGCGTGGCTAAGGGTGCAAATGAACCCTGGTCGCTATGGTGACCGCCCTAGAAGATTCTAACTCTCGCAGAGGATGACGGGATGAGGTAATGCTGGTCACCCGCCGCGGTGCATTGTGGGCTGACGTCGTGCAGTCGGAGGTGTCGCTCTCCGGGACGCGGTTTGATGTTTGTTCCCGCCACCTGCCTTGATGTGACTGGCCGCTCCAGACACCGAGGGCGCAGCCGCTGCAGAACCTCCTGACAGTGACTGCGGACCTTACCGTCTTCAGTGACTGAGCAGCGAGGCGGTCAGGGCAGGTGCAAACTTTCAGGAGTTAGTCTTGGACTTTTACCTCAACAGACTGACAACGCAGAATGCATCTGCTGCAGAACCTCCTGTGTGAGTGACAGCTCCCGCCCATAGTCCGAACTGTGCACCTGTATCTGACTGGAGCCGCGCAAGAGCTTCTGCAGCAGCTTCACCCGAACTCGCGTGAGACCGCAGTGGGGCAGGAGAATATTGGGAGTTGTAGTTCAGTTTACTGTCCGATGGGACATATGTCGGATATAGGGGTCCGTGCCCCCCCCCTCCTCCCCCGTGGATATATTGTTTCCCTGCCCCCACCCCTTTGGATATAGGGGTCCCTTCCCCCACCCTCTGTATAAAGGAATCCCGCCCCCCCCCCAAAGAAAATAGGGATCTCTGATCTCTGCCCCACCCCCCAGGATATAGTTGTCTCTGCCCCCCTCCCTGGGTATAGGGGTCTCTGCCCCCCCCCCCAGGATACAAGGGTCTCTTGCTCCCCCTGGACATGGGGGTTTCTGCCCCCTTGGACATAGTGGTCTCTGCCCCCCTTCCTGGGTATAGGGGTCTCTGCCCCCCTTCCTGGGTATAGGGGTCTCTGCCCCCCCCCCCCCAGGTTACAAGGGTCTCTTGCTCCCCCTGGATATGGGGGTCTCTGCCCCCTTTGACATAGTGGTCTCTGCCTCCTTCCCTGGATATAGGGTCTCTGCCCCCCCCCCCCCCCCCCCCCAGGATACAAGGGTCTCTTGCTCCCCCTGGATATGGGGGTCTCTGCCCCCCCCCCCCCCAGGATATAGGTGTCTCTGCCCCCTTGGACATAGTGGTCTCTGCTCCCCCTGGATACAGGGGTCTCTCGCTCCCCCTGGATATGGGAGTCTCTGCCCCCCAGGATATAGGGGTCTCTGCCCCCTTGGACATAGTGGTCTCTGCCTCCTTCCCTGGATATAGGGTCTCTGCCCGCCCCAGGATACAGGGGTCTCTCGCTCCCCCTGGATGTGGGAGTCTCTGCCCCCCCAGGATATAGGGGTCTCTGCTCCCCTGGGTATGGGGGGTCCCTGATAACAGTAGATTTTCTTCCTTAGACTTGGTATAATGCCTCTGGAGATGATGCCGGGCTCCTGCACAGTCAGATGGGGCGTCCTGACTTCTCTTCTGACTTCTCATCCTAGGATTGTGGGCTCGGAGCAGGAAACACTGAAGAGGAGGCGCAGATCAGGATACCAGTGATCCAGCGCTGTGGGAGGACACACAAGGAGAATATGGAGGGGTGGGCACAGCCAGCAAGTGACAACAGGGTGACTGGTGGAGGATCGTGGTGAGGATGGTGCCAGGATCCCTGCAATGGACAGAATAATGTGAAGACCTACAGGCTGTGGATGTCTGAGCATGCTGGGACTTGTAGTATTCCATCAGCTGCAGAGCCACAGGCACAGACCTAGAGGGTGACCACATAGGGTTAAACCATTCCCTGCAGTGACACTAAGGGTTAAGTTACAGAGAGGAAACCCCTCTGTGCTCTCTGCTGCTTTCTGCAGAAACTCAGAAGTGGAAAACAAAGAAAGTTTCAGGAATGGAAGAATCTCCTGACACATTGTAAGGAAGATGAGGAAGAAAGTTGTATCGATACAATGTAACATTTCTGACATTGTGGATATGCTGTGACTTGTAGTCCCACACCAGCCAGAGCTGATCACTAATGTTTCCATAACTTCTGCTTATTTCTGTAGAGAATGACTATTATTTTCATGGGGGTCCAAGCAGCCAGACCCCCACTGATCAGACTTCTGTGAAACCCCCTTCCTTGACAGGTAATCTGGAACAGGTGCATTTATAGGGGCATGCTGTGACTTGTGGTCCAACAATAGCTGTCGATGGCTTCTTGTTATATTCCGCCTATGTAGATTCTTTCATTACATTTATCTTAGCGCGGTACAGTGCATTATTGCCCCTTCATGCTGTATATCCCATCCGGCTCTTTTGCTCCTTAAGGAGTTAAGTAATGGGCGGGACCTCCGGAGATTATATTACAGGGGTGTGGACCGCCAGGCTGTGACTGACAGGTATTGTGCCCAGTCCTGTGAGACAGGCACATAATGACCATATATTGTGTGTGGGTCGCAGCAGCTCCTCTCATCTGGGGGCCCCATCAAGGGCTTGTCAGGTCTTCTTTAAGTCCAGCAAGGAATTAACCCATTGCTGGATAGGGTTAAACTGGAATAGCATGAACAGCATCTGCGAGTTGCAGGAGAGATTAGGAGTGGATCCTAGTTTAGGAAAGGTTTTCCGGGAATGGGATTAGCTCTGGGAATTCTCAGGATCTTGACCAGAAACTACAACTCTCAGTATGTCCTGGCGGGTTTCGCTCTGGGTCTTGAACGGTAGCATGAGAGCACATTTGAAAGGAGTCCGGCATGATGGGTCCGTAGTCCCCAATCTGTTGTGAAAACTACAACTCTTAACATATCCTAACAGCCAGATGCTAGATTGCTGGGGGAAGTAGTTTCACGACGACTGGACAGTCACAAGTTGGGGACCAGCGCTATACGGCGAGGGCAGACGTCTTGGCCAATCAGAAGCACAGAGGGGGCCCTATTGACACCGTAGGGCCACGTTCACACAATAGAAGTGGCAGCAAGGTTAAATGCATTTCCAAAAATTTAAGAGGAGATTTTATTTTAGAGAAGGATGTAACATATCACAAAGGGAACTGATACAAATTCCAGAAAATCCAATAATCCGGTACTTGATGGATTAATCGGTGCTTTCCAGAAGATGCAATAATCCGGTACTTGATGGATTAATCTGTATTTTCCAGAAAATGCAATAATCCGGTACTTGATGGATTAATCGGTACATTCTTGAAAATCCAATAATCCGGTACTTGATGAATTAATCATCCCTTTCCAGAAAATGCAATAATCCGGTACTTGATGGATTAATCGTCCCTTTCCAGAAAATGCAATAATCCGGTACTTTAATCGTTACTTTCATAGATTGTAGCTTGCGAGCAGCAGGGCCCTCACTCCTCTTCGCATATGTTGAATGCCATGTTACAATGTAATGTCTTTATTGTCTGTACGTGTCCCCTGTGTAATGTAAAGTGCTGCAGAATATGTTGGCGCTATAGAAATAAAATGTTTTTTTATAATACTATTACTTGGATTGTCTTTATTTTGATAGTTAGCCATTCGCCTGCTGTGTGCCAGGACTGGGTCATCGGGGGCCGTGATTGGAGTTTGTTTTTTTTTTTAAACATTTTCCGAATCAGTCGATGTAACAGGTTTTCCGATTTCTGTGCACCGAGGTTTAATAGTCCGAGAAGCAGCACGAGCCCATAGACGACGTCATACCGATCATTCATCACTGTCAGGCGAGGCTGCTCCACAAACAGCCTCTATAACACATCAGACCTTATCACGTGGAGGCGCTGAACTTTGGATTCTGGTGGCACTGACATTTCTAGATGAGAAGGGGGCCCTTGTTAAGACCTCTGTCCAGTGTGCTACACACTGTCTACCACATGGCGGCGCCACCTAGTGATAGGGAATCTTGATCCCTACGAAAATCATAGGTTAGAGCCAGGTTTCCGTACACTTTTCAGCTCAAATAGTTTTCGGGAAGATTTCGGTATGGGCATTTTTCTGTTTGTGGTTGTTGATAGATTAGCACTTATAAAAGCCTTTTGAAACTTCTATCCATGACTTCTAAAAATTCTTTGACTCCCACAATAAACTTTTTAGACACTTTTGCTGAGAAAACTGCTTATAGGACAATTCCCAGTATAATTCTCATGGTTAATGATGGGTTGATTTCTTATGCCAGTTTTTTTTTATTGGCCTTAAATAGGAAACCTGCTGGTTAAAGCAATTCCCCCATAAGAATAGAAGGGGAGGTAGTTGGGAGTTATAGTCTGGCAGCCCATGAGTTAATCTCTGCTATAGTAAAACTGCTTGACATCTCCAAGGGTCTATTTGCTGGTGTAACCCCACTTAATGAAATGTCAGCAAGCCACGCCACCCCCACGCTTGACATTTGGGTCACCCACCAGCTCTGTTACTGAAAGAATGGACAGCAAAGAAGCCAGCGTGCGGGAGGAAGGACCGAAGTGCAGCGGAAGCTGGGGGAGTAGTGGAGGAGGAGGATAAAGGTTGGAGTTTAGCTTCAAGAAGCAACAAACAAGTGATTCAGACAGTGTCCAAACCCGGGGAAGCTCCTTATCTGTGGCCAGAGAGTCATAGAAATTTTTTTTTTTTAAGAATTTACGCAGGAATTTAAGGGCCAGAAAAATAAACATCCCCAGTTTATATACAGCGATTAGACAAAACTTTAAAATCACTGATGGGAGATGTGAATAACTGTATCTGATGACAATGGCGGCTGTAAGGGCCCGGAGATATCGGGCAGCGAGTGAGCACTCCACTCTTGAAGTTGATGCACTGTAAACAGAAAAATGGGCAACGATGCGGGTTTGTTTTTTTCCCGGCATACGGCGCGTTTTGTGGGTTCTTTTTACCTGGACACGGCAGATCTTGTGGGGGGAGTGGGGCTGCAGCCAGAAAATGGGGGGTTTTGTTACGTTTTTTTTTTTTTTTTGCTGGCACACAGCTCGTCTTGTAGCGTTTTTTATGTTAGCAAACGGTGGGTCTTGTGGGTCTGGTTTTTTTGGGATGTTCCCAATGTATGGTGGGTCTTGTGGGGTGTTCCCGGCGTATGGTGGGTCTTGTGGGGGTGTTCCCGGCGTATGGTGGGTCTTGTGGGGGTGTTTTCGGCGTACGGTGGGTCTTGTGGGGTGTTTCCGGCGTACGGTGGGTCTTGTGGGGGTGTTTCCGGCGTATGGTGGGTCTTGTGGGGGTGTTCCCGGCGTATGGTGGGTCGTGTGTGGGTGTTCCTGGCGTACGGCGGGTCTTGTGTGGGTGTTCCTGGTGTACGGCGGGTCTTGTGGGGGTGTTCCCGGAGTATAGTGGGTCTTGTGGGGTGTTCATTCAATTGCATTTTCACCTTGAAAAAGGTGTCAGTCCGGTGCCGAAACGCGTTGGTTGATAAAAACCTTCATTTTATACCAATGAGGATTCTTCATTCCTGTAAGCGCAGCCCAGGTATCGTGATCTCTCCACCCAAGTGAAATGATACAGGGGAGGCCTCAATTATTTTTTTACAAGAATAGGAAACGATCAGTATTGGGATGTCGGGGGGGGGGGACTGCTGCACAGCTTCTCTGGTTTGTGAATGTCAAGGCTGCCTCTATATAAAGTGATTTTTAAGAGGAGACATTGAAAAAATGCTTTGATGGTTTAAATCCGCAAGAAAAGAATAAGCGGTGGGTGCATGAGATTTTAGAAATCTCATTCACTTTGCTGGTACTATAAAGTGCAGCGTTTTTTTTTCACCCTTGAAAAAACGCGGCAAAAACACATTATGTGAACAAGCCTTTGAAGGCCGTCTTTTTTTAATCATATGAGACTCGAACATCATAAAATATCACATAGTCGGTGGGGGCTGTGTTACAGATTTTGCATTGTGCCCTTTTAAGTTGTGCTATTGCATGGAATCATACAGCAATGGGCTTGGTCTCGGTAATCGTCCCCCTCGGTGTCAGCCATCTGGATCTCTGGGAACTTGAGTAGTTACGGGAACTGTTATATACATAGAAGTATGCACCGTTCACACTCTGATAGTGATGAATGAGCCGCAGCTTTCAGCAGCATTAAATATATACAGCACGCGGTATTCCTCGCAGCGGCGGTACAGACTGGAACGCTGACGACGGGACACTGATCTCAGCTCAGGGAGATTCTCGTAATACAACTGATTCATAAGCACAGAACGAAGTCCTTGCAAGTCACGTAACGCACGCACCGAAGCGTCACACCCTGGAAAGACGGAACCTAATTTATCAAAAATTGGGGAGAGATAGGAAACCATTGTTCTTGCTCTATTGATTTATTATAGAACAAAAGAAAATAGATCTGGGTAACTGAAATCCTTTAAAACAATTACAAAGCCTCAAAGTACAATTCTGACGTTGTCTCTCTCGGTGCGGACGACCTACCAGGAATACCCAGAGCTTTGTACTTGCCATATATTACCAGTAGGGCACTCAGGCCCCTAAGATAATTACAATTATTGATTGTCTGCCATGTTGGTAAGTGGCTGCTCTTTATCAGAAGTGATTCGACTCTTGCTCGGTGCTTACGGCAGATCGTTCCGCTGCTGCTTTGTGTTGTCGGACGGCTGCTCAATGCTGGGAAATGTTATCGCGGCTGCTCACTTCTGCACAATGTCTGATGGACGTATTGTTACGGATGTGTATGTACGGTGCAAAGGAGCATGGCTAGGCTGTTACGGCATCGCAGCATCTGTATCATCTCGCAATGCCTCCTATAAAGGTGTATTCGAGTCCAGCAATGATTATACATCATTCAAAACTCAAATAAAAGCAAAGCCACAATAATAGAAATTAGAATTCCCCCAAAATTTACAGCAAAAAAATAGAGCAGCAATGTTTACCTGCCCTGGTTTCTGAACTAATGCACTAACAGGATGCAGCAAACCCAAATAATAAAGATGGCGGCAACACAGGTGCAAAATACTGATGAGACAACCACTCTCAACCTGCCAGTTCATGGAGGGGGTGATTGCTTAGTATTAGGATTGCATACAAAAAAAAGCTTGTATAGGGCGCTGGTCACACATACAGTGCCTACAAGTAGTATTCAACCCCCTGCAGATTTAGCTGGTTTGATAAGATGCAAATAAGTTAGAGCCTTCAAACTGCAAACGAGAGTAGGTTTTATGAACAGAAGCATAAATCTTACAAACCAAAAAGTTATGTTGCTCAGTTGAATTTTATTAAATTTTAAACATAAAAGTGTGGGTCAATTATTATACAACCCCTATGTTTAATATTTTGTGGAATAACCCTTGTTTGCAATTACAGCTAATAATCGTCTTTTATAAGACCTGATCAGGCCGGCACAGGTCTGTGGAGTTATCTTGGCCCACTCCTCCATGCAGATCTTCTCCAAGTTATCTAGGTTCTTTGGGTGTCTCATGTGGACTTTATTCTTGAGCTCCTTCCACAAGTTTTCAATTGGGTTAAGGTCAGGAGACTGACTAGGCCACTCCAACACCTTGACTTTTTCCCTATTGAACCAGGCCTTGGTTTTCTTGGCTGTGTGCTTTGGGTCGTTGTCTTTTTGGAAGATGAAATTACAACCCATCTTAAGATCCTTGATGGAGGAGCGGAGGTTCTTGGCCAAAATCTCCAGGTAGGCCGTGCTATCCATCTTCCCATGGATGCGGACCAGATGGCCAGGCCCCTT
Source organism: Phyllobates terribilis (assembly GCF_046119375.1). Lineage (NCBI taxonomy): Eukaryota > Metazoa > Chordata > Amphibia > Anura > Dendrobatidae > Phyllobates > Phyllobates terribilis. The sequence goes on from NW_027362768.1 coordinate 171,917,245, forward strand.
GGCAGAGAAACAGCCCCACAGCATGATGCTGCCACCACCATGCTTGACTGTAGGGATGGTATTCTTGGGGTCGTATGCAGTGCCATCCAGTCTCCAAACGTCACGTGTGTGGTTGGCACCAAAGATCTCGATCTTGGTCTCATCAGACCATAGAACCTTGAACCAGTCTGTCTCAGAGTCCTCCAAGTGATCATGAGCAAACTGTAGACGAGCCTTGACATGACGCTTTGAAAGTAAAGGTACCTTACGGGCTCGTCTGGAACGGAGACCATTGCGGTGGAGTACGTTACTTATGGTATTGACTGAAACCAATGTCCCCACTGCCATGAGATCTTCTTGGAGCTCCTTCCTTGATGTCCTTGGGTTAGCCTTGACTCTTCGGACAAGCCTGGCCTCGGCACGGGAGGACACTTTCAAAGGCTGTCCAGGCCGTGGAAGGCTAACAGTAGTTCCATAAGCCTTCCACTTACTGATGATGCTCCCAACAGTGGAGACAGGTAGGCCCAACTCCTTGGAAAGGGTTTTGTACCCCTTGCCAGCCTTGTGACCCTCCACGATCTTGTCTCTGATGGCCTTGGAATGCTCCTTTTGTCTTTCCCATGTTGACCATGTCTGAGTGCTGTTCACAAGTTTGGGAAGGGTCTTAAATAGTCAGAAAAGGCTGGCAAAAGAGATCTTTAATCCACACATGTGAAGCTCATTATTCTTGGTGCCTGAACTACTTCTTAATACTTTAGGGGGACCAAACAGAATTCTTGAGGTTTGAGGGGTTGAATAATAAATGACACTCTGAATTAACTTTTTACGTTTAAAAAAAAAAAAAAAATTTGCTGCCGTGCATTTCCCACTTCCAGGCTGATCTACAGTACAAATGTCACAATGCCAAGTTAATTCCGCATGTGTCAACCAGCTAAATCTGCAGGGGGTTGAATACTACTTGTAGGCACTGTATAATTTATAAGGTATTGGTCAATATTTTGGCTAAGATATGCAAGCTCGCAACCCCCGTTAAGGGTCCTCACTCATGCAAGTACCTACGCTAAAATAAAAGCAAAGCCATAATAGTGTATATATATGTTTTGCACATTATTTCTATACGCTATTGATGGCTGCACGTTCCAAGTCACCCAGAAAGAAAATTGCTCTTTGCAGCGACTCTCCCTAATGACTGATAGAAAGGAGGCTTTCAGGCTCAGAACTCCTTGTTGTAGCGTCATTATGTCTCAGTAGTCCAGCCCTTCTGGTCTCCCTGATAACCATGAATCTTTTTGAACTAGGATCAATTTGCGTGGGTTTCCTCCCATACTACAAATACATACTGATAAGGAATCTAGATTATGAACCCCACTGGGGACAGTGATGATAAAGTGTGTAAAGCGCTGGAATATGATGGCACTATATAAGTAAAATCACAATAAATATTCCTTAATAGTCTTCGGACAGCCTGGGTGGCTCATTGGTTTGCACTAAGGTCCCGGGGAGTTTGTATCTTCTTTCCGTGTTTTCATACGTTTTCCTCAGCGGTAGTTCTACTGACTTCTTCTGAATTTTGTCTGAGATGGGGATTTAGATCGCGGATAGGGACTGATGTCAGTAACTAATGATTTACGAGTTTCTGTACAGCGCTGTGGAATATGTCGCCGCTACGTAACCAAACAAATATGGCCATATTCAATACGATGAGAAGTGTAACAGCAGCTTCACATAATTATAAGAGTGGTTGTCTGCGGCAGTGGTCATTTTTTTCATTCCCTGGCAGCCGGTATAATCATATAGAAGACTTGGCATAAAACAACCCTGGAAGTAATAGTAGCCGAGTGCAAAATGAATTGGATAATGATTAATGTTTTGGGGGTTTTTTGCTACATTTTTGCAGAATAGACTGAAAGCTGATATAAAGTTTCCTCCTTACCTTCCTTGTAATTACACAGCTAGTGCAAAAGACCCGCAGATGGCGGCCACAGATGCAACATTCCTTAAAGACATTTTCTGGTTTCATGTAAGATTTCGTAGCATCTGGATGTAAGCAACAATATTCCCATTCACTGACAGCAAACTTATCCTGAAAGTGGAGGGGTGTAGACACAAAAAGTTGCAGAACTTTTCATTAAACAGTGATTTAACTTTATGGACTATGTCCTTTTTAAAGGGGTATTCCTGTCTTCCATGTCAGCCACATAGGCCATGAATGATAGGGCGGTGGGGTGTGTCCACTGGGTCCGCCACCATTCTGTCATTTCCACAGAGACTAAATGGAGCAGCATTGTGCAAGTCCATCATTAATATTAATACTACTTTGCAGATGTTTTACCGTTGAGTGGGGGAGAGGTTTGAGTAGCAATTAAAGGGATTTTCACTGATCAGCAAATTTTTGGCTAAAGGCAGTAGATACCTTTAAAAAAAAGTGAAATAACCATTATTTATTTGCCTAATATATCCCTCGCTGCTGTAGCACAGTTTCTCCATTGCTGCCTGCCGGAGCCATGGCCGCATGTTTTCTCCCCATGTGATCTCTTCATCCAATGTTTTGGTGGCAATCACATGAATTTGTTGAAGCCCGAATCAGACAGTTTCTGAAATTTCTGTTGTGTGTGAAGCTATAACCTTAGTGTTCCTGCAGTGACCTCCTCATGTATGAACATACGGGATTAAACTTTAAAGATTTGTTTTAAAATGTGGAACTGAAAATGCCCATCCTCCAGCAATTATCGGAAGACTTCCCACCTCTTAATATAACGTACGTTCAGCTCACGTGATGTGAATTTACTGTCATCAGTCTCCTCAGCCTGAATTTCGGGTTGGACAGTCAACCAAACCACTGCGATTATCCAGATCAGGAACCACAACAAAAGAAAATGAAGGTGTTCATTAGTGTTAATTACTACATGTATCGATCCGTACCAGGGGCGGACACAGACTGTAGTGGGCCCCTGTGCAAGAAATTTTTGGGGGCCCCCCCCCCCTGCGCTTCATAAGGCAACAAAGTTATGTAAACATAACCCCCCCATGTGCATCTCTCACCTCCCCATGTGCAGCTCACCCCCCCGATGCATCTCTCACCCCCCCCCCGTGCATCTCTCACCCCCCCCGTGCATCTCTCACCCCCCATGTGCATCTCTCACCCCCCCATGTGCATCTCTCACCCCCCCATGTGCGTCTCTCACCCCCCCATGTGCATCTCTCACCCCGCCCATGTGCATCTCTCACCCCCCCATGTGCATCTCTCATCCCCCCCATGTGCATCTCTCATCCCCCCCATGTGCATCTCTCATCCCCCCCATGTGCATCTCTCATCCCCCCCATGTGCATCTCTCATCCCCCCCCATGTGCATCTCTCATCCCCCCCCATGTGCATCTCTCACCCCCCCTCATGTGCATCTCTCACCCCCCCTCATGTGCATCTCTCATCCCCCCCACTCCTAGTTAATTAATTGTATTTAAGAAAAATAAAACTTGTTATACTTACCCCCATGCGATCCCTGCAGAATCCTGGCGCTCGTCCACGTCGCTGCCACCAGGCTCTCCTGACGTTCGGCCATGTGACGGTGCCACATACATAGCCAACAGCTTTTGTTTTGGCCAAAAGATTTTTAAAGCTGCCACTACGATAAGGTAGACTCTTCTGGCCGGGTCCTACTCTAACCTATTAAAATTTTCTTAAAATATCCAATACTCTTTTTAGATATATTTTTATTTAGTTTTCTTTAAGGGAATGTGTCATATACATTTTTTTTTTAAATGACCAATAATACCACATACAGGGAATACCGCCACACCATCACCAGACCACATATTACCACAACATAGTGACCGAATAATACCACACAGAAGGGAGAAAAACTGCCACACCATGACCAGACCACATATTACCACCACATTACTAATATTACCACCACATTACTAATATTACCATAAGTGTCATTATACACAGGAGCTCTATACATGGTATGTATAATGTAAGTGTCCAGGTAATCTAGTGATCACCAGTGACATTATACACAGGAGCTCTGTATATAGTGTCAGTGTACAGGTAATACAGTGATCACCAGTGACATTATACACAGGAGCTCTGTATATAGTGTACAGGTAATACAGGGATCACCAGTGACATTATACACAGGAGCTCTGTATATAGTGTACAGGTAATACATGGATCACCAGTGACATTATACACAGGAGCTCTGTATATATTGTCAGTGTACAGGTAATACAGTGATCACCAGTGACATTATACACAGGAGCTCTGTATATAGTGTCAGTGTACAGGTAATACAGTTATCACCAGTGACATTATACACAGGAGCTCTGTATATAGTGTACAGGTAATACAGTGATCACCAGTGACATTATACACAGGAGCCCGGTACATAGTATATAGTGTAAGTGTACATGTAATGCACTGACTCACTGGTGACGTCTCTAGGTGAAGTCCTTCAGCTACGCTTTCCTCCTTCATCCAGCACAGACCGCCATCACGTCTTCCAGCCAGGACTCGTCTCTGCATAAAATAACACAGTTATCTAGAGCACATTCCCCAACTTCTACATTACGCAGCTGAATACAGACGTGCATCCACCATCAATATATGGTTAGTTATTATGCAACCTACCATTCCAAATATAAATTGTAATCCACCACGGTGCCCCCATTAACTGTAAATAGGCACTTAATATATAATTTAATTAGAACCTCTACTCTATACTTCCTGCTCCCCGCATTCATTATTTACATGCACCCCCTGCCCCAATTCATTATATCATGTCCGTGCTCTCCCCACCCCATCGTCATTTATCATTTACTCTCCCCCACCCCACATTCATTATGTGCAGCTCATTATCCCCCTACTCCTAATTCCCCCATGTGCAGCTCATTTTCTCCCAATTCCCCCATGTGCAGCTCTCACCCCCCCATGAGCAGCTCTCACCACCCCCCCATGTGCACATCTCTCATCCCCCTCCCCCACATGTGCCCCTCTCTCATCCCCCTCCCCCACATGTGCCCCTCTCTCATCCCCCTCCCCCACATGTGCCCCTCTCTCATCCCCCCCATGTGCATCTCTCACCCCCCCCACATGTGCACATCTCTCATCCCCCTCCCCCACATGTGCACATCTCTCATCCCCCTCCCCCACATGTGCACCTCTCTCATCCCCGCCATGTGCATCTCTTATCTCCCCCCCATGTGCATCTCTTATCTCCCCCCCATGTGCATCTCTTATCTCCCCCCCATGTGCATCTCTTATCTCCCCCCCATGTGCATCTCTTATCCCCCCCCACATGTGCACCTCTCTCATCCCCCCCCCCCACGTGCACCTCTCTCATCCCCCTCCCCCCACGTGCACCTCTCTCATCCCCCTCCCCCCACATGTGCACCTCTCTCATCCCCCCCACCCCATGTGCATCTTTTATCATCTCCCCCCACCCCATGTGCATCTTTTATCATCCCCCCCCCATGTGCATCTCTTATCTCACACACACACACACACACACACACACACACACACACACACACACACACACACACACACACACACACACACACACACACACACACACCTCCCATTCCCCCCACTCCTAGTAAATTGTATTTTGAAAAAAACAAAACTTGTTATACTTACCCCCATGCGATCCCTGCAGAATCCTGGCGCTCGTCCAAATCGCTGACACCAGGTTCTCCTGACTTCCGGCCATGTGACGGCGCCGTCACATGACCGGAAATCAGGGGAATCATGAAGGCGCTGCCGCAGGAGCGCAGCGCAGCGCTGAGATGTCCCGGACCCGGCGCTTAGCATGGGGCCGGGGGCCCCATGAGGAGAGAGACTCACAAGAGGGGGCCCCCAACGGGGCTCCAAGGGGGCCCCTACCGGCTGGGCCCCACACTGGAGTCAGGGCAGACATGCCCTGATGGCGGCCCTGCTGGAGGCTGGAGGGGCCCCCTCTCCCTCGGGGCCCCCGTTCAATGAACCGGCTGCACGGGCGGTAGTTCCGCCCCTGATCCGTACCATGTGTATATATATAAATACAGATAAATCTTCATCCATATTTATACATACACATACCCAAGTGCACGACCCTCTTTATAATGTCAGGGCAAATGAATGTTCTGTACTGGAAAATCTGGATGACTACTTCTATATTAATTTTTATTTTCCATAAAACAGATATACCTAGGTAATATTTGATTCAGATTTTTCATTCCCTCCGGCCAACTACACCTCAAAAGCATATCTAGAATTCGACCTTTTCTTACCTTTGACTCTGTAAAAACTCTTACTGTCGCTCTTATTCATTATCGTCTGGATTATTGTAACTCTCTACTTATGTCTCCCTCTTTACTAAACTCTCCCCTCCCCAATCCGTCCTGAATGCAGCAGCCAGGATCATATTCCTCGCCAACCACTACACCGATGCCTCCACCCTGTGCCAGTCATTGCACTGGTTACCCATCCACTACAGAGTTCAATATAAGCTCTTCACTCTCACCCACAAAGCCCTCCACAGTTCAGCACCCCCCTACATCTCCCTCGTCTCAGTCTACCACCCTACCCGTGCCCTCCTTTCTGCTAATGACCTAAGACTAACATCCACAATCATCCGAACCTCCCACTCCTGACTCCAAGACTTCTCGCACGCTGCGCCAGTTCTTTGGAATTCACTACCCAGGACAATTCGATTAATTCCCCCAGTTTTATGCATGGCCTAAAAACGCTTTCTTTAGACTGGTCTATCACCTCACTTATCGAACTATCCTAATTTTGCCCATACAAAATTTTCTTTAAAATCAAGACCCTTGTAGCAACTGTTCACACCCTCCATGCACTTAATAGCCCTCTGTGTCGGTACTGCACACATACTGGCTGATGACCGGTTCATGCAGTGTTATGTGCATACCCTATTTAGTATATTATGGCTGTATTGTACAATACAAGCATTTTTTACCATTAACCTTTCGTGTCTCCCCAATTTCCTCATAGATTGTGAGCTTGCAAGCAGAAACTTCACTCCTCTTGGTATCATCTGCTGATTTGTTATTTTGTAATGTCTTTATTGTCTGTACAAGTCCCCTCTAAAATGTTAAGTGCTGTGGAATATGTTGGCGCTATAGAAATAAAAAAATATTATTAGTTTGTATTTTTATACATACCATAATACGCACCCCAAATTTTGGGTCGGAATTTTTTTTTTTTTATAAAATGGTGATGCGTCTTCTCGTCTGACTTCATGGTAGCTTATTGGGGAGGGGCGGCTGCGGTGGAGCGGAGTCACAGGGACGCTGCTGCAGGAAGCTGGCGGCGGCAGGAGTGGGGCGATGCGGGCCCCGGGCTGAGAAGAAGGGGTTTTTGGCAGTGCAAGGTTGTGGTGGGCCCCAGGCTTTCAGAAAAGGGACTTTGTTTTCACTGCAGTGGACTTTGGGAAAATGGCCGTCCGAGGCGGCACATGCACAAGTTGAGATGTGCAGCAGCGATCCTGCCTCCAGTGACCTCACCGCCCCGCTAAGCTACATAAGACACACCCCCATTTTCCTCCCAAATTTTGGGGAAAAAAAGTGCATCTTATAATCTAAAAAATACGGTACATATAGAGAGAAAGAGATAGCTGTAGATATACACTGCCGGACAAAAGTTTGAAGATAGATGTATTAATAGTTTATTTTTTATCAATTAACAAAGATGCCAAGTGAGTGAGCAAAAGAGAAACCTAAATTCCATCAATATTTGAAGTGATCGCTATTTGTCTTCAAAGCAGCATCCAAGCATCAATTCATCTAGGTACTTGTCACCTGCACAAAGTCAGGGATTTTGTAGGATTATAGTCGGGTGTGAGTAACCAATTATACCAAAGAGGTGATAATGATCATCATTTTCATATGGAGGTTGAAACACTCATTATGTAAAATAGAAACCGCTGTGTGAGAGGCTAAAAATTGGGTGAAGACCGCTTCATGTCACAGGACATTCACCATGGCAAGTCTGAGCACAGCAACAAGACACAAGGCAATTCTACTGCATCAGCAAGGTGTCTCCCAGGCAAAGGTTTGAAAGCAGACTGGGCTGCACTGTTTAGGCTCTTTTGAAGAAGCACCAAGAAATGAGCAACAGTGAGGATATTAGATGCAGTGGTGGGTCAAGAAACTTAGTGCAGCAGATGAAAGACATATAATGCTTGTCTCAAGCAGAAGATGTCCAGCAGTGCCATCAGCTCAGAATTAGCAGCAACCAGTGGGACCCAGCGACATCCATCTACTCTTTGGGGAAGTCTGACCAGAATATGATCAGATTCAGCAGTGGGTGTCATGCATATTCCCTCTGGCCCTCTGTTTCAGTGCCTGGGATTAGAATTAACTCTGATCTAATGAATGTTCTGGTCATAGCATCCAAGCAGTTAGGCAAAAATAAAGAGTATTTATTTTTCTCACTTATACCGCGCCATTAATTTCCAAAGCACTTTGCAGATTATCATCACTGTCCTCATTGAGACTCAGAATCTAAATCCCCTATCAGTATGTCTTTAGAGTGTGGGGGGAAATTCACACAAACACGGGGAGAACATACAAAGTCCTTGCAGATGTTGTCCTTTACAGGATTTGTACCCTGAATCCCAGCGCTACGAAGCAACGCTGCTAACCACTGAGCCACTGTGCTTCCCTAGAGAAGGCTCAGTCTCACATTAGGCCACGGGCACCCTGATGACAAGGTGCCAATAGCTTTATATGGCGGCAAGGCCCAAATGTGCTATGTTATTACTCCTATTTGGTATGCACCTTATTATATGAGCAATTAAGCTAAAAAAATGGACCAGTCCTCTAAAATATATAGAAAAAAAGTAACTATAAAGTTATCAAGTTAAAGCTAGAATGTTTTTTTTTTTTTCTTCATCCGACCTCCCAAAAATGGAATAAAATGCAACCAAAAAAGTTGTATGTCCTCTAAACTTGTTACCGTAGAATCCATCAACTTATCCTGCAAAAGACAAGACCTGAAAGCTCTCGGAAAATGGAGAGACAAAAACAAATGATTCACGTTTTTATTATAGGGGATCTTAAGAAATAGATTGTCCGAAGTAGAGGGCCCTTTTAATCACAACTATAAAATAGGACAAAAGGAACCTCGCTGTTAATGTGAACCGCAGTGCAATCTGTGTGACCCAACCCTCCCCCCATCACACACGCACAAAATACTACTGACCTCATTTTACAATCGGCATTAGCCATACACCCTTTACATTGACTGAACCTGATTATTAACATTCTTAGAAAGTTTGTGACACCCAGCAGTAACCCAGGAATGGGCTGGGAGGGGACATTACTACTCAGGTGATGGAAAATTAAAATCCTGGCCCCTCCTTCGTTGAACCTCAGATAGGTGCTCGGAGGATGTGACAATGTAATCTGCAAACAGGACTATGATGTTGAGTCAGAAACAATAGACACTTCCAGAAGACCCAAAGTTTCATATTTTCCTTCATTGAAATCAATGGCTCCATCGGGAGAACAGCTGAAATCTGTTTTTCAAGCATTAAGACTAAAGGGAGGTTATTGCAGTGTGAACAGCCCCATAAAGCTCCTAATTATAAACCTTTTATCTGGTCTTTTCCACATGGAGGTGGCATCGACAATTACCGGATCATCACTCTTGAAGGTCCCTGAGATTAGCTGATATTGCCAGGATTGGTTACAGCCTACCCCCTAAATGTGCTATTACATAGTGCCCATTCACATTTAATGGCCAACCATGTATTACATGCCCATGAGTCTTCCTGGAGAAGAGCTGATCTTCGGGATTATCAGAAGGACTTTTCTTACAAATTAACATAGTAAGGTTGAAGAAGACTTATGTCCCTCAACATGTAAGGCTATGTTCACATGTCCAGTAACCATCAGTTAGAACAGATACAGCAGCAATCCATTGACAAAAAAGTTGTGTAGACACAATTTTTTTTGTCCGCCTGAAAAAAACTGATTTCAACTGGTTCTATTTTTTTTTTAACATTAAAGTCTATAGAAAACGGATCTATTAAGTAGCCAGCCATTTTCCTCGCATTTGAAAAGGATCCTTTTTTTTTCCTTTCTGGATCAGTTTCAAATAGATGACTACTTGAAAGTTCACATGTCCAGTAGCATATGTTGAATATTTATTTTTTTCCACCTAAAAGTAAGCAAAAAATGGATCCTTTTCTAATGCAAGAAAAATGATTGGCTACTTAACGGATCTGTTTTCATAGACTTCAGCGTTAAAAAAAAAAAAAAAAAACGATCCAGTTGCAATCAGTTTTACTAGCCGGATCAAAAAAGTTGTCTGCACAACTTTTTTGTCAATGGATTGCAGTTGGATCTGTTACAAATGATTACTGGACATGTGAACTTAGCCTAAGCAGAGAGATAAATGTTTGTTAGCATACCACTTGGCTCTGGCTCACATATATAGACAGATTTTTCTTTCTTGACCATGAATGGTTGAGCTAGGAATACTCCTTTAATGGTAGGTCCACATGGGTTGGATATGCTGTGGATTTTCCTATCCGTATTTTTTGCTCTCGCAGCATATTACATGATCAGCAACATTTTACCAAATTTCATCCACCCGCTGCCTAAACAAAAACACTGCAATGTGTATTTTTGATGTACTGATAGGCTGTGTGTTTTTCTACTGCAGATTACACTATTTGCAAATGAATTTGTTGCTGATATTCCCACCCACAATGAGCCGAAACTAGAGGTCAATGGACTGATCTACGTGAACTACGACTTCGCAGTCTGTAGATGAATTCTACACATGTCTGAACCTGTTCTTCTCTTTCTATTTATAAGTTATGTTTCCTTTTAAAATTCTTGTTTATAAATAGAGAAAAAGAGGAAAAAAAACATGTAAGGAGGCGAACATGTGATAGAACGTTTCATAAGTATCATTCGCTACATTGTAGCAGTTGTGGAATAGGTAACATGACATTGTATTTACATTCAGAACTGGGGAGAGTCTACTAATCACAGGCTGAATCCTGAGCTCTGGTATTTATGGGCAGAGAGACATTTCCTTTGTACACTCACAGGGACCTTACAGACGCTCCCTTAGCTCTGTTGCACAGAATTACACTAGCCCAATCTGTAGAAATCATGTGACCTTGTCCTCCTGCCTCACTTCTGGGAAGTGGGGCATTAACCTCTTACAATTCATAGTGGTGACCTAGTAAAGAGGGAAGAACCTCGCACCTCCTGAGACAAGTCGCAACTTGCACCATGCAATGGCCTATTTATACGAGCAGATGTGAGCGAGAGCGCATTGTAATCACCTAATGTTAATAGATGAATCGACTGAACAATCAGTAAATAAATTCATTGTGAATGATGGATAACATAAAATAATGGTCAGTCCCTAAGACATTGTGGCATGTGAATCGTCTGATCGACCTGTGACATTAATAGCTATGTGACCAACTGATGAGTTTCCCAAACTCCAGTCCTCACGGCCCCCACAGGTCATATTTTCAGGATTCCCATAGTGTTGCACAGGTGAGAGATTTCCTGATGCCTTGATGATGATACTTCCATCACTTGTGAAATACTAGGGAGATCCTAAGAAAATAACCTGTTGGGGTCCGTGAGGACTGGAGTTTGGGAAACACTGATTTAGAGTATTATGATCATTATTAATTTATTGCTTGGTCATCGGCTACCAAACTGACATGTTGGTCACAGCTTTGACCAGTGATTAGCTGCAGCGTTTATATACCACTCTGGCCAGGATAGAAAGTGTAGAGACTAGCGGGGGACTTTGATTGTCTTGTCTCCAGTCAGTCTTGTCTTCTGTGTGTTGGGTTGCTATTGCTCCTGTGATGACACCCGATTGGAATACTGCCTGAGTCCAGCTATTTGGTGTCCTGGCACTAATGCTGGAATTGCTCTGCTAATCAGACTCTCTTGCAAGAACTGCTACATCATTGTTCCAGCACAGCTACTCAGATTGCATTGCTACAGTTCTGCTACATCATTGTTCCAGCACCGCTACTTAGATTCCTTTGCTACAGTTCAGCTACATCATTGTTCCAGCACCGCTACTTAGATTCCTTTGCTACAGTTCAGCTACATCATTGTTCCAGCACAGCTACTCAGATTGCATTGCTACAGTTCAGCTACATCATTGTTCCAGCACAGCTACTTAGATTCATTTGCTACAGTTCAGCTACATCATTGTTCCAGCATAGCTACTTAGATTCATTTGCTACAGTTCAGCTAATCAGACTCCAGTGGAAAACTCTGCTACATTATTGATTGGGCACTGCTATCAGCCTCTGCTGCTACAACACTGCTATGTCATACCAACTATGCAGCATCAGTAGCCAGTGTTCAAGCTTTACTACATCAGTTTGAAATCTCCCCTACAGCCCAACTTCTTAATACTTTGACATTAGTGCTTCCTGTCTATGCTGTTTGACGGAGCACTCCTCCTCCTCCGCCTCCTTCTCCCATCACAGTTTTTATCTTCTTAAGTCATCATATTATATAGCACTGTGTACTTACTATTGCTCATTTTGCCTTTCTACGCAACTAATTCTTCTCATTCTTGTGTGGGGCGCAGAACGTCTTCAGCTAACTTTAGAGATCACTCAATGAGGCCATATGATACTACTGTACATAGTGCTTGTCAGCATGCTCTCTTTTTGACACCTAGTGTACAGCCCACTATCTAGGGTCAAGTTACTAGTGTACAGTATATATAGCGAGAGCGTCTACCCACAGTTATACACTTGTCCTTTAAGACGCCCGCACCTCAGTGCATTCACTGGTCTGGAGTGGGAATGTGATAATGGAGAAGTGTTTATATTTGATTGTGGACTTTTTTTTTTCCTTTGTGGGTGAATTTTCCCACATGTGTTCCCCAATCTGTGTTTTATTCTGGCTTTTCCTAGAGAACAAAAGGTGTATCCATTCTGACTGGAGTGGAATAACCACCCCCATCCCCGTCCCTCCATGTCCAGTGCTTTGTGGTCACAAGAATATCACAAGAAGCAGCTGGGCCAAATAAAGCAGATAGGGACAACAAGCTGAGATGGCGAAGGAGCCAAGAGTCGCCGTGTCACGTGACCTGCGCTCAGAAGGAACTGCTTTATAGGCCTGCACATTTCACCGCCAGATCAGGCTCAGCTGTCCCTTCTGATGCTGCAGGGAGGTAGAGGAAGGGTCTCCAAAATGACTCACTGCCGAGTCATATTAAAATGAATAGCAAGATACAGCATGCAGATTGGATATTGTGAACATCAGCTGATTTGGCTCTGCCATTTTAAGATTACTCCTAGACACAAGGAAATTAAATGGGTTGTCCAGCTTAGAAAACCCATTCTCATACACCCTATGAAGGAAATCTGGGTTTATAGAGGGGCATTCTCTCTTTAGGATCCCCATGTCTTGGTTAGGGAGCAACAAAGTTGCAAAAAGTGTCTTTCTTTCTGGATTGATTATTGGGTTGCACAAATAGCTCAATGGGCACTAGGTAATTAGTTTCTCCTGTGGGACATTGCAGGGGAGTTAACCATTTATGGCATGGGTGATTTAACATTTTTCAGTCCGAGGGCCACATTGGTTTAGTATGACAATCTTAAGGGCCGTAAAAAAAAATGAAAGGGGTGCTTACAAGAAGAATACATTATCAGAATCACCAAAAGGTACATGAATACATCACCAGAACCGATATGGAGAGTTTCTGCTGCAAAAAAAAATCAATGTCAACACACCCTAACTTACACTGAGTTTTTGGAGCAGAACCTGCGCAGAAACTCTCGAAATCCTTCTAATAATCTCAAAACTCCAAGTTTTGAGGATTTTTGAGCAGTAATATAGCCATGTTTCACGTCATTTGACCAGTAATGGTTTGCTACAGTGCAGGCCAGACATGGATTTGCTTTATATTCAAGCTGATCACTGGAGTCTTTGCAAGAGGAGACTTTGTGATCTGCTTATAGTCAGAGAACCATTCTAACAGGAATTATTCAAAGTGGAAACCCCCTTAAAATGTGTATCAAGGAAAAGTAGAATTCTTAAGCATAGGTTTACCAGAGCCTGTTTATAGAAACTAAGGAGTACGTATGGACGTATGGGTGTGTCTGGCACTGAAGTTCAACCTCGTTCACTTGAAAAATAATTTAAAGGTGTGCAACACCCGTCACTCACACCATTAAAGGGCAATTTTGGAAAATACCTAGTTATCCCTTATACAAATTGCTGATTGTTGGGACCCCCAGCAATCTCTAGAATGGGAACCTGGAACCATGAGAATGAAGCAAAGCCCTGCTTTGAATGGAGCGTAGGTGCACATGCTTGGCTTCCGGTTCAATCGTTGTCTATTGGACTGATGTAATTAGAGGAGCACACTCTACTTGGATATTTCTTGCAGACCCATCGACAATGCAGAAGCCGAGAATACGAGCCCAACGAAGGTGGGAGAGCCCCATATGGGATTACAGTAAATTCTGGAAGTCGGACTTCCAGCAATTTTGGGAGAAACCCTTTATTTATTTACATTTAAGACTCAGCCTACAAGAACCCCCAAATCCTCCACTTTTGGACATGGTTTTGGTACTTTTCATTCTTTTTTGGCCCAGTTCATAGGACTGCTTGGTAAACTTGGGACTGTTTACCAGTATCCAGTCACACATTGAAGGATAGGACATGAATTCTAGGAAGACCCCTTTCAACCCTAGCGCTCATATTAATAACAGGTGATAATGAAGGTCCTATTACTCACTGGTGGATCTGCAATGTGGGTAATAAGGCCATGTTTTTGTTAACAGTTTTGATAAATATGGCCAGTATGTGTTGTGTTTTTAAAGATCTTGCTTATCTAGACTTCAGTGAGGGACATAGCTTCATCGTGTCAGCTCTCCATATTGCACCCCCAGACATGGACCTAGCATGATGGTTATGATTAAGCATGTCGTCTTCTCACGTGAAGGTGCACAGAGCTTGAAAGCTTCATGTTTCCGTATTACTTGTGAAAGAACCTGGAATTTAGCCCAGGACTGGAGAGTTTGCACATTCATAGTGACTAATGGGCACCAACTTCTGCAGAGTTTATTTTGCTGATTCAAAAAGGGGCCAGAGGTTGAGTTCTAGAATTCTGTATCTCAGAAGTTCTGAACCTTTTTATGTGTTTTTACTAAAGTTTTTAAGATTTACTGATGACTTGTAAAGTTTTTCTTAGTCAATGCAAAATACAGATGGCCAACATGGACACTGGATAGCACATTACAAGAGACCCCTTTTTGGATCTCCTTCTGTTTCCCAGACTGTAGAGCACCTTCTCCTTTTTTCTGGAGAACTCATTCAATGGATGGTCACATTACAAGCATAGTTGCCAACTCTCCCAAAAAAAATCCAGGAGGCTTTCTGACAAATGAGAGACCTCCTAGAAATGTTGGCAAATCTCTCAATCGCTGCCGAAACTTCCTGGAAAGTTGTACGTCTTGAAGTTTTCTTATGCTTTTGGGCAAAGATAGCGTACCTAAATTTTCGACTGAGAAATAGTTCTTGGAAGCCATTTGTCCTTCATGAGGAGATCAAACTGGTGTAGGGAGCCTTCCCCACAAATGTTAGGCTTACCTGGTGAGATGGATCCTCCAAGCCCAAGGATCAGATGGGCACACGGGCCACGGGCGTCGGTGCATTAGGCAGGTGAGGTATGTAAGAGAAAGGTAGCAGAGGTACTGGTGACCGCGGGTGAACTGGAGACTGGGAACAGGTAACTGAGGCACCGGAAGGCACAGTCAGACACGTGATGTTCTGGACACCGCAAAAAGGTAGCAGAGATACTGCAGACAGGTATCAGGGGTACTGGAATTAATAGGCAGACAAGAGACGTCCTGGAGACTGCAGACAGGTAGCAGAGGTACTGCAGATGGGTAGCATAGATACTGCAGACAAGTATCAGGGGTACTGGAAGCTTCAGGCAGACAAGAGACATTCTTGAGACAGCAGACAGGTAGCAAAGGTACTGCAGACAGGTATCAGGGGTACTGGAAGCCATAGGCTGACATGAGACGTTCTGGAGACTACAGACAGGTAGCAGAGGTACTGCAGACAGGTAGCATAGATACTGCAGACAGGTATGAGGGGTACTGGAAGCTACAGGCAAACATGAGATGTTCTGGAGACTGCAGACAGGTAGCAGAGTTACTGCAGACAGGTAGCATAAATACTGCAGACAGGTACTGGAAGCTAATGGCAGACATGAGATGTTCTGGAGATTGCAGACAGGTATCAGGGGTACTGGAAGCTACAGGCAAACATGAGATGTTCTGGAGACTGCAGACAGGTAGCAGAGTTACTGCTGACAGGTAGCATAAATACTGCAGACAGGTACTGGATGCTAATGGCAGACATGAGATGTTCTGGAGACCGCAGACAGGTAGCAGAGGTACTGGATGCCACAGGCAGGCAGAACTCAGGAATATTAAAGTATTAATACCAAGCTCCATGATCACATGGGGCCACATCGGGCTATCTTCAAAGTCTGACATAGAGCACAACAGAGTTAAGCTGACCAGGGTGAGAGAAGCAAAGCCTGAATCCGGAACAGGTCCATAACAACAATGCTTTCTGGAAAAAAAGTATGCAAATCAGCTCTCCTCCAGAAGGAAGAGAATTGTCTTTCTTGTGCCTTCCTTCTAGAAGACATCTACTTTTTCAGAATTTGAAACAAAGTAGCCTGAAACAAGAAGGAGACTACCAAACATGAAGCCTAGGAAGGTATTAAAAGGACAGCTAATAATTAGGGTCCTATTTTGATTGTCTATCCAATTTTACTATGGACCTGCTCAGACTTTGTTGTCAATAGGTATCACAACGCTACTATTAAATTGGAACAAGAAAGCTTCCATTGGCTTTGTAAGGAAAAGAGTGAGCAAGCACTTTCTTTGGATGTTGAGTATAGGGGTCTACACAAGAAGAGGCAGTTGGACATTTTCAGTATTGCAAAAGCATCCCCCCATGTATGTCCCTATTCTGACACATTCCCCACAGTCTTATACATTGGGGAACAAAAGAAATATTATAGATGGGATCAGAGCAGTGGAGGTCGAGGGCATTTCTCATAAGAGCAAATGCAGATATAATATCAAAGTGCCACCCACACATCTATTACCATGTAGTTCTCACAGTCACATTCTAGCAAATACCAACATCTTTCAAGTGGTATTTAGCTGGCAGAGTTCGGGAGAATTCCTCTTGGCTATGATTAACAAATACGCATTCTGCTTAATTACCGTACGTTAGCTTTATGTCATGCCAGAAAGAAACATTGCTTAATACATGAGCAGAATTCAGAAAGATACTGAATATTACCGGGCGCACTCAGTACACAGGTCGCCTAATAAAATGCAGCTTATGAAATATTAATCACTAGCATCAGATTAATAACTGCACTAATGGACTCTTACTAAACAGGTCCAAAAGGTGCAACATTTACAAATCAGTGGTGGTTGTGCGTCTATTCACTGACGTGACGAGTGGCCGTGAATGCTTGGCAAACATCTACAACTTGTTTCACTGGAACTTACCCAGATTACATTTCACTTACTATTTTGTCAGTTTCACATTAAATAACAAGTATTATCAGAGCTGATATTAATATCATTATAAAGGTAAAAATTGTGACGTTACAAAGAGAAACAAATCTCTACTGTGCTTCCCTCATGCCTCAGGGTGAAGGAAACAGCCCCTTATTTACAAGAATCTACATTACTACTGCCTCCTGTCTCCAAGAATATAACTACTATAATACTGCTCCCTATGCACAAGAATATAACTACTATAATACTGCCCCCCTATGTACAAGAATATAACTACTATAATACTGACCCCCTATGTACAAGAATATAACTACTATAATACTGCTCCTATGTACAAGAATATAACTACTATAATACTGCTCCCTATGTACAAGAATATAACTACTATAATACTGCTCCTATGTACAAGAAAATAACTACAATAATACTGCTCCTATGTACAAGAATATAACTACTATAATACTGCCCCCTATGTACAAGAATATAACTACTATAATACTGCCCCCTATGTACAAGAATATAACTACTATAATACTGCCCCCATGTACAAGAATATAACTACTATAATACTGCTCCTATGTACAAGAATATAACTACTATAATACTGCCCTATGTACAAGAATATAACTACTATAATACTGCCTCCTATGTACAAGAATATAACCACTATAATACTGCTCCTATGTACAAGAATATAACTACTATAATACTGCCCCCTACGTACAAGAATATAACTACTATAATACTGCTCCTATGTACAAGAATATAACTACTATAATACTGCCCTATGTACAAGAATATAACTACTATAATACTGCCCTATGTACAAGAATATAACTACTATAATACTGCCCCCTATGTACAAGAATATAACTACTATAATACTGCTCCTATGTCCAAGAATATAACTACTATAATACTGCCCCCTACGTACAAGACTATAACTACTATAATACTGCTCCTATGTACAAGAATATAACTACTATAATACTGCCCTATGTACAAGAATATAACTACTATAATACTGCCTCCTATGTACAAGAATATAACCACTATAATACTGCCTCCTATGTACAAGAATATACCTACTATAATACAGCTCCTATGTACAAGAATATAACTACTATAATACTGCCCTATGTACAAGAATATAACTACTATAATACTGCTCCTATGTACAAGAATATAACTACTATAATACTGCTCCTATGTACAAGAATATAACTACTATAATACTGCCCCCTATGTACAAGAACATAACTACTATAATACTGCCCCCTATGTACAAGAACATAACTACTATAATACTGCCCCTTATGTACAAGAATATAACTACTATAATACTGCTCCCTATGCACAAGAATATAACTACTATAATACTGCCCCCCTATGTAGAAGAATATAACTACTATAATACTGCTCCTATGTACAAGAATATAACTACTATAATACTGCTCCTATGTACAAGAATATAACTACTATAATACCGCTCCCTATGTACAAGAATATAACTACTATAATACTGCTCCTATGTACAAGAAAATAACTACAATAATACTGCTCCTATGTACAAGAATATAACTACTATAATACTGCCCCCTATGTACAAGAATATAACTACTATAATACTGCCCCCATGTACAAGAATATAACTACTATAATACTGCTCCTATGTACAAGAATATAACTACTATAATACTGCCCCCTACGTACAAGACTATAACTACTATAATACTGCTCCTATGTACAAGAATATAACTACTATAATACTGCTCCTATGTACAAGAATATAACTACTATAATACTGCCCTATGTACAAGAATATAACTACTATAATACTGCCTCCTATGTACAAGAATATAACCACTATAATACTGCTCCTATGTACAAGAATATAACTACTATAATACTGCCCCCTACGTACAAGAATATAACTACTATAATACTGCTCCTATGTACAAGAAAATAACTACAATAATACTGCTCCTATGTACAAGAATATAACTACTATAATACTGCCCCCTATGTACAAGAATATAACTACTATAATACTGCTCCTATGTACAAGAATATAACTACTATAATACCGCCCCCTATGTACAAGAATATACTATAATACTGCTCCTATGTACAAGAATATAATTACTATAATACTGCTCCTATGTACAAGAATATAACTACTATAATACTGCCACCTATGTACAAGAATATAACTACTATAATACTGCTCCTATGTACAAGAATATAACTACTATAATACTGCTCCTATGTACAAGAATATAACTACTATAATACCGCCCCCTATGTACAAGAATATACTATAATACTGCTCCTATGTACAAGAATATAGCTACTATAATACTGCCCCTATGTATAAGAATATAAATACTATAATACTGCTCCTATGTACAAGAATATAACTACTATAATACTGCCCCTATGTACAGGAATATAACTACTATAATACTGCCCCTATGTACAGGAATATAACTACTATAATACTGCTCCTATGTACAAGAATATAACTACTATAATACTGCCCTATGTACAAGAATATAACCACTATAATACTGCCCTATGTACAAGAATATAACCACTATAATACTGCCTCCTATGTACAAGAATATACCTACTATAATACAGCTCCTATGTACAAGAATATAACTACTATAATACTGCCCTATGTACAAGAATATAACTACTATAATACTGCTCCTATGTACAAGAATATACCTACTATAATACAGCTCCTATGTACAAGAATATAACTACTATAATACTGCCCTATGTACAAGAATATAACTACTATAATACTGCTCCTATGTACAAGAATATAACTACTATAATACTGCCCCCTATGTACAAGAACATAACTACTATAATACTGCCCCTTATGTACAAGAATATAACTACTATAATACTACTCCTATGTACAAGCATATGACTACTATAATACTGCCCCTATGTACAAGAATATAACTACTATAATACTGCTCCTATGTACAAAAATATAACTACTATAATACTGCTCCTATGTACAAGAATATAACTACTATAATACTGCTCGTATGTACAAGAATATAACTACTATAATACTGTCCCCTATGTACAAGAATATAACTACTATAATACTGCCCCTATGTACAAGAATATAACTACTATAATACTGCCCCCTATGTACAAGAATATAACTACTATAATACTGCCCCTATGTACAAGAATCTAACTACTATAATACTGCCCCTATGTACAATAATATAACTACTATAATACTGCCCCTATGTACAAGAATATAACTACTATAATACTGCCCCTATGTACAGGAATATAACTACTATAATACTGCCCCTATGTACAATAATATAACTACTATAATACTGCCCCTATGTACAAGAATATAACTACTATAATACTGCCCCTATGTACAGGAATATAGCTACTATAATACTGTTCCTACGTACAAGAATATAACTGCTATACTACTGCTCCTATGTACAAGAATATAACTACTATAATACTGCCCCTATGTACAAGAATATAACTACTATAAAACTGCCCCTATGTACAAGAATATAACTACTATAGTACTGCCGCTATGTACAAGAATAAAACTACTATAATACTGCTCCTATGTACAAGAATATAACTACTATAATACTGCTCCTATGTACAAGAATATAACTACTATAATACTGCCCCCTACGTACAAGACTATAACTACTATAATACTGCTCCTATGTACAAGAATATAACTACTATAATACTGCTCCTATGTACAAGAATATAACTACTATAATACTGCCCTATGTACAAGAATATAACTACTATAATACTGCCTCCTATGTACAAGAATATAACCACTATAATACTGCTCCTATGTACAAGAATATAACTACTATAATACTGCCCCCTACGTACAAGAATATAACTACTATAATACTGCTCCTATGTACAAGAAAATAACTACAATAATACTGCTCCTATGTACAAGAATATAACTACTATAATACTGCCCCCTATGTACAAGAATATAACTACTATAATACTGCTCCTATGTACAAGAATATAACTACTATAATACCGCCCCCTATGTACAAGAATATACTATAATACTGCTCCTATGTACAAGAATATAATTACTATAATACTGCTCCTATGTACAAGAATATAACTACTATAATACTGCCACCTATGTACAAGAATATAACTACTATAATACTGCTCCTATGTACAAGAATATAACTACTATAATACTGCTCCTATGTACAAGAATATAACTACTATAATACCGCCCCCTATGTACAAGAATATACTATAATACTGCTCCTATGTATAAGAATATAGCTACTATAATACTGCCCCTATGTATAAGAATATAAATACTATAATACTGCTCCTATGTACAAGAATATAACTACTATAATACTGCCCCTATGTACAGGAATATAACTACTATAATACTGCCCCTATGTACAGGAATATACCTACTATAATACAGCTCCTATGTACAAGAATATAACTACTATAATACTGCCCTATGTACAAGAATATAACTACTATAATACTGCTCCTATGTACAAGAATATACCTACTATAATACAGCTCCTATGTACAAGAATATAACTACTATAATACTGCCCTATGTACAAGAATATAACTACTATAATACTGCTCCTATGTACAAGAATATAACTACTATAATACTGCCCCCTATGTACAAGAACATAACTACTATAATACTGCCCCTTATGTACAAGAATATAACTACTATGATACTACTCCTATGTACAAGCATATGACTACTATAATACTGCCCCTATGTACAAGAATATAACTACTATAATACTGCTCCTATGTACAAAAATATAACTACTATAATACTGCTCCTATGTACAAGAATATAACTACTATAATACTGCTCGTATGTACAAGAATATAACTACTATAATACTGTCCCCTATGTACAAGAATATAACTACTATAATACTGCCCCTATGTACAAGAATATAACTACTATAATACTGCCCCCTATGTACAAGAATATAACTACTATAATACTGCCCCTATGTACAAGAATCTAACTACTATAATACTGCTCCCATGTACAAGAATCTAACTACTATAATACTGCCCCTATGTACAATAATATAACTACTATAATACTGCCCCTATGTACAAGAATATAACTACTATAATACTGCCCCTATGTACAGGAATATAACTACTATAATACTGCCCCTATGTACAATAATATAACTACTATAATACTGCCCATATGTACAAGAATATAACTACTATAATACTGCCCCTATGTACAGGAATATAGCTACTATAATACTGTTCCTACGTACAAGAATATAACTGCTATACTACTGCTCCTATGTACAAGAATATAACTACTATAATACTGCCCCTATGTACAAGAATATAACTACTATAAAACTGCCCCTATGTACAAGAATATAACTACTATAGTACTGCCGCTATGTACAAGAATATAACTACTATAATACTGCTCCTATGTACAAGAATATAACTACTATAATACTGCTCCTATGTACAAGAATATAACTACTATAATACTGCCCCCTATGTACAAGAATATACTATAATACTGCTCCTATGTACAAGAATATAGCTACTATAATACTGCCCCTATGTATAAGAATATAAATACTATAATACTGCCCCTACGTACAATAATATAACTACTATAATACTGCTCCTATGTACAAGAATATAACTACTATAATACTGCCCCCTATGTACAAGAATATAACTACTATAATACTGCCCCTATGTACAAGAATATAACTACTATAATACTGCCCCCTATGTACAAGAATATAACTACTATAATACTGCCCCCTATGTTCAAGAATATAACTACTATAATTCTGCCCCCTATGTTCAAGAACATAACTACTATAATACTGCTCCTATGTACAAGAATGTAACCACTATAATACTGCCCCCTATGTACAAGAATATAACTACTATAATACCGCCCCCTATGTACAAGAATATACTATAATACTGCTCCTATGTACAAGAATATAATTACTATAATACTGCTCCTATGTACAAGAATATAACTACTATAATACTGCCACCTATGTACAAGAATATAACTACTATAATACTGCTCCTATGTACAAGAATATAACTACTATAATACTGCTCCTATGTACAAGAATATAACTACTATAATACCGCCCCCTATGTACAAGAATATACTATAATACTGCTCCTATGTACAATAATATAGCTACTATAATACTGCCCCTATGTATAAGAATATAAATACTATAATACTGCTCCTATGTACAGGAATATAACTACTATAATACTGCTCCTATGTACAAGAATATAACTACTATAATACTGCCCCTATGTACAGGAATATAACTACTATAATACTGCCCCTATGTACAGGAATATAACTACTATAATACTGCTCCTATGTACAAGAATATAACTACTATAATACTGCCCCCTATATACAAGAATATAACTACTATAATACTGCCCCCTATGTAAAAGAATATAAATACTATAATACTGCTCCTATGTACAAGAATATAACTACTATAATACTGCTCCTATGTGCAAGAATATAACTACTATAATACTGCCCCTATGTACAGGAATATAACTACTATAATACTGTTCCTATATACAGGAATATAACTGCTATAATACTGCTCCCTATGTACAAGAATATAACTACTATAATACTGCTCCTATGTACAAGAATATAACTACTATAATACTGCTCCTATATACAAGAATATAACTACTATAATACTGCTCCTATGTACAAGAATATAACTACTATAATACTGCCCCCCATGTACAAGAATATAACTACTATAATACTGCCCCCTATGTACAAGAATATAACTACTATAATACTGCCCCCTATGTACAAGAATATAACTACTATAATACTGCCCCCTATGTACAAGAATATAACTACTATACTGCTGCCCCTATGTACAAGAATATAACTACTATAATACTGCCCCCTATGTACAAGAATATAACTACTATAATACTGCCCCTATGTACAAGAATATAACTACTGTAATACTGCCCCTATGTACAAGAATATAACTACTATAATACTGCTCCTTTATACAAGAATATAACTACTGTAATACTGCTCCTATGTACAAGAATATAACTACTATAATACTGCCCCCCATGTACAAGAATATAACTACTATAATACTGCCCCCTATGTACAAGAATATAACTACTATAATACTGCCCCCTATGTACAAGAATATAACTACTATAATACTGCCCCCTATGTACAAGAATATAACTACTATACTGCTGCCCCTATGTACAAGAATATAACTACTATACTGCTGCCCCTATGTACAAGAATATAACTACTATAATACTGCCCCCTATGTACAAGAATATAACTACTATAATACTGCCCCCTATGTACAAGAATATAACTACTATAATACTGCCCCTATGTACAGGAATATAACTACTATAATACTGCTCCTATGTACAAGAATATAACTACTATAATACTGCCCCCTATGTACAAGAATATAACTACTATAATACTGCCCCTATGTACAAGAATATAACTACTGTAATACTGCCCCTATGTACAAGAATATAACTACTATAATACTGCTCCTATATACAAGAATATAACTACTGTAATACTGCTCCTATGTACAAGAATATAACTACTATAATACTGCCCCCCATGTACAAGAATATAACTACTATAATACTGCCCCCTATGTACAAGAATATAACTACTATAATACTGCCCCCTATGTACAAGAATATAACTACTATAATACTGCCCCCTATGTACAAGAATATAACTACTATACTGCTGCCCCTATGTACAAGAATATAACTACTATAATACTGCCCCCTATGTACAAGAATATAACTGCTATAATACTGCCCCCTATGTACAAGAATATAACTACTATAATACTGCCCCTATGTACAGGAATATAACTACTATAATACTGCCCCCTATATACAAGAATATAATTACTATAATACTGCCCCCTATGTACAAGAATATAACTACTATACTGCTGCCCCTATGTACAAGAATATAACTACTATAATACTGCCCCCTATGTACAAGAATATAACTACTATAATACTGCCCCCTATGTACAAGAATATAACTACTATAATACTGCCCCTATGTACAGGAATATAACTACTATAATACTGCTCCTATGTACAAGAATATAACTACTATAATACTGCCCCCTATGTACAAGAATATAACTACTATAATACTGCCCCTATGTACAAGAATATAACTACTGTAATACTGCCCCTATTTACAAGAATATAACTACTATAATACTGCCCTCTATGTACAAGAATATAACTACTATAATACTGCCCCCTATGTAAAAGAATATAAATACTATAATACTGCTCCTATGTACAAAAATATAACTACTATAATACTGACCCTGTGTACAAGAATATAACTACTATAATACTGACCCTATGTACAGGAATATAACTACTATAATACTGCTCCTATGTACAAGAATATAACTACTATAATACTCCCCCCTATGTACAAGTATATAACTACTATATTACTGTCCCCTATGTAAAAGAATATAAATACTATAATACTGCTCCCTATGTACAAGAATATAACTACTATAATACTGCTCCCTATGTACAAGAATATAACTACTATAATACTGCTCCTATGTACAAGAATATAACTACTATAATACTGCCCCTATGTACAAGAATATAACTACTATAATACTGCTCCTATGTACAAGAATATAACTACTATAATACTGCTCCTATGTACAAGAATATAACTACTATAATACTGCCCCTATGTACATGAATATAACTACTATAATACTGCTGCTATGTACAAGAATATAACTACTATAATACTGCTCCTATGTACAAGAATATAACAACTATAATACTGCCCCCTATGTACAAGAATATAACTACTATAATACTGCTCCTATGTACAAGAATATAACTACTATAATACTGCTCCTATGTACAAGAATATAACTACTATAATACTGCCCCTATGTACATGAATATAACTACTATAATACTGCTGCTATGTACAAGAATATAACTACTATAATACTGCCCGTATGTACAAGAATATAACTACTATAATACTGCCTCTATGTACAAGAATATAACTACTATAATACTGCCTGCTATGTACAAGAATATAACTACTCTAATACTGCCCCCTATGTACAACAATATAACTGCTATAATACTGTTCCTACAGTATATACAGGAATATAACTGCTATACAGGAGTGACAGAGATTTAGAAGCACGTAAGACAAATGAAGAATTTGTGGATTGTTGTGTCATGCGCTGAACTCTCCAGCCTTGCATTAGGCAGAACATAAAATATGGAAGTTGTAGTATATGAAACATGGAGTATTATTTTAAATCTAGGATGACTGGATCTACCATAGGTAATGTTTATCAGTTCATGTACCCAATGACCTTTTTGACTTATTTAGTGATAATTTCAGTTTATATCCTGGCCCTCCTCAACACATCCCCACAGTCACTTCTGCCTCCTATCCACGATCTGTCACAAACTCTCACAACCTTTCAAACCTTATATCCATCCGCCCAGCCCCCGCTTCCCCCGTCCCACTAACAGGAGCTCTATGGAATGCTCATTCCTTGTTGCAACAAACTTTCCTACATCCATGATCTTTTCATTACTAACAAACTTTCCTTCCTCAGCATCACCGAAACCTGGCTCACCCCCTCTGACACGGCCCCTGCAGTTGCATTTTCATACGGTGGATTCCATCTTTCTCACACATCCCGCCCCAATGGCAAGCATGGTGGAAGAGTAGGTTTTCTCCTGTCAGATAACTGCCCCTTCACCCATATCCCACTGCCACCCTCTGTTGCTCTCCCCTCTTTTGAGGTGCATTCTGTTCGCATCTATTCCCCCTCCAACCTCCAACTGGCCATTATTTACCGCCCCCCAGGACCAGCCACCACCTTCTTTGACCACTTCTCCACCTGGTTACTCCACTTCCTTTCCGCTGGCATCCCCACTATTATCATGGGTGACTTCAACATCCCCATTGACTCTTCCCACTCACCTGTCTCCAAGCTTCTATCCCTCACTTCCTCCTTCGGCCTTGCTCAATGGTCTTCCGCCTCCACTCACAAAGATGGCCACACACTGGACCTCATCTTCACCCGCCTCTGTTCCCTATCTAACTTCTTTAACTCTCCTCTCCCATTGTCTGACCACAACCTACTTACATTCTCTACCCTCTCCTCTCCATGTGCTCAAGCCCCACTCCACAAACTTGCATACCCTCGCAGAAATCTCAAACACCTTGACCTACACTCACTCTCTGAATTCCTTCTCCCTCTCACAGGCATAAGTTCATTACACGATACAGATGCTGCTGCAGCTTTATATAACACCACAACAGCTGCAGCTCTCAATTCGGTCGCCCCCCTCACACATACCACAGCTCGCCCACTCAACAGACAACCCTGGCACACCAACCTGACTAAAGAACTGCGAAGGGCCTCCAGGGTTGCTGAACGGAAGTGGAAAAGGTCTCACTCCAATGAGCATTTCATCGCATTCAAACAGTCCCTCACTACTTTCAAGTCCACACTCACTACAGCAAAACAAACCTACTTCTCATCTCTCATATCCTCCCTGTCTCACAACCATAAACAGCTATTCAACACCTTCAATTCTCTCCTATGTTCCCCAGCGCCTCCTCCCTCTCCTCTCATCTCAGCCAAAGACTTTGCTTCATTCTTCAAGCAGAAGATTGACACCATCAGACAAAGCTTTTGCCTAAATTCCCCACAGTCCCTCCCCACATCTACTCAACCTTCCTCCTCCAAAACCAGCCTCTCCACCATTACGGACAATCAACTTTTCTCTTTACTCTCCAAATCACACCTAACCATCTGCGAACTTGACCCAATCCTGTCCAACCTCATCCCTAACCTCACCACAGTCTTCATCCCAACCCTAACCCACCTTTTCAACCTATCACTAAAACTGGTGTCTTTCCCTCATGCTTCAAATATGCCTCGATCACACCCATCCTCAAAAAGCCCTCCCTTGACCCATCCTCTCTGACTAGCTATCGCTCCATATCACTTCTCCCCTATGCCTCAAAACTACTGGAATGACACGTTCTGAGCTGTCCTCCCACCTCTCCTCCTGCTCCCTCTTTCACCGCCTACAATCTGGCTTCCAACTGCACCACTCCACTGAAACTGCACTGACCAAAGTCACCAACGACCTACTAGCTGCCAAATCCAAGCGACACTACTCTGTCCTTCTCCTCCTAGACCTGTCATCTGCCTTTGACACAGTGGACCATTCCCTCTTACTACTGACTCTCTCATCTCTTAGCATCAAAGACTTGGCCCTATCTTAGATCTCTTCATACCTAACAGACAGGACATTCAGTGTCTCCCACTCACACACCACCTCCTCACCTCGCCCTCTATCTGTTGGTGTCCCCCAAGGTTCAGTTCTAAAACGCCTGCTCTATTCCATCTACACCTTCGGCCTCGGTCAGCTCGTAGAGTCTCACGGCTTTCAGTATCCCCTCTATGCTGATGACGCACAGATCTACCTCTCTGGACCCGATATCTCTTCCCTACTAACCAAAATCCCACAATGTCTGTCTGCTACTTCTTCTCTGACAGATTTCTAAAACTTAACATGGATAAAACTGAATTCATCATCTTTCCACCATCTCACTCAACCCCCCCATCTGACCTATCTATCAACGTCAATGGCTGCCCACTCTCCCTAGTCCCGCAAGCTCGCTGCCTCAGGGTAACCCTGGACTCTGATCTCTCCTTCAAACCACATATCCAAGCCCTTTCCACTTCCTGCTGACTCCAACTCAAAAATATCTCCCGGATCCGCACATTCCAGCCACGAATCTGCAAAAACACTAGTGCACGCCCTCATCATCTCCCATCTCGACTACTGCAACCTCCTGCTCTGTGGCCTCCCTTCCAACACTCTTGCACCACTCCAATCTATCCTAAACTCTGCTGCTCGACTAATCCACCTGTTCCCCCGCTATTCCCTGGCCTCTCCTCTCTGTCAATCCCTTCACTGGCTCCCCATTGCCCAGAGAGTCCAGTTCAAAACCCTAACCCTGGCATACAAAGCCATCCACAACCTGTCTCCTCCATATATCTGTGACCTAGTCTCCTGGTACTTACCTGCACGCAACCTCCGATCCTCACAAGATCTCCTTCTCTACTCCCCTCTTATCTCCTCTTCCCACAATGGCATACAAGATTTCTCCCGTGCATCCCCCCTACTCTGGAACTCTCTACCCCAACGTATCAGACTCTCATCTACCGTGGAAACCTTCAAAAGGAACCTGAAGACCTACCTCTTCCGACAAGCCTACAACCTGCAGTAACTATCGCTCCACCATACCGCTGCACGACCAGCTCTGCCCTCACCTACTGTATCCTCACCCATCCCTTGTAGATTGTGAGCCCTCGCAGGCAGGGTCCTCGTTCCTCCTGTACCAGTCGCTGACTTGTATTGTTCAAAATGTATTGTAATTGTTTGTGCTATGTATATCCCAATCACATGTAAAGCGCCATGGAATAAATGGCGCTATAATAATAAATAATAATATGGAGATTACACATCCAGAGTGTATAATAAAGTATCTCTGTTTTTTTTCTTTTTTAGGCGGCGAGACATGTAATTAATTTCATACTGTGACGTTAGAGATTGCATCAATTTCCAGTTATACATGGATGAAATGATTTCGAGTGAATTCTGATTTCATAAATTAAGGATATGATGAAATTAAAGGAAACGTCAATCGCACGTCAGCGTCTCATTATTATTATAGTAGTTTTATGACAGATGTAAGGACGGTCCTTCTAGAGAAGGACATTTGGGAAATGCGTCTTTCCTGAAGATCATCTGGTTGGGTCCTGCCAAGGGACGTGTTCCTTACCGGCCGTACGTCTGGGCAAGGAGTGGTATGTTTGCTATGGGAACAGTGTGTGTTGTTGCACAGCGGATTTGCCATGCTGTAGACAAGGTGAAAAGTAAGACTAATGTCTCATAAAATATTTAAAGGACTCTTCAGAGTCAGACAAAATGCAGCTTATAGATTTGAGTAAAATCGTAAGAAATTCTCCTGAGCATTCGGCAAACAAAAGTCGGGTCAGCAATAAAGGATATCAATCCAAATAAAGCACATCAGAAATATCAAGTGATACAATAACTGGCAAAGTGCTATAGATAAGGGAACTTTAAATTGGATTACGAACTTGCTTATTGGCTGCCCAATCAGCCCCCGTATTTGTGACCAAGCCCCCATTGGCCAATCAGATGTTTCCAATAACCAGAGGGCCATTTGATTGTCCATACACTGTAGCTAATCACATTTAGTATTGTTGAACCCAAATTGCCCAAACTAATAATATTTGTAAATATTTATCCCATAAAGGTAAACATTGAAAGAAAAAAACATACATTTCAGTTTTGCTATAACTTGGTTACGCCACCTCCCAAAAAAAGGAATAAAAAGACCTCAGAATATCATATGGACTCCAATATGGTACCAATAAAAACATCAGCTAACATTGCAAAAAAACAAGCCTTGACAAAAGATCACCAAAATGAAAAACTAAAAAGTTCCGAATCTCAGAAATTGGCTGTACAAACCAAAATGGTTTTTAGAAAGTTATGATTTTTCTTAATGACTAAAATAATAAAAAAAAAACTATAAAAGTTTAGTATCACCGTAATCAGACTGACCTGAAGAATAATGTTTCTAGGTCATTTTTACCGCAAAGTGAATGTCATAAACCATGAAACAACGGCTGAATTGCTGGGGTTTTCTTTTTAATTTCATCCCACAATAGGATTTTTGTTCTTTGTTCTTCAGTACGTGATATGGTAAAGTGAATGGCGTCATTCAAAACTTCAAAAAAGTTATGACTCTTCGAAGAAGATGAGGAAAAAGAAAACGAAAATGCAGGTCCTTAAGGGGTAAAAGACGAAAGCAACAACCTGCAACCTAAAGGCTGTTCCCCAATTGGTTACAATCGTATACATTTCTTAAATGCCTATTGCCAACCCAGAGCATGGGGCCGTAGACCTGGGGCAGTGGACTTGGGGCACAAGACCTGGGGCAGTGGACCTGGGGCAGTGGACCTGGAGCAGTGGACCTGGGGCAATAGACCTGGGGCAGTGGACTTAGGGCACAAGACCTGGGGCAGTGGACCTGGAGCAGTAGACCTGGGGCAGTGGACCTGGGGCAATGGACCAGGGGCAATAGACCTGGAGCAGTGGACCTGGAGCAGTAGACCTGGGGCAGTGGACCTGGGGCAATAGACCTGGAGCAGTGGACCTGGGGCAGTAGACCTGGAGCATTTGCCTTTTGTGCCGGAGTCTAGTGGCACCATTGGTCATTGGTATGCTACGTATTATACTGAGTGTTGGGGATATTCTTTCCTTCTTTCTGTGGGCGACAGTCACTCATCGTTACGTCACTGCTCTTGTCGTCTGCAGTCATACTGTTTTTGGCTAATTAGGGCTCGCCAGCGATAATGCCGCTTCTTTGTTGAGTACAGTAGTTTTGTGACTAGGAATCAAGGCCCCTTTGTAAGTGCCACTGCTGAGAAGCCGTTGTGAGGGTCATCGCTGCCGCCAAAGTAGATTTCAGCCCATTAGAAAAGTGTCTTCTTTGTATCCCACATAGAATACTGTGTGCAAGTGGCTAAAAGTAAAATGGGGGTCAGTGCGGGGTCACTTGTGGCTGAAGGAGGTTTAATTTAGTATGCCAAATGTCTGCCTGGTGAACTGTGCCCCCTGTGACTGAGCTGGCAGGAGGAGTAGACATGGAGGGTCCGAGCAATTAGGAGATGCAACCATATTTCATTTTTGTTGCTTTAGTCTTGAAGGTTGTTACTTAGGCGCTAAATAATGGAGGCAGCAAAAGGTTGTAAATCTCTGCAGCCAAGATGCGGCTTGTCAGGGGCACCTCGTGCCATCCATTCAGCTCTTCATATTTTTCTTGTCTGATATAAAATAATTGTTTATATCAGAATAAAAAAAGCATTAAAAGACGAGGACACCGCCGCAACATGACGCCGCCATCAAGTTGCAGTAAAATCTCAGTATTACACTGATAACCGATCGATCTTGTGTCTGACGATTGGGTTTTAATCAGATGCCAATATTCAGCTCAGAAATTTTTAGAGTGATTTTAGTTCAGACTATTTTGCCGCACTATTAAAAAACAGAGAGGAAAAACATCCCAAGTAAAAACACCATTAAACAGCGGCAGGAAAGGAGCTAACTCTGTATTAAAGTGGACATGTAACTACGATGCCAGGTTCCCACATAACAAACACAGAGTTTCATTGTGCAGCTCCAAAGCATAGAACAGAATCACTACAGATAAGTAATGTAATGTATGTACACAGGGACTGCACCAGCAGAATAGTGAGTGCAGCTCTGGAGTATAATACAGGATGTAACTCAGGATCAGTACAGGATCAGTAATGTAATGTATGTACACAGTGACTGCACCAGCAGAATAGTGAGTGCAGCTCTGGAGTATAATACAGGATATAACTCAGGATCAGTAATGTAATGTATGTACACAGTGACTGCACCAGGAGAATAGTGAGTGCAGCTCTGGAGTATAATACAGGATATAACTTAGGATCAGTAGTGTAATGTATGTACACAGTGACTGCACCAGCAGAATAGTGAGTGCAGCTCTGGAGTATAATACAGGATATAACTCAGGATCAGTACAGGATCAGTAATGTATTGTATGTACACAGTGACTGCACCAGCAGAATAGCGAGTGCAGCTCCAAAGCATAGAACAGAATCACTACAGATAAGTAATGTATTGTATGTACACAGTGACTGCACCAGCAGAAAAGTGAGTGCAGCCCTGGAGTATAATACAGGATGTAACTCAGGATCAGTACAGGATCAGTAATGTAATGTATGTACACAGTGACTGCACCAGCAGAATAGTGAGTGCAGCTCTGGAGTATAATACAGGATGTAACTCAGGATCAGTACAGGATCAGTAATGTAATGTATGTACACAGTGACTGCACCAGCAAAATAGTGAGTGCAGCTCTGGAGTATAATACAGGATGTAACTCAGGATCAGTACAGGATCAATAATGTAATATATGTACACAGTGACTGCACCAGCAAAATAGTGAGTGCAGCTCTGGAGTATAATACAGGTTGTAACTCAGGATCAGTACAGGATCAGTAATGTAATGTATGTACACAGTGACTGCACCAGCAGAATAGTGAGTGCAGCTCTGGAGTATAATACAGGATGTAACTCAGGATCAGTACAGGATCAGTAATGTAATGTATGTACACAGTGACTGCACCAGCAGAATAGTGAGTGCAGCTCTGGAGTATAATACAGGATGTAATTCAGGATCAGTACAGGATCAGTAATGTAATGTATGTACACAGTGACTGCACCAGCAGAATAGTGAGTGCAGCTCTGGAGTATAATACAGAATGTAACTCAGGATCAGTACAGGATCAGTAATGTAATGTATGTACACAGTGACTGCACCAGCAGAATAGTGAGTGCAGCTCTGGAGTATAATACGGGATGTAACTCAGGATCAGTACAGGATCAGTAATGTAATGTATGTACACACTGACTGCACCAGCAGAATAGTGAGTGCAGCTCTGGAGGATAATACAGGATGTAACTCAGGATCAGTACAGGATCAGTAATGTAATGTATGTACACAGTGATTCCACCAGCAGAATAGTGAGTGCAGCTCTGGAGTATAATACAGGATGTAACTCAGGATCAGTACAGGATCAGTAATGTAATGTATGTACACAGTGACTGCACCAGCAGAATAGTGAGTGCAGCTCTGGAGGATAATACAGGATGTAACTCAGGATCAGTACAGGATCAGTAATGTAATGTATGTACACAGTGACTGCACCAGCAGAATAGTGAGTGCAGCTCTGGAGTATAATACAGGATGTAAGTCAGGATCAGTACAGGATCAGTAATGTAATGTATGTACACAGTGACTGCACCAGCAGAATAGTGAGTGCAGCTCTGGAGTATAATACAGGATGTAACTCAGGATCAGTACAGGATCAGTAACGTAATGTATGTACACAGTGATTCCACCAGCAGAATAGTGAGTGCAGCTCTGGAGTATAATACAGGATGTAACTCAGGATCAGTAATGTAATGTATGTACACAGTGATTCCACCAGCAGAATAGTGAGTGCAGCTCTGGAGTATAATACAGGATGTAACTCAGGATCAGTACAGGATCAGTATTGTAATGTATGTACACAGTGACTGCACCAGCAGAATAGTGAGTGCAGCTCTGGAGTATAATACAGGATGTAACTCGGGATCAGTACAGGATCAGTAATGTAATGTATGTACACAGTGACGGCACCAGCAGAATAGTGAGTGCAGCTCTGGAGTATAATACAGGATGTAACTCAGGATCAGTACAGGATCAGTAATGTAATTTATGTACACAGTGACTGCACCAGCAGAATAGTGAGTGCAGCTCTGGAGTATAATACAGGATGTAACTCAGGATCAGTACAGGATCAGTAATGTAATGTATGTACACAGTGACTGCACCAGCAAAATAGTGAGTGCAGCTCTGGAGTATAATACAGGATGTAACTCAGGATCAGTACAGGATCAATAATGTAATATATGTACACAGTGACTGCACCAGCAAAATAGTGAGTGCAGCTCTGGAGTATAATACAGGTTGTAACTCAGGATCAGTACAGGATCAGTAATGTAATGTATGTACACAGTGACTGCACCAGCAGAATAGTGAGTGCAGCTCTGGAGTATAATACAGGATGTAACTCAGGATCAGTACAGGATCAGTAATGTAATGTATGTACACAGTGACTGCACCAGCAGAATAGTGAGTGCAGCTCTGGAGTATAATACAGGATGTAATTCAGGATCAGTACAGGATCAGTAATGTAATGTATGTACACAGTGACTGCACCAGCAGAATAGTGAGTGCAGCTCTGGAGTATGATACAGGATGTAACTCAGGATCAGTAATGTAATGTATGTACAGAGTGACTGCACCAGCAGAATAGTGAGTGCAGCTCTGGATTATAATACAGGATGTAACTCAGGATCAGTACAGGATCAGTAATGTAATGTATGTACACAGTGACTGCACCAGCAGAATAGTGAGTGCAGCTCTGGAGTATAATACGGGATGTAACTCAGGATCAGTACAGGATCAGTAATGTAATGTATGTACACACTGACTGCACCAGCAGAATAGTGAGTGCAGCTCTGGAGGATAATACAGGATGTAACTCAGGATCAGTACAGGATCAGTAATGTAATGTATGTACACAGTGATTCCACCAGCAGAATAGTGAGTGCAGCTCTGGAGGATAATACAGGATGTAACTCAGGATCAGTACAGGATCAGTAATGTAATGTATGTACACAGTGACTGCACCAGCAGAATAGTGAGTGCAGCTCTGGAGTATAATACAGGATGTAAGTCAGGATCAGTACAGGATCAGTAATGTAATGTATGTACACAGTGACTGCACCAGCAGAATAGTGAGTGCAGCTCTGGAGTATAATACAGGATGTAACTCAGGATCAGTACAGGATCAGTAACGTAATGTATGTACACAGTGATTCCACCAGCAGAATAGTGAGTGCAGCTCTGGAGTATAATACAGGATGTAACTCAGGATCAGTAATGTAATGTATGTACACAGTGATTCCACCAGCAGAATAGTGAGTGCAGCTCTGGAGTATAATACAGGATGTAACTCAGGATCAGTACAGGATCAGTATTGTAATGTATGTACACAGTGACTGCACCAGCAGAATAGTGAGTGCAGCTCTGGAGTATAATACAGGATGTAACTCGGGATCAGTACAGGATCAGTAATGTAATGTATGTACACAGTGACGGCACCAGCAGAATAGTGAGTGCAGCTCTGGAGTATAATACAGGATGTAACTCAGGATCAGTACAGGATCAGTAATGTAATTTATGTACACAGTGACTGCACCAGCAGAATAGTGAGTGCAGCTCTGGAGTATAATACAGGATGTAACTCAGGATCAGTACAGGATCAGTAATGTAATGTATGTACACAGTGACTGCACCAGCAGAATAGTGAGTGCAGCTCTGGAGTATAATACAGGATGTAACTCAGGATCAGTACAGGATCAGTAATGTAATTTATGTACACAGTGACTGCACCAGCAGAATAGTGAGTGCAGCTCTGGAGTATAATACAGGATGTAACTCAGGATCAGTACAGGATCAGTAATGTAATGTATGTACACAGTGACTGCACCAGCAGAATAGTGAGTGCAGCTCTGGAGTATAATACAGGATGTAACTCAGGATCAGTACAGGATCAGTAATGTAATTTATGTACACAGTGACTGCACCAGCAGAATAGTGAGTGCAGCTCTGGAGTATAATACAGGATGTAACTCGGGATCAGTACAGGATCAGTAATGTAATGTATGTACACAGTGACTGCACCAGCAGAATAGTGAGTGCCGCTCTGGAGTATAATACAGGATGTAACTCGGGATCAGTACAGGATCAGTAATGTAATGTATGTACACAGTGACTGCACCAGCAGAATAGTGAGTGCCGCTCTAGAATATAATACAGGACGTAACTCAGGATCAGTACAGGATCAGTAATGTAATGTATGTACACAGTGAGTGCAGCTCTGGAGTATAATACAGGATGTAACTCAGGATCAGTACAGGATCAGTAATGTATGTGCACAGTGACTGCACCAGCAGAATAGTGAGTGCAGCTCTGGAGTATAATACAGGATGTAACTCAGGATCAGTACAGGATCAGTAATGTATGTGCACAGTGACTGCACCAGCAGAATAGTGAGTGCAGCTCTGGAGTATAATACAGGATGTAACTCAGGATCAGTACAGGATCAGTAATGTAATGTATGTACAGAGTGACTGCACCAGCAGAATAGTGAGTGCAGCTCTGGGGTATAATACAGGATGTAACTCAGGATCAGTACAGGATCAGTAATGTAATGTATGTACAGAGTGACTGCACCAGGAGAATAGTGAGTGCAGCTCTGGAGTATAATACAGGATGTAACTCAGGATCAGTACAGGATCAGTAATGTAATGTATGTACAGAGTGACTGCACCAGCAGAATAGTGAGTGCAGCTCTGGGGTATAATACAGGATGTAACTCAGGATCAGTACAGGATAAGTAATGTAATGTATGTACACAGTGAGTGCACCAGCAGAATAGTGAGTGCAGCTCTGGAGTACAATACAGAATGTAACACAGGATCAGTAATGTAATGTATGTACACAGTGAGTGCACCAGCAGAATAGTGAGTGCAGCTCTGGAGTATGATACAGGATGTAACTCAGGATAAGTAATGTACTGTATGTACACAGTGAGTGCACCAGCAGAATAGTGAGTGCAGCTCTCGAGTATAGTACAGGAGGTAACTCAGGATCAGTACTGTAATGTATGTACACAGTGAGTGCACCAGCAGAATAGTGAGTGCAGCTCTCGAGTATAGTACAGGAGGTAACTCAGGATCAGTAATGTAATGTATGTACACAGTGAGTGCACCAGCAGAATAGTGAGTGCAGCTCTGGAGTATAATACAGGATGTAACTCAGGATCAGAACTGTAATGTACAGTATGTACATAGTAACATCACCCGCAGAATAGTGAGTGCAGCTCTGGAATATAACACAGGGTTTAGCTCAGGATCAGTACAGGATAAATCATGTAAAATTCCACCATTTTAATGCAAGAGTTACTAAACCTGGCAAGTCTATGTTGGGTCAATATAAGGAAAAATGAGGACTTGAGTGATATATAGAATATTTTGCCAATGCGCCCCTATAAGTGTGTCTTTATATCATAATCTAGCATACACATCTTCTATAGATGAGAAAATGTTTTGAGATTTGAATTCATCAGCTTCACCAATTTTTTTTCCAAAAATTTAATTTGCAGTAAATCGATTGCCTGCAAATCTCAATTCCTGTAATGCCTCCAGTTGCCCTGAATATGTGTGTAACACTCTGAGGTCTCCAATGACTGTATTGATCCCCTGTCAAGCTCTTTCACACGAACAGATCCTTAGTAAAATGACCTTAACATATGTGGTTATAGGAAAACAGATGGTAACCGTTCTTCACTGCTGTGCTGTTACACACTCTTTGTAATCTTTATTCAGTGCTTTATGCCTTTTTCTGCCTATCTCTATGGCTGAGGTGGGATGCCCTCTCACTATGCAGATTCACTCCAGAATGACTGCTGCATTCCCGACCTCAGAATTTATACAGGCTCCGAATACTAATCCTGATTGGCTGCGATATACCATGTGATGTGATAGCTGCTAGGAAGCACATGCAGCCTGAGGTCATTTGAACCTTTGACGAATTATACAATCTTCTACTTGGTGTAAAATGGCAATGAGAATTTTTTGTTGAGTTCAGCAAAATTCAAAGCAAATTTTATTCACATCACATCTAGTTTCTCATCTTTAACATCTTCTCTTCCCCGGTAATATCTCACTTCACAGTTACTTTTCATATTTTCCTCTCCTTAGTATCGAGCTCTGTGGAGTCAGTCAGTAAATAACCGCGGTGCAGACGGCCGGTGCTGATGAAGCTGCGACCCGGCTTGTTGTTTCTATCCTTTTTTGGAACACACTGATCTTCTATGTGTGAATCACTTGGAATGAGGAAAGGCAGGAAGCCTCCTGATACTGTGCACTCTGCTCCACTATCATAACAGCGGGGTTTAGAAACAACAATGAACGAAATTCAGAAAGGTTTTATGATGTTCTGATGAATATACAGATTCCAAAGCCATTCAACGTATGTAGAAAGCTGGGAACATGTATTATGGTATCACCAGTGCTGAGATCATTGTACAGGAGGAGGAGGTGAGCTGTGACATCCCTAGTTTGAATGGTGGATCCTGTGTACAGAGGTGTTATCAGTCATTGTACAGTAAGAGGAGGTGAGCTGTGACATCACTTATTGTGAATGGGCTCGACATGGGGAGCTCATACAAACTATTTGCAGAGGTCGTTCTTAGTGTGATTTGAACCCAGGACCCCAGCGCTGCCAGGTTATAATGCTAACACTGAACCCCAGTGCTGCCCACAGTTATTGTATTCCTGCCTGTGATGGTAATGAGTGACCTCTACAGAACAGAACGTGTCAGCCTATTATAAGGCTCAGAATTAAAATGGCAAGATATCAAGATGTTTTATAAATGAAGAAAGTGTAAAAAAAAACAAAAAAAAGAATTAAAATATGTTTGATGTTAAAACTTGTTTTAAACAATAGGTCATTTTCTGATAACACAAATGCTTTAAGCTGGGACTATATCCGTGTTCCACCACATTCCAAGTAATCATTTGAAACCCTCCACAAACAATTGTGGCCTCCCCTCTAACACTCCCGCACCCCTCCAATCTATCCTAAACTCTGCTGCCCGACTAATCCACCTGTCCCCCCGCTATTCCCCGGCCTCTCCTCTCTGTCAATCTCTTCACTGGCTCTCCATTGCCCAGAGACTCCAGTTCAAAACCCTAACCATGACATACAAAGCCATCCACAACCTGTCTCCTCCATACATCTGTGACCTAGTCTCCCGGTACTTACCTGCACGCAACCTCCGATCCTCACAAGATCTCCTGCTCTACTCCCCTCTTATCGCCTCCTCCCACAATCGCATACAAGATTTCTCCCGTGCATCCCCCCTACTCTGGAACTCTCTACCCCAACACATCAGACTCTCGCCTACCGTGGAAACCTTCAAAAGGAACCTGAAGACCCACCTCTTCGACAAGCCTACAACCTGCAGTAACCACCGCTCCACCATACCGCTGCACGACCAGCTCTACCCTCACCTACTGTATCCTCACCCATCCCCTGTAGATTGTGAGCCCTCGCGGGCAGGGTCCTCGCTCCTCCTGTACCAGTCGCCGTCACATTGTGTTCAAGATTATTGTAATTGTTCTTGTATTATACCCCTTTCACATGTAAAGCGCCATGGAATAAATGGCGCGATTATAATAATAATAAATAATAATAATAATTTACTTAAAGAGGTCTTCCACGGTTGGAGAAAACAATGACTGCTTTCTTACAGGAACAGCGCCACCCCTGACCATTTCTGGTATTGCAACTCAAGTCCATTGAAATGAATGTAGCTAAGCTGCAATACTATGTACAAGCCATGTTCAGGGAATCTTCAGACAGTTTTTCATCGATTTGTAAATTTGTATTGGAGCAATAAAATAATTGCAAAAGGGTGAGTTTTTCATGTTGAAGTCAAATCAGAGAAAGTACAGTTTGCTTCATTCTGTGTAATTTGCCATACTTTGGCCTGAAACGCGCGGTGACATAAAAGGTAAAGCATTTGCACTAATAGATGCATAGAGCATGATCAGTAATGACGGCTTTTATAAACGGCCCTTCCATACCTATAGCCGTATTTTATTTTAGTTGTGCACGGGCAGAGACTTTTCTACACCTTGTTGTTTCTGATATTTCTTCTCTCCAGTAACTTCTTTTTTTTTTCTTAAATGCAATAAACCGAGGGCATATATCACCAGACCTGGGCGCTTGGCATGCTATTTGTACAGGTGCATTGTAATTTAGCCTCTGGTGTGAATATTTTCCACTTGGTTATTCCTGGCCATCGGCCAATGCATTTCACGAAATTCTAATGATTTTTCCTCCCTCTCTTCTCGGTTTCGTTGTAACTTTAAGGGTCTGCACAAAAGCAAATAAATAAATAGAAAACGAGATCATAAATTCACGCTTGCCAGTCGTGTCCTCTAATTTGCCGTAAATGGGGCCTTGTAGTGGGTTCACTACAATCTACAAAACGAGGGGAAAAAAATGGCTGCAATCATTCGTTAATGAGGTCAAATTCTTAGGAGAATTTAAAGTCCCGAGGAAGAATATATTTATTATGTTTCTTATTTTTTTTTACTTTTGCAGATATATATTAGGACAAATACTTTATTTTCGGAGTTCTATGGGTAGAAATACCTGGCTGCTTTCATCCAGACGTGCTGCCACTCCTGTTCGTAGGCTGCATCTGGTATTC
This sequence comes from Phyllobates terribilis, assembly GCF_046119375.1. NCBI lineage: Eukaryota > Metazoa > Chordata > Amphibia > Anura > Dendrobatidae > Phyllobates > Phyllobates terribilis. Next base: position 171,959,027 of record NW_027362768.1, read on the forward strand.
ACTTAAATGAAAAAGAGCTGCAATACCATGTACAGCAACATACAGAAGAGGGGCGCTGTTTCTAGAAGTTTGCTGCCATGTTTTTTTAATCCAGTACAGTCCCTTTAAGGCATATAGAGAGAGAAACAAGAAGCGCTCCCTGTGTAACACCGTGGGTAGCAGGTGAGGGTTGGAGGCGGCACAATTACCTGAAGTGATGTATAATCCATATTGTGGCTGCTGCTCCTGCTGCTGTACTTACACTGGGGGGCCGGACCCTGTGCAGGAAGCCCCTCTAAGAGACGCTGCATCGTAAAGATTCCCATATACCACCGATTTCTTCTGTGCATAGAGGGTATGCTGACCCTTCCCCAAATATATCAATGGATGTAAGGATTGGACATGTTGATTTTTAACATGCCCAATCCTTTTTTTTTTCATGGAGAGTTGAACCATCCCCAGAAGTGTCTGTCAGAAGCATCTTCTACTCATTCCATTAAAAACACACGCACGCTCACTTTAACTCTCAGGAGGGGAAATTGGCTCAGTGGTCAAGGAAAAAGAAACACCAGGCCCTTCTACCATGGGTGGAAAATTCTAACACCGTAATTGGAGTGTATTTAAAGGGGTTGTCCAGCAAAAACAAGTTATTACCGATCCAGTGGGAGGGTCCGTCCGCTGTGACCCATAATAATTGGCAGAATGGAGTTGCAGTGCACACGTTCCGCCGCCGCTCCATTCATTCCCTATGGGGCTGTTGAGCACTGCACTCAGCTTTTCCCGACAACCCCCTGGAGAATAAATGGTGCACTGATCAGGCATGTGCACTGATGCTCCATTCTGTAATGGGGATAAAAGTGCCTGGTTCTGCTGATCAGTGCAAGTCCCACAAAGCAGCAAGTTATCTAGGTGATACTTTTGTTTCCACTGGACAACCCCTTTAGATATTAGCCATGGTGCTCCCACTCTTCTTTTCTGGAGAATGAAGCAGCGCCTTTTCCTCCAGTGAATTAAACCTGCATGCTGAGCTGATCTGAACCTGCATGTTTATAGGGATGTTCAGGGTGGCGACCAGCGGAAGACCCCGGATTACAGGTACATAAGATAGGAGAACATCCAAGAATAAAAAAGTGAAGTCTCTGCAGCTTCGTATTTCAGGGTAAATGTAAGCGACCGTTCTTGGCACAAAGTGAAGTTTTTAAATCCTGCAAAAATGTGCAACCCGATGTAAAGCTTCTCGCACTTGTGTTGTGGTTTGTTTGCACCGCGTAGTGCCAGGGTTACTGCAGCGACAGCAGCAACAAATATTTGGAGCTATGTAACACCTTCCACTAAACATCACTCAGAATGTTTTTCGAGGGAGGCTCCTGTCAATCAGGTGATTTCTGCTTTCTGAAAACTGCCTTTGTCTGCGCCCTGCAGCGCTCGCCCAACGAGCTGCGCACAATTGTCACAGCAGACATAGCAGCGCTGCCTCCTGACACCCATACCTGATTTTCAAGGAAATGGCGGTTTATTTTTCGCATCCAATCTTGTAATTTTCCTTATTTACATTACACAGAAGTTTTCTTACCAGTATTAGTATTATGGTAAAATTCCTTTATCCCGTTACTAATGGGACGTATTGGAAACCGGATTATCAGATGTTCTAAATGATCAGGATTATGGACATGTAAAAAAAAAAAAAAGTTTAAGAGACTTCTAAAATATCAACCAATAATGGACACTAACATAAAATACACAACTATCACTTCATTGAGAAGTTTCCTATCTGACCTGGTCACATTGCGCAGTATTGGGCAGATCTATGGTGCAGGGTCAGGTTGTCAGACGTTACGGTGCCTGGCGGTCAATGACTAGTCAATCAAGACCACAAGCTGCAGTGAATAGGGCTGAGCTGCAATACCACACTTTACCTGAGGACAGGTGTGGCGCTGTTTTTAGAAGAAACAGTCGTGCTTTTCTAATGTATTTTCCATAAAATTTTCTGAATCCTAGTATCAATCCCATCCTTCACACAATCCTAGTTAACTTTTTTCCATTTTCCTTGCAGGACCTCAACATCATTTTTTGTCTCCCAGTCTTGACCTATTTTATACCGTTTGTCATGGAAGACCATCAACCAAAAAATGTAAGATTGGGGTCACCCATGGAAGTGCCCGTAGGGTTTTGTCATCCACTTTGAAAACTCAACTACAGATATGGCAGTCATGTGGTCCTGGCATTATCTTTATGAATCAGAAAGATCAGGATGGACAGTGCTCCGAAGGGTGGCATGCGTCAGTGTATGGAGTCAGGCTGTGTGCCCACGTAGCATTTTTCAAGCGTATATGCTGCGGAATTTCCGCAGCGTAAACGCTTGAAAAACGCATGTATATCCGCACCCCATGGTCCCCAATGGGATTCCGCAAGTTTTATGCACATGCTGCGGATTTTTCCGCAGCGTTTATGCCGCGTTCAAAAATCCGCAGCATGTCATTTAATTTTGCGTTTCCGCAAGCGGAATTGCCTTTGTCCAATGCATAAAAAACGCAAGGCAATTCCGCATGTGGAAAACGCGTGATAAACGTGCGAAAAATGCGCGATAAACGCGTGCGGAGTTCCGCATGCGTTTTTCCGGGAGAGGACTTGCATTTATGCAGCAGAAATTTTCTGCTTCATAAATGCAACGTGGGCACATAGCCTTATAGGAGGACATGATTATTATCTGTATCTGCAGGTAATGGGGCCACAGGGAAAAGCTCTTTAGAAAATAACATTTTTATAAATGCCTCTTTAAGTTGCTGAGCTATGAATAGAGACGAAACGTCTGCAAGTGCTGGAAATAGGAATCGGTAAATATCGCAATTATTATAGAAAATGTCAAAAAGGAGTCACAATCACGTTCCCACAGCTGAAGTAAAACCCTGCAAAATATCAGAGAAAAGATCAAGTTCAAAAGTAACTAAAAAAAATGTGCAATCTGTGATTGTGAGAGTCTTTCTAGGGTGGGAGCACTGCAAACATACAAGGGGGCAATGGTGGGTTCATCCACCTGGTGGCTGACCGGGGAGCTGCTCGACTGTTTGCACCTCTGTATACTTTTTACATTTGGACAACTAGGTCCTGACAATGGTTTTCCTACTGAGCCACCAAAAAAACTGACATTGGTTTTCTCACTAGCTCACCCGATCCTGACACTGGTCATACTCATACACTGGACCACCAGGCCTCAAACTATGGTTTACTTAATGGTCAACCCAGTGCTCTGACTTCAGATTTCCTGGTGAACCATGAAACTGATTGAGTAGTGAGACTTCTTGAACACTTTTTGCCTCTGAACAACAAAGCCTGACACTGATGTTCTTGGTGAACCCAATGAGAGCAACACTGGATTTCCCACTGAACCATTAAATCCTGGCACTGGTTATTCACCGGACTATCAAGGCTATGTCAATGGTGCATCCCTGGTCTACAGGGCTCTGTCTCTGATTTTCCCACTGGACCACTAGGATTCTAATATTGGTTACTTACTAGATCACTAGAACCCGGACACTGGTTTTCCCCCTGTGCTATCTGGCCTTAGACTGAGTTTTCAACTTATAAATGGAAACATGATTGGACAGCGAACACAATGTATTAGCAACCATCAATGGTGCTTACACAAGTTCACCAGGGCTCTAACTCTGATTTTTCCTCTGGACCTCCAACACTTTCTCATTGGACCACTAAGATTCTAATGCTGATTATTTCCTGGACCACCAGAACTCGGACACTGTTTTTCTCGCTGTGCCACCAGTGTTTTGATTGATTTTCCTACTAGTAAATAGAAAAGTTGATTGCACTAAATGTATTACCAACCACCAATGGTGTTTCCACTACTCCACCAGGGCTCTGACTCTGATTTTCTCACACATTTCATCTAATTTTACTACTGGACCACAAAGAATCTAAAACTGGTTATTCACTGGACTTCTAGAACTTAGACATTGGCCCATGGCTTGATACAGTCACAACATGTTGCAATATAGCATATGATCACAGCTCACTGGTTTCTCTACTGGACCATCGAAGACTTAATAAAAGTTTTCCTATTAAAGCAGCATTCCTCCTCCACCTCATCCCATCAAAGTTTTTATCCTCTTAATATATTGCAGTCATCATATTATATAGTGCTATGTACTTACAATTGCTCATTTTGCCTTTCTACCCCGGTAATTCTCTTTTCCATTAAGTCTATGACATCATGTGATTAAAAACAACTGACGAGTTGAATCCTTCTAAGCCCTATGTAGAAACAGGAGGTCAATTTTCTCTGCACAAGTCTAGAGTCACTGCAAAAGTCCCTGGCAGGGGGAGGAGGGAGCAGCTGGGTCAGGAGTTGAAGAAGGGAATGATAAATGCAGGGACAAGAGACTTCCTGTTTCTACATAGAGCAGAAAAAATAGAAGAATTAATTGGGTAGAAAGTCAAATTGAGCAATTGTAAGTACACAGTGCTATATAATATGATGACTGCAATATATTAAGAGGATAAAAACTTTGATGGGAGTTCTTCTTTAAGCTACCTTAATTATGACACTGACCTATCCACTAGACCACTAGGGCTCTTACTATGCAAAGAGTAAGTACAAAAACGCAGGTATCAGGTTTTGCTGCGTTTTTGGTGCAAAAACCTGAGGAAGTTGAATCATGTTTTTTTATGCGCCAAACTTTATCAGCATGCACAAGAGACAAATGTACCTGACCAAAAAATCAGCAAAAACTCAGCAAAACCTGCTTTTTGTTAGCAGCTTCTTTACTGCCAAGAGAGCAGGTTTTGCCAGCAGAATAAAAATGCATCAAAAATGCAACGTGTGAACATAGCCTTACTCTGAGGCACCGCACATCTTCTGGAAAACAGATTTAATGTATTTCTAAATTCTGCACAATTCAGCCCCCCCCCAGGAACAAACTGCACCAAAGATGGTGACACTTCCTGGCCGCGGCGGCCACTTTTCTTAGGAATAGAATGTAACATTCTGTTCTTAATGGGGATTAATGTGTGAAGAATTCTAGGAACGGTTAGGCTATGCGTTTTTCAAGCGTTTTTGCCGCAGAATTTCCGCAGTGAAAATGCTTAAAAAACGCTTGGTAATACGTTCCCCATGGTCCCCAATGATAATCTGCATGTGTTGTGTACATGCGGAAATTTCCGCTGCGTACACACTATATAAATCCATCTGCATGGATTTATATAGTGTGACTAAGTTGTCAAGCACTTTTCCAAGTGATGCTAAAATCACTTGGAAAGCGCTTGTCAACCCGCATGCGGAAATGCATGTGAAGAACGCTTGACAAACGCTTCTACCTGGTGGGAAAACGCATGTAAAATGCGCATGCATAAAAAATCTGCAGCATTTCTGCATCGTGGGCACATAGCCTTACAGCCTTAATAAGACAAGAATCTCCTCTTCTTCATTTTGCAAGTTATAAGGATTAAAAGGGTTTTCTCAATATGACAATAGGTAAAGTCACAAAGTTGGTAGTAAAAACAAGAAAGAACCAAGAGATTTTTAATTTTACTGTTTAATGCTCATTTTGCAGGTTACTGGCCACAGCTGCAGTCTGGAGGCCGAGGTTGAGCATGTCCAGTGCTTACAAGCTTAAGCTTAAGCTTGTAAGCGCTGACCTGAAGCTGTCTGGATCACTGGAGTGCAAAATCCGGCCAACTTTAGTACCACTATGTTCTTCCAATACTGCAGAGGCAAAGCCTCGGAGATCGCACAGTCTTCACCCACAGGGCGACCATGCCGTTGGTCTGAACTGTCAATCTATAGGAGTGCAGAAAACAGGAATCGGAAGAGCAGTGCGCTGTCTCGCTCCCTCCTTCTTCTGTATCGCTCCGGTCTTCTTTCCAGTCTTCTTCACTCTTCAGTACTCACTAGGCTTCATGCGATGTCATGAAGTGAAGCTGGAGGCGAAGAGTGAAGACGGAAGAGAAGACCGGAGTGAGGACCAGGTGAGGGACAGGCGAGTGGTGAGACAAGTGTAATGTTTTTAGTTTTAAAACTCCTCCCAGCCCTTAAAAAAGGCAAATTGACATCCAGCGAGCTGCTATTTTTTTCTTATTATTCTTGTGAAATTACAAAGCAAATTCAATTTGCTTCAAATCGATTCAATCATCTCAAATTCATATGTGCTCACTACATGTAACTATCATGTAAGCTGTATATGGCAGCACTAGATGAGTGCTGTATTTATTTAACACCGTATGGTGGCACTATCTATTTTATAACTATATTACATTGTAATTGGTTCTTGGGGGTGCAATATTTTTTTTTTGTTGCTTAAATGCATGTAATTGGGGCTAAAAATATTTTTTTTGCGATTGGGTTTCATTATAAATGTTGCACTTTTTTGCTTTCTGGAGCCTCTGTGTTGCACTGTCTGTTGCTGGCTGCTGAATGAGTTAACTGAGAATCTGACAGTGAGCTGAGCTCACTATGACATCAGGGAGTTTGTATGTCCTGTTCTGAGCTCCTCTAAGTTGATTGTGGACCGCAGACCACATCAAAGTTGAATGTGCAGGGAAACAAAGAGCTTGTAAAAGCAAAACGGTGCAACATTTGTAAGGGAACCATATTGCAACAATGATTTGTAGCCCCAAATACATGCATTTAAGTAAAAAAGAAATAAATAATAATAAAAAATAAATAAATAAATAATAAACTATATTCAGTTGCTTTTCTGGCTGATAACAGTTAACAATAAATAGTATTTATCAGCGCAGCACCTAGAAGCGTCCCTTTAATTAAGCTGTTCATAGAGGAGACACCAGCGGTAATGTGTGTCTGGGCCACTGAGATTTACAGCCTTCCTCCTGGTATACGAGCTGTCAGCAGGCCCTGAGATGAATTTTTCAGCTATGCAAAGCTGCCCCTGCCAGAGGGCACAAAGATAAAAGGGGGTTCACTTATCACTGGAGATAATCATCACCCCCTCACCCCCACTCTCCATTTCCACTCCTCTGTACTTATATTATTGCAATGCAAAAAAAAAAAAAGTGAAGGAAAGTATTTTTCATCAATAAAAGCTGTCAGGGCCGGGATGATCTATATGGCGGTGGAAAATATTCTTAGACCTGCAGTCATTGCTTTGATCAGGAGAATGTTTATATGCTGCGTCCTTCACTGCCAGTCACTGTGCGGAGCAGTAAATGATTACAGTGCCGCTTTTGCATATACTGTACAAGCCGGGTTATAATTCTGCCTTTTTTTTTTTTATTGCAAATTTAGTAGGACGATATAATCAACGTGTTGAGACCCCCGTAAAAGACATGCATGAAAAAAACAGCCAAAACCAGGCTTCTGTATGCAAAATCTGCACCATGTGGCCTCACCCTTAGGGCACCGGCAGACGGCCATATAAATCGGACTGAGATCTGACCGCAGCGCACAGACTGGCCGGCGTTTCTCCACACCCGGCATGACCACTTTATATATATATCTATGCAGCTGTCACGCTAAGGTCCGGAGAGCCGCGGCCAGTCTGTGCACTGCGCTCCGATTTATACGGACTGCTCCCTTAGGGCTCAATCACACGTCAGTGTTTGGTCCGTGTGTCTGCTTTTACAATCAGGTCTTGAAAGCCACGAAGAATTGATACAGGAAATATATTAGAAAACGGTATCACTTTTCATTACAGAAACAAAATGACATGTATTTGATAATAGAGGGATACTCCTTTAAATGCTGAATTTGCAGCCATATTGGTTGTCGTCCAGCCTTGGCAGAAGAAGCAAGAACTTAGAAGGAGCTAAATATTAGGAAACTTTCATTTCTTCAGTTTATTGTTTCTGTTTGTAGCGTCAGAATAGGAGAATCAATTCCCCTTTAAGCATTTGTTACATAGTACCGTAGTAGTTGTATTATAATGCCGCCATACTGACACTTTGTATCTTCTTCACTTTGGGAATGGTGGAGTTTCTTGTCTCTCAGGGTGAAGTGTCCTTTACTCAGACACAACATGGTTCTCTCCTAAATCCTGGGTGATACATCACTCCTGTCACACACAAATCTAATTGGGCTAAGTGCTTTTATGGGGGGGAGGGGGTCCGGGGTCTGCGCTGGACGTGCCCCTCCACTCTGCTGTCTCATAGGTCAGGTGACAGGGCAAATATAGACGGGAGGAAGACCATTTTAACACCCTGTCACTGAAACCACCGCAGCAGGATGGAGCGCCTGTCCCTCACTGTCCCCTCTCTGTCTCACGCGGCGGTCTGGGCCGAGCGCCTGCGGTATAAGGCACCCTGGCTATATTAGTCGGGCGCTGGCTTCACTCCAGGAGCCGAATTCAGAGTGACATTAACAGCGTTGTGTCTCACAGGGACGGGTACTGGGCACTGGCGGACACAGAAAAAAAAGGGCCCCTGTGTGGCTTCGGAGGTTGCACCAATAATATGTCCACCCCTGGTTAGCGTAAACACATAAGAAAACATGCAGAAAACAGCAGTGTGGGTATCTGAGAATGTATCACACACGATCAGCTTAGATACACAGGTCCAGCTGCTAGTATCATACATAATAGACTGGACAGACTTTGGGCTCATGCAGACGTCAATGGATTTTGGTCCGATCTCAGACTGTAGAGCACGGACCGGCCGGAGTATGACGGCTTCACGCTCAGGTCAAGAGACCCGCTGCCGGTCCGTGCACTGCGGCCTGAGATCGGACTGAAATCCATGGACGGTTGCATGAGCCCTAAGATACAGTACAGACCAAAAGTTTGGACACACCTTCTCATTTAAAGATTTTTCTGTATTTTCTTGACTATGAGAATTGTACATTCACACTGAAGGCATCAAAACTATGAATTAACACATGTGGAATTATATACTTAACAAAAAAGTGTGAAACAACTGAAAATATGTCTTATATTCTAGGTTCTTCAAAGTAGCCACCTTTTGCTTTGATGACTGCTTTGCACACTCTTGGCATTCTCTTGATGAGCTTCAAGAGGTAGTCACCGGAAATGGTCTTCCCACAATCTTGAAGGAGTTCCCAGAGATGCTTAGCACTTGTTGGCCCTTTTGCCTTCATTCTGCGGTCCAGCTCACCCCAAACCATCTCGATTGGGTTCAGGTCTGGTGACTGTGGAGGCCAGGTCATCTGGCGTAGCACCCCATCCCTCTCCCTCTTGGTTTAATAGCCCTTACACAGCCTGGAGGTGTTTGGGGTCATTGTCCTGTTGAAAAATAAATGATGGTCCAACTAAACGCAAACCGGATGGAATAGCATGCCGCTGCAAGATGCTGTGGTAGCCATGCTGGTTCAGTATGACTTCAATTTTGAATAAATCCCCAAAAGTGTCACCAGCAAAGCACCCCCACACCATCACACCTCCTCCTCCATGCTTCATGGCGGGAACCAGGCATGTAGAGTCCATCCGTTCACCTTTCCTGCGTCGCACAAAGACACGCTGGTTGGAACCAAAGATCTCAAATTTGGACTCATCAGACCAAAGCACAGATTTCCACTGGTCTAATGTCCATTCCTTGTGTTCTTTAGCCCAAACAAGTCTCTTCTGCTTGTTGCCTGTCCTTAGCAGTGGTTTCCTAGCAGCTATTTTACCATGAAGGCCTGCTGTACAAAGTCTCCTCTTAACAGTTGTTGTAGAGATGTGTCTGCTGCTAGAACTCTGTGTGGCATTGACCTGGTCTCTAATCTGAGCTGCTGTTAACCTGCGATTTCTGAGGCTGGTGACTCGGATAAACTTATCCTCAGAAGCAGAGGTGACTCTTGGTCTTCCTTTCCTGGGGTGGTCCTCATGTGAGCCAGTTTCTTTGTAGCGCTTGATGGTTTTTGCAACTGCACTTGGGGACACTTTCAAAGTTTGCCCAATTTTTCGGACTGACTGACCTTTATTTCTTAAAGTAATGATGGCCACTCATTTTTCTATGCTTAGCTGCTTTTTTCTTGTCATAATACAAATTCTAACAGTCTATTCAGTAGGACTATCAGCTGTGTATCCACCTGACTTCTGCACAACACAACTGATGGTCCCAACCCCATTTATAAGGCAAGAAATCCCTCTTATTAAACCTGACAGGGCACACCTGTGAAGTGAAAACCATTTCCGGTGACTACCTCTTGAAGCTCATCAAGAGAATGCCAAGAGTGTGCAAAGCAGTCATCAAATCAAAAGGTGGCTACTTTGAAGAACCTAGAATATAAGGCATATTTTCAGTTGTTTCACACTTTTTTGTTAAGTATATAATTCCACATGTGTTAATTCATAGTTTTGATGCCTTCAGTGTGAATGTACAATTTTCATAGTCATGAAAATACAGAAAAATCTTTAAATGAGAAGGTGTGTCCAAACTTTTGGTCTGTACTGTATATTGTCTCAGGAGATAGTATCACACATAATAGGCTTAGATAGAATCAGTGGTACAGTGTGGGGGAGGCATGGAGCATTTGCTTTGGATGCCAAATTCTATGTGGGCACAAAGTTTCACCTCCTCCCCCACCATGAAATTATCCAAGACTCCACTGCACTGAGTAGCTTCTCTTTGGAACAGTGATCGGGTACACTGAGTTCCCGCCTAACTTTTGGTGAGATGACAAAGATCTCAGTAAAATGAAGCAACCGTTGTCATCTTGGTTACTGCCTATGCAGAGCACAGCAAACTCATCCCAGCTGCTGCACTCGGCATAGGCAGCAACAGAATCATGTGCACCTCGCTCTCCTGAATCTCTGCCTCTCCACTCGTAATTTTATGACAAGAAAGAGAGGGACCTGCAGGGAGAGATGTCCAAATGTAAAACAGTGCTCCCTGTAAAAAAAATAAAAAAATAAATAACATTCAAATTAATTTTAATTGTATTTTTTCTTACCTTAAAGAGAACCTGTCATATTGATAAACCAAACTAATGGCCTGTATGTGAAGGTGCTTTAATGCTGAGTAAGGCTGAGTTCACAGACTGCGTTTTTGATGCGTTTTCGCGGCTGTTTTCCCGACCGTGGATGAGAGGAGCAGTAGTCTTCCCATCCAAGCTGGCTACCACGCGGTGTAAAAAAAAGAAAAAAAAGTAAATATCAAAAAATAAACCTCTATACTCACCTGTTCGGCGAACCTCAGCGGCAATATTCTCCTCCCGGCAGCCCGCTCCCAGTAGTGTACTGTACTTACAGGACCTGCGGTGACGTCAGTATCAGCTGATGGTCACGTGACAATCAGCTGTTCGTAAGCTCACTGGGGCTGATAAGCTGATCTTCGGCTGATCAACCCGAGTGACCTCCTGCAGCAATGTACACTGACAGGGAGTGATTTTACACCCCTGTCAGTGTACATTGCTGTCTACAGCAGTGACATCAGTGCTGTAGAAGTGACACAGATCGTCGTGGGACACTCGGCTAATCGTGGACTGCGTCGTTGACTGCAAACAGGTGAGGGATATGGTTGTTTGTTATTTTACGTTTTTTTTTCAGGAGATCGAGGGCTTCGAGGAGGGTAATAAAAAAAATTGTAGAACCGTGTGTTTTATTTCATTAAAATACTTTATTCTGGCCGTGTGTTTTATTGAAAAAGCGGCGACTACTTTACTACGCGGTTAGTAATGGGGGCATCTTATAGACACCCTCCATTACTAACCTGAGCGTCACTTCAGCCGCCAATACAAGGCTGATGTGAACCCCAACCCCATTACCCCACTTGCCACCGCTACAGGGCAGTGGGAAGAGCGGAGGCTAAGCGCCAGACTTGGCGCATCTTATGGATGTGCCATTTCTGGGACTACTGAGGGTGATATTAATAGCCTCGGAGGGGGCTAGTATCCATGGCCCCTTCCATGGCTGTTAATATCAGCCCACAGCTGTCTAGTTTAGCCTTTGCTGGTTAGATTTTACCCACGTCAATTTTTTCTAGCCAGTAAAGGCTAAACAAACAGCTGTGGGCCGATATTAATAGCCAGGGAACATTGTTGGCTAATGGCCCCTTCCCCGGCTACTCATATCAGCCCCCAGCGGTCAACTTTCCCTCTGCTGGTTATAAAAATGACTCAGGAGCCCACACCATTTTTTTAATTTGTTTTAGGCTCTGTGCCCACGATCCGGTCGTAGCAGCGCTTTGGATGCATATTTTTTGCTGCGTCCAAAACCTTGCATTCTATTGAACGTAGGTAAATCCACATGTGTTCACTGAACCATGTGTATTTACCACATTCTATACTTTCTAGTGGTCAAATTTCTGTTGTGGAAACTAGCGACTCCACAAGAGAATTTGACATGCTGCAGTCCTGAAAGACGCGCCGCATGTCAGTGTCCACGGGTGATTCACAGCCTCTGATGCACGCATAGCGGACATGGGTTTTCTATAAATCCCATCCACTATGCTGTAACATCTGGATGCTGCGGGTTTGACGCTGTATAAACACACAGCGTCAAACCTGCAGCGGCCCCTGATCGTGGCCACGTACCCAAACTCACCCGCAGCATGTCAATTTCTGTAGCGGACACGCTAGTCTCCGCTGTAGATTTTGACCAATTTGAAGTGTCATTATATGCGGTGGATTCACATGTACCGACAACCAAAGTGCGGCATTAGAACACAGTGTTTTGGACACAACAAAAAATATTCTGCATTCAAAGTGCTGCTTGTTGCTGATCAGGGGGACATAGTGGCTAACAAACCAGCTGTGAGATGTTAATAATGGCCAGGGAAAATGTTTGCCTAATGGGACCTTCCCAAGCTAAAAATAACAGCTCACAGCAGCCGCATAAATTGCATGAATAGAAATGCTAATGAAGATTGGCTGAATGGGACTAGCTGACGCCCAGCTCTTTTGTTTGGTCATGTCAAGGTGTCAATCAGACCTTTTCATGACCAAACTTAATTAAAGTAAAGTAAAGAGTTAAATAAACACACAGACAGAGTAAACACTTTATTTGAAATGCATCAGACACATTCTTTAATCATTTAAATGAACCAATATACTCACCCCAGTTCTGATGGTAATCCAAGGGTTTAAGCAATGTCATACCAAATAACTTTATATAGCTCCAAAAAGCATTCATTTATTGATGTGCAAAAATGCACCAAAAAACGCATGCGTTTTTCCTTCCAAGGAGATGCAGAAACGCTCAGGAAATTTCTGCTTCAAATACGCATTGTGCACACAAAGCCTAAGTCTTTTCCTTTTCTGTAGAAAGCAGTTTTGCTATTTTAGAGAAATATGAAACATGAGTTATCTGTCAATCAGATACAAGAGGCAGCAGAGCTGTAAGTACAGCGCCCACCCACTGCACCTGCAGCTCAGTAGAATACAATTTCAATTGTGGATTTCTCTAAAACAAGAAAACAGATTTCTACAAGAAAGGTAAGGACTTACTCAGCATTAAAGCTCCTGCACATATATGCCATTAGTTTGTGGTATCAATATTCTCCTGATGACACGTTCTCTTTAACTAGGGTTAGGGCTAGCATTAGAGCTAGAGTTAGCACTATGGTTAGGGCTAGAGCTAGGATTAGGACTAGGATTAGAGCTAGAGTTAGGACTATTGTTTGGGTTATAGCTAGTTTTAGGACTAGAGTTAGTGCTAGCATTAGAGTTAGAACCAGGGTTAAGACTAGGGTTAGTGCTAGCAATAGCGTTTGGGTTAGAACTATGGTTATGGTTAGAGCTGGGATTAGGACTATGGTTGGTGCTAGCATTGGAATTAGGGTAAGGGTTAGAGTTAGGGTTAGGGCTAGGTTTAGTGTTAGCATTAGAGTTAGGGTCAGGACTTTGGTTAGGGTTAGAGAAAGTGTTAGGACTAGGGATATTGGTAGCATTAGGGATAGGATTAGGTCTATGGTTAGGATTAGAGCTAGGGTTAGGACTATGCTTCAGGTTATAGCTAGGGTTAGGACTAGAATTCGGGTTATAGCTATAGTTAGTGCTAGTTCTAGAGTTAAGGTTAGGGCTAGGTTTAGCGTTAGCATTAGGGTAAGGACTATGGTTAGGGTTAGAGCTAGTGTAAGGACTAGGGTTATTGCTAGCATTACAGCTAGGGTTAGGACTATAGTTAGGGTTAGGACTTGGATTAGAGCTAGGGTTATTATTGGGATTAGGGGAATAAAAAGTTACATAAATTATGCTATAAAAAAGTACAGCAATGTATCACTTTTCAGTTTTAAAGCAGAAAAAATAGAGGGTCAAATGGTAAATTCTAATGACATCAGTATTTTCTTAAAATAAAATACACGTGCTTGGTAGATAAGGCGTTCAATGGACCGGTGGAAGAAACTCGGGCAGTGCTAAAGGTCCACTGGTTGGGGTGCAAAATACTTGGCTTGTCTCGGGTGCTGGAGGAAAGCCACTCTGCGACACTGGCGATACGGACTGAACGGACATTATCATACATAATAGCATTAGAAATAGTATCTCAGCAGACAATATCACTTTTGCTAAGCTTAGATACAACCATCCAGCTGAGAGTATTAACACATGAAAGGCTTAGATGCACTCGCTCCGCAGACAGCATCACACTTGACTCAGCAGACAGAATCCAACTGACCGACTTAAATACATTGACTCAGCATGAAACATTACGTCATCGTCTTAGATACACAGCTAAGCAGGCGGTTGAACACTGATGGCTCACATACATCAGCTCAGCAGACAGTATCACACATGAGAGGTTTAGATACATTCGTGCACTTTGTCTTCTTTCATTTGCACAGGGAAGAATTAGGGAAAATCATCCAAAGTTACTAATCAGATAATTAATCATTTCTACTTTGATATTTACATTGACCGCTGCAGCCCTTCTCAGTAAATGGGGGTCTCTACTAGGTAGAGCTTCCAAGTGTAAGGGGCTGGATCAGAAATCATGGAGGACAGAGGTCACAGATACTTGGCTCCATTATTTTGGGTGTGTAAATGGAAATTGTGCCAGAGTTATAAAAGAAATTGTGATGAAAGTTCAAACTTAGGGGCAAAGTGTCATCGTCTACAAGGAGCGTTTACCCCCTCCTTATTAATTCAGCCACTATCACAACTGGACTAACCCGCACTAGGGGGCGCTATATAATACTAATAGCATATTCTAAAAAGTGCTTGGAGGCCATCTGTCATCTGTGTGCTGCACATTTGTTTTTTATTGTTTAATGGATAGGAGAAGCTTGGAATTTTTATTCTTTTGCAGACAAGAAGATCGCACAGTACACTGTCAGGATTCTCTGTTGGCGACGCGAGTGGGAGTTCACATGGGAGCTGAGCGAGGACGCGCACGTCTAGTCGTAATGTGGTCGGAAGTATGCATATCCTCCGCTCTCATCGTCGACATCGGAGGATCCTGACAGCACGTATTGCGTGAGCTGTGAGGAATCAGAAGTCTGCAGTCACATAAAGTGACTGCAGATTTTAATCACAAACATGGACAACCCCTTGTTAGAAAGCAGGAGGTAAGGTCCTGGATGGCAGGTATGTGTCACCGAGGTGGTTGGCTTTGGTTATATAAAGTCTGTACCAGTAACACTAGGTTACTGAGAGAGTTGTAAGTTGATTGCATTTTGGGTCCAGAATTTTGGAGCAACCAAAAGAGCCTGGGTGAAAAAGGTCCTTTCCATAAACCTGCCCAAGGCTTACAGGTCTAATAACAGCAGCTGGGTTAGCTCAGCAGAGTGGAGTTGTGCTGGAGCAGAGGTGTGTTTGTCTGGTGGAAACGTTTAAACTGCTGGAGATGCTACTGCCTGAAGTATTGAGATTAGTGAGACTGATACATTTGTGTTGATTGACTGTGCCTGAAGAAAGGACTGTTTATGTTATTCATTTGTACCAGAGAAAAGCAGTTTTCATTTTGGAGATATAAAGTTTATGATGGACAATAATAAACCTTATGCTGTTTTAATATAACAGCCCTGTGCCTGTGCCAAGCGGCTACCAGAGAGCTGAACCCCTGCACCCTCTAAAGCTTCCAGAAGGCGTAAAAACAAAAATAAGCAAAATTCATATGATCTTTCTGCAGCCAACTCTCAAGTGCTACCCAAATGCCTAATTATTAGTGTAGCTTCCTCCAATCCTTCTATCGACAGCTTTTTTTGTGGGATCTGCTACTTTGCCAATATAATAAATAGTGTCGCAACACTACGGGGAAATACATGCCATACAGTGTATCCCAGGGACAATTCAAGGATTTTAAGCCTATCTGTTCATTTTCTAGGCAAGCTTAACGTGGTTCTGCAGGGCTACATTACATCACCTCCCAATCGCTTGAATATCAGCTGAGATGCAGTACCCAAGAATGATCACCGCACAGTGTATGGAGCTTCTCTATACACTGGGTACTTCTGATGTCAATTCTCCACCGATATGATGCTGATGACCTCTTTTCAGGATAGGTCATCAATATACTTTAGTCCTGAACAATTCCTTTAAGTATATGCCATTACAATATAATAAATAAAAAAGACCCTTTTTTTTGGACTAAGAAAAAAAAGTAAAGTAGAAAGTTAGAAAACTTTAGTAAAAACAAAAGACAATACATAAACATATGAGGGGCATACGTTCACAGACAAGTGACTGCGCACGTATTAGGTAAATATAAATAAATACTAAATAAATGTAAATCAATTACAATGATCGTTGTACCGGTCCCATGATGTTGCTGCACTCTGAGGCTATGTTCATACTTCTGTTCGGATCATTAAATAGTAAAAAAAAAAAAAGTTTTGCACGTTGCACTTTTTCTTCCATTCAAAAAAACCTGACACATAGCGGAACCCAGACGAAACCCATAAGAATCAATAGGGCCCCTCTGTTTCTGTTTGTATCAGTTATGCAGCGGATCCATTTTGGACATTAATTTCATTTGTCTGTTCAGAAAATTGGAACAGACAAATATAAAGTGCTGACGGAAGTGTGAGCGAAGCTAGACAAATAGTTTTATATATTATATTTGCATTTTATAAGATTACTGGAATATTCACTTCCGGCTTTTCCCAGTATAATGCGCTGGGTCATTGCTTCAATTACTCCCTAGTTAATGAAGTATGTGCGATTGTGAGGTGTCTCATTATTATAATATCAAGGTCATAGGAAGCAATGGAGAGATCTGATTGGTGACTATCAATGAGTCACATCCAAGACATATAATTGTATACCGTTCTATCATATCTTATGCTATTATAATATAACTACTACTGCTGACAGGACGCTACCACCGGACATGTCTATAATATAATGCTATTAAACTCTAGAAGTAAGAGGTGTGCTGGATAATGTGCTGTGCCCCTTTAAATATAATGAAAACACTGGCCCTTATAGAACAGTGATTCCCCCATTCAGGAATGGTGAAAATAATGGAGATGGACACAAAACTGATTTTTACTCAACGAAAAATAACAAGCTTGGTGGTTACAATGTCTCTTTACGAGATAACAGGCTTACAAATAGGTAGATGGTTAGTATACCGCACTGGTAACACTTTGCTCATACCTTCAACAGTTTGCTGGCAATCACCTCAGCAGCACTTCCTTCTTGTATGCAACTTGCACACTATTGCGAGTTGCTCACTAAGTTACTATGTTACAGTTCCTCTCACACAGGCACTTGTCTCTGGTTGTCTCTGATGTGATACTCATCATAACGCTCAGGCTTCAGCATTCAGATGCTTCGTGTGTGGCAAATTCTCACAGTCAGGAATAAGCCTCTATGGTCTGCATTGCTGTATCTAATCTTCACTATTATGGTGGCTAAATGTTGTCTTGTTGGTGGATAAAATCCTCACTCACAGGAATAAGCCTCAATGCTCCTCTCTGCTGTGTCTAATCTTTACTCCTGTGGCGGCTGAGCTGCACTTGATGGTATATACATTTTTTATTCATAGGAATAAGCCTCAGTGCTTCCCCTCTGTGGTGGCAATCCTCGCCATCTCTCTGTAATGGCGGCTCTCTCCTCTTGGAGGGCTAATCTCCTCCTCATGGTTCAGACTACAACAACTGCCATACAGGATGAAGAATCTTACATGCTCCTCTTCCGCCCTAACTAGTCCCCTGGAGTGGCACACCAATGGGCAAGTGTTATTCATCCCATACAGCTTTCTATTTAGGCTTCTGTCTGGCACCTGCCTTCAGCTTTTCTGCAAATCCTTCTCAGCTCAATCCAAGACAACGCAATATGAGAACACATCAGGATTGGATGGTCATGCACAATAATGCTAACACTCCCCATGACTGAGCATTTCACACAGCAGCTCAGTGTGATAACTCTTTTTGCTCTGCATTCATAATTTAAGACATCACTCCTGATATTTAGCGGCACCCTCTCTGGGCTCTTTAGAGTTCATGTTCAGATGTAGTATAACACATAGTGTCACATATAACAACATATCTGGAAGATACAACAGGACACAATGGGGGTCCGCACAACAATAATCTATGATATTTGTAAGAGGGTGACAAACTGATTTTTCGACCCACTTACATATTCTCACTACAACCACCAACAGGATCCAAACATTAGACATGACCATGATACACTTCTATTATAAACACAATACAGCTTTACACTTTATACAAAGAACACTGCAACCCCCATCATCACCTTATCACTGTATAAGACCATAATGCAATTATTTATCTATTATACTCTACACCAGTAATTCACAACCTTTATACTATGGGGATGGGGATCCCCTCCCACCCTATGGGGATCCCCTCCCACCCTCTACTACAACTGTATTTTGGGGAATCTCTAAATTCCAGGGAAACACTGGGTTCCCCGGATACTACAACTGCTTTCAACATGACCTGAAGAATGTCAGAACTGCTTCCTATTCCTCCAAGAAAAGGAAACTAAGAGTTTTCAAGAGCAAAAAAAAAAAGGTCACATTGTAGCAAAGCCCTGTGTCCTCCAATGCCTCATCCGGAGGCTGGAATGGAGGCTTTTCTACCTCTCTGATGCTCCTGTTTGATGGATTCTTAGTGCCTCTCATCAGCATCTGTTGGGATATTCTCAGACCCCGACCAGCTGAACCATTCCTATCCCGTCAGATTGGCGATTGCTAGTTTAGCACATGGTCTACATCCTGCATATATATGGCTTAATACCCTTATTCCCTCCAACCCCCATGGTATTCTTCTGGTCCCCTTTATATTTGTGTTTCATCTTCTCACTGCCATTATTACCCCTATGCAATTAACCCTACGTGTTCTATACACCTATTTTGTCATATTGACTAGATCATGGGTGCACAAACGTTTTTGGTGCAAGGGCCACATTTTTATACTGGACCAATCCAGGGGCTGCACTACAAATCAAAGGGATTATACCTTCTGCAATGTTTATGGCATATGGAAAGTGTATACTGTAAATGTCTGATAAGTACAAATTCTACTTACAGGACTCTTTCCTCCACCAATCAGCACTCTAAGGGTATGTGCACACGATCCTTTTTTGGCAGCGCTTTGAACGCAGCATACTTGTGCTGCGTCCAAAGCGATGCCCGCAGGTGAAGCCGCATGTGTTCATCGAACACATGCGGCTTCACTGCTTCCTATCCTTTGCACTATAGAATTTCTCTTGCGGAGACTTAGCATCTCGGCAAGAGAAATTGACATGCTGCAGTCTGTGAAGATGCGCCGCATGTCCGTCTCCGCGAGTGAGCCGCAGGAGCACGGGAACGCATAGTGGGCATTTTCCATCCGCTATGCTGTAACATCTGGCCGCTGCAGATTGCACGCAGTGCACTTGTGCTGTGTCCAATCCGCAGCGAACACTGATCGTGTGCACGTACCCTAAGGCTGTGTGCTCACGATGAGTTTTTGATGCTGCATATTTCTGCTGTGCCAAAAACACAGCATCTTACAATTCCAGCAAAGTGGATGGATATATAGGAATCTCATGCGCACTGTGATTGTTTTTTTTTTAATGCAAACTGACCGGCGCTGCGCGTTTACAATCCGCAACATGTTAATTTCTCTTTCAAGTACGCAGAGTTTCATGTGTAGATGGGATGACACAACTCAGAAAAACAGAAAAGGAACAATACTTTGAACCACATGGATTGAAACAGCACACAGTAAATGTGATCAGTCTTCATAGAAAACTAAAGGAAAGCTCAGCATAAGGCTACGGCCCCACTATCAGTATTCGGTCAGTATTTTTTCTCAGGAGTGGGATCCAAAACCAGGTGAGGAACAATCAGAGAAAAGGTATAATAGAAACAAGTCACCAATTCTGCATTTATCACCCACTCCTGGCTTTGGCTCCCACTCCTGAGAAAAATACTGACCGAATACTGACCAAATACTGATAGTGGGGCCGTGGCCTAACACTGAAAAAGTTCAGCTTACCACCTCCTTAAAGGTCATGCACTCCTTAGATGTGGAAAAAAATATGTTTCCATGTGAGTGGTGACCTTTAGTTTCAATCTGCAATATTCATCCCTTCATTCATTTTCAGACACTCCTGATATGCACTTTGCAGCCTGATCCAAGATTCAGATTATTATTTGGTACGAGTGTCTCTCCCAGTAATATAGGCTGGATGTGAGCTCTGTGTTTCTCCCAGTAATATAGGCTGGATGTGAGGTCTGTGTGTCTCTCCCAGAAATATAGGCTGGATGTGAGGTCTGTGTGTCTCTCCCAGTAATATATGTTGGATGTGAGGTCTGTGTGTCTCTCCCAGTAATATAGGCTGGATGTGAGATATGTGTGTCTCCCAGTAATATAGTCTGGATGTGATGTCTGTGTGTCTCTCCCAGTAGTATAGTTTGGATGTGAGGTCTGTGTGTCTGTCCCAGTAATATAGGCTGGATGTGAGATATGTGTGTCTCCCAGTAATATAGGCTGGATGTGAGGTCTGTGTATTTCTCCCAGTAATATAGGCTGGATGTGAGGTCTGTGTGTCTCTCCCAGTAATATAGGCTGGATATGAGCTCTGTGTGTCTTTCCCAGTATTATAGGCTGGATGTGAGATCTGCGTGTCTCTCCCAGAAATATAGGCTGGATGTGAGATATGTGTGTCTCCCAGTAATATAGGCTGGATGTGAGGTCTGTGTGTCTCCCAGTAATATAGGCTGGGTGTGAGGTCTGTGTGTCTCTCCCAGTAATATAGGCTGGATGTGAGGTCTGTGTGTCTCTCCCAGTAATATAGGCTGAATGTGAGCTTTGTGTTTCTCCCAGTAATATAGGCTGAATGTGAGCTTTGTGTTTCTCCCAGTAATATAGACTGGATGTGAAGTCTGTGTATCTCTCCCAGTAATATAGGCTGGATGTGAGCTCTGTGTTTCTCCCAGTAATATAGGCTGGATGTGAGGTCTGTGTGTCTCTACCAGTAATATAGGCTGGATGTGAGGTCTGTGTGTCTCTCCCAGTAATATAAGCTGAATGTGAGCTCTGTGTTTCTCCCAGTAATATAGGCTGGATGTGAGGTCTGTGTGTCTCTCCCAGTAATATAGTCTGGATGTGATGTCTGTGTGTCTCTCCCTGAAATATAGGCTGGATGTGAGGTCTGTGTGTCTCTCCCAGTAATATAGTCTAGATGTGATGTCTGTGTGTCTCTCCCAGTAATATAGGCTGGATGTGAGGTCTGTGTGTCTCTCCCAGTAATATAGGCTGGATGTGAGGTCTGTGTGTCTCTCCCAGTAATATAGGCTGAATGTGAGCTTTGTGTTTCTCCCAGTAATATAGGCTGAATGTGAGCTTTGTGTTTCTCCCAGTAATATAGACTGGATGTGAAGTCTGTGTATCTCTCCCAGTAATATAGGCTGGATGTGAGCTCTGTGTTTCTCCCAGTAATATAGGCTGGATGTGAGGTCTGTGTGTCTCTACCAGTAATATAGGCTGGATGTGAGGTCTGTGTGTCTCTCCCAGTAATATAAGCTGAATGTGAGCTCTGTGTTTCTCCCAGTAATATAGGCTGGATGTGAGGTCTGTGTGTCTCTCCCAGTAATATAGTCTGGATGTGATGTCTGTGTGTCTTTCCCAGTAATATAGGCTGGATGTGAGGTCTGTGTGTCTCTCCCAGTAATATAGGCTGGATGTGAGGTCTGTGTGTCTCTCCCAGTAATATAGGCTGAATGTGAGCTTTGTGTTTCTCCCAGTAATATAGGCTGAATGTGAGCTTTGTGTTTCTCCCAGTAATATAGACTGGATGTGAAGTCTGTGTATCTCTCCCAGTAATATAGGCTGGATGTGAGCTCTGTGTTTCTCCCAGTAATATAGGCTGGATGTGAGGTCTGTGTGTCTCTACCAGTAATATAGGCTGGATGTGAGGTCTGTGTGTCTCTCCCAGTAATATAAGCTGAATGTGAGCTCTGTGTTTCTCCCAGTAATATAGGCTGGATGTGAGGTCTGTGTGTCTCTCCCAGTAATATAGTCTGGATGTGATGTCTGTGTGTCTCTCCCTGAAATATAGGCTGGATGTGAGGTCTGTGTGTCTCTCCCAGTAATATAGTCTAGATGTGATGTCTGTGTGTCTCTCCCAGTAATATAGGCTGGATGTGAGGTCTGTGTGTCTCTCCCAGTAATATAGGCTGGATGTGAGATTTGTGTGTCTCTCCCAGTAATATAGGCTGGATGTGAGGTCTGCGTGTCTCTGCCAGTAATATAAAGTTGAAACCAGAAGTTAACATACACTATATAAAAAGACACAGATACTTGTTTTTCTCAATATCTGACAAGAAATCGCAATAAATCTTTCCCGTTTTAGGGCAATTAGGATTACCATAATTTTTAATATTTGCCAAATGCCAGAATAATGAGAGAGAGAGAATGTTTTAAGGCATTTTTATTACTTACTGCAAAGTCAAAAGTTTACATACATTTCATTAGTATTTGGTATCATTGTCCTTAAACTAAATGACTTGAGTCAAACGTTTGGGATATCCTTCCACAAGCTTCTCACAATAGTTGGTCGGAATTTGGGCCGATTCCTCCTGACAAAACTGGTGTAACTGATCCAGGTTTGTAGGTCGCCTTGCTCGCACCTGCCTTTTCAGCTTTGCCCACAAATTTTCAAGTGCACCAGTCCCTCCTGCAGCAAAACAGCCCCACAACATGATGCTGCCACCCTCATGTTTCACAGTTGGCATGGTGTTTTTAAACTTCCAAGCTTCTCCTTTTTCCTCCAAACATAACAATGGTCATTATGCCCAAAAAGTTCAATTTTAGTTTCATAAGACCACAGGACATGTCTCCAAAAATTAAGGTCTTTGTTCCTGTGTGCATTTGCAAACATTAATCTGGCTTTTTTATGTTTCTTCTGGAGTAATGGCTTCTTCCTGGCAGACTGGCCTTTCAGCCCATGTTGATACAATACTCGTTTCACTGTGGATATTGACACAATCTTACCCGCTTCCGCCATCATCTTCACAAGGTCCTTGCTTTTGCCCTTGGGTTGATATGCATATGTCGGCCCGAGCACGTTCATCTCTGGGACACACAACCCGTCTCCTTCCTGAGCGGTATGATGGCTGGACATTCCCATCCTGTTTGTACTTGCAATATAATTGTTTGTACAGATGAATGAGGCACCTTCAGGTATCTTGAAATTGTACCCAGGGATGAGCCTGACTTGTACAAGTCCACAATTCTCGTCCTGATATCTTGGCTGATTTCTTTAGACTTTCCATGATGCTACACAAAGAAGCAGTGTGTTTCAGGTGTGCATTAAAATACATCCACAGGTGTGTCTCTAATTAACTCAGATGTTGCCAAAAAACATATCAGAAGCTTCCAAACACAAAACATCATCATATGGGCAGTCCAGAATTGTTTAAAGGCATAGTAACCTTAGTGTATGTAAACTTTTTCATATCAGATATTGAGAAAAACATGCATATGTCTCTTTTTATATAGTGTAAGTAAACTGCTGGTTTCAACTGTTGGCTGGATTTGAGGTGTGTGTCTCTCCCAGTAATATAGGTTGGATGTGAGCTCTGTGTGTCTCTCCCAGTAATATAGGTTGGATGTGAGCTCTGTGTGTCTCTCCCAGTAATATAGGCTGGATGTGAGGTCTGTGTGTCTCTCCCAGTTATATAGGCTGGATGTGAGGCCTGTGTGTCTGTCCCAGTAATATAGGCTGGATGTGAGCTCTGCGTGTTTCTCCCAGTAATATAGGCTGAATGTGAGCTCTGTGTGTCTGTCCCAGTAATATAGGCTGGATGTGAGGTCTGTGTGTCTCTCCCAGTAATATAGGCTGGATGTGAGGTCTCTGTGTCTCTCCCAGTAATATAGGCTGGATGTGAGCTCTGCGTGTCTCTCCCAGTAATATAGGCTGGATGTGAGCTCTTTGTGTCTGTCCCAGTAATATAGGCTGGATGTGAGATCTGCGTGTTTCTCCCAGTAATATAGGCTGGATGTGAGCTCTGTGTGTCTCTCCCAGTAATATAGGCTGGATGTGAGGTCTGTGTGTCTCTCCCAGTAATATAGGCTGGATGTGAGGTCTCTGTGTCTCTCCCAGTAATATAGGCTGGATGTGAGCTCTGCGTGTCTCTCCCAGTAATATAGGCTGGATGTGAGCGCTGTGTGTCTGTCCCAGTAATATAGGCTGGATGTGAGGTCTCTGTGTCTCTCCCAGTAATGTAGGCTGGATGTGAGGTCTGAGTGTCTCTCCCAGTAATATAGGCTGGATGTGAGGTCTCTGTGTCTCTCCCAGTAAGATTGGCTGGATGAGATGTTTATGTGTCCCAGTAATATAGGCAGGATCTGAGCTCCTTATGTATGTAGGATCTGAATGTGTCCAGGCATAGACACCCTCCGTGCTTTGAACTACAGTGAAGGAAATAAGTATTTGATCCCTTGCTGTTTTTGTAAGTTTGCCCACTGACAAAGACATGAATAGTCTATAATTTTAAGGGTAGGTTAATTTTAACATTGAGAGATAGAATATCCCAAAAAAATCAAGAAAATCACATTGTGTAGATTAGATGAATTTATTTGCATTTTGCAGTGAGAAATACGTATTTGATCCCTCTGGCAAACAACACTTAATACTTGGTGGCAAAACCCTTGTTGGCAAGCACAGCAGTCAGACGTTGTTTGTAGTTGATGATGAGGTTTGCGCACATGTCAGGAGGAACTTTGGTCCACTCCTCTTTGCAGATCATCTCTAAATCATTCAGATTTTGAGGCTGTTGCTTGGCAACTTGGAGCTTCAACTCCCTCCATAAGTTTTCTATGGGATTAAGATCTGGAGACTGGCTAGGCCACCCCATGACCTTACTGTGCTTCTTTTTGAGCCACTCCTTTGTTGCCTCGGCTGTATGTTTTGGGTCATTGTCTAGTTGGGAGACCCAGCCACGAACCATTTTTAATATCCTGGCGGAGGGAAGGAGGTTGTAACCCAGGATTTTACGGTACATGAAGCCATTCTCCCATAGATGCGGTGAAGTAGTCCTGTGCCCTTAGCGGAGAAACACCCCCAAAACATAATGTTTCCACCTCCATGCTTTACAGTGGGGATGGTGTTCTTTGGGTCATAGGCAGCATTCCTCTTCCTCCAAACACGGCGAGTTGAATTAATGCCAAAGAGCTCAATTTTTGTCTCATCTGACCACAGCACCTTCTTCCAAAAACTCACAAAATCATCCAGGTGTTCATTGGCAAACTTCAGACGGGCCTGCACGTGGGCCTTCATGAGCAGGGGGACCTTGCGGGCACTGAAGGATTTTAAACCTTTAAGGCGTAATGTGTTACCAATGGTTTTCTTGGTGACTGTGGTCCCAGCTGCCTTGAGATCATTAACAAGTTCCCCCCGTGTCGTTTTAGGCTGATCTCTCACCTTCCTCATGATCAATGATACCCCATGATTTGAGATTTTGCATGGTTCCCCAGATCGATGTAGATTGACAGTCATTTTGTATTTCTTCCATTTTCTTACTATTGCACCAACAGTTGTCTCCTTCTCACCCAGCGTCTTACTTATGGTTTTGTAGCCCATTCCAGCTTTGTGCAGGTCTATGATCTTGTCCCTGACATCCTTAGAAAGCTCTTTGGTCTTGCCCATGTTGTAGAGGTTAGAGTCTGACTGATTAATTGAGTCTGTGGACAGGAGTCTTTTATACAGGTGACTATGTAAGACAGCTGTCTTTAATGCAGGTAACGAGTTGATTAGGAGCGTCTAACTGGCCTGTAGGAGCCAGAACTCATAATGGTTTGTAGGGGATCAAATACTTATTTCTCACTGCAAAATGCAAATAAATTTATCTAATTAAAATAATGTGATTTCCTTAATTTTTTGGGGGGATATTCTATCTCTCAATGTTAAAATTAACATTCCCTTAAAATTATAGACTGTTCATGTCTCTATCAGAGGGCAAACTTACAAAAACAGCAAGGGATCAAATACTTATTTCCTTAACTGTACATGGGAATCCTATGATGGTGAGCTGCATCTTTTTCTCATTGATTTAGGATTTGTCCTCATAAGCTCATATATCAAAGCATCTTCCATCCTGTACTCATTTCTTAATGTCCTTTTCTTTCCTTCTATAGCCTTTTTTTCTCTGCCCTCCATAAGACTGTTAATACTTTCTCCTCTCTCACTCTAGAGATCTGTCTAGAACATCATCCCTGCTGCTATGTCAGAGGCCACGGTATTCTGTCAGTATTTTTTCTCAGGAGTGGGAGCCAAAACCAGGTGAGGAACAATCAGAGAAAAGGTGTAATAGAAACAAGTCACCAATTCTGCATTTATCACCCACTTCTGGTTTTGGCTCCGACTCCTGAGAAAAAATACTGACCGAATACTGATAGTGGGGCCGTGGCCTAATACTGAGAAAAGAGAGTAGAAGAGCTGAGAGAGCCATCATGACCAGGAGCTCTGATAGATTTTTTTTTAATGAAGACAATTTAGAAAGTTGCTTAATTTTTCATTTAGGAAACAAATGAACAATAAAAAAAAATTTATTGGCCTTTTTTTTGGTGTTTTCTCCAAAGGCTTCTCTATAGGACTTAAAGAGATTGTTCACTGCAGGACTTTTTTTCTTAATTTATACAGCACCCCGAGGCCATTAATAAGGGATTATCCAATAGTGAACAAACCCATAAAAAAATACCTGAATAAAATTCCAATAAAAATGTTTGTAAAAAAAAACGCTTACAATTTTTATTTTCAAACTCTTAAAAACACCAAAAATTGTGTGTGAAGGAGACATGTGAAGAGTCTCATGCCATAAAGGTTTAACGGACTATCTGTGCTTCTATTGGACTGCTGAGAAATGGGAGCCCCCAAGAAGAGGGGGGGAGGGACTTGACAACTTCACCAACAGTTTTGCACATGGTTATCTCTTTTCAAGCTAATTATGACTGCTCCCCTACTCCAAACTTTGAAAAGTGTGTGTGGCCACGTGTGAGTGTTTAGTGACCAGTGGTTCTAATGATAGGTTCCCTTTAAAAGATAGAAACTGGAAGCCTCTGGACCCCAATGCAAAATGTGCACCAAAGCCCCTTGATCCGCCACACGCCATTTATAATGCCAACACTCCTGTTACGACTGATCATCTCAAACATTGGCACTCAATGCCAGACACTTTTTAACATTTTCTTTTTTTCACCAATTTCTGAAAAGCCACCATTCTTATCGGCGACTTCATCTCATCTTTGCTGCACTGCACCTCTGTCTGTTGTGTGGAGGAAACTCCGAGCCTGGCATTATGTGTAATTGAAAGGTTTTCCCATCCTGTTGTTCTGCGGCAGAGGGCATGGCATCTCCGAATGTTCCCATTCTAATTGTTTAATTCAGGCCTCCTGGCAGAAAATCAGAATATTATAAAATCTTTTGCAAACAATGCAAGAAATAGGGAGAGAAAAAAGACTCTACAGTCATGGCCAAAAGTATTGAGAATGACACCAAAATTATATTTTAACATGATCTGCTGGCCTCTGGTTTTTATTAGTGTTTGTCTGATGCTTATATCACATACAGAAATATAATTGCAATCATATTATGAGTACCAATAGGTTATATTGACAGTTAGAATGAGTTAATGCAGCAAGTCAATATTTGCAGTGTTGCCCCTTCTTCTTCAAGACCTCTGTAATTATCCCTGGCATGCTCTCAATCAACTTTTGGACCAAATCCTGACTGATAGCAGTCCATTCTTGCATAATCAATGCTTGCATTTTGCCAGAATTTGTTGGTTTTTGTTTGTCCACCCGTCTCTTGATGATTGACCACAAGTTCTCAATGGGATTAAGATCTGGGGAGTTTCCAGGCCATGGACCCAAAATCTCTAGGTTTTGTTCCATGAGCCATTTAGTTATCACCTTTGCTTTATGGCAAGGTGCTCCATCATGCTGGAAAAGGCATTGTTGGGAGCCAAACTGCTCTTGGACGGTTGGGAGAAGTTGCTCTTGGAGGACATTCTGGTACCATTCTTTATTCATGGCTGTGTTTTTAGGCAAGACTGTGAGTGAGCCGATTCCCTTGGCTGAGAAGCAACCCCACACATGAATGGTTTCAGGATGCTTTACAGTTGGCATGAGACAAGACTGGTGGTAGCGCTCACCTCTTCTTCTCCGAATAAGCTGTTTTCCAGATGTCCCAAACAATCGAAAAGGGGATTCATCAGAGAAAATGACTTTGCCCCAGTCCTCAGCAGTCCACTCCCTGTACCTTTTGCAGAATATCAGTCGGTCCCTGATGTTTTTTCTGGAGAGAAGTGGCTTCTTTGCTGCCCTCCTTGAAACCAGCCCTTGCTCAAAGAGTCTCCGCCTCACAGTGCGTGCAGAAGCACTCACACCAGCCTGCTGCCATTCCTGAGCAAGCTCGGCACTGCTGGTAGTCCGATCCCGCAGCTGAAACAGTTTTAAGATACGGTCCTGGCACTTGCTGGTCTTTCTTGGGTGCCCTGGAGCCTTTTTGACAACAATGGAAGCTCTCTCTTTGAAGTTCTTGATGATGCAATAGATTGTTGACTGAGGTGCAATCTTTGTAGCTGCGATACTCTTCCCTGTTAGGCCATTTTTGTGCAGTGCAATGATGGCTGCACGTGTTTCTTTAGAGATAACCATGGTTAACTGAAGAGAAACAATGATACCAAGAACCAGCCTCCTTTTAAAGTGTCCAGTGATGTCATTCTTACTTAATCATGACTGATTGATCGCCAGCCCTGTCCTCATCAACACCCACACCTGTGTTAATGGATCAATCACTAAAACGATGTTAGCTGCTCCTTTTAAGGCAGGACTGCAATGATGTTGAAATGTGTTTTGGGGGTTAAAGTTCATTTTCTGGGCAAATATTGACTTTGCAAATACAGTAATTGCTGTTAAGCTGATCACTCTTTGACATTCAGGAGTATATGCAAATTGCCATTACAAAAAATGAAGCAGTAAACTTTGGAAAAATTACTATTTGTCTCATTCTCAATACTTTTGGCCATGACTGTACAAGAGGAGAGTCAGCAGAATGGTGGCTGAATACAGTCATTTCTGCTACACTTATTTCAATGGTATTATAACTGATATATAGTTTCAGATAATAAGGAGGACTCATAGGGGTCTTATACAAAGTCTAATTAATATCTTTACTTTTTCGCTCTTTTAATTTGGAAACTATCAACAAGTAGGCTGGCTGCTGATGACAGATATTATTATGGCTGTACTGATTTATAAGAACAGACTTTGTAAATATTCATTATTCACCGTGTTGATGCAGGTTTTTGTGTTATTTATTGAATTGTGATTAGTGATGAGCGAGCATGCTTGCTACTGCTCGGCCCTCGCCGTGTATTTCCAGGTTGCTCGGGTGGATGCTCGGGTCGCCTCCCTGCATGTTTGGCGCTCTTTAGAGAGTCAATGAACATGCAGGGATTGCCTGCCATGCACTGTAATGCCGTGGCCATGTTGGTTGTGGCATTACAGTGATTGGCTGGCCGCACAGCGTCATTAGGTCTATATCAGACCTGGCGCCACCATGCTCGTCACAGTCACTCCGGATCAGACAGTGTAGGGAGAGGTGCTGCTGCGTCAGCGAGAGATTTGATTGTGTATTATGTAGTATAGGGAGAAAAACCGTACATTACACATATCCATCTTAACAAACAGTCCTTCTGAGGACTAATCCATCTGCAGAGATATCAGGCAGGCAGGGTGTATAGGCAGGCAGGCGGTGTATATAGCAGACTGCAGTGCATATAGCACAAGAGGCTCCATTCCAGTTCTGCCTTCTGCTGCCGTTACATATACAGTATCTATACAAAGACCCAGGTCTCAGGGGCCAGGAATACTTTTCTTTGGATCTTAATCCTCATTATTTGCTTAAAAAGCAATCCAGAGAACACCATTTTTTCTGCGCCATTTGCTTGTTGGCACTGCAGAATACAGCCAGGTCCTTTCCATATTACAGCGCAAGAAATCCAGCTATTTAAAACTCTGTTTTCTCCATCACACGGATCACATATACGTTGTCAGAAAATACTGCCTTTTCTGGCCTCCATTAAAAATTTCCTTTAGTGTGTCAGTGAAGCAATTCACCGCAGTTTGCTGTTCAAACTACTTACCTACAGGCCAGGTATTTAAAACTATGTTTTCTCCATCACACGGATCACATATAAGTTCGCTCCAAACTCAGTCATTTGTAGTGAGCGTGGAAGATACTGTCCTCCATTTAAAATGGGCAAGGCACGTGGCAAGGGACGAGGAACTGGACGTGCTGGTGATGGTGCATGCAGAGGCCAAGGACAAGGCCGTGGGCAAGCCGAAATTGTGCCACAACAAACACCCACATCTTCTCGCCTGACCTTCCTGTCCCAATTTCTAGGGGACCGCAGCACACCACTATTGAACCCAGAGCAGTGTCAAAAGGTTGTTGGTTGGATAGCGGATAATGCTTCCAGTCACTTAGCCACCACCACCACCACCACCCTGTCTTCCACACGGTCAAGTCTCAGTAGCCGTGAGTCTGGACCGCATATTCCTCACGCTGATCCTCCTTCCTCCCAAAATGCAGAGTACCCAGAGACAACTGATCCCACACTTGGACACTCTGAAGAGCTGTTCACTTTTCCATTTATAGATTCGGGCCTCTCGCCCGGTCCACTTGAAGCGGGCAAGAGGAGATCGCGTGTAGCGATGCCCAAATATTTGAGCAGCCATGGTCACACAAAGGCGACGGTGGGAAAGTGTCACAAGAGGTGGACAATGATGAGACACAATTGCCAGTAAGTCAGGAGGAGGACCAGGGTGCGGAAGTGGAAGACGAGGTGGTGGATGATATAGTAACTGACCCAACCTGGCAGGAGGACATGCAGAGCGAGGACAGCAGCACACAGGGGGAGGGAGGCAGAGCACCCCAACGGCAGGAAGAAGCAGTGTGGTGGCCGCAGACAGAAGGCAGGCAACCGTTCCCCGTAACACCAACACGAAGGAAGTTGCCAGTACAACTGTTAGGTCTTCCCGAGTCTGGTTGTTTTTTAAAGACTCTGCCGATAACCCCAAAAAGGCCATTTGCACCACCTGCTAGGCCAGCATCAGCAGGGGTGGCAAAACGACCAGCCTGACCACCACCAGCATGATCAGGCACATGGCAGCAAAGCACCCGACCTTGTGGGCCGAACCCCAGGGTCCAGGAACAGTGTCTGCGGGTGGCACCATTGCTCCTTCCACTGTTGTGCATGCAAGCCAATCCCCTGTCCATAGTGTATGTGAAGACGCCTCCTGCCCTGCACCTGTCGTTGCACACTCTCAAGTAGCAGCATCAGGAAGCACGTCCATGTCCTTGTCCTAGCGCAGCATTCAGTTGTCCATACCCCAGTCCTTGGAACGCAAGCGCAAATATGCAGCCAACGCCCCACAAGCCACTAAATTCTCACATTTCACAACTGCTTGCGCTCGAAATGTTGCCTTTTAGGCTTGTGGAGACGGAAGCACTCCGCAACCTGATAGCGGCGGCCGTCCCTCGGTACTCGGTCCCCAGCCGCCACTATTTCTCCTGGTGTGCCGTCCCCGAATTACACAAGCACGTGTCCCAAAACATTAGCCGTGCTCTCAACAACGCAGTTACCGGTAAAGTCCACCTAACCACGGACACGTGGACAAGTGCTTGTGGGCAGGGATGTAACATCTCACTGACGGCACACTGGGTTAACATAGTGGAAACCGGGACCCAGTCGAACCTCGGGATGGAACACGTCCTCCCGACGCCAAGGATTGCGGGCCCTAGGTCAATCAGGGTTGCCCCCACGGTCTACCGCTCCTGCACCTCATCCTCCTCAGCTTCCTCCTCCTCTTCAGCCTCCATCTCCGAAATGACCACATCAGTCACAAGCTGGAAGCACTGCAGCACTGCCTCGGCCAAGCAGCAACAGGCTGTGCTGAAGCTAATATGCTTAGGTGAAAAACCGCACAATGCTGAAGAGTTGTGGACAGCTCTGAAAGAGCAGGCAGATCTGTGGCTCACACCGCTGAACCTACAGCCAGGCATGGTCGTGTGTGACAATGGCCGGAACCTGGTGGCGGCTCTGAGGCGAGGCGAGCTCACACACGTACCATGCCTGGCCCATGTGCTTAACCTCGTGGTTCAGCAGTTTCTCAAATCCAACCCGGAGCTGCCGGATCTGCTTGTTAAAGTACGCCGCCTGTGTGCCCATTTTAGAAAGTCAGCTACAGCTTCCACCGCCCTTGCCGTGTTTCAGCAGCGTTTGCAGCTTCTGGCTCACAGACTGGTGTGTAATGTCCCCACGCGTTGGAACTCTACACTGCAGATGTTGGGAAGGATTTGTGAGCAGAAGAGGGCAGTTGTTGAGTACCCGCATCAACAAGGCCGTCGGTATTCAGTTCAGACTCCACACATAAGACCTCAGGAGTGGACATGGATGTCAGACATATGTACCATCCTTCAAAACTGGGACTCCACCAAGATGGTGAGCGGCGATGACGCCATAATTAGCGTCACCATCCTGCTTCTCTGTCTTCTGAAACGCTCTCTGCTCACGATAAAAGAGGATGCATTGTAGGCGGAGCACGATGAGATGGAGAAAGGAACCATACAGGGTGATTACACAGCCAAGCCTCATCTCATCCCAACGTGGATTGGGTGACAATGAGGAAGAGGAGGAGGAGGAGGAAGGACAGGAGCTAGTTTCATGCACTATAGATGGTACTACCTGCACAGCTGTCATACCGTCTGTTCAGCGTGGATGGCCAGAGGACAGAGAGGAGGAGGAGGAGGAGAGCATGGTCAGTTATCCTCTTGGTGAGGACACGGAAGTCTTGCCTGTTAGTAGTCTGGCACGCATGGCTGAGTTTATGTTACACTGCCTTTCCCATGACCCTCGCGTTCTCAAAATTTTGCGTGACAGTCATTACTGGTTGGTGACACTTCTAGACCCATGCTACAAGGAGAACTTTATATCTCTTTTTCCTGAGGCGGACAGGTCTACAAAAATGGGGCTGTACCAGAAGGCCCTTGTTGCGGAACCATTAAAAAAATTCCCATCTGAAAACGCTGGCGGCAGAGGGCACACTTCGCTGGACAACCAAGGAGTACAGGCCAGAGAGACACAACTTCAATCTAGCAGAGGCAGGGGAACACTGTCAAAGTTCTGGTAGAGTTTTCTCAGACCCTCCCATCACACAGGCCCTGAGGCGCGGGGTACTCTCACAAGTACCAACGTCCTCCGTGATTCCGCCGTGCCTTATAATTATTGGGTATCCAAGCTGGATACGTGGAATGAACTCGCTCTCTATGCCTTGGAGGTCCTGGCCTGCCCTGCCGCCAGCGTTTTATCAGATCAGGTTTTTAGTGCCGCTGGTGGAATTATAACTGATAAGCGCATCCGCCTTTCAACTGAAAATGCTGACAGGCTGACTCTTATAAAAATGAATAAGGGCTGGATTGGGCCAGACTTCTCAACACCACCGAATGATAGCAGCGTAACATAAACTCCAATCCAGTGTCTTATCTTGGGAGGTGTATTCCCATCCACCTTTTCATACCCACACATGGGTATACACTTCCTGATTTTGTCTATTTGCTCTTGTCCTTCTCCTTCTCCTCATCCCTAACCACCATATCACCAGGGTGACCGTGGTCCGTGATGCAACACCCACATAATTTTTTTAAAGGGTGTTTATGATGCCCGTAAAAAAAATTTTTTATACAGTATGTTCATGTATACCCCCCAGGGGTAAATGTTTGTCAGCCCATACACTTAGTGCATGGGCATTACACGTATAGGAGGCCCACTCCTTTCTAATGGGAACATTTTTTTATGAGGCCCTCCTCCACGTCTCTTCCAAGGGTCATTGAAGTGCCTCCAAATTTTTGGCAGCCCTTGCATTCACTGCATAGGCAAACACTATGGGAGACTCTCTCCTTTCTAATGGGAATTTGTCGTTACTGTGGCCCTGCTCTATGTGTCTTTAAATTCTTAGTGGGGTTTTTCCTAAATTTGGTCAGCCATTGGACTCACTGCATACCCTATAACTGTATAGCAGACCCTCTCCTTTCTAATGGGAACATGTCATACTTGTTACTGTGGCCCTGCTCTGTGTGTCTTTAAATTCTTAGTGGGGTGTTTCCTAAAATTGGTCAGCCGTTGGTCATTTTCAACATATGAAGAATGTTAGGCTATGACGACACAGTATTTTTGAGGATTTTTTTGGAATGGATCTGCTCCAAAATCCTTTTCAAAAACTGCATCCAAAACATTTTAGTAAATCCACTTTGCTGTTCATATGAGGATTTTTTGCTTGTTTGTTTTTTCTTCTGATAAGGTTTTGAAAAACGCCTTGTGAAAAAAGTCAGTAGACGTCATCCATACACGTCATACAAAATATTAAATTACAGTCAAGAAACTAACAATGACAGACTGGTAGAGAGAGGAGAGAGCCCTACCCTTGCGGGCTTACAGTTTACTGGATAATGGGGTAGGAGAAAGTAGGTTGAGTGTTGCGACAGCTCCGGTGGTGGCGAGGCGGCAGCTGCGGTGGTGGCGAGGCGGCGGCTCTGGTGGTGGCGAGGCGGCGGCTCTGATGGTGGCGAGGCGGCAGGTCTGGTGGTGGCGAGGCGGCGGCTCCGGTGGTGGCGAGGCGGCAGGTCTGGTGGTGGCGAGGCGGCAGCTCCAGTGGTGGCGAGGCGGCAGGTCCGGTGGTGGCGCGGCGGCAGCTCTGGTGTTGGCAGGGCGGCAGCTCCGGTGGTGGCGAGGTGGCAGCTCTGATGGTGGCGAGGCGGCAGGTCCGGTGGTGGCGAGGCGGCAGTTCCAGTGGTGGCGAGGCGGCAGCAGGAACATTGCAGGCTGTAGCTTTCTTGAAGAGATGGTTTTTCAAGTTCCGTCTGAAGGTTCCGAGTGTGGCGGATAATCGGACGTGTTGGGGCACAGAATTCCAGGACGGGGAACACTCGGGAGAAGTCTTGCAGGTGATTGGGTGAGGATAAGGGTGAAGGAGAGAAGGAGGTCAGTAGAGGATCGGAGGTTGCGTTGTGGGAGATATCAGGAGATTATTTCGGAGATATACAGAGGAGACAGATTATAAACAGCTTTGTAGGTCAGTGTTAGCAGTTTGAACTGGATACGTTGGGGTATTGACAGCCAATGAAGGGATTTACAGAGGGGAGAAGAGGAGAAATAGAGAAGTGAGAGGTGGATTAGTCGGGCAGCAGAGTTAGGCTAAGTGCCCACGATGCAGAAATGCTGCATATTTTTTACGCTTCTCCCTGGCAGGAAAAACGCATGCGGATTTTACATGCGGATTTTACATGCGGATTTTACATGCGGTTTTCCTGCCAGGTAGAAGCGTTTGTCAAGCGTTTTTGCAGCATTTCCGCATGCGGGTTATCAAGCGCTTTTCCAAGCGATTTTAGCATCACTTGGAAAAGTGCTTGACAACTTGTTCATACTATATAAATCCATGCAGCCGGCATGGATTTATAGTAGTGTGACCAAGTTAGTTAAAAAAAAAAATAAGAATGGTAAAAAATAAAAAAATAAAGTTTATACTCACCTTCCGATGTCTTCCCGGTGTTTTGTCTGCTCCGTCCAGTGTCTTGCACTGCTCGCGGTGATGTGAAGGACCTGCGGTGACGTCATTGAGCCATTTGATGGGTCACATGACTCAGTGACGTCATGGCAGGTCCTTCACAACAACGCGAACATTGCAAGACACTGGACGGAGCAGACAAAACACCGGGAAGACATCGGAAGGTGAGTATAAACTTTATTTTTTATTTTAACTTCTTTTTTTTACAGTTTCTATGGTACCCAGGTCTGGATGAGAGTCTTCTCTCCTCCAGACTTGGGTACCATCTGCACATTGAAACGCATATAATCCGTGAGTACAAATGTACTGACACGGATTATGTGGGTCTCAATGCAAGTCAATGGCGGCGATTATGCCGCGCTTCCGCAAAATTAATGGACATGCTGCGGATTTTTGAGCGCAGCATAAACGCTACGGAAAAATCCGCAACATGGGCATTGAAAGTGCGGCTTGTCATTGGGGACCATGGGGGGCGGATTAACAAGCGTTTTTGAAGCGTTTATGCTGCAGAAATTCCGCAGCATAAACGCTTGAAAAACGCATCGTGGGCACACAGCCTCAATGACAGACTGAAGAGGTGCAAGAGTGTTAACAGGGAGGCCACAGAGGAGGATGTTGCAGTAGTCGAGGCGGGAGATGATGAGGGCACTATAACATTTTAGTAGATTCAGTGTTGAGGAAAGGACGGATTCTGGAAATGTTTTTGAGTTAGAGGCAGCAGGAGGTTTCGAGAGCTTGGATGTGCGGTGTGAAGTACAGGGCAGAGTTGAGTTTATTCTGAGGCAGCGAACTTCCGGTACTGCTGAAAGCGAGATGTCGTTAATTGTGACAGATAGATCAGGTAGGGGGTTAGGTGAGATGGAGGAAAGATGATGAGTTCAGTTTTGTCGACATTGAGCTTTAGGAAGCGAGAGGAGAAGAAGGAGCACTCTACCCATGAGGAAGCTACATGTTAGTAGCGTAACTCGTGGGGTTTCCCTTAATTTCCCCCATGTTGGATTATACACATATTGGTCTGTACTAATGTTTTTTTATTTCTTTTGATTGTTATTTTTTGGTATGTTCTGTATAGCATCTCAGTAGCTACTATAGTGCATCATAATGAATTATTTGTATCACTCTTTAGGTCACGTCTAAGCCATCTATGTAGGACTTTACTGATTGATCATGTTTCCAGCATATTTTTTATTATATTTATATCAATCGTCTAAGCCATCTATGTAGGACTTTACTGATTGATCATGTTTCCAGCATATTTTTTATTATATTTATATCAATCATATTTATCTATTTATATTTGATACAATAATCATGCTACTGATTTTGTTTCACATATATCTATATTATAAATAGTCTATAGTCTACCAATAATCTATAATTGTTTACAATCCACCTCCTATATTTCTTTGGGGGAATCAAGGTTCTTCTGCTACTAGCCTTGAATATTCATTGAAGCTATGTGAGCACAATCAGGAATTGCTACCATCCACCTTGCGTGTCCCCCCTATTTCCTCATAGTTTGTAAGCTTGCGAGCAGCAGGACCCTCACTCCTCTTGGTATCTGTTGATTTATGTGATTGTTATTCTGTAATGTCTTTATTGTCTGTACAAGTCCCCTCTGTAATGTAAAGTGATGCGGAATATGTTGGCGCTATAGAACTAAAAATTATTATTATTATTATTACTATGATATTCAGTCAGGAAAAATCCTGATCATGTGCACAGAACTTGGAAAATGTCATAGGAAATCATGGGATAAGGTTTGCAATGCGTTTTTGGCCCATTTCTGCGTGGAAAAAACGCACCAAAAATGCACCGTGTGCTCATAGCCTTATTGCTGTGGTGCCAGTTCCTCTTGGTTTCTCAAGGAGACGAAGGAGGATATGGCTGATACTGGAGAGAGGTGACGTCTGGACCAGAGAGGTAGATCTGAGTGTCATCAGCGTATAGGTCCTACTGGAAACCATGGGACTTTGAGTTGTTCTAGGCTTAGACATACTTTATATGGCAGGCTCAGGAGCTGACGCCTCCTTCATCCATTTCTTACAAACCTAAGGAGATGGACAGAATTGAAAACCCCTGAGGCACTGAGCAGAAGAGACGAGACATGTTCCCCTGACATGACGGCCCTTGCCCCTGGTGGTCTTTACTACATACGCTCAGCTTTCGCAGCCTTGCTAATGGAACAATCCCCCTAGATGCTGCAGTAGAGCAATGTAACGCCATAAACCTAAGCAGATTTTAGGTTAAATGTCAACACTGGGAAACTTTCTTTGTAGAGAGGAACACTTTGTACACGTGTAACCCCTATCACGCTGCAGGTATTGGTGCATGTGTCATATGAAGACCCTGATCCTGCAGAGCCTGTGGTTGTGGGGGAGTGAAGAGCTGAAGAGAACATCGTATAACATAGTAAATGTTCAGAGCCCCCTCATCGCGTCCCAGCTACATCACAATGACGATAAGACCTCACAGTCCTGACACAGGGAATTCATGACGCCGACACTGGGGCGGCCTGTGGTCTCCAGCACCTACATGATCTTACCTCTGACCCTGAACCTGGGAAGTCGCCTTTCATGTGGTTTTTTTATGTTACAGTAACAATGGCAGTGACCTTTGTAAAGTACAGAGAAGAGAAGGTCACGGAGCTGTCAGCACAGCGGCCCCATTCTTCAGTATTTCAGTAAAAGACCACATAGAAATAAGAGTACAATGTAACAGATTCTCACCTCTGTGCAGACTACAGAAAAGAGATATCCAGTTTAATAACTTTGTAACTACATGGATGTTACTTATCCTGTATTATACTCCAGAGCTGCACTCACTATTCTGCTGGTGCAGTCACTGTGTACATACATTACTGATCCTGTACTGATCCTGAGTAACATCCTGTATTATACCCCAGAGCTGCACTCACTATTCTGCTGGTGTAGTCACTGTGTACATACATTACATTACTGATCCTGTACTGATCCTGAGTTACATCCTGTATTATACTCCAGAGCTGCACTCACTATTCTGCTGGTGCAGTCACTGTGTACATACATTACATTACTGATCCTGTACTGATCCTGAGTAACATCCTGTATTATACCCCAGAGCTGCACTCACTATTCTGCTTGTGCAGTCACTGTGTACATACATTACATTACTGATCCTGAGTTACATCCTGAATTATACTCCAGAGCTGCACTCACTATTCTGCTGGTGCAGTCACTGTGTACATACATTACATTACTGATCCTGAGCTACATCCTATATTATACTCCAGAGCTGCACTCACTATTCTGCTGGTGCATTCACTGTGTACATACATTACATTACTGATCCTGTACTGATCCTGAGCTACATCCTATATTATACTCCAGAGCTGCACTCACTATTCTGCTGGTGCAGTCACTGTGTACATACCTTACATTACTGATCCTGAATTACATCCTGTATTATACTCCAGAGCTGCACTCACTATTCTGCTGGTGCATTCACTGTGTACATACATTACATTACTGATCCTGAGTTATATCCTGTATTATACTCCAGAGCTGCACTCACTATTCTGCTAGTGCAGTCACTGTGTACATACATTACATTACTGATCCTGAGTTATATCCTGTATTATACTCCAGAGCTGCACTCACTATTCTGCTGGTGCAGTCACTGTGTACTGTACATTACATTACTGATCCTGAGTTACATCCTGTATTATACTCCAGAGCTGCACTCACTATTCTGCTGGTGTAGTCACTGTGTACATACATTACATTACTTATCCTGTACTGATCCTGAGTTACATCCTGTATTATACTCCAGAGCTGCACTCACTATTCTGCTGGTGCAGTCACTGTGTACATACCTTACATTACTGATCCTGAGTTACATTACTGATCCTGAGTTACATCCTGTATTATACTCCAGAGCTGCACTCACTATTCTGCTGGTGCAGTCACTGTGTACATACATTACATTACTTATCCTGTACTGATCCTGAGTTACATCCTGTATTATACTCCAGAGCTGCACTCACTATTCTGCTGGTGCAATCACTCTGTACATACATTACATTACTTATCCTGTACTGATCCTGAGTTACATCCTGTATTATACTCCAGAGCTGCACTCACTATTCTGCTGGTGCAGTCACTGTGTACATACATTACATTACTGATCCTGTACTGATCCTGAGTTACATCCTGTATTATACCCCAGAGCAGCACTCACTATTCTGCTGGTGCAGTCACTGTGTACATACATTACATTACTGATCCTGTACTGATCCTGAGTTACATCCTGTATTATACTCCAGAGCTGCACTCACTATTCTGCTGGTGCAGTCACTGTGTACATACATTACATTACTGATCCTGTACTGATCCTGACTTACATCCTGGATTATACTCCAGAGCTGCACTCACTATTCTACAGCCTTCAGAGCTGAAATCTCCCAGTATTCCTAGATTGTTCAGAAGTCGCAGACACTAAATGAAATACTAATAATTGCATAGCAGTAACAGCTCAGTCTTGCTCCTTACAATTTTCATTTGTTATGTGACTCTCCAGCTGACGGAGCGACTCAGTAGAGGGTCTCCTGTGTATAATGTACGTGGCCTTTATGTTGCTGGATCGGTATTTGGCGGTCAGCATTGCAGAACGCTTTCCTATAGGGCCGTACTTGCGCCATTCTCTGTACATTATGGACTAATCTGATTCTTCACCAAAACTTTTTTGACTTGTAACTTTTTATAAATCAGCCCCATGACATTTCTGACATTCATTGTGAAGAGAGCGCAGATCTCCAGAAATCCAAGGCGACGTTTTTAGTGAATCATATAGTGAGAGGAGGCACAGAACGTGCCCACACGTAGCGGTGACGCAGGACTCACAGCAGCCATGTCTCCTAGGGAACTGAGAAGGCGATGTACGTACAGCCGAGCACAGTGTGGGCCGACCGTGTGTGCGACGACGCTACTGCTGTGTGAGCTGAGTCACCCTCACCCCGTGATCCACTGCACCCCACCTGTGTGATCCTGGGGGTCTTAAATGGACACCAAGCCGCCTAGGTTATACAGTATCCATAATGGCTGTGCAGGTGAAGGTATTCTTTTGTTCTCTTTTATCAGCCACTTTAGGCATAGCTGGAGGGTGAGGGGTGTATGACTGTAATACCTAAATGACCCCTGCTCATTAAAGTTTTATTGTTCCTTTCATTTCTGAACTTTTGTATTTTCTTCCTTTTCTCACATGATCCATTACTTTTTTTTATATTTCTTGCACATAACTGTTTCATGGTTCATTTTATTACTGTATTGTCTGA
This sequence comes from Phyllobates terribilis, assembly GCF_046119375.1. NCBI lineage: Eukaryota > Metazoa > Chordata > Amphibia > Anura > Dendrobatidae > Phyllobates > Phyllobates terribilis. The sequence continues at coordinate 172,000,245 of NW_027362768.1, forward strand.
AATGCAGCAGTGTATTAGGGTAAAACCCAACTGCAATAACTCAGCAGCAAAGAATACCACCATAGAGTGCCAATATAACGCTGCTATACAGTGAACAAATAATACACCATGCAGTGCCCACATAATGCTGCCATACAGTGACCAAATAATACCACCATAGAGTGCCAATATAACGCTGCTATACAGTGACCAAATAATACCACCATAGACTGCCAATATAATGCTGCTATACAGTGACCAAATAATGCCACCATAGAGTGCCAATATAACACTGCCATACAGTGACCAAATAATACCACCATAGAGTGCCAATATAATGCCGCTATACAGTGACCAAATAATACCACCATAGAGTGCCAATATAACGCTGCTATACAGTGACCAAATAATACCACCATAGAGTGCCAATATAATGCTGCTATACAGTGACCAAATAATGCCACCATAGAGTGCCAATATAACGCTGCTATACAGTGACCAAATAATACCACCATAGAGTGCCAATATAATGCTGCTATACAGTGACCAAATAATACCACCATAGAGTGCCAATATAATGCTGCTATACAGTGACCAAATAATACCACCATAGAGTGCCAATATAATGCTGCTATACAGTGACCAAATAATGCTATCATAGAGTGCCAATATAATGCTGCTATACAGTGACCAAATAATACCACCAAAGAGTGCCAATATAACGCTGCTATACAGTGACCAAATAATACCACCATAGAGTGCCAATATAATGCTGCTATACAGTGACCAAATAATGCCACCATAGAGTGCCAATATAACACTGCCATACAGTGACCAAATAATACCACCATAGAGTGCCAATATAATGCCGCTATACAGTGACCAAATAATACCACCATAGAGTGCCAATATAACGCTGCTATACAGTGACCAAATAATACCACCATAGAGTGCCAATATAATGCTGCTATACAGTGACCAAATAATGCCACCATAGAGTGCCAATATAACGCTGCTATACAGTGACCAAATAATACCACCATAGAGTGCCAATATAATGCTGCTATACAGTGACCAAATAATGCCACCATAGAGTGCCAATATAACACTGCTATACAGTGACCAAATAATGCTACCATAGAGTGCCAATATAATGCTGCTATACAGTGACCAAATAATACCACCATAGAGTGCCAATATAACGCTGCTATACAGTGACCAAATAATGCCACCATAAAGTGCCAATATAATGCTGCTATACAGTGACCAAATAATACACCATGCTGTGCCCACATAATGCTGTCATACAGGGACCAAATAATACCACCATAGAGTGCCAATATAACGCTGATATACAGTGACCAAATAATACCACCATAGAGTGCCAATATAATGCTGCTATACAGTGACCAAATAATACCACCATAGAGTGCCAATGTAATGCTGCTATACAGTGACCAAATAATACCTTCATAGAGTGCCAATATAATGCTGCTATACAGTGACCAAATAATACCACCAGACAGCGCCAACATAATGCTGCTATGTAGCAGCCAAATAATACCACCATAGAGTGCCCACATAATACTGCTATATAGTGACTGAATAATCCCATCATATAGTGCCTAGATAATGCCAACATTTTCTATCACAAGTAAGTGCGTTCTTAATACAGCCTTACAGTGCACTGCACTCAGAAAACTGTCCTATAGAGCCAAAATAATGCCACCATAAAGTGCTCAAATAATACATATAGTGAGGGCAACCTACAACCAAACAGAGCCTCAGCCAAACAATTCCACCCTAGAGAGCCCATGTAATACAGTGCTAGCGTAATACAGACATACCGTCCCCACATACCATACAGTGCACACATAACAGTACCATACAGTGCACACATAACAGTACCATACAGTGCCAACATAACAGTACAATACATTGCCCACATAACAGTACCATACAGGGCCCACATAACAGTACCATACAGGGCCCACATAACAGAACCATACAGTGCCCACATAACAGAACCATACAGGGCCCACATAACAGAACCATACAGGGCCCACATAACAGAACCATACAGGGCCCACATAACAGTACCATACAGTGTCCACGTAACAGTACCATACAGGGCCCACATAACAGTACCATACAGTGCCCACATAACAGAACCATACAGGGCCCACATAACAGTACCATACAGGGCCCACATAACAGTACCATACAGGGTCCACATAACAGAACCATACAGGGTCCACATAACAGAACCATACAGGGCCCACATAACAGTACCATACAGGGCCCACATAACAGAACCATACAGTGCCCACATAACAGAACCATACAGTGCCCACATAACAGAACCATACAGGGCCCACATAACAGAACCATACAGGGCCCACATAACAGTACCATACAGGGCCCACATAACAGAACCATACAGTGCCCACATAACAGAACCATACAGGGCCCACATAACAGAACCATACAGGGCCCACATAACAGAACCATACAGGGCCCACATAACAGTACCATACAGTGTCCACGTAACAGTACCATACAGGGCCCACATAACAGAACCATACAGGGCCCACATAACAGAACCATACAGGGCCCACATAACAGTACCATACAGTGTCCACGTAACAGTACCATACAGGGCCCACATAACAGTACCATACAGTGCCCACATAACAGAACCATACAGGGTCCACATAACAGAACCATACAGGGCCCACATAACAGAACCATACAGGGTCCACATAACAGAACCATACAGGGCCCACATAACAGTACCATACAGTGCCCACATAACAGTACCATACAGTGCCCACATAACAGTACCATACAGTGCACACATAACAGTACCATACGGTGCACACATAACAGTACCATACAGTGCCAAGATAACAGTACCATACATTGCCCACATAACAGTACCATACAGGGCCCACATAACAGAAGCAAACAGTGCCCACACAACAGTACCATACAGTGCCCATGTAACAGTACCATACAGGGCCCACATAACAGAATCATACAGTGCCCACATAACAGAACCATACAGGGCCCACATAACAGTACCATACAGGGCCCACATAACAGTACCATACAGTGCCCACAAAACAGTACCATACAGTGCCCACATAACAGTACCATACAGGGCCCAGGTAACAGTACCATACAGTGCCCACATAACAGTACCATACAGGGCCCACATAACAGAACCATACAGGGCCCACATAACAGAACCATACAGGGCCCACATAACAGAACCATACAGGGTCCACATAACAGTACCATACAGGGCCCACATAACAGAACCATACAGGGCCCACGTAACAGTACCATACAGGGCCCACGTAACAGTACCATACAGTGCCCACATAACAGTACCATACAGGGCCCACATAACAGAACCATACAGGGCCCACATAACAGAACCATAGAGGGCCCACATAACAGTACCATACATGGCCCACGTAACAGTACCATACAGTGCCCACATAACAGTACCATACAGTGCCCACATAACAGTACCATACAGGGCCCACATAACAGAACCATAGAGGGCCCACATAACAGTACCATACAGTGCCCACATAACAGTACCATACAGGGCCCACATAACAGAACCATACAGGGCCCACATAACAGAACCATACAGGGCCCACATAACAGTACCATACAGGGCCCACATAACAGAACCATACAGGGCCCACATAACAGTACCATACAGGGCCCACATAACAGAACCATAGAGGGCCCACATAACAGTACCATACAGTGCCCACATAACAGTACCATACAGTGCCCACATAACAGTACCATACAGGGCCCACATAACAGAACCATACAGGGCCCACATAACAGTACCATACAGGGCCCACATAACAGAACCATACAGGGCCCACATAACAGTACCATACAGGGCCCACATAACAGAACCATACAGGGCCCACATAACAGTACCATACAGTGCCCACATAACAGTACCATACAGTGCCCACATAACAGTACCATACAGGGCCCACATAACAGAACCATACAGGGCCCACATAACAGAACCATACAGGGTCCACATAACAGAACCATACAGGGCCCACATAACAGAACCATACAGGGTCCACATAACAGAACCATACAGGGCCCACATAACAGAACCATACAGGGCCCACATAACAGAACCATACAGGACCCACATAACAGAACCATACAGTGCCCACATAACAGTACCATACAGTGCCCACATAACAGTACCATACAGTGCCCACATAACAGTACCATACAGGGCCCACATAACAGAACCATACAGGGCCCACATAACAGAACCATACAGTGCCCACATAACAGTACCATACAGTGCCCACATAACAGTACCATACAGGGTCCACATAACAGAACCATACAGGGCCCACATAACAGAACCATACAGGGCCCACATAACAGAACCATACAGGACCCACATAACAGAACCATACAGGGCCCACATAACAGTACCATACAGTGCCCACATAACAGTACCATACAGGGCCCACGTAACAGAACCATACAGGGCCCACATAACAGAACCATACAGGGCCCACATAACAGAACCATACAGGACCCACATAACAGAACCATACAGGGTCCACATAACAGAACCATACAGGGCCCACATAACAGAACCATACAGGGCCCACATAACAGAACCATACAGGGCCCACATAACAGAACCATACAGGGCCCACATAACAGAACCATACAGGACCCACATAACAGAACCATACAGGGCCCACATAACAGTACCATACAGTGCCCACATAACAGTACCATACAGGGCCCACGTAACAGAACCATACAGGGCCCACATAACAGAACCATACAGGGCCCACATAACAGAACCATACAGGACCCACATAACAGAACCATACAGGGTCCACATAACAGAACCATACAGGGCCCACATAACAGAACCATACAGGGCCCACATAACAGAACCATACAGGACCCACATAACAGAACCATACAGGGCCCACATAACAGTACCATACAGTGCCCACATAACAGTACCATACAGGGTCCACATAACAGAACCATACAGGGCCCACATAACAGAACCATACAGGGCCCACATAACAGAACCATACAGGACCCACATAACAGAACCATACAGGGCCCACATAACAGTACCATACAGTGCCCACATAACAGTACCATACAGGGTCCACATAACAGTACCATACAGTGCCCACATAACAGTACCATACAGGGTCCACATAACAGAACCATACAGGGCCCACATAACAGTACCATACAGGGCCCACATAACAGAACCATACAGGACCCACATAACAGAACCATACAGGGCCCAGATGATACAATAGCAGGACATTTCCAAGCAGGAATGTATGGGACATACATCCAGAATATGTTGTTATATAAGACGATAAGTCGTAATATAGAAATAATATATAAAATAACCCAATATGAATGAGCCCAGGGCGTAAATGTAATGGAGCCCATAACAGGACACCCACCCTGCCCCGACCGCTCCCCTGATTGACAGCTCATTTAGCAGTGAAATTCTATTTGCTTTCCTTCTTCGATGAGATCCATATGTGACTTAATCCTCCACAATCCCTGACATAGGAAATGTGGAGCCGCTGATACAGATCACCCTGCGATCTGCACATGTCGCCCCAATTACATAGGTGACAGCGCGGGGTGGAATGCCATGAGAAGGAGCAGAGCCTCATCTCTAAAATAATACAAGTGATTCCTGGGGGGTGTGGGCTCCTCATGTCCCCCTGCAGAAAGCCTAAACCTGAGCCCCCATTATATAGACTTCCAGGAAACCCCCACCTGCAGTAGAGCTCATCCTCCTCATCCTCATCATCATCATCCTCATCATCATCCTCATGTTTGTAGCTGCTCAATGACACACACACAAAGCTCACTTCACATCTTCACTTTCTGTTCCTTTCACCAGGGAGCACATTCCAGGCGAGCCTGGGGGGGCGCAGCTTCCAGGAAAGCCGGCCCTCCCCGGGGGTATTCCCACGCAGGACAAAGGGGCGAATGGGCGCTACCGCCTGCACTGCCGTGTTCTCATGGCAGCCACTGATTGTGCCGGGTCACTGGACCACCACTAACTAATCCCACCGATACTCTACTATCTATCTATTATCTATCTATCTACCTATCTATCTATCTATCATCTATCTATCATCTATCTATCTATCTATCATCTATCTATCTATCTATCTATCTATCATCTATCTATTATCTATTATCTATCTATCTATCTATCTATCTATCTATCTATCTATCATCTATCTATCATCTATCTAATATCTATCTATCATCTATCTATATATGTATTATCTATCAATGCATCTATCTATTATCTATATATCTATTATCTATGTATCTATTATCTATCTATTATCTATCTATCTATCTATTATCTATCTATTATCTATCCATCTATCTATCTATTATATATATTATTATTATCTATCTATCTATCAATCTATCTATTATCTATCTATTATCTATCTATGTATCGATTATCTATCTATCCATTTATCTATCTATTAAATATTATTATCTATCTATCATCGATCTATCTATTATCTATCGATCTTTCTCATTTATCGATCTGTCTATTATCTATGTATCAGTAATGCAGTTTATATTTCATATATTCAATGTCTGCTCATCTTAGCTCGTACAGAGGCTGCTGGATTCCTTGGTTTGTACATTATGCAGTCATAGCAGTTTGCACCTGTTCACATTTGTTTCATTCTGCTAAGAGGTTCTGGTCAGTTTTTGTTTCCTTGTATCAATCCTTCTATCTCTCTCTGGGACTGTCTTTCCCACTTACGTTGATCGATTCAGCTATAGACATCTAATCTTTTTTCTTTGGGTTCATTCCTATTTTATTCTCCGCTTGTCCTGTGGATGAATCAGTCCTTGTGCATCAATCCCATCAGAATTATCCGTGTTCTGGACTAGATTGAATTGTACATTGTGTAGATCGCAATTGTCTAAAAATCAAAAGCCCCTGACTCATGTCATCTTCCCGCATTCCTCTATGGGAAAGTGAATTCCACAACACAACTCCAGACCCCCGCCATCCAGTCCATCAGATCTACCGCAGACATCGTACTGGCAGACTGCCCTCATCACATGTCAGGACCGTTATCCTCTGGATATGTATACAATGGAGTGACTGATCGTCTGTCACAAGGAGTATCAACATAAAGTTATATATTATCCATCCGTCTATTTAATATCTCTCTCTCATATCCCTCTCTAGCTATCTCTCTATCTATCTAATATCTCTATAGTGGGGAAAATAAGTATTCGATACACTGCCGATTTTGCAAGTTTTCCCACCTACAAAGAATGGAGAGGTCTGTAATTTTTATCGTAGGTCACTTCACCTTTGAGAGACAGAATCTAAAAAAATAAAAACCAGAAAATTACATTGTATAATTTTTACATAATTAATTTGCATTTTATTGCATGAAATAAGTATTTGATACAATAGAAAAACAGAACTTAATATTTGGTCCAGAAACCTTTGTTTGCAGTTACAGAGGTCAGACGTTTCCTGTAGTTCTTGACCAGGTTTGCACACACTGCAGCAGGGATTTTGGCCCCCTCCTCCATACAGATCTTTTCCAGATCTTTCAGGTTTCAGGGCTGTCGCTGCGCAACATTGAGTTTCAGCTCCCTCCAAAGATTTTCTTTTGGGTTCAGGTCTGGAGACTGGCTAGGTCACTCCAGGACCTTGAAATGCTTCTTACGGAGATGCTCCTTAGTTTCCCTGGCTGTGTGTTTCTGGTCATTGTCATGCTGGAAAACCCAGCCACGACCCATCTTCAATGCTCTTACTGAGGGAAGGAGGTTGTGGGCCAAAATCTTGTGATACATGACCCCATCCATCTTCCCTTCAATACAATGCAGGCATCCTGTCCCCTTTGCAGAAAAGCACCCCAAAGTATGATGTTTCCCCCACCATGTTTCATGGTTGGGATGGTGTTCTTGGGGTTGTACTCATCCTTCTTCTTCCTCCAAACACAAGTGGAGTTGATACCAAAATGTTCTATTTTGGTTTCATCTGAACACATGACCTTCTCCATTTTTATTAATGCAGCAATGCTGGGATTCACCATTTAAAAATGCAGGTGCATAATTTTTACATGTATTTTTTCACACTCCCCATAGAACTCTAAATAAAGGAGAGATAAAATGCACACAAAAAATGTACAATTTCACAGCATATCAGTGGACATAAGTTTTCATGAAACCACATCCACATTACTTGAATTGTCAAACAGTGGATTTTCTGAAGTAAAAAAACACAGCATTTACTCTACGTGTGAACATGGCCTTAGGGTCAGACAGCACATTTAATCACGCCAGTCCATTATTGAGCTGCTGGTTCTGCCCCGATCTCCTAGATCATATAGATAATTCTGCAAATGCGAAGATTAGAAGAACTTGTGAAGATTACAAGACGGCAAATGTCACCTGCGACTGATGATTGAAAGCTGCTACAATAGAGCCGCTTGTAAGGTTTTCTGCATCGGTGTCATCGGAGTCGCATTTACCGTGACGAGATCTGACAAAGGCGAGGCTGACATCTTACCATAGTCATCATCTAAATGATAGAGAACAGATACACGTAATGATAGATGCATCCCACCGAAAGTGCGCGAACAGACAGCCAGAATACAGTGTGACAACATTAATTGCTTTGACATTTATTAATAACGTTCGTTTGTTTCATTCGCTTACAATGGACGCGAGAAGGTTGATTGCTGAACTATTAGGGAACGTAGGAGCATGACCCCCTCCCCCGCACTGCAGCTAACGAGGATTGTCAATAGTAATTAGTTACATTGTCAAGCTTTTAGTGTAATTAAAACATTGTACCAAAACACAAGAGATGTCATGTACAAAGATAGGTTGGATTTTCCAGTCATTTCTTGCTTGAAGTCTTTTTTGATTTTAGTCAGAGGATTGAGTGTTCTTCCAAGGTGGCAATCAAATTTTCAGAAGAAAATGGTTGACACATTGCCTAAAGTTATTATAGTTGTTACTTGCTTCATATAGAAAAGGTATTAAAATAGAGTCGTTAGCATAGAAGGCTGTCCACCATGCTTAACCTTTCCACAGCTCTCTTTCTGATCGTTACACACTCGCTATATAGGCCAATAACCAATAGATTTCCTACCTAATCAAAGTGTTAACTCTTAGGCTGTGTGCCCACGATGCGTTTTTTTAAGCGTTTCCGCAGCAGCAAAAATGCCGCAGAAACGCTTAAAAACTCATGGTAGAAGGTCTGCCATGTTCCCCTATGATAATCCGCATGTGCTGTGCACATGCTGCGGAAATTTCCGCTGCGGATTATCATTGCTGAAAACAACGCAGCACTACCAATTATTTTGCGCAAGCGCTGCGTTTTCGCCGCCATTGACTTGAATTGGAACACATGGAATCCGCATCACTGCATCTGTACATGCGGAATCCAAGCATTTCAATGTGTGAATGGTACCCGGGTCTGGAGGACAGGAGAGTCTCCTCTGGATCCGGGTACCATAGAACCTGTAAAAAAAAAGAATAAAATAAAAAATAAACATTATACTTACCTTCTGATGGCCCGCGGTGCGCTTGTCTTCGCTTGCCGGCAGATCGCGGTGGACTGAAGGACCTGCGCTGACGTCATTTAGTCATGTGACGGGTCACGCGACGCTGACGTCGGCAGGTCCTTTAGTGTACTGCGAGCATCCGGCAAGCCAGGACGGAGCGAATAAAGATGGGGGGGGCCATCAGAAGGTAAGTATAGATTTATTTTTTACCATTCTTTTACGGCCACACTATATAAATCCATGCCGTTTGCATGGATTTATATAGTGTGACCAAGTTATCAAACACTTTCTGAGTGAAGCTAAAATCGCTTGGAAAGCGCTTGTCAACCCGCATGCGGAAATGCATGTGAAGAACGCTTCACTTCTGCTTGTCCCTGGCAGGAAAACGCATGTACAATCCGCATGTACAATCCACATGTACAATCCGCATGTGTTTTTTCGGCCAGGGAGATGCAGAAACGCTCAGGAAAAAATCCGGAGCATTTCTGCTTGTGGGCACATAGCCTTATGGGTAATGCAAAAGGCGCTGTGTCCTCTGTCACCGAGTCCCTCCCGCTGCTTTTCTGTGCATTATTTTGCAGTGGCAACCATATTGCTTCTGTGACTTCACTTTCACGGGGCAGAAAGCCCAGCTCAGACAGCAAGTCACTGCCTGAGTATTCAGCTAGTTGGCATCCTTGCCATTACTGTGGGCTTCTCGCTACATTATTTAGCCTACACTTAAACATTGGACTTTATTGCAAACCAAGCACTTCTACACCTGCTCCTAGTTGCTGGACTAACTCTGCTACATTGCTGGACCAGTTCTGCGCTTGTAATTCCATTGCAAACCAAGCTCTGTTACAGCTGCTCTTCATCACTATGTTACCTCTGCTATATCTCTAAGGCCGGTTTCAAACGTCCGTATATTTACGGTACTGGAAAAAACGGTACCAGAGATATCCGTGTCCCGTGTGTCCGTGTGTGTCACATGTGTGGCAACCGTGTACCGCATCTGGATCACACTGACCACCTGGGATTCAGTGTAGAGTTAGTGCTGTTCCCAAGTGCCGGGTGCTGAACGCTGCCCTCATCATGGTTCCCTTCCGGCGCTGCGATCAGCACCAGCAGGGACAATGATGAGGGAAGTAGTAGTCTGCTCCCGCAGTATCCCTGTGTAAAAATAAGAATAAAATAATAAAATCCATGTACTCACCTGTCCGGAGATGTCCCCCGCTGTAATCCTCTGACTGCTGACGCCGAGGAGCCGGGGAGAATCAGTTGCTCCAGCGAGCGGGCCCCGAAGCTGAGCTCAGGAGCGGTGTCCTGTCACTCATTGAGCGCAGCTCCGGAGCGGCTCATTTTCCCCAGCTCCTCTGCGTAAGCAGTCAGAGGATTACAGCAGGGGACATCTCTGGACAGTGAATACATGGATTTTATTATTTTATTCTTATTTTTACATAGGGACACTGTTGGAGCAGACACTAGTACCCTCATCATTTTCCCTGCTGGTGCTGATCGCAGCGCCGGAAGGGAACCATGATGAGTTCAGTGTTCAGAACCCGGCGTTTGGGAACAGCGCTAACTGTACACTGATTCACAGGCGCCGGTACGTGTCACACGGATGACACATGGATGTCATCCCCGTGGGATGTTTTGCGGACCGTGCATCCACAAGAAAACGGACATGTCAGCGTGAGGAGCACATGGACACATGGTTTGTGGAAACACACTGACATGTGCACAGACCCATTCCTATGAATGGGTCTGCTTGTGCCAGTGTCTCCGGTACGTGTGGAAACTGTCCCCACTCGTACCGGAGACACTGACGTGTGAAAGAGCCCTAAACCAGTAGATAGAAACTGGTGTACGGCACTCTGGTTGGTGGTGCACGAGTAAAGGTTCCAACCCATAAAATGCAAATTATTAGAATACTCAGCACTCAGAATTAATTCAAAAGAAAGTTTATATATTTTTTTTTATAAAAAGAAAAATTATAAACTTTCTTTTGAATTAATTCTGAGTGCCGAGTATTCTAATAATACCTCTAAGCCAGTTAGGCTTTTGAACTCTATAGCAAACCCAGCTCTCCTACACCTCTTCCTCATCACTGAGTCAGCTCTGCTGCATCACTTGCCCTACTGCTTTAAATCTGGTGTAACTCAACTCAGCTGTGTAGGTTGCCGTAACTCCAACTCTGCATTATCATGGCTCACAACTCTTATTCACTAGTTGATGTAGTTCCAACTCTGCCTCATCAACCTCTGCTGTTCCTACTGATGCCCCTGCTGCACCAAGGCCATCTGTCCAAGCTGGAAAATAACTGTTTACTCAGATCAGGGATTTAAAAAATCAGCCTTGCGGGGTAAAAACTATCATAAAGCCTCATATTCATTTTTTCAATACTTCTCTTGTGATGCACCTGCTCTCTAGATTGCTATTTCTCAAGTCGTATGCCATCTAGCATAGGACTTTCCATGACTAGAGCCATCCAGGTTCCGCTATGATTGTACTTTCTCGCTCTAAGAGTCCAAAGTCAGCTACACAGGTTGCTTGTATAGTAGGGACCCCCTTAATTCCTATGAGCTCCAATTTCTATCATAAATTCCAGTGAATAGATAAAATAGACTAAAATGGAGAAGTGGCACTGGCAGCATTGTGGCAGCTGCGTCAAGGAAGATGCCACATTCCTGCTTATAACTACTACTCCCACTATTGTTTGATCAGTATAATGGCAGGATCCCCCCGGACGATTTTTCCCTCCTCTATATTAGTGTATTGTTTGCAGATACGGACGATTATTCATGTACCCTCCATTGTAATGTCATCATGAGAGATCTATTTTCATACTGCGATAAGTGATTGCTTATTGTTCTGTCAACGCACACAGTACACTCATATAAACATCGACAAATGTTACAGAGGAGCCAAATAGACAAAGACGTAAACTTCAAAGAGATCCAGAATGTTTACATGTAGATATGTCCTGTCTTCACGATCAGTCAGATAAATCTGAACATATTGTACAGTGATAGTAAAAGATGTACAAGTGTCTGCTCTCCGCAGTATTCTGTACAGAAGGCCATATTGAAGGTGCAGCCTATCCATTCACTAGAGAGCAGTGACATCACTGAGAATGAAGCCTATCCATTCACTAGAGAGCTGTGACATCACTGAGAATGAAGCCTATCCATTCACTAGAGAGCGGTGACATCACTGAGAATGCAGCCTATCCACTCACTAGAGAGCGGTGACATCACTGAGAATGAAGCCTATCCATTCACTAGAGAGCAGTGACATCACTGAGAATGAAGCCTATCCATTCACTAGAGAGCGGTGACATCACTGAGAATGCAGCCTATCCACTCACTAGAGAGCGGTGACATCACTGAGAATGCAGTCTATCCATTCGCTAGAGAGCAGTGACATCACTGAGAATGCAGCCTATCCACTCACTAGAGAGCAGTGACATCACTGAGAATGAAGCCTATCCATTCACTAGAGAGCGGTGACATCACTGAGAATGAAGCCTATCCTTTCACTAGAGAGCGGTGACATCACTGAGAATGCAGCCTATCCATTCACTAGAGAGCAGTGACATCACTGAGAATGCAGTCTATCCATTCACTAGAGAGCAGTGACATCACTGAGAATGCAGCCTATCCATTCACTAGAGAGCAGTGACATCACTGAGAATGCAGCCTATCCAATCACTAGAGAGCAGTGGCATCACTGAGAATGCAGCCTATCCATTCACTAGAGAGCAGTGGCATCACTGAGAATGCAGCCTATCCATTCACTAGAGAGCAGTGACATCACTGAGAATGCAGTCTATCCATTCACTAGAGAGCAGTGACATCACTGAGAATGCAGCATATCCATTCACTAGAGAGCAGTGACATCACTGAGAATGCAGCCTATCCAATCACTAGAGAGCAGTGGCATCACTGAGAATGCAGCCTATCCATTCACTAGAGAGCAGTGGCATCACTGAGAATGCAGCCTATCCATTCACTAGAGATCAGTGATATCACTGAGAATGCAGCCTATCCATTCACTAGAGAGCAGTAACATCACTGAGAATTCAGCCTATCCATTCACTAGAGAGCAGTGACATCACTGAGAATGCAGCCTATCCATTCACTAGAGAGCAGTGACATCACTGAGAATGCAGTCTATCCATTCACTAGAGGGCAGTGACATCACTGAGAATGCAGCCTATCCATTCACTAGAGACCAGTGACATCACTGAGAATGCAGCCTATCCAATCACTAGAGAGCAGTGGCATCACTGAGAATGCAGCCTATCCATTCACTAGAGAGCAGTGGCATAACTGAGAATGCCGCCTATCCATTCACTAGAGAGCAGTGACATCACTGAGAATGCAGTCTATCCATTCACTAGAGAGCAGTGACATCACTGAGAATGCAGCATATCCATTCACTAGAGAGCAGTGACATCACTGAGAATGCAGCCTATCCATTCACTAGAGAGCAGTGACATCACTGAGAATGCAGTCTATCCATTCACTAGAGGGCAGTGACATCACTGAGAATGCAGCCTATCCATTCACTAGAGACCAGTGACATCACTGAGAATGCAGCCTATCCAATCACTAGAGAGCAGTGGCATCACTGAGAATGCAGCCTATCCATTCACTAGAGAGCAGTGGCATAACTGAGAATGCCGCCTATCCATTCACTAGAGAGCAGTGACATCACTGAGAATGCAGTCTATCCATTCACTAGAGAGCAGTGACATCACTGAGAATGCAGCATATCCATTCACTAGAGAGCAGTGACATCACTGAGAATGCAGCCTATCCAATCACTAGAGAGCAGTGGCATCACTGAGAATGCAGCCTATCCATTCACTAGAGAGCAGTGGCATCACTGAGAATGCAGCCTATCCATTCACTAGAGAGCAGTGACATCACTGAGAATGCAGCCTATCCATTCACTAGAGATCAGTGACATCACTGAGAATGCAGCCTATCCATTCACTAGAGAGCAGTGACATCACTGAGAATGCAGCCTATCCATTCACTAGAGAGCAGTGACATCACTGAGAATGCAGCCTATCCATTCACTAGAGAGCAGTGACATCACTGAGAATGCAGTCTATCCATTCACTAGAGGGCAGTGACATCACTGAGAATGCAGCCTATCCATTCACTAGAGACCAGTGACATCACTGAGAATGAAGCCTATCCATTACTAGAGAGCAGTGACATCACTGAGAATGCAGCCTATCCATTCACTAGAGAGCAGTGACATCACTGAGAATGAAGCCTATCCATTCACTAGAGAGCAGGTGACATCACTGAGAATGCAGCCTATCCATTACTAGAGAGCACTGACATCACTGAGAATGCAGCCTATCCATTCACTAGAGAGAGGTGACATCACTGAGAATGCAGCCTATCCAATGACTAGAGAGCGGTGACATCACTGAGAATGCAGCATATCCATTCACTAGAGAGCAGTGACATCACTGAGAATGCAGCCTATCCATTCACTAGAGATCAGTGACATCACTGAGAATGCAGCCTATTCATTCACTAGAGATCAGTGACATCACTGAGAATGCAGCCTATCCTTTCACTAGAGAGTTGTGACATCACTGAGAATGCAGCCTATCCATTCACTAGAGAGTAGTGACATCACTGAGAATGCAGCCTATCCATTCACTAGAGAGCAGGGACATCACTGAGAATGCAGCCTATCCATTCACTAGAGAGTAGTGACATCACTGAGAATGCAGCATATCCATTCACTAGAGAGCAGTGACATCACTGAGAATGCAGCCTATCCATTCACTAGAGAGCAGTGAAATTACTGAGAATGCAGCCTATCCATTCACTAGAGAGCAGTGACATCACTGAGAATGCAGCCTATCCATTCACTAGAGAGTTGTGACATCACTGAGAATGCAGCCTATCCATTCACTAGAGAGCTGTGACATCACTGAGAATGCAGCCTATCCATTCACCAGAGAGCGGTGACATCACTGAGAATGCTGCCTATCCATTCACTAGAGAGCGGTGACATCACTGAGAATACAGCCTATCCATTCACTAGAGACCAGTGACATCACTGAGAATGCATCTTATCAATTCACTAGAGACCAGTGACATCACTGAGAATGCATCTTATCAATTCACTAGAGAGCGGTGACATCACTGAGAATGCAGCCTATCCAATCACTAGAGAGCGGTGACATCACTGAGAATGCAGCCTATCCATTCACTAGAGAGCGGTGACATCACTGAGAATGCATCTTATCAATTCACTAGAGAGCGGTGACATCACTGAGAATGCAGCCTATCCATTCACTAGAGAGCGGTGACATCACTGAGAATGCAGCTTATCCATTCACTAGAGAGTTGTGACATCACTAAGAATGCAGCCTATCCAGTCACTAGAGAGCTGTGACATCACTGAGAATGCAGCCTATCCATTCACTAGAGAGCGGTGACATCACTGAGAATGCAGCCTATCCATTCACTAGAGAGTTGTGACATCACTGAGAATGCAGCCTATCCATTCACTAGAGAGCGGTGACATCATTGAGAATGCAGCCTATCCATTCACTAAAGAGCAGTGACATCACTGAGAATGCAGCCTATCCATTCACTAGAGAGTTGTGACATCACTGAGAATGCAGCCTATCCATTCACTAGAGAGCAGTGACATCACTGAGAATGCAGCATATCCATTCACTAGAGAGCGGTGACATCACTGAGAATGCTGCCTATCCATTCACTAGAGAGAGGTGACATCACTGAGAATGCAGCCTATTGTTAGAACCCTCCTGTTAGTTTTTTATATCTTGTGTTTTGCGGTCACGTGACCAGCTGCCTATATATTCCAGCTCCGCCCTTCTGGCTTTGCTGGACTTCAGTGTCTTTTGCCTGTCTCTCTACCCAGGTGCTTCGGTGCCTATCTCTGTCTAGTTTGCATGGTCCTCTGGGACCTCTAGTACTTTTTGTCAGTTTGTCTTTTTGCTCTGCAGCAACTTCTGTTAGGAGGTGTCCCATTATTGTCCCAGTCCTTAGTTCTTTTAGGGACCCCTCCCTTTATTCTATAGGTCTCCGTTCAGACTAGCCGAGGACGAAGGCGGGTCTGTTCACAAGGAACAGGCTGCCCGCTACATCGTAGGGATTCACCTTAGTCTTACTGTAGGGACAGCTTTTCCCATTCTATCCTTAGTTGATGTTGCAGATCATAACACCTATCCATTCACTAGAGAGCAGTGACATCACTGAGAATGCAGCCTATCCATTCAATAGAGATCGGTGACATCACTGAGAATGCAGCCTATCCATTCACTAGAGATCAACGGTGACATCACTGAGAATGCAGCCTATCCATTCACTAGAGAGCAGTGACATCACTGAGAATGCAGCCTATCCATTCACTAGAGAGTTGTGACATCACTGAGAATGCAGCCCATCCATTCAATACAGAGAGGTGACATCACTGAGAATGCAGCATATCCATTCACCAGAGTGTTGTGACATCACTGAGAATGCAGCCTATCCATTCACTAGAGAGCAGAGACATCACTGAGAATGCAGCCTATCCATTCACTGAAGAGCGGTGACATCACTAAGAACGCAGCCTATCCATTCACTAGAGAGCAGTGACATCACTGAGAATGCAGCCTATCCATTCACTGAAGAGCAGTGACATCACTGAGAATACAGCCTATCCATTCACTAGAGAGCAGTGACATCACTGAGAATGCAGCCTATCCGTTCACTAGAGAGTGATGACAACACTGAGAATGCAGCCTATCCATTCACTAGAGAGTTGTGACATCACTGAGAATGCTGCCTATCCATTCACTAGAGAGCAGTGACATCACTGAGAATGCAGCCTATCCATTCACTAGAGAGCAGTGACATCACTGAGAATGCAGCCTATCCATTCACTAGAGAGCGGTGACATCACTGAGAATGCAGCCTATCCATTCACTAGAGAGCGGTGACATCACTGAAAATGCAGCCTATCCATTCACTAGAGAGCAGAGACATCACTGAGAATGCAGCCTATCCATTCACTAGAGAGCAGAGACATCACTGAGAATGCAGCCTATGTGTTCACTAGAGAGCAGAGACATCACTGAGAATGCAGCCTATCCATTCACTAGAGAGCGGTGACATCACTGAGAATGCAGCCTATCCATTCACTAGAGAGCAGTGACATCACTGAGAATGCAGCCTATCTGTTCACTAGAGAGTGATGACATCACTGAGAATGCAGCCTATCCAGTCACTAGAGAGCATAGACATCACTGAGAATGCAACCTATCCATTCACTAGAGAGCAGTGACATAACTGCGAATGCAGACTATCCATTCAATAGAGAGCAGTGACATCACTGAGAATGCAGCCTATCCGTTCACTAGAGAGCGGTGACATCACTGAGAATGCAGCCTATCCATTCACTAGAGAGAGAGGTGGGATCACTGAGAATGCAGCCGATCCATTCACTAGAGAGCGGTAAAATAACTGAGAATGCAGGCTATCCATTCACTAGAGAGCAGTGACATCACTGAGAAGGCAGCCTAATCATCACAAGAGAGCGGAGACATCACTGAGAATGCAGCCTATCCATCACTAGAGAGCGGTGACATCACTGAGAATGCAGCCTATCCATTCACTAGAGAGCAGAGACATCACTGAGAATGCAGCCTATCGTTCACTAGAGAGCGGTGACATCACTGAGACTGCTGCCTATTTATTCACTAAAGAGAGAGGTGGCATCACTGAGAATGCAGCCTATCCACTCACTAGAGAGCGGTGACATCACTGAGAAGGCAGACAATCCTTTCACTAAAGAGCAGTGACATCACTGAGAATACGGCCTATCCATTCACTAGAGAGCAATAACATCACTGAAAATACAACCTATCCATTCACTAGAGAGCGGTGAAATCACTGAGAATGCAGCCTATCCATTCACTAGAGAGCAGTGACATCACTGAGAATGCGGCCTATCCATTCACTAGAGAGCAGTGACATCACTGAGAATGCAGCCTATCCATTCACTAGAGAGTTGTGACATCACTGAGAATACAGCCTATCCATTCACTAGAGAGCGTTGTCATCACTGAGAATGCAGCCTATCCATTCACTAGAGAGCAGTGACATCACTGAAAATGCAACCTATCCATTCACTACAGAGCGGTGACATCACTGAGAATGCAGCCTATGCATTCACTAGAGAGCAGTGACATCACTGAGAATGCAGCCTATCCATTCACGAAAGAGTGGTGACATCATTGAGAATGCAGCCTATCCATCACTAGAGAGCAGTGACATCACTGAGAATGCAGCCTATCGATTCACTAGAGAGCGGTGACATCAAAGAGAATGCAGCCTATTCATTCACCAGAGAGCGGTGACATCACTGAGAATGCAGTCTATCCATTCACTATAGAGCAGAGACATCACTGAGAATGCAGCCTATCCATTCACTAGAGAGCACTGACATCGCTGAGAATGCAGCCTATCCATTCACTAGAGAGCGGTGACATCACTGAGAATGCAGCCTTTATATTCACTAGAGAGCAGAGACATCACTGAGAATGCAGCCTATCTATTCCCTCGAGAGCGGTGACATCACTGAGAATGCAGCCTATCCATTCACTAGAGAGCTGTGACATCACTGAGAATGCAGCCTATCCATTCACTAGAGAGCGGAGACATCACTGAGAATGCAGCCTTTATATTCACTAGAGAGCGGTGACATCACTGAGAATGCAGCCTATCTATTCACTAGAGAGCGGAGACATCACTGAAAATGTAGCCTTTATATTCACTAGAGAGCAGAGACATCACTGAGAATGCAGCCTTTATATTCACTAGAGAGCGGTGACATCACTGATAATGCAGACTATCCATTCACTAGACAGCGGCCACATCACGTAGAATGCAGCCTATCCATTCACTAGAGAGCGGTGACATCACTGAGAATGCAGCCTATCCATTCACTAGAGAGCGGAGACATCACGGAGAATGCAGCCTATCCATTCACTAGAGAGCGGAGACATCACTGAGAATGCAGCCTATCCAATCACTAGAGAGCGGTGACATCACTGAGAATGCAGCCTATCCATTCACTAGAGAGCTATGACATCACTGAGAATGCAGCCTATCCATTCACTAGAGAGCGGAGACATCACTGAGAATGCAGCCTATCCAATCACTAGAGAGCGGTGACATCACTGAGAATGCAGCTGATCCATTCATTAGAGAGCGCAGATATCACTGAGAATGCAGCCTATCCCTTCCCTAGAGATCAGTGACATCACTGAGAATGCAGTCTATCCATTCACTAGAGAGAGGTGACATCACTGAGAATGCAGCTTATCCATTCACTAGAGAGCGGTGACATCAATGAGAATGCAGCCTATCCATTCACTAGAGAGCAGTGACATCACTGAGAATGCAGCCTATCCATTCACTAGAGAGCGGTGACATCAATGAGAATGCAGCCTATCCATTCACTAGAGAGCAGTGACATCACTGAGAATGCAGCCTATCCATTCACTAGAGAGCAGTGACATCACTGAAAATGCAACCTATTCATTCACTAGAGAGCGATGACATCACTGAGAATGCAGCCTATCCATTCACTAGAGAGCAGTGACATCACTGAGAATGCAGCCTATCCATTCACTAAAGAGAGGTGACATCATTGAGAATGCAGCCTATCCATCACTAGAGAGCAGTGACATCTTTGAGAATGCAGCCTATCCATCACTAGAGAGCAGTGACATAATTGAGAATGCAGGCTATCCATCACTAGAGAGCAGTGACATCACTGAGAATGCTGCCTATCCATTCACTAGAGAGCGGTGACATCACTGAGAATGCTGCCTATCCATTCACTAGAGAGCGGTGACATCACAGAGAATGCAGCCTATCCATTCACTAGAGAGCGGTGACATCACATAGAATGCAGCCTATCTATTTCCTAAAGAGCGGAGACATCACTGAGAATGCAGCCTATCCATTCACTAGAGAGCTATGACATCACTGAGAATGCAGCCTATCCATTTACTAGAGAGTGGAGACATCACTGAGAATGCAGCCTATCCAGTCACTAGAGAGTGGTGACAACACTGAGAATGCAGCCTATCCATTCACTAGAGAGCTGTGACATTACTGAGAATGCAGCCTATCCATTCACTAGAGAGCGGAGACATCACTGAGAATGCAGCCTATCCAATCACTAGAGAGTGGTGACATCACTGAGAATGCAGCTTATCCATTCATTAGAGAGCGGAGACATCACTGAAAATGCATCCCATGCATTTGTAGCACCCTGAGGACTCGGCTGCTACAGGGGTATTGCACCTCACTCCAGAGGTGTGGTATTCCACTCCCGGGTAAGGATGGAGTGTGGGACTGAGCTCAGTAGGCTGCATGCACTACATACATCCCATTTCCGGGGGACAGAACTACGGTACTCCCACCAAGTAAATGTGCAGGTACGACAGCGTCTGTCCCTGGCTGGAGTGGGAGGGGGGGTGGAACATCCCAGTAGTGTAGGGGCAGATAGGGGAGGGGTTCTGGGCATAGAGATAGGAGCCCATTGGGTGCTGGTCACCTGGGCTCACACATAGAGGGAGTATATATGGTGGGCACCATCTTAGGACAGGGTCAGTCAGTCAGTCTGAGGAGAAGCTGAAGGAGAGTTCAGCCAGGAGGGCTGACTAGGAGCTGTGGCTCCGGCTGGGCCCAGCTCCAGGGCCAGGCTTGTAGTGGGGAGGAAGAAGGAAGGCCCAGAGACGCAGAAAAGAGGGAACCCTAAGATCCCACGAGTGAGCTAAAAAGGGTGAAGGGTTGGCAGAAGAGGGCACCGGATCCCAAGCTGGCGGAGGCAAAAGTAACCCTTAACCAGGAACCGGAGGTCGTGGGCAAGCTTTGCCACGACCCTCACCACATCCACCAGGAAGGTACACCAAGAGTAGGGTCAGGAAAGCCAGAGAAGGTTTTACCATAGAAGGCCCAAGGGAACCGGACAAAGGTGGATCCCTGGTGGGGACGGCCAGGAGAAAGAGAGAGAGAGGGAAGCTCAGGACCACGCTCCGGAACTGCCTGGGGGTTGGCCGAGTCCAGCACCTGGTGGATGCAGCACGGCTCGGGTGGTCACTCAAGGCCAGAGTGACTGAAGGAACACCTGTGAGTAAAAACCCTGAAACTGCATCTCACGTCTCTGACTCTCCTTTCTGCACTATCACTACCCCCATCATCTACACCTGCTGCCCTAAGGCCATACCCCTCCCGTTGGGGGTTATACCATCCCAGCTGCACCATCCTTCCACCGGCCTCAGCGGACTGTTCTGCAGCGGCGGCCTTGTGACCGCAAATCAACGGGTGGCGTAGTCGACACAGAAACAACATCTACCAAGACTGCCACACACTTAGTTTGACACCCTGGGCACGGACCGGGTTACCGCCACGAGACTACTACCCCCATCTGATCCGGCTCCCGGTAAGCCCCCGTGCGCGCGATGCCGCACGACACAGCAGGCCCAGGGGCGCGTCAACTTTGGCGTAGTCGGCAGGATTACGTGCCCGCAACCGAAGGGTACTGCGTGCCTGAAGAGAAGTTCACATTTACCGAAAAAAGGAGTCTCCCGCCAATTCCAGAGGGTCCCCGCCATCGGACGCCATCTCGGATCGTTTCCCGCCGTTTGCCCGCCATCTGCAGTCTTTTCCCGCCGTCCACGGAGTTTCCCGCCATTGGGAGACGGTTCCCGCCATCTGAGAAGATTTCCCGCCCTGGCAAAGCGGACGCCATTATGGGCGTGCCAGAGGGTGGTAAGAGACGACCTCCCATCGTGGGCCTGGTCCCAGAAGAGCGCCAAAAGCAAGGACCGCCCCCACCAGCAGAGACTGCAATGATAGAGATGTCCATCAGCGTGGGGGGACTGCCCCTGGAACTGACAATCACCAAGTTGCCCCAGGACCGCCCTCAGTGTGGGCGGATCAAGAACAAAAGAGTGAGGATGGGTGCAGCCTGGGAGAGTCTGGAGAGGTCGCACCCGGAGATGGAGGGAGAGTCAGGCAGCACCGACCCTGTGGTCAGGAGCCTGTTGCAAGTCACCACCCCACAAGACCTGGTGGAGATCCTAGCACAGCTCCCCCGAGACCGGGAGCGTGCACAGACCGCGCTGGAGGGCCTCGCACGGAGGATGGCCCAGGTGCAGCAAGAAACGCTGACTGAGTGGAGTAGGGAGATGGCCCAGCAGGCTGGAACCCGCCAGCGGAGCACGCCACCCGAGACGAGGAGTCTGACCGCCTCTGAGGATGGTGCAGGAGGAATGAAGGCCGGAGACGACGCCGTGGAAGGAGCTGAAGAGACGGAGGCAGGTAAAGGGGACGTCACTACCCCAAGCCTAGAAACCGCGAGCCTGCCCCAGCTCCCCGTCGCAGAGCCCGAAATTCCCCCTACAGTGCCCGTCGCTGCACCGCCACCGCTACAGACTAGGCCTCAAGTAGGCGCCGCGGCCACGCCCCCTGTGACGTCACGCGCCTCAACCCCGAGCGCGGCCAAGCAGGAGACGCCACCGGCCTGGTCGCAGGGCCGAGTACCCCCGGGCGCCGCAGTTCCAACAGAGCCCTCTATCTCCACCAAGTCACTGGCCTGGTCGCAAGGTCGAGTGCCCCCGGGCGCCGCCGTCTCCACAGTGCCCTTTACCTTTAGAGCACCACCGGCCTGGTCGCAAGGCCTGGTGAATTCGGGCGCCGCTACTACCACCGCGCCCTCAACCCACAAAGTCCT
The DNA here is from genome assembly GCF_046119375.1 of Phyllobates terribilis. Classification (NCBI taxonomy): domain Eukaryota; kingdom Metazoa; phylum Chordata; class Amphibia; order Anura; family Dendrobatidae; genus Phyllobates; species Phyllobates terribilis. The sequence goes on from NW_027362768.1 coordinate 172,023,650, forward strand.
ACCCTTGGGTGAAGACCTGTTCGCCCAGCACACTTGCCCGGATGGGCAGCCCTTTGAGTGGCCACCGGAGTACCTCCATCCCCGACTCCGGAAGGAAAGGCCTCTGTGTGAGCCTCTGATTCCGGCTCCGGCGCCCGCCAAGATCACTCCGCTCCCGTTGGAGGAGGCCCAATTCGAATGGGACCCCACTGGAGAAAACCTCATCGGCTTCACCCACGAGACCCGGGCGGCCGCAGCCCAGCGAGCAGAGTGCTGCCGGCAACAGCTGGAGGTCTTCGACCGGGAACGGCGAGAGAGGCGGGTCCGCGAGGAGCGGCTGCAAGTCCAGAGTGCGGAGCAGAAGAGCCGGACCAGACGAAACCCCCGTGCAGCCCATGGTCCCCGCGCCACCGGGACCGTAATCAAGTTTCAACTGCAGCACGGTTGGGGTTTTATCCGGGACCACAGAACCCCCGGCGACGTCTTTGTCACCCGCAGGGACGTCGAGAGCCATCTGCCGGAGGGACACAGAGGTCGTGACCTTTACCTGGGTGACGAGGTCACCTTCACCCGGCATCAGTGTGCCAAAGGTCCATATGCTCTTCATGTGCACCGATTGACCGAGGAAGAGCTACAGAGCAAGAAGGATCAAGAGGACCCGGACGGGTTTGAAGGTTACCCGCAGGAAGGAGCAGGAGGACGCCGTTACTAAAGTACGGTACAGTGAAACTGTAAATAGTTACCCGTAAGGGTACAAGAACTGTTACCTGTAAAGTATAGTCCCCGTTGGGACCAGCAAACTGTTACCCGTGTGTCCCTATCCCTTAACAGGCTGAGGATTGTGAGCAGCCATCCCTTTATCCCCACTGGCCGAGGACTGAGAGCGGCCATACCCTTGTATATAGTTGCGCTTCCTAAAGCGCCCCCTACTGGTTTTATAAGGAACTGTTTTTGTACTGTTGCACTTTTACCTGGTCACAAGTGCACAGTGGCCAGAAGAACAAGAACATTTTATAAGAAGAGTATTATATCAAAAAGGTCTTATAATATAAGAAGTTACCCGTAATGTTATGTTGCTGATAATGTTTATAATGTTTTATATATTCGTGTATGTTTTGAAAAATTTTGTATGTTTGCATGTTTTGCTCTTTTACAGCCCGAGGACGTGCTGTGATTTACCAGGGGGGAATGTAGCACCCTGAGGACTCGGCTGCTACAGGGGTATTGCACCTCACTCCAGAGGTGTGGTATTCCACTCCCGGGTAAGGATGGAGTGTGGGACTGAGCTCAGTAGGCTGCATGCACTACATACATCCCATTTCCGGGGGACAGAACTACGGTACTCCCACCAAGTAAATGTGCAGGTACGACAGCGTCTGTCCCTGGCTGGAGTGGGAGGGGGGGTGGAACATCCCAGTAGTGTAGGGGCAGATAGGGGAGGGGCTCTGGGCATAGAGATAGGAGCCCATTGGGTGCTGGTCACCTGGGCTCACACATAGAGGGAGTATATATGGTGGGCACCATCTTAGGACAGGGTCAGTCAGTCAGTCTGAGGAGAAGCTGAAGGAGAGTTCAGCCAGGAGGGCTGACTAGGAGCTGTGGCTCCGGCTGGGCCCAGCTCCAGGGCCAGGCTTGTAGTGGAGAGGAAGAAGGAAGGCCCAGAGACGCAGAAAAGAGGGAACCCTAAGATCCCACGAGTGAGCTAAAAAGGGTGAAGGGTTGGCAGAAGAGGGCACCGGATCCCAAGCTGGCGGAGGCAAAAGTAACCCTTAACCAGGAACCGGAGGTCGTGGGCAAGCTTTGCCACGACCCTCACCACATCCACCAGGAAGGTACACCAAGAGTAGGGTCAGGAAAGCCAGAGAAAGTTTTACCATAGAAGGCCCAAGGGAACCGGACAAAGGTGGATCCCTGGTGGGGACGGCCAGGAGAAAGAGAGAGAGAGGGAAGCTCAGGACCACGCTCCGGAACTGCCTGGGGGTTGGCCGAGTCCAGCACCTGGTGGATGCAGCACGGCTCGGGTGGTCACTCAAGGCCAGAGTGACTGAAGGAACACCTGTGAGTAAAAACCCTGAAACTGCATCTCACGTCTCTGACTCTCCTTTCTGCACTATCACTACCCCCATCATCTACACCTGCTGCCCTGAGGCCATACCCCTCCCGTTGGGGGTTATACCATCCCAGCTGCACCATCCTTCCACCGTCCTCAGCGGACTGTTCTGCAGCGGCGGCCTTGTGACCGCAAATCAACGGGTGGCGTAGTCGACACAGAAACAAAATCTACCAAGACTGCCACACACTTAGTTTGACACCCTGGGCACGGACCGGGTTACCGCCACAAGACTACTACCCCCATCTGATCCGGCTCCGGGTAAGCCCCCGTGCGCGCGATGCCGCACGACACAGCAGGCCCAGGGGGGCGTCACATTCACTAGAGAGCAGTGACATCACTGAGAATGCAGCCTATCCATTCACTATAGAGCGGTGACATCACTGAGAACACAGCCTATTTATTCACTAGAGAGCGTTGTCATCACTGAGAATGCAGCCTATCCATTCACTAGAGAGCAGTGACATCACTGAAAATGCAACTTATCCATTCAATATAGAGCGGTGACATCACTGAGAATGCAGCCTATGCATTCACTAGAGAGCAGTGACATCACTGAGAATGCTGCCTATCCATTCACTAGAGAGCGGTGACATCACTGAGAATGCTGCCTATCCATTCACTAGAGAGCGGTGACATCACAGAGAATGCAGCCTATCCATTCACTAGAGAGCGGTGACATCACATAGAATGCAGCCTATCTATTTCCTAAAGAGCGGAGACATCACTGAGAATGCAGCCTATCCATTCACTAGAGAGCTATGACATCACTGAGAATGCAGCCTATCCATTTACTAGAGAGTGGAGACATCACTGAGAATGCAGCCTATCCAATCACTAGAAAGTGGTGACAACACTGAGAATGCAGCCTATCCATTCACTAGAGAGCTGTGACATCACTGAGAATGCAGCCTATCCATTCACTAGAGAGCGGAGACATCACTGAGAATGCAGCCTATCCAATCACTAGAGAGTGGTGACATCACTGAGAATGCAGCTTATCCATTCATTAGAGAGCGGAGACATCACTGAAAATGCATCCTATGCATTCACTAGAGAGCAGTGACATCACTGAGAATGCAGCCTATCCATTCACTATAGAGCGGTGACATCACTGAGAACACAGCCTATTTATTCACTAGAGAGCGTTGTCATCACTGAGAATGCAGCCTATCCATTCACTAGAGAGCAGTGACATCACTGAAAATGCAACTTATCCATTCAATATAGAGCGGTGACATCACTGAGAATGCAGCCTATGCATTCACTAGAGAGCAGTGACATCACTGAGAATGCAGCCTATCCATTTACTAGAGAGTGGAGACATCACTGAGAATGCAGCCTATCCAATCACTAGAGAGCGGTGACATCACTGAGAATGCAGCCTATCCATTCACTAGAGAGCTGTGACATCACTGAGAATGCAGCCTATACATTCACTAGAGAGCGGAGACATCACTGAGAATGCAGCCTATCCAATCACTAGAGAGCAGTGACATCACTGAGAATGCAGCTTATCCATTCATTAGAGAGCGGAGACATCACTGAAAATGCATCCTATGCATTCAATAGAGAGCAGTGACATCACTGAGAATGCAGCCTATCCATTCACTAGAGAGCGGTGACATCACTGAGAACACAGCCTATTTATTCACTAGAGAGCGTTGTCATCACTGAGAATGCAACCTATCCATTCACTAGAGAGCAGTGACATCACTGAAAATGGAACTTATCCATTCAATATAGAGCGGTGACATCACTGAGAATGCAGCCTATCCATTCACTAGAGAGCTGTGACATCACTGAGAATGCAGCCTATCCATTCACTAGAGAGAGGAGACATCACTGAGAATGCAGCCTATCCAATCACTAGAGAGCGATGACATCACTGAGAATGCAGCTTATCCATTCATTAGAGAGCGGAGACATCTCTGAAAATGCATCCTATGCATTCACTAGAGAGCAGTAACATCACTGAGAATGCAGCCTATCCATTCACTAGAGAGCGGTGACATCACTGAGAACACAGCCTATTTATTCACTAGAGAGCGTTGTCATCACTGAGAATGCAGCCTATCCATTCACTAGAGAGCAGTGACATCACTGAAAATGCAACTTATCCATTCAATATAGAGCGGTGACATCACTGAGAATGCAGCCTATGCATTCACTAGAGAGCAGTGACATCACTGAGAATGCAGCCTATCCATTCACTAGAGAGCGGTGACATCACTGAGAATGCAGCCTATCAATCACTAGAGAGCAGTGACATCACTGAGAATGCAGCCTATTTATTCACTAGAGAGCGGTGACATAATTGAGAATTCAGCCTATCCATTCACGAAAGAGCAGAGACATCACTGAGAATGCAGCCTATCCCTTCACTAGAGAGCACTGACTTCACTGAGAATGCAGCCTATCCATTCACTAGAGAGCAGTGACATCACTGAGAATGCAGCCTTTATATTCACTAGAGAGCAGAGACATCACTGAGAATGCAGCCTATCCATTCACTAGAGAGCAGTGACATCACTGAGAATGCAGCCTATCCATTCAATAGAGAGCGGAGACATCACTGAGAATGCAGCCTTTATATTCACTAGAGAGCGGTGACATCAATGAGAATGCAGCCTATCTATACTCTAGAGAGCGGAGACATCACTGAGAATGTAGCCTTTATATTCACTAGAGAGCAAAGACATCACTGAGAATGCAGCCTTTATATTCACTAGAGAGCGGTGACATCACTGAGAATGCAGCCTATCCATTCACTAGAGAGCGGAGACATCACTGAGAATGCAGCCTTTATATGCACTAGACAGCTGTGACATCACTGAGAATGCAGCCTATCCATTCACTTGAGAGCGGAGACATCACTGAGAATGCAGCCTTTATATTCACTGGAGAGCAAAGACATCACTCAGAATGCGGCCTTTATATTCACTAGAGAGCGGTGACATCACTGAGAATGCAGCCTTTATATTCACTAGAGAGCGGTGACATCACTGAGAATGCAGCCTATGTATTCCCTAGAGAGCGGTGACATCACTGACAATGCAGTCTATCCATTCACTAGAGAGTGGTGACATCACTGAGAATGCAGCCTATCCATTCACTAGAGAGCGGTGACATCACAGAGAATGCAGCCTATCCATTCACTAGAGAGCGGTGACATCACTGAGAATGCATCCTATCCATTCACTAGAGAGCGGTGACATCACTGAAAATGCAGCCTATCCATTCACTAGAGAGCAGTGACATCACTAAGAATGCAGCCTATCCATTCACTAGAGAGCTGTGACATCACTGAGAATGCAGCTTATCCATTCATTAGAGAGCGGAGACATCACTGAAAATGCATCCTATGCATTCACTAGAGAGCAGTGACATCACTGAGAATGCAGCCTATCCATTCACTAGAGAGCGGTGACATCACTGAGAACACAGCCTATTTATTCACTAGATAGCGTTGTCATCACTGAGAATGCAGCCTATCCATTCACTAGAGATCAGTGACATCACTGAAAATGCAACTTATCCATTCAATATAGAGCGGTGACATCACTGAGAATGCAGCCTATCCATTCACTAAAGAGCGGTGACATCACTGAGAATGCAGCCTATCCATTCACTAAAGAGCGGTGACATCACTGAGAATGCAGCCTATCCATCACTAGAGAGCAGTGACATCACTGAGAATGCAGCCTATTCATTCTCTAGAGTGCGGTGACATAATTGAGAATTCAGCCTATCCATTCATTATAGAGCAGAGAGATCACTGAGAATGCAGCCTATCCCTTCACTAGAGAGCGGTGACATCACTGAGAATGCTGCCTATCCGTTCACTAGAGAGCGGTGACATCACAGAGAATGCAGCCTATCCATTCACTAGAGAGCGGTGACATCACATAGAATGCAGCCTATCTATTTCCTAAAGAGCGGAGACATCACTGAGAATGCTGCCTATCCATTCACTAGAGAGCTATGACATCACTGAGAATGCAGCCAATCCATTTACTAGACAGTGGAGACATCACTGAGAATGCAGCCTATCCAATCACTAGAGAGTGGTGACAACACTGAGAATGCAGCCTATCCATTCACTAGAGAGCTGTGACATCACTGAGAATGCAGCCTATCCATTCACTAGAGAGCGGAGACATCACTGAGAATGCAGCCTATCCAATCACTAGAGAGCGGTGACATCACTGAGAATGCAGCTTATCCATTCATTAGAGAGCGGAGACATCACTGAAAATGCATCCTATGCATTCACTAGAGAGCAGTGACATCACTGAGAATACAGCCTATCCATTCACTAGAGAGAGGTGACATCACTGAGAATGCAGCTTATCCATTCACTAGAGAGCGGTGACATCAATGAGAATGCAGCCTATCCATTCACTAGAGAGCAGTGACATCACTGAGAATGCAGCCTATCCATTCACTAGAGAGCAGTGACATCACTGAAAATGCAACCTATTCATTCACTAGAGAGCGATGACATCACTGGGAATGCAGCTTATCCATTCACTAGAGAGCAGTGACATCACTGAGAATGCAGCCTATCCATTCACTAAAGAGAGGTGACATCATTGAGAATGCAGCCTATCCATCACTAGAGAGCAGTGACATCTTTGAGAATGCAGCCTATCCATCACTAGAGAGCAGTGACATAATTGAGAATGCAGGCTATCCATCACTAGAGAGCAGTGACATCACTGAGAATGCTGCCTATCCATTCACTAGAGAGCAGTGACATCACAGAGAATGCAGCCTATCCATTCACTAGAGAGCGGTGACATCACATAGAATGCAGCCTATCTATTTCCTAAAGAGCGGAGACATCACTGAGAATGCTGCCTATCCATTCACTAGAGAGCTATGACATCACTGAGAATGCAGCCTATCCATTCACTAGAGAGCTATGACATCACTGAGAATGCAGCCTATCCATTTACTAGACAGTGGAGACATCACTGAGAATGCAGCCTATCCAATCACTAGAGAGTGGTGACAACACTGAGAATGCAGCCTATCCATTCACTAGAGAGCTGTGACATCACTGAGAATGCAGCCTATCCATTCACTAGAGAGCGGAGACATCACTGAGAATGCAGCCTATCCAATCACTAGAGAGCGGTGACATCACTGAGAATGCAGCTTATCCATTCATTAGAGAGCGGAGACATCACTGAAAATGCATCCTATGCATTCACTAGAGAGCAGTGACATCACTGAGAATGTAGCCTATCCATTCACTAGAGAGAGGTGACATCACTGAAAATGCAACCTATTCATTCACTAGAGAGCGATGACATCACTGAGAATGCAGCCTATCCATTCACTAGAGTGCAGTGACATCACTGAGAATGCAGCCTATCCATTCACTAGAGAGCAGTGACATCACTGAAAATGCAACTTATCCATTCAATATAGAGCGGTGACATCACTGAGAATGCAGCCTATGCATTCACTAGAGAGCAGTGACATCACTGAGAATGCAGCCTATCCATTTACTAGAGAGTGGAGATATCACTGAGAATGCAGCCTATCCAATCACTAGAGAGCGGTGACATCACTGAGAATGCAGCCTATCCATTCACTAGAGAGCTGTGACATCACTGAGAATGCAGCCTATACATTCACTAGAGAGTGGAGATATCACTGAGAATGCAGCCTATCCAATCACTAGAGAGCAGTGACATCACTGAGAATGCAACTTATCCATTCATTAGAGAGCGGAGACATCACTGAAAATGCATCCTATGCATTCAATAGAGAGCAGTGACATCACTGAGAATGCAGCCTATCCATTCACTAGAGAGCGGTGACATCACTGAGAACACAGCCTATTTATTCACTAGAGAGCGTTGTCATCACTGAAAATGCAGCCTATCCATTCACTAGAGAGCAATGACATCACTGAAAATGGAACTTATCCATTCAATATAGAGCGGTGACATCACTGAGAATGCAGCCTATCCATTCACTAGAGAGCTGTGACATCACTGAGAATGCAGCCTATCCATTCACTAGAGAGCGGAGACATCACTGAGAATGCAGCTTTTCCATTCATTAGAGAGCGGAGACATCACTGAAAATGCATCCTATGCATTCACTAGAGAGCAGTGACATCACTGAGAATGCAGCCTATCCATTCACTAGAGAGCGGTGACATCACTGAGAACACAGCCTATTTATTCACTAGAGAGCGTTGTCATCACTGAGAATGCAGCCTATCCATTCACTAGAGAGCAGTGACATCACTAAGAATGCAGCCTATCCATTCACTAGAGAGCTGTGACATCACTGAGAATGCAGCCTATCCATTCACTAGAGAGCGGAGACATCACTGAAAATACATCCTATGCATTCACTAGAGAGCAGTGACATCACTGAGAATGCAGCCTATCCATTCACTAGAGAGCGGTGACATCACTGAGAACACAGCCTATTTATTCACTAGATAGCGTTGTCATCACTGAGAATGCAGCCTATCCATTCACTAGAGATCAGTGACATCACTGAAAATGCAACTTATCCATTCAATATAGAGCGGTGACATCACTGAGAATGCAGCCTATGCATTCACTAGAGAGCAGTGACATCACTGAGAATGCAGCCTATCCATTCACTAAAGAGCTGTGACATCACTGAGAATGCAGCCTATCCATCACTAGAGAGCAGTGACATCACTGAGAATGCAGCCTATTCATTCACTAGAGAGCGGTGACATAATTGAGAATTCAGCCTATCCATTCATTATAGAGCAGAGAGATCACTGAGAATGCAGCCTATCCGTTCACTAGAGAGCGGTGACATCACAGAGAAGGCAGCCTATCCATTCACTAGAGAGCGGTGACATCACATAGAATGCAGCCTATCTATTTCCTAAAGAGCGGAGACATCACTGAGAATGCTGCCTATCCATTCACTAGAGATCAGTGACATCACTGAGAATGCAGCCTATCCATTTACTAGACAGTGGAGACATCACTGAGAATGCAGCCTATCCAATAACTAGAGAGTGGTGACAACACTGAGAATGCAGCCTATCCATTCACTAGAGAGCTATGACATCACTGAGAATGCAGCCTATCCATTCACTAGAGAGCGGAGACATCACTGAGAATGCAGCCTATCCAATTACTAGAGAGCGGTGACATCACTGAGAATGCAGCTTATCCATTCATTAGAGAGCGGAGACATCACTGAAAATGCATCCTATGCATTCACTAGAGAGCAGTGACATCACTGAGAATGCAGCCTATCCATTCACTAGAGAGAGGTGACATCACTGAGAATGCAGCTTATCCATTCACTAGAGAGCGGTGACATCAATGAGAATGCAGCCTATCCATTCACTAGAGAGCAGTGACATCACTGAGAATGCAGCCTATCCATTCACTAGAAAGCAGTGACATCACTGAAAATGCAACCTATTCATTCACTAGAGAGCGATGACATCACTGGGAATGCAGCCTATCCATTCACTAGAGAGCAGTGACATCACTGAGAATGCAGCCTATCCATTCACTAAAGAGAGGTGACATCATTGAGAATGCAGCCTATCCATCACTAGAGAGCAGTGACATCTTTGAGAATGCAGCCTATCCATCACTAGAGAGCAGTGACATAATTGAGAATGCAGGCTATCCATCACTAGAGAGCAGTGACATCACTGAGAATGCTGCCTATCCATTCACTAGAGAGCGGTGACATCACTGAGAATGCTGCCTATCCATTCACTAGAGAGCGGTGACATCACAGAGAATGCAGCCTATCCATTTACTAGAGAGAGGTGACATCACATGGAATGCAGCCTACCTATTTCCTAAAGAGCGGAGACATCACTGAGAATGCAGCCTATCCATTCACTAGAGAGTGGAGACATCACTGAGAATGCAGCCTATCCAATCACTAGAGAGTGGTGACAACACTGAGAATGCAGCCTATCCATTCACTAGAGAGCTGTGACATCACTGAGAATGCAGCCTATCCATTCACTAGAGAGTGGAGACATCACTGAGAATGCAGCCTATCCAATCACTAGAGAGCGGTGACATCACTGAGAATGCAGCTTATCCATTCATTAGAGAGCGGAGACATCACTGAAAATGCATCCTATGCATTCACTAGAGAGCAGTGACATCACTGAGAATGCAGCCTATCCATTCACTAGAGAGCGGTGACATCACTGAGAACACAGCCTATTTATTCACTAGAGAGCGTTGTCATCACTGAGAATGCAGCCTATCCATTCACTAGAGAGCAGTGACATCACTAAGAATGCAGCCTATCCATTCACTAGACAGCTGTGACATCACTGAGAATGCAGCTTATCCATTCATTAGAGAGCGGAGACATCACTGAAAATGCATCCTATGCATTCACTAGAGAGCAGTGACATCACTGAGAATGCAGCCTATCCATTCACTAGAGAGCGGTGACATCACTGAGAATGCAGCCTATCCAATGACTAGAGAGCGGTGACATCACTGAGAATGCAGCATATCCATTCACTAGAGAGCGGAGACATCACTGAAAATGCAACTTATCCATTCAATATAGAGCGGTGACATCACTGAGAATGCAGCCTATGCATTCACTAGAGAGCAGTGACATCACTGAGAATGCAGCCTATCCATTCACTAAAGAGCGGTGACATCACTGAGAATGCAGCCTATCCATCACTAGAGAGCAGTGACATCACTGAGAATGCAGCCTATTCATTCACTAGAGAGCGGTGACATAATTGAGTATTCAGCCTATCCATTCATTATAGATCAGAGAGATCACTGAGAATGCAGCCTATCCCTTCACTAGAGAGCGGTGACATCACTGAGAATGCTGCCTATCCGTTCACTAGAGAGCGGTGACATCACAGAGAATGCAGCCTATCCATTCACTAGAGAGCGGTGACATCACATAGAATGCAGCCTATCTATTTCCTAAAGAGCGGAGACATCACTGAGAATGCTGCCTATCCATTCACTAGAGAGCTATGACATCACTGAGAATGCAGCCTATCCATTTACTAGACAGTGGAGACATCACTGAGAATGCAGCCTATCCAATCACTAGAGAGTGGTGACAACACTGAGAATGCAGCCTATCCATTCACTAGAGAGCTGTGACATCACTGAGAATGCAGCCTATCCATTCACTAGAGAGCGGAGACATCACTGAGAATGCAGCCTATCCAATCACTAGAGAGCGGTGACATCACTGAGAATGCAGCTTATCCATTCATTAGAGAGCGGAGACATCACTGAAAATGCATCCTATGCATTCACTAGAGAGCAGTGACATCACTGAGAATGCAGCCTATCCATTCACTAGAGAGAGGTGACATCACTGAGAATGCAGCTTATCCATTCACTAGAGAGCGGTGACATCAATGAGAATGCAGCCTATCCATTCACTAGAGAGCAGTGACATCACTGAGAATGCAGCCTATCCATTCACTAGAGAGCAGTGACATCACTGAAAATGCAACCTATTCATTCACTAGAGAGCGATGACATCACTGAGAATGCAGCCTATCCATTCACTAGAGTGCAGTGACATCACTGAGAATGCAGCCTATCCATTCACTAGAGAGCAGTGACATCACTGAAAATGCAACTTATCCATTCAATATAGAGCGGTGACATCACTGAGAATGCAGCCTATGCATTCACTAGAGAGCAGTGACATCACTGAGAATGCAGCCTATCCATTTACTAGAGAGCGGTGACATCACTGAGAATGCAGCCTATCCATCACTAGAGAGCTGTGACATCACTGAGAATGCAGCCTATACATTCACTAGAGAGCGGAGATATCACTGAGAATGCAGCCTATCCAATCACTAGAGAGCAGTGACATCACTGAGAATGCAACTTATCCATTCATTAGAGAGCGGAGACATCACTGAAAATGCATCCTATGCATTCAATAGAGAGCAGTGACATCACTGAGAATGCAGCCTATCCATTCACTAGAGAGCGGTGACATCACTGAGAACACAGCCTATTTATTCACTAGAGAGCGTTGTCATCACTGAGAATGCAGCCTATCCATTCACTAGAGAGCAGTGACATCACTGAAAATGCAACTTATCCATTCAATATAGAGCGGTGACATCACTGAGAATGCAGCCTATGCATTCACTAGAGAGCAGTGACATCACTGAGAATGCAGCCTATCCATTTACGAGAGAGTGGAGACATCACTGAGAATGCAGCCTATCCAATCACTAGAGAGCGGTGACATCACTGAGAATGCAGCCTATCCATTCACTAGAGAGCTGTGACATCACTGAGAATGCAGCCTATACATTCACTAGAGAGCGGAGATATCACTGAGAATGCAGCCTATCCAATCACTAGAGAGCAGTGACATCACTGAGAATGCAACTTATCCATTCATTAGAGAGCGGAGACATCACTGAAAATGCATCCTATGCATTCAATAGAGAGCAGTGACATCACTGAGAATGCAGCCTATCCATTCACTAGAGAGCGGTGACATCACTGAGAACACAGCCTATTTATTCACTAGAGAGCGTTGTCATCACTGAGAATGCAGCCTATCCATTCACTAGAGAGCAGTGACATCACTGAAAATGGAACTTATCCATTCAATATAGAGCGGTGACATCACTGAGAATGCAGCCTATCCATTCACTAGAGAGCTGTGACATCACTGAGAATGCAGCCTATCCATTCACTAGAGAGCGGAGACATCACTGAGAATGCAGCCTATCCAATCACTAGAGAGCGGTGACATCACTGAGAATGCAGCTTATCCATTCATTAGAGAGCGGAGACATCACTGAAAATGCATCCTATGCATTCACTAGAAAGCAGTGACATCACTGAGAATGCAGCCTATCCATTCACTAGAGAGCGGTGACATCACTGAGAACACAGCCTATTTATTCACTAGAGAGCGTTGTCATCACTGAGAATGCAGCCTATCCATTCACTAGAGAGCAGTGACATCACTGAAAATGCAAATTATCCATTCAATATAGAGCGGTGACGTCACTGAGAATGCAGCCTATGCATTTACTAGAGAGCAGTGACATCACTGAGAATGCAGCCTATCCATTCACTAGAGAGCGGTGACATCACTGAGAATGCAGCCTATCCATCACTAGAGAGCAGTGACATCACTGAGAATGCAGCCTATTTATTCACTAGAGAGCCATGACATAATTGAGAATTCAGCCTATCCATTCACGAAAGAGCAGAGACATCACTGAGAATGCAGCCTATCCCTTCACTAGAGAGCACTGACTTCACTGAGAATGCAGCCTATCCATTCACTAGAGAGCGGTGACATCACATAGAATGCAGCCTATCTATTTCCTAAAGAGCGGAGACATCACTGAGAATGCTGCCTATCCATTCACTAGAGAGCTATGACATCACTGAGAATGCAGCCTATCCATTTACTAGACAGTGGAGACATCACTGAGAATGCAGCCTATCCAATCACTAGAGAGTGGTGACAACACTGAGAATGCAGCCTATCCATTCACTAGAGAGCTGTGACATCACTGAGAATGCAGCCTATCCATTCACTAGAGAGCGGAGACATCACTGAGAATGCAGCCTATCCAATCACTAGAGAGCGGTGACATCACTGAGAATGCAGCTTATCCATTCATTAGAGAGCGGAGACATCACTGAAAATGCATCCTATGCATTCACTAGAGAGCAGTGACATCACTGAGAATGCAGCCTATCCATTCACTAGAGAGAGGTGACATCACTGAGAATGCAGCTTATCCATTCACTAGAGAGCGGTGACATCAATGAGAATGCAGCCTATCCATTCACTAGAGAGCAGTGACATCACTGAGAATGCAGCCTATCCATTCACTAGAGAGCAGTGACATCACTGAAAATGCAACCTATTCATTCACTAGAGAGCGATGACATCACTGAGAATGCAGCCTATCCATTCACTAGAGTGCAGTGACATCACTGAGAATGCAGCCTATCCATTCACTAGAGAGCAGTGACATCACTGAAAATGCAACTTATCCATTCAATATAGAGCGGTGACATCACTGAGAATGCAGCCTATTTATTCACTAGATAGCGTTGTCATCACTGAGAATGCAGCCTATCCATTCACTAGAGATCAGTGACATCACTGAAAATGCAACTTATCCATTCAATATAGAGCGGTGACATCACTGAGAATGCAGCCTATGCATTCACTAGAGAGCAGTGACATCACTGAGAATGCAGCCTATCCATTCACTAAAGAGCGGTGACATCACTGAGAATGCAGCCTATCCATCACTAGAGAGCAGTGACATCACTGAGAATGCAGCCTATTCATTCACTAGAGAGCGGTGACATAATTGAGTATTCAGCCTATCCATTCATTATAGATCAGAGAGATCACTGAGAATGCAGCCTATCCCTTCACTAGAGAGCGGTGACATCACTGAGAATGCTGCCTATCCGTTCACTAGAGAGCGGTGACATCACTGAGAATGCAGCCTATCCATTCACTAGAGAGCTATGACATCACTGAGAATGCAGCCTATCCATTTACTAGACAGTGGAGACATCACTGAGAATGCAGCCTATCCAATCACTAGAGAGTGGTGACAACACTGAGAATGCAGCCTATCCATTCACTAGAGAGCTGTGACATCACTGAGAATGCAGCCTATCCATTCACTAGAGAGCGGAGACATCACTGAGAATGCAGCCTATCCAATCACTAGAGAGCGGTGACATCACTGAGAATGCAGCTTATCCATTCATTAGAGAGCGGAGACATCACTGAAAATGCATCCTATGCATTCACTAGAGAGCAGTGACATCACTGAGAATGCAGCCTATCCATTCACTAGAGAGAGGTGACATCACTGAGAATGCAGCTTATCCATTCACTAGAGAGCGGTGACATCAATGAGGATGCAGCCTATCCATTCACTAGAGAGCAGTGACATCACTGAGAATGCAGCCTATCCATTCACTAGAGAGCAGTGACATCACTGAAAATGCAACCTATTCATTCACTAGAGAGCGATGACATCACTGAGAATGCAGCCTATCCATTCACTAGAGTGCAGTGACATCACTGAGAATGCAGCCTATCCATTCACTAGAGAGCAGTGACATCACTGAAAATGCAACTTATCCATTCAATATAGAGCGGTGACATCACTGAGAATGCAGCCTATGCATTCACTAGAGAGCAGTGACATCACTGAGAATGCAGCCTATCCATTTACTAGAGAGTGGAGACATCACTGAGAATGCAGCCTATCCAATCACTAGAGAGCGGTGACATCACTGAGAATGCAGCCTATACATTCACTAGAGAGCGGAGATATCACTGAGAATGCAGCCTATCCAATCACTAGAGAGCAGTGACATCACTGAGAATGCAACTTATCCATTCATTAGAGAGCGGAGACATCACTGAAAATGCATCCTATGCATTCAATAGAGAGCAGTGACATCACTGAGAATGCAGCCTATCCATTCACTAGAGAGCGGTGACATCACTGAGAACACAGCCTATTTATTCACTAGAGAGCGTTGTCATCACTGAGAATGCAGCCTATCCATTCACTAGAGAGCAGTGACATCACTGAAAATGCAACTTATCCATTCAATATAGAGCGGTGACATCACTGAGAATGCAGCCTATGCATTCACTAGAGAGCAGTGACATCACTGAGAATGCAGCCTATCCATTTACGAGAGAGTGGAGACATCACTGAGAATGCAGCCTATCCAATCACTAGAGAGCGGTGACATCACTGAGAATGCAGCCTATCCATTCACTAGAGAGCTGTGACATCACTGAGAATGCAGCCTATACATTCACTAGAGAGCGGAGATATCACTGAGAATGCAGCCTATCCAATCACTAGAGAGCAGTGACATCACTGAGAATGCAACTTATCCATTCATTAGAGAGCGGAGACATCACTGAAAATGCATCCTATGCATTCAATAGAGAGCAGTGACATCACTGAGAATGCAGCCTATCCATTCACTAGAGAGCGGTGACATCACTGAGAACACAGCCTATTTATTCACTAGAGAGCGTTGTCATCACTGAGAATGCAGCCTATCCATTCACTAGAGAGCAGTGACATCACAGAAAATGGAACTTATCCATTCAATATAGAGCGGTGACATCACTGAGAATGCAGCCTATCCATTCACTAGAGAGCTGTGACATCACTGAGAATGCAGCCTATCCATTCACTAGAGAGCGGAGACATCACTGAGAATGCAGCCTATCCAATCACTAGAGAGCGGTGACATCACTGAGAATGCAGCTTATCCATTCATTAGAGAGCGGAGACATCACTGAAAATGCATCCTATGCATTCACTAGAAAGCAGTGACATCACTGAGAATGCAGCCTATCCATTCACTAGAGAGCGGTGACATCACTGAGAACACAGCCTATTTATTCACTAGAGAGCGTTGTCATCACTGAGAATGCAGCCTATCCATTCACTAGAGAGCAGTGACATCACTGAAAATGCAAATTATCCATTCAATATAGAGCGGTGACGTCACTGAGAATGCAGCCTATGCATTTACTAGAGAGCAGTGACATCACTGAGAATGCAGCCTATCCATTCACTAGAGAGCGGTGACATCACTGAGAATGCAGCCTATCCATCACTAGAGAGCAGTGACATCACTGAGAATGCAGCCTATTTATTCACTAGAGAGCCATGACATAATTGAGAATTCAGCCTATCCATTCACGAAAGAGCAGAGACATCACTGAGAATGCAGCCTATCCCTTCACTAGAGAGCACTGACTTCACTGAGAATGCAGCCTATCCATTCACTAGAGAGCGGTGACATCACATAGAATGCAGCCTATCTATTTCCTAAAGAGCGGAGACATCACTGAGAATGCTGCCTATCCATTCACTAGAGAGCTATGACATCACTGAGAATGCAGCCTATCCATTTACTAGACAGTGGAGACATCACTGAGAATGCAGCCTATCCAATCACTAGAGAGTGGTGACAACACTGAGAATGCAGCCTATCCATTCACTAGAGAGCTGTGACATCACTGAGAATGCAGCCTATCCATTCACTAGAGAGCGGAGACATCACTGAGAATGCAGCCTATCCAATCACTAGAGAGCAGTGACATCACTGAGAATGCAGCTTATCCATTCATTAGAGAGCGGAGACATCACTGAAAATGCATCCTATGCATTCACTAGAGAGCAGTGACATCACTGAGAATGCAGCCTATCCATTCACTAGAGAGCGGTGACATCACTGAGAACACAGCCTATTTATTCACTAGAGAGCGTTGTCATCACTGAGAATGCAGCCTATCCATTCACTAGAAAGCAGTGACATCACTGAAAATGCAACTTATCCATTTACTAGAGAGTGGAGACATCACTGAGAATGCAGCCTATCCAATCACTAGAGAGCGGTGACATCACTGAGAATGCAGCCTATCCATTCACTAGAGAGTGGAGACATCACTGAGAATGCAGCCTATCCAATCACTAGAGAGCAGTGACATCACTGAGAATGCAGCCTATTCATTCACTAGAGAGCGGTGACATAATTGAGAATTCAGCCTATCCATTCATTATAGAGCAGAGAGATCACTGAGAATGCAGCCTATCCCTTCACTAGAGAGCGGTGACATCACTGAGAATGCTGCCTATCCGTTCACTAGAGAGCGGTGACATCACAGAGAAGGCAGCCTATCCATTCACTAGAGAGCGGTGACATCACATAGAATGCAGCCTATCTATTTCCTAAAGAGCGGAGACATCACTGAGAATGCTGCCTATCCATTCACTAGAGAGCTATGACATAACTGAGAATGCAGCCTATCCATTTACTAGACAGTGGAGACATCACTGAGAATGCAGCCTATCCAATAACTAGAGAGTGGTGACAACACTGAGAATGCAGCCTATCCATTCACTAGAGAGCTGTGACATCACTGAGAATGCAGCCTATCCATTCACTAGAGAGCGAAGACATCACTGAGAATGCAGCCTATCCAATCACTAGAGAGCGGTGACATCACTGAGAATGCAGCTTATCCATTCATTAGAGAGCGGAGACATCACTGAAAATGCATCCTATGCATTCACTAGAGAGCAGTGACATCACTGAGAATGCAGCCTATCCATTCACTAGAGAGAGGTGACATCACTGAGAATGCAGCTTATCCATTCACTAGAGAGCGGTGACATCAATGAGAATGCAGCCTATCCATTCACTAGAGAGCAGTGACATCACTGAGAATGCAGCCTATCCATTCACTAGAGAGCAGTGACATCACTGAAAATGCAACCTATTCATTCACTAGAGAGCGATGACATCACTGGGAATGCAGCCTATCCATTCACTAGAGAGCAGTGACATCACTGAGAATGCAGCCTATCCATTCACTAAAGAGAGGTGACATCATTGAGAATGCAGCCTATCCATCACTAGAGAGCAGTGACATCTTTGAGAATGCAGCCTATCCATCACTAGAGAGCAGAGACATAATTGAGAATGCAGGCTATCCATCACTAGAGAGCAGTGACATCACTGAGAATGCTGCCTATCCATTCACTAGAGAGCGGTGACATCACTGAGAATGCTGCCTATCCATTCACTAGAGAGCGGTGACATCACAGAGAATGCAGCCTATCCATTTACTAGAGAGAGGTGACATCACATAGAATGCAGCCTACCTATTTCCTAAAGAGCGGAGACATCACTGAGAATGCAGCCTATCCATTCACTAGAGAGTGGAGACATCACTGAGAATGCAGCCTATCCAATCACTAGAGAGTGGTGACAACACTGAGAATGCAGCCTATCCATTCACTAGAGAACTGTGACATCACTGAGAATGCAGCCTATCCATTCACTAGAGAACTGTGACATCACTGAGAATGCAGCCTATCCATTCACTAGAGAACTGTGACATCACTGAGAATGCAGCCTATCCATTCACTAGAGAGCGGAGACATCACTGAGAATGCAGCCTATCCAATCACTAGAGAGCGGTGACATCACTGAGAATGCAGCTTATCCATTCATTAGAGAGCGGAGACATCACTGAAAATGCATCCTATGCATTCACTAGAGAGCAGTGACCTCACTGAGAATGCAGCCTATCCATTCACTAGAGAGCGGTGACATCACTGAGAACACAGCCTATTTATTCACTAGAGAGCGTTGTCATCACTGAGAATGCAGCCTATCCATTCACTAGAGAGCAGTGACATCACTAAGAATGCAGCCTATCCATTCACTAGAGAGCTGTGACATCACTGAGAATGCAGCTTATCCATTCATTAGAGAGCGGAGACATCACTGAAAATGCATCCTATGCATTCACTAGAGAGCAGTGACATCACTGAGAATGCAGCCTATCCATTCACTAGAGAGCGGTGACATCACTGAGAACACAGCCTATTTATTCACTAGATAGCGTTGTCATCACTGAGAATGCAGCCTATCCATTCACTAGAGATCAGTGTCATCACTGAAAATGCAACTTATCCATTCAATATAGAGCGGTGACATCACTGAGAATGCAGCCTATGCATTCACTAGAGAGCAGTGACATCACTGAGAATGCAGCCTATCCATTCACTAAAGAGCGGTGACATCACTGAGAATGCAGCCTATCCATCACTAGAGAGCAGTGACATCACTGAGAATGCAGCCTATTCATTCACTAGAGAGCGGTGACATAATTGAGAATTCAGCCTATCCATTCATTATAGAGCAGAGAGATCACTGAGAATGCAGCCTATCCCTTCACTAGAGAGCGGTGATATCACTGAGAATGCTGCCTATCCGTTCACTAGAGAGCGGTGACATCACAGAGAATGCAGCCTATCCATTCACTAGAGAGCGGTGACATCACTGAGAATGCTGCCTATCCATTCACTAGAGAGCTATGACATCACTGAGAATGCAGCCTATCCATTTACTAGACAGTGGAGACATCACTGAGAATGCAGCCTATCCAATCACTAGAGAGTGGTGACAACACTGAGAATGCAGCCTATCCATTCACTAGAGAGCTGTGACATCACTGAGAATGCAGCCTATCCATTCACTAGAGAGCGGAGACATCACTGAGAATGCAGCCTATCCAATCACTAGAGAGCGGTGACATCACTGAGAATGCAGCTTATCCATTCATTAGAGAGCGGAGACATCACTGAAAATGCATCCTATGCATTCACTAGAGAGCAGTGACATCACTGAGAATGCAGCCTATCCATTCACTAGAGAGAGGTGACATCACTGAGAATGCAGCTTATCCATTCACTAGAGAGCGGTGACGTCAATGAGAATGCAGCCTATTCATTCACTAGAGAGCAGTGACATCACTGAGAATGCAGCCTATCCATTCACTAGAGAGCAGTGACATCACTGAAAATGCAACCTATTCATTCACTAGAGAGCGATGACATCACTGAGAATGCAGCCTATCCATTCACTAGAGTGCAGTGACATCACTGAGAATGCAGCCTATCCATTCACTAGAGAGCAGTGACATCACTGAAAATGCAACTTATCCATTCAATATAGAGCGGTGACATCACTGAGAATGCAGCCTATGCATTCACTAGAGAGCAGTGACATCACTGAGAATGCAGCCTATCCATTTACTAGAGAGTGGAGACATCACTGAGAATGCAGCCTATCCAATCACTAGAGAGCGGTGACATCACTGAGAATGCAGCCTATCCATTCACTAGAGAGCTGTGACATCACTGAGAATGCAGCCTATACATTCACTAGAGAGCGGAGATATCACTGAGAATGCAGCCTATCCAATCACTAGAGAGCAGTGACATCACTGAGAATGCAACTTATCCATTCATTAGAGAGCGGAGACATCACTGAAAATGCATCCTATGCATTCACTAGAAAGCAGTGACATCACTGAGAATGCAGCCTATCCATTCACTAGAGAGCGGTGACATCACTGAGAACACAGCCTATTTATTCACTAGAGAGCGTTGTCATCACTGAGCATGCAGCCTATCCATTCACTAGAGAGCAGTGACATCACTGAAAATGGAACTTATCCATTCAATATAGAGCGGTGACATCACTGAGAATGCAGCCTATCCATTCACTAGAGAGCTGTGTCATCACTGAGAATTCAGCCTATCCATTCACTAGAGAGCGGAGACATCACTGAGAATGCAGCCTATCCAATCACTAGAGAGCGGTGACATCACTGAGAATGCAGCTTATCCATTCATTAGAGAGCGGAGACATCACTGAAAATGCATCCTATGCATTCACTAGAAAGCAGTGACATCACTGAGAATGCAGCCTATCCATACACTAGAGAGCGGTGACATCACTGAGAACACAGCCTATTTATTCACTAGAGAGCGTTGTCATCACTGAGAATGCAGCCTATCCATTCACTAGAGAGCAGTGACATCACTGAAAATGCAAATTATCCATTCAATATAGAGCGGTGACGTCACTGAGAATGCAGCCTATGCATTCACTAGAGAGCAGTGACATCACTGAGAATGCAGCCTATCCATTCACTAGAGAGCGGTGACATCACTGAGAATGCAGCCTATCCATCACTAGAGAGCAGTGACATCACTGAGAATGCAGCCTATTTATTCACTAGAGAGCCATGACATAATTGAGAATTCAGCCTATCCATTCACGAAAGAGCAGAGACATCACTGAGAATGCAGCCTATCCCTTCACTAGAGAGCACTGACTTCACTGAGAATGCAGCCTATCCATTCACTAGAGAGCGGTGACATCACATAGAATGCAGCCTATCTATTTCCTAAAGAGCGGAGACATCACTGAGAATGCTGCCTATCCATTCACTAGAGAGCTATGACATCACTGAGAATGCAGCCTATCCATTTACTAGACAGTGGAGACATCACTGAGAATGCAGCCTATCCAATCACTAGAGAGTGGTGACAACACTGAGAATGCAGCCTATCCATTCACTAGGGAGCTGTGACATCACTGAGAATGCAGCCTATCCATTCACTAGAGAGCGGAGACATCACTGAGAATGCAGCCTATCCAATCACTAGAGAGCAGTGACATCACTGAGAATGCAGCTTATCCATTCATTAGAGAGCAGAGACATCACTGAAAATGCATCCTATGCATTCACTAGAGAGCAGTGACATCACTGAGAATGCAGCCTATCCATTCACTAGAGAGCGGTGACATCACTGAGAACACAGCCTATTTATTCACTAGAGAGCGTTGTCATCACTGAGAATGCAGCCTATCCATTCACTAGAGAGCAGTGACATCACTGAAAATGCAACTTATCCATTCAATATAGAGCGGTGACATCACTGAGAATGCAGCCTATCCATTTACTAGAGAGTGGAGACATCACTGAGAATGCAGCCTATCCAATCACTAGAGAGCGGTGACATCACTGAGAATGCAGCCTATCCATTCACTAGAGAGTGGAGACATCACTGAGAATGCAGCCTATCCAATCACTAGAGAGCGGTGACATCACTGAGAATGCATCCTATCCATTCACTAGAGAGCTGTGACATCACTGAGAATGCAGCCTATCCATTCACTAGAGAGCGGAGACATCACTGAGAATGCAGCCTATCCAATCACTAGAGAGCAGTGACATCACTGAGAATGCAGCTTATCCATTCATTAGAGAGCGGAGACATCACTGAAAATGCATCCTATGCATTCAATAGAGAGCAGTGACATCACTGAGAATGCAGCCTATCCATTCACTAGAGAGCGGTGACATCACTGAGAACACAGCCTATTTATTCACTCGAGAGCGTTGTCATCACTGAGAATGCAGCCTATCCATTCACTAGAGAGCAGTGACATCACTGAAAATGCAACTTATCCATTCAATATAGAGCGGTGACATCACTGAGAATGCAGCCTATCCATTCACTAGAGAGCTGTGACATCACTGAGAATGCAGCCTATCCATTCACTAGAGAGCGGAGACATCACTGAGAATGCAGCCTGTCCAATCACTAGAGAGCGGTGACATCACTGAGAATGCAGCTTATCCATTCATTAGAGAGCGGAGACATCACTGAAAATGCATCCTATGCATTCACTAGAGAGCAGTGACATCACTGAGAATGAATCCTATCCATTCACTAGAGAGCGGTGACATCACTGAGAACACAGCCTATTTAATCACTAGAGAGCAGTGACATCACTGAAAATGCAACTTATCCATTCAATATAGAGCGGTAACATCACTGAGAATGCAGCCTATGCATTCACTAGAGAGCAGTGACATCACTGAGAATGCAGCCTATCCATTCACTAAAGAGCGGTGACATCACTGAGAATGCAGCCTATCCATTCACTAGAGAGCGTAGACATCACTGAGAATGCAGCCTTTATATGCACTGGAGAGCTGTGACATCACTGAGAATGCAGCCTATCCATTTACTTGAGAGCGGAGACATCACTGAGAATGCAGCCTTTATATTCACTGGAGAGCAAAGACATCACTCAGAATGCGGCCTTTATATTCACTAGAGAGCGGTGACATCACTGAGAATGCAGCCTTTATATTCACTAGAGAGCGATGACATCACTGAGAATGCAGCCTATGTATTCCCTAGAGAGCGGTGACATCACTGAGAATGCAGTCTATCCATTCACTAGAGAGTGGTGACATCACTGAGAATGCAGCATATCCATTCACTAGAGAGCGGTGACATCACAGAGAATGCAGCCTATCCATTCACTAGAGAGCGGTGACATCACTGAGAATGCATCCTATCCATTCACTAGAGAGCGGTGACATCACTGAGAATGCAGCCTATCCATCACTGGAGAGCAGTGACATCTTTGAGAATGCAGCCTATCCATCACTAGAGAGCAGTGACATAAATGAGAATGCAGGCTATCCATCACTAGAGAGCAGTGACATCACTGAGAATGCTGCCTATCCATTCACTAGAGAGCGGTGACATCACTGAGAATGCTGCCTATCCATTCACTAGAGAGCGGTGACATCACAGAGAATGCAGCCTATCCATTCACTAGATAGAGGTGACATCACATAGAATGCAGCCTATCTATTTCCTAAAGAGCGGAGACATCACTGAGAATGCAGCCTATCCATTTACTAGAGAGTGGAGACATCACTGAGAATGCAGCCTATCCAATCACTAGAGAGTGGTGACAACACTGAGAATGCAGCCTATCCATTCACTAGAGAGCTGTGACATCACTGAGAATGCAGCCTATCCATTCACTAGAGAGCGGAGACATCACTGAGAATGCAGCCTATCCAATCACTAGAGAGCGGTGACATCACTGAGAATGCAGCTTATCCATTCATTAGAGAGCGGAGACATCGCTGAAAATGCATCCTATGCATTCACTAGAGAGCAGTGACATCACTGAGAATGCAGCCTATCCATTCACTAGAGAGCGGTGACATCACTGAGAACACAGCCTATTTATTCACTAGAGAGCGTTGTCATCACTGAGAATGCAGCCTATCCATTCACTAGAGAGCAGTGACATCACTGAAAATGCAACTTATCCATTCAATATAGAGCGGTGACATCACTGAGAATGCAGCCTATGCATTCACTAGAGAGCAGTGACATCACTGAGAATGCAGCCTATCCATTTACTAGAGAGTGGAGACGTCACTGAGAATGCAGCTTATCCAATCACTAGAGAGCGGTGACATCACTGAGAATGCAGCCTATCCATTCACTAGAGAGCGGTGACATCACTGAGAATGCAGCCTATACATTCACTAGAGAGCGGAGACATCACTGAGAATGCAGCCTATCCAATCACTAGAGAGCAGTGACATCACTGAGAATGCAGCTTATCCATTCATTAGAGAGCAGAGACATCACTGAAAATGCATCCTATGCATTCAATAGAGAGCAGTGACATCACTGAGAATGCAGCCTATCCATTCACTAAAGAGCGGTGACATCACTGAGAACACAGCCTATTTATTCACTAGAGAGCGTTGTCATCACTGAGAATGCAGCCTATCCATTCACTAGAGAGCAGTGACATCACTGAAAATGGAACTTATCCATTCAATATAGAGCGGTGACATCACTGAGAATGCAGCCTATCCATTCACTAGAGAGCTGTGACATCACTGAGAATGCAGCCTATCCATTCACTAGAGAGCGGAGACATCACTGAGAATGCAGCCTATCCAATCACTAGAGAGCGGTGACATCACTGAGAATGCAGCTTATCCTTTCATTAGAGAGCGGAGACATCACTGAAAATGCATCCTATGCATTCACTAGAGAGCAGTGACATCACTGAGAATGCAGCCTATCCATTCACTAGAGAGCGGTGACATCACTGAGAACACAGCCTATTTATTCACTAGAGAGCGTTGTCATCACTGAGAATGCAGCCTATCCATTCACTAGAGAGCAGTGACATCACTGAAAATGCAAATTATCCATTCAATATAGAGCGGTGACATCACTGAGAATGCAGCCTATGCATTCACTAGAGAGCAGTGACATCACTGAGAATGCAGCCTATCCATTCACTAGAGAGCGGTGACATCACTGAGAAGGCAGCCTATCCATCACTAGAGAGCAGTGACATCACTGAGAATGCAGCCTATTTATTCACTAGAGAGTGGTGACATAATTCAGAATTCAGCCTATCCATTCACTAGAGAGCACTGACTTCACTGAGAATGCAGCCTATCCATTCACTAGAGAGCGGTGACATCACATAGAATGCAGCCTATCTATTTCCTAAAGAGCGGAGACATCACTGAGAATGCTGCCTATCCATTCACTAGAGAGCTATGACATCACTGAGAATGCAGCCTATCCATTTACTAGACAGTGGAGACATCACTGAGAATGCAGCCTATCCAATCACTAGAGAGTGGTGACAACACTGAGAATGCAGCCTATCCATTCAGTAGAGAGCTGTGACATCACTGAGAATGCAGCCTATCCATTCACTAGAGAGCGGAGACATCACTGAGAATGCAGCCTATCCAATCACTAGAGAGCGGTGACATCACTGAGAATGCAGCTTATCCATTCATTAGAGAGCGGAGACATCACTGAAAATGCATCCTATGCATTCACTAGAGAGCAGTGACATCACTGAGAATGCAGCCTATCCATTCACTAGAGAGCGGTGACATCACTGAGAACACAGCCTATTTATTCACTAGAGAGCGTTGTCATCACTGAGAATGCAGCCTATCCATTCACTAGAGAGCAGTGACATCACAGAAAATGCAACTTATCCATTCAATATAGAGCGGTGACATCACTGAGAATGCAGCCTATCCATTTACTAGAGAGTGGAGACATCACTGAGAATGCAGCCTATCCAATCACTAGAGAGCGGTGACATCACTGAGAATGCAGGCTATCCATTCACTAGAGAGTGGAGACATCACTGAGAATGCAGCCTATCCAATCACTAGAGAGCGGTGACATCACTGAGAATGCAGCCTATCCATTCACTAGAGAGCTGTGACATCACTGAGAATGCAGCCTATCCATTCACTAGAGAGTGGAGACATCACTGAGAATGCAGCCTATCCAATCACTAGAGAGCAGTGACATCACTGAGAATGCAGCTTATCCATTCATTAGAGAGCGGAGACATCACTGAAAATGCATCCTATGCATTCAATAGAGAGCAGTGACATCACTGAGAATGCAGCCTATCCATTCACTAGAGAGCGGTGACATCACTGAGAACACAGCCTATTTATTCACTAGAGAGCGTTGTCATCACTGAGAATGCAGCCTATCCATTCACTAGAGAGCAGTGACATCACTGAAAATGCAACTTATCCATTCAATATAGAGCGGTGACATCACTGAGATTGCAGCCTATCCATTCACTAGAGAGCTGTGACATCACTGAGAATGCAGCCTATCCATTCACTAGAGAGCGGAGACATCACTGAGAATGCAGCCTGTCCAATCACTAGAGAGCGGTGACATCACTGAGAATGCAGCTTATCCATTCATTAGAGAGTGGAGACATCACTGAAAATGCATCCTATGCATTCACTAGAGAGCAGTGACATCACTGAGAATGAATCCTATCCATTCACTAGAGAGCGGTGACATCACTGAGAACACAGCCTATTTATTCACTAGAGAGCGTTGTCATCACTGAGAATGCAGCCTATCCAATCACTAGAGAGCAGTGACATCACTGAAAATGCAACTTATCCATTCAATATAGAGCGGTGACATCACTGAGAATGCAGCCTATGCATTCACTAGAGAGCAGTGACATCACTGAGAATGCAGCCTATCCATTCACTAGAGAGCGTAGACATCACTGAGAATGCAGCCTTTATATGCACTAGAGAGCTGTGAAATCACTGAGAATGCAGCCTATCCATTTACTTGAGAGCGGAGACATCACTGAGAATGCAGCCTTTATATTCACTGGAGAGCAAAGACATCACTCAGAATGCGGCCTTTATATTCACTAGAGAGCGGTGACATCACTGAGAATACAGCCTATGTATTCCCTAGAGAGCGGTGACATCACTGAGAATGCAGTCTATCCATTCACTAGAGAGTGGTGCCATCACTGAGAATGCAGCATATCCATTCACGAGAGAGCGGTGACATCACAGAGAATGCAGCCTATCCATTCACTAGAGAGCGGTGACATCACTGAGAATGCATCCTATCCATTCACTAGAGAGCGGTGACATCACTGAGAATGCAGCCTATCCATTCACTAGAGAGCAGTGACATCAATAAGAATGCAGCCTATCCATTCACTAGAGAGCTGTGACATCACTGAGAATGCAGCTTATCCATTCATTAGAGAGCGGAGACATCACTGAAAATGCATCCTATGCATTCACTAGAGAGCAGTGACATCACTGAGAATGCAGCCTATCCATTCACTAGAGAGCGGTGACATCACTTAGAACACAGCCTATTTATTCACTAGAGAGCGTTGTCATCACTGAGAATGCAGCCTATCCATTCACTAGAGAGCAGTGACATCACTGAAAATGCAACTTATCCATTCAATATAGAGCGATGACATCACTGAGAATGCAGCCTATGCATTCACTAGAGAGCAGTGACATCACTGAGAATGCAGCCTATCCATTCACTAAAGAGCGGTGACATCACTGAGAATGCAGCCTATCCATCACTAGAGAGCAGTGACATCACTGAGAATGCAGCCTCTTCATTCATTAGAGAGCGGTGACATAATTGAGAGATCAGCCTATCCATTCACTGTAGAGAAGAGAGATCACTGAGAATGCAGCCTATCCCTTCACTAGAGAGCGGTGACATCACTGAGAATGCTGCCTATCCGTTCACTAGAGAGCGGTGACATCACAGAGAATACAGCCTATCCATTCACTAGAGAGCGGTGACATCACATAGAATGCAGCCTATCTATTTCCTAAAGAGCGGAGACATCACTGAGAATGCTGCCTATCCATTCACTAGAGAGCTATGACATCACTGAGAATGCAGCCTATCCATTTACTAGACAGTGGAGACATCACTGAGAATGCAGCCTATCCAATCACTAGAGAGTGGTGACAACACTGAGAATGCAGCCTATCCATTCACTAGAGAGTTGTGACATCACTGAGAATGCAGCCTATCCATTCACTAGAGAGCGGAGACATCACTGAGAATGCAGCCTATCCAATCACTAGAGAGTGGTGACATCACTGAGAATGCAGCTTATCCATTCATTAGAGAGCGGAGACATCACTGATAATGCATCCTATGCATTCACTAGAGAGCAGAGACATCACTGAGAATGCAGCCTATCCATTCACTAGAGAGCGGTGACATCACTGAGAACACAGCCTATTTATTCACTAGAGAGCGTTGTCATCACTGAGAATGCAGCCTATCCATTCACTAGAGAGCAGTGACATCACTGAAAATGCAACTTATCCATTCAATATAGAGCGGTGACATCACTGAGAATGCAGCCTATGCATTCACTAGAGAACAGTGACATCACTGAGAATGCAGCCTATCCATTTACTAGAGAGTGGAGACATCACTGAGAATGCAGCCTATCCAATCACTAGAGAGCGGTGACATCACTGAGAATGCAGCCTATCCATTCACTAGAGAGCTGTGACATCGCTGAGAATGCAGCCTATCCATTCACTAGAGAGCGGAGACATCACTGAGAATGCAGCCTATCCAATCACTAGAGAGCAGTGACATCACTGAGAATCCGGCTTATCCATTCATTAGAGAGCGGAGACATCACTGAAAATGCATCCTATGCATTCAATAGAGAGCAGTGACATCACTGAGAATGCAGCCTATCCAATCACTAGAGAGCGGTGATATCACTGAGAATGCGGCTTATCCATTCATTAGAGAGCGGAGACATCACTGAAAATGCATCCTATGCATTCAATAGAGAGCAGTGACATCACTGAGAACACAGCCTATTTTTTCACTAGAGAGCGTTGTCATCACTGAGAATGCAGGCTATCCATTCACTATAGAGCAGTGACATCACTGAAAATGCATCTTATCCATTCAATATAGAGTGGTGACATCACTGAGAATGCAGCCCATCCATTCACTAGAGCGCTGTGACATCACTGAGAATGCAGCCTATCCATTCACTAAAGAGCGGAGACATCACTGAGAATGCAGCCTATCCAATCACTAGAGAGCGGTGACATCACTGAGAATGCAGCTTATCCATTCATTAGAGAGCGGAGACATCACTGAAAATGCATCCTATGCATTCACTAGAGAGCAGTGACATCACTGAGAATGAATCCTATCCATTCACTAGAGAGCGGTGACATCACTGAGAACACAGCCTATTTATTCACTAGAGAGCGTTGTCATCACTGAGAATGCAGCCTATCCATTCACTAGAGAGCAGTGACATCACTGAAAATGCAACTTATCCATTCAATATAGAGCGGTGACATCACTGAGAATGCAGCCTATGCATTCACAAGAGAGCAGTGACATCACTGAGAATGCAGCCTATCCATTCACTAAAGAGCGGTGACATCACTGAGAATGCAGCCTATTTATTCACTAGAGAGCGGTGACATAATTGAGAATTCAGCCTATCCATTCACGAAAGAGCAGAGAGATCACTGAGAATGCAGCCTATCCCTTCACTAGAGAGCACTGACTTCACTGAGAATGCAGCCTATCCATTCACTAGAGAGCAGTGACATCACTGAGAATGCAGCCTTTATATTCACTAGAGAGCAGAGACATCACTGAGAATGCAGCCTTTATATTCACTAGAAAGCGGTGACATCACTGAGAATGCAGCCTATCTATTCCATAGAGAGCGGTGACATCACTGAGAATGCAGCCTATCCATTCACTAGAGAGCTGTGACATCACAGAGAATGCAACCTATCCATTCAATAGAGAGCGGAGACATCACTGAGAATGCAGCCTTTATATTCACTAGAGAGCGGTGACATCAATGAGAATGCAGCCTATCTATACTCTAGAGAGCGAAGACATCACTGAGAATGTAGCCTTTATATTCACTACAGAGCAAAGACATCACTGAGAATGCAGCCTTTATATTCACTAGAGAGCGGTGACATCACTGAGAATGCAGCCTATCCATTCACTAGAGAGCGGAGACATCACTGAGAATGCAGCCTATCCATTCAATAGAGAGCGGAGACATCACTGAGAATGCAGCCTATCCATTCACTAGAGAGCGTAGACATCACTGAGAATGCAGCCTTTATATGCACTAGAGAGCTGTGACATCACTGAGAATGCAGCCTTTATATTCACTGAAGAGCAAAGACATCACTCAGAATGCGGCCTTTATATTCACTAGAGAGCGGTGACATCACTGAGAATGCAACCTATGTATTCCCTAGAGAGTGGTGACATCACTGAGAATGCAGTCTATCCATTCACTAGAGAGGGGTGACATCACTGAGAATGCAGCATATCCATTCACTAGAGATCGGTGACATCACAGAGAATGCAGCCTATCCATTCACTAGAGAGCGGTGACATCACTGAGAATGCATCCTATCCATTCACTAGAGAGCGGTGACATCACTGAGAATGCAGCCTATCCATTCACTAGAGAGCAGTGACATCACTAAGAATGCAGCCTATCCATTCACTAGAGTGCTGTGACATCACTGAGAATGCAGCTTATCCATTCATTAGAGAGCGGAGACATCACTGAAAATGCATCCTATGCATTCACTAGAGAGCAGTGACATCACTGAGAATGCAGACTATCCATTCACTAGAGAGCAGTGACATCACTGAGAACACAGCCTATTTATTCACTAGAGAGCGTTGTCATCACTGAGAATGCAGCCTATCCATTCACTAGAGAGCAGTGACATCACTGAAAATGCAACTTATCCATTCAATATAGAGCGGTGACATCACTGAGAATGCAGCCTATGCATTCACTAGAGAGCAGTGACATCACTGAGAATGCAGCCTATCCATTCACTAAAGAGCGGTGACATCACTGACAATGCAGCCTATCCATCACTAGAGAGCAGTGACATCACTGAGAATGCAGCCTATTCATTCACTAGAGAGCGGTGACATAAATGAGAATTCAGCCTATCCATTCACTATAGAGCAGAGAAATCACTGAGAATGCAGCCTATCCCTTCACTAGAGAGCACTGACTTCACTGTGAATGCAGCCTATCCATTCACTAGAGAGCAGTGACATCAATGAGAATGCAGCCTTTATATTCACTAGAGAGCAGAAACATCACTGACAATGCAGCCTTTATATTCACTAGAAAGCGGTGACATCACTGAGAATGCAGCCTATCTATTCCATAGAGAGCGGTGACATCACTGAGAATGCAGCCTATCCATTCACTAGAGAGCTGTGACATCACAGAGAATGCAACCTATCCATTCAATAGAGAGCGGAGACATCACTGTGAATGCAGCCTTTATATTCACTAGACAGCGGTGACATCAATGAGAATGCAGCCCATCTATACTCTAGAGAGCGGAGACATCCCTGAGAATGTAGCATTTATATTCACTAGAGAGCAAAGACATCACTGAGAATGCAGCCTTTATATTCAATAGAGAGCGGTGACATCACTGAGAATGCAGCCTATCCATTCACTACAGAGCAGAGACATCACTGAGAAGGCAGCCTATCCATTCACTAGAGAGCGTAGACATCACTGAGAATGCAGCCTTTATATGCACTAGAGAGCTGTGACATCACTGAGAATGCAGCCTATCCATTCACTTGAGAGCGGAGACATCACTGAGAATGCAGCCTTTATATTCACTGGAGAGCAAAGACATCACTCAGAATGCGGCCTTTATATTCACTAGAGAGCGGTGATATCACTGACAATGCAGCCTTTATATTCACTAGAGAGCGGTGACATCACTGAGAATGCAGCCTATGTATTCCCTAGAGAGCGGTGACATCACTGAGAATGCAGTCTATCCATTCACTAGAGAGTGGTGACATCACTGAGAATGCAGCATATCCATTCACTAGAGAGCAGTGACATCACTGAAAATGCAGCCTATCCATTCACTAGAGAACGGTGACATCACTGAGAATGCAGCCTATCCATTCACTAGAGAACGGTGACATCACTGAGAATGCATCCTATCCATTCACTAGAGAGCGGTGACATCACTGAGAATGCAGCCTATCCATTCACTAGAGAGCAGTGACATCACTAAGAATGCAGCCTATCCATTCACTAGAGAGCTGTGACATCACTGAAAATGCAACCTATTCATTCACTAGAGAGCGATGACATCACTGAGAATGCAGCCTATCCATTCACTAGAGAGCAGTGACATCACTGAGAATTCAGCCTATCCATTCACTAAAGAGAGGTGACATCATTGAGAATGCAGCCTATCCATCATTAGAGAGCAGTGACTCACTTTAAGAATGCAACCTATCCATCACTAGAGAGCAGTGACATCACTGAGAATGCAGCCTATCCATTCACAAAAGAGAGGTGACATCATTGAGAATGCAGCCTATCCATCATTAGAGAGCAGTGACATCTTTGAGAATGCAGCCTATCCATCACTAGAGAGCAGTGACATCACTGAGAATGCAGCCTATCCATTCACTACAGAGAGGTGACATCATTGAGAATGCAACCTATCCATTCACTAGAGAGCAGTGACATCACTGGGAATGCAGCCTATCCATTCACTAGAGAGCGGAGACATCACTGAGAATGCAGCCTATCCAATCACTAAAGAGCGATGACATCACTGAGAATGCAGATGATCCATTCATTAGAGAGCGGAGACATCACTGAGAATGCAGCCTATCCATTCATTAGAGAGCAGTGACATCACTAAGAATGTAGCCTATCCATTCACTAGAGAGCTGTGACATCACTGAAAATGCAACCTATTCATTCACTAAAGAGCGATGACATCACTGAGAATGCAGATGATCTATTCCCTAGAGAGCGGTGACATCACTGATAATGCAGCCTATCCATTCACTAGAGAGCTGTGACATCACTGAGAATGCAGCCTATCCATTCACTAGAGAGCGGAGACATCACTGAGAATGCAGCCTATCCAATCACTAGAGAGCAGGGACATCACTGAGAATGCAGCCTATCCATTCACTAGAGAGCGGTGACATCACTGAGAATGCAGCCTATCTAATCACTAGAGAGTGGTGAAATCACTGAGAATGCAGCCTAACCATTCAGTAGAGATCAGAGAAATCACTGAGAATGCAGCCCATCCATTCACTAGAGATCAGTGACATCACTGAGAATGCAGCCTATCCATTCACTGGAGAGCGGTGACATCACTGAGAATGCAGCCTATCCATTCAGTAGAGATCAGAGGTGACATCACTGAGAATGCAGCCTATCCATTCACTAGAGATCAGTGACATCACTGAGAATGCAGCCTATCCATTCACTAGAGATCAGTGACATCACTGAGAATGCAGCCTATCCATTCACTAGAGAGAGTTGACATCACTGAGAATGCAGCCTATCCATTCACTAGAAAGCAATGACATCACTAAGAATACAGCCTATCCATTCACTAGACAGCGGTGACATCACTGAGAATGCAGCCTATCCATTCAGTAGAGATCAGAGGTGACATCACTGAGAATGCAGCCTATCCATTCACTAGAGAGCGGTGACATCACTGAGAATGCAGCCTATCCATTCAGTACAGATCAGAGGTGACATCACTGAGAATGCAGCCTATCCATTCACTAGAGAGCGGTGACATCACTGAGAATGCAGCCTATCTATTCCCTAGAGAGCGGTGACATCACTTAGAATGCAGCCTATCCATTCACTAGAGAGCGGTGATATCACTGTGAATGCAGCCTAGCCATTCACTAGAGAGCAGAGACATCACTGAGAATGCAGCCTATCCATTCACTAGAAAGCAATGACATCACTAAGAATGCAGCCTATCCATTCACTAGACAGCGGTGACATCACTGAGAATGCAGCCTATCCTTTCACTAGAGAGCATTGACATCACTGAGAATGCAGCCTATCCATTCAGTAGAGATCAGAGGTGACATCACTGAGAAAGCAGCCTATCCATTCACTAGAGAGCAGTGACATCACTGAGAATGCAGCCTATCCATTCAGTAGAGATCAGAGGTGACATCACTGAGAATGCAGCCTATCAATTCACTAGAGAGTGGTGACATCACTGAGAATGCAGACTATCTATTCCCTAGAGAGCGGTGACATCACTGAGAATGCAGCCTATCCATTCACTAGAGAGCTGTGACATCACTGAGAATGCAGCCTATCCATTCACTAGAGAGCGGAGACATCACTGAGAATGCAGCCTATCCAATCACTAGAGAGCGGTGACATCACTGAGAATGTAGCCTAACCATTCACTAGAGAGCAGAGACATCACTGAGAATGCAGCCCATCCATTCACGAGAGATCAGTGACATCACTGAGAATGCAGACTATCCATTCACTAGAGAGCGGTGACATCACTGAGAATGCAGCCTATCCATTCAGTAGAGATCAGAGGTGACATCACTGAGAATGCAGCCTATCCATTCAGTAGAGATCAGTGACATCACTTAGAATGCAGCCTATCCATTCACTAGAGATCAGTGACATCACTGAGAATGCAGCCTATCCATTCATTAGAGAGAGTTGACATCACTGAGAATACAGCCTATCCATTCACTAGATAGAGTTGACATCACTGAGAATGCAGCCTATCCATTCACTAGACAGCGGTGACATCACTGAGAATGCAGCCTATCCTTTCACTAGAGAGCATTGACATCACTGAGAATGCAGCCTATACATTCAATAGAGATCAGAGGTGACATCACGGAGAATGCAGCCTATCCATTCACTAGAGAGCAGTGACATCACTGTGAATGCAGCCTATCCATTCAGTAGAGGTCAGAGGTGACATCACTGAGAATGCAGCCTATTCATTCAGTAGAGAGCAGTGACATCACTGAGAATGCAACCTATCCATTCAGCAGAGATCAGAGGTGACATCACTGAGAATGCAGCCTATCCATTCACTAGAGAGCAGAGACATCACTGAGAATGCAGCCTATCCATTCAGTAGAGATCAGAGGTGACATCACTGAGAATGCAGCCTATCCATTCAGTAGAGATCAGAGGTGACATCACTGAAAATGCAGATTATCCATTCACTAGAGAGCGGTGACATCACTGAGAATGCAGCCTATCAATTCACTAGAGAGTGGTGACATCACTGAGAATGCAGCCTATCCATTCACTAGAGAGCAGTGACATCACTGAGAATGCAGCCTATCCATTCACTAGAGAGCACTGACATAACTGAGTATGCAGCCTGTCCATTCACTAGAGAGCGGTGACATCACTGAGAATGCAGCCTTTATATTCACTAGAGAGCGGAGACATCACTGAGAATGCAGCCTTCATATTCACAAGAGAGCGGTGACATCACTGAGAATGCAGCATATCTATTCCCTAGAGAGCGGTGACATCACTGAGAATGCAGCCTATCCATTCACTAGAGAGCTGTGATATCACTGAGAATGCGGCCTATCCATTCACTAGAAGGCGGAGACGTCACTGAGAATGCAGCCTATCCATTCACTAGAGAGTGGAGACATCACTGAGAATGTAGCCTTTATATTCTCTAGAGAGCAGAGACATCACTGAGAATGCAGCCTTTATATTCACTAGAGATCGGTGACATCACTGAGAATGCAGCCTATCCATTCACTAGAGAGTGGAGACATCACTGAGAATGCAGCCTATCCATTCACTAGAGAGCGGAGACATCACTGAGAATGCAGCCTTTATATTCACTAGAGAGCTGTGACATCACTGAGAATGCAGCCTATCCATTCACAAGAGAGCGGAGACATCACTGAGAATGCAGCCTTTATATTCACTAGAGAGCAGAGACATCACTGAGAATGCAGCCTTTATATTCACTAGAGAGCGGTGACATCACTGAGAATGTAGCCTATGTATTCCCTAGAGAGCAGAGACATCACTGAGAATGCAGCCCATCCATTCACTAGAGGTCAGTGACATCACTGAGAATGCAGCCTATCCTTTCACTAGAGAGAGGTGACATCACTGAGAATGCAACCTATCCATTCAGTAGAGATCAGAGGTGACATCACTGAGAATGCAGCCTATCCATTCACTAGAGAGCGGTGACATCACTGAGAATGCAGCCTATCCATTCACTAGAGAGTGGTGACATCACTGAGAATGCAGCCTATTCATTCACTAGAGAGCAGTGACATCACTGAGAATGCAGCCTATCCATTCACTAGAGAGCAGTGACATCACTGAGAATGCAGCCTATCCATCCACTAGAGAGCACTGACATCACTGAGAATGCACCCTATCCAATCAATAGAGAGCGGTGACATCACTGAGAATACAGCCTTTATATTCACTAGAGAGCGGTGACATCACTGAGAATGCAGACTTTATATTCACTAGAGAGCGGTGACATCACTGAGAATGCAGCCTATCTATTCACTAGAGAGCTGTGAGATCACTGAGAATGCAGCCTATCCATTCACTAGAGAGCTGTGACATCATTGAGAATGCAGCCTATCCATCCACTAGAGAGCATTGACATCACTGAGAATGCACCCTATCCAATCAATAGAGAGCGGTGACATCACTGAGAATGCAGCCTTTATATTCACTAGAGAGCGGTGACATCACTGAGAATGCAGACTTTATATTCACTAGAGAGCGGTGACATCACTGAGAATGCAGCCTATCTATTCACTAGAGAGCGGAGACATCACTGAGAATGTAGCCTTTATATTCACTAGAGAGCAGAGACATCACTGAGAATTCAGCCTTTATATTCACTAGAGAGAGGTGACATCACTGAGAATGCAGCCTATCCATTCACTAGAGAGCGGAGACATCACTGAGAATGCAGCCTATCCATTCACTAGAGAGCGGAGACATCACTGAGAATGCAGCCTTTATATTCACTAGAGAGCTGTGACATCACTGAGAATGCAACCTATCCATTCACTAGAGAGCGGAGACATCACTGAAAATGCAGCCTTTATATTCACTAGAGAGCATAGACATCACTGAGAATGCAGCCTTTATATTCAATAGAGAGTGGTGACATCACTGAGAATGCAGCCTATGTATTCCCTAGAGAGCGGTGACATCACTGAGAATGCAGCCTATCCATTCACTAGAGAGCTGTGACATCACTGAGAATGCAGCCTATCCATTCACTAGAGAGCGGAGACATCACTGAGAATGCAGCCTATCCAATCACTAGAGAGCGGTGAAATCACTGAGAATGCAGCCTATGCATTCATTAGAGAGCTGTGACATCACTGAGAATGCAGCCTATCCATTCACTAGAGAGCGGAGACATCACTGAGAATGCAGCCTATCCATTCACTAGAGAGTGGTGACATCACTGAGAGTGCAGCATATCCATTCACTAGAGAGCGGTGACATCACTGAGAATGCAGCCTATCCATTCACTAGAGAGCGGTGACATCACTGAGAATGAATCCTATCCATTCACTAGAGAGCGGTGACATCACTGAGAATGCAGCCTATCCATTCACTAGAGAGCAGTGACATCACTGAGAATGCAGCCTATCCATTCACTACAGAGCGGTGACACTGAGAATGCAGCCTATCCATCACTAGAGAGCAGTGACATCACTGAGAATGCAGCCTATCCATTCACTAGATAGAGGTGACATCACAGAGAGTGCAGCATATCCATTCACTAGAGAGCGGTGACATCACTGAGAATGCAGCCTATCTATTCCCTAGAGAGCGGTGACATCACTGAGAATGCAGCCTATCCATTCACTAGAGAGCTGTCACATCACTGAGAATGCAGCCTATCCATTCACTAGAGAGCGGAGACATCACTGAGAATGCAGCCTATCCAATCACTAGAGAGCGGTGACATCACTGAGAATGCAGCCTAACCATTCACTAGAGAGCAGAGACATCACTGAGAATGCAGCCCATCCATTCACTAGAGATCAGTGACATCACTGAGAATGCAGCCTATCCATTCACTAGAGAGCGGTGACATCACTGAGAATGCAGCCTATCCATTCAGTAGAGATCAGAGGTGACATCACCGAGAATGCAGCCTATCCGTTCAGTAGAGATCAGTGACATCACTGAGAATGCAGCCTATCCATTCACTAGAGATCAGTGACATCACTGAGAATGCAGCCTATCCATTCACTAGAGAGAGTTGACATCACTGAGAATACAGCATATCCATTCACTAGATAGAGTTGACATCACTGAGAATGCAGCCTATCCATTCACTAGAAAGCAATGACATCACTAAGAATGCAGCCTATCCATTCACTAGACAGCGGTGACATCACTGAGAATGCAGCCTATCCTTTCACTAGAGAGCATTGACATCACTGAGAATGCAGCCTATCCATTCACTAGAGATCAGAGGTGACATCACGGAGAATGCAGCCTATCCATCACTAGAGAGCAGTGACATCACTGAGAATGCAACCTATCCATTTAGCAGAGATCAGAGGTGACATCACTGAAAATGCAACCTATCCATTCACTAGAGATCAGTGACATCACTGAGAATGCAGCCTATCCATTTACTAGAGAGAGTTGACATCACTGAGAATACAGCCTATGCATTCACTAGATAGAGTTGACATCACTGAGAATGCAGCCTATCCATTCACTAGAGAGCAATGACACTAAGAATGCAGCCTATCCATTCACTAGACAGCGGTGACATCACTGAGAATGCAGCCTATCCTTTCACTAGAGAGCATTGACATCACTGAGAATGCAGCCTATCCATTCAATAGAGATCAGAGGTGACATCACTGAGAATGCAGCCTATCCATTCACTAGAGTGCAGTGACATCACTGAGAGTGCAGCCTATCCATTCACTAAAGAGCGGTGACATTACTGAGAATGCAGCCTATCCATTCACTAGAGAGCGGTTAGATCACTGAGAATGCAGTCTATCCAATCACTAGAGAGCGGTGACATCACTGAGAATGCAGCCTATCCATTCACTAGAGATCAGTGACATCACTGAGAATGCAGCCTATCCATTCAGTAGAGATCAGAGGTGAAATCACTGAGAATGCAGCCTATCCATTCAGTAGAGATCAGAAGTGACATCACTGAGAATGCAGTCTATCCATTCACTAGAAAGCGGTGACATCACTGAGAATGCAGCCTATCCATTCACTAGAGAGTGGTGGCATCACTGAGATTGCAGCCTATCCATTCACTAAAGAGCAGTGACATCACTGAGAATGCAGCCTATCCATTCACTAGAGAGCACTGACATCACTGAGTATGCAGCCTGTCCATTCACTAGAGAGCGGTGACATCACTGAGAATGCAGCCTTTACATTCACTAGAGAGCAGAGACATCACTGAGAATGCAGCCTTTACATTCACTAGAGAGCAGAGACATCACTGAGAATGCAGCATTCATATTCACAAGAGAGCAGAGACATCACTGAGAATTCAGCCTTTATATTCACTAGAGAGCGGTGACATCACTGACAATGCAGCCTATCCATTCACTAGAGAGCGGAGACATCACTGAGAATGCAGCCTATCCATTCACTAGAGAGCGGAGACATCACTGAGAATGCAGCCTTTATATTCACTAGAGAGCTGTGACATCACTGAGAAAGCAACCTATCCATTCACTAGAGAGCGGAGACATAACTGAGAATGCAGCCTTTATATCCACTAGAGAGCATAGACATCACTGAGAATGCAGCCTTTATATTCACTAGAGAGTGGTGACATCACTGAGAATGCAGCCTATGTATTTCCTAGACAGCGGTGACATCACTGAGAATGCAGCCTATCTATTCACTAGAGAGCTGTGACATCACTGAGAATGCAGCCTATCCATTCACTAGAGAGCGGAGAAATCACTGAGAATGCAGCCTATCCAATCACTAGAGAGCGGTGACATCACTGAGAATGCCGCCTATGCATTCACTAGGGAGCTGTGACATCACTGAGAATGCAGCCTATCCATTCACTAGAGAGCGGAGACATCACTGAGAATGCAGCCTATCCATTCACTAGAGAGCGGTGACATGACTGAGAATGCAGCCTATCCATCCACTAGAGAGCGGTGACATCACTGAGAATGCATCTTATCCATTCACTAGAGAGCGGTGACATCACTGAGAATGCAGCCTATCCATTCACTAGAGAGCAGTGACATCACTGAGAATGCAGCCTATCCATCGACTAGAGAGCAGTGACATCACTGAAAATGCAACCTATTCATTCACTAGAGAGCGATGACATCACTGAGAATGCAGCCTCTCCATTCACTAGAGAGCAGTGACATCACTGAGAATGCAGCCTATCCAATCACTAGAGAGCGGTGACATCACTGAGAATGCAGCCTATCCATCACTAGAGAGCAGTGACATCACTGAGAATACAGCCTATCCATTCACTAGATAGAGTTGACATCACTGAGAATGCAGCCTATCCATTCACTAGAGAGCAATGACATCACTAGGAATGCAGCCTGTCCATTCGCTAGACAGCGGTGACATCACTGAGAATGCAGCCTATCCTTTCACTAGAGAGCATTGACATTACTGAGAATGCAGCCTATCCATTCAGTAGAGATCAGAGGTGACATCACTGAGAATGCAGCCTATCCATTCACTAGAAAGCAGTGACATCACTGAGAATACAGCCTATGCATTCAGTAGAGATCAGAGGTGACATCACTGAGAATGCAGCCTATCCATTCACTAGAGAGCAGTGACATCACTGAGAATGCAACCTATCCATTCAGCAGAGATCAGAGGTGACATCACTGAGAATTCAGCCTATCCATTCACAAGAGAGCAGAGACATCACTGAGAATGCAGCCTATCCTTTCACTAGAGAGAGGTGACATCACTGAGAATGCAACCTATCCATTCAGTAGAGATCAGAGGTGACATCACTGAGAATGCAACCTATCCATTCACTAGAGAGCGGTGACATCACTGAGAATGCAGCCTATCCATTCACTAGAGAGTGGTGACATCACTGAGAATGCAGCCTATCCATTCACTAGAGAGCAGTGACATCACTGAGAATGCAGCCTATCCATCCACTAGAGAGCACTGACATCACTGAGAATGCACCCTATCCAATCAATAGAGAGCGGTGACATCACTGAGAATGCAGCCTTTATATTCACTAGAGAGTGGTGACATCACTGAGAATGCAGCCTTTATATTCACTAGAGAGCGTTGACATCACTGAGAATGCAGCCTATCTATTCACTAGAGAGCGGAGACATCACTGAGAATGTAGCCTTTATATTCACTAGAGAGCAGAGACATCACTGAGAATGCAGCCTATGCATTCTCTAGACAGCGGTGACATCACTGAGAATGCAGCCTATCCATTCACTAGAGAGCACTGACATCACTGAGTATGCAGCCTGTCCATTCACTAGAGAGCGGTGACATCACTGAGAATTCAGCCTTTACATTCACTAGAGAGCAGAGACATCACTGAGAATGCAGCCTTCATATTCACAAGAGAGCAGAGACATCACTAAGAATTCAGCCTTTATATTCACTAGAGAGCGGTGACATCACTGACAATGCAGCCTATCCATTCACTAGAGAGCGGAGACATCACTGAGAATGCAGCCTATCCATTCACTAGAGAGCTGTGACATCATTGAGAAAGCAACCTATCCATTCACTAGAGAGCGGAGACATCACTGAGAATGCAGTCTTTATATCCACTAGAGAGCATAGACATCACTGAGAATGCAGCCTTTATATTCACTAGAGAGTGGTGACATCACTGAGAATGCAGCCTATGTATTCCCTAGACAGCGGTGACATCACTGAGAATGCAGCCTATCCATTAACTAGAGAGCTGTGACATCACTGAGAATGCAGCCTATCCATTCACTAGAGAGGGGAGGAATCACTGAGAATGCAGCCTATCCAATCACTAGAGAGCGGTGACATCACTGAGAATGCCGCCTATGCATTCACTAGGGAGCTGTGACATCACTGAGAATGCAGCCTATCCATTCACTAGAGAGCGGAGACATCACTGAGAATGCAGCCTATCCATTCACTAGAGAGTGGTGACATCACTGAGAATGCAGCATATCCATTCACTAGAGAGCGGTGACATCACTGAGAATGCAGCCTATCCATTCACTAGAGAGCAGTGACATCACTGAAAATGCAGCCTATCCATTCACTAGAGAGCAGTGACATCACTGAAAATGCAACCTATTCATTCACTAGAGAGCGATGACATCACTGAGAATGCAGCCTCTCCATTCACTAGAGAGCAGTGACATCACTGAGAATGCAGCCTATCCATCACTAGAGAGCGGTGACATCCCTGAGAATGCAGCCTATCCATTCACTAGAGAGAGTTGACATCACTGAGAATACAGCCTATCCATTCACTAGATAGAGTTGACATCACTGAGAATGCAGCCTATCCATTCACTAGAGAGCAATGACATCACTAAGAATGTAGCCTGTCCATTCACTAGACAGCGGTGACATCACTGAGAATGCAGCCTATCCTTTCACTAGAGAGCATTGACATTACTGAGAATGCAGCCTATCCACTCAGTAGAGATCAGAGGTGACAACACTGAGAATGCAGCCTATCCATTCACTAGAAAGCAGTGACATCACTGAGAATACAGCCTATGCATTCAGTAGAGATCAGAGGTGACATCACTGAGAATGCAGCCTATCCATTCACTAGAGAGCAGTGACATCACTGAGAATGCAACCTATCCATTCAGCAGAGATCAGAGGTGACATCACTGAGAATGCAGCCTATCCATTCACTAGAGAGCAGAGACATCACTGAGAATGCAGCCCATCCATTCACTAGAGGTCAGTGACATCACTGAGAATGCAGCATCTCCTTTCACTAGAGAGAGGTGACATCACTGAGAATGCAACCTATCCATTCAGTAGAGATCAGAGGTGACATCACTGAGAATGCAGCCTATCCATTCACTAGAGAGCGGTGACATCACTGAGAATGCAGCCTATCCATTCACTAGACAGTGGTGACATCACTGAGAATGCAGCCTATCCATTCACTTGAGAGCAGTGACATCACTGAGAATGCAGCCTATCCATTCACTAGAGAGCAGTGACATCACTGAGAATGCAGCCTATCCATTCACCAGAGAGTGGAGACATCACTCAGAATGCAGCCTTTATATTCACTAGAGAGCGGTGACATCACTGAGAATGCAGCCTATCTTTTCACTAGACAGCGGAGACATCACTGAGAATGCAGCCTTTATATTCACTAGAGAGCAGAGACATCACTGAGAATTCAGCCTTTATATTCACTAGAGAGTGGTGACATCACTGAGAATGCAGCCTATCCATTCACTAGAGAGAGGAGACATCACTGAGAATGCAACCTATCCATTCAGCAGAGATCAGAGGTGACATCACTGAGAATGCAGCCTATCCATTCCCTAGAGAGCAGAGACATCACTGAGAATGCAGCCCATCCATTCACTAGAGGTCAGTGACATCACTGAGAATGCAGCCTATCCTTTCACTAGAGAGAGGTGACATCACTGAGAATGCAACCTATCCATTCAGTAGAGATCAGAGGTGACATCACTGAGAATGCAACCTATCCATTCACTAGAGAGCGGTGACATCACTGAGAATGCAGCCTATCCATTCACTAGAGAGTGGTGACATCACTGAGAATGCAGCCTATCCATTCACTAGAGAGCAGTGACATCACTGAGAATGCAGCCTATCCATCCACTAGAGAGCACTGACATCACTGAGAATGCACCCTATCCAATCAATAGAGAGCGGTGACATCACTGAGAATGCAGCCTTTATATTCACTAGAGAGTGGTGACATCACTGAGAATGCAGACTTTATATTCACTAGAGAGCGGTGACATCACTGAGAATACAGCCTACCTATTCACTAGAGAGCTGT
Organism: Phyllobates terribilis; assembly: GCF_046119375.1. Lineage (NCBI taxonomy): Eukaryota > Metazoa > Chordata > Amphibia > Anura > Dendrobatidae > Phyllobates > Phyllobates terribilis. The sequence goes on from NW_027362768.1 coordinate 172,068,258, forward strand.
GACATCACTGAGAATGCAGCCTATCCATTCACTAGAGAGCTGTGACATCACTGAGAATGCAGCCTATCCATTCACCACAGAGTGGAGACATCACTGAGAATGCAGCCTTTATATTCACTAGAGAGCGGTGACATCACTGAGAATGCAGCCTATCTATTCACTAGAGAGCGGAGACATCACTGAGAATGTAGCCTTTATATTCACTAGAGAGCAGAGACATCACTGAGAATGCAGCCTATGTATTCTCTAGACAGCGGTGACATCACTGAGAATGCAGCCTATCCATCCACTAGAGAGCGGTGACATCACTGAGAATGCATCCTATCCATTCACTAGAGAGCGGTGACATCACTGAGAATGCAGCCTATCCATTCACTAGAGAGCAGTGACATCACTGAGAATGCAGCCTATCCATTCACTAGAGAGCAGTGACATCACTGAAAATGCAACCTATTCATTCACTAGAGAGCGATGACATCACTGAGAATGCAGCCTCTCCATTCACTAGAGAGCAGTGACATCACTGAGAATGCAGCCTATCCAATCACTAGAGAGCGGTGACATCACTGAGAATGCAGCCTATCCATCACTAGAGAGCGGTGACATCCCTGAGAATGCAGCCTATCCATTCACTAGAGAGAGTTGACATCACTGAGAATACAGCCTATCCATTCACTAGATAGAGTTGACATCACTGAGAATGCAGCCTATCCATTCACTAGAGAGCAATGACATCACTAAGAATGCAGCCTGTCCATTCACTAGACAGCGGTGACATCACTGAGAATGCAGCCTATCCTTTCACTAGAGAGCATTGACATTACTGAGAATGCAACCTATCCATTCAGTAGAGATCAGAGGTGACATCACTGAGAATGCAGCCTATCCATTCACTAGAAAGCAGTGACATCACTGAGAATACAACCTATCCATTCAGCAGAGATCAGAGGTGACATCACTGAGAATGCAGCCTATCCATTCACTAGAGAGCAGAGACATCACTGAGAATGCAGCCTCTCCTTTCACTAGAGAGAGGTGACATCACTGAGAATGCAACCTATCCATTCAGTAGAGATCAGAGGTGACATCACTGAGAATGCAGCCTATCCATTCACTAGAGAGCGGTGACATCACTGAGAATGCAGCCTATCCATTCACTAGAGAGTGGTGACATCACTGAGAATGCAGCCTATCCATTCACTTGAGAGCAGTGAGATCACTGAGAATGCAGCCTATCCATTCACTAGAGAGCAGTGACATCACTGAGAATGCAGCCTATCCATCCACTAGAGAGCACTGACATCACTGAGAATGCACCCTATCCAATCAATAGAGAGCGGTGACATCACTGAGAATGCAGCCTTTATATTCACTAGAGAGCGGTGACATCACTGAGAATGCAGACTTTATATTCACTAGAGAGCGGTGACATCACTGAGAATGCAGCCTATCTATTCACTAGAGAGCTGTGACATCACTGAGAATGCAGCCTTTATATTCACTAGAGAGCAGAGACATCACTGAGAATTCAGCCTTTATATTCACTAGAGAGCGGTGACATCACTGAGAATGCAGCCTATCCATTCACTAGAGAGAGGAGACATCACTGAGAATGCAGCCTATCCATTCACTAGAGAGCGGAGACATCACTGAGAATGCAGCCTTTATATTCACTAGAGAGCGGTGAGATCACTGAGAATGCAGTCTATCCAATCACTAGAGAGCGGTGACATCACTGAGAATGCAGCCTATCCATTCACTAGAGATCAGAGGTGACATCACTGAGAATGCAGCCTATCCATTCACTAGAAACCGGTGACATCACTGAGAATGCAGCCTATCCATTCACTAGAGAGTGGTGGCATCACTGAGAATGCAGCCTATCCATTCACTAGAGAGCAGTGACATCACTGAGAATGCAGCCTATCCATTCACTAGAGAGCGGAGACATCACTGAGAAGGCAGCCTTTATATTCACTAAAGAGCAGAGACATCACTGAGAATGCAGCCTTTATATTCACTAGACAGCGGTGACATCACAGAGAATGCAGCCTATATATTCTCTAGAGAGCGGTGACATCACTGAGAATGCAGCCTATCCATTCACTAGAGAGCTGTGACATCACTGAGAATGCAGCCTTTCCATTCACTAGAGAGCGGAGACATCAATGAGAATGCAGCCTATCCATTCACTAGACAGCTGTGACATCACTAGAATGCAGCTTATCCATTCACTAGAGAGCAGTGACATCACTGAGAATGCAGCCTATCCATTCACTAAAGAGAGGTGACATCATTGAGAATGCAGCCTATCCATCACTAGAAAGCAGTGAAATCTTTGAGAATGCAGCCTATCCATCACTAGAGAGCAGTGACGTCACTGAGAATGCAGCCTATCCATTCACTACAGAGCGGTGACATCTTTGAGAATGCAGCCGATCCATCACTAGAGAGCAGTGACGTCACTGAGAATGCAGCCTATCCATTCACTACAGAGCGGTGACATCATTGTGAATGCAGCCTATCCATCACTAGAGAGCAGTGACATCACTGAGAATGCAGCCTATCCATTCACTAGAGAGCGGTGACATCACAGAGAATGCAGCCTATCCATTCACTAGAGAGCGGTGACATCACAGAGAATGCTTCCTATCTATTCCCTAGAGAGCGGTGACATCACTGAGAATGCAGCCTATCCATTCACTAGAGAGCTGAGACATCACTGAGAATGCAGCCTATCCATTCACTAGAGAGCAGAGACATCACTGAGAATGCAGCCTACCCATTCACTAGATAGAGTTGACATCACTGAGAATGCAGCCTATCCATTCACTAGAGAGCAATGACATCACTAAGATTGCTGCCTATCCATTCACTAGACAGTGGTGACATCACTGAGAATGCAGCCTATCCTTTCACTATAGAGCAGTTACATCACTGAGTATGCAGCCTATCCATTCAGTAGAGATCAGAGGTGACATCACTGAGAATGCAGCCTATCTATTCCCTAAAGAGCGGTGACATCACTGAGAATGCAGACTATCCATTCACTAGAGAGCTGTGAGATCACTGAGAATGCAGCCTATCCAATCACTAGAGAGCGGTGACATCACTGAGAATGCAGCCTATCCATTCACTAGAGAGCAGAGACATCACTGAGAATGCAGCCTATCCATTCAGTGGAGATCAGAGGTGACATCACTGAGAATGCAGCCTATCCATTCAGTAGAGATCAGAGGTGACATCACTGAGAATGCAGCCTATCCATTCAGTAGAGATCAGTGACATCACTGAGAATGCAGCCTATCCATTCACTAGAGAGATTTGACATCACTGTGAATACAGCCTATCCATTCACTAGATAGAGTTGACATAACTGAGAATGCAGACTATCCATTCACTAGAGAGCAATGACATCACTAAGAATGCAGCCTATCCATTCACTAGACAGCGGTGACATCACTGAGAATGCAGCCTATCCTTTCACTAGAGAGCATTGACATCACTGAGAATGCAGCCTATCCTTTCAGTAGAGATCAGAGGTGACATCACTGAGAATGCAGCCTATCCATTCACTAGAGAGCAGAGACATCACTGAGAATGCAGCCCATCCATTCACTAGAGATCAGTGACATCACTGAGAATGCAGCCTTTATATTCACTAGAGAGCGGTGACATCACTGAGAATGCTGCCTATCCATTCAGTAGAGATAGAGGTGACATCACTGAGAATGCAGCCTATCCATTCAGTAGATATCAGTGATATCACTGAGAATGCAGCCTATCCATTCACTAGAGATCAGTGACATCACTGAGAATGCGGCCTATCCATTCAATAGAGAGCGGTGACATCACTGAGAATGCAGCCTTTATATTCACTAGAGAGCGGTGACATCACTGAGACTGCAGACTTTATATTCACAAGAGAGCGGTGACATCACTGAGAATGAAGCCTATCTATTCCCTAGAGAGCGGTGACATCACTGAGAATGCAGCCTATCCATTCACTAGAGAGCTGTGACATGACTGAGAATGCAGCGTATCCATTCACCAGAGAGTGGAGACATCACTGAGAATGCAGCCTTTATATTCACTAGAGAGCGGTGACATCACTGAGAATGCAGCCTATCTATTCACTAGAGAGCGGAGACATCACTGAGAAAGTAGCCTTTATATTCACTAGAAAGCTGAGACATCACTGAGAATGCAGCCTTTATATTCACTAGAGAGCGGTGACGTCACTTAGAATGCAGCCTATCCATTCACAAGAGAGCGGAGACATCACTGAGAATGCAGCCTATCCATTCACTAGAGAGCTGTGACATCACTGAGAATGCAACCTATCCATTCACTAGAGAGCGGAGACATCACTTAGAATGCAGCCTTTATATTCACTAGAGAGCATAGACATCACTGAGAATGCAGCCTTTATATTCGCTAGAGAGCCGTGACATCACTGAGAATGCAGCCCATGTATTCCCTAGAGAGCGGTGACATCACTGAGAATGCAGCCTATCCATTCACTAGAGAGCAGAGACATCACTGAGAATGCAGCCTATCCAATCACTAGAGAGCGGTGACATCACTGAGAATGCAGCCTATGCATTCATTAGAGAGCTGTGATATCACTGAGAATACAGCCTATCCATTCACTAGAGATCGGAGACATCACTGAGAATGCAGCCTATCCATTCACTAGAGAGTGGTGACATCACTGAGAATGCAGCATATCCATTCACTAGAGAGCGGTGACATCACTGACAATGCAGCCTATTCATTCACTAGAGAGCAGTGACATCACTGAGAATGCATCCTATCCATTCACTAGAGAGCGGTGACATCACTGAGAATGCAGCCTATCCTTTCACTAGAGAGCAGTGACATCACTGAGAATGCAGCATATCCATTCACTAGAGAGCAGTGACATCACTGAAAATGCATCCTATTCATTCACTAGAGAGCGATGACATCACTGAGAATGCAGCCTATCCATTCACTAGAGAGCAGTGACATCACTGAGAATGCAGCCTATCCATTCACTAGAGAGCTGTGACATGACTGAGAATGCAGCGTATCCATTCACCAGAGAGTGGAGACATCAATGAGAATTCAGCATTTATATTCACTAGAGAGCGGTGACATCACTGAGAATGCAGCCTATCTATTCACTAGAGAGCGGAGACATCACTGAGAAAGTAGCCTTTATATTCACTAGAAAGCTGAGACATCACTGAGAATGCAGCCTTTATATTCACTGGAGAGCGGTGACGTCACTTAGAATGCAGCCTATCCATTCACTAGAGAGCGGAGATATCACTGAGAATGCAGCCTATCCATTCACTAGAGAGCGGCGACATCACTGAGAATGCAGCCTTTATATTCACTAGAGAGCTGTAACATCACTGAGAATGCAACCTATCCATTCACTAGAGAGCGGAGACATCACTTAGAATGCAGCCTTTATATTCACTAGAGAGCATAGACATCACTGAGAATGCAGCCCATGTATTCCCTAGAGAGCGGTGACATCACTGAGAATGCAGCCTATGCATTCACTAGAGAGCTGTGACATCACTGAGAATGCAGCCTATCCATTCACTAGAGAGCAGAGACATCACTGAGAATGCAGCCGATCCAATCACTAGAGAGCGGTGACATCACTGAGAATGCAGCCTATGCATTCACTAGAGAGCTGTGATATCACTGAGAATTCAGCCTATCCATTCACTAGAGAGCGGAGACATCACTGAGAATGCAGCCTATCCATTCACTAGAGAGTGGTGACATCACTGAGAATGCAGCATATCCATTCACTAGAGAGCGGTGACATCACTGAGAATGCAGCCTATCCATTCACTAGAGAGCAGTGACATCACTGAGAATGCATCCTATCCATTCACTAGAGAGCGGTGACATCACTGAGAATGCAGCCTATCCTTTCACTAGAGAGCAGTGACATCACTGAGAATGCAGCCTATCCATTCACTAGAGAGCAGTGACATCACTGAAAATGCAAGCTATTCATTCACTAGAGAGCGATGACATCACTGAGAATGCAGCCTATCCATTCACTAGAGAGCAGTGACATCACTGAGAATGCAGCCTATCCATTCACTAAAGAGAGGTGACATCATGGAGAATTAAGACTATCCATCACTAGAGAGCAGTGACATCTTTGAGAATGCAGCCTATCCATCACTAGAGAGCAGTGACATCATTGAGAATGCAGCCTATCCATTCATTACAGAGCAGTGACATCATTGAGAATGCAGCCTATCCATCACTAGAGAGAAGTGACCTCACTGAGAATGCACCCTATCCATTCACTAGAGAGCGGTGACATCACAGAGAATGCAGCCTATCCATTCAATAGAGAGCGGTGACATCACTGAGAGTGCAGCCTATCTATTCCCTAGAGAGCAGTGACATCACTGAGAATGCTGCCTATCCATTCACTAGAGAGCTGTGACATTACTGAGAATGCTGCCCATCCATTCACTAGAGAGTGGAGACATCACTGAGAATGCAGCCTAACCATTCACTAGAGAGCGGTGACATCAATGAGAATGCAGCCTATCCATTCAGTAGAGATCAGAGGTGACATGACTGAGAATGCAGCCTATCCATTCACTAGATAGAGTTGACATCACTGAGAGTGCAGCCTATCCATTTACTAGAAAGCAATGACATCACTAAGAATGCAATCTATCCATTCACTAGACAGCAGTGACATCACTGAGAATGCAGCGTATCCTTTCGCTAGAGAGCATTGACATCACTGAGAATGCAGCCTATCCATTCAGTAGAGATCAGAGGTGACATCACTGAGAATGCAGCCTATCCATTCACAAGAGAGCAGTGACATCACTGAGAATGCAGCCTATCCATTCAGTAGAGATCAGAGGTGACATCACGGAGAATGCAGCCTATCCATTCACTAGAGAGCAGTGACATCACTGAGAATGCAACCTATCCATTCAGCAGAGATCAGAGGTGACATCACTGAGAATGCAGCCTATCCATTCACTAGAGAGCGGAAACATCACTGAGAATGCAGCCTATCCAATCACTAGAGAGTGGTGACATCACTGAGAATGCAGCCTATCCATTCACTAGAGAGCTGTGACATCACTGGGAATGCAGCCTATCCATTCACTAGAGAGCAGTGACATCACTGAGAATGCAGCCTATCCATTCACTAGAGAGCTGTGACATCACTGGGAATGCATCCTATCCATTCACTAGAGAGCGGTGACATCACTGAGAATGCAGCCTATCCTTTCACTAGAGAGCAGTGACATCACTGAGAATGCAGCATATCCATTCACTAGAGAGCAGTGACATCACTGAAAATGCATCCTATTCATTCACTAGAGAGCGATGACATCACTGAGAATGCAGCCTATCCATTCACTAGAGAGCAGTGACATCACTGAGAATGCAGCCTATCCATTCACTAGAGAGCTGTGACATGACTGAGAATGCAGCGTATCCATTCACCAGAGAGTGGAGACATCAATGAGAATGCAGCATTTATATTCACTAGAGAGCGGTGACATCACTGAGAATGCAGCCTATCTATTCACTAGAGAGCGGAGACATCACTGAGAAAGTAGCCTTTATATTCACTAGAAAGCTGAGACATCACTGAGAATGCAGCCTTTATATTCACTGGAGAGCGGTGACGTCACTTAGAATGCAGCCTATCCATTCACTAGAGAGCGGAGACATCACTGAGAATGCAGCCTATCCATTCACTAGAGAGCGGCGACATCACTGAGAATGCAGCCTTTATATTCACTAGAGAGCTGTAACATCACTGAGAATGCAACCTATCCATTCACTAGAGAGCGGAGACATCACTTAGAATGCAGCCTTTATATTCACTAGAGAGCATAGACATCACTGAGAATGCAGCCCATGTATTCCCTAGAGAGCGGTGACATCACTGAGAATGCAGCCTATGCATTCACTAGAGAGCTGTGACATCACTGAGAATGCAGCCTATCCATTCACTAGAGAGCAGAGACATCACTGAGAATGCAGCCTATCCAATCACTAGAGAGCGGTGACATCACTGAGAATGCAGCCTATGCATTCACTAGAGAGCTGTGATATCACTGAGAATTCAGCCTATCCATTCACTAGAGAGCGGAGACATCACTGAGAATGCAGCCTATCCATTCACTAGAGAGTGGTGACATCACTGAGAATGCAGCATATCCATTCACTAGAGAGCGGTGACATCACTGAGAATGCAGCCTATCCATTCACTAGAGAGCAGTGACATCACTGAGAATGCATCCTATCCATTCACTAGAGAGCGGTGACATCACTGAGAATGCAGCCTATCCTTTCACTAGAGAGCAGTGACATCACTGAGAATGCAGCCTATCCATTCACTAGAGAGCAGTGACATCACTGAAAATGCAAGCTATTCATTCACTAGAGAGCGATGACATCACTGAGAATGCAGCCTATCCATTCACTAGAGAGCAGTGACATCACTGAGAATGCAGCCTATCCATTCACTAAAGAGAGGTGACATCATGGAGAATTAAGACTATCCATCACTAGAGAGCAGTGACATCTTTGAGAATGCAGCCTATCCATCACTAGAGAGCAGTGACATCACTGAGAATGCAACCTATCCATTCATTACAGAGCAGTGACATCATTGAGAATGCAGCCTATCCATCACTAGAGAGAAGTGACCTCACTGAGAATGCACCCTATCCATTCACTAGAGAGCGGTGACATCACAGAGAATGCAGCCTATCCATTCACTAGAGAGCGGTGACATCACTGAGAGTGCAGCCTATCTATTCCCTAGAGAGCAGTGACATCACTGAGAATGCTGCCTATCCATTCACTAGAGAGCTGTGACATTACTGAGAATGCTGCCCATCCATTCACTAGAGAGTGGAGACATCACTGAGAATGCAGCCTATCCATTCACTAGAGAGCAGTGACATCACTGAGAATGCAGCCTATCCATTCACTAGAGAGCAGTGACATCACTGAGAATGCAGCCTATCCATTCACTAGAGAGCAGTGACATCACTGAGAATGCAGCCCATATATTCACTAGAGAGCGGTGACATCAATGAATATGCAGCCTATCCATTCAGTAGAGATCAGAGGTGACATGACTGAGAATGCAGCCTATCCATTCACTAGAGAGCAGTGACATCACTGAGAATGCAGCCTATCCATTCACTAGAGAGCAGTGACATCACTGAGAATGCAGCCTAACCATTCACTAGAGATCAGAGACATCACTGAGAATGCAGCCCATATATTCACTAGAGAGCGGTGACATCAATGAGAATGCAGCCTATCCATTCAGTAGAGATCAGAGGTGACATGACTGAGAATGCAGCCTATCCATTCACTAGATAGAGTTGACATCACTGAGAGTGCAGCCTATCCATTTACTAGAAAGCAATGACATCACTAAGAATGCAATCTATCCATTCACTAGACAGCAGTGACATCACTGAGAATGCAGCGTATCCTTTCGCTAGAGAGCATTGACATCACTGAGAATGCAGCCTATCCATTCAGTAGAGATCAGAGGTGACATCACGGAGAATGCAGCCTATCCATTCACTAGAGAGCAGTGACATCACTGAGAATGCAACCTATCCATTCAGCAGAGATCAGAGGTGACATCACTGAGAATGCAGCCTATCCATTCACTAGAGAGCGGAAACATCACTGAGAATGCAGCCTATCCAATCACTAGAGAGTGGTGACATCACTGAGAATGCAGCCTATCCATTCACTAGAGAGCTGTGACATCACTGGGAATGCAGCCTATCCATTCACTAGAGAGCAGTGACATCACTGAGAATGCAGCATATCCATTCACTAAAGAGAGGTGACATCATAGAGAATGCAGCCTATCCATCACTAGAGAGCAGTGACTTCTTTGAGAATGCAGCCTATCCATCACTAGAGAGCAGTGACGTCACTGAGAATGCAGCCTATCCATCACTAGAGAGCAGTGACGTCACTGAGAATGCAGCCTATCCATTCACTACAGAGCGGTGACATCATTGTGAATGCAGCCTATCCATCACTAGAGAGCAGTGACATCACTGAGAATGCAGCCTATCCATTCACTAGAGAGCATTGACATCACAGAGAATGCAGCCTATCCATTCACTAGAGAGCGGTGACATCACAGAGAATGCAGCCTATCTATTCCCTAGAGAGCGGTAACATCACTGAGAATGCAGCCTATCCTTTCGCTAGAGAGCATTGACATCACTGAGAATGCAGCCCATCCATTCAGTAGAGATCAGAGGTGACATCACTGAGAATGCAGCCTATCCATTCACTAGAGAGCAGTGACATCACTGAGAATGCAGCCTATCCATTCAGTAGAGATCAGAGGTGACATCACGGAGAATGCAGCCTATCCATTCACTAGAGAGCAGTGACATCACTGAGAATGCAACCTATCCATTCAGCAGAGATCAGAGGTGACATCAGTGAGAATGCAGCCTATCCATTCACTAGAGAGCGGAGACAACACTGAGAATGCAGCCTATCCAATCAATAGAGAGCGGTGACATCACTGAGAATGCAGCCTATCCATTCACTAGAGAGCTGTGACATCACTGAGAATGCAGCCTATCCGTTCACTAGAGAGCAGTGACATCACTGAGAATGCAGCCTATCCATTCACTAAAGAGAGGTGACATCATGGAGAATTAAGACTATCCATCACTAGAGAGCAGTGACATCTTTGAGAATGCAGCCTATCCATCACTAGAGAGCAGTGACATCACTGAGAATGCAGCCTATCCATTCATTACAGAGCGGTGACATCATTGAGAATGCAGCCTATCCATCACTAGAGAGCAGTGACATCACTGAGAATGCACCCTATCCATTCGCTAGAGAGCGGTGACATCACAGAGAATGCAGCCTATCCATTCACTAGAGAGCGGTGACATCACTGAGAGTGCAGCCTATCTATTCCCTAGAGAGCATTGACATCACTGAGAATGCTGCCTATCCATTCACTAGAGAGCTGTGACATTACTTAGAATGCTGCCCATCCATTCACTAGAGAGTGGAGACATCACTGAGAATGCAGCCTAACCATTCACTAGAGATCAGAGACATCACTGAGAATGCAGCCCATATATTCACTAGAGAGCGGTGACATCACTGAGAATGCAGCCTATCCATTCAGTAGAGATCAGAGGTGACATGACTGAGAATGCAGCCTATCCATTCAGTAGAGATCAGAGACATCACTGAGAATGCAGCTTATCCATTCACTAGAGATCAGTGACATCACTGAGAATGCAGCCTATCCATTCACTAGATAGAGTTGACATCACTGAGAATGCAGCCTATCCATTCACTAGAAAGCTGTGACATCACTGAGAATGCAGCCTATCCATTCACTAGAGAGAGTTGACATCACTGAGATTACAGCCTATCCATTCACTAGATAGAGTTGACATCACTGAGAATGCAGCCTATCCATTCACTAGAGAGCAATGACATCACTAAGAATGCAGCCTATCCATTCACTAGACAGCGGTGACATCACTGATAATGCAGCCTATCCTTTCACTAGAGAGCATTGACATCACTGAGAATGCAGCCTATCCATTCAGTAGAGATCAGAGGTGACATCACTGAGAATGCAGCCTATCCATTCGCTAGAGAGCAGTGACATTACTGAGAATGCAGCCTATCCATTCAGTAGAGATCAGAGGTGACATCACAGAGAATGCAGCCTATCCATTCACTAGAGAGCGGTGACATCACTGAGAATGCAGCCTATCCATTCACTAGAGAGCAGAGACATCACTGAGAATGCAGCCCATCCACTCACTAGAGATCAGTGACATCACTGAGAATGCAGCCTACCCATTCACTAGAGAGCGGTGACATCACTGAGAATGCAACCTATCCATTCAGTAGAGATCAGAGGTGACATCACTGAGAATGCAGCCTATCCATTCAGTAGAGATCAGTGAAATCACTGAGAATGCAGCCTATCCATTCACTAGAGATCAGTGACATCACTGAGAATGCAGCCTATCCATTCACTAGATAGAGTTGACATCACTGAGAATGCAGCCTATCCATTCACTAGAGAGCAATGACATCACTAAGATTGCTGCCTATCCATTCACTAGACAGTGGTGACATCACTGAGAATGCAGCCTATCCTTTCACTATAGAGCAGTTACATCACTGAGTATGCAGCCTATCCATTCAGTAGAGATCAGAGGTGACATCACTGAGAATGCAGCCTATCTATTCCCTAAAGAGCGGTGACATCACTGAGAATGCAGACTATCCATTCACTAGAGAGCTGTGAGATCACTGAGAATGCAGCCTATCCATTCACTAGAGAGCGGAGACATCACTGAGAATGCAGCCTATCCAATCACTAGAGAGCGGTGACATCACTGAGAATGCAGCCTATCCATTCACTAGAGAGCAGAGACATCACTGAGAATGCAGCCTATCCATTCAGTGGAGATCAGAGGTGACATCACTGAGAATGCAGCCTATCCATTCAGTAGAGATCAGAGGTGACATCACTGAGAATGCAGCCTATCCATTCACTAGAGAGCGGTGACATCACTGAGAATGCAGCCTATCCATTCAGTAGAGATCAGTGACATCCCTGAGAATGCAGCCTATCCATTCACTAGAGATCAGTGACATCACTGAGAATGCAGCCTATCCATTCACTAGAGAGAGTTGACATCACTGTGAATACAGCCTATCCATTCACTAGATAGAGTTGACATAACTGAGAATGCAGACTATCCATTCACTAGAGAGCAATGACATCACTAAGAATGCAGCCTATCCATTCACTAGACAGCGGTGACATCACTGAGAATGCAGCCTATCCTTTCACTAGAGAGCATTGACATCACTGAGAATGCAGCCTATCCTTTCAGTAGAGATCAGAGGTGACATCACTGAGAATGCAGCCTATCCATTCACTAGAGAGCAGAGACATCACTGAGAATGCAGCCCATCCATTCACTAGAGATCAGTGACATCACTGAGAATGCTGCCTATCCTTTCACTAGAGAGCGGTGACATCACTGAGAATGCTGCCTATCCATTCAGTAGAGATAGAGGTGACATCACTGAGAATGCAGCCTATCCATTCAGTAGATATCAGTGATATCACTGAGAATGCAGCCTATCCATTCACTAGAGATCAGTGACATCACTGAGAATGCAGCCTATCCATTCAATAGAGAGCGGTGACATCACTGAGAATGCAGCCTTTATATTCACTAGAGAGCGGTGACATCACTGAGACTGCAGACTTTATATTCACAAGAGAGCGGTGACATCACTGAGAATGAAGCCTATCTATTCCCTAGAGAGCGGTGACATCACTGAGAATGCAGCCTATCCATTCACTGGAGAGCTGTGACATGACTGAGAATGCAGCGTATCCATTCACCAGAGAGTGGAGACATCACTGAGAATGCAGCCTTTATATTCACTAGAGAGCGGTGACATCACTGAGAATGCAGCCTATCTATTCACTAGAGAGCGGAGACATCACTGAGAAAGTAGCCTTTATATTCACTAGAAAGCTGAGACATCACTGAGAATGCAGCCTTCATATTCACTAGAGAGCGGTGACGTCACTTAGAATGCAGCCTATCCATTCACAAGAGAGCGGAGACATCACTGAGAATGCAGCCTATCCATTCACTAGAGAGCGGCGACATCACTGAGAATGCAGCCTATCCATTCACTAGAGAGCTGTGACATCACTGAGAATGCAACCTATCCATTCACTAGAGAGCGGAGACATCACTTAGAATGCAGCCTTTATATTCACTAGAGAGCATAGACATCACTGAGAATGCAGCCTTTATATTCGCTAGAGAGCGGTGACATCACTGAGAATGCAGCCCATGTATTCCCTAGAGAGCGGTGACATCACTGAGAATGCAGCCTATTCATTCACTAGAGAGCAGAGACATCACTGAGAATGCAGCCTATCCAATCACTAGAGAGCGGTGACATCACTGAGAATGCAGCCTATGCATTCATTAGAGAGCTGTGATATCACTGAGAATACAGCCTATCCATTCACTAGAGATCGGAGACATCACTGAGAATGCAGCCTATCCATTCACTAGAGAGTGGTGACATCACTGAGAATGCAGCATATCCATTCACTAGAGAGCGGTGACATCACTGACAATGCAGCCTATTCATTCACTAGAGAGCAGTGACATCACTGAGAATGCATCCTATCCATTCACTAGAGAGCGGTGACATCACTGAGAATGCAGCCTATCCTTTCACTAGAGAGCAGTGACGTCACTGAGAATGCAGCATATCCATTCACTAGAGAGCAGTGACATCACTGAAAATGCATCCTATTCATTCACTAGAGAGCGATGACATCACTGAGAATGCAGCCTATCCATTCACTAGAGAGCAGTGACATCACTGAGAATGCAGCCTATCCATTCACTAGAGAGCTGTGACATGACTGAGAATGCAGCGTATCCATTCACCAGAGAGTGGAGACATCAATGAGAATGCAGCATTTATATTCACTAGAGAGCGGTGACATCACTGAGAATGCAGCCTATCTATTCACTAGAGAGCGGAGACATCACTGAGAAAGTAGCCTTTATATTCACTAGAAAGCTGAGACATCACTGAGAATGCAGCCTTTATATTCACTGGAGAGCGGTGACGTCACTTAGAATGCAGCCTATCCATTCACTAGAGAGCGGAGACATCACTGAGAATGCAGCCTATCCATTCACTAGAGAGCGGCGACATCACTGAGAATGCAGCCTTTATATTCACTAGAGAGCTGTAACATCACTGAGAATGCAACCTATCCATTCACTAGAGAGCGGAGACATCACTTAGAATGCAGCCTTTATATTCACTAGAGAGCATAGACATCACTGAGAATGCAGCCTTTATATTCGCTAGAGAGCGGTGACATCACTGAGAATGCAGCCCATGTATTCCCTAGAGAGCGGTGACATCACTGAGAATGCAGCCTATGCATTCACTAGAGAGCTGTGACATCACTGAGAATGCAGCCTATCCATTCACTAGAGAGCAGAGACATCACTGAGAATGCAGCCTATCCAATCACTAGAGAGCGGTGACATCACTGAGAATGCAGCCTATGCATTCACTAGAGAGCTGTGATATCACTGAGAATTCAGCCTATCCATTCACTAGAGAGCGGAGACATCACTGAGAATGCAGCCTATCCATTCACTAGAGAGTGGTGACATCACTGAGAATGCAGCATATCCATTCACTAGAGAGCGGTGACATCACTGAGAATGCAGCCTATCCATTCACTAGAGAGCAGTGACATCACTGAGAATGCATCCTATCCATTCACTAGAGAGCGGTGACATCACTGAGAATGCAGCCTATCCTTTCACTAGAGAGCAGTGACATCACTGAGAATGCAGCCTATCCATTCACTAGAGAGCAGTGACATCACTGAAAATGCAAGCTATTCATTCACTAGAGAGCGATGACATCACTGAGAATGCAGCCTATCCATTCACTAGAGAGCAGTGACATCACTGAGAATGCAGCCTATCCATTCACTAAAGAGAGGTGACATCATGGAGAATTAAGACTATCCATCACTAGAGAGCAGTGACATCTTTGAGAATGCAGCCTATCCATCACTAGAGAGCAGTGACATCACTGAGAATGCAGCCTATCCATTCATTACAGAGCGGTGACATCATTGAGAATGCAGCCTATCCATCACTAGAGAGCAGTGACATCACTGAGAATGCACCCTATCCATTCACTAGAGAGCGGTGACATCACAGAGAATGCAGCCTATCCATTCACTAGAGAGCGGTGACATCACTGAGAGTGCAGCCTATCTATTCCCTAGAGAGCAGTGACATCACTGAGAATGCTGCCTATCCATTCACTAGAGAGCTGTGACATTACTGAGAATGCTGCCCATCCATTCACTAGAGAGTGGAGACATCACTGAGAATGCAGCCTAACCATTCACTAGAGAGCGGTGACATCAATGAGAATGCAGCCTATCCATTCAGTAGAGATCAGAGGTGACATCACTGAGAATGCAGCTTATCCATTCACTAGAGATCAGTGACATCACTGAGAATGCAGCCTATCCATTCACTAGATAGAGTTGATATCACTGAGAATGCAGCCTATCCATTCACTAGAAAGCTGTGACATCACTGAGAATGCAGCCTATCCATTCACTAGAGAGAGTTGACATCACTGAGATTACAGCCTATCCATTCACTAGATAGAGTTGACATCACTGAGAATGCAGCCTATCCATTCACTAGAGAGCAATGACATCACTAAGAATGCAGCCTATCCATTCACCAGACAGCGGTGACATCACTGATAATGCAGCCTATCCTTTCACTAGAGAGCATTGACATCACTGAGAATGCAGCCTATCCATTCACTAGAGATCAGAGGTGACATCACTGAGAATGCAGCCTATCCATTCACTAGAGTGCAGTGACATCACTGAGAATGCAGCCTATCCAATCAGTAGAGATCAGAGGTGACATCACTGAGAATACACCCTATCCATTCGCTAGAGAGCAGTGACATTACTGAGAATGCAGCCTATCCATTCAGTAGAGATCAGAGGTGACATCACTGAGAATGCAGCCTATCCATTCAGTAGAGATCATAGGTGACATCACTGAGAATGCCGCCTATCCATTCACTAGAGCGCGGTGACATCACTGAGAATGCAGCCTATCCATTCACTAGAGAGTGGTGACATCACTGAGAATGCAGCCTATCCATTCACTAGAGAGCAGTGACATCACTGAGAATGCAGCCTATCCATTCACTAGAGAGCACTGACATCACTGAGTAAGCAGCCTGTCCATTCACTAGAGAGCAGAGACATCACTGAGAATGCAGCCTTTATATTCACTAGAGAGCGGTGACATCACTGAGAATGCAGCCTATCTATTCCCTAGAGAGCGGTGATATCACTGAGAATGCAGCCTATCCATCACTAGAGAGCAGTGACATCACTGAGAATGCAGCCTATCCATTCACTAGAGAGCGTTGACATCACAGAGAATGCAGCCTATCCATTCACTAGAGAGCGGTGACATCACAGAGAATGCAGCCTATCTATTCCCTAGAGAGCGGTAACATCACTGAGAATGCAGCCTATCCTTTCGCTAGAGAGCATTGACATCACTGAGAATGCAGCCTATCCATTCAGTAGAGATTAGAGGTGACATCACTGAGAATGCAGCCTATCCATTCACTAGAGAGCAGTGACATCACTGAGAATGCAGCCTATCCTTTCACTAGAGAGCATTGACATCACTGAGAATGCAGCCTATCCATTCACTAGAGATCAGAGGTGACATCACTGAGAATGCAGCCTATCCATTCAGTAGAGATCAGAGGTGACATCACTGAGAATGCAGCCTATCCATTCTCTAGAGAGCAGTGACATTACTGAGAATGCAGCCTACCCATTCAGCAGAGATCAGTGACATCACTGAAAATGCAGCCTATCCATTCACTAGAGATCAGTGACATCACTGAGAATGCAGCCTATCCATTCACTAGAGAGCAGTGACATCACTGAGAATGCAGCCTATCCATTCACTAGAGAGCAGTGACATCACTGAGGATGCAGCCTATCCATTCACTAGAGAGCAGTGACATCACTGAGAATGCAGCCTATCCATTCAGTAGAGATCAGAGGTGACATCACTGAGAATGCAGCCTATCCATTCACTAGAGAGCAGTGAAATCACTGAGAATGCAGCCTATCCATTCACTAGAGAGCGGTGACATCACTGAGAATGCAGCCTATCCATTCACTAGAGAGCTGTGACATCACTGAGAATACAGCCTATCCATTCAGTAGAGATCAGAGGTGACATCACTGAGGCCGTATTTGTGTAAGCAAAATAACTAAGGTGAACGCAGTAAATCCTTGAAAGTCCATCTGGTAAGAGGTCTATGCTAATCAGCATATTAAACACACACAATTGGCTTCCCACAGATTGGGAGGGAGGGTCTTCAGTATCTATTGGTTTGTTTCACTTAGAACATAAAGAGAATATAAAGAAGACGACCAAAACCGAATAACATCCAATCAGCAGGGATGTACAGTATTTTTTCCCCTTTGTTTAGTCTAATACATACAGATAAGTACTGGAGCAATTTTTAGTTCCACTCAATATGGAGCTGACATCAAGGATAATGAACATTTATCATGATTAATCCACCAGCAAAAACAACAAACTGCAATAACAATATATAAACACTGACATATCCTGCATCTCTCTGCCCGCACCAGGTCTGGTTCTTCTCGTCATGTTATATTCGCCCAGGAACACACTCAAAGATCATATGATACAATGTAAACAAAATAAATCTGCAATGATACTAGCGGTACATAGAAAAAAACAAAAACAAAATATACCCAGGTTATACCAGCTATACATACAGTGCCTACAAGTAGTATTCAACCCCCTGTAGATTTAGCTGGCTGACACATGCGGAATTAACTTGGCATTGTGACATTTGTACTGTAGATCAGCCTGGAAGTGGGAAATGCACTGCAGCAAATTTTGTTTTTTTTTTAAAACGTAAAAAGTTTATTCAGAGTGTCATTTATTATTCAACCCCTCAAACCACAAGAATTCTGTTTGGTCCCCCAAAAGTATTAAGAAGTAGTTCAGGCACCAAGAATAATGAGCTTCACATGTGTGGATTAAAGATCTCTTTTGCCAGCCTTTTCTGACTATTTAAGACCCTCCCCAAACTTGTGAACAGCACTCAGACATGGTCAACATGGGAAAGACAAAGGAGCATTCCAAGGCCATCAGAGACAAGATCGTGGAGGGTCACAAGGCTGGCAAGGGGTACAAAACCCTTTCCAAGGAGTTGGGCCTACCTGTCTCCACTGTTGGGAGCATCATCCATAAGTGGAAGGCTTATGGAACTACTGTTAGCCTTCCACGGCCAGGACAGCCTTTGAAAGTGTCCTCCCGTGCCGAGGCCAGGCTTGTCCGAAGAGTCAAGGCTAATCCAAGGACAACAAGGAAGGAGCTCCGGGAAGATCTCATGGCAGTGGGGACATTGGTTTCAGTCAATACCATAAGTAACGTACTCCACCGCAATGGTCTCCGTTCCAGACGAGCCCGTAAGGTACCTTTACTTTCAAAGCGTCATGTCAAGGCTCGTCTACAGTTTGCTCATGATCACTTGGAGGACTCTGAGACAGACTGGTTCAAGGTTCTATGGTCTGATGAGACCAAGATCGAGATCTTTGGTGCCAACCACACACGTGACGTTTGGAGACTGGATGGCACTGCATACGACCCCAAGAATACCATCCCTACAGTCAAGCATGGTGGTGGCAGCATCATGCTGTGGGGCTGTTTCTCTGCCAAGGGGCCTGGCCATCTGGTCCGCATCCATGGGAAGATGGATAGCATGGCCTACCTGGAGATTTTGGCCAAGAACCTTCGCTCCTCCATCAAGGATCTTAAGATGGGTCGTAATTTCATCTTCCAACAAGACAACGACCCAAAGCACACAGCCAAGAAAACCAAGGCCTGGTTCAATAGGGAAAAAGTCAAGGTGTTGGAGTGGCCTAGTCAGTCTCCTGACCTTAACCCAATTGAAAACTTGTGGAAGGAGCTCAAGAATAAAGTCCACATGAGACACCCAAAGAACCTAGATAACTTGGAGAAGATCTGCATGGAGGAGTGGGCCAAGATAACTCCACAGACCTGTGCCGGCCTGATCAGGTCTTATAAAAGACGATTATTAGCTGTAATTGCAAACAAGGGTTATTCCACAAAATATTAAACATAGGGGTTGTATAATAATTGACCCACACTTTTATGTTTAAAATTTAATAAAATTCAACTGAGCAACATAACTTTTTGGTTTGTAAGATTTATGCTTCTGTTCATAAAACCTACTCTCGTTTGCAGTTTGAAGGCTCTAACTTATTTGCATCTTATCAAACCAGCTAAATCTGCAGGGGGTTGAATACTACTTGTAGGCACTGTATATAATTATATGCAGAAGATGCCCAAGTTATACCAGCTGTACATATATAATTATATACTGAAAATACCCAGGTTATACCAGCTGTACATATATACAGGAGGTTCCCAGGTTATACCAGCTGTACATATATAATTATATATAGAAGATACCCAGGTTATACCAGCTAAACATGTATAATTATATGCAGAAGATACCCAGGTTATACCAGCTGTACATATATAGTTATGGTATATACAGAAGATGCTCAGGTTATATCAGCTGTACATATATAATTATATACAGAAGATACCCAGGTTATACCAGCTGTACATATATAATTATATACAGGAGATGACCAGGTTATACCAGCTGTACATATATAATTATATACTGAAGATTCCCAGGTTTTACCAGCTGTACATATAAAATTATATACAGAAGATTCCCAGGTTATACCAGCTGTACATATTTAGTTATATATAGAAGATGCCCAGGTTATACCAGCTGTACATATATAATTATATACAGAAGATACCCAGGTTATACCTGCTGTATATATATAATTATATGCAGCAGATACCCAAGTTATACCAGCTGTACATATGTAATTATATTCAAAAGATGCCCAGGTTATACCAGCTGTACATATATAATTATATGCAGAGGATACCCAGGTTATACCAGCTGTACATATTTAATTATATGCAGAAGAAGCCCAGGTTATACCAGCTGTACATATATAATTATATGCAGAAGATACCCAGGTTATACAAGCTTTCCGTACATATATAATTATAAACTGAAGATGCCTAGGTTATACCAGTTGTATGTAACGGACTGGGTGGTGGAACCACTGTGTCGTGGCCCTAGGAGAGCCTGGAGGGGCGTGGCTAGATGCCTCACCAAGTCTGACCTCAGATACATGGCGGCTGGCGATACCGCTGAGGAGAGAAGAAGCAGGTGGGACCAGGTGCTAAACGAGGACTGACCTCGGGTGGTTGGCAGCGGACCGCCAAGGGACTGGAGGCAGAGGCGGCCAGGAATGGTGGAGTTGGCAAGTACTGGCTTGCATGGCTGTCACAGTGGCTGGCACGACAGACACACAGGCTGGTACTGGCGGACACAACTGATGCCCTGGTAGGCAAGTGAAGGCGGACACGGCTGATGGACAGGCTGGTGCAGGTGGACATGACGGACAGGCAGAACTGTAGTACAGGACTGGTATATTGAATACGAGCACTGGGACCTGAGAACTAGCAAGCGTGGCCCTTTTAATAGAGTTGGAGTGCGCGCGCACCCTAATCACAGTGCCCGGGAATCTGCATGCCGTGCGTGCACCCCGAACAGCTGCCAGCCCAGAAGAAGGAAGAAATACGGGACAGGCGCCGCAGCGGTGAGTGAGCTAGCAGCCATACCGGGGAAGAGGGACAGCATGCAGGGATGCCGGCGGTATACTGTACACAGGGCTGGCGTCAGCACCCGGACAAGTGCCAGGGCCCTGAGCAGGCGGGGGGGCCCACTCGCCGTCGGGCACCCCGCTGCGCTATGGGACCCGTGAGCGGAGGAGAGCGGTGCCAGCGCCCGCTCCCCCCAGCTTGCTCAGGGCCCCGGCACCTGGCGCAATAATTACCTCTTTCCATGCCTCCGCAGCAGGTCCTGTCTCTTCCGCGGCTGCTGCACAGTGACATCTCAGGTCAGAGGGCATGGTGACGTCTTTCCACCGCGCTCTCTCCTGAGCCGTCACAGTGCAGAGCGGGAAGACGCCGGCGCGTGTGAGGAGTCCCTCCGCCAGCGGCAGCAGGTGAGAAGTGAGGTGAATATTTGATTTTTTATTTTATTGTATGGAGGCATGGGGCATTATAAGCGAGGGTGGTGTGACATCCTGCATGGGGCATTATAAGCGAGGGGGGTGTGACATCCTGCATGGGGCATTACAAGGGGGGGGTGACATCCTGCATGGGGCATTATAAGGGAGGGGGGGTGTGACATCCTGCATGGGGCATTATAAGGGAAGGGGGGGGGTGACATCCTGCATGGGGCATTATAAGGGGGGGGTAACATCCTACATGGGGCATTATATGGGGGGAACAGCCTGCATGGGGCATTATGTGGGAGGAACAGCCTGCATGAGGCATTATGTGGGGGGAACAGTCTGCATGGAGCATTATGTGGGGGCACAGCCTGCATGGAGCGTTATATGGGGGCCAGTATTCTGTATGGAGCGTTATATGGGGGCCAGTATCCTGTATGGAGCATTATATGGGGGCCAGTATTCCGTATGGAGCCTTATATGGGGGCCAGTATTCTGTATGGAGCATTTTATGGGGGCCAGTATACTGTGTGGAGTGATTCGCCGGTTTCTGAGCTATTGTGGAATTTACAATAGATATCACTCATGTAATGTAAGAAGTGAAATATTTGGCCTTGTACTATATATATATATTTCTCCGCCGTATCTGTGCATCATGAATCGTGGTATGTGTTAAAGGGGCCCACTGAGACTCTTTCGCCCAGGGCCCACAAAAACCTGGAGCCGGCCCTGACTGTACATATTTCATTTCATACAGAAAATGCCCAGGTTATACCAGCTGTATATATTTAATTGTATACAGAAGATGCCCAGGTTATACCAGCTGTACATATATAATTATATACAGAAGATGCCCAGGTTATACCAGCTGTACATATTTAATTATATACAGAAGATGCCTAGGTTATACCAGCTGTACATATATAATTATATACAGAAGATACCCAGGTTATACCAGCTGTAGATATATAACTATATACAGAAGATGCCCAGGTTATACCAGCTGTAAACAGTAGCGTAGATACCCGGGGGGGTAGAGAGGGCGGTCGCCCCGGGCCCCGCGCTCTAAGGGGGCCCATCCGGAGCTACGCTACTGTAACTGTATCGGCGTGCGCAGCACACCTTTACAGTTACATTCCGGGCAGAGTGGGGAGACTGGATGTTCCTGCACTGCCCGGCGGCCGATATGCGGCCCTTGAGCAGGAGGGGAAGGGGGGGGCCCTGATGCCAAGCATTGGGCTCCCCCGCCTGTCACCACCGCAAGTTAACTGATGAGAGAAGGAGCGCGACACTTCCTCTCCCATCAGTCCCCCCTCTGCGTCTGACGTCAATGCCTATTGGGGGGGGCTATTGTACTGCAAACTGCCTATGGAGGGGCAGATTATGCTACAGACTGCCTATGAGGGGGAGTATATTATACTACAGACTGCCTATGGGGTGGTGATTATACTACAGACTGCCTATGGGGGGGGGAGATTATACTACAAACTGCCTATGAAGGGGGAGATTATACTACAAACTGCCTATGGGGGGGAGATTATGCTACAGACTACCTATGGGGGGGAGTAGATTATACTACAGACTGCCTATGGGGGGGGAGATTATGCTACAGACTGCCTATGAGGGGGAGATTATACTACAGACTGACTATGGGGGGAGTAGATTATACTACAGACTGCCTATGGGGGGGAGATTAGGTTACAGACTGCCTATGGGGGGGGGGGATTATGCTACAGACTGCCTATGGGGGGAGATTATGCTACAGACTGCCTATGGGGGGAGGAGATTATACTACAGACTGCCTATGGGGGGATATTATGCTACAGACTGCCTATGGGGGGGAGATTATGCTACAGACTGCCTATGGGGGGCAGTAGATTATACTACAGACTGCCTATGGGGGGGATATTATGCTAAAGACTGCGTATGGGGGGGATTATGCTACAAACTGCCTATGGGGGGGGATTATGCTACAGACTCTGCCTATGAGGGGATTATACTATACGTAGGCTATTTATACAGTGTAGGGATTACAGTTAGGGTCATACAGTGTGGGAGATAATGTGGGGTCTTTGCACAGTGTGGGGGCCATCATACAAAGTGGGAGATAATGTGGGGTCTTTCATACAGTGTGGGAGATAATGTGGGGTATTTGTATAGTGTGGGGGCCATCATACAGTGTGGGAGATAATATGGGGTCTTTTTATAATGTGGGGGCCATCATACAGTGTGGGAGATAATGTGGGGTCTTTGTGCAGTGTGGGGGCCATCATACAGTGTTCGAGCCAACAGTTTGGGGGCTACTAAGGGGTCAGTATACTGTGTGGGGGTACTATACAGTGAGGGGGCATTATACTGTGTATAGGAGAGCATCATACTGTGTATAGGGGAGTTGTACATGGGGGGAGACTCAGGACATTTTTTAATGTTAAGTGGGCAGTTATCGTTATAGGGGAACTCAGGTTATTGTGACTGTCAAAGGGGCACACAGAGGGCACTATTACTTTCTAGGGGGCACAATGTGGTCACTGTTTTCTAGGGCACTTGCACACAGCACTACACTGCTCAAAAAAATAAAGGGAACACTGAAATAACACATCATAGATCTGAATGAATGAAATATTCTCATTGAATACTTTGTTCTGTACAAAGTTGAATGTGCTGACAACAAAATCACACAAAAATCATCAATGGAAATCAAATTTATTAACCAATGGAGGCCTGGATTTGGAGTCACTCCCAAAATTAAAGTGGAAAAACACATTACAGGCTGATCCAACTTTGATGTAATGTCCTTAAAACAAGTCACAATGAGGTTCAGTATTGTGTGTGGCCTCCACGTGCCTGTATGACCTCCCTACAACGCCTGGGCATGCTCCTGATGAGGCTCAGTATTGTGTGTGGCCTCCACGTGCCTGTATGACCTCCCTACAACGCCTGGGCATGCTCCTGATGAGGCTCAGTATTGTGTGTGGCCTCCACGTGTCTGTATGACCTCCCTACAACGCCTGGGCATGCTCCTGATGAGGCTGAGTATTGTGTGTGGCCTCCACGTGCCTGTATGACCTCCCTACAACGCCTGGGCATGCTCCTGATGAGGCTCAGTATTGTGTGTGGCCTCCACGTGTCTGTATGACCTCCCTACAACGCCTGGGCATGCTCCTGATGAGGCTCAGTATTGTGTGTGGCCTCCATGTGCCTGTATGACCTCCCTACAACGCCTGGGCATGCTCCTGATGAGGCTGAGTATTGTGTGTGGCCTCCACGTGCCTGTATGACCTCCCTACAACGCCTGGGCATGCTCCTGATGAGGCTCAGTATTGTGTGTGGCCTCCACGTGCCTGTATGACCTCCCTACAACGCCTGGGCATGCTCCTGATGAGGCTGAGTATTGTGTGTGGCCTCCACGTGCCTGTATGACCTCCCTACAACGCCTGGGCATGCTCCTGATGAGGCTGAGTATTGTGTGTGGCCTCCACATGCCTGTATGACCTCCCTACAACGCCTGGGCATGCTCCTGATGAGGCTGAGTATTGTGTGTGGCCTCCACGTGCCTGTATGACCCCCCTACAACGCCTGGGCATGCTCCTGATGAGGTTGCGGATGGTCTCCTGTGGGATCTCTTCCCAGACCTGGACTAAAGCATCCGCCAACTCTTGGACAGTCTGTGGTGTAACGTGACGTTGGTGGATGGAGCGAGACATGATGTCCCAGATGTGCTCAATCGGATTCAGGTCTATGGAACGGGCGGGCCAGTCCATAGCTTCAATGCCTTCATCTTGCAGAAACTGCTGACACACTCCAGCCACATGAGGTCTGGCATTGTCCTGCATTAGGAGGAACCCAGGGCTAACCGCACCAGCATATGGTCTCACAAGGGGTCTGAGGATCTCATCTCGGTACATAATGGCAGTCAGGCTACCTCTGGCGAGCACATGGAGGGCTGTGCGGCCCTCCAAAGAAATGCCACCCCACACCATTACTGACCCACTGCCAAACCGGTCATGCTGAAGGAAGTTGCAGGCAGCAGATCGCACTCCACGGCGTCTGCAGACTCTGTCACGTCTGTCACATGTGCTCAGTGTGAACCTGCTTTCATCTGTGACGAGCACGGGGCGACTTTGCCAATCCTGGTGTTCTGTGGCAAATGCCAAGCGTCCTGCACGGTGTTGGGCTGTGAGCACAACCCCCATCTGTGGATGTCGGGCCCTCATACCACCCTCATGGAGTCGGTTTCTAACCGTTTGTGCAGACACATGCACATTTGTGGCCTTCTGAAGGTCATATTGCAGGGCTCTGGCAGTGCTCCTCCTGTTCCTCCTTGCACAAAGGTGGAGGTAGCGGTCCTGCTGCTGGGTTGTTGCCCTCCTATGGCTCCCTCCACATCTCCTGGTATCTGCTCCATCCTCTGGACACTGTGCTGACAGACACAGCTACCCTTCTTGCCACAGCTCGCACTGATTTGCCATCCTGGATGAACTGCACTACCTGAGCAACTTCTGTGGGTTGTACTGTAGACACTGCCTCATGCTACTGTACGGCTGTGTGCCCACGATGAGTTTTTTAAGCGTTTCCGCATCGGCAAAAACGCTGCAGAAATGCTTAAAAAACACATGATAGAAGGCCTGCCATGTCCCCCAATGATAATCCGCATATATGCTGCGGAAATTTCCGCTGCGGATTATCATTGCGGAAAAAAACGCAGCACTACCAATTATTTTGCGGAAGCGCTGCGTTTTTGCCGCCATTGACTTGCATTGGAACGCGCCAATTCCGCAAGACTGCATCTGTACTTGCGTAATTGGCGCGTTCTAATGTGCGGATGGTACCCGGGTGTAGAGGAGAGGAGAGTCTCATCCACACCCAGGTACCATTAAAAAAGCTGTAAAAAAAAGAAAAAGAAAAAATAAATGTATACTTACCTTCTGGCGGCCCGCGCTGCGCTCCTCCTTGCTTCCCGGCACTTTGCGATGGAATGAAGGACCTGCGCTGACGTCAGAGTCATGTGACGGGTCACGCGACGCTGACGTTGGCAGGTCCTTCAATCCACCGCTGCCGGCAGCCGGGACCGAGAGAAGCAAGACTGCGGGGGCCATCGGAGGGTAAGTATATATTTATTTTTTTATTTTTTGACATTCTCTCGGTCACACTATATAAATCCATGCCGGTTGCATGGATTTATATAGTATGACCAAGTTGTCAAGCACTTTCCAAGTGATGCTAAAATCGCTTGGAAAGCGCTTGTCAACCCGCAAGCGGAAATGCAAGTGAAGAACGCTTCACATCCACATGTCCCTGGCAGGAAAACCGCATGTACAATCGCATGTACAATCCGCATGTACAATCCGCATGTACAATCCGCATGTACAATCCGCATGCACAATCCGCATGTACAATCCGCATGTACAATCCGCATGCATTGTTTTCTGCCAGGGAGATGCAGAAACGCTCAGGAAAAAATCCTGAGCATTTCTGCATCGTGGGCACATAGCCTACCTCTAGGGGTGAGATCAATGGCAAAATGAAAAAGTGACCAAATCAACAGCCAAAAAGGATGAGAACAGAGAAATGGTCTGTGGTCCCCACCTGCAGAACCGCTCTCTATAGGGGGTATCTTGCTAATTGCTGATCATTTCTACCAGTTGTCTGCTCCATTTGCACAACAGCAGGAGAAGTTGATTCACAATCAGTGTTGCTTCATAACTGGACAGGTAGATTTCACAGAAGTGTTATTGACTTGGAGTTACATTGTGATGTTTAAGTGTTCCCTTTATTTTTTTGAGCAGTGTATATTCTAGAGGGTTGTTTTACCATCTAGAGGGCTCACAGCAGGTGTAGTAATAGGAACACATACGACAGCAGCGGATCAGTATTGGATTATCAGCAAGGTTGAGGGGTTTGTGCAGGTTGGGGATAGATGGGGACAGGCCTGAAATGTAAGGAGTCAAATGTATCTTTGTTGTGATCTCTGCAGACCTGAGGCTCTGAGTCCTGGATGGAGAAGTTGTCGTGTCGGTCTGGGCCAGATGGAAAAGACGGGAAAAATGAACAATTTAATCAGAAAGAACATCAGCTGTAAGGTACAGTATATAACCTCTCTGTGATCTGTTATATGTCCTGCACGACTGGCATCTATCAATATATGTCACCATATGGAGTTAGTATCAGTGCTGGTCTTTGTATAGAGATTATTTTTAGTAACAGTGCCGCATCATCTGCTGAGGTTCTCCTACATGCAGTATTAGGGTGTGCCACCATAGCTGTAATCAGGGTTACCTGGTAAGGGGCCCAGTCAGAAGTCCCCCCTCCCCGAACCAAAACCCTAGCTACGCCTCTAGCTGTACATATATAATTATATACAGATGATACCCAGGTTATAACAGCTGTACATATATAATTATATACAGGAGATGCCCAGGTTATACCAGCTGTACATATATAATTATATACAGGAGATACCAAGGTTATACCAGCTGTACATATATAATTATATACAGAAGATACCAAGGTTATACCAGCTGTACATATATAATTATATACAGATGATACCCAGGTTATACCAGCTGTACATATATAATTATATACAGATGATACCCAGGTTATACCAGCTGTAAATATATAATTATATACAGAAGATGCCCAGGTTATAACAGCTGTACATATATAATTATATACAGGAGATGCCCTGGTTATACCAGCTGTACATATATAATTATATACAGGAGATACCAAGGTTATACCAGCTGTACATATATAATTATATACAGGAGATTCCCAGGTTATACCACCTGTACATATATAGTTATATACAGGAGGTGCCCAGGTTATACCAGCTGTACATATATAATTATATACCGGAGATGCCCTGGTTATACCAGCTGTACATATATAATTATATACAGGAGATACCAAGGTTATACCAGCTGTACATATATAATTATATACAGGAGATTCCCAGGTTATACCACCTGTACATATATAGTTATATACAGGAGGTGCCCAGGTTATACCAGCTGTACATATATAATTATATACAGGAGATACCAAGGTTATACCAGCTGTACATATATAATTATATACAGGAGATACCAAGGTTATACCAGCTGTACATATATAATTATATACAGGAGATTCCCAGGTTATACCACCTGTACATATATAGTTATATACAGTAGGTGCCCAGGTTATACCAGCTGTACATATATAATTATATACAGGAGATTCCCAGGTTATACCAGCTGTACATATATAATTATATACAGGAGATTCCCAGGTTATACCAGCATGGTTCATATCAGTAGAAGAAAATGTATAATTTATCTCATGGAGAACTATATATTGTGCATTTAATACCCTCACACTTTTGGCTGAGTAAGAAAAGTAAATACAATTGTATCTTTCTATCACTTCCTGCTGCAGATCATATCTCTGCTCTGTGGCTGCTTCACTTGTTTTCCTATTTTTCCATCCTAACTTGAAAGAGATTTCATTTGAGATTAAAAAAATGAAAGCAACAAACTGAGAATACACACAAAACAAAGTCATAGTGTAAATGACTTATATGGGAATATCCCTGTAATAACTAAAAGAAGTCATTTGTTTCCTGAACATCCTGTATGGCAGTATTACAGTAGTTATATTCTTGTATATAGGAGCAGTATTATAGTAGTTATATTCCTGTACATAGGGGCAGTATTATAGTAGTTATATTCTTGTACATAGGAACAGTATTATAGTAGTTATATTCTTGTATATAGGGGGCAGTATTATAGTAGTTATATTCTTGTACATAGAGGCAGTATTATAGTAGTTATATTCTTGTACATAGGAGCAGTATTATAGTAGTTATATTCTTGTATATAGGGGGCAGTATTATAGTAGTTATATTCTTGTACATAGAGGCAGTATTATAGTAGTTATATCCTTGTACTTAGAGACAGTATTATAGTAGTTATATTCTTGTACATAGGGGCAGCATTATAGTAGTTATATACTTGTACATAGGACAGTATTATAGTAGTTATATTCTTGTACATAGGGGGCAGTATTATAGTAGTTATATTCTTGTACATGGGGCAGTATTACAGTAGTTCTATTCTTGTACATAGGAGCAGTATTATAGTAGTTATATTCTTGTACATAGGGGCAGTATTATAGTAGTTATATTCTTGTACATAGGGGGCAGTATTACAGTAGTTCTATTCTTGTACATAGGAGCAGTATTATAGTAGTTATATTCTTGTACATAGGGGGCAGTATTATAGTAGTTATATTCTTGTACATAGGAGCAGTATTATAGTAGTTATATTCTTGTACATAGGGGCAGTATTATAGTAGTTATATTCTTGTACATAGGAGCAGTATTATAGTAGATATATTCTTGTACATAGGGGCAGTATTATAGTAGTTATATTCTTGTACATAGGAGCAGTATTATAGTAGTTATATTCTTGTACATAGAGGGCAGTATTATAGTAGTTATATTCTTGTACATAGAGGGCAGTATTATAGTAGTTATATTCTTGTACATAGGGGGCAGTATTATAGTAGTTATATTCTTGTACATAGGGGACAGTATTATAGTAGTTATATTCTTATACATAGGAGCAGTATTACAGTAGTTATATTTTTGTATATAGGAGCAGTATTATAGTAGTTATATTCTTGTACATAGGGGCAGTATTATAGTAGTTATATTCTTGTATATAGGGGGCAGTATTATAGTAGTTATATTCTTGTACATAGAGGCAGTATTATAGTAGTTATATCCTTGTACTTAGAGACAGTATTATAGTAGTTATATTCTTGTACATAGGGGCAGCATTATAGTAGTTATATACTTGTACATAGGACAGTATTATAGTAGTTATATTCTTGTACATAGGGGGCAGTATTATAGTAGTTATATTTTTGTACATGGGGCAGTATTACAGTAGTTCTATTCTTGTACATAGGAGCAGTATTATAGTAGTTATATTCTTGTACATAGGGGCAGTATTATAGTAGTTATATTCTTGTACATAGGAGCAGTATTATAGTAGTTATATTCTTGTACATAGGGGCAGTATTATAGTAGTTATATTCTTGTACATAGGAGCAGTATTATAGTAGATATATTCTTGTACATAGGGGCAGTATTATAGTAGTTATATTCTTGTACATAGGAGCAGTATTATAGTAGTTATATTCTTGTACATAGAGGGCAGTATTATAGTAGTTATATTCTTGTACATAGAGGGCAGTATTATAGTAGTTATATTCTTGTACATAGGGGGCAGTATTATAGTAGTTATATTCTTGTACATAGGGGACAGTATTATAGTAGTTATATTCTTATACATAGGAGCAGTATTACAGTAGTTATATTTTTGTATATAGGAGCAGTATTATAGTAGTTATATTCTTGTACATAGGGGCAGTATTATAGTAGTTATATTCTTGTATATAGGAGCAGTATTATAGTAGTTATATTCTTGTACATAGAGGCAGTATTATAGTAGTTATATTCTTGTACATAGAGGCAGTATTATAGTAGTTATATCCTTGTACTTAGAGACAGTATTATAGTAGTTCTATTCTTGTACATAGAGGGCAGTATTATAGTAGTTATATTCTTGTACATAGGTGGCAGTAGTATAGTAGTTATATTCTTGCACATAGGGAGCAGTATTATAGTAGTTCTATTCTTGTACATAGGAGCAGTATTATAGTAGTTATATTCTTGTACATAGGGGCAGGATTATAGTAGTTATATTCTTGTACATAGGGGCAGTACTATAGTAGTTATATTCTTGTACATAGGGGGCAGTATTATAGGAGTTATATTCTTGTACATAGGTGGCAGTAGTATAGTAGTTATATTCTTGCACATAGGGAGCAGTATTATAGTAGTTCTATTCTTGTACATAGGAGCAGTATTATAGTAGTTATATTCTTGTACATAGGGGCAGTATTATAGTAGTTATATTCTTGTACATAGGAGCAGTATTATAGTAGTTATATTCTTGTACATAGAGGGCAGTATTATAGTAGTTATATTCTTGCACATAGGGGGCAGTATTATAGTAGTTATATTCTTGTACATAGGGGGCAGTATTATAGTAGTTATATTCTTGTACATAGAGGGCAGTATTATAGTAGTTATATTCTTGTACATAGAGGGCAGTATTATAGTAGTTATATTCTTGTACATAGGGGGCAGTATTATAGTAGTTATATTCTTATACATAGGGGGCAGTATTATAGTAGTTATATTCTTGTACATAGGGGCAGTATTATAGTAGTTATATTCTTGTATATAGGAGCAGTATTATAGTAGTTATATTCTTGTACATAGGGGCAGTATTACAGTAGTTATATTCTTGTACATAGGGGGCAGTATTATAGTAGTTATATTCTTGTACATAGGGGGCAGTATTATAGTAGTTATATTCTTGTACATAGGGGGCAGTATTATAGTAGTTATATTCTTGTACATAGGGGGCAGTATTATAGTAGTTATATTCTTGTACATAGGGGGCAGTATTACAGTAGTTATATTCTTGTACATAGGGGGCAGTATTATAGTAGTTATATTCTTGTACATAGGGGGCAGTGTTATATTAGCTATATTCTTATACATAGGGGGCAGTATTATAGTAGTTATATTCTTGTACATAGGGGCAGTATTATAGTAGTTATAGTCTTTTATATAGGAGCAGTATTATAGTAGTTATATTCTTGTACATAGGGGCAGCATTACAGTAGTTATATTCTTGTACATAGGGGGCAGTATTATAGTAGTTATATTCTTGTACATAGGGGGCAGTATTATAGTAGTTATATTCTTGTACATACGGGGCAGTATTACAGTAGTTATATTCTTGTACATAGGGGGCAGTATTATAGTAGTTATATTCTTGTACATAGGGGGCAGTATTATATTAGTTATATTCTTGTACATAGGGGGCAGTATTATAGTAGTTATATTCTTGCACATAGGGGGCAGTATTATAGTAGTTATATTCTTGTACATAGGGGCAGTATTATAGTAGTTATATTCTTCTACATAGGAGCAGTATTATAGTAATTATATTCTTGTACATAGGGAGCAGTATTATAGCAGTTATATTCTTGTACATAGGAGCAGTATTATAGTAGCTATATTCTTGTACATAGGGGGCAGTATTATAGTAGTTATATTCTTGCACATAGGGGGCAGTATTATAGTAGTTATATTCTTGTACATAGGGGCAGTATTATAGTAGTTATATTCTTCTACATAGGAGCAGTATTATAGTAATTATATTCTTGTACATAGGGAGCAGTATTATAGCAGTTATATTCTTGTACATAGGAGCAGTATTATAGTAGCTATATTCTTGTACATAGGGGGCAGTATTATAGTAGTTATATTCTTATACATAGGGGGCAGTATTAGAGTAGTTATATTCTTGTACATAGGGGGCAGTGTTATATTAGCTATATTCTTATACATAGGGGGCAGTATTATAGTAGTTATATTCTTGTACATAGGGGCAGTATTATAGTAGTTATAGTCTTTTATATAGGAGCAGTATTATAGTAGTTATATTCTTGTACATAGGGGCAGCATTACAGTAGTTATATTCTTGTACATAGGGGGCAGTATTATAGTAGTTATATTCTTGTACATAGGGGGCAGTATTATAGTAGTTATATTCTTGTACATACGGGGCAGTATTACAGTAGTTATATTCTTGTACATAGGGGGCAGTATTATAGTAGTTATATTCTTGTACATAGGGGGCAGTATTATATTAGTTATATTCTTGTACATAGGGGGCAGTATTATAGTAGTTATATTCTTGCACATAGGGGGCAGTATTATAGTAGTTATATTCTTGTACATAGGGGCAGTATTATAGTAGTTATATTCTTCTACATAGGAGCAGTATTATAGTAATTATATTCTTGTACATAGGGAGCAGTATTATAGCAGTTATATTCTTGTACATAGGAGCAGTATTATAGTAGCTATATTCTTGTACATAGGGGGCAGTATTATAGTAGTTATATTCTTGCACATAGGGGGCAGTATTATAGTAGTTATATTCTTGTACATAGGGGCAGTATTATAGTAGTTATATTCTTCTACATAGGAGCAGTATTATAGTAATTATATTCTTGTACATAGGGAGCAGTATTATAGCAGTTATATTCTTGTACATAGGAGCAGTATTATAGTAGCTATATTCTTGTACATAGGGGGCAGTATTATAGTAGTTATATTCTTATACATAGGGGGCAGTATTAGAGTAGTTATATTCTTGTACATAGGGGCAGTATTATAGTAGTTATATTCTTATACATAGGAGGCAGTATTATAGTAGTTATATTCTTATACATAGGGGGCAGAATTATAGTAGTTATATTCTTGTACATAGGGGGCAGTATTATAGTAGTTATATTCTTGTACATAGGGGGCAGTATTATAGTAGTTATATTCTAGTACATAAGGGCAGTATTATAGTAGTTATATTCTTGTACATAGGAGCAGTATTATAGTAGTTATATTCTTATACATAGGAGCAGTATTATAGTAGTTATATTCTTGTACATAGGGGGCAGTATTACAGTAGTTATATTCTTGTACATAGGAGCAGTATTATAGTAATTATATTCTTGTACATAGGGAGCAGTATTATAGTAGTTATATTCTTGTACATAGGAGCAGTATTATAGTAGCTATATTCTTGTACATAGGGGGCAGTATTATAGTAGTTATATTCTTGTACATAGGGGGCAGTGTTATATTAGCTATATTCTTATACATAGGGGGCAGTATTATAGTAGTTATATTCTTGTACATAGGGGCAGTATTATAGTAGTTATAGTCTTTTATATAGGAGCAGTATTATAGTAGTTATATTCTTGTACATAGGGGCAGCATTACAGTAGTTATATTCTTGTACATAGGGGGCAGTATTATAGTAGTTATATTCTTGTACATAGGGGGCAGTATTATAGTAGTTATATTCTTGTACATAGGGGGCAGTATTATAGTAGTTATATTCTTGTACATAGGGGGCAGTATTACAGTAGTTATATTCTTGTATATAGGGGGCAGTATTATAGTAGTTATATTCTTGTACATAGGGGGCAGTATTATATTAGTTATATTCTTATACATAGGGGGCAGTATTATAGTAGTTATATTCTTGCACATAGGGGGCAGTATTATAGTAGTTATATTCTTGTACATAGGGGCAGTATTATAGTAGTTATATTCTTCTACATAGGAGCAGTATTATAGTAATTATATTCTTGTACATAGGGAGCAGTATTATAGCAGTTATATTCTTGTACATAGGAGCAGTATTATAGTAGCTATATTCTTGTACATAGGGGGCAGTATTATAGTAGTTATATTCTTATACATAGGGGGCAGTATTATAGTAGCTATATTCTTGTACATAGGGGGCAGTATTATAGTAGTTATATTCTTGTACATAGGGGGCAGTATTAGAGTAGTTATATTCTTGTACATAGGGGCAGTATTATAGTAGTTATATTCTTATACATAGGAGGCAGTATTATAGTAGTTATATTCTTATACATAGGGGGCAGAATTATAGTAGTTATATTCTTGTACATAGGGGGCAGTATTATAGTAGTTATATTCTTGTACATAGGGGGCAGTATTATAGTAGTTATATTCTTGTACATAGGGGCAGTATTATAGTAGTTATA
Source organism: Phyllobates terribilis (assembly GCF_046119375.1). Classification (NCBI taxonomy): domain Eukaryota; kingdom Metazoa; phylum Chordata; class Amphibia; order Anura; family Dendrobatidae; genus Phyllobates; species Phyllobates terribilis. Next base: position 172,103,845 of record NW_027362768.1, read on the forward strand.
TTCTTGTACATAGGAGCAGTATTATAGTAGTTATATTCTTATACATAGGAGCAGTATTATAGTAATTATATTCTTGTACATAGGGAGCAGTATTATAGTAGTTATATTCTTGTACATAGGAGCAGTATTATAGTAGCTATATTCTTGTACATAGGGGGCAGTATTATAGTAGTTATATTCTTGTACATAGGGGGCAGTGTTATATTAGCTATATTCTTATACATAGGGGGCAGTATTATAGTAGTTATATTCTTGTACATAGGGGCAGTATTATAGTAGTTATAGTCTTTTATATAGGAGCAGTATTATAGTAGTTATATTCTTGTACATAGGGGCAGCATTACAGTAGTTATATTCTTGTACATAGGGGGCAGTATTATAGTAGTTATATTCTTGTACATAGGGGGCAGTATTATAGTAGTTATATTCTTGTACATAGGGGGCAGTATTATAGTAGTTATATTCTTGTACATAGGGGGCAGTATTACAGTAGTTATATTCTTGTATATAGGGGGCAGTATTATAGTAGTTATATTCTTGTACATAGGGGGCAGTATTATATTAGTTATATTCTTATACATAGGGGGCAGTATTATAGTAGTTATATTCTTGCACATAGGGGGCAGTATTATAGTAGTTATATTCTTGTACATAGGGGCAGTATTATAGTAGTTATATTCTTCTACATAGGAGCAGTATTATAGTAATTATATTCTTGTACATAGGGAGCAGTATTATAGCAGTTATATTCTTGTACATAGGAGCAGTATTATAGTAGCTATATTCTTGTACATAGGGGGCAGTATTATAGTAGTTATATTCTTATACATAGGGGGCAGTATTATAGTAGCTATATTCTTGTACATAGGGGCAGTATTATAGTAGTTATATTCTTGTACATAGGGGGCAGTATTAGAGTAGTTATATTCTTGTACATAGGGGCAGTATTATAGTAGTTATATTCTTATACATAGGAGGCAGTATTATAGTAGTTATATTCTTATACATAGGGGGCAGAATTATAGTAGTTATATTCTTGTACATAGGGGGCAGTATTATAGTAGTTATATTCTTGTACATAGGGGGCAGTATTATAGTAGTTATATTCTTGTACATAGGGGCAGTATTATAGTAGTTATATTCTTGTACATAGGAGCAGTATTATAGTAGTTATATTCTTATACATAGGAGCAGTATTATAGTAATTATATTCTTGTACATAGGGAGCAGTATTATAGTAGTTATATTCTTGTACATAGGAGCAGTATTATAGTAGGTATATTCTTGTACATAGGGGGCAGTATTATAGTAGTTATATTCTTTTACATAGGAGCAGTATTATAGTAACATAGTAATAAGGTAACACCAGCTCACCTGAGCAATGATGTCCTGAAGCAAGGTGCGATGAACCATTCGCAGTAGTTCCACAGCGTAAAGAGAAAGGATTACCAGCTTCATGAATAGTTGAAAAAATAGGGTTCTTTATTGTGAAAAAAGCTCTTAAAAACAGATTCCATAGTCACATAGTGTAGCCAGGACAACGCGTTTCGAACGCTAAAGATGCGTTCTTTGTCAAGTTTTTGAACTATTCGTGAAGTTGGTAATCCTTTCTCTTTATATTATAGTAACATAGTTTTTAAGTTTGAAGGAAGACTAAGTCCATCTAGTTCAACCCATAGCCTAACATGTTGATCCAGAGGAAGGAAAAAAAAACCCATGTGGCAAACACTAAGCTCCACATTGGGGAAAAAATTCCTTCCCGACTCCATACGACAATCAGACTAGTTCCCTGGATCAACGCCCTATCAAGGAATCTAGGATATATAACCTGTAATATTATACTTTTCAAGAAAGGCATCCATGCCCTTCTTAAATTTTAATAGTGAATCACTCATTACAACATCATGCGGCAGAGAGCTCCATAGTCTCACTGCTCTTACAGTAAAGAATCTCCGTCTGTGATTATGATTAAACCTTCTTTCCTCCAGACGTAGAAGATGCCCCCTTGTCCCCGTCTCAGGCCTCAGAGTAAAAAGATCAGTAGAAAGGTCTTTGTACTGTCCCCTCATATACTTGTACATAGTAATAAGATCACCCCTAAGCCTTCGTTTTTCCACAGTAAATAACCCCAAGTGTAATAACCTGTCTTGGTATTGCAGCCCCCCAGTCCTCTAATAACCTTGGTCGCTCTTCTCTGCACCCCCTCTAGTTCAGCTATGTCTTTCTTATACACCGGAGACCAGAACTGTACACAGTATTCTAAGTGTGGTCGCACTAGTGACTTGTATAGAGGTAAAATTATGTTCTCCTCATGAGCATCTATGCCTCTTTTAATGCATCCCATTATTTTATTTACCTTTGCAGCAGCAGCCTGACACTGGCCACTAAACGTGAGCTTGTCGTCCACCAATACACCCAGGTCTTTTTCAGTTACAGTTTTGCCCAGTGTTTTACAATTAAGCATATAATTATACATTTTATTTCCTCTGCCCAAGTGCATTACCTTACATTTATCCCCATTAAAGCTCATTTGCCATTTATCAGCCCAAGCTTCTAGTTTACATAGATCCTCCTGTAATATAAAATTGTCCTCTTCTGTATTGATTACCCTGCAGAGTTTAGTGTCATCTGCAAATATTGAAATATTACTCTGTATGCCCCCTACAAGGTCATTAATAAATATGTTAAAAAGAAGGGGGCCCAATACTGACCCCTGTGGTACCCCACTGTTAACTGAGACCCAGTCTGAGTGTTTTCCATTAATAACCACCCTTTGTTTCCTATCACTGAGCCAATTCTTAACCCACATACATATATTTTCCTCTATCCCCATTGTTCTTATTTTATGTATCAACCTTTTGTGTGGAACCGTATCAAAAGCTTTTGAAAAGTCCATATACACAACATCCACTGCATTTCCTTGGTCCAGTCCAGAACTTTCCTCCTCATAAAAACTGATCAGATTAGTCTGACAGGAACGGTCCCTCGTAAACCCATGTTGATATTGGGTCATGAGGTTATTCTTCTTCAGATACTCTAGTATAGCATCTCTTAGGAAACCCTCCAGGATTTTACCCACAGTAGAGGTTAAGCTTACCGGCCTATAATTTCCAAGTTCGGTTTTTGTCCCCTTTTTGAATATTGGCACCACATTTGCTATACGCCAGTCCTGTGGTACAGACCCTGTTATTATGGAATCTTTAAAGATTAAAAATAATGGTCTATCTATGACGTTACTTAATTCCTGCAGTACTCGCGGGTGTATCCCATCCAGGCCCGGGGATTTGTCAACTTTAGTGATTTTTAGACGCCGCTGTACTTCCTGCTGGGTTATGCAAGTGACATTCAATGGAGAATTTTTGTTATCACTGATCATGTTTTCTGTCATGCGATTTTCTTGTGTAAATACGGTTGAAAAAAAATCATTCAGCATATTGGCTTTTTCCTCATCCTCATCCACCATTTCACCCAGACTATTTTTAAGGGGGCCAACACTATCATTTTTTAGTTTTTTACTATTTATGTAGTTAAAGAATATTTTGGGGTTATTTTTAGGCTATGTGCCCACGATGCAGAAATGAAGCAGAAAATTTCTGCAGCATTTCTGCATCTCCCTTGCCAGAAAAAACGCATGCGGATTGTGCATGCGTTTTTCCTGCAGAATACATGCGGATTCACATGTGTTTCCGCATGCGGACTGAGAAGCACTTTCCAGGCGATAGAATCACTTGGAAAGTGCTTGACAACTAGGTCACACTGTATAAATCCATGCAAACGGCATGGATTTATACAGTGTGACTGTTAAAAATAAAAAAAATAAAGCTATACTTACCCCCGATCCCCCGCGGCGTGTGCTGCAGCGCTCGTCCTGGCTTCTTCCTGGCTTGCCGGCATCTCGCGAGACAGCCTGCTGTCACATGACCGCGACGTCATCTCAGGTCCTGGAAGATAAGCGCTGCAGGGGCCGCCGGACAGGTGAATATAAACTTTATTTGTTATTTTACTCTTTTTTTTACAGGTACAATGGTACCCGGGTCTGGATGAGAGTCTTCTCTCCTCCAGAACTGGGTACCATCCGCACATAGAGACGCATATAATCCGCGTGTACAAATGTACAGTCGCGGTTTCTGTGCGTCTCAATGCAAGTCAATGGCGGGAGTTCCGCTGCGCTTCCGCAAAATTAATGAACATGCTGTGGATTTATGAGCGCTGCAGAAACGCTGTGGAAAAATCCGCAGCACGTGCATTGACATTGCGGAATGCCATTGGGGACCATGGGGTGCGGATTACCAAGCGTTTTTGATGCGTAATTCCGCAGCGGAAAAGCATGAAAAACGCATCGTGGGCACGCAGCCTAACTTTCTCTGCCAATGATTCTCTCTGTCTTAATCTTTGCTGCCTTGATTTGGTTTTTACAGAATTTATTTTCTATATTTATTTAATGCCTCATCACTACCTACTTGCTTTAGTTCTCTAAATGCTTTCTTTTTGTCACTTATTGCGCCCAGGGGTGGATTAAGAGTAGCAAGGGCCCCGGGCAGTTTAGAAGGCGCGGGCCCCCCCACACACATACACACCTGATGTATCACGTGTTTTTTAAGCGTTTCCGCAGCACCAATTCTGCTGCAGAAACGCTTAAAAAACGCTTGGTAGAAGGTCTGCCATGTTCCCCAATGATAATCCGCATGTGCTGTGCACATGCTGCGGAAATTTCCGCTGCGGATTATCATTGCGGAAAAATCAGCAGCACTAACAATTATTTTGTGGAAGCTCGGTGCTTTCGCCGCCATTGACTTGCATTGGAACGCATGAAATCCGCATCACTGCATCTCTACATGCAGAATCCATGCGTTTCAATGTGCGGATGGTACCCGGGTGTGGAGGACAGGAGACTCTCCTCCGAACCCGAGTACCATAGTACCTGTAAAAAAAAGAATAAAATAAAAAATAAATATTATACTCACCTTCCGATGTCCCCCGGTGTCTTTATCCGATGCGTCCTGGCTTGCCGGCAGCTCGCGATGGTCTGAAAAGGACCTGCCGTGACGTCATTTAGTCATGCGACGGGTCACGCGACCGCTGACGTCGGCAGGCCATCAGAAGGTAAGTATATATTTATTTTTTACCGTTCTTTTACGGTCACACTATATAAATCCATGCCGGTTGCATGGATTTATATAGTGTGACCAAGTTGTCAAGCACTTTCCAAGTGATGCTAAAATCGCTTGGAAAGCGCTTGTCAACCCCATGCGGAAATGCATGTGAAGAACGCTTCACATCCGCATGTCCCTGGCAGGAAAAACGCATGTACAATCCGCATGCGTTTTTTCTGCCAGGGTGATGCAGAAACGCTCAAAAAAAATCCGGAGCATTTCTGCATCATGGGCACATAGCCTTACATTAATTGTATGACTCAATATTGAGCACACGTAGCCATCTATACACTGCAGGAGGCCGCACGTAGCCATCTATACACAGCGGGAGGCCGCACGTAGCCATCTATACACAGCGGGAGGCCGCACGTAGCCATCTATACACAGCAGGAGGCCGCGCGTAGCCATCTATACACGGCGGGAGGCCGCACGAAGCCATCTATACACAGCAGGAGGCCGCACGTAGCCATCTATACACGGCGGGAGGCCGCACGAAGCCATCTATACACGTCAGGAGGCCACACGTAGCCATCTATACACGGCAGGAGGCCGCACATAACCATCTATACACGGCAGGAGGCCGCACGTAGCCATCTATACACGGCAGGAGGCCGCACGCAGCCATCTATACACGGCAGGAGGCCGCACGTAGCCATCTATACACAGAAGGAGGCCGCGCGTAGCCATCTATACACGTCAGGAGGCCGCACGTAGCCATCTATACACGGCAGGAGGCCGCACGTAGCCATCTATACATGGCAGGAGGCCGCACGTAGCCATCTATACAAGGCAGGAGGCCACACAGAGGCATCTATACAAAGCGAGAGGCCGCACGGAGCCATCTATACACAGCGGGAGGCCGCACGTAGCCATCTATACACAGCGGGAGGCCGCACGGCACCATCTATACACAGCGGGAGGCTGCACGTAGCCATCTATACACAGCGGGAGGCCGCACGGCGCCCCCCCCCCAGAGACAGCGGGAGGCCGCACGTAGCCATCTATACACAGCAGGGAGCCACACAGTGCCATCTATACACAGCGGGAGGCCGCACGTAGCCATCTATACACAGCGGGAGGCCGCACGTAGCCATCTATACACAGCGGGAGGCCGCACGGAGCCATCTATACACAGCGGGAGGCCGCACGGTGCCATCTATACACAGCAGGAGGCCGCACGGCGCCCCCCCAGAGACAGCAGGAGGCCGCACGGCGCCATCTATACTCAGCAGGAGGCCGCACGCAGTCACGCACACACACAAACATATACAGACATATACATACACACATAAACACATTTGAAACACAAAAATACATATAAACAGACATCACACAATGATATCTGCCTGCACACACATACATACATACACATACACACACACACTCCCTCTCACACATACACACTCTCTCACACACACACACACTCACCATCCCCCGGCTCGGCTCCAGTCCTCCTGGCTCCTGCTCCTCTCCGGTGGTAAGTAGCAGTGCAGGCTGGGCGCGCACTGCGTGACGTCACAGCTAGGAGACACGGCCGCACACAGGGCCGTGTCTCCTAGCAGTGACGCGGCCGGGCCAGCACACAGGGAAGTTAACTGCTGCAGTGCTGGCCCGGCCGAAGAAGAAGCAGCAGCCGTGCACCGCTGCTGGGGGAGCGGTCCGGGGGCCTCCCCCGCCACTGTCTGCCGGTATGTGCCGCGGGGCCACACATATAATGGTGGCAATCCGGCCATAGACACCCCGGAGCCCCGGGCCCCCTGGAGACCCGAGGCCCCGGGCGGTAGCCCGGATTGCCCTCATTATAATCCGCCTATGATTGCGCCCCTTACAGCTCTATTTAGCCATAGCAGTTTCCTCCTATTTCTAGTATGTTTATTCCCATAGGGTATATACTATGCACAGGTCCTATTCAGGATGCTAATAAATGTCTCCCATTTGCTTTGTGTAGCTTTATGTCTCAGGATATCGTCCCAGTTTATTGCACTAAGATCATCTCTCAACCGTTGGAAATTTGCCTTCCTGAAGTTTAGTGTCCTTGTAACCCCTCTACTACACATCTTATTAAAGGTTACATGAAAACTTATTATTTTGTGATCACTATTACCCAAGTGACCCCCAACTCGTATATTTGATATGCGGTCTGGCCTATTGGTTAATATTAGGTCTAGCTGTGCCCCCCTTCTTGTTGGGTCCTGAACCAGTTGTGAAAGGTAATTGTCTCTCATAGTTGTCAAAAACCTATTACCTTTGCTTGAACTACAGGTTTCTGTCCCCCAATGTATTTCAGGGTAGTTGAAGTCCCCCATAATAATGACTTCTCCTTGAGTCGCTGCTTCATCTATTTGCTTTACGAGGATATTCTCCGCTACTTCCATTATTTTTGGAGACTTATAACAAACCCCTATCAGTAATTTATTATTTTTTCCCCCTCCCCTTATCTCCACCCACAGGGACTCTACATTTCCATTAGATTCACATATATCCTCCCGCAAGATGGGTTTTAAGGATGATTTTACATATAAACACCCCCCCCTCGCTTGTTTGTACGGTCATTTCTGAACAGACTATAGCCCTGTAAATTAACTGCCCAGTCATGGCTCTCGTCCAGCCACGTCTCAGATATCCCCACCATGTCATAATTATTTTCCGACAAAATTAATTCTAATTCCTCCATTTTGTTGGTGAGGCTTCTGGCATTAGTGTACATGCATTTTATGTATCTCTCTGTACCTCTATTCCTTCTTACTATATTGACTGTTCTAACCCCACCCCCAATTTCTTTATTTGTGCCCAGGTCACTATCTGCACTATCTTACCCATTTCACAAGATGTGTCCAGATTAAATTAATAGTACTTCCGAACATTCAATTATTACCACAAAAATTTTTTACCAGGATATATAAAGATTACCCAGTAAAACATGAAGTACCAAAATAATATTAAAATAGATATTTTATTTAGACATATTAAAAATCAGAATTAGACCATAAAAAGAGAAAGGTACCAAACATGAGGAGGCAGGAGAAACAACACTGAAATCTTAGGAAAGTTTGAGCAGTCTTATAATAATTTAATTATGCTGTGAATGAAGCACTAATCACAAATAAAAAGAGTGTAGTGGTGTAATATATAGCAGCATAGGATGTCAAAAAGAAATTAATTCATTATGCCACACATTGGATCAAATCAACAGGGCAGCAGTGCTGTGGCATACTAGTGCTCTCGTGCATACAGATGTATAGACCCGCATTATTCATTAATTGCATGGGCAGCACCTGCTGTCACTAACACCTAATACTAGATGGGCGCCTCCCGAAGAAGCTAATGCGAAACGTGCGCGTCAGGGCAGGAAGCAGGAGCATCCACATTGGTATGGCATAAGTTTTTTACACTTTATTGTTTAGATATGCTTATGTATTGAATGTACCCATCTAGTATTAGGTGTTAGTGACAGCAGGAGATCTTTATTTATTTATATGCACTGAATCGATCACTTCGGCCGCAGGTGCTGCCCATGCAATTAATGAATAATGCGGGTCTATACATCTGTATGCACGAGAGCACTAGTATGCCACAGCACTGCTGCCCTGTTGATTTGATCCAATGTGTGGCATAATGAATTAATTTCTTTTTGACATCCTATGCTGCTATATATTACACCACTACACTCTTTTTATTTGTGATTAGTGCTTCATTCACAGCATAATTAAATTATTATAAGACTGCTCAAACTTTCCTAAGATTTCAGTGTTGTTTCTCCTGCCTCCTCATGTTTGGTACCTTTCTCTTTTTATGGTCTAATTCTGATTTTTAATATGTCTAAATAAAATATCTATTTTAATATTATTTTGGTACTTCATGTTTTACTGGGTAATCTTTATATATCCTGGTAAAATTTTTTTGTGGTAATACTATCTTACCCATGTATAAAATGAATACCCTCCCCCCAATCCCTAGTTTAAACACTCCTCCAACCCTCTAGCCATTTTCTCCCCCAGCACAGCTGCACCCTCCCCATTGAGGTGCAGCTGGTCCCTAGCGTAGAGTCTGTAGCCAACTGAGAAGTCGGCCCAGTTCTCCAGGAACCCAAATCCCTCCTTCCTACACCAGTTCTTGAGCCACTTATTTATCTCCCTAATCTCCCGTTGCCTCTCTGGCGTGGCACGTGGTACAGGTAGTATTTCAGAGAATACCACCTTGGAGGTCCTTGCTTTAAGCTTGCAGCTTAATTCCCTGAAATCATCTTTAAGGACCTTCCACCTACCTCTAACTTTGTCATTTGTGCCAATGTGCACCATGACCGCTGGGTCCTCACCAGCCCCTCCCAGTAATCTGTCAACCCGATCAGCGATGTGCCGGACTCGAGCGCCAGGTAGGCAGCACACTGTTCGATGATCCCTGTCTTTGTGACAGATTGCCCTATCTGTTCCCCTAATAATTGAGTCCCCCACTACCAGCACCTGCCTGGCCTGCCATGCTCTCCTATTTCCCTCCTTACTGGAGCTGACACTCCTCTGGCTTTCAGGGGACATGCCTTGCTACCTCTGTACCATCACTCCCCTCATCTGCCAACTTTGCAAACTTATTGGGGTGTGCCCGATCAGGACTAGCCTCCCTGGCACTCTTCCATCTACCCCCCCTTCTAACTGTCATCCAGCTAGCTGCCTCACAGTCCTGCAGCTCCCTACTACCACCCTCCCGCACATCTACCCCAGTGAGCAGCTGCTCAGTGAGCAGCAGACTCCTTTCCATTTTGTCAATGGATCTCAGTGTTGCCAGTTGCTCATTTAGATCCAGTATCTGGGCTTCCAAACGCACAACGTACACACATCTCACGCAGCAGTATGCAACCCCGACCGGCTGTTCAAGGATTGCATACATGTGGCAAGATGTACACTGGATAGCATTGCCAATAATGGAGCTCATTTCCCAATAGGGATTGCACTCGATGGAAATGTTAGGGGGGTGCGTCTTATAGTCCGAATGTTGGGGGGGGTGTATATTTATGTGTGGTGTGGGGGGAGCGATATTGGTGGAGGAGCGGGGCACAGGAGGCAGCAGCCGCCTACTGCAGCCTACACTGTCCCCGCTGCTAAAGAAAATGAATATTCACTGCTCCCCACGCCCTTGGGGCATGGGGAGCACTGAATATTCATGCTCCTTAATAGCGGTATACATTGTAGCCGACCAGCGGCTGCTGCTACTGCCGGCTATCTCCTGTGCCCGCTGTTAAAGGCATGAATATTCAACCTCTCTCCACGCCCATGGGTGTGGGGAGGGGGTGAATATACATGCCCTTTAATGAGCGGGCACAGGAGATAGCAGGCAGCAGCAGCAGCCGCAGCGCGGTTCCGCTGTGTGCCGGCTATGAAGGAGAGTGAAGTCACTGCTCCCCGCGCACACAGACCCGGCGTGGGGAGCAGTGACTTCCGGCAGCTGATCTCTCCTTGTGAGCCGCGCATGGCAGTGATGTCATGCGCGGCTCACATGGAGAGATCAGTGCAGGCAGACAGGTCGCAGCGCTGGAGGAGAGAGAAGAAAGGTGAGTATGAGGCTATGTGCCCACGATGCAGAAATGAAGCAGAAAATTTCTGCAGCATTTCTGCATCTCCCTGGCAGAAAAAACGCATGCAGATTGTGCATGTGTAGCACCCTGAGGATTCGGCTGCTACAGGGGTATTGCACCTCAACCCAGAGGTGTGATATTCCACTCCCGGGCAAGGATGGAGAGTGGAACTGAGCTCGGTAGGCTGCATGCACTACACACATCCCATTTCCGAGGAGCAGACCGACGGTACTCCCACTTAGAAATGTGCAGGTACGACCGAGTCTGTTCCTGGCTGGAGTGGGAGGGGGGTGGTACATCCCAAGTAGTGTAGGGGCAGATAGGGGGAGCAGCCTGGGTAAAGATAGGAGCTCATTGGGTGCTGGTCACCTGAGCTCACACATAGAGGGTGTATATAAGGTGGGCACCAACTAAGAACAGGGTCAGATGCAGAGAACAAGTCAGCGAGCAGAGGAGAAGAAAGACCCAGAGTGAGAGAGGAGAAGAGAGAGAGAGACCCAGAGGGGGAAACAGCAGAAAAGGACTCCAAGATCCCAACTTAAATCCCCGGGTGAAGAGTCGGCACAGGGTACCGGATCCCAAGCTGGTGGGGGCAGAAAACACACCCCAGCCAGAGACCGGAGACCGTGGGCAGCGTTTGCCACAGTCACCCATCACATCCACCCCGAAGGCACACCACATGAAGGGTCAGGGAACCCAAGGCCAAGGGTGTCCCAACAGAAGGCCCGAGGGAGCTGGACCTAGGTGGATCACTGGTGGGGACGGCCAGAGAACGGGACAGAAGGAGAGCTCAGGGCCACGCTCCGGACTTGTTTGGGGGTTGGCTGGATCCAGGACCTGGTGGACGCAGCACGGCTCGGGTGGTCACTCGCAGCTGGAGTGACCAGTACAACATCTGCAGTAAGTAAACACCCTTAACTGCACAACCCGACTCTGTCTTCATTGCCGTCTGCACTGCACCACCACAACCCCCATCCTCTGCACCTGTCCCCCCTGAGGCTATACCCCTCCCGTTGGGGGTTATTCCACCAAGCTGCGCACCCACCATCAGCCTCAGCGGACCCTGCTGCAGCGGCGGCCACAGTGACCGCATCACAACGGGTGGCGTAGTCGACACAAAAGAACTCTTAATAACATCTGTAGGACTGCCACATAACACTGAGCTTGACGCCCTGGGCACGGGCCGGGTCACAGCCGCTCGGAGACTACAACCCCCCATCTGATCCGGTGCCGGGTATTCCCCTCAAAAAGGAATATGTCCCAGGGGGCGCGTCACATGCGTTTTTCTTGCAGAATACATGCGGATCCACATGCGGATTCACATGCGTTTCCGCATGCAGATTGACAAGCGCTTTCCAGGCGATAGCATCACTTGGAAAGTGCTTGACAACTAGGTCACACTGTATAAATCCATGCAAACGGCATGGATTTATATAGTGTGAACCGTAAAAATTAAAACAAATAAAGCTATACTCACCCCCGAGGCCCCGGCGTGGCTGCAGCGCTCGTTCCTGTCTGGTTCCCAGCTGCTGGCATATCGCGAGACAGAGCAGTGAAGGGCCTGCGGTCACATGACTGTGACGTCACCGCAGGTCCTTCAGCGATGCCGGCATTCAGAGAGAAGCCTTCGGAAAGGTGAGTATAAACTTTATTTGTTATTTTATTCTTTTTTTTACAGGTACAATGGTACCCAGGTCTGGATGAGAGTCTCCTCTCCTCCAGAACTGGGTACCATCCGCACATAGAGACGCATAGAAGCCGCTTGTACAAATGTACAGTCGCGGTTTCTATGCGTCTCAATGCAAGTCAATGGCGGGAGTTCCGCTGCGCTTCCGCAAAATTAAATGACATGCTGCGGATTTTTGTGCGCAGCATAAACGCTGCGGAAAAATCTGCAGCATGTGCATAGAACATGCGGAATCCCCTTGGGGACCATGGGGGGCGGATTACCTAGAGTTTAACAAGCGTTTACGCTGCGGAAATTCCGCAGCATAAACGCTTGAAAAACGCTACGTGGGCACACAGCCTGAGTGTTTATTTTTTTTTAATGTGCAGCCTGATGGGGATTAGGGGGACCATGCATACTAGGACAGGGATGAGGGGTGCCATGCATACCAGTATAGGGATGATGGGTGCCATGCATACCAGGATAGGGATGAGGGGTGCCATGCATACCAGTATAGGGATGATGGGTGCCATGCATACCAGGATAGGGATGATGGGTGCCATGCATACCAGGATAGGGATGAGGGGTGCCTGCATACCAGGACAGGGATGAGGGGTGCCATGCATACCAGGACAGGGATTAGGGGTGCCATGCATACCAGGATAGGGATTAGGGGTGCCATGCATACCAGGATAGGGATGAGGGGTGCCATGCATACCAGGACAGGGATGAGGGGTGCCATGCATGCCAGGACAGGGATTAGGGGTGCCATGCATACCAGGATAGGGATGATGGGTGCCATGCATACCAGGACAGGGATGAGGGGTGCCATGCATACCAGGACAGGGATGATGGGTGCAATTCACATCAGGATAGGTATGAGGTGTGCCATGCATACCAGGATAAGGATGAGGGGTGCCATGCATACCAGGACAGGGATGAGGGGTGCCATGCATACCAGGACAGGGATGATGGGTGCCATGCATATCAGGATAAGTATGAGGGGTGCCATGCATACCAGGATGGAGGGATGCCAGGCATACCACGATGGGGATGGGGACCACATATAAAAGGAAGGGGGGCGGAATATATACCAGGATGTGGGATATTGTCAGAATTGGGGGACATTACCCCTATACCAGTGTCAGCAGAAGACCCCCTCCCTCTTAAAAGTGCATCATGACCACATTTTTTGCTTAAATTTTTATTTTTTTATTTTCCTCCTCTAAAACCTAGGTGCGTCTTATGGTCCGGTGCGTCTTATAGTCCGAAAAATACGGTAGTTATATTCTTGTACATAGGAGCAGTATTATAGTAGTTATATTCTTGTACATAGGGGGCAGTATTATAGTAGTTGTATTCTTGTACATAGGGGGCAGTATTATTGTAGTTATATTCTTGTACATAGGGGGCAGTATTACAGTAGATATATTCTTGTACATAGGGGGCAGTATTATTGTAGTCATATTCTTGTACATAGGAGCAGTATTATAGTAGATATATTCTTGTACATAGGAGCAGTATTATAGTAGGTATATTCTTGAACATAGGAGCAGTATTATAGTAGTTATATTCTTGTACATAGGGGGCAGTATTATAGTAGTTATAATCTTGTACATAGGGGGCAGTATTATAGTAGTTATATTCTTGTACATAGGAGCAGTATTATAGTAGTTATATTCTTGTACATAGGGGGCAGTATTATAGTAGTTATATTCTTGTACATAGGGGGCAGTATTATAGTAGTTATATTCCTGTACATAGGGGACAGTATTATAGTCGTTATATTCTTGTACATAGGGGGCAGTATTATAGTAGGTATATTCTTGAACATAGGAGCAGTATTATAGTAGTTATATTCTTGTACATAGGGGGCAGTATTATAGTAGTTATAATCTTGTACATAGGGGCAGTATTATAGTAGTTATATTCTTGTACATAGGAGCAGTATTATAGTAGTTATATTCTTATACATAGGAGCAGTATTATAGTAGTTATATTCTTGTACATAGGGGGCAGTATTATAGTAGTTATATTCTTGTACATAGGGGGCAGTATTATAGTAGTTATATTCTTGTACATAGGGGGCAGTATTATAGTAGTTATAATCTTGTACATAGGGGCAGTATTATAGTAGTTATATTCTTGTGCATAGGAGCAGTATTATAGTAGTTATATTCTTATACATAGGAGCAGTATTATAGTAGTTATATTCTTGTACATAGGGGGCAGTATTATAGTAGTTATATTCTTGTACATAGGGGGCAGTATTATAGTAGGTATATTCTTGAACATAGGAGCAGTATTATAGTAGTTATATTCTTGTACATAGGGGGCAGTATTATAGTAGTTATAATCTTGTACATAGGGGCAGTATTATAGTAGTTATATTCTTGTACATAGGAGCAGTATTATAGTAGTTATATTCTTATACATAGGAGCAGTATTATAGTAGTTATATTCTTGTACATAGGGGGCAGTATTATAGTAGTTATATTCTTGTACATAGGGGGCAGTATTATAGTAGTTATATTCTTGTACATAGGGGGCAGTATTATAGTAGTTATAATCTTGTACATAGGGGCAGTATTATAGTAGTTATATTCTTGTGCATAGGAGCAGTATTATAGTAGTTATATTCTTATACATAGGAGCAGTATTATAGTAGTTATATTCTTGTACATAGGGGGCAGTATTATAGTAGTTATAATCTTGTACATAGGGGGCAGTATTATAGTAATTATATTCTTGTACATAGGAGCAGTATTATAGTAGTTATATTCTTGTACATAGGAGCAGTATTATAGTAGTTATATTCTTGTACATAGGGGGCAGTATTATTGTAGTTATATTCTTGTACATAGGGGGCAGTATTACAGTAGATATATTCTTGTACATAGGGGGCAGTATTATTGTAGTTATATTCTTGTACATAGGAGCAGTATTATAGTAGATATATTCTTGTACATAGGAGCAGTATTATAGTAGTTATATTCATGTACATAGGGGGCAGTATTATAGTAGTCATAATCTTGTACATAGGGGGCAGTATTATAGTAGTTATATTCTTGTACATAGGAGCAGTATTATAGTAGTTATATTCTTGTACATAGGGGGCAGTATTATAGTAGGTATATTCTTGTACATAGGAGCAGTATTACAGTAGTTATATTCTTGTACATAGGAGCAGTATTATAGTAGTTATATTCTTGTATATAGGGAGCAGTATTATAGTAGTTATATTCTTGTACATAGGAGCAGTATTATAGTAGTTATATTCTTATACATAGGAGCAGTATTATAGTAGTTATATTCTTGTACATAGGGGGCAGTATTATAGTAGTTATAATCGTGTACATAGGGGGCAGTATTATAGTAGTTATATTCTTGTACATAGGGGGCAGTATTATAGTAGTTATATTCTTATACATAGGGGCAGTATTATAGTAGTTATATTCTTGTACATAGGAGCAGTATTATAGTAGTTATATTCTTGTACATAGGGGGCAGTATTATTGTAGTTATATTCTTGTACATAGGGGGCAGTATTACAGTAGATATATTCTTGTACATAGGGGGCAGTATTATTGTAGTTATATTCTTGTACATAGGAGCAGTATTATAGTAGATATATTCTTGTACATAGGAGCAGTATTATAGTAGTTATATTCTTGTACATAGGGGCAGTATTATAGTAGTTATAGTCTTGTACATAGGGGCAGTATTATAGTAGTTATATTCTTGTACATAGAGGGCAGTATTATAGTAGTTATATTCCTGTACATAGGGAGCAGTATTATAGTAGTTATATTCTTGTACATAGGAGCAGTATTATAGTAGTTATATTCTTGAACATAGGAGCAGTATTATAGTATGTATATTCTTGTACATAGGAGCAGTATTATAGTAGTTATATTCTTGTACATAGGAGCAGTATTATAGTAGTTATATTCTTGTACATAGGGGGCAGTATTATAGTAGGTATATTCTTGTACATAGGAGCAGTATTATAGCATGTATATTCTTGTACATAGGAGCAGTATTATAGTAGTTATATTCTTGTACATAGGAGGAGTATTATAGTAGTTATATTCTTGTACATAGGGGGCAGTATTATAGTAGTTATAATCTTGTACATAGGGGGCAGTATTATAGTAGTTATATTCTTGTACATAGGAGCAGTATTATAGCAGTTATATTCTTGTACATAGAGGCAGTATTATAGCAGTTATATTCTTGTACATAGGAGCAGTATTATAGTAGTTATATTCTTGTACATAGGGGCAGTATTATAGTAGTTATATTCTTCTAAATAGGGGCAGTATTATAGTAGTTATATTCTTGTACATAGGGGGCAGTATTATAGTAGTTATATTCTTGTACATAGGGGCAGTATTACAGTAGCTATATTCTTGTACATAGGGGCAGCATTATAGTAGTTATATTCTTGTACATAGGGGCAGTATTATAGTAGTTATATTCTTGTACATAGGGGCAGTATTATAGTAGGTATATTCTTGAACATAGGAGCAGTATTATAGTAGTTATATTCTTGTACATAGGGGGCAGTATTATAGTAGTTATAATCTTGTACATAGGGGCAGTATTATAGTAGTTATATTCTTGTACATAGGAGCAGTATTATAGTAGTTATATTCTTATACATAGGAGCAGTATTATAGTAGTTATATTCTTGTACATAGGGGGCAGTATTATAGTAGTTATATTCTTGTACATAGGGGGCAGTATTATAGTAGTTATATTCTTGTACATAGGGGGCAGTATTATAGTAGTTATAATCTTGTACATAGGGGCAGTATTATAGTAGTTATATTCTTGTGCATAGGAGCAGTATTATAGTAGTTATATTCTTATACATAGGAGCAGTATTATAGTAGTTATATTCTTGTACATAGGGGGCAGTATTATAGTAGTTATAATCTTGTACATAGGGGGCAGTATTATAGTAATTATATTCTTGTACATAGGAGCAGTATTATAGTAGTTATATTCTTGTACATAGGAGCAGTATTATAGTAGTTATATTCTTGTACATAGGGGGCAGTATTATTGTAGTTATATTCTTGTACATAGGGGGCAGTATTACAGTAGATATATTCTTGTACATAGGGGGCAGTATTATTGTAGTTATATTCTTGTACATAGGAGCAGTATTATAGTAGATATATTCTTGTACATAGGAGCAGTATTATAGTAGTTATATTCATGTACATAGGGGGCAGTATTATAGTAGTCATAATCTTGTACATAGGGGGCAGTATTATAGTAGTTATATTCTTGTACATAGGAGCAGTATTATAGTAGTTATATTCTTGTACATAGGGGGCAGTATTATAGTAGGTATATTCTTGTACATAGGAGCAGTATTACAGTAGTTATATTCTTGTACATAGGAGCAGTATTATAGTAGTTATATTCTTGTATATAGGGAGCAGTATTATAGTAGTTATATTCTTGTACATAGGAGCAGTATTATAGTAGTTATATTCTTATACATAGGAGCAGTATTATAGTAGTTATATTCTTGTACATAGGGGGCAGTATTATAGTAGTTATAATCGTGTACATAGGGGGCAGTATTATAGTAGTTATATTCTTGTACATAGGGGGCAGTATTATAGTAGTTATATTCTTATACATAGGGGCAGTATTATAGTAGTTATATTCTTGTACATAGGAGCAGTATTATAGTAGTTATATTCTTGTACATAGGGGGCAGTATTATTGTAGTTATATTCTTGTACATAGGGGGCAGTATTACAGTAGATATATTCTTGTACATAGGGGGCAGTATTATTGTAGTTATATTCTTGTACATAGGAGCAGTATTATAGTAGATATATTCTTGTACATAGGAGCAGTATTATAGTAGTTATATTCTTGTACATAGGGGCAGTATTATAGTAGTTATAGTCTTGTACATAGGGGCAGTATTATAGTAGTTATATTCTTGTACATAGAGGGCAGTATTATAGTAGTTATATTCCTGTACATAGGGAGCAGTATTATAGTAGTTATATTCTTGTACATAGGAGCAGTATTATAGTAGTTATATTCTTGAACATAGGAGCAGTATTATAGTATGTATATTCTTGTACATAGGAGCAGTATTATAGTAGTTATATTCTTGTACATAGGAGCAGTATTATAGTAGTTATATTCTTGTACATAGGGGGCAGTATTATAGTAGGTATATTCTTGTACATAGGAGCAGTATTATAGCATGTATATTCTTGTACATAGGAGCAGTATTATAGTAGTTATATTCTTGTACATAGGAGGAGTATTATAGTAGTTATATTCTTGTACATAGGGGGCAGTATTATAGTAGTTATAATCTTGTACATAGGGGGCAGTATTATAGTAGTTATATTCTTGTACATAGGAGCAGTATTATAGCAGTTATATTCTTGTACATAGAGGCAGTATTATAGCAGTTATATTCTTGTACATAGGAGCAGTATTATAGTAGTTATATTCTTGTACATAGGGGCAGTATTATAGTAGTTATATTCTTCTAAATAGGGGCAGTATTATAGTAGTTATATTCTTGTACATAGGGGGCAGTATTATAGTAGTTATATTCTTGTACATAGGGGCAGTATTACAGTAGCTATATTCTTGTACATAGGGGCAGCATTATAGTAGTTATATTCTTGTACATAGGGGCAGTATTATAGTAGTTATATTCTTGTACATAGGGGCAGTATTATAGTAGGTATATTCTTGTACATAGGAGCGGTATCATAGTAGTTATATTCTTGTACATAGGGGGCAGTATTATAGTAGTTATATTCTTGTACATAGGGGCAGTATTATAGTAGTTATATTCTTGTACATAGGGGCAGTATTATAGTAGTTATATTCTTGTACATAGGGGCAGTATTATAGTAGTTATATTCTTGTACATAGGGGCAGTATTATAGTAGTTATATTCTTGTACATAGGGGGCAGTATTATAGTAGTTATATTCTTGTGCATAGGGGCAGTATTATAGTAGTTATATTCTTGTACATAGGAGCAGTATTACAGTAGTTATATTCTTGTACATAGGAGCAGTATTATAGTAGTTATATTCTTGTACATAGGGGTCAGTATTATAGTAGTTATATTCTTGTACATAGGGGGCAGTATTATAGTAGTTATATTCTTGTACATAGGGGGCAGTATTATAGTAGTTATATTCTTGAACATAGGTGCAGTATTATAGTAGTTATATTCTTGTACATAGGGGGCAGTATTATGGTAGTTATATTCTTGTACATAGGGGGCAGTATTATAGTAGTTATATTCTTGTACTAAGGGGTCAGTATTATAGCAGTTATATTCTTGTACATAGGGGCAGTATTATAGTAGTTATATTCTTGTACATAGGAGGCAGTATTATAGTAGTTATATTCTTGTACATAGGGGCAGTATTATAGTAGTTATATTCTTGTACATAGGGACAGTATTATAGTAGTTATATTCTTGTACATAGGGGGCAGTATTATAGTAGTTATATATTGTACTTGTACATATGGGACAGTATTATAATAGTTATATTCTTGTACATAAGAAATTGGGGCAGGATTTTATGAGTTATCTTCCTTTAAATAGGTCTATTATTACAGTATAAAATGAAATGCTCGGCTCACATAGAATCTGTAGATGTTTGGATGATTAGGAAGATTAGAGACACTTCTTACCTAGCCAAATGAGATCTCATACTTTGCACTGACGAGGGCCAATAGCCTGAAACACTATGTCTGCAAATTGAGATTCTGATTTGGCTATTATCCTAAGTCATATTGCAAGACTCATTAAAGGGTTGGTTGCGACTTATAGGATTGCTGCTTCCAATAGGAGGCGCTATAGAGTACAAGTCCTCTTTCTCTTTGAAGAGGCAATTTGCATATTAAATTTCCTAGAGGACTTTTCAGAAAACGTAACTACAGCATCCAGTAAAAACAGCTATTTTTATTGTGATCCAATACAGACAAGTTACATTGTGCTAATTCATTTTAGGGCTCAGGGCTGTTACTGTAGTCATTGCTTAGTGAGAGTGGAAAGAAACGGAACTTAATTCTCATAGTTAACCAGTCACTGTGGTTATAATTCTTCACGAGAGATCCTCACGTAAAACACAGAATCAATTGTCTATGCAGAAAAGTTGATAAAAAATGTTTCAACAAATTAAACAACAATATTTGTGTAAATAAATAATATAGAGAAAACCAGGAGGAAATGTTATAGAACTGGTGTCTATTCCAGCCTTCTAGAGCAAGATGTGCCCAATCCACAAAGATGTGTAGATCTCGCAAAAAAAAAACTTTGGCAAGTCACCAGGAATAAAGTTTTGGATTATTATTTGCCTGAAAACAATACAAAGTAAGGGAATGAAACAATAGCCGAAACTTCCATTGGGACAAAAAGAGCTTTTCAAATAATGTAATTTTACTTTAGAAAAAAAATAAAAAACTTTTCTAGATGCAAATTTTTCCTATGTGACTGATGACAGGTTTTAAGCTTTTTGTCTGCAGATTAATGCTGTCTGAACCCCGGACATCATGAATGAATCAGACACTGGATGCACAATTTCAGCTTGATAAGTTTTACTCAGTAACGCGAATTTCAGAGAAAGAAGACTTAGAACAAGCCGGCTTCTCCTTACCCCGATCCCTGTGATCGGATGTACACACACATAGGGCCATCGGGAGCGGGCGGTGAGAGGCGGACTGGGGACCACATTGGACTAATTAGCGGATGCCTTGTCTTAGTATGTTTTCTCTGAAACAATGTTGCGTTAAGGATACCTGTCTGCAAATGTGTAGCCATTGTCTGATTCATCCGCCCATGGGCCACCTTGGTTTGATGCATTTTCCAGCTGGTCCTGGGGCAGTACCTCATGCTTTTCATCACACCCCAGAATACATTCAGGACCATACACAGACCCTCAATTCAGACTGCAGACCAGACCCCAAAAGAATCACTAAAATAAATGGAAACTCCAGATCATACCTCAGGACCCCAGTTCTTTGTTACACACCATGTTAGTCCTCTTTAGCTAGGGAGCTATCACACCCAGCATCCTGGGCGAGGAAGGAAAAGCTTATCCGTCACAGCTTGGTATGGGCAGGAGTTGGTGTGCACTCTCATGAGTTTTTGGAGATCTATCCAAAGTTTGGGAACTCCTGGGATGGTAGACTAGTTACCCTTTGGCCAATAGCCCACCCTTTGTTCCTCTGGAGAGGGGAGTCCGATGCAGATTCTCATCACCAAATTGTAAATGGGGCAAAATGACCCAGAAATGGGGTCCCTCTCTTAGTCACATGGGTCACCTCCGTGGGGTGAAGAGAGGAAGAAGAAATATACTGACACCTAATTGGATAGATAGGCTGCTCTGGAGTCTGGGAAAGCTGAGTGGCAGCCCTTATAGAAGTTGAATTTTGGACATCACCCACATTTCCCAGAAGCAGTTATTAGATCACCGTAGTGAAGTTTTTTTTTTTTTTTTTTTAATTACAATGTAAATGATCAGTTTCACTTTAAAAAAAAGATATATATAAAATACCAGAATCCCTTTTAGTAAGATTTTATATAGTGAGCACACCCGCTTACAGTAATGGGTGTCCTTCAGAGCTGAAATCCCCCTTCATGAAAACTTCCAGGGTGGTCTAATTGTTTACTGTACTTTGTGGTATTTTTTAAAGGGCACTTCATATGTGCAGAACTTCTCACACCGGCACAGGAATTCCCCTCTGCCATCTCTGTGCTGTACGTTTCATTTTCGGTTTGATCATTTTGCTACGTAACAGGCCCACATGATTTACCAAAAACCACAACCCTCACCTATGGGGTGATTCTTTCCACGTGTGACTCTTTCACATAGAAAACAACATGCACGGCTTCATTTTTGTCTTGGTATCATTTTGGCTACACATTCTTAAGATTCTTTTATCCGGTAACATTAGGACCTGATAGCTCTGAATTACTAGATATTGTGGATTATCAAATAGATAAAAAAATGAATTATCAGATTTTCTGGATTATCAGCAGCCAGAAGAAATGAGCATTGTGAAATTTTGCTTGAAAACAGCCCCCCTAGTGGTCAATTAGGGAAATGGGCAGAAGATGAATTTCCAACCTCCTGAATGTTTCTATGACACGTGAATGAATAAACTGGACTGTCCCTTTAATTTTTGCATGAGTTTGGATTGTCCCCTCCTATACATTTTCTCTTCTCTCCTACTAATAGAGACAGTGATGGATGACAGATAAGCTGCATTCTAGTAAATATGGATTCACGGCCCCTAATGGCGGCCTCAGCTGCGTGTAAGCAACAGCCGCACCTCCCATGTGCCCGATAAAAGCGTAGAAATGGGCAGCAAATAAGGGAGGCAATCTCATAAAAATATTCCAGAGCAAGCAGCAATAAAACAAAGTACCCGACTGCCGTGCAAAGAGCAACCAAGCATCAGTGTAAAATATCAGGGGGTGCAGAGGAAGGACCTCTGAGGGGTCCAAAGACCCCCATCCCACAAAGAAAGAGTCCAGTATAATAACTAGCACATAGTACCTGGCGCTGCCGCAGACGTCTTGGCCCTTCTGGCAACCGCATGTTACAGTGTAACAATTGAGATGAAACATTGTAATGTTTTATAACCATTTTTAATTTTTGCAAATCTCAGCATCCTCTCTTTATTATATGAGAATTCAAAATCCCAACTTTTTCCTGGCAGAGAAGATCTGGGCAGTGAGGAGTCCACTCTAGTGGTCAGGTGCAGCTTGTGGGAGAGTCCAACATTAATTTTGATTAATATGTGTGTGTTTGTGTATAAATGGAGGTGATAATGAGAGGTCCACTGCTTTTACAACAGATTATACAAATGTACAAATAGGGCCTTTTAAATCAAATTCCGGAGCATAAGTTGATCTAAGAGCATGTTCCCACTGTGGCCATTTCACAGACAAAAACCCAAGAAAAAAAAAAAATGAGCATATACCCTGTAGTAAGTAATAGTACATGTAAATAACATAGGGGACTTATTTAACTATATTTTGATCAAAAAAAGCATCATAAGAGCCTTCCACAGTGTGAACGTGCTCCTACATATTGCATGTATATCAGCTTGTGCTCCGGCTCATTTCTTTGGTTTTGCTGTAGTTTCTTGTACTTTATAGCTAGGCATTTCATCTATATAGCTTCCCATGGACGGGTATCTGAACAGTCGGGCTCCTGTCTTGCTCTGCCCTTATTCACATTGAGTTCGGCTGACACACGGTGAGGTTTTAGTACTTAGGACTGGCCAGTTGGGTACACTTTGTTGAGGTGGGATGGATTTTACACTTTTTTCTATCAAAATAGTGTTAACTAAGTCCCTGATGTTACAGTGGTGTCAAAAAGTGTTTGCCCCCTTCCTGATTTCTTATTCTTTTGCATGTTTGTCACTTCAAATGTTTCAGATCACAGAACAAATTTAAATATTAGACAAAGATAACACAAGTAAAGAAAAAATAAAGTATTTAAATAAAGGTCTTTATTATTAGGGGGAAAAGAAATCCAAACCTACAGGGCCACTGTGAGAAAAAGTGATTGCCCCCTAGACCTAATAACTGGTTGGGCCCTTAGAAGCAACAACTGCAATCAAGCTCTTGCGATAACTGGCAATGAGTCTTTTACAACGCTCTGGAGGAATTTTGGCCACTCATCTTTACAAAATTGTTGTAATTCAGCCACATTGGAGGGTCTCCGAGCATGAACCGCCTTTTTAAGGCCCCAGCATTTCTATCGGATTAAGGTCAGGACTTTAACTAGGTCACTCCAAAGTCTTAATTTAGTTTTTCTTAAGCCATTCAGAGGTGGACTTGCTGGGGTGTTTTGGATCATTATTCTGCTGCATAACCCAAGTGGGCTTCAGCTTGAGGTCACGAACAGATGGCCGGACATTCTCCTTCAGGATTTTTTTGAAGGCAGCAGAATTCATGGTTCCATTTACCACAGCAAGTCTTCCAGGTCCTGAAGCAGCAAAACAGCCCCAGACCATCACACTACCACCACCATATATTACTGTTGGTATGATGTTCCTTTTCTGAAATACTGTGTTACTTCTACACCAGATGTAATGGGACATACACCTTCCAAAAAGTTCAACATTTGTCTCGTCAGTCTGCAAAGTATTCTCCAAAAAGTCTTGGCGATCATCAAGATGTTTTCTGGTAAAACTGAGACGAGCCTTTATGTTCTTTTTGCTCAGCAGTGGTTTTCGTCTTGGAACTCTGCCATGCATGCCATTTTTGCCCAGTCTCTTTCTTATTGTGGAGTCATGAACACTGATTTTAACTGTGAAGTGAAGCCTGCAGTTCTTTGGATGTTATTGTGGGGTCTTTTGTGACCTCTTGGATGAGTCGTCACTGTGCTCTTGGGGTAATTTTGTTCTGCCGGCCTCTCCTGGGAAGGTTCACCATTTGTGGATAATGGCTCTCACTGTGGTTCGCTGGAGTCCCAAAGCTTTAGAATTGGCTTTATGACCTTTTCCAGAATGAGATCTCAATACCTTGTTTCTCATTTGTTCCTGAATTTCTTTGAATCGCAGCATGATGTCTAGATTTTGAGGATCTTTTTGTCTACTTCACTTTGTCAGACAAGGTCCTATTTATGTGATTTCTTGATTGAGAACATGTGTGGCAGTAATTAGGCCTGTGTGTGGCTAGGGAAATTGAACTCAGCTTCCCAAAGATGTGATAAACCACAGTTAATTTATGTTTTAAGGGGGAGGGGGCAATCACTTTTTCACACAGGGTCCTGTAGGTTTGGATTTCTTTTTCCCTTCATAATAAAGATTTTCATTTAAAAACAGCATTTTGTGTTTACTTGTGTTATCTTTGTCTAATATTTACATTTGTTTTGTGATCTGAAACCTTTAAGTGTGACAAACATGCAAAAGAATAAGAAATCAGAAAGGGGCAAACACTTTTTCACATCACTGTAGATGTACTGTTACTATTTACTTACTATAGGGTGTATGCTCATTTTGTTTGTTTTTTGTTCCCTTTAAATGATAGTACTCCCATGCCTGGGCTGCTCCAGACACCCCTCTGATGATGTGGTAACCGCAGACCAGACTGTAGGTAGCAGCTGCACTTGATATCGGCGCAGAACATGACATAGGTGCTGTCAGAATACTCCCCCCAAGCCATCAGCATACCCCCTCCCCACCCAGCAGCATATCCCCCCAGCCATCGGCATACCCCCCAGCCATCAGCATACCCCCTCCCCACAAGTATTTGCCCCCTCTAACCGCAGTAAACAATGTTGACTCTATCTTGATTTTTCCAGGAATGTGATTTCACCCAACTACGACTGACACTGACAATTACCCGGATTCCACAGGCAGCATTCTGGGGTCAGGGGCTCCATTTGCAGCAATGTGCAGGCTGTGATGGTAGCCCCCGGGCCATTTTCTCAGTGCTGGGTGACTGAAGATGTGTCTGCTGCTAATGCAATTTAAGAAAAAAAAAAACCCTATAACATGAATTTTCATCACTTTAATTTTATCTTAGAGACCTGTAAATGGCTGCACTCTCTCAGCCTCTTTGAAGTCACCGCGGATGGGGCGCAGGTGGCCACTCAAGCCGCACTTTCTACAATTCAATCAACCCCCTCCCCCACCCACCACAGCTCTCTGTACTTTACAGTGAAGGTTAAGTTAATGGGACTTGGTACCCTCAGACTGGATGCAGTGGGAAACCATCGAGCTGAGTGATGAAAAAACTCTATTTTTCTTAAAAACTTTTGCCAGTATAGAAATTCATATCAAAAGAGTACACGTTTTTATGTTAAACTATTTATTTTATTTTGATAATGTATTTCCCCAATTTTACACTATCACAGCCCACCTCCTCCCCCTCCTGTATAATGACTGATAACACCTCTATATACAGTAGATAACACAGGATCCACCATTACTATAGGTGATGTCATAGCTCACCTCCTCTTCCTCCTGTACAATGACTGATAACACCTCTATATACAATAGATAACACAGGACCCACCATTCACAATAGGTGATGTCACAGCTCACCTCCTCCTCCTGTACAATGACTGATAACCCCTCTATATACAATAGATAACGCAGGATCCACCATTCACAATAAGTGATGTCACAGCTCACCTCCTCCTCCTGTGCAATGACTGATAACCCCTCTATATACAATAGATAACACAGGACCCACCATTCACAATAGGTGATGTCACAGCTCACTTCCTCCTCCTCCTGTATAATGATTGATAACACCTCTATATACAGTAGATAACACAGGATCCACCATTCACAATAGGCGATGTCACAGCTCACTTCCTCCTCCTGTACAATGACTGATAACACCTCTATATACAGTAGATAACACAGGATCCACCATTCACAATAGGTGATGTCACAGCTCACCTCCTCCCCCTCCTGTACAATGACTGATAACACCTCTATATATAGTAGATAACACAGGATCCACCATTCACAATAGGTGATGTCACAGCTCACTTCCTCCTCCTCCTGTACAATGATTGATAACACCTCTATATACAGTAGATAACACAGGATCCACCATTCACAATAGGTGATGTCACAGCTCACTTCCTCCTCCTCCTGTACAATGACTGATAACACCTCTATATATAGTAGATAACACAGGATCCACCATTCACAATAGGTGATGTCACAGCTCACTTCCTCCTCCTGTACAATGACTGATAACACCTCTCTATACAGTAGATATTGCTGCAATTATGCTCTGGCACTTTTTACCAAACACTGAATAGCAGTTTCACCCTAGTTTATGGTTTAGCTATTACTTCTTTATTTGCTGTTTTTTAGTGTTGACTTTTTGGTGTATAATAATTGTTTGGTTGTTACAAATTACGCCAGCATTTTTTTTGTAGCCCTAAGGGGATTTGTACTTTTTGGCGCTCGTCCTCATTCGACTACCTACGGTGTGGAGTACTTTATATCAGTGGTCATAACCTGCATTGCATATTGGATATTTTTCTCCCTCTTTATCCTGTTACATTCTTGTGGTCAGGCAGCTCCCTCACATTACAGACACATATTTTTAAATGATTGTTTATGTTTATTCTTTTGTCAGTAACATTGACTATTTTGGTGAATATTTTTGTTGTCACGTGGCTTTTTGTACTTTCCTTTTGTAGGATTTATGGAAGGTTCTTTTTTGATTTTGAAACATTAGACTGACGTCTGATTCTGTGGATATTTGCAGGTTCAGCCAACATTGGACCAGTGTGTATGGGGGCCTTTAGGATTGGCCATCAATATCATAATCTCTGGACACCCCCTTTAAATAGTGTCAGTAACAGATATAACTAGTAAATGAATGCACACTTTGCCCCGATGACAGGACTGAACTGCCTGGACAGGATGTGTTGTCATAGGAGCACAGCAGAGAGCAGCGGCAGATGTCAGAGCATGTTCTTGCTGGGAGTTGTAGTTTCTGCCCCATTGGATAGTCACAGGTTGCAGACCACTACCTTAAATGAACCTTTAACCAGATTTTTTAATAAGAAACTCGGGGGGAGGGGAATATTTGGCTCCTTCTCTGCGCCAGACACTCAGCTCTATTAAATCTCGCGTTCCCCGGAGAGCCAAGGAGAGCGGGTGTGGTAGGGGAGTTTGGACTGGAAAACCTCCTGCCAAGAGCTCTGGTTTATGATCCCGTTCATTACCGAGACATCTGTAAAATAATGCGAGAGACTAAAGGAATATTGCGCTATAATGACCGGTGCTTATACAGTCCGGACTGGGCAGGGGCTGCGGAGTCACAAGGGGGGCCCAGAACTGAACCAAAATCCAAGAGAGTCCAAAAAACAGACTCTATGTATCACGCAAGATTGTTTTTCCTTGGAGCTAAAATAAAGCTCTAAACCTTAGTTCTAGTCCTAAGAATCAGGGACAATACAGCACATGACCACCTATACTTTGATGTAGTCATAATTTTGCATACAGGAGCTCAGGAGAAGAGATAAGAGCAATAAAACCTCTTCCATCACAAAGATCTCACTGTCAGTATCTCAGTTGACTCATTCTACAGCCAGCAATATCATGCGAAGAATAGAGCCCAAAATGCCAAAAATTATTTTGACCTAAAATACATTAATTTACATTAAAAAAAACCCTATAAATTGCTACACAAGGCACCAACAAGAGCGTAACATCAGACGGCAGAGGGTGGAGGTCCTCCAGGATGAGGCTTCTGATATACATCTCAGTTAATACCATGGCTCCCGGCCAGGCCCAGCGCTCCCAGCCTCTGCATTTACGAGATTAATGCCATAAAGAGCCTCATCTTTTATTGCGCTGTTTTTAATTTGCTTTCACTTATTTATGCGCCGGTCGATTCATTTTTATCCTTCATCATTTTTCATCTTTCTGTGTCTGGGTGTTTTTAGTCGGATGTTATTTTTTTTCTACATTATTATTTTATTACATCATTAAAATGTTTATAATCATTGATACAATGTTTTA
Organism: Phyllobates terribilis; assembly: GCF_046119375.1. NCBI lineage: Eukaryota > Metazoa > Chordata > Amphibia > Anura > Dendrobatidae > Phyllobates > Phyllobates terribilis. The sequence goes on from NW_027362768.1 coordinate 172,132,765, forward strand.
TTTAATAATTTCATTGTGACAATAACAACAAAAGTCAGACTGAAATTGCTCTAAATCCTTTACACAGTTTCTGGTTTCAAAGGCGGAGGGCTCCTTTAAGGAGTTTCAAAACTGTACTTGTACCACAGTATGAGCACCAGCAGAATAGTGAGTGCAGCTCTGGAGTATAATACAGGATGTAACTCTGGATCAGTACAGGATCAGTAATGTAATGTATGTACACAGTGACTGCACCAGCAGAATAGTGAGTGCAGCTCTGGAGTATAATACAGGATGTAACTCAGGGTCATTTCAGGATAAGTAATGCAATGTATGTACACAGTGAGTGCACCAGCAGAATAGTGAGTGCAGCTCTGGAGTATAATACAGGATATAACTCAGGATCAGTACAGGATCAGTAATGTAATTTATATGTACACGGTGACTGCACCAGCAGAATAGTGAGTGCAGCTCTGGAGTATAATCAGTGGTGTACCATCAATGGCAGCAGGCCATGCGACTGCTATGGGGCCCGTGAGCCAGGGGGGTTCCATAGCAGTCCAGGGGTGGACATACCGCCGGTGCAGCTGCACCAGGGCCTGGAGGGTCAAGGGGGCCCTTGCTGGGCGGCTAATATTGAGGGAAATCTGGCCTGCTTCTTGGAGCCCGAAGCTCCGGGGCGCCCCTGATCATATTGCCCTCATCACATGCGGCGGGCAGGGAGCGATCCCAGCAGCTGTGCTGCTGACAAGAGAAAATGACAGCAGAGCTGAGGGATCCGTCCTGTGCTTCCTGCCCGGCGCTTCCTCCCTGACTCATATGCGCGCAGCTTGATGATGTCATCTTGCAGCGCGCACCTGGGTCAAGGAGAAAGTTGCTGTGAATGAGGATGCTGCACTCGAGCGAGCTGAGAGGTAAGTTTTATTTTTTTTTTTTTTACTGAAACGCTGGGGAGAGGAACAGGAGAATGAGGGGAGGTGAGGGAGAGCAATGATGGGGCTGGGAAGAGCAATGTGGTGGGTGGTTGCGATGGGGACAGCAATGATGGGGATGGTGGCGATGGGGAGAGCAATGATGGGGATAATGGGGCTGGGGAGAGCAGTGATGGGGATGGTGGGGCTGGGGAGAGCAATGATGGGGATGGTGGCGATGGGGAGAGCAATGATGGGGCTGGGGAGAGCAATGATGGGGATGGTGGGGCTGGGGAGAGCAATGATGGGGGTGGTGGTGATGGGGAGAGCAATGATGGGTATGATGGGGCTGGGGAGAGCAATGATGGGGATGATGGGGCTGGGGAGAGCAATGATGGGGCTGATGGGGCTGGGGAGAGCTATGATGGGAATGGTGGGGCTGTGGAGAGCAATGATGGGGCTGTGGAGAGCAATGATGGGGCTGATGGGGCTGGGGAGAGCAATGATGGGAATGGTTGGGCTGGGGGGAGCAATGATGGGGCTCGTGGGGCAGGGGAGAGCAATGATGGGGATGGTGGCGATGAGGAGAGCAATGATGGGGATGGTGGCGATGGGGAGAGCAATGATGGGGCTGGGGAGAGCAATGATGGGGATAGTGGGGTTGGGGAGAGCAATGATGGGGCTGGGGAGAGCAATGATGGGGAGAGCAATGATGGGGCTGGGTAAAGCAATGATGGGGCTGGGGAGAGCAATGATGGGGCTGGGAAGAGCAATGATGGGGCAGGAGAGAGCAATGATGGGGTTGGAGAGAGCAATGATGGGGTTAGGGAGAGCAATGATGTGGCTACGAAGAGCAATGATGGGGCTGGAGAGAGCAATGATGTGGTTGGAGAGAGCAATGATGGGGATGGGGAGAGCAATGATGGGGTTTGGGAGGGCAATGATGGGGTTGGGGAGGGCAATGATGGGATTGGGGGGGGAAAATGATAGGGTTGGGGAGAGCAATGATGACGATGGGGAGAGCAATGATGAGGATGGGAAGAACAATGATTAGGATGGGGAGAACAATGATGAGGATGGGGATAACAATGATGAGGATGGGAAGAGCAATGATGGGGATGGTGGGAGAGAGCAATGACGGGTTTCTGGGAGAGAGCAATGACGGGTTCCTGGGAGAGAGCAATGGTGGGGTTGAGAAGGACAATGAAGGGGTTGGGGAGGGCAATGATGGGGTTGGGGAGAGCAATGATGGAGATGGGGAGAGCAATGATGAGGATGGAGAGAGCAATGATGAGGATGGGGAGAACAATGATGAGGATGGGGAGAACAATGATGAGGATGGGGAGAGCAATGATGGGGATGGTGGGAGAGAGCAATGACGGGTTGCTGGGAGAAAGCAATAGCGGGGTGCTGGGAGAGAGCAATGGTGGGGATGGGGAGAGCAATGATGGGGGTGCTGGGAGAGAGCAATGATGGGGGTGGTGGGAGAGAACAATGATGGGAGTTTCACTTTGCTTGTACTGTAAAGCCTCGTATATTTTCCATGTGCACATAGCCTTACAGTTAATTGGGGAGAGTCACAGAAACTGAATAATTTATATTATTGGCTGGTGGAGATTATAGTTAATGGGGGGCACAGTTCATCTTATCACTTTATACTTTGATTACTAAGTGGTTAACCCCTTAACGACCTTGGGATTTTCCATTTTTGCATTTTTGTTTTTTGCTCCCCTTGTTCCCAGAGCCATAGCATTTTTATTTTCGTTCAATATGACCATGTGAGGGCTTATTTTTTGCGGGACGAGTTGTACTTTTAAACGCCATTACTAGTTTTACCATATCGTGTACTGGAAAACGGGAAAAAAATTCCAAGTGTGGTGAAATTGCAAAAAAAATGCAATTCCACAGTTGTTTTTTTTTTTTTTTTTTCTTTCCACTTTCACTGGATGCTAAAACTGACCTGCCATTATTATTCTCCAGGTCATTACGAGTTTGTAGACACCAAACATGTATAGGTTATTTTTTATTGAAGTGGTGAAAAAAAAATCGAAAGTTTGCTTTAAAAAAAAATGGCGCCATTTTCCGAGACCCGTAGCATCTCTATTTTTTGGGATCTGGGGACAGGTGAGAGCTTATTTTTTGCGCGCCAGGCTGAAGTTTTTATTGATACCATTTTGAGGTAGATCCGATGTTTTGATCGCCCGTTATTGCATTTTATTTCGATGTTGCGGCGACCAAAAAAACCTTAATTCTGGGGTTTGGAATTTTTTTCTCGCTACGCCGTTTTCCGATGGGATTAATTCTTTTTTTATATTGATAGATTGGGCGATTCTGAACGCAGCGATACCAAATATGTGTATGTGGGGTTTATTTTTTATTATTTTATTTTGAATGGGGCAAAAGGGGAGTGATTTAAATTTTTTATATTTTTAAAAAAAATGTAAAAACTTTTTTTTACACTTTTTGCTTGCTTCTATAGTCTCCATAGGAGACTAGAAGCAGCAACTGTCTGATCGCCTCTGCTACATAGAGGCAATGAGCTCATCACCTCTATGTAGCAGAAATGCTCCTGTACTATGAGCGCCGACCACTAGGTGGCGCTCATAGTAATCTTTACTTGACAACCGCTGGGGTCTGCTGCAGACATCGAGTTGCCATACCCACCCATCAGTGACCCGCGATCACGTGACGGGGCCACCGATGGGCGGGGTAAGTGACCCGCTTCCGGCGCGGTGCTGTTAAATGCCGCTGTCAGAGATTGACAGCGGCATTTAACTGGTTAACCGCTGCGGGTGGATCGCGATTCCACCCGCGGCTGTTGCGAGCACATGTCAGCTGTAAGAATCAGCTGACATGTACCCAGTTCAGTGCTGGCTCAGCGCCGCAGCCCGTGCTGAACCGGGGTTGATGGCTTGGGGCGTACTAATACGCCCCAGGCCAGTAATGGGTTAATGAGGGGGTACAGATCTGTAGTCAGGAGTGCAGTGTGGGGGAGACACATGTATAAATACAATATATGTGACCTTGTTATTTTTAGGGCTGCACTGATCATCGTGACAAGACAAGTCGTGGCTGGGAGATGTTGACATGAAGGTCTGACCGGATGGAGAAGAAGCAGCAGAAACCGACTCTGATCAGATGAGACGTCAGCGGTAAATGCCTGGATGTAAGTATTATTCTGTATCTGCACTGTGTGACTCGGAGTGATAATGTTATCTGTAAAATCCCTTGGGCCACATTCTTACATTTGTGTGAAATGTGCGTGTGCTGCCAGATTTTTTTATCGGATGATCCACGGACTCGTAGAGTTTTATAGATCCATTCACACATCCATGAAAATCACGGATCTGAGAATGAGATCTAAGAGGGTCAGAGATGTCCTGTTCTGATCCGATTTTGAGGATCAGAATAGGACATGCTCAACGCATCTGTAAAACAGGGCAGCACACCGACACTGCACACAGATGCAGGAATGTAGCCGTATTATGTATAGCACAGTCCCTTAGTATATAGTGTACTCACTTATTATGTATAGCGCCATCCTTAGATATATAGTTTCCTCTTTTATTATGTATAACACCCTCACTTATTATGTACCATCCTCTCTAGCTCTAGGGGGTCACAGTTGGGGGATCATACTATGTTGGGGTCACCATACTTTGCCCTGGGAGTTGAGGTGGGGTACAGTAGGGTCATTATACTGCGCATGTGGAGGAATTCACCATGGGGGTATCATACTGTGTTTGGGGGACACTTTTGTTGGCGTCACACTTTATGGGGCAATGAAAGAGGAATCTAGGACTTCAGCAGGAGGAAAATTACTATGTAAAGGCTGGAAGGTTGTGAGATCTGATCTTCTGTGACACCAGCAATCATTTACATTTTTTTTTGGGGGGGGGGCATTTAGAACTTCTGCTATGGGGCCCCATGATTCCTATGTACCCCACTGAGTATAATACAGGATGTAACTCGGGATTAGTAATGTAATGTATGTATACAGTGACTGCACCAGCAGAATAGTGAGTGCAGCTCTGGAGTATAATACAGGATGTAACTCAGGATCAGTACAGGATCAGTAATGTATGTACACAGTGACTGCACCAGCAGAATAGTGAGTGCAGCTCTGGAGTATAATACAGGATGTAACTCAGGATCAGTAATGTAATGTATGTACACAGTGACTGCACCAGCAGAATAGTGAGTGCAGCTCTGGAGTATAATACAGGATGTAACTCAGGATCAGTACAGGATCAGTAATGTAATGTATGTACACAGTGACTGCACCAGCAGAATAGTGAGTCCAGCTCTGGAGTATAATACAGGATGTAACTCAGGATCAGTACAGGATCAGTAATGTAATGTATGCACACAGTGACTGCACCAGCAGAATAGTGAGTGCAGCTCTGGAGTATAATACAGGATGTAACTCAGGATCAGTACAGGATCAGTAATGTAATGTATGTACACAGTGATTGCACCAGCAGAATAGTGAGTGCAGCTCTGGAGTATAATACAGGATGTAACTCAGGATCAGTACAGGATAAGTAATGTAATGTATGTACACAGTGACTGCACCAGCAGAATAGTGAGTCCAGCTCTGGAGTATAATACAGGATGTAACTCAGGATCAATACAGGATCAGTAATGTAATGTATGTACACAGTGATTGCACCAGCAGAATAGTGAGTGCAGCTCTGGAGTATAATACAGGATGTAACTCAGGATCAGTACAGGATCAGTAATGTAATGTATGTACACAGTGACTGCACCAGCAGAATAGTGACTGCAGCTCTGGAGAATAATACAGGATGTAACTCAGGATCAGTACAGGATCAGTAATGTAATGTATGTACACAGTGATTGCACCAGCAGAATAGTGAGTGCAGCTCTGGAGTATAATACAGGATGTAACTCAGGATCAGTACAGGATAAGTAATGTAATGTATGTACACAGTGACTGCACCAGCAGAATAGTGAGTGCAGCTCTGGAGTATAATACAGGATGTAACTCAGGATCAGTACAGGATCAGTAATGTAATGTATGTACACAGTGACTGCACCAGTAGAATAGTGAGTGCAGCCCTGGAGTATAATACAGAATGTAACTCAGGATCAGTACAGGATAAGTAATGTAATGTATGTACATAGTGACTGCACCAGCAGAATAGTGAGTGCAGCTCTGGAGTATAATACAGGATGTAACTCAGGATCAGTACAGGATCAGTAATGTAATGTATGTACATAGTGACTGCACCAGCAGAATAGTGAGTGCAGCTCTGGAGTATAATACAGGATGTAACTCAGGATCAGTACAGGATCAGTAATGTAATGTATGTACACAGTGACTGCACCAGTAGAATAGTGAGTGCAGCTCTGGAGTATAATACAGAATGTAACTCAGGATCAGTACAGGATAAGTAATGTAATGTATGTACATAGTGACTGCACCAGCAGAATAGTGAGTGCAGCTCTGGAGTATAATACAGAATGTAACTCAGGATCAGTACAGGATCAGTAATGTAATGTATGTACATAGTGACTGCACCAGCAGAATAGTGAGTGCAGCTCTGGAGTATAATACAGGATGTAACTCAGGATCAGTACAGGATCAGTAATGTAATGTATGTACACAGTGACTGCACCAGCAGAATAGTGAGTGCAGCTCTGGAGTATAATACAGGATGTAACTCAGGATCAGTACAGGATCAGTAATGTAATGTATGTACATAGTGACTACACCAGTAGAATAGTGAGTACAGCTCTGGAGTATAATACAGGATGTAACTCAGGATCAGTACAGGATCAGTAATGTAATGTATGTACACAGTGACTGCACCAGCAGAATAGTGAGTGCTGCTCTGGAGTATAATACAGGATGTAACTCAGGATCAGTACAGGATCAGTAATGTAATGTATGTACACAGTGACTGCACCAGCAAAATAGTGTGTGCAGCTCTGGAGTATAATACAGGATGTAACTCAGGTTCAGTAATGTAATGTATGTACACAGTGACTGCACCAGTAGAATAGTGAGTGCAGGTCTGGAGTATAATACAGGATGTAACTCAGGATCAGTACAGGATAAGTAATGTAATGTATGTACATAGTGACTGCACCAGCAGAATAGTGAGTGCAGCTCTGGAGTATAATACAGAATGTAACTCAGGATCAGTACAGGATCAGTAATGTAATGTATGTACATAGTGACTGCACCAGCAGAATAGTGAGTGCAGCTCTGGAGTATAATACAGGATGTAACTCAGGATCAGTACAGGATCAGTAATGTAATGTATGTACACAGTGACTGCACCAGCAGAATAGTGAGTGCAGCTCTGGAGTATAATACAGGATGTAACTCAGGATCAGTACAGGATAAGTAATGTAATGTATGTACACAGTGACTGCACCAGCAAAATAGTGAGTGCAGCTCTGGAGTATAATACAGGATGTAACTCAGGATCAGTACAGGATCAGTAATGTAATGTATGTACACAGTGACTGCACCAGCAGAATAGTGAGTGCAGCTCTGGAGTATAATACAGGATGTAACTCAGGATCAGTACAGGATCAGTACTGTAATGCATGTACACAGTGACTCCACCAGCAGAATAGTGAGTCCAGCTCTGCAGTATAATACAGGATGTAACTCAGGATCAGTACAGGATCAGTAATGTAATGTATGTACACAGTGACTGCACCAGCAGAATAGTGAGTGCAGCTCTGGAGTATAATACAGGATGTAACTCAGGATCAGTACAGGATCAGTAATGTAATGTATGTACACAGTGATTGCACCAGCAGAATAGTGAGTGCAGCTCTGGAGTATAATACAGGATGTAACTCAGGATCAGTACAGGATAAGTAATGTAATGTATGTACACAGTGACTGCACCAGCAGAATAGTGAGTCCAGCTCTGGAGTATAATACAGGATGTAACTCAGGATCAATACAGGATCAGTAATGTAATGTATGTACACAGTGATTGCACCAGCAGAATAGTGAGTGCAGCTCTGGAGTATAATACAGGATGTAACTCAGGATCAGTACAGGATCAGTACTGTAATGTATGTACACAGTGACTGCACCAGCAGAATAGTGAGTCCAGCTCTGGAGTATAATACAGGATGTAACTCAGGATCAGTACAGGATCAGTAATGTAATGTATGTACACAGTGACTGCACCAGCAGAATAGTGACTGCAGCTCTGGAGTATAATACAGGATGTAACTCAGGATCAGTACAGGATCAGTAATGTAATGTATGTACACAGTGATTGCACCAGCAGAATAGTGAGTGCAGCTCTGGAGTATAATACAGGATGTAACTCAGGATCAGTACAGGATAAGTAATGTAATGTATGTACACAGTGACTGCACCAGCAGAATAGTGAGTGCAGCTCTGGAGTATAATACAGGATGTAACTCAGGATCAGTACAGGATCAGTAATGTAATGTATGTACACAGTGACTGCACCAGTAGAATAGTGAGTGCAGCTCTGGAGTATAATACAGAATGTAACTCAGGATCAGTACAGGATAAGTAATGTAATGTATGTACATAGTGACTGCACCAGCAGAATAGTGAGTGCAGCTCTGGAGTATAATACAGGATGTAACTCAGGATCAGTACAGGATCAGTAATGTAATGTATGTACATAGTGACCGCACCAGCAGAATAGTGAGTGCAGCTCTGGAGTATAATACAGGATGTAACTCAGGATCAGTACAGGATCAGTAATGTAATGTATGTACACAGTGACTGCACCAGTAGAATAGTGAGTGCAGCTCTGGAGTATAATACAGAATGTAACTCAGGATCAGTACAGGATAAGTAATGTAATGTATGTACATAGTGACTGCACCAGCAGAATAGTGAGTGCAGCTCTGGAGTATAATACAGAATGTAACTCAGGATCAGTACAGGATCAGTAATGTAATGTATGTACATAGTGACTGCACCAGCAGAATAGTGAGTGCAGCTCTGGAGTATAATACAGGATGTAACTCAGGATCAGTACAGGATCAGTAATGTAATGTATGTACACAGTGACTGCACCAGCAGAATAGTGAGTGCAGCTCTGGAGTATAATACAGGATGTAACTCAGGATCAGTACAGGATCAGTAATGTAATGTATGTACATAGTGACTGCACCAGTAGAATAGTGAGTACAGCTCTGGAGTATAATACAGGATGTAACTCAGGATCAGTACAGGATCAGTAATGTAATGTATGTACACAGTGACTGCACCAGCAGAATAGTGAGTGCAGCTCTGGAGTATAATACAGGATGTAACTCAGGATCAGTACAGGATCAGTAATGTAATGTATGTACATAGTGACTGCACCAGTAGAATAGTGAGTACAGCTCTGGAGTATAATACAGGATGTAACTCAGGATCAGTACAGGATCAGTAATGTAATGTATGTACACAGTGACTGCACCAGCAGAATAGTGAGTGCTGCTCTGGAGTATAATACAGGATGTATCTCAGGATCAGTACAGGATCAGTAATGTAATGTATGTACATAGTGACTGCACCAGTAGAATAGTGAGTAGAGCTCTGGAGTATAATACAGGATGTAACTCAGGATCAGTACAGGATCAGTAATGTAATGTATGTACACAGTGACTGCACCAGCAGAATAGTGAGTGCAGCTCTGGAGTATAATACAGGATGTAACTCAGGATCAGTACAGGATCAGTAATGTAATGTATGTACACAGTGACTGCACCAGCAGAATAGTGAGTGCAGCTCTGGAGTATAATACAGGATGTAACTCAGGATCAGTACAGGATCAGTAATGTAATGTATATACACAGTGACTGCACCAGCAGAATAGTGAGTGCTGCTTTGGAGTATAATACAGGATGTAACTCAGGATCAGTAATGTAATGTATGTACACAGTGACTGCACCAGCAGAATAGTGAGTGCAGCTCTGGAGTATAATACAGGATGTAACTCAGGATCAGTACAGGATCAGTAATGTAATGTATGTACACAGTGACTGCACCAGCAGAATAGTGAGTGCAGCTCTGGAGTATAATACAGGATGTAACTCAGGTTCAGTAATGTAATGTATGTACACAGTGACTGCACCAGCAGAATAGTGAGTGCAGCTCTGGAGTATAATACAGGATGTAACTCAGGATCAGTAATGTAATGTATGTACACAGTGACTGCACCAGTAGAATAGTGAGTGCAGCTCTGGAGTATAATACAGGATGTAACTCAGGATCAGTACAGGATCAGTAATGTAATGTATGTACACAGTGACTGCACCAGCAGAATAGTGAGTGCAGCTCTGGAGTATAATACAGGATGTTACTCAGGATCAGAACAGGATCAGTAATGTAATGTATGTACACAGTGACTTCAGCAGCAGAATAGTGAGTGCAGCTCTGGAGTATAATACAGGATCAGTAGAGGATAAGTAATGTAATGTGACTCTACCTTGCATGTGACGTGGTTTTCAGAGTTGGATAAACCTTTGTATTGTTTTTTGTCAGTACTGAATTGTCAGGTTTTCCAGTTTTCCAGGAATACAGGTACGTTCCCTTTACCCCTCTTATTAGTAGATTTGTGGGACGCGGCTCCATACTGTTACAGGACAGCATCTTGCTTACAACAAGTGACAGCTGAGCCTAATTTTCACAGAATGTAACTGTAACAATGATGACAGCATAATCTGCAGACGTCTTGGACTGAGACCTTACAGTTTACTGCGCACCTTGAAGAAAAGGACTGGAGTCCAGAATCCAAACCAGATGTGCTGCTCATAAAGGAGCGTTGTACGTTCACATGTGTTGTGCAGCTACTCTGGGATCTCCATAAGTAAAAACATTCATGTCACCTGGCAACAGAAACAACACAACAAGCCAGGTCGACGGGCATCTGACGCACCAGGATTTGCCTGATTTAGAGGGAAGAGTGGTACCCGGATGCCTCTGGACATATTGGGGATGTAGAGGAATCTTTTCGCGGCGGGGTGATCTGCATTTGGTGCACCCACATAATAGGAAACAGCTCGGGAGATTATTCTCACATGTGGTTTGTGCTCGTAAAATGCAATGAAAATCCTAAAGATTATCCCAGAGTAATATAAAGTACACAGACCTGTGCAGGACCGGGGGTGATGGGTTGCAGCCCTATAGGTCCACCATTATTCCAAATATCCAAAATTATGTGGCAATTAATTTCAATCCTAATAGAAGGTAGAGTTTTCTGAAACAGAGCTCCAAACCCCCTGCATAGGTATGGATGTCATGTTCTTGGATGATCTAACCAGGTGGAAAAGACAACCAAGTCAAGGGAAAACTAACACCTATAACTGACACTGAGGTCGGAAGACTAGTGCGTTAGCTAAACCACCCGGGAAATGGGTCAGAAGGCCGAGCACCTGACATCCATCCCAACACAACCAGGATATTCATCATGGGAGATACCAACAGGCAGTCCTAAATTAGGATGTGGTCACTACATTACATGGTACAGTTCTGCCTGTCTGCAGTCACCACTAGAGGGAGCACAGTTAAAGCAAAGTATACAGTGCTCTCAGCCCCCTCTAGTGGTGACTGCTCATCGACAGAATTTCATCATGTACAGGTGCTTCTCACAAAATTAGAATATCATCAAAAAGTAAATTTATTTCAGTTCTTCAATACAAAAAGTGAAACTCATATATTCTATAGTCATTACACAGAGAGTGATCTATTTCAAGCGTTTATTTCTGTTAATGTTGATGATTATGGCTTACAGCCAATGAAAGCACAAAAGTCATTATCTCAGTAAATTAGAATACTTTATAACAACAGCTTGAAAAATGATTTTAAAATCCGAAATGTTGTCCTACTGAAATGTCTGTTCAGTAAATGCTCTCAATACTTGGTCGGGCTCCCTTTGCATCAATTACTGCATCAATGCGGCAATGTGGCATGGAGGCGATCAGCCTGTGGCCCTGCTGAGGTGTTATGGAAGCCCAGGTGGCTTTGATAGCAGCCTTCAGCTCGTCTGCATTGTTGGCTCTGGGGTCTCTCATCTTCCTCTTGACAATACCCCATAGATTCTCTATAATAGATTCTCTATGGGGTTAAGGTCAGGCGAGTTTGCTGCCAATCAAGCACAGTGATACTGTTGTGTGTAAACCAGGTATTGGTACTTTTGGCAGTGTGGACAGGGGCCAAGTCCTGCTGGAGAATGACATTTCCATCTCCAAAAAGCTTGTCGGCAGAGGGAAGCATGAAGTGCTCTAAAATGTCCTGGTAGACGGCTGCGCTGACTTTGGTCTTGATAAAACACAGTGGACCTCCACCAGCAGATGACATGGCCCCCAAACCATCACTGATTGTGGAGACTTCATACCAGACCTCCAGCAGCTTGGATTGTGGCCTCTCCACTCTTCCTCCAGACTCTGGGACGTGGATTTCCAAATGAAATGCAAAATTTACTTTCATCTGAAAACAACACCTTGGACCACTGAGAACAGTCCAGGTCTTTTTCTCCTTGGCCCAGGTAAGACGCTTCTGGCTTTGTCTATTGGTCATGAGGGGCTTGACACAAGGAATGCGACACTTGTAGCCCATGTCCTGGATACGTCTGTGTGTGGTGGCTCTTGAAGCAATGAGTCCAGCAGCAGTCCACTCCTTGTGAATCTCCCCCAAATTTTTGAATGGCCTTTTCTTAACAATCCTTTCAAGGCTGCGGTTATCCCGGTTGCTTGTGCACCTTTTTCTACCACACTTTTTCCTTCCACTCAACTTTCCATTAATATGCTTGGATACAGCACTCTGTGAACAGCCAGCTTCTTTAGCAATGACCTTTTGTGGCTTACCCTCCTTGTGGAGTGTGTCAATGACTGCCTTCTGGACATCTGTCAAGTCATCAGTCTTCCCCATGATTGTGGAGCCTACTGAAACAGACTAAGGGACCTTTTTAAACGTTTAGGAAGTTTTTGCAGGTGTTTTTGTTAATTATTCTAATTTATTGAGATAATGACTTTTGTGTTTTCATTGGCTGTAAGCCATAATCCTCAACATTAACAGAAATAAACACTTGAAATAGATCACTCTGTTTGTAATGACTCTATATAATTTAGGAGTTTCACTTTTTGGATTGAAGAACTGAAAAAAATAACTTTTTGATGATATTCTAATTTTGTGAGAAGCACCTGTAAGTATATTTCCGAGTTTAAATAATAACACATAAGAGGACATAAATCGGCCATTGGTACAGATTTACCATTGGGATCCAGGAGTTTAAAGCTACAGTATTGTTATCTGCTCATATCCCTAAAGGGGTTGTCCAGGATTGGGATTCATGTCTGCAGTCACTCTCTGTAAATCCTCACTGCTGGTAGTGTGCGCGAGGTCAGGATTCTGTGGTGCCAGCAGTGGGTGGGCATGTGACCGCAAGTAGGCGATTTTCAATCATGCAGTCAAGTGGCAAGTAGCAGTACACAGCCTTGCACAATACAAGTGAATTGACACGTCTAGTTGGAATGTGGCCGGAAGTATTAAAATCACACATCGACCACTCCTGGTGCCGGCTCCGGAGACTCTTGTCAGTGTGCAGTGCATGCGCTGTTGGGATTCATAAGCCTGCGGTCACGTAGAGTGACTGCAGACTTGAGCCTCAATCCTGGAGAACCCCTTTAAGGGGTGTATGGAACCCTTTAAACACAAGGCTCTGGCATATGTGAGGAGAGAGCTCACTGTTTTACGAAAAAAAAAATTTCACTGCATTCTGTGTAAATTGTCCAAAAACACAGAGACTTTATATTTAGGATATTTTTTAGATAGTGCCTGTCCCTGGCCAGTAGAGCTTGCGGGTTTCCAGTTACAGGAGCCCAGACTTTTATTGCCATACCATTGTCCTTCTTCTGTACAGATCTATAACTTGCAGTGTAGGGATCACTGGATTGCAACATCTGGAGCTTTAATGACGGCCTTAATAGTTATCTCTCCGCTTTTCCAGAAACGGATACAACTAAGAAATAAATGGCTAAAAGTTTATCCACTGGACAGAACACTACGTAAAATGTAACGGTCATCTCAAAAAGTTTTTGACTTGCCATATAAACATGTCTGATGTTTTGATTAGCAGAGAACAGACATTCTCATCTTAACTCTGCTCCCCTCCGAGAAGGAAGGCTGCAGAATAGAAGGTCTATTGGTAACGTCTCACCTTTTGGCTGCGCACTTCTGCTCCTTCGTTCTAACGATCAGTGGTGGTCTCTGTCCCCCCCGACCTCCACCAATCAAAACTTTTCAAATGTCTTTAATCACAAAAAGTTTTCTGAAATGTCACTTTTACTCTTTAGGATTTACTGGTGACTTTTGTGATCTTTTGTTGAACAGTGATACATTTTTATACAATGTTGCAGGTTGTATTGTGTAATACTGGCATGGGGCCAGGCATCGTATAGAAGAAGAGGAATAGTTAGCGTTGAGGGTGTAAAAATAAACAGATTTTTAGTAATTAGGCAGCGATTACATGGCACATTATCTAAGAGTGAGTAAGAAGGAACAGCTTTCTCTATCTGTCAGTGTGGTAGGTGGGAGGGCAGCAGCGGTGACTCAGGGGGGACATAGACTGTGCGCTTGTGTAATGTGTGTACTGTTGTGTTTTGTGATGTCTTAAACAGATGGCAAATATATTTTTTACTGGAGCTTTGAAGCAACATATGACTAATGCTGAGTGTATAGAGCATTTTCTGCCCATTAGTTGTGCTCCAAACTGCAATTAAAGGGGAAACTGTCAACACGTTTTTATTTATGGAAGTAGTGGCCTAACTGTATAGGTGCTTGTACCCCAATAAAAATTACACCTTTTTTTTTGCAGAGATCATGAAAAATCTAGAATAGAAACCATATGCAAATCAGACTATATGTGCATTTGGGGGTGTGACAATACACTTGAAAGAAGCAGTCACCACTGCGCATTGACACGCCCACAGTGCACTTCTAGCCTTATTTGCATAGGACTTCTATGCAAATAATAAATGTCAACAAGTGATAAAAAAGTGCTGACAATTAAGAAATAATAAAACTAAAAAGTAAAGTAAACCTAAAATTCTTGAATCATCTTTTTGTGCCACTCTCTCTGGGTGACAAGCAATATTACGATACAAGATTTATATGGCTTTCAAATACTTCTATATGGCAAATCTAAATATTATTTATTTCCTATTTATTATGCATTTCTTTTAGAATGCCATCATATTCCGCAGCCCTTTACAGACATTATGGGCGCTGTCCCCATTGGGGCTGACAATCTACATTCCCTATCAGTATGTCTTTAGAGTGTGGGAGGAAACCGGAGAACCTGGAAGAAACCTGTTTAAAGCGGGCGTGGTGGGGTGCACCAAAATACCCACTATGGTGTCATATATACATAGATTAAAATGTGGGTGCTATATCCTGCATTGAAAACGAGACAATATTGCAAGGGAGAGAGGAAAGAAACAATGCAAAAAGGAGATATGCACATCAAATAGCCAAAAGTATACAAATTTATTCAAGAAAGATCAATGCACACATTGAAAACATTTAAAAACTGATGACCGAAAAGACCATGTCCACAAAAGCTCAATATAATATTATAGGATAAACAGTTAGATACTGTATAAACAGAATATACCAAAGCATGTACAAATATTGATACAACCTACTCCTAAAGCATGATAACCAAAACTGCTGGACAGATATTAATAATGCATAGTGACAAACATCACACCCCCAAGGCGTCCCTATGAGGGAGTGTGTGCAAGAAGTATGTCTCAGTCATACAGGGTTCACGGACAAATCCTGCCAAGTAAATGTATAAGAAGCACACCCAAATATAGAAGGTATATGCCTCTGCGGCAGGAGTCCCCACTGTTCTGTCAGGATATATACCACAAGTACTGCCTGCTATACATAGCAAAATGACACCTAGCAGTGGAGGAGGGGAAACCTGGACTTGGGAAGAATCCACGTGTATCGCCGACTGGCGGCTTCGCCAGGGCCGGTCACCATGAAGCTGCCAGTCGGCGATACGCGTGCAATGCTTCATTTCTCCAGCAGAGGTGCTGCAGGGGAATTCAACACTTGCTTCTAGGTTTCCCCGTACATACTGTACTGGGCCGTGTTGTCACAAAGGTAGGAAGTAGCTAACTTCTCCATTTATTTGGATTTTCAATAGTGCTTAGTGCTGTGAATGTATCGGCACAGCCAATATGCCTGGTCCCATATGTTACACAGAGTATCAGTCATCCAGCCTCCAGCAGCTCAGCCCATAGCAGTATAACCCAGCCGCTTTACAGCCTCCTCTCCTCTAAATTGTTAAAATAAATCCTTAGGTCGATGGCATCTCTGCTGGTTTTTGCTGAGATTTGAAAGCGCTCTGCCAAAGTGACACTTTGGCTTGTAAAATGATTACTTTGTATTCCTGCAAACGGAGGAGGAAATATAACATAATGCGACTTTTTCATTTTATTACTTTCTGGAATAAGAGCAGAATTGCTTACAATGTCATTCGCAATATAATTGATGAATCTGGATCTGTATTGGGCTTTATTCGTTGTTAAGTCGTTCAGCTCTTTTCTAGGACGAGGGGCTGGAGCAGACAGAAGAGGGGTCCTGTGCAAGAATGGCACCGGACAGTAGAGGACACTGACAGTAGACGCCCCTCATGAAATATCAGCATATAAGCTTCTTGCACCCCAATTTTATTTTCATTTCTGAAATTGCAACTTTCTTCACCCCAATGAAAAAAAATAAAAGTGCAGAAAGTACACAAAGATGTGGTCTATCACAAACACTCCCCAAAAAAGAGAAGGATCCACAGCAAACCTTTCCTTAACCCTCTGAGACAGAATGTCAAAAGAAGGATAAGTGGTCTTCTCTTGTGGAAGATGAGGAAGAGCTCGTCTTACTCCCAACTTTCAAATTGGCTGACTCCTCATTTTTCAGTCAAGAGTCACCATCTAGGTCTGTTCTTCCAGGGAGGGGAGGACAAGGTGTTACAGTGCGGTGAGAAACCTGATGACTGCACACACCCCTGCTCAAACCTCAGAGGATATCCCATATGTGCTCTAAAAATCACCAGGTCTTGGAAGATGGGTAATTAGTCTTAAAATGCCTATACATATTAGATGCACATATTTTACTTATATAGCAACATTAATTCCACAGCGCTTTATAGAGATCATCATCACTGTCCCCATTGAGGCTCACAATCTACATTCCCTATGAGTATGTCTTTGGAGTGTGGGAGGAAACCGGAGAACCCGGAGGAAACCCACGCAAACACAGGGAGAACATACAAACTCCTTGCAGATGTTGTCTTTGGTGGGATTTGAACCAAGGACCCCAGCACTACAAGGCTGCAGTGCTAACCACTGAGCCACTGTACACTGCTAACCACTGAGCCACTGTACACTGCTAACCACTGAGCCACTGTACACTGCTAACCACTGAGCCACTATACAGTGCTAACCACTGAGCCACCGTACAGTGCTAACCACTGAGCCACCGTACAGTGCTAACCACTGAGCCACTATACTGTGCTAACCACTGAGCCACTATACAGTGCTAAACACTGAGCCACCGTAAAGTGCTAACCACTGAGCCACCGTAAAGTGCTAACCACTGAGCCACCGTAAAGTGCTAACCACTGTGCCTCCATGCTGCCCATTAGATAACTATGAGTCAAGCTATCATTCGGCTGACAGCTCCCGACTCCCTCATACGCTCTGCCATATGCACCAGTGTACTCTATGGAAGAACCGCGGCCAGAATGATCTGACATGATTTGAGATCCTTTTTATCTCCCAGAGAGCAAAAGGATCAGGTGATTTGAATTCAAACCACCTGATCCTTATGTCCATTGACATAATCTGTTGGGGGATATTAGAGAGACCCCCATGCACATAGAATAGTCCTGCCAAAATCGGTAGGATTTTCTGCCTTTTTTCTGATGTGTATGAGGCCCTTAAAAAACTACACAATGCTCCCTGGAAAAAAAAGGTATGCAAATTATCTCTCCTCCAGAAGGAAGGAAATCTGCCTCTCCAGCGCCACCTATTGGAGGTAGTTAGTCTATAAGTCAATGTCTCTCTATCAGGACTTGCAGCATGACCAGAAATATAAGCCAAACTGGAGTGTTCTCCAAAAGACCACGATATGTAATCCGTTATCTTGGGGTTCATGCCCAGCGTCTGTACAGAACAGGGGGTTGGTTGAGTAGGTGGCGGGAGATCTTGGAGGAACGGCTCTAAAAATCAACCTTGCAACTAATAGCAGGAAGTTGTAAGCAGTTTTTGAGGGGGCAGCGGGCTCCGTACTATGCGCCAGGAGCGGACAGACGCAGAAGAGTAAGAACCATGTAAAGGTCCTTTACAGTCCAACAGCTCCTCATAATGCACCATCCAACCAGCCCTGGAGGTGGTAGTGGCCCCCTGACCTCCTGGACCCCTGTGTGGTTGCACAGGTTGCACCAATGGTATGTTCACCCCTGGTCGGCCCCTCAGCAGTTACAGTACACAGGTTGATATGATTTTTCTAAGTGCTGCAGAGAGGAGAGTTTTTACCAGGAGGGCAGGAAAGGGTCCATCCAACAATGAAATAATTGTTTAAACCAGCCAGTTCCAACATTGTATCCGGCTGTTTACTTCCAGGGTAAACATTCTCTACTTCAGACTTCTGAATCATTGGAGCATCAAAGGGCTCCAGGTCCTGTGTATATTCCACCGCCTCCCCCCAAATCACACAGACACTTCCTACTTCAAAGAGTCTGTCTTTCTGGGGGTTCCCGGCCAGTGCTTTATGGCCATGCAGCTTCCTACCATCCATGGTTGTTAATCATCCTCATGACTGAATTTATTATGAAAGTCGCTGGAGCGTGAGATCCTCAGTCCTCAACAGTTTCTGCTGCTTTAATGATTTACACAGGAGGATTATCCCTGATCCAGCTAACCCCTGCTGGAATCACAGCCTTATCAAATCACTAACCAGACCCAGGAGATACAATGTGGCCCATGTGAATGGATACAGTAGAATATACAATGTATCTTTTTGTAGGGTTCTCATTCTGGCCCATTCTGCGTATATACCGACCAGGATATGGGGACCACACAGCTCTCATCAGGACCTACATAAAGTAAATGCTACCCAAGTGCAACATGTTTACCCATCTCATGACCTTTATTACCCACCGGATCAGCCCACCCAAAGGGCCCATTTAGAAAGGCCGATATTCAAGGAACGTTCGCTCCTGACTAACAGACCATCATCTAAGAAGGTGGAAAACACCCCACAAATTACAAAATAAAATTCTTGTTAAAAAAAACTGGTACGTCAAGTGCAATGGTTTTTATTCTTGATTGAGCATCATTATCGGCAGCACGTCGTGCTGCGGTTTAACCAGGTGATGTGCTGCCGAGAACAATGATATTCCATGTACACAGAATGATCATATTAATAACTGTCAATGTGCCGTGTAAATCCATCATTAAAACCTCCATACACATTAGATAACTGTTTGGTTGACAGCTATAATCCCTGACTCCCCCTTACAAAGGAACGCTTGGATCACAGAGTGCTTACGAGTTCCTTATGAGAGAGCTTCTGCCAGACAACAGCTAAAGGATCAGCTGCTGAAATTCAGCATGCCTGATCTTTCTCCCTCCGACATCATTCTTTCAGCCATCGCAATGCTTCACCATAGACATCATGGGCCATTGCCATGCTTCCCTATGTGCCTCTTTTGTGCTTCACTGTAGGTATCACTGAGCTCTCGCCATGCTTCACTGTAGGCATCACCAGGTCTCCATCATGCTTCACTGTAAGCATCACCAGGTCTCCACCATGCTTCACTGTGGAAATCACCAGGCCTCCAGCATACTTCACTGTAGAGTGTTCATTTCAGCATATGCTTCACTCTTCCTCCTCCAGACATATCACTATCCATAGACCAGGTAAGTTCCGTTTTTGTTTCATCTCTCCTCACAAGAGAATTCAAGAACTTTTGTGGATTATTTACAGTTTTCAACATATTTGAGCTGACTTTTCTTTTGTTCTTAGGTCGGTAAAGGTGACGTCTTGAAATTCAGGCATAAAGACCTTCAGCATTTAGTATGCTCCTTGCTGTGCAAGCTGAAACTTCAGTGCCCGCTGTCACCAAATCTTGTTGCAGGTCTTTTGCAGTCACTGAAGGGTTTCTGACCACCTTCCTTCTCAAGAATCTGGTGGCAGGAGGTGACAGCTTCCTCTTTCTGAAACGTGCGGTTAGTATAACCAATGTTGATTTCACTTTGAATTTATGAGCTCTGTTTCCAGCTGTGTCTCTAGTGACATTCAATGAATTTCTATCTTTTAGTATTCTTTTCTCTCCACTTTTTGGAGCACTGTCTTGACAACCCAAAAATATCATTGGACCTGTGTTCACTAATATTCTTGGGTTGTCAAGATAGTGCTCCAAGAAGCTTCCTCAGGAGCGGTCAGAAGCTGGTGTCTGGCTATGCATCACGTTTGCAGCAGGTCATAGCAGCCAGAGGGGCAGCAGGTTATAACAGCCAGAGGGGCTCTACTAAGTACTAAAGGTGCTTGTCATGCAGGGGTGAATAATTCTGAGACTGCAGTAGTCAGTAAAAAATGATATTTTCAGCTGAATCTGTAGAAACCGCTTGTTATATCAATTATCTTATTTCATTGGTTTATTGCAAAAAGCAGAAAGTTTGTAAATTTTGTTATTATTTTTTTCTGAATGATTTTAATTGTGACTGTAGATCCAATTCATGGAGGATTCCAACACTAAGAGACCGATGGATAAGAGGAGGATAAAGCTTGCACACTGAGCCCCACATAGGCCAAGTCAGATCATCGTAATCTTTCCGTTTCCAGTTTTACCTGTTGCCAGTAATGGATGTTTCGGCCTTAGTTCGGTTCGTTTCCAAAGTTTTTTATGAGATCAGCTGCAGGTCTGATCACCCAAACTTTCAGCATCATAATCCCAAAGACATAGACTTGTCCTGATAGTGACTGGGAGAGGTTCCTACCCCCCCCCCCCATCCCGAGGATTTTGCTTTCACATATTGCGTCCATTTACCTGATGTTTTTGTTTAACAGTTTTCCTGTCTGAGTAAATTTGTACAAATGTAAGTATGTGGCTTTTCTTTCATCAGTAAATCAATGGCGTCTCCTGGCAGCGATAGGTTTTAAAGATAAAAAAAAACCTGAGATCATTTTATCTTGTGCAATGAAAATGAGCCTGAGGTGTGGAAAAAAGCTCATCAGTCGCTTCACACACCCTTTGTGACAGGGCCTCTGTAATAAAACAGATTTACTGGGTTGTTACAGGGAAGCTGAATGTGGCTTGTACTAAATAAGTGATATGAATGGAAATTGAAAGGTTGAAGCAATCACATTGGTAGGGAGGGTGGTTACTGACCAGTAGCTAGCATTCATTCTAATGGAGAGGTGACTGTGAACACGAGGACACCTCTCTACTGGGAGAGGTTAAAGAATCAGGTTTCCATAAATATAAAGCCACTGGATAGTAGTGACTGGTGCATCCAACCAATGGAAACCATGGACTGGTGCATCCAACCAACAGAAACCAGGGACTTGTGCATCCAACCAATGGAAACCAGGGACTGGTGCATCCAACCAACGGAAACCAGGGACTGGTGCATCCAACCAACGGAAACCAGGGACTGGTGCATCCAACCAATGGAAACCAGGGACTGGTGCATCCAACCAACGGAAACCAGAGACTGGTGCATCCAACCAATGGAAACCGGGAACTGGTGCATCCAATTACTGGATTCCAGGGACTGGTGCATCCAACAACTGGATTCCAGGGATTGTTACATCTAAGCCTTGAACACAAGTGACTGGTGCAATAAACAAGTGGACACCATGGAGTAATTCATTCAGCCACTGGACAAATGGGACTGGTGTAATAAACCACTGGACACCAGAGAATAGTGTATCTAACTACTGGACACCAGAAACTTTAGCATAAAGCAACCAGAAAACTGAGACTGGTGTATAAAACCACTGGACAGTGGTGACTGCTGCATTCATACACATGACAACAGGGACTTGTAAATTGGACCACTGGACACCAGAGAATAGTGCATCCAAGCACTGTACTCTCGGGACTGGTGCATCTAACTACTTGAAATAGGGACTGGAGCATCCAACCATTGGACACCATAGACAGATACATGAAACCACAGGGCACCATGGACTAGTGCATTAAACCCCTGGATATGAGGGACTAATGCATAAAACCACTGTATACCAGGGATCAGTGCATTAAACCACTGGACAAGTGGTTCTAGTGCATAAAACCAAATTATATCAAGGGTCAAGACCCGTAATTTTCCAACACAGATGACTGGTTCAACAAACCATTGAGAATCAGGTACCAGAGGATAAAAAAAACGCTGGATTATGAGTCGTGCACCCCACACTTTTGGAGCTAAACCCTTTGGACACTTGAACTTGGTCCCCAAAAGGAACATTTACAGCCCCCAAATTTGCTGCTCTTGACTTTTTAATAAATATTTTTGAAACAAACTTTTCCATAAATACTTTTTTGACCCTACAATTGAAAGGGTTAAACCTACAATTGAAAGTCTCATCTCTCCCCACTGCTTCCCCCTGTCCAAACAATGAGTGCATTCTTGGGTGTGGGTGAGTCAAGCTGTTATTTTATCATTGACATTAGAAGGTTTTATTTTTGCTCGCAGCTACTCTAAACTCCATTGTGTACACGTTATTTATAAACTCCGCCGTGATGGTACATGCCGCGCGCTCCGTGCCAAAAAATAATGTAAACATCAGGGAGGCTCCATGTGCTTGAATCATGGAACATAAATTATGGACTTTCGGTCCCATACAAGTTCTGGCACAGAGACCATTGTGCAGGGTAACATGTAAGGTGATACGACTGATGGTGGCTTAAAATAAATCTCACAATTTTCCTTTTATTTTTTTTGCACGTCCAATGCTTTCCGGTATTTAATGGACAGATGTAGCAGGGTGGAGTTGAGGTTAGGTGATAACTTCCTGATCCCTGGGGGTCTGATTACGGAGATCCCACAAAGGGGGCTCTGCAGGGTCCTGTCTGAATTTAGTGGAGGCCGGACCACTTCTCCATTCATTCTCAATGGGACTTCTGGAGAATGGAAAATTTGTTGTTTTTTTTCAGCAGTCCCATAGAAAATGAATAATGCAATGGTACGCGTGACCGGCCACCGCTCTGCAGAGCCCCATACTCGGGAATGGCGGGGGTCCCAGCAGTCAGCCCCCGAGATCAGCAAGTTATTACTTAGCAAATTGATAGCTGATGAGATGACTTCTAAGCCTGATGTTTTGGGGCTGCATCACTTGTGCACTATGAAAGATCATTATAACATCAGGAGAACCCCTGTCCGTAGAGATCCCATGCTCTTTTGACCAAAGTGGAAAGTTACTAATAAGCCAGCAGCTCGGGTGGGCTCAGACTGTCCATATAATACATGAACGATCATTCATTTCTATGGTTGCCATGTAATACTACATCTCTCCTGCAGAGGGCGTAGCAGGGGAAATGCTGTTTGCCAGAGGTCTCAGGACCTGCAACAATCCACTGATCACTTCCATATTATTATTATTTATTATTATTAAAGATGTTACCTGTGATTGCACAACCCCTTTAAGACAGGTTGCACTACAGTCCTATGTAATAAGTGTGATGAATTACAAGACCTTAGCTCTGCTACATCTGTGTTGTTAAAAGAGCAGGTATCTTGGCTGCCATATGGGTCCGTCTAAGAGCATCGTGACCCAATTGTTTCCTATTAGAGCAGAACATGATTTTTGGGGACTGTTAATCCCACAATCACGATAATCTCATCGGCAGCACACGCCTCCGTCCATGCACATTTACAGGAGCGCACTGAATGCTGGTGGTCCAGCTGCAGAGCGAGTGGTCATCAGAAGCTGGATAATAGGCTGGTCGAGGTGGATTAAGCAATCATCCCTCTCTTTGTGTCGCATTATATTCAATTAGTGCAGATTATATATTAGAAATGGAACTTTAGCCCCCCCACCTACCCACTTTAGAGACTTATACTGTACGGCTGGAATTCTATTACCAAAGCTTTAGTTTATAGTCATTTTGCACTCAGGGCACTGAATTTCCACTTACACACAGCAGCTGATCGGAACAAGAACAACTGCAGTTTAAAGTATGGGGGACAGAGCAGCAGTTTAAGATTCTGACACACTACAACAGACTCCAGAAGATGATGTATCAGGGAGCTGGAATGTATCTGCTCCAGTGAGAGCTTCCAATAAAGATCCCCATCATCTACACAAGAAGGCAGAAGTCGCTGTCCATTACATTATTCATCAGTCTCAATATTTCACTTGTTTGTAACCAAAGTGAACGAGAAAGAATAATGAAAGAGAGTGAACATGTAGTTTCCTATCCAGAGCGGTGCGGTGTCAATCAGAGCTATGGTTCCCGCGCTGGAGGCAATGATAACTTGTAACAATGTAGCAACGAGTTGTTCTACCTGGAATTCCATCACTGCGGCAAATCGCCCTGCAGAACATTGCCCCGCAGCACATCACCCGTCCCCAGTTGAAGTATTATAAGGAACAAGCAAAGCATTAATAGTAAAACATGGCCCGACTCTGACCTGAGCCTCCGTTTCCTGTCATTTGTTAAATATTTACTTTTGTTTTTTAAAAAAAAGAGCAGTGAAAATATCCATGAAATATCCAAAAGCTGCAGGAATTCCTATGTCTATATACAGTATAACATTAATACAGAAATGTCAATAGTTAAAAGGGTATTCCAAAGTTGTCTCTTGAGCAGCTCAGAGCTCTGCAGTCTCCTTACTTTCTGGTTTCTGGCAGGGTGGGCTCTCCTCCTTGATTGACAGTTCTATTAGTACTATTAGTAGAACTATAAAGCTCAGCACAAGTTCTCCTGTGACACATTCAGCTCTCAGTGGTTTGTTCTGGAGTGTACACTGCTATCACTATTTACACATAGAGATTACAATATTTGAACTTTCAACAAGCACAAGGCTTGGGACAGTGAGAGCAGTGATTAGCAGAACTGTTCTGAAAGCTGAGAGGTTGGGGATTTTTCAAGATTTATAACAGCAGCTTGTGAGGAACAGAGAGCGAGATGAGCAGCTACATGTAACTGCTGTATAGGAATAAGTAGGCTGGAGAGAATTGACTGGGAAGTTAGGACTTAGCCTGTCTCCTAGAATGTAACTGCTGAGCATTCTTGGCAAGGGTCTGGGCAGCCACCGATGGCCGAGCTCCATGGGAACCAGCTGTACACTATAAAAGATAAAAGCTCTTACAGCAAGAGAATGACAGCAGATAGAAAAAGCAAGTCAATTGCAAACTTGCTTATTTTCATGCTGTCAAACTAATTAAAACAATTTAACAACTCGAGAACATCCCTTTAAAAAGATCTGCTGCCTTAATCATATTATGGGATGAACAAATCTCAAAATGTTATGTATAAATTAGGATTAAAAGGATATTTCTAACATAAGAACAGAATAGGTGATGACTTTCTGATCAGGGAGGGTCCTACCACTGGACCCCCACCGATTCCGAGGACAGTGCTCTGAAATCCCCAGTCAAAATGCGCAGCTTTCTTTAGCTCCCCATAAAGAATATATGGCGCAGCGGCTGTCTGTGCAGCCATTGCTACTTCCTTGTGATGCATTTCAGAGTCCTGTACTCAGAATCAGTGAGGGGATCATGTGATGATTGCAGAGTTGTGTGGTGCTGGCGTAGACTTTTCATAGAGATTATCTTGAAGGGAGTCATAGGATACAGGCAGAGGCTGACATTACGGTCCTGGGACACAACGCATAATATTTACCAGGATCCCCACCTACCATGTGTCTTTTATTATACTGGTGTCTTCCTATCTTTATTCTCCTCAAACACCAGGGCCCAAGTGTGACAGAATAGGATAACCCTCTGACACACCCAGATCTGCTAGGCTGCTGGGCTCTGCTGCAATACTTTGCTTCATTGCTGGGCTCAGCTGACATACACAGCTCTGCTTCTCTACTGTTCTCTGCTACATGAGTCACTTTGACCTACCCAAATCTGTTCCACTGCTGGGCTCTGCTACATCATTATAGTGAGTTTCCTGACCAACTCAGCACTGCTTTACCAAAGAGTCTACTCTACTATGCCGTTATCTAAACTCTGTTTCACTGTTCTTCCTTTGTGGAGTCTCTGGTCTCCTTGCAGTCAACTGCTCCACTCCTCCGGTTGCAGTCCAGCCATTTCAGTCTGCAGTGCTACATCCTGTTCTCCTCATTGCACCAACGTCATCAGTCCGTGCTGCACAATCATCGCTCATCTGGAAGAGGGCTTCAAAAATCCACCTGACCAGGAAGAAAAAAAAAATCACACTGTGCATTAAAAAACCTATTGGCAAATATGTAGCCAGAGCCGAAGGGGCAAGAACATGCGTGGAGTAAAAAAAATAAGGGGTGAGGTTCACATGGATAGCGTAGGTGTCAAGGGGATTAAGAACAAGGGTGGAACTAGGGAATAAGTTTAGCACCAGTAGTGTTGCACTGCCATTCCAGGGGTGTACCTGGCACCAGAACACCCCTCCCCCATCCCCAAATGTGGAGTTCAGACTCATCAGTAATATATGGTATGTTTTCGGGAGGTGGGTTTCCTCCATTGGACCAGCTTTCCGCCTTGATAGACATACCACTGTATTGGACACAATGTTACTATTTCTCCAGGAGTAAAACCCCCCAGGTCACTAGAGACGAGGCGCTGGCTCCAAATTCCTGCGTATCTCTATTATTGGGTCTCTGATATCAGTTGCAGTACCTTATACGCTCCCATTAGTCCTAAGCAATGATTCCCGGGGATTTTCCCAGATGGTAGGAGATCATGTAGACATTTTATCATTGAGACATTGTTCCCTAATTTCTGGACTTGCGTTCACGTTCCTCGCAGAAGTACAACGAGCACTCAGTGTAATAACGACCGAGACGCTCTGAACATTTTTCAGACTCCCCGGGGAAAGCTCTGGTTTTAATATGAAAGATTAATCATAATGCAATCCTTTGGCTAATGGATGACCTTGGAGTGTGTGGTGGAGCGATATATCTCAGGACTTGTACGTGTCGGAGGAGGAAACACGTCTGAATGCATTTAACAAAGACATAAACATCACTTTCATCTTCATAATGGCTTCGTTTTAATGTGTTAAACTCATTTTTACCCAACAACTCAGTAAATTTGTGGCTCCTTTGTACGTGTGATAAAAGCCGCTCACATAGGACATTGCTGCCGAATCTTGGTAATTTGGGAGGATGAGTGGGGAGTTGAGGAAAGGACCCCTAGTCAATGGGTAAAGAACGGCCAATCATTCACAAAAGTATATTAAAAAAAACACAAAAACATACACTTTTTGCTTGAATATTTACAGTACAGACCAAAAGTTTGGACACCTTCTCATTTAAAGATTTTTCTGTATTTTCATGACTATGAAAATTGTACATTCACACTGAAGGCATCAAAACTATGAATTAACACATGTGGAATTATATACTTAACAAAAAAGTGTGAAGCAACTGAAAATATGTCTTATAATCTAGGTTCTTCAAAGTAGCCACCTTTTGCTTTGATGACGGCTTTGCACACTCTTGGCATTCTCTTGATGAGCTTCAAGAGGTAGTCACCGGAAATGGTCTTCCAACAATCTTGAAGTAGTTCCCAGAGATGCTTAGCACTTGTTGGCCCTTTTGCCTTCACTCTGAGGTCCAGCTCACCCCAAACCATCTCAATTGGGCTCAGGTCTGGTGACTGTGGAGGCCAGTTCATCTGGCGTAGCACCCCATCACTCTCCCTCTTGGTCAAATAACCCTTACACAGCCTGGAGGTGTGTTTGGGGTCATTGTCCTGTTGAAAAATAAATGATGGTCCAACTAAACGCAAACCGGATGGAATAGCATGCCGCTGCAAGATGCTGTGGTAGTCATGCTGGTTCAGTATGCCTTCAATTTTGAATAAACCCCCAACAGTGTCACCAGCAAAGCACCCCCACACCATCACACCACCTCCTCCATGCTTCACGGTGGGAACCAGGCATGTAGAGTCCATCCGTTCACCTTTTCTGCGTCGCACAAAAACACGGTGGTTGGAACCAAAGATCTCAAATTTGGACTCATCAGACCAAAGCCCAGATTTCCACTGGTCTAATGTCCATTCCTTGTGTTCTTTAGCCCAAACAAGTCTCTTCTGCTTGTTGCCTGTCCTTAGCAGTGGTTTCCTAGCAGCTATTTTACCATGAAGGCCTGCTGCACAAAGTCTCCTCTTAACAGTTGTTGTAGAGATGTGTCTGCTGCTAGAACTCTGTGTGGCATTGACCTGGTCTCTAATCTGAGCTGCTGTTAACCTGCGATTTCTGAGGCTGGTGACTCGGATAAACTTATCCTCAGAAGCAGAGGTGACTCTTGGTCTTCCTTTCCTGGGGTGGTCCTCATGTGAGCCAGTTTCTTTGTAGCGCTTGATGGTTTTTGCAACTGCACTTGGGGACACTTTCAAAGTTTTCCCAATTTTTCGCACTGACTGACCTTCATTTCTTAAAGTAATGATGGCCACTCGTTTTTCTTTACTTAGCTGCTTTTTTCTTGCCATAATACAAATTCTAACAGTCTATTCAGTAGGACTATCAGCTGTGTATCCACCAGACTTCTGCACAACACTACTGATGGTCCCAACCCCATTTATAAGGCAAGAAATCCCACTTATTAAACCTGACAGGGCACACCTGTGGAGTGAAAACCATTTCCGGTGACTACCTCTTGAAGCTCATCAAGCGAATGCCAAGAGTGTGCAAAGCAGTCATCAAAGCAAAAGGTGGCTACTTTGAAGAACCTAGAATATAAGACATATTTTCAGTTGTTTCACACTTTTTTGTTAAGTATATAATTCCACATGTGTTAATTCATAGTTTTGATGCCTTCAGTGTGAATGTACAATTTTCATAGTCATGAAAATACTGAAACATCTTTAAATAAGAAGGTGTGTCCAAACTTTTGGTCTGTACTGTATATTGCCATACAATACATAATTAATACTGACACAATAAAAAAAAATAATACAGCTATATGGCATTCAAATAATATTGCAATATAATGTCCACATAAACCTGCCATACACCGCTATTCCCAAATTTAAAAAAAAAATATCACCGCCATACAATAAATTAACTAGACCATACAATGCCAAAATAATACCGCTATATAGTATTTAAAATATTACAATAAAATAGTACTGCATTTTCCACACAATAAAAAAATACGACTATATAATACAAAAAAAAATATTATTAATGTTTAAAATATTATAATATAGTGCCCATATAAAACTGGCAAGTACTGAATTTTCCAGGTAATGAAATACTACCATCATACAATACCAAAATAATACTTTTATATGGCATCTCCACATAAAATTGCCATAATTTGTTTTTCTTTCCATGTAATTAAATAATACCACCATACAATGCCAAGTTAATAAAGCATTATAATATAGCTATGTGGCATTTTCAATATTATTGCAATAGAGTGCCCACATAAAATATTGCATTTTTCACATAATTAAATATTACTGCTATAAAAAAAACAAAGTAATACCGCTATATTGAATTGCTAATATTATTACAATATAGTGCCAACATAAAACTGCTATATACATTCATTCTCCATGGGGCTGCTGGAAAACGACTGGCACAGTACTTGGCAGCCCCATACGGAATGAATGGAGCGGCGGTTGATCATGTGCACTGCTGGTTTATTCTGTCAAGGGTAAAAGTGTCCCCTTTTTGAGGATCGGCGCGGTGGTTGGAGACCCCAGCGGTCAACATGTGATCACCTATCCAAGAGATAGGTGATGACTTGTTTTCCCGTGGTCTTTAAATGCACCCTCAATTGTAAAGTGCTGTGGAATATGTTGGTGCTATATAAATAAAGTATTTATTGTACAGTATTCTAAAAATAAAAAATATTGTCATACAATACCAAAATAATACAGTTATATGGCATTTTAAATATTATTACAAATAATGTCCACATAAAACTGCCATATATTTATTTATTATGCTTTGCTTATATAGCGCCATTATATTCCACAGTGCTGTACAGATATCATCACTGTCCCCATTGGGGCTCACAATCTAGGCTCCCTATCTGTATGTCTTTAGAGTGTGGGAGGAAACCAGAGAACCTGGAGGAAACCCACGCAAACATGGGGAGAACATACAAACTCCTTGCAGATGTTGTTCTTGGTGGGATTTGAACCCAGGACCCCATTGCTGCAGTGTTAACCGCTGAGCCACCATACAGTGATAACCACTGAGCCACCATGCTGCCCTATTTACTACATTTCCCACATAATAAAATATTAATGCTATGCAACATCAAAATAATACTGCTCTATTGCATTTCAAATATTATCATAATATAGTGCCCACATAAAATTTCTACTGTATTTCCAAGATAAAAAAATAATACTGCCATATAAAGCCAAAATAATACCGTTATAGGGCATTTCAAATATTACTACAATATAGTGCCCACATTTTCCCACATCAGGATATATAATGCTGTCATTTCACTGCTCAGTTCATCTAGGCCTCAAAACTTGTTCTGCAACTGTACTAGTCACATATAGAAAGGACTCGTTACAGTGTGTCAGCGCTTTCTCTTGCCCAGCAGCTGTGTAAGTAGGACGGGGTCAGGACATGTTTTCAACCTTTTCTTATGTAAACAAGGATTTTCCAATTCACTGACTGTAAACAGAGATCTGAAAATGGGAAAGAAATGAACCACAAAGTTTATTAAAAAGTTGCTAAACTTTTTTTTTATTTTTATATACATACAATGATTAAGTTTAATTTACATTTAAAGGCGTATTCCGCTGGGACCCCCACAAGGACTAATGGAGCACATGAAGCTCTTGCACTTATTTGCTACCTATTTCGTCCATTTAATGCCACAAATAGGAATTTTCATTGGATCTGGGTCCAGGACACCGGAGCGCTGTCAGAACTGAATCTCGAATGTTTTTCAATATATTTAATCCGGTTAAGAGAGGAGAAGCGATAATTGCAGCTCGGAGACTGGCAGGCACGGTGGAATGGAGCCAGTTTGGATCAGTGTATGTGACAGGGAGCAGCTGGGGGAATCACACGGGACCCCCACTCACTCAGAGTGTTCCCCCAAACACCAGGAGGGAACATATTGTATCTGAAAAACAAGAAAACTCACAAACAAGCAGCAAGAGAAGAACATAAGAAGCTTGTTACAAAATAACAGAATAACACGAGCGCTGCCCATTGTATCCAGATTGTGCAGGCAGCCAGGCTGACTTAAAGTCACGACGCAGCTGTCACTACGCGGTTAAAACATATTGATCGCTTGATAATCGAGCTGCTGCCAAAAAAAAAAGTTTGTAAGATTTTTAGAGAGTGAACGGAATAATAACCCATACAAGCATGTATGGCACCTACATGTGCCCAGCGCAGTGCACAGAAACATACCCTACTGTATGTGCAGCAGGTGGTCTGCAGAGTGACAATGGGAGGTGCTCATCATCTGTCCAAAAGATGTAAAATTGTAATAATCTAGGTGGGCAATAATGCATTGATTGGGGTCCCTCCCTACTTGTCGTCGCATTAAGGGGTAACTACCTGGGTATCAGGCATTGCACCTGTAATGGTGTGGGGTACAGGCCCAGCATCTACAAGGAGCATTAGAAGGAGGCAGGGAAAGGGTATGTGCACAAGGAGGTTTTGGAGTAGAAACTGGTGATGTGCACATGGCACCTTTTGGGCGGCGGAGGCTTTTTTCCTGAAGGGGCTCCGTCAGCAGTTTTGCCATTGTTGTCATGTCGGCTCTGCTGACAGCGTCTTTTCCTTTACATCTTATTAAGAGAGCGGGCAGCTTCCGAGCGGAAGCCACCCAAAGAATGAACATGTTACTTCTTTTAGCTGTGAAGCGGTTACAAGAAGTAACAAAAGATTGAACATGTGCACAGCAATGTTGTTTTGACATTGCTGTGCATTATGTCCATTTTTTTTGCAGCAATTTTTCAGGCGGATTCCTCCGTGTGCATGCACATAGCTACTAAGCAGAAACTCACCAAATCCTCCTAAAAAAAACTGGAGGTTCTGCTCAGTTTCTGCACCAAAACTTAGAGGAAAAAAAAAAGACTAGAGTAACCAGCTGCAATCCATTTCTCTTGGGCTCAATGGGGCCCCATTACTAGTTTCTTAGATGGTCCCATGATTACTTGTTGGGCCCCTAATAAGTGCAAAATTGATTGTTAATTTTACCACCTGCTTCTGTTCTGTGTCCAGCCTCCAATCACTGAGATCTGCGGCCAGTGCCATTAACATCGACAGAACCACTGAGCTCAGTGATTGGTTGCAGCGATGTTCATGTGACGTCACCACTGCAGACAAACAATGGAGACCAAGTAAGTGATGGACACTCAGCACTGGACCCAGGAAGGGTAAGTAAAATTTTAGGCTTTTTTTTTTTTTTTAAAGAAACCGTACCTATAGCGAAAAGCTTTCTGAAAGGGAACAACCTCTTTTAACTCTCTTGGATTCAGGCTAAGTTTACATATTTTCGGTCTGCACACAGGCAGAACATGGACCCAATTTTAGGCTATTCTCTAGTGCACATGGGCTATAAATTAGCTCCACGTGTAAAAAAAAAAAAAAAAAAAAAAAAATCGCAGAATTTGCTAGTCTGGCCCAAATTATGGACTGGATTAGTGCATGGAAATAGGCAGCTCCTGTACCTATCTGCTATGCAGGAGCTGCACATGTTGCCAGTCACATATGCAATATATGGAAGTGACTGGTCCAAGAAATTCAACACAATGTGAATGTAGCCTTAGTCTGAGAATTCTTTATTGCTGCACGAGACAAGCGGTGTCAAAGACCCGTTAGCCGCTTATCATCTGTTAATGGGACTTTCCTTCTAGTTACTTATAAACCCTTTTTTCTTCATCTGACTGCCAGATATTGTCTCTATCTATGCAGATTCCTCCCAGAATGAAGCCTGAGAATAAAGTCCATCTGGGATTTTAGTCTGGATGAAAAGTTATTTTAATCAGGTACTTTCCAGATGAAAGTTCACTCCTGCTCTCATGGTCCCGGCTCCAGGACTGGAAATCCCCTTTTTTTTCCTGTAGATTCTCCACCGCTCTGTACTGAGCCCCATCCCATAGATCACAATCTACAATCTGAGTCACTCCACTTCTGTAGTGGAAACCGTCCACATTGTGTTTATAAACAGCCGGTCCTGGGTGGGATTCCACTGTGGTGTTTCCTCCAGCGACCCGGACCCCCCCCCCCTGACACATATAACATCCCGAAAGAGGAAATATTGTCACAAAATGTTTTTCCTTTTTTTTCTGCAAGCTCTAAAAAGCAACAATGTTGCAAAACTTTAATATACTTTGTGTTATACTCTCTAATCCGCCAATCTTCAAAATCTCTGCTTGCTGTCATCAAATGGGAAACGTCCTTACAACCTGATCGTGCCCAGCAGATACAGCGGAAGATTATTTTATAGTCACTGCTCTTTGGAAATGATAGAGTTAAAAAGTAGCAAAACGACAATTGGGCTGGTCAACCGCCTTAGAATGTTGTTTTTAACTCTTTCCTTTCCCGCTTATGGGGTAAATCAATGTGTCACCATTCTCTTCAGTAGAAAGTCCTGAAACTACATCCATTGAACAGCATCAGCGCTGTCTCTGACGCTGTCGCATTCAGTGGCAGCAAGCAGAGATCTTGAAATTCATGTAAAATGTAAACACAAAGGCTGCGACAAATAGATTAGGTCACCATGAAATAATCACCTTCGCTATATATAATATATTTTGGCCCCGATTTATCATTGGCAGTTTTTTTTTTTTTATATGTCAGAGATTTTTGCTCAGAATAAAAGATGCTTTTTTTCTTGTCTTTTAACTTTTTTTTGCCTTTTTAGGGCAAAAAAGTCAAATGATCCTTTTAAAATGTCACACGTTAATCTTCAACTTCCAAAAATAAAATTAGAATTTTGTACTCCGCCTGGGTGCTGGAGCATAACTGCGCAACAATCCATAGTTGCAAACTTTTAGGCTAATCTTTTTGGTGAGTTTTTCATGTTGCACATTTTCGGCACCATATTTGCACCCATTAAGTAAAATAAATTACTTGCATTTTTCCGCAAATACGCAAAAAAAAACTCAACAAAATCTCATTGTGGGAACATAACCTAAGGATTCCCTTCCAAGAAATTGATTTCTGAGTGTTGCCCCATTTTCAAGTCAAGCCCATCCAAATTACTGCCACACCCTCAGAAAGCATTTTGGATGTCGAGGCTCCATCGTTAGACTTTGCATCCTTGCGTCACTCACAAGAAATGTCCGGAAAGTGCCGCGCGAAAACATAGGCCAACTGCTTAGATGGTCGTTCTACATTTACTGGCTCACCTAAACGGGCCATTAGGCTGGAATTATACAGGCAATTTTGCACCAAAGTCAGAAGTACATTTATCTACAAGTGTACATCCGTCCTTCATATATCCCTTTCATTAAGAATGCCTAAAAAGTGTGTTCAGATTGAGTATTTCAGTTCAGTTTTTGGAGTAGAAACTCACAGAAAACCAGAATTAATTTATAAAACCCATGGGTTTAGATTGGAGAGTTGGAGAATTTCTGCTCTGAAAACTCAACAAAAATAATCAGAGTGAACACACCCTGAGGCTATACGCACATGGAGTCTTTATGCAAAGTTTTTGGAGCAGAACATTCACGTTTTTTGAAGTTTTGAGGAGAATTTGAAGAGTTTCTGCACCAAAACCTCCCCAAAAACTCCATGTGAATATACCCCAAGTGAGCACAAAGTTTTTTATTATAAGGATTTAGAAGCGGATCTGCTGTAAAATGGTCTTCATAAAATGCTGTAAATACTCTTTGAAAAGTTTTCCCAAGCGTTTCAAAAAGAAATCCACTTTGCTGTTAATACAGCAAGTTTGCGTTTTTTTTCAATGAAGCTTTGAAATGATCGCTGTGGAATTTTCTCTAAACTAGACATAATGTGATAAAAAAAAATTCAAAAACTCTTCAAAATCATTAAAGGAAAATAAAAACTCCTGCAAATCTCCACAAAGAAGAAGAGTTTCTTGAAGCAAGTGCCACTTGAAAAACTTGTTGTTTTTGATACTGCAGGGTTGTAAGGATATGTGACACAGAGCTATTCTAAGAGCGGAAAATCTCCAGATCCTTCTTCAAATCTCAAAACTCCTCAACAACTTTAAGGTTCTGCTCAGTTTCTGCTCCGAAAACTCAGTAAAAAGACTCCATGTGCACACAGCCCAAGGCTGAAGGTCAGATGCAACAGAGGGTAAAGAAAGTGTCAGAATGAGGGTCTTTAGCCTTGGAAGCAGCTGCTCAGTGTGTGCATGGCGGGAGCTTGCTTCCCTCTGCTGTGAATCAGCACATTGTCACGGCACCGCAGCTGAGTCACACATAACTGGAATACTGCTGCACCCCACACAGAATTCCCAGAAGTCAGCAGCAGCCTCAGGGGGCCACATTACCTGCAGAGGGGCCTGAGATTTGATGTGCGGCCAGTAAGATGTATTTATTGATGTTGTCAGGTTAATGAAGGGGGAAGCAGAAAGAGATATGGAGAACAGCAATGACTCAGCCTCTGATCATCACAAGCGAAAGGGAAGAAGATCCAGGAAGATCTAACCCCTCATTACTTATATACTAATTATTTCTCAGCATTCTTATTAAAATCCTACAGGAATACAGGTGACATCATCGCGACTTTTGGTAAAACTGCATATGACCCCCAGCATCACATGATCTTAGTAATTACCAATGGGCAAAAAATATATTATATATTACTATTATAATACTGCCCCTATATATTGCCCCTATGTATTACTATAATATTGCCCCTACAGTGGGTGCGGAAAGTATTCAGACCCCTTTACATTTTTCACTCTTTGCAGCCATTTGGTAAATTCTAAAATTCTTTTTTTCTGATTAAAGTACACTCTGCACCCCATCTTCACTGAAAAAAAAAACAGAAATGTAGAAATTTTTGCAAATTTATTAAAAAAGAAAAACTGAAATATCACATGGTCATAAGTATTCAGACCCTTTGCTCAGACACTCGTATTTAAGTCACATGCTGTCCATTTCCTTGTGATCCTCCTTGAGATGGTTCTACTCCTTCATTGGAGTCCAAAAAATCAGGCAATGTGAACTGAGGTCTAAGATGGTAGACATGCAAGAAATAGGAGCATGTTCACACTAGCAAAAAAGAAACAAAACCTACAAAAGACAAAAATATATCTCATACCCTACCATCATTATATATAAATGTAAAGCAAAGTTGCATAATAAATATAGGGTACTTAGTGAACTATTTTTGATCAAAAAAAGTATACAAGCCGTCCCACCAGCGGCAAGGTGACACTAAATTGGGACGGTACCTATACTGCCTATATTAAAAACCTTACTGTATATCAAAGTTGAAGTAATGCATATAAAAGGGTAGACAAATAGGACCGGGTCCCAACTCCAGACCACCCAGGCCCGTGGTAAGCTACATATATACCAGTCAGCTCAACAAAGGGGATGCCACACCCTTAAATTGCACAGAATGCAAACAAGACAAAAAAACAGGCAATGTGAACTGAGGTCTAAGATGGTAGACATGCAAGAAATAGGAGCATGTTCACACTAGCAAAAAAGAAACAAAACCTACAAAAGACAAAAATATATCTCATACCCTACCATCATTATATATAAATGTAAAGCAAAGTTGCCTAATAAATATAGGGTACTTAGTGAACTATTTTTGATCAAAAAAAGTATACAAGCCGTCCCACCAGCGGCAAGGTGACCCTAAATTGGGACGGTACCTATACTGCCTATATTAAAAACCTTACTGTATATCAAAGTTGAAGTAATGCATATAAAAGGGTAGACGGCTTGTATACTTTTTTTGATCAAAAATAGTTCACTAAGTACCCTATATTTATTATGCAACTTTGCTTTACATTTATATATAATGATGGTAGGGTATGAGATATATTTTTGTCTTTTGTCTTTTGTAGGTTTTGTTTCATTGGAGTCCAGCTGTGTTTAATTAAACTGATAGGACTTGATTTGGGAAGGCACACACCTGTCTATATAAGACCTCAGAGCTCACAGTGCATGTCAGACCAAATGAGAATCATGAGCTCAAAGGAACTGCCCAAGGAGCTCAGAGACAGAATTGTGGCAAGGCACAGATCTGGCCAAGGTTATAAAAGAATTTCTGCATTACTCAATGTTCCTAAAGCCCCAGTCTCACATAGCGAGATCGCTAGCGCGATCGCTGCTGTGTCACGGTTTTGGTGACGCAACAGCGACCTCACCAGCGATGTCGCTATGTGTGACACTTTGCAGCGATCAGGCCCCTGCTGTGAGGTCGCTGATCACTGCAGAATGTCCTGGACCTTTTTTTGGTCATTGCCCTCTCGCTGGTCAGCACACATCGCTGTGTGTGACCAGCGGGAGCAGCGATCAGGCTGGTAACCATGATAAACATCGGGTTACTAGGGGCACACGCGCACCTAGTAACCCGCTGTTTATCATGGTTACGAGCCTGCTAAAGTGAGCGGTAACCTCCCGCTCACCGTAGCAGAGTGGTAACCATGATAAACAGCGGGTTACTAGGTGCGCGTGTGCCCCTAGTAACCCGATGTTTACCATGGTTACCAGCCTGCTCCTGCTTCAGCAGGCTGGTAACCATGAGCAGGATATCGTGGAAAGATTCTTTCCACGATGTCGCTGCTCCCCTGATCGTTGGTGAGCCTGCCTGTTTGACAGCTCCCCAGCGACCACATAGCAACGCAGCAACGATCCCTGATAGGTCGTACCGTTGTCGGGATCGTTGCAGCGTCACTAAGTGTGACAGGGCCTTAAGAGCACAGTGGCCTCCATAATCCTTAAATGGTAGAGGTTTGGGACCACCACCAAGAAGCCTTCCTAGACCTGGCCGTCCAGCCAAACTGAGCAATCGTGGGAGAAGAGCCTTGGTGAGAGAGGTAAAGAAGAACCCCAAGATCGCTGTGGCTGAGCTCCAGAGATGCAGAAGAGAGATGGGAGAAAGTTCCACAAAGTCAACTATCACTGCAGCCCTCCACCAGTCAGGCATTTATGGCAGAGTGGCCCGACGGAAGCCTCTCCTCAGTGCAAGACATATGAAAGCCCGCATAGAGTTTGCTCAAAACCCACGAAGGACTCTCAGACTATGAGAAATAAGATTCTCTGGTCTGATGAGACGAAGATAGAACTTTTTGGTGATAATTCTAAGCGGTATGTGTGGAGAAAACCAGGCACTGCTCATCACCTGCCCAAAACAATCCCAGAATATAACTGCTATAATACTGCCCCCTATGTACAAGAATATAACTACTATAATACTGCCCCCTATGTACAAGAATATAACTACTATAATACTGCTCCCTATTTACAAGAATATAACTACTATAATACTGCCCCCTATGTACAAGAATATAAATACTATAATACTGTCCCCTATGTAAAAGAATATAACTACTATAATACTTCCCATATGTACAAGAATATAACTACTATAATACTGCTCCTTTGTACAAGAATATAACTATTATAAAACTGCTCCTATATACAAGAATATAACTACTATAATACTGCCCCATGTACAAGAATATAACTACTATAATACTGCCCAGTATATACAAGAATATAACTACTATAATATTGCTCCTATGTACAAGAATATAACTACTATAATACTGCCCAGTATATACAAGAATATAACTACTATAATACTGCCCAGTATATACAAGAATATAACTACTATAATACTGCTCCTATGTACAAGAATATAACTACTATAATACTGCCCCTACGTACAAGAATATAACTACTATAATACTGCTCCTTTGTACAAGAATATAACTATTATAAAACTGCTCCTATATACAAGAATATAACTACTATAATACTGCCCCATGTACAAGAATATAACTACTATAATACTGCCCCCTATGTACAAGAATATAACTACTATAATACTGCCCCTACGTACAAGAATATAACTATAAGGATACAACTACTTATATCTGTTGCCCAGTTCCCCCCACCTCTCCATGGTCAGACATTCTCCCACATATTTTATTGCTCTGTTTGTATCTTTTGTTGCTCCAGTAACGTTTTTGTCTCTTTCCCAAAATAAACAGAATTTCAGGTTTGATGTTGGTTTTAACTTAGAAAATTGAATAAACAGGTTCTCCTAATTAGATTACTGTAATCTGTCTTCAGTCCAAGTGCAGAGGAATAGCAGGAGAAGGTTTTCTTTTTTTTTTAACTTTTTTTGGCTTTACGAGGTTTGGCCTTCGGCCAGCACTTGGACTGAACAACTCTGCAAAATCGTTGCCCTGAATTAGCAAAGCTCTGTCCCTTTTATAGAGCAGCCAGACTTTACTACGAGAGGGACCATTCTGCTCTCCTTGTAAAATATTCATGGGGCGTGTATGGTGAGTGATTAAGATGCAGATTGTGTAATTGATACTGGACTTGATTATCTGCCATAAAATGCCATCAAGCTGCTATTAAGAACGTTCCTTAGATCTGCAGGAGATCTGCTTTCATGTGTAATCTTGCACTGCTGACATTAGTGGCTGGTGTCAGAGTACTGAGCATGTGAAATCATATCGCCCACTGGAGACAAAAGACGTGAACACTCAAAGTGAACATCTATTATGCAACCAAAGCCCTGTGCATGTGGTAAAATATGTGCCATGCTCACATTCCCTAGAGTGGTTGCAGAGGGTTCTTCCATTTACAATAGTGGTTGCAGAGGGTTCTTCCATTTACAATAGTGGTTACAGAGGGTTCTTCCATTTACAATAGAGGTTGCAGAGGGTTCTTTCATTTACGATAGTGGTTGCAGAGGAGGATTCTTCCATTTACGATAGTGGTTGCAGAGGGTTCTTCCATTTACGATAGTGGTTGCAGAGGGTTCTCCCATTTACTATATTGGCTGCAGAGGGTGCTTCCATTTTCTAGGACGATTGCAGAGGTTTATTCCATTTACTATAGTGGTTGCAGAGGGTGCTCCCATTTACTATAGGGGTTTCAGTTTGTGTTCCCATTTACTATATTAGCTGCAGATGGTGATCCAATTTACTATAATAGTTGCAGAGGGTGCTCCCATTTACAATAGTCGTTGCAGAGGGTGCTTCCATTTACTTTAGTGGTTGCAGAGGGTGCTTCCATTTACTATAGGAGTTGCAGGGGGTGATTCCATTTACTATAGAGGTTGCAGAGGGTGCTTCAATTTACTATAGGGGTTGCAAAGGGTTCTCTCATTTACTATAGGGGTTGCAGAGGGTTCTACCATTTACTATAGGGTTTGCAAAGAGTGCTTCTGTTTACTATAGGGGTTGCAGAGGGTGCTTCAGTTTAGTATAGTGGTTGCAGAGGGTCCTTCCATTTTCTAGAGCAATTGCAGAAAGAGCTTCTAAATAGTATAGGGGTTGTAAAAGGTACAGTCCACTGGAGTCCTAGTGAGAAGATCCATTGACCTCATAGGGCACTGGTGATATCAATGACACATGATGAAGTATATTTTGGGCATAGCCATAGGGGATGCAGAAGTATCAGTAACACACAGGTTTTATTGCTTTAGGGGATCTTAATATCTCCCTGCCACATAAAAATACAACAGTATTATAAAGGTACTCTCCTGGAACAGCTCCCGGAAAAAGAGGAGACCTCCAAAACTTCCGAAAGAACTGCCAAATTTCCTATGCTTTGCAGAAATCTTCCGAAAGCCACTGGTCCACTAACCTTTTTCATTGGCATCTCTGAGCATTGACACTTACATGAATACGGTTTGGACTTACTGAAATAGGGAATGGCTATGCAAATAAAAATTTGTCACTGACTTTTGTATCACTCGTCTCTCAGAAGATAATTTTCAAAAGTTGGAAAGTAGGATTTGAAATGGCAGGTGTGAGACCTTTTTGCAATTTTACATTGGGATTGCAGATTAGAGGTGAAGATATTGTGAAGCACCCAACAAAAAAGCCCAAACTGGGACTTGCCCTCAAGTGTCCTCTCACCTTTTCGCCCAGTATCCCTCTCATGAGATCTTTACTGATTTCCTTATGATTAATGGCGACGACTTACTTAAAGGGGAATATTCCAAAAGTAGTAAATGTTCCAATGCATTGTATAATGCAACCTGATACAATTTACCAATATACTTCTGTATCATTTCTTCATTGTTGTCAAGATCTCTG
This sequence comes from Phyllobates terribilis, assembly GCF_046119375.1. Taxonomy (NCBI): domain Eukaryota; kingdom Metazoa; phylum Chordata; class Amphibia; order Anura; family Dendrobatidae; genus Phyllobates; species Phyllobates terribilis. Next base: position 172,174,062 of record NW_027362768.1, read on the forward strand.
CTTACTGTCATTCAGTAGGAACCTTCATTATTTACTTTAAATGGGTAACATCAGTGCTAGTCATGTGTTGGATGCAGAGGTGAGTGGTTCGTTAGGTACAGTACAGCTATCAGAGCTGTGTCCTGTAACCAGCAATGCAGCTGTGTGATCATCACATAACCACAAAGATCAACTTGAGCAGCTTCTTATCGCTTTGATACCTCCCCCAGATGGAGGACCAAGCGTCTAAAATGATATTTTTAAAACAGGAAATAATTTTTCATTTGTTTCATTTCTATTATTTACACTGTCTGGAAAGCAAGAATAATAGTGCATGTCCCTTTAAAACATGGAGCCTAGGCTGATCTTATAAACCTATTGCAAAATGTAGCAAAAAAAAAAGTGCATTTTCTATGCACAGATTACCCTGGAAATAGTGGGGGTGCCGGGAATGGTCCGCTGTCAGGATAATTAAAAATACCATTATAGGTGCTAAGTTTACACTTTATTTTCATTTCTAGCGTTTTATAGGTTATTCCAGCGGTCGACAGCTGGGAACAATAACGAGGCCACATTTAATGTTTTTCTTTTAATATGACGCAGGAAATGTATCTTATATATTTTTCTTCCTTGCAATATAGTGAATTCCAGACAGCTGTAATCCCGGGCCAAACACATCTGCGTTATAACGGCCAGTTATCGCTATCTGATACATTAAATGTTACAGCCTGCAAGTTGGTGAACCTGCAAGCCCAGTGGCATACCGCTAATAGCAGACCCGCGGCCATATATCCGCTCCCTGCATCTTGATTTCAATGTTATCAACATCCTGAGGATGCAGATATGGATGAATACAGTGGTGGTATCACGGGTGTGTCAGGTGTAATAGACAGTCGCTCTGGATCTGGCTGTAGAAGGTCACTGCGCTTGGCATTACAGATGCCTCCTTAATCCTTTTTCCTTTTGGACCCAGTGGCGACCTCCTTCTTGCTGCTGATTGACACACCCTTGCCTGGGAGTTAAAAACACTCAGTTTGCTCCAGGGAATCGCCGGTGATACTTTTATGTACCTTTTGTGCAGGCTTGGAGCACTAGCTGTTGGCTGGCTTCTTCTCTGGTGCCCTTGGAGGACAGTTGGCATTACTCCTCTGGTATCTGCTCAAGCTAAGTTTATCCCCTTTGTTTGTCTACCTTGTTGTCTTTAATATGTAGTGGGGCCTGACCAATGCTTACCCCTCCCCCTCCCTATCTAGGGCCAAGCTCTAGGGATAGCCAGGGTTTAGGGTTCTGCTCGGCGATAGGTGTGGAACCTATATAGGGACGGTAGGGTAGTCAGGGTGTTATTAGATCTGCCTCGGGGTCTCGACTCCCCCCTTTCCCTAGTGTTTGGGCTTCCTTCCCCTTCTTTCCTTCGTTTTGCACTTAGTCTTTCCCACACATTGTGTGACAGGTGGAGCCGTCGTCTCACTGCTCCAACACTCAGCCTGTGTGCCTGAGTCTCAGCACAATAGGTGCGATGACATCACTAGATTGCGCCTGCTGTGCTGAGCCTCAGACCACGCGCCGTGCAGACTGGAGCAGCGCATTGGGGAACGAGGTGAGGTGAGTTTTAGCTTATTTTTTAATCAGTCAGTACTTGTAGGGGGCTGCGGGGTCATCATACTGTTTGGAGGGGACTGTGGCAGCATCATATTGTGTAGGGGAGCTGTGAGAACATTATACTGTTTTGAGAGCACTGTGAGAACATCATACTGTGATGGGTTCATTATGTGGTCACCATACTTTGTTGGGGGCACTTTGGGGGCATCATATTGTGCATCTGGGTAGATAATAAGAGGTATCACACTGTGGGGGCCATGAAAAGGGTATCGTAATGGGTGAGAACACTAAGGGGTTTCAATAAAGACAAGATTTCTGTGTATGTTCTGCAAAACATATCCCTCTCCCTGTTTCTAAAAGTTAGGCGGTTTGTACTTCTGTGACTGTTCTTATGTAGCGTGACCCTGCCTACTATTTTATTTTTTTGGAGGGAAGGCAAAGTAGGACTTTTGATATGGCGCCTACGGATTTCTATGGACGCCCCTGTGCAAGCCGCAGAATGCCATGTAAACTGCAGAATACTATAGAATTCTGAAACTTGTGGTTTCTTAACCAAAGACAGAAACCAAAGTATTGCTGAATGCAGTTAATTAAAAAAAAAAAAAGTCTATCCTCTTCCAAAAACAGCACCACCCCTGGCTGGAGGAAGTGCAGTGATCAAAAAAGGGCAATTATCTCTTTTTGATTTTGTTTAGTTAAAATATTGTGTGGATAGAGAGATTTAAACTTTTTTAGTTTTTATTTATTTATTTAATTTTTATTTTATTTCAAAATGTTTTACTTCCCTCAAGAGGATTTGAACATGTGATTATTTGATTCTTGGCACTTTAGTGTTGCTATAAATGATGCAATTTACTTTCTCCTCTGAAATTCAGACTGAACAGAAGTAGCAACAATGGGGTGAAGGAAGCTAATTTGCACCCAGTGATTGTATCTTTGGAGGAAGGACTTGGTTCCTTAACAGACCCCTCCATGTTAGGCTAAGTGTCCACAATGCAGAAATGCAGCATATTTTTTCCGCTTCTCCCTGGCAGGAAAAACGCATGCGGATTTTACATGCGTTTTTTCCCGCCAGGTAGAAGCATTTGTCAAGCGTTTTTGCATGCGGGTTATCAAGCGCTTTTCCAAGAGATTTTAGCATCACTTGGAAAAGTGCTTGACAACTTGGTCACACTATATAAATCCATGCAACCGGCATGGATTTATATAGTGTGACCAAGTAATAGGTAAAAAAAAAGAATAAGAATGATAAAAAAATAAAGATTATACTCACCTTTCGATGGCCCCCGGTGTTTTCTCCTCTACGTCCGGTCTGTTGTATTGGTCGCGGTGGTGTGAAAGGACCTGCCATGACGTCATTTAGTCATGTGACAGGTCACATGACCGCTGACGTCAGCGATCGCGTGACCTGTCACATGACTATATGACGTCATGGCAGGTCCTTTCACACCACCGCGACCCATACAACAGACCGGACGTAGAGGAGAAAACACCGGGGGCCATCGGAAGGTGAGTATAATCTTTATTTTTTATTTTAAATTCTTTTTTTAACAGGTTCTTTGGTATCTGGGTCTGGAGGAGAGTCTCCTCTTCTCCTGTCCCGGGTACCATCCGCACATTGAATCGCATAATATCCGCTTGTGCAAATGTGCTCATACGGATATTATGCAAGTCAATGGCGGCAATTACGCTGCTCGTCCGCAAAATTAATGGACATGCTGCGTATTTTTCCGCGATGATAAATCGCAAGCGGAGATTTCCGCAGCATTTGCACAGCACATGCGGATTATCATTGGGGACCATGGGGCACGTATTACCAAGCGTTTTTTAAGCATTTTCACTGCGGAAATTCCGCGGCAAAAACGCTTGAAAAATGCATAGTGGGCACGCAGCCTTAGAACTTCTTATATGCTGCTGATCACTACTGTTAGAGGCAGGTGTTGGCTGTATAATACAGCTGGCATCTGCCATGTATGAAATACTTTACTTATTTACTTCCAGTGGATATGACTCTAAGTTTGATTCCATGCTTATTGTACAGAGTACACAGGGACTCCAAACAATATCTTAATAGTCACAAACATAAAAAAAAACTCCAGAAAGTTCCATCACAAAATCCACGACGGTTCTTGCATCTGATACAGCAGCTCCAGATAAATTTGAGTTCAGATGAACACGATGGACAAGAACGGTTACCCTAGAGTCTGAGATTTAGGAAAGCACAAAAATATACCGTAATCATTTATAATAATAATAATTTTATTTCTATGGCACCAACATATTCCACAGTACTTTACATTTTAGCACAGAAATATAAAGTCCTCTGTTGCTGCCTACAAGCTGCTGTTGCCGGAACTCATTCTGCACCAGGTGTGGATCTGATTTTCCTTCCACTTGTTGAGACAAACAACGAATTTTGCAATGTATTTACACCAATAACCAATGATAAATCATCACCATTTCTATCCAAGAGAAGGAAACCAGTTCTGACCGAGTCCTGCTCACACAGCTGATGGTGTTGCTACAGTGTATCACTGCAGGTAATCTCTGTAAACTGTATGGGACAATCTTGGCCAGAAGATATCTTAAAGGTGGACGTGCCCTTTAACTTGTGAGGCTATTTTGCTGTGATTCCGCCTGTGGGCTGCACGCTCCCGCCACATCGCTGTTATATTACTACTATCATGTGACCTTGGTTTGCTTCCCTGCCGGACAACAAAGCAAAAATCGAGCACTTTTCATTAATAATTCACTAAATAGTAAAGCTGAAACATTGATCGTCTGATCACACGTCCCCCCGCCCCCCGCTCAATGCTGAGCTCGATCAATACTGGCGTTTGATATATACAGAGGCACGAGGCGACCCCCTAAAGAAGACCTCACACAAGCTGGTACAACTAGACCAAGCGAGTAGTGGCTACAATGTTTCATCTGAGTGAAACTTTACAACAGTATATGCAGATATTCCCCATCTTCTGCTGCAATCAACAGACACACGAGAGATGTGTGAATATTATTTGTGGGACAAGATCTACGACAAATCAGAAGATGGTGAACTTCAAAATTATTGACCGGTTATGTAATCATGGGTGGATAGACGGATGTATGGACTTGAATACTAAAGTCTATGGTGACCCCGTTCCCATGAGTAGCACCTGCAAGTACCACTTCTTGGAGCGGCGCTGTGAGTGCTACTGTGTTTTCAACGGTCACTGCACTCTGCATAGGCAACGACCGATATGGCAAAGCTCTCAGTATAAAGAAGCGAGCTTTGATCATTGCCTATGCAGAGTTCAGCAGCTGATGACGGCTGCTGCGCTCCGCAAAAGTCCCAACTGAAATGTGTCTTAACAGTTATTAAATGAAAAAAGTATTAAACACCATCTTCATTCATTATTACGAGGTGCTTTTAGGTCTATACTTTTTTTTTTTTTTTTTTACTCCTAACTTAGGTTACGGCCAGCTTTAGGTTTAGGGTTAGGCTTGTGAATAGGGTTAGGGATAGGGATTGGGATAGGGCTAGGGTTAGTGAAAGAGCTAAGGTTAGGGATAATAAAATACTTACAGAAAAATAATGCAAAAGAATTTTATGTTTGATTCTGATAAAAGCAGATAACTAGAGACTGTAAGGCAGCGCTAGTCATCATAATGGGGAATACTCGCTGCACCGGGTAAATCAAAGCACACCAGCAATGTCCTTCCGGTATTTCTTAATGCTGCAGTTTTACACTTCATAAACCACAGTTCACACAGTCCATCTTAGTCCGCCACCGGCATGTTTACACACTTAACATCCGGGAGTCTCTCAAGTAGCAGACAGGCCCAAGTGGCCCAAGTAACAGCCTTCAGCAAGGTAATAAAATAGCAATGTCCATATTAATGTCCATATAACACAGGGTATTACCTTTGCCGGGTTTAGCTGTCTCAGTCCATTACTCCGCCACCACTGTGGCTTTGCGGCTTCCCAGGTAGGGGTCTCCAGCCGTCGTTCCCTCAAAGGCCACTGACATCCACACAGGATCCAGGCTCTGCCTTTCAGGACTCTTACTCAAGCCTCTGCTTTCCAAGGCCACTAGCATCCACACAGGATCCAGGCTCTGCCTTTCAGGCACCAGGCTTCACTCGGCCTCACTAGGCCTCACACGGTCGGGTGTCCCACACACACGGGAACAGGCCTTACGCCTCTCTCACAGAACACACCTGTCTCCCATCAAGCAGGGTTTATATATGCATCCCGTGCACGCACACACACACACACACACATGCAGACAGGACCTTGCTGATGTCACAGTCATGTGATCAGACAGCCATTCTGTGCACGCAGGACCTGTGCTATGTCACAGTCATGTGACTAGTCACCTAAGGGGGAAGGTACATGGTCAGGTAAAACACATCCTGGACCATTACCGTAATGCCAGCAAGTCGCTGCATTACATATCCCCCCCCTCTGTTCAAACTTGTGGGGTTGAACACATAATATACACAATGACATTATAACCCCCAGTTCACATAGAGACCATGTACTTTACAATTGTGCTACTCAGCCCCTGGAACATTAGTCAATGACATTAGCCCATTCCTTAGGGACCTACCATTTGTCACTGTCACTGACTTCGTCAGGTCTCCTTTCCGGGTCGTAACCTTGTCAGAGCTCACCCGCTCCCAGCTGTCATTTGTAACCTTGTCAGGTCTCCCCCGCACCCAGCGGTCAGTCATAATCTTGTCAGACCTCTCCCGCTCCCAGCGGTCAGTCGTAACCTTGTCAGGTCTCCCCCGCTCCCAGCGGTCAGTCATATAGCGGTGAGACTCACATGCCCTGGTATCTAAGGTCCGGTTCAACTCCGTAATGTCCCGTCCTCTATTGGGTCGTTTATATGGGCTGCTCAAACCTGAGTTACTGGAGGTCTCACTACCTCTAAACCCACGCCCACTACTCTCAGGACATCTTGAAAGGTCCCTAACTCCAGCTGTAGCTGTTCTGTTATTTAGGGGGCCCTTTCTCTGTCTGGTCTCATAATTTCTAGACGGCTGCCATCTTCTGCTACTCAGATGATGCTGTCTATCCACTCGCAGTCTAGCGAGATTCAACTGTTCTACCTCTCGCAGGTAGATCACCCGGTACTCCAACAGCATGCGCATATATCCCAGGCTTTCTTCTGTTCCTACAGCGGAGAAGGATACCATGCCATCTTCGTCTGGTATCCAGTCTGATGATCACGTGGACTGCTTACTTTCACAACACCAGACTTCTTGACCATCACCTGCATGGCTAGACCATTTCTCCCAACGAGCTTCCTCACCAGAACATGAGGCACCCGGATGACCTCTTCATGCATACTGTGAGCTTTCCTCATCAACTCCAGTTATCTAACGGCCTGTTCCGTCTTCAACCGGAGAAACCGCTTTGTGCGAATACATCGCCAGTGCATGTCACTTAGGATAGCCACCCTCTTCACTGTGACTTCGGTTGTGGACAGGACCACCAGCTGTTTAGCTTCTGAGGTCAGGTACACCTTACAGGCTCCCACGGCCTTTTTAAACTCTTTATGCACGGACTCACTGGTGCATTCTTCCCTCAAATCCTCGGGTACATCTACAAGGCACTTTTACCGAGACGTTTCGGTCTCACCAGTGGTTTCCAGACGATCAACCAGCTCAGGTTTCAGGGGCAACTGACCTCCAGCTTCTTCACCCTGTATGCTTCCCCTGAGCTGACTCACAGCTACAAATTCACGAATTTTCGTCTTGACCACTTCCATCTCATATTTATCTGTGGTTAACACTCTCTTAGCTCTCCTCAGGTCCACCTTCTCATGGTATAAGGGAGTGAGTGCAACGTGTTCGCCCTTTTCCTTCTCCAAGAAGGCCTCGTTCACTGAGTGATACTTTGTCAGGCTACTTTTGAGCCCGGAAACTTCTTCCTCTAGCTCCGCCACTCGCCTCTCAGCGGCCCGTCTCTGAAGCTCTTCCTGCTTCAACTGCTCTTCCAGCAGCAGAGCTCTCTCAGACCTCTCCGTCTCCAATGCGCCCACTCGGCTCTCAATAGCCTGTCTCTCACGCTTCTCTTGCGTCCACTGGGTTTGTAGCAACTCCTTGAGCTGCTTGATCTCGGCTTCGACATCCACCGAACCCTCCGAGCCCACATCACTCGAGGAGGTATCTGCTTCATACCTCCCATCACCAGCGGTCAACTCCTGGCCCTGGTCTGTGGCTTTTCCGATGGACTCCTCCATCCTCTCTCGCTCAGCTTCCATCTTGCTAACTGTTTCCTTAAGGTACGCCTCCGCCTTCTGGAGAGTATCACAGGACATCTGTAGCTCCTTCACCTGAGCTTCCAGATCTAGGGTCTTTCCCCGGAGATCATCATTCTCCTCACGGGTGTCTTGCAGAGTGGTCTCAACCACTTGGCGCACTTGCTCTGCACCCGCCTTATCCTCCTCTAGTTTTTTCTTCACCTTGAGGAGATCCTCATAATCTCTCTTACTCTGTTGCAGTTCCCTACTGCGTTCACCACACTCCTTCTTGGAGTCACACAGCTCCTGGTTGAGCTGTTTGCGCAGTCGTTCTAGGATTTGTTCGCGTCCAGAAACACCATCCTGCCGCGCCTCCTTCTCAAGCTTCAACTGCAAAACCTCTTCCTTGATTTTGCGGTGGTCCTCCTTAATTGCGTAGAACATTTCCTTCCACTGGTTAATTTCCGCGTGGCTTTGCTCCACATCTCGCTGCCAGTTCCTCATAAGCTGGTGTATTTTCTGCTGTTCAGACTCCAGGATCAACTGGTCTGAGGACACGTTCCCCAGGTTTTCACATAATTGCTGCACGTCACTCTGACCCTGCTGGCCGATAGGCTCCAGCTCTTGGTCACGACTGGCCGCCTCCTCTTTCAGGGCTGTCAGATCCCTCTGACTCGGTACCGTACCGGAGGTTTCTACTGGCAACGTCACCTCCTCTTCTACCTCTAATGGAGGATCCACACTTGAAGCAAAGGCACACAGTACTACATTCTCTTTATTTTCATTTTCTGCCAAGTCTACAGGAGCAAACCTTTTTGTGGCCCTTGCGCCGTCTACGAGATGGGGACTTTCTCGCCTCGTCTAGCCCCTCCTGACTGACCTCTCCTTCTACTTTCGTAGTGTCACCGTCAGCTACGGGGTCTGTGTCAATCCCCATGGTGTTGTGGACTAACAGGTCACCTCCCAATTTGACGTCACCCCCTTCTACTGGAGCTACCCCGTTATCAACGGTCACATTGTCATTTTTAGGAGGTACCAACCCACCACCAGTAATTTTTTTGGATTTTCTATCCTCCACGCTGTTTTGAACAACCGCCTCTTTTTTAGACTCCGCCCCCTTTTTAACAACCACACCGACAGGGGAATTTTTACAAGAAAAATCAGCAATAGTCTTAGGACTTAGTTCACAACAGCTCTTACCACCTCCCCGGGCACTCTGGGACAACACTGGCGCCCCCGGAGAGTTCATAGAATGGTCCACTGCCGCCATTCTATACGGTGCCCACGGCTCCTGTGGTTCCTGCACCATGTCCAGTTTCATGTCCAGTAGACGTTTCTCAAATACCTGCTCCGGTTTTAACAGGCACTTTAATCGCTCTAATCGCTCAATAGCTTCAGACTCAGTTGCTGCTCCTTTCACAGCCATTTTTATCTGCTCCTGCATTTCCTCAGGACACTATTCACACACCGCTCTCCCCGGAAAAATTTTCGTGGCCCGTCGAGCCACAGCAAAACCGGATTTGAGTGCGATGACAACCTTCGCAACCCCGCCGAGTTGCAGCCAGATGCTTTAAACTTCGTGAGCCCCGCCGAGCCACAGCATACCAGGTTTGAGTGCGACGCCAATCTTCGCAACCCCACCGAGTTGCAGCCAGATGCTTTAATCCACACTCGTCATCCTGTGCCGTTGCCCCTAGCAACCGGGCTGTCGTTGCCCGCATTCTCGAACCATATGTAAGGCAGCGCTAGTCATCATAATGGGGAATACTCGCTGCACCGGGTAAATCAAAGCACACCAGCAATGTCCTTCCGGTATTTCTTAATGCTGCAGTTTATTACACTTCATAAACCACAGTTCACACAGTCCATCTTAGTCCGCCACCGGCATGTTTACACACTTAACATCCGGGAGTCTCTCAAGTAGCAGACGGGCCCAAGTAGCCCAAGTAACAGCCTTCAGCAAGGTAATAAAATAGCAATGTCCATATTAATGTCCATATAACACAGGGTATTACCTTTGCCGGGTTTAGCTGTCTCGGTCCATTACTCCGCCACCACTGTGGCTTTGCGGCTTCCCAGGTGGGGGTCTCCAGCCGTCGTTCCCTCAAAGGCCACTGACATCCACACAGGATCCAGGCTCTGCCTTTCAGGACTCTTACTCAAGCCTCTGCCTTCCAAGGCCACTAGCATCCACACAGGATCCAGGCTCTGCCTTTCAGGCACCAGGCTTCACTCGGCCTCACATGGTCGGTGTCCCACACACACGGGAACAGGCCTTACGCCTCTCTCACAGAACACACCTGTCTCCCATCAAGCAGGGTTTATATATGCATCCCGTGCACACACACACACACACATGCAGACAGGACCTTGCTGATGTCACAGTCATGTGATCAGACAGACATTCTGTGCGTGCAGGACCTGTGCTATGTTACAGTCATGTGACTAGTCACCTGAGGGGGAAGGTACATGGTCAGGTAAAACACATCCTGGACCATTACCGTAATGCCAGCAAGTCGCTGCATTACAAGGCCCAAAATGAAAACTATAATTACATCAGTATTTTCCTCAAAATACAATGCTTGAGGGATAAGAGGTTCGATATTAGACTGGTGGAAGGGACTTGGGTATTGCTAATGGTTCACAGGTTAAGGGGCGCAAAATACTTGCCCAAGGCCTTGGAAAAGCATGCATAGGTAAATAGCTATAGATAGATAGATGAATGGATAAGATACTGTTACAAGGTCCAAGGATGGCCAAACTTCATCTTCCTCACCGAAGGCATGATGTTTTCTCCTAAGAATTCCTGATACTTGATTGAATCCATCTTGCCCTCAACATACTGCAGGTTTCCAGTGCCAGAGGAAGCAAAGCAGCATTACAGCATAACAGAGCCACCACTTTGTTTCACTGTAGATATCACAGAACCACCACCATGTTTCTTTGTAAACATCACCAAGCCACCGCCATGCTTCACTATATAGGCATCAATGACCACCGCCATGCTTCACTATAGGTATCACTGAGCCACTGCCATGCTTCACTGTAGGCATTACTGAGCCACCACCATGCTTCACTGTAGGCATCACTGAGCCACTGCCATGCTTCACTGTAGGCATCACTGAGCCACTGCCATGCTTCACTGTAGGCATCACTGAGCCACCGCCATGCTTCACTATAGGCATCACTGAGCCACCGCCATGCTTCACTGTAGGCATCACTGAGCCACCGCCATGCTTCACTGTAGGCATCACTGAGCCACTGCCATTCTTCACTGTAGGCATTACTGAGCCACCGCCATTCTTCACTGTAGGCATCACTGAGCCACCGCCATTCTTCACTGTAGGCATCACTGAGCCACCGCCATGCTTCACTGCAGGCATCACTGAGCCACCACCATGCTTCACTGTAGGCATCACTGAGCCATTGCCATGCTTCACTGTAGGCATCACCGGGCCACCACCATGCTTCACTGTAGGCATCACTGATCCAAAACCATACTGAACTGTAGGCGGGGTATTCTTTTCCGGCCCCAGTTTTCTGCTTCAGTCTTCCTCCTTCTGACATAATACTGAAAAGTTCCAGTTTCGTTTCACGGCTCCACAGATTAGAATCCCAGAACTTCTCTGGACTTCTGGTGGGATGGACAGATGGAAGGATGGATGGATATCTGGGATCACTGAGCCACTTCACTGAGCCACTTCACTGTAGGCATCACTAAGCCACCGGCATGTTCCACTGTAGGCATCACTGAGCCACCACGATGCTTCACTGTAGGCATCACTGAACCACCGCCATGCTTCACTGTAGGCATCACCGGGCCACCATCATGCTTCACTGTAGGCATCACTGATCTAAAACCATACTGAGCTGTAGGTGGGGTACTCTTTTCCGGCCCCAGTTTTCTGCTTCAGTCCTCCTCCTTCTGACATAATGCTGAAAAGTTCAGGTTTCGTTTCACTGCTCCACAGATCAGAATCCCAGAATTTCTCTGGACTACTGGACGGATGGACAGATGGTTGGATATCTGGGATGTTGTGGGAGTTGTTCCTGGTGCGTGAAGGTCTTGGATCTCCACACACTAGTGACACATTTAGGAGAATCATGTGGGCAAAGGGAATTTTTACTCAGAATTATTTTAACGTAATATTCACAGGCAGCTGCATTTCTAGAGTTGTGGATTTGGGGGTTTTGAGGCATTTATTAGGTTCCACTGTTTAAACCAATTTTTTTTTCCCCATTACTTTGTTAACTTTAATAGAGAATACTAAAACTGTAAGAAAAAGGAAAATAAGTGAAATCCACTGAAATCGCATTTATCACATTGGACAATTTTAATTCCGACATCAGGAGATCGGATCGATCCTTTTCTTTATTTTCAGCATGGTTGATGTGCCGTGACTCCATATTGTCCTCACCATCGGCCGCCATGACTGTGAAATATGAGAAGTGAGAAGAATTTTTAATTCCTGTGAAATTTTCATAGGACGCAGAGAGACAACGAAGCAGCGCCCCACAGAAACAAATCGAAAGAAGGAGCCAGCTGGTCCTCTTACTCAGATTGACAAGACTCTGGCCCTCCGCCATCTTTCTTCATCCCTCCCCAAAAACAACCATCTGGGTTCGTGAAGTGTTTTTCTCCATTACATTTCCATACGTGTTTATCTCATTTGTCGTCCAAATCTTGGAAGCAGTGCCTGGACGGATGACTACAAATAAAGAGAAAACACGGACTTGTTGAAAATCGCATATGGTGCCATCCTACTGAGTTACACACAAATATACTTATTTTTCCTACTATATATTTTGGAGAAAAAAAAATTTCTGACATCAGAGCATCAGAGATTATTGAAATCTGAAAAGTATCAGGGTTATAGCTGGGGCTTGTGAAAAGAAAGGTTTTATAATGTGTGTTTTGTAAGAAAGGATTGGTAAGAAACTTGCTCAAACATGAAAGTTTAATTCGAAGCAAGAAAAACATGATCCTCGGGGCACTCCCGTCATTAATTCATATGTGTGCAACGTCTGCAATAACTGAACCTGCTCGGTGCCATCACTGCCTGTAAACAAGAGGCAACACAGAGAAAAAGTCCAAGGTGCAAAGCAGGGCTGAGACTGTAGGAAGGACAATGGGACATTTGGACAGACAGTGGTGTAACTGGAAGCCTGTCACTCCAATACAAAATGTCCAACAGGGAATGTAACTATCACCGCTCTTTAGTAGTATTGGTCTTGTCATATAGTACAGTCAGGGGCGTACATAGAAGTCATGGGGCCCCATAGCAGAAGCTCTAATTGGGCCCCCCCCCCAACAAAAAATAAATAAATATTTGTCTGTGTCACAGAAGAGCAAATCTCATAACTTTCCAGCCTTTACATAGAAATTTTCCTCCTTCTGAAGTCGTAGATTCCTCTTTCATTGCCCCATAAAGTATGATGCCAACAAAAGTGCCCCCCAAACAGTATGATACCCCTATGGTGCATTCCTCCATATGCACAGTATAATGACCCTATTGTACCCCACTTCAACTCCCACGGCAAAGTATGGTGACCCTAATGCAGTATAATCCCCTAACTGTGAGCCCCACACAGCCCTCCATACACTCTCTTGGCCCCCACACAGCCCTCCAAACAGTATAATGGCCCCCACACAGCCCTCCAAACAGTATAATGGACCCCACACAAACCTTCACACTGTATAATTGCTTTCATATAGTATAATGGCCCCCCACATAGCCCTCAAATATTATAATGGCCCAACATAGTCTTCCATATAGTATAATGCGCCCCCATAATCCTCCATATAGTATAATGCTCCCCCCATAATCCTCCATATAGTATAATGCGCCCCCCATAATCCTCCATATACTATAATGAACTTCCCATGGTCCTCCATAGAATATAATGCACTCCCCATAGTCCTCCATACAGTATATTACACACCCCATAGGGTAAAATACAGCCCCCATATAGTATAATGCACACCACAGTCCTGCAGTATTATGGGCACCACGTACTCACTGATTTTAAAATACCGTATATTTTAAATAAACTGACCGAATATAAGCCGAGGCCCCTAATTTTACCACATAAAAATGGGAAAACCTATTGACTTGAGTATAAGTCTAGGGTGGGAAATGCAGCAGCAGCTAAATTTCCCATCCTGGTATGTGTGGCCCCCTCAATCCCACAATCCCTGGTATCTGTGGCCCCCACAATCCCTGGTATGTGTAGCCTCCTCAATCCCCCAATCCCTGGTATGTGTGGCCTCCTCAATCCCCCAATTCCTGGTATGTGTAGCCCCCTCAATCCCACAATCCCGGTATGTGTGGCCTCCTCAATCCCCCAATCCTGGTATGTGTGGCCTCCTCAATCCCCCAATCCTGGTATGTGTGGCCTCCTCAATCCCCAAATCCTGGTATGTGTGGCCTCCTCAATCCCCCGATCCTGGTATGTGTGGCCTCCTCAATCCCCCAATCCTGGTATGTGTGGCCTCCTCAATCCCACAATCCTGGTATGTGTGGCCTCCTCAATCCCCCAATCCTGGTAAGTGTGGCCTCCTCAATCCCCAAATCCTGGTAAGTGTGGCCTCCTCAATCCCCAAATCATGGTATGTGTGGCCTCCTCAATCCCCCATTCCTGGTATGTGTGGCCTCCTCAATCCAAGTATTTTGGTATGTGTGGTCCCCTCATCCCCCAATCACTGCACACAAAAAAATAAACACTTACAGTGCCTACAAGTAGTATTCAACCCCCTGCAGATTTAGCTGGTTGACACATGCGGAATTAACTTGGCATTGTGACATTTGTACTGTAGATCAGCCTGGAAGTGGGAAATGCACTGCAGCAAATTTTTTTTTTTTTTTTTAAAACGTTAAAAGTTAATTCAGAGTGTCATTTATTATTCAACCCCTCAAACCACAAGAATTCTGTTTGGTCCCCCTAAAGTATTAAGAAGTAGTTCAGGCACCAAGAATAATGAGCTTCACATGTGTGGATTAAAGATCTCTTTTGCCAGCCTTTTCTGACTATTTAAGACCCTCCCCAAACTTGTGAACAGCACTCAGACATGGTCAACATGGGAAAGACAAAAGAGCATTCCAAGGCCATCAGAGACAAGATCGTGGAGGGTCACAAGGCTGGCAAGGGGTACAAAACCCTTTCCAAGGAGTTGGGTCTACCTGTCTCCACTGTTGGGAGCATCATCCGTAAGTGGAAGGCTTATGGAACTACTGTTAGCCTTCCACGGCCTGGACAGCCTTTGAAAGTGTCCTCCCGTGCCGAGGCCAGGCTTGTCCGAAGAGTCAAGGCTAACCCAAGGACAACAAGGAAGGAGCTCCGGGAAGATCTCATGGCAGTGGGGACATTGGTTTCAGTCAATACCATAAGTAATGTACTCCACCGCAATGGTCTCCGTTCCAGACGAGCCCGTAAGGTACCTTTACTTTCAAAGCGTCATGTCAAGGCTCGTCTACAGTTTGCTCATGATCACTTGGAGGACTCTGAGACAGACTGGTTCAAGGTTCTATGGTCTGATGAGACCAAGATCGAGATCTTTGGTGCCAACCACACACGTGACGTTTGGAGACTGGATGGCACTGCATACGACCCCAAGAATACCATCCCTACAGTCAAGCATGGTGGTGGCAGCATCATGCTGTGGGGCTGTTTCTCTGCCAATGGGCCTGGCCATCTGGTCCGCATCCATGGGAAGATGGATAGCACGGCCTACCTGGAGATTTTGGCCAAGAACCTCCGCTCCTCCATCAAGGATCTTAAGATGGGTCGTAATTTCATCTTCCAACAAGACAACGACTCAAAGCACACAGCCAAGAAAACCAAGGCCTGGTTCAATAGGGAAAAAGTCAAGGTGTTGGAGTGGCCTAGTCAGTCTCCTGACCTTAACCCAATTGAAAACTTGTGGAAGGAGCTCAAGAATAAAGTCCACATGAGACAGCCAAAGAACCTAGATAACTTGGAGAAGATCTGCATGGAGGAGTGGGCCAAGATAACTCCACAGACCTGTGCCGGCCTGATCAGGTCTTATAAAAGACGATTATTAGCTGTAATTGCAAACAAGGGTTATTCCACAAAATATTAAACATAGGGGTTGAATAATAATTGACCCACACTTTTATGTTTAAAATTTAATAAAATTCAACTGAGCAACATAACTTTTTGGTTTGTAAGATTTATGCTTCTGTTCATAAAACCTACTCTCGTTTGCAGTTTGAAGGCTCTAACTTATTTGCATCTTATCAAACCAGCTAAATCTGCAGGGGGTTGAATACTACTTGTAGGCACTGTATACTCACCTTCCTTCTTCACCTCTGTTCCAGCGCTGAGTCCTGTCTGCAGCAGCTCATGTCGGCATCTGAGCTGCGCGCGCTCTTAGAAACCGAGGTGAGCTGCTGCTGGCACATTCACTCCTCTCCACGCCGAGACTATGGGCGTGAAGAAGCATGAATATGCTTTCTCTTTAGCAGCGGGCACTGACAGGAGCCGCAGCTCAGCGCTCCTCCGTGCCCACTGCTGAAGAGAATGAATATTGCCTCTTCTCCATGCCCATGGGAGTGGAGAAGAGGGAATATTCATGTCCCTTTAGCAGCGGGCACACGTAGTAGCTGCGGCAGGGGCTACTGCGTGTGCCCAGCTCCTCCACTGCCGCAACCCGCTCCTCTGTCGCCGCAACCTCCTACTCCTCTATCCTCCTCGTTCCCACGCTGCTTGGGGCCCTCCCGGCTCACGGGCCCCCTCCGGCCACGGGCCCCACAGCAGTGGCGTGGTCTGCCGCCATTGGCGGTACGCCACTGAGTACAGTGGGATCATTTGGGCTCTCCAAGCAGGCCTGGCGTCAGCACACGGGCAAGTGCCAGGGCCCTGAGCAGGCGAGGGGGGGCCCACTCACCGTCGGGCACCCCGGCACGCTATGGGACCCGTGAGCGGTGTGGTGCTGGTGACAGCGCCTGCTCCCCCTGCTTGCTCAGGGCCCCGGCACAATACTTACCTCTCCCCGTGCCTCTGCAGCAGGTCCTGTCTCTTCCACGGCTGCTACACTGGGATGTCTCAGGTCAGGGGGCGCGGTGACATCTTTCCACCGTGCCCTCTCCTGAGCCATCACAGCGCAGAGCGGGAAGACGCCGGCGACGCTGGAGTCCAGAGCAGCGGCAGCAGGTGAGAAGTGAACTGAGTATTTGATTTTTTTTATATGTATGGAGGCATGGGGCATTATAGGGGAGGGGGGACAAGTGACATCCTGCATGGGGCATTATATGGGGGGGGACAAGTGACATCCTGCATGGGGCATTATATGGAGGGTGACATCCTGCATGGGGCTTTAAATGGGGGGAGAGGTGACATCCTGCATGGGGTATTATATGGGGGGGAGAGGTGACATCCTGCATGGGGCATTATATGGGGGGGTGACATCCTGCATGGGGCATTATGTGGGGGCCAGTATTCTGTATGGAGCGTTATATGGGAGCCAGTATTCTGTATGGAGCATTATATGGGGGCCAGTATCCTGTATGGAGTGTTATAAGGGGGCCAGTATCCTCTATGGATCGTTAAATGGGTGCCAGTATCCTGTATGGAGCGTTATATGGGGGCCAGTATCCTGTATGGAGCGTTATATGGGGGCCAGTATCCTGTATGGAGCGTTATATGGGGACCAGTATCCTGTATAGAGCGTTATATGGGGACCAGTATCCTGTATGGAGCATTATATGGGGACCAGTATTCTGCATGGAGCAATATATGGGGCCATAATACTGTATGGAGGACTATGTTGTGCCCATAATACTGTATGGTGGACTTAGTGGTGCCCATAATACTGTATGGAGGACTATACTGTCCGGTCTGCACTGTGCGCTGTGAGGATTCGCCGGTTTCTGAGCTTTTGTAGAATTTACAATAGATATCGCTCATGTAATGTAAGAAGTGAAATCTTTGGCCTTGTACTATACAGTACAGACCAAAAGATTGGACACACCTTCTCATTTAAAGATTTTTCTGTATTTTCATGACTATGAAAATTGTACATTCACACTGAAGGCATCAAAACCATGAATTAACACTAGTGTTGAGCGAGCACTAAAATGCTCTGGTGCTCGAAGCTTGGGCCGACCTCACCGTGATACTCGGGTGCTCGACCCGAGTCGAGCACCCGAGTATCATGGCATGCATCAGAAGAGGAATAGGGGCATATGATGAGAACATTGTTCTTCCTCTGTCTAAAGCGCTGGTAAGGCCGCACTTAGAATATTGTGCACAGTTCTGGGCTCCGGTGCTCAGGAAAGACATATTGGAGCTAGAGATGGTACAAAGGAGGGCGACTAAGGTAATAAAGGGAATGGAGGGACTAGAATACCCAGAGAGGTTGTCAAAATTAGGCCTATTTACGTTGGAAAAGAGAAGGCTTAGGGGAGACCTTATAAACATGTATAAATACATCAGGGGGCAGTACAGAGATCTCTCCCATGACCTGTTTATACCAAGGATGGTGACAAAGACGAGGGGGCACACTGTGCGTCTGGAGGAAAGGCGGTTCCTGCACCAGCATAGAAGGGGATTCTTTACGGTCAGAGCCGTGAGACTCTGGAACTCTCTGGGAGAGGAAGTGGTGATGTCCAACTCACTTAATGATTTCAAGAGAGGCCTGGACGCCTTTCTTGAGAACAATAAAATTACATCTTATGCTTAGCTAATTAATTAATCCAGGGATTTAATCTGACTGCCAGATTGGTGTCGGGAAGTGAAATTTTCCTCAATGATGTAAATTGGCCTATACCGCATGTTTTTTTGTTTTTTTTTGCCTTCCCCTGGATCAACGCTGCGGAATAGCTGCAGTGCACAAGAAATAGGCTGAACTGGATGGACGCTTGTCTTTTTTCGGCCTTATAAACTATGTATGTAACTATATATGACCCGAGCAACGAGCCCAATGTTAGTCTATGGGAGACCCGAGCATTTTTGCGGCGGCACCCCCGGCAGTCTGTAGAAAGCCTACAAAGTGCCCAAAACGATAGTGACAGTGTTCAAATGACATGGGGACAGCATGGGGATCGCCCCTGGAAGCATTTCTGACCCCCAGGTCACTGCTGTCAACAACGTGGTCAGAGGTATTAAGCCACTTTTACGGGCTCACAATAAAATGTTCAAAAACGAAACTGAAACGGTTTTCCTGTGAAATATGTTAAAGAACATCCTTTCCAGGGTAAAGACTTGTGTATAAGGTAAAATAAATAACCAAAAACAAAAATACTCCTCCACACCTTGGGCTATGTTCACAAGTAGCATTTTTTATGCGTTTTTGCACTTTGTATTGCTTTCAACCGTGACAAATGCATTCACCGGGAAATGTCATTTTAACATTTTACAATCTTATCTGGCCATGTGCTGTGTGACACATGCATACAGTGCTGAAAAGACATGGGAACAGCATGGGGAAGACCCCTGGAAGCATCTCTGACACCCAGGTCACTGCCTAAAAGTGTGCCCATCAGAAGTGATCCTTGCCGCATCAGAAGATGCAGACTTGCAACTATCCCCGTGCAAGTCCTTGTTCCAGGGCAGTGTTCAATTGTACCTCCCCCATTCCTTGCAATGCAAGCGCAAGTATGCAGCCTGCCACCCACTCACCCCCAGGCTGCAATACCATACTGCTAGCTTGCTTGCAGTCCCCAGCCGCCCGGCAGCCGGGTGTGCACACACGGTCCCCAGCCGCCTTGGGGTGGCCGGGTGTCCATAAACAGTCCCCAGCCGCCCTTATTTCTCCTGTCAACTTCCCCCACACTTTTCTTAGCGTGGCCTGCTTTAGGGCAGCATTGGACGAGCCCACCAGAGAACCAAACTCCGCCGGTGGACCCTGGCTTCTCCATCAGGGGAGTTGAGAGTGCCAAGGTGAGGAGCATGATGATGATAGAAGTTAGCATCTGCTTTGTTTTCTCGGAATGCAAGCGCATGTACGTAGTAGCGGCTAGGCCTGAGTTGGTCAGCGTTTTGGCGCATATCCTACCTCCTCCGAGGATTGCTGGATGTTTTCCTGCTACTATCCCAGTTCTATGACTCCCGTTAAAACAAAGCTTCAGGTGATGAATGATGGATGAGGTAGTGGCAAAGGAGAAAGAGCAGGAGGAACAGGGACCATTCACATCAATATCAGACCAGTCAACCACACATGTCTTGTAGGATATGTTTCTGTACCAAAAGGAGCGGTTCGGTTACACAGTTATAGAGCATACAGTGAGTGCAATGCCTACCAAAAATTTCGAGGCACTCCAATGCCCCTTGGAAGTGACATGGAGGTCAGAGGGCCTTAACTAAACCTTTTTTTCCATTTATAGCAACTGGGTCTCCTGTGCACTGTTGGCCTAAGCAGTGAATGGAAGGCTTTCCAAAAATTATGAGGAACTGCAATGCCCCTTGAAACAGACGTGGATTACAGCATACTAAAAATCTTCTACTCATTATTAGGGAGTGGGTCTCCCTTAGTGTTCGTCTATGCATTGAAAAGCAAAAGCTGACTAAAATTAGGAGGAAATGCAATGCCCGTTGGAAGAGTCGTGGAAGTTAGAGGTAATTAAAAACAACATTTCAATGCCCCTTGGAAGAGCTGTGGAGTTCAGAGTGGCTTAACAAGATGGTTTTAATGCCCCTTGGAAGAGATGTGGAGGTCGCAGTAGCTTAACAAGACGGTTTTAATGCCCCTTGGAAGACTGGTGGAGGTCGCAGTAGCTTAACAAGATGGTTTTAATGCCCCTTGGAAGAGACGTGGAGGTCGCAGTAGCTTAACAAGACGGTTTTAATGCCCCTTGGAAGAATGGTGGAGGTCACAGTGGAATAAAAAGACAATATCAATGCCCCTTGGAAAAGTGGTGGAGGTCGCAGTAGCTTAACAAGACGGTTTTAATGCCCCTTGGAAAAGTGGTGGAGGTCGCAGTAGCTTAACAAGACGGTTTTAATGCCCCTTGGAAAAGTGGTGGAGGTCGCAGTAGCTTAACAAGACGGTTTTAATGCCCCTTGGAAAAGTGGTGGAGGTCGCAGTAGCTTAACAAGACGGTTTTAATGCCCCTTGGAAAAGTGGTGGAGGTCGCAGTACCTTAACAAAACGGTTTTAATGCCCCTTAGAAGAGACGTGGAGTTCAGAGTAGCTTAACAAGACGGTTTTCATGCCCCATACAAGAGCCATGCAGTACAGCATATTAAAAACATTATTTCCATTATTGGGGAGTGGGTCTCCCATAGTCTTTGCCTATGCCTTCCAAGCAAAAGCTGCAAAAAATTAGGACGGAGCAACTTGCAATGCTGGCAACACGGACCACGGTCACCCTGGTGGTATAGTGGTGGTGGAGGCTGAGGATAAGGAGAAAAGCAAAATACAGCCGAAATGAGGAAGCGTATACCCATGTGTGGGTGTGAAGCGGTGCATGGGAATACACCTCCCGAAATAACACAGTGGATTTGACTTTATGTTACTCTGCTGTCATTTGGTGGTGATGAGAAGTCTGGCCCAATCCAGCCCTTGTTCATTTTGATAAGGGTCAGCTTGTCAGCATTGTCAGTTGACAGGCGAGTGCGCTTATCAGTTATAATTCCCCCAGCGGCACTAAAAACACGCTCCGATAACACGCTAGCGGCAGGGCAGGCCAGGACCTCCAAGGCGTACAGAGCAAGTTCATTCCAAGTGTCCAGCTTGGATACCCAATAATTAAAAGGCACAGAGGAATCACGGAGGACGCTGGTATGGTCGGCAAGGTACTCCCTCACCATCTTTTGAAACTTTCCACTCCTTATGAGAGTATCCCGTGCCTCAGGGCCTGTAAGCTGGGTGGGTCTCAGAAAACTGTCCCAGAATGTTGACAGTGTTCCCCTGCCTCTGCTGGATTGGAGTTGCGTCTCTCTCGCCTGTATGCCTTGGTTGGTCAACGAACTGTGACCTCTGCCGCTAGCGTGTTCAGATGGGAATTTTTTTAACAGTTCTGCAGCAAGGGCCTTCTGGTACTGCAACATTTTTGTAGACCTCTCCACCTCAGGAATAAGAGAGTGAAAGTTCTCCTAGTAGCGGGGGTCTAAAAGTGTCACCAACCAGTAATGACTGTCACCCAACATTTTGACAACGCGAGGGTCACGGTTAAGGCAGCGTAACTTAAAGTCAGCCATGCGTGCCAGACTGGTAACGGGCAAGACTTCCGTGTCCTCACCAAGATGATGACTGACCATGCTCTCCTCCTCCTCCTCCCCCCTGTCCTCAGGCCACCCACGCTGAACCAACTGTATGACAGTTGTACAGGTACTACCGTCTACAGCGCATGATACCAGCTCCTGTTCTTCCTCCTCCTCCTCCTCCTCTCCCTCATTGTCCCCCAATGCACGTTGGGATGAGATGAGGCTGGGCTGTGTGTAATCGCCCATTACGGCTTCTTGATCCATCTCATCATACTCTGGCTGCAATGCATCCTCTTTAATTCTCTGCAGAGAGCGTTGCAAAAGACAGACAAATGGGATGCTGACGCTAATGATGGCGTCATCGCTGCTCACCATCTTGGTGGACTCCTCAACGTTTGTCAGGATGGTACATATGTCAGACATCCAGGTCCACTCCTGAGGTCTTATGTGTGGAGTCTGACCTGAGTATCGACGGCCTTGTTGCAGCTGGTACTCCACAACTGCTCTCTTCTGCTCACAAATCCTTTGCAACATGTGGAGGGTAGAGTTCCAACATGTGGGGACATCACACACCAGTCGGTGTGCCGGAATCTGCAAACACTGCTGCAACACAGCAAGGGCGGAGGAAGCTGTAGCCGACTTCCGAAAATGAGCTGACAGGCGGCGTACTTTGGCGAGCAGATCTGGCAAGTCGGGGTACGATTTAAGAAACCGCTGAACCACGAGGTTAGGCACATGAGCCAGGCATGGTACGTGTGTGATCTTTCCTCGCCTCAGAGCCGCCACCAGGTTACGGCCATTGTCACACACGACCATGCCTGGATGTAGGTTCAGCGGTCTCCGCCACAGATCTGCCTGCTCTTTCACAGCTGTCCACAACTCACAAGCAGTGTGAGGTTTATCACCTAAGCTTATGAGTTTCAGCACAGCATGTTGCCGCTTGGCTGAGGCAGTACTGCAGTGCTTCCAGCTTGAAACTGATGTGGTGATATCTGAGATGGAGGCTGAACATGAGGAGGAGGAGGAGGAGGATGATGCGCTGGAGCTGTACACTGTGGAGGCAACTCTGACTGACATAAGGCCCGCAATCCTCGGTGTGGGGAGGATGTGTTCCGTCCCAAGGTCCAACTGGATCCCGGCTTCCACTATGTTTACCAGTTTACCGTCAGGGAGATGTACCGTCCCTGGCCACAAGCACTTGTCCACGTGTCCGTTGTCAGGTGGACTCTCCCAGTAACTGCGTTGTTGAGGGCACGGCAGATGTTTTGGGACACGTGCTTGTGTAGTGTGGGGATGGCACACCGGGTAAAATAGTGTCGGCTGGGGACCGAGTACTGAGGGACAGCCACCGCCATAAGGCTGCGGAAGGATTCCATCTCCACCAGCCTAAAAGGCAGCATTTCCAACGCAAGCAGTCGTGAAATATGCAAATTTAGGACTGTGGCCTGTGGGGCGTTGGCTGCGAATTTGCGCTTTCGTTCAAAGCTCTGGGATATGGACAATTGAACGCTGCGGTGGGACGTGGACGTTGATGCTGTTTCTTGAGAAACTGCCATAACAAGTGAAGACTGAGAGGAGGGGGCATCTTTGCATGCAGTATGGACAGGGGATTGCCTTGCACGCACAACAGGGGGTTCTATTACACGCACAACAGCGGAAGAAGCAGTGGTGGCACCCGTTGACACTGGTCGTGGACCCTGGGGTTCGCCCCACAAAGTCGGGTGCTTTGCTGACATGTGCCTGATCATGCTGGTGGTGGTCAGGCTGGTAGTTTTGTCACCCCTGCTGATGCTAGCATGGCAGGTGGTACAAATGGCCTTTTTGGGGTTATCAGCAGAGTCTTTAAAAAAATTTCAGACTCTGGAAGACCTACCGGTTGTACTGGCAACGTCCCTTGTGTTGGTGTTACGGGGAACTGTTGCCCGCCTTCTGTGTGCGGCACCACACTGCTTTTTCCTGCCTGTTGGGGTACTCTGCCTCCCTCCCCCTGTGTGCTGCTGGCCTCGCTCTGCGTGTCCTCCTGCCACGTTGGGTCAGTTACTAGATCATCCACCACCTCCTCCTCTTCCACTTGCGCACCACGATCCTCCTCCTCACTTCGTGGCAATTGTGTCTCGTCATCGTCCACCTCTTGTGACAAATTGCCAGTGTCGACTTCCTGTGGTCGTGGCTGTTCAAATATTTGGGCATCGCTACATGGGATCTCCTCTTCCACCACTTCAAGCGGAGCAGTCGAGGGGCACAAATATGGAAATGGACCAGTGAACAGCTCTTCAGAGTGTCCAAGTGTGGGATCAGTTGCTGTCTGACGACACTCGGCATGGTGGGAGAAAGGAGCATCAGGGCGAGGAGGAGTATGCGGTCGAGACTCACGGCTACTAAAACTTGACCATGTGGAAGACAGACCGGAGGTGGTGGTGCCCAGGTAACTGGAAGTATTATCTGCTATCCAATTAATAATTGGCTGTTGGTTGTGGCACATTTTCACCTTGGCTACGGCCCCGTCCTCTACACGCACCATCACCAGAACGTCCAGTTCCACATCCCTTGCCACGCGCCTTGCCCATTGTAAATGAAGTAAAATAGCTTACACTCGCACTATCAATGGAAAAAGGGTAACAAAAAGGAGATTAGAACCGTGGAAGAGGAAAACCACAATTCTATTTCTCTGGCCTACACCAGACTCTTTTAAACAGATATATTGGTGTCTGAACAGTCAGGGAGACACTATTACAGTTTTTTTTTTATGGCAAAAAATGCCAAAAGCAGGATAATACAGAGATTTGACCCGTGGAACTGCAAAACCACAGTTCTATTTCTCTGGCCTACACCAGACTCTTTTAAACAGATATATTGGTGTCTGAACAGTCAGGGAGACACTATTACTGTTTTTTTTTTAAGGAAAATTTTATGATCTGCAACATGAACTAAGGAAAGATAGGGGAAAGCTGTCCCTACAGTAAGACTAAGCTGAATCCCTACAATGTAGCGGGCTGCCTGTTCCTAGTGAACAGACCCGCCTTAGTCCTTGGCTAGTCTGAACGAAGACCTATAGAATTAAGGGAGGGGTCCCTAAAAGAACAAAGGACAGGGACAAAAATGGGACACCTCCTAAACAGAAGTTGTTGCAGAACACAAAAAGACTAACTGACAAAAAGTACTAGAGGTCCCAGAGGACCAAGCGAACGTGGCAGAGAAAGGCACTGAAGCAGCAGGCTAGAGAAACGGTAAAACACTGAAGTCCAGCACAGCCAGAAGGGCGGAGCTGGAATATAAAGGCAGATGGTCACATGACCACAAACCACAAGATAGAAAAAACAAACTGGAGGGTTCTAACAGTACCCCCTCTTTTATGAGGATCCTCCGGATCCTCCAAGCCCAGGCCTATCCGGAAACCTCCTGTGGAAAGCTTTAACAAGCCAAGGAGCAGAGACATCATCCGTCCTTACCCAGGAGTTGTCCTCGGGACAGAAACCCTTCCAGGAGACAAGATACTGTAATCTAACCTCCATGCCATCTAGAATTCAAGATACGAGAAATTTAATATTCGCCGTCTTCCACCACAGGAATTTCAGGAGGTACTCGTAGCTTTTCACAGGGCTGCCTTGAGTGCCCATCCTCCTTCCTTCTCAGGAGGCAACCTGCATGTCAGGCTCCTCCGGATGGGCCGCTGCCAGGTGCTGTGAACCGGGGGATGTCCGTCTGTCCGGGGAAAGGCGGATTGGGGCTGCATGCTTCACTGCTGCTTCATCCAAATGTTCCTGAGAGACCGGGAGGGGCAAGAAATCCGACTGGGCACTCGGGAAGGAGGCCTGACAAGACGGGGCAGAAACTACGTGACTCCTGGGCTGCGGCTTCCTCTGCGCACACAGGTTCTCCCGGGCTGAGGCCGGTCACTCAGGGGATAGGGGTCTTCAGAGTCCGGGGCAGCTCTGCGAGCAGCCGGGCCCAGCTCATCAGTCCCAGCTCCTGCGCTCCAATCTGCCTCCTTCGTCTCTGCACACAACTTATTTTCTGCTTCTAAAGTTTTTCTGATTTAAATTCTTAACCATAAAGGATCTACAACTTTATAAAATAAAATACTTTGCATTACAATTTCTGGCCATTTTCAAGATCTCTGCTTGCTGGCAGTGAATGAGAAGATTGCAGTGTGCATCCAGAAACTTAAAAGAAAAACAAAAAACTGTCCTGATCATGTTCCATAGCTGCAGAAGAATCAGTAGGAAGTAATCAGGATGGGTTTTTGACCACTGGATATTTCCATTGGCTGAGAGCGAGCAGAACGTTTGAAAAAGCGGTGAATAATTGCAAATTATAACATTTCAGAAGTTGTAGAACTTTTCCCAAGTTGTAGAACTTTTCATTCTATAACTGTCGGCCAAACGTTTGCTTGTCAGACTGATAATTCTACCTACCCTCCAGGTCATGAAAGACACTGCTTGGACAGGGGGAGATGACCCACTTACAGATGTGTCCAATTCTTCCTCCCACCCCGAAATCATCTGTTAGGGAAGAGTCGGTATACATCAGATGGGTGTCAGTCCTGCTGCAATCCGGGTGTTTGACTCATTAATATGTATGGGGGCCTTTATGTACACATAAAAATCCTATAGCGTGACCTGGGGCTGGACTTACTGTTATGATCTGCAACATGAACTAAGGAAATATAGGGGAAAGCTATCCCTACAGTAAGACTAAGCTGAATCCCTACGATGTAGCGGGCTGCCTGTTCCTAGTGAACAGACCCGCCTTAGTCCTCGGCTAGTCTGAACGAAGACCTATAGAATTAAGGGAGGGGTCCCTAAAAGAACAAAGGACTGGGACAAAAATGGGACACCTCCTAAACAGAAGTTGTTGCAGAACACAAAAAGACTAACTGACAAAAAGTACTAGAGGTCCCAGAGGACCAAGCGAACTTGGCAGAGAAAGGCACTGAAGCAGCAGGCTAGAGAAACAGTAAAACACTGAAGTCCAGCACAGCCAGAAGGGCGGAGCTGGAATATAAAGGCAGATGACCACAAACCACAAGATGGAAAAAACAAACAGGAGGGTTCTAACAGAAAAAATGCCAAAAGCAGGATAATACAGAGATTTGACCCGTGGAACTGCAAAACCACAGTTCTATTTTTCTGGCCTACACCAGACTCTTTTAAACAGATATATTCGTGTCTGAACAGTCACAGACACACTCAATTTTTTTTTTTTTGGGGGGGGGGGATACCAAAAGGTTAATAAGACGCGTATTTGTACAGTCTGACTGAGGAAAAATAAATAAATACAGGATTTAGATGAAAAAAAAATGGATTTTTCCTGGCCCCTGAGACCGGGGGATAAGTGTAGCAATTTGACAGGAGCACACAGGACTGTAATGCAGCGTTTGCTGATATAACCACTGCATCTCCTATACAGCCTGCCTGCCTGATATCTGGGATGGATATTAGTCCTGAGAAGGACTGTTTGTTTGATTTGGCAGGCTTTAGAGACCCTACACTACCTATTTCGCACTATATGTCTCTCTCTAGCTCAGCAGCACTGACCCTACACTGTCTGATCCGGAGCGACTGTGTCCAAGATGGCGGCGCCCGGTTTTAAATACTCGAGGTGACGCTGTGCGGCCAGCCAATCAATGTAATGCCCACAAACAACATGGCTGCGACATTACAGTGACTGGCTGGCAATCTCTGCATGTTCATTGGCTCTGTAAAGAGCGCCAAACGTGCAGGGCGGAGACCCGAGCTCCCGCCCAAGTAACCCGGAAATGCTCGGTGCTCGCCAAACATCCCGAGTAGTGAGATGCTCGGGCGAGTACCGAGCAGTGTCGAGCCTGCTCGCTCAACACTAATTAACACATGTGGAATTATATACTTAACTAAAAAGTGTGAAACAACTGAAAATATGTCTTATATTCTAGGTTCTTCAAAGTAGCCACCTTTTGCTTTGATGACTGCTTTGCACGCTCTTGGCATTCTCTTGATGAGCTTCAAGAGGTAGTCACCGGAAATGGTCTTCCAACAATCTTGAAGGAGTTTCCAGAGATGCTTAGCACTTGTTGGCCCTTTTGCCTTCACTCTGCGGTCCAGCTCACCCCAAACCATCTCGATTGGGTTCAGGTCTGGTGACTGTGGAGGCCAGGTCATCTGGCGTAGCACCCCATCACTCTCCTTCTTGGTCAAATAGCCCTTACACAGCCTGGAGGTGTGTTTGGGGCCATTGTCCTGTTGAAAAATAAATGATGGTCCAACTAAATGCAAACCGGATGGAATAGCATGCCGCTGCAAGATGCTGTGGTAGCCATGCTGGTTCAGTATGCCTTCAATTTTGAATAAATCTCCAACAGTGTCACCAGCAAAGCCCCCCCACACCATCACACCTCCTCCTCCATGCTTCATGGTGGGAACCAGGCATGTAGAGTCCATCCGTTCACCTTTTCTGCGTCGCACAAAGACACGGTAGTTGGAACCAAATATCTCAAATTTGGACTCATCAGACCAAAGCACAGATTTCCACTGGTCTAATGTCCATTCCTTGTGTTTTTTAGCCCAAACAAGTCTCTTCTGCTTGCTGCCTGTCCTTAGCAGTGGTTTCCTAGCAGCTATTTTACCATGAAGGCCTGCTGAACAAAGTCTCCTCTTAACAGTTGTTGTAGAGATGTGTCTGCTGCTAGAAGTCTGTGTGGCATTGACCTGGTCTCTAATCTGAGCTGCTGTTAACCTGCGATTTCTGAGGCTGGTGACTCGGATAAACTTATCTTCAGAAGCAGAGGTGACTCTTTGTCTTCCTTTCCTGGGGCGGTCCTCATGTGAGCCAGTTTCTTTGTAGCGCTTGATGGTTTTTGCAACTGCACTTGGGGACACTTTCAAAGTTTGCCCAATTTTTCGCACTGACTGACCTTCATTTCTTAAAGTAATGATGGCCACTCGTTTTTCTTTACTTAGCTGCTTTTTTCTTGCCATAATACAAATTCTAACAGTCTATTCAGTAGGACTATCAGCTGTGTATCCACCAGACTTCTGCACAACACAACTGATGGTCCCAAACTCATTTATAAGGCAAGAAATCCCACTTATTAAACCTGACAGGGCACACCTGTGAAGTGAAAACCATTTTCGGTGACTACCTCTTGAAGCTCATCAAGAGAATGCCAAGAGTGTGCAAAGCAGTCATCAAAGCAAAAGGTGGCTACTTTGAAGAACCTAGAATATAAGACATATTTTCAGTTGTTTCACACTTTTTTGTTAAGTATATAATTCCACATGTGTTAATTCATAGTTTTGATGTCTTCAGTGTGAATGTACAATTGTCATAGTCATGAAAATACAGAAAAATCTTTAAATGAGAAGGTGTGTCCAAACTTTTGGTCTGTACTGTATATAGATTTCTTTGCGGTATCTGTGCATCATGAATCGTGGTATGTGTTACAGGGGCACACTGACTCTTTCGCCCAGGGCCCACAAAAACCTGGAGCCGGCCCTGTCTCCAAGGCTGCAGTGCACAGGTTCTACTGTAACCCCTGCACCTACTATAGTTGCGCCCCTGTGCCCAGGGCCCTCTGTCACAAGGAGCCACCTACTGTATGAAACCTCTACCACCACCTTACTTTTCATGAACCTTCGCAATTAACTTTGCAAAACACAAGTGGAAACGACTGGCAACAGGGACAATAACCTTGGACATAGGAGCAGTATTATAGTAGTTATATTCTTGTACATAGGGAGCAGTATTATAGTAGTTATATTCTTGTACATAGGGGGCAGTATTATAGTAGTTATATTCTTGTACATAGGAGCAGTATTATAGTAGTTATATTCTTGTACATAGGGGCAGTATTATAGTAGTTATATTCTTGTACATAGGAGCAGTATTATAGTAGTTATATTCTTGTACATAGGGGCAGTATTATAGTAGTTATATTCTTGTACATAGGGGGCAGTATTATAGTAGTTATATTCTTGTACATAGGAGCAGTATTATAGTAGT
This sequence comes from Phyllobates terribilis, assembly GCF_046119375.1. NCBI lineage: Eukaryota > Metazoa > Chordata > Amphibia > Anura > Dendrobatidae > Phyllobates > Phyllobates terribilis. The sequence goes on from NW_027362768.1 coordinate 172,204,016, forward strand.
TATATTCTTGTACATAGGAGCAGTATTATAGTAGTTATATTCTTGTACATAGGAGCAGTATTATAGTAGTTATATTCTTGTACATAGGAGCAGTATTATAGTAGTTATATTCTTGTACATAGGAGCAGTATTATAGTAGTTATATTCTTGTACATAGGAGCAGTATTATAGTAGTTATATTCTTGTACATAGGAGCAGTATTATAGTAGTTATATTCTTGTACATAGGGGCAGTATTATAGTAGTTATATTCTTGTACATAGGGGGCAGTATTATAGTAGTTATATTCTTGTACATACAGAGCAGTATTATAGTAGTTATATTCTTGTACATACGGAGCAGTATTATAGTAGTTATATTCCTGTACATAGGAGCAGTATTATAGTAGTTATATTCTTGTACATAGGAGGAGCATTATAGTAGTTATATTCTTGTACATAGGAGCAGTATTATAGTAGTTATATTCTTGTACATAGGGGGCAGTATTATAGTAGTTATATTCTTGTACATAGGAGCAGTATTATAGTAGTTATATTCTTGTACATAGGGAGCAGTATTATAGTAGTTATATTCTTGTACATAGGGGCAGTATTATAGTAGTTATATTCTTGTACATAGGGAGCAGTATTATAGTAGTTATATTCTTGTGCATAGGAGCAGTATTATAGGTATTTGTAAAGAAAAATCCCTTTTACAGAATAAGCTTGGAATGCTGTAGACTTCACTGATGTTTCTCTGTAGGGAGCTATGGGTGAGATCTGCAGGTAGGACGCTTAGTGTGTGATTTATTAGATAAGTTGAAATTGAATTAAAATTTATAAAATATTTTCACTTGCCTCCAACATATGGTAGTTCTTTTATTGCAATTATAAAATTGTAACCAAGAAATAGTAAAAAAAAAAGAATATATGATATTTAAAACTTGATTTACTACAGTTTTAATTGCAGAACAATGTGAGAAGGTTTAATATTAGCCACGTTCAGACACAACATCTGCTCTCCATTATATTTGGCATTCTTGTGGGAAAATCAGGATTTCTGCTCTTCTTTTGTACTGTGTTCTCAAAATAAAACCTTCTGTTACAAGAAAGAAAACAGTAAAAAAAGGGAAAAAAGGGAAAACTGTGTAAAATACTCTTCTCTTAGAAGATTTATAAATATATACATATAAATGATGCAGTGTATATCAAGAAGATCTTGTCCACAACAAATTCCCCCATAACAGTGCGTCATCCACAGATCCCCCATAACAGTGCGTCATCCACAGATCCCCCATAACAGTGCGTCATCCACAGATCCCCCATAACAAAGCATCATTCACAGATCCCCCATAACAGTGCGTCATCCACAGATCCCCCATAACAGTGCGTCATCCACAGATCCCCCATAAAAGTGCGTCCTCCACAAATCCCCATAACAGTGCGTCATCCACAGATCCCCCATAACAGAGCGTCATTCACAGATCCCTCATAACAGCGCGTCATTCACAGATCCCTCATAACAGTGCATCCTCTATAGATCCCCCATAACAGTGCGTCATCCACAGATCCCCCATAACAGATCGTCATCCACAGATCCCCCATAACAGTGCGCCATCCATAGATCCCCCATAACAGTGCATCCTCTATAGATCCCCCATAACAAAGCATCATCCACAGATCCCCCATAACAGTGCATCATCCACAGATCCCCCATAACAGTGCATCCTCTATAGATCCCCCATAACAAAGCATCATTCACAGATCCCCCATAACAGTGCGTCATCCACAGATCCCCCATAACAGTGCGTCATCCACAGATCCCCATAACAGTGCGTCCTCCACAAATCCCCATAACAGTGCGTCATCCACAGATCCCCCATAACAGAGCGTCATTCACAGATCCCTCATAACAGCGCGTCATTCACAGATCCCTCATAACAGTGCATCCTCTATAGATCCCCCATAACAGTGCGTCATCCACAGATCCCCATAACAGATCGTCATCCACAGATCCCCCATAACAGTGCGCCATCCATAGATCCCCCATAACAGTGCGTCATCCACAAATCCCCATAACAGTGCGTCATTCACAGATCCCCATAATAGTGCATCATCTACAGATCCCCATAACAGTGCATCATCTACAGATCCCCATAACAGTGTGTCATCCACAGATCCTCCATAACAGAGCGTCATCCACAGATCCTCATAGCAGTGCGTCATCCACAGATCCCCCATAACAGTGCGTCATCCACAGATCCTCCATAACAGTGCGTCATCCACAGATCCTCCATAACAGTGCGTCATCCACAGATTCCCCCATAACAGTGCGTCATCCACAAATCCCCATAACAGTGCATCATTCACAGATCCCCATAATAGTGCATCATCTACAGATCCCGATAACAGTGCGTCATTCACAGATCCCCCATAACAGTGCGTCATCCACAGATCCCCCATAATAGTGCGTCATCCACAGATCCCCATAACAGTGCGTCATCCACAGATCCTCCATAACAGTGCGTCATCCACAGATCCTCCATAACAGTGCGTCATCCACAGATCCTCATAACAATGCATCATCCACAGATCCTCCATAACAGTGCATCATCTACAGATCCCCATAATAGTGCGTCATTCACAGATCCCCCATAATAGTGCGTCATCCACAGATCCCCATAACAGTGCATCATCCACAGATCCTCATAACAATGCATCATCCACAGATCCCCCATAACAGGGCGTCATCCACAGATCCCCCATAACAGCGCGTCATCCACAGATCCCCCATAACAGCGCGTCATCCACAGATCCCCCATAACAGTGCGTCATCCACAAATCCCCATAACAGTGCATCATCCACAGATCCTCATAACAATGCATCATCCACAGATCCTCCGTAACAGTGCATCATGCACAGATCCCCCATAACAGTGCATCATGCACAGATCCCCCATAACAGTGCATCATGCACAGATCCCCCATAACAGTGCATCATGCACAGATCCCCCATAACAGTGCGTCAACCACAGATCCTCCATAACAATGCATCATCCACAGAACCTCCATAAAAGTGCGTCATCCACAAATCCTCCATTACAGTGCGTCATCCACAGATCCCCCATAACAGTGCGTCATCCACAGATCCCCCATAACAGTGCATCATTCAGAGATCCCCATAACAGTGCGTCATCCACAGATCCCCCATAACAGTGCGTCATCCACAGATCCCCCATAACAGTGCGTCATCCACAGATCCCCCATAACAGTACGTCATTCACAGATCCCCCATAACAGTGCGTCATCTACAGATCCCCATAACAGTGCATCATCTACAGATCCCCCATAACAGGGTGTCATCCACAGATCCCTCATAACAGTGCATCATCTATAGATCCCCCATAACAGTGCGTCAACCAGAGATCCCCCATAACAGTGTGTCATCCACATATCTCCATAACAGTGCGTAATCCACAGATCCTCCATAACAGTGTATCATCCACAGATCCCCCATAACACTGCATCATTCACAGATCCTCCATTACAGTACGTCATCCACAGATCCCCCATAACAGTGCATCATCCACAGATCCCCCATAACAGGGTGTGTCGTCCACAGATCCTCCATAACAGTGCATCATCCATAGATCCCAAATAACAGTGCGTCATCCACAGATCCCCCATAAGTGTGTCATCCGCAGATCCCCCATAACAGTGCGTCATCCACAGATCCCCCATAACAGTGTGTCATCCACAGATCCCCCATAACAGTGTGTCATCCACAGATCCTCCATAACTGTGCGTCATCCACAGATCCCCCATAACAGTGTGTCATCCACAGATCCTCCATAACAGTGCATCCTCCACAGATCCCCCATAACAGTGCGTCATTCACAGATCCCCATAACAGTGCATCATCCACAGATCCCCATAACAGTGCATCATCCACAGATCCCCATAACAGTGCGTCATCCACAGATCCCCATAACAGTGCGTCATCCACAGATCCTCCATAACAGTGTATCATCCACAGATCCCCCATAACACTGCGTCATTCACAGATCCTCCATTACAGTACGTCATCCACAGATCCCCCATAACAGTGCGTCATCCACAGATCCCCCATAACAGTGCGTCATCCACAGATCCTCCATAACATTGTATCATCCACAGATCCCCCATAACACTGCGTCATTCACAGATCCTCCATTACAGTACGTCATCCACAGATCCCCCATAACAGTACGTCATCCACAGATCCCTCATAACAGTGCATCATCCACAGATCCCCCATAACAGCGTGTCATCCACAGATCCCCCATAACAGTGCGTCATCCACAGATCCTCCATAACAGTGCATCATCCACAGACCCCCCCCCCCCATAACTGCAATCTCTTCCTTGAAAACAGGGCTTGATGATGAACTGTTTTTTATTCAACTGATTCCACCTTAATGTAAATTGATTTTCCTTTGAATGGAAAGTTTCAGCGTCTCCAGATTTACCCGTTTTTCTGTATATGAAATATCGCCGGGATCCAAATCTCAGTCACTTTGTGCAATTAATATCAATTCTATCAGACTCTGCTCATTACCACACCTATTACACCATGTTTTGTATGTTGTTGCATTTTTAAGATCCTCAGGGCTGTGATTTCTAATAATATTCCCATCCATTTTCACCTCCGGTTGGTGATATCATCATCTGCTGCCTAATAATTACCAACGACTTCATATTCGAGAAGTGCAGCTTCACTGGTTACAACAACACATCTACAGCTCCCAGATAAATGATTGTAAAGCTTTTTTGTTTCATTTTCCTGCCTCCTTAAATATTAAAGTATTCCCTTTAAAATAAAAAGTTCTAAAACTTTTAAAGTTTTTTTTTGTTATTTTCCTTCTTTCAATTCCTACAGTTAAATTGTTACATCTGTTTCCAAAAGTTTCAAACAAATTCTATATTTCTATTTTATGACATTTTTATTTATCTTTTTGGTAAAAGGGTTTTGTTTTTGTTTTTTTTTGTTACAAAAAAACAGGTGCAGTAACAGGGGAAGGTCTCATCAAGGCGATTCGTGGGCTTATTAGAGCTTATAAATGGGAATCCCCCCCATTATTATAATAAAAGGGAATGTCATTATGAAAGGGTGAACTGAGCCAATACTATGGAGTATGGTCGCTCTATTATTTGAATTGCTAATATGTAATGCCACCTCTCTCCTGTAGTGGCCGCTTCATCATATTCTATCGTATAATTTCAGATTGGGGTATTTTGGATCAACCAGCGTTAATTTTTCATTAGATGGCCAACCCTCCAGATATAAAGGGTTTGTCTCATTATATACTCCCTTGATCATCTTCTTTTAGGCTGAGGCTACAAAACGATTTTGGACACAACATAAGTCGTGTGGCCAAAGATCGATATGTGCCGATGATACGTCGCAGTGTAAAGTAGATGAATGAGGTTGCATTAGGGCATTTAGTATACCGTAACTACAACAAGCAAGATACAACAATTTCCAACTTTTTGCAACTTTCTGATCATGGTACCTAAGGAGTCACACTGCGACCCCATCCAACTGCATGGTGCGGTGATGTAGCAGAAGCATATAGCTATCTTTGGCCACTTGACTTTTGCTAAATTTACTTTGCAGCCTCAAGCCCAGAATTTTCGAGTTCGGTACCTAATAGTGAGTCCTCTTTTGGACTAGTACAGTGATCATCAACTCCAGTCCTCAAGAGCCACCAGCAGATCATATTTTCAGGATTTTTCTTAGTATTGCACAGGTAATAAATCCATAACTAGTGCAATACCAAGGAAATCCTGATCTGTTGGCGGCTCTTGAGGACCGGAGTTGGGAAACACTGGGCAAGTATGACCCTTCCATCGTAGATATAGTATTATGCAATAAAGTCATGTCATGATATCTCCACAATAAGTAGGGCAGCATCTCCAGCAGCAATGCCAGTTCTACAGTATATGTCTGACTTTACCATGATAATGGTCTATATTTGCCCTGATAGACAGGGTTGAAACAGATGTGGACAGATCTGAAAAGAAATACTCGGATAGAAACGTATCACCCTACGCTGTGCAGCAAGCTACAACCATCCTGGATAAATGTGAATATCCAGATGAGGCTCTTCTTATGAGATAAGATTTGGGCTCTCATCCATAGGGTTCAGGCAGGAAGCATTACAAATGTCTTGGCATATGGAGGCTTATACTAATAAGACAGGTAATATATCTTTCATGGTGATGCATCATCATCTTTCCCAGTCCCGAGCAGCCTGGGGCAGAGGGATACAGCTTCTATGTCAGTAGCAGGAAGACTTGGAGTGAAATCTGTGCCTGGAGGAGGAGGAGGGTGACCCTGATTCCTACAAGAAGCTGCAAATAGTTATCAAACCCAAGTTATGGGGTTATATTTTTTCCAGTGAGCATTCCCCAATCTAAGATATGACAGATGTTTATTGATCCCTAGAATGGGCTAGCGTCATTGGTGCCTGGTTGGCATTTGGTGTCCAATCTTCTTGGACTTGTTGCACTCTGATGAAGGGCTAGTCATGGACGTGAGAATTCCTGTTGGCCCTTTGTGTATCTGGGACAGGTGATAACTTGCTAATTGCTAGATTCCCCACTGCTCGGGCTCCCAATGATCCTGAGAGCGACAAGGTGTAACCCAATCAGGACAGTCCTAACATTTAATACTAGGACAGTCCCGATTGGGTGCACCTTGTCGCGGTGGGATGTCTTTTATGCTTTTTGATCAAAATAGAGTTAACCAAGTATCCTGTGTTATTTACATGTACTATTACTATTTACTTATTTACTTACTATAGGGTATATGCTCCTTTTTATTTTTTTTCTTGGGTTTTATCTGTGAAATGGCCACCGTGTGAACGTGCTCTTACGCATTACATGTATTGCAACTTATGCTCCAGCTCACTTCTTTGTTTTTGTTTTTTTTTTATATTACATGTGTAGACTACAATTAATGGAAGTAAGAACCAATATATGAAAACACAAGTCAAGCAATGTAACTCGGCCGCAACACTGTCCCACCACCGCAGGGACCTGCCCCGCTCATGTAAATAAGGCAGAGGTTAATTGCTCGTTCCAGACAGTTTTATCCTGGGATCCAGACGTAGATGCCGCGTTACACTCAGGTGAGTGACTGCAAATACCCAGATTTTCTTCTAATCTTGTTTTTCTCCCATCTAATCCTCCATGATGATGTTCTCCACGATATCACTGTTGTCAGCTGAAAAGCTACATAAAGCGAAATCTGTCATCACCTCCAGTTAAAATTCCATTCAGTTACACAATCACCTGGCGAAATTCTCACCCTTTCTGATGATTGCATGGACAAGATACCTAAATTTTAGGTAATACCCTCTGTGGAGCTCATGGGGAAAGGGGCTTCGATTTAGGTTCTCTTTATCCACTTCTGAATAGAGTACACCAGACCCCCATGTCTCCAGGCAATAGAGACATTATGCAGGAGTATTTTTTTTTTTAACTTTCCAGAAAGTGGGTCCACCATGGTTTTACATAAAGGGAGAGGGGCTCTATGGCAATGATCAAAATATCAAAATATGGTTCCCTTTTAGTGCTACAGTAGTTCACTCTGTGCACACCTAACTGCCTGAATCATGAAGTCCTGCACTTGTTCATTCTCTACCTCCTTTCCTTAACCTTTAGGTTTATTTTCCAATCTCTTGTTCAGAACATGTGTGAGGTCATTAACCATTCAGGAGCCTCAGAGTAGTCACATAGGCTTTGCTAAATGAACATTCCAGCATCTCTCTTTTAATTTCCTCGTTTTGATGATCCTATTTTTTATTATTATATAACAATTGTTACACAAAGCTGGCTCTTTAGGTGAGATGGATCCTCTAAGCCCAAGGTCTGGGGAGGTACAAAGGGCACGGGCGTCGGTGCAGCAGGCGGGTGTTGCACACAGAAAACAGATAACAGAGTTACTGGAGGAAAGTAAAAGTCTTAAATGGGTCCTGGAAGCCACAAGCGGACTAAAGACGTCCTGGAAACTACAGGCAGACAAGTAGGGGCAAACTGAAAGTCTTAAATGGGTCCTGGAAGCCACAAGCAGACTAAAGACGTCCTGGAAACTACAGGCAGACAAGTAGGGGCAAACTGAAAGTCTTAAATGGGTCCTGGAAGCCACAAGCAGACAGGAAACTTCCTGGAAGCCGAAGGCGGACATGTAGAGGCAAGCAAGGTCCTGAAGGGGTTCTGGAACCTGTAAGTGTAAAAGAGATGTTCAGGCAGACACATAGAGGCAAATTAAAAGTCTTAAATGGGTCCTGGAAGCCGCAAGCAGACAGGAAACGTCCTGGAAGCCGAAGGCGGACATGTAGAGGCAAGCAAGGTCCTAAAGGGGTTCTGGAAGCTGTAAGTGTATAAGAGATGTTCAGGCAGACACATAGAGGCAAATTAAAGGTCTTAAAGGGGTCCTGGAAGCCACAAGTGGACAGGAGACATCCTGGAAGCCGCAGGTGGACACGTAGAGCCAAACTGAGAGTCTTAAAGGGGTTGTGGAGACCACTGAAAGGTAGCAGGGTTACTGAAAGCTGCAGACAAACAGGGGAAGTCCAGAAGACCATGGACAGGCAGCAGGGTTACTGGAGGATGCAGACAAACAAGTGACGTCCTGAAGACCACTGACAGGCAACAGGGTTACTGGAGGCTGCAGACAAACAAGTGAAGTCCTGAAGACCACTGACAGGCAACAGGGTTACTGGAGGCTGCAGACAAACAAGTGAAGTCCTGAAGACCACTGACAGGCAACAGGGTTACTGGAGACCACAGACAAGTAACACAAGAACTGGAAACCACAGGCAACCAGGAAACGGCCAGGAGCCTGAGGACAAGAACTGTGTACAGACAAACTAAGAGTTACTAGAAAGTCTTAATACAATACCAAGACACAGGTGTGTGTCTTGAGAGGCCTTATATAGGCCTAGGAAATACAACACATGGGAGAAAGCCGGGCTACTTGCAAAGCCCAACATGGAATACAAGAAAATCTAATGGATCGGGGAGGTGCATAAGACCAATTAAATCTGAGAAATAATCATATCTGTCTCAAGGGTGCAGCCATTTCCCTCTCCTCCTCCTCCTCCTCCTCACAGTCCTGAATGTGACTGAAAGGCCACGGCCCCACTATCAGTATTTGGTCAGTATTCGGTCAGTATTTTTTCTCAGGAGTAGGAGTGAAAACCAGGAGTGGGTGATAAATGCAGAATTGGTGACTTGTTTCTCTTATACCTTTTCTCTGATTGTTCCTCACCTCTTTTTGGCTCCCACTCCTGAGAAAAAATACTGACCAAATACTGACCAAATACTGATAGTGGGGCCGTGGCCTAAGACAGCTCTATGCAGCAGGAGCCTCTCCACTCATCCATGTCTGCTGTAGGAAAAGAGATTGCACAACCCTACTACAGTGGCTTACTATGGATCAGCAGAGCTTTGACCTTTTGGACCCCCACTGATCCTGAGGATGAAGGGGCACTATTTCTCCCTGCACAGCAGCGCTCCTGGCCACCTTGTTGTGCTGGTACCAGCAGGCGGCCTGTTACCTTGGATAGCCTTGTGCAGCAATTCTCTGTAAAGCTGGGTTGCTGGGGACGGATGTGCACCATGTCCCCTTAATATTCAGGACGAGTTCAAGAGGTCGGTCCCCACCGATCATAAAGTGATTGCATATTCTAGTCAGATACCATCAGCTTATGAGATGGGACACCCCTAAAGTAGAAGCCCCTTTATTAGCTCCTTATTATATGCTACATATATATTAATAGAGGTGGGGGGTGTTCTATTTCTTAGCTCTATTTAGCCTACTCATGACACATAAGCTTTGGCCTGTGATTAGACTAGTGGCCTCATTTGGGATCTTCAGGTACTCGGATTACTGATCAAACAAGGGGGGGGTCTGGAAATAGGAACTGGGCACGGTATGGGCAAACTCATTTTTCCATACAGTTCCCACTGCCGACCTTATATACACTCGTATGGATTTCCATGTCTGACCACAGAGGATTGAGTTCAGTAGCTCAGTCTTGGATCTATATAATACCATTCATCATTCATAATGACACTTATCCCAGCACCCAGACTCGCAGACCGTGCTGTCGTAGACTCCCCCAAATTTTGTAACACTGCATGTATGGGGTCTGCTGGGATTGTGCCGTGTCCTACAGTTTAACGTGTAATATTCTGCACTGGAAATACTAGACACCGTAGACTAGTTACCCAGCAGTCGGGGAAGACATCTCAGCCGGGTCTGGAAAAATATTTAAGATCAGTCTGTCTGCCTATAATGAGCCTGTATCAGCCGCTGCGTGACACGTATCCTCTGTATATACCGTACGGTTGACATAAACAGAGGAACACTTGACATTTGACGGACGTCTAGTGGAAAACCTGAGTAGTTTGTGGAATAACCCTGTGTGAATGATACAATACCCGCAAATAATCCTGGACGGCAGAGTTAATGAAAGACACCTTGATTGGATGGGACTCCACTGCGACCCATCAGCTTTGAAGGAGAATTGACTGCAGGTGTGCCTCTATTCTCCGTTATAGTGAATGGGAGATATGGAGATGGGTGGGGTCTATATTGAAAACCTACCCCTCTTATTTATGTCTATCTATAGGGTAATTGTTAGGGTTTCGTTTTTCCCATGTAGCATCGCCAATAAGACTCCATACTCATCTGGTCTCATAAAGTGGTCCGGTCCAAGCCAAAGCTGCAACAAGGACCAATAAAACCTTGAAAAGCACTAATAATGGGAAATTACCCCCAAACAGCTGTCTGAAAATGGTCTGGCACCAGCACCTGCTGAATCCGGGCAAGTGCCAGGACCAACACTATCCAGATTTCAATTGGCGGCATCCCCTATACATATGCAGCGGATCTGTGTACTGCATGCATGGAATGAGCTCGCTCCGCACAGCACAGATGCCGGCCATCTTATACAGCCAGCACTTCAGTCTATCTTCTTGGGTGTCGGCTGTATAAGTTAGCCATGATCACAGTGGTTTAACTTCTTAGATGCTGCCTGCAATTATGACAGTTGTGGAAAGGTGTCCATTCTGACACCCACCGCCGACAAGCAACATCATTTTGGGGGTTCTGTTGGCATTGTCATTTCAGCTGGGGGTCTACTGAAGGACTCGTGTCTGCCATATTTGTATACCTTTCACTGGGCTTGATAGGAGATTTGTTATTTTTACAATATACCACAATATCGCAGCTCTCTAGTGATCGCAGGTTCAAGTCTCCTTGAAGAACTAATAAAAAAATGTAAAAAAAAAAAAATTAAAACATTTACACATAAAATTCTAAACAGTACATAAAAGTTCATATCATCTCGCTTTTCTCACAATGTAAATAAACTAAAAAAATAACTTATTTCACATCACCAAATCCAAACTAATAAAATCATATTTATCCTAAATAGTAAAAGTCAAAACTTAATGGAAAAATTTCTCAAACAAAAATAAACGGAATAAAAGAGATCAGAAAGTTGCGAGGCCCTAAAATGGTAATGATAAAATCTATAGCTCTCATCACAAAATCATGCCCTCATATGATTTCATAGACCGGAATTTTTTTTTTTATAGTTCTTGGATGGTAAAGAGGAAAAATCGAAAACGAATAAGGGTCCACTGTGCTCTGTCGCCCCGGGGCCTGCCGGTCTGGGGTGTCTAGTTTAGCTATTAGCCCTAGTCATGATGCTGGGCTTGTAGAGTCAGAAATAGACCTTGAAAGCTAACGACCTTCACTATAGAGAAAGCTGCTTTACATATTTTGCCCATTGATCATTGCTAATACCAGGCTGGTGTCTTTAAAGGGGTTGTCTCATGTTGTTAAAACTGCAAAGTGTTTGCAAAAAAACAAAGAACTTTGCAATTAAACTTTTACTAAAAATATTTACAATTCTCAAGAACAAAAGAGATTTCTAATTATATAGTGTATTACTGCTTGCCTATATTACTGGCCTCCTTTGTAGTCTATCAACGGTGGCTGGTTTCTTAGGCAAACAGAGCACGCTTACAAGATATTTGCTATAAAACATGGAAGCGCTCCTCCGAATCTGCAGAGGCAAAGCTGTGACTGCTTCTAACATGGGAGTGCGCACAGTTTGGGCCAGTGGCATGACAATGCTGCTGGTGCGAGCTGTCAATCTTCAGGAGCGCACAGCCCCCCAGCAAGCAAGAAACAGCGAGGCTGAGGAACGATGTGCTTCTGAGCACTGAAGATGAATACACCCCTTTATGATGGAAACAGACAGAAAAGGTTCCCAGTGCAAGAGCAACATATCATAATTACCAATTCTTCCTGCTTTGAAGGTGTTAGTGGCCCCCTTACCTCTTGGGCCCCTATGCAGCCCCACATGTTGCATCAATGAAGTTGACGCACCCCCTGGGCCATGTTCAAGGGATACCCGGAGCCGGATCTGTATGGGGGTAGTAGTCCTTGTGGCGGTGACCCGGTCCGTGCCCAGGGTGTCAAACTAAGTGGCAGTCAATGGCAGTAGATGTTAATTTGATCGACTACGCCACCCGTTGAGTGCGGCTTTGAAGCCGCCACTGCAGAGCAGTCCCCTGAGGCCGGTGGTATATGTGCAGCAGTGATGGTATAACCCCCAACGGGAGAGGTATGGCCTCAGGGCAGCAGGTGTAGATGATGGGGGTTGTGATGATGCAGGAAGGAGAGGCAGAGTCAGGAGATGCAGTTTCAGGGTTTTTACTCACTGATGTTGCTTTAGTCACTCTGGCCTTGAGTGACCACCCGAGCCGTGCTGCGTCCACCAGGTGCGGGACTCGGCTAACCCCCAGGCAGTTCCGGAGCGTGGTCCTGAGCTTCCCTCTCACTCTCTTTCTCCTGGCCGTCCCCACCAGGGATCCACCTTTGTCCGGCTCCCTCGGGCCTCTTAGTGGTTGAACCTTCTCTGGCTTCCCTGGCCCTACTCGTGGTGTGCCTTCCTGGTGGATATGGTGAGGGTCGTGGCAAAACTTGACCACGACCTCCGGTTCCTGGTTAAGGGTTACTTCTGCCTCTGCCAGCTTGGGATCCGGTGCCCTTTTCTGCCAACCCTTCACCCTTTCTGGTCTGATTCTGGGTTCTTGGGGTTCCCTCTGTCTTTCTCTCTGGGTCCTTCTTACTCCTCTCTCTGCAGGCCTTGCTCTGGAGCTGGGCCCAGCCGGAGCCACAGCTCCCTGTCAGCCCTCCTGGCTGAGCTCCTCTGCTCTGCTTCTCCTCAGGCTCTCTGACCAAAGACCCTATTCTAAGATGGTGCCCACCTTATATACTCCCTCTATGTGTGAGCCCAGGTGACCAGCACCCAATGGGCTCCTAGCTTTACCCAGACTACTCCCCCTATCTGCACCTACACTACTGAGATGTTCCACCCCCCCTCCAACTCCTGCCAGGGACAGACGCTGTCGTACCTGCACATATACTGGTGGGAGTACCGTTGTTCTGTCCCCCGGAAATGGGATGTATGTAGTGCATGCAGCCTACTAAGCTCAGTTCCACACTCCATCCTTACCCGGGAGTGGAATACCACACCACTGGGTCGAGGTGTAATACCCCTGTAGCAGCCGAGTCCTCAGGGTGCTACATTCCCCCCTGGTAAATCACAGCACGTCCTCGGGCTGTAAAAGAGCAAAAACATAAAACATACAAACTTTTTAAAGTGCACTACATATAAAATATATAAACAGTAACCTTCAATCATCCCTTTATGGGAGGTACTTCTCTTTTAAAATGTTACTAACATAAAATGTTACGGACACATCATAAAATAATATTAACTCTTTCAGCATAATAAAACTTTTCATATAAAACATTTTTGATCTCTGGCCACTTGTGCAAATTGTGACCAGGTAAGTGCCACAGTCTCTGGTAGAAAAAACAGTTTCCTATAAAACCAGTAGGGGGCGCTTTAAGAAGCGCAACTATTTACAAGAGATATGGCCGCTCTCAGTCCTCGGCCAGTGGGGAAAAGGGATGGCTGCTCACAGTCCTCAGCCTGTGGGGAGATGGGACACACTGGAACAGTTCACTGGTCCCAACGGGGACTATATCTTACTGGCAACAGTTATTGTACCTTCACGGGTAACTATTTACAGTGCTCCTACTGTACATCAGTGGCGACGTCCTCCTGCTCCTGCCTGAAGGTAATCTTCAGACCCGTCCGGGTCCTCTTGTTCCTCCTCACACCGCAGCTCCTCCTCAGTCAGGCGATGTACATGAAGGGCATAGGGTCCTTTGGCACACTGGTGCCGGGTGAAGGTGACCTCATCTCCCAGGTAAAGGTCACGACCTCTGTGTCCCTCCGGCAGATGGCTTTCTACGTCTCTGCGGGTGACAAAGACGTCGCCGGGGGTTCTGTGGTCCCGTATAAAACCCCACCCGTGCTCCATTTGGAATTTTATTACAGTCCCGCTGGCACGGGGACCGTGGGCAGTACGGGGGTTTCTGCGGGCCCGGCGCTTTTGCTCGGCGCTCTGGACTTGGAGCCGCTCCTCGCGGACCCGCCTCTCTCGTCGCTCCTTAGCAAAAACCTCCAATTGTTGCCGGCAGCACTCCGTACGCTGGGCTGCGGCTGCCCGGGTCTCCTCGGTGAATCCCATCAGGTCCTCACCGGTAGGGTCCCACTCAAATTGGGCGTCCTCCAACGGAAGCGGATCGAGTTTGGCGGGCGCAGGAGCCGGAATTAGAGGCTCATCCAGAGGCCGTTCCCTCCGGAATCGAGGGTGAATATATTCAGGTGGCCACACGAAGAGCAGCCCGTCCTGGGTGGTGTTTTGTGCGGAGCGGTCTTCGCCCAGACGGGGTGCTGTGGAGGCAGAGGGCGCTGTGGTGTCTGCGGGGCCCAGGGGCTCCTGGCCTTGCGTCCAGGCCGAAGGTAGTCTGAATACAAAGGGCGCTTTAAAGGCTGCGGCGCCCGGGTCTACCAGGCCTTGCGACCAGACCGGTGGCATGATGGAGGTAGAGGGCGCTGTGAAGACGGCGGCGCCCGGGGGTACTTGGCCTTGCGACCAGGCCGGGGGCGCTTCTTGCTTGGCCGCGCTCTGAGTCGAGGCGCATGACGTAGCAGGGGGCGTGGCCGCGGCTCCTGCCGCTTGAGGCCTAGCTCGGAGCGGTGACGATGCAGCAACGTGAGTGGTGAGTGGGGTCTCGGGCTCTGCGACGGGGAGCTGGGGCAGGCTTGCGACCATCGGGCACGGGGTGTTGTCGTCCCCATTACCTGCTCCCTTTTCTTCAACTCCTTCCGCGGCGTCGTCTCCGGCCGTCGTCCCTCCTGCACCTTCCTCAGAGGCGGACATGCTCCTTGTCGTGGGTGGCGTGCTTCGCTGGCGGGTTCCAGCCTGCTGGGCCATCTCCTTGCTCCACTCCGCCAGCGCTTCCTGCTGTACCCGGGCCATCTTCCGTGCGAGGCCCTCCAGCGCGGTCTGTGCACGCTCCCGATCTCCGGGGAGCTGCGCCAGGATCTCCAGCAGGCCTTCTGGAGTGGCGGCCTGCAACAGGCTCCTGACCACAGGGTCGGTGCTGCCTGACTCTCCCTCCATCTCCGGGTGTGTTCTCTCTAGACTCCCCCAAGCTGCTCCCATCTTCTCTCTTTTGTTCTGTATCCGCCCCCATTGAGGGCGGTCCTGGGGCAACTTGGTGATTGTCAGTTCCAGGGGCAGACCCCCCACGCTGATGGACATCTCAATCATTGCAGCCTCTGCTGGTGGGGGTGGTCTTCGTTTTTGGCGCCATTCTTGGTCCTGGCCCACGATGGGAGGTGGCCTCTTGCCACCCTCTGGCACGCCCATAATGGCGTCCGCTCTGCCAGGGCGGGAAATCTTCTCAGATGGCGGGAACCGCTTCCCAATGGCGGGAAACTCTGTGGATGGCGGGAAAAGACTGCAGATGGCGGGCAAACGGCGGGAAACGATCCGAGATGGCGTCCGATGGCGGGGACCCTCCGGAATTGGCGGGAGACTTCTTTTTGAGGTAAATGTGAACTTTTCTTCAGGCACGCAGTACCCGGTGGTTGCGGGCACGTTATCCTGCCGACTACGCCAAAAGTTGACGCACCCCCTGGGCCATGTTCAAGGGATACCCGGAGCCGGATCTCTATGGGGGTAGTAGTCCTTGTGGCGGTGACCCGGTCCGTGCCCAGGGTGTCAAACTAAGTGGCAGTCTATGGCAGTAGATGTTAATTTGATCGACTACGCCACCCGTTGAGTGCGGCTTTGAAGCCGCCGCTGCAGAGCAGTCCGCTGAGGCCGGTGGTATATGTGCAGCAGTGATGGTATAACCCCCAACGGGAGAGGTATGGCCTCAGGGCAGCAGGTGTAGATGATGGGGGTTGTGATGATGCAGGAAGGAGAGGCAGAGTCAGGAGATGCAGTTTCAGGGTTTTTACTCACTGATGTTGCTTTAGTCACTCTGGCCTTGAGTGACCACCCGAGCCGTGCTGCGTCCACCAGGTGCGGGACTCGGCTAACCCCCAGGCAGTTCCGGAGCGTGGTCCTGAGCTTCCCTCTCACTCTCTTTCTCCTGGCCGTCCCCACCAGGGATCCACCTTTGTCTGGCTCCCTCGGGCCTCTTAGTGGTTGAACCTTCTCTGGCTTCCCTGGCCCTACTCGTGGTGTGCCTTCCTGGTGGATATGGTGAGGGTCGTGGCAAAACTTGACCACGACCTCCGGTTCCTGGTTAAGGGTTACTTCTGCCTCTGCCAGCTTGGGATCCGGTGCCCTTTTCTGCCAACCCTTCACCCTTTCTGGTCTGATTCTGGGTTCTTGGGGTTCCCTCTGTCTTTCTCTCTGGGTCCTTCTTACTCCTCTCTCTGCAGGCCTTGCTCTGGAGCTGGGCCCAGCCGGAGCCACAGCTCCCTGTCAGCCCTCCTGGCTGAGCTCCTCTGCTCTGCTTCTCCTCAGGCTCTCTGACCAAAGACCCTATTCTAAGATGGTGCCCACCTTATATACTCCCTCTATGTGTGAGCCCAGGTGACCAGCACCCAATGGGCTCCTAGCTTTACCCAGACTACTCCCCCTATCTGCCCCTACACTACTGGGATGTTCCACCCCCCCTCCCACTCCAGCCAGGGACAGACGCTGTCGTACCTGCACATATACTGGTGGGAGTACCGTTGTTCTGTCCCCCGGAAATGGGATGTATGTAGTGCATGCAGCCTACTAAGCTCAGTTCCACACTCCATCCTTACCCGGGAGTGGAATACCACACCTCTGGGTCGAGGTGTAATACCCCTGTAGCAGCCGAGTCCTCAGGGTGCTACAATATGTCCGCTCCTGATGAAGAACCAGTCACTCCGACAGCAACAATGGGGTGGACTGACAAATTGGGCAGCCCTCAAGGATTTATAGCCAGAAGACCCTGGTGACTAAAGAAATATAAATGACACAAATTGAAGGTATTCCCCAGGCACAAGTATATTATAGCATAATGGTAACAGATAGTGTCACGGGTGTGTCAGATGTAATAGACAGTCGCTCTGGATCTGGCTGTAGTAGATCACTGCGCTTGGCACCTTCTTAATCCTTTTTCCTTTAAGACCCAGCAGTGACACCCCTCATGCTGCTGATTGACACACCCTTGATTGGGAGTTAAAAGCGCTCAGTTTGCTCCAGGCAATCGCTGGTGATACTTCTATATACCTTTGTGCATGCTTGGAGCACTAGCTGTTGGCTGGCTTCTTCTCTGGTGCCCTTGGAGGACAGTTGGCATTACTCCTCTGGTCTCTGCTCAAGCTAAGTTTATCCCTTTTATTTGTCTACCTTGTTGTCTTTAGTTTGTAGTGGGGCCTGACCAGTGCTCACCCCTCCCCCTCCCTATCTAGGGACAAGCTCTAGAGACATTCAGGGCTTAGGTTCCTTCTCAGTGATAGGTGCGGAACCTATATAGGGATGGTAGGGTAGGCAGGGTGATATTAGATCTGCCTAGGGGTCTCCACTCCCCCTTTCCCTAGTGTTTGGGCTTCCTCCTCCTCTTCCCTTCGTGTTGCACTTAGTCTTTCCCACACCTTGCACGACAGATAGACGTATATTGAAGTTCTTGGGTACCAGGGTCCCCGTTGAAGCAGCTACCTTTGATTTACTCTCAATAGCTGCACCCTGTTACCTCCCCTGGCTGTTCCCTAGAGATAACACAGTTTATTTGGTGATACATAGTAACAGTGAATACCTAAATATTTGTATAAGAAGTTTCCCCAAATTCCCAAGGACTCCGAACAAATAAAATGTTTCTTTATTTAGATTTAATAAGTTGATATTAGACCTGGAAAATCTGCACAAGGGACGTGATGATGTGTAGACAAGTCAGGCCTGTCTGCTGCGGCAGAGCCGAGCTCTATACAACCCCGCAGACCCCCCATCCAACATCTGCTGGAAAAGCTAAAGCATCAGACACAGGCGGGGTTACAGTGTAACCTCAGACTGTCTGCCCCAGGGCAAAGTGCATAGAAATCTGAGCCAATCCTAGATTGTGTACAGACGACCAATCAGTAACAATCTGACAAAAGACACAGAAACTGCAGCTTTAGAGGAAGCTGAGACAGAAACATTGTAACAATCTGCTGTGAAAGTAACCACTGTATTCTGTGCCTGCAAGTAAGTGTCTGCTACACATCATCCTCTCCAGAGCACCATGCTGAGTGATTTACCCTTGGGAAATAACATTAATAGCCATTTCCTAATTTATGCCTATTATCAGAATTACTCTCTTTACGAGTAGAGACCTCTCTCTGTTACACTTGAAGGGGTCGTCATACAGAGGAGCCTATAGTCTGTCTCTGGCTTTGTATGGTAATTAGAGTTGTGAATAAACCACACAGACATTAGGGCTGGGTGCGGATGATACCTCTGCATCTACAGCGATCACCCGAGCAGCATTTCAGGGAATTTTTCCATATGCAATTGTCTAATGTAATGAATTGTAAAAAAAAGATCCAAAATAAGTCACTGGGATACACTGCGAGTCTGAACCCCCAAAAAATGTAACTGAAATCCAGTAAAGTGACAATGCTGCTACTAAAATGCCTATGCTTATATTTACAATATATTACATTACATACCCTGTACTGTTTCTGAGGTACATCATGCATTACACTCCAGAGCTGCACTCACTATTCTGCTGGTGCAGTCACTGTGTACATACATTACATTACTGATCCTGTATTGATCCTGAATTACATCCTGTATTATACTCCAGAGCTGCACTCACTATTCTGCTGGTGCAGTCACTGTGTACATACATTACATTACTGATCCTGAGTTACATCCTGTATTATACTCCAGAGCTTCACTCACTATTCTGCTGGTGCAGTCACTGCGTACATACATTACATTACTGATCCTGTACTGATCCTCCTGAGTTACATCCTGTATTATACTCCAGAGCTGCACTCACTATTCTGCTGGTGCAGTCACTGTGTACATACATTATATTACTGATCCTGTACTGATCCTGAGTTACATCCTGTATTATACCCAAGAGCTGCACTCACTATTCTGCTCGTGCAGTAACTGTGTACATAGATTACATTACTGATCCTGTACTGATCCTGAATTACATCCTTTATTATACCCCAGAGCTGCACTCACTATTCTGCTGGTGCAGGCACTGTGTACATACATTACATTACTGATCCTGTACTGATCCTGAGTTACATCCTTTATTATACCCCAGAGCTGCACTCACTATTCTGCTGGTGCAGTCATTGTGTACATACATTACATTACTGATCCTGTATTGATCCTGAATTACATCCTGTATTATACTCCAGAGCTGCACTCACTATTCTGCTGGTGGAGTCACTGTGTACATACATTACATTACTCATCCTGTACTGATCCTGAGTTACCTCTTGTATTATACTCCAGAGCTGCACTCACTATTCTGCTGGTGCAATCACTGTGTACATACATTACATTACTCATCCTGTACTGATCCTGAGTTACCTCTTGTATTATACTCCAGAGCTGCACTTACTATTCTGCTGATGGAATCACACTGTACATACATTACATTACTGATCCTGAGTTACATCCTGTATTATACTCCAGAGCTGCACTCACTATTCTGCTGGTGCAGTCACTGTGTACATACATTACATTACTGATCCTGTACTGATCCTGAGTTACATCCTGTATTATACTCCAGAGCTGCACTCACTATTCTGCTGGTACAGTCACTGTGTTTATACATTACATTACTGATCCTGAGTTACATCCTGTATTATACTCCAGAGCTGCACTCACTATTCTGCTGGTGCAGTCACTGTGTACATACATTACATTACTCATCCTGTACTGATCCTGAGTTACATCCTGTATTATACTCCAGAGCTGCACTCACTATTCTGCTGGTGCAGTCACTGTGTACATACATTACATTACTGATCCTTAGTTGTATAGTCACATAGTGTTTTTACACATTTTGTTATCCTGTGATTATTGTGTGACTACATGTCCCAGCATGCTCTGCCAATAATATGTTGCACACGTTTATTTCCTGCCAGTTCCATAGAGAATGGTGCCCAGCACAACATCCTGCCCTGCAGAATGCCATTTTTGGTGCTTGTGTAAACCGTTGTCTTCCTCAGTACTCCTCCGCTCTGTCGCGGGCCTCACCTGCTTTGTGTATTTGCTGTCCGTTGGATGGCAGCCTACTTAGACATGTGCATATTTAATATTGACTGAGAGGCGGCTTCTTAAAATGGCCCAGTCAATATTTAGCTTTCATTATGGTGATGACTGGAACTCTTTCAAGGGATGTTTTGAACCTGAGAAGCAGTAAAATGTCTGTTCTCCAGACTTCGATAACACAAGGTGTGATTCCAGACCGCTGGGTGTTGTGACACTCCTGTGCTGGAGATCACTGCAAAAACAGTATTAACACTGCACCTACCACACTGCACTACAGCAGAACCCGGCCATAGGCTGAAATATAATTCATTATGAACATAGGTATTTTTATATTATGTTCATATTTCCAGATTATCAACCCTCTTTTATCATGTGATAAACTAGCGTCAGTGCTGGAGACTGGAGTAATAAAGGCAGAGAGCGTATATTATTTGGTCCCTGGCTCCACTGAGGCTACAATATCTACGTACCCCATCAATCATTGTGTTTCCTCCAGTCTTTTGATGTTAATATCTTTTAATTAGTGACTTTTGGATTTGCGACACATTCAACAAACAATTTGTGCCTTTTCTCAAGTTGTCTTTGGTTTCGTTTGTTTTCTGATTTTGACATCAATGCGGCTTTTCACGATGTTTTAGAAAGATTCATGAATCGTAACTTTCTAAAAAGTCGTAAAATTTGGTGCAGCTCTACACCAGTCACCCCCGGAGTGATTTTATGTACATCAGTTATTTTGGCACATTTTTGTAACATTTTGTGAAACATTTTGTAAAAAGATGCAAAAAAAAACAGTTAAAGACAGAAAAAAAACATGAAGGTCCTGATTCATCAAAACATTTTTTGAGTTGATGAAGAGGAGTGCTGGAGTAAGAGGCACCTGATTCATTAAAGGGGAGTACGACTCTTAATGAATCAGGTGTGTCTGACAAGTGGCGAGCTCCTCCATGTGCCGCACCACAAATCTTACTCCAGTCAGGAACTGGAGTAAAATTCCTGGCTTAAGGTACACCATAGCAAATCTGGCATAAAAGTGCCAAAAGTCCCAAAGGTTTTGTGCAACCTCGAGTTGCACAAAAATTTTATGACTTATCAAAGAGTTTTACAACAGATTTCTAGCAAAAAGCTTCTTAAGAATCAGGGCCAAAATACATGAATCGGGTGCGCTATTTTGATGAATTTGGAGCAAAAACCGTCAGTAAAAAAACACAAGTCAAAAAAGAAAATAAAAGTGACTTAAAAAATGCAAATGATGAATCGGCCCTACAGCTGCATCTCACTAAATTAGAATATCATCAAAAAGTTAATTTATTTCAGTTCTTCAATACAAAAAGTGAAACTCCTGTATTATATAGAGTCATTACACACAGAGGGATCTATTTCAAGTGTTTATTTCTGTTAATGTTGATGATTATGGCTTACAGCCAATGAAAACACAAAAGTCATTATCTCAGTAAATTAGAATACTTTATAACAACAGCTTGATAAATGATTTTAAAATCCGAAATGTTGTCCTACTGAATTGTCTGTTCAGTAAATGCTCTCAGTACTTGGTCGGGCTCCTTTTGCACCAATTACTGCATCAATGCAGCAATGTGGCATGGAGGCGATCAGCCTGTGGCCCTGCTGAGGGGTTATGGAGCCCAGGTGGCTTTGATAGCAGCCTTCAGCTCGTCTGCATTGTTGGCTCTGGGGTCTCTCATCTTCCTCTTGACAATACCCCATAGATTCTCTATAATAGATTCTCTATGGGGTTAAGGTCAGGCGAGTTTGCTGCCAATCAAGCACAGTGATCCTGCTGTGTGAAAACCAGGTATTGGTACTTTTGGCAGTGTGGACAGGGGCAAGTACTGCTGGAGAAATGACATTTCCATCTCCAAAAAGCTTGTCGGCAGAGGGAAGCATGAAGTGCTGTAAAATGTCCTGGTAGACGGCTGCGCTGACTTTGGTCTTGATAAAACACAGTGGACCTACACCAGCAGATGACATGGCTCCCCAAACCATCACTGATGGTGGAAACTTCTCACTAGACCTCAAGCAGTTTGGATTGTGGCCTCTCCACTCTTCCTCCAGACTCTGGGACCTTGTGGAGTGTGTCAATGACTGCCTTCTGGACATCTGTCAAGTCAGCAGTCTTCCCTATGATTGTGGAGCCTACTGAAACAGACTAATGGAGCTTTTTAAACGCTTAGGAAGCCTTTGCAGGTGTTTTTTGTTAATTACTGTAATTTACTGAGATAATGACTTTTGTGTTTTCATTAACAGAAATAAACACTTGAAATAGATCACTCTGTGCATAATGACTCTATATAATATATGGGATTCACTTTTTGTATTGAAGAACTGAAATAAATTAACTTTTTGATGATATTCTAATTTAGTGAGATGCACCTGTATGTCTTTTAGATCAAAAGAATCTGAAAGAATCACAAGTTGCATTATATTCAGTATAAATAAATGATAATCTATATGCTGCATTCCTAAATGTGTGCATTCTTCCTTCCTTCTTTCTTTCTTTCATTTCTTCTTTCTTTCTTTTTCATTTTTTAATCTTACTCCCACTCGTTCAACTTCCCCCCTTCACTTATTTCTTTCTTTCTTTCTTTCTTTCTTTCTCTTTCTTTCCTTTCTTCCTTCAATCCTCCAATCCTTTCTTTTTTTCTGCTATGCTGTCTTCTTTCCTTTATTTTTTCATTCAGTCTCTCCTTACTCTCTCTCTCCTTCCTTACTTCCTTTAATTCTTCTTTCCTTCTTCCTTTCATTTTTTCTCCCTTCCTTTCTTTCATTCTTCTTCCCTTCTTCATTCCCCTCCTCCTTTCTTC
Organism: Phyllobates terribilis; assembly: GCF_046119375.1. Classification (NCBI taxonomy): domain Eukaryota; kingdom Metazoa; phylum Chordata; class Amphibia; order Anura; family Dendrobatidae; genus Phyllobates; species Phyllobates terribilis. The sequence continues at coordinate 172,227,505 of NW_027362768.1, forward strand.
CTCCCTTCTTTATTCCCTTCCTCCTTTCTTCCTCCCTTCCTTTTTTTTCCTGCCATGCTCTCTTCTTACATTTTTCCTTCATTCTAACTGTCCTTACTGTCTCTCCTTTCTTTAAGTCTTAATACCTTCTTTCTTCCCTTCCTTCGTTCATTTCTTTTTCTCCCTTTCACCGTTCATTATTTCTTTCTCCCTCCATACTTTCCTTCCTTGAATCTTCCCCTCTTTCCTGTTTCCTTCCTACCTTCTTCCCTCTCTTCTTGTGCAGATGTGATCACAGACTAGCCAAGGCATTTTAGTAGACCAACAAAGCGAATAGCTTTGACATGATTGATTTAATCTTTGGAATCATCGATTGTCTTAGGAAGACGAATAACAGATAATAATTCCCATTTCCATTGTTGACATAATTGGAAGTAATAGGTTCATGTCAACTGCGGATAATCTACTGCGCCGGTTCCCATAGATGCGGCCTAGACGCCCATGGTACAAATGTTATGAATTGGCGCAAGGACAGATGGAAGAGATAAAACAATCATTCTGATAGTGCAGTGATCCGCATTGACCGCATCTCCATGGTGTCAGACTGGGTTTTGCATGCAGACGAGCTCTAGTTCCGCCGCCGTTGTCCTTTAAACAACCTCTGTAGCCCAGAATGCACTTAACTTGCATGGAGACTCGGATGAGAAATGATTAATATTCCCTTGTAGTTTATTTCAATGTTACATTTTACAAAGTTGCAGCTCGGAGAAGGCTGACAGCCCAATCTTAATTAAGATTCATTTTACAGAGAGTCTCTCTAAATGGAGGTCAGCAAGGCTTGTTTTGGAGTCAGCGACTGGCCTGCTCTCCTCTTGCTTTCAATCAAACTGTAGACGATAGAGAGAGAGAGAGAAAGAACATTTCCAAATTGATTTTACTTTATAAATTGCTTTCATTGCCCAGTATCTGGGGAGGAAAAAATAAAAGCAGATGTCCTACCAGCGCCAATTCTCAAATGCATGCTCTAGGACGATGTGATGGATGTGCTTAAAAGCTCCCCCATCCCCCACCACTCAGCCCTAATGCTGTGTACACATTTAATATGTTTGACCAATAATATTATAATATATCTGGACTATTAAGAATAGAAGAAATGTCTGGAAGAATTCCCAAACCTTCTTACTGGAGATTACTGTTAGTGGCCCATATTTCACTCTTATAATGGAGTGGCCTCCTATAGTGCTACCTGCCTGCTCTGGCCCCTATATCATAAATGTAAACTATTGGACTGCTATGGGGCTACAGGAACGAGGACACGGCCCTGGTTTGTGTTGTCCCTTTTGCTATATAAATTTTCAATCCATTTTACTTAAGATTACTATTAGTGACCCATATTTCACTGGTATATTGGAAAGGTGACCTAAATAATTACTTGCCTGCTTTAGCCTTAAACCATAAATGCAGACTGTATGGCTATCATATGGCCACTGGAACGAGGACGCAGCCCTGGTTTGTGCTGTTCCTTTTGATTTTTGTTATATAAATTCCCAAAACATTTTACACGTGTGAATGTGGCCTTAGTGCCTCTCTGACATTAAATACAATATACTGTGGGGGAAATAAGTATTTGATCCCTTGCTGTTTTTGTAAGTTTGCCCACTGATAAGACATGAACAGTCTATAATTTTAAGGGTAGGTTAATTTTAACATTGAGAGATAGAATATCCCCCCCAAAAAATCAAGAAAATCACATTGCATAAATTAGATAATTTTTTTTCCAGTTTGCAGTGAGAAATAAGTATTTGATCCCATACAAACCATTATGAGTTCTGGCTCCTACAGACCAGTTAGACGCTCCTAATCAGATCGTTGCCGGCATTAAAGACAGCTGTCTTACATAGTCACCTGTATAAAAGACTCCTGTCCACAGACTCAATTAATCAGTCAGACTCTAACCTCTACAACATGGGCAAGACCAAAGAGCTTTCTAAGGATGTCAGGGACAAGATCATAGACCTGCACAAAGCTGGAATGGGCTACAAAACCATCAGTAAGACGCTGGGCGAGAAGGAGACAACTGTTGGTGCAATAGTAAGAAAATGGAAGAAATACAAAATGACTGTCAATCGACATCTATCTCGGGCACCATGCAAAATCTCACCTCGTGGGGTATCATTGATCATGAGGAAGGTGAGAGATCAGCCTAAACTACACGGGGGGAACTTGTTAATCACCAAGAAACCATTGGTAACACATTACGCCTTAGGCTATGTGCCCACGTAGCAGATTTGATGGAGAGCGTTTTTGCCTCTCTCTGGCAGAAAAAAACGCATGCAGATTTACATGCAGATTTACATGCGTTTTTTCTGCCAGAGAGAAGCGTTTTTTCAGCGTTTTCGCATGCGTTTTTTCAAGCACTTTTCCAAGCGATTTTGAGCATCACTTGGAAAGTGCTTGACAAGTTGGTCACACAATATAAATCCATGCAACCGGTATGGATTTATATTGTATGACCAACTTAGATGCTTTAAATGCTGCATCTATAGTAAAAAAAAAAAAGAATTAAAAAGTTAAAAATAAAAAAAAACTGTATGCTCACCTCTCCAGTCTCCTCCCGGCGGCGATCCTCTCTCTTCGGCGCCCCGCGGTGTACTGGCAGGATATGCGGTGACGTCATTTAGTCAGCTGATGGTCACGCAACCATCACCTGACCGCTGACGTCAGCGGTTGCGTGACCATCAGCTGACTAAATGACGTCACCACAGGTCCTGTAAGTACACCGCGGGACGCCGAGGAGAGAGGACGCCGCCGGGAGAAGACCAAAGAGGTGAGTATACAGTTTTTTTTTTATTTTTAACTTTTTTATTTCTTTTTTTCACCGCGTGGTAGCCGGGATGAAGAGGAGTTGTAGTCTCCTCTTCATCCTGGGTACCACACGCACCGCGATTACGCTACAAATTTGCGGCCATTGAATTTAATTGAAACGCAGCAAATCCACATATATTGTACCTGTGGGTTTGCTTCAATGTTCCTCAATGGCCGCGAATTTGCAGCATAATCACGGTAGAAATGGTCATGCTGTGTTTTGCAACGCAATGCGAATTCGGGGCGCTAATTAGCGCATCATGTGTACAGCACATCCGAATTCACATTGCTTTGCATGGCAGACGATTTTACAAGCCTTTTCGCGGCCGTAAAAATGCCGCAAAAACGCTACGTGGGCACATGGCCTTAAAGGTTTAAAATCCTGTAGTGCCCACAAGGTCCCCCTGCTCAAGAAGGCACATGTGCAGGCCCGTCTGAAGTTTGCCAATGAACACCTGGATGATTCTGTGAGTTATTGGGAGAAGGTGCTGTGGTCAGATGAGACAAAAATTTAGCTCTTTGGCATTAACTCAACTCGCTGTGTTTGGAGGAAGAAGAAGGTGAGTACAATCCTAAGAACATTGTCTCAACCATGAAGCATAGTGGGGGAAACATTATCCTTTGGGGGCGCTTTTCTGCAAAGGGGACATGACTGTTATGATCTGCAACAAGTACTAAGGAAAGAAAGGAGAAAGCTATCCCTACTTTAAGACTAAGCTGAATCCCTACGATGTAGCGGGCTGCCTGTTCCTTGCAAACAGACCCGCCTTAGTCCTTGGCTAGTCTGAACGAAGACCTATAGCATAAGGGGAGGGGTCCCTAAAAGAACTAAGGACTGGAACAAAAATGGGACACCTCCTAAACAGAGAAGTTGTTGCAGAGCACAAAAAGATAAACTGAAAAAAGGTACTAGAGGTCCCAGAAGGACCAAGCGAACTGACAGAGAAAGGCACCGAAGCACCTGGCTAGCAAAACAGTCAAACAACACTGAAGTACAGCACAGCCAAAAGGGCGGAGCTGGAATATAAAGGCAGATGGTCACGTGACCGCAAAACACAAGATGGAAAAAACAAACAGGAGGGTTCTAACAATGACGACTGCACCGTACTGAAGGGAAGATGGATGGGGTCATATATAGTGAAATTTTGGCCAACAACCTCTTTCCCTCAGTAAGAGCATTGAAGATGGGTCGTGGCTGGGTCTTCCAGAAAGACAATGACCCAAAACATACAGCCAAGGCAACAAAGGAATGGCTCAAAAAGAAGCACATTAAGGTAATGGAGTGGCCTAGCCAGTCTCCACACCTTAATCCCATAGAAAACTTATGGAGGGAGTTGAAGCTCCGGGTTGCCAAGCGACAGCCTCAAAATCTTAATGATTTAGAGATGATCTGCGAAGAGGAGTGGACCAAAATTCCTCCTGACTAGTGATGAGCGAGCACTAAAATGCTCGGATACTCATTGCTCGGGTCGAGCAAATTGGAATACTCGGGTGCTCGACCCGAGCAACAAGCCCAATGTAAGTCTATGGGAAACTAGAGCATTTTTCAGGCGGCTCCCCCCGGCTGTCTGCAGAGGGCCTAAAAATTGCCCAAATCGATGGGAACAGTGCTCAAATGACATGGGGACAGCATGGGGAAGACCCCTGGAAGCATTTCTGACTCCCAGATCACTGCTGTCAGCAACTTTGTCAGAGTATTATGCCACTTGTACGGACTCACAATAAAACATACAAAAACGAAACCAAAATGGATTTTCCAGGGAAATATGTTAAGGAACATCCTTTCCAGGGTTATGACTTGTATATAAGACAAAATAAATAACCAAAAGCAAAAATACTCCTCCACAACTTGGGCTATGTTCACACGTAGCGTTTTGGATGCGTTTTTGCACTTTTGAATTGCTTTCAACCAAGACAAATGCATTCACCAGGAAATGTCATTTTAACATTTTACAACCTTATCTGGCCATGTGGTGTGTGACACATCATCAGACACATGCATACAGTGCTGAAAAGACATGGGAACAGCATGGGGAAGACCCCTGGAAGCAGATCACTGCTGTCAGCAACGTTGTCAGAGGTATTACGCCACTTTTACAGATTCACAATAAAACATACAAAAACGAAACCAAAATAGATTTTCCTGGGAAATATGTTAAGGAACATCCTTTCCAGGGTAATGACTTGTATATAAGGCAAAATAAATAACCAAAAACAAAAATACTCCTCCACAACTTGTGTTATGTTCACACGTAGCGTTTTTGATGCGTTTTTACACTTTTGCATTGCTTTCAACCAAGACAAATGCATTCATCAGGAAATGTCATTTTAACATTTTACAACCTTATCTGGCCATGTGGTGTGTGACACATCATCAGACACATGCATACAGTGCTGAAAAGACATGGGAACAGCATGGGGAAGACCTTTGGAAGCATCTCTGACTCCCAGGTCACTGCCTAAAAGTGTGCCCATCATAAGTGATCCTTGGCGCATGCGAAGATGCCTCCCGCCATGCACCTGTTGTTGCAGTCTTGCAACAATCACCGTCCACGTCCTTGTCCAACTGCAGCGTTCAGTTGTCCCTACCCCATTCCTTGGAATGCACTGGCATAGAGGGAAACCGTATCTACTCTGCGTGTCATTTCTCCCAGGAAGTCCTGTAATGCAGCTTGTTGCAGGAGCAATGGCAGCCCGTCCAACGTCAACTTGCCCTTGTCGGTGGTGCTTTGACACACACATCTTTCTTTGCGCATTTAATTTCTTGAATACAGAGTTGGACAATGGCCTGATCTGTAAAATTTTGAGAAATAACATGCATAAGCATGGCCGATCCACATTAAAAAAGCAGCCATAGAGTGTCCGGGAACCTTCCCCCACACTTTTCTTAGCCAGGACTGCTTTTCGGCAGGGTTGGATGGGCCGACCAGAGAACCGGAGACTCCTCCGGCAGACCCTGGCTTCTCCTTCAGGAGAGTTCATAGTGCCGAGGTGAGGCCATGATGATGATAGAGGCCACCATCTGCTTAGTTTTCTGTTACTTGGAATGCAAGTGCAAGTATGCAGCCAGCCACCCACCCACCCGTAGGCCGCAACACTAAACTACCAGATTTCTGGGCTGCTCTTTGCACTTGAAATATGGCCTTTTAAGCTCGTGGAGGCGGAAGCTTTTCACAACCTCATGCCGGCGGCGGCCGGGTGTCCATACTCGGTCCCCAGCCACCACTATATTTCCCGGTATCGCCTCCGCCTTCAACAAGCACGGGTCCCACAACATTACGCGTCCCCTCCCCAGTGCACTTACTGGGAAGGACCACCTAATCACAAACACGTGGACAGGTGAATGTGGCCAGGGACGGTACGGAGCCAGTCCACAACTTTTTTTTGCTGAGAGTTGTATTTAGCTCGGTGATAGGACTGGCATAGAGGGAAACCGTATGTACCCTGCGTGTCATTTCTCCCAGAAAGTCCTCTAAAGCTTCTTGCACTTGAAATGTGGCCTGAACATTACTGCTGGTACTTTTCTGTGGGAATTTGCTTGCCTCCTACCAGCCTGGAATATTTCCAGCAAACTATGGTACAACGCCATGGTATTAGCACTGCCCCCAGTATACCAGTAGTGTTATGCACACGCCCGGACTGACTGGCATGTGCGTGATTAGTGATCCCACTGTGCCATGAACCAGAAAGTGCCTGGAGGGGCGTAACTAAGTATCAACCTGATCCGACCCAGGTCGCACGACGGCTACGACGCCGTGCACCAGGGAGGAACCGAGCAGAGGGACCAGTTGCCACTCCAGGTCAGACCCCGGACACGGCTGTTGACCCACACCGGGGAATACAGAAACAGGCAGGTTAGAGCACAGGCTGGGTAGGGTCCAGTACAGATTGGGAGACGGGTTCAGAGCCGCAGATGCGGTAATCAAGCAGAGTATAGCGAAACCGCAGGTGCGGTGGACAAGACTCAGCAGAGCGAAACCGCAGGTGCGGTGGACAAGGCTGAGCAGAGCGAATCTGCAGGTGCGGTGGACAGGGCTGAGCAGAGCGAAACAGCAGGTGCGGTGGACAGGGCTGAGCAGAGCAAAACCGCAGGTGCGGTGGACAGGGCTGAGCAGAGCGAAACTGCAGGTGCGGTGGACAAGGCTAAGCAGAGCGAAACTGCAGGTGCGGTGGACAGGGCTGAGCAGAGCGAAACAGCAGGTGCGGTGGACAGGGCTGAGCAGAGCAAAACCGCAGGTGCGGTGGACAGGGCTGAGCAGAGCGAAACCGCAGGTGCGGTGGACAAGGCTGAGCAGAGCGAAACCGCAGGTGCGGTGGACAAGGCAGAGCAGAGCGAAACCGCAGGTGCGGTGGACAAGGCAGAGCAGAGTGAAACCGCAGATGCGGTGAACAAGGCTGAGCAGAGCGAAACCGCAGGTGCGGTGGACAAGGCTGAGCAGAGCGAAACCGCAGGTGCGGTGGACAAGGCTGAGCAGAGCGAAACCGCAGGTGCGGTGGACAAGGCAGAGCGGGCAGGAACCGCCGAAGCGGTAAGTAAGGCAGGACAGAGATAAACCGCCGGGGCGGTAAGCAAGGCAGAGCAGGGGGGAAACCGCCGAAGCGGTGAGCAAAGACAGAGCAGAGGGGACAGGGCTCTGTTCAAACGGAACAGACTGGAAGGGAAAGGCAGAACCAGATACAAACGAGGTACTTGCAAAGAAGTAACGAGTGGACTCCAAACTCACAAAAGGAAGTACAGCAACAACGAGTAGGAGTTAGGTGCAGGTTCAGACTCTGCAGAAAAAGGGAAGGTACAGACATAGGGAAAAACAGGTAACAGGCTAGGAGAGTGTTCAGACAGGAACTGAGTCTGGGTATGCGGCCCCCAGAATGGCGGACAAACAGGCTAGAAGACACAGATGACAGGTCTGGGTATGTGGCCCCCAGAAGGCAGGACGAACAGGCTAGGAGCGTGTTCAGACAGGCCTGGGAATACAGCCTCCAGGAAGGCGGACAGGCAGGAAAAACAGAACGGGACCTGGCACATCAGAGGCTAGGAGCTCTCTGAGGGTAAGAGTTGCTCAGGCACCAGCTTCAAGGTGGAGCTGGTTTAAATATCTAGTGACAGAAAGCAATAGGCTGGGGACGCATTAGGGGTGTGCCCACAGCAGCTACAAGAAACAGGAAGTAACCGGGCCGCCGCCCTAAGCAGTCAGAACACAGACAAGCAGACAGCATGAATAGAAGCCAGGCTAGCAGACTGGACTGAAGATCAAGTTTGCGATCTTGCATACTGGGAGATGGTGCACTATGCAAGCCCACCACCAGGTATGTTACAGTACCCCCCCTCTTTACGCCCCCTCTTCTTCAAGCCTGCAAGAGTGTTCCGCAGAGAATTTGGAGGCCAATCCTTCTCTTGAAGAGGATTACCTCTTCTGTCCACTAGAGGAAGCGAAACTGGTCTCATCATCTTGGTAACTAGGATGCTTCCTCCCATCAAGCCATCCTCAGCAACAGATGAAGTGGGTGAAGTACCAGGAACTGCACACAGGAAAGTCTCTCTCCATTTATTATTAGATAGCACCCCGGTGGATTCAGGAAACAACTGGAGGTCCTCTGCCTGGTTGGAGGGGTGCAGAGACTTGGGGGTAACCATCGCCATGACGTATACTTTGCCAAGCTTACTGGATGTAGTGGGCAGTGTACCACGTACAGGGTGTAGGAAAGTCTCTCTTCCTTTGTAATCAGGTAGCACCCCGGAGGATTCAGGAGACAACTGGAGGTCCTCCGCCAGGTTGAAGGGGTGCAGAGACTCGGGGATAACCACAGCTTTGGAGTACACTTTGTCAAGCTCACTGGATGAAGTGGGCGAGGTATCAGGTACAGGGTGTAGGAAAGTCTCACTCCAATTGTTACCAGGTAGCACCCCAGGGAATTCAGGAGACAACTGGAGGTCCTCCGCCTGGTTGGAGGGATGCAGAGACTCGGGGTAACCACTGCTTCGGGGTACACCTGGTCAAGCTCACTGGATGAAGTGGGCGAGGTATCAGGTACAAGGAGTAGGAAAGTCTCTCTCCATTTGTTATCAGGTAGCACCCCGGAGGATTCAGGAGGCAACTGGAGGTCCTCCGCCTAGTTGGAGGGGTGCAGAGACTTGGGGGTATCCACCGCCTTGATGGACGTAAGACCAGATTTACTAGAGATGGAGGGTCCTTGCTTTGGGACCATCTTCAATCTGGTTTCAGAGATGACCTGTCTGTGAGGCGGGGCGGTACCTGAAGCCAGATCATTGGTACAATCGTCTAGACTGTGTGGGGACATTGCCTCCACTTCTCTTTCTTCGGAGACTTCAGCGCACAGCGAGTCAGCGACTAGTAGATCTGGTGAAGAAGAAGTAGACATTGCTGACTGTCCTGAAGATATGGGGACTGGACACCCCTTATACCTTAGCAGTCCCCCAGGATACACCATACAAGGTCTCCAGACCTGGGTGGGCACTAGATCTCTCGGCTCTGGACGACTTGTGGGTAAACCAGTCAGCACCTGAAATGAAAGCTTCTTCAAGTGTAATGCTCCAATCGGGAGCTTAATTTGTGCAGACATCTTTTGACTGTTTCTGAGTAGGGCTCGTCCTTCCCCTGACAATGTCCAAACCGGCTTCTGGAGTTTTCGGACGGGAATCAAGCATAGATTCTTCAAGGCTTTATGACCGAAACTTCCGGTTAATCCGAGGCTTTCACTTGCCACGGAGACAGTCATGGTTATCTGTGGAGCGGAAACACTAACGCCAAGGGCAGCCTCTCCTACAGGCCTAATGTCTTGGGGTTCTCCAACCTTCGCTGGACAAAGACCGTCAGGGGGTCCCAAACAACCGCAGCGGGACAGCAATCCGATTTTGTGACTGAGTTCCGGCCTCTGCTTTGCCTGCCGAACATGGTCAACCTTCATGGATTCAGTGCGGGTAGCTGCTTCTACAGGCTGGGGAACAGGAGGTCTTTGGGAGGACAGAACCTGGCGTGATGGCTTGCCTCTACGCCTTGCACGTCTGGACTGATTCTTGAGGTTGGGAAGAGAAGTATTCTGTGGAGCATAGTCATCCTGTGAGGATTCTGGGTGGGCAGCAGTCTCTTCAGGCTGGAGAACTGGTGAGTTACCCACACACATTACCCATCGGGGCTGCTCCGGGATATTGGGAAGGGAAGCTTTAGCAGAGGCTTCAGGATTGGGGTCATCGAAGACCACTAGAAAGGCCACCAGGAAGGCCTGCAGGTCAAAGACGATAGGATCCCATGCTTCCCATAGGGGGGTGATCCATTTCAAGGCATCACCCGCTAGGTAGGACATCATAAATGCCACTTTAACCTGATCGGTAGGAAAATAGTGAGGATAGAACTTGAAATGCAGCATGCATTGCTCCACAAACGCACGACTTCGTTTTGGATCCCTGTAGTACCGTGGCGGATCCGCAGGAACGAGTGCTGATAACTCCATTGGGGCTGGTACGTAAATCGCCTGGACATCAGCTTGAGAAAAATTTTTTTTTTCCTGATGCACGTATTCGCTGGACACGGATTCAAAATGTCTCTGAGAGCGAAGGGCCGTGGGGCTCAACGGGAACCATGGTCTGAGCAAACTGTTATGCACACGCCCGGACTGACTGGTGTGTGCGTGATTAGTGATCCCACTGTGCCATGAACCGGAGAGTGCCTGGAGGGGTGTAACTAAGTATCAACCCGATCTGACCCAGGTCGCACGACGGCTACGACGCCGTGCACCAAGGAGGAACCGAGCAGAGGGACCAGGTGCCACTCCAGGTCAGACCCCGGACACGGCTGTTGACCCACACCGGGGAATACAGAAACAGGCAGGTTAGAGCACAGGCTGGGTAGGGTCCAGTACAGATTGGGAGACGGGTTCAGAGCCGCAGATGCGGTAATCAAGCAGAGTATAGCGAAACCGCAGGTGCGGTGGACAAGACTGAGCAGAGCGAAACCGCAGGTGCGGTGGACAAGGCTGAGCAGAGCGAATCTGCAGGTGCGGTGGACAAGGCTGAGCAGAGCGAATCTGCAGGTGCGGTGGACAAGGCTGAGCAGAGCGAAACCGCAGGTGCGGTGGACAGGACTGAGCAGAGCGAAACCGCAGGTGCGGTGGACAGGGCTGAGCAGAGCGAAACCGCAGGTGCGGTGGACAGGGCTGAGCAGAGCGAAACCACAGGTGCGGTGGACAGGGCTGAGCGGAGCGAAACCGCAGGTGCGGTGGACAGGGCTGAGCGGAGCGAAACCGCAGGTGCGGTGGACAGGGCTGAGCAGAGCGTAACCGCAGGTGCGGTGGACAGGGCTGAGCAGAGCGTAACCGCAGGTGCGGTGGACAGGGCTGAGCAGAGCGAAACCGCAGGTGCGGTGGACAGGGCTGAGCAGAGCGAAACCGCAGGTGCGGTGCACAGGGCTGAGCAGAGCGAAACCGCAGGTGCAGTGGACAAGGCTGAGCAGAGCGAAACCGCAGGTGTGGTGGACAAGGCTGAGCAGAGCGAAACCGCAGGTGCGGTGCACAGGGCTGAGCAGAGCGAAACCGCAGGTGCAGTGGACAAGGCTGAGCAGAGCGAAACCGCAGGTGTGGTGGACAAGGCTGAGCAGAGCGAAACCGCAGATGCGGTGGACAAGGCTGAGCAGAGTGAAACCGCAGGTGCAGTGCACAGGGCTGAGAAGAGCGAAACCGCAGGTGCGGTGCACAGGGCTGAGCAGAGCGAAACCGCAGGTGCGGTGCACAGGGCTGAGCAGAGCGAAACCGCAGGTGCGGTGGACAGGGCTGAGCAGAGCGAAACCGCAGGTGCGGTGGACAGGGCTGAGCAGAGCGAAACCACAGGTGCGGTGGACAGGGCTGAGCAGAGCGAAACCGCAGGTGCGGTGCACAGGGCTGAGCAGAGCGAAACCGCAGGTGCGGTGGACAAGGCTGAGCAGAGCGAAACCGCAGGTGTGGTGGACAAGGCTGAGCAGAGCGAAACCGCAGATGCGGTGGACAAGGCTGAGCAGAGTGAAACCGCAGGTGCAGTGCACAGGGCTGAGAAGAGCGAAACCGCAGGTGCGGTGCACAGGGCTGAGCAGAGCGAAACCGCAGGTGTGGTGGACAAGGCTGAGCAGAGCGAAACCGCAGGTGCGGTGGACAAGGCTGAGCAGAGCGAAACCGCAGATGCGGTGGACAAGGCTGAGCAGAGTGAAACCGCAGGTGCGGTGGACAAGGCAGAGCGGGCAGGAACCGCCGAAGCGGTAAGTAAGGCAGGGCAGAGATAAACCGCCGGGGCAGTAAGCAAGGCAGAGCAGGGGGGAAACCGCCGAAGCGGTGAGCAAAGACAGAGCAGAGGGGACAGGGCTCTGTTCACACGGAACAGATTGGAAGGGAAAGGCAGAACCAGATACACACACGAGATACTTGCAAAGAAGTAGCGAGTGGACTCCAAACTCACAAACGGAAGTACAGCGACAACGAGTAGGAGTTAGGTGCAGGTTCAGACTCTGCAGAAAAATGGAAGGTACAGACATATAGAAAAACAGGTAACAGGCTAGGAGAGTATTCAGACAGGAACTGAGTGTTAAGACAGGAACTGACACCGCAGCGAGATACAGGAGTGAGTCTGGTTATGCGGCCCCCAGAATGGCGGACAAACAGGCTAGAAGACACAGATAACAGGTCTGGGTATGCGGCCCCCAGAAGACAGGACGAACAGGCTAGGAGCGTGTTCAGATAGGCCTGAGAATACAGCCTCCAGGAAGGCGGACAGGCAGGAAAAACAGAACGGGACCTGGCACATCAGAGGCTAGGAGCTCTCTAAGGGTAAGAGTTGCTCAGGCACCAGCTTCAAGGTGGAGCTGGTTTAAATATCAAGTGACAGACAGCAATAGGCTGGGGACGCATTAGGGGTGTGCCCACAGCAGCTACGAAAAACAGGAAGTAACCGGGCCGCCGCCCTAAGCAGTCAGAACACAGACAAGTAGACAGCATGAATAGAAGCCAGGCTAGCAGACTGGACTGAAGATCAAGTTTGCGATCTTGCATAGTGGGAGATGGTGCACTATGCAAGCCCGCCACCAGGTATGTTACAAGTAGTGAAGACATCCCCAATTTCCTTCTCAGGAATTTTATTTGGTAGACTGAGTGGCTGCCCAAATACATTTTCTCACAAAGGAGCTGAAGATAGAGTGGCAGTAGGTGCAAGTTTCTCCAGCCTGTTAGATATTAGAGGGTGAATGGCAGCACATTGGATCAGTAGTTAGCACTGAAGCCATGCAGCGCTGGGATAGTGGGTTCAAATCCCAGCAAGGACAACATCTGCAAGGACTTTGTATGTTCTCCCCGTGTTTGCGTGTGTTTACTCCTCAGTAAAAAAGCAGCCATAGAGTGTCCAAGAACCTTCCCACACACTTTTCTTAGCCAGGACTGCTTCTCGGCAGGGGTGGATGGTCCCACCAGAGAATCCTCTGGTGTGCCTTGGCTTCTACCTCAGGAGAGTTCATGATAGCGCTAACTTTGCAGCTGCTATGGGGCTCTTGAGCGGGTGAGATAGGTTAGCCCTCAGAATCAAATCCTCTGGTGGGCACAATGTTTTTCAATCTGAAACAGCTTCTCAGTGGGAGTTGTATTTCACCACAGCCATATTCTTTAGCTCGGTTTAAGGACTGGCATAGAGGGAAACCGTATCTTCTCCGGCTGTCATTTCTCCGTAACCAGGTTCTGCCCATTGTCACACATGGGCATGCCTGGCTGTATGTTCAGCGGTGAGAGCCACAGATCAGGCTGCTGTGTTACAGCTTTCAACAACTCTGCAGTGCTGGGCGGTTTGTCAATTAAGCATTAAGCATGTTATCTTCAGCACAGCCTGTTTCCGCTTGGCCAAGGCAGTGCTGTCAGCTTGTGACTGATGTGACCATTTCGGAGATGGAGGAGGAGGTGCATGAGCTGAACAATGTGATTACATTGAGGTTAAATTGGTGACGCTGTTTTTTATACTAAAGAAATATCCTATTGTTTTGGGGGTTTTTTTGCGTTATTTTTTAAGACAAATGCATTCACCGGGAAATGTCATTTTAACATCTTACAACCTTATCTGGCAATGTGGTGTGTGACACATCATCAGACACATCCTGTTTTATTTATTATGGAGGGACTCTGAAAGTCATAAAGCCTATTTTTACAGGGACATCAGACGGCCCTTACTATTCTTAAAAGGCCAGCAGTCGGCCGTAGCTATTGTTAGACAGCCATCAGCCGGCTATGCTTTGTTGTTCCCATTATTAACAAGTGGGTCTCCCATACTGTTATTGCGTATCCAGTGACTGCAAGGGCTGCCAAAAATTTGGACGCAACCCAATACCCCTTTGAAGAGACATAGAGGAGGGTCTCAGTAAAAAAAAATGTTCCCATTATAAAGGAGTGGGTCTCCTATTGTGGTAATGCCCATGCTGTGACTGCAAGGGCTGCCAAAATTTGGGAAAAAAAACACTAAGAATTTAAAGACACACAGAGCAGGGCCACAGTAACAAGGTACGACATGTTCCCGTTAGAAAAGAGAGGGTCTGCTATACAGTTATAGGGTATCCAGTGAGTCCAACGGCTGACCAATTTAAGGAAAAACCCCACTAATAATTTAAAGACACATAGAGCAGGGCCACAGTAACAAGGTACGACATGTTCCCATTAGAAAGGAGAGGGTCTGCTATACAGTTATAGGGTATGCAGTGAGTCCAACGGCTGACCAATTTTAGGAAAAACCCCACTAATAATTTAAAGACACACAGAGCAGGGCCACAGTGACAAGGTACGACATATTCCCATTAGAAAGGAGAGGGTCTGCTATATAATTATAGGGTATGCAGTGAGTCCAACGGCTGACCAATTTTAGGAAAAACCCACCTAAGAATTAAAAAAAACACAGAGCAGGGCCACAGTAACAAGTATGACATGTTCCCATTAGAAAGGACAGGGTCAGCTATATAATTATAGGGTAGGCAGTGAGTCCAACGGCTGACCAATTTTAGGAAAAACCCCACTAAGAAATTAAAGACACATAAAGCAGGGCCACAGTAACGACAAATTCCCATTAGAAAGGAGAGAGTCTCCCATAGTGTTTGCCTATGCAGTGAATGCAAGGGCTGCCAAAAATTTGAAGGCACTTCAATGCCCCTTGGAAGAGATGTGGAGGAGGGCCTCATAAAAAAATGTTCCCATTAGAAAAGAGCGGGCCTCCTATACTTGTAATGCACATGCACTAAGTGTATGGGCTGACAAACATTTACCCCTGGGGGGTATACATGAACATACTGTATAAAAAAAATTTTTCACGGGCATCATAAACACCCTTTAAAAAAATGATGTGGGTGTTGCATCACGGACCACGGTCACCCTAGTGATATGGTGGTGGAGGATGAGGAGAAGGAGGAGGACAAGAGAAAATAGACAAAATCAGGAAGCGTATACCCATGTGTGGGTGTGAAAAGGTGCATGGGAATACACCTCCCAAGAAAAGACACTGGATTTGAGTTTATGTTACGCTGCTATCATTTGGTGGTGTTGAGAAGTCTGGCCCAATCCAGCCATTGTTCATTTTTATAAGAGTCAGTCTGTCAGCATTTTCATTTGACAGGCGGATGCGCTTATCAGTTATAATTCCACCAGCGGCACTAAAAACCCGCTCTGATAAAACGCTGGCGGCAGGGCAGGCCAGGACCTCCAAGGCATAGAGAGCCAGTTAATTCCACGTATCCAGCTTGGATACCCAATAATTATAAGGCACAGAGGAATCACGGAGGACATTGGTACGCGGCAAGGTACTCCCTCAGCATCTTCCCAAACTTTGCACTCCTTGTGAGAGTACCCTGTGCCTCAGGGCCTGTGCGATGGGAGGGTCTGAGAAAACTCTACCAGAACTTTGACAGTGTTCCCCTGCCTCTGCCGGATTGAAGTTGTGTCTCTCTCACCTGTACTCCTTGGTTGTCCAACGAAGTGTGCCCTCTGCCGCCAGCGTTTTCAGATGGGAATTTTTTTAATAGTTCCGCCTCAGGAATAAGAGATATAAAGTTCTCCTTGTAGCGTGAATCTAGAAGTGTCACCAACCAGTAATGACTGTCATCCAAAATTTTGAGAACGCGAGGGTCATGGGAAAGTCAGCGTAACATAAACTCAGCCATGCGTCCCAGACTACTAACAGGCAAGACTTCCGTGTCCTCACCAGGAGGATGACTGACCATGCTCTCCTCCTCCTCCTCCTCTCTGTCCTCTGGCCATCCACGCTGAACAGACGGTATGACAGCTGTGCAGGTAGTACCATCTATAGTGCATAAAAACTAGCTGTCCTTCCTCCTACTCCTCCTCTTCCTCATTGTCACCCAATCCACGTTGGGATGAGATGAGGCTTGGCTGTGTGTAATCACCCTGTATGGTTCCTTGCTCCATCTCATCGTGCTCCGCCTGCAATGCATCCTCTTTGATTGTGAGCAGAGAGCGTTTCAGAAGACAGAGAAGCGGGATGGTGACGCTCCATCTTGGTGGAGTCCTCAAAGCTTTGGAGGATGGTACATATTTCTGACTTCCATGTCCACTCCTGAGGTCTTATGTGTGGAGTCTGAATTGAATACCGACGGCCTTGTTGATGTTGGTACTCAACAACTGCCCTCTTCTGCTCACAAATCCTTTCCAACATCTGCAGTGTAGAGTTCCAATGCGTGGGGACATCACACACCAGTCTGTGAGCCGGAAGCTGCAAACGCTGCTGAAACACTGCAAGGGCGGCGGAAGCTGTATCTGACTTTCTAAAATGGGCACACAGGTGGCGTACTTTAATAAGCAGATCCGGCAGCTCCGGGTAGGATTTGAGAAACCGCTGAACCACGAGGTTAAGCACATGGGCCAGGTATGGTACGTGTGTGAGCTCGCCTCGCCTCAGAGCCACCACCAGGTTCTGGCCATTGTCACACACGACCATGCCTGGCTGTAGGTTCATCGGTGTGAGCCACAGATCTGCCTGCTTTTTCAGAGCTGTCCACAACTCTTCAGCATTGTGCGGTTTTTCACCTAAGCATATTAGCTTCAGCAAAGCCTGTTGCCACTTGGCCGAGGCAGTGCTGCAGTGCTTCCAGCTTGTGACTGATGTGGTCATTTCGGAGATGGAGGCTGAAGAGGAGGAGGAGGCTGAGGAGGATGAGGTGCAGGAGCTGTAGATTGTGGAGGCAACCCTGATTGACCTAGGGCCCGCAATCCTTGGTGTCGGGAGGACGTGTTGCGTCCCAAGGTCCGACTGGGTCCTGGCTTCCACTATGTTAACCCAGTGTGCCGTCAGCGAGATGTACTGTCCCTGCCCACAAGCACTTGTCCACGTGTCCGTGGTTAGGTGGACTTTACCGGTAACTGCGTTGTTGAGAGCACGGCTAATGTTTTGGGACACTTGCTTGTGTAATGCGGGGATGGCACACCGGGAGAAATGTGGCGGCTGGGGACTGAGTACTGAGGGACGGCCGCCGCCATCAGGTTGTGGAATGCTTCTGTCTCCACAAGCCTAAAAGGCAACATTTTGAGCGCAAGCAGTCGTGAAATGTGAGAATTTAGTAGTGTGGCCTGTGGGGCGTTGGCTGCATATTTGCGCTTGCGTTCAAAGGACTAGGGTATGGACAATTGAACGCTGCGCTGGGACAAGGACATGGACGTGCTTCCTGATACTGCTACTTGAGAGTGTGCAATGGCAGGTGCAGGGCAGGAGGCGTCTTCGCATGCACCATGGATGGGGGATTGGCTTGCATGCACAACAGTGGAAGAAGCAATGGTGCCACCCGCAGACACTGTTCCTGGACCCTGGGGTTCGGCCCACAAAGTCGGGTGCTTTGCTGCCATGTGCCTGATCATGCGGTGGTGGTCAGGCTGGTCGTTTTGCCACCCCTGCTGATACTGGCCTGGCAGGTGGTGCAAATGGCCTTTTTGGGGTTATCGGCAAAGTCTTTAAAAAACAACCAGACTCGGGAAGACCTAACAGTTGTACTGGCAACTTACTTCTTGTTGGTGTTACGGGAAACGGTTGCCTGCCTTCTGTCTGCGGCCACCACACTGCTTCTTCCTACCTGTTGGGGTGATCTGCCTCCCTACCACTGTGTGAAGCTGTCCTCGCTCTGCATGTCCTCCTGCCAGGTTGGGTCAGTTACTATATCATCCACCACCTCGTCTTCCACTTCCGCACCCTGGTCCTCCTCCTGACTTTCTGGCAATTGTGTCTCTTCATCGTCCACCTCTTGTGACACTTTCCCACTGTCGCCTTCGTGTGACCGTGGCTGCTTAAATATTTGGGCATCGCTACATGCGATCTCCTCTTGCCCCGCTTCAAGTGGACCGGGCGAGAGGCCCGAAGCTATAAATGGAAAAGTGAACAGCTCTTCAGAGTGTCTAAGTGTGGGATCAGTTGTCTCCGGGGACTCGGCATGGTGGGAGGAAGGAGGATCAGGGTGAGGAATATGCGGTCCAGACTCACGGCTACTGAGACTTGACCGTGTGGAAGACAGGGTGGTGGTGGTGGCAGCTAAGTGACTGGAAGCATTATCCGGTATCCAACCAACAACCTTTTGACACTGCTCTGGGTTCAATAGTGGTGTGCTGCGGTCCCCTAGAAATTGGGACAGGAAGGTCAGGCGAGAAGATGTGGGTGTTTGTTGTGGCACAATTTCGGCTTGCCCACGGCCTTGTCCTCGGCCTCTGCATGCACAATTACCAGCACGTCCAGTTAACCGTCCCTTGCGACGTGCCTTGCCCATTTTAAATGGAGGATGTAACGGGTCTGGGAGGCGGAACCTCTGAGCTACTATACAAGGGGGCGGTCCTTGTAAGGGAGCGGGTGGCGACCAGGGAAGACGGGCAGGAAGTCACAGCAGGTGACCGGGACAGTCTCTGAGTGAACGGGCTGGAGGTCACGGCAAGTGACCGGGGCAGTCTCTGGATGAACGGGCTGATGGTCACGGCAAGTGACCGGGGCAGTCTCTGAATGAACGGGCAGATGGTCACGGCAAGTGACCGGGGCAGTCTCTAGATGAACGGGCAGATGGTCACGGCAAGTGACCGGGGCAGTCTCTAGGTAAAGGGTTGGTACGACCTGTGGCGGCTGATGATAGACGTGAGCTCCCAGGTGAGCAGGCGAGAGTCTCTGGATGAACGGGTGGTCACAGCATGTGACGGCGGAGCCTCCAGGAAGACCAACAGACAGGCGGCAGATGAGCGCTCCCAGGTGAGCGGGCAGAAGTCTCTGGACAGGCGGGTGGTCACAGCACGTGACGGCAGAGCCTCCAGGTAGGCTAGCAGACAGGCAGCAGATGAGCGCTCCCAGGTGAGCGGGCAAGCTGGTCCATAGACAGACTGACAGGAGTTGGAAGGCAGACCGTCGGACCTCAGGCAAGCAGGCAGGTGGCTGATGTGCGCTCCCAGGTGAGCGGGCAGGCTGGTCCTTAGACAGACTGACAGGAGTGGTAAGGCAGACCGTCGGACCTCAGACTAGCAGGCAGGTAGCAGATAATCAGGCAGGAATCTGGCAGGTAACTGGCAGGTAACTGGCAACGGGACCTGAGGGCTGAAGCAGAGTAGTGAACAGTGCAACAACATTGCTCGGGCACCTCCATTTTGGAGGAGGTGCCTTATATATGGTGAAGTCCTCCGGCCATTGGCCGGGGACTCCTTAGGACGGCGCGCGCGGCCCCTTTAAGAGGGAGGGAGAGCGCGCGCGCGCGCCCTAAGCACAGTGGCCGGGAAGGAGCGCGCGCTGCCAGCAGAGCGGGAGGAGGACGCCGGGTACGGAGCAGAGAGGTGAGGGGAACAGCGTCCCTGCCTAGCAGGAGGCAGGGACGCCGACGCTACAGTACCCCCCCCTTTAGGCCCCCCCTTTTTTAGGCCAGACAGAAATTTAGCTAGGATAAGAGGGGCATGGATGTTCTCCCGGGGCTCCCACGTTCTCTCCTCAGGACCAAACCCCTTCCAATCTACTAGAAAAAAGGTCTTTCCTCTTACCCTTTTGGTGGCAAGAATGTTCTCTACCTCAAACTCGTCCTCAGCAGAAACCGGAGCAGGAGGCGTACCTGTAGACTTGGAAAAAGAGTTAAGTACCACAGGTTTGAGGAGAGATACATGGAAGGAGTTAGGGATCCGTAAGTTGGCCGGGAGTTTCAATTTATAGGCCACCGGGTTGATCTGACGACCTCCAGAGGACCGATGAACCGAGGCCCTAACTTGTAAGAAGGTATCTTGAGTCGGACATATTTAGATGAGAGCCAGACTTTATCTCCAGGACGAAATTGTGGAGGATCCAGGCGTTTTTTGTCAGCGTGTCTTTTCATCCGTTCGGACGACTGAAGGAGTGCGGATCGGGTACTCTCCCAAATGGAGGAAAATTTGCTAACGAGAGATTCCGCAGCCGGGTTGTCCACAGAGGTGGAGACAGGAAAAGGAATCCGAGGATGCTGACCGAAGACTACAAAAAACGGGGATTTGGAGGAGGATTCGCTCTCGTGATTGTTATAGGAGAACTCGGCCCAAGGTAGGAGATCCACCCAGTCAGAATGATGGGCATTAACGAAGTGCCGGAGGTAACTGGTCAGGTTCTGATTGATCCGCTCCACTTGACCATTGGACTGTGGGTGGTAAGCGGAAGAGAAGTCCAGGGTGACGTCTAGCAGTTTACAAGTGGCTCTCCAGAAACGTGAGGTGAACTGTACCCCACGATCCGACACGATGTGGAGGGGCAGGCCATGAAGACGGAAGATGTGGCGGATAAAGTCTTTAGCCAGCTCGGGTGCAGACGGGAGACCTGGCAGGGGAATAAAGTGAGCCATCTTGGAAAAGCGGTCAGCGACCACCCAAATGACCGTACAACCGGCAGAGACGGGGAGATCAGTTATGAAGTCCATAGCAATATGCTGCCAGGGGGCAGCAGGCACAGGAAGCGGAAGAAAGCGACCGGCTGGCAGGTGTCTCGGGACTTTGTTGCGGGCGCAGGACACACAGGCAGAAACAAAGTCTATTACGTCCTTGTGCAGGGTAGGCCACCAGTAGTGCCGGGCAATAAGCTGGAGGGTCTTTTTCTGACCGGCGTGGCCAGCTAGTTTAGACGAGTGACCCCAGTGTAGGATCTTCTCACGATCAGGTACTGATACGAACGTCTTACCGGGAGGGAGACGATTTAGACTCACGGGAGCCACCTGCATTACTCTGGCGGGATCGATGATATGTTTAGGTTCTTCCTCGAGATCGGACACCAGAAAGGATCGGGACAAGGCATCTGCTTTTTTTGTCAGCCGGGCGAAAATGAAGAACAAAATCAAAGCGAGCAAAAAACAAGGACCACCGGGCTTGGCGCGGGTTAAGTCTCTGGGCATGCTGGAGGTAAGCCAAGTTCTTGTGGTCAGTGTAAATTATTACCGGGTGAAGAGCCCCCTCGAGCAGGTAATGCCACTCCTCCAATGCCAGCTTGATGGCCAATAACTCTCGGTCTCCTATGGAATAGTTGCGCTCAGAAGAGGAGAAGAGTTTGGAGAAGAAGCCACAAGTTACCATTCTCCCGGAAGATGATTTTTGAGTAAGTACCGCTCCGGCTCCAGAGGAGGAGGCGTCAACTTCCAGGAAGAACTGCTTGTTGCCTTCCGGGCGATGCAGCATCGGGGCGGAAGAGAAGGCCTGTTTTAGGGAAAGAAAGGCCTCCTCTGCTTCGGGCGGCCACTCTTTGGGATTAGTACCCTTACGGGTGAGCGCGGAAATTGGGGCAGTCCGGGAAGAGAAGTGTGGTATGAAGAGGCGGTAGTAGTTGGCGAAGCCCAGGAATCGCTGAATGGCCTTCAACCCCTCCGGTCGAGGCCATTTCTCGATGGCAGACAGTTTCTCTGGATCCATTCGTAGGCCGGTCTGAGAAATAATGTAGCCCAAAAACGGAAGCGAGGTCTGCTCAAAGAGGCACTTCTCGTATTTAGCGAAGAGGTGATTCTGCCTGAGCCTGAGCAGGACCTGACGAACGTCCCTCCGGTGAGTCTGGAGATCCGGAGAGAAGACCAAGATGTCGTCCAGGTACACCACTACGCAGGAGTAGAGAAGGTCCCGGAAGATGTCATTGACCAACTCTTGAAAGACGGCAGGAGCGTTACAGAGACCAAAGGGCATTACCAGATATTCATAGTGGCCGTCTCGGGTGTTGAATGCCGTCTTCCATTCATCCCCCTGACGGATACGAACCAGGTTGTACGCCCCACGGAGGTCCAGTTTGGTGAAGATTCTAGCCCCCCTCAGACGATTAAATAACTCCGGAATGAGCGGAAGGGGGTACTTATTCTTCACCGTGATCTGGTTAAGGCCTCTATAGTCTATACAGGGACGGAGAGAGCCGTCCTTCTTTTTGACGAAAAAGAAGCCTGCTCCCGCCGGGGAGGTAGATTTCCGGATGAATCCCCTGGCCAGATTCTCCTCAATATATTCGGACATCGACCGGGTCTCAGCAGCGGATAATGGATAAATACGCCCACGGGGAGGAGTAGTACCAGTGAACAGGTCGATAGGGCAGTCGTATGGTCTATGAGGGGGTAGTGTCTCTGCTTCCTTTTTATTAAAGACATCAGCATAAGACCAATAAGGAATCGGAAGTCCAGGTAGATTAGCTGGGGTAGGAGAAGGATGGACGGGAACCAGACAGGTCTTATGGCAGTCCTGTCCCCAGCGAAGGACTTCTCCGGTCTGCCAGTCAAGCACGGGTGCATGTCTCTGGAGCCAAGGTAGGCCTAGCAAGAGGGCGTGAGAGAGTCCAGGCAGAACATGAAAGGAGATACTCTCAGAATGCAGCATTCCCACCTGCAGAGTAATGGATTCGGTGATGAGTTGGATGGGACGTGGTAAGAGGCCCCCATCCACGGCAGCAACAGACAAGGGTACAGCCAGAGGTTTGGTGGGGATGCGGTATTTCTCTACCAGGGACTGTGAAATAAGATTCCCGGCTGCTCCAGAGTCAAGTTGGGCTAGTTCGAAATAACGGTTCTCCCCACAGACGATTGAGACTGACAGCAGCAGAGATGGAGAGGATTTATTCTTTTCTAGGTCGACCTCTCTGAGCGAACCTAGACACAGGCGTTTCCCGACCTCTCCGGGCAGGCACGGATCTGGTGCTCCTTACTGCCACAGTAGAAGCAGCTCCCCTCAGCACGGCGTAAGTCCTGACGGGTTTTGACCATCTTGGTCTGGTCGACCTGCATAGGCTCAGGAGAGTGTACCTGGGTAGAGACGGAGGGAGTGACGGGTTTCTGAAAAGTAGGAGCTAGACGTGGTAACCTCCTCTCACGGGTAACCTCTCTGGCACGCTCCTGGAACCGTAGGTCAATCCGGGTGGCAAGAGTTATTAGGTCATCGAGAGTGGTAGGAATGTCCCGACCGGCAAGTTCATCTTTAATACGGCCGGACAGGCCCTCCCAGAAGACGGATACCAGAGCGTCGTTATCCCAGGCCAGCTCCGAGGCAAGGGTACGGAACCGTATGGCATATTGGCCCACGGTGAGACTTCCCTGACGGAGGCGTAGCAGTGATGATGCGGATGAGGTCTTCCGTCCGGGTTCGTCGAAGACTTTCCGGAAAGTCGTGAGAAAAGCAGGCAAGTTGGACACCAGGGGGTCTCCTCTCTCCCATAGAGGATTTAGCAAGGCCAGGGCCTCCCCGGTGAGATGGGACATGATGAATGCAATTTTGGCCCGGTCGGCGTTAAACTGGTGGGACAATAGTTCAAAGTGCAGGGTGCACTGATTTATGAAGCCCCGAGCCTGGGCGGAGTCGCCTCCGAAGCGAGGAGGTGCAGAAAGCCGGGGTCCAGGGTAGGATACCATGGTATTAGTGGGCAGCGGAGCTGCCGGATTGCGAGACATGGCACTGGCGGAGGTTGCTGGTGGAGCAGTCAGAGTGTCCAGGCGAGTATTGACATTCCGCAGGTGACCCAGGATGGACTCCTGTTGGGACCTTTGACGGGACAGTTCATGACACAGGTCCGAGAGCGAGGGAGCTTGGGTGCCACCGGGTTCCATGGCCCGAGCAAACTGTAACGGGTCTGGGAGGCGGAACCTCTGAGCTACTATACAAGGGGGCGGTCCTTGTAAGGGAGCGGGTGGCGACCAGGGAAGACGGGCAGGAAGTCACAGCAGGTGACCGGGACAGTCTCTGAGTGAACGGGCTGGAGGTCACGGCAAGTGACCGGGGCAGTCTCTGGATGAACGGGCTGATGGTCACGGCAAGTGACCGGGGCAGTCTCTGAATGAACGGGCAGATGGTCACGGCAAGTGACCGGGGCAGTCTCTAGGTAAAGGGTTGGTACGACCTGTGGCGGCTGATGATAGACGTGAGCTCCCAGGTGAGCAGGCGAGAGTCTCTGGATGAACGGGTGGTCACAGCATGTGACGGCGGAGCCTCCAGGAAGACCAACAGACAGGCGGCAGATGAGCGCTCCCAGGTGAGTGGGCAGAAGTCTCTGGACAGGCGGGTGGTCACAGCACGTGACGGCAGAGCCTCCAGGTAGGCTAGCAGACAGGCAGCAGATGAGCGCTCCCAGGTGAGCGGGCAAGCTGGTCCATAGACAGACTGACAGGAGTTGGAAGGCAGACCGTCGGACCTCAGGCAAGCAGGCAGGTGGCTGATGTGCGCTCCCAGGTGAGCGGGCAGGCTGGTCCTTAGACAGACTGACAGGAGTGGTAAGGCAGACCGTCGGACCTCAGACTAGCAGGCAGGTAGCAGATAATCAGGCAGGAATCTGGCAGGTAACTGGCAACGGGACCTGAGGGCTGAAGCAGAGTAGTGAACAGTGCAACAACATTGCTCGGGCACCTCCATTTTGGAGGAGGTGCCTTATATATGGTGAAGTCCTCCGGCCATTGGCCGGGGACTCCTTAGGACGGCCAGCAGAGCGGGAGGAGGCGCCGGGCACGGAGCAGAGAGGTGAGGGGAACAGCGTCCCTGCCTAGCAGGAGGCAGGGACGCCGACGCTACAGTGGACAGTATCTTCCACGCTCACAACAAATGACTGACTTTGGAGCGAACTTATATGTGATCCGTGAGATAGAGAAAACAGAGTTTTAAATACCTGGCCTGTAGGTAAGTAGTTTAAACAGCAAACTGGTGTGAATTGCTTCACTGACACACTAAAGGAAATTTTTAATGGAAGGCAGAAATGGCAGTATTTTTTGACAACTTATATGTGATCCTTTTGACGGAGAAAACACAGTTTTAAATAGCTGGATTTCTAGCGCTCTAATATGGAAAGGACCTGGCTGTATTCTGCAGTGCCAATAAGCAAATGACGCAGGAAAAACGGTGTTCTCTGGATTGCTTTTTAAGCAAATAATGAGGATTAAGATCCAAAGAAAAGTATTCCTGGCCCCTGAGACCTGGGCCTCTGTATAGAAATATCTAACAGCAGCAGAAGGCAGAATTGGAATGGAGCCTCTTGTGCTATATGCACTGCAGTCTGCTATATACACTGCCTGCCTATACACCCTGCCTGCCTGATATATCTGCAGATGGATTAGTCCTCAGAAGGACTGTTTGTTAAGATGGATATGTGTAATGTACGGTTTTTCTCCCTACACTACCTAATACACAAGCAAATCTGTCCCTGACGCAGCAGCACCTCTCCCAAAACAAGCAAATGGCGCAGAAAAACGGTGTTCTCTGGATTGCTTTTTAAGCAAATAATGAGGATTAAGATCCAAAGAAAAGTATTCCTGGCCCCTGAGACCTGGGCCTTTGTCTGGAAATGCCTAGCAGCAGCAGAAGGCAGAATTGGAATGGAGCCTCTTGTGCTATATGCACTTCCGTCTGCTATATACACTGCCTGCCTGATATCTCTGCAGATGGATTTGTCCTCAGAAGGACTGTTTGTTAAGATGGATATGTGTAATGTACGTTTTTTCTCCCTACACTACCTAATACACGATATAGACCTGATGACGCTGTGCGGCCAGGCAATCACTGTAATGCCACAATCAACATGGCTACGGCATTACAGTGCATGGCAGGCAATCCCTGCATGTTCATTGGCTCTCTAAAGAGCGCCAAACATGCAGGGAGGGGACCCGAGTTCCCGCCCGAGCAACCCGGAAATACTCGCCGAGCGCTGAGCATCTCGAGCAGTGAGATGCTCGGGCGAGCACTGAGCAGTAGCGAGCATGCTCGCTCATCACTACTCCTGACATGTGCGCAAACCTCATCATCAACTACAAAAAGCCTCCGACTGCTGTGCTTGCCAACAAGGGTTTTGCCACCAAGTATTAAGTGTTGTTTGCCAGAGGGATCAAATACTTATCTCTCACTGCAAAATACAAAAAAACGCTCAACATCAAATCTGCTATGTGGGCACATAGCCTAAGGCATAATGTGTTACCAATGGTTTTCTTGGTGACTGTGGTCCCAGCTGCGTTTAGATCATTAGCAAGTTCCCCCCGTGTAGATTTAGGCTGATCTCTCACCTTCCTCATGATCAAGGATACCCCACGAGGT
Organism: Phyllobates terribilis; assembly: GCF_046119375.1. Classification (NCBI taxonomy): domain Eukaryota; kingdom Metazoa; phylum Chordata; class Amphibia; order Anura; family Dendrobatidae; genus Phyllobates; species Phyllobates terribilis. The sequence goes on from NW_027362768.1 coordinate 172,253,848, forward strand.
GAGATTTTGCATGGTGACCCAGATCGATGTCGATTGACAGTCATTTTGTATTTCTTCCATTTTCTTACTATTACACCAACAGTTGTCTCCTTCTTGCCCAGCGTCTTACTTATGGTTTTGTAGCCCATTCCAGCTTTGTGCAGGTCTATGATCTTGTCCCTGACATCCTTAGAAAGCTCTTTGGTCTTGCCCATGTTGTAGAGGTTAGAGTCTGACTCATTAATTGAGTCTGTGGACAGGAGTCTTTTATCCAGGTAACTATGTAAGACAGCTGTCTTTAATGCAGGTAACAAGTTGATTAGGAGCATCTAACTGGTCTGTAGGAGCCAGAACTCATAATGGTTTGTAGGCGATCAAATACTTATTTCTCACTGCAAAATGCAAAAAAAATTATCTAATTTATACAATGTGATTTTCTTGATTTTTTTTGGGGGGGATATTCTATCTCTCAATGTTAAAATTAACCTACCCTTAAAATTATAGACTGTTCATGTCTTTGTCAGTGGGCAAACTTACAAAAACAGCAAGGGATCAAATACTTATTTCCTTCACTGTATGCCACAATGACCCTCTAATAGAAATAAATTGGAATTATGGCATCGGCAGAATTGAAGATTGAAAACATTTGCACTTATTAAATTGGACAAAAATCTGTATTGTGAAATTTGGATCCCGGAAGATGTCACAGCTGTAGTCATCATTCCACGCAATCCTCTTTTGGTAACTCATGCATTTGCTCTTAAAGGGAATCTATCAGAATGAATTTACTACGGAAACTATTGGTATGTCTGTATAGGTGCTAATACAATAATAAAAAGGATACTTGTTTTTTGTAGCAATCCAATGTAGTAGTGTTGAGATATTAAGCTTTGAATACACATGCAAATTAGCCAGAAACTGCATTGGGGCAGGCCATGTACTCTGCATTCATTGCCACACCCTCAGTGCATTCCCAAGCTTGATTTCTCTGGCACATTGTCTATAACAAGAAACATCATTATTGTTGTACTATCACTAATACAGACATTTTAATTAGCAAAATTGTCCTTTTTTTTATGAAATCCCCAGCAGGTATAGACCATCTATTTCTACAAGTGAGATTATATGAATGGAAATTGGAAACCAATAGAAAAGGGGCGTCCAAGTATGAGAAAAGCAACTCCAAAAAATGTATATTTCTTGTTAATTTTTTTATTATTTAAAGTGAAAAAAATATTCTATGAATTACAATAAAGTAATGTCAGTTTTTACATTTCGAAAAGAAAAAAAATGACCGCTTTGTAAAAACTTCTGAAAGAGTTTTGCAAACACTTGAATGAATACATATAGAGCTGCCGCCGCACTCCTTCTCTCATTAGTCAACGTCTCCTTTTTCCATAATAATTCAATTAGTCATTTTCTGTTGTGGATGATTCACTTCTTGCCAAATAACCTCCGATTATTTCCTAATCTGACCTATTATTAGCCAAATTGAAAATGCAGAAGGAAAAAAATACAGAAGTGGTGACCTCTTACTACATTGGCATCGATGTGGGAACAGCCAGCATTCGTGCAGCGTTGGTGGACCAGTCCGGGATGGTGGTTGACCAGGTGGAAGAAGCTCTGAATATATGGGAACCTCAGGCGGACCACTATGAGCAGTCATCCAATAACATATGGAAAGCGTGTTGTGCTGTTACCAGGGTAGGTCCAGCGTCATCCCTGGTATAAAAAAAAAGTTAAAGTTTAACATTTAAAAAAAAATGTTGGAAAAGCTAGCTACTTCCTGCTCTACTGATACGATCAATGGACTTTCCGTTTTTTTTTATGTTTTTCCAAAGCCATATTGGTTCTCATTCCTGCCGGTAGAAAGTATTTCAGGTAGTGCTCCACGAGTAAAAATATGCAAATTAGCTCTTCTCCAGCAGGAAGAAAGCTATATCTCTAGTGCCACCTATTGAAGGTAACTAGGCTGTAACTCAATGTATGACTACTAAAATTCCTTCTTATATATTAAGACTCTGCTATGGTTCAGACATGGACTTAAAAGTTAGCTACCTCCAATAGTTGGAAGTAAATTAATGATTTTATTCCTTCTGGAGAAGAGCTAATTCGCATTAAAAAAAATAAAATATATATATATATATATATATCCCTATAGGCTACAGGCAGAGTCTCACCTAAGCATGGTTTTAATAAGGTCAGATGCATGAGACAATGTAGCCAGGGAGAGATGACAAAGGAAAAGACAGGAGCTCCTGGGTGACCAGGTGACAAAAGTAGCTACTCCATGTGAGCTAATATGGCTGCTGATGGTCATGATCTGGTTCTCATTGCAGAAACTTATGGCAGGATTTGGGTCATAGCACCGCCTCTGCACCTCGTACAGTTATACCCCTGTACAAGGATTTTAGAAGAGGATATACCTTGGTATCCTGTAATTTGCCCCTTATTTAGGGTATTTGAGACATTTTCTTATTTAAAGGGGCCTGTCAAGTTCTCTGCACATCAACCTCGCCATTTGACCTCTTCTCCCCTCTGACCCCATTAATGTCCAACTTCCCCTGAGAAACTGCAGTAAACTAGAAGGGGGATCACTTTGAACTTATGGCGGAGGCCTGGGATAATATAGAAGGCTTGTCACTAAGTAAGATGGGTTTGATGGGACTTAACAAGATAATTGGCCTCATTAGTGTAATTGTTTTCTAGCAGTCGACCAAAATGGCCTTCTTGATGATAGAAATGTTTTCCTAGCTGGTTCCTGCTGGTTATACTGGAATCCTGCACTTCAACATAGTGATAACCACACTCCCTTCATAGGCTTCATATCCAACATGTCTGGGCCTGCGTGCAGTCTTTGGATATATTCAGCCATTTCCAATTTTCTTTGCAGATGTCAGTCTTCACTAAATCATTCTATTTATGAATCAGGTAGATCAGGATGAACAGCGTTTGAAAATCCTGAGTGGAAAACTGTCTTTAAAATATAAAATGACTGCATTGATGTGAAAGATTATTATAGGACTAAAAAACATGTCCGTTTCTTAAAAACAAGACAAAAAAAACAACAGCACTGCACCTACAGGTCGTGTTTGGTATTACAGCTCAGCTCTTTTGAAGTAGCTGCAATACCAAATACAACCTGTAGGTAAGTGTGGCACTCTTTTGGGAAGAAAGCAGCCATGTGTTTGCAACTTTATACTTCCCCTTTAAGCAATGCTACAATTTTTGAGGTCTCAAGTACTGGAACTTTGTAGTTTTATATTTTGTGTGCAATCATTCTTTTAGCCACTAGAGGGCTGCAAGTATAGAGGGGGGGTGGGAGGGGGGCATAATGTCAGCTAATAATAATACTAATAATTATGATGTCCGTTTTATAACATGTATATTTTAGAGGTTTTTTAATTATTCTTTTTAAGTATTGTGTTAAAAGATGAGCAACCTGTCTATAGAATCTCCACTTTATATTATTATAATTGAACATGTTCTATTCTAAATATATACAAATAATAATGTATAATTAACCCTTTTCAGTGCAGAACATTTATAATAAAGGTCTCTGCTCCTGTTGAATTATTCATGGTGTCGGCGGTAGACCGGTCAGGTCTCTGCTCGCTGCTTCGATCGTTGTGTTCAATCATTAATGAGTTGTGCCAGGATTAAGCCGTGTATACAGCAGGAGCCCAAGATTAAGCCATGTATATAGGCCAGGAGGCCGATGTTACATATTATAGGGCCATGCACTGGTCAGGACTGGCCATACAGCCGATCCATGGATGTCTTTGCCTTAACAAAATAGACTTTTTCTACTATAGGGTGTGAAAAGAGTCTAAAATAAAATGTAGCAAATGATATATACACTGTAGCTGTTGCATGACTGCATCTTCCAGCATGCTTTAGTGTAGTTTGGAATACTGGGAAGTGTATTTCATTGGTTACATTTGTCTGGAGGAAGTAGCTAACTTCTTCTCTTATCTGGAGAAATTCATATATTTGCAGCCTGGGACATAACTGCAGAAAGAGAATGATACGACATCAAATATATGAGGAATGTAGCTGGTAGGTAGATTATACTGACACTATAAGGCTATGTTCACACATCATGTTTTTTTCAACATTCTTTTACTGCAGTAAAACCTGATTTCTTGCCAGGAGGTTGTTCAGGATTTTTGTTGCTGTTTTCTTGCTTTTTTGCTTTTTTTTTTGGTGCGTTTTTGGTGTGTTTTTTTCACTGTCCTTTTGTCTCTGTTATGCATGTACATAAAGTTCAGTGAAAAACAAAAATCTCATTCTGGTTTAGACACAAAAAATGCTGAAAAGTCAGACACCTGCGTTTTTGGTGCGGTTTTTCACCACTTATTACTTCCAATGCGTGAAAAAAAACACTGACAAAAAGAAAAAAGCGCTGAAAGAAGTGACATGCTCTATTCTGCAAAAAAAACCATGCAAAGCATAAAATACTGATCAAAAAAAAACCATGATGTGTGCATGAGATTTCTGGAATCTGATAGACTTTGCTGGTACTGCAAAACGCAGCTGAAAATTTACATAAAAAAATGCATCAAAAAACGCTGAAAAAACCATGATGTGTGAACACGGCCTAAAACAGAACAGAACGTAATAACGGAAGTCTTGCTATAATAATATTAAAAAGTCATTATTCACTTTGTTGTTGTGTTGCAGAAAGTCGCCCAGTCGGTAGGAAGCGGTCAGATCCGTGGCCTTGGATTTGATGCCACCTGCTCCCTTGTGGTTCTGGATAAGCAGTTCCAACCATTAGCAGTGAATGCAGAAGGTAACATAAAACCATAATAGAACATTTCTATAGTCTGGCACAGATCGTCCTGACATCCCACTGCTCATGCAATCTCCTGAAAGTAATTTTAGCGTTATTAATTTTAACCCAGTGTTATCTGGAATTTTCATGGCTCAGAGATGGATGTGGACATAAAATCCTGCATTTCCATTGGGGGCAATGAGCTAAGAAGAACGGATCTGCGTTTTTTTTTTCCAGAAACAGCACCACCCATATTGATGGTTGGGTCTGGTATTGCAGCTCAGCCTTATCTTATATAGTAGGTTGGAGACAAAACCAAAGTACCCTCTATATGTTAGACAGGCACTAAATTTCAAGATGTCCGCATCCTAGTGCAAGCGTTGCAATGATGTCACTGCTCTGTGCCAGCTCGCTCTCTGTGTGTTGGATGAAGAGGAGACTGCCAGATTGGTGTCGGGAAGTGAATTTTTCCTCAATGATGTAAATTGGCCTATACCGCATGGTTTTTTTTTGCCTTCCCCTGGATCAACGCTGCGGAATAGCTGCAGTGCACAAGAAATAGGCTGAACTGGATGGACGCTTGTCTTTTTTCAACCTTATAAACTATGTAACTATGTAACTATGCTTGGCTTAGGTGAGTTTAGACTTTATTTTTTGCAGAGGGTGGCATCATTTACTCTAGATAGGGCACTCAGTGGGCATTATTACTTTTTCATGAGTAACTAAAGGGGGCACTCAAGGGGAATAGTGTTTAAAGTGGCATTTGGGGGAATTATTTGTATTAAGGGGGCATTAAGTTGGCATTATTACTTAGCAATACTTGCTTTGTCCCAGAGGCTGGTAATCCTCGGTACACCACTGTACTGTAACATACGATAAGAACTGAAATTATATTTGTGCTGAATGCTGTCAAGACTGTATACAATTGTACCAAACCCTCAGCTGTGGGAAGTTTCAATTCAGATTTGCAGAACAAAAATTCTCTCAATCGCTTACCGCAATTGGAGATCTTGAAATTGGTGACAACTTGAAATGCAAAGAGTGATAGAAAGTTTCAAAACTTTTTATTATGCTTTGATTAAACTTTATTTACACAAATCCTAAGTATCGCTTTCCTGCTGGAGTCTTATAATAATTTGTAATATCGTATTACATGGAAATATGTATTTTCTGAGAGCGCAATTAAAAGTCATTACTGTTACTGGTAAGATGATCTCCTCACCCTGAACATCTGGCCGTCTAGGCGTCTGTGTTGTCTTCAGATAGGCACGGAGGTGATGAAACATCTTGAAGAATGAGGTGTTGTATCAGGTCTATCTAAATACACTGAACATCTCTATCTATCATAGTGATAAATTGACGTCTTGTCAGTACAGTGAACAGACTGCATTGATTGGGGGTCACTGGAAGCAGCTACGGTACCTGGAGTTTCCACCCACCACCTAATCTGTGGAGTTTTTATGCAGGATGAGAACATTATTTTTATTGCTGCAATGTATCTAAACTGAAAAAAAGCAACTTTGCCAGTAGTCTCCAATAAAAGAAATTGCACACCGTTTTGGGTCTACAGCTGTTGTGCAAATTTATATGTCTCCATAGTAACAGACAACAAACAGACCCACGTGATCCCATAGACATACTTCCTACTGTCTTTGCACAACTTCCTACTAATGTAGCAAAAGTAAAGTGTGTTCGGCAGAAGGAGGGGTCAGACGGAAGAGAGTATGGCTGCACAATCACTGCTGAGGGATTGTTTGTTGTCTGTTACTTTGGAGACATGAGTCTGAGTCACAAAATAGTAGTATTAACTGAATAATATTTACAATGTTGCTTTTTTTTTGCACTGGAGCAATAAAGTAAATGGATGCGAAGGTGAGCACAGTCTAGAACTGTGACAGCTGGAGGCCAACTGCTAATGAGGCGGCAGCTGTATACCTTGCTCTTTTACCTGCCCCTCTAGTTATCACCATTATGGCTCGTGCACATGACCATATTTTCGGTCCGAGTGCTATCCGTTAAAAAAGGATCTCACTCGAACCAGTGCTATGTCCTAGGCCCCCTACTCTTCTCCTTGTATACTGCCCCTATTGGTCTAACCATCAGTAGATATGCTTTCCATTATCATCTTTATGCCGATGACACCCAACTATACACCTCTTCACCTGACATCACCCCCACTTTAATACAAAATACCAGAGATTGTCCGCTGTCTCTAACATCATGTCCTCCCTCTATCTGAAACTGGATGTCTCCAAAACTGAACTCCTTGTCTTTCCTCCCTCTACTAACCTACCAATACCCGACTTTTCAATTTCCTTGGGTGATGCCACCATAACTCCTAAGCAGCAAGCTCACAGTCTTGGAGTCATATTTGACACACAACTTTCATTTATTCCCCATATCCAATCACTCACTCGCTCAAGTCACCTGCCCCTTAAAAAATCTCCAAAATCCGACCTTTTCTCACCTTTGAAACTGCAAAAACTCTTACTGCTGCTCTTATTCATTCTCCTCTGGACTACTGCAACTCTCTCCTGATCAGTCTCCCTCTTACCAAACGTTCTCCTCTCCAATCCATCCTGAATGCAGTAGCCAGGGTTGTATTTCTGTCCAACCGCTTCACCGATTCCTCTACCATGTGCCAGTCATTGCACTGGTTACCCATTCGCTGCAAAGTCCAACATAAATGTATCACTCTCACACACAATGCACAAAGCTCTCCACAATTCTGCACCGCCCTACGTCTCCTCCCTCATTTCTGTCTATCTCCCTACCGGTGCCCTCCATTTTGAAACTGACCTAAGACTAACCTCCTCCATTATCCGAACTTTGCACATTCGTCTCCAAGACTTCACTCGTGCTGTGCTAGTCTACTGCAATGCACTACCCCAAATGATCCGATTAATATCTAGCCCCCATGGTTTTAAGCAAACTTTAAAAACATCTGTTTAGACAAACCTAGCATGTCAACTCACTAACCTAACTCTCCCCTGTTCTGTCCTTCTAAATATTATTCAGAAGTTGCTCCCTCCTATTCACCTTCCTCCACATCCTACATGCACCCAATAGCACACGATAACTGCACCTAGACAGATACTGGCTGATGACCGGATCATGCATCTTAATATGAAAACCCTTATTTATTATATTGACTGTACATAACAGCACGTTCTACCTATTGTGTCCCCCGATTTCCTAATAGATTTCAAGCTTGTAATCAGCAGCACCCTCACTCCTTCTGTAACTGCTGAACTATATGCTACTTTGTATTATTTTTATTAACTGTAAAGTGCTGCGGAATATGTTTGCGCTATAGAAATAAAAATTATTATTTTGTGCTGATGAATGATTTTTTCACTGACCAAATCGGAGTGTGAAAAAAATTGCAGCGTGCACGATTTTACTCCATAAATCAGATGAGACTCACCCATTGAAATCTATGGGAGTGAGAAAAAAATCGGATGCTCTACGAAGCCACAGTACGGCGTCCAATTTTTACGGATAGATTGCAATTCTGTAGCATACAAAACTGTAAATGGTCTTGTAAATAATTAACAGCTGCTGCTGTAAAAAAACGCATTGCACATGGATGACCCTTCGTACAAGGGAGGCAGTACAATTATATTTGGAATTACGTATCAAAGCGGTTGTGCTATATATGACATTTCTACACACTCAGTTTTCTATACTTTGTATTAACTGTTGGACAAATCACGTTATATAAAATCCTATTAGGACCTGGCTATATCATCTACGACAGGTGGTAAGTGCATGCATGCTGGAGAGGTTGCAGCGCCAGGATCCCGCAAGTGATGAAAATGGGGGTGAGAGATTTTCCATGCCAGAATGAAGCTGTCGTGATCATTCTGTATGTGACCACTACTCCTTTTACTGCCTGTAGGAATGGTGGTCGTACATGCGGACTACAGCTCCATTTATGAAAGGCCTTTTGGACACCCAATCTGAAAATCAATGGAATCCTAGAGATCGGTCCCCCAGCGATCAGACATTTATCATGTATCTTGTGGATAGGTGATGGTTATTATTTGTGTCCCCTTTAAAGTGACATTTTGGAAAACAATATCTATGTCATATTCATAGCATGTACCATACATTTCTGATACATGATAGAATGGCCACCAACCAGAAAAATCCTGGTCTTATCACGTCCAACAAACATGGAAGTGCGGAATGGCAGAATAAGAATCCAGGAGGTGCCGTTCAATAGATAATTCAAAGAATTATCGGAAGGGCTATGTCACCTTTCTATCCACAGACTATACCTGTTTAAGTGTCAGTCTTCACTGTACTTCTCGTACTCTTTTCATGAACAGGTAGGATCAGGATGAGCAATGCTATGTTCTTCCCAGACGAGGGGTTAATGTAGAGTAAAAAATGTTGGAATAAATCTAATTTCTATAGCAGTCAGTGCTACTTGTGTAACTACTATCTATGCAGGGGATTTATATCCTATTATTTATTTATTTTACGCACTGATATAGAGCCATTAATGCCACAGCGCTTTACAGACATTATCGGCATCACTGTCCCCATTGGGGCTCACAATCTAGATTCCCTATCAGGATGTCTTTGGAATGTGGGAGTAAACAGGAGAACACAGAGGAAACCCACACAAACACAAGGAGAACATACAAACTCCTTGCAGATGTTGTCCTTGGTTGTATTTGAACCCGGGACCTCAGCGCAGCATGGCAACAGTGCTAACTACTGAGCCACCATGTACAGTGCTAACCACTGAGCCACTGTGCTAATAACCTATTAGTGCATTACATTGTTCTTATAATTAGTTTCATAACCTGAACTTCTTATTTTACTAAGGTGACCATAACCGGAATGTGATTATGTGGATGGATCATCGGGCAGGATGTCAAGTAGAACGGATTAATAGAACCAAACATGATGTCTTACGTTATGTTGGAGGAGTGATGTCTGTTGAGATGCAGCCACCGAAGCTCCTCTGGCTGAAGGAAGTAAGTTTCTTAGGCTGGCTTCTTTTTATTTATTTTACTCACTTATATAGCGACATTGATTCCACAGCGCTTTACAGACATTATCACCACTGTTTCCAATGGGGCTCACAATATATATTCCCTATCAGTATGTCTTTGGAGTGTGTAAGGAAACCAGAGAACCCAGAGGAAACCCACGCAAACACGGGAAGAACATACAAACTCCTTGCAGATGTTGTCCTTGGTGGGATTTGAACCCCCCCGGCGCTGCAAAGTAACAGAGCTAACCACTGAGCTACCATACATTGCTAACCACTGAGCCACCATGCTGCTTATATCCTTACACGGAATGTATTATAGCTATGTTTCAGTATCTACTGATAGCAACTTTTAGGGGTGTGTGATTGAATGGGGAGGAACATTATTATCATTGCTCCACCCCTGAGGAATAGATCTAGGCCAAAGAGCATTAAGGTGCCGTTCCCAACACAGCAAGCTGTTAACTATCCATAGGATAGGTGATAACTTGCTATTCCCTGGGGGTCCCACTGATCTTGAGACTGAGGGTTCCTTACAATGAAGAAGTGGACAAGCATGTGTGCCATCACTCCATTCATTGCCTATAAGACTATAGACTATTATAAGATATAATGGCCATAGCTGAATACTGCTCTTGTCTATCAACAGCAGTTCCACAGACAGTAAAAAGAACAGCGAGTAACAAGTTCTCTACTATAATATTACCAGGTGATAATTTGCCAAATTAGGAGAACACTTTTAAAGGGGTCTTCTGGGAATAGAAACCAATGGCTTATTGGTGGACTTGAGCTGCCGTGCTTTAAAAAAAAAAAACATTCCAGGGACCACAATATTTTCTTCCTACTAACTTGGTTCCAGAGGTTGGGCCCACAACTATCATTATTGATTGCCTACATTAAGGATAGCCATTATTAGCCACCAATGTACGCTTATAGAAACCACCTAAAAAAAAAAGTAAGCAAAAAAACAAGACCAAAAACTTTCAGTTCCAAAATAGTTTACTGGTAGAAATGTATTCAAATATTAACAAAAACATTTTTAATTTAGTACAAAAAGTAGGGAAAAAAAAAAGAAATTCTTTTTTGGCAGACAATTTTTTTTATACATTTCAAATACATCCTTGTTGTGGTCGTCATTCCAAAAAGTTAACCAAAAGCAAAACTTTTTTTTTGTGTTCAGACCAACATTTTGTTGTATTTTTTTTTCTGTTTTTGGCCGCCGTTTCACGTTTGATCTCCTCGACTGTCATCTTAATGAAAGCCAAATGTGAAATAAGTGGCATCGGCTTCAAGCGGAGGACGTTGTCTCCTTAAAAACACAGTGAAATGCGTGGCAATAAGGTGCAGACTGGCTGAGGTCACGAGGAATAAAAACCTCAAGACGCACTTGACAGCCTCACGTTAATGGGGTGTAATTAACATTACTTGAAGAGGGTACATTTTCTTGAGAGGTGGATATCAATTGTGTAAGTCCATTTGCGCTCTCCATTACTTAGCCAGAATAAATCAGCTCCTTGCAGCCTTCTGTCTGAAAGTAGGGAAGATTTATGGCCCAAAAAAACGCGTGGTGAATAAGACTCATAGATTATGTGCCACTGCTGGACTGCTTTATATTACTGCGCTTATGAATATCCTTCCTATGTATCTTGGCTATTTTTCTTTGTGTTGTTTGACATTGGACACATTTTTGGCTACCGATAGACCACATGGTGATTATTTCTAGTAGAGATGACGGTCAACGTTGATTAATTGTCTCTTGCAAATCTGTCAAAAGTGGGGTAAATCTAAAAAGTTTGTTTATATGGGCAGATTTCTGCCTATAACCCGTCAATCGGTGCTCATTTAACCCTTTCATGCTGGGGCGAATGTTTAGGTTTTTGACCTTTAATTTTTTTTTTTTTTACCTTTTTCGTTCAGCAAAGCCGCATGAGGATTTCTTATTTGCGGGACGAGATGTACTTTTTATTTACATTATTAACTTTATCATGTGATGTACTGGAAAACAAAAAAATAAAAATAAAAACGCAATTTTGCTTTTGGTTCATTGTCCATTAAAAATGATCTGGTGTTGCCAGTACGATTAGGAAGATACCAGACTTGTAGTTTTTGTTTCGTGTTTTACTGCTTTTTAAAATTCTGAAGTTTTTTTTTTCTTTTAATTTTTCGGCTTTATTTTATCAGACTCATAACTTTTTTATTTTTGCATCGATGGAGCTGAATTTATTGGTAAAATGTTAGAGGACATACGACTTCTTGATTGCTTTTTATTACATGTTTTGGGGGTTAAGCGCGGCAACGAAAAGAAAATAACCCACAGCCATCAGTATAACACAGTCAGGGATGTATGGATGGGGGTAGCCCCTAATTTCACTCCAAACATTCCTTGGGTAGTTTAAGCCCTGTCTCCCAGGAACGCGCCGTCCCTCTCAATAATTTCCCATTCCATGCCAAAATACCCTTTTTTGGGGGTGCTTACATCTACCCCACTTCTTTTTGACCCAAGTATACCGGGAAATCATGGACATTAGGCAACTATACCTGTAGAAATACAATGGATGTCGGGAAGGGGTTAAATTCCCATTCATACCCGCAGATTAATGCCGCATCGGATCATTAATATGATAATTTTGTCCCCATACAGCATGCATCTTGTCGGCAGCACATTTCCTGTATATTTGGGAAGATGTGCTGTCAACAATGATGATGTAGTGGCCCTCATAGGCGATCTGAACCAGCGATCGGCTGTTTGGCGACATATGATTGGGAAAGAGCCCCCCTATTGCATCAATATTATACAACGTCATGACGTGTAGGACCCAAATGAGAATTGGGTCCCTCAAAGGCCATGTTGGAAGGTTTTGTGTAGACTTTATTCAAATATCATGAGTTTTTATCACAGATATTTCTTATGGCCTTTAGATAGGACAGTGCTAGATTGTATAGGGCCGAAATCGCTTTCCATTACAAATAAAAAGCTTTTGAGAATAAAGAGGAGATTTCTGCATACAGATGTGGGCCTCATATTAATACATGAAACTGTTTAGGTTACCCATAGCAACCAATCACAGTGCAGCTTTCATTTTTTAAACAGCTCTTATAAAATGAACACTGCCCTGTGATTGGTTGCTAAGGGCAACAAAGGCCTTGACAAGTGTCGAGGAGCTGAAATACAAAGGGCCTCTTTCATTATTTAAAACTCTCATTGCCCAAAACAATGGAAGAAAGTAGCAACGTTTTGTTGCAGTATCCAAAAATGATCCACTTTTCTAAGCTCCTGAATGGCTGCCATGTTTTATGATGCAGAAATACAGGAACAGGACTCGTGACACTGGTTTTCCAACCAGGTTTATCGTAACTAACAAACAGGGGTGTAACTATTATAGGTGAAGGGGTTGCAATCGCACCCGGGCCCTGGAGCCTAGCAGGGGCCCAAAAAGTCCCTTTGGCCCATTTGAAAAGACCATTACTATTAAAATCCTGCAATAATTGGGGGCCCCGTTGGAGCTTTTGCATTGGGGCCCACAAGCTTCAAGTTACGCCATTGGCAACAAACAAGAAAAACAATAACTGCAACCTCCAAACACTGGATGTTAATGACTACATAAGGAAACGGACGTCAAAGATGAAAAAAAAAAAGAGAATAAAGAAATGGAGTGACTAGACACACACCAAATAATAAAATATAAATAAATGTAAAGCTGGGTGACTGCCCTTATGGAGGATAGAGTGGAGCCATGTTTGTCACCCAGCTTTTCCAACTCAAGGACTTCTAGTCGGTGGTTTTCCATGGTGGGGGCTCTGCGGGGTACTCATGGATTAGTTCCCACATACGCTATTAATTTTACAGCTTCCTGAGCTGACACAGGAGAAATATTTCAGTTTTATGATAATATCATTCAGATCCATTTTCAGCAGTCATACGATACGCTTTGTGGCGAAATAAAATCTGTTTTGTGAAAGGCTGAACTTCTACCTCGTCTGCTGCGCTCCAGCTGGAAGCTCCCACATAACCGATAGCTCGGCCTGGCAGGGGAACACACAAAGCTTACAATTATGTTGGCTGCATCCCATTATCTATAGGACTCTGCAACGTCCATTATCATCATCTTCCCCTGTGTAATGGAAGAACATATAACAGCTCCTGCAGAAACACATGGACACAGGATAATGGCGGATAATGTCATGTTATCTCACACGCCTATATAGACATGACTGCCGGACACTCACTCCATCATCCTCCGGAGGACATGACAGCTGACCGGCCTTCTTCTGCTGCTGAAAACTGAACATCTGCTAATTGCTGTTCTCCAACTCGATCAGTCCTAAAACTGCTCATGACCCCTCCATAACTGCAGTATTTAAAGGGAATTTTTACCATCCTGTCAATTTAGGTCCAGACACTAATGGTTGAGAAGAGGACCAGGTTCACAGTCTGTGGTCGCTCATGTTCTTACTCCCCAAACTTCCCCCTTCATGTTTGTATGGAGCTTGTGCACTGGGCACAGTCATGGGGAACAGAGAAGAGTCTTCCCCAAACTATTCCCATAAAGCTGAAGCCACAATTATCCACAATATCTTGTCCTGAAAATTATGATTTCCCTTCACTGGAGCTGAGGGGCCGAGGCCGCCCCCTGATAACAAACCATAGCATTATCCTCCTCCACCATCTGTACAATGCGTTCGGGGTGTAACGTCTTCCTGGAATCACCAAACCCAGACTCCTCCATCAGATGCAGATAGAGAAGAATGATCCGTCACTGCATAGAACACGTCTCCTCCAGGGTCCAGTGGTGGCGGCTTTACACCACTCCATCCGACGCTCGGCATTGTGCTTGGTGATGTATGGCCGCATGCAGCTGCTCGACCATGAAGCTCCCGGCGGGGGCACAGTGTTTGTGATGATACCAGAGGAGGTCTGGACTCTGCAGTTATGGGGTCAGCAGAGCGGCGGTGACTTTTCTGACCTCAGCTTCTCAGCACTCGGCCCCCCACTCTCTAACGTTATGGGGTCTCCACTTCATGTCTGGGTTGCTGTGGTTCCTTCCACTTCTCAATAATATCACTCACAGGTGATGGGGGAAGATATAGGAGGCAGAAATGTCATGAACGGACTTGTTACTCCGATGGCTTCTATTACAGGACCTCGCTGGTATAAAAGAGTTTTTTACCACCTTCTGTTCTGTCACATGTTAGTAAAGGCAGACGGCATGGCGGGGGGCCCAGAGGTTATACACTGGAGGGAAATGGGTCTCGGATGTTATACACCGGGGGCCAATGAAGCTCTGATGTTGTACACCAGGGGCAATGGGGTCGAATGTTATACATCAAAAGTCAATGGGACTGAATGAGGAGCTGGAATTCAGTGATTAAGACGTGCGCCCCAATTCCTTTGTCAATATAATGTATTATTATGTTGATCAGAAAGCTCTGTTTTTCTGATACAGAGTTCCAAATCCCCTGCATAGATTTCAAGGTACAATACAGAATCTTGACTACTTGCAATCACCACTATGGGGAGCTCACTGTATACTGTGATATCATTGAATTAACTGTATAATCAGCATACAGTGAACTCTCTCTAGTGGTGAGTGCAGTGAGCCAAGATTTTATCATTGATATGTATGGCTATGCAGGTGATTTGGGGCGTTATATCAGACAAAATATCAAAATATTATTTTATATATATACATATATATATATATATATATATATATATATATATATATATATATATATATATATATATATATATATATATATATATATATATATATAATTATACTAATTAATGTGCACTGAATGATCAAGATTTAAGAAAAACAAAATCCTGTTTATGTGGGAGAATGATGAGAAAAGAAAATAAACAATGGTCATTCAATTTTAAAGGGAAGTTCCATTCTCAAAGGTCTAAAGGTGGAGCGCACATTTTATAGGCTCTTTTCTATAGGAGGGGCTTTTCCTGCAATGTGGCCCCCAGCTGTGTAAGGAATAACTTATGAGGAGTGGGGGGAAGGGAAATGAGTGACTACTGCACTGAGCTGATATGTCTGTTTTGTTCTCTATTCCAAGAATTTAGGTCAGGAATGCTGGGACAAGGCCGGACACTTCTTTGACCTACCAGATTATTTATCCTGGAAAGCAACCGGGGATCTCACCAGGTACGCTTGCATTGCTTTCTGATAATAATGTGAAAAAGTATTCTAAATTTTTATTTCATGAGTCTCATTGTGGAGCACAGTCTTCTCCTAGGAAGAGCTTCTTTTAGGCTTTTTTTGCCCCCTGCTGAGAAATGCTAAGGAGAGGAGTGGGGGAAGGGAAGTGACAACTGCCCTGAGCATATTACTACTGTGCAAAAGTGGTTGTCACTTTTCATATACTCTATATAGGGAAGCTGAACTTTAAAACAGCCCTGAGGGCTGACTACTAAATAAGTATTGAGACCTTCCTTTATTCTTCTGTGACATATTGATTTTGGAAAGTACTAACATTGTGGTAGATCAAAAGCTGGGGTGCTCCTGACGCGTCCCCTGGGCCTGTGCTGTGCAGGGGGATACCCGGAGCCGGATCGCTGGGGGTTGTAGTCTCAGTGTGGCGGTTACCCGGTCCGTGCCTAGGGCGGTCAAACCAGTGGCAGTCTTAAGTAATAACAATGTCCGACTACGCCACCCGTGGATTGCGGTCAGTGGGGACCGCCGCTGCGCTGCCGACCGCTGAGGCTGATGTTGTTTGCGCAGCCGAGTATGGGATAACTCCCCACGGGAGAAGTATTGCCTCAGGGCAGCTAATGTGGATGATGGGAGTGATGGTGTGAGCGTCCCAGTAGTAATGGTGCTGGTGCGGCGATGAAACACAGAGACGTGTGGTGCAGTTCAGGGTCTTTACTGATGGTATAAAGCAGACCCTCCCGGGAGTACTGGTTAGCAGTAGGGGCCTGGTCAGTCTGTGAGCAAGCAGGATCTCCCCTGGCCAGGTGGAGTTGTAGGCCTCCCCGACTATCTGCACTCTTTCCTGGCTACCTTGCTCTATGCAGGTAGAAGTAGCCCACGTCCCTGAGTACTCACCCGTATGGCCGGTGACTTGGGGCCTTCCGTTAGCCTCCGCTTCACGATGGCGATGCTGGTCCCTTGCTTGTGACCGTGCCTTCGGGTTTCTAAGGCCAGAGGACATGGAATTCCCTGCCGGTTGGATTCTGCTGCTGGACCTGGATGTCCCCACAGCCTCGGACTCCGTGTCTGGGTTTAGTGTCTTCAGCCAAGGCGAGCTTTCTAGCTTCCAGCCTCTGGCACTCGCTCCTGCTCCTACAGAGCTCCTGTTGTCACTTTCCCTGTGTCTGCTGTCCTCCAGACCTGACTGCGTCTCTGTCTGGGACTTCACTCCAGGCTCTGACTGCTCTGCTTGTTCTGCAGGCTCTGTCTGTCCTAATCCCGCCCCAGACCCAGTTTATAAGGGCAGATTCCTCCCCTCCCAGGTCTGGGTGGGCCGTGTTGCATGCTTAGGGCTCCTGACCAGAGAAACCTCCCACTTGCTCTCAGACATAATATTTCTATTACTGTGGTAACCAGACCCTTGGGGTGCCACATTCCCCCCTAGTAAATTTTAGTACTCCGGGACTAAACACATTTTTAAAGAAACATAAATGCAGGGTATAACAATAACACAATAACATATTTACAAGAAGCTTTAGTTCTTTAAAGGTCACGGCGTGTCCGCAACCGGGTGTCCATATCACCCAAGGTGAAGTTTGTGAAACAAGAGGGCGTCCATGTCACCCAAGGTGAAGCTTTAAGCGAAGTAGGGGACCTGTCCAAAGCAAACCCCTTGCGTTGGCCCTGGGCGTGGCTGCAAGGCTGAAGCTAGCTACTTTGGGCCGCAAGTAGGCCACGCCAGACAGGTTTTCTCTTCCGCGGCCGTCTTCGCAAGAGGCACCAAGGTGCAACTATCTACAAGAATTGTTCCGGTTATCCAGTGTCCATAACCTGTTAGTCCAAAGAACCCTGCAGGGTAACTGAGAAACATAATTAATAACAGGCAACAAACATAAACCATAAACATTTTCAAGAAACAGGTAAATTCACAGTGCATCACTTTAGATTTTCCAGCGAGCGGGCATCTGACCTTTAGTGACTCTAGTGCAGAGGTCCCCAACCGCCGGTCCGCGGACCAGGACCGGGCCGTTGGGGTTTTTCAGCCGGTCCGCGGCGCCGCTGACCAGGGCCGGCGTCAGCACCCGGGCAAATGCCGGGGCTCTGAGCAGGCAGAGGGGCCCACTGGCGGTCGCGCACCCCGCTGGGCTATGGGCGGAGGAGAGCGGTGTCAGCGCCCGCCCTTCTCCGCCGCTTGCTCAGGGCCCCGGCAGCCCGATACTTACCTCTCCCCGTGCCTCCGCAGATCAGCTGTCTTCCTGCTCTGCGCTCCCTGTGACGTCTCAGGTCAGAGGGCGCGGTGACGTCTTTACACCGCGCCCTCCCCTGAGCCGTCACAGGGAGCGCTGAGCGGGAAGAAACGACAACGCTGGAGTTCGGAGCCGAGCAGCGAGCGGCGGGCAGCAGGTAGCAGGTGAGGAGAAGGGAGGTGAGTATTTGATTTTTTTTTTTTTTTAATTTATGGAGGCATGGGGCAGTATAAAGAGGGGAGGGGGGGCATCCTGCTTGGGGCATTATAAAGAGGAGGGGTGACAGCCTGCATGGGGCATTATAAGGTGGGGAACAGCCTGCATGGGGCATTATAAAGAGGGGGGGATTCCTGCTTGGGGCATTATAATGAGGAGGGGTGACAGCCTGCATGGGGCATTATAAGGTGGGGACCAGCCTGCATGGGGCATTATAAAGAGGGGGGGATTCCTGCTTGGGGCATTATAATGAGGAGGGGTGACAGCCTGCATGGGGCATTATAAGGTGGGGACCAGCCTGCATGGGGCATTATAAGGTGGGGAACAGCCTGCACGGGGCATTATAAAGAGAGGGGGGGACATCCTGCATGGGGCATTATAAAGAGGAGGGGTGACAGCCTGCATGGGGCAGTATAAAGAGGAGGGGTGACAGCCTGCATGGGGCAGTATAAAGAGGAGGGGTGACAGCCTGCATGGGGCATTATAAAGAGGGGGGGCAGCCTGTATGGGGCACTATGTGGGGGGTAACAGCCTGCATGGAGCATTAAAAGGGGGGGGCCTGTATGGGGCATTATGTGGGGGGGAACAGCCTGCATGGAGCATTATAAGGGGGGGGGGCAGCCTGTATGGGGCATTATGTGGGGGTAACAGCCTGCATGGAGCATTAAAAGGGAGGGGCCTGTATGGGGCATTATGTGGGGGGTAACAGCCTGCATGGAGCATTATAAGGGGGGGACAGCCTGTATGGGGCATTATGTGGGGGGTAACAGCCTGCATGCAGCATTATATGGGGACCGGTATCCTGCATGGAGCATTATAAAGAGGAGGGGTGACAGCCTGCATGGGGCATTATAAAGAGGGGGGGTGACAGCCTGCATGGGGCAGTATAAAGAGGAGGGGTGACAGCCTGCATGGGGCAGTATAAAAAGGAGGGGTGACAGCCTGCATGGGGCATTATAAAGAGGGGGGGCAGCCTGTATGGGGCATTATGTGGGGGGTAACAGCCTGCATGGAGCATTAAAAGGGGGGGGCCTGTATGGGGCATTATGTGGGGGGGAACAGCCTGCATGGAGCATTATAAGGGGGGGGGGCAGCCTGTATGGGGCATTATGTGGGGGTAACAGCCTGCATGGAGCATTAAAAGGGAGGGGCCTGTATGGGGCTTTATGTGGGGGGTAACAGCCTGCATGGAGCATTATAAGGGGGAGACAGCCTGTATGGGGCATTATGTGGGGGGTAACAGCCTGCATGCAGCATTATATGGGGACCGGTATCCTGTATGGAGCGTTATATGGGGGCCAGTATCCTGTATGGAGCGTTATATGGGGGCCAGTATTCTGTATGGAGCCTTATATGGGGGCCAGTATTCCGTATGGGGTCTTATATGGGGGCCAGTATTCCGTATGGGGCCTTATATGGGGGCAAGTATTCCGTATGGGGCCTTATATGGGGGCAAGTATTCCGTATGGGGCCTTATATGGGGGCAAGTATTCCGTATGGGGCCTTATATGGAGGCCAGTATTCCGTATGAAGCGTTATATGGGGGCCAGTATTCCGTATGGGCGTTATATGGGGACCAGTATTCCGTATGGAGCCTTATATGGGGGCCACTATTCTGTGTGGAGCGATTCACCGGTTTCTGAGCTATTGTAGAATTTACAATAGATATCACTCATGAAGTGAAATCTTTGCATTGTACTATATATATATATTTCTCCGCCGTATCTCTGCATCATGAATCGTGGTATGTGTTAAAGGGGCCCACTGAGACTCTTTCGCCCGGGGCCCAGAAAAACCTGGAGCCGGCCCTGCCGCTGACAGCTAGCTCCGCGGCCCTGCGCCTGGTCAGAACTCGCTCTGTGTGGATTTATAATGTTTTCTGCCATAGCCGTGACAGCTCGCAGCTCCCGGCAGAGAACATTATGCAGGACGGGGTGGGGCGTCGTGCGGGTCTTAGTGACGCAGCCCTCCACAGCACAGCATGGTACCTGTTGTACGTCACGGGGCGGGTCTTAGTGACGCGGCCCTCCTGCACAGCATGGTGTGTTCCTGACGGGGTGGGGCGGCAGGCTCTCCTCACTGACACGCCCCCGGCAGAACATGTTATGTGGGGCGTGCTGGGGCAGCAGACTGGCTTCAGTGACGCGGCTCCCGGTACCGGTGTTCAGTGTGTAGCGCTGCTAAGCAGCAGCGCTGTATACACTGACGCTCAATGTACAATGCTGCTACTTAGCAGCGCTGTACACCGAGGTCCCGCCAGCATCCTCCCCATACAGCTCCACCCCTCCATAACCCCACCCCCATATGACCAAAGCCCCGCCCCCACCCCCACCGGGCCATGGAAAACTGGTCTTGCTTAAAGCCGGTCCCTGGTGCAAAAAACGTTGGGGACCTCTGCTCTAGTGGACCTACGGAGCTCACTAACTGGTCCTGCACTACAGGGTGTAGGAGGTGTTATGGGTAAGCTAGGCAGCTGTCTGCGTACTCTTTTTCTCACTAGGGGCACGGCAGGTTCACTACTAGCAGCGGGTTGATTCTCCTGTGCTGCTGGTATGGATTCTTCTGCCTCCTGGGCCGGCTGCTCTTCCAGCTCTACCTGATCTTCTGTAGGCACTTGAGGGGCTGGCTGGAGAAAGGTGAGGACGGGCACCACGATAGCGTTGTTTATTTGTGTCCAGGACCGGGGAAAGTCTCCGAGTACGGTGCTGATCATTTCCTCCTTTTCCTCTACGGGTTGAGGGTCTTCCTGATCTTCATCCGTGCTTTGCAACTTCTCGGGGCACTTTTTCAGGTGGTCTCTGGAGACAGTGGCTGTGGTCTCTCCTCCATCCTTGCTGATGACGTACACCTTTGGATTATTGTGGCTTGAGGGCAGTATGGTGTACGGGTCCTTTTCCCACTGATCGTCCAACTTATGGAGCCGCCTTTTCCTTTTCAAGACCTGCTCTCCAGGTACCAGGGGAACAGCGGGAGCATGTTGGTTATAAGTCCTCTCCTGCCTTTCTCTTGATTGACAGAGACATCGCTCGACGCTCTCCTGTACTTTCCAGTACTGCTGCTGCCGTTCTGTATCCCAGTCTGCCTCTGGTGAGGTGTCCTCGGGTGTCAGGACTCCCATATCCAGGTCAACAGGCAGCTTACCAGGTCTTGCTCGCATTAGGTAAGCCGGGGTACAGTTGGTGGAACCTACCGGGATGTGGTTATACAGGTCCACCAGATCGGGCAGTTTCTCAGGCCACAGACTGCGTTCTTCCAGGGGCAATGTGTTTAGCAGATCTATCACCACCTGGTTCATCTTCTCGCAGAGTCCATTGGTTTGGGGGTGATAGGGCGTTGTTCTTATCTTCTTGCAGCCATACAGGTTGCAGAACTCCTGGAAGACCTCCGCTTCGAAGGCTGGTCCTTGGTCCGTCAGCACTTGGTCCGGGTACCCGTGTGGGCGGCAGAAGTGCAGCTGGAAGGCTCTGGCTGCTGTCTGAGCCATCAGGTCTTTGACAGGGACCACCACCAGGAACCGGGAGTAGTGATCCACGATGGTTAGGGCGTAGACATACCCGCTTCTGCTTGGAGCCAGTTTAACATGGTCCAGAGCGACCAGTTCCAGCGGATGCCTGGTGATGACGGGCTGCAGGGGAGTCCTCTGGCTGGCACGGTCCCTTCTTCTTAGATTGCACGGGCCACAGTCTCTACACCACCTCTCAATGGCTCCTCTCATGCCTATCCAGTAGAACCGTTCACGCAGCAGGAACTCCAGCTTCTTCCATCCGAAGTGCCCTGCCCCGTTGTGGTAGGCCTCCAGCACCATAGCTGCGTCCCGTCTCGGTACCACCACCTGCCAGATCAGTTCATGTGTCCGGGAATTGACCATTCTGCGGCACAACTTCTCCTTGTAGAGAAACAGTCTGCTTTTCTCCGTCCACAGTTGCTTGGTCTCTTCCGGGGCGTCTGGGTCCAGGCGGGCGTCGGCCTGGGTCAGCATCTTCTTCACCAGATGGACTGCGGGGTCACTGTCTTGCGTCTCCGCCCAGTTGTAGTGGGGTAAGGGGTTGAACGTAGCGGATCGCTGGCCCCTCACACGGTGGGAATACTGGGTAATCCCATGACAGTGAAACGTTGGAAGTTCGATCTCTTCCAATTGTCTGGATCCTCCCCTTCGTCCGGTAGGTTTGGCATCCTGGACAGGGTGTCCGCGTTGGTATTGGAGCGTCCTGCCCGGTATTTGATTGTGAACTCAAAATTGGACAGGCGGGCCATCCATCTCTGCTCCAGGGCACCCAGTCTTGCAGTGTCCAGGTGTGTCAACGGGTTGTTGTCCGTGTACACGGTGAACCTGGAAGAGGCAAGGTAATGCTTAAAACGTTCGGTTACTGCCCACACCACTGCCAAGAACTCCAGCTTGAACGAGCTGTAATTCTCAGGGTTTCTTTCCGTGGGTCGCAGTTTTCGGCTGGCGTAAGCAATTACCCTTTCTCTCCCCTGCTGGATCTGGGACAGTACGGCTCCTAGCCCGATGTTGCTTGCGTCCGTGTGGAGGATAAAGGGCTGGCTGTAATCAGGGTACGCCAGGATTTCATCCCCCGTGAGGGCCATCTTCAGCTGGCGGAAGGACTCCTCTTCCAGCTTTTCCCATTTGAAGGGTGGCTTCTGGTTTTTGGCCTTCCTGGACTGGCCTATCAGGAGGTCCTGCATAGGAGCTGCCTTCTTGGTAAAACCGGGAATGAATCTTCAGTAGTAGCCTACCAACCCGAGGAACTGCCGCACTTCCTTTATGCTGGATGGTCTTGGCCAGTCCTTAATCACGGTGATCTTGTCAGGGTCGGGGGCTACTCCGTCAGCACTCACCACGTGTCCCAGGTTCTGTACCTTTGGCTTCAGTAGATGACACTTTGAGGGTTTTACCTTTAGGCCATAGTTTGCCAGGGCTTCAAACACCTCTGCCAGGTGTTCCAGATGGTCCTCATAGGTCTTGGAATAGACGATGACGTTGTCCAGGTATAATAGGACCGTCTCGAAGTTCCGGTGTCCCAGACAGCATTCCATCAACCGTTGGAAGGTTCCTGGTGCGTTGCAGAGCCCAAACGGCATACAGTTAAATTCGCTGAGTCCCATCGGGGTGGTGAATGCGGTTTTCTCCCGGTCCGCCTCTGCTACAGGAACCTGCCAGTACCCGCTAGTGAGATCCAAAGTAGAGAAGAAGTTAGCAGATTTTAAGGCAGCTAAGGACTCTTCTATCCTTGGTAACGGGTACGCATCTTTGTGTGTGATACGGTTGACCTTCCTGTAGTCTACACACATTCTCATGGTGTTGTCTTTCTTTTTCACTAAGACTAGTGGAGCTGCCCAGGGGCTACAGCTGTCCCTAATTACCCCAGCCTCCTTCATGTCTTTTAGCATCCCCTTGGCGTGTTGATAGTGTGCAGGGGGTACTGGTTGGTATCTCTCTTTTATGGTAGGATGGTCTCCCGTTGGGATGTGATGTTCTACCCCCTTTACTCGCCCAAAGTCTAGCGGGTGTTTGCTAAACACTCTCTCGTACTCCTGAACCACCCGATAGACTCCCTGCTTTTGGTGTGAGGGAGTGGAGTCAGTACCCAAATGCAGTTGCTGACACCAGTCCTCCATTGGTTTCTTAGAGCCGTTACCTTCCTCTGGTTGAGATGGAGGCAAGGGTTCCACGCCCTGTACAGATTTCTGGTTGATTGTGAACAATTTGGCTAGCGTGGCATACCGGGGCAGGTATACTTCTCTCTCCCCGATATTTATGATGCGGACGGGCACCCTCCCATGGCGTACATCGACCACCCCCCGTGCTGTCAAAATGGTGGGCCTACTGTCTGAGTAGACGGGTTCTACCATTGCTTGGTAGTCTCTACCTCTTAGACCAATAGCTGCCCGGCACCAAATCATCATCTCACTTTTCGGGGGCATGGCAATAGGGAACTGGTCACACATTCTCACGCTACCTATCTCACCACCAGATAGTTCCACCTGTTGCCGCTTCATCAGTGCCCGGATCTCTTTTTGGAAGACACTCTGCTGGCTGGAACTGGCGTTATTGGCAACCTGTTGCAAAATAAGAATCACCTCTGCAAGACAGTTTTCAATTACTTTAGGAGCTAGGGTTATTTTTGGGTGACTCTTGCGACGGTCAATGTCCACAATGATAAGTCCTTGTGCCGGCAGTTTAACTTTACCGACCTTGATGGTCACTTCCTTAAATCCTATCTGTTGCACGGGCTGACCATTGCTGGCGATAATGCTCAGGTCGTCATCTGGGTAGCGGGTTATGTCCGAGTCATTCCAGTACCGCTTGAAGAGCACGTACGGGATGGTGGTGACCTGTGACCCGGTGTCTAGTAGGGAACTCATAGGAATGCCATCCAGTACCACAGGCAAGACCGGACGTCCCCCTACGTATTTGTCACGCCAGTTCGATGGGCCTGATGATCTTATGCCTGGGGGTTGGCCCTCTACCCCAGGTTGTGCCCGTTTAAATGACAGTACCTTGCCATATGTCCGGGTTGATTGCAGCGGCGGCAGATGGGTCGTCCGTCCTCGTTGTATCTGTCGCTGGGTCTTCCTCTGGCCGGTGGGGTCCTCCTCAGTCAGCGCCACGGGACGTCCTCCGGTCCGGATGCCAGCTGGATCTTTCCTGGAGAAGAGACCTGTAAAGACTGCACAGTTCTGGTTAGCGCGGCAACGCTCTTAGTCAGCTCTTGGACCTGATGGTGCAGGTCTGTAGCCGGGTCATTGTTCAAAGCCTGCGCATCAGCTCCCACAGGCCCTGCAGACAAGGGCGCGCGTCCTGGTGATAAGTGATAGCAGGGCGCCTGTGGGTCACAGTGCCACCTGGTGCCGGTTCTCGGAGCACCTGGATGGCTCTGTCCTTGAACTGTGCAAAGTCCAGGTCAGGGTGCTGTAAGGCCATTGCCCGCAACTGGGTTCGGTGGGCATTGCACAGTAGACCCTCAATAAATTGTTCGGTCAACAGCTTGTCTTCATTTCCCACACTGTCAGGGTCTGCCTGTTTAATGGCTCTCAGGGCCTCTTGTAAGTTTAGAGCATAGTCCCTTATACTTTCATGTGCCCGTTGTTTGCACCCGTAAAATCTGAGTTTTATTTCAGCTGAGGTCCGGTTGTCAAATGTGTCTTTCAGACGGGCTAGTATCTCTCTGACAGTCCTCTTCTTCCCAGGTGACCAGGACTATACCTCCCTTTGGGCTGCCCCGATTAACTGGGCCACCAGGATGCTCACTTTTTGCTCTTCTGTGAGGGGGTATACCTGGAAGAGGCTATCAAGTCTTTCCCTAAAGTCACTCAGGGTATGTGACTCTCCTGAGTACTGGGGTAGTCAGGTTGCCCCCGGGATATAGGGCATGGTGAATGGCATGACCGCTGCAGCGGTTGCGCTGGCGGTGGCTGTGGCAGTTGAGCTCCCCTCGGTGTCCGACATCCTTCTTCCCCCCTAGTGGACCGTGGCCTACCTTGTGATGCTCTTCTTCCGTAGGCCGCGGCTCCGCAGTCGATCGTCGGGGTTGAGGACCTGGCGTCGCGCTCCGATGACGTCAGCATCGCTCTTCCTCCCTTCCAGGACCTTACGCAGCGTCGGAGCGTGGGGCGGAGCTTCGGATCTCGCGCGCTTTCGGCGTCCACGCCCCTCTTCTTCCCGCGCGGCGTCCTGAAGATGGCGTCCGATGGCGGGAAGCAGCTGCGGATGGCGGGAAGACGGCAGAAGACGGCGAGAAACGGTCCAAGATGGCGTCCGATGGCGGGAAACTTCACCACAGGTAAGTATAAAAGTCTTTTTTCAGGCACGCAGTACCCGGTGGTTGCGGGCACGAAATCCTGCCGACTACGCCAAAGTTGACGCGCCCCCTGGGCCTGTGCTGTGCAGGGGGATACCCGGAGCCGGATCACTGGGGGTTGTAGTCTCAGTGTGGCGGTGACCCGGTCCGTGCCCAGGGCGGTCAAACCAGTGGCAGTCTTAAGTAATAACAATGTCCGACTACGCCACCCGTGGATTGCGGTCAGTGGGGACCGCCGCTGCGCTGCCGACCGCTGAGGCTGATGTTGTTTGCGCAGCCGAGTATGGGATAACTCCCCACGGGAGAAGTATTGCCTCAGGGCAGCTAATGTGGATGATGGGAGTGATGGTGTGAGCGTCCCAGTAGTAATCGTGCTGGTGCGGCGATGAAACACAGAGACGTGTGGTGCAGTTCAGGGTCTTTACTGATGGTATAAAGCAGACCCTCCCGGGAGTACTGGTTAGCAGTAGGGGCCTGGTCAGTCTGTGAGCAAGCAGGATCTCCCCTGGCCAGGTGGAGTTGTAGGCCTCCCCGACTATCTGCACTCTTTCCTGGCTACCTTGCTCTATGCGGGTAGAAGTAGCCCACGTCCCTGAGTATACCGTGTGGTGCTCACCCGTATGGCCGGTGACTTGGGGCCTTCCGTTAGCCTCCGCTTCACGATGGCGGTGCTGGTCCCTTGCTTGTGACTGTGCCTCCGAGCTTCTATGGCCAGAGGACATGGAATCCCCTGCCGGTTGGATTCTGCTGCTGGACCTGGATGTCCCCACAGCCTCGGACTCCGTGTCTGGGTTTAGTGTCTTCAGCCAAGGCGAGCTTTCTAGCTTCCAGCCTCTGGCACTCGCTCCTGCTCCTACAGAGCTCCTGTTGTCACTTTCCCTGTGTCTGCTGTCCTCCAGACCTGACTGCGTCTCTGTCTGGGACTTCACTCCAGGCTCTGACTGCTCTGCTTGTTCTGCAGGCTCTGTCTGTCCTAATCCTGCCCCAGACCCAGTTTTATAAGGGCAGATTCCTCCCCTACCAGGTCTGGGTGGGCCGTGTTGCATGCTTAGGGCTCCTGACCAGAGAAACCTCCCACTTGCTCTCAGACATAATATTTCTATTACTGTGGTAACCAGACCCCTGGGGTGCCACACTCCCATGACTTGCATGTCTGGAGGGGCATTGTAATATCAGAAAGAAATATTTAGCCAGACAGGTTGTCCACTTCTGTGGCTCAATTTTCCTTTTTTACATAAATGCATTTATTTTGGGCTAAAATCATTTATGTAATTGGATTCCATTAATAATTTTGCAGCGTTTGCCTTCTATAGCCTTTGTATTGCAAAGTCTATTGAAATGAGCTAACTGACCTTCCATCTGTAAGCTCGGTCTGACAGGAGAGTTTGTCTCTTTTACTGAGCTCCTCTCAACTGATTTATGACCACAGACCACATCAAAATTTATTCTGCATGGGAAGAAAAATAGCCCGTTAAAGCCAAAAGATGCAAACTTTTTAATAGAACCCAATTGCAAAATATTTTTTTTTTGCACGAAATACATGCTTTTAAAAAAATAAGTATACAAAAATGGATAACCCCTTTAATGCCTGAAGGTGGCAATACATGGCTGAACACCGCCAAACAAACTGAATTTGGTGGGATTGGCCAACCTTAATATGGATAGCGTGACAAATGTTAGGGGGAATGAAGAATCAAGAATATTCGATTTCAATTTATCCAATGCTTTATTCTCAAAGGAGATAATCAGTCACTAGAGGTGTTTCTCCCTATTGAGAGGAGCATGCATGCGTATAGGGGGATTGGAAGGAATAGTTCTTGACTGAATGAGCACTTGGTGAACAGCTGTCTAATTTCTCTGCCCACTTTTATTTATAGGGATGTTCCATATAAAATTTTAAAAAACTGAATTTTACGAGAATGTTTGTTCTCTCGTCACCCCCTTCCTCTATTTGGCATTCCTAATTTTCTATGCCTACAATATCTCGATGATGTAGCCAGGCTTTCCATCACCTATGGCCAATATTGGGTTTGCTATCTTAGTTCTGTATCTAAACACCAAAGTCAATGCAGAGTGGCTTGTTGAACCTTTCGACAACCAGCAATGCCCCACTTGTCCCTTCCAGCGAAGACTCTTCTCTCCCGTCTGCCAAGGTGCATCGGCAGACTCATACCAATAGGATTCCGAGTAGGCAAAAACTTTATGGCCAATTGTGAATTTCTTAGTTTTGCCTGGAACAACTCTTAATCCACTGTGCAAAAGAATGTATCCGTGACACAGACAGGACCTGAAGCTGATACTCTTAATTCTTCCTTATAAAGCGGCTTTTGTTTCAAGATTTTTGTTCCTGATGAGGAAATTCGATCTAAAAAATTCACAGCCTTAAACCTTAAATCCTAAAATTTTGTATTTCTGAAACCGAACCCACTCTGATCCAAAAACAACCGAAGATACAGTAATCATCATCATCTATCATCCTATTGATCTCCCTAAAACGCTCACCAAATATATTACCCCAAAGCCAAGAGATTAGTAGCAGGGGAACCAGAGGCGGGGGACGAGGGCTTCTCCTTTAAACAGATGTTCGTAGGTAATAATAAACCTCCTACCTCTCACTTCTCCGTCCTTCCCTGGAGTTACCTTAATCAAATTATTGGGATTTTGTCTCAATTTTTTTCTGTACATTTTTACAGAGGAATTCATTTTTGATTAATCTTTCCGTGCTCTGTGTTTTTTTCCGTCGTCTTTGCAAGTTAAGCTGTGAGACTCTGAGTTATACTTAACATCCTTTAGTGCAGGAAGCCAAAAACAACAACTCCTTCACCAAGGAAAAATATTAATAATCAATAAAAGTTGGAAGAGGTAAAGAGAATGTTAAAATTGAATTTTCTTTGAAAAGTTTTGTTTAATTTTGTTTGGACAGCCAGGACTTAACATGCTGTCTATGGAAACTATCATCAGAGCAAGAACAATGGGTTATAGAGAGCAGATGTAAAGTTCCCATCCCTGGAAAATGTGATTAATATTTGACCCTTACCTGATTGACTGATTGCTTGTTTTGTAAGCAGGGGTGTAACTGGTAAAATAAAAATACCACACCCATGAGGGGTTATTCTCCCTATGCATGGTTTCCTTTCATCTCAGGGATTTTAATCCAGAGCAGGGCTAGAACAAGGGGTAGAGTAGGCTGTTGACTAAGGCTCCATTAATGAAGGATTAAAGACAGAACTCATTAAAATATCTTTGTGTGACCATCCAAGTAATAATAATGCTGAAGATTATGGGCTACATGAGTGCTTTTCTTTTGACAATCTATCATCTTGAAGGTCTAAAGGAGAAGGCAAATTTTAAGGGGAACTTGTCACCAGATTTTCCCAATATAAAATTGGGCCATCACCTGTAAGCTATCTTTTACAACATTGTAATATGCTCTGTGTATGTCCCTAATTCCCTCTGCAAGGCACAAAAGAGATCTTTTATTACCGGCCCGGTCCGATGGGTGTCTGGTCTTGATCCAACGCTTCCTCTCTTCTTACGATTGCTATCCTCCTTCCCTGCTTTATGTGGATAATGCATCCTACGTCATCCACACATTGTCTCCCAATCGCGCTCTTGCACAGGTGTACATATCTGCATTAGGAAAGGCCAAAGAGTGCCGACAACCCGTAGGTAAAGCTGGCACATGCGCACTACAGTGCTTTGCTCAGCCCTCGATATGGCAGAGAGATGTGCACCTGCGCAGAATGGGTGACACTGTGTGACTGATGCAGGACGAGTCATCCACACCGAGCAGAGCAGAAAGACGGTGACTGAAGGAAGAGAGGAGACGCCGGATCAACCAAAGACGCCCATCAGACTGGACCGCACCGTCTGAGAGTATTATAAAAGATCTCCTTTGTACCTTGCGTAGGGAATTGGGGACATACAAAAAGCATACTAGAATGCTTTAAAAGAGGGCTTTAAGTGCTGTCCTTACTTTACATTGGGAAAACTTGGTTACAGGTTCCCTTTATGACTCCTACCTGTATTACTTTACCTCCAAATCTCTGGTTCCTGTCTCCTAGAATTTTCTAACTTTTTTTGGTGTTTGTGGGTAGAGATGAGGAGTGCAATATACAGTGGGTACAGAAAGTATTCAGACCCTTTTAAATTTTTCACTCTTTGTTTCATTGCATCCATTTGGTAAATTCTAAAAAGTTCATTTTTTTTCTCATTAAAGTACACTCTGCACCCCATCTTGACTGAAAAAAACAGAAATGTAGAAATTTTTGCAAATTTATTAAAAAAGAAAAACTAAAATATCACATGGTCATAAGTATTCAGACCCTTTGCTCAGACACTCATATTTAAGTCACATGCTGTCCATTTCCTTGTGATCCTCCTTGAGATGGTTCTACTCCTTCATTGGAGTCCAGCTGTGTTTAATTAAACTGATAGGACTTGATTTGGAAAGGCACACATCTGTCTATATAAGATCTCACCGCTCACAGTGCATGTCAGACCAAATGAGAATCATGTGCTCAAAGGAACTGCCCAATGAGCTCCGACACAGAATAGTGGCAAGGCACAGATCTGGCCGAGGTTATAAAATAATTTCTGTATTACTCAAGGTTCCTAAGAGCACAGTGGCCTCCATGATCCTTAAATGGAAGAAGTTTGGGACAACCAGAAGTCTTCCTAGACCTGGCCGTCCAGCCAAACTGAGCAATTGTGGGAGAAGAGCCTTGGTGAGAGAGGTAAAGAAGAACCCCAATATAACGGTGGCTGAGCTCCAGAGATGCAGTAGGGAGATGTGAGAAAGTTCCACAAAGTCAACTATCACTGCAGCCCTCCACCAGTCGGGCCTTTATGGCAGAGTGGCCCGACGGAAGCCTCTCCTCAGTGCAAGACATATGAAAGCCCGCATAGAGTTTGCTCAAAAACACATGAAGGACTCCCAGACTATGAGAAATAAGATTCTCTGGTCTGTTGAGACGAAGATAGAACTTTTTGGTGATAATTCTAAGCGGTATGTGTGGAGAAAACCAGGCACTGTTCATCACCTGCCCAATACATTCCCAACAGTGAAACATGGTGGTGGCAGCATCATGCTATGGGGGTGTTTTTCAGCTGTAGGGACAGGACGACTGGTTGCAAATGAAGGAAACATGAATGCGGCCAAGTATAGAGATACCCAGGATGAAAACCTCTTCCAGAGTGCTCTGGACCTCAGAATTGGCCGAAGGTTCACCTTCCAACAAGACAATGATCCTAAGCACACAGCTAAAATAACAAAGGAGTGGCTTCAGAACAACTCTGTGACCATTCTTGACTCTCCCAGCCAGAGCCCTGACCTAAACCCAATTGAGCATCTAAGGGGAGAGACCTGAAAATGGCTGTCCACCAACGTTCACCATCCAACCTGACGGAACTGGAGAGGATCTGCAAGGAAGAATGACAGAGGATCCCCAAATCCAGGTGTGAAAAACTTGTTGCTTGTTGCAGGTCAAGATGGGGTGCAGAGTGTACTTTCATGAGAAAAAAATAAATGAACTTTTTAGAATTTACCAAATGGCTGCAATGAAACAAAGAGTGGTTTTTGATTCAGATCTTTCTTTCACTCCTCACATCAAATCACTCGCTCGTTCATGTCATCTACACCTCAAAAACATCTCAAGAATCAGGACTTTTCTCACCTTTGACTCGGCAAAAACTCTTACTGTCGCTCTTATTCATTCTCGTCTTGACTATTGCAACGCTCTACTAATCGGTCTCCCTCTTACTAAACTCTCCCCTCTCCAATCCGTCCTGAACGCAGCAGCCAGGATCATATTCCTCGCCAACCGCTACTCAGATGCCTCTTCCCTGTGCCAGTCATTGCATTGGTTGCCCATCCAATATAGAGTTCGTTTTAAACTTATCACGCTTACCCACAAAGCGCTCCATGCTTCAGTACCCCCCTACATCTCCTCCCTTGTCTCAGTCTACCACCCTACACGTGCCCTCCGTTCTGCAAATGACTTGAAACTAAAATCCTCCATAATCCGAACTTCCCACTCCCGTCTCCAAGATTTCTCGCGTGCTGCGCCAATTCTCTGGAATGCACTACCCAGGACAGTTCGATTAATTCCCAATACCCACAGTTTCAAGCGAACCCTAAAAACACATTTCTTTAGACTGGCGTATCACCTAAACACACTCTGTCCATCCCAGCTTTCCCCCATATTAAAATCTTCTTCAACTTCGGGTTCAAACCAACCATGCACATAAAAGCCTCTGTCAGGACTGCACACATACTGGCTGGCGACCAGTCCATGTATTATTATTTATCCTATTCAGTATATCAAGGCTGCATTATACAATATATGTACTTTTTACCTTTTGTGTCTCCCCCACTTCCTCATAGACTGTAAGCTCGCGAGCAGGGCCCTCACTCCGTTCGATATGAGATATGCTTATTCTGTATTGTCTGTATAAGTCCCCCCTAAAATTTGTAAAGTGCTGCGGAATATGTTGGCGCTATAAAAATAAACTATTATTATTATTATTAAGAGTGAAAAATTTAAAGGGGTCTGAATACTTTCCGTACCCACTGTATGTTGCCCATGATGAAAAGTGGTGGAATCACCAATGTACTGAAAGAATCCAGAAGATATCAAAGCTAGATTTGCACATTGAACAACTCCTCCTGGCTAAACACATTTGGCAAAAGCCATGTACTCTCTTATGCAAAAATTTTCACGCTCTTTGTTTAGTACGACTCCCTCCTTTTGTAAAATGTCCCGCTCTGCTCTGCCACATCTGTACATACATCTCATCTACCCCAGTAATTAAGACTGTTCAAAATCACAATTTATTATTGAGTTTGATACTTTCTTCGTCTACGCTCTGATTTTTCCTGTCTTATATAACCGGATCTGGCGAAGCGTCTTGGATCAGCGGTGAAGTATTTACCGCCATCCCATGTGTCTCTTTATATCTTGAACTTCAAAAGTTGCGCTAAGTCTGTCTTATTAACAACAATGGTTTAAGAGCTCTGCTGTAAGGTAATCTCACACTACAGCCGGGGTCCGGACAGTCTCATTATTAACATACTGTCTGAGCCGCTGCTCATCTCATGTTACAGGATTCCAG
Source organism: Phyllobates terribilis (assembly GCF_046119375.1). NCBI lineage: Eukaryota > Metazoa > Chordata > Amphibia > Anura > Dendrobatidae > Phyllobates > Phyllobates terribilis. Next base: position 172,287,138 of record NW_027362768.1, read on the forward strand.
GTCTCGACATTTCATGTATTGTTGTATCCTGTGCAGTGTGTTAGTGGGAGCTGCTTATAGACATTACAAGGGTTTCATCTACAGTCTGCTGTCTATGGAGGCTGCCAGAAACTCCAATCGTGCAAGATAATAAAGCGGTGCAAGAAGTGTCTGTAGCTGCTTATGTGAAATAACAAACTCGCTAATGGGCAATTGTTCAGTCTCAGGATTTCTCCAGTCTAATGTCAAAAAGGATAAAACATTGCATGAGACAAGGATCTGCACTATTCTAGTATACTTTGTCCTGAAAGGTGCCTTAATAGAGACCTTCATATTTACACCGAGGGGCTGAGAAGACATTCACAATGAATACTTCTTACAGCTGAAAGATTGTTTGCCAGGGCCATAACCATCGTGGTCGCAGAGGTTGCGACCCCGCCTGTGCGGGTGATACAGTACTCTTTTCACTGTGGATATTGTCACAATCTTAGCAGTTTCCACAATCATCTTCATAAGATCTTTTGCTTTTGTCTTTGGGTTGATATGCACTTGTCGGATCAAAGCACGTTCATTTCTGGGACACAGAACCCGTCTCCTTCCTGAGCGGTATGATGGCTGGACATTCCCAGCTTGTTTGTACTTGCATATAATTGTTTGTACAGATGAACGAGGCACCTTCAGGTATCTTGAAATTATACCCACTGATGAGCCTGACTTGTGCAAGTCCACAATTCTCTTCCTGATATCTTGGCTGATTTCTTTACACTTTCCCATGAAGCTACACAAAGAAGCAGTGTGTTACAGGTGTGCATTAAAATACATCCGCAGGTGTGTCTCTAATTAACTCAAATGTTGCCAAAAAAAACTATCAGAAGCTTCCAAACACATGACATCATCATATGGGCAGTCCAGAATTGTTTAAAGGCATAGTAATCTTAGTGTATGTAAACTTTTGACTTTGCTGTAACTAATAAAAATGCTTTAAAACATTCTCTCTCTGTCTCTCTCTCTCTTTTTTCTGGCAGATATTAAAAATGATGATAATCCTAATTGACCTAAAACGGGAAAGGTTTATTCTGATTTCATGACAGATATTGAGAAAAACGTGCATATAGTGTATGCAGGGGTGGATTAAGAGTAGCAAGGGCGCCGGGCAGTTTAGAAGGCGCGGCCCCCCCACACACACACCTGATTTATCACGTGACATGTCACATGATCCCCTGTGATAGATCATGTGATAGTTCACGTGAAATTAATTTGGCACAATATTAATTATAATAATTTTTTTTAGGCTGTGTGCCCACTATGCGTTTCTTAAGCGTTTCCGCAGCGGCAATTCCGCTGCAGAAACGCTTAAAAAACGCTTGGTAGAAGGTCTGCCATGTTCCCCAATGATAATCCGCATGTGCTGTGTACATGCTGCGGAAATTTCCGCTGCGGATTATCACTGCGGAAAAATCCGCAGCATTACCAATTATTTTGAGGAAGCGCTGCGTTTTCGCCGCCATTGACTTGCATTAGAACACATGGATTACGCATCACTGCATCTCTACATGCGGAATCCATGCGTTTCAATGTGCGGATGGTACCCGGGTGTGGAGGACAGGAGACTCTCCTCCGGACCCAGGTACCATAGTACCTGTAAAAAAAGAATAAAATAAAAAATAAATATTATATTTACCTTCTGATGGCCCCCGGTGTCTTTATCCGATGCGTCCTGGCTTGCGAGCAGCTCGCGATGGTCTGAAAAGGACCTGTCGTGACGTCATTTAGTCATGTGATGGGTCACGCGACCGCTGACGTCGGCAGGCCATCAGAAGGTAAGTATATTTTTTTTATTTTTTACCATTCTTTTACGGTCACACTATATAAATCCATGCTGGTTGCATGGATTTATATAGTGTAACCAAGTTGTCAAGCACTTTCCAAGTGATGCTAAAATCGCTTGGAAAGCGCTTGTCAACCCGCATGCGGAAATGCAAGTGAAGAACGCTTCACATCCGCATGTCCCTGGCAGGAAAACGCATGTACAATCCGCATGTACAATCCGCATGTAAAATCCGCATGTACAATCCGCATGTAAAATCCACATGCGTTTTTTCTGTCAGGGAGATGCAGAAACGCTCAAAAAAAAATCCGGAACATTTCTGTATCGTGGGCACATAGCCTTACATTAATTGTATGACTCAATATTGAGCTCACGTAGCCATCTATACACTGCAGGAGGCCGCACGTAGCCATCTATACACAGCGGGAGGCCGCACATAGCCATCTATACACAACGGGAGGCCGCACATAGCCATCTATACACAACGGGAGGCCGCACGTAGCCATCTATACACAGCGGGAGGCCACACGGCACCATCTATACACAGCAGGAGGCCGCACGGTGCCATCTATACACAGCGGGAGGCCGCATGGCGCCCACCCCAGAGACAGCAGGAGGCCACACGGCGCCATCTATACTCAGCAGGAGTACCAGGGTGGAGAACATTTATATAGAAAAATATATTAAGGCAGCACTCCAAATAAATTCAATTTTTAGAAAAAAAATGGACTTTATTGAGCCCAAATGGCGACGTTTCGGTTCATAGAACCAACATATATGTTTTCTATATATATATATAGATTTAATGGTGGCCGAGCACAGTTGCACATATACTCGGCCACTCTATTTAGATCCTACGGGCCACAATTGTGCAGCCAGGGGAGAACTAGGGGACAATGGCAGTGGATAGGGGATCATTTTGGAGACTGGAACACCCCTGGACTACCACCAATGACTTGCCATGTCTAGGACTGGTTAGAGGGGCAATCTGGCCCTTGTCAGCAAATAAGGACTGGGTGTGGCTGCAGTAACGCCACTTCTGCCCCTCTACGTCTTTTTCCCTCTATTTCTAGTAATGTTATGCCCTTGTCACTTGCATCTTAAGATCGTCTCTGAGTCCTGGTGCTCCGCAGTGCTATCGGTTGATGTCTTGAACACGCATTGTACGGCTAGACGCTTCACAGAGAAGATGTTGGGGAGAGGCCGCAGAGATATTCCTGGCTGGCGGCCATAATCGCAGCCAACGATGAAATCATCCTCGAGTCTCAGCCTCACTAAGCCTCGGCAATGACTCTTAATTTGACAAAGCAATGGCTACTTGATAAACAATTAAACGAGGTTCTGTGGGAAGCGCTCTTAAGATGAGTTTCGATATCATGTGAAACTGTGAAATCCGAGATCCGTTCCCGATCCCCCTCCCCCTCCTCGCACTAATGCCGCTTACTGACAGCTTTTCATCTTGCACAGTACGAGATATGAAACTTGAGCTCGGCTCGCGGCCTTTGTCTATTTTGGAGGAATGATCTCAGGGATTGTGAGCGCTGATTTTCTTTACTTTATTACAGGTTTTTCTGGCTTTTGATATTCTGCGAGACATTTAAAGAAATAGTTCAGTCTTTTACAAATGAGACTTAATTTGATTTTCCCCAGATTGTACGGCATCTACCGTCTAAATTATCACCTATGCTGCGGTGAATATCACCATTCTCAAGATCCCTACTTGTGGTCAATAAACAAATTACTGAACACTTTGGCTGAAAAACAGTTTTGACGCAAGTGTGTAGATCACACATGTCAAACTCTGGCCCGTAGGGTGGTTTTATTTGGCCCATGACACCAGAACCACCACTTCTATATGGGCCTATTATTCTGTATGGAGAACTTTGTGGGCCCATTATTCTGTATGGAGGACTATATGGGCCCATTATTCTGTATGGAGGACTATGTGGGGCCCATTATTCTGTATGGAGGACTATGTGGGGCCATTATTCTGTATGGAGGACTATGTGGGGCCATTATACTGTATGGAGGACTATGTGGGGCCCATTATACTGTATGGAGGACTATGTGGGCCCATTATTCTGTATGGAGGACTATGTGGGCCCATTATTCTGTATGGAGGACTATGTGGGGCCATTATTCTGTATGGAGGACTATGTGGGGCCATTATACTGTATGGAACAGTATGTGGGCCCATTATTCTGTATGGAGGACTATATTGGGCCCATTATTCTGTATGGAGGACTATGTGGGGCTCATTATTCTGTATGGAGCACTATGTGGGCCCATTATTCTGTATGGAGGACTATATTGGGCCCATTTTTCTGTATGGAGGACTATGTGAGACCATTATTCTGTATAGAGGACTATGTGGGGCCCATTATACTGTATGGAGCACTATGTGGGGCCCATTATTCTGTATGGGGGACTATGTGAGACCATTATTCTGTATAGAGGACTATGTGGGGCTCATTATACTGTATGGAGCACTATGTGGGCCCATTATTCTGTATGGAGGACTATATTGGGCCCATTTTTCTGTATGGAGGACTATGTGAGACCATTATTCTGTATAGAGGACTATGTGGGGCCCATTATACTGTATGGAGCACTATGTGGGACCCATTATTCTGTATGGAGGACTATGTGGGGCCATTATTCTGTATGGAGGACTATGTGGGGCCTATTATTCTGTATGGAGGACTATGTGGGCCCATTATTCTGTATGGAGGACTATGTGGGGCCATTATTCTGTATGGAGGACTATGTGGGGCCCATTATTCTGTATGGGGGACTATGTGGGGCCCATTATTCTGTATGGGGGACTATGTGGGGCCCATTATTCTGTATGGGGGACTATGTGGGGCCCATTATTCTGTATGGGGGACTATGTGGGCCCATTATTCTGTATGGAGGACTATGTGGGGCCATTATTTTGTATGGAGGACTATGTGGGCCCATTATTCTGTATGGAGGACTATGTGGGGCCCATTATTCTGTATGGAGGACTATGTGTGGCCCATTATACTGTATGGAGCACTACGTGGGCTCATTATTCTGTATGGAGGACTATATTGGGCCCATTATTCTGTATGGAGGACTATGTGAGACCATTATTCTGTACAGAGGACTATGTGGGGCCCATTATACTGTATGGAGGACTATGTGAGAACCATTATACTGTATGGAGGACTATGTGGGGCCTATTATACTGTATGGAGGACTATGTGGGCCCATTATTCTGTATGGAGGACTATATGGGCCCATTATTCTGTATCGAGGACTATGTGGGCCCATTATTCTGTATGCAGGACTATGTGGGCCCGTTATTCTGTATGGAGGACTATGTGGGGCCATTATTCTGTATGGAGGGCTATGTGGGGCCTATTTTTCTGTATGGAGGACTATGTGGGCCCATTATTCTGTATGGAGGACTATGTGGGGCCCGTTATTCTGTGTGGAGGACTATGTGGGGCCCATTATACTGTATGGAGGACTATGTGGGACCCATTATTCTGTATGGAGGACTATGTGGGGCCATTATTCTGTATGGAGGACTATGTGGGGCCTATTATTCTGTATGTAGGACTATGTGGGACCATTATTCTGTATGGAGGACTATGTGGGGCCCGTTATTCTGTATGGAGCACTATGTGGGGCCATTATTCTGTATGGAGGACTATGTGGGGCCTATTATTCTGTATGGAGAACTTTGTGGGCCCATTATTCTGTATGGAGGACTATATGGGCCCATTATTCTGTATGGAGGACTATGTGGGGCCCATTATTCTGTATGGAGGACTATGTGGGGCCATTATTCTGTATGGAGGACTATGTGGGGCCATTATACTGTATGGAGGACTATGTGGGGCCCATTATACTGTATGGAGGACTATGTGGGCCCATTATTCTGTATGGAGGACTATGTGGGCCCATTATTCTGTATGGAGGACTATGTGGGGCCATTATTCTGTATGGAGGACTATGTGGGGCCATTATACTGTATGGAACAGTATGTGGGCCCATTATTCTGTATGGAGGACTATATTGGGCCCATTATTCTGTATGGAGGACTATGTGGGGCTCATTATTCTGTATGGAGCACTATGTGGGCCCATTATTCTGTATGGAGGACTATATTGGGCCCATTTTTCTGTATGGAGGACTATGTGAGACCATTATTCTGTATAGAGGACTATGTGGGGCCCATTATACTGTATGGAGCACTATGTGGGGCCCATTATTCTGTATGGGGGACTATGTGAGACCATTATTCTGTATAGAGGACTATGTGGGGCTCATTATACTGTATGGAGCACTATGTGGGCCCATTATTCTGTATGGAGGACTATATTGGGCCCATTTTTCTGTATGGAGGACTATGTGAGACCATTATTCTGTATAGAGGACTATGTGGGGCCCATTATACTGTATGGAGCACTATGTGGGACCCATTATTCTGTATGGAGGACTATGTGGGGCCATTATTCTGTATGGAGGACTATGTGGGGCCTATTATTCTGTATGGAGGACTATGTGGGCCCATTATTCTGTATGGAGGACTATGTGGGGCCATTATTCTGTATGGAGGACTATGTGGGGCCCATTATTCTGTATGGGGGACTATGTGGGGCCCATTATTCTGTATGGGGGACTATGTGGGGCCCATTATTCTGTATGGGGGACTATGTGGGGCCCATTATTCTGTATGGGGGACTATGTGGGCCCATTATTCTGTATGGGGGACTATGTGGGCCCATTATTCTGTATGGAGGACTATGTGGGGCCATTATTTTGTATGGAGGACTATGTGGGCCCATTATTCTGTATGGAGGACTATGTGGGGCCCATTATTCTGTATGGAGGACTATGTGTGGCCCATTATACTGTATGGAGCACTACGTGGGCTCATTATTCTGTATGGAGGACTATATTGGGCCCATTATTCTGTATGGAGGACTATGTGAGACCATTATTCTGTACAGAGGACTATGTGGGGCCCATTATACTGTATGGAGGACTATGTGAGAACCATTATACTGTATGGAGGACTATGTGGGACCTATTATACTGTATGGAGGACTATGTGGGCCCATTATTCTGTATGGAGGACTATATGGGCCCATTATTCTGTATCGAGGACTATGTGGGCCCATTATTCTGTATGCAGGACTATGTGGGCCCATTATTCTGTATGGAGGACTATGTGGGGCCATTATTCTGTATGGAGGGCTATGTGGGGCCTATTTTTCTGTATGGAGGACTATGTGGGCCCATTATTCTGTATGGAGGACTATGTGGGGCCCGTTATTCTGTGTGGAGGACTATGTGGGGCCCATTATACTGTATGGAGGACTATGTGGGACCCATTATTCTGTATGGAGGACTATGTGGGGCCATTATTCTGTATGGAGGACTATGTGGGGCCTATTATTCTGTATGTAGGACTATGTGGGCCCATTATTCTGTATGGAGGACTATGTGGGGCCATTATTCTGTATGGAGGACTATGTGGGGCCCATTATACTGTATGGAGGACTATGTGGGCCCATTATTCTATATAGAGGACTACGTGGGCCCATTATTCTGTATGGAGGACTATGTGGGGCCCGTTATTCTGTGTGGAGGACTATGTGGGGCCCATTATACTGTATGGAGGACTATGTGGGGCCATTATACTGTATGGAGGACTATGTGGGCCCATTATTCTGTATGGAGAACTATGTGGGCCCATTATTCTGTATGGAGAACTATGTGAGACCATTATTCTGTATAGAGGACTATGTGGGGCCCATTATACTGTAATGAGGACTATGTGAGTTCACTATACTATATAGAGGACTATGTGGGGAGCATTATACTGTATGGAGGACTATGTGGGGCCATTATTCTCTATGGTGGACTATGTGGGGCCATTATTCTGTATGAAGAACTATGTGGGCCCATTATACTGTATGGAGGACTATGTGGGGCCATTATTCAGTATGGAGGACTATGTGGGGCCATTATTCTGTATGGAAGACTATGTGGGGCCATTATTCTGTACGGAGGCCTATGTGGGGCCCATTATTCTGTATGGAGGCCTATGTGGGGCCCATTATTCTGTATGGAGGCCTATGTGGGGCCCATAATACTGTATGGAGGCCTATGTGGGGCCCATAATTCTGTATGGAGGCCTATGTGGGGCCCATAATTCTGTATGGAGGCCTATGTGGGGCCCATAATTCTGTATGGAGGCCTATGTGGGGCCCATAATTCTGTATGGAGGCCTATGTGGGGCCCATAATTCTGTATGGAGGCCTATGTGGGGCCCATAATTCTGTATGGAGGCCTATGTGGGGCCCAGAATTCTGTATGGAGGCCTATGTGGGGCCCAGAATTCTGTATGGAGGCCTATGTGGGGCCCAGAATTCTGTATGGAGGCCTATGTGGGGCCCATAATTCTGTATATAGGACTATGTGGGGCCCGTTATTCTGTGTGGAGGACTATATGGGGCCCATTATTCAGTATGGAGGACTATATGGGGCCTATTATTCTGTATAAAGGGAGTGCAGTGGTAGCAGTTGCATCCAAGCCCAAGGTGGAGCACAGTCTATCACTAAGGAAGACATCAGTATTATAAATGGCCCAATAGCAGATGGATGGACATGGAACAGATTTTGCACTTCGTACAAGGAGCGTTAAAGGCTGTGGACATCTTTGACATGGCAAAAAATATTACCTTCAATTAGTAAAATCTGCAACCTTTATTCAGTCAGCAACCTTCTTTCCAGCTTCCATTTTCAGACCCCCTGATATGGAGTTTGTAGCCTGATCCAAGTTTCAGATTTTTCTCTTGTGGGAGTTTCTCTCCCAGTAATACAGGCTGGATGTGAGGGCTATGCATATCCAGGATGCTGCTGCCTTCATTAGCTCATGTATCAACACACCATCTATTATGCATTTATTTCTTCTTCATGTGCTCTTGTCCTTATTTACCACCTGTTGTCTCTTCTCTTTGTCATGCAGACTCTGTTCCTGGTAGCCTGACAGTTTCTTAAAGGTAATTTATCAGCAAGATTTCAACCCCCCAAATAATTTATATTCACATATAGCTCATTCGAAGACAGCTCCAGCAATAACTTTACATAATCAGTCCATTGCTCAGTTACTGGGAAATCAAAGTTTGAATTTATAAGCTAATGAGGCAGAAGAGCTATTTGTAGATCTGAAACCTTTGTCACTCCAGCGCCAGGCCCAGTGCCACCTCCCCCTGCTTGACTGATGGCTCCTTTGCCTGAAGTCACACAGCATAGAGGCTGTCGATCAACCAGGAGGAGATGACCCTGGATGAGGAATAGAGCTGGAGTGACATATCAATATCAATTCAAACACTGAATTTTCAGAGCGGAATGGACTGGCCATGTGAAGGTATTGTTGGACTTGTCTTTGAAAGAGCTACAGGCACGTGTAAATAGTTTGGGGGAATGAAATCCCGCTGACAGATTCCCTTTAATAAGGTTTTGATGGACAGGCTTACTGATAGCCACTCCTTTTACCAGATCCCAGTGTTTGCCTTGGCCTTCACTCTTTAACCACTGCACTTACACAAAAGCTCCTTGGTTGGGGCCATGGAGTAGGCTGCTGGCCGGTGGAGCAAGATTCCGGCAAGAAAGGTTTTTTACACAGGGTCATTACCAGAAGGCCAAAGTCAGGGACATAATTGGAAGTCAGAGGAATTGTCAGTAAACAGGCCAAGGTCAGAACAAGAATCAAATAGGTAGAACAAAATCTGTGCAAAAGGAATGAACCAGAAGTAGTATAGACTGTAACTGGCAACTCCCAGCAGTAAGCTTGGAGTTTTAGTAGGGTGAGGTGCTGTCCTATTGGCCACAGCAGGTTGCTGAATACTTCAACCAGACAGTGAACTCATCCATACTGCCAGACATGATGGCAATGCTGGTCCCAGCCAAACCAGCCTCTGTGGCTGTATCAAGCCTGCGCCGCTCAGAGCCTCTGGTCCTGACATCTCCACCAGCACTGCCCACAGAATGGACACAGTTGCAGGAGCAGGTCCAAGAGGAGATGTGACACCCTACATGAGACTGTAGATACTTTCTCCCCTCTCCATACTGTGATGATCTGTGTGCAATCCTCTTCTTGCTGCTATCTCTAATGCTAAAAGGAGAGAAAGAAGGGACAGAGCAGAGCAGGATTTTAGATGGATTTTTAACATTTTTGAAAAAGTACTCAGCTAGATAAAGGACTTGCAAACAAACTGCAACAACGAAATGGTAGTTTTTTTTGTAATGAAGACTACTTTTTTTTTTTTTAAACAAAAATGATTTTATTGATGTATAACCGTAACAATATAGACAGCACCAGATCACATTAGCACAGTGATATTTACAAAAAATAAAAATGTGCATTAGCATACAGCGTATGAAAAGAGCATTTACTTCAGATCTTGGATATAAATGAAAAAACAAAAATCTTACCCCAACCTGCTTATTCCCCCAACAACCCTCCACCCCTGTGTGGAATGTAAACCAATATAAGTACATACAAATAAGGACCAATTTTTCAGTGTTGAAGAATAGAGAAGTCGTCTCTCCGGCAGTACAAGGATTATCCAAGAATAAACAGATTAAGGATCACGTCCCCAGCGAGATCTTCAGATACCACTGATGGGCATCTAATCCAGTCTCCCCGCTGCTTCCCGAATTTGGCTGTTGCTCCCCTCTAAACCCTTTACTCCATCAGAATAGTAATATTTAGCGCTGGATCACCTCCTCTATTGTAGTTGGAGCGCTGGGCAGCCAATGTTTAGCCATAGACTTTCTTGTGCGGTAAATAATTTTTTCTTTGGCCAGTTGTAGTGGAGGAGAAACTCCAATGTCTCCCACATACCCTAAAACACAAGATCTGGCATTCAGAGGCAGTCTAATGTTATATACCTCTCTGACCAGCCGACCCACATTGTCCCAAAATTCCCCCAGGGATATGACCAGAACATATGGGACGAATCTGTCCCTTCTTCACTACATCTTGGACATTGATCATCCAATCTGACATTCATTTTCAGCATATTTATTGGAGTTCTATATGCTCTATGAATAAAAAATAATTGGGATCTTCTCTGCGCCACATTAATAGACGCCTTTCCAGGAGATTCCAAAATCCCTTCCCATTCTTCCGAGGAAATGTGCCCTTCCCATCTAGACCTGATCAGAACCATAGGATGACCTAAAATATCGGATAGCAAAGATTTGTACATTAATGAAATCTGGCCTCGCCTTGCTTTTGTTTGTACAACATAGTCCAGAAGCCCGATGGATGAGATAGTGAGATCGGATACACCTTCCTGGGCCCTTCAGCGCCTTAACTGTAGATATTTGTAGAAGTCAGAGCTTCGTAACTGGAACGTGATCAAATGTACAGAAGTGTCCATCCGAATATAACTGATATAAATATTTCAGCCCTTGTTTATTTCATTCTCCAAACCCTTCTAGATGACAGTGCTTGTCCAAGCCTGGATTATTCCATATAAGGGAATATTTAGAAAAGGCCCCCAAACCCCACAGCTTTTTACAGGTCCACCACACTTTATGTATAGGAGCCAGGGTCAGGGCAATACTGGATTTGGTTTTAAGTACATTTGACTTTAGGAAGTCCAAAATATTATCCCCTCCCCCTAGGTATTTAAGTCTTCTCCAATGCCTGTCCCATGAAATGTTGGTGCTGAGAGGCCAGAAATTCCCCCCATGCATTAGGAAGGGCTAAGCCGCCTTGATCTTTGGGCAACTGTAATTTCTCCAGCTTGAGGCTGCGTGCCCACGATGCGTTTTTGCTGCGGAATTTCTGCTGCGGAAACGCTTGAAAAACGCTTGGTAATACGAGCCCCATGGTCCCCAATGACAATCCGCATGTTCTGTGCCCATGCCGCGGAATTTTCCGCAGCGGATTTTATGTGCGGAAAAATCCGCAGCATGTCCGTTATTTGTGCGTTTACGCATGCGGAATTGCCTACTCAATGCTTTCGAAAAACGCATGGCAAATCCGCATGTCAAAAACGCGCCAAAAACGCGTGTTAAATTCCGCACGCGTTTTTTTCCCTAGCCTTATTCTAGGGACGCCCTTTTTCCAGACCAGGTGCCGATTCCTAGAGCGTGTCTTGACACCGCCACAGCCCGGAGATCAGCGCCCCCGTCGTCCAGGGACTTTAAGGAAGAGTGTGAGTCTATCGCCGGTCCGTTCCTCTGCCTTTAAATGGTCAGTTCAGGATGAGTGCCGCGGGAGCTCAGGGAAGGCACATCTTACCAAATGCACCACTCGGCTACGTCCCGCCAATGAAGACTATTTAGAAAATATCTTTCATCTAGAAAGCAAATGAACCAAAGAACATTTGTGTGAAGGTCTCCATAGCCTGTAAATTACGTCTCTGTCCTGTCTTAATCCAGTTTACACAATTCTTGAGTTCACTTTATAAGCACCAGGGACAATGTTCTGGCCTCGTTATAATGTGTCAAAAATAATTCAGTTCCAAGTGTTTCCTAGTCCCCTGCCGCCACTTCACACAGGTGTACGGAGTGACATACAGTCATTGTCTTCCTTCCAAACAGAATATTCCTGAAAAATATTTTACTGAAGTTATTCTGCCAATGATGTAAGGGGGAACAAGCAGAACATTAATGACACTTCATCAAGACATCAGGCGAGAAACTGCTTCACATCAGAAAAAGTCTTCACTGTGTTCTTAGGACAGGAGGAAAAAACTGCAGGATAAAGATTAATATGTAACTATCGTATACCGCCTGTATAATAGAGGCAACAGCTTATATATAATGATATGAAGCAGACCGGTATAACCTGGGTATCTTCTGTACATAATTATTTATATACAGCTGGTATAACCTGGGTATCTCCTGTATATAATTATATATGTACCGCTGGTATAACCTGGGTAACTTTTATATATAATTATATATGTAGAGCTGGTATAACCTGGGTATCTTCTGTACATAATTACATATATGAAAAAAGGAGGAGAACATTGAGTATGAGCTAAAAACATATAATTTTATTAATTCATTTAATTTAAAAAAAAAATTGCATAAATATTTAAGGTCATTTAATATCAAGATGTGGAGATAAGTAACCCAGTGCAAGGCTAAAACACCCAGACACTGTACGCATGCATAGGTTATTTAAGTAAGCTGCATGAATTAAACATGATAGTAAACTAGATAGGTACAGTACTAGTATACCCAGCATAATACACCAAAAAATTAGTGATTACGTAAGTACGTAATCACTAATTTTTTGGTGTATTATGCTGGGTATACTAGTACCAATCTAGTTTACTATCATGTTTAATTCATGCAGCTTACTTAAATAACCTATGCATGCGTACTGTGTCTGGGTGTTTTAGCCTTGCACTGGGTTACTTATCTCCACATCTTGATATTAAATGACCTTAAATATTTATGCAATTTTTTTTTAAAATTAAATGAATTAATAAAATTATATGTTTTTAGCTCATACTCAATGTTCTCCTCCTTTTTTCATAAATTTATATGAGTTGTGTAGCTTTAATGTGGGGCACTTGCCCGGTCCATTGAAATGAAACTAGGGATGTATTGTTGGAACATTTATATGTACAGTGCTGGCCAAAAGTATTGGCACCCCTGCAATTCTGTCAGATAATACTCAGTTTCACCTGAAAATGATTGCAATCACAAATTCTTTGGTATTATTCTCTTCATTTAATTTGCTTGTAAGATAAAAACACAAAAGAGAATGAAGCAAAAATCAAATCATTGATCATTTCACACAAAACTCCAAAAATGGGCCGGACAAAAGTATTGGCACCCTCAGCCTAATACTTGGTTGCACAACCTTTAGCCAAAATAACTGTGATCAACCGCTTCCGGTAACCATCAATGAGTTTCTTACAATGCTCTGCTGGAATTGTAGACCATTCTTCTTTGGCAAACTGCTCCAGGTCCCTGATATTTGAAGGGTGCCTTCTCCAAACTGCCATTTTGAGATCTCTCCACAGGTGTTCTATGGGATTCAGGTCTGGACTCATTGCTGGCCACCTTAGAAGTCTCCAGTGCTTTCTCTCAAACCATTTTATAGTGCTTTTGGAAGTGTGTTTTGGGTCATTGTCCTGCTGGAAGACCCATGACCTCTGAGGGAGACCCAGCTTTCTCACACTGGGCCCTACATTATGCTGCAAAATTTGTTGGTAGTCTTCAGACTTCATTATGCCATGCACACGGTCAAGCAGTCCAGTACCAGAGGCAGCAAAGCAACCCCAAAACATCAGGGAACCTCCGCCATGTTTGGCTGTAGGGACTGTGTTCTTTTCTTTGAATGCCTCTTTTTTTTCCTGTACACTCTATGTTGATGCTTTTTCCCAAAAAGCTCTACTTTTGTCTCATCTGACCAGAGAACATTCTTCCAAAACGTTTTAGGCTTTCTCAGGTAAGTTTTGGAAAACTCCAGCCTGGCTTTTTATGTCTCGGGGTAAGAAGTGGGGTCTTCCTGGGTATCCTACCATACAGTCCCTTTTCATTCAGACGCTGACGGATAGTACGGGTTGACACTGTTGTACCCTCGGACTGCAGGGCAGCTTGAACTTGCTTGGATGTTAGTCGAGGTTCTTTATCCACCATCCGCACAATCTTGCATTGAAATCTCTCGTCAATTTTTCTTTTCCGTCCACATCTAGGGAGGTTAGCCACAGTGCCATGGGCTTTAAACTTCTTGATGACACTGCGCACGGAAGACACAGGAACATTCAGGTCTTTGGAGATGGACTTGTAGCCTTGAGATTGCTCATGCTTCCTCACAATTTGGTTTCTCAAGTCCTCAGACAGTTCTTTGGTCTTCTTTCTTTTCTCCATGCTCAATGTGGTATACACAAGGACACAGGACAGAGGTTGAGTCAACTTTAAACCATGTTAACTGGCTGCAAGTGTGATTTAGTTATTGCCAACACCTGTTAGGTGCCACGGGTAAGTTACAGGTGCTGTTAATTACACGAATTAGAGAAGCATCATATGATTTTTCAAAGGGTGCCAATACTTTTGTCCACCCCCATTTTTAGGTTTGGTGTGGAATTATATCCAATTTGGCTTTAGGACAATTCTTTTTGTGTTTTTTTCATTGAAGACAAATTAAATGAAGAGAATAATACCAAAGAATTTGTGATTGCAATCATTTTCAGGAAGAAACTGAGTATTATCTGACAGAATTGCAGGGGTGCCAATACTTTTGGCCAGCACTGTATATATAATTACTTATATACAGCTGGTATAACGTGGGTATCTCCTGTATATAATTATATATGTACAGCTGGTATAACGTGGGTATCTCCTGTATAATTATATATGTACAGCTGTATAACCTGAGCATCTTCTGTATATAATTATATATGTACAGCTGGTATAACCTGGGTATCTCCTGTATATAATTATATATGTACAGCTGGTATAACCTGGGCATCTCCTGTATATAATTATATATGTACAGCTGTATAACCTGAGCATCTTCTGTATATAATTATATATGTACAGCTGGTATAACCTGGGTATCTCCTGTATATAATTATATATGTACAGCTGGTATAACCTGGGTATCTCCTGTATATAATTATATATGTACAGCTGGTATAACCTGGGTATCTCCTGTATATAATTATATATGTACAGCTGGTATAACCTGGGCATCTCCTGTATATAATTATATATGTACAACTGGTATAATCTGGGCATCTTCTGTATATAATTATATATGTACAGCTGGTATAACCTGGGCATCTCCTGTATATAATTACATATGTACAGCTGGTATAACGTGGGTATCTCCTGTATATAATTATATATGTACAGCTGGTATAACCTGGGTATCTCCTGCATATAATTATATATGTACAGTTGGTATAACCTGGGTAACTTCTGTATATAATTATATATGTATAGCTGGTATAACCTGGGTATCTCCTGCATATAATTATATATGTACAGTTGGTATAACTTGGGTAACTTCTGTATATAGTTATATATGTAAATCTGGTATAACATGGGCATCTTCTGCATATAATTATATATGTACAGCTGATATAACCTGGGTATCTTCTGTATATAATTATATATGTACAACTGGTATAATCTGGGCATCTTCTGTATATAATTATATATGTACAGCTGGTATAACCTGGGTATCTTCTGTATATAATTATATATATACAGCTGGTATAACCTGGGCATCTGTTGCATATAATTATATATGTACAGCTGGTATAATCTGGGCATCTTCTGAAGGGGGAGGAGGCCGGGGAACAACTAGCTAAATTAACAGGGGGTGAAATAGATCATTTCTCGGTCTCCAAAAATGACGTGAGGGACCAGTTTAGTAAGCTGGCCATTGGCAAAGCAGCAGGGCCTGACGGTCTCAGTCCACGTGTCCTCAGAGTGTGTGCAAATGAGTTGTGTACTGTCTTCCAGCATCTCTTTAACCAGAGCTTACAATCAAAGAGAGTACCAGTGCTATGGAAGACTGCCTGGTGCCGGTTCCCAAGACTACCTTCCCGGCTTCCCCGGGGGACTATAGACCGGTGGCCTTAACATCGCATGCGATGAAGTCCTTGGAGAGAATAGTACTTGCTCACTTGTGTCCGAGGGTGATGGCGCATACTGATGCTCTTCAGTTTGCGTACCGGCAGGGACTGGGGGTGGACGATGCTGTAGCGTCTCTGCTACAAACAGTACATTCCTTTTTGGACAATGATGGAACCACAGTGCGTGCTTTGTTCTTTGATTTCTCTAGTGCGTTCAACACATTACAGCCACTCTTACTGCGTGGAAAGTTGATTAAAATGGCGGTGGATGAGGGACTTGTGAATTGGATAATTGACTACCTGTCGGATAGGCCACAGTTTGTTAGGTGGGGGACGGCTACATCAGATAGTGTACTGAGCAGTGTCGGAGCCCCGCAGGGAACAGTGCTGTCGCCATTCCTCTTTACATTGTACACAGCTGACTTTCAGTATAAATCAGACCGTTGTCACCTCCAGAAGTACTCGGATGACTCTGTCATAGTTGGCTGTATTGGGAAGGACCAGGATGAAAAGGAATATAGAAGGGTGGTTGCGGACTTTGTAGTATGGTGCCAGGCTAACCATCTAGAACTAAATGTTAAGAAAACCAGGGAGTTGGTGATGAGCTATGGAAGGTGCAAGAAGGTATGCCTACCTGTTACCATTGACGGTCAGGATGTGGAGATGGTGGACAGTTTCAAATATTTGGGGGTTTACCTGGATAGCAAGCTAGACTGGAAGTGCCACATGGAGAAGGTCTACAAGAAGGGGATGAGTAGATTGTACTTCCTAGGGAAGTTAAGGTCTTTTAATGTGTGTGGCAAAATGCTTGAGGTGTTCTACCAATCCATTGTGGCTAGTGCCACCTTTGCGGCAATAATTTGCTGGGGTAACAGTGTGCGTGTTGCTGACGCCAACAAGCTCAACAAACTTATAGAGAAGGCTAGTGCGACGGTGGGCCTACAGCTTGGGACTTTTGAAGAGGTGGTAGAGGATAGGATTAAGAAGAAGTGCAGAGCTATAATGGGCAACAACACACACCCGCTTTATGAACTGTTTGCGAAACAGAAGAGCACATTCAGCAATCGCCTAATACAACTAAGGTGTAAAAAGAAAAAATACAGGAGATCGTTTGCTCCAACAGCTATGGGGGTGTTTAACAAATGTCTGAAAAGCAATGTCTAAAGCATTCCAAATGTTATGTTATCGTATGTGTCATGTTCGAGATCTGTGTCCTGCTGCTGTGATACCGCAATTTCCTCTGGGATAAATAAAGTATATCTTATCTTATCTTATCTTATCTTTATATATGTACAGCTGGTATAGCCTGGCATCTTCTGTATATAATTATATATGTACTGCTGGTATAACCTGGGTATCTCCTGTATATAATTATATATGTACAGCTGGTATAGCCTGGCATCTTCTGTATATAATTATATATGTACTGCTGGTATAACCTGGGTATCTTCTGTATATAATTATATATACAGCTGGTATAACCTGGGCATCTGTGGCATATAATTATATATGTACAGCTGGTATAATCTGGGCATCTTCTGTATATAATTATATATGTACAGCTGGTATAGCCTGGCATCTTCTGTTTATAATTATAGATGTACAGCTGGTATAACCTAGGTATCTTCTGTATATAATTATATATGTACAGCTGATATAACCTGGGCATCTTCTGTATATAATTATATATGTACAGCTGGTATAACGTGGGTAACTTTTAGATATAATTATATATGTACAGTTGGTATAACCTGGGTAACTTCTGTATATAATTATATATGTATAGCTGGTATAACCTGGGTATCTCCTGCATATAATTATATATGTACAGTTGGTATAACTTGGGTAACTTCTGTATATAGTTATATATGTAAATCTGGTATAACATGGGCATCTTCTGCATATAATTATATATGTACAGCTGATATAACCTGGGTATCTTCTGTATATAATTATATATGTACAGCTGGTATAATCTGGGCATCTCCTGCATATAATTATATATGTACAGTTGGTATAACCTGGGTAACTTCTGTATATAATTATATATGTATAGCTGGTATAATCTGGGCATCTCCTGCATATAATTATATATGTACAGTTGGTATAACCTGGGCATCTTCTGTATATTATTATATATGTACAGCTGGTATAACCTGGGCATCTTCTGTAAATAATTATATATGTACAGCTGGTATAACCTGGGTAACTTCTATATATAATTATATATGTACAGCTGGTATAACCTGGATATCTTTTGTATATAATTATATATGTTCAGCTGGTATAACCTGGGTAACTTCTATATATAATCATATATGTACAGCTGGTATAACCTGGAAAACTTTTATATATAATTATATATGTACAGCTGGTATACCTGGGTAACTTCTATATATTATTATATATGTACAACTGGTATAACCTGGATATCTTCTGTATATAATTATATATGTATAGCTGGTATAACCTGGGCACCTTCTGTATATAATAATATATGTACAGCTGGTATAACCTGGGCATCATCTGTATATAATTTTATATGAACAGCTGGTATAACCTGGGAATCTCCTGCATATAATTATATATGTACAGGTGGTATAACCTGGGCATCTCCTGTATATAATTATATATGTAAAGCTGGTATAACATGGGCATCTTCTGCATGTAATTATATATGTACAGCTGGTATAACCTGGGCATCTGTTGCATATAATTATATATGTACAGCTGGTATAACCTGGCATCTTCTGTATATAATTATATATGTACAGCTGGTATAACCTGGGTATCTTCTGAATGTAATTATATATGTACAGCTGGTATAACCTGGGTAACTTCTATGTATAATTATATATGTACAGCTGGTATAACCTGGATATCTTCTGTATATAATTATATATGTACAGCTGGTATAACCTGGGCATCTTTTGTATATTATTATATATGTACACCTGGTATAAACTGGGTAACTTCTATATATAATTATATATGTACAGCTGGTATAACCTGGATATCTTCTGTATATAATTATATATGTACAGCTGGTATAACCTGGGTAACTTCTATATATAATCATATATGTACAGCTAGTATAACCTGGGTAACTTTTATACATAATTATATATGTACAGCTGGTATAACCTGGGTAACTTTTATATGTAATTATATATGTACAGCTGGTATAACCTGGATATCTTCTGTATATAATTATATATGTACAGCTGGTATAACCTGGGTATCTCATATATAATTTTATATGTACTGCTGGTATAACCTGGGTATCTTCTGTATATAATTATTCATGAACAGCTGGTATAACCTCGGAATCTCCTGCATATGATTATATATGTACAGCTGGTATAACCTGGGCATCTTCTGTATATAATTATATATGTACAGCTGGTATAACCTGGGCATCTCCTGTATATAATTATATATGTACAGCTGGTATAACCTGGGCATTTCCTGTATATAATTATATATGTACAGCTGGTATAACCTGGGAATCTCCTTTATATAATTATATATTTACAGCTGGTATAAGTTATTCATCTTGTATATAGTGATATGGAGCATGCTGGTATAACCAGGGCATCTTCTGTATATAATTATATATGTACAGCTGGTATAACCTGGGCATCTTCTGTATATAATTATATATGTACAGCTGGTATAACCTGGGCATCTCCTGTTTATAATTATATATGTACAGCTGGTATAACCTGGGTATCTCCTGTATATAATTATATATGTACAGCTGGTATAACCTGGGAATCTCCTTTATATAATTATATATGTACAGCTGGTATAAGTTATTCATCTTTTATATAGTGATATGGAGCATGCTGGTATAACCAGGGCATCTTCTGTATATAATTATATATGTACAGCTGGTATAACCTGGGCATCTTCTGTATATAATTATATATGTACAGCTGGTATAACCTGGGCATCTCCTGTGTATATATATAGTGGTTAGCACTGCAGCCTTGCAGCGCTGGGGTCCTGGGTTCAAATCCCACCAAGGACAACATCTGCAAGGAGTTTGTATGTTCTCCCCGTGTTTGGTGGGTTTCCTCCGGGTTCTCTGGTTTCCTCCCACACTCCAAAGACATACTGATAGGGAATCTAGATTGTGAGCCCCGATGGGGACAGCGACGATAATGTATGTAAAGCGCTGCGGAATATGTTAGCGCTATATAAAAATAAAGGTTATTATTATTATTATTATTATTATTATTATTATTATAATATGTATGGCTGGTATAACCTGGGTATCTTCTGTATATAATTATATATGTACAGCTGGTATAACCTGGGTATCTCCTTTATATAATTATATATGTACAGCTGGTATAACCTGGGTATCTCCTTTATATAATTATATATGTACAGCTGGTATAACCTGGGTATCTCCTTTATATAATTATATATGTACAGCTGGTATAACCTGGGTATCTCCTTTATATAATTATATATGTACAGCTGGTATAACCTGGGTATCTCCTTTATATAATTATATATGTACAGCTGGTATAACCTGGGAATCTCCTTTATATAATTATATATTTACAGGTGGTATAATCTGGGCATCTTCTGTATATAATTATATATGTGCAGCTGGTATAACCTGGGTATCTCCTTTATATAATTATATATGTACAGCTGGTATAACCTGGGTATCTCCTTTATATAATTATATATTTACAGGTGGTATAACCTGGGTATCTCCTTTATATAATTATATATGTACAGCTGGTATAACCTGGGTATCTCCTTTATATAATTATATATTTACAGCTGATATAACCTGGGTATCTCCTTTATATAATTATATATTTACAGCTGGTATAACCTGGGTATCTCCTTTATATAATTATATATGTACAGCTGGTATAACCTGGGTATCTCCTTTATATAATTATATATGTACAGCTGGTATAACCTGGGAATCTCCTTTATATAATTATATATTTACAGGTGGTATAAGTTATTCATCTTGTATATAAGTGATATGGAGCATGCTGGTATAACCTGGGCATCTTCATCTCTCTATAATTATACATAATGAGTTCTTCCATCGGTGGTGTGAATACAGGTATATTCGTGGTATCAGGTAGTAGTTCCGTGTAGACGGCTCTGGGGGTGATCGGGGTACAATATCTGAGTGCTGATAGTAACAAGTCTTTTAAATGTTTCTAAATATATTTCATTAGTTTCCAATCTGATGTTCTGTGACTTGCGGGTTAAGTGATTTTTGGTGCAGTTGCCATAATGCACAGTGAGATGTATATCAACTCATTATCGACTGTAAATATCCCGACTCCCACTTCAAAGGCACCACACAATAATATCACCTTGCCACGCGGTGACCTTTCTAAGAGCAGAGCGCAGTGATCGGTCTGTCAGGTGCTTGTAACAACCTTCACAGATCAAGAGCAAGGACTTTGAAGAGCACATCTGAGGCTCGCAGGTAATTCTCACCGTAATGCAATCTTTTTTTTCTTGAAAGGTCACCTGATACCTTAGTTAATAAAACACATAGAAAACAATGCTGTCACCTGAGCAATGTAGACATGATCGATACAAGCACGGAGCGACTGAGACTCGTCTTATATCCCAGACACCACATTCTGTAACATCCATGTCTGCACAAGCTCTTGCCACCTCTGCCCCTCATCAGCTCTTGCCACCTCTGCCCCTCACAAGCTCTTGCCACCTCAGCCCCTCACAAGCTCTTGCCACCTCAGCCCCTCACAAGCTCTTGCCACCTCTGCCCCTCATCAGCTCTTGCCACCTCTGCCCCTCATCAGCTCTTGCCACCTCTGCCCCTCATCAGCTCTTGCCACCTCTGCCCCTCATCAGCTCTTGCCACCTCTGCCCCTCATCAGCTCTTGCCACCTCAGCCCCTCACAAGCTCTTGCCACCTCTGCCCCTCACAAGCTCTTGCCACCTCTGCCCCTCACAAGCTCTTGCCACCTCTGCCCCTCACAAGCTCTTGCCACCTCTGCCCCTCACCAGCTCTTGCCACCTCTGCCCCTCACCAGCTCTTGCCACCTCTGCCCCTCACCAGCTCTTGCCACCTCAGCCCCTCACAAGCTCTTGCCACCTCTGCTCCTCACAAGCTCTTGCCACCTCTCCCCCTAACAAGCTCTTGCCACCTCTGCCCCTCACCAGCTCTTGCCACCACAGCCCCTCACAAGCTCTTGCCACCACAGCCCCTCACAAGCTCTTGCCACCACTGCCCCTCACAAGCTCTTGCCACCTCTGCCCCTCACCAGCTCTTGCCACCTCTGCCCCTCACCAGCTCTTGCCACCTCTGCCCCTCACCAGCTCTTGCCACCTCAGCCCCTCACAAGCTCTTGCCACCTCTGCTCCTCACAAGCTCTTGCCACCTCTCCCCCTAACAAGCTCTTGTGTAGCACCCTGAGGATTCGGCTGCTACAGGGGTATTGCACCTCAACCCAGAGGTGTGATATTCCACTCCCGGGTAAGGAAGGAGTGTGGAACTGAGCTCGGTAGGCTGCATGCACTACACACATCCCATTTCCGAGGAGCAGACCGACGGTACTCCCACTTAGAAATGTGCAGGTACGACCGAGTCTGTTCCTGGCTGGAGTGGGAGGGGGGTGGTACATCCCAAGTAGTGTAGGGGCAGATAGGGGGAGCAGCCTGGGTAAAGATAGGAGCTCATTGGGTGCTGGTCACCTGAGCTCACACATAGAGGGTGTATATAAGGTGGGCACCAACTAAGAACAGGGTCAGTTGCAGAGAGAAAGTCAGCGAGCAGAGGAGAAGAGAGACCCAGAGTGAGAGAGGAGAAGAGAGAGAGACCCAGAGGGGGAAACAGAAGAAAAGGACTCCAAGAACCCAACTTAAATCCCCGGGTGAAGAGTCGGCATCAGGGTACCGGAACCCAAGCTGGTGGGGGCAAAAACACACCCCAGCCAGAGACCGGAGACCGTGGGCAGCGTTTGCCACGGTCACCCACCACATCCACCATGAAGGCATACCACGTGGAGGGTCAGGGAACCCAAGGCCAAGGGTCTCCCAACAGAAGGCCCGAGGGAGCTGGACCTGGGTGGATCAATAGTGGGGACGGCCAGAGAAAGGACAGAAGGAGAGCTCAGGGTCACGCTCCGGACTTATTTGGGAGTTGGCTGGATCCAGAACCTGGTGGACGCAGCACGGCTCGGGAGGTCACTCGAAGCTGGAGTGACCAGAACATCAGCAGTGAGTAAACATCCTAAACTGCATAACCCGACTCTGTCTCTGATTGCCGTCTACACTGCATCACCACAACTCCCATCCTCTGCACCTGATCCCCCTGAGGCTATACCCCACCCGTTGGGGGTTATATCACCAAAGCTGCACCTACACCACCAGCCTCAGCGGACCCTGCTGCAGCGGCGGCCACAGTGACCGCAACACAACGGGTGGCGTAGTCGACATTAAGAACTTAGTAACATCTGTAGGACTGCCACATACAACTCAGTTTGACACCCTGGGCACGGACCGGGTCACAGCCACTCGGAAGACTACAACTCCCATCTGATCCGGCTCCGGATATTCCCCCTAAAGAATATGGCCCAGGGGGCGCGTCACTTGCCACCTCTGCCCCTCACCAGCTCTTGCCACCTCAGCCCCTCACAAGCTCTTGCCACCACAGCCCCTCACAAGCTCTTGCCACCACTGCCCCTCACAAGCTCTTGCCACCTCTCTCCCTCACAAGCTCTTGCCACCACTGCCCCTCACAAGCTCATCACCTCTGCCCCTCACAAGCTCTTGCCACCTCTGCCCCTCACAAGCTCTTGCCACCTCTGCCCCTCACAGGCTCTTGCCACCTCTGCCTCTCACAAGCTATTGCCACCTCTGCTTCTCACAAACTAGTGCCACCTCTGCCCCTAACAAGCACATGTCACCTCTGCTCCTCATGAGCTCTTGCCACATCTGCCCCTTTCATTGGACCCTGCAACACTGGCAAAGTGGTTGCCGCTGGGCAGTGCAGGCGGGTTTCTGTTGGCCTTTTGTCCCTTCAAACAGTTTTCCTGTTTTTCTTCAATGAGCTCTTTTGTCACGGGTGTGTCAGAGGTGATAGACAGTCACCCTGCAGTTGGTTGCAGGCGATCTCTACGTTTGGCATTACAGACATCTTCTTAGAGACTGGCTGTCTCTAGGACCCAGCGGCTACCTCCCTCTGGCTAATTAGCTCCCTGGCCTGGATGTATAAATACCTGGTGTGTCTGAGAGGGAGGTGCCGGAGATATTCATTACTACTTGTGAGGCTTTATCAAAAGCAGTACTTCATCCTCTCTGGAGCTTGAGGACGTGTGCGCATTTGTCTGGAGTCGTCTAAAGCTAAGCAATCTCCTCCTGTTTGTCTACCCTTGTTGTCTATAGAGTTTAGTGGAGATCGACTAGTGCTCATCTCCTCCCGTCCCTAGCCTTAGCCATACGCCAGGGAAAGTCAGGGCGAAGCACGCGTGCGGCGATAGGTGAAGAGCCAAAATAGGGACGATAGTTGAGACAGGGTGACACTAGACCAGACTAGGAGGTCTCCACTCCCCCCTTTCCCTAGTGTCTGGACTCCCTTTTCCCTTTGTGTTGCACTAAGTCTTTCCCACACCTGGTGTGACATCTTTGGTCTGATATAATTAGTTCTCTGTTAAAGCCATGGACGGGGCTCCTTCCTATTTAAGCCTCCAAAAGTCAGTCCCTAGCTGCCAGTTATTGTTTTTACTAGCTCTGGTTAACGCCTGTTGTTCTCATCTTCTGTGATTCTTGTGAATAATTCTGATTCAGTCCTCGGCTCGTTTACTGACTATTCTTCTGTTTGACAATTTTGTTCCTGTGCATACCTCCTGGTTCTGACTCAGCTACCGACAATTCCTGCCAGCCAGCTGCTAATCCGAAAACTCAACCCAAAGTCCCTGTGTAAGACTCCCCCATACACATTAGATTGCTGTCATCTCAGCCATCTCTCCTTTACACAGGAGCACTTGTTTGGCAGAGAGCTCTCTATAAGAACATCTCTGGTGGTGGCTTATCTCTAGAGAACAAAAGGATCAGCAGTTTGAAATCAGACATGCCAGATTTTTAACTGTCCCAACAATTAATTGTCCGGGCTCCCATACACAGTTGACTGTCAACCGAATTAGTCATTATTGGCGGGTTTGTCTGACATTGGTGTAATGTGTATGGGGGGCTTAAATCCACATCCCTGTACATGTTTACTAAAAAATACAGACAGAAGAGAAAAAAATAAGAAAATTATGTAGTGTATACTCAGCCTCTTGATTTTGCTGAGACAGTCTTAAGAGTTGGGTTGCAAAAAGGGGTAAAACCACACCCTTTGGCCATGTTCACACGTGAAGTGTTTGAAGTGGTGCACTTGTTTCTATTATACTTTCCCTCTGATTGATTGTTCCACTCCTGATTTTAGCTTAGAAATACTGATGTAAAATACTGACCAAATACTGAATGTGTGAACGTGGCTTTCAAGTGAATCTATCACCAGGTTTTTGCTACTCCATCTGAGATCAGCATAACGTAGGGGCAGAGACCCTGATTCCAGTGATGTGTCACTTACTCGGATGTTTGCTGCAGTTTTAATAAAATCCCTGTTTTATCTGCTGCAGATCTACCAGTTCTCTGAATGCTGAGCCCTGTATAATCCCGCCCAGACCATTGATTGACAACTTTCTGTGTGCACTGTGCATAGGCAGAAAGCTGCCAATCAGTGATGAGGGCATGGCTATACAGAGCTCATGAATATGGAGGACTACATAGCTGCAAACTACACCAAGCAGCCCAGTAAGTGACCCATCACTGGAATCAAGATCTCAGTCTCTACATTATGCTGCTTTCAGATTAGGTGGCAAAAATTTGTCGAGTGCACAGGGCTGGGTGCTGCGGTGGTACCGGTATCCATTCAGTCTTGACTTGTAAGGGCACAACCTTTTGTTCTCAAGAAAAGAGTATGGAAATATTTCCAACTATAAAAATGTGGAAACCCAAATAATGGTAGAATTTCTCGTCTGTCGCTCGGTAATCAACACCCTGATCGCACTGAATAAAATCGAGATTTCTTTATCCCTGG
This sequence comes from Phyllobates terribilis, assembly GCF_046119375.1. Lineage (NCBI taxonomy): Eukaryota > Metazoa > Chordata > Amphibia > Anura > Dendrobatidae > Phyllobates > Phyllobates terribilis. The sequence goes on from NW_027362768.1 coordinate 172,313,653, forward strand.
CACAACATCCATCTATAATTGAAAACTTGCAGAGACTGAAATTCTCCTCCGGCCTGCAAAACCAAATTTCCTCTAAGAAGCCGAGGATTCCTGAATATTAATCCCCGTCTCATGTCCCTACTTAACTCCGCACATATCTCGCTAGAAGTCGTGCGCCGCTTTGGTGATGTGAGCACATTCTGGATCATTGTGAAACCACAGGATACATGGTGCCGCCGCTGCACAGATTACTGTGTTCCATTTACGATGGTGAAATGAGGGGAAATATTTTCTTTTTCCGCTGACGAGAATGAATTCAATGTATAGTTCTGCTCTTTAAGGTTGGTAATTTTGTAGCTGCTGGACCTTTAAAGCAATGCACATGTTTCTAATTATTGCAAAGGGTAAAACGATCATTCAGGATTGGTGAAAAGCTGAGTGACATCGGCTCTGAGAGCAGTTATGGTTGTGATCAAGGGCACAGAGGCAGCGCTGGTGGCTGTTTTAGGGTATCCAGATCATGCAGAGGAAAATTTACCACAACTATGAACTTCCTCTCCTGCATAGAATCGGATAGTTGCATAAATCCAAACCGTCCCGGATCCAGTGGGGAATTCATGGATTTAGGAAGCCGTCTCTTTGTCCCTGGAGGTCCAGGCTGGTTTCAGATAAATTGTTGCCTTGGGTAAACTAAAATGTGGTGTCCCAAGTACAATTTCAGGCCGTTAAATGAGCAACTATATTCAAGTCCAGTGGTATAACTAGAGTCCAATGGACACCGGTACAAAATTTGGACCTGGGACCACACCTCCATGTTGGTCAAATGTATGACTCTTTGTAGCATTCTAGATCCTATAAACACATACATGTAATAGTGTCCTCAACCTGGCACTTTCCTGTGATGGAGAAACCTATATGAAAAGTTTTAGGAGAATCTCAAGAGGTTTCACACGTTTGCCAGTTTTGATCAAATCAAGGAGTCGATCAATTGCAGACAAGAGAACACACAACCAATTCTGTCAGTGTCCCAGACTTGTCTGCCCTCAGATGCCTGGTTACAAGTTTTTATTACAAACCACAAAGATAAGGAAAGTGGGAGCGGCTTACATTATGTTACCTAAAAAGGAAGATAAGTTGGGAAAAACAAAGTCGTAAATTATGTATTCCGCTGCATTCCTTAGGATCTGGCTATATCTACTTCACTATACATTCAGAAACAAAGGAAGGCTTTAATACATCTCTATATCAGAGACAACACCTATGTTATTTATGAATAACACTTATAAAGCTAATATTAAAATACAAAATTATCAAAGATATATGAATTGTCTAAATACTAAAGCAAAGTATAAATATTTACCATAACACCTGTAATACTGTCTCTGGTCCTGGCACCTTCCTATAATAATATCCCCCATCCTGGCATCTTCCTGTAATAATGTCCCATGTCCTGGCTTCTTTCTGTAATAACATCCCCCATCCTGGGCCATGCCCTGTTATTATGTCCCCTGTCCTGTGCACCTTACTGTAATAATGTCCCCCATCCTGGCCCCTTTCTTTAACTATGTTCCCCATCCTGGTATATTGTCCCCGATCCTATAACAATAGCCCCCATCCTGGGCCATTTCCTGGTATAATGTCCCCCATCCTATAACAATGTTCACCATCATGGTATCATGTCCCCCATTCTCTTATAATGATGCCCATCCTGGGCCCCTGCCTTGTATAATGACCCCATCCTGGTATAATGACCCCCATCCTGGTCTAATGTCCTCCATCCTGGGCCCCTTCCTGGTATAATTTCCCCCATCCTATAACAATGTTCACCATTGTGGCATACTGTTCCCCATCCTGGACCCGATTCTGGTATAATGTCCCCCATCCAGGGCCCCTTCCTTGTATAATGACCCCCATCTGGGCCTCTGCCTTGTAAAATGATCCCCATCCTAGGCCCCTGCCTTGCATAATGACCCTATACTGTTCTAATGTCCTCCATCCTGGGACCCTTCCTGGTATAATGTCCCCCATCCTATAACAATGTTCACCATCGTGGTATACTGTTCCCCATCCTGACCCCATTATTGTACAATGTCCCCCGTCCTGGGCCCCTTCCTTGTATAATGACCCCCATCTGGGCCTCTGTCTTGTTTAATGACCCCCATCCTGGTAAAATGACTCCAATCCTGGTGTAATGTCCTACATCCTGGGCCCTTTCCTGGTATAATGTTTTTTCTGTTTTCCAAAACATAAAAAAATCAAAAATTCTTCTTACCTTCCTCCGCTCCCATGACTTGCGGCGTCTTCTTCTGAAGACGGTAGCTGATTACAGTGCGTTGGCACGGACAGCGCATGACGTCACTGCCATGCGCCACTCATGACTGGCATGCCAATGTCCGCTGCTGGCCTCTGATGGCGTGTATTGCAGTGCAGGAAGCTGGAGGGTCTTTGCGCTGCGATACACTTCAGATGAATGTGCATCCTTCGACCTACAAAGAATGTCATTAGCACCTTTTATGTAAAAGCTTCATTCTGATATTTCTGAATTTGTCACTTCGGAGTCATAAAAGATACATGAAGACTACTTGTTACTTCGTCTCCTGAGCTCCTGCTCACATTATTCACAGTCTGGTGAACGAATTAAATAAATCATGTTGTTAAAAAAAATGACACAAATAAGTTTATATGTACAGAAGAGAAAACCGAAGTCTCATAATAACAGCTGACGAGACAGGACAAGGAGAAATCTTTATTTATTGGAAAATGAAAAGTTTATGATATACTTAAGCTCCAATTAATCATTTGTCCTTTTTTTCTTAGTCACTTTTCTTGTCTTGTGGAATTCATTGACATTTATTTGTGCCAAATTCTTCAAAATGGCACTTAGTTCAAGAATTTTGCGCAAAATCAAAAATGCTCTTTATTTTTTGCCTTTAACCTCTTTTGTGATTTTTTAGTCCAAAAAATTCCATCCTTAAAATGTCTCAAAATCTTTGGATGGGGGGAATTATTTCAGCCATACATAAAATCACTCCAGGAAGGGATTAGAGAGAATTTGTGAAAATATTTAGCATAATTTTAAAAAGCAGCAATTCAGGAATCATCAAGACTTAAAAAAGAAGGATAAGGCACACATGAATAACGGGAAAAAGCAGAAATGAGATAAAATACATAATGAATCGGGCTCATAGTGTCTCCATTCTTCAGCATTTTCAAAATCTCTTCTTGTTTGTAAATGTAAATGTAAATGTAAACTTTATGTTTGATTAGGAATAGAAACTCAGCATACAGTGCTGCTCACCGTTATTGCCACCCCTTCATTTTTTCATAGACAGTACAATATTTTCAGAAATAAATGGAAATGTACCAAAGATATATCCTCAGGATTTTTAATTGGTGGTCCAAAGTAATATAACAATAAAACATTGTTTTTGAACTTCCATGTTGCAATTTCAAAGAAAAAACAGAATAACCATCATGTGCAGTAATAAAGGCACCGCTAATTAATACTTAGTTGCACACCCTTTGGCATTGCTGACAGCCTTCTAACGTTTCTTGTAGCCATCTATAAGCTTCTTGCACTTCTCAGCTGGAATTTCTCTCACTCTTCCTTTGCAGTTTGTTCAAGCTCTTGAATGTTTCCAGGGTTCTTTTTCCTAATGGCAGATTTCAGCTCACCCCAAATATTTTCAATGGGATTGAGTTCAGGACTCATTGCTGGCTATTTTAAAACAGTACATGTTTTTTTTTTCAACCATTCCTGTGTACTTTTGGATTTGTGCTTTTGGTCATGATCTTGCTGGAGGACCCATGTTCGCAGACTAAAACCAAGTTTTCTTACACTGGGTAGGACATTTCACTCTAAAATCTGCAGCAAAGCAACCCACAGCATTATGGATCCTCCACCATGCTTAACTGTTGGTAAGATGTTCTTTTCTTTATAAGCGTCATTGTGCCGTCTGTAAACAAACTGTTGCTTTGCATTGCCAAAAATCTCTATTTTTGTTTCATCTGTCCACAGAACATTTTCCTAGAAAGATTGTGGTTTGTAAAGGTACTCTTTGGCAAAAATCAGTTGTTCCTTGTTATGTCTTTTCTTCTGAAATGGTTTCTTCCTTGGCCTTCGCCAAATAAAGCTCTGCTTCGTTTAGTGTGCGGCACTTGTTGAAACCATGACCCCAGACTGTTCCAGGTTGGTCTTCAGGTCTTTGGATGTTTGACGTGGTGTTTTCTCCATCATTCGCACCAACCTTCGAAGATATCTCTTGTCAATTTTCCTCCCCCCCCCCACATCCAGGGAGGCTCTTGACGGTTCCATGCTTGGCAAGCTTCTTAATATCATTATGCACTGTTGAAACTGGGATACCAAGGTCTTTGGAGATGGCCTTATACCCTTTGGAAGTCTTGTGTTTGCTAATAATAGCAATTCTGATGTCCTCAGACAGATCCTTTGTCTTCACCATTGTGACAAAGGAACAGGGCCTACCATGTGACTTTTTAAAACACTGAAGTCATTGGCTAATTCATGTCATATGGGCACTGACAATTAATCGTAGGTGAGTCTCTTTTGTGATTTACTACAGGTGAGTCAAAATGTGTTTCCATACTAAATTAGGGTACCAATACCAGTGTCACAGCAAGCTTTAGTTTTCTCTATTTTTCCCTTCCATTGCTTTTTGTTTTAAATTATTGTTTATCATTTGCTCTTTTGTATTTAACACGAGTCTCTATACAAAAAACTCTTTCACTTGATTCATTTTTTTCAGGAGATATTCCACATTATGTACTTTAAACTTCATGGGTGCCAATAACGATGAGCAGGACTGTATATTACAAAACAAAATAATGCTCAATTCTAAAATAAAGATTAGTTTTTGGCCTTGTATCACATGCAGCAGTTTTGTAAAAATTAACTTGTGACACTTGGGTTACAGGACAATGATACTTGGGTTATAGGATTATGACACTGGCACTTGGAGTACAAGATAATGAAATGACATTTGGGATGAAGGATAATAAATCTGACACTTAAAGTACAGGATAATGACACTGACACTCGGGGTACAGGATAATGACACTGACCCTTGGGGTGCAGGATAATGACACTGACACTTGGGGTACAGGATAATGAGGCTGACACTCGGGGTACAAGACAATGATTCTGACACTTGGGGTACAAGATAATGACATTGACACTTGGGGTACAGGATAATGACACTGACACTCAGGGTACAGGATAATGACACTGACCCTTGGGGTGCAGGATAATGACACTGACACTTGGGGAACAGGATGATGATCCTGACACTTGGGCTATAAGATAATGACACTGACACTTGGGGTACAGGATAATGACACTGACACTTGGGGTGCAGTATAATGACACTGACACTTGGGGTGCAGGATAATGACACTGACACTTGGGGTACAGGATAATGACACTGACACTTGGGGTACAGGATAATGAGGCTGACACTCGGGGTACAAGACAATGATCCTGACACTTGGGGTACAAGATAAGGACACTGACACTTGGGGTACAATATAATGATACTGACACTTGGGGTACAGGTTAATGACACTGACACTTGGGGTACAGGATAATGACATTGACACTTGGGGAGCAGTATAATGACACTGACACTTGGGGTACAGGATAATGACACTGACACTTGAGGAAAAGACAATGACACGGACACTTGGGATACAAGATCATGACACTGATACTTGAAATACAGGACAATGACATTGATACTTGGGGTATAGGATAATGACACTGTAACTCTCTGTGTTCAATTTAATATATTTATATGTTACTCTTTGTGGTGTTGCAGCTATATCTGCTATTAAAGGGAATCTGTCACCAGGTTTTTCCCAAGTAATCTGAGAGCAGCATAATATAGAGACAGAGACCCTGACACCAGCAAAGTGTCACTTACTTGGCTGCTTGCTGCAGTTTTGATAAAATCACTGTTTTATCAGCAGGAGGTTATGACTACAGGACTAGTAAACCTGATGCCATGTAGTCCAACCACATCCTCACCACTGATTGGCAGCTTTTTGCCTATGTACAGTATACAAAGACATCTGTCAATGGCTGGTGTTGTGGAGATGATATAAAGTTCTGCATTCAAAAAACTTGTAGATCTGCAGCAGGTAAAACAATGATATTACCAAAACGGCAGCAAGCTGCCGAGTAAGTGGTACATCACTGGAATCAGGGTCACTGCCCCTTCATCAGGCTGCTCTCAGTGGGGTGGCAAAAACCTGGTAACAGATTCCCTTTAATTCTTTATACCTTACATGTTTTGTCCCTTCATTCAGATCTCTTTGTACTCTGGTTTGTAAATGGACATATTCCTCAGACCGAGGATGGGATGACAGTTTCTGGAAGGAGATTGGACTAGAAGATATTATAGAAGACAACTATTCAAAAATAGGTAAGAAACCCCTCTGGGCACTGCAATAGGTGCCATCAGTGGACAGTACTATTAGTGAAGATCAACAGCTGGGCAGAATATTAAAATATTACAGAGGACTCAGGACTTCTATTTCTACCTAACCTTTACGGTTTCTTATTTGTTTTATGTCCTTTGGTTATTATAACAGAGCCGCAGCTGATGTAATGTATCTACGTCTACTGACATTTGTACAGGGAAACGTCTGGAAAATTTGTTTTATTTATATAATATCATTTTTAGTAAAATTGCGGAGGAAATCTGTACAAGAGAGGAGGAAGTTGTTAAGAAAAGGGAAGCAAGTGTGAGCATCTGCTGTAGTGTTTAGGTCAGCAGCAACAGCTCGTGTTCTGCTCCGGATTCTGCTCACAAAGTTCAAAACAAACTGAAATAAAGATATCAACGCTCAGCATATTAACCTATAAACCTGTCACCTTGTCCTCCGCAACATCATATATTGTATCGTACACAGAACATTAGTCATGGTTGCTGGATCTGTGGGACATGACACGGATGCTATGTCCACAATATAAGCATCCAATAAAGAAATGTACTACAATAATGACTACTATGTACAAGAATATAACTACTATAATACTGCCCCTATGTACAAGAATATAACTACTATAATACTGCCCCTATGTACAAGAATATAACTACTATAATACTGCCCCTATATACAAGAATATAACTACTATAATACTGCCCCTATGTACAAGAATATAACTACTATAATACTGCTCCCTATGTTCAAGAATATAACCACTATAATACTGCTCCTATGTACAAGAAGATAGCTACTATAATACTGCCCCCTATGTACAAGAATATAACTACTATAATACTGCCCCTATGTACAAGAATATAACCACTATAATACTGCTCCTATGTACAAGAATATAACTACTATAATACTGCCCCTATGTACAAGAATATAACTACTATAACACTGCTCCTATGTACAAGAATATAACTACTATAATACTGTCCTCTATGTACAAGAATATAACTACTATAATACTGCCCCTATGTACAAGAAGATAGCTACTATAATACTGCCCCTATGTACAAGAATATAACTACTATAATACTGCTCCTATGTACAAGAATATATCTACTATAATACTGCCCCTATGTACAAGAATATAACTACTATAATACTGCCCCTATGTACAAGAATATAACTACTATAACACTGCCCCTATGTACAAGAATATAACTACTATAATACTGCTCCTATGTACAAGAATATAACTACTATAATACTGCCACTATGTACAAGAATATAACTGCTATAATACTGCCCCTATGTACAAGAATATAACTACTATAATACTGCTCCTATGTACAAGAATATTACTACTATAATACTGCCCCCTATGTACAAGAATATAAATACTATAGTATTGCCCCTATGTACAAGAATATAACTACTATAATACTGCTCCTACGTGCAAGAATATAACTACTATAATACTGCTCCCTATGTATAAGAATATAACTACTATCATTCTGCCCCTATGTACAAGAATATAACTACTATAGTACTGCCCCTATGTACAAGAATATAACTACTATAATACTGCCCCCTATATACAAGAATACAACTACTATAATACTGCTCCTGTGTACAAGAATATAACTACTATAATACTGCTGCTACGTGCAAGAATATAACTACTATAATACTGCCCCTATGTACAAGAAGATAGCTACTATAATACTGCCCCTATGTACAAGAATATAACTACTATAATACTGCTCCTATGTACAAGAATATATCTACTATAATACTGCCCCTATGTACAAGAATATAACTACTATAATACTGCCCCTATGTACAAGAATATAACTACTATAACACTGCCCCTATGTACAAGAATATAACTACTATAATACTGCTCCTATGTACAAGAATATAACTACTATAATACTGCCACTATGTACAAGAATATAACTGCTATAATACTGCCCCTATGTACAAGAATATAACTACTATAATACTGCTCCTATGTACAAGAATATTACTACTATAATACTGCCCCCTATGTACAAGAATATAAATACTATAGTACTGCCCCTATGTACAAGAATATAACTACTATAATACTGCTCCTACGTGCAAGAATATAACTACTATAATACTGCTCCCTATGTATAAGAATATAACTACTATCATTCTGCCCCTATGTACAAGAATATAACTACTATAATACTGCCCCCTATGTACAAGAATATAACTACTATAGTACTGCCCCTATGTACAAGAATATAACTACTATAATACTGCCCCCTATATACAAGAATACAACTACTATAATACTGCTCCTGTGTACAAGAATATAACTACTATAATACTGCTGCTACGTGCAAGAATATAACTACTATAATACTGCTCCCTATGTATAAGAATATAACTACTATAATACTGCCCCCTATATACAAGAATACAACTACTATAATACTGCTCCTGTGTACAAGAATATAACTACTATAATACTGCTGCTACGTGCAAGAATATAACTACTATAATACTGCCCCCTATGTACAAGAATATAACTACTATAATACTGCTCCCTATGTATAAGAATATAACTACTATAATACTACCCCCTATATACAAGAATACAACTACTATAATACTGCTCCTGTGTACAAGAATATAACTACTATAATACTGCCCACTGTGTACAAGAATATAACTACTATAATGCTGCCCCTATGTACAAGAATATAACTACTATAATACTGCTCCTATGTACAAGAATATAATTACTATAATACTGCCCCGAGGTACAAGAATATAACTACTAAAATACTGCTCCTACGTGCAAGAATATAACTACTATAATACTGCTCCCTATGTATAAGAATATAACTACTTTCATTCTGCCCCTATGTACAAGAATATAACTACTATAATACTGCCCCCTATGTACAAGAATATAACTACTATAGTACTGCCCCTATGTACAAGAATATAACTACTATAATACTGCTCCTACATGCAAGAATATAGCTACTATAATACTGCTCCCTATGTATAAGAATATAACTACTATAATACTGCCCCCTATATACAAGAATACAACTACTATAATACTGCTCCTGTGTACAAGAATATAACTACTATAATACTGCCCACTGTGTACAAGAATATAACTACTATAATGCTGCCCCTATGTACAAGAATATAACTACTATAATACTGCTCCTATGTACAAGAATATAATTACTATAATACTGCCCCGAGGTACAAGAATATAACTACTAAAATACTGCTCCTACGTGCAAGATTATAACTACTATAATACTGCTACTATGTACAAGAATATAACTACTATAATACTGTCCCTATGTATAATAATATAACTACTATAATACTGCCCCCTATGTACAAGAATATAACTACTATAATACTGCCCCTATATACAAGAATATAACTACTATAATACTGCTACTATGTACAAGAATATAACTACTATAATACTGCTCCTATGTATAAGAATATAACTATTATAATACTGCCCCTATGTACAAGAATATAGCTACTACAACGCCTGGCAAAAATTATGGAATCACCGGGCTCGGAGGATGTTCATTCAGTTGTTTAATGTTGTAATACAAAAGCAGATCACAGACATGGCACAAAACTAAAGTCATTTCAAATGGCAACTTTAGGGCTTTAAGAAACACTAAAATAAATCAAGATTAAAAATGTGGTACTCAGTAAGGGTAATTTTAAAAAATTATGAAATCACTCAATTCTGAGGAAAAAATTATGGAATCACCCTGTAAATTTTCATTTCCAAAACTAACACCTGCATCAAATTAGATCTGCTCATTAGTCTGCATCTAAAAAGGAGTGATCACACCTTGGAGAGCTGTTACACCAAGTGGACTGACATGAATCATGGCTCCAACACGAGAGATGTAAATTGAAACAAAGGAGAGGATTATCAAACTCTTAAAAGAAGGTAAATCATCACGCAATGTTGCAAAAGATGTTGGTTGTTCACAGTCAGCTGTGTCTAAAATCTGGACCAAATACAAACAACATGGGAAGGTTGTTAAAGGAAAACATACTGGTAGACCAAGGAAGACATCAAAGCGTCAAGACTGGAAACTTAAAGCAATATATCTCCAAAACAGGAAATGCACAACAATACAAATGAGGAACGAATGGGAGGAAACTGGAGTCCATGTCTGTGACCGAACTGTAAGAAACCGCCTAAAGGAAATGGGATTTACATACAGAAAAGCTTAACATAAGCCGTCATTAACACCTAAACAGGAAAAAACAAGGTTACAATGGGCTAAGGAAAAGCAATCGTGGACTGTGGATGACTGGATGAAAGTCATATTCAGTGATGAATCGTGAATCTGCATTGGGCAAGGTGATGATGCTGGAACTTTTGTTTGGTGCCTTTCCAATGAGATTCATAAAGATGACTGCATGAAGAGAACATGCAAATTTCCACCATCATTGATGATATGGGGCTGCATGTCAGGTAAAGGCACTGGGGAGATGGCTGTCATTACATCTTCAATAAATGCCCAAGTTTACATTGATACTTTGGACAGTTTTCTTATCCCATGAATTGAAAGGATGTTTGGGGATGATGCCATCATTTTTCAAGATGATAATGCATCCTGCCATAGAGCAAAAACTGTGAAAACATTCCTTGAAAGAAGACACATAAGATCAATGTCATTGCCTGCAAAGAGTCCGGATCTCAATCCAATTGAAAATCTTTGGTGGAAGTTGAAGAAAATGGTCCATGACAAGACTCCAACCTGCAAAGCTGATCTGGCAACAGCAATCAGAGAAAGTTGGAGCCAGATTGATGAAGAGTACTGTTTGTCACTCACTAAGTCCATGCCTCAAAGACTGCAAGCTGTTATTAAAGCCAGAGGTAGTGCAACAAAATACTAGTGATGTATTGGAGTGCTCTTTTGTGTGTTTGTTTTTCATGATTCCATAATTTTTTCCCTCTCCTTGGTTTGAAAAAAATTACCCTTACTGAGTACCACATTTTTTATCTTGATTTCTTTTAGTGTTTCTTAAAGCCATAAAGTTGCCATTTGAAATGACTTTAGTTTTGTGCCATGTCTGTGATCTGCTTTTTTACAACAACATTAAACAACTGAATGAACATCCTCCGAGCCCCTGTGATTCCATAATTTTTGCCAGGGGTTGTATAATCCTGTCCCTATGTACAAGAATATAACTACTATAATATGCCCCCTATGTACAAGAATATAACTATTATAATACTGCTCCTACATGCAAGAATATAACTACTATAATACTGCCCCCTATGTACAAGAATATAACTACAATAATACTGCCCTTATGTACAAGAATATAACTACTATAAAACTGCCCCCTATGTACAATAATATAAGTAGTATAATACTGCCCCTATGTACAAGAGTATGACTACTATACTGCTGCCCCTATGTACAAGAATATAACTACTATAATACTGCCTCCTATGTACAAGAATATAACTACAATAATTCTGCCCTTATGTACAAGAATATAACTACTATAAAACTGCCCCCTATGTACAATAATATAAGTAGTATAATACTGCCCCTATGTACAAGAGTATAACTACTATACTGCGGCCCCTATGTACAAGAATATAACTACTATAATTCTACCCCTATGTACAATAATATAACTACTATAATACTGCCCCTATGTACAACAATATAACTACTATAATACTGCTCCCTATGTACAAGAATATAACTATTATAATACTGCTCCTACATGCAAGAATATAACTACTATAATACTGCCCCCTTAGTACAAGAATATAACTACAATAATACTGCCCTTATGTACAAGAATATAACTACTATAAAACTGCCCCCTATGTACAATAATATAAGTAGTATAATACTGCCCCTATGTACAAGAGTATAACTACTATAATACTGCCCCTATGTACAAGAATATAACTACTATAATACTGCCCCCTATGTACAAGAATATAACTACTATAATTTTACCCCTATATACAAGAATATAACTACTAAAATACTGCTCCTATGTACAAGAATAGAACTACTATAATATTGCCCCCTATGTACAAGAATATAACTACTATAATACTGCCCCTATGTACAAGAATAGAACTACTATAATATTGCCCCCTATGTACAAGAATATAACTACTATAGTACTGCCCCTATGTACAAGAATATAACTACTATAATATTGCCCCTATGTACAAGAATATAACTACTAGAATATTGCCCCCTATGTACAAGAATATAACTACTATAATACTGCCCCTATGTACAAGAATATAACTACTATAATACTGCTCCTACATGCAACAATATAACTACTATAATACTACTCCTATGTACAAGAATATAACCACTATAATACTGCCCCCTATGTACAATAATATAACTACTATAATACTGCCTCTATGTAAAGAATATAACTACTATAATACTGCTCCTACGTGCAAGAATATAACAAATATAATACTGCTCCCTATGTTCAAGAATATAACTACTATAACACTGCCCCCTATATACAAGAATACAACTACTATAATACTGCTCCTATGTACAAGAATTTAACAACTATAATACTGCCCACTATGTACAAGAATATAACTACTATAATGCTACCCCTATGTACAAGAATATAACTACTATAATACTGCTCCTATGTACAAGAATATAACTACTATAATACTGCTCCTATGTACAAGAATATAACTACTATAATACTGCCCCCTATGTACAAGAATATAACTACTATAATACTGCCCCCTATGTACAAGAATATAACTAGTATAATACTGCCCGTGTACAACAATATAACTACTATAATACTGCCCCTATGTACAAGAATACAACTACTATAATACTGCTCCTACATGCAACAATATAACTACTATAATACTGCTCCTATGTACAAGAATATAACTACAATAATACTGCCCTCTATGTACAAGAATATAACCACTATAATACTGCCCCCTATGTACAATAATATAACTACTATAATACTGCCTCTATGTACAAAAATATAACTACTATAATACTGCTTCCTATGTACAAGAATATAACTACTATAATACTGCTCCCTATGTACAAGAATATAACTACTATAATACTGCTGCTAAGTACAAAAATATAACTACTATAATACTGCTCCTACATGCAAGAATATAACTACTATAATACTGCTCCCTATGTACAAGAATATAACTACTATAATACTGCCCCCTATGTACAAGAATATAACTACTATAATACTGCCCCTATGTACAAGAATATAACTACTATAATACTGCTCCCTATGTACAAGAATATAACTACTATAATACTGCCCCCTATGTACAAGAATATAACTACTATAATACTGCTCCTACATGCAAAATATAACTACTATAATACTGCTCCCTATGTACAAGAATATAACTACTATAATACTGCCCCTATGTACAAGAATAGAACTACTATAATATTGCCCCCTATGTACAAGAATATAACTACTATAATACTGCCCCCTATGTACAAGAATACAACTACTATAATACTGCTCCTACATGCAACAATATAACTACTATAATACTGCTCCTATGTACAAGAATATAACTACAATAATACTGCCCTCTATGTACAAGTATATAACCACTATAATACTGCCCCCTATGTACAATAATATAACTACTATAATACTGCCCCTGTGTACAAGAATATATGTACTATAATACTGCTCCAATGTGCAAGAATATAACTCTTAGAATACTGCTCCCTATGTACAAGAATATATCTACTGTAATACTGCCCCCTATGTACAGGAATATAACTACTATAATACTGCTCCTACATGCAAGAATATAACAACTATAATACTGCTCCCTATGTTCAAGAATATAACTACTATAACACTGCCCCCTATATACAAGAATACAACTACTATAATACTGCTGCTATGTACAAGAATTTAACAACTATAATACTGCCCACTATGTACAAGAATATAACTACTATAATGCTACCCCTATGTACAAGAATATAACTACTATAATACTGCTCCTATGTACAAGAATATAACTACTATAATACTGCCCCCTATGTACAAGAATATAACTACTATAATACTGCCCCCTATGTACAAGAATACAACTACTATAATACTGCTCCTACATGCAACAATATAACTACTATAATACTGCTCCTATGTACAAGAATATAACTACAATAATACTGCCCTCTATGTACAAGTATATAACCACTATAATACTGCCCCCTATGTACAATAATATAACTACTATAATACTGCCTCTATGTACAAGAATATAACTACTATAATACTGCCTCCTATGTACAAGAATATAACTACTATAATACTGCTCCCTATGTACAAGAATATAACTACTATAATACTGCTGCTAAGTACAAAAATATAACTACTATAATACTGCTCCTACATGCAAGAATATAACTACTATAATACTGCTCCCTATGTACAAGAATATAACTACTATAATACTGCCCCCTATGTACAAGAATATAACTACTATAATACTGCCCCTATGTACAAGAATATAACTACTATAATACTGCTCCCTACGTACAAGAATATAACTACTATAATACTGCCCCCTATGTACAAGAATATAACTACTATAATACTGCTCCTACGTGCAAGAATATAACTACTATAATACTGCTCCCTATGTACAAGAATATAACTACTATAATACTGCCCGTGTACAAGAATATAACTACTATAACACTGCCCCTATATACACGACTATAATTACTATAATACTGCTCCTATATAAAAGAATATAACTACTATAATACTGCTCCCTATGTACAAGAATATAGCTACTATAATATTGCCCCCTATGTACAAGAATATGACTACTACAATACTGCCCCTATGTACAAGAATATAAGTACTATAATACTGATCCTACATGCAACAATATAACTACTATAATACTGCTCCTATGTACAAGAATATAACTACCATAATACTTCCCTCTATGTACAAGAATATAACCACTATAATACTGCCCCCTATCTACAGTAATATAACTACTATAATACTGCCTCTATGTACAAGAATATAACTACTATAATACTGCTCCCTATGTACAAGAATATAACTACTATAATACTGCTCCTACATGCAACAATATAACTACTATAATACTGCTCCTATGTACAAGAATATAACTACTATAATACTGCCCTCTATGTACAAGAATATAACCACTATAATACTGCCCCCTATGTACAATAATATAACTACTATAATACTGCCTCTATGTAAAGAATATAACTACTATAATACTGCTCCTACGTGCAAGAATATAACAACTATAATATTGCTCCCTATGTTCAAGAATATAACTACTATAACACTGCCCCCTATATACAAGAATACAACTACTATAATACTGCTGCTATGTACAAGAATATAACTACTATAATGCTACCCCTATGTACAAGAATATAACTACTATAATACTGCTCCTATGTACAAGAATATAACTACTATAATACTGCCCCCTATGTACAAGAATATAACTACTATAATACTGCCCCCTATGTACAAGAATACAACTACTATAATACTGCTCCTACATGCAACAATATAACTACTATAATACTGCTCCTATGTACAAGAATATAACTACAATAATACTGCCCTCTATGTACAAGTATATAACCACTATAATACTGCCCCCTATGTACAATAATATAACTACTATAATACTGCCTCTATGTACAAGAATATAACTACTATAATACTGCCTCCTATGTACAAGAATATAACTACTATAATACTGCTCCCTATGTACAAGAATATAACTACTATAATACTGCTGCTAAGTACAAAAATATAACTACTATAATACTGCTCCTACATGCAAGGATATAACTACTATAATACTGCTCCCTATGTACAAGAATATAACTACTATAATACTGCCCCCTATGTACAAGAATATAACTACTATAATACTGCCCCTATGTACAAGAATATAACTACTATAATACTGCTCCCTATGTACAAGAATATAACTACT
This sequence comes from Phyllobates terribilis, assembly GCF_046119375.1. NCBI lineage: Eukaryota > Metazoa > Chordata > Amphibia > Anura > Dendrobatidae > Phyllobates > Phyllobates terribilis. The sequence continues at coordinate 172,330,175 of NW_027362768.1, forward strand.
ATAATACTGCCCCCTATGTACAAAAATATAACTACTATAATACTGCTCCTACATGCAAAATATAACTACTATAATACTGCTCCCTATGTACATGTAGTGCCGGCGTCCCTGCCCTCTGCTAGGCAGGGACGCTGTTCCCCTCACCGCTCTGCTCCGTGCCCGGCGTCCCTCTCCCGCTCTGCTGGCAGCGCGCGCTCCTTCCCGGCCACTGTGCTTAGGGCGCGCGCGCGCGCCCTCCCTCCCTCTTAAAGGGGCCACGCGCGCCGTCCTAAGGAGTCCCCGGCCAATGGCCGGAGGACTTTACCGTATATAAGGCACCTCCTCCAAAATGGAGGTGCCCGAGCAATGTTGTTTGCACCTGTGTCTCACCCAGGGGCGGACACAGACTGTAGTGGGCCCCTGTGAAAGAAATTTGGGGGGGCCCCCCCTGCCCTTCATAAGGCAACAAAGTTATGTAAACATAACCCCCCATGTGCATCTCTCACCCCCCCATGTGCAGCTCTCATCCCACCCATGTGCAGCTCTCACCCCCCGTGCATCTCTCATCCCCCCCATGTGCATCTCTCATCCCCCCCATGTGCATCTCTCATCCCCCCCATGTGCATCTCTCATCCCCCCCATGTGCATCTCTCATCCCCCCCATGTGCATCTCTCACCCCCCCATGTGCATCTCTCACCCCCCATGTGCATCTCTCACCCCCCCATGTGCATCTCTCACCCCCCCCATGTGCATCTCTCACCCCCCCCATGTGCATCTCTCATCCCCCCCGTGCATCTCTGATTCCCCCCACTCCTAGTTAATTAATTGTATTTAAAAAAAATAAAACTTGTTATACTTACCCCCATGCAATCCCTGCAGAATCCTGGCGCTCGTCCACGTCGCTGCCACCAGGTTCTCCTGACGTTCGGCCATGTGACGGCGCCACATACATAGCCATCAGCTTTTGTTTTGGCAAAAGATTTTTAAAGCCGCCACCACGATAAGGTAGACTCTTCTGGGCGGGCCCTACTCTAACCTATTAAAATTTTCTTAAAATATCCAATACTCTTTTTAGATATATTTTTATTTAGTTTTCTTTAAGGGAATGTGTCATATACATTTTTTTTTTAAATGACCAATAATACGACATACAGGGAATACCGCCACACCATGACCAGACCACATATTACCACAACATAGTGACCGAATAATACCACACAGAAGGGAGAAAAACTGCCACACCATGACCAGACCACATATTACCACTACATTACTAATATTACCACCACATTACTAATATTACCATAAGTGTCATTATACACGGGAGCTCTATACATGGTATGTATAACGTAAGTGTCCAGGTAATCTAGTGATCACCAGTGAAATTATACACAGGAGCTCTGTATATAGTGTCAGTGTACAGGTAATACAGTGACATTATACACAGGAGCTCTGTATATAGTGTACAGGTAATACAGTGATCATCAGTGACATTATACACAGGAGCTCTGTATATAGTGTCAGTGTACAGGTAATACAGGGATCACCAGTGACATTATACACAGGAGCTCTGTATATAGTGTCAGTGTACAGGTAATACAGTGATCACCAGTGAAATTATACACAGGAGCTCTGTATATAGTGTCAGTGTACAGGTAATACAGTGATCACCAGTGACATTATACACAGGAGCTCTGTATATAGTGTCAGTGTACAGGTAATACAGTGATCACCAGTGACATTATACACAGTGTACATGTAATAGACTGACTCACCGGTGACGTCTCTAGGTGAAGTCCTTCATCTTCGCTTTTCTCCTTCATCCAGCACAGACCGCCATCACGTCTTCCAGCCAGGACTCGTCTCTGCATAAAATAACACAGTTATCTAGAGCACATTCCCCAACTTCTACATTACGCAGCTGAATACAGACGTGCATCCACCATCAATATATGGTTAGTTATTAGGCAACCTACCATTCCAAATATAAATTGTAATCCACCACTGTGCCCCCATTAACTGTAAATAGGCACTTAATATATAATTTAATTAGAACCTCTACTCTTTCCGCCAATTTGTTACCAGTCACACTCCTGCATCCGCAACGCCCCCTACTCTATACTTCCTGCTCCCCGCATTCAATATTTACATGCACCCCCTGCCCCAATTCATTATATCATGTCCGTGCTCTCCCCACCCCATCATCATTTATCATTTACTCTCCCCCACCCCACATTCGTTATGTGCAGCTCATTATCCCCCTACTCCCAATTCCCCCATGTGCAGCTCTCAAACCCCCCCATGTGCAGCTCTCATCCCCCTCCATGTGCCCCTCTCTCACCCCCTCCCCCCCACATGTGCCCCTCTCTCATCCCCCTCCCCCACATGTGCCCCTCTCTCATCCCCCTCCCCCACATGTGCCCCTCTCTCATCCCCCTCCACCACATGTGCACCTCTCTCATCTCCCCCCACATGTGCATCTCCCATCTCCCCCCCCACACATGTGCATCTCCCATCTCCCCCACACATGTGCATCTCCCATCTCCCCCCCCCACACATGTGCATCTCCCACCTCCCCCCCCCACACACGTGCATCTCCCATCTCCCCCCCCCACACACATGTGCATCTCCCATCCCCCCCCCACATACATGTGCATCTCCCATCTCCCCCCCACACACATGTGCATCTCCCATCTCCCCCCCCACACACGTGCATCTCCCCCCCCCACACACGTGCATCTCCCATCTCCCCCCCACACACACATGTGCATCTCCCATCTCCCCCCCCACACACATGTGCATCTCCCATCTCCCCCCCCACACACACACATGTGCATCTCCCATCTCCCCCCCCACACACACACATGTGCATCTCCCATCTCCCCCCCCACACACACATACACACACACATGTGCTTCTCCCATCTCTCCACTCCTAGTTAATTGTATTTAAAAAAAAATAAAACTTGTTATACTTACCCCCATGCGATCCCTGCAGAATCCTGGCGCTCGTCCAAATCGCTGACAGCAGGTTCTCCTGACTTCCGGCCATGTGACGGCACCGTCACATGACCGGAAGTCAGGGGAATCATGAAGGCGCTGCTGCAACAGCGCAGCTCAGCGCTGAAATGTCCCGGACCCGGCGCATAGCATGGGGCCGGGGGCCCCATGAGGAGAGAGACGCACAAGAGGGGGGCCCCCGAGGGGGCCCCTACCGGCCGGGCCCCATACTGGAGTCAGGGCAGTCATGCCCTGATGGCGGCCCTGCTGGAGGCTGGAGGGGCCCCCTCTCCCTCGGGGCCCCCGTTCAATGAACCGGCTGCACGGGCGGTAGTTCCGCCCCTGGTCTCACCTGTGCTTCAGCCCTCAGGTCCCGTTGCCAGTTACCTGCCAGTTACCTGCCAGATTCCTGCCTGATTACTTGCTACCTGCCTGCTAGTCTGAGGTCCGACGGTCTGCCTTACTAATCCTGTCAGTCTGTCTAAGGACCAGCCTGCCCGCTCACCTGGGAGCGCACATCAGATACCTGCCAGCTTGTCTGAGGTCCGACGGTCTGCCTTACTAATCCTGTCAGTCTGTCTAAGGACCAGCCTGCCCGCTCACCTGGGAGCGCACATCAGCTACCTGCCTGCCTGCCTGAGGTCCGACGGTCTGCCTTCCAACTCCTGTCAGTCTGTCTTTGGACCAGCTTGCCCGCTCACCTGGGAGCGCACATCTGCTATCTGCCTGCTAGCCTACCTGGAGGCTCCGCCGTCACGTGCTGTGACCACCTGCCTGTCCAGTGACTCCTGCCCGCTCACCTGGGAGCGCTCATCTGCTGCCTGTCTGTTTGCCTACCCGGAGGCTCTGCCGTCACGTGCTGTGACCACCCGCCTGTCCAGAGACTTCTGCCCGCTCACCTGGGAGCGCTCATCTGTCGCCTGTCCGCTGGTCTTCCTGGAGGCTCCGCCGTCACATGCTGTGACCACCCGTTCATCCAGAGACTCTCGCCTGCTCACCTGGGAGCTCTCGTCTATCTTCAGCCGCCACAGGTCGTACCAACCCTATACCTAGAGACTGCCCCGGTCACTTGCCGTGACCTCCAGCCCGTTCACTCAGAGACTGTCCCGTTCACTCAGAGACTGTCCCGTTCACTCAGAGACTGTCCCGTTCACTCAGAGACTGTCCCGTTCACCTGCTGAGACTTCCAGCCCGTCTTCCCTGGTCGCCACCCGCTCCCTTACAAGGACCGCCTCCTTGTATAGTAGCTCAGAGGTTCCGCCTCCCAGACCCGTTACAGTACAAGAATATAACTACTATAATACTGCCCCTGTGTACAAGAATATATGTACTATAATACTGCTCCTATGTGCAAGAATATAACTCTTAGAATACTGCTCCCTATGTACAAGAATATATCTACTGTAATACTGCCCCCTATGTACAGGAATATAACTACTATAATACTGCTCCTACATGCAAGAATATAACTACTATAATACTGCTCCCTATGTACAAGAATATAACTACTATAATACTGCCCTCTATGTACAAGAATATAAGTACTATAATACTGCTCCTACATGCAAGAATATAACTACTATCATACTGCCCCTATGTACAAGAATATAACCACTATAATACTGCCCCCTATGTACAATAATATAACTACTATAATACTGCCCCTATGTACAAGAATATAACTACTATAATACTGCTCCTACGTGCAAGAATATAACTACTATAATACTGCTCCCTATGTACAAGAATATAACTACTATAATACTGCCCGTGTACAAGAATATAACTACTATAATACTGCCCCTATATACACGACTATAATTACTATAATACTGCTCCTATATAAAAGAATATAACTACTATAATACTGCTCCCTATGTACAAGAATATAACTATTTTAATATTGCCCCCTATGTACAAGAATATGACTACTACAATACTGCCCCTATGTACAAGAATATAAGTACTATAATACTGATCCTACATGCAACAATATAACTACTATAATACTGCTCCTATGTACAAGAATATAACTACTATAATACTTCCCTCTATGTACAAGAATATAACCACTATAATACTGCCCCCTATCTACAGTAATGTAACTACTATAATACTGCCTCTATGTACAAGAATATAACTACTATAATACTGCTCCCTATGTACAAGAATATAACTACTATAATACTGCTCCTACATGCAAGAATATAACTACTATAATACTGCTCCCTATGTACAAGAATATAACTACTATAATACTGCCCCCTATGTACAAGAATATAACTACTATAATACTGCCCCTATGTACAAGAATATAACTACTATAATACTGCCCCTGTGTACAAGAATATAACTACTATAATACTGCTCCTATGTGCAAGAATATAACTCTTAGAATATTGCTCCCTATGTACAAGAATATAACTACTATAATACTGCTCCCTATGTACAAGAATATAACTACTATAATACTGCCCCTGTGTACAAGAATATATCTACTAGAATACTGCTCCCTATGTACAAGAATATATCTACTGTAATACTGCCCCTATGTACAAGAATATAACTACTATAATACTGCTCCTACATGCAAGAATTTAACTACTATAATACTGCTCCCTATGTACAAGAATATAACTACTATAATACTGCCCTCTATGTACAAGAATATAACTACTATAATACTGCCCTCTATGTACAAGAATATAACCACTATAATACTGCCCCCTATGTACAATAATATAACTACTATAATACTGCCCCTATGTACAAGAATATAACTACTATAATACTGCTCCTATGTGCAAGAATATAACTACTATAATACTGCTCCCTATGTACAATAATATAACTACTATAATACATGACTTACCATCTCCTACCATGGAAGACCACCAACTTACCTACCAGTCCTGGCTGCGCAGTATGCTCCTCTACTTGCTGTGTGCATGTATCTTGTCTGCTGGCTTAGGGCGGCGGCTTTGGAACTTCCTGATTCATAAAGTTACAGTGTGCGCAGTCCTAATGCGTCCCCAGCCTATTGCTGTGAGTCACTGGATACTTAAACCTCCTCCACCCAGTGGGAGGTGCCTGAGCTACACTTTCTTACAGTGTGTTCTGTGCAACTGTGAGTTGCCAGATCCTGTCCTGAATCTTGCCTGTTTCTGCCACTCTGGGGGCTGAGTACCCAGGCCTGTACCTGTGTCCTGTATCTTTCCTGTTCTGCCTCCGTGAGGGCTGAGTACCCAGGCCCGTTACCTGTATCTTCGACTTCTAGTTTATTTCCGCCACCCTGGGGGCTGAGTACCCAGGCCGGTACCTGTATCTTGTTTCTGTACCTTGTTCCTGTCTGAGCTGTGTCCTAGTCCGTTCCTGCTTGTCTCTATGTCCGTTCCTTCCCTTTTTCTGCAGTGTCTGAACCAGTACCTAACTCCAACTCGTTGTCTCTGTACTTCTATTTGTGAGTTCTGTGTCCACTCGCTACTTCATAGCAAGTACCCTGTGTGTATCTGATTCTGCTTGTCCCGTTTCCCTGCCTTCGTATCTACCTCCTGTGTTCTAGCTATCTTCCTGTGTTTTCCCGTCCCTGTCTGTTCCATGTAAACAAAGCCCTGTCCTGTCTGTCCGCACCTGTGGCTCTGCTCTGCTCCTCTTCCCATTCACACCTGTGGCTCTGCTCTGCTCTGCTCCACTTACTGTCCGCACCTGCGGCTCTGCTCTGCCCTGCTCTGCTTCCCGTCCGCACCTGCGGCTCTGCTCTGCCCTGCTCCGCTTCCCATCTGCACCTGCAGCTCTGCTCTGCTCTGCTTCCCGTCCGCACCTGCAGCTCTGCTCTGCCCTGCTCCATTTCCCATCCGCACCTGCGGCTCTGCTCTGCTCTGCCCTGTTCTGCTTTCCGTCTGCACCTGCGGCTGTGCTCTGCTCTGTCCTCCTCCACTTCCCATCCGCACCTGCATCTCTGCTCTGCACTACCCCGCTCTGCTTCCCCTCCGCACCTGCGGCTCTGCTCTACTCTGCCCCGCTCCGCTTCCCGTCCGCACCTGCTGCTCTGCTCTGACCCGCTCCACTTCCCGCCCACACCTGCGGCTCTGCTCTGCCCCGCTCCGCTTCCTTTCCGCACCTGCGGTTCTGCTCTGCCCTGCTCCGCTTCCTGTCTGCACCTGCGGTTCTGTTCCTGTATCCCAGTCTCTACTGGTCCCTATCCAGCCTGTTTACCTACCTGCCTGTACCCGCCAGTCTGCATACCAGCCAAACCTGCCCATTCCTGCATTCCCTGGTGTGGGTCAACAGCTGTGTGACCGGGGTCTGACCTGGAGTAGCACCTGGGCCACCTCCCTCATCCCTCCTCAGACCACGGAGTTGATTAAGCCGCCGCGCGTCCGTGGTCGGATCTGGCGACGCCCTAGTCACGCCCCTCCAGGCACTCCTCGGTTCGTGGTCCAGTGGGACCACTAACCACGCTCACGCCAAACAGTCCGGGTGTGAGCGTAACACAAGAATATAACTAATATAATACTGCCTCCTACATACAAGAATATAACTACTTTAATCCTGCCTCCTATGTACAAGAATATAACTACTATAATACTGCTCCTATGTACAAGAATATAACTACTATAATACTGCCCCCTATGTACAAGAATATAACTACTATAATACTGCCCCTATGTACAAGAATATAGCTACTATAATACTGCCCCTATGTACAAGAATATAAATACTATAATACTGCTCCTATGCAAAAGAATATAACTACTATAATACTGCCCCCAATGTACAATAATATAACTACTATAATACTGCCCCCTATGTATAAGAATATAACTACTATAATACTGCCTCTATGTACAAGAATATAACTACTATAATACTGCTCCTATGTACAAGAATATAACTACTGTAATACTGCCCCCTATGTACAAGAATATAACTACTATAATACTGCCCCCTATGTACAAGAATATATCTACTATAATACTGCCCCTATGTACAAGAATATAACTACTATAATACTGCTCCTATGTACAAGAATATAACTACTATAATACTGCCCCCAATGTACAAGAATATAACTACTATAATGCTGCTCCTATGTACAAGAATATATCTACTATAATACTGCTCCTATGTACAAGAATATAACTACTATAATAATGCCCCTATGTACAAGAATATAGCTACGATAATACTGCCCCTATGTACAAGAATATAAATACTATAATACTGCTCTTATGCACAAGAATATAACTACTATAATACTGCTCCTATGTATAAGAATATAACTACTATAATACTGCCCCCTATGTATAAGAATATAACTACTATAATACTGTCTCTATGTACAAGAATATAACTACTATAATGCTGCTCCTATGTACAAGAATATAGCTACTATAATACTGCCCCTATGTACAAGAATATAAATACTATAATACTGCTCCTATGCACAAGAATATAACTACTATAATACTGCCCCTATGTACAAGAATATAACTACTATAATACTGCCCCCTATGTACAAGAATATAACTACTATAATACTGCTCCTATGTACAAGAATATAACTACTATAATACTGCCCTCTATGTACAAGAATATAACTACTATAATACTGCTCCTATGTACAAGAATATAACTACTATAATACTGCCCCCTATGTACAAGAATATAACTACTATAATACTGTCCCCTATGTACAAGAATATAACTACTATAATACTGCCCCCTATGTACAGGACTATAACTCCTCTTACATTCTGTCATTATTACTTTGTACTTTTAGAGGATGCAGATTTTCTCCTGTTCGCTGTGGATGTAGCACGTTTCTGGTTTGTTTCTCGCACATCCTTCTGGGAGTTTACAGGTGTTATATTTGTGGGGTTACTGCTGCAGTCACACTTAGTTATCTTGTGAGTGCCCTGTTTGTACTGACTTGTGATGTGTTTTCAGAGGGAGCCGTGTCAGAAGCTCAGCACCTAGACGCGGTCGCTCCTTTCATCCACAGCTGCCGGTCTATGCATTGGAGCAGTTTTGAAGTTAATTATTTATGAGGTGTCAATTAGGGCATAATGTGCTGATTGTACTGTGTCTATACAGTCAGGTGGTCGTCAGCTGCTGTAGAGCTTTATGGAGAATGATTGGGCTTATACACTGATTTTTTTTCTTTATAATGGTGTTTTCCAATAGTTCATTCCTGGCAGCACAAAGTGATTTCACTACACTCTGTGAAAAAGCTTGTTGATAAATTGGTTTTCATGCCTTATATGCCCCAACAAGTGCCTATGAAGTCTGCTTTCACGTATTGATGCCATGTTGCACATAAGGTGTGGCTACGATGCAGGGCACAAGCCACACTGGCATGCTGAGCCATGCAGTTTGCAAATTACATTAGCTAAAGATATTTTCACTGTTGATTGTCACATGCCACTCATTAACAAAGTACGTGCTTAGAACTTGAGTGGTTTTCAGCCTCACTGTAACATATCCTTAAATATTATGGACATATGTGATTTGGATAAATATATTTTTACATAATCTATCTTTGCATTAGATAATTAGAGAATTAGATAATCTTTAGATAATCACAAGTTTCAGTCTTGAATCTTCTTTACTTCATTGATTTTCAGACCTCCTGATATGCAGTTTGCAGCCCGATTTTTCTCTTGTTGGAGTGTTTTTCCCAGTAATATAGGCTAGATGTGAGCTCTATGTATCTCTCCTTGTAATATAGGCTGGATGTGAGATCGGTGTGTCTCTCCCAGTAATATAGGCTGGATGTGTGGTCTGTGTGTCTCTCCCAGTAATATAGGCTGGATGTGAGATCTGCGTGTCTCCCAGCAATATAGGCTGGATGTGTGGTCTGTGTGTCTCTCCCAGTAATATAGGCTGGATGTGAGATCTGTGTCCTCCCAGTAATATAGGCTGGATGTGAGGTCTGTGTGTCTCTCCCAGTAATATAGGCTGGATGTGAGATCTGTGTCCTCCCAGTAATATCGGCTGGATGTGAGGTCTGTGTGTCTCTCCCTGTAATATAGTCTAGATGTCAGGTCTGTGCGTCTCTCCCAGTAGTATAGGCTGAAGTGAGGTGTGTGTGCCTCTCCCAGTAATAGAGACTGGATGAGAGGTCTGTGTGTCTCTCCCAGTGGTATAGACTGAATGTGAGGTCTGTGTGTCTCTCCCAGTAATATAGGCTGAATGTGAGGTCTGTGTGTCTCCCCCAGTAATACATGCAGGTCTGTGTGTCTCTTCTCTTACAGTAATATAACCTGGATATGAGGTCTGTGTGTCTCTCCCAGTAATATAGGCTGGATGTGAGGTCTGTGTGTCTCTCCCAGTAATATAGGCTGGATGTGAGGTCTTTGCCTCTCTCCAAGTAATATAGGCTGGATGTGAGGTGCTTGTGTCTCTACACGTAATATAAGTTGTATTTGAGGTCTCTGGGTATCCATGGAGCTGCTGTCTTCATTAGCTCAAATACTATCACAGCTTCTATCCTGCACTTATTTTCACTGCTGCAGATATATAACACATTACTCTCTGTAGTATTTGTCCAATGTTTTATGGCTTTCTCTTTCTCTTCCTATGCCTTTTTCTGAGCTATGAGCTCTGATGCCCTCTTACTATCTTAAATCACCCCAAGTAGCTGCTGCATTCTCTTCCTAGACTTTTATACAGGCTATAATAGTCCTATCTGATTGGTTGTGCTATACCATTTGATGTGATTGCTGCAAGGCATTATGGGGAGGCCAGCTCAGTTACACCTGAAGTCGTGTTAGCCTTCTGTGGCTAATGCAGTGTTCTGCAAGGTGTAAAAAGTTGACATGCATTTTTTTTTCTGATTTGTGCAAATTGAAACACAAATTGTTCAAATTCACCGAGACTTGAAATTTTCATAAAATTGCACTTGAATTTGATTTGCACTGAATACATTTGCTCCTCTCTAGACATAGTCCCTTCTTCTTTTCTGAAGATTTAAATAGACATATGATGGAAAAATTGGTATTAAAAAAAAAAAGTCCCCTGCTTCCCCTTGTAGATCTGGGGTTCGGAGATCCGGCAGAGAAAACAGGAAATGTTCCAGGGTGCATCTATTCATATTCGATGCCTTTTACTTCTCCATTTTCTGATTTTTTTTCCATCTATTGGCATCATGTATTTTTATATAACCCTCTGTATATTGAGGTGGTATTGAGGGGTTCCCCTACCAGCAGTAGTAATAAGTGTTCGATAAGCCACTAGTAATTATGAGGGTTTGCATCTTGACGGACATTGACAGTGAAGACCCTCATATATACAGTATGCATGTTCACAGATGTATGCAAAAGCATATTTATATTACACACATTACTCAAATATATGTCCACATCACACATGCATATAGTATAGTAGAAAACACTTAGATACAATATATAATATAAGCATGCACACATTATGCCCATACAGTATATGCACCTTACATACATCTGCATGTACACTGTGTGCGGAATTATTTGTATTTTTTGATGATTAGTTTTGTTATTGAACAACTCCACAGCTGTCGATCCATCAAAAAGGTGAATCAACCTGAATATTTAAGAAAGTAAAAGTGAGGTTGTATCTTTCTTAGGAGAATAGCAAATATAATGCCATTAAATGAAAATCATAAATTTTCCATCTCAATTGTTTATTTTCATCTGTTACATTGAGAATAAGAACCAAACAAGTCAAAATATACACAAATACATTTCTGACCTATTCTTTTTAACCTCTTTATTAATGACCTTGTGGATGGGATTGAGAGTAAAATATCAGTCTTTGCTGACGACACTAAACTATGTAGGATATTAAAATCTGACCTTGAAATTAAAATATTACAAAATGATCTGGGTAAGATGTCTGAATGGGCAAACACTTGGCAGATGAGATTTAATGTAGATAAATGTAGAGTAATGCACCTAGGACGAGTAATCCTATTGCTGCATATACAGTAAATGGGAGTATACTCGGGACTACAGAACAGGAGAAGGATATTGGGTATTCTGGTTACAAGTAAGCTGAGCAGCAGCACTCAATGTCAAGCAGCAGCTGCAAAAGCAAACAAGATTTTAGGATGTATAAAAAGATAAATAAAATCCCGCGATCCCAATGTACTGTTGCTCCTTTATAAATCACTGGTGAGGCCACATCTGGAATATGGGATCCAGTTTTGTGCTTCACATTTCAAAAAGGATATTCAAAAGTTAGTCAGTTCAAAGGTGACAACTAGATTATTACACGGGATGGAGGCCTCTCCTATATTACACAATAGAGGCCTCTCCTGATGAGAGGTTGAAACAGCTGGGCTTGTGTAGCTTAGAAAAAAAACACATTTCTATGTATGCATATATGTGTGGTCAGTAGTGATGAGCGAGCACTAAAATGCTCCGGTACTCGTCGCTCGGATCGATCACATTGGAATACTCGGGTGCTCGACCCGAGCAACGAGCCCAATGTAAGTCTATGGGAAACTCAAGCATTTTTAAGGCTGCTCCCCCCTGGTGGTCTGCAGAGGGCCTAAAAATTGCCCAAATCGATGGGAACAGTGCTCAAATGACATGGGAACAGCATGGGGAAGACCCCTGGAAGCATTTCTGACTCCCAGATCACTGTTGTCAGCAACGTTGTCAAAGGTATTACGCCACTTTTACAGATTCACAATAAAACATACAAAAACGAAACCAAAATAGATTTTCCTGGGAAATATGTTAAGGAACATCCTTTCCAGGGTAATGACTTGTATATAAGGCAAAATAAATAACCAAAAACAAAAATACTCCTCCACAACTTGTGTTATGTTCACACGTAGCGTTTTTGATGCGTTTTTACACTTTTGCATTGCTTTCAACCAAGACAAATGCATTCATCAGGAAATGTCATTTTAACATTTTACAACCTTATCTGGCCATGTGGTGTGTGACACATCATCAGACACATGCATACAGTGCTGAAAAGACATGGGAACAGCATGGGGAAGACCTTTGGAAGCATATCTGACTCCCAGGTCACTGCCTAAAAGTGTGCCCATCATAAGTGATCCTTGGCGCATGCAAAGATGCCTCCCGCCATGCACCTGTCGTTGCAGACTTGCAACAGTCACCGTCCTTGTCCCACTGCAGCGTTCAGTTGTCCCTACCCCATTCCTTGGAATGCAAGTGCAAGTATGCAGCCAGCCACCCACCCACCCACAGGCTGCAATACTATACTGCCAAATTTTTGACAGCTCTTTGCACTTGAAATATGGCCTTTTAAGCTCGTGGAGGCGGAAGCTTTTCATAACCTCATGCCGACGGCAGCCAGGTGTCCATACTCGGTCCCCAGCCGCCACTATATTTCCCAGTATCGCCTCCACCTTCTACAAGCACGGGTCCCACAACATTACCCGTGCCCTCCCCAGTGCACTTACTGAGAAGGACCGCCTAACCACAAACACGTGGACAGGTGAATGTGGCCAGGGACGGTACGGAGCCAGTCCACAACTTTTTTTGCTGAGCGTTGTATTTAGCTCGGTGAAAGGACTGGCTTAGAGGGAAACCGTATCTACCCTGCATGTCATTTCTCCCAGGAAGTCCTCTAAAGCTGCTTGCACTGGAAATGTGGCCTGAACATTACTGCTGGTACTTTTCTGTGGGAATTTGCTTGCCTCCTACCAGCCTGGAATATTTCCAGCAAATTATGGTACGACGCCATGGTATTAGCACTGCCCCCAGTAACAGTAGTGAAGCCATCCCCAATTTCCTTCTCAGGAATTTTATTTGGTAGACTGAGTGGCTGTCCAAATACATTTTCTCACAAAGGAGCTGAAGATAAAGTGGCAGTAGGTGCAAGTTTCTCCAGCCTGTTAGATATTAGAGGGTGAACGGCAGCACATTGAATCAGTGGTTAGCACTGAAGCCTTGCGGCGCTGGGATCCTGGGTTCAAATCCCAGCAAAGACAACATCTGCAAGGACTTTGTATGTTCTCCCCGTGTTTGCGTGTGTTTCCTCCTCAGTAAAAAAGCAGCCATAGAGTGTCCGGGAACCTTCCCACACACTTTTCTTATTCAGGACTGCTTCTCAGCAGGGTTGGACGGTCTCACCAGAGAATCCTCTGGTGTGCCTTGGCTTCTAGCTCAGGAGAGTTCATGATAGCACTAACTTTGCAGCTGCTATGGGGCTCTTGAGCGGGTGAGAAAGGTTATCCCTCAGAACCTGAAACAGCTTCTCAGTGGGAGTTGTATTTCACCACAGCCATATTCTTTAGCTCGGTGAAAGGACTGGCATAGAGGGAAACCGTATCTACCCCCGCTGTCATTTCTCAGTCACCAGGTTCTGCCCATTGTCACACACGACCATGCCTGGCTGTATGTTCAGCGGTGAGAGCCACAGATCAGGCTGCTGTGTTACAGCTTTCAACAACTGTGCAGCACGGGGCGGTTTGTCAATTAAGCATTAAGCATGTTATCTTCAGCACAGCCTGTTGCCGCTTGGCCGAGGCAGTGCTGCAGTGCTTCCAGCTTGTGACTGATGTGGTCATTTCGGAGATGAAAGCTGAAGAGGAGGAGGAGGCTGAGGAGGATGAGGTGCAGGAGCTGTAGACCGTGGGGGCAACCCTGATTGACCTAGGGCCCGCAATCCTTGGCGTCGGGAGGACGTGTTCCGTCCCAAGGCCCTGGCTTCCACTATGTTAACCCAGTGTGCCGTCAGTGAGATGTACTGTCCCTGCCCACAAGCACTTGTCCACGTGTCCGTGGTAAGGTGGACTTTACCGGTAACTGCGTTGTTGAGAGCACGGCTAATGTTTTGGGACACTTGCTTGTGTAATGCGGGGACGGCACACCGGAAGAAATGGTGGCGGCTGGGGACCGAGTACCAAGGGACGGCCGCCGCCATCAGGTTGCGGAATGCTTCCGTCTCCACAAACCTAAAAGGCAACATTTCGAGCGCAAGCAGTCGTGAAATGTGAGAATTTAGTAGTGTGGTCTGTGGGGCATTGGCTGCATATTTGCGCTTGCGTTCCAAGGACTGGGGTATGGACAACTGAACGCTGCGTTAGAACAAGGACATGGACGTGCTTCCTGATGCTGCTACTTGAGAGTGTGCAATGACAGGTGCAGGGCAGGAGGCATCTTCGCATGCACCATGGACAGGGGATTGGCTTGCATGCACAACAGCGGAAGAAGCAATGGTGCCACCCGCAGACACTGTTCCTGGACCCTGGGGTCCACAAAGTCGGGTGCTTTGCTGCCATGTGCCTGATCATGCTGGTGGTGGTCAGGCTGGTCGTTTTGCCACCCCTGCTGATGCTGGCCTAGCAGGTGGTGCAAATGGCCTTTTTGGGGTTATCGGCACAGTCTTTAAAAAACAACCCGACTCTGGAAGACCTAACAGTTGTACTGGCAACTTCCTTCGTGTTGGTGTTACGGGAACGGTTGCCTGCCTTCTGTCTGTGGCCACCACACTGCTTCTTCCTGCCTGTTGGGGTGCTCTGCCTCCCTCCCCCTATGTGCTGCTGTCCTCGCTCTGCATGTCCTCCTGCCAGCTTGGGTCAGTTACTATATCATCCACCACCTCGTCTTCCACTTCCACACCCTGGTCCTCCTCCTGACTTTCTGGCAATTGTGTCACATCATCGTCCACCTCTTGTGACAGTTTCCCACCATTGCCTTTGTGTGACCATGGCTGCTCAAATATTTGGGCATCACTACACGCGATCTCCTCTTGCCCGCTTCAAGTGGACAGGGCGAGAGGTCCGAATCTATAAATGGAAAAGTGAACAGCTCTTCAGAGTGTCCAAGTGTGGGATCAGTTGTCTCTGGGTACTCGGCATGGTGGGAGGAAGGAGGATCAGGGTGAGGAATATGCGGTCCAGACTCACGGCTACTGAGAAGACAGGGTGGTGTTGGTGGTGGCTAAGTGACTGGAAGCATTATCCGCTATCCAACCAACAATCTTTTGACACTACTCTGGGTTCAATTGTGGTGTGCTGCGGTCCCCTAGAAATTGGGACAGGAAGGTCAGGCGAGAAGATGAGGGTGTTTGTTGTGGCACAATTTCAGCTTGCCCACGGCCTTGTCCTCAGCCTCTGCATGCACCATTACCATCATGTCCAGTTCCCCGTCCCTTGCCACGTGCCTTGCCCATTTTAAATGGAGGACAGTATCTTCCACGCTCACTACAAATGTTTGGAGAGAACTTATATGTGATCCGTGTGACGAAGAAAACAGAGTTTTAAATACCTGGCCTGTAGGTAAGTAGTTTGACCAGCAAACTGCTGTGAATTGCTTCACTGACACACTAAAGGAAATTTTTAATGTAGGCCAGAAATGGCAGTATTTTCTGACAACGTATATGTGATCCGTGTGATGGAGAAAACACAGTTTTAAATAGCTGGATTTCTAGCACTCTAATATGGAAAGGACCTGGCTGTATTCTGCAGTGCCAACAAGCAAATGGCGCAGAAAAAATGGTGTTCTCTGGATTGCATTTTAAGCAAATAATGAGGATTAAGATCCAAAGAAAAGTATTCCTGGCCCCTGAGACCTGGGCCTTTGTATAGAAATATCTAACAGCAGCAGAAGGCAGAATTGGAATGGAGCCTCTTGTACTATATGCACTGCAGTCTGCTATATACACCGCCTGCCTGCCTATACTCCCTGCCTGCCTGATATCTCTGCAGATGGATTAGTCCTCAGAAGGACTGTTTGTTAAGATGGATATGTGTAATGTACGTTTTTTCTCCCTACACTACCTAATACACAATCAAATCTGTCCCTGACACAGCAGCAGCTCTCCCTACACCGTCTGATCCCGAGTGACTGTGACGAGCACAGCGGCGCCAGGTCTGATATAGACCTGATGACGCTGTGCGACCAGCCAATCACTGTAATGCCACAACCAACATGGCTACGGCATTACAGTGCATGGCAGGCAATCTCTGCATGTTCATTGGCTTGCTAAAGAGCTCCAAACATGCAGGGAGGAGACCTGAGTTCCTGTCCGAGCAACCTGGAAATACTCGGCGAGCGCCGAGCATCTCGAGCAGTGAGATGCTCAGGCGAGCACCGAGCAGTAGCGAGCATGCTCGCTCATCACTAGTGGTCAGTACAAAGGACGGCACATGACTTATTTCTTCCAACAGGGGCGTACATAGAAATCATGGGGCCCCATAGCAGAAGGCCTCATTTGCCGTTCCCCCCAAAAAATAATAATTGTCGGGGTCTCACAACCTTCCAGCCTTTACATAGTAATTTTCCTCTTCTTGAAGTCCTAGATTCCTCTTTCATTGCCCCCATAAAGTATGATGCCAACAAAATCCACCCCCCCCCAATCATAATATGATACCCCCATGGTGAATTCCTCCACATGCACAGTATAATGACCCTACTGTACCCCACCTCAACTCCCAAGGCAAAGTATGCAGGGAACTGCCACACAGCCCTCCATGCAGTATAATGGGCATACATACAGTATAATTGGCCGCACTAGCCCTCCAAACAGTATAATGGCCCCCATACAGTATGATGGACCCACACAAACCTTTACACTGTATAGTTGCTTGTTTACAGTATAATGGACCCCCACATATTATCATGGCCCCACATAGCCCTCCATATAGTATAATGCGCCCCCCATAATCCTCCATACAGTATAATGCACTCCCCATGGTCCTCCATAAAATATAATCCACCCTCCATGGTCCTCCATATAATAAAATGCTCTCCCCATGGTCCTCTATACAATAGACACTCCAGACACTGATCAGAGAGGCGACTGTTCTCCTTTTTATTATCACAAGTGTCCTCGGTTCGAATCCAATTAGAGAAATGTAGAGATTCCTGGAAAGTGCAATAATGGAGGAGATTTCTCTAACAACTTGACTACTTTTCATTGCAGCTGAAATAAATCACACACCTTGCTGCAATGCTCGTACGGGACGGGAGAGTCTCCAATATGGCTGATCCCAGGGAAGATTTAAAAAATATAAAAATATGAAATATAATAGCTACAATTGGCGACAGAACTAGCACATTATTTCTCTTTTTCAGGCTGACATTACGTTACTGCCCTGGTCACATCTGTAATGTGCCATTTCCATAGCGTCAGACTTCAGAACTGGCAGGAAGAGCGACCATTGTGTGCCCGCTATTATAATCTACGGGGGCATGTTACTGTAAGTAGCCCCTTCACAGATCATTTCCCATTCTCCGGCAGCACAGTCTCGTCCTCCTGTGGTGTTTTTTCGGTATATTTCATCCCTCACTGTTTGTCTGGTTACACAGAGCGCTGTATGATGTGGTGACTCCTTGACGTTCGCTTCTCCGGCTAAGGCTTGTGGTTAGGTTAGACCTTGCTTTGATTGAGGAGTATTAAAAGTCAGACTGATTACAGCACGATTACGAGTCAAGAGCGTAACCCAGTGTACGGAGATACCTGACCGTAGACCAGTAACCTATGGTGTCAAGGGTAGGACAGGGTGCCGTAAAGAACTTTTCCAGGTGGTCAACATTATGGTCACTCTTAATTTTTTATTTAAAAAAACAAACAAAACAATATTAGTGATAATAGCATTTCTGGACTGCTCATACTCAAAATCATCATAAATTACCCCACAACAGTGGGGTAAATTGTGCCAGAAATGTCCACCAGCCCCCCTGGCTGGAGTAACATTTCTAGCCTAGTCGCATGGCAGTTGTAAGATTAGCCAAATTCATTAAGTGGTGCATGCCTCTCCCTTCATTAACACATGCAAAATGCCAGGCTTAGGGAAGGAGGGCCTTTGTGTTTCAACTCCTCAAAATTTTCAAGACCTCTGCATATTATAAACCATCAGGATTAGTTAGGATAGTCAGTGCCACAGTGACCATGAGGGCCCACCAAGGCACACTGCTGGTTATAATACTGGTGCAGCCCAGTAGCGTAAGGGCCATACAGGTTTTAGCACAGAGTAGTCTCTCGAAGACCATGACAGCACAATAGTTGGGGTTGGGAGTGGATAGTCACCAGGAGCCTAAAGCCCCCGTCTCACATAGCGAGATCGCTGCTGTGTCACTGTTTTGGTGACGCAACAGCGACCTCACCAGCGATGTCGCTATGTGTGACACTTTGCAGCGATCAGGCCCCTGCTGTGAGGTCGCTGATCGCTGCAAAGTGTCCTGGACCATTTTTTGGTCGTTGCCCTCCTGCTGGTCAGCACACATCGCTGTGTGTGACCAGCGGGAGCAGCGATCAGGCTGGTAACCATGATAAACATCGCGTTACTAGGGGCACACGCGCACCTAGTAACCCGTTGTTTATCATGGTTACGAGCCTGCTAAAGTGAGCGGTAACCTCCCGCTCAATGTAGCAGAGTGGTAACCATGATAAACATCGGGTTACTAGGTGCGCGTGTGCCCCTCGTAACCCGATGTTTACCATGGTTACCAGCCTGCTCCTGCTTCAGCAGGCTGGTAATCAGGAGCAGGACTTCGTGGAAAGATTCTTTCCACGATGTCGCTGCTCCCCTGATCGTTGGTGAGCCTGCCTGTTTGACAGCTCACCAGCGACCACATAGCGACGCAGCAACGATCCCTGACAGGTCGTATCGTTGTCGGGATCGTTGCAGCGTCGCTAAGTGTGACGGGGCCTTAACACTTTAGTGTGTGCAGGTATTGCAGTCACACCATGACCCTGAAGCCTAGGGGGAGACCAAAAGGTCCTTTTGTCCAATATCAGAAGACCAGTACTTCTCAAGACCTGTCATACTTGGAGGCTCTGATAGAGATTTTGCAATGGGGTCCACAAGATTCCGGCTGCGCCACTGACAGTCACGTTGGCATAACCCAACTTGATGGGGCTTTTAGCAGAAATTAAAGTCCGCAACTTCTCCGAAAAGTCATACCAGTATTAAATAAAATGTCTTACTCAGCTACATCAATCTCCCAAACTTAGACTTTGCAAATCTCCCTGGCCCCACCAAAACCACTCATAATTAGGGATGAGCTGACCCGTGAAAGTTCAGGTTCGTTGGGTTCGACCGAACTTTAGTCCAAAGTTCAGTTCGGGTACCAGAACTCTACCCGAACTGTAACCAGAACCCAAACCCCATAGCTGTAAAATTCTCTCTCATTCTCTCTCTCTCTCTCTTTCTCGCTCTCTCTTTCTCGCTCTCATTCTCTCTCTCATTATCTCTGTTCCTCCTCTCTCTCTTCCTCTCTCTCTCTTCCTCTCTCTCTCTCTTCCTCTCTCTCTCTCTTCCTCTCTCTCTCTTCCTCCTCTCTCTTCCTCCTCTCTTCCTCCTCTCTCTCTTCCTCCTCTCTCTCTTCATCTCACTCTCTTCCTCGTCTCTCTCTCTTCCTCTCTCTCTTTTTTCCTCTCTCTTCTTCCTCTCTCTTCTTCTTCTCTCTCTTCCTCCTCTCTCTCTCTCTCTTCCTCTCACTCTCTTCCTCCTCTTTCTCTCTTCCGCTCTCTCTCTTCCACCTGGAACTCCGAACACTGAAACGTATGAATCCCGAACTTTGAAGTTCGGGTTCGCTCATCTCTACTCATAATGCCCTAGAAATAAAAATTTACAGATGGTTTCTTGAACCCCGGAAATTCAGTTGCACATTTAGAGAGGAGGGGGGGGGGGGGGGACAATCATAGAGGGGGAAGGAAGAAACAGAAAGTGGTGTCACCTCCAAAATGGGCATGTATACAGTTAAAAGTTTCTAGATGAGTATTCTGCAACATCCGTCATTTCCAAGATTACAGTGGCAAAACATTGCAAGTTTGCATCATACTATTATGTGGGGTACCTGCCTACATGCCCTTTGTTCCTGATAGTTGGTGCAGTGGCCCTTTCCAGTAATTTAATTACTAAAATCTAATTACTTTTCTTTGCACTAATTTGTATAGATAACTCTCATTTTAATAAATTGCACAAAATTTAATTTTGTTTATTGCCGTTTCCCTCACTATCTGCAATGTCGTCTCCTCATCTCACGCCCGTATCATCATTCAACGTGAATCCTTGGGAGCATCTTATATTGTCCACATTGGTAACACAATTTCCCCTGGATCTTTTGTATTTGTGACTAATCTTTCCCGTGCTTTCGATTCTCCTCATTACTTATATTTTTCCTTTTTGTCTAAAAACAAATTTCTAACAAACTTTTAGAATTTTTGTTTTTTTTTGGCCAAGAGGGTGTTAAGGCGTCTCTGGGCATTTTGTTTGTCTTCATTTCAAAGGTTTTTATTGCAATAGATGAAACCCTAAAACTTGTAAGGATTGAATCCGTTCCCAATACTGTTATTCTAGGAGTCCGCGCTTAGGCTAATTCTTCACACGGACTCGTCTTATGACCTCATTGGAAGCCGTACCCGCGATGATCGTCCCCTTTAAGCTCAGTATGAAAGGAACATATAATAAAAACATTGAGCGTCTGCGTTAACACCTCCATCTATGGAACCAGGTACAATTTTATATTATGGTCTTCAGATGTTACATTGTACACTGGACTTTTTCTCAGTATTTTTCTTGGCTGTTTACATTCATCGAATTTCAAGGAACGTGTTAGTTTATAAGATATTTTTTTCCGTTTTTTTTTTCTGTTGATAAAAGACTAATTTTTTTGGGCAGCCGACAACGTTTGTACTTTGCAGCTCCGGGTGCCTTAATTAAAGAGTTTCCATGTGGAGGTGAATAGATTCTCAGTTTTCTGCACATTTTATGATATTTTCTAACTGGTTTAGGTAATAATTTAATTAGGATTTTTTTTTTTTTTTTTTTATGAAAAGCGGTCGCATGTTCAAAATGAATGCAAAAATAGAACAGAGATGTCACCCATGGCAACGTATAAAGAACACGCAAAATTAAATAACAATAAATATAAATAAATAATATGGTTCTTATTCCCCGTGTCATTTTTGTATCAGAATTTTGTTCATGGCCAAATGTATGTAGACCCCTCTCCTAATTATTTAGTGCGGAGATTTCAGCCACATCCAGTATAAACAGGTGCATAGAATCAAGAACGCAGCCATGCAGTCTCCATAGTTAGACTTGGTTTGTAGCATGGGCTGTACGGGAAAGCTTACTCATTTAAAGAGACCATTTTACTAATAAAATTATTGTTATGGCTGTATAGGTCTTAGAATCACAATAAAAATGATACCCGTCTTGTAGTAATCGGATGTGCCAGTGCAGAGATATCAAGCTTTAAAGCCAAATGCAAATTATCCTGGAAGTGCATTGGGGGTGGGTCAATGCTTCCTGAATACTTCCTGGCTAATTTGCATTTGGCTTCAAAGCTTAATATCTCAGCCCTGGCACATCCGATTACTACAAGACGGGTATCATTTTTATTGTGGATCTAGGACCTATCCAGCCATACCTTGAGTTATAGTAGTAGATCATTCTGATAGGTTCCCTTTAAGCATGGCATGATCTTAAAGAGGACCTGTAGCCAAGTCAAAAGTGTCCAGTTTTTGCCCTAATTTTACTCCAGTTGCTCTCATCAGTATGTCGTTTTTTACTTTTTTTAATTTCACTATATGGTTCCAGAGGTTTTTAATATTAGAGTTAGGACTGTCGCATAAGGGTTGCCGTGAAGTGGCGGGATGGCTTTCACATTATTTTGATCAAAATTATGTTAACTAAATACCCTTTATTATTTATTATTATTTTTACACTGTGCGATTTATACATTTACTTTCAGTTATTTGGGTATTTTTCTTGTCTTTGGTTTCTCTCTGTTTAATGGCCTTGTGTGAACATGCATTTACATTTTGCATGCACATCAACTTACATTTCAGTTCAGACCTTCAGGTTTTTTCTTTGCAGTTAGTATGCTTTAGTGCATATAAAAGGGTGTGGCCGCCCTTTGTCTGGGCTGAGACGCTCATTCTGCTTCTGCTTCGGCTTTATGCTTACACCAGGGATCCAGTCTCTCTGCCCTTGTCCATATGTATGTCACTTGACAAATGGTAAGGTTTTTAATATTAGAGTTAGGACTGTCCCATAAGGGTTGCCGTGAAGTGGCGGGATGGCTTTCACATTATTTTGATCAAAATTATGTTAACTAAATACCCTTTATTATTTATTATTATTTTTACACTGTGCGATTTATACATTTACTTTCAGTTATTTGGGTATTTTTCTTGTCTTTGGTTTCTCTCTTGAGTTATAGTAGTAGATCATTCTGATAGGTTCCCTTTAAGCATGGCATGATCTTAAAGAGGACCTGTAGCCAAGTCAAAAGTGTCCAGTTTTTGCCCTAATTTTATTCCAGTTGCTCCCATCAGTATGTCGTTTTTGACTTTTTTTAATTTCACTATATGGTTCCAGAGGTAAGGGTCTTTTGTTTAGGGGTAATTTTTATGGTCTGGAGGTGTGACTAAAAATAAAGCGCAACCTGAAAACACGTCCTCTTGTAAAGACCATAAAACTGGGAACTAAATAAAAAGGCTCATCATAGCTCTGAAACTGTATGGTTGATGTTGGAAAAACAAAAACCGGATTAATCAGAGAAGCTGCGGGAATAATATAAGTGCGAAACTGGCCACTTTCGATGTGGTAACAGGTCCTCTTTCAGGTGCTATTAAGTCTGCACTGGGAAACTATAAGTTCTGCAAGTGGTAGACCACACAAACTCACAGAGCAGAGCCACCGAATGCTGAAGAACTTATTAAGTGAGTATCTAAATTTCCAGCAATTATTAACTCGCCTGTGTTGACTCTGTGAGATGACTCTGCTTATTCCGCACCCGTCTATATTGCAAAGCTGTCAAGTAAAGTAAGCTACAAAACAGGGAGCATTAGAAAGGTGCATGCTTTTTTTTATGGAAAATCAATAAAAAAACATAAAAAGAAGCAAAAAAAATGTAAATTATTATAAAAACCTGATCTAATAATATAATCCCGTGTTTAAAAGTTCTGAGGGGTCTATGACTGCATGGACCCCTCACCTAAGCTAAATGGTTTAGATGTCTGGTTTAGAGTGGGGTAGGGGTTTGCAGGTGTAAGTTATTCTCCAGTCCTTATGTCAGTTCTAGGGATGGTTTGGGGGAATTATACCTTTAGTCCTTATCACTTGTTTCATATTTTTATTTGTTTAGCATTTTCTTGTGTTCTTCCGCAATTCCTTTACTGTATAAACCCTTATACAGTTCATCCTGAGCCTCCTTGTTCACGACTACGAAAATTACATGGGAAGAGCATTCAGGATCCCGGACATATGTTGGCAACTGTGGCTGCATTGCGGAAAATTACAATAAATTCAGGCTTTTCTTGCCGCTAGTACAATGGGGCTCTGTGTGTTTGGCAGACAGGTTACTGGGAACAGAACTTTCTCCTTTTGTCTTTTTTGGCTGGGTGATTTTCACAGCCACGTTGCCAGCCATAACCATATAACACGCAGAGTGAGGGATAAAGTGGTGCTGATGAGGTGGGGTCGGCTTCCTGCTTGGGCCATTTTTTATTTTAGTATTACCCATTATATCTTCCGGCCAGAGACTCATTGTTGTCTGTGCTGGGCTTCTTATCACTAGTAAATATCAGGTAACGGTGGAAACCACATGAAAGGTGCAGTCAGTGACCCCATAAAATCAGCTTCATATACAAGGCAGAACATTGCAATATTTTCCTCCATCTGGAATGTGCAGACAGTGCCCTCTGCTTCAGTAAAGCACATGTCTGCTAAATGGTTCAGCTCTATGATCAAGTCAGGACTGGTTACTATGAAGTCAGAAGGATGAATGAATCATCTGGTTTCAACTTAATATGAACTCAGGATCACTAGACTGAAATAAAAAAAAAATTCCCCACTTTTTTCATTATGGCAACTTTAGTTCTGGCTGATTAGTTGTTCTTTATAGTAGCCTGGGATCCCATCTTCTCATACAGAGCATCAAATCTCATGCACAGACATGGAAGTAAATAATACAATGCTGACTGCCTGCAGCCACCGCTAGAGGGAGCTCACGGCATACAGATTTATACTGCCACCACTAGGGGAGCTCACTGCATTCAGATTTATACAGCCACCACTAGGGGGAGCTCACTGCATTCAGATTTATACTGCCAACACTAGGGGGAGCTCACTGCATTCAGATTTATACTGCCACCACTAGGGGGAGTTCACTGCATTCAGATTTATACTGCCAACACTAAGGGGAGCTTACTGCATACAGATATATACAGCCACCTCTAGGGGGAGCTCACTGTATAAAGATTTATACTGTCACCACTAGGGGGAGCTCACTGCATACAGATTTATACTGCCAACACTAAGGGGAACTTACTGCATACAGATATATACAGCCAACTCTAGGGGGAGCTCACTTCATAAAGATTTATACAGCCACCACTATGGGGAGCTCACTGCATACAGATTTATACATTTAACACTAAGGGGAGCTTACTGTTCGAATCTATGTTGTTTTACTTTTCGGCTATCTTTTTGTGGTTTACTGGCTTCTAGTCTTTTCCTCTGGTGCTGGGTGTCTTGGTCACGTGATCTCCTCACTCTTTATTACTCAGCACCTGTCTCCCATTCCTTGCTGGACATCAGTGTTGTTACGCTTGTGCTCTGGCTAGTTGCCTTGTTAGTTATTTGTACTTAGGACAATTTGTATCCTGGGACTTCTTGTTCCACCTGTTTTGTTCCCTTTAATCTTCGTTTCTGCAAGTAACTTTTCTGTTAGGAGGTCTCCTGTTTTTGCTCCCAGTCCTTAGATCTTTTAGGGACCCCTTTCCTCTTCCTTCAGGTCTTCTTTTGAGTTCAGTGTCGGTGGGGCTATTCACAAGGAATAGGGCACCAATCCCAGCGTAGGGTTTAAGCTGAGTCTCAGTGCAAGGACAGCTTTTCCCTCCTATTCCTTAGTTCTTAGTTGCAGTACATAACACTTACTGCAAACAGATATATACAGCCACCTCTAGAGAGAGCTCACTACATACAGATTTATACAGTCACCAATAGGGGGAGCTCAATACATTCAGATTTATACAGCCACCACTAGGGGGAGCTCATTACAGATTTATACAGTCACCTCTAGGGGGAGCTCACTGCATACAGATTTATACAGTCACCACTAGGGGTTGCTTAATACATGCAGATTTATACTGCCAACACTAAGGAGAGCTCACTACATGGAGATTTATATATCCACCACTAGGGGGAGCTCACTGCATACAGATTTATACAGTCACCACTAGGGGTTGCTTAATACATGCAGATTTATACTGCCAACACTAAGGAGAGCTCACTACATGGAGATTTATATATCCACCACTAGGTGAAGCACACAGCATACAGATTTATACAGGAACCACTAGAGAGGGCTCAATACATACAGAATTACACAGCCACAACGAGGGGAAGGTCACTACGTATAGATTTATACAGTTACCACTAGGGAGAGCTCACTACAAACAGATATATACTACCACCACTAGGGGGAGCTCACTGCATACAGATGTGACACCCCAGGGGTCTGGTTGCCACAGTGATAGAGATATTACGTCTGAGAGCAGGTGGGAGGTCTCTTGGTCAGGAATCCTATGCATGCCACACCTCCTGCACAGTCCTGGGAGGGGAAGAACTTCCCCTATATAAACCTAGGGCTGAGGCAGGGTTAGTGAGTAGAGAAGAAGTAGAGACAGAGAAAAGCAGCAGATATAGGAGAAGAACATCAGGAGCTCTGTGGGAGCAGTGCTATAAGGAGTCAGGGGCTGGCAGCTGCAGAGCTCGCCCTGACTGAGAAGCTATCACCGGACCCGGAGTCCGAGGCTGTGGGGACTAATCTTTACCCAGCAGCAGAAACCGCCCGGCAGAGGATTTCAGGTCCTCTGGCCAAGAAACCCGAAGGCACGGTCACACGCGTGGGACCAGCACCGCCGTCGTGGAGCGGACGCCACTAGAAGGCCCCAAGTCACCGGCCATACGGGTGAGCACCACACGGTACACTCAGGGACGTGGGCTACTTATACCCGCCTCTAGCAAGGTAGCCAGAAGAGTACAGTCAGTTTGGGAGGCCTACAACTCCGCCTGGCCAGGGGAGATCCCATCTGCTCAAGGACTGACCAGGCCCCGATCGCTAGCCAGTACTCCGGGAGGGTCTATCTTTATCACCAGTAAAGACCCTGAACTACACCGCATCGTCTCTGAGTGATTCCTGCTACCCCCATCATCCACGTCGGCTGCCCTGAGGCCATACCCCTCCCGTTGGGGGTGATACTACCACGCTGCACAATCCTACCACCGGCCTCAGCGGTCTGCCCTGCAGCGGCAGCTCCTTCGCTGCATTCAACGGGTGGCGTAGTCGTCCAACATCTACCGCTAATACAACGCCACTTAGTCTGACTCCCTGGGCACGGACCGGGTCACCGCCACGAGACTACAACCCTCAACAGATCCGGCTCCGGGTAAGCTCCTGCATGCGCAACGCTGTGCGACACAGGCCCAGGGGTGCGTCACAGATTTATACTGATTCCGCTTATGGGAGGTCTCTCCAAACAGATTTATACAGCCACCACTAGGGGGAGGTCACTGCATACAGATTTACACAGCCACCACTAGGGGGAGCTCACTACATACAGATTTATACAGCAATCACTAGAGGGAGCGCACTACATACAGATTTATGCAGCCACCACCTCAGGGATCTCATTGCATACAGATTTATACAGTCATCAGAGGGGAGTTCTTCTTATTTAGGGATAACTAAACAAGTCAGATTAATTACTCTACTAATCTTTCTGAATCCTTATGACCAGAGAAATATTTATTTTTCTTGTACTGTTATACTCTTATTTTCCATTGGTGACAACTAGCTTACTGTTTCAAAAAATGATTTAAAGGTTGTCACAGCCCCACCCCCTTTGACTAGTATCACTTAAAAGTCATATACAGTATTCTTGTCCTGATTTGTACCTAGCTAGTAATAGTTGACTGATGTTATATGACCGGCAGGCTGCAGCCATTTATCTCCCTTTTAGTTGAGATTGGATGAAGGTTTGTTTTCCTACAGCCAAAATTGTCTATAAATGGTAACAATGGCCGGAGCTTTATAAACTTGTTTAACAGCAAAGTGACAGGTTATTACCAAAACATGTCATCAATAGTCTAAAAGGGTGAGATGTCGGTTCCAAGCTTTAAACCTACTGAAGTCAAAGTGTCAGCAAGGTCAGTCTGTCCCAGCAGCTGAGAATCCACAAGTTCAAGGGCTTCTGTCTGACAGTCTAAGACCCCCCACTATGAACAAGCATCACACCCGGATCAGAACCCCCGCCACAGACAGCTGTAAATGGAACTGCTATTTAAACAATTTTTAAAAAATGAACACCCCCCCCCTATTCATTACACTGTAGAGATATAGTGATCATCAGCTATAACAGAAAACCCGTCCTCTATTCACTACGCTTTTTCCTCTTCTTACTCTACAAATATAAAATTAAAATTCAAGTTAATGTTAAAAATAAGTAAAGGCAGTATTATAGTAGTTATATTCTTGTACATAGGGAGCAGTATTATAGTAGTTATATTCTTGTACATAGGGGGCAGTATTATAGTAGTTATATTCTTGTACATAAGGAGCAGTATTATATTAGTTATATTCTTGTACATAGGGGCAGTATTATAGTAGTTATATTCTTGTACATAGGATCAGTATTATAGTAGTTATATTCTTGTACATAGGGAGCAGTATTATAGTAGTTATATTCTTGTACATAGGGGGCAGTATTATAGTAGTTATATTCTTGTACATAGGGAGCAATATTATAGTAGTTATATTCTTGTACATAGGGGGCAGTATTATAGTAGTTATATTCTTGTACATAGGAGCAGTATTATAGTAGTTATATTCTTATACATAGGGGGCAGTATTATAGTAGTTATATTCTTGTACATAGGAGCAGTATTATAGTAGTTATATTCTTGTACATAGGGGCAGTATTATAGTAGTTATATTCTTGTACATAGGGGCAGTATTATAGTAGTTATATTCTTGTACATAGGGGGCAGTATTATAGTAGTTATATTCTTGTACATAGGAGCAGTATTATAGTAGTTATATTCTTGTACATAGGGGCAGTATTATAGTAGTTATATTCTTGTACATAGGAGCAGTATTATAGTAGTTATATTCTTGTACATAGGAGCAGTATTATAGTAGTTATATTCTTGTACATAGGGGGCAGTATTATAGTAGTTATATTCTTGTACATAGGAGCAGTATTTTAGTAGTTATATTCTTGTACATAGGAGCAGTATTATAGTAGTTATATTCTTGTACATAGGAGCAGTATTATAGTACTTATATTCTTGTACATAGGGGCAGTATTATAGTAGTTATATTCTTGTACATAGGAGCAGTATTATAGTAGTTATATTCTTGTACATAGGGGGCAGTATTATAGTAGTTATATTCTTGTACATAGGAGCAGTATTATAGTAGTTATATTCTTGTACATAGGGGGCAGTATTATAGTAGTTATATTCTTGTACATAAGGGCAGTATTATAGTAGTTATATTCTCGTACATAGGAGCAGTATTATAGTAGTTATATTCTTGTACATAGGGGCAGTATTATAGTGGTTATATTCTTGTACATAGGGGCAGTATTATAGTGGTTATATTCTTGTACATAGGGGCAGTATTATAGTAGTTATATTCTTGTACATAGGAGCAGTATTATAGTAGTTATATTCTTGTACATAGGAGCAGTATTATAGTACTTATATTCTTGTACATAGGGGCAGTATTATAGTAGTTATATTCTTGTACATAGGAGCAGTATTATAGTAGTTATATTCTTGTACATAGGGGGCAGTATTATAGTAGTTATATTCTTGTACATAGGAGCAGTATTATAGTAGTTATATTCTTGTACATAGGGGGCAGTATTATAGTAGTTATATTCTTGTACATAAGGGCAGTATTATAGTAGTTATATTCTCGTACATAGGAGCAGTATTATAGTAGTTATATTCTTGTACATAGGGGCAGTATTATAGTGGTTATATTCTTGTACATAGGGGCAGTATTATAGTGGTTATATTCTTGTACATAGGGGCAGTATTATAGTAGTTATATTCTTGTACATAGGAGCAGTATTATAGTAGTTATATTCTTGTACATAGGGAGCAGTATTATAGTAGTTATATTCTTGTACATAGGAGCAGTATTATAGTAGTTATATTCTTGTACATAGGGGGCAGTATTATAGTAGTTATATTCTTGTACATAGGGGCAGTATTATAGTAGTTATATTCTTGTACATAGGGGGCTGTATTATAGTAATTATATTCTTGTACAGAGGGGCAGTATTATAGTAGTTATATTCTTGTACATAGGGGCAGTATTACAGTAGTTATATTCTTGTACATAGGGGCAGTATTATAGTAGTTATATTCTTGTACATAGGGGGCAGTATTATAGTAGCTATATTCTTGTACATAGGGACAGTATTATTTTAGTTATATTCTTGTACGTAGGGGCAGTATTATAGTAGTTATATTCTTGTACATTGGGGCAGTATTATAGTAGTTATATTCTTGTACATAGGAGCAGTATTATAGTAGTTATATTCTTGTACATAGGGGGCAGTATTATAGTAGTTATATTCTTGTACATAGGAGCAGTATTATAGTAGTTATATTCTTGTACATAGGGGCAGTATTATAGTAGTTATATTCTTGTACATAGGAGCAGTATTATAGTAGTTATATTCTTGTACATAGGGGCAGTATTATAGTAGTTAGATTCTTGTACATAGGGAGCAGTATTATAGTAGTTATATTCTTGTACATAGGAGCAGTATTATAGTAGTTATATTCTTGTACATAGGGGCAGTATTATAGTGGTTATATTCTTGTACATAGGGGCAGTATTATAGTGGTTATATTCTTGTACATAGGGGCAGTATTATAGTAGTTATATTCTTGTACATAGGAGCAGTATTATAGTAGTTATATTCTTGTACACAGGGAGCAGTATTATAGTAGTTATATTCTTGTACATAGGAGCAGTATTATAGTAGTTATATTCTTGTACATAGGGGGCAGTATTATAGTAGTTATATTCTTGTACATAGGAGCAGTATTATAGTAGTTATATTCTTATACATAGGGGGCAGTATTATAGTAGTTATATTCTTGTACATAGGAGCAGTATTATAGTAGTTATATTCTTGTACATAGCAGCAGTATTATAGTAGTTATATTCTTGTACATAGGGGCAGTATTTTAGTAGTTATATTCTTGTACATAGGGGCAGTATTATAGTAGTTATATTCTTGTATATAGGGGCAGTATTATAGTAGTTATATTCTTGTACATAGTAACAGTATTTTAGTAGTTATATTCTTGTACATAGGGGGAGTATTATAGTAGTTATATTCTTGTACATTGGAGCAGTATTATAGTAGTTATATTCTTGTACATAGGAGCAGTATTATAGTAGTTATATTCTTGTACATAGGAACAGTATTATAGTAGTTATATTCTTGTACATAGGGGCAGTATTATAGTAGTTATATTCTTGTACATAGGAGCAGTATTATAGTAGTTATATTCTTGTACATAGGGGGCAGTATTATAGTAGTTATATTCTTGTACATAAGGGCAGTATTATAGTAGTTATATTCTCGTACATAGGAGCAGTATTATAGTAGTTATATTCTTGTACATAGGGGCAGTATTATAGTGGTTATATTCTTGTACATAGGGGCAGTATTATAGTGGTTATATTCTTGTACATAGGGGCAGTATTATAGTAGTTATATTCTTGTACATAGGAGCAGTATTATAGTAGTTATATTCTTGTACATAGGGAGCAGTATTATAGTAGTTATATTCTTGTACATAGGAGCAGTATTATAGTAGTTATATTCTTGTACATAGGGGGCAGTATTATAGTAGTTATATTCTTGTACATAGGGGCAGTATTATAGTAGTTATATTCTTGTACATAGGGGGCTGTATTATAGTAATTATATTCTTGTACAGAGGGGCAGTATTATAGTAGTTATATTCTTGTACATAGGGGCAGTATTACAGTAGTTATATTCTTGTACATAGGGGCAGTATTATAGTAGTTATATTCTTGTACATAGGGGGCAGTATTATAGTAGCTATATTCTTGTACATAGGGACAGTATTATTTTAGTTATATTCTTGTACGTAGGGGCAGTATTATAGTAGTTATATTCTTGTACATTGGGGCAGTATTATAGTAGTTATATTCTTGTACATAGGAGCAGTATTATAGTAGTTATATTCTTGTACATAGGGGGCAGTATTATAGTAGTTATATTCTTGTACATAGGAGCAGTATTATAGTAGTTATATTCTTGTACATAGGGGCAGTATTATAGTAGTTATATTCTTGTACATAGGAGCAGTATTATAGTAGTTATATTCTTGTACATAGGGGCAGTATTATAGTAGTTAGATTCTTGTACATAGGGAGCAGTATTATAGTAGTTATATTCTTGTACATAGGAGCAGTATTATAGTAGTTATATTCTTGTACATAGGGGCAGTATTATAGTGGTTATATTCTTGTACATAGGGGCAGTATTATAGTGGTTATATTCTTGTACATAGGGGCAGTATTATAGTAGTTATATTCTTGTACATAGGAGCAGTATTATAGTAGTTATATTCTTGTACACAGGGAGCAGTATTATAGTAGTTATATTCTTGTACATAGGAGCAGTATTATAGTAGTTATATTCTTGTACATAGGGGGCAGTATTATAGTAGTTATATTCTTGTACATAGGAGCAGTATTATAGTAGTTATATTCTTATACATAGGGGGCAGTATTATAGTAGTTATATTCTTGTACATAGGAGCAGTATTATAGTAGTTATATTCTTGTACATAGCAGCAGTATTATAGTAGTTATATTCTTGTACATAGGGGCAGTATTTTAGTAGTTATATTCTTGTACATAGGGGCAGTATTATAGTAGTTATATTCTTGTATATAGGGGCAGTATTATAGTAGTTATATTCTTGTACATAGTAACAGTATTTTAGTAGTTATATTCTTGTACATAGGGGGAGTATTATAGTAGTTATATTCTTGTACATTGGAGCAGTATTATAGTAGTTATATTCTTGTACATAGGAGCAGTATTATAGTAGTTATATTCTTGTACATAGGAACAGTATTATAGTAGTTATATTCTTGTACATAGGGGCAGTATTATAGTAGTTATATTCTTGTACATTGGAGCAGTATTATAGTAGTTATATTCTTGTAAATAGGGGCAGTATTATAGTAGTTATATTCTTGTACATAGGGAGCAGTATTATAGTAGTTATATTCTTGTACATAGGGGGCAGTATTATAGTAGTTATATTCTTGTACATAGGGGCAGTATTATAGTAGTTATATTCTTGTACATAGGGGGCTGTATTATAGTAATTATATTCTTGTACAGAGGGGCAGTATTATAGTAGTTATATTCTTGTACATAGGGGCAGTATTACAGTAGTTATATTCTTGTACATAGGGGCAGTATTATAGTAGTTATATTCTTGTACATAGGAGCAGTATTATAGTAGTTATATTCTTGTACATAGGGGGCAGTATTATAGTAGTTATATTCTTGTACATAGGAGCAGTATTATAGTAGTTATATTCTTATACATAGGGGGCAGTATTATAGTAGTTATATTCTTGTACATAGGAGCAGTATTATAGTAGTTATATTCTTGTACATAGCAGCAGTATTATAGTAGTTATATTCTTGTACATAGGGGCAGTATTTTAGTAGTTATATTCTTGTACATAGGGGCAGTATTATAGTAGTTATATTCTTGTATATAGGGGCAGTATTATAGTAGTTATATTCTTGTACATAGTAACAGTATTTTAGTAGTTATATTCTTGTACATAGGGGGAGTATTATAGTAGTTATATTCTTGTACATTGGAGCAGTATTATAGTAGTTATATTCTTGTACATAGGAGCAGTATTATAGTAGTTATATTCTTGTACATAGGAACAGTATTATAGTAGTTATATTCTTGTACATAGGGGCAGTATTATAGTAGTTATATTCTTGTACATAGGAGCAGTATTATAGTAGTTATATTCTTGTACATAGGGGGCAGTATTATAGTAGTTATATTCTTGTACATAAGGGCAGTATTATAGTAGTTATATTCTCGTACATAGGAGCAGTATTATAGTAGTTATATTCTTGTACATAGGGGCAGTATTATAGTGGTTATATTCTTGTACATAGGGGCAGTATTATAGTGGTTATATTCTTGTACATAGGGGCAGTATTATAGTAGTTATATTCTTGTACATAGGAGCAGTATTATAGTAGTTATATTCTTGTACATAGGGAGCAGTATTATAGTAGTTATATTCTTGTACATAGGAGCAGTATTATAGTAGTTATATTCTTGTACATAGGGGGCAGTATTATAGTAGTTATATTCTTGTACATAGGGGCAGTATTATAGTAGTTATATTCTTGTACATAGGGGGCTGTATTATAGTAATTATATTCTTGTACAGAGGGGCAGTATTATAGTAGTTATATTCTTGTACATAGGGGCAGTATTACAGTAGTTATATTCTTGTACATAGGGGCAGTATTATAGTAGTTATATTCTTGTACATAGGGGGCAGTATTATAGTAGCTATATTCTTGTACATAGGGACAGTATTATTTTAGTTATATTCTTGTACGTAGGGGCAGTATTATAGTAGTTATATTCTTGTACATTGGGGCAGTATTATAGTAGTTATATTCTTGTACATAGGAGCAGTATTATAGTAGTTATATTCTTGTACATAGGGGGCAGTATTATAGTAGTTATATTCTTGTACATAGGAGCAGTATTATAGTAGTTATATTCTTGTACATAGGGGCAGTATTATAGTAGTTATATTCTTGTACATAGGAGCAGTATTATAGTAGTTATATTCTTGTACATAGGGGCAGTATTATAGTAGTTAGATTCTTGTACATAGGGAGCAGTATTATAGTAGTTATATTCTTGTACATAGGAGCAGTATTATAGTAGTTATATTCTTGTACATAGGGGCAGTATTATAGTGGTTATATTCTTGTACATAGGGGCAGTATTATAGTGGTTATATTCTTGTACATAGGGGCAGTATTATAGTAGTTATATTCTTGTACATAGGAGCAGTATTATAGTAGTTATATTCTTGTACACAGGGAGCAGTATTATAGTAGTTATATTCTTGTACATAGGAGCAGTATTATAGTAGTTATATTCTTGTACATAGGGGGCAGTATTATAGTAGTTATATTCTTGTACATAGGAGCAGTATTATAGTAGTTATATTCTTATACATAGGGGGCAGTATTATAGTAGTTATATTCTTGTACATAGGAGCAGTATTATAGTAGTTATATTCTTGTACATAGCAGCAGTATTATAGTAGTTATATTCTTGTACATAGGGGCAGTATTTTAGTAGTTATATTCTTGTACATAGGGGCAGTATTATAGTAGTTATATTCTTGTATATAGGGGCAGTATTATAGTAGTTATATTCTTGTACATAGTAACAGTATTTTAGTAGTTATATTCTTGTACATAGGGGGAGTATTATAGTAGTTATATTCTTGTACATTGGAGCAGTATTATAGTAGTTATATTCTTGTACATAGGAGCAGTATTATAGTAGTTATATTCTTGTACATAGGAACAGTATTATAGTAGTTATATTCTTGTACATAGGGGCAGTATTATAGTAGTTATATTCTTGTACATTGGAGCAGTATTATAGTAGTTATATTCTTGTAAATAGGGGCAGTATTATAGTAGTTATATTCTTGTACATAGGGAGCAGTATTATAGTAGTTATATTCTTGTACATAGGGGGCAGTATTATAGTAGTTATATTCTTGTACATAGGGGCAGTATTATAGTAGTTATATTCTTGTACATAGGGGGCTGTATTATAGTAATTATATTCTTGTACAGAGGGGCAGTATTATAGTAGTTATATTCTTGTACATAGGGGCAGTATTACAGTAGTTATATTCTTGTACATAGGGGCAGTATTATAGTAGTTATATTCTTGTACATAGGGGGCAGTATTATAGTAGCTATATTCTTGTACATAGGGGGCAGTATTATAGTAGTTATATTCTTGTACATAGGAGTAGTATTATAGTAGTTATATTCTTGTACATAGGGGCAGTATTATAGTAGTTATATTTTTGTACATAGGGGGCAGTATTATAGTAGTTATATTCTTGTACATAGGAGTAGTATTATAGTAGTTATATTCTTGTACATAGGGGCAGTATTATAGTAGTTATATTTTTGTATATAGGGGGCAGTATTATTGTAGTTATATTCCTGTACATAGGGACAGTATTATAGTAGTTATATTCTTGTACATAG
Source organism: Phyllobates terribilis (assembly GCF_046119375.1). Lineage (NCBI taxonomy): Eukaryota > Metazoa > Chordata > Amphibia > Anura > Dendrobatidae > Phyllobates > Phyllobates terribilis. The sequence goes on from NW_027362768.1 coordinate 172,366,519, forward strand.
GGGGCAGTATTATAGTAGTTATATTCTTGTACATAGGAGCAGTATTATAGTAGTTATATTCTTGTACATAGGGGCAGTATTCTAGTAGTTATATTCTTGTACATAGGAGCAGTATTATAGTAGTTATATTCTTGTACATAGGGGGCAGTATTATAGTAGTTATATTCTTGTACATAGGAGTAGTATTATAGTAGTTATATTCTTGTACATAGGGGCAGTATTATAGTAGTTATATTCTTGTATATAGGGGGCAGTATTATAGTAGTTATATTCCTGTACATAGGGACAGTATTATAGTAGTTATATTCTTGTACATAGGGGCAGTATTATAGTAGTTATATTCTTGTACATAGGGGGCAGTATTATAGTAGCTATATTCTTGTACATAGGGACAGTATTATTGTAGTTATATTCTTGTAAGTAGGGGCAGTATTATAGTAGTTATATTCTTGTACATAGGGGCAGTATTATAGTAGTTATATTCTTGTACATAGGAGCAGTATTATAGTAGTTATATTCTTGTACATAGGGGGCAGTATTATAGTAGTTATATTCTTGTACATAGGAGCAGTATTATAGTAGTTATATTCTTGTACATAGGGGCAGTATTATAGTAGTTATATTCTTGTACATAGGGAGCAGTATTATAGTAGTTATATTCTTGTACATAGGGGCAGTATTATAGTAGTTATATTCTTGTACATAGGAGCAGTATTATAGTAGTTATATTCTTGTACATAGGTGCAGTATTATAGTAGTTATATTCTTGTACATAGGGAGCAGTATTATAGTAGTTATATTCTTGTACATAGGGGGCAGTATTATAGTAGTTATATTCATGTATATAGGGGGTAGTATTATAGTGGTTATATTCTTGTACATAGGAGCAGTATTATAGTAGTTATATTCTTGTACATAGGAGCAGTATTATAGTAGTTATATTCTTGTACATAGGTGCAGTGTTATTGTAGTTATAGATTTGCTCTATGCAGGGTCTATCTAAAGTAGGGAAATTTTGGCTCTGAAGTATTTAGAGTTATTAATTCATCTCTACTCTATAATCTATTATAAAATATGAATTAAAAGAATTGTAAGCTTATGTTTAGACATACACTGTCATTTATGACAACCTCTGCACCTTTATATCTGACATGTTACCTCTATTCTCCACTTTGTGTGCAGTTTGTTAGCATTATTGACCTTTTGTGGGGAAATTTAATTTACAGATTTGATGTCTCAGCCAAGGTTGGAAATTAAACTATGTATAATAAGTTATAAGGTTCCATTTCCACAAAGCCATCAATTATAGACCCATACGTGAGCGTCGTTTGCTGATTGGCTGGCCCCTAGAAGTAATAATTAGTAGTTGTGTCCTCCATGCGACGTGTTTACATTCTGCGCAGCTGACTTGAGAAAAAGCTGCAGAGATGGCAGAATTCTGAGCCGTCCATTAAACTCCTTCCAGCTGTGCGGTCGGTGTCTGTTGGGAACACAGCGTTTCTCTCAATGCATTTTCTTTCTTGAATACTTAGCTTGTTGACTGTAAATATTCAGATATTATCCCGGCTCATAGCGGCGGGTTCATTCTTGGGCGCTCCCTGCACTTCCAGGATGAAGAAGAGCATCTGCACTGACATTAATGATACATTGTTTCTTTTTGTGGCCTCAGTAACAATGTCTGCTCTTCTCAGAGTCAGTGTTACTCTCTAGTTTTATGAGGTCAGGCTTGTGGGAAAACTATTTCTTCTTTGCTTTTTAATGTGGTCAGAATAGGACGTACAGACTACAATAACGGATGAGAAAAAGTCTGGTTCACAAAGTGGACAAAATGTATGCAAATGGTGTATTGGTTACTGCCCGATATACTGGGTTAGCAGTGATGAGACTGTGGTGAAGCCTTCTTCTGGTGGGAAAGACAAAGCTAATTTTCCTTGTGTCCTGTTGTCTAGTGATGTGGTTGAGAGATAGATATGAGATATGAGTCATTCAGAGTGACTACAGACATCATTTTGGACCAGACAACCCCTTTAATGTACAGGAAAATAAGTATTTGATACACTGCTGATTTTGCAAGTTTTCCCACCTACAAAGAATGGAGAGGTCTGTAATTTTTCTCGTAGGTCACTTCACCTGTGAGAGAAAGAATCTAAACATAAAATCCAGAAAATCACATTGTATAATTTTTTAATAATTAAATTGCATTTTATTGCATGAAATAAGTATTTGATACTATAGAAAAACAAAACTTAATACTTGTCCACACCTGTCCACACAATCAATTACACTCCAACCTCTCCACCATGGCCAAGACCAAAGAGCTGATTAAGGGCACCGGGGACAAAATTGTAGACCTGCAGAAGGCTGGGATGGGCTGCAAGACAATAGGCAAGCAGCTTGGTGAAAAGGCAACAACTGTTGGTGCAATTCTTAGAAAATGGGAGAAACACAAGATGACTGTCAATCTTCCTCGGTCTGGGGCTCCATGCGGGATCTCGCCTTGTGGGGTAAGGATGATTCTGAGAAAGGTCAGGAATCAGCCCAGGACTACACAGGAGGACCTGGTCAATGACCTGAAGAGAGCTGGGACCACAGTCTCAAACATTACCATTAGTAAGACACTACGCAATCATGGATAAAAATCTGGCAGGGCACGCAAGGTCCCCCTGCTCACACCAGCACATCTCCAGGCCCGTTTGAAGCTTGCCAATGACTATCTAGATGATCCAGAGGAGGCATGGGAGAAGGTCATGTGGTCAGATTGGACCAAAATAGAACTTTTTGGTATGAACTCCACTCACCATGTTTGGAGGAAGAAGGATGAGTACAGCCCCAAGAAAACTGTCCCAACCGTGAAGCATGGTGGGGGACACATCATACTTTGAGGGTAATTGTCTGCAAAGGGGATAAGTTGACTGCACCGTATTGAAGGGAGGATAGATGGGGTCATGTATCGCGAGATTTTGGCCAACACCTTCTTCCCTCAGTAAGAGCATTGAAGATGGGTTGTGGCTTAGTCTTTCAGTATAACAATGACCTGAAACACACAGCCAGGGCAACTAAGGAATGGCTCTGTAAGAAGCATTTCAAGGTCCTGTAGTGGCCTAGCCGGTCTCCAGACCTGAACCCAATAGAAAATCTTTGGAGGGAGCTAAAACTCAATGTTGCCCAGCGACCGCCCCAAAACTTGAAAGATCTGGAGAAGATCTGTATGGAGGAGGGGGCCAAAATCCCCGCTGCAGTGTGTGCAAACCTGGTCAAGAACTACAGGAAATGTCAGACCTCTGTAATTGCAAACAAAGGTTTCTGCACCAAATATTAAGTTCTGTTTTTCTATTGTATCAAATACTTATTACATGCAATAAAATGAAAATTAATTAGGTAAAAATTATACAATGTAATTTTCTGAATTTTATTTTTAAATTCTGTCTCTCACAGGTGAAGTGTACCTACAATAAAAATTACAGACCTCTCCATTCTTTGTAGGTGGAAAAACTTGCAAAATCGGCAGTGTATTAAATATTTATTTTCCCCACTGTACATTAAAGGGGTTGTCTGGTCCAAAATGATAAGTCTGGGCCTAGGGGCACTCATTACGGGTGCAGGAAAGGCGATTCCGGCAGATAAACAGGAAAGGGTTCTTTACAGTTAGAGCAGTCAGAGGTAATAATGGCAGACACTGTAACAGCATTTATAAAGGGCTGGATGCTTTTCTTACAACAAACGGCATTGTGGAATATAAGTAATCTAGCAATAGAGAATGGAGTACTGGTGGGGAAAGGCTGAACTTGATGGACCGGAGTCTTTTTTTGAACCATAGAACTAATTTGTTAGCCCCTATAATCTGCATTCCTGTGTGGGGTCCCACAGTAATGCCCCGCACACAAGGTAAATCAGTGCATATCCTCATGTCCCTTTTAAACAGCTGAACTGTATATAACACAAACTGTGTCCACGATTTATGCCAAAACATCTGGTTCCCAACCGCCTGAGACGGCCTGACCCTAGCGCTAGTCGCAGCGTAATTCATCATCCCAGAACATCAGAAATCTGCTGAGTGCGAAGATGACATTTGTTTTTTATTGGGAAAGAAAGCTTCTTTCACTATGGCGGCCATAATGTTTCAGTTGCTGCTGCTTTCTAAATCTTATGGAGACTTTTATCCGGCCGTATGTGTCCATATGCCCAGGACTGCAAAAAATGACCGTGTGCAGCCGGCAACCATCATATTATATCATTAAATCAATGCTGATTCCTGGCTGACGATCCAACCTGGGGGAGTCACGGCCATTTAGGCATTTCCATGGCAAGGAAAATGTCATTTACATGGCGGAGATGCAGATGTCTGTGTACTATAAGGACAGCTCAAAGCTGCCTGAACTGGGGCCCCGCTCTATGGTGTCCATGAGTCCTAATAGGGTATATAGACTGGGGTTGTCAGAATGGGATATCCCATTTAAAACTCATGTAATTCATGTCTCTGGTGACAAAATAAGTGAACCCCCTACGTATTCAAAAGATTATTGTCATCTCAACAAACTTAGCACAAATCAATGGTACAAGCGAATATAAGAAACTTTAATATATCTTATCAGCAAATCTGCTCCTTTCTCCACTCATGAGCCACTTTTCATCCCCCCTGCTCTCACCATTCACTATGAGATCTGCTAAAATCCATCTTGGCCAAAATAAAATAGAGTTCCAATTCACTGAGAGATCAGATTACAGTAGCCTATTGAAGTCTATGGAGATGGGAGGAGAGAAGGAGGGAAGAAGCAAACTGAGAGAGAAAGTGTTTTATCTCATCCCAGAGCTGGATTCACATCTACACTGTCCAGTACTGCTGTATAATGTCCTCTATGCTGCCAAAGATACTGAAAATGTGCTGCATAAAGACAGAGGAGCAGGAATCCCTCATGTTTCTGTGTGCTATGTATGTCAGAGCTCATAGAAGGTAGTCTGGTCCCACTAGCTCAGAGACAACTGAAAATTACAGATACAGTCTATAAGGAGGAATCCTGGTGAATCGTGAAGGATACAAGTCATAAAATGGCCTGAGTAGCTCTATTCCTCATGTACACACACTTGACTTCTTATTCTATAGATGTCACATAAAAGGGCAAGAATCATTTGAGTAGAAACGAGACATATTTTTATGCATTTTAGGCTATCTTTATTGTTTTTGTTTTTTTTACCTAAGATATCATAAATATTTTTAGAGACTACTATTTTTATAAAGCTGCCCCCAACCTTAGTAAATATGAGCCAGCCCATAGCTTCCTTTGCTGATGCCAGCATGGCAATGTCTTTTCACCATCACCTGGCAGGATATTTAGCGCCCCCTGTAGGATAAATAGTCCACCAGTGTATTATTGTGCGATAAGCACCTCGGTTGCATCAGCTTTTGGTCGGGAGCCACTTTTATGGACGTATTACAGAGAAAATCTGCTTTATTTCTGTTTATCAGTGTGAACTCTTGTTATTTATCCTCCGTCTGCCCAGGAAACCGAGTTGTGTCTCCAGGAGTTTCAGTTGGGAATAACCTTACTTCACAAGCTGCCAGTGACCTTGGTCTTCCAGAAGGGATCGCTGTGGCAGCTTCCCTCATTGACGCTCACGCCGGGGGGCTCGGTAAGTTGGGCCAAAAGGAGAAATTACACTAAGTTTTGCCAGAAGTAATCATTGCTATTCTTCGTGTGTCAGGATGTGATAAAAAACAGCCAGAAAATCACGGGAACTGGGAAGGGGCTCCTCTGTATACAGCACAGGGCGTACACCGCTCCAATACAATATATGGGACGGGTAAGGGGGGCTCACGTTGACCTTTTGCCCTAAAAGAAAGTTTTTTCATTTTTCTGATCAAATCCTGAAAAGTATATCTGAGTTTTTCCCATTCACTTATGCAGTTCCATGATCTATATGCTCTACTGGGGATGCACCTGTCACATATTTGGACGCAGCACAGTACTACTATTGCCCCTTATGGCTACTACGCCACTGCCTTTCATGAATGCATGACTTTTCTTGACTGTAAATAAGTATTGGGCACATGACAATACTCTGCGCACACAAGAATATGGCCCCAAATTAAAGTATATGGAGGCGGGTGAGGTAGAAGGGGTAGCAGAATCAGAAAGATAGTCACAAACACACAGACCAGTGTTGCTGCTTTCTAGTAAATATTTATCTCACTTCAATTGCTGGATTCACATCTACTCTGCTCAGTACTTTTGTATAATATCCTCCATGCTGCTTCTGCTACTTCTGAACATGTGTTACATAGAGACAGGAGACCAGGAATCAATCATGTCTGTGTGTGCTGTGTATATAAGACATCTTAGCAGCTAGTTTCCACCCACTAGCTCAGACACAACTGAAAATTAGAGATGGAGCCTGGAGAGGGGAAAACTGGTAAAAAAAAATTAGAAGTCATATCATGGGCAGAAATAGTGTTATTCCTTATGTGTACACAGGCAACTTATTTGGAAAAGTCACCTGAAATGACAGGTATCATTTAACTTATGATAGCAGTAGGTTGGGTCTCACGTCTCTTGCATCAGCTTGTCTCCCAGGAGTTGTAGTCACCTTTTGCCGAGCAGCACCATTCAGACTCTTTTTGTCTTACAGCCTCGGGTCTGCTGGTTAATCTCATCCCCACAGGGTCCTTTGGCACTACATGAGTATACTCTGCCCATTTAACTACTCTCTTGCTCTTTTTCTCAGCGTGTGGGTGCAACACTCCTCGCTAAAATGCTTCTCTGCTCATCTGCAAGCCGGCAGCTGGGACGCCATGTTTATCCACACATAGCTTAGGGACATTATCAGACATTATAGGCTTAGATACTCAGCTCACAAGACAGTGTCACATAGAATTGGATTAGATAGGCCAGCTTAGTGGATAGTATCACACATTGCAGGCTTAGATACACCAGTTCAACTAACAATATTACACATGACAGACTTGGATACACCGGTTCAAGAGACAGTATCTTAGATACACTAGTACAGCCAACAGTATCACACATGATAGACTTAGATACATCCATTCAGCAGACAGTATAACACTTGATAGACTTAGATACACCTGTATAACAGACAGTATCACACATGATACTTAGATACTTGAAAGACTTGGATACATCAGTTCAGCAGACAGCATCACACATGATAGGCTTACAGTCCTGCTCATCATTATTGCCACCCATGAAGTTTAAGTACATAATGTGGAATATTCCCTGAGCACTTGTGTTAAATACAAAAGAGCAAATGATAAACGATAATTTAAAGCAAAAAACAATGGGAGGGAAGAATAGAAAAACCTAAAGCTTTCTGTGTCACTGGTATTGGCACCTTTACATTAATTTAGTATGGAAACACATTTTGACTCGCCTGTGGTAAATCACAAAATCACCTGTGATTAATTGTCGGTGCCCATGTGACATGAATTAGCCAATGAATGATGACTTCAGTTTTTTAAAATGCCTCATGGTAGGCCCTGTTCCTTTGTCACAATGGTGAAGATAACGGAACTGTCTGAGGACATCAGAACTGCTATTATTAGCAAACACAAGACTTCCAAAGGGTATAAGGCCATCTCCAAAGACCTTGGTATCCCAGTTTCAACAGTGCGCAATATTATTAAGAAGTTTGCCAATAATGGAACCGTCAAGAACCTCCCTGGACATGGGGGAAGAGGAAAATTACCAAGAGAGGTCTTCGAAGGTTGGTGCGAATGGTGGAAAAAACACCATGTCAAACATCCAAAGACATGAAGGCCAACCTGGAACAGTCTGGGGTTATGGTTTCAACAAGTACCATATGCCACACACTAAACCAAACAGAGCTTTATGGGTGGAGGCTAAGGAAGAAACCATTGCTGAAGAAAAAACATAAAAAGGAACGACTGATCTTTGCCAAAGAGTACCTTCACAAACCACAATCCTTCTAAGAAAATGTTCTGTGGACAGATGAAACATAAATAGAGATTTTTGGCAATGCAAAGCAACAGTTTGTTTGCAGACGGCGCAATGAAGCTTATAAGGAAAATAACACCTTACCAACATTTAAGCATGCTGGAGGATCCATAATGCTGTGGGGTTGCTTTGCTGTGTCTGGTACTGGAGGCCTTGACCGTATCACAGGAATCATGAAATCAGAGAATTATCAAGAGATTTTAGGGCGAGATGTCCTACCCAGTGTAAGAAAACTTGGTTTGAGTCAAAGATCATGGGTCCTCCAGCAAGACAATGACCCAAAGCACACATCCAAAAGTACATCGGAATGGTTGAAAAATAAAAAATGGACTGTTTTAAAATGGCCAGCAATGAGTCCTGACCTCAATCCCATTGAAAATCTTTGGGATGAGCTGAAATCTGCCATTGGGAAAAAGAACCCTGCAAACATTCAAGAGCTTGAACAAACTGCAAAGGAAGAGTGGGAGAAAATCCCAGCTGAGAAGAGCAAGAAGCTTATAGATTTCTACAAGAAATGTCTGGAGGCTGTCAGCAATGCCAAAGGGTGGGCAACCAAGTATTAATTAGGGGGGCAACCAAGTATTAATTAGGGGGGCCTTTATTACTGCACATGATGGTTATTCTGTTTCTTCTTTGAAATTGCAACATGGAAGTTGAAAAACAATGTTTTTTTGTTGTATTACTTTGGACCACTAATTAAAAAATCCTGAGGATATAACTTTGGTACATTTCCATTTATTTCTGAAGATAGTGTACAGAAATAAATAATGGAGAGCCGGACTGTAGATACACCCATTCAGCAGACAGTATCACACATGATAGACTTAGATACACCAGTTCACAGCTGAAATCCACAACTGAACTGGTATTAAAATACAGAAAATAACATTTCATGGCTCTTCGCTGTTCTTCTTTGTCCTGAGCTGCGAATTTTACTCTTTTAACTTGATGCCGGTTAAATATTCGTGGGAATGTAGAGAAATGATTGCAGTGTTTGGGGGAATCGTCTCCAGTGGGACGCTCGGTGAGTCTGGGGTCTGCTCCGGCTGAGGAGGTGCTGACAGCCTCAGGAAATGCTTAAATTGCAACCATTTTCCAATAACATGTGGAGGGGCGAGCGCGGTGCAGCGACAGGTACACACTGGCTCCACAGTCTGCGCTCGATGGGCTCGCAGCTGCTCTTAGGGCTCGTGTCGCAGTTAATCAGGTTTTCAGCCACAGCTGTTATACAACTGGTTCTCCATATTAATTGGGGGTTATAAAATGCGATGCTTATACAGCTGCCTCATTAACAGCAGTCCACCATTGTGTGCAAGAACGAGGGCTCTGGATCCCCCCGATCACACCAGGACAAGGGGGCCCCAATAATAAGATAAAACATAGCTAATACAATAGGTAATAATCCTATTGTTCATTTGTTATTATTTAGATTCTAACCTGATTTAATAATAATAATCCATGATTTGTAATATAATGTTTTACTCTTTTATTACCTCTAATATTATAATTATATAAAATGTTGTGATAGGGATATTCCCATCTTATTAAGTAATGTCTTATGTCATCACTTCATGTTCAGTTAGGATCCGTCGCTTGGGCTCCCCACCAATCTTCAGTCGTTCTGCAGCGGTGCCAATCCAGTACTGGATTGTCGGGGTCCTTCTAGTCGGACCCTCAACAATTACAAAGTGATTGCATATCCTAGTAATATGTCATCACTGTACAAGATGGAAATATATACCATTAAGGGGTTTTCTGTTTTGATGGAAATAAAGCATAAAGGGTTATTATCTTCATGATCTCAAATGGGTAAAATTGCAACGTGCTTGTAAAAACAGGCAACTTTGTAACATACTTGTTATTAATATCATCTCTCGTTACCAAGAACTGATTTCCCAAGAACATGGGGATTTTTTATTTTGTTTATGGCTCATTGTCTAGATTACTGGCCAACACTTCGTTTTAGGAGCACTGACTGAACTTGAGCAGTGCTTACAAGCTTTTTATAATAGATCTTGTAAGTGCTGCTCTGAAGCTGGCTGAATCTCTCCTGGCTCATATTGCAAAGGCAAAGCTGTATCCGCTTTCAGCATCTCGAGTGCATAGTTGAGGCCAGTAGCGCAACCATGCCACTTGTTCACACTGTCAATCATTTAGGAGTGCAACTGCCTTTTCCCCAGCAAGCATGGAAACCAGAAAATGGTGAGAAACTGAATCACCAAACTGCTGAACTTTTTAAAGGGTTTTTCTCATCATCAGAAATAGGAAAAATTGCAAAGTGCATGAATTTACCTATTATTAAAAATCCTTTCCATTCTCAAGAACGAGCAACTTTTAATGTTACTGATTCCTAGGCAAGAAATGCAGCACTTGCAAGGTTTTTGCTATAGAGGTTGTAAGCACTGCTCTGAAGCTGGAGGAATCACTGGATCTGCATAGCTTTAGTCCCCCTGAGCTCCTCCGATATTGCCGTCTCTTCTAGTATCATGGGAGATCACACAGTTCAGGCTCCTGGTCCGAGCTGTCAATCATCGGGAGCTCATTACCCCCCGCCAAACAGGAAGCCGGGAGGCTGGAGAACGGTGCGTTCCTGAAGACCCCTCATGGGAATAACCCTTTTAGCCATGGCATATTGTTGACTCCTGTCGGATTTGCCACTTTCCTGGTGTAAGGTTCCACGGTGTGGCTGACAAATGTGGTCAAAGACCACGCTCATACATGGATGTAATTGAGTGCACAAGTTTATTGGTTACCTCTTATTGTATCCCCTAGCTTGTGCCCTCATTTCCCCCCATAGCTGGACAGTATTTGTAGCCACAGTGGGATCGTACCCTTAGACTGGTCCTGTGCTGCAGTTCTACGCACAGACAGTAGCCACAGAAGCCAGGATTGTCTCCGTGCAAGAGAAAAGCCAGTTGCCGCCACCAAATAGGAAGATGTCTTTATCTCACTGAATAACCCAACTTCAGCTGCTTTTCTCTCTCATTTATTAAGCTTCAGCTGGATATCCCTTTTAATTTTTTAATTTTTGTATATCTAATACAAATTCATCTTTTTTTTTTTACAATGATATCAGTATTTTACTAGAGGGGCATTTAGTAATTTACCCGTTTGGCTATTTTCCTGCCCCTATAATTCCCTTTTGTTTCTTGATCAGGAGTGATCGGTGCCGATGTGACCGGATATAACCTGCCATGTGAAAATCAGCCAATCACGTCCCGTCTGGCATTGATCTGCGGAACGTCCTCTTGTCATATGGCGGTCAGTATCCTATAATAATTCCTCTTCATTGTACGGTGCCGTCCCCGTGTCCTCAATTCACCTCACACAAAACTCTACTGAGACATCTCCTGAGTTTATAAAATGTGGTATTTATGTCTGTGTGGACGGGTCTGAAAATAAATGGGGCGAGAAGCCCCGGTGTTCTGAATCGCTGACTTCTATTCATCATTTTTATAAATATTGGGACAAGAAAGGACACAAACAGCAGAACCCCTCCCCCTCCCCTGTATAGTCGCTTATAGGAAATACCTACACTTAAAGGGCAAGTCCAGATAGCACTGCATTTAACATCAGCGACAGAAGAAACATTCCTAGATTACAGTGTAAAGACATTTTATACATAGAATTTACCTAATTACCTTTATTCCTATTTTCAATTTATCACCCATCAGACCCAAAGATAGAGCCTTGATTTCATATTCTCTTTAGTGTGGAGCGTCTCCTGTGCGCAGTGTCGCCCCCTGCTGAGTAATGTACTGTGTATGATGAGTGGGGGAAGGGAAGTGACAACTAATGTGAGCACATTTCTGACTCTGAAAAGCAGTTGCCACTTACCTGAATAGTCTCAGCATTTATACATAATTTGATCTCATTTTATAGGTCATATGATAAATAGACAAATCTACAGATCACTTTATTTCAAAATTATCTTATCTTATCGCTTAAAAAATCACTCCAGAGTGGCAGTCTGTCTTTCTACAGGAAGTGGAGGCCAGTTTATGTCTTTCTACAGGAAGTGGGGTGGATCTTTGTCACTCTACAGGAAGTGGGGTGTATTTTTGTCACTCTACAGGAAGTGGGGTGTATCTTTGGCACTCTACAGGAAGTGGGGTGTATCTTTGTCACTCTACAGGAAGTGGAGTGAATCTTTGTCACTCTACAGGAAGTGGGGTGTATCTTTGTCACTCTACAGGAAGTGAGGTGTATCTTTGTCACTCTACAGGAAGTGGGGTGGATCTTTGTCACTCTACAGGAAGTGGAGTGGATCTTTTGCACTCTACAGGAAGTGGAGTGGATCTTTGTCACTCTACAGGAAGTGGGGTGTATCTTTGTCACTCTACAGGAAGTGGGGTGGATCTTTGTCACTCTACAGGAAGTGGGGTGGATCTTTGTCACTCTACAGGAAGTGGGGTGGATCTTTGTCACTCTACAGGAAGTGGAGTGGATCTTTTGCACTCTACAGGAAGTGGAGTGGATCTTTGTCACTCTACAGGAAGTGGGGTGTATCTTTGTCACTCTACAGGAAGTGGGGTGTATCTTTGTCACTACAGGAAGTGGGGTGGATCTTTGTCACTCTACAGGAAGTGGGGTGGATCTTTGTCACTCTACAGGAAGTGGGGTGGATCTTTGTCACTCTACAGGAAGTGGGGTGGATCTTTGTCACTCTACAGGAAGTGGAGTGGATCTTTTGCACTCTACAGGAAGTGGAGTGGATCTTTGTCACTCTACAGGAAGTGGGGTGTATCTTTGTCACTCTACAGGAAGTGGGGTGGATCTTTGTCACTCTACAGGAAGTGGGGTGGATCTTTGTCACTCTACAGGAAGTGGGGTGGATCTTTGTCACTCTACAGGAAGTGGGGTGGATCTTTGTCACTCTACAGGAAGTGGAGTGGATCTTTTGCACTCTACAGGAAGTGGAGTGGATCTTTGTCACTCTACAGGAAGTGGGGTGTATCTTTGTCACTCTACAGGAAGTGGGGTGGATCTTTGTCACTACAGGAAGTGGGGTGGATCTTTGTCACTCTACAGGAAGTGGGGTGGATCTTTGTCACTCTACAGGAAGTGGGGTGGATCTTTGTCACTACAGGAAGTGGGGTGTATCTTTGTCACTCTGCAGGAAGTGGAGTGGATCTTTGTCACTCTACAGGAAGTGGGGTGGATCTTTGTCACTCTACAGGAAGTGGGGTGGATCTTTGTCACTACAGGAAGTGGGGTGGATCTTTGTCACTCTACAGGAAGTGAGGTGGATCTTTGTCACTCTACAGGAAGTGGGGTGGATCTTTGTCACTCTACAGGAAGTGGGGTGGATCTTTGTCACTCTACAGGAAGTGGGGTGGATCTTTGTCACTACAGGAAGTGGAGTCGATCTTTTGCACTCTACAGGAAGGGGGGTGTATCTTTGTCACTCTACAGGAAGTGGGGTGTATCTTTGTCACTCTACAGGAAGTGGGGTGGATCTTTGTCACTCTACAGGAAGTGGGGTGGATCTTTGTCACTCTACAGGAAGTGGGGTGGATCTTTGTCACTCTACAGGAAGTGGAGTGGATCTTTGGCACTCTACAGGAAGTAGGGTGTATCTTTGTCACACTACAGGAAGTGGGGTGTATCTTTGTCACTCTACAGGAAGTGGGGTGGATCTTTATCTCTCTACAGGAAGTGGACAGGTCTTTGTCACTCTACAGGAAGTGTATGGGTCTTTGTCACTCTACAGGAGGTGTGCTCGGGCTTTGTCACTCTACAAGAACTGGGCCAAGTCTTTGTCTCGCTACAGGAAGTGGAGACCGGTCTATGTCTTTCTACAGGAAGTGGAGACCTATTTTTGTCACTCTACAGGAAGTGCGGTGGATCTTTGACACTCTACAGGAAGTGGGGTGGGTATTTTTTCTCTACAGGAGGTGGACTTGGTCTTTGTCACTTGACAGGAATTAGGCAGCTCTTTCTCACTCGACAGGAAGTGGGCAGCTCTTTGTCACTCTACGGGAACGAGGGCAGTTCTTTTCTCTCTACAGGAGGTGGGCTCAGTCTTTGTCACTCGACAGGACGTGGGCAGCTCTTTGTCAAACTAAAGGAAGTGCGGTGGATCTTTGACACTCTACAGAAAGTGGGGCAGGTCTTTGTCACTCTACAGGAAGTGGGGTGTATCTTTGTCACTGTACAGGATGTGGGGTGTATCTTTGTCACTCTACAGGAAGTGGAGTGGATCTTTGGCACTCTACAGGAAGTGGGGTGTATCTTTGTCACTCTACAGGAAGTGGGGTGTATCTTTGTCACTCTACAGGAAGTGGAGTGGATCTTTGTCACTCTACAGCAGGGGTCTCAAACACGCGGCCCGCGGGCCGCATGCGGCCCCTGAGGCTGCTTTATGCGGCCCGCAGGCACAGACCCCTTGATGATCCTGACCAGGTCCAGGAGGAGCCGCCGACAGCAGCGCTGAATTGCCGCGCAGAGACAGTCTCCCAGCACAGCACTTCCAATGCCAGCCACTGGCCAATCAGAGGCCAGCAGCTGATATCTGCGTGTCGGCGCAGCGAGTATGACGTCATTGCCATATGCAGATGTCAGCTGCTGGCCTCTGATTGGCCGGCGGCTGACATTGAAAATGCTGTGCTGGGAGACAGTCTCTGTGCGGCAATGCAGCGCTGCTGTCAGCGGCTCCTCCTGGACCAGGTCGGGATCGTCAAGGGGTCTGACTCTGTGGTGCCTGCGGGCCACATCTGCAGGAAGGACGCCGAGGGAACGGAGGACAGGTGAGAATCATCTTTTTTTTCTATTTTATGTGTGTGAAGAACAGCACAGGGGGCACATAGCCACAAGAGGGGACCTGGATGGGGCACATAGCCACAGGATGGGGACCTGGATGGGGCACATAGCCACAAGATGGGGATCTGGATGGGGCACATAGCCACAAGAGGGGACCTGGATGGGGCACATAGCCACAGGATGGGGACCTGGATGGGGCACAGAGCCACAAGATGGGGACCAGAGCCACAACATGGGGACCTGGATGGGGCACATAGCCACAAGATGGGGACCTGGATGGGGCACATAGCCACAAGAGGGGACCTGGATGGGGCACATAGCCACAAGAGGGGACCTGGATGGGGCACATAGCCACAAGATGTGGACCTGGATGGGGTACATAGCCACAAGAGGGGACCTGGATGGGGCACATAGCCACAAGATGGGGACCTGGATGGGGCACATAGCCACAAGAGGGGACCTGGATGGGGCACATAGCCACAAGATGGGGATCTGGATGGGGCACATAGCCACAAGAGGGGACCTGGATGGGGCACATAGCCACAGGATGGGGACCTGGATGGGGCACAGAGCCACAAGATGGGGACCAGAGCCACAACATGGGGACCTGGATGGGGCACATAGCCACAAGATGGGGACCTGGATGGGGCACATAGCCACAAGAGGGGACCTGGATGGGGCACATAGCCACAAGAGGGGACCTGGATGGGGCACATAGCCACAAGATGTGGACCTGGATGGGGTACATAGCCACAAGAGGGGACCTGGATGGGGCACATAGCCACAAGATGGGGACCTGGATGGGGCACATAGCCACAAGATGGGGACCTGGATGGGGCACATAGCCACAAGATGGGGACCTGGATGGGGCACATAGCCACAAGATGGGGACCTGGATGGGACACATAGCCACAAGATGGGGACCTGGATGGGGCACATAGCCACAAGATGGGGACCTGGATGGGGCACATAGCCACAAGATGGGGACCTGGATGGGACACATAGCCACAAGATGGGGACCTGGATGGGGCACATAGCCACAAGATGGGGACCTGGATGGGGCACATAGCCACAAGATGGGGACCTGGATGAGGCACATTAGTACAAGATGGGCGCCAGGATGGGGAACATTGCCAAAAGATGGGGACCTGGATGGAGCACATAGACACAAGATGGGGACCTGGATCGGGAACATTGCCACAGGATGGGGAT
The DNA here is from genome assembly GCF_046119375.1 of Phyllobates terribilis. Lineage (NCBI taxonomy): Eukaryota > Metazoa > Chordata > Amphibia > Anura > Dendrobatidae > Phyllobates > Phyllobates terribilis. The sequence continues at coordinate 172,382,463 of NW_027362768.1, forward strand.
CTGGATGGGGCAAATAGCCACAGGATGGGGACCTGGATGGGGTACATAGCCACAAGATGGGGACCTGGATGGGGCACATAGCCACAGGATGGGGACCTGGATGGGGCACATAGCCACAAGATGGGGACCTGGATGGGACACATAGCCACAAGATGGGGACCTGGATGGGGCACATAGCCACAAGATGGGGACCTGGATGGGGCACATAGCCACAAGATGGGGACCTGGATGAGGCACATTAGTACAAGATGGGCGCCAGGATGGGGAACATTGCCAAAAGATGGGGACCTGGATGGAGCACATAGACACAAGATGGGGACCTGGATCGGGAACATTGCCACAGGATGGGGATCTGGATGGGGCAAATAGCCACAGGATGGGGACCTGGATGGGGTACATAGCCGCAAGATGGGGACCTGGATGGGACACATAGCCACAGGATGGGGACCTGGATGGGGCACATAGCCACAGGATGGGGACCTGCATGGGGTACATAACCACAAGATGGAGACCTGGATGGGGCACATAACCACAAGATGGGGACCTGGATGGGGCACATAGCCACAGGATGGGGACCTGGATGGGGCACATAGCCACAGGATGGGGACCTGGATGGGGCACATTAGTACAAGATGGGGACTTGGATGGGGAACATTACTACAAGATGTTTTCCATTATTACTATATGATGCTAATTGTAAGACAATATTACTGTATGTGGCCAATTGGGGGAAATAAAATTGTAAAAAAAATAAAAAATAAAATAAAGCATGAAAAAATATTGGGCACTAAAAATGCTGTTTTATATGTAAACTAAAGTAAACACAAAAAAGTGCACGTTTATTATCGCCACATCCATAACGACCCAAGCCATAAAAAAATAAACACGGCAAAAATGTTCAAAAGGTGTATACAAAAAAAATGGTATCACTAAAAATGTCACATTGAACAAAGAATGCGGCCCCCCAAAATCAAATTTTTTCCATGTGCGGCCCATATACCCAGCCGAGTTTGAGACCCCTGCTCTACAGGAAGTGGGGTGTATCTTTGTCACTGTACAGGAAGTGGGGTGTATCTTTGTCACTCTACAGGAAGTGGGGTGAATCTTTGTCACTCTACAGGAAGTGGGGTGTATTTTTGTCACTCTACAGGAAGTGGGGTGTATCTTTGGCACTCTACAGGAAGTGGGGTGTATCTTTGGCACTCTACAGGAAGTGGGGTGTATCTTTGTCACTCTACAGGAAGTGGGGTGTATCTTTGTCACTCTACAGGAAGTGGGGTGGATCTTTGTCACTCTACAGGAAGTGGGGTGTATCTTTGTCACTCTACAGGAAGTGGGGTGTATCTTTGTCACTCTACAGGAAGTGGGGTGGATCTTTGTCACTCTACAGGAAGTGGAGTGGATCTTTTGCACTCTACAGGAAGTGGAGTGGATCTTTGTCACTCTACAGGAAGTGGGGTGGATCTTTGTCACTCTACAGGAAGTGGGGTGGATCTTTGTCACTCTACAGGAAGTGGGGTGGATCTTTGTCACTCTACAGGAAGTGGGGTGTATCTTTGTCACTCTACAGGAAGTGGGGTGGATCTTTGTCACTCTACAGGAAGTGGGGTGGATCTTTGTCACTCTACAGGAAGTGGAGTCGATCTTTTGCACTCTACAGGAAGTGGGGTGGATCTTTGTCACTCTACAGGAAGTGGGGTGGATCTTTGTCACTCTACAGGAAGTGGGGTGGATCTTTGTCACTCTACAGGAAGTGGGGTGGATCTTTGTCACTCTACAGGAAGTGGAGTGGATCTTTGGCACTCTACAGGAAGTGGGGTGTATCTTTGGCACTCTACAGGAAGTGGGGTGGATCTTTATCTCTCTACAGGAAGTGGACAGGTCTTTGTCACTCTACAGGAAGTGTATGGGTCTTTGTCACTCTACAGGAGATGTGCTCAGTCTTTGTCACTCTACAAGAACTGGGCCAAGTCTTTGTCTCGCTACAGGAAGTGGAGACCGGTCTATGTCTTTCTACAGGAAGTGGAGACCTATTTTTGTCACTCTACAGGAAGTGTGGTGGATCTTTGACACTCTACAGGAAGTGGGGTGGGTATTTTTTCTCTACAGGAGGTGGACTTGGTCTTTGTCACTTGACAGGAATTAGGCAGCTCTTTCTCACTCGACAGGAAGTGGGCGGCTCTTTGTCACTCTACGGGAAGTGCGGTGGATCTTTGTCACTCTACAGAAAGTGGGGTGGTTCTTTGTCACTCTGCGGGAACGAGGGCAGTTCTTTTCTCTCTACAGGAGGTGGGCTCCGTCTTTGTCACTCGACAGGACGTGGGCAGCTCTTTGTCAAACTAAAGGAAGTGCGGTGGATCTTTGACACTCTACAGAAAGTGGGGCAGGTCTTTGTCACTCTACAGGAAGAGGGGCAGGTCTTTTCTCTCTACAGGAGGTGGACTCAGTTTTTGTCACTCTACAGGAAGTGGGTGGGTCTTTGTCACTGTAAAGGAAGTGGGCAGGTCTTTGTCACTCTGTCTACAGGAAGTGGGGCGGAATATTCTCTCTGCAGGAAATTGGACTGGAACTAGATCTCTCTTCAGGCAGTGGGGGTGGGTCTATGTCTCTGTACAGGAAGTGGGGCCAGCTCCTTGTCTCTGTCTCTATATGAAGTGAGAACGGGTCTATGTCTCTCTACAATGCAAGCTGAGAGGTAAGATGAATAAACATTCCAGCACCTATAGTGCTGGCAGAATTCTGATGAACAGGACCACTCACTAATTAAGAGTGGATGGCAAGTTACAGATGAGAAGAAGCGGGACAATTCCTGGCCGTAATAGATTGGTGTGTGCTCTATAAGCATTTCTAACTGGTTGTAGGGGATGACTGCAGTAAGACCATGCATTTTTTTCATAACCTATTTATGTAAAGATTTGCCATTCAGAAATCGTGGAAAACTGTGTAACCCGTCATGTGGTCTCTGTAATGCAATACTTATGGTTTGTCACCGAACTTTCCAAGGATCAGATACAACTGAAGGTGTCCTTACAACACCCTCACAATCCCTCCTGTCAGCGTTGGCAGCGGAGCCGGGTGTCAATTCTTCCCATCTATCATTACTTGGAGATTAACAACATGTTTTAAATCTCCTGACAAAATCATTACCAGCTCCATACAGGACACGGCCTTTGTGTCTCAGTTTCGAACCATTACCAACATCTCCGATCTCTGTCAGTGAATTGATTCATAGCCTCCGATCATTTCATAAGCATGTCTGACACAGAGGGGCGAGATGCAAAATATTAAGGTTATGTGTCAAATTTGGGCGCACAACAGGAAGATCACAAAGTCGCATTGCAACATCGTAGCAAATGTTTGTCATTTTGGTTAGGTTGCGGCACTTGCTTCCTTTAAGCAACATTCTTGCAATTATCTATAAGTTTCCTATAGGACCAGACATTTTCATCCAGACCATGTCTGCCCCCAGCGTGATAATGGATGCCGCGGCGCTCGCTCATGCGTAGGTGTCTGAGTATGTGCTTATTTTTGTCTTGCCCGAGTTTGGCGCGGAAAAGAAGACAGGATTGTTCTGCAGCAGATTCCCAGACATGACTGAAAATCACATAACCATGTCCACTCTTACTTCTTTACTAATTGTAATTACCAGTAATACGTGCACCAGGAGCGTCTGCGAGGGATTCGCGCTACGCCATGTGGAACGTTGCGCCATGTGCTCACAGCTATCGACCATTTGTACAGGGGAAAGCCGCGGCGGACTAATCACCTCCTGTAACTTATCCAATAGATCTCAGGTCCCGTGATCCTGCAGCTGGACCTCCACTGATTGCTGCTAATGAATGGACCCCCTGTGTGAGCGGACAGGATTTTCCTCCATGCCTGGTCGATGTTTATAAATATCTTGTGGATATTCGTTTCTGCACAACTCTCTTAACGTTCTACAGTATTTCATTTGGGTTGTGATTTGGACCTTTGGCCATTGCAGGACCTTGGTTCTTTTACAGCTCCTCTGATTTAGAATTGCTCTTGTATTTGGGATCATTATCCTGTTGCATGACCCCGTTTTGGACAAGCTTTAGATTTTGGATAAATGGTCTCACATTTAACTCTAGAATACTTTGGTATATAGAGGAGTTCATGGTCAACTCAATGACTGCAAAGTGTCGAGACCCTGGGGCTGCAAAACAAGCCCAAATCAGCACCCTCTACCCCAGTACTGGACAGTTTATATGATGCCTTTGTGCTGATGGTGCAGGACATTATCGCAAAATGTCTTTACTTTGGTCTCGGCTGTCCAAAAATATTCTTCCAGAAGTCTTATGTTTTTTTTCAGTCTTTAGCCATTCTGCCATGTGCTTTTTAGAAAGTAGAGGAAACCTTTCCAAACAAGCCATACTTGTTCAGTCTTTTTTTAAGTGTACTTGCATGAACTTAAACATTTAATATGTCGAAGCCTTTGGAGTCTTAGCTGTAGCTCTTGGGTCTTGTTGGTATTCCTCTGAGTACTGCATGGTTTGACGTTAGGGTGAATTTGCTCGGATGTCCACCGTGGGGAAGATTGTCAAGTGTCTTATTTTTTTCCACTTACTAACAATCTGTCTAAATGTAGAATGATGGAAATGCCTATATAACCATGCCCAGCCTGATGGGCAATGATAAATGCCCGAATGCTCCAGACCAGCAACCTACGCAAACTTCTGCTTTTATAAAAGTGGCCACTTGCTGATGAACAATTAATCACAGAGATTTCAGTAGTAGCTGGCTGCCACTTACCCTTTTTGTTCCTATGGAAGCATTAAGGGTGTACTTAATTTTTAGCTTATGCTAAATAATTAATGCATGGTTAAATTTGTCATGTGTTGTTGTTCTATAAGGTCGTACTTAACTAATTTTAAGACCTTCCAAGGATCAGATTTTTTAAAAAATTATGCCCTGATATATAATACCGCCATATGGTGTCACACACTCATACCTGTTAGATGTGGATATAGATACATTTTGTTACAAGCATAGAGGGGCACATATGGACTATGAATCCAACGCCACGCGGGTTATAGAGCAGCCTAGACAGAATGCTTCACACTCAAGACTGGCACTAATTAATTACCCAGGGAAAGCTGGGTGGCACAAATTAAGAGGGAATTTATTTGGCTTGGACTAGTCCCTGAAGTTCTCAGCCAAAATACAGTCTAGTAGTTTACAAGAACATTACATAGCGCTGATGTATATGGGAATCATTCAATATTTTTCTTCATTTTTCAATGTCCGGGGGAAGGTGGTAGCACATTCAGTGTGAACAGCTGAATATACTACTAACCACATCGTGGGACGCAGAGCAGCATCATATAGAGCATCTATGTAATATATTGTAGCTGTCTACATTCATTAACATTGAAATTGTGACACACAGAAAAAAAGTTGCGCATTTATGGAAATCTCAGGATGGATAAACATTGTAATGATGTGCAAATAATGAACAAAATGGAAATAAAATTTACAAAACATGTCCATTTATTTTGTATCAAATACAAGCACCAAGCTCAGGCATCCCGGCACCTACATCCTTGGCTGCTATCAATGAAGTTATTAATGAAATGAGGAAAGTTCTGTCACTTGTACAAATAATCAAGATCCGCTGCTGGCAGCTACTGTGTAATCAGCCCTAGATGTGCTCGATGGGAGACAAGTCTGGAGACACTGCAGCCATGGGAGCAGGTTTAGGCCACGCAGACTGCTCACAGTAAAACAAGCAACATGCAGCCTGGAGTTGAGTTGAAAAATGGCTCCTGAGACATTCTGGAGAAATGGCCGCACCTCTGGTTCCATGATTGATCCATTCTGTACTGAAAGTGAAATTAGATATCACTTACTGAGATTAAGGCGTCACGTAGTGTCTACACAACCATCAGAAGGCTTTTGTACAATATTGGTCTACAACCAGATGTCCAGCTACAGGAGACCACTTGGCCAACACCATGAAGAGTCGTTAACGGGGGAATGTCACACCGGTCCTACTCCCCGGATTATGGAGTGGGGAGGTATAATGTACGGTAGCCACAGCCCTCCAGTCTTTATTCCAGGTCCACTAACAGCTCTGTGTTACATTGATTTGGTGGTGGAACCAGTGGTGTCCCAAGAGGCATTTCTCAACACTACAACGCCAGGCCGCATGTTCCTCATACTACAGTGAGAATCCTGCATGGCCTAAACGTGCCACCATGGCTGCAGCATCTCCGGGCTGGTCTCCACATCTGGGATGTCCTTGATCAATGATTGCATAGGAGCTGCCAGCAGCGTATCTTGATGATTTGCCCAAGTGAATTCAGCAGCAGAACCTTCCTCAGACAACCATTAATAACCTCAGTGATAGCAGCCGAGGTTGTAAATGCCGGAATCTCCGCACGTGGTGCTCATACTCCAGACTGAATAAATCAAGATGTTTTGAAAATGTTGTTTCCATTTTCTCATCATTTGCAGATCAGTAACGCTTCTATCCATCCTGTGATTTCCATCATTCCACGACTTTTCCTTTTTGGTGTTATTTCAATGTGAATAATAAATATAGATGTTAATTAAATGTTAAAATGAAACTCTGGTTTAGAGACTCCGTAAAGGGTAAGTCCACTTCTGCAAATATGAAGATGACTTTCCAAAATGCAAATTACAAGCAAAGGCTCTTTGCAGGTACAGAACAAGCAGGGAATTCTTGAAGATTTTCACTGTAAGGTCTTCAGACCTTTGACTGCGGCTCTGGGGTATAATACAGGCAGCAAAAACAAAAACTAGACTAGTTGGTTTGCACCAAGTAATTGGCTTTTGCCGCCCCCTAATTTAAAGGGCTGGTCTGCCGAACATATTCTCTTTCATTTTATCAAAAGCGATGGAGTCAACCAGGGTTAACAGCTGATCTTACAGGGCAAACCTGCAATAAACCTCTTTAAAGGGGCCTGTCCTCATTTCCAAACTTGATTGTTTTTTTTCAGATACATAGACGACGGCGCGGTGTGAATGGGACCTTTCTTTTGGTCTATTGGGGGTCATTAGTCTTTGGTTAATATTTCCCAGGATCCATAAAATGGAGGAGGAGGGGGGGGGGGTGTTCATTAACACTTCTAATTTACTGTAGCGGCTGAGTTTGTGGTCAGGTCGGTGTTGGACTAATCTTCTAATGGCAGGTAGAGGGGGTTCTGCATCTGCGTTACAGAAGCACCTTTGTGCGACTCCTGGGAAAGGGAAGAGGTTGGCAGCCGAGCTGTGAGAAAAGTTTAACTCTGCGTTTTTTGTGGTTTTGGCAGCCATCCGGAGGAACTTTAATAGCACAAAACAGAGGAAAACAGGACTGGGTGAATGTTCATACAGTACCCACAAAATACTGGGACACCCTTCAATATAGGTACATTTTGACCCCTTTCAGCAAAGGCGTCTTTTTGCTTATAATCTTTGATCATTATAGGGTTTCCTGCTAATAAGAAACCAAGCGATCAACTTTAGTCAAAGCCAGCAGTAAAATGTCAATTACCCTACAGTGCCTCCACAGGAGAATTAAGGTATTGCACACTTCTTATTGAAATGAATGTACTGTCCATGTAACGTATAGACATGTTGGGTCCTCCAGAAACAAATGCTTTTTTCCATTTTGTTTCCATTCTTAGTCCTACAAGGTTGGAGTTTTGTCAACCCCGTCCCATCTGAATGTAGACAGTTTCTAGAAGTTATTGACAGGTGTCCAACAATCTTGCTTTATTCTGGATTTTTAATCTATTAATAGTCCTGTTTTTTTCTGTCTGATACATTTCCAGCTTCTTTTTCTATCTTGGATGCAGCACCGGACAGATCTTGTTTTGCCTGAAGGTTCAGTGTTCTCGTTTTGACAGCGACTGGGAAACACCAAGAAGGCTGCCAGCTCTGGATGTTGGGTATAGCCGGGAGCCAGAGTGATATGTGCGCTCTCCCAATCCATCGGCGAGTGTAGACAGAGCAGGAAACACAAGCTGGCTCACAGTGTTCTTGTAATGGGATCCTACTAAGTCTTAGTGTTGGACAAACCCAGAAGTGTATCGAGTCTTCCAGGTCTTTGGAGTGATAAGATGCACCATGTGCTTTGCTAGTGAAATGCCGAGAACAAGCCCAGGAACTGAGGATCGGAAATACAAATTCACCCACAATACAAACAAGTAACTAAAATATTATGCAAAAATAAATCAAGTAAGTGATCCCTTAAAAGTCCTCGATTGAGCATGTCAGTTAAATAAGTCCTCGAGTGGGCACGCTTCCATAGTAAGTGGGAAAGTAAGCGTAGGCATGCTCTTAAGATCATAATTTCCTCCCCATTTTCAGGAGGTGTTATTAAAATTTTGCTATAGTGTATGGTAGAAAGTGTGAGTATTACACCGTGCAACAGAATCGCCTCGATTACGTAAATGACACTCGTCCCAAATTCTGTTCAAGTTGGAGCCAAGTGTCAGTTTACTGTGATCCGATTGCCTTGCATGAGAGAATCTGAGCACAGGTGCGGAGATGACGGAGAACTTAATTTCTCCATCTTCTCCATTGTCCACGTAAATCAGACAGCACTCGGATGACACCCAACTGCAGTCCGATGTTTTACTCGCACCCATAGACTTGAATGGTCTGAAAAAAATTGCCGATCTGAGCTGCCCCATAGTATAACATTGGGCGAGTGGTATCTGATAAAACATCACATAGCCTTCGTCCGAGTTATTTGCTCGTGTGAGCGAGCCTGAAATATCAGTCTTCACCTCTAAATATGTCCCCCGGTATCGCTCCCCCTCTGTTATGTTTTGTGCTCTGCCCGCAGTAAGGCAGAGCGGAGTGCACCTACGCGAGCCGACGATGCTAATGTGCAGGCATGAGATCTTTTTCGGCTTTGTGGATAACGGTGGACACATCATTCTCATCAATCAAAGGCAGAGGATGGCTTTTGGGGGCAAGGAGGCGGCACAGGCTCCGAGGAAATGACGCCCATTAGACAGGACCAAATGCCTTTACATACAGCACAGGGAAAATAAAATATTTTTGGTGGTATACAGGGGGAGTTAGGGGATGGTGGACACATTTTTGTAACGCAAGACAGGCGCTCAGAAAAGTGGTGGCATTGGTTCACACACTAAAAGACTGATGGTGCCCTTTAAGTCTTGCTACATTTGGAATTCATAAGTCACGGTAACTTTGTCCCAGGGCACAGAGATGGGGGGCAGCAGTGCTCCTCTCTGTCGGTAACCATAAAAACTGATGAGTTACACTGAAATCTTCAGACATGGCCCCCATCAGACATGGCCCCCATCAGACGTAGTTTTCTTCTTGTTTTTCACATTCTATCTGTTTTATCCTAGGGATATCATAGGTATTTAGTAGCTGGGTTCTAAAGGGAGCTGTGTAAGCTCAGTGACCCTTCCTTGGGTTATGTGCACTTGACGTGTGTGTACCTGCCAAGTTTTCCAAGCATAAGATGTATTGGGGGAGCCAGCGTTTTTTTACTGATGTGTCTCTTGCTCTGTTTTTTCTACCGTATTGTGCCACAGGCGTTTTTTTAAATCACTTGTTCTGTATAAACTAGTGAGCTGCCGCCAACAAAATGGACCTGTCACTTTTTTTAACCGCTTCATGGCTTTGGAAACCTGAAGCGGTTAATAGAAGTTACAAAGACCGACTATATGGAAGTGGTTTTCACATTGCATTGCACATGTTCATTCTCTTTAGTATTTAGCGTTTTTTTTTCAGGCTAGTAACAAAGCGTCATGTGCACGTACGCTTAAGGGGTTTAATCTAGGACTATTTTTATTTTATTTACTATAGTTTCTAACTAAGGGTTACTAAGATGAAGGAGGAGATAGTGTAGCAATTGTTGGTACCAGGGCCCTATAAAAAGTGGGTGTTGGACATGGTCCATTCACATGTCTTGGGTGGCCAGCTGGGGGTGGACAAAACTCGAGAACGGGTCATGCGTAGGTTCTATTGGCACAGATGTCACCTTGAAATCCTAAGATATTGCAAATCCTGTCCCACCTGCCAGTTAACCGCTACCACTTCTCACTCCCAAAATCCTCTCATGCCGATATCCATCAAGGCAAGTCAACAGAGGGATCCCGTTGAAACCCCATGTGGGCTGGACAAGCCAACAGGGGACACTGAATATGTCACAATGGAAGAAACACTGTCACCGGCCCAGAAACAGCAGTGCAGAAAACTGCTTCTGCGGACCCGGGACCTGTTTTCGGAGTTGCCAAGACGTATGCAGGTGGTTGAACATGAAATCCTGGTGGAACCACATGTATGGGGAACCAAAAGCCGTATGGAATCCCTGAAGCCTGCCATGAGGTGATTTCGAAAGAGGTGAGGAAAAAGTTGAATCTGGGCGTCATCAAGGAGTCAAAGAGTGGCGTATCCAGCCCCACTGTCCTTGTGCGGATACCTGGTGGAGAGGCGCGTTTCTGCAACAACCACAGGAAACTAAATGTGGTGTCGAAATTTGACGTGTATCCGATGCCCCGAGTCGATGATCTCATATAGAAGCTAAGATCAGTCAGATACATCCCCAACCTGGAACTAACGAAAGGTTACTGGCAGATCCTACCTCTATGTGCAGCTGTCACGGGTGTGTTGCCACGAAGATCGTCACGAGTACACAGCCTGACTTCTCGCAGCTGACTTGTTGGTGCTTTGTGTTTTCTCGGCAGTGTAGGAGTTAATTCTCTCTCTCTCTGGGCTAGCTGAGGTCCAGCCTCGCCCAGCTGCAATCAATGCTTCTTTAGTGAGACTCCTTTATATTCCTGCAGGTCTGTTTGGGAGGTGTCGGTGAAAGCTTTTCATTCAGACTTACAGAGCGGATCGTGGTGTTTGGAGTTGCTGAGATAAGTGTATTTGGAAGTGTGTTTTCCCTTTCCTCGCTTTATCATTTATCTCCTTTCCCGTTGGTGTTCCCTCTGTTGTAGTTGTTTAGAAGTTGTATGCAAGGTGGTTTTGGTTTTTCCCTTGTACTGTCTCGTTCGTCTAAATACTGTGTGTGGGCATATTATTTCTGGTTCCCTATTGTTGTGATCGGGGTCCTTCTCAGGACTAGATTACTTAGGTGCAGGGATCCTCAGAAGGTAGGGGTTACGCTGGCGGCCTGGACCTCTGTACCTTTAACAGTACCTCCAGGATGAGGGATTAGTCAGGACCCCAGCTTAGGGTCAGCTTAGGCCCCCTACCTCCAGTATTCTGTGACAGTGTGACATTTTCACCGACCATCTTAGTTTTTCTCCAGCTACCATGGATCCAGTAGCCGGTCTAGCTCGGCAGTTGCAGAGTTTGTCCATGGGGCTGGCGGACGTTAGGTCCAAGGTTTTGCATCCTCTGGAGCAAGCCGGACCAGAACCTAAAGTAGCTCTCCCTGACAGGTTCACTGGGGGGCGGGACAAGTTTTTTGTTTTCCGGGAGGCATGCAAATTGTACTTTCGGCTGCGGCCTCGGTCATCGGGCAGTGAAGAACAAAGGGTGGGAATTATCATCTCGCTCCTACAAGGGGACCCACAATCTTGGGCGTTCTCTCTTCCCCCAAGCTCCCCGGTTCTCCAGTCAGTGGATAGGTTTTTCGCTGCTCTGGGACTCGTATATGATGACCCAGATCGGATCTCCCTTGCTGAGTCTAAGTTACGTAGGATTCAGCAGGGAGATCGTCCGGCGGAGGAATTCTGTTCGGAGTTCCGTAGGTGGGCCACGGACACCCAGTGGAATGACCCGGCTCTTAGGAGCCAGTTTTGTCATGGTTTATCCGACAAATTACAGGATGTGTTGGCACAGTATGACTCTCCCGCGTCACTGGAAGCCGCTATGGCCCTTGCTATTCGCGTTGACAGACGGCTTCGGGAGAGGTGCGGGATAACTCTACCCCCTGTAATGTCTCCACCTCCTACAAGGTCCCCTCATATGGTGGTTCCCCTGGTCAGTCCGGAGGAGCCTATGCAATTAGGAGGGACATCATTTCGGGGAAGGGGACCGGTGGTGCGCCATAAGACAGGAAGGTGTTTTCTCTGCGGGAAAAAGGGACATTTTATTGGGGGGTGTCCATCCCGTCCCTTGCAGAGTAAAGAGTCGTCGAAAAAACTGTTGATCCCAGGTTGTGTGGTGGACGGCAATCTGGGAGTAGGTATTTCGTCCCTAGGTTCGTCTCAGTTTCTCGTACCGGCGGAGGTGGTGGTGGGTACGAGAACTGAGAGGATATCTGTTCTTCTGGATAGTGGGGCCGGGGCTAATCTGGTTGATGCTCGGTTTGCCCGGGTTCAAGGTATGCGATTGAGTGAGTTGGCTAAACCCATCCCCATATTCTCGATCGATGCCAGACCTCTCGGTCAGGGAAGTTTTTTGCAAGCTGTGCATGGCGTAAAACTTCAAGTGGGGGCAATACATAAAGAACTGTTGTCTTGCTACGTGTTGGAGGGTCTTCCCACTCCTATAGTGTTGGGCCTTCCTTGGTTAGCTAAGCATAACCCGGTTATTAATTGGCAAACCAGAGAGATAAGCCAATGGAGTAAATTCTGTAATAAAAACTGCATGAACACGGTCATCGGTGCGGTTACTCCTTGGGTCTTACCTCCATTTCTGGCGGACTTTGAGGATGTATTCTCGGAGAATGGGTGTCAGGAACTACCTCCTCATCGCGTGTATGACTGTTCTGTAAAACTGCTCCCTGAGGCCAAGTTACCTAAAGCTAGGTTGTATAACCTTTCTGGTCCTGAGAGGCAGGCCATGAAGGATTATATTTCTGAAAGTCTGGCTAAGGGGCATATTAGACCTTCATCTTCTCCGGTGGCCGCGGGGTTCTTCTTTGTTAAGAAGAAAGATGGAGGCCTACGCCCTTGCCTGGATTTCCGTGAACTTAATCGGATTACGGTCCGAGATCCGTATCCGCTCCCACTTATTCCCGATCTCTTTAATCAGATCGTGGGCGCCAAATGGTTCTCTAAGTTGGATCTCAGGGGGGCGTACAATCTGATTAGGATGAAGGAGGGGGATGAGTGGAAGACGGCTTTTAACACTCCGGAGGGGCATTATGAGAACCTTGTCATGCCATTCGGTCTGACTAATGCCCCGGCGGTGTTTCAACACTTTGTTAATGATATTTTTCGCCACCTGGTGGGACAGTTTGTTGTCATATATCTGGATGATATCTTAATTTACTCGCCGGATCTGGTGTCTCATCAGGAGCACGTTAGACAGGTGTTACAGATCTTGCGGGATAATAAACTGTATGCCAAGTGGGAAAAGTGTGTGTTCGCCGTACAGGAACTCCAGTTTTTAGGCTTCCTGGTTTCAGCGTCCGGTTTTCGTATGGACCCTGGGAAAGTGCGGGCAGTTCTTGAGTGGGATCGGCCGGAGAATCTTAAGGCACTACAACGTTTCCTGGGGTTTGCTAACTATTACCGGAAGTTCATTCGTAATTTCTCGTCCATGGTTAAGCCTCTCACAGACATGACTAAAAAGGGGACGGATTTTTCTAGGTGGTCTGACAAGGCTTGTCAAGCATTCTCCTCCTTGAAAAAATGTTTTGCCTCGGCACCCATACTCATTCAACCTGATGCGTCTCAGCCATTCTTTGTAGAGGTAGACGCTTCCGAGGTAGGGGTGGGAGCAGTATTGTCACAGGGTTCGTCCCCTGGTAAGTGGCATCCGTGCGCCTTTTTCTCTAAAAAATTGTCGTCCGCTGAGAGGAATTACGATGTCGGCAATAGGGAACTCTTGGCCATTAAGTTAGCTTTTGAGGAGTGGCGCCATTTTTTGGAGGGGGCAGTTCATCCGGTCACCGTCATCACCGATCACAAGAACCTGCTATATCTGGAGTCCGCTAAACGTCTGAATCCCAGACAAGCTAGGTGGTCATTGTTTTTTACCAGGTTTAATTTCGTCGTTACATATCGTCCTGGGTCTAAAAATGTAAAGGCGGATGCCTTATCTCGTAGTTTCCCTGGGGCCGGGAATACGGACGACCCGATTCCTATTCTTCAGGAGGGGGTGGTGGTTTCGGCAGTATGCTCTGAGCTGGAGGAGGAGATATTGGAGGCTCAGGGAGACGCCCCTGTTGGACCTCCGGGGAGACTGTTCGTTCCAGATCAGTTGCGACAAAAGGTGATCGAGGCACACCATAACTCAGTTTTTGCAGGACACCCGGGGAGTAAAGCAACTGTGGATCTCCTCTCGCGTCGGTTTTGGTGGCCTAACTTACATAAAGAGGTGGTAACTTTTGTCGCGTCCTGTGGGGTTTGTGCGCGCTCTAAGACCTCACATACCCGTCCGTCTGGGGCCCTCTTACCTTTGAAGATCCCGGAGCGTCCTTGGACTCATCTGTCTATGGACTTTATTACTGACCTCCCTCCGTCTTCGGGTAAAACGGTCATACTCGTTGTAGTGGACAGGTTCAGCAAGATGGCACATTTTATCGCTCTTCCGGCTCTCCCTAATGCTAAAACTCTTGCGCAGGTGTTCATTGGGGAGATTGTGAGGCTTCACGGGGTACCCTCCGAGGTGGTGTCTGATCGGGGGTCTCAGTTTGTGTCCAAGTTCTGGAAGGCGTTTTGTGCACGGCGGGGGATGCATTTGTCATTCTCGTCGGCTTTTCATCCTCAGACCAATGGTCAGACGGAACGTATGAACCAGAGCTTGGAGACATATCTTCGGTGTTTTGTGTCAGAGAACCAGGAGGACTGGGCTTCTTTCCTACCTCTGGCAGAGTTTGCTCTCAATAATAGGCGGAGCGAGTCCACTGGTAAGTCCCCGTTTTTTGGGGCATATGGTTTTCACCCCCAGTTTTGTACTTTCAGTAGGGGGGGCTCTTCGGGGGTTCCGGAGGAGGAACGATTTTCCTCATCTCTCGCTTCAGTATGGAGAGGGGTGCTGAAGAATCTGAATACTATGGGGAACCGATACAAACGTATGGCTGATAGGAGGAGAGTGTCTGGTCCGGACCTAAGTGTGAACGATCAGGTATGGTTGTCTACCAGGAATATTAAACTTAAGGTTCCCTCCTGGAAACTGGGTCCCAGGTTCATCGGGCCGTACAGAATCAGTTCTGTTATTAATCCGGTGGCATTCCGTCTTGACCTCCCCCCTACGTTTAAAATTCACAACGTGTTTCACAGATCATTGCTTAAGAGGTATGTGGCGCCGGTGGTACCGTCACCTTTACCTCCCCCTCCTGTGGTTGTCAATGGTAACTTGGAGTTCCAGGTATCGAGGGTCATTGATTCACGCTTTAATCGCCGGTCCCTTCAGTACTTGGTTCATTGGAAGGGGTATGGTCCTGAGGAGAGGATGTGGGTTCCTGCGTCGGATATTAACGCAGACCGATTAGTTCGGGCCTTCCACACGACTCACCCGGATAAACCTGGCCCTGAGGGTCCAGAGGCCCCTCGTAGAAGGGGGGGTACTGTCACGGGTGTGTTGCCACGAAGATCGTCACGAGTACACAGCCTGACTTCTCGCAGCTGACTTGTTGGTGCTTTGTGTTTTCTCGGCAGTGTAGGAGTTAATTCTCTCTCTCTCTGGGCTAGCTGAGGTCCAGCCTCGCCCAGCTGCAATCAATGCTTCTTTAGTGAGACTCCTTTATATTCCTGCAGGTCTGTTTGGGAGGTGTCGGTGAAAGCTTTTCATTCAGACTTACAGAGCGGATCGTGGTGTTTGGAGTTGCTGAGATAAGTGTATTTGGAAGTGTGTTTTCCCTTTCCTCGCTTTATCATTTATCTCCTTTCCCGTTGGTGTTCCCTCTGTTGTAGTTGTTTAGAAGTTGTATGCAAGGTGGTTTTGGTTTTTCCCTTGTACTGTCTCGTTCGTCTAAATACTGTGTGTGGGCATATTATTTCTGGTTCCCTATTGTTGTGATCGGGGTCCTTCTCAGGACTAGATTACTTAGGTGCAGGGATCCTCAGAAGGTAGGGGTTACGCTGGCGGCCTGGACCTCTGTACCTTTAACAGTACCTCCAGGATGAGGGATTAGTCAGGGCCCCAGCTTAGGGTCAGCTTAGGCCCCCTACCTCCAGTATTCTGTGACAGTGTGACAGCAGCCCAGTGAGTCGATCTACCACAGTAGCAAGTTCCTGCCTGAAAACTCTTAAGCCCATAGTAAGAAAATGAAATAGTCCTGGATAACCCCTTTAATTGCAATAATTCCAGTAGTCTAAGACGATGAAGGGTGAAAGTGAAGGGTTACGTGTAACATCCCCAGTCTGTAGTTGTATGAGCAGAAGTTTTATGAGTTAAGAAAAAACTCTCCTGTCCAGGGGCTGGTCAATAAGCCTGGAGTGCAATACCAGATACAAACTTTAAGCAAAATGTTACACGCACGCCGCTAGGTTCAGATAGGGGAGAAACAGGTTACATGAATTCTTTGGAATCCTGGGGGAACCGTTACTCAGGGCGACATTAGACCATGTGCATCAGCTTTTCTCAGGCACACAGGGGTATTGACCCTCAGGCACAGACACGTAGGTTGTTTCACTTGCTGACCAGACACACTTGACAAGAGTCCTCATAAACGGTAGAACAGTAGCATTTAATAAGAAGCCGCACAGCCAGTGCAAGTTAAGTCTTATGAGCAACAGGCTCCAGTGACAAACAGTACAGTTTAATTAGCAGCACAGCAGTTCATAGTCTTCCCAGTTGTACAGGACAGCACAGTTATAATGCAAAGGCACATTAATGGACACAGCATTCTTTACAGCACAGTGAGATGGAGGAGGTGGGGGGGGGGGTTGCTGAGTGAGATGATCCCTGTGACACCACTTCTTCCAGTCCTTATCTTTCTTCTTGACAATATTCTGCACTGCTAGTTCAGGAACTCTACCTGACCTGTGCTTAGCTTCACTCCTGACTTGAATCCTTTTCACTTGCAGGGGCGCTTCTGTGAGATACAGAACACACACACCACCTTTCTCTTTGGCTCCAGCCAGACAGTAAACAACTTCCCCACAATCCCCTTAGGGCTCTGCTAAAACACTCCCCTTCTCCTTTGACTGTGTTAACCCCTCTAATTGCTGGATGCTTCTGGAGCACAACATTTCCTGTCTCATGTGCTTGTGTTACTTCTAATAGTTGCTAAATGCTTTTAAAGCAACAGCACTACTTCTGCATGTCACACTCTGCAACAGCACTACTTCTGCATGTCACACTCTTCCCTCCTTTTTGAATGTCGTCCTCGACATTCGTCTTAATTGGTTAATCTGACCAATTCTGAGACAGGGGTGAAAGTTGGATAACTTTATATACAAATAGGCATTGTCAAATTGGTATAACGTTCATAAACATTGATAACAACCTAATCTTACGACCTTTTTCTTGTAGGATGCCTGTAAGAAATAAACAATTAACACAATTAAAACAATCAACATCTCTTCAGCTGGAGCTTTTCGTATGTCTTCAACCAGCTCGCTCTCTCTCTATGCTTTAACAGTTTTTTGTTTCTCCAAAGTCTTTTAAGGAAAATCAAAGCATGAAAACAAATCTTTCCACCAGGCAACATCTTCCATACTGCCTCTCGGTGGTGAATACCACTCAAGTGGGCTTACCTGGTCCACAGGCAGAGATACCGGTTTCCAGTTGACAGTCCTTGGCACTTGACTCGGTTCACCAAGTGTCTCATACGTCAGCATCACGGGCCTCCTCAGTTCTCGAGTCAACATGCTCCTGGTGGGTTGTTCCTCAGAGACCACGGGTTCTTCGGTCACAGAAGTTTCTTCTGCTGCACTCATTTCCCGTGCTTCCTCCGATGCTCTTGGAGATGCCTCTTTAAGTTCCTGTACTTCTCCTGAGTCGCTTGTTTCCACACGGTCTGGTAATTCGGCTCCTCCTGAGTGTCGATCGGTCTCTTCAGGGGCCGGTGTTCCATCATCAGATCTAAATTTGACTTCATCTGTACTCCTTGTTACGAACTCTGGAGCCTCAGGACTTAGTTCATTCTCCTGAGGATGGTACATTCTTCTCCTTGCCAGTCCGAGAAATACTACGGTGTGTTCTTCTCTATCGGAACTTTCAAGGTCACTATCCACCTCCGGAGCTTCAGTCTGTGGTGGTCCCTTAGTCGATCTTGGACGATGTCGGTCTACTTCTGGAAAGTCTTGTTGTGGTGGGAGATAATCATAGGGTAAATTCCGATGGACTATTCTGGTTTTCTTGTCTCCCGTTTCCAATCGGATTTCATACACTGGGCTGTCATCAGCTTTCCTCCTTACGACCACATACACCTTGTCTTCCCAGTACGAATGAAGTTTTCCTGGACCGCCTTTCTCATGTACGTTCTTGACTAGCATCCGGCTTCCCGGTACCAATTCTGTTCCATAACATTTTCGATCATAGTACCCCTTACTCTTGCTCTGTCCTTGCGTAACCACTTTGGACGTTATGTTTTATGCCTCTGCCATCCGTTCCTTCCATTTTCAAACGTACTCCGGATACGTTCTGTAAGTCTCTGACACCGGAGTATCGAACATGATGTCTATCGGCAGTCTTTGCGATCGTCCGTACAATAGGAAAAAGGGTGAGTAACCCATTGCATCGCTCTTTGTACAGCTATAGGCATGTACCACTTTTGACAGAGAACTCTTCCAGTCTTTCTTCTCATCAGCTGTAAAAGTGTGCAATATCGACAATAATGTCCGGTTAAAACTTTCCACTTGTCCATTACCTTCTGGGTGATAGGGCGTTGTGTGGGATCTCTTTGCCAATATTTTCCTAGCTTGGCAAAGAGCTGGTTCTCAAATTCTCTTCCTTGGTCGTGGTGTAACCTCGTAGGGAACGCAAATGTGGCACCCTAGGAGTCTAGTTGCCACAGTGGCATTACCTTCCTCACAAGGGAGTGATGCCATGCCTGGAAGCAAGCAGGGGTCCCCTAATCAGGTTTTGCTAGCATGCAACGCTTTCCTGGCTCCAGACCAGCAAGGGGAGCTCCTCCCCTTAGCAACTGGGATCTGGAGGGGGGGTTAGTTAGTGTGAGGAAAGCAGAGAGGAGTAGAAGTCAGGACGTCGACGAGGAAAGACCTAGGGAGTGGAGCTGCACGGCAGTTCACCCCAGAGGAAGCGCAGAAGAACCGGACACTGGAGTCCGAGGTTGTGGGGCACCGAAAGCCCAGCAGCAGAAACCGGAGGGCAGGAGACTGCTGGTCTCCTGGCCCCATCAGACGCCCGGAGGCTCAGCAGCACGATAGGGCCCAGCACCGCCACGTGGGAGCGACACTCCAGGAAGGCCCGAGCTGCCTGCCATACGGGTGAGAACAAAGACGCTTTACTCGAACAAGGGCCGCAGCATAGCTATACGCAGCAGGGCCAAAAGAGGTAGCGCAAAAGGGAAGGCCTACAACTCCACCTGGCTAGGTGGATCCCCCAACTTGCTTCCAGGCCGCCCGGACCTCTACTACCAGCTAGCACCCGTTTCCCGGTCTGCCTAACCACCGCAAGTAAAGATAAGAGGAAACCACCATTAAGTTGTGGACTGATTATTAACTGCGCCATCCTCTGCACTACACCGCACAGCAACATCTATAAAATCACTACTTCCTGCCCTGGAGCTAAGCTCTGCCTGTGGAGAGCTGAACCAACTCTGCTGCGCTAACAACGGCTCCAGAGGTTCTGCACCGCAGCGGTGGCTCCATATAGCCGCATACCACAGGTGGCGTCACGAATGTTATATATATAAAACTTTAAATCCCCTTTCCCAAATTCCCCTTTTATTGACCGCCCTGGGTCACGGACCGGGACACCACCACTGTGACATCTCCCCTAGCAACGACCGGCCCGGCTACCGAGTACCCCACGGCCCAGGGGGCGGGTCACAAACCTCAAAGCATAATCATTGAAGATCTTCTCTGTTGCTGTCCGACCCGATTTATTGGTGGTGGCATATGCTTGAGCAAATCGAGTGAAATGGTCCATCACCACCAAGATGTATTCATAACCACCCTTGCACGTCTCGACATGAAGAAAGTCTAGTGAGACCATCTCAAACGGATACATAGTTTGGATGTTGCCCATAGGTGCCCGGGTTGATGTGTTGGGACATTTATCTTTCAGACACCCACACTCCCTGGTTACGTACCTCTCAATATCTTCAGACACCCATTCCACTCCCAGGTGTCCCATGTTTTCATGGAGTTCTTTGAAGACCAACCCACAGAATACTCTGGGTAGTACCAACTGCCAGTTTTGTTCTCCTTTACGATACAGGATACCATCTTCACTGAGGTAGAGCTTCGTCCATTCCTTAATTAAAACAGATACTGTTGGTGACTCATTGTCTCTCTCCCGTTTACTTGGAAACCGATTTTGGTCCACATAAAGTAGTATTCTACAAATTATCTGATCTTCCCGTTGTGCTCTACGGATTTTCCCTTTTGGTAGTTGTTTAATAGACCAGGGGTGATCTTGTTCTCTCGCTTTTATGGTGGTTTCCACCATCAACGGACACCACAATAGTGTGTCTTCCTCCTGATAAGCTTGTACTGCTTGGGTAGTGCTCGCAATTGCTTCCAGACTGACTTCCTCCAAGCATTCTTGCATGAACTCCTCAGGCTCTAGTGGCATTCTCGACAATCCATCAGCATCCGCATTGCATTTTCCCGGCCTGTACTTGATACTGAAATTGAAGTCAGCTAGTTCTGCAACCCATCTCTGACCCATTGCATTCAGTTTGGCTGTAGTAAGGACATAGGTCAAAGGATTGTTGTCAGTGTATACCTCAAACTCTTTGCTATAGTAGAGATAATCTCTAAATCGTTCACAGATAGCCCATTTCAATGCCAGGAACTCCAATTTTCCGGAATGTAGATGGTAATTCTTCTCGACGTCTGTCAACGCTCTAGAACCGTAACCGATGACTCTCATTTTTCCATATTTATGCTGATACAGGGCCGCTCCCAGTCCAACTTGAGAAGCGTCACAATGAAGAACAAATGGTAAATTGAAATCAGGATATTCCAAGATGGGTGGTTTTACCAGGTAGTCCACTAGTTCTTCCAATACCTCCTGGTGGTCTGCTGTCCAGAGCATGGGCTGTTGGGACGAAATGGCGTTGTTTCTTTTAAGCCTGGTCCTACCCGCATTCTTCTTTTTCTCCGTGGGTGTTGTTGTCTCTGTCGTCGTCCCCAAGAGGAGGTAGAGTAGGGCGGCAATCCTGGAGAAGTTCCGAATGTAGGTATGATAGTAGAAGTGGAATCTTAATATTTGCCTCAACTCCCCGACGGTAGAGGGCCGCTTGTCTTTTAAGGCCAGTACCGGAGAGATTTCTGCTGGGTCCATGGTATATCCCTAAAAATCGGACTTGTCTTTTGAACCGTTCACACTTCTTGGGGTCAAGTTAACTCCATGTTGTTGATACCGTTGTAATACGATCCTCACGTGTTCAACATGCTCCTGGAAGGTTTTTGCTGTGTACCACATTGTCATCCAATTACGGCTGGCAGATATCGTTCCTCAATCCTTCTAAACATGTCTCCATGCTCCTCTGGAATTCTGCTGGAGCTGAACTGAGTCCAAGCGGTATGTGGATCCACTCATATAATCCCCACGGTGTGATGAATGCTCTCAAGGGTCTACTGGACTCTTCGACAAACCCTTGGTGGTATGCCTTACCCTGATCGAGGACAGAGAACCAGGTGCTTCCTGATAGGCTATCCAGCGTATCTTGGATCTTTGGTATTGGGTGTCGATCAGGTACTGACTTTTGGTTTAGTTCCCGGAAATCACAGCAGAGTCTAAACGTACCGTCCTTCTTCCTAACACAGACAATAGGAGAGGAATAAGACGACTTCGACTTTTGGACCCAACCTCTGTTGATGAGATCTTGTAAATATTCTTTCACTTCACGATGTAATGGTTTTGGCACAGACATGTAACTTCTGGTTACTTGGGTCGTGTCTTTCAAATTGATTTTCAAATGCAACGACGGGATACTGCCTACAGTGCTGGCCAAAAGTATTGGCACCCCTGCAATTCTGTCAGATAATACTCAGTTTCTTCCTGAAAATGATTGCAATCACAAATTCTTTGGTATTATTCTCTTCATTTAATTTGTCTTCAATGTAAAAAACACAAAAAGAATTGTCCTAAAGCCAAATTGGATATAATTCCACACCAAACCTAAAAAAGGGGGTGGACAAAAGTATTGGCACCCTTTGAAAAATCATGTGATGCTCCTCTAATTCGTGTAATTAACAGCACCTGTAACTTACCTGTGGCACCTAACAGGTGTTGGCAATAACTAAATCACACTTGCAGCCAGTTAACATGGATTAAAATTAACTCAAACTCTGTCCTGTGTCCTTGTGTGTACCACATTGAGCATGGAGAAAAGAAAGAAGACCAAAGAACTGTCTGAGGACTTGAGAAACCAAATTGTGAGGAAGCATGAGCAATCTCAAGGCTACAAGTCCATCTCCAAAGACCTGAATGTTCCTGTGTCTTCCATGCGCAGTGTCATCAAGAAGTTTAAAGCCCATGGCACTGTGGCTAACCTCCCTAGATGTGGACGGAAAAGAAAAATTGACGAGAGATTTCAATGCAAGATTGTGCAGATGGTGGATAAAGAACCTCGACTAACATCCAAACAAGTTCAAGCTGCCCTGCAGTCCGAGGGTAAAACAGTGTCAGCCCGTACTATCCGTCGACGTCTGAATGAAAAGGGACTGTATGGTAGGATACCCAGGAAGACCCCACTTCTTACCCCGAGACATAAAAAAGCCATGCTGGAGTTTGCCAAAACTTACCTGAGAAAGCCTAAAACGTTTTGGAAGAATGTTCTCTGGTCAAATGAGACAAAAGTAGAGCTTTTTGGGAAAAAGCATCAACATAGAGTGTACAGGGAAAAAAAAGAGGCATTCAAAGAAAAGAACACGGTCCCTACAGTCAAACATGGCGGAGGTTTCCTGATGTTTTGGGGTTGCTTTGCTGCCTCTGGCACTGGACTGCTTGACCATGTGCATGGCATTATGAAGTCTGAAGACTACCAACAAATTTTGCAGCATAATGTAGGGCCCAGTGTGAGAAAGCTGGGTCTCCCTCAGAGGTCATGGGTCTTCCAGCAGGACAATGACCCAAAACACACTTCCAAAAGCACTATAAAATGGTTTTAGAGAAAGCACTGGAGACTTCTAAGGTGGCCAGCAATGAGTCCAGACCTGAATCCCATAGAACACCATGTGGAGAGATCTCAGAATGGCAATTTGGAGAAGGCACCCTTCAAATATCAGGGACATGGAGCAGTTTGCCAAAGAAGAATGGTCTACAATTCCAGCAGAGCATTGTAAGAAACTCATTGATGGTTACCGGAAGCGGTTGTTCGCATTTATTTTGGCTAAAGGTTGTGCAACCAAGTATTAGGCTGAGGGTGCCAATACTTTTGTCCGGCCCTTTTTTGGGATTTTGTGTGAAATTATCAATGATTTGATTTTTGTTTCATTCTCTTTTGTGTTTTTTCCTTGCAAGCAAATTAAATGAAGAGAATAATACCAAAGAATTTGTGATTGCAATCATTTTCAGGAAGAAACTGAGTATTATCTGACAGAATTGCAGGGGTGCCAATACTTTTGGCCAGCACTGTATATGAGAGTAATCTTTGGAGAACGCATGACACTCTTCTCTCAGCATCTGTTTTGCTACAGCTAGATCTTCAGCACACAAGTGTTCCAGTGGTACTGGGGGATCCCAGGACCCCGAGGTGGGTTGTGCAATTTCTCCCCCTGGGCAACTCCTGTTCCTTGGTGGGGAGACTGAATTCACTGTAGACCCCTGGGCTGGTCTCAAACTAGCTGGATATACCGTTTTAACGGTTTCGATGTGACCTAGCACAGTCTTTGGATCCAGTCTAATTTTGTGTTTCGTATTATTCATCACCAGTACTGTCACTCGAGCAAACCCACCAGTAGGAATCGTAAGCACAGTCTCACCTTGAACTAGACCTTCCGGAAGTTCTGAGGAGTCTTTTGGCATGAACAGTCTTTTCTGGACTTTTCTTCCCAATTCTAGCCAGACTCCACACCTCACCCCCACCATTTGGTTTGCAGGTATGATGGTTGGGCACAAGCCTACCTTTACTTCTTATAGGTCCATTGTATTCTGTGCTTCTTTACTCTATGAATCACGTTTTCCGCCACAGCGTTGGGCATGGTGAGCGATGTGGCGATTGCTTTCTTGTGTTTCTTGATGACCTCACTGATTACATTACAACCCAGGATAGGATCCTCTGCCACGTTCTGAGAAAACGAGAAAAGGTACCAAAATCTTGATGGTGTTGCTGTTCTTCGTGGCCCTGAGTTGGAAAGTCACTTCCACCCGCCAGCCTATTAAAGGGATTTCGGTCTGGTTGACAGCTTTGCCGTGGAGTTCCACTGGTCCCAAGAGTTCTTTTAGTGACCGAAGGCAGGTATGTGGCAGGTAGTGCCTTCTCCATTCTTCACTTAAAATGCTCGCTTGGGATCCTGTGTCCCACAGTGCTTTTACTAGGAGTCCATCTAGCTGGCACTGTATAAAGCACCTTTCACCGATTAGGCTGATAAGGCTATTTTTACTGACCGAGGAATCCTCCTCCCAGGAGTACATCGTTTGACCCCCGCACTGGGCATTAAATAACTGATGCCCCTGTATCTCTTGCAGCTGTTGTAGACGGGAACACACTTGTGGAAAGTACTGACGCAGCCGTTTTACCTCATGCACCTTTCTGGGGTTTGGTGAGATTTGGATTTGCTTCTGGGGCCTCCTCCGTGTTGCGGTTACCAGTCACCCCGCCATGGCAACCTCCTGTCTTTTAACCCAAATGACCGTGACCATTGGCATTCCTTGGCATAATGTCCTTCCTCACCACACCTTAGACAGTAGACGCACCGTACTCTGATTTGATGAACGGCACGCTTCACAAGCCGGGTATCTTCTGTTTTGGAACCCACTCCTGGGTCTGAGGGATACCAGTTCTGGCCTGGAACGAATCAACTTTTTCACCTCAATCAACTCGGCTCGCAGTTCTCCTATTACTTCCTCCCAGTTAGTGCTGGTGGTCTTCTCTTTTGTTGGTGCTTTAAGGTTCCCTCTCGGAGGTGGCACTGGAGGGTCTCTATGATGATCTTCGGACTGGACACTGGGGGTCTCCAACTTCAGCTGACTCATTTTGGTGATTTTAGGAGCAGAGCCTTTCTTTAACTTCTGTTCGCTCTCTGAATCCAAACTAGCGGCCTCATTCATTTTTTCAATTAGGACTTCATCCAAAATGCCAGGATCTTCTAGGTACTGTTTCAGCTGCAACTTTATATCTTTGCTGATTAATCCCGTTCCCAATGATCTCAAGAACTTCTTCTGGACTAGTCCAGCATCAAACTTCTCTTCCGCTTCTACATCTCTGGATGCAAACAACAGTCTATCCTTAAGGCCAATTGCTCTGAACAAGAAATTTTGGGGTGATTCATTATTTTTATTTAAGAGGTTAATGAGTCGGTGGAACAATTCTGAAGTACTCTCTTCTTTATAGTGCCCTTTTAAAATCATCTTCAGCTGTTGCAAGGTCAATTGACTTTTCATTTCTAGCATACTACAGAGGTTCAGTCCTGGGCTGATCACTTTCACCACCCCTCAACGATCTCATCTGGCTGGTAGCCTTTCTGTAATCCTGCATCGATTTGGTGCAACAAGTTTCTGTAAGACAGTTTCTCTTTCTGTTCACACTCTCCAGTCTGTCCCAGGATTTTGAATTCTTTCCTTATGGTGATTTGTGGTGTTAGAGAGGACTGTCTTCCGGATTTATCTTTCAGCAGCAGAAGGGAAGGAAGGGAGACACAGATCCATTACTAGTGGGTAGGCAGAGCCCACACAGGATAGTTCACCTCAGATTTATAAAAAGTGACGACCGGCCCCTCCAGCTTAGGCTCCTCCTACTCCCATGTTCCTCAGTTTTAAATTTGAGGTCGCAGAGGATAGTCGCTGCCTTTGCAGCTCCTCAGAAGATTTTATTATTTTTATCCGGAGACCTGGACCCCCCGTGGTCTAGAGGTCTCAGGGGGTCTCAGCGCTGCTGGGACCCCTGACCCTCCCCTGGCGGATCTGCGTACCCCCTAAGGAGGTCCCCGCAGAACCCTGCTGGCCCCGGGGGATACAGGGCGCTCCCTGGCGGAGACGCACACCGCTCTTGTGGGGTCCCTGCACGCTCCGCCTTGGGGGGGAGCAAGGGCCACAGCGCCACACATCCCTGGGGGTCCCTGTGGCGCTCAGCTGGGTAAGTGCTCTTATTCTGTGCTTCTAGCGGCTGCTGCGGCAGCCGCTGTCACTATATAAGTGTTTTTGTGGTGACTGCTGTTTTTTTCTGCTTGCAGGGATTTCTCCTCTGCATGCAGCGCTTGATCCTCGGCGGGCAGGGGAGCGGGGACGGAGGATTCGCACGCTCTGTTCATATTCGGCGGGGGGCGTGGCTTAGCGTCTCTCTGCTGCCAGTTTGTGACAGGAAGTGCCGGGAAAGCGCGCGCTGGAGATGCCCCAGCCCCTTCTTCTTCCGGCCAGCGTCCATCCTCGTGCAGCGTCTCCTACTCCCTGCTACCCGCTCTCATCACACCGAGAAGAGCCGTTTTTCTACGCCAGCTGGTGAGTCTCTCCTGCCTTTTAGGCAGAAAGTTCCTTCTACAGGGCAGAGCACTTTCCTTATGTCCTAGCTGACAGGGTGTGCTGTATATAGCGCTGCTTCTTCCCATGCTGAGATGGCTCTGACACATGACGCGCCCCCTGGGCCATATTCTTTAGGGGGAATATCCGGAGCCGGATCAGATGGGGGTTGTAGTCTTCCGAGTGGCTGTGACCCGGTCCGTGCCCAGGGTGTCAAACTCAGTTGTATGTGGCAGTCCTACAGATGTTAATAAGTTCTTTATGTCGACTACGCCACCCGTTGTATTGCGGTCACTACGGCCGCCGCTGCAGCAGGGTCCGCTGAGGCTGATGGTGTAGGTGCAGCTTTGGTGATATAACCCCCAACGGGTGGGGTATAGCCTCAGGGGGATCAGGTGCAGAGGATGGGGGTTGTGGTGATGCAGTGTAGACGGCAATCAGAGACAGAGTCGGGTTATGCAGTTTAGGATGTTTACTCACTGCTGATGTTCCGGTCACTCCAGCTTCGAGTGACCTCCCGAGCCGTGCTGCGTCCACCAGGTTCTGGATCCAGCCAACCCCCAAGCAAGTCCGGAGCGTGACCCTGAGCTCTCCTTCTGTCCTTTCTCTGGCCGTCCCCACTATTGATCCACCCAGGTCCAGCTCCCTCGGGCCTTCTGTTGGGAGACCCTTGGCCTTGGGTTCCCTGACCCTCCTCGTGGTATGCCTTCGTGGTGGATGTGGTGGGTGGCCGTGGCAGACGCTGCCCACGGCCTCCGGTCTCTGGCTGGGGTGTGTTTTTGCCCCCACCAGCTTGGGTTCCGGTACCCTGATGCCGACTCTTCACCCGTGGATTGGATTTGGGGTCTCAGAGTCCTCTCTACTGCTTCCCCCTCTGGGTCTCTCTTTCTTTCTCCTCTCTCACTCTGGGTCTCTCTTCTCCTCTGCTCGCTGACTTTCTCTCTGCAACTGACCCTGTTCTTAGTTGGTGCCCACCTAATATACACCCTCTATGTGTGAGCTCAGGTGACCAGCACCCAATGAGCTCCTATCTTTACCCAGGCTGCTCCCCCTATCTGCCCCTACACTACTTGGGATGTACCACCCCCCCTCCCACTCCAGCCAGGAACAGACTCGGTCGTACCTGCACATTTCTAAGTGGGAGTACCGTCGGTCTGCTCCTCGGAAATGGGATGTGTGTAGTGCATGCAGCCTACCGAGCTCAGTTTCACACTCCTTCCTTACCCGGGAGTGGAATATCACACCTCTGGGTTGAGGTGCAATACCCCTGTAGCAGCCGAATCCTCAGGGTGCTACACACACACCTCACAAAAAGGGTAGTGTGGATCAGTAGCGTTAACCACTTCTGAACGGGGTCTGGCCCATCAGGCTGTTAACCCTCTCTGGAGGTGCACCCTTCTGGGATCAGAGGGTGCTTCTCTCTAGTGTATCAGGTTAACTTTTACTCCGCAGGCCGCTGGGGTAGCTTTTCTCCTTCTAGGAGGAGCTTTAACCCTTCAGTGCCGGGTGATTTTTTGTGCAAGAACAGGCTGTGATAGTGGAATTCACACATCCTTGGTTACTGTACCCATTGTAAGGTTATTACCGCTTTATCCGCGATGCTCACAACTGTGTGGGGGCATGTCGGATCAGGGACCAGGGGGCGCGGACCTCGCTCCCGGTCCGCTTCAGGATCGGTCACGCGTATCTGATACGCCGGAGTCTTCAACGGCGTCAGGTTCGACGCTAGTTGGGGGTCTCAGTGATGTTAAGGTGGAGGCGCTCACTCGCTCCATTGACAGTCTGTCTGACCTCCTGGGTCATTGGGTCTCTGCTAAGTCCCAACCGACGTCTAGAAGCAAGAAGCGTCACAGGCCTGTGGCGGCGCCGTCTACTCCGCGCAGTGCGTCGGAGGCTTCAGAATCGCCGACAGACTCTTCTGGTGAGATCTCCGATTCTGATGAAGAGAATCGGCGGGGTCGCTCTGCTTCACTTTCGGGCCGCGTGGACGCTTTTGTTACAACTGTCTGAAGAGGTGACGGAGCGCCCTGACAAATCGGCCCGGCTGTATCAGGAGTCGCGTCGGGCTCGCTCGACGCTGCCGATGCACGAGGAGCTTAACAAGGCGGGGGAGAAAGAACGCCTGTGTCCGGATAAACGTTTCCAAGGGGCGTGGTTGTTTGATGCCCTGTATCCCTGCTCCACGGAAACGATCACTAATTGGGTCCCCTCTCCTGAAGTGGATGTGCCATTGTCTCAGCTGAGCAAATCCTCTTTGCTTCCTGTTAAAGGGAAGGCGAGTCTCCAGGATCCGCTGGACAGAAGGATGGAGTCAGCGGCAATGTCCATCTACGAGGCCGCGGGTCATTTATTCTGAGCGGCCTTGGGGGCCATGTGGACTGGTGAGGCTTCACTGCGGTGGTTGGATCAGCTGCGGACGGCATGGCAAGATGGAACTCCGCTGTCTGAAGTGGAAAGGCTCTTCCAGCTCTTGGAAGAAGCGTCCCGATATGGCAGGGACGCAGTGCTGGATACTACTGCGGTGATGTCCAGGGCTCAATCCTCGGCCGTCTCTGTCAGGAGAGCACTGTGGCTTAAACAGTGGACCGGTGACGCAGTATCCAAACAGGGTTTGCTGAGTCTGGCGTACAAGGGAGGTCAGCTGTTTGGTTTGGACCTCACGGAGCTGATTGCTAAAGCCAAGGCCAAAGATACGGCCTTGCCGCAGAGAAAGGCAGCGGTTACTACGTCCGGCAGGTCAAGTGCCGGTAGTGGTCGTCGGTCCTTTCGGCCCAGGGGTCGGTTCGGTCAGCCTTCTTGGAGATCGGATCGTCCCTCGCCTTCCGGAAAGAAGTCCTCCCAGAAATCCCGTACTCCCTGGAAACAACATTTCCGTCAGGACAAGCGGGAGGTTGACAAAAAGCCCTCTAAGGCGGACTGACGCCAGGAACCCTCTCGAGGGCTCTCGGGTGGGAGGTCGTCTTCTACAATTCGGGTCTATTTGGGCGTCACACGTATCGGACGCCTGGGTGACGCGGGTTATGTCGGAAGGTTATTTCCTAGAGTTTCATTCTCGACCCCCAGACAGGTTTCGTCAGTCGCGCATCCCGTCCGAGCCCAAGCTAGCTGCCGCTCTGCTGCAGGAGGTCGACTCTCTTCTGCAGCAGGGTGTGGTGATTCCGGTCCCGCCGGAGGACCAGGGAAGGGGGTTTTACTCCAACCTTTTTGTGATTCCCAAAAAGGAGGACAAGTTTCCCCTATTCTGGACCTCAAAGATTTGAATTTGCATGTCCGGACCCGAAAATTCCGTATGGAGTCTCTTCGCTCCGTCGTGGCGGTCCTGTCGCAGCACGATTTTTTGGTGTCGATCGACATCCGCGGCGCCTATTTACATGTCCCTATCGGCAGGGCTCACCAGCGCTTCCTGCGGTTCGCCATAGGTCAGGCCCATTACCAGTTTGTGGCCCTACCATTCGGGTTGGCCTCGGCGCCCAGGGTTTTTACAAAGATTCTGGTGCCGCTCATGGCGCTCCTTCGAAAGCAAGGAGTTACGATTCTCCCCTACCTGGACGACCTGTTGATTGTGTCATCCACAGCGGAGGAGGCGGTAACGGCTCGCGATCTCTCCCTTCAGCACCTGGAGGACTTCGGGTGGCTGGTCAATTGGAAGAAGTCGTCTTTGGAGCCGTCGCAGTCAATCCTCTTCTTGGGAATGCATTTTGACACGGTCCGAGCGGTGGTGTCCCTGCCTCCGGACAAACAAGCGAACCTTCGTCACCATGTACAGGTTATGAGGTCGGCGATGGCAATGCCCCTTCGGAAGTGTATGAGCCTTCTGGGTCTGATGGTAGCAGCAATGGAAGCGGTACCTTTTGCACAATTTCATTCCCGGGGTCTCCAAAATCTTATTCTGACCCGTTGGGACCGATCGCCAGCTTTGCTAGATCGCTGTGTCGGTATCTCCCGCAGGGTGCGAGAGTCTCTTGGATGGTGGTTACGTCCGGAGGCTTTATCCCTGGGGAAATCCTTTCTCCTCCCACGGTGGTCGGTCATTACCACCGATGCCAGCCTGACTGGCTGGGGGGGGGGGTTGGAACTATCTCTGGGTTCAGGGGGTCTGGTCGTCAGAGGAGTCGTCTCTGCCGATCAACATCCGAGTTGAGGGCTATTTTTCTCTGCCTCCCACATTGGACGATCCCCTTGAGCGGTCTGCTGGTCTGGATTCAAACGGACAATGCGACAGCGGTCGCGTATATCAACCATCAGGGCGGGACGAGGAGTTCCAGACTCATGATGGAGGTCTCTCGGATCCTGGTATGGGCCGAGTCCAGGGTCCCAGCCATCTCCTCGATTCACATCCCAGGAGTGCTGAATATCACGGCGGACTTCCTCAGTCGCGAGCAGGTGGATCCCGGAGAATGGAGTCTTCATCTGGAAGTTTTTACACTGCTGTGCTCCCGTTGGGGGACTCCCCAGGTGGACTTGATGGCATCCAGCCTGAACGCCAGGATTCCGACGTTTATGTCCAGGTACAGGGACCCGGAGGCTGTGGCGGTAGATGCTCTGGTGGCCCCGTGGGACCAGTTCGAGCTGATCTACGTGTTTCCGCCGGTATCCTTGCTTCCTCTGGTCATCCGGCGGATCAAACTCGAACGGATTCCGGCTATTTTGGTGGCGCCGGATTGGCCGCGGATGGCGTGGTATTCAACGCTGGTGTCTCTTCTGGCGGCGCCTCCGTTTCCACTGCCTCTTCGCCCGGACCTGTTATCCCAAGGGCCCATTCGTCATCCGGACCTGAAGTCGCTTCGTTTGACGGCGTGGCACTTGAGACTGAGATCTTGACCCGACGTGGATTTTCGGCCGAGGTCATTGCCACCTTACGGGCGGCCAGAGGTCCAGCTACGACCAGGATTTATCACAGAACTTGGGAGGCCTTCTATTCATGGTGTTCTGGATCGTCAAGGAACCCGAGGGTTTTTTCCATTCCCAACTTCTTGGCTTTTCTGCAATGTGGTTTGACCAAGGGTCTGGGGGTTGGTACCTTGCGGGGTCAGGTATCTGCACTATCTGTGCTTTTTCGGAAGGCTATTGCCTCGCGCAGGGATGTGCGCTCGTTTTTTCGCGGGGTTGCACGTCCGTTTCCGCCTCGGAGGGCGTTTGTGGCTCCTTGGCGGCTCAATCTAGTCTGGAGGCTCTTCAGCATGGACCGTTTGAGTCTATGGATTCAACTACGCTTTACTTACTTTCTTGGAAGGTGGCCTGGTGGTGGTCACCTCCTTGAGAAGGGTTTCTGAGTTGGCGGCACTGTCTTGCTCGCCCCCTTTTCTGGAGTTCCACCCGGATCGAGTGGTGCTTCGTACCCGTGGCGATTTTTTGCCTAAAGTGGTGTCGCGTTTCCACGTCAAATAGGACATCGTGTTGCCCTCCCTCTGTCCGAATCCTAAAAGTCCAAAGGAGCGAGCCTTGCACTCGTTGGATTTGGTGCGGGCTTTGAAGTTCTATCTGTCAATCACGCAAGGGTTTCGGAAGTCGGACTCTCTTTTTGTGATTCCTGCTGGTCGTCGGTGTGGTCAGCGGGCCTCCAAGGACACTATAGCTCGGTGGATACGTTCGGCTATCCTGGAAGCGTACCGGCTCAGGGGCGAGCCTTGTCCGGTTAAGGTTCGAGCTCATTCCACGAGAGCTGTTGGTTCGTCGTGGGCTTTTCATCAGGGGGCCTCGGCAGCGCTGCTCTGCCGGGTGGCTACCTGGCGCTCCATTCACACTTTTACTAAATTTTATAAAGTGGACGTGAGTGCTTCCGCCGATGCGGCCTTGGGACGCAGGGTCCTGCAGGCGGCGGTGGTTTAGGTTATCTCTTTATCTAGTTTCGGTGCTGGTTGCGCGTTTGACTAAGTTGTTGGGGTATTGGCGATTCTGCCACTGTTTCCCACCCTTGAGTTCTGGACTGCTTTGGGACGTCCCACTAGTAATGGATCTGTGTCTCCCTTCCTTCCCTTCTGCTGCTGAAAGATGGATTTTAGTAAGACCTTACCTGTAAAATCCTTTTCAGCGAAGGAAGGAAGGGAGACACAGCACCCTCCCAGGGCAGAAGTGCATTATTGTTTTTCCAGATGCGGCGCGACTCCTCTCTGTTGGCGGTCATCGGGACTGGGGTCGGCGCGCTAGGGCTCTGTTCCAGCATTGCCAGCTCATCGCAGTTGTCCGGTCCAGTGAGTAGTGCCTGGGACTGTGTGTTTTTTCTGTTATATGCATAACCTGTTCTCTCACATTTCTGATTTTTCAGAAGGGGTTGTGTTGTTCCGCTGGTGTTATCTGCTCTTCCTTAGCTTGTGTACGGACTGAGGAACATGGGAGTAGGAGGAGCCTAAGCTGGAGGGGCCGGTCGTCACTTTTTATAAATCTGAGGTGAACTATCCTGTGGGGCTCTGCCTACCCACTAGTAATGGATCTGGGTCTCCCTTCCTTCGCTGAAAAGGATTTTACAGGTAAGGTCTTACCAAAATCCGTCTAACCCTAACAGGTTAAAGGTTCTGTCTGAGTCTGTCACCCGTTCAGAGGTTTTGGTCGATTCCTGCAGGGCTGTTGTTAGGACTTAGAATTGTTCTTTCAACTCCTGTAGTTCAGTCTGCGGACGGAGATTCCCGCTTTTGGTAATTGGTGCTGCCCCTCCATCCTCCAACTTCAACTGGTTAGAAACTGTGTTAGTTCCTGGAGGAATGTCCCCATGACGTCTTCAGCTTCTTTCTCCCCCAGCTCATCCATTTTTGCATTAATGGCAGCTAACAGTTGCCTGCGGTTGTGTGCTTTGGAAATCTGTTCTTCTGACATCTTTATATGTTCTGCTACTGTTCTCAATTCTTCACAGGTTAACTGATGAAGCAGCTCACTAATTCTGGCCATTTGTATTTCCACATCCATTGATGATAGTGAGTTTTTCTTTAGAACTGGTCCCCTTTAACTGGTGTAGCAGAGTTGAGGTGCTGTGCTGCTGTGTTTTTCCAGACACTTTTCCTTTTCTCCCTCTACACGCTATTTCCCGCTCAGGACTTCCCGTACGGGCCACCAATGTTACACGCACGCCGCTAGGTTCAGATAGGGGTGAGACAGGTTACATGAATTCTTTGAAATCCTGGGTGAACCGTTACTCAGGGCGGCCATAGACCATGTACTGCAGCTTCTCTCAGGCACACAGGGGTATTGACCCTCAGGCACAGACACGGAGGTTGTTTTACTTGCTGACCAGACACACTTGACAAGAGTCCTCATAAATGGTAGAACAGTAGCATTTAATAAGAAGCTGCACAGCCAGTGCAAGTTAAGTCTTATGAGCAACAGGCTCCAGTGACAAACAGTACAGTTTACTTAGCAGTAAAGCAGTTCACAGTCTTCCCAGTAGTACAGGACAGCACAGTTCTAATGCAAAGGCATATTAATAAATGCAGCATTCTTTACAGCTCAATGAGATGGAAGAGGGGGGAGGGTTTGCTGAGGGAGATGATCCCTGCGACACCATCTCCTACAGTCCTTATCTTTCTGCGTGACAATACTCTGCACTGTTAGTTCAGGAACTCTACCTGACCTGTGCTTAGCTTGCCTCCTGACTTGAATCCTTTTCACTTGCAGGGGCGCTTCTGTGAGATACAGAACACACACACCACCTTTCTCATCCGTTCTAGCCAGACAGTAAACAACTTCCCCACAATCCCCCTGGGGCTCTGCTAAAACCCTCCCTGTCTCCTGTGACTGTGTTAACCCCTCTAATTGCTGGATGCTTCTGGAGCACAACACTTCCTGTCTCCTGTGCCTGTGTTACTTCTAATAGTTGCTGAATGCTTTTAAAGCAACAGCACTACTTCTGCATGTCACACTCTGCAACAGCACTACTTCTGCATGTCACAAAAAGTAGCGCTGTTCAGCCATATTTAGCCATTTCTTACTTATATCGATTTTTGGATGTGAACCATCAATACAGCTCCAATAAAGGTTAATATCCAGCTTTTCCAGACTTCTGAATGGCAAATTTGTACTTAAGTACACTCATTTAAGTATGGTAGTTTATTTGTCAATGGACAAACCAGCTTTCCTAGTAGATGATAGAGCACAGAATCTGAAGCCAGACGACTCAAGAACTGGATGTGGGACATAGTGTTCAAAGAACTTGTGGACGGCTGAAAACCTTGAGATTTACTCCGGGAATCCTGGCTGCTAATGATACAGTAACAGCCTGAAATAAATCCCTGGCTGAGGTTCTCGCTCCGGCCTCAGATTGATCCGTTCGGCCCAGAAATGAGTCACGTATCATAACTGGAAGAGGTCAGCGCTTACATTCGGATTTCTGGAAGTTATTTCTATAGCGCACATGACGCATCCAAGTGTTTCTGGAGATTTTATTGCAGATGCCACATGAATGTCTTGGCAAATATCTACATCTTTAAAATAAAAACATTGGGGTTTCTTTGGAGGGAGAGGGAGGGGGTACTGGTTCCCGGGAAGCTGCAGAGAATTACCAGGAAAAGCTTCTGTATAACTTGGCTGCTGTTTTCCCTCAGGCTACAGTGTTTGGTCCTTGACTTGTCCAGAGAAGATAATGAATATAAAAAGTGGGAACCTGATCATCTTCTGATTTATCTACTGGTTTAAAGTCGCAGGATGTTTTCTTCTCCATTCACTTTCAAAGCTACACTCACAATTCTACAGGTTTCTTGTTACCAAAAAACACTTTAAAAACTCTTCAAAACTCTTGAAAAAGTCTTCAAAAATGCTTCGGGAAAAGAAATATTCTGCCAAAAACTCCCCAAAGAAGTTGTGTTTAGTGAAATGGTTTCCACTAGAAGACACATAGTGTCTGATTAATCAAAGGTTTTATATCACAAAAGTGGGGTAAAAACTTTAGAAAGTCTCAAAAAATCCATGTTGCGCAAAAAATTGCGACATATTCTGTTTTCACGCCACTTTGGATCAGCCCCGTCAAAATGGTAGGAGCTGGGAAGGAGCCACGGCAGAACAGGGTGAGGTTATACCCATCCAATTCATCAAATCTGCCAGCGTTTTCCACTGCAGAAATGCTTCTCCAGTCCCCGACCAAAGTAGCAGTGCACAGAGGTGCACGCCACTTACTTGAGGCCTTTTAATGAATCCCATGCCATGTACTCTGTCAAGACTGGCGTAGTGTGAACTTGCACTATCCCAGTGTTGATGAATCGGCCCCATAGTTTTTGATCGTCCTAAAAAAAATTGTGTGCACCCAAGTGCTTTGCACCATACCCGGCAGATGCTGGCTGTGTTACAAAGCTGGCATCTGCCTGCAAAAGAAGCAATCGGAGCTAAGTTTTATGGTCACTCTACCTGTGCAAATAAAATGGACTAAAAAGCTGTAAAAGCCTCCTATGTACCCAAAAATGGTATTAAAGCACCACTCTAGCGGGGGGGGGGGGGTTTAATCTAAGGTCCCTGCACATAGTCTGATACTCACCTGCCACCGTCTTTCCCTTCTGTTGCCGCTGCTCCCATCGGTCTCCAGCAGTTTGTGACCTGGAGCGAGCCGGAGGTCACTTTTCAATACAAGTCTATGAGACCTTTGTGCTAGCTCTCATAGACTTGCAGTGAGAGCTTGTGATGTAACTTCTGACTTCCGGCCAGTCAGAAGTTGAGGTCACAAGATGGCGTCGCGGGACCCGGGGCAGTGCCGAAAAAAGGTGAAGACATCAGAAGGTCAGGGGCAGTGACCTTACAATAGAAGCTCCACTCCAGGGCTGAATAAAACCCACTAGAGTGGCGCTTTAATCAAAAAAAAGCTCAGCACACCAAAAAACAAACCATCATACAGGTCCATCGACAGCAAAATAAAACGTTACAGGTTTCAGAAAATGGTGACACAAACCTGTTTTTCTTTTTTTCTTTGCAAGTTTCAGATTTTTTTTCACCAGTGAAAACAATACCCCAAAAATAATGGTGATATTGCTTATTTTTCACCATTTCACCAAACTTGGAAAGTTTTTCCAGTACATTGTACAGTAAAATGATTAGTGTTATACAAAACTACAGCTTGTCCCAGAAAAACAAGTCATCATACGGTTGTGTCGACAGAAAAGTAAAAAAAAAAAGTTATGGCTCTTGAAAAAAGGGTAGTAAAAGAAGAATGCTCAAAATCAAAAATTGTCCGCAGTGGGAAGGGATTAAGGGCTCATACAGACGTCAGTTTTTCTCACATATGAGAAAAATGAACCAATTATTTGGATCAGACTTTGATCAGAGTGTGGTGGGAGGATCACAAGTTTTTCCCGTATGTGGAGGGAAAAAAAGTTTCTCCACCTTCTCCTTTCCGACAGTCCGTGAAAATCGGACTGCACTCGGATGCCATCTGAGTGCAGTATGATTATTTCACGGACAAAAATGCTTGCATTGCCAATTTTGATACTTGTTTACAGGGATCTGATTGGAGCTTTCAGTTATGCTGGGATTTCCTACTGTGAGAGAGGCAGCGAGAGCTGCTTCCTTCATAGTTTAGGTGCAGAGCTGTTTAAATGACTGCCCCACAAAATACATCAATTATTAAAATATTGTTAAAATCTGACAATTTTGCACAGACAATACATTCACTTTATCATTTTTTGGGGGTAACCGGGTTTCTGTATTCAGTCCCTTTAATATCCCATATCCCATGATAGAGCCACACAATTTCATCTGTTGGCTTTCCTTCTGCTCGTCCTCAGTTCTATACTTTTTTTGCGGTTTCGCCCAGTAATGTAAACTGCTCGGATCTTCAGAACATAATGTAAATCAGCAGCTGTAAAGTTTACATTTAGGACCTGGCGCGGTTATTAATCTGACAAGTAAATAATCCTTTTACATTCAGTGTTTAGAACTGAAGCCGTATCTCTGATTACATCTAATTGTTCTTCTTGTCAGAGAATTTCCAGAATAGCCGAGCTCAGCAAAAGACGATCTCGGAGAAAGTCTCCCTGACCCCAGAAAACCCACCGCGGCAATGTACATGGAGAGAGCA
Organism: Phyllobates terribilis; assembly: GCF_046119375.1. NCBI lineage: Eukaryota > Metazoa > Chordata > Amphibia > Anura > Dendrobatidae > Phyllobates > Phyllobates terribilis. The sequence goes on from NW_027362768.1 coordinate 172,420,063, forward strand.
CGTGTCCTGTGCGAGGATCACAAAGAGACGACTATAGGGACAATGAGCGATACGAGGGGACGATCTGCAGGATGTAGTCAGGAGGGGGTCCTTCCATGATTGCCGTTCTGTAGTTTCGTTACATTGTATATAATGTTCCATTACTTTACAATTTTAAAAGGGTCTTGATTTTACAAAATATCACAGCAACCAAATATGGAGAGATCTATCAAACACAATGCTAAAGTCAGAGCACCCCGGGTGTGGCCGATCGGTGCATGCGGTGAGACGTGCCTTCTCTGAGCTCCTGTGGCACTCATCCTGAATGGGCCATCACTGCCTGAGGAAGCACATTGTGAAACGCGCGTTGGAGTGTGGTGCAGGCGTGGATACATCCCCAGCATGAATTTGGGTCAATATATTATCTATGCTCTTTTTTTCATTTCTGCACACATTGGTGCTATATTTGACTCCTATGTAGATATTTCCCTGATTTGGTTATATGCACTATCCTGAATATTGTATTTGTCACTATGTGCACTAGCACTTTATATGAATTTATATTTCTGTGTATATATTTTTTTATTTTCTGACCCAGCTCAATGTGTCCATCATATCATGCTGGTACTGATGTCTCCTTGCCTCTCCTTTTTATCTATATTTTAATCATGTCTTTATGTTTTTTTTTATGATCAATTGTCATGTGGTGTCCTTCAATAAATTTATATTGTTTAAATCTATCATGTCAATTTAATTTTAGTTTCCCAAATAGCTTTGTAATTTAAATGCCATGCTTTTGACTAGTTGGGGTGTGCTGGTTTGCACTAATCATCTATGCATATTTGGGTTATGCTCTTCCTAGTATGGGTCTAAAAAATTATTTTGATCAAAATCCTGCATTACAAGGACCAAAACATCATATAAAGGAAAGCAAGAGAGAAGTAGGACATTAAGCAGGGGGAACAGAAAATCTCTATTTCTTCAGACTTCTCAGTGTAGGTTCAGGTAAAAAGGTCTCAGTTTCTGGACATAAAGAGGATGAGGGCGCTGGGCCTGCAATACTCAAAGATTTACCCAGCCAAGCTTAGGGTGGTCGCTCTTGGCACTAAAACATTTGAGTCCTAAAAAGACGCACTCAGATGGCTGGACTGTCATGAGCATAGGTGGATTATAATGAGGGCAATCTGGGCTACTGTCCGGGGTCTAAGGCTCCAGGGGAACCCATGGCCAGATTGCCCTCATTACAATGTTTTGTGCACCACCAGCGAAAACATATCCCTGCAGGGAGCCCTCTCGATGCTTTACTGCCAACGATAAAGAATAGCAGCGCAGCTCCAAGGGAGCTCCCGTCACCTCTGCGATGACCTCATCAGCTGGCGCCAGCGCGCGACAACATGTACTCACCCCCCATGCTTCAGCTGCTGGGGGGAGCGGCCTGGGCCCGAAGTGAGTGGGCCCCCCTGATGGTCCAGGGCCCGGCACTTGCCCGGGTGCGCCAGGTGCTAATGCCGGCCCTGTCAGGACGAATAGCAGTGGGCCTAATAAGTGTATGGCCAGCAGTTTTCTAAAGTGTACAGCCACCTTTAAACAATACATAAGTAGACCAGACTGTAAAAAACGATGCCAGATTTATCAGAATGAATCACACTGTATGAAAAAAGGTCACCGGAAGCACAGAGTATTTCAGATGAATAGAGTCCTTATTTTTGGGGAGAGGGGTGTCATCAGTCCATCTACTCTGATGATAGCGAGGACAAGGAAGTATGTTACAGGGGCAGTGCAATGAGACTCACTTTCATGTTGGGTTGCCTATTGACATATTGGGAATAAGACATTCTCCCAACAGCACAGAGTATTTCAGGAGAGGAGAATTCTGTATTGTTTTCAATCAGCTGCTCTGTAGATATCCAGGTATGGTCTTTTCATTTCTCCTCCAATTGGGTCAACAGATGCCAGCCCTCCATTTCTTTGGCTGTCATCTTGACAGCCAGTAATGCCACTGGCAGGAACCCTCCCCTAGCATAAGGACAGATGGCAGAGAAGGAGCGGCTGTCAGTTTGCAGCCTCTCCGTCCCCTTTCCTGTAATTTCTTCTGCAAGAATACAAAGTACCATGTGATTGGGCATCTCGGCACCTGAGACTGGTGCTCACAAGTCATTTCTCCTAACTTGTGCTCCATAAGTTCTGCCATTTCTTGGTGTATGATATTGCAGGGTCTCCGTCCTCTGCAGTGATCTGTCTATTAGTGGCCATATACCTGCAGGTTAATGTATCCACCGTGAGCTATATATACTGTATAGATAACCAGAGCTTGTTACATTGTATCCCTGCTGCTCATCATGGGCGGTCAGAGCCTTCATTTGCTGCAGCATCTTTTTACTGATCTTTCCCAGCCATTCGCAGATGCATTTTCTCTTTTAGGAAAGCTTTCAAACATACTTGGAAAGAAGTGCAAAATGTAAACTCTTACAGATGGCATTAGCCAAAGTAAACAAGGAATTTATACCCGGCTGTAAATGAACAGCCGGGTGTCTGTGGATCATCACTGGCAATATTTCATCTACTGGGATCCCTGTTCTATTGTATCTGTTCAGATTTTCTCTTTTGTAGATTGGATTGTATGTTGTATATATGAGCATTTAATATATAGTCAATATAAACTGACATAATGGAGCAATGGATGGAGGGTCTGGAATCTGAGGGCCCATAGACCCCACCAGGCAGAGTAGAAGCCACAAAGCCCGACCCTAAGTGATATAATGAAACTTTTCCATGTATCACAGTGTATATATTACAGTAAATTACTTTCCCACCCCTGACTTGTACAACAGTAACCCCACCCCAGAGGAGCAGGACAGTCCATTCAAGCTATCAAATATTCCAAGTTATCAGAGGGAAACACAGAATTATTACAATTAATTATCTACTTGGAAGCCATGAAGCTTAATGAAAATACAGCCATGTTAGATATTTTTCTTTTTTCTTCATACAGATCAGTGATGGACCTATATTTGTCCCTGGTGTTTGGGGCCCGTACTACTCAGCCATGATTCCAGGATTCTGGCTCAATGAGGGCGGACAAAGTGCAACCGGAAAACTGGTAAGTCTCAGGCCATCAAAACCAATATACTGTATGATACCTCAACACCGCCCGTTATATGGTGTACTGCAGATCTATATGCGGAGTATTGTAAGGAACTTTTCATGATTGCCATAAAAGCCTCTTGTGCTGTCTCAGTATACTAGGAATTATTCCCAAATAGTCATAGATGAAGACTTGCCTGGATTTCAATGTAAAACCTCATGATAGGAGCTACAGAGAGATAAAAAGGGAGGAGAGGGCAGGAGCTGTGCAAATCTAAAAAGGGCTCGTGCACACGACCGTATTTCTGGTCTGAGTGCTATCCGTCAAAAAATCAGATCACACTCGGACCAATGTTATTCAGTACGCCAGCACAGATGAGCACATTTTTACACTGATTGAATCTGCATGTGAAATAAATGACAGCGTGCACGATTTTCCTCCGAAAGTTGAATGCGACTCACCCATTCAAGTCTATGTTTGCTTGAAAAAAAAATCGGATTTCACACAGAGCCACAGTACAGCATCCGATTTTTACAGATACATTGTAAATCTGTAACATAGGAAACTGTAAATGATTAATAGCTGCTGCTGTAAAAAAAACGGATTATACACGGATGACAAGTGAGAAAAAAATCATCCCACTTTTCCGAATGAACTTCTGAACGATTTTTTAATATGGTCGTGTGAACCTACCTAACTTAAAGATCCATAACTGATAAAATGACAACTGTGACTTATCTTCCTTCTTTGATCCGGCAAAGTATGAAACAAGTGGAAAACAGCACATAGTGATAGTACACCACTTGTGTGCAAACTTGTGCCTTAAAAAGGACCTGTCATAAGGTCAAAAGAAGCCAGTTTTGATCTTCTTTTATTCCCATAATATCAGGGCTGTGGAGTTGGTAAGACAAACCTCCGACTCCAACTCCGACTCCTCAATTTCCATGACACCGACTCCAACTCCACGACTCTGACTCCCTCATACATGGCTCATGGTTAAGTTTAAGTGATAAATTTACTGTAGTAAAATGGTAACATCATGCTTTTAATCATTATTATGATACAATAATCAAGCTATTTAGATAGAACATAAAATATATTTATTGGAATACAACTTTAGAACAAAAAACGTTTGCATATTTCCAATTTATTATACACTATGCAGTAAGTGTAAAAACAAAAACAAGCTGAATAACATTTGTGCAGTCTATGAATTTGTTCTGAGAAACATCAGATCCTCCTTCATAGATGACCTCAAATCTGACCTAATTATTTTAAGGCTAGAGAACAACCTCTCTACACTAACTTGGGTTGGTGGCCAAGCAGTAACCACATGGGCAACATCTCTAACAATTTCAGGGTATAAAGGAATTGCCTCGTGCAGTCAGTTTTGATGAACGATTGAACTCTTCTACTTCTTTGAGAGCAAGTGAAAAATTTTGTAATTCCACAATTGCCCCTTTTCCAGCAATCAATTTTAGGGGTTCTGGCTGCAATGGCCAATTTCCTCATTTTGCTAATCAGAATTGCAGCATGTCCCTCTTGCAGACTATCTCTTATTGCCATCTGCAGTGTGTGCGCAACACAGGGCATGTGATGAATAGGAGGGAGGTGTGAAGCAGCTTCAACAAGATCATCTAATTGTAAAGAATCATTTTGCTGTTCTTCTGTAGTAACATCTGTTTGTTCCTCCATTATGGGAACAGGACTGTGGCCTTCCATCTCCAACATACTGAATCTGAAATGTTCTTCTAGCTGCTGTTCATCTTCATTATTCTCATTCATCAGTTTAATTGTACTTATCATGTTGGAAGCATTATCAGTTATAATAGCAAGAACCTGTTCTTTTTTTGTTCTAAATCCTGCTTTCCTGTTCACTCCAGCAGTTCTGAGATGAGTGCAGGCATTTCTTACCTGTGTGTTTGTTTTTCCCCCTTATGTGTAGAGGAGGAGCTTCACTACTTATCATGTACATAAACTGCAGCACAGATTCATCTCAGCTAAAAGTCTAGACCCTTAGATCAGGAATAGGACAGACATTTATAGGACATTTCATAAGTTTCCCAAATCCTTATGAAAAAATATTCCCCACAAACTGCATTGGACTACTGTACCCAATTTATTATATATTTTAGTAGTCGGTCCATTTTATACCGACTCCACCAAAATGGACACCAACTCCGACTCCACAGCCCTGCATAATATTCCATTTTTGTTTTTTCGTAAATCGTATGGTTCCGGAGATATGGGGGGGGGGGTTATTTATTGCCAATTTTTATGGTCCTTATAAAGGGGGCAGTGCTCACAGGGTAATTATGCAGAGCAGCCTAAAGGCACCACCTCAAAAAGTCTGTGATCAGGCCCCTTTGGAAAAGACCATAAAAATTAGCACTAAATAAAAAGGCTCAGATCTCTGGAGTCGTGTTGGTTCTGTGTAGGATTTAAAAAACAAGCAAACATAAAAATAATTACTTAGGGGAATAAAATTTGGATCCGGTGACAGGTCCTCCTAAAGGGTCACTTTCTTTACGATATAAACAGTCATTACTGTAGTGTATGGTAGTATATATTGATGTCACCAATATTGTTCTACATGTGATAGAGACACTAAAATTCTATAAGTGGTCTAGCATTGAAGGATCAAGATTACTTGCACAATTAAAGGCCTTGTACAGACAATATGTTCTCTATATTTCATAAACAGCGTTACACCTGTCTACAGTACAGTTTGTCGTTAGTACAGAGCTACAACACCACAAACTGTGGAAGAAAGCAGCCATGTCTGTCTAATTCTGCACAACCCATTTTACATGTTTGTGCCTTTATTCTAGAGCTTCCCCTGCAAAGACTCGACAGGACAAATAGCACTTGTGATATTACTAATTTGAACGTTTGCTTTTTATATTGTAGCAGTAAATTGACTCGACTTTCCCCTCTCCAGTCCATCCTTAATGCTGCAGCCAGGGTCATCTATCTGGCTAATCTTTACTCGATCACTTCAGCTCTGTGCCAGTCATTGCACTGGCAGTCCATACATTATAGGATCCAATTTAAATTGCTTGTTCTCACCCACAAAGCTCTCCACAGTGTGGCACCCCCCTACATCTCCACCCTCATTTCTGTTTATCGGCCTAACGGTTCTCTATGCTCCGCAAGCGACTTTCGACTAACATCCGCACTAATCCGTACCTCCCACTCCCGGCTCCAAGACTTCTCCCGAGCTGCACCTATTATCTGGAATGCTCTACCCCAAGAAATTAGGACGAACCACAACTTACACAGTTTTAGGCGCTCCCTAAAAACACACCTATTTTAGGGTGGCCTTTCAAGTTCCTTAATCAAAGTCCTTTTATATTTTTATAGCCCATTCTTTATTTCTCCAAACATATGTCTCCATCAAATTCCACCGCACCCAAAAGCACTACAAATATTAGCTTGTGATGAGTTCATGCAGCCTTTATCTATCCCTCATCCCCTCAAGATGGCTGGACCATCATTGTAAATAAGCCCCTGTACTTTGTGTCACCCCCACCTCATTGTAGATTGTAAGCTCTTACGAGCAGGGTCGTCATTATTTTTGCTTTAATTATTGCATTATCTTTAGCTATGTTACTTATGACTGTTGTATATGAACCTCAGAATTGTAAAGCACTGCGGAATATGTTGTCGCTATATAAATAAAGATTATTATTATTAAATAATATGAGGATTTGTAGAAAGAGATAGTAGGAGCTCCCATGGAATGAATGGGGTTGCTCACGAACAGCCACCTGATAGTGTATAATGAGGCTTCATTCTCGTAAAAGAGAAAAGCAGCATCTATCAGACCTTTATGATATAGTCTGTCTAAATTACATAACTGTCCCAGATGGAAATACACCTTTAAGTATTTTTATCTCCCAGATCTGTCATTGACTTTTCAGCTATGGTCTCCCAGTCTCCTCAACCCACAAGCCTGAATACATCAGCATGTTCCCTGGGCACTCCTCCACTCATGGCTTTATCAGCCAATTTGAGAGCCCTTCCAATTATCATGCCAGGAAGAAAGAAAACACATAAAACACAGATCAGAAATGTTCTCTGTTCCAAAAAAAATCTACATTTTTCAATTTATTACAAACTACCTGTGAGTTAAACACATCAAATCTCTCTCCTGTTACAATGTATCGGTGCAGGTAACACACTGTTTACAGAAAATGTCTAGCCTGGATAAAATTGTAACAAACCTCAACTGTGAGAAGCATTAGCTCTGTACAGGTTTTCAGCCTCTTAATGTAATGAAGAATGTTCCCAATCAGTGACAGCAAGCAGAGATCTTTAAAATGGTCAGAAATTGTAACATAAAATATATTAGAACTTGTTGTGTGAATTAATTATATGATAAAACTCCCTTTAATCTGTCATAGAGCCTTCAATCCTTGGTGAATGCCGCTTTCTGCCGTACTCGTCCATGGGCTACTGTAATGATCTCTTATGGCCTGATCTCTGCCCCTTCACATCTTTAGAAGCTTTTCAGATAGCAGCAATGTGACATGAAGTGATCGGTGCACATTGATACCCTGCATAATATATGGATGTTTAGTCATGAGGGTTAGATAATCTGGTGTGACTCAGATAACGCAGCGCTCCATTCGCTGTATCTGCAGCATTTACATATCGATTCTGGATATAAAGTGATTCATGGAGCGAGTGCAGAGACAGCGGCCTGTCATCCAGCTCATCCCGAAACACAGCGCAAATCTGAGGTCATCTGCTGACAATTCCCCAAGACACAAAGGGGGGAGGAATGTAAGAAAAAAATACACAGGTCTATAAAAGCCATAATAATGATTTTGTCATTAGAGGGTTCAACATATCTGTATAATACTGAAATGTCTATGAGACTTCAGAAAAGGGCACATCACAAAAATTGTAAAACTAGAAAATGTATCAAACGGATTACAATCACAAAGCCATTGGTGGTTCAATTATGGGCAGCTCAGTGGTTAGCACTGTACGGTGGCTCAGTGGTTAGCACCGTATGGTGGCTCAGTGGTTAGCACCTTATGGTGGCTCAGTGGTCAAATCCCACCAAGGACGACATCTGAAAGGAGTTTGTATCTTCACTCCGTGTTTTCATGGGTTTCCCCCAGGCACTCCAGTTTCCTCCCACACTCCAAAGACTGATAGGGAATGTAGTTTGTGAGCCCCAATCAGAACAGTGATGATAATGTCTGTAAAGCGCTGTGAAATATGATGTCGCTATATAAGTGAGTAAAATAAATAATAATGATGAGAACAGTGCGACATTAAAGCACCCAGTGCTATAACAGAGCCACCAAGGCATCATGATAGTAGCTGCCCATCTATTCACTGCAGGTAAGAGAATGGGCACTTCAGCTGGCTCTATTATACAGTACTAGCTATTGAACCCGTTCTACGCCTGGATGGCGAGCATTTTTATTGGTATATGGTCTCCTATGCTGGTATGTGCTGCCCCCCTCCTGGTATTTGTGCTGCCCCCATCCTGTCCCCACCATCCTATCCTGGTATGCATGGCACCCCTCATCCCTATCTTGGTATGCATGGTACCCCATCCCTCATCCCTATCCCGGTATGCATGGCACCCCTCATACCCAATCCCGGTATGCATGGCACCCCTCATCACCAATCCTGGTATGCATGGCACCCCTCATCCCCAATCCCGGTATGCATGGCACCCCTCATCCCCAATCCCGGTATGCATGGCGCCCCTCATCCCCAATCTTGCTATGCATGGCACCCCTCATCCCCAATCTTGGTATGCATGGCACCCCTCATCCCCAATCCTGGTATGCATGGCACCCCTCATTCCCAATCCTGGTATGCATGGCACCCCTCATCCCCAATCCCGGTATGCATGGCACCCCTCATCCCCAATCTTGGTATGCATGGCACCCCTCATCCCCAGTCTTGGTATGCATGGCACCCCTCATCCCCAATCCTGGTATGCATGGCACCCCTCATCCCCAATCCTGGTATGCATGGCACCCCTCATCCCCAATCCTGGTATGCATGGCACCCCTCATCCCCAATCCTGGTATGCATGGCACCCCTCATCCCCAATCATGGTATGCATGGCACCCCTCATCCCCAATCCTGGTATGCATGACACCCCTCATCCCCAATCCTGGTATGCATGGCACCCCTCATCCCCAATCCTGGTATGCATGGCTGCCTCATCCCCAATCCTGGTATGCATGGCACCCCTCATCCCCAATCCTGGTATGCATGGCTGCCTCATCCCCAATCCTGGTATGCATGGCACCCCTCATCCCCAATCCTGGTATGCATGGCACCCCTCATCCCCAATCCTGGTATGCATGGCTGCCTCATCCCCAATCCTGGTATGTATGGCACTCCTCATCCCTATCCTGGTATGCATGGTACCCCTCATCCCCAATCTTGGTATGCATGGTACCCTTCATCCCTATCCTGGCATACATGGTACCCTTCATCCCTATCCTGGTATGTATGGCCTCCTCATCCCAGAAACCTGGTATTGCATGACACCCAATCCCTCATCCTAGTATGCATGGCACCCAATCCCTCATCCTGGTATGCATGGTAACCCTCATCCCTATTCTGGTATGCATGATACCCCTCATCCTGGTACGCATGGCACCCCATCCCTCATCCTGGTATGCATGGTACCCCGCATTCCTATCCTGGTATGTATGATACCCCTCATCCCTATTCTGGTATGTGTGGTACCCCTCACCCTTCAATCCTGGTATGTGTGGTACCCCTCACTCCACAATCCTGGTATATGCATGGCCCCCTCACCCCCCAATCCTGGTATGTGTGGCCCCCTCATCCCTTTCACACTGTACACACATACAAAAAAATAAACAGTTACCTTTCTTCTCTGTACTCCAGCACTGCTGCGTCCTGTTCTGCCGGAGGCCGGGGGAGGAGTGCGGCGCCGGAGCACCGCGCTGTCCGGTGCCATTTTGCTGAAGACACACTGTAAATGTATCTTCAGTAAAATGGCGCCGGATAGCGCTATGCGCACGCGCCGATCCGATGCCTCACTCCTGCCCCGGTCTCCGGCGAAGAGAGGCGCCACGGCAACGCTCCTCCCGGTCAGGTAAGTATGCAAGTATGGCGCCGGAGATCGCGGTATACGTTCAGTGGCTACGCATACCGTGATCTCCGGCGCCATACACTCCTTTTACCTGTAACGGCTGGATGCCTGCTTCTGTCTGGAGCCAGACTGCGCATCACGCATGCGCAGTCTATCGTGGCTTCAGACCGAGGGACGCATCCCCGGTTATATTATAGATTGTATCTGGCGGTATTATGGGGCATTGTAGCTGGTGATGTTATAGGACACTGTGACAGGCTATATGAAGGGGCATTGTAGCTGGTTCTACTATTGGACAACATGACTGGCGGTATTTTGGTGCAATGTGATTGACTCTACTGAAGGACATTGTGGCTGGCTCTATTTTGGGTACTGTGCTGGCTCTATTATGGGGCGTTTTGGCTGACTCTATTATGGGAGGCCGTAGCTGTCACTCTTGGGGCTACATGACTTTTGCCATTTTGAGGTGGGCACTGTGACTGTCAATATTTTAGAGGTAATGAAACTGGATCTATAATTATGGCACTGTGGTTGACATTCTTACAAGGACACTGTTGCTGTCACTCTTGGGGCACCTGACTCCAGTTCTCCTGACAGTTGACTGTCTTATCCGTGGTTCTTGTGCATATGCCATAAATGCTTAAAATGGAAATACATGGTCAATTTTGCAGTACAAGCGAAAACGCTCCAAAAGACACTCGGATTTCTTCCAGGCACATTTTTTGCCTTCCAATGTAAAGTATGTTGCGTCTTCCAATTACTTAAAGAATGGTCCGGTCACTTCCATTAAGTACTTGACATTTTTGGAAACCTGAAGAGTTTAAAAGATGCTTAAAAGCCCGAACATATGATTTAAAGTCTTTTTTTTACATAGAAATTAGGTAGATATACCTGCCTAAAAAATACGTTGTGCACTCTTCCAAGTATGACCTGATCAGGAACAGTTTTCGAGCTCCAGATGTAAACACCTGTTTCTATTCGCTGGCAGGGATCCAAGGGGTAACGCTTCTCCTTGCGGAGAGTGACATGTTAAGCATGTCAAGGTGAGGAGACTTTTAAGCCGCATTGGTCCTCTGGGAAATATACAAATTGTCTCTTCAGAGAGGAAGAAGACTAGAACTCTAGTGTCACCTATAGGAAGTAGCAATCCTAAAAGTCAATATCGACTCTCCAACCAGCCTTATTACATGACTTAGGATAAAAGCCAGCACCAGAAACTCAATTTGCAGACACTGTGTTTCAGAGTACTGCACCTCGTTGCTGCAAAGTATGAGATCTGGATTGGCAGCAAACATATCTTGAATATGGTGAGCAATTGAAACACAAAGGTTCAGATTCAATATTTACATTTGTGCATTTTTTTTTGTTTCGTTATTGCTGTTTTTCATCTTTTATTTTTATATTCCTTTTTATATTTTCGTTGCCTTTTTTTGTATTTTTTTTTTTAGGTTTGCCATTTGGTGATGGGATTTAGCATTTTCTAGATATTTTTTGGCTGATTTATCAATTCCCACTTTTTAAAAGGTTGCAAAATTATTGCTCAAGTGTACTCCAGTACCGCTGGAGTTTATCCACGTTGGAAAATGTTGCACATATTTTGCGACATTTTAGCAAAATGTGACTTTTTGTGCTAATAAGTTGCAAAGTAAAAGTTGAAAGGCAAAAACAAAGAGCATTTTTTTTTTATTTTGCGCAAAATACGTGAACCACGTGGCCCAAAGTGCTTTGCACAGTTGCAAATAATAAAACTGTAAAGCCCTTTAAGGCATTTCTATAGGTTTGATCAATCTTGCTCTTACCACCCATTAATCTAAAAAAACACCGGAATGAACAAAAAAGTTCTCAACTTTTTGAAGTCATGACAGTGATATCAGGGAACTTTTCCCTCCTCCTCCTCTCATTTACGTTATGCAGTCATTTTTTCTCCAAGCTAAAATAAAATGTTACTTTTCCTCCGGCGTTTTGCTGACGTGCATCCAATCTATATGGATGAATTGAGGCGGCCGGCCCGTGGTGTTTTTCTAAATTGCGTCCTGAGCGGATAAATAGATTATCTTGCATTATGCGATGCAGAATTAGATGCAGTATCCATTACACTTCATTGAATTTGCATTTCTCTCTCCCTTTTAAGATTGATCATGTCGTCCAGGGCCACGATGGATACGGCGAATTACAAAAGAAAGCTAAATCCAGGTCAGTATCATTTTTTTTTTATTTTTTTGGATACGGCTTTTCCTGCTGCCTACTGGAACCTTTTCAATTTGTCATTACTGTAATGATAGAAAGCAGCCGGGCTCATACATCAGCTACACAATAGGAAAGATCTGCCAAGATATCCCTGACAATAATTACTTTTGTCTCGCACTGATTGAAAGCTTTTAGGCAAAAAAAAAAAAAAAAATAGACTGGAGTAAAATGGGACGAAGATCAAAGACGAGAGAAGAAGAAAGATTATGTTTCTGAATGTAACAAGAACGGATTTCTCCTTGGGTTAGGACTGTGTGGTTAAGGAGTATGGGTCTGTTTTCTTCATTACATGCCTCGGTATACGAGGCTGGTCTCGCTCTACAAGTCTTGTACTGGTAAATACCAGTCAGTGCTTGATAGGGGCTCAGATAAAAAGATAAAATGTTGCAGTGAAATTTAAGTCTTTAGTCTTTACAGTTTTAATCCACATAGAATGTTGAAAAATATGTTTAATATTCAAGTTACCTCCAGAGCTGCATGCAAAAGTCAGCTGCTGAAAATGCATCTAACTTAGCTGAGCTTTAATTTTTTGCAATGTTTTACAAAGGAAAGCAAATTTTTTCAGCTAAATATGGCTGTGTTTTTATGTTTGCATTGGTAATTATGGCATGTTCTCTACAGTGGCTGACACTGGTATGGCACATTGTGCTGGGGCGGGTATGGAAGCACTGGGGTTGGCACTGTAAGGGGGAAATGGGATTTGACTATCACGGATGCACAATGGTCGGCATTATTATGGGGCACTGTGATAGCATTGTTATAGCGTATTGGGCTGAAACTGCTGAGGTTGACGCTGCTATCGGGTTTCTAAAGCTGGCATTGCTGTGGGGAGATGGGCTGATACTGTCATGCTCAGACAGTGGCATTGCTATGAGGCACTGTGAAACTGAAAACTGCGGTGGAAAAACTGAGGTTGGCACTGGAATCGGATTTCTAAGTCTGGCACTGTTATGGGGAAACGGGCTGATACTGTCATGAATGCATAGTGTCTGGAATTCTTATGGGGCACTGCGATGGCATTGAGCTGGGACTGCTGTGGATTTCTAAGCTGGTACTATTATGAGGTATTGGCTAATGCTGTAATGGATGCACACTGGCATTGCAGTGGCACGCTGAGCTGAGAATGTTTGGAAGCAGTAAGACTGGCTCTGGTGCTGGGCTTTTAGGACTTTTGCACATGACCATATTTTCGGTCCAAGTACTATCTGTTAAAAAGAAAACGGATTGCATTCGGACCCATGTTATTTAATGGGGCAGTGCAGATGAATGGGTTTTTTTCACTGACCAAATCTGGGTGGGAAAAAAAAAAATCACAGTATGCACGATTTTCCTCTGTAATTCAGATGAGATTCGCCCATTCAAGTCTATGGGTGAAAAAAAAAAATTAGATGCTATACTGAGTATAGTATCCGATTTTTGCGGATACATCGCAGTTCTGTAACATAGCAAACTGTAAATGGTCCTGTAAATGATTAATAGCTGCAAAAAAAACAGATTGTACACACATGACAAATGATTTAAAAAAAATAGATTGTTTTAAATGGTCGTATGAAGGGAGAAACAAAAACAAGATACCCATTACCCAGACACCTTCTAATTAGCCAGGACAAAACTCGTGGAAATGGAACACTGAAAATAAAGGGCAAACAAAACCCAAGGACTATATTAAGCAGGGACATAAATAACAATATTACCAGTGGCTTAATGTGCAAATAGTGCAAATTACTAGGATGAGTTACCCCTTTATTATGTAGGATTTAACTTTTTCCTGTAATCAGGTAGTGGGTAAAGCAGTCACATACATAAATGAGATAAATATACTTACATGCACTGACCACTGGTTTGCATGATGTCCCCGCCGCCCCAACGCACGTTTAGCTCTTTCTTCATCATGAAGTGCACGTTTCGCTGATGAAGAAAGAAGCGTGCTTTAGGGCGATGGGGACATCATACATTTACCCTATATCTCCCTTTAGGGAGAAACAGGCTGATACTTTCATACTTTTCATAGTGCCTGCCATTGTTAGGGCTCATTCAGAAGTCTGTTTTTCGCGTACAAGTTCTAGCTGGGTTTTTTCACGGATAGAACTCCTACCTATGATACTGTAGTATATGGAACTCTTTACACATCTGATTTTTTTGCGGACCGACATGTTCATACAAAATCACGGAGACTTGTCTGATATTGACCCGTGTGTCAGATCAAAATCATGAATGCAAGTCTGTGCATCAATGAAAAAATCAGAAGCACTCGAATGCCAGAAGAGTAAAAGGTAGAAAATCTTTTTCTTTTTTTTTTCCCCCATCCAAGAAAAAGTGATGAAACTCAAAGCAAACTCAGATGAAACTCTGCACAAAACCACTGATGAAACTGGGACCATTTTTGTCGTATGTGGAAAAAAACAGACGTCTGAATTAGACCTTATGGGGTACTGTGAAGACCTTGTTTTGGTTCATTATGCTGGTACTGTTAGAAACCAAAGCTCTGGTATTGGCATTATGTTAGGGTTTTTGAAGCTGGCAGTGGTACCGGGCTTATACTGTCATGGATATACAGTGCATTGTAATGGTGCTTTGTGCTGAGACGGTTTGCAGGCACAGCTAAGAAGAAGCAGCTGATACTTTATTGATGTACAGTGGATGGTTTCTGGCATTGTTATGGGGCATTTAGCTGATACCGTCATTGAAGCACCTAAACTTAGACTGGTACTAACATAATGCTAGACTCATTGGGGCCAGCATTATTATAGAGAAGTGTCTGGCACAGTCTACTGCCATACTGGTACTTTATTCTTAAAGCATCCAGAATGTCAATCTGTGGGGATTACACACTATGTGAAAACAGCAATACCATCTATACAAATAATAATAATAATAAAAATATATAATTCATGTAAAAAAAAAACTGGAGCGTGACAGAACTTTGAAAAAAAAAAAAAAACTTACAGAAATAAAGAGAAAAAAAATTAAAGAAAAGTTTAAAGTTTTAAGTTACAAGTTGGTGCCAGAAAGGAAAACATTGGAAATGATGTGAGCAGTGATGTGAATTAATTATTTTAATGTCTTCCAAGTGTGGCGCATTCTGAATGATATACTCTGATCGGGCGCACATGTTACCTCCTAATTGAAAAAAACATGGGGCTAAATGAGCAAAGTCTAAGAGCAAATATACAGCATTGGGGGGAGGTCAGAGATCAGGCGGGTAAAACAGATGCCAGAAGCCCCCCGGGGGGTTCATTAGTGTGTGGCTGTGTATAAATGTGCGCTAAATGAATATTACCATTTCACTTTAAATGAGACAACAGCCAATCATTCGCCTTCATGGAGAGCAGAACTTCTAACCTGGAGATTCCTTGAGAAAATCTTCCATGTTAATTCTTCATTTTGCGATCTGCAACCTGTGTCTCTCTTGGTTGTTGTGAAAGTAGAACTCCCAGTGTGCCATAAAAGTGACAGAATTGGTTCCCCCATAACAGTGCCAGCCTTAGCAACTGCACAACAATGCCAGTTAGTCCTGTTATTAGTCCTGGCACAAAGCACCATAACAATGCCATCAAAGTTTCCCAATGTGCATCTATGTTAGTAGTAGTCATCGTTCATCTGTGGCCGTGCTGTTTAAGTAACTACATAACAGTGGCAGCCTCAGCAACTGCATAACAGTATGATTTAATCTTGCTATTAATCCAGGTACAAAGCACCATAACAATGTCTTATTAGTTCCCCATAACAATGCCAGGCAATGTGCATGTATGTTAGTGACGCGCCCCTGGGCCTGAGTCGCGCAGCGTTGCGCACGCGGGAGCCTACCCGGAGCCGGATCGGATAGGGGTAGTAGTCTCGTGGCGATGACCCGGTCCGTGCCCAGGGAGTCAGACTAAGTGACGGTATATTAGCAGTAGATGTAGGACGACTACGCCACCCGTTGAATGCAGCTATGGAGCTGCCGCTGCAGGGCAGACCGCTGAGGCCGGTGGAAGGATGGTGCAGCGTGGATGGTATAACCCCCAACGGGAGGGGTATGGCCTCAGGGCAGCCAACGTGGATGATGGGGGTAGCAGGAACCACTCAGAGACGATGCGGTGTAGTTCAGGGTCTTTACTGGTGACAAAGATAGACCCTCCCGGAGTACTGGCTAGCGGTCGGGGCCTGGTCAGTCCTTGAGCAGATGGGATCCCCCTTGGCCAGGCGGAGTTGTAGGCCTCCCCAACTAATTGTACTCTTCTGGCTTCCTTGCTAGAGGCGGGTAAAGGTAGCCCACGTCCCTGAGTGTACCGTGTGGTGCTCACCCGTATGGCCGGTGACTCGGGACCTTCTAGTGGCTTCTGCTCCACGACGGCGGTGCTGGTCCCACGCGTGTGACCGTGCCTTCGGGTTTCTTGGCCAGAGGACCTGAAATCCCCTGCCGGTCGGTTTCTGCTGCTGGGTCTGGGTTAATCCCCACAGCCTCGGACTCCGGGTCCGGTGGTAACTCTTCAATCAGGGCGAGCTCTTCAGCTGCCAGCCCCTGATTCCTTTTAGCACTGCTCCCACTGAGCTCCTGATCTTTCTTTCCTAAGCTGCTCCTCTTCTTCTCTCTACTCTACTTACTAACCCTGCCTCAGCCCCAGCTTTATATAGGGGAAGTTCTTCCCCTCCCAGGACTGGGCAGGAGGTGTGGCATGCATAGGATTCCTGACCAAGAGACCTCCCACCTGCTCTCAGACATAACATTGCTATTACTGTGGAGACCAGACCCCTGGGGTGCCACATTCCCCCCTAGTGAAAGTTAGTACTCCGGGACTAAACATACTTTTGTAAACATAACAAGGTGCAAACAATAACATTCTAATAGAGACAACACATAAGGAGGTCACGGCGTGTCCGCAACCGGGTGTAACTTTTGAGGAAAACAAGGGTGTCCATTTCACCAACACAGGGAGACGTAACCAGGTAGGGGTCTGTCCTGCCCCGAGTCCTTAACAGTCTTTCAGTCCGTCCTGGGTTACGCTCCAACTATATGCACAAAGGATTCCCGGTAAATCCACCAAAGACTCCTATAAATAACTAGAAACACATAATTATACACAAGCAACAATAAACAGGTAAACATTAATAAAATAGCTTGAACATTTAGATCCTCCACCGTATGGGCAGCTGGCCTCTAGTGACCCTAGTGGACCTACGGAGCTGGTTGATTGGTCCTGAGCTACAGGGTATAGGAGCTGTCAAGGGTAAACTGGGCAGCTGTCTACGGACTCTTTGGCTCACTAGGGGTATGGCAGGCTCACTATAAGCAGAGGGTTGATTTTCCTGGTCTGCTTGTGTGGGGCCTTCTGCCTCCTGGACCGGCTGTTCTTCCAGTTCTACCTGCGTCTCCGTAGGCACTTGGGATGCTGGTTGGAGGAACGTGAGGACGGGTACCACGACAGCACCATTGACTTGAGTCCAAGACCGAGGGAAGTCTCCGAGCACAGTACTAACTATATCTTCCCTTTCCTCTACGGGTCGAGGGTCCTCTTGTTCCTCTTCAGGGTTCCGTAGCTGTTCGGGACACTTCTTTAGGTGATCCCGGGATACAATGGCTGTGGTTTCCCCTCCGTCTTTACTGATTGTACAGATCTTTGGGTTGTCGTGGCTTGAGGGCAGTACGGTGTACGGGTCCTTCTCCCATTGGTCGTCCAACTTGTGGAGCCGTCTTTTCCTCTTCAAGACCTGCTCTCCGGGCACCAGGGGAACAGCGGGAGCATACTGGTTGTAAGTTTTCTCTTGTCTTTCCCTAGCTTGACAGAGATCACGCTCCACGCTCTCCTGTACTTTTCGGTATCGCTGCTGCCTCTCTGTGTCCCAGTTGGCTTCTGGTGAAGTGTCCTCGGGTGTCAGGACTCCCATCTCCAGATCAACAGGAAGCTTACCAGGTCTTGCCCTCATTAGGTAAGCCGGGGTACAGTTGGTGGAACCTACAGGGATGTGGTTGTATAGGTCCACCAGGTCGGGCAGCTTCTCAGGCCACAGACTGCGTTCCTCCAGGGGCAATGTTTTCAGGAGATCTATCACCACCTGGTTCATTTTCTCACAAAGTCCATTAGTTTGCGGGTGATAGGGTGTTGTTCTTATCTTCCGGCATCCATACAGGGTGCAGAAATCCTGGGAGACCTCCGCTTCAAAGGCAGGCCCCTGGTCCGTCAGCACCTGCTCCGGGTATCCATGCGGACGGCAGAAGTGCTGCTGGAAGGCTCTAGCTGCTGTGTGAGCCGTTAAGTCCTTGACGGGGACGACAACCAAGAACCGGGAGTAGTGATCCACGATGGTTAACGCGTAGACGTAGCCACTTCTGCTTGGGGTCAGTTTTACATGATCCAAGGCTACCAGTTCCAACGGCTGTCTGGTGATGATGGACCGCAGGGGAGTCTTCTGGCTGGCACGGTCCCTCCTTCTTAAGTTGCATGGGCCACAGTCTCTGCACCACCTCTCGATGGTTCCTCTCATGCCTACCCAATGGAACCGCCCGCGCAGCAGGAACTCCAGCTTCTTCCATCCGAAATGCCCAGCTCCGTCGTGGTATGCCTCCATCACCATAGCTGCGTCTCTTCTTGGCACCACTACTTGCCAGATTAGTTCATGCGTCCGGGAGTTAACCATTCTGCGGTACAACTTTCCCTTGTAAAGGAACAGTCGACTCTTCTCAGCCCACAGTTGCTTGGCTTCCTCCGGAGCATCTGGGTCAAGGCGTGCATCTGGCCGAGTCAGCATCTCCTTTACCAGACGGACGGCAGGGTCACTGTCTTGCGTCTCCACCCAGTCGTAATGAGGTAAGGGGTTGAACGTAGCGGTTTGCTTACTTCTTACACGGTGGGAATACTGGATAGTCCCATGACGGTGGAACGCGGGGAGCTCAACTTCTTCCAGTTCCTCTGAATCTTCCCCTACGTCCGGTAGGTTTGGCATCCTGGACAGGGCGTCTGCGTTGGTATTGGAGCGTCCTGCCCGGTATTTGATTGTAAACTCATAGTTGGACAAGCGGGCCATCCATCTCTGCTCTAGGGCACCGAGTCTTGCAGTGTCCAGGTGTGTCAACGGGTTGTTATCCGTGTACACGGTGAACCGGGAAGAAGCGAGGTAGTGCTTAAAGCGTTCGGTGACTGCCCACACCACTGCCAGGAACTCTAGCTTAAATGAGCTGTAATTCTCAGGGTTTCTTTCGGTGGGTCGCAGTTTTCGGCTGGCGTAAGCAATTACCCGTTCTTTCCCCTGCTGGATCTGGGAGAGTACGGCTCCTAGCCCGATGTTACTGGCGTCGGTGTAGAGGATAAAGGGCTGGCTATAATCAGGGTACACCAGGATTTCATCCCCCGTGAGGGCCATCTTCAGCTGGCGGAAGGACTCTTCTTCCAACTTCTCCCATCTGAAGGGCGGCTTCTGGTTCTTGGCCTTCCTGGACTGGCCTATCAGGAGGTCCTGCATAGGAGCTGCCTTTTTGGTGAAACCGGGAATGAACCTTCGGTAGTAGCCTACCAACCCGAGGAACTGCCTCACTTCCTTTACGCTGGAGGGGCTTGGCCATTCCTTAATTGCGGTGATCTTATCAGGGTCGGGAGCCACTCCGTCAGCACTCACCACGTGTCCCAGGTACTGCACCTTTGGCTTCAGGAGGTGACACTTGGAAGGTTTCACCTTTAGGCCGTAACTTGCCAGAGCTTCAAACACTTCCGCCAGGTGCTTCAGGTGGTCCTCGTAGGTCTTGGAGTAGACGATGACATCGTCCAGGTATAACAGGACCGTCTCAAAGTTCCGGTGTCCCAGACAGCACTCCATCAGTCGCTGGAAGGTTCCTGGTGCGTTGCAGAGTCCAAACGGCATGCAGGTAAACTCGCTAAGTCCCATCGGGGTGGTGAATGCGGTCTTCTCCCGATCCGCCTCTGCTACAGGAACCTGCCAGTACCCGCTAGTGAGATCCAAGGTGGAGAAGAAGTTAGCAGATTTTAAAGCAGCCAAAGACTCCTCTATTCTTGGTAAGGGGTACGCATCTTTGTGTGTGATACGGTTAATTTTCCGGTAATCTACACACATTCTCATGGTGTTGTCTTTCTTTTTGACCAAGACTAGTGGAGCTGCCCAGGGGCTACAGCTATCCCTGATTACCCCAGCCTCCTTCATGTCTCTAAGCATCCCCTTGGCGTGTTGGTAGTGTGCAGGGGGTACGGGCCGATACCTCTCTTTTATGGGAGGATGGTCTCCCGTGGGGATGTGGTGTTCTACCCCCTTGACTCGCCCGAAGTCTAACGGGTGTTTACTAAACACTCTCTCGTACTCTTGAACCACCCGGTAGACTCCCTGTTTCTGGTGGGAGGGAGTGGAGTCAGTACCCAAATGTAGTTGCTGACACCAATCCTCCATTATTTTCTCAGAGCCGTTACCTTCCTCCGGATGAGATGGAGGCAAGGGTTCCACAGACTGTATAGAGTTTTGGTTGATAGTATATAATTTGGCTAGCGTAGCATACCGGGGCAGGTATACTTCCCTTTTCCCAATATTTATTATGCGAACGGGTACCCTCCCATGGCGTACATCAACTACCCCCCGGGCTGTCAAAATGGTGGGCCTACTGTCTGAGTAGACTGGCTCTACCATGGCCTGGTAATCTCTACCTCTCAGACCAATAGCTGCCCGGCACCAAATCATCATTTCACTTTTCGGGGGTATGGCAATAGGGAAAGGGTCACACATTCTTACGCTACCAATCTCACCGCCGGAGAGTTCCACTTGTTGCCGTCGCATCAGTGCCCGGATCTCTTTCTGGAGCACTCGCTGCTGGCCGGAGCTGGCGTTCTTGGCAACCTGCTGTAAAATGAAAATCACCTCTGCAAGACAATTTTCAATCACATTAGTTCCTAGAGTTATCTTTGGGTGACTCTCGCGCTTGTCAATGTCCACAATGATCAGTCCCTGTGCTGCCAGTTCGACTCTAACGATTTTAATGGTCATCTCTTTAAATCCGATCTGCGACACGGGTTGACCATTGCTGGCAATGATACTCAAGTCGTCGTCAGGGTAGCGGGTTATATCCGAGTCATTCCAGTACTGCTTGAAGAGCATGTACGGGATGGTGGTGACCTGTGACCCGGTGTCCAGTAGGGCACTCATAGGAATGCCATCCAGTACCACAGGCAAGACTGGACGTCCTCCCACATATTTGTCGCGCCAGCTCGATGGGCCTGGTGATCTTTTTCCTGGGGGTTGGCCCTCTACCCCAGGTTGTGCCAGTTTAAAGGACAGTACCTTGCCATATGTCCGGGTTGATTGCAGCGGCGGCAGATGGGTTGTCCGTCCTCGTTGTATCGGTCGCTGGGTCTTCCTCTGGCCGGTGGGGTCCTCCTTGGTCGACGCCACGGGATGTCCTCCGGTCCGGATGCCAGCTGGATCTTCCCTGGAGTGGAAACCTGTAAAGACTGCACAGTTCGGGTTAGCGCAGCAACGCTTTTAGCTAGCTCTTGGACCTGATGGTGCAGGTCTGGAGCCGGGTCATTGTTCAAAGCCTGCGCATCAGCCCCCACAGGCCCTGCCGACAAGGGCGCCGCCTCCTGGTGGTAAGTGATAGCTGGGCGCCTGTGGGTCACAACGCCACCCGGTGCCGGTTCTCGGAGCACCCGGATGGCTCTGTCCTTGAACTGTGCAAAGTCCAGATGAGGATCCTGTAAGGCTATGGCCCGCAACTGGGTTCGGTGGACATTGCAATATAGTCCCTCTATAAATTGTTCGGTCAACAGCCTGTCCTCGTTTCCCACGCTGTCGCGGTCGGTCTGCTTAATGGCTCTCAGGGCCTCTTGTAGGTTTAGTGCATAGTCCCTTATACTCTCATGTGCTCGCTGCTTGCACCCATAGAATTTAAGCTTAATCTCGGCTGAGGTGCGGGTATCAAAGGTGTCCCTCAGCCAGGTTAGTATCCCCGCGACAGTCCTCCTCCCAGGTGGCCAGGACTTTACCTCCCTTTGGGCTGCCCCGGTTAGTTGGGCCACCAGGATGCTCACTTTTTGCTCTTCTGTGAGGGGGTACACCTGGAAGAGGCTATCCAGCTTTTCTCTAAAGTCATTCAGGGTATGTGACTCCCCTGAGTATTGGGGTAGCCAGGCTGCTCCCGGGATATAGGGCATGGTAAAAGGCATGACTGCAGCAGCGCTGGCGCTGGCGGGGGTTGAGGCAGTGAAGCTCTCCTCCGTATCCGACATCTTCCTCCCCCCTAGTGGACCGTGGCCTACCTTGCGATGATCCTCTTCCGTAGGCCGCGGCTCCGCAGTGGATCGTCAGGGTTGAGGACCTTCCGTCGCGCTCCTGTGACGTCAGCGTCTGCTGGGCTCCTTCCAGGACCTTACGCGACGTCTGGACGTGAGGCGGGGCTTCAGTTCTCGCGCGCTTTCGGAGTCCATGCCCCTCTTCTTCCCGCGCGGCGTCTTCAAGATGGCGTCCAACGGCGGGAAAACTCCACGGAAGGCGGGAAGAAGGCTGAAAATGGCGCCGGATGGCGGGAATCTTCACCGATGGCGGGAAGAAGGCTGAAGATGGCGCCGGATGGCGGGAATCTTCGCCACAGGTAAGTTTAAAAGTCTCTTTTTTCAGGCACGCAGTACCCGGTGGTTGCGGGCACGGTATCCTGCCGACTACGCCAAAAGCTGACGCGCCCCTGGGCCTGAGTCGCGCAGCGTTGCGCACGCGGAAGCCTACCCGGAGCCGGATCGGATAGGGGTAGTAGTCTCGTGGCGATGACCCGGTCCGTGCCCAGGGAGTCAGACTAAGTGGCGGTATATTAGCAGTAGATGTAGGACGACTACGCCACCCGTTGAATGCAGCTATGGAGCTGCCGCTGCAGGGCAGACCGCTGAGGCCGGTGGAAGGATGGTGCAGCGTGGATGGTATAACCCCCAACGGGAGGGGTATGGCCTCAGGGCAGCCGACGTGGATGATGGGGGTAGCAGGAACCACTCAGAGACGATGCGGTGTAGTTCAGGGTCTTTACTGGTGACAAAGATAGACCCTCCCGGAGTACTGGCTAACGGTCGGGGCCTGGTCAGTCCTTGAGCAGATGGGATCCCCCTTGGCCAGGCGGAGTTGTAGGCCTCCCCAACTAATTGTACTCTTCTGGCTTCCTTGCTAGAGGCGGGTAAAGGTAGCCCACGTCCCTGAGTGTACCGTGTGGTGCTCACCCGTATGGCCGGTGACTCGGGACCTTCTAGTGGCTTCCGCTCCACGACGGCGGTGCTGGTCCCACGCGTGTGACCGTGCCTTCGGGTTTCTTGGCCAGAGGACCTGAAATCCCCTGCCGGTCGGTTTCTGCTGCTGGGTCTGGGTTAATCCCCACAGCCTCGGACTCTGGGTCCGGTGGTAACTCTTCAATCAGGGCGAGCTCTTCAGCTGCCAGCCCCTGATTCCTTTTAGCACTGCTCCCACTGAGCTCCTGATCTTTCTTTCCTAAGCTGCTCCTCTTCTTCTCTCTACTCTACTTACTAACCCTGCCTCAGCCCCAGCTTTATATAGGGGAAGTTCTTCCCCTCCCAGGACTGGGCAGGAGGTGTGGCATGCATAGGATTCCTGACCAAGAGACCTCCCACCTGCTCTCAGACATAACATTGCTATTACTGTGGAGACCAGACCCCTGGGGTGCCACATTAGTACAAGTCATCAGTCTAAGTAACCACATAACAGTGTCAGCCCTAGTTCTTACATAACAATCATGCCATGACATGCCATTATAGGTCTCCATAACAATGCCAGTCACTGTACATCCATATTATTACCAGTCATAGTTCTCCCATAATAGCGCTTATTTACTGGTGTGAGGTACTGCTCCTCTTGAGAATGCATCCATGTTAGTACCAATCACAGTTTCCTTATTGCAGCACAGGCCTCAGTAATCTAATACCTGTGCCATGCCCATTGCTTCCATAACATTGCTAGCACAATTCGTCATAACCAGGGTCGGACTGGGGTGTCTGGGGCCCACAGGGAGAACTGACTCTAGGGGCCCACCTACAGCCATATGCAAATATCTGTTATCCGCTATCCCTGTTATAGTGGAGCATTGACTGGTGGCTCCTGCACATCTACTGTGCACCACTATAACTGGGATGTACAATTACGGTAGTTTGCATTAAAGGGCTTCTTTGGTTAAAACAAGTTATCACCGATCCATGGGATCCACAGGATCGGTGATCACTTATTGATCGTTTGGGTCCGAACATTGGAAAACGCAGCTATCGGAAGAATGGGGAAGTTTCATCCCTGACAGGACACTTATCCCCATTTTAAAATGCAGCTTCCAAAAAAGAGCAGCGCTCACAGTCACTGAGGGAATGACTGGATGAGTGGTCGCATCTCACATGCCGCTCCAGTCTAATGGGGAGAAAAGCTCCACATTCTGCCGATTGTGTCCCAGCAGTCAGACCCCCACCAATCAATATCATCACTGATCCTGTGGAGAGGTGATTACTTGTTTTCACCAGAGAACCCCTGTAAGTGCATCTCTGCCGCTCTGGTCCAAGTATTTAATCTCTAAGGCTGCGGCCCCACTATCAGTATTCGGTCAGTATTTTTTCTCAGGAGTGGGAGCCAAAACCAGGTGAGGAACAATCAGATAAAAGGTATAATAGAAACAAGTCACCAATTCTGCATTTATCACCCACTCCTGGTTTTGGCAGCTACTCCTGAGAAAAAATACTGACTGAATACTGATGGTGGGGCTGTGGCCTAATGGAAAAAAATCTTTTCCTAGTTAATATCAGCAAGAACAAAATGACTGCCATACACAACACAGTCCACTATATCAACACCAATAATACCACATACAAAAGAGACAAATATCGCCACACCATGACTAGATCACATATTACCACCACATAGTGACCGAATAATACTACATACAAGGAACAAATACGGCCACACCATGACCAGACCACATATTACCACCCCAAAGTGACCAAATACTACAATACTGATCATGAATACAAACCACAATACTAACAACACTGTTATTACCACCAGTGACATTATACACAGGAGCTCTGTATATAGTGTCTGTGTACAGGTAATACAGGGATCACCAGTGACATTATACACAGGAGCTCTGTATATAGTGTCAGTGTACAGGTAATACAGGGATCACCAGTGACATTATACACAGGAGCTCTGTATATAGTGTACAGTGTACAGGTAATACAGTGACCACCAGTGACATTATACACTGGAGCTCAGTATATAGTGTCAGTGTACAGGTAATACAGGGTTCACCAGTGACATTATACACAGGAGCTCTGTATAGAGTGTCAGTGTACAGGTAATACAGTGATCACCAGTGACATTATACACTGGAGCTCTGTATTTAGTGTACAGGTATTACAGTGGTCACCAGTGACATTATACACAGGAGCTCTGTATATAGTGTACAGGTAATACAGTGGTCACCAGTGACATTATACACAGGAGCTCTGTACATAGTGTATAGTGCACAGGTAATACAGTGGTCACCAGTGACATTATACACAGGAGCTCTGTATATAGTGTACAGATAATACAGTGGTCACCAGTGACATTATACACAGGAGCTCTGTATATAGTGTACAGGTAATACAGTGGTCACCAGTGACATTATACACAGGAGCTCTGTATATATTGCACAGGTAATACAGTGGTCACCAGTGACATTATACACAGGAGCTCTGTATATAGTGTACAGATGATACAGTGGTCACCAGTGACATTATACACAGGAGCTCTGTATATAGTGTACAGGTAATACAGTGGTCACCAGTGACATTATACACAGGAGCTCTGTATATAGTGTATAGTGTACAGGTAATACAGGGATCACCAGTGACATTATACACAGGAGCTCTGTATATAGTGTCAGTGTACAGGTAATACAGTGATCACCAGTGACATTATACACTGGAGCTCTGTATATAGTGCACAGGTAATACAGTGGTCACAAGTGACATTATACACAGAAGCTCTGTATATAGTGTATACATAATATAGTGATCACCAGTGACATACACAGGAGTTCTGTATATACTATATACACACGTGGTCAGAATTGTTGGTACCCCTCGTTTAATGAAAGAAAAACCCACAATGGTCACAGAAATAACTTGAATCTGACAAAAGTAATAATAAATTAAAAATCTATGAAAATGAACAAATGAAAGTCAGACATTGCTTTTCTGCTTCCACTGAATTTAAAAAAAAAATTAAACTCATGAAATCGGCCTGGACAGAAATGATGGTACCCCTGAAAATAATGTGACAAAAGGGACATGTTAAATAAAGTTGTGTCCACTAATTAGCATCACAGGTGTCTACAATCTTGTAATCAGTCAGTGGGCCTGTATATAGGGCTACAGATACTCACTGTGCTATATATAGGGCTGCAGATACTCACTGTGCCTGTATATAGGGCTACAGATACTCACTGTGCCTGTATATAGGGTTACAGATACTCACTGTGCTGTATATAGGGCTGCAGATACTCACTGTGCTATATATAGGGCTACAGATACTCACTGTGCCTGTATATAGGGTTACAGATACTCACTGTGCCTGTATATAGAGTTACAGATACTCACTGTGCCTGTATATAGGGTTACAGATATTCACTGTGCCTGTATATAGGGTTACAGATACTCACTGTGCTGTATATAGAGCTACAGATACTCACTGTGCTGTTTGGTGACATGGTGTGTACCACACTCAACATGGACCAGAAGAAGCAAAGGAAAGAGCTGTCTCAGGAGATTAGAAAGAAAATGATAGAAAAGCATGTTAAAAGGTAAAGGTTATAAGACCATCTCCAAGCAGCTTGATGTTTCTGTGACTACAGGTGCACATATTATTCAGAAATTTAAGATCCATGGGACTGTAGCCAACCTCCCTGGACGTGGGTGCAGGAGGAAAATTGATGACAAATCAAAGAGACGGATAATATGAATGGTAACAAAAGAGCCCAGAATAACTTCTAAAGAGATTAAAGGTGAACTTCAAGCTCAAGGAACATCAGTGTCAGATCGTACTATCCACCGTTGTTTGATCCAAAGTGAACTTCATGTAAGACGACCAAGGAGAACACCATTGTTGAAAAAAAAATAGTAAAAAAGCCAGACTGGAATTTGCCAAACTACATGTTGACAAGCCACAAAGCTTCTGGGAGAATGTACTATGGACAGATGAGACAAAAATTGAAGTTTTTGGCAAGGCACATCAGCTCTATGTTCACAGATGGAAAAATGAAGCATATCAAGAAAAGAACACTGTCCCTACTGTGAAACATGGTGGAGGCTCTGTTATGTTCTGGGGCTGCTTTGCTGCACCTGGCACAGGGTGTCTTGAATCTGTGCAGGGTACAATGAAATCTCAAGACTATCAAGGGATTCTAGAGAGAAATGTGCTGCCCAGTGTCAGAAAGCTTGGTCTCAGTCGCAGGTCTAGCAACAGGATAATGACCCAAAACACACAGCTAAAAACACCCAAGAATGGCTAAGAGGAAAACATTGGACTATTCTGAAGTGGCTTCTATTAGCCCTGACCTAAATCCTATGGAGCATCTTTGGAAAGAGCTGAAACATTCTGGAAAAGGCAACCTTCAAACACGAGACAACTGGTGCAGTTTGCTCATGAGGAGTCGGCCAAAATACCTGTCGAGAGGCGCAGAAGTCTCATTGACAGTTACAGGAATCGTTTGATTGCAGTGATTGCCTCAAAAGGTTCAACAAAATATTAAGTTAAGAAGAAGAACCATCATTTCTGTCCAGGCCGATTTCATGAGGTTAATTTTTTTTTAAATTCTGTGGAAGCAGAAAATCAATGTCTGACCTTCATCTCTTCATTTTCAAAAATTAGTAATTTATCAGATTGAAGTTATTTCTGTGACCATTGTGGGTTTTTCTTTCATTAAACGAGGAGTACCAACAATTTTGACCACGTGTGTAGTGTAAGTGTACATGTAATACACTGACTCACCAGTGATGTCTCTAGGTGAAGTCCTTCATCTTCGCTTTTCTTCTTCATCTGGCACAGACAGCCATCACTTCTTCCAGCCAGGAATCATCTCTGCAGAAAATAACACACAGTTATTAATAACTGATCTCTTCTAGAGAATATTCCCACTTTCCCCCCCCGACCTCTACACTACACCAGTTGAAGAAAAAAAGCAACATAGTGCCGTCCTGCACAGTAACAGGACCTCTCTTTTGTCCCATCCCATGGAAAACAATTTCCTAAAAAGTAAATTATATTACAGAAGTAATAATGTAATAATAATTGGAATCTAAAGTAATAATGTTCCCCACTGGTCACCATAAACTAATAAAGTATGTTCCTCAATCTGGCTCCCAAACAGTAATTAAGTCCCTTGTCTAGCCAGGCACCCCCATATGTCCCTTCTGGCCACCATTTGTCTAGTGTGACCCCTCCATATATTTATCCTAGCACATGTGTATCGAGCCTGCCCCCTCCCATATACCCATCCTAGCCCCCCCATGTGCCAGTCTGCCCCCCCACATATCCATCCTTGCCTCCATGTTTCCAGCCTGCGCCCCCATATGTCCCCCCCATATATCCTCCATGTGTCCAGCCTGCCCTCTACATATTCATCCTGGCCTCCATGTGTCCAGCCTCTCCCCTCATATATCCATACTGCCCTTACCCCCTGCATATATCCATCCTGACACCCCCCATATATCCAGCGTGCCCCTCCATATATTTATGCTAGCCCATGTGTATCGAGCCCGCCCCCCCCACATATTCATCCTAGCCCCCCCCATATATCCATCCTGGCCTCCATGTGTTCAGCCTGCCCCCCCCCATATATCCATCCTGGCCTCCATAAGTCCAGCTTGCCCCCCCCCCATATATCTATCCTGGCCTCCATATATCCATCTTGCCCCCCATATATCCATCCTGCCCCCCCCATATATCCATCCTGCCCCCCATATATCCATCCTGGCCTCCATGTGTCCAGCCTGCCCCCCATATACCCATCCTGCCCACCCCCCTTTGCCTGGGTCCACCTTGGCTCCCCCTTGTGTGTCCTGCCAGGGCTCCCCCTTGTGTGTCCAGCCAGGGCTCCCCTCCCTTGCGTGTCCAGCCAAGGCTCCCCCCTTGCGTGTCCAGCCAGGGCCCCCCCCCTTGCGTGTCCAGCCAGGGTTCCCCCCTCGTGTGTCCAGCTTGGCCCCCCCTCGTGTGTCCAGCTGGGCCCCCCCTCGTGTGTCCGTCCAGCTGGGCCCCCCCTCGTGTGTCCGTCCAGCTGGGCCCCCCCTCGTGTGTCCGTCCAGCTGGGCCCCCCCTCGTGTGTCCATCCAGCTGGGCCCCCCCTCGTGTGTCCGTCCAGCTGGGCCCCCCCTCGTGTGTCCGTCCAGCTGGGCCCCCCCTCGTGTGTCCGTCCAGCTGGGCCCCCCTTGTGTGTCCATCCAGCTGGGCCCCCCTTGTGTGTCCATCCAGCTGGGCCCCCCTTGTGTGTCTGTCCAGCTGGGCCCCCCCTTGTGTGTCTGTCCAGCTGGGCCCCCCCTTGTGTGTCTGTCCAGCTGGGCCCCCCCTTGTGTGTCTGTCCAGCTGGGCCCCCCCTTGTGTGTCTGTCCAGCTGGGCCCCCCCCCTTGTGTGTCTGTCCAGCTTGGCCCCCCCTTGTGTGTCTGTCCAGCTGGGCCCCCCCCTTGTGTGTCTGTCCAACTTGGCCCCCCCTTGTGTGTCTGTCCAGCTGGGCCCCCCCTTGTGTGTCTGTCCAGCTGGGCCCCCCCCTTGTGGGTCTGTCCAGCTAGGCCCCCCCCTTGTGGGTCTGTCCAGCTGGGCCCCCCCTTGTGTGTCTGTCCAGCTGGGCCCCCCCCTTGTGGGTCTGTCCAGCTGGGCCCCCCCTTGTGTGTCCTGCTGGCCCCCGCCTTGTGTGTCCAGACCATTACACACACACACACACACCTCTTACCTTCCTGCGATCCCGTGCGGTGTCCTCCTTCTCCTGAGTTGCGCGCCTCCTTCACAGCAGGCGCATGACGATGACGTCATACGCCGGCCGGCGAAGGGAGACACGCAGCTTCAGCTGCTTCACTGGGACGTGCGCCGCGGTGGTTCAGGGAATGAATGCTGCGTGCGCGCGTCCCTGCATACACTGTGCCTGCGCTTTTAAAGGGCCCGTTCCCCTTAAAACCGCAGGATTTTTTTTTGTTCTCTTCTCCCCCCTCTACTCTGCAGCAGGGGCGGGGCCCACCGGGAAATTTCCCGGTATCCCGCCAGCCCAGACCGACCCTGGTCATAACAATGTAATCACAGTGCCCAGGGCCGGCTCCAGGTTTTTCTGGGCCCCGGGCGAAAGAGTCTCTGTGGCCCCTTTAACACATACCACGATTCATGATGCAGAGATACCGCAGAGAAATATATATATAGTACAAGGCCAAATATTTCACTTCTTACATTACATGAGTGATATCTATTGTAAATTCCACAATAGCTAAGAAAACGGCGAATCCTCGCAGCGCACAGTGCAGACCGGACAGTATAGTCCTCCATACAGTATTATGGGCATCACATAGGCCCCCATACAGTATTATGGGCCCCATATAACGCTCCATACAGAATACTGGTCCCCATATATTGCTCCATACAGAATAATGGACCCTATATAATGCTCCATGCAGGATACTGGCCCCCATATAACGCTCCATACGGGATACTGGTCCCCTTATAACGCTCCATACAGGATACTGGCCCCCATATATTGCTCCATACAGAATACTGGCCCCCATATATTGCTCCATACAGAATAATGGACCCTATATAACGCTCCATACAGGATACTGGCCCCCATATAACGCTCCATACAGGATACTGGCCCCCTTATAATGCTCCATACAGGATACTGGCCCCCTTATAATGCTCCATACAGGATACTTGGCCCCCATATAACTCTACATACAGAATACTGGCCCCAATATAACGCTCCATACACAATACTGGCCCCCATATAATGCTCCATGCAGGCTGTGCCCCCACATAATGCCCCATGCAGGCTGTGCCCCCACATAAAGCCCCATGCAGGCTGTGCCCCCACATAATGCCCCATGCAGGCTGTGCCCCCACAAAAAGCCCCATGCAGGCTGTGCCCCCTACATAAAGCCCCATGCAGGCTGTGCCCCCCACATAATGCCCCATGCAGGCTGTGCTCCTCACATAATGCCCCATGCAGGCTGTTCCCCCCATATAATGCCCCATGCAGGCTGTTCCCCACCACACACACATAATGCCCCATGCAGGATGTCTCCCCCCCATATAATGCCCCATGCAGGATGTACCCCACCCATATAATGCCCCATGCAGGATGTCCCCCACCCATATAATGCCCCATGCAGGATGTCCCCCCCCCATATAATGCCCCATGCAGCATGTCACCCCCTCCCCCCATATAATGCCACATGCCTCCATACATTAAAAAAAAATCTAATACCTCACTTCTCCTCACCTGCTGCCGCTGCTCTGGACTCCTCAGCGTCATGCTTCCCGCTCTGCGCTGTAACTGCTCAGGAGAGGGCGCGGTGGAAAGACGTCAAATTTGTGTACTAGGGTCGGGTTATTTTTGCATATAGCTGAGCAGTGGCCCCAAGAATCAATGTTAATGGTGAGCCTTTGCCAACCCAGTCCGACACTGCCAGGCACAATGCTTCTATGATACTGCTAGCCAAAGTTACTCCATAACACTTCCAGTTTTAGTGTTTTAATATACTGCCTTGCTTGGTTTGCCCATAACAATTTCAGCCTTAGCAACAGTGCCATCCCTGTTCCCCTATAAAAGTGCCTTAGTGAGCCATACAATATTAATTTGAGACTCTCCCTTTCGCCTGAATGTACCCAGCTACTACTCTCCCTCTTTCCATCATCTCTGATAACTTCTGGTCTTTCGCTAATTTATAAATGAGACGACCGTGAGCGGCGTTCTCCAGCGGATAATTACCCCTGACTGGCTGCGCTTCCCTTCCCTCAATCACACGTGTAAATATTTACATTCAGTAGAATAACTCTCCGTTTTCTCACTTCTCTCTTAGTGGCCAACACCTGCACACATACTTAAATGATCGCCTGGACCAACTGCGGGCGTCACGGCCCCGAGACTTTCTGACTGGTGATTTGCATGTCTGGCCAGATTTTCACGGAAATCGATCTCCCCTTGCTGATCTCACCCTCAAAGGGATGGTAAATAATAAGAGATATATTATCTATCGGTACTCCAGATGGGTCAATTATACAAAATGCCAATTAATTAAATTAACCTATGTTTTAGTTGCATAATTGGTGATTTGCTAATAAATCACCAGTTCGCTCTGTTAAGTCATTATTTTTTCATGGAAGCGAAACCTCCAGCTTGGAAAACCATCCCATATCTCTGCTTCCTAAATAATGATTTTGTAACTTACCTATAAGTCATTTTTTTTACTTGCTGTAATGAAAATCAGCTCACAATGCACAGACCTCTTGGTGAGATTGTGTTTATATACATCAACCAATCTGAACAAGCAGAGCTGCAGTTTAAAGTACAGTGGAAAGACAGAGCAGGTAGCCTCTGATTAGGCAGGAGGTGGATTTCAGATGACCACAGACTCCCAATAGATAATGCACTGCTCATTATTGTATTCCAATAGAGCAGATGGCAGTGAAGATATTAAATTGCAGATTAACTTGACTTTAGTCAAACGCTACAGAATCCTGTTTACACCAAAACGTTATTTTATTTTTTTCTCAGGTTGTCGGGTTGACTCTGTCCAAGGGCCTGGATGATCTGGCTTTACTGTACTTGGCCACAGTGCAGAGCATTGCGGTGAGATGCAAAGGGTTTTCCTTCCATTTAATCAGATGGAATATTGATCGAGCATTTATGAAAACTGATACAATGTATAATGTTCCTCCTAATGGGCTATAGGCATGAATCACCTGACTGCAGATCTGAAATTATGGCAGCGAGTGGACTATAGGGGGATGTATTTCTATGTTGTTATTATTTGCATGTAGCAAGATGGAAATTGTGACACACATGCTAAATTTCTATTTGGCAATCACAAGACTAATTTAATAGTGTAGTCAGGGATGTAGCTATAGCGTCTGCAGAAGGGGTAATTGTACCCAATGGCCACTGTACCAGGTAGAAAGGCAGCAATGTTATAAAAAGCACCTGAAGGTGGGTCCTAGGAGCTTAACATGTACCTGTCATTTTATCTGACTGCTCCTTACTCTCACTCCTATTGCTCTACACATCCCACTCACTCCTCTTACTCCCCTCATGCCCCTCTCTCCTCTTACTCCACACACTCCCCTCTCTCCTCTTACTCCACACACTCCCCTCTCTCCTCTTACTCCCCTCATGCCCCTCTCTCCTCTTACTTCACACACTCCCCTCTCTCCTCTTACTCCACACACTCCCCTCTCTCCTCTTACTCCACACACTCCCCTCTCTCCTCTTACTCCCCTCATGCCCCTCTCTCCTCTTACTCCACACACTCCCCTCTCTCCTCTTACTCCACACACTCCCCCTCTCTCCTCTTACTCCCCGCACTCCCCCTCTCTCCTCTTACTCCCCGCGCTCCCCCTCTCTCCTCTTACTCCCCTCATGCCCCTCTCTCCTCTTACTCCATGCACTCCCCGCACTCCTCTTACTCCAGGCACTCCCCTCTCTCCCCTCACTCCACGCACTCCCCTCACTCCTCTTACTCCAGGCACTCCCTTCTCTCCTCTTACTCCATGCACTCCCCTCACTCCTCTTACTCCAGGCAATCCCCTCTCTCTCCTCACTCCACGCACTCCCCGCTCACTCCTCACTCCCCTCTCTCCTCTTACTCCACACACTCTCCTCTTACTCCACACACTCTCCTCTTACTCCGCACACTCTCCTCTCACTCCGCACACTCTCCTCTCTCCTCTCACTCCACACACTCTCCTCTCACTCCACACACTCTCCTCTCACTCCACACACTCTCCTCTCACTCCACACACTCTCCTCTTACTCCACACACTCTCCTCTCACTCCACACACTCTCCTCTCTCCTCTCACTCCACACACTCTCCTCTCACTCCACACACTCTCCTCTCACTCCACACACTCTCCTCTCACTCCACACTCCCCTTACTCCTCTTACTCCACACACTCCCCTCACTCCTCTTACTCCACGCACTCCCCTCACTCCTCTTACTCCACACACTCCCCTCACTCCTCTTACTCCACACACTCCCCACACTCCTCTTACTCCACACACTCCCCACAATCCTCTTACTCCACACACTCCCCACAATCCTCTTACTCCACACACTCCCCACACTCATCTTACTCCACCCACTCCCCACACTTATCTTACTCCACACATTCCCCACACTCCTCTTACTCCACACACTCCCCTCTCTCCTCTTACTCCACACACTCCCCTCACTCCTCTTACTCCACACACTCCCCACACTCCTCTTACTCCACACATTCCCCACACTTCTCTTACTCCACACACTCCTCTTACTCCACACACTGTTCTCCTCTTACTCTCAATACTCCTTCACTCCTCTTACTCCACATATGTCCCTAGCTCCACTTACTCCACACACTCCCCTCCTCTTTTTACACGCACTTAACTCAATTATCTTACTTCAAACACTCTTCTCCTCTTACTCCACACACTCCCCTCACATATCACACTCCATTCCCTACCTTGACTCCTCTTACTGCACACACTCCACTGACTCCTCTTACTTGACACACTCCCCTCGTCTTACTCCACACACTTTCACTCCTCTTTATTCCATACACTCTTCTCCTCCTACTGCCCACAATCCCCTCAATCATCTTACACCACTCCCTACCCTCACTCCTCCTACTCACTTCAATCCATTCTCAGTTAACTTTTTTCTTTTTGTTTGTAGTTGGGAACTAGACACATTTTGGATACAATGAAATCTTCAGGCCACAATATCAGCAGTTTGTTTCTATGTGGGGGGCTCAGTAAGAACCCCCTGTTTGTGCAGATGCATGCTGACATTACTGGTAAGTCAATGCACTTAAAAAATTTGCAAAGCACAGGACCAAAGAAAAAAGTTAACTTTTCTTTTCCCTCGTATGACTCAATCAGGCAAAGTTAGTTAACAACCAGCATTGTTCCTATATTAGTTCCCATTGGGTTGCCATCACACTCTGGGCTGGCGTCAGCACCCGGGCAAGTGCCAGGGCCCTGGACAAATGGAGGGGCCCACTCGACAGCACACTATAGAACCCGTGAGTTGAAAGTGCCCGATGCCAGCACTGCCCCCCACCCCCGCATCATTGTTTCAACTACTCACATCTCCCTGTTCCCCGCAGCTCCGGTCTCTTCATTGTCTTCTGACTCTCTGTGACGTCTAAGCTCAGAGGGCACAATGATGTCACTACAGCGCACCCTCTGTGCCGAACAGTGCAGAGAGCCAGAAGACGCTTAGGTGACTGGAGCTGCGGGGAACGGGGAGAGGTAAGTCTTTGTTTATATATTCTTTTTATATGGAAAATTATATGGAGCCCATTATACTGTATGGAGCACTGTATGAGGCCCATTATACTGTATGGAGCACTGTATGAGGCCCATTATACTGTATGGAGCACTATATGGGGCCCATTATACTGTATCGAGCATTATATGGGGCCTATTAATTATACTGTATCAAGCATTATATGGGGCCTATTATACTGTATGGAGTACTGTATGGGGCCCATTATACTCTATGAAGCATTATATGGGGCCCATTATACTCTGGAGCATTATATGGGGCCTATTATTCTGTATGGAGCACTATATGGGGCCCAGTATACTGTATGGAGCACTATATGGGGCCCATTATACTGTATGGAGCACTATATGGGGCCTATTATACTGTATGGAGCACTATGTGGAGCCCATTATACTGTATGGAGCAATGTATGGGGCTCATTATTCTGTATGGAGAACTATGTGGAGCCCATTATACTGTATGGAGCAATGTATGGGGCTCATTATTCTGTATGGAGCAATATATTTGGCCCATTATACTCTATGGAGCAGCATATGGGGCCCATTGTACTATATTGAAGATTATGTGGTGCCCATATTACTGTATGGAGGACTATGTGGTGCCTATAATACTGTATGGATGACTATGTGGTGCCTATAATACTGTATGGAGGACTATGTTGTGCCCATAATACTGTATGTAGGACTATGTGGTGCCCATAATACTGTATGGAGGACTATGTGGTGCCCATAATACTGTATGTAGGACTATGTGGTGCCCATAATACTGTATGGAGGACTATGTGGTGCCCATAATACTGTATGTAGGACTATGTGGTGCCCATAATACTGTATGGAGGACTATGTGGTGCCCATAATACTGTATGGAGGACTATGTGGGGCCCATTATACTGTATGGAGGGCTATGTGGGGCCCATTATTCTGTATGGAGGACTATGTGTGGCCCATTATTCTGTATAGAGGACTATGTGGTGCCCATAATACTGTATGGAGGACTATGTGGTGCCTATAATACCATAATACTGTATGGATGACTATGTGGTGCCTATAATACTGTATGGAGGACTATGTGGTGCCCATAATACTGTATGTAGGACTATGTGGTGCCCATAATACTGTATGGAGGACTATGTGGTGCCCATAATACTGTATGGAGGACTGTGTGGTGCCCATAATACTGTATGGAGGACTATGTGGTGCCCATAATACTGTATGGAGGACTATGTGGTGCCCATAATAGTGTATTTAGGGCTATGTGGTGCCCATAATACTGTATGTAGGACTATGTGGTGCCCATAATACTGTATGGAGGACTATGTGGGGCCCATTATACTGTATGGAGGGCTATGTGGGGCCCATTATTCTGTATGGAGGACTATGTGTGGCCCATTATTCTGTATAGAGGACTATGTGGGGCCATTATGCTGTATGGAGGACTATGTGGGGCCATTATTCTGTATGGAGGACTATGTGGAGCCCATAATACTGTATGGAGGACTATGTGGTGCCCATAATACTGTATGGAGGACTTTGTGGTGCCCATAATACCATAATACTGTATGAATGACTATGTGGTGCCTATAATACTGTATGGAGGACTACGTGGTGCCCATAATACTGTATGGAGGACTATGTGGTGCCCATAATACTGTATGGAGGACTTTGTGGTGCCCATAATACCATAATACTGTATGGATGACTATGTGGTGCCCATAATACTGTATGGAGGACTATGTGGTGCCCATAATACTGTATGGAGGACTATGTGGTGCCCATAATACTGTATGTAGGACTATGTGTTGCCCATAATACTGTATGGATGACTATGTGGTGCCTATAATACTGTATGAGGACTATGTGGTGCCTATAATACTGTATGTAGGACTATGTGGTGCCCATAATATTGTATGGAGGACTATGTGGTGCCCATAATACTGTATGGAGGACTATGTGGTGCCCATAATACTGTATGGAGGACTATGTGGTGCCCATAATACTGTATGGAGGACTATGTGGTGCCCATAATAGTGTATGTAGGGCTATATGGTGCCCATAATACTGTATGGAGGACTATGTGGTGCCCATAACACTGTATGGAGGACTATGTGGTGCCCATAATACTGTATGGAGCACTATGTGGTGCCCATAATACTGTATGGAGGACTTTGTGGTGCCCATAATACCATAATACTCTATGGATGACTATGTGGTGCCTATAATACTGTATGGAGGACTATGTGGTGCCCATAATACAGTATGGAGGACTATGTGGTGCCCATAATACTGTATGTAGGACTATGTGGTGCCCATAATACTGTATGGATGACTATGTGGTGCCTATAATACTGTATGGAGGACTATGTGTTGCCTATAATACTGTATGGAGGACTATGTTGTGCCCATAATACTGTATGGAGGACTATGTGGTGCCCATAATACTGTATGGAGGACTATGTGGTGCCCATAATAGTGTATGTAGGGCTATGTGGTGCCCATAATACTGTATGTAGGACTATGTGGTGCCCATAATACTGTATGGAGGACTATGTGGGGCCCATTATTCTGTATGGAAGACTATGTGGGGCCATTATTATGTATGGAGGACTATGTGGAGCCCATAATACTTTATGGAGCACTATGTGGTGCCCATAATACTGTATGGAGGACTATGTTGTGCCCATAATACTGTATGGAGGACTATGTGGTGCCCATAATACTGTACGGAGCACTATGTGGTGCCCATAATACTGTATGGAGGACTATGTGGTGCCCATAATACTGTATGGAGGACTATGTGGTGCCCATAATACTGTATGGAGCACTATGTGGTGCCCATAATACTGTATGGAGGACTATGTGGTGCCCATAATACTGTATGAAGGACTATGTGGTGCCCATAGTACTGTATGGAGGACTATGTTGTGCCCATAATACTGTATGGAGGACTATGTAGTGCCCATAATACTGTATGGAGGACTATGTGATGCCCATATTATTATGTGGAGCACTATGTGGTGCCCATAATACTGTATGGAGGACTATGTAGTGCCCATAATACTGTATGGAGGACTTTGTGATGCCCATAATATTGTATGGAGCACTATGTGTTGCTCATAATACTGTATTGAGGACTATGTGGTGCCCATAATACTGTATGGAGGACTTAGCGGTGCCCATAATACTGTATGGAGGACTATGTTGTGCCCATAATACTGTATAGAGGACTATGTTGTGCCCATAATACTCTATGGAGGACTATGTGGTGCCCATTATACTGTATGGAGGACTATGTGGTGCCCATAATATTGTATGGAGGACTAAGTGTTGCCCATAATACTGTATGGAGGACTATGTTGTGCCCATAATACTGTATGGAGGACTATGTTGTGCCCATAATACTGTATGGAGGACTATGTGGTGCCCATAATACTGTATGGAGGACTATGTGGTGCCCATAATACTGTATGGAGGACTATGTGGTGCCCATAATACTGTATGGAGGACTATGTGGTGCCCATAATAATGTATGGAGGACTATGTTGTGCCCATAATACTGTATGGAGGACTATGTGGTGCCCATAATACTGTATGGAGGACTATGTGGTGCCAATAATAATGTATGGAGGACTATACTGTCCGGTCTGCACTGTGCGCTGTGAGGATTCTCTGGTTTCTGATATCTATTGTGGAATTTACAATAGATATCACTCATGTAATGTAAGAAGTAAGTGAAATCTTCGGCATTGTACTATATACGAGGGTCAGTCAATAAGTAATGCCTCCTATTTTTTTTCTCCTTTTAATTGGCAAGAAATTCAAATGCAATTACATAGGTTGAAAACCACAACATTAACGATTAATTTGTCACTTTTCAATATAATCTCCATCCATTTCCACAGTCTTGGTCCACCATTTAACAAGGGCATGTATTCCAGCATTGTAAAAAGCATTCTTGGGACCCACCGTGCACAAACTTTTCTGTATCCCAGTTGTCCAATAATTTTCATCACACTGCCTTTACTGAGGCAGATAATGCCACACAATTCATCTGCAGTCACCCGGCGGTCACCACCAATGATGTCATCGACTCGCTGAATGTTGCTTGGAGTCACTGCGGTTACTGGCCTGCCACTCTGCATTCTGTCAGCCAACGGTGATGGCCCTTCAGCTGTGTTACAGCGACGAACCCATCGTCTAACAGTACTGACATCCAGGGGTGGATTAAGAGTAGCAAGGGCCCCGGGCAGTTTAGAAGGGGCCCCCCACACACACACACACCTGATGTATCACATGTCACATGATCCCCTGTGATAGATCATGTGATAGTTCACGTGAAATTAATTTGGCACAATATTAACTATAATAATTTTTTTAGGCTGTGTGCCCACTATGCGTTTTTTAAGCGTTTCCGTAGCGGCAATTCCGCTGCAGAAACTCTTAAAAAACGCTTGGTAGAAGGTCTGCCATGTTCCCCAATGATAATCCGCATGTGCTGTGCACATGCTGCGGAAATTTCCGCTGCGGATTATCATTGTGGAAAAATCTGCAGCACTAACAATTATTTTGCGGAATCGCTGCGTTTTCGCCGCCATTGACTTGCATTGGAACGCATGGAATCCGCATCACTGCATCTGTACATGCAGAATCCATGCGTTTCAATGTGCGGATGGTACCCGGGTGTGGAGGACAGGAGACTCTCCTCCGGACCCGGGTACCATAGAACCTGTAAAAAAAGAATAAAATAAAAAATAAATATTATACTTACCTTCTGATGGCCCCCGGTGTCTTTATCCGATGCGTCCTGGCTTGCCAGCAGCTCGCGATGGTCTGAAAAGGACCTGCCGTGACATCATTTAGTCATGTGACGGGTCATGCGACCGCTGACGTCGGCAGGCCATCAGAAGGTAAGTATATATTTATTTTTTACCATTCTTTCGGTCACACTATATATGCCGGTTGCATGGATT
This sequence comes from Phyllobates terribilis, assembly GCF_046119375.1. Taxonomy (NCBI): domain Eukaryota; kingdom Metazoa; phylum Chordata; class Amphibia; order Anura; family Dendrobatidae; genus Phyllobates; species Phyllobates terribilis. The sequence goes on from NW_027362768.1 coordinate 172,460,954, forward strand.
TATATAACGTGACCAAGTTGTCAAGCACTTTCCAAGTGATGCTAAAATCGCTTGACAACCCGCATGCGGAAATGCAAGTGAAGAACGCTTCACATCCACATGTCCCTGGCAGGAAAAACACAAGTACAATCCGCATGTACAATCCGCATGTACAATCCGCATGTACAATCCGCATGTACAATCCGCATGCACAATCCACACGCACAATCCGCATGTACAATCCGCATGTACAATCCGCATGCGTTTTTTCTGCCAGGGAGATGCAGAAATGCTCAAAAAAAATTCGGTACATTTCTGTATCGTGGGCACATAGCCTTACATTAATTGTATGACTCAATATTCAGCACACGTAGCCATCTATACACAGCGGGAGGCTGCACGGTGCCATCTATACACAGCGGGAGGCTGCACGGTGCCATCTATACACAGCGGGAGGCCGCACGTAGCAATCTATACACAGCGGGAGGCCGCACGTAGCCATCTATACACAATGGGAGGCCGCACGTAGCCATCTATACACAGCGGGAGGCCGCACGGCGCCATCTATACACAGCAGGAGGCCGCACGGTGCCATCTATACACAGTGGGAGGCCGCACGGCGCCCCCCCCAGAGACAGCAGCAGGCCGCACGGCGCCATCTATACTCAGCAGGAGGCCGCACGTAGCCATCTATACACAGCAGGAGGGCGCACGTAGCCATCTATACACAGCAGGAGGCCGCACGGCGCCATCTATGCACAGCAGGGGGCCGCATGGCGCCATCTATACACAGCAGGGGGCCACATGGCACCATCTATACACAGCAGGGGGCCGCACAGCGCCATCTATACACAGCAGGGGGCCACACGGCGCCATCTATACACAGCAGAGGGCCGCACGGCGCCATCTATACACAGCAGGGGGCCGCACGGCGCCATCTATACACAGCAGGGGGCCGCATGGCGCCATCTATACACAGCAGGGGGGCGCACGGCGCCATCTATACACAGCAGGGGGCTGCACGGTGCCATCTATACACAGCAGGGGGCCGCATGGCGCCATCTATACACAGCAGGGGACTTCTCCGTTGCAGCAGTGCAGGCCGGGCGCGCACTGCGTGACGTCACAGCTAGGAGACACGGCCGCGCACAGGGCCGTGTCTCCTAGCAGTGACGTGGCCGGGCCAGCACAGGGAATTTAACTGCTGCAGTGCTGGCCCGGCCGATGAAGAAGTAGCGGCGGCCGCTGCTGTGGGAGCGGTCCGCGGCCCCCCCTCCCGCCACTGCTACCGGTATGAGGGCAATCCGGCATTAGACACCCCGCCGGGAGCCGCGGGCCCCCTGCAGGCTCGGGGCCCCGGGCGGTAGTCCGGATTGCCCTCATTATAATCCGCCTATGCTGACATCCACTGTTGCATCACTGTACACATTTTTCAGTCTCTCATGAATTCGAATGGACGTTTCACCTTCTGCATGCAAGAATTCAATCACAGAACGTTGTCTAATACCAACATCGATGTCAGCCATTTTGCAAACGGATACAGTCCTGCCACCTGTTGGTGCAGGAAGTTGCAATTGCTGTCTATTGGAGAAGAAGGTTTGAGGAATTGTGCCAAATTCGAATATTTAACATAACTACCTTATTTAAGGAGAAAAAAAATTGGAGGCATTACTTATTGACTGACCCTCGTATATAGTTCTCCGCCGTATCTGTGCATCATGAATCGTGGTATGTGATAAAGGGGCCCACTGAGACTTTTTCACCCACGGCCCACAAAGACCTGGAGCCGGCCCTGATCACTCTTCCACTTGAATGCCTCCTGAACACCAAATCTGCTGAGATAGAAGCAGTGGCTGAAGCATGCCTGGTTGTCATTCAGCTTTCCTAGTGTCCTGCTTGGAAAACCTGCCTTGTTTTGGAGTCACAGGCATAACTCACCTATCCATAGGATCCTATTTTATACTTAGGTGATATCATTTATTTTCATGGGACAACCGCTGTAATGTAGTGTTCCATAAATGTCTTAAAGATGCAGGACCCACCTGTGCAGGCGTGGATTAAGAGTAGCCAGGACCCCCCCCCTCCGCTGACAGAAATAGTGGTGAGTGTATCGCGGCGCGCACATTTTTCCCTTATATACAGAACTATACATAACATAGCGCCATACATAATAGGGCAGGGGTGGGAGATTAATTTTCAGAAGGGGCCACACGAGAGACCGTGAGTGTTGTGGAGGCCGAACAATAGGCTGAAATTAATTCTGCTGAATATTAATATATTAATAATAATTATTTTTGATTTTATTTGCATCACTTAATATTGAGCAAAATTAATATGCTGACATAACCTATATACAGTACGAGCCCCCACATAGTCCCCTCAATCAACAACCAAAGCAATCAATCTATAGGGCCTTCATACACGTAAACCATAAAAAAAAAAAAAATTCTTTATTTTAAAAACTCAATTCATAAAGACATTAGTGATGAGCGAACGTGCTCAGATAACTTGTTATCCCTGCACGCTCGGGTGTTATCCGAGTATCTTTTAGTGCTCGAATAATACTGTATATTCGAGTCCCTGCGGCTGCATGTCTTGTTTTTGTCTGTTAGACAACTACAACACTTAACAAACAGGCAATCCTCGCATGTGTTGTACCTGTCTAACAGCAGATGCAACACTATATATGTAGACCCTATAGGGCCTGAACAGTTGTGTACTTAGATTAATGATGTCTTCTTCTGACGCTTTTTCTCCTCTTTTTTGGTCATTCAGGGATTCGTCAGGGAATTCCTTCAATCAGGACAAGAAAAGGAGACTATAAGCCGAACTGCAATGAGAATAACAGCTCACAGGTCCAGGCAATATACCCCCACATAGCTCCCTACATACAATATGAGCCCCCACACAGCCCTCCATATACAGTATGAACCCACGCACAGCCCCCTTCATACAGTATAGGCCCCACACAGCCCCTTGCATACAATATGAGCCCCCACACAGCCACCCCATATATAGTAGGAGCCCACACACAGCCCCCTACATACAGTATGAGCCCCCCATAGCCCTGTACATACAGTAGGAGCCTACACACAGCCCCCTACATACAGTATGAACCCCCCATAGCCCTGTACATATAGCATGAGTCCACACACAGCCCCCTACATACAGTATGAGTCCACAAACAGCCCCCTACATACAATATCAGCCCCCACACAACCCCCCATGTACAGTATGAACCCACACACAGCCCCCTACATATAGTATGAGCCCCTACATAGCTACATAGATATGGTAAGAGATCTCACACAGCCCCATAGATACAGTATGAGCGCCCACATAACTCCCTCTATACAGTATGAATCCACACAAAGTCCCCTACTAACAATGACACCACACAGTCCCCCAATATACAGTATGAGCCCCCTACATACAACATGACCCCCCCACACAGCCATATACATACAGTATGAGTCCTTACATAGCTCCCAATATATAGTATGAGCCTCCACATAACTCCTTGCAGCCCCCAAACCCACAGGATAACATTAATCTGTAGCCCCCAAGATAGTATACTATGCAGCCACTAGCAGCTCCCACAGTCACATATCCGGTGGCCCCCCCATGGTCACATACCCTGCAGCCCTCCCCCCATGGTCACATACCCTGCAGCCCTCCCATGGTCACATACCCTGCTGCCCCCCATGGTCCCATACCTTGCCCCCCCTCATGGTCACATACCCTGCAGCCCCCCATGGTCCAATGCCCTGTGCCCCCTCATGGTCACATACCGTCAAGCCCCCCCATGGTCCCATACCCTGCCGCCCTCCCTTGGTCACATACTGTGCTGCCCTCCCTTGGTCACATACTGTGCTGCCCCCCCATGGTCACGTACCCTGCAGCCCCCCCATGGTCATGTACCCTGCAGCCCCCCCATGGTCACGTACCCTGCTGCCCCCCCATGGTCACGTACCCTGCAGCCCTCCCTTGGTCACATACCCTGCAGCCCCCCCCCCATGGTCACATACCCTGCTGCCCTCCCTTGGTCACATACCCTGATGCCCCCCATGGTCACATACCCTGCAGCCCGCCACCCATGGTCCAATACCCTGCAGCCCTCCCCCCATGGTCACATACCCTGCTGCCCTCCCTTGGTCACATACCCTGCAGCCCGCCCCATGGTCACATACCCTGCAGCCCGCCCCATGGTCACATACCCTGCTGCCCTCTCTTGGTCACATACCCTGCAGCCCCCCTCATGGCCACATACCCTGCAGTCCCCACCATGGTCACATACCCTGCAGCCCTCCCATGGTCACACACCCTGCTGCCCCCCATGGTCACATACCTTGCACCCCCCCACATGGTCACATACCCTGTAGCCCCCCCATGGTCATGTACCCTGATGCCCCCCCATGGTCACATACCCGGCGGCCCCCCACGGTCACATACCCTGATGCCTCCCATGGTCACACATACCCTGTAGCCCCTCCATGGTCATATGCCTTGTGGCCCCCCCCATGGTCACATACCCTGCAGACCACAGGGTGACTTGCCCAAGTCACTCTCTCACAGAACAGGAAGCAGTTATTTGCTTCTTACTGTCACCAGGAGCTGCCAGCAGGAGGGAACAGGAAGATAGGAAGCACTGAGCACAAGATGAGCAGGGGGCGGAGCCAGCACTGAGCACCACAGGGAGCTGCAGTGCAGGAGCCGACAGCCGGGAATCCCAGGGGCTCTGCGCGTGAGTACAGCAGAAGTGGGCACGCAGAGTGCGCTGTGTGTTCGCGTCTGCTGCATTGTCCTGTGGGCGGCGCGCGCACATAACATTATAATGAGGGCGGTCTGGCCATGGGCCCCCTCAGAGCTTCGGGCCCCGGGCAGTAGCTCAGATTGCCCTCATTATAATCCGCCTATGCACCTGTGGGACTCGTACCTAGGGTATATAGAGAATGCAGGTCCCACGCCCCGTCTCATCAGGTGGCTGCACGTAAATGTCCAATGTTGTAATACCTGTTTAAGACAGGTAAGAATTAAGAAAAAATGTCTGCCGTCTTAACGAAACAGCAGCACTCTTGTCTACATGCAGAATCACTTTTTTCCTTTACTAGAATCGAGCTGCAATACCAGACAAAACCTGCAAACGAATGGTGGCTCTGTTTCCAGAATATTTTTCTAGTCCGATACAACCTTCTTTACTTATACATTTGACTATTATTTGACTCTGTTTTCACCCTGACCCTTATCAGTTGTGTTATCTGCTCCCCACATGTCACCATCTGCTGGAATCTGCTGGTCCAGTGGAATTTACACAGTGAAGTGGAAACTATTTTGCTTGTTGCTGTGATACCTTGATCAAACATTCCAGGACCGGGGCAGTGATCACACCCTGCAGATATGTATCTCTCCAGGACGGGGAATCCCTTCTTTTTGTTTTCTTCTTGGCCTTTGGAGAAAAGTCAAAGTTTATCAGCAGCAAATGTTTCTCTCTGTTTTATGTTACAAGTTACTACAGAGTTTACTGGTTGCCATGGAAACATGAAAAGTTTCCTGCCAGTGATACATTGTATATTCTGTCTCTGGCTGCAATAAGAAGCTTTTTTGGAATAACACCATTGGAATATTTTCCAGCTCTATTCTCCCACCATCTGTAGGACACACGTACAGGCCCAGAGTGCAATCATGCATAGTAGTTTAAACAATGAGGGGGAGGGGGGACACATGGATTTTTAGGGTCCAAATTTGATTCAAATGGAGAATTAGATTTTTTTTTATTTATCGATTCCCCAATTTGCAGATCGTTCGGGTAGGTGCTGCAACCTACTAAACATTTCTGAAACCCACTTATGTATTTTGATTCCATCTTGATTTCAAGATGTCTCCTTGCTGTCGGTGAATGAAGCTCTTCTTTGTTTCAATACAGAGGTTAGAAGCCTGAGTCCTGTTCATATAACTTATGGGGTTGTTACAGCAACTTTTTGCCGACAATGATCTATGAGCAAAACACAGCAGCAGCTTAAATTTTTTTAGTCATACAGATGGGATAAATATCGCTTAGCCGATAGCTATCTCTCCTGACTCTCCCAAGATCTTTCAGCTCAGCCAAGCATTCATGTGTTTTCAGTGGGGAAAGAGGAGTAAGCTGCTGCCAGACACCTCTGGCAGCAGCTTATCTCTCCTAAAAATAAAAAGATCGGATGTTGAAATTCCTTTAGCCCCATACACATTTGATGGTCAACTGGTCAGTCAGAAATTGGTTGGTTTGTTGTAATAATAATGTTTTTATTTATATAGCGCCAACATATTCTGCAGCGCTTTACAATTCAGACAATTTACAGACATTATGGGCACTGTCCCCATCGGGGCTCACAATCTACATTCCCTAGCAGTATGTCTTTGGAGTGTGGGAGGAAACTGGAGAACCCGGAGGAAACCCACGCAAACATAGGGAGAATATACAAACTCCTTGCAGATGTTGTCTTTGGTGGGATTTGAACCCAGGACTCCAGCTCTGCAAGGCTGCAGTGCTAACCACTGAGCCACCATGCTAACCACTGAGCCACAGTGCTGTACTTTCATCATGTAATGTGTATGTTGGCTTTCAGTTTTGCATTGTTGATTGTCATGGTCCTTGCTATTAAAATTCTCTAAAGTTGGAAATAATCCCATTATATATCAATCACAGGAAAGGAAAAATATGGATAATCTGTGCTGCTGGTAATCAAAATGGTAAATCCAAGTATACAAAAGTATGTTTACGTTTTGTTTTATTTTGTCAACATGTTTCGAAGTACTACACACCTCTTCATCAGGACAAAAAAAAAAGCTTTTTATCCTGATGGAGAACTGTGTAGTACTTTGAAATGTGTTGACAAAATAAAAGACTGCAAACCCACTCGTGTGGACCTGGATTTACCATTTCGATTACCAGCAGCGCTGATTATCCACATTTTTCCTTTCCTGTGATTTCTTCTGTGAAATCCTGCAACAGCTGAATTTATATGCCATAATAATGTTGTGTGAACACAACCTGACCAGGTTACCATAATCTTTTTTTAATATTTGTCTACCGGATAAGACCCTATTGTGCTGTTTTCTGCCCCCTAGATTTCATCATGGTGGTGTTCATAAGCGATCATAAGATACAGATCTATCGCGCCATCATCGCTTTTAACATTTGCATTTAGAGATTGCTATGTAGCTCCAAAATGTCATTAAAGGGAACCTGTCACATCCTAGTTGCTATGTACAATGCCTGCATTGCTTTGTTAGTGGTGCAATGTGCATCACTAACAAACTCTTTTCATTATAATCGGTGGTAGTATAACGATTTCATAACTTTATATACACTTTGGCCTCAAAAAATCCCCTCCGATGTCGACAGTTCAGTACTGACACCACTAGGTCGGAGCTGATTCCAGGATCCTCATACTCACTGCTGTCTAGTCGCCTCTTCTGGCTCTTTATTGTTTGGTTATCTGCTGGCGTAAATGATAACAGCAGTGTTCTCCAGTGCCCTTAGACATTCCTGTAATAATTTGTCACTTCTGTGTTGTACATTATGGTGACTGTTGGGGGCGCTCTTTTACGCCTCTCCCCGCGGAGCTCTACCCACTCTTCACAATGTCGGTGCTGCAGACAGGACTGTGCACAAATGGGAAGAGTCACATTCTGGCAAAACTGAACAATCAGCGATAAGGGGAATTTTTTATATTACATAAAGCGACAATAAAAATGTAAGTTTCATTAATCAGGAAAAAAAAAGAATTCTGCCCAGATCCATAAATTATATAACAGTGTAAAAATGCATAAATTATATAACAGTGTAAAAAATCATTTTTGACTTGTGATATTTGCTCCATTAAAAACATGAGCAATTGCATAAAAAAGCATAAGAAAATCAATAAAAAGCCAGAAGAGGCGACTAGACAGCAGTGAGTATGAGGATCCTGGAATCTACTCCGATCTAGTGGTGTCAGTGCTGAACTGTCTACGTCGGAGGCGATTACTAAGGCCCGCACTCCAGCAACTCCGATCTAGTCTCCTCAGCAGTGAAGCATCTAGATCGGAGACTAAAGTGAGGAGCGCAAAAAATCACCTCCGATCTAGACGCAACCTTGCCACATAGGCAGCGCCAGCGGTGACTGAATGCGGGGCTGCCCCTGACTGAATGAGAGAATCACACCCCTATGACTGAATACGAGCAGGTAGGACAAAGTACAGTATATATAAAGTTATAAAATGATTATGCTACCACTGATTTTAATGAAAACAGCTATAGGGGCAGTGTACATAGCAACTAGGACGTGACAGGTTCCCTTTAACCATGATAAACCCAAGGGGACCGTATAGTACATAAGTGTGGTGCGTAGGTGACCATTCAAATTCTACATATGACCGATTAACACAATGCTACTGTAAACAGTGTGAACATTACATAAGACTGTTCCTATATGACAACAAGCAGAGATGTTATAATGCAAATGAGTAATTTACTGAGACTAATGATTCATAGAACATTATTAAAAAGATTACTGGTGTAAGATGCACGACTATTGTACTAGGTGCACACTTCTTACTAAATTTGGTGTATTGTGGGCTGTCAGCGCACCAAAAACTGTAATATTTACACCAGTTTATGGCTTAAAGTCAATCTTATAGGACACTAGTAGAACTTATTGTATGCATGACCTCATAAAAACCGTCTCAGGACTCTGGAGGGCTGCATGTTTTGGAACACAATAATTGAATACTCCTGAGCCCCTTCAGCCCATTAGATGCACTCGGAGGGCTCAATACCCAGAAAATCTAAAGTGTCCTCATGTACAGAATTCCTGGACATTTATTTCCATTACTATCCTCCGCTCCAACTACCACAATACACAGATCTGTATCAGAACTTCTCATTATTTCAGACATGGGACATCAAAGAAGAGACATGTGACAGGACACCTTGACCATGATCAGGGACATTGTTTGTGGTCACAAGTGATTTATATGGTGCCACGAACATCCTATAGAGCATCCTATAGTGCTCCTTTATCCAGGATGATGTCATTACCTGACAGGTTAAAAGTCTTAGAATTATTTTTTGGGGATTTATTATTACTTCAGTGTAATCATTTTCTTGGTTTCACGCTCCTTTGGTAGATATGCAATGACTCATGGGGTATTTACAGAGTTGAATAATGTCTGACAGTGAGGGTAATATGGGTGTAAAATTAAGCAATATAGTGGTTGGCACAGCATATACTAAAAATGAAGTTAGTATACAGTGAGAGAATGCAGCCTATCCATTGTATATACTTACACTCCTCAACATCGAAAATTGCAACTCCAAGAGAATAAGTCATGGAATGTTGTTTCCATTTTTCCACTATTTGCAGATCAGTAATGTCTATCCTTTCGATCATTTCCATCATTCCACCACTTTTCCTTCTTGGTGTTGCAATTTCAATGTGGAGGAGAGTTTGTACAATAAGATGCAGTTTTACTGAGAGCCATGTTTCATCATGTACAGGTCTTCCAGTTATCTTATCCAAAGAAGTTGAGTCGGTTCTTGTAGGAGCTGCCATCCTAGGAGCCTGTGCATCACGTGATTTTACCTCTATTATGGTAAGTAAATGGTTAACAATTATCAGCAGTGCTCTCCTGTATTTTGACACTTGCTACCAAGGTTGACATTCACAATTCACCGGATCTGGTTATTGCTAAAGGACTCAGCCAAAAATGGATGGTCTACAGCAGAAACCGCACAAAGGAAACTTCACAGACCTCTCCTCTACAAATGCATGCTGCTGGGGAGGTGTTAGGCCATGTTCACACATCATGCTTTTTTCAGCATTTTTTGGATGCGTTTTTTTATGTAAATTTTCAGCTGCGTTTTGCAGTACCAGCAAAGTTTCTCAGATTCTAGAAATCTCATGCACGCATCATGTTTTTTTTTTTTATTCAGGATTTTGTACTTTGCATGGTTTTTTTTTGCAAAATAAAGCATGTCACTTCTTTCAGCATTTTTCCGCAGTTTTTCACCCATTGGAAGTAATGGGTGGTGAAAAAAATGCTGAAAAAACGCAACAAAAAAGCAGGTGTCAAGTTTTTTCAGCGTTTTTTTTTTAGCGTTTTTTTTGTGCCTAAACCAGAATGAATGAAACTTTATGTACATGCATAAAGAGACAAAAGGACAGTGAAAAAATAACGCTGCAAAAAACGCAAGAAAAAAGCAACAAAAATCCTGAACAACCTCCTGGCAAGAATAAGGTTTTGCTGCAGAAAATGAACGCATAAAAAAACATGATGTGTGAACATAGCCTTACTGTGGATAAAACTACAAGATGACAACACTTCTAGTTTACAAAATCACAAGGACATTCAGGTGCTGCAATAAAGTCTAAGGACTCACAAACTATGTTATGTAGGACGCATCATTAAATGGTTTGAGTAATATCATGTTATTCTCCAGTCACATCCAGAGCTGCATTCAAAATTCCAGTGACAGCCACCAAAATGTTCAAATTAGTTCTAGATGTCACTGTAAGGGGTATTCCCGTCTCCAAGATCCTATCCCAATATGTAGTAGGTGTAATAAAAATAATATTAGCAAATACCTCTAATTAGAAATGTAGTATAGTTCTTCTGATTCGCTATGTCACTTACCATATGTGCAGGCCATTGCAGTAGCTTAGGTAACCATGGATACTTAAGCTGCTGCAATGCCCTGCACATAGGGTAAGTGACATAGCGAATCAGAAGAACTATACTACATTTCTAATTAGAGGTATTTGCTAATATTATTATTGTTACACCTACTACATATCGGGATAGGATCTTGGAGCTGGGAATACCCCTTTAATGCTGCCTTCTCAGCACACACATCATCCAGTTGCCCAGATGGAGGGAGGCTGTTGTATATATCCTTCTTTTCAGGGTGTTGTATGATTCCTGTGTATATCGATGTTGCGGGGGTTGCATTAGGTTAGACATCTGGTTCTGGGTATATCCTGTAATCTGCACCCGCTGTAATGTGACCGCTGAGAATCTTCCTCTGTATTTTCTTCTATGATTTGTTTATGTGCAGTTTTTTTTCCCTTCTCTGAGGTTTCAGTACAGATTTTTTTCTTTTCCACTGGTTTACATAAAATCAGATCAGTTCTGCGGTGTATAAACCGTCTGTCGAAACTTTCCGTAACATGAATACTCGTATATATAAAAATGAATTGGTGGTTATTGCTGAGTAAATATAACTTGATTATATAATTTATGAAAATTGGTTTTACAAGTGTGGTCAGAAATACGCCTCTATACATGAAGAATCACGTCTTATCTCTAAGGGTCTTAAAGGGAACCTGTCCGGTCCAATAACACTATTAGCATGCAGATACAGGGTTAATCTACAGGCATTATGGAGAAATCCAACCGCTGTACTGAAAGTGCAGCACCCTGGAGAAAGTGAACTTTATTTCTTTCGGGGACTGCAGGCCCGAAGCAGAATAGTGAGTGCAGCTCTGGAGTGTAATACAGGATGTAACTCAGGATCAGTACAGGATCAGTAATGTAATGTATGTACACAGTGACTGCACCAGCAGAATAGTGAGTGCAGCTCTGGAGTATAATACAGGATGTAACTCAGGATCAGTACAGGATCAGTAATGTAATGTATGTACACAGTGACTGCACCAGCAGAATAGTGAGTGCAGCTCTGGAGTATAATACAGGATGTAACTCAGGATCAGTACAGGATCAGTAATGTAATGTATGTACACAGTGACTGTGACGCACCCCTGGGCCTTCGTCGTGCGGCATCGCGCGCACGGGAGCTTACCCGGAGCCGGATCTGTTGAGGGTTGTAGTCTCGTGGCGGTGACCCGGTCCGTGCCCAGGGAGTCAAACTGAGCGGCGATGTATTAGCGGTAGATGTTGGACGACTACGCCACCCGTTGAATGCAGCGAAGGAGCTGCCGCTGCAGGGCAGACCGCTGAGGCCGGTGGTAGGATTGTGCAGCGTGATAGTATCACCCCCAACGGGAGGGGTATGGCCTCAGGGCAGCCGACGTGGATGATGGGGGTAGCAGGAATCACTCAGAGACGATGCGCTGTAGTTCAGGGTCTTTACTGGTGATAAAGATAGACCCTCCCGGAGTACTGGCTAGCGATCGGGGCCTGGTCAGTCCTTGAGCAGATGGGATCTCCCCTGGCCAGGCGGAGTTGTAGGCTTCCCAAACTGACTGTACTCTTCTGGCTACCTTGCTAGAGGCGGGTATAAGTAGCCCACGTCCCTGAGTGTACCGTATGGTGCTCACCCGTATGGCCGGTGACTCGGGGCCTTCTAGTGGCGTCCGCTCCACGACGGCGGTGCTGGTCCCACGCGTGTGACGGTGCCTTCGGGTTTCTTGGCCAGAGGACCTGAAATCCCCTGCCGGGCGGTTTCTGCTGCTGGGTAAAGATTAGTCCCCACAGCCTCGGACTCCGGGTCCGGTGATAGCTTCTCAGTCAGGGCGAGCTCTGCAGCTGCCAGCCCCTGACTCCTTATAGCACTGCTCCCACAGAGCTCCTGATGTTCTTTTCCTATATCTGCTGCTCTTCTCTGTCTCTACTTCTTCTCTACTCACTAACCCTGCCTCAGCCCTAGGTTTATATAGGGGAAGTTCTTCCCCTCCCAGGACTGGGCAGGAGGTGTGGCAGGCATAGGATCCCTGACCAAGAGACCTCCCACCTGCTCTCAGACATAACATTGCTGTTACTGTGGAAACCAGACCCCTGGGGTGCCACATTCCCCCCTAGTGAAATTTAGTACTCCGGGACTAAACATATTTTTAGAAAAACATAACAAGGTATAAACAATAATAATACAATAAGAAAAACACATAAAGATGGTTACGGCGTGTCCGCAACCGGGTGCAGTTTTGAAGAAAAGCAAGGTGTCCATTTCACCAAAACAGGGAGACGTAACCAGGTAGGGGTCTGTCCTGCCCCGAGTCCTTAGCAGTCTTTAGTCCATTCCTAGGTTACGCTCCAACCAATTGTACAAGGATTCCCGGTAAATCCACCAAGGACTCCTAAAAATAACTAGAAACACATAATTATTTACAAGTAACAGACAGGTGACCACAAATAAAACAATTTAAACACTTCAAATCCTCCAACGTGCGGGTAACTGGCCTCTAGTGGCCCTAGTGGACCTACGGAGCTGACTGTCTGGCCCTGAACTACAGGGTGTAGGAGCTGTCAAGGGTAAACTGGGCAGCTGTCTACGGGCTCTTTGGCTCACTAGGGGTACGGCAGGCTCACTATGAGCAGAGGGTTGATCCTCCTGTTCTGCTTGTGTGGAGTCTGCTGCCTCCTGGACCGGCTGCTCTTCCAGCTCTACCTGTTGCTCCGTAGGCACTTGGGATGCTGGTTGGAGGAACGTGAGGACGGGTACCACAACTGCACCATTGACTTGAGTCCAGGACCGAGGGAAGTCTCCGAGCACAGTACTAACCATATCTTCCCTTTCCTCTACGGGTCGAGGGTCTTCTTGCTCTCCTTCTGGGTTCCGTAGCTGTTCGGGACACTTCTTCAGGTGATCCCGGGATACAATGGCTGTGGTTTCCCCTCCGTCTTTACTGATGGTACAAACCTTTGGGTTGTCGTGGCTTGAGGGCAGTACGGTGTACGGGTCCTTCTCCCACTGGTCGTCCAACTTGTGGAGCCGTCTCTTCCTCTTCAAGACCTGCTCTCCGGGTACCAGGGGAACAGCGGGAGCATACTGGTTGTAAGTTTTCTCTTGTCTTTCCCTAGCGCGACAGAGACTTCGCTCCACACTCTCCTGTACTTTCCGGTACTGCTGCTGCCTCTCTGTGTCCCAGTCTGCTTCCGGTGAAGTGTCCTCGGGTGTCAGGACTCCCATCTCCAGGTCAACAGGTAGCTTACCAGGCCTTGCCCTCATTAGGAAAGCCGGGGTACAGTTGGTGGAACCTACAGGGATGTAGTTGTATAGGTCCACCAGGTCGGGCAGCTTCTCAGGCCACAGACTGCGTTCTTCCAGGGGCAACGTTTTCAGAAGATCCATTACCACCTGGTTCATTTTCTCACAAAGTCCATTAGTTTGCGGATGATAGGGTGTCGTCATTATCTTCCGGCAGCCATACAGATTGCAGAATTCCTGGAAGACCTCCGCTTCAAAGGCAGGTCCCTGGTCCGTCAGCACTTGGTCCGGGTACCCGTGTGGACAGCAGAAGTGCTGCTGGAAGGCTCTAGCTGCTGTTTGAGCTGTTAAGTCCTTAACGGGGACGACAACCAAGAACCGGGAGTAATGATCCACAATGGTTAACGCGTAGACGTAGCCACTTCTGCTTGGGGTCAGTTTTACATGATCCAAGGCTACCAGTTCCAACGGCTGCTTGGTGACGATGGACTGAAGGGGGGTCTTCTGGCTGGCACGGTCCTTCCTTCTTAGGTTGCACGGGCCACAGTCTCTGCACCACCTCTCGATGGTTCCCCTCATGCCTACCCAGTGGAACCGCCCGCGCAGCAGGAACTCCAGCTTCTTCCATCCGAAGTGTCCAGCCCCGTCGTGGTATGCCTCCATCACCATGGCTGCGTCTCTTCGTGGCACCACTACTTGCCAGATTAGTTCATGCGTCCGGGAGTTAACCATTCTGCGGCACAACTTCCCCTTGTAAAGGAACAGTCGACTCTTCTCAGCCCACAGTTGTTTGGCTTCCTCCGGAGCGTCTGGGTCAAGGCGAGCCTCTGGCCGAGTCAGCATCTCCTTCACCAGTCGGACGGCAGGGTCACTGTCTTGCGTTTCCTCCCAGTTGTAGTGAGGCAAGGGGTTAAACGTAGCGGCTTGCTTACTCCTTACCCGATGGGAATACTGGATAGTCCCATGACGGTGGAACGCGGGGAGTTCGACTTCTTCCAGTCCCTCTGGATCTTCTCCTACGTCCGGTAGGTTTGGCATCCTGGACAGGGCGTCCGCGTTGGTATTGGAGCGTCCTGCCCGGTATTTGATTGTGAACTCGTAGTTGGACAGACGGGCCATCCATCTCTGCTCTAGGGCACCGAGTCTTGCCGTGTCCAGGTGTGTCAACGGGTTGTTATCCGTGTACACGGTGAACCGGGAAGAAGCGAGGTAGTGCTTAAAGCGTTCGGTGACTGCCCACACCACTGCCAGGAACTCTAGCTTAAATGAGCTGTAATTCTCAGGGTTTCTTTCGGTGGGTCGCAGTTTTCGACTGGCGTAAGCGATTACTCGTTCTTTCCCCTGCTGGATCTGGGACAGTACGGCTCCTAGCCCGATGTTACTTGCGTCGGTGTAGAGGATAAAGGGTTGGCTGTAATCAGGGTACGCCAGGATTTCATCCCCCGTGAGGGCCATCTTCAGCTGGCGGAAGGACTCTTCTTCTAACTTCTCCCATTTGAAGGGCGGCTTCTGGTTCTTGGCCTTCCGGGACTGGCCTATCAGGAGGTCCTGCATAGGAGCTGCCTTTTTGGTGAAACCGGGGATGAATCTGCGGTAATAGCCTACCAACCCGAGGAACTGCCACACTTCCTTTACACTGGAGGGACTTGGCCATTCCTTAATTGCGGTGATCTTATCAGGGTCGGGAGCCACTCCGTCAGCGCTCACCACGTGTCCCAGGTACTGCACCTTTGGTTTTAGGAGGTGACACTTGGAGGGTTTTACCTTTAGGCCGTAGTTTGCCAGAGCTTCGAACACTTCCGCCAGGTGTTTCAGGTGGTCCTCATAAGTCTTGGAATATACGATGACATCGTCCAGGTACAACAGGACCGTCTCGAAGTTTCTGTGGCCCAGACAGCACTCCATTAATCGTTGAAAGGTTCCTGGTGCGTTACAGAGTCCGAACGGCATGCAGGTAAACTCGCTAAGTCCCATCGGGGTGGTGAATGCGGTCTTCTCCCGGTCCGCCTCTGCTACAGGAACCTGCCAGTACCCGCTAGTGAGATCCAAGGTAGAGAAGAAGTTAGCAGATCTTAAAGCAGCCAAAGACTCCTCTATCCTTGGTAAGGGGTACGCATCCTTGTGTGTGATACGGTTGATTTTCCGGTAATCTACACACATCCTCATGGTGTTGTCTTTCTTTTTGACTAAGACTAGTGGAGCTGCCCAGGGGCTACAGCTATCCCTGATCACCCCAGCCTCCTTCATGTCTCTAAGCATCCCCTTGGCGTGTTGGTAGTGTGCAGGGGGTACGGGTCGATACCTCTCTTTTATGGGAAGATGGTCTCCCGTGGGGATGTGGTGTTCTACCCCCTTGACTCGCCCGAAGTCTAACGGGTGTTTACTAAACACTCTCTCGTACTCTTGAACCACCCGATAGACTCCCTGTCTCTGGTGTGAGGGAGTGGAGTCAGTACCCAAATGTAGTTGCTGACACCAGTCCTCCATTGTTTCCTTAGAGCCGTTACCTTCCTCCGGGGAAGATGGAGGCAAGGGTTCTACGGACTGTATGGAATTTTGATTGATGGTATACAATTTGGCTAGCGTGGCATACCGGGGCAGGTACACTTCCCTCTTCCCGATATTTATTATGCGAACGGGCACCCTTCCATGGCGTACATTGACCACCCCCCGTGCTGTCAAAATGGTGGGCCTACTGTCTGAGTAAACTGGTTCTACCATTGCCTGGTAATCTCTACCTCTCAGACCAATAGCTGCCCGGCACCAAATCATCATTTCACTTTTTGGGGGCATGGCAATAGGGAAAGGGTCACACATTCTTACGCTACCAATCTCACCACCGGAGAGTTCTATCTGTTGCCGTCGCATCAGTGCCCGGATCTCTTTCTGGAGCACTCGCTGCTGGCCGGAGCTGGCGTTCTTGGCAACCTGCTGTAAAAGGAAAATCACCTCTGCAAGACAATTTTCAATTACATTAGTTCCTAGAGTTATCTTTGGGTGACTCTCGTGCTTGTCAATGTCTACAATGATCAGTCCCTGTGCCGCCAGTTCAACTCTACCGATTTTAATGGTCACCTCTTTAAATCCAATCTGTGGCACGGGCTGACCATTGCTGGCGATGATACTCAAATCGTCGTCAGGGTAGTGGGTGATATCCGAGTCATTCCAGTACTGCTTGAAGAGCACGTACGGGATAGTGGTAACCTGTGACCCGGTGTCCAGTAGGGCACTCATAGGGATGCCATCCAGTACCACAGGCAAGACTGGACGTCCTCCCACATATTTGTCGCGCCAGTTCGATGGGCCTGATGATCTTTTTCCTGGGGTTTGGCCCTCTACCCCAGGTTGTGCCAGTTTAAAGGACAGTACCTTGCCATATGTCCGGGTTGATTGCAGCGGCGGCAGATGGGTTGTCCGTCCTCGTTGTATCGGTCGCTGGGTCTTCCTCTGGCCGGTGGGGTCCTCCTTGGTCGACGCCACGGGATGTCCTCTGGTCCGGATGCCAGCTGGATCTTCCCTGGAGTGGAAACCTGTAAAGACTGCACAGTTCGGGTTAGCGCGGCAACGCTTTTAGCTAGCTCTTGGACCTGATGGTGCAGGTCTGGAGCCGGGTCATTGTTCAAAGCCTGCGCATCAGCTCCCACAGGCCCTGCCGACAAGGGCGCCGCCTCCTGGTGGTAAGTGGTAGTGGGGCGTCTGTGGGTCACAACGCCACCTGGTGCCGGTTCTCGGAGCACCCGGATGGCTCTGTCCTTGAACTGTGCAAATCCCAGATGAGGGTCCTGTAAGGCCATTGCCCGCAACTGGGTTCGGTGGGCATTGCAATATAAACCCTCTATAAATTGTTCAGTCAACAGCCTGTCCTCGTCTCCCACGCCGTCAGGGTCGGTCTGCTTAATGGCTCTCAGGGCCTCTTGTAGGTTCAGGGCATAGTCCCTTATACTCTCGTGTGCTCGCTGCTTGCACCCGTAGAATCTAAGCTTGATCTCGGCTGAGGTGCGGGTATCAAAGGTGTCCCTCAGCCGGGTTAGTATCCCTGCAACAGTCCTCCCCCCAGGTGGCCAGGACTTTACCTCCCTTTGGGCTGCCCCGGTTAATTGGGCCACCAGGATGCTCACTTTTTGCTCTTCTGTGAGGGGATACACCTGGAAGAGGCTATCCAGCTTTTCTCTAAAGTCATGCAGGGTATGTGACTCCCCTGAGTACTGGGGTAGCCAGGCCGCTCCCGGGATATAGGGCATGGTGAAAGGCATGACTGCAGCAGCGGTGGCGCTGGCGGGGGTTGAGGCAGTGAAGCTCTCCTCCGTATCCGACATCTTCCTCCCCCCTAGTGGACCGTGGCCTACCTTGCGATGATCCTCTTCCGTAGGCCGCGGCTCCGCAGTGGATCGTCAGGGTTGAGGACCTTCCGTCGCGCTCCTGTGACGTCGGCGTCTGCTGGGCTCCTTCCAGAACCTTACGCAACGTCCGGACGTGAGGCGGGGCTTCAATTCTCACGCGCTTTCGGAGTCCACGCCCCTCTTCTTCCCGCGCGGCGTCTTCAAGATGGCGTCCAACGGCGGGAAAACTCCACGGATGGCGGGAAGAAGGCAGAAGATGGCGCCGGATGGCGGGAAAACTTCGCGGATGGCGGGAAGAAGGTAGAAGATGGCGCCGGATGGCGGGAAACCTCCACGGATGGCGGGAATCTTCACCACTGGTAAGTTTGAACAGTCTTTTTCAGGCACGCAGTACCCGGTGGTTGCGGGCACGAGATCCTGCCGACTACGCCAAAAGATGACGCACCCCTGGGCCTTCGTCGCGCGGCATCGCGCGCACGGGAGCTTACCCGGAGCCGGATCTGTTGAGGGTTGTAGTCTCGTGGCGGTGACCCGGTCCGTGCCCAGGGAGTCAAACTGAGCGGCGATGTATTAGCGGTAGATGTTGGACGACTACGCCACCCGTTGAATGCAGCGAAGGAGCTGCCGCTGCAGGGCAGACCGCTGAGGCCGGTGGTAGGATTGTGCAGCGTGATAGTATCACCCCCAACGGGAGGGGTATGGCCTCAGGGCAGCCGACGTGGATGATGGGGGTAGCAGGAATCACTCAGAGACGATGCGCTGTAGTTCAGGGTCTTTACTGGTGATAAAGATAGACCCTCCCGGAGTACTGGCTAGCGATCGGGGCCTGGTCAGTCCTTGAGCAGATGGGATCTCCCCTGGCCAGGCGGAGTTGTAGGCCTCCCAAACTGACTGTACTCTTCTGGCTACCTTGCTAGAGGCGGGTATAAGTAGCCCACGTCCCTGAGTGTACCGTATGGTGCTCACCCGTATGGCCGGTGACTCGGGGCCTTCTAGTGGCGTCCGCTCCACGACGGCGGTGCTGGTCCCACGCGTGTGACCGTGCCTTCGGGTTTCTTGGCCAGAGGACCTGAAATCCCCTGCCAGGCGGTTTCTGCTGCTGGGTAAAGATTAGTCCCCACAGCCTCGGACTCCGGGTCCGGTGATAGCTTCTCAGTCAGGGCGAGCTCTGCAGCTGCCAGCCCCTGACTCCTTATAGCACTGCTCCCACAGAGCTCCTGATGTTCTTTTCCTATATCTGCAGCTCTTCTCTGTCTCTACTTCTTCTCTACTCACTAACCCTGCCTCAGCCCTAGGTTTATATAGGGGAAGTTCTTCTCCTCCCAGGACTGGGCAGGAGGTGTGGCATGCATAGGATCCCTGACCAAGAGACCTCCCACCTGCTCTCAGACATAACATTGCTGTTACTGTGGAAACCAGACCCCTGGGGTGCCACAACTGCACAAGCAGAATAGTGAGTGCAGCTCTGGAGTATAATACAGGATGTAACTCAGGATCAGTAATGTAATGTTTTACACAGTGACTGCACCAGCAGAATAGTGAGTGCAGCTCTGGAGTATAATGCAGGATGTAACCCAGGATCAGTAATGTAATGTATGTACACAGTGACTGCACCAGCAGAATAGTGAGTGCAGCTCTGGAGTATAATATATGATGTAACTCAGGATCAGTAATGTAATGTATGTACACAGTGACTGCACCAGCAGAATAGTGAGTGCAGCTCTGGGGTATAATACAGGATGTAACTCAGGATCAGTACAGGATCAGTAATGTAATGTATGTACACAGTAACTGCACCAGCAGAATAGTGAGTGCAGCTCTGGAGTATAATACAGGATGTAACTCAGGATCAGTACAGGATAAGTAATGTAATGTATGTACACAGTGACTGTACCAGCAGAATAGTGAGTGCAGCTCTGGAGTATAATACAGGATGTAACTCAGGATCAGTAATGTAATGTATGTACACAGTGACTGCACCAGCAGAATAGTGAGTGCAGCTCTGGAGTATAATACAGGATGTAACTCAGGATCAGTAATGTAATGTATGTACACAGTGACTGCACGAGCAAAATAGTGAGTGCAGCTGTGGAGTATAATACAGGATGTAACTCAGGATCAGTACAGGATATCTTTAGAATGTCACATGGTTCTAATTGTATCTAACTTACAGGATACTCATAGCGGGCATATCGTGTCTTAATATCACCATCCTATTTTCCCTTCCCCCTTGTTTTCCTGAAGCATTTCTGTGTACTTCCAAATATGTAAATAGTTATCTTTCTATACCTCGGCAACTTATGTTATGAACAAATCAACCAAGTTACCCGTGTATAAAATGCACCTATAAGATATAGCTTACGTATCTAAAGCTATGAATCATATCACCAACCGAATAATTTCAGGTTCACGAGGGTATTCACCTTGCTTACTTGTGTACCTCTATTTCACTATATATATACTGTTTGTATGAAATCTATTTTTTTTTCTTCATTCTTCTGGAAAATTTAATTAAAAAAAATGTGAATATAGAATGTCACATGGTGCTAAACAGCAGATATCACTTACCATATAATAATGGCAGTGCGTTATTAGCTATATTTCCAGACTATTAATATAATTACCAAATTGAGTGAAGCTTCCACTTTCTGGTGGGGTCAGGTGGGATTCTGTAGAGAGCGCTCAGCTCTGCCTGGAGTTGTAATGTGTTTTCTTTATATGTTTATGTAGCGTTGTGGCAGCTGCACCTGTTTAATTTCCCCAAGACCTTGGTGCGGTGAATGCGGACTCCGTAAATCACCAGATGCAGCCAGCATTAGGTGTTATTAACAGCAACCTGCATGACCTGGTATTACTGCTCCCCAGATACCCCCGTACAACTACTGAACTGTGTGTGTGGATGGGGGGGATATCCACGGAACCCCCACTCAAAATTAAATGCTTTTATACAGTGTCTTTAGGGTACAGACTGGCAAGGCTTTAAAATGCCACTCGAGGGCTGCCCTTCTACTGCTCACTGCTGGTCGTTGTGCCATCTACCTCGGCATTGCCACCAAGGCCAGTGATTGGCTGCAGCGGTCATGCATCGCTGATGAGACGTCCCTATTGAAGCCCTGTCAGCAAAGAGCTCATTACACTTTATTTTGTGCTATATGACTACTTGATCATGTAGTTGGACCATAAGACAAGTGTTGGTTTTTATACAATATTGAGCCCTGAGGACAATAGTAAGGTAGGGTGGAGTCACATCTTTAGGCAACATAATACCGCCATATTATGCCAATGTAATATTTCCAATTACAGCCCAAACACAACAATAAAGTTTCCAACTAATATGCAGTCTCGTCATAATTCTGCCATAAAGTTCCCCAAATAGTACTGAAATGTAATTATCAAGTAAACTTGAACTTGATGGACCTAGGTCTTTTTTCAACCTATGCAACTATGTAACTAAGTAGTGAGTGAAAGTAGTTTCCATTCACATTCAGAGCAGCATTCAGAATTCTGCATATTTCATGTTAACAGAGAATACTGTAGGAGAGTAGGTGACTTATGGCACAGACTTTAGATAATTTCTTAAGAACCACTGACAATGTACGTGTAAGGAGTCTGCAGTCAATGTCTGCAGTAAGTGTCTGCTACCTGGGAGGGAAGGATTGGAACATGTCTGTTCTTTTGTTCTCTTGTTCCGTCCACTGACTCACAATGATCCTTGGATTCAGATCAGGATGTGCTACATATATTAGCTTGGCTGCAAAATGAAAATGTAACAAAGACTACACAACACATTTGTTTTATGTCATTTTTTAGGGGTGGGGGATGATTCAAGATATTAATGAAAGTTTCTAGGATCTCACTGGCCCAATATGGTTCATCCACTTGTTCCTGCACACGAGGATCAGTTAGGATTCTACCTGTTTATTTCACCAATCAACTATGATTACAATTGAGCTCCTCAGGGGTTGGGGCTAACGTTCATACATTAGAAATTGTACTCTGCTATTAATTCTTCTATGCATGGAATGTAGATCTATGGTCCTTAAATGAATACCTAGACATGCAGACGTCTGTGGCCGGCGTCCCTGCATGGTTCCCCTCCTCCCTCCATGCGGGGATGCTGACATATTCACCGTTCCAGCCGCGGCAGTGTCCCTGCGCTTCTCTTCCTCCTTCCTCAATGCACACCACACTGTCTCTCAGAGGCGTGCCTAGTGCACGCGTCAGCGCGCTCCCCTGCTCTTAAAGGGGCAGTACGCATATGGTAAATTCCCCCAGCTAACAGCTGAGAAGGATTTAATTAAAGTGAAAACCAACAAGATGTGATGTCTCCCAACCAATAGCTTGAAGGTGTCTTGTATATAAGGCACCCTCTTCAATAGGGAGGTGCCTGAGCCACCCCTATAGTTAGTCTTAGTGGTGGTTGTGTGTGCAACCGTATGTTGCAGGTCCCATGTCCTTAGTCTGTTAAAGTTATTCCGGTATCCTGTGTTCTCATTAGTCTAGTTTAGTTTGTCCGTGTTCCTGTGACCGCTTCGGCGGTATCCCAATTCTGAAACTGTGTCGGCGGTACCTATACCTGAATCCGTTGTCCCTGTGCGGCCAGTCCTGAGTCCGTAGTCCTTGGTCCTAGTGCTTTCAGCTCCAGAACTGTTTCCTGATAACTACGTGTGTGAACAAGATCTTATCTTCTAGATCCAGGCTGTCCGTACAGTCCGTCTGTCTCCATATCCTGCTAGTCAGTGACTCCGGTCACGTCTCCCCGTGTCAGCGAACCCGACCACTTGGGATCGTCAGCTGCAGTACCGAGGTCTGCCTGGGAGTGGTACCTGGTGGCTACCTGCAGCCCAGTCTGTCTCCACCATCAGGAGCACCTGGTAGTCGCTTAGCTGCGCCCCTTCCCAGGCAGATCCGACCCTGTAACACAGTGGGTCCACGAACCATGTGCGCCACCCGCAGGCGTGACACAGACTAATGAAATATAACTTCGAGTTCTTCATTTTTCTCCCACAATCCAAAAGAAGCCGATTGGTTAAAGGAGACTACTTTTTCTGTAAATGAGAACGTACTGAGAAACTTATCTGTGCAGATCCGGCAGCTGAAATTCTTGAAGCAATAATATCAGTTTGTGCTGATCCCTCCGGAGCAGGAGCTGCTCTTTCTCGCAGCTCTTCTCTTTGGATAATAGCGGGAGACACACAATAGTGACATCCATGGACATAGATTGACCAAAAGGAATAGTACAATTGGGAGATTGGATTGTAAGTTTCTGTGGACAGGGTGCTATATCAGTAACAAAAAAAATGTCTGTACCCCCTTTCTGTACAATCTGACACTTTCTGATTCATACCTTTACCCAAGGTTATACTATGACTAACTGAAGATGAGTCGCCCCGGGCCTGTGTGGAGCCCGAGGATAAGATATAACCAGATATCTGTAATATGTAATTAGTCTTATTGCACGTGTGTTTTTAAAACCTCCTTTCGTATAATTACTGTGAAATAGAACAAAACGTGATGTTCCTGAGGATTGGTCACGAGCTCATTAACCCCCTGATCCTCACACCGCTCCTGTGCATAGACGGCAGTCATTAGGAATACAGTACACAATGTTTTATTAGGACAAACGTATCACGGGTGCATCTAGATGTTACGTTGCTTCTTGCAGCTCTGACCTTACATGACAATGCAATGTAATGTGAAGCATTTGCCTGAGATTAGAGGCCATGGTTCGCACTGTCGTTTGCAGCTCTGGGGTCCTGAATGCAGGGACTCCTCGTCATGGAGTTTGTATATTCTCTTTGCGTTTTCATGGCTTTCCTTTAGGTACTCTGGTTTTCTACTACGTCTCAAAAAATGTACTCATAGGTAGAAAGAGTTATCCAGTGAGCGATCCCTAGGATGTTAGAATATGAGATTGTTGGGGTTCCACGCCTGACACCCCCAGGTTCAGCTGTCTGCAGCTCCCGCTGTGGCTAGGTGTACACAGTCAAGGGAGCTAGAACAGCACAGCTCTATACACCGAGTAGTGGCCATTCTTGGGTACTGCAGCTCAGCTGCTATTGAAAGGATTGTAATCTGAGCTGCAGTACCCAAGAACAGCCACTATGTGGTGTGTGGAGCTGTGGTGCTCTGGCTCTATACACTGTACATCCAGACCACAACAGACTTATAAACAGCTGATCTGCCAGTCCCAGACAACCCATTTAATTAATTTTCTATGAAATTGGCCCTAGTGAGTGTCTAAGATGTGAAATCCACATTGTGAGCCCCATTGGGGACAGGCACTAATCTGAGTGATGGCAAGCTTTGTACAGCACTGTGGAATATATTGGTGCTTTAGAGACAGAAAAATAAATTGCAATCCCCTAGTATCAATGTTTGGTAAGGGGGCTGCCAAACACTACGATGCCATCACTTACTCAAGGTGGGTTTGGCCGATGGTACCACTCTAATAGACAAGGGCCGTCTTCTGTCTGCCGCGGGGATCGGGATCATACAGTGAATGTGAAGATGCCACATATCCTCTGAGTATATGGGGTACACGGGATGCTTTCGCTGCATCTTCCCTGGGGTCGCACCTCTGTGACTTCGTTGTATTGGCTTTCATATCTCCTCTGAATCCGTAGCTGACCATGTGTTGTGCCATGACGTTTGTGCTGGACTGAGCTGAGGGAACTGACTATAAATATCTCTCCATTAGTGTTGAGCATTCCGATACTGTAATATCGGGTATCGGCCGATATTCGCGGTATCGGAATTCCGATACTTAATTCCGATACTTTTACAATATCGGATACCGGAATCGGAAGTTCCCATAATGCCTGCACTCTGCAGTGTCTGTGAAGGATGACAAGTTGGATGGCAGCGCGATCCAGCCTGTCATCAGAATGCCATCCCAGCGGGGGAGAATTCTCCTGATTGTTTAAAAGCCGGCGGGCGGTATAAAGCCGCCGGCTTTTAAACAATCACACAGCCCCATACTGCTTCCCCGCAGCCTCCCACCCCGATCCTCTGCTCCCCTCGCCACCTCCCATCCCGATCGTAAGTTAGGACCGGGCGGGGAGCGCAGCTCCAAGGAGCGGGGAGTGAAGGACCCGGGCGGGGAAGCCGGCAGTGAAAAGACTTCACCGCCGGCTTTCCCGTTCTGTGCTGCGCTTTCCCGCCGGTTATTTCAAATGAACAGCTGAGGTATCAGCTGATGCCGATCAGCTGTTCATTTGAATTAGCCGCGGTGCCCTCAGAGGGTTCATGTGAGTTCATGCTTGACTGCATGAACTCACATGATCTTTCCCACGGCCGCACAGGTCAGCCTCACCTCCCAGACGATCAGACCGTCATGATTAGTGTGTGTGCGGGGTGTGTGCGCGATGTTTGTGCGGGTGTGCGCGGTGTCTGTGCGATGTGTGCGGGTGTGTGCGGTGTCTGTGCGATGTGTGCGGGTGTGTGCGGGGTGTGTGCGTGCAGGCAGACATAGGCCGATGTGACACTACTACTCCCATCGGCCTATGTCTGTCCCCCGTCCACTCCTGCCAGCAGGATCAGCTCGATGGGAGCAGTAGTTCCCATCAGACTGATCCTGCTATTTAAATTGCCCTACTGTGTCCCCAATAAATGTTAAATACATGTCATTGGTGGCCAGTGGTTACCTACAATAAATTAGTTCATACATTACCTGTCCCCGCCGATCGCCACCTAAAATAAAGTAAAAAATAAAAAACTACACCTATACTCACCAAGACACCTAATTCCCCGAAGCCATCGATCTCCTGTAATAAAATATAAAATAATAAACCACAACCTTATCCTTACCCCTCCGTAGCAGTCCACGAGTGTCCCACGAAGATCTCCAGTTCAGAGCAGCCACATAGAATGTGACCGCTCTGAACCGCTGCCGCCGCTAGAATGACGGGGCCGTAAGGGTTCACCGGAGTTCAGGCAGCGCTGCTCCGGTTAGCTCCTTTACGGCCCTGCTGTATCGTGAGAAATTCCCACGGTACAGCAGTGCCGTAAAGGAGGTCTCCGGAGCTGCGCTGCCTGAATGCACTCCGGTGACCTCAGTCAGTGGCTCCCGCTGCCGGGAGCGGATGTGTTCCCGGCAGCGTGAGCTTACAGCAGCCATGCACAGCTGTCACCATCTCCAGATGTGACAGCTGTGCATGGGAGATCAGCGCAGGAACGTGGACAGGTAACTATTATTTTTAGTAAACTAAGAATTAAATAAAATTGTGTGTTTTATTTCAAATAAATTATTTTTTTCTGGGTGTAGTGTGTTTTTTCTTTTTAACACTTTGTAGGTTAGTAATGGGGGTGTCTTATAGACGCCCATCATTACTAACCTGGGCTTCATGGCAGCTGGCGCTGACATGAACCCCACCACTATTACCCCCTGCCACCGCACCAGGGCAGCGTGGAAGAGCGAGGCTAAGTGCCAGAGTTGGCGCATCCTATGGATGCGCCATTTCTGGGGCGGCTGACGACTGGTGTTTCTAGCCTGGGAGGGGGCCAATATTCATGGCACCCTTCCTGGGCTATTAATATCAGCCCCCAGCTGTCTGCCTAGCCTTTGCTAGCTATTAAAATAGGGAGGACCCCACGTCATTTTTTTGGGGGGGGTCCCCCATTTTAATAGCTAGTAAAGGCTAGGTATTCAGCTGGGGGCTGATATTAGTAGCCTGGGAAGCTCCGTGGGTTTTACCCCCTTCCCAGGCTTCAAACATCTGCCCCAGCCGTCTGCTTAACCTCCGCTAGAGACTAAAATTATGGGGGATCCCACGCCATTTTTTTTTAAATAAATCCATTATTTTAACACTAAATGACATTTGAGGAGTTAATAAAGATGCAGTCCCTAAATTATTATTTATTTTTTAATTAATTTTTCCCAAAACTTTTGACGTGGGCTTCGGCATATTTTTGTATGCCAGCCAGGTACAGCATCCAGCTTCTATGAACGCGCCATTTTCCGGGGCGGCTGCGGACTGCAATTTTCAGCGGGGGGCAGAAAGCTTGGGCCTCCCTGCGCTGCAGATTCCATCCCCCAGCTGCCTAGTTGTACCTGGCTGGACACAAAAATAGGGAGAAGCTCCACGTTTTTTTTTTTTTTAATTATTTCATGAAATTCATGGAATAATTAAGAAAAAAAGGGCTTCCCTATATTGTTGTGTCCAACCAGGTACAAATAGGCAGCTGGTGGTTGGGGGCAGCCCGTTCCTGCCTGCTGTACCTGGCTGGACCCAAATATAGTGCAAAGCCCCACGTCAATTTTTTTTAAATTATTTCAGGAAATTCATGAAATAATTAAAAAAAAATTATGTGGGGCTTCGCCCTATATTTGTGTCCAGTCAGGTACAGCAGGCAGGAACGGGCTGCCCCCAACCACCAGCTGCCTATTTGTACCTAGCCGGACACAACAATATAGGGAAGCCCTTTTTTTCTTAATTATTCCATGAATTTCATGAAATAATTTAAAAAAAAAATACGTGGGGCTTCGCCCTATTTTTGTGTCCAGCCAGGTACAACTAGGCAGCTGGGGGCTGGAATCCGCAGCGCAGGGAGGCCCAAGCTTTCTGGGCCCCACCCGCTGCAAATTGCAGTCCGCAGCCGCCCCGGAAAATGGCGCGTTCATAGAAGCGCCATCTTCTGGCGCTGTACCCAACTCATCCAGGGCCCTGGTGCGGTGGCTCACTGGGTAATAAAGGGGTTAAGGCCAGCTTGGCATTATCAGCTGGCCCTAAGCCCGAAATTCATGGGGTCACGCCAATATTAGACATGACCACCATGAATTTCTAGTAAAGTATTTAAAAAAAACACAAACACCCAGAAAAAAGTCCTTTAATTGAAATAAAGACACAATTCTTTATTGTTCTAAATTAAACCATACTTACAGTCACGCCCATTCCAGCTGAAGCCAACGATCTCCTGCAATAAAAGTAAAATAATAAACCAACCTCATCCTTACCTTTCCATGGTTCCCAGGACAGCTTCAGCTCTGCTACATCGAGATGACAGGCTGGACCGCAGCAGAACGCTGCCATCCAGCCTGTCATCCCGCAGACACTGAGAAGCGCAGGCATGCTTGCGCTCCTCAGTGTCTCGCTGTGACGGCATCCAGATGAGCCGAGGTCATGTCCAATGAACTCAGCTCACCTCATGCACGTCACTGACAGCGTGGGAAAATTCTCCTGCACTCAGCGCTTCAGCGTGAGAATTTTCCCACGCTGTCAGTGACGTGCATGAGGTGAGCCGAGTTCATTGGACATGACCTCACCTCATGCACGTCACTGACAGCGTGGGAAAATTCTCACGCTGAAGCGCTGAGTGCAGGAGAATTCTCCCACGCTGTCAGTGACGTACATGAGGTGAGCCGAGTTCATTGTCGGCTCATCTGGATGCCGTCACAGCCAGACACTGAGGAGTGGAAGTATGCCTGCGCTTCTCAGTGTCTGCGGGATGACAGGCTGGATGGCAGCGTTCTGCTGCGGTCCAGCCTGTCATCTCGATGTAGCAGAGCTGAAGCTGTCGTGGGAGCCATGGAAAGGTAAGGATGAGGTTGCTTTATTATTTTTCTTTTATTGCAGGAGATCGTTGGCTTCAGCTGGAATGGGCGTGATGGTAAGTATGGTTTAATTTAGAACAATAAAGAATTGTGTGTTTATTTCAATTAAAGGACTTTTTTCTGGGTGTTTGTGTTTTTTTTAAATACTTTACTAGAAATTCATGGTGGTCATGTCTAATATTGGCGTGACCCCATGAATTTCGGGCTTAGGGCCAGCTGATAATGCCAAGCTGGCCTTAACCCCTTTATTACCCAGTGAGCCACCGCACCAGGGCCCTGGATGAGTTGGGTACAGCGCCAGAAGATGGCGCTTCTATGAACGCGCCATTTTCCGGGGCTGCTGCGGACTGCAATTTGCAGCGGGTGGGGCCCAGAAAGCTTGGGCCTCCCTGCGCTGCAGATTCCAGCCCCCAGCTGCCTAGTTGTACCTGGCTGGACACAAAAATAGGGCGAAGCTCCACGTTTTTTTTTTTTAAATTCATGAAATTCATGGAATAATTAAGAAAAAAAGGGCTTCCCTATATTGTTGTGTCCGGCCAGGTACAAATAGGCAGCTGGTGGTTGGGGGCAGCCCGTTCCTGCCTGCTGTACCTGACTGGACACAAATATAGGGCGAAGCCCCACATCAATTTTTTTTAATTATTTCATGAATTTCCTGAAATGATTTAAAAAAAATTGACGTGGGGCTTCGCACTATATTTGTGTCCAGCCAGGTACAGCAGGCAGGAACGGGCTGCCCCCAACCACCAGCTGCCTATTTGTACCTGGTTGGACACAACAATATAGGGAAGCCCTTTTTTTCTTAATTATTTCATGAATTTCATGAAATAATTAAAAAAAAAAAATACGTGAAGCTTCTCCCTATTTTTGTGTCCAGCCAGGTACAACTAGGCAGCTGGGGGATGGAATCTGCAGCGCAGGGAGGCCCAAGCTTTCTGCCCCCCCCCCCCCCCGCTGAAAATTGCAGTCCGCAGCCACCCCGGAAAATGGCGCGTTCATAGAAGCTGGATCCTGTACCTGGCTGGCATACAAAAATATGGCGAAGCCCACGTCAAAAGTTTTGGGAAAAATTAATTAAAAAATAAATAATAATTTAGGGACTGCATCTTTATTAACTCCTCAAATGTCATTTAGTGTTAAAATAAAGGATTTATTTTAAAAAAAATTGACGTGGGGCTTCGCCCTATATTTGTGTCCAGCCAGGTACAGCAGGCAGGAACAGGCTGCCCCCAACCACCAGCTGCCTATTTGTACCTGGCCGGACACAACAATATAGGGAAGTGACGCGCCCCTGGGCCTGTGTCGCGCTGCGTTGCGCACGCGGGAGCCTACCCGGAGCCGGATCAGTGGAGGGTTGTAGTCTCGTGGCGGTGACCCGGTCCGTGCCCAGGGAGTCAAACTAGACGGCAGTCTATTAGTAGTAAATAGTTGATGACTACGCCACCCGTTGAGTGCAGCCAGGAAGCTGCTGCTGCAGGGCAGACCGCTGAGGCCGGTGGTAGGATTGTGCAGCGTGATAGTATAACCCCCAACGGGAGGGGTATGGCCTCAGGGCAGCCGACGTGGATGATGGGGGTAGCAGGAACCACTCAGAGACGGTACGGTGTAGTTCAGGGTCTTTACTGGTAACAACGACAGACCCTCCCGGAGTACTTGCTAGCAAACGGGGCCTGGTCAGTCTTTGAGCAGATGGGATCTCCCCTGGCCAGGCGTAGTTGCAGGCCTCCCAAACTGACTGTACTCTTCTGGCTACCTTGCTAGAAGCTGATGTAAGTAGCCCACGTCCCTGAGTGTACCGTGTGGGGCTCACCCGTATGGCCGGTGACTCGGGGCCTTCTAATGGCTTCCGCTCCACGATGGCGGTGCTGGTCCCACGCGTGTGACCGTGCCTTCGGGCTTCTGGGCCAGAGGACCTGAAATCCCCTGCCTGACGGATTCTGCTGCTGGGTAGGAGTTAGTCCCCACAGCCTCGGACTCCGGGTCCGGTAAAGAATCTTCTTAGTCAGGGCGAGCTCTGCAGCTGCCAGCCCCTGACTCCTTGTAACTCTGCTGTTTCCTATGCTGCTTCTTGTCTCCACTCTCCTTGTCTGACTCACCCTGCCTCAGCCCCGGGTTTATACAGGGGAAGTTCTTCCCCTCCCAAGACTGGGCAGGAGGTGTGGCATGCACAGGATCCCTGACCAAAGGACCTCCCACCTGCTCTCAGACATAACATTACATTACTGTGGAAAACCAGACCCCTGGGGTGCCACATTCCCCCCTAGTGAAATTTAGTACTCCGGGACTAAACACATTTAGAAAAACATAACAAAGTATAACAATAACAATACTATAAGAAAAACACATAAGATGGTTACGGCGTGTCCGCAACCGGATGCAGTCTTTGAAGAAAAGCAAAGGTGTCCATTTCACCAACACAGGGAGACGTAACCAGGTAGGGGTCTGTCCTACCCCGAGTCCTTAACAGTCTCTAGTCCATCCTGGGTTACGCTCCAACTATATACAAGGATTCCCGGTAAATCCACCAAGGTTTCCTAAAAACAACTGGAAACACAAAATTATACACAAGCAACAATACACAAATAAACATAAATAAAACTATTTTTACACTTCAAATTCTCCAGCGTGCGGGTAACTGGCCTCTAGTGGCCCTAGTGGACCTACGGAGCTGACTGTCTGGCCCTGAACTACAGGGTGTAGGAGCTGTCAAGGGTAAACTGGGCAGCTGTCTACCGGCTCTTTGTCTCACTAGGGGTACGGCAGGCTCACTATAAGCAGAGGGTTGATTCTCCTGTTCTACTCGTGTGGAGTCTTCTGCCTCCTGGACCGGCTGTTCTTCCAGCTCTACCCGTTGCTCCGTAGGTTCTTGGGATGATGGTTGGAGGAAGGTGAGTACGGGTACCACAACTGCACCATTGACTTGAGTCCAAGACCGAGGGAAGTCCCCGAGCACGGTACTAACCATATCTTCCCTTTCTCCCACGGGTCGATGGTCTTCTTGTTCCTCTTCAGGGTTCCTCAGTTGTTCGGGACACTTCTTCAGGTGGTCCCGGGATACAATGGCTGTGGTTTCCCCTCCGTCTTTACTGATGGTACAGACCTTCGGGTTCTCGTGGCTTGAGGGCAGTACGGTGTACGGGTCCTTCTCCCACTGGTCATCCAACTTGTGGAGCCGTCTTTTCCTCTTCAAGACCTGCTCTCCGGGTACCAGGGGAACAGCGGGAGCATACTGGTTGTAAGTCTTCTCTTGTCTTTCCCTAGCCTGACAGAGACTTCGCTCCACGCTCTCTTGTACTCTCCGGTACTGCTGCTGCCTCTCTGTGTCCCAGTCTGTTTCTGGTGAAGTGTCCTCAGGTGTCAGGAC
This sequence comes from Phyllobates terribilis, assembly GCF_046119375.1. Lineage (NCBI taxonomy): Eukaryota > Metazoa > Chordata > Amphibia > Anura > Dendrobatidae > Phyllobates > Phyllobates terribilis. The sequence continues at coordinate 172,493,095 of NW_027362768.1, forward strand.
TCCCATTTCCAGGTCAACAGGTAACTTACCAGGTCTCGCCCTCATTAGGTAAGCCGGGGTACAGTTGGTGGAACCTACCGGGATGTGGTTGTATAGGTCCACCAGATCGGGCAACTTCTCAGGCCACAGACTGCGTTCTTCCAGGGGCAATGTTTTTAGAAGATCCATTACCACCTGGTTCATTTTTTCACAAAGTCCATTAGTTTGCGGATGGTAGGGTGTCGTCCTTATCTTCCGGCAGCCATACAGATTGCAGAATTCCTGGAAGACCTCCGCTTCAAAGGCAGGTCCCTGGTCCGTCAGCACTTGGTCCGGGTACCCGTGTGGACGGCAGAAGTGCTGCTGGAAGGCTCTAGCTGCTGTTTGAGCCGTTAAGTCCTTGACGGGGACGACAACCAAGAACCGGGAGTAATGATCCACGATGGTTAACGCGTAGACGTAGCCACTTCTGCTTGGGGTCAGTTTTACATGATCCAAGGCTACCAGTTCCAACGGTTGCCGGGTGACGATGGACTGCAGGGGAGTCTTCTGGCTGGCCCGGTCCTTCCTTCTCAGATTGCACGGGCCACAGTCTCTGCACCACTTCTCGATGGTTCCCCTCATGCCTACCCAGTGGAACCGCTCGCGCAGCAGGAACTCCAGCTTTTTCCACCCGAAGTGTCCAGCTCCGTCGTGGTATGCCTCCATCACCATGGCTGCGTCTCTTCGTGGCACCACTACTTGCCAGAGTAGTTCATGCGTCCGGGAGTTGACCATTCTGCGGCACAACTTCCCCTTGTAAAGGAATAGTCGACTCTTCTCCGCCCATAGTTGTTTGGCTTCCTCCGGAGCGTCTGGTTCAAGGCGAGCCTCCGGCCGAGTCAGCATCTCCTTCACCAGTCGGACGGCAGGGTCGCTGTCTTGCGTTTCCGCCCAGTTGTAGTGGGGTAAGGGGTTCAACGTAGCAGCCTGCTTACCCCTTACCCGGTGGGAATACTGGATAGTCCCATGACGGTGGAACGCAGGGAGTTCAACTTCTTCCAGTCCCTCCGGATCTTCTCCTTCGTCCGGCAGGTTGGGCATCCTGGACAGGGAATCCGCGTTAGTATTGGAGCGTCCTGCCCGGTATTTGATTGTGAACTCGTAGTTGGACAGACGGGCCATCCACCTCTGCTCCAGGGCACCGAGTCTTGCCGTGTCCAGGTGTGTCAACGGGTTGTTATCCGTGTATACGGTGAACCGGGAAGAAGCGAGGTAATGCCTAAAGCGCTCGGTGACTGCCCATACCACGGCCAGGAACTCTAGCTTAAATGAGCTGTAATTCTCGGGGTTCCTTTCGGTGGGTCGCAGTTTTCGGCTGGCATAGGAGATTACTCGTTCTCTCCCCTGCTGAATCTGGGACAGTACGGCTCCTAGCCCGATATTACTGGCGTCGGTGTAGAGGATGAAGGGCTGGCTATAGTCCGGGTACGCCAAGATTTCATCCCCCGTGAGGGCCATCTTCAGCTGGCGGAAGGACTCTTCTTCTAGCTCTTCCCATTTGAAGGGCGGCTTCTGGTTCTTGGCCTTTCGGGACTGGCCTATCAGGAGGTCCTGCATAGGCGCTGCCTTTTTGGTGAAACCGGGAATAAACCTTCGGTAGTAGCCTACCAACCCTAGGAACTGCCGCACTTCTTTTACGCTGGAGGGGCTTGGCCATCCCTTAATTGCGGTGATCTTATCGGGGTCGGGAGCCACTCCGTCAGCGCTCACCACGTGTCCCAGGTATTGCACCTTTGGTTTCAGGAGGTGACACTTGGAGGGTTTCACCTTTAGGCCGTAACTCGCCAGAGCTTCGAACACCTCCGCCAGGTGTTTCAGGTGGTCCTCATAAGTTTTGGAGTATACGATGACATCGTCCAGGTACAACAGGACCGTCTCGAAGTTTCTGTGGCCCAGACAGCACTCCATTAATCGTTGGAAGGTTCCTGGGGCGTTGCAGAGTCCGAACGGCATGCAGGTGAACTCGCTAAGTCCCATCGGGGTGGTGAATGCGGTCTTCTCCCGGTCCGCCTCTGCTACAGGAACCTGCCAGTACCCGCTAGTGAGATCCAAGGTAGAGAAGAAGTTAGCAGATCTTAAAGCAGCCAATGACTCCTCTATCCTTGGTAAGGGGTACGCATCCTTGTGTGTGATACGGTTGATTTTCCGGTAATCTACACACATCCTCATGGTGTTGTCTTTCTTTTTGACTAAAACTAGTGGGGCTGCCCAGGGGCTACAGCTATCCCGGATTACCCCAGCCTCCTTCATGTCTCTAAGCATCCCCTTGGCGTGTTGGTAATGTGCAGGGGGTACGGGTCGATACCTCTCTTTTATGGGAGGATGATCTCCCGTGGGGATGCGGTGTTCTACCCCCTTGACTCGCCCGAAGTCTAACGGGTGTTTACTAAACACTCTCTCATACTCTTGAACCACCCGATAGACTCCTTGTTTCTGATGTGAGGGAGTGGAATCAGTACCCAAATGTAGTTGCTGACACCAGTCCTCCATGTCTTTCTTAGAGCCGTTACCTTCCTCCGGGTGAGATGGAGGCAAGGGTTCCACAGATTGTATAGAATTTTGATTAGTGGTATATAATTTGGCTAGCGTGGCATACCGGGGCAGGTACACTTCCCTCTCCCCGATATTTATTATACGAATGGGCACCCTCCCATGGCGTACATTGACCACCCCCCGTGCTGTCAAAATGGTGGGCCTACTGTCTGAGTAAACTGGTTCTACCATTGCCTGGTAATCTCTACCTCTCAGACCAATAGCTGCCCGGCACCAAATCATCATTTCACTTTTTGGGGGCATGGCAATAGGAAAAGGGTCACACATTCTTACGCTACCAATCTCACCGCCGGAGAGTTCCACTTGTTGCCGTTGCATCAGTGCCCGGATCTCTTTCTGGAGCACCCGCTGCTCGCCGGAGCTGGCGTTCTTGGCAACCTGCTGTAAAAGGAAAATCACCTCTGCAAGACAATTTTCAATTACGTTAGTTCCTAGAGTTATTTTTGGGTGACTCTCATGTTTATCAATATCTACAATGATCAGTCCCTGTGCGGCCAGTTCGACTCTACCGATTTTGAGGGTCACCTCTTTAAATCCGATCTGTGGCACGGGCTGGCCATTGCTGGCGATGATACTCAAGTCGTCGTCAGGGTAGCGGGTAATATCCGAGTCATTCCAGTACTGCTTGAAGAGCACGTACGGGATGGTGGTGACCTGTGACCCGGTATCCAGTAGGGCACTCATGGGAATGCCATCCAGTACCACAGGCAAGACTGGACGTCCTCCCACATATCTGTCGCGCCAGTTCGATGGGCCTGGTGATCTTTTTCCTGGGGGTTGGCCCTCTACCCCAGGTTGTGCCCGTTTAAAGAACAGTACCTTTCCATATGTCCGGGTTGATTGCAGCGGCGGCAGATGGGTCGTCCGTCCTCGCTGTATCGGTCACTGGGTCTTCCTCTGGCCGGTGGGGTCCTCCTTGGTCGACGCCACGGGATGTCCTCCGGTCCGGATGCCAGCTGGATCTTCCCTGGGGTGGAAACCTGTAAAGACTGCACAGTTCGGGTTAGCGCAGCAACGCTCTTAGCTAGCTCTTGGACCTGATGGTGTAGGTCTGGAGCCGGGTCATTGTCCAATGCCTGCGCATCAGCTCCCACAGGCCCTGCCGACAAGGGCGCCGCCTCCTGGTGGTAAGTGATAGCTGGGCGCCTGTGGGTAACAACGCCACCCGGTGCTGGTTCTCGGAGCACCCGGATAGCTCTATCCTTGAACTGTGCAAAGTCCAGATGGGGATCCTGTAAGGCCATTGCCCGCAACTGGGTTCGGTGGGCATTGCAATATAAACCCTCTATAAATTGTTCAGTCAATAGCCTGTCCTCGTTTCCCACCCCATCAGGGTCGGTCTGCTTTATGGCCCTCAGGGCCTCTTGTAGGTTTAGTGCATAGTCCCTTATACTCTCATGCGCTCGCTGCTTGCACCCGTAGAATCTAAGCTTAATCTCGGCTGAGGTGCGGGTATCAAAGGTGTCCTTCAGCCGGGTTAGTATCCCTGCGACAGTCTTCCTCCCAGGTGGCCAGGATTTTACTTCCCTTTTGGCTGCCCCGGTTAGTTGGGCCACCAGGATGCTCACTTTTTGCTCTTCTGTGAGGGGGTACACCTGGAAGAGGCTATCCAGCTTTTCTCTAAAGTCATGCAGGGTATGTGACTCCCCTGAGTACTGGGGTAGCCAAGCTGCTCCCGGGATATAGGGCATGGTGAAGGGCATAACTGCAGCAGCGGTAGCGCTGGCGGGGGTTGAGGCAGTGAAGCTCTCCTCCGTATCCGACATCTTCCTCCCCCCTAGTGGACCGTGGCCTACCTTGCGATGATCCTCTTCCGTAGGCCGCGGCTCCGCAGTGGATCGTCAGGGTTGAGGACCTTCCGTCGCGCTCCTGTGACGTCGGCGTCTGCTGGGCTCCTTCCAGGACCTTACGCAACGTCCGGACGTGAGGCGGGGCTTCAGTTCTCGCGCGCTTTCGGAGTCCACGCCCCTCTTCTTCCCGCGCGGCGTCCTCAAGATGGCGTCCAATGGCGGGAAAACTCCACGGATGGCGGGAAGAAGGTCGAAGATGGCGCCGGATGGCGGGAAACCTTCACCACTGGTAAGTTTGAACAGTCTTTGCTTTTCAGGCACGCAGTACCCGGTGGTTGCGGGCACGAAATCCTGCCGACTACGCCAAAGTTGACGCGCCCCTGGGCCTGTGTCGCGCTGCGTTGCGCACGCGGGAGCCTACCCGGAGCCGGATCAGTGGAGGGTTGTAGTCTCGTGGCGGTGACCCGGTCCGTGCCCAGGGAGTCAAACTAGACGGCAGTCTATTAGTAGTAAATAGTTGATGACTACGCCACCCGTTGAGTGCAGCCAGGAAGCTGCTGCTGCAGGGCAGACCGCTGAGGCCGGTGGTAGGATTGTGCAGCGTGATAGTATAACCCCCAACGGGAGGGGTATGGCCTCAGGGCAGCCGACGTGGATGATGGGGGTAGCAGGAACCACTCAGAGACGGTACGGTGTAGTTCAGGGTCTTTACTGGTAACAACGACAGACCCTCCCGGAGTACTTGCTAGCAAACGGGGCCTGGTCAGTCTTTGAGCAGATGGGATCTCCCCTGGCCAGGCGTAGTTGCAGGCCTCCCAAACTGACTGTACTCTTCTGGCTACCTTGCTAGAAGCTGATGTAAGTAGCCCACGTCCCTGAGTGTACCGTGTGGTGCTCACCCGTATGGCCGGTGACTCGGGGCCTTCTAATGGCTTCCGCTCCACGATGGCGGTGCTGGTCCCACGCGTGTGACCGTGCCTTCGGGCTTCTGGGCCAGAGGACCTGAAATCCCCTGCCTGACGGATTCTGCTGCTGGGTAGGAGTTAGTCCCCACAGCCTCGGACTCCGGGTCCGGTAAAGAATCTTCTTAGTCAGGGCGAGCTCTGCAGCTGCCAGCCCCTGACTCCTTGTAACTCTGCTGTTTCCTATGCTGCTTCTTGTCTCCACTCTCCTTGTCTGACTCACCCTGCCTCAGCCCCGAGTTTATACAGGGGAAGTTCTTCCCCTCCCAAGACTGGGCAGGAGGTGTGGCATGCACAGGATCCCTGACCAAAGGACCTCCCACCTGCTCTCAGACATAACATTACATTACTGTGGAAAACCAGACCCCTGGGGTGCCACAGAAGCCCTTTTTTTTCTTAATTATTCCATGAATTTCATGAAATAATTAAAAAAAAATTGACGTGGGGCTTCGCACTATATTTGTGTCCAGCCAGGTACAGCAGGCAGGAATGGGCTGCCCCCAACCACCAGCTGCCTATTTGTACCTGGTTGGACACAACAATATAGGGAAGCCCTTTTTTTTCTTAATTATTCCATGAATTTCATGAAATAATTTAAAAAAAAAATGCGTGGGGCTTCGCCCTATTTTTGTGCCCAGCCAGATACAACTAGGCAGCTGGGGGCTGGAATCCGCAGCGCAGGGAGGCCCAAGCTTTCTGGGCCACCCCCGCTGCAAATTGCAGTCCGCAGCCGCCCCAGAAAATGGCGCGTTCATAGAAGCGCCATCTTCTGGCGCTGTACCCAACTCATCCAGGGCCCTGGTGCGGTGGCTTACTGGGTAATAAAGGGGTTAAGGCCAGCTTGGCATTATCAGCTGGCCCTAAGCCCGAAATTCATGGGGTCACGCCAATATTAGACATGACCACCATGAATTTCTAGTAAAGTATTTAAAAAAAACACAACACCCAGAATAAAGTCCTTTAATTGAAATAAACACACAATTCTTTATTGTTCTAAAATAACCATACTTACCATCACGCCCATTCCAGCTGAAGCCAATGATCTCCTGCAATAAAAGTAAAATAATAAAGCAACCTCATCCTTACCTTTCCATGGTTCCCAGGACAGCTTCAGCTCTGCTACATCGAGATGACAGGCAGGACCGCTGCAGAACGCTGCCATCCAGCCTGTCATCCCGCAGACACTGAGAAGCGCAGGCATGCTTGCGCTACTCAGTGTCTGGCTGTGACGGCATCCAGATGAGCCGAGGTCATGTCCAATGAACTCAGCTCACCTCATGTACGTCACTGACAGCGTGGGAAAATTCTCCTGCACTCAGCACTTCAGCGTGAGAATTTTCCCACGCTGTCAGTGACGTGCATGAGGTGAGCTGAGTTCATTGGACATGACCTCACCTCATGTATGTCACTGACAGCGTGGGAGAATTCTCACGCTGAAGCGCTGAGTGCAGGAGAATTTTCCCACGCTGTCAGTGACGTGCATGAGGTGAGCTGAGTTCATTAGACATGAACTCGGCTCATCTGGATGCCGTCACAGAGAGACACTGAGGAGCGCAAGCATGCCTGCGCTTCTCAGTGTCTGCGGGATGACAGGCTGGATGGCAGCGTTCTGCTGCGGTCCAGCCTGTCATCTCGATGTAGCAGAGCTGAAGCTGTCGTGGGAACCATGGAAAGGTAAGGATGAGGTTGCTTTATTATTTTACTTTTATTGCAGGAGATCGTTGGCTTCAGCTGGAATGGGCGTGATGGTAAGTATGGTTTAATTTAGAACAATAAAGAATTGTGTCTTTATTGCAATTAAAGGACTTTATTCTGGGTGTTTGTGTTTTCTTTTAACTTTGACTATGGGGTTAGTAATGGGGGTGTCTTATAGACGCCTCTCCATTACTAACCTGGGCTTGATGTCAGCTGGCATTATAAGCTGACATCAACCCCAACCCTATTACCCCCTGCCACCGCACCAGGGCAGCGTGGAAGAGCGAGGCTAAGCGCCAGAATTGGCGCATCCTATGGATGCGCCATTTCTGGGGCGGCTGACGGCTGGTGTTTCTAGCCTGGGAGGGGGCCAATATTCATGGCACCCTTCCTGGGCTATTAATATCAGCCCCCAGCTGTCTGCCTAGCCTGTGCTAGCTATTAAATTAGGGGGGACCCCACGTTATTTTTTTTGGGGGGGTTCCCCCATTTTAATAGCTAGTAAAGGCTAGGTATTCAGCTGGGGGCTGATATTAGTAGCCTGGGAAGCTCCGTGGGTATTACCCCCTTCCCAGGCTTCAAACATTTGCCCCAGCTGTCTGCTTAACCTCCGCTAGAGCCTAAAATTAAGGGGAACCCCACGCCAATTTTTTTTTAAATAAATCCTTTATTTTAACACTAAATGACAAGTACAGTAATCAACACTGTCACTGTACTTCATATATATGTGACTGACATGTTTCTATCTATCTAATCTATGTGTGATTCTCTATTCTTTCTATTCTAAATTGTCGGGTACCGCTGCTGAATTGCCGGCCGGCTTTTTTAAAGAGACGGTGCACGAAAACACTAATATTTTTTTTAATAAATCCTTTACACTAAATGACAAGTACAGTAATCAACACTGTCACTGTACTTCATATATATGTGACTGACATGTTTCTATCTATCTAATCTATGTGTGATTCTCTATTCTTTCTATTCTAAATTGTCGGGTACCGATGCTGAATTGCCGGCCGGCTTTCTTAAAGAGACGGTGCATGAAAACACTATTATTTTTTTAAATAAATCCTTTACACTAAATGACAAGTACAGTAAGCAACACTGTCACTGTACTTCATATATATGTGACTGACATGTTTCTATCTATCTAATCTATGTGTGAAGCTCTATTCTGTCTGTTATAAATTGTCGGGTACCGCTGCTGAATTGCCGGCCGGCTTTTTTAAAGAGACGGTGCACGAAAACACTAATATTTTTTTTAATAAATCCTTTACACTAAATGACAAGTACAGTAAGCAACACTGTCACTGTACTTCATATATATGTGACTGACATGTTTCTATCTATCTAATCTATGTGTGATTCTCTATTCTTTCTATTCTAAATTGTCGGGTACAGATGCTGAATTGCCGGCCGGCTTTCTTAAAGAGACGGTGCATGAAAACACTATTATTTTTTTAAATAAATCCTTTACACTAAATGACAAGTACAGTAAGCAACACTGTCACTGTACTTCTTATATATGTGACTGACATGTTTCTATCTATCTAATCTATGTGTGAAGCTCTATTCTGTCTGTTATAAATTGTCGGGTACCACTGCTGAATTGCCGGCCGGCTTTTTTAAAGAGACGGTGCACGAAAACACTAATATTTTTTTTAATAAATCCTTTACACTAAATGACAAGTACAGTAAGCAGCACTTTCACTGTACTTCATATATATGTGACTGACATGTTTCTATCTATCTAATCTATGTGTGAAGCTCTATTCTTTCTGTTGTAAATTGTCGGGTACCGGTGAATGCCGCTGATGAATTGCCGGCTTTTCATGTCATTCTACATTATTCTTAGTTGTTTTCCTTCATGTAGAATTAACCTACAAGGAAAGAAAGGGTTTATTTTCATTCCGATATTTGTGTCCCATTGACTTGCATTGGTTTCCGGTATCGGAATCGGCGATATCCGATACTTTTTGGGTATCGGCCCGATCCAATCCGATACGATATTTCCTGATATCGGAAGGTATCGCTCAACACTACTCTCCATCCATCACATCTGTCAGCACGGCTGAGAGGGGAAGTTCAATAGTCAAAGCTGCTCAGCCACAGCCCCCCATCCTCGATAAATCCATCTTACTGCTGACCGCTCCAAGTATAATAGCCAAATGGTTTATAATAAAAGACAGGCAGATGGCGGAATATACATGACGTGTCCCTTAAAGGCACACTGCGCCTAAAGACTATCCTCTCTATTTACAATGTATTGTTCTCTGATATCAGCAGATACTGCTACAGATGCCCCCATACAGTGTCTGCTGCAGATGCCCCCATACAGTGCCTGCTACAGATGCCCCCATACAGTGCCTGCTACAGATGCCCCCATACAGTGCCTGCTACAGATGCCCCCATACAGTGCCTGCTACAGATGCCCCCATACAGTGCCGGCTGCAGATGCCCCCATACAGTGCCTGGTAGAGATGCCCCCATACAGTGCCTGCTACAGATGCCCCCATACAGTGTCTGCTGCAGATGCCCCCATACAGTGCCTGCTGCAGATGCCCCCATACAGTGCCTGCTACAGATGCCCCCATACAATGCCGGCTGCAGATGCCCCCATACAGTGCCTGGTAGAGATGCCCCCATACAGTGCCTGCTGCAGATGTCCCCATACAGTGCCTGCTGCAGATGTCCCCATACAGTGCCTGCTGCAGATGCCCCCATACAGTGCCTGCTACAGATGCCCCCATACAGTGCCTGCTGCAGATGCCCCCATACAGTGCCTGCTGCAGATGTCCCCATACAGTGCCTGCTGCAGATGTCCCCATACAGTGCCTGCTACAGATGCCCCCATACAGTGCCTGCTGCAGATGTCCCCATACAGTGCCTGCTGCAGATGCCCCCATACAGTGCCTGCTACATATGCCCCCATACAGTGCCTGCTACAGATGCCCCCATACAGTGCCTGCTGCAGATGCCCCCATACAGTGCCTGGTAGAGATGCCCCCATACAGTGCCTGGTACAGATGCCTCCATACAGTGGCTGCTGCAGATGCCCCCATACAGTGCCTGCTACAGATGCCCCCATACAGTGCCTGCTGCAGATGCCCCCATACAGTGCCTGCTACAGATGCCCCCATACAGTGCCTGCTGCAGATGCCCCCATACAGTGCCTGCTGCAGATGCCCCCATACAGTGCCTGCTGCAGATGCCCCCATACAGTGCCTGCTGCAGATGCCTCCATACAGTGCCTGCTGCAGATGCCCCCATACAGTGCCTGCTACAGATGCCCCCATACAGTGCCTGCTGCAGATGTCCCCATACAGTGCCTGCTGCAGATGTCCCCATACAGTGCCTGCTACAGATGCCCCCATACAGTGCCTGCTGCAGATGTCCCCATACAGTGCCTGCTGCAGATGCCCCCATACAGTGCCTGCTACATATGCCCCCATACAGTGCCTGCTACAGATGCCCCCATACAGTGCCTGCTACAGATGCCCCCATACAGTGCCTGGTACAGATGCCTCCATACAGTGGCTGCTGCAGATGCCCCCATACAGTGCCTGCTACAGATGCCCCCATACAGTGCCTGCTGCAGATGCCCCCATACAGTGCCTGCTACAGATGCCTCCATACAGTGCCTGCTACAGATGCCCCCATACAGTGTCTGCTGCAGATGCCCCCATACAGTGCCTGCTGCAGATGCCCCCATACAGTGCCTGCTGCAGATGCCCCCATACAGTGTCTGTTGTAGATGCCCCCATACAGTGTCTGCTGCAGATGCCTCCATACAGTACCTGGTACAGATGCCCCCATACAGTGCCTGCTGCAGATGCCCCCATACAGTGCCTGCTACAGATGCCTCCATACAGTGCCTGCTACAGATGCCCCCATACAGTGTCTGCTGCAGATGCCCCCGTACAGTGTCTGCTGCAGATGCCCCCATACAGTGCCTGCTGCAGATGCCCCCATACAGTGCCTGCTGTAGATTCCCCCATACAGTGCCTGCTGCAGATTCCCCCATACAGTGCCTGCTACAGATGCCCCCATACAGTGCCTGCTGCAGATGCCCCCATACAGTGCCTGCTGCAGATGCCCCCATACAGTGCCTGCTGCAGATGCCCCCATACAGTGCCTGCTGCAGATGCCCTCAATCAGTGCCTGCTGCAGATGCCCCCATACAGTGCCTGCTGCAGATGCCCCCATACAGTGCCAGCTACAGATGCCCCCATACAGTGCCTGCTACAGATGCCCCCATACAGTGCCTTCTGCAGATGCCCCCATACAATGCCTGCTACAGATGCCCCCATACAGTGCCTGCTATAGATGCCTCCATACAGTGTCTGCTGCAGATGCCCCCATACAGTGTCTGCTGCAGATGCCCCCATACAGTGCCTGCTGCAGATGCCCCCATACAGTGTCTGCTGCAGATGCCTCCATACAGTGTCTGCTATAAATGCCCCCGTACAGTGCCTGCTACAGATGCCCCCGTACAGTGCCTGCTGTAGATGCCCCCGTACAGTGCCTGCTGTAGATGCCCCCATACTGTGCCTGCTGCAGATGCCTCCATACAGTGCCAGCTGCAGATGCCTCCATACAGTGCCAGCTGCAGATGCCTCCATACAGTGTCTGCTGCAGATGCCCGCATACAGTGCCTACTTCAGATGCCTCCATACAGTGCCTGCTGCAGATGCCTCCATACAGTGCCTGCTGCAGATGCCCCCATACAGTGCCTGCTGCAGATGCCCCCATACAGTGCCTGCTGCAGATGCCCCCATACAGTGCCTGCTGCAGATGCCCCTATACAGTGCCTGCTGCAGATGCCTCCATAAAGTGCCTGCTGCAGATGCCCCCATACAGTGCCTGCTGCAGATGCCCCCATACAGTGCCTGCTGCAGATGCCTCCATACAGTGCCTGCTGCAGATGCCCCCATACAGTGCCTGCTACAGATGCCCCCATACAGTGCCTGCTGCAGATGCCCCCATACAGTGCCTGCTGCAGATGCCCCCATACAGTGACCACTAGCAACGTTCCCAAAATGGTTCTTGTTAATGATTGTAATGACACTTATTAACAGTTACCTAAATACTAATACTATACAGTGCATAAGTACAGCAGTAAAACAGTGCCTCGCAGAGCCATTATACAGTACTTAAAGGGAATCTATCACCCCTTTGGAGTTATCAGACCTCTAATATGGGCATACAGGTTATAGAAATGTAAATCTATACTTACCTGTACGGCCCACAGTAGAGGATTGATTGCAGAGAAATCTCTTTTTATTCAATCCGTTTTTCTAGGCTTGGTGTCCGGGGGATGCCAAGAAATGCCCGCCTATATGCTTAATACAAATATCCTCCCCTCCCCTGCACATCACAGGGCCCTGTGATGTGCAGTCTAGAGCTGTACATCCCGCGCATGCGCAATACACCTATAGCTGAAGGCGCTTTTTTTTTTCTCCCCGCTCTATTTTACTTGTCTGCTCCAGTGTGCAGGCGCCGGAAGTCACTGTGACTTCCGCTCAAGTGACCTCCGGCGTGCGCAACAATGAGGTTTGGTCCCCACTTCCTCCCAAATAGCAGGATCCCATGGAGCGCGCTTTGTTTCCCTCTGGCCCCGTTTGGCTGCGTACTGCCAGCGGAGCAGAAGTCTTAGTGACTCACCGTCGCTTGCGGCGCAGTACGCAGCCAAACGGGGCCGGTGGGAAACAAAGCGTGCTACATGGGAGCGGCGCTTTGCACATGCGCGGAAGGGGAGGCAGAGCAGGGCACGTCACAGGGCCCTGTGACGTGCAGGGGAGGGGGGAATATGGTAATTTAGCACAGAGGCGGCAATTTAGGGGAATAGTAAGAAGATAGGAGGGGTTTGCTTGGCGTCCCCCGGACGCCAAGCCTCTGGAAAACAGACTTTAGAAAACCAGATTCCTCTGTAATCAGCCCTCTGCTATGGGCCATACAGGCAAGTATAGATTTACTTTTCTATACCCTGTATGACCATAGTAGGGGTCTGATATCGCCCAGGGGGTGACAGATTCCCTTTAAAGATGAAAGTGCAGTAAAATAAAAAAATCTGTAAAAGCAACACAGTGCAAAATTTGTAAAGAAACCAAATTGCAATAATAATTTTTAGGTCAAAATATACATATTTAAGTAAAACAAAATGTTGCAAAAGGCGGTCAACTCCTTTAATTATTACCGCCATATAAATTATCAAATAACGGCTCCATAAATGAAGTAATTTAATGGCGCAATACTGTGTCTATATTACACTACTATACAATTAATTTTAGGATGTAAAACTTGGGTGCCAGAATATTTGTGCATTGCGGGTCAGCAGGAGTGACTCGTGGGGGTGAGTCCTGGGTCTGTTCACCCCATGACCATGCCCCAGCCTATATGTGCGGAATATATCTGAAATTATCACTCCGTGGCTTCTACCACAAATTGTACAACCTCTGTATTGTGCACTTGTGAATCATCAACTATTTTGAGAAATGATAGAGACCAATTAATGTGGTGCCGTCATCCAGAGTCACTTAACCCCTTCTGCTCTATGCTGGAAATCACTGACATCCATCTTTCATTGGCTATTACCTATAATATAAAATACTCCATAAATATACGGTAAGTCCTTTTATCTTCTCTGTCAAATTGTTAAAAAAATTATTTTTAGCTTTTACATATGTTCTTCAGAAAGTAGACTGACAACAAATATGGCCGCCATTACAGCTCCCACTGGAGTTGTCACTTAACTTTCCCAAATACCTTAATGCAATCTTCCATGTTATGCAGGACATAAAAACTTGTCCTCAAGCCCTTCGTGCTGCTTTCTTGTCCTGTTTTAGGTTTTGGATATTCGCTCCTCCTCGTTGACAAGTGATGATCATATTCATTCAGTATTTCCACACTTTCCCTCTTTCAGCCATTCCTGGCAGCCAATCACTACAGGAGACCCCGCCACACAGACCAAACTTTTTATTGTGCAAATTTAGCAATGAAGCAGAGCTGAGAAAGCTAACCACGCCCACATCAGGCTTTGTATATACCATGTCCATAGACAGTGAGGTGCTTAGTTACTGGACTACTCCGGCAATGTTAATTTCTTAGTGATAAATCCTTCACAGTTCCTAAACAACAGCACGCACTTTGACAAATGACATATTCCTAAATTCTGTGTTTCAACCTCTATCTCCTGCTGTGTTCAGATTATATAGCAAAAACCTGCTGACAGATTCCCTTTAAAGTGAAGCTTTAGCCCAAAAAAATGGTCTTTGATGCCGCGATGACTTGAAGTGAGTGGCTGCAGGGAGAATAGAACTGAATTTTCTCCCTGTAGCCGCTCTTTCAATTAGACAGCCGAACAAAAAAGCATTATTTACGTGCAGATACCAGTATATTTGCAGGAAAATACTGTTTTGGTTTTGTTTAAGACCAAAGACTTATTTGTAGAAATAAAGACCTGCCCCCACTTTGCAGAAAGACAAGGACATGCCCCAACAGCCTGTAATCTGTCTCAGCATCTTCAATGCTGGAGACATTACACTTGACAGCAAGCAGCAGACACAGGTTTTGATTACTTTTCATGAGCATTGCATTCTGTCAACACTACAGGGGTTGGGACTTCCTTTCCCTCACTTTCCAGCTTGCATTAGGCCTGCCATTGTACAATGGATTTGAATTGAAATCCTGCCTCTCTTTTCTGCTGGTATTCAGCATGACAGGCAGGAGCAAAGAGAAAAAAAAAGAGGTCCCCCCACTTCCTATAGATTCCTCCTATATTCCTATACAATGGTGTGTCTTCCTCCTGATAAGCTTGTACTGCTTGGGTAGTGCTCTCAATTGCTTCCAGACTGACTTCCTCCGAGCATTCTTGCATGAACTCCTCAGGCTCTAGTGGCATTCTCGACAATTCATCAGCATCCGCATTGCATTTTCCTGGCCTGTACTTGATGCTGAAATTGAAGTCGGCTAGTTCAGCGACCCATCTCTGACCCTTTGCATTCAGTTTGGCTGTAGTGAGGACATAGGTCAAAGGGTTGTTGTCAGTATATACCTCAAACTCTTTGATGCAGTAGAGATAATGTCTAAATCGTTCACAGATAGCCCATTTCAATGCCAGGAACTCCAATTTTCTGGAATGTAGATGGTAATTTTTCTCCGCATCTGTCAACATTCTAGAACAGTAACCGATAACTCTCAATTTTCCATCTTGATGCTGATACAAGGCAGCTCCCAGTCCAACCTGAGAAGCGTCACAATGAAGAACCAATGGTAAGTTGAAATCTGGATATCTCAAGATGGGTGGTTTTACCAGGTAGTCTACTAGTTCTTCCAATACCTCCTGGTGGTCTACTGTCCAAGGAATGGGCTGTTGGGACAAAATGGCGTTGTTTCTTTTAAACCCGGTCCTACCCACGTTCTTCTTTTTCTCCGTGGGTGTTGTGGACTCTGTCTCCCACCCCCCCCCCAAGAGGAGGTATAGTGGGGCGGTAATCCTGGAGAAGTTCCGAACGTAAGTATGATAGTAGGAGAGGAATCCTAAGATCTGCCTCAACTCCCCGACAGTAGAGGGCCGCTTGTCTTTTAAGGCCAGTACCGGAGCGATTTCTGCTGGGTCCATGGTTTATCCTTCTCCGGACACAATTTTCCCTAGAAATCGGACTTCCCTTTTGAACAGTTCACACTTCTTTGGGGTCAACTTAACTCCGTGTTGTTGATACCGCTGTAATACGGTCCTCACGTGTTCAACATGCTCCCGGAAGGTTTTGCTGTGTACCACATTGTCATCCAAGTACGGCTGGCAAATTTCGTCCCTCAATCCTTCTAAACAGGTCTCCATGCTCCCCTGAAATTCTGCTGGAGCTGAACTGAGCCCAAACGGTATGTGGATCCACTCATATAACCCCCACGGTGTGATGAATGCTGTCAAAGGTCTACTGGACTCTTCAACAAACCCTTGATGGTATGCTTTACCCTGATCGATGACAGAGAACCAGGTACTTCCTGATCGGCTATCGAGCATATCTTGAATCTTTGGTATCGAGTGCCGATCAGGTACTGACTTTTGGTTTAGTTCCCGGTAATCACAGCAGAGTCTCAACGTACCGTCCGTCTTCCTAACACAGACAATAGGAGAGGAATAAGATGACTTCGACATTTGGCCCCAACCTCTGTTGATTAAGTCTTATAAATACTCTTTCACTGCACGGTGTAATGGTTTCGGCACAGAAATGTAACTTCTGGTTACTTGGGTCGTGTCTTTCAAATTGATTTTCAACTGCAACGACAGGATACAGCCTATATCAGAGTCATCTTTGGAGAATGCATGACACTCCTCTCTCAGCACCTGTTTTGCTACTGCTCGATCTTCAGCACACAAGTGTTCTAGGGGTACTGGGGGATCCCAGGACCTTGAGGTGGGTCATGCAATTTCCTCCTCTGGGCAACTCCTGTTCCTTGGTGGGTAGACTGAATTCACGGTAGACCCCTGGGCTGGTCTTACACTGGCTGGATATACCGTTTTATTGGTTTCGATGTGACCTAACACAGTCTTTGGATCCAGTCTAATTTTGTGTTTCGTAGTATTCATCACCAGTATTGTACTCGAGCAAATCCACCAGTAGGAATTGTAAACACAGTCTCACCTTGAACTAGGCCTTCCAGAAGTTCTGAGGAGTCTTTTGGCACGAACAGTCTTTTCTGGACTTTCTTCCCGGTTCTAACTGGACTCCACAACTCACCCCCACCATTTGGTTTGCAGGGACGATGGTTGGGCGCCAGCCTATCTTTTACATCCATTGTATTCTGTGCTTTTTTTACTCTATGAATCACATTTTCCGGCGTTGGGTATGGCAAGTGATGTGGCAATTGCATCCACCATCAGCGTCCTTGACTTGTGTTTCGTGATGACCTCACTGATTACATTACAACCCAGGATCGGATCCTCTGCTACGTTCTGATCACTGGTCACGAGAAAAGGTACCAAAAGCTCAATGGCGTTGCTGTTCTTTGTGGCCCTCAGTTGGAAAGTCACTTCCACCCAGCCTATGAAAGGGATTTCGGTCTGGTTGACAGCTTTGCCGTGGAGTTCAACTGGTCCTAAGAGTTCTTGTAGCGACCGGAGGCAGGTATGTGGCAGGTAGCGCCTTCTCCATTCTTCATTTAAAAGGCTTGCTTGGGCTCTTGTGTCCCACAGTGCTTTTACCAGGAGTCCATCTACCTGGCACTGTATAAAGCACCTTTCACCGATTTAGGCTGATGAGGCTATCTTTACTGACTGAGGAATCCTCCTCCCAGGAGTACATCGTTTGACCTCCGCACTGGGCATTAAGTAACTGATGCCCCTGTCTCTCTTGCAGCTGTTGTAGACGGGAACACTCTTGGGGATAGTAATGATGCAGCCGTTTTACCTCCTGCGCCGTTCTGGGGTTTGGTGAGATTTGGATTTGCTTCTGGGGCCTCCTCCGTGTCACGGTTACCAGTCGCCCCGCACTGGCAACCTCCTGTCTTTTAACCCAAACGACCGTGACCATTGGAATTCCTTGCCATAATGTTCTTCCTCACCACACCTTAGACAGTGGACACACACCGTACTCTGATTTGATGAACGGCACGCTTCACAAGCCGGGTATCTTCTGTTTTGGAACCAACTCCTGGGTCTGAGGGATACAGGTTCTGGCCTGGAACGAATCAACTTTTTCACCTCAATCAACTCGGCTCGCAGTTCTCCTATTACTTCCTCCCAGTCACCGCTGGCGGTCCTCTCTTTTGTTGGTGATTTAAGGTTCCCTCTCGGAGGTGGCACTGGAGGGTCTCCATGATGATCTTTGGACTGGCCACCGGGGGTCTCCAACTTCAGCTGACTCATTTTGGTGATTTTAGGAGCAGAGCCTTTCTTTATCTTCTGTTCGCTCTCTGACTCCAAACTAGCGGCCTCATTCATTTTTTCAATTAGGACTTTGTCCAGAATGCCAGGATCTTCTAGATACTGTTTCAGCTGCAACTTCATGTCTTTGCTGATTAACCCCATTCCCAATGATCTCAAGAACTTCTTCTGGACTAGTCCAGCATCAAACTTCTCCTCCGCTTCTACATCTCTGGATGCAAACAATAGTCTATCTTTAAGGACAATTGCTCTGAACAAGAAATTTTGGGGTGATTCATTATTTTTCTGTGTGAGGTTAATGAGTTAGTGGAACAATTCTGAAGTACTCTCTTCTTTATAGTACCCTTTTAAAATCATCTTCAGCTGTGGCAACGTCAATTGACTCTTCATTTCTAGCATACTACAGAGGTTCAGTCCTGGGCTGATCGCTTTCACCACCCCCTCAATGATCTCATCTGGCTGGTAGCCTTTCTGTAATTCTGTATCGATCTGGTGCAACAAGTTCATATAAGACAGTTTCTCTTTCTGTTCACACTCTCCAATCTGTCCCAGGATCTTGAATTCTTTCCTTATGGTGATTTGTGGTGTTAGAGAGGACTGTCTTCCTGGTTTATCTAACTTGAGCAGATTAACGGTTCTGTCTGAGTCTGTCACCCGTTCAGGGGTTTTGGTTGATTCCAACAGGGCCGTTGTTAGGGCTTTGAGTTGTTCTTTCAATTCCTGTAGTTCTGTCTGCGGACGGTGATTCCAGCATTTGGTAATTGGTGCCACCCCTCCGTCCTCCAACTTCAACCCAGTTAGAAACTGTGTTAGCTCCTGGAGGAAGGTCCCCATGTCATCTTCAGCTTATTTCTCCCCCAGCTCATCCATTTTTGAATTAATGGCAACTAACAGTTGCCTGCAGTTGTGTGATTTAGAAATCTGTACTTCTGACATGTTTGTATGTTCTGCTACTGTTCTCAATTCTTCACAGGTTAACTGAAGAAGCAGATCACTATTTTTATTTCCACATCCATTGATGATAGTGAGTTTTCTTTAGGGCTGGTGCCCTTTAACTGGTGTAGCAGAGTTGAATTGAGGTGCTGTGCTGTTGTGTTTTTCCAGACACTTATCCTCTTCTCCCTCTACACGCTATTTCCCGCTCAGGACTCCCGTACAGGCCACTACTGTTACACGCACGCTGCTTGGTTCAGATAAGGCGAGACGGGTTTCATGAATTCGTTGGAATCTTGGGGGAATCGTTACTCAGGACTGCAGCTTCTCTCAGGCATACAGTAGATTCAATTGCTGACTAGACACATCTGACAAGAGTCTTCATAAACAGTTGAACAGTGGAGCTTAATCAAGTACGGCCAGTACCATTTAACTCTTTGAAGCAACAGGCTTCACCACAGTACAGTCTATTAAAGCAGGCACAGTAATGTCAGTCTCTTCAGTAGCATAATTCAGCACAGATTAGACCTCTTAGCAGCACACTTCTATGCATACACAACCATAGGTTTTTCCTTCACAAGGAAACCATAGTGCACAGCATTCTTTAGCCTGCATGGAGATGTAGGGTGTGGTTTAATGAGGGAGATGATCCCTGTGACACAATTCCTTCCAGTCCTTATCTTTCTGCCCGATAATACTCTGCACTGTTAGTTCAGGGAGTCTATGTGACCCGTGTTTAGCTTCCCTCTTGACTTGAATTCTGTTCACTTGCCTTCTGTGAGATACAGATCACACCACCTTTCTTAGGCTCCAGCCAGACTAATAAACAAGTTCCCCACAATCCCCCTGGGGCTCTGCTAAATGCTCCAGGTCTCCTGTGACTGTGTTAACCCCTGTAGTTGCTGGATGCTTCTGAAGCTCAACACTTCCTGTCTCTTGTGACTGTGTTAACTCTTATAGTTGGTGGATGCTTTCGAAGCAACAGCACTACTTCTGCATGTCACATATTCTAATTTAGTGAGATGCACCTGTATATACGAGATTTAGGCTCACCTTTCACAGAAGTAGTCAGAGTCTGATGTGCAGACAGCACCTTGGATACAATAGAAATTTTATTAATCTTGTCCAGAATGATCTTGATGTTTTTGAAATGCTCCATAAATCCTACAAAAAAAGTAATGACTATTTATCAAAAAACACTGGTGCTCACAATGTATATATATATATTATAACTGATTGGTCAGCTGTTTTTATGTTTCAAAGAAATGTTTGGGCCCATTTTCTCCCCTAAGTCCCTCCTCCCCATTAAGCTTGCTTTTCTTTTGCAAAATACCACACACAAAATTATTTTTCAGAAAGATATTAATTTTGCGACAGCGCCATGCATTGGACACAGCTTAAATTGCAACAATTAAAATTAAATCAAACGTTTTACATATGTGTGATGTGGGTGCAAAGTGTTGTGCGACTGCAGAGGTCTCAGATTTTTAAAGATCTATAATGCTGCTAGAGATATGAAGTTGTGTCTGCGCTGACAAATTTTTGTTGCTGCAGTTCAGATGTGTTAAAACTGTTTGTGTAATTTATTTTTTGGAAATTGAGCAGATTATGTTAAAGTGCTAAATTCAGCATAAACATTGGTGACATATCACTAGGGTAATCCAGCAAAGAAAGCCAGGAAAATCTGTCATGAGACAAAATAGTATTTCCTAGCACATGTAATGTATGAATACAGGAACTCCACCAGCAGAATAGTGAGTGCGGCTCTGGAGTATAATACAAGATGTAACTCAGGACCAGTACAGGATCAGTAATGTAATGCATGTACACAGTGACTGCACCAGCAGAATAGAGAGTGCAGCTCTGGAGTATAATACAGGATGTAACTCAGGACCAGTACAGGATCAGTAATGTAATGTATGTACACAGTGACTGCACCAGCAGAATAGTGAGTGCAGCTCTGGAGTATAATACAGGATGTAACTCCGGATCAGTACAGGATCAGTAATGTAATGTATGTACACAGTGACTGCACCAGCAGAATAGTGAGTGCAGCTCTGGAGTATAATACAGGATGTAACTCAGGATCAGTAATGTAATGTATGTACACAGTGACTGCACCAGCAGAATAGTGAGTGCAGCTCTGGAGTATAATACAGGATGTAACTCAGGATCAGTACAGGATCAGTAATGTAATGTATGTACACAGTGACTGCACAAGCAGAATAGTGAGTGCAGCTCTGGAGTATAATACAGGATGTAACTAAGGATCAGTACAGGATCAGTAATGTAATGTATGTACACAGTGACTGCACAAGCAGAATAGTGAGTGCAGCTCTGGAGTATAATACAGGATGTAACTCAGGATCAGTACAGGATAAGTAATGTAATGTATGTACACAGTGACTGCACCAGCAGAATAGTGAGTGCAGCTCTGGAGTAGAATACAGGATGTAACTCAGGATCAGTACAGGATCAGTAATGTATGTACACAGTAACTGCACCAGCAGAATAGTGAGTGCAGCTCTGGAGTATTATACAGGATGTAACTCAGGATCAGTACAGGATAAGTAATGTACGAGTATGTACACAGTAACTGCACCAGCAGAATAGTGAGTGCAGCTCTGGAGTATAATACAGGATGTAACTCAGGATCAGTAATGTAATGTGTGTACACAGTAACTGCACCAGCAGAATAGTGAGTGCAGCTCTGGAGTATAATACAGGATGTAACTCAGGATCAGTACAGGATAAGTAATGTAATGTATGTACACAGTGACTGCACCAGCAGAATAGTGAGTGCAGCTCTGGAGTATAGTACAGGATGTAACTCAGGATCAGTACAGGATCAGTAATGTAATGTATGTACACAGTGACTCCACCAGCAGAATAGTGAGTGGAGCTCTGGAGTATAATACAGGATGTAACTCAGGATCAGTAATGTAATGTATGTACACAGTGACTGCACCAGCAGAATAGTGAGTGCAGCTCTGGAGTATAATACAGGATGTAACTCAGGATCAGTACAGGATAAGTAATGTACGAGTATGTACACAGTAACTGCACCAGCAGAATAGTGAGTGCAGCTCTGGAGTATAATACAGGATGTAACTCAGGATCAGTACAGGATAAGTAATATACGAGTATGTACACAGTAACTGCACCAACAGAATAGGGAGTGCAGCTCTAGAATATAATTTAGGATGTAACAAAGGATCAGGACAGAAAAAGTAATGCATGTGCATAATGACCAACTGTCTGTACATGGAAACTGTAGAATGGAGTTTAACCCTTTGAGAACCAAGGCACATATTTGTCCCATAGTTTTAAACTGAAGCCAATTCGATTAAATAAACTCTAAGGATTAAAGATGCACATGTATAGTACTTTAAAGAGAACTTGTCACCAGGTCAAAAGTGTCCAGTTCTTGTTCTTATTTTAATCCCACTACTTACCTGAGTATGCTGGGGAGGGGGGTTATTTTTGTTTTGTTTTAAATCTGCCGCAAGGTTCTAGAGATATGAGCTTTTTAATTTAGTGCAAATTTTTATGGTCTTAACAAGGGAGGAAGTCCTTGCAGGATGATAATACAGAGCAGGCTAAAGACCCACTCCTAGATAATGCTGTGAGCACTGCCCCCTTAGAAAGACCATAACAATTATCACCAAATAAAAAGACACCTCTCTGAAACCGTATGGCAGACTTGGGAAAAAAAACAAAAAAAATGTAATACTCAGAGGAGCAGCGAGAATAAAATAGGACTGGACACTTTTGCCTGCTACAAATGTTATCAAAATTATACAATTCCCATTGTAAATTTGGTTTACTAGCAAATTTAACAAAAGTTCTGCTGTTTGCAATAAACCAGACATGTACACTGTAAATAGCTCAACACAACTAACCTAACAAGTGGTTTCTCCAAATACTTCATGAATGCCACTGATTATTATCAGAATTATTCACCTCCTTCATGACAAGGATCGTTAGCACTTAGTAGAGCCCCTCTGGCGGTAATGACCTGCTGCAAATTTGATGCATAACCAGATACCAGTTTCTGGCAGCATTCCTGAGGAATCGTAGCCCATTCCTCATGGGCATTGGCCTCCAGGTCACTAGTCTTCTTCGTTTTGCTACTGTAGCCACCCTCTCCATGGTCCAAGTCAGGCGACTCTGACGGCCTCTCCAGCTCTCCAGGATCTACCAGATTTTCTACTGAAACCAAGCCTTGATGTGAAGCATGCTGATACTTATTTGTATCCATCTTGCCTTACATATGCTGCAGGTTTCAAGTGCCAGAGGAAGCAAGGAAGCTCTATTCCATCACTGAGCCATAGCCCTACTTCACTCTAGGCATCACTGAGCTACTGCCATGCTTCACTTTAGGCATCACCAACCCATCGCCATGCTTTCCTGTAGGCATTACCGAGCCACCGCCATGGTTTACTGTAGGTCTATGGAGCCACCGCCATGCTTTAATTGTAGGCATCACTGAGCCATCACCATGCTTCACTAAGAATAATTGAGCCTCTGCAATACTTCACTGTAGGAGCAACTGAGCCTCCGCCATTCTTCACTGTAGGCATCACCGAGCTATTTCCATGCTTCACTGTGTGTATCACTGAGCCACCACCCTTTTGTCACTGTAGGCATTACCGAGCGATCACCATGCTTCACTATAGGCATCACCGAGCTATTGCCATGCTTCACTGTGGGCATCACTGAGCCACCACGTTTAACTGTAGGCATTAACGAGCCATCGCCATGCTTCACTGTAGGCATCACCAAGCCATCACCATGCTTCACTGTAGGAATAATTGAGCCTCTGTGATGCTTCACTGTAGGAATAATTGATCCTCTGCCATGCCTTCCTGTAGGCATCACTGAGATATTTCCATGCTTCACTGTAGGCATCACCGAGCCACCACCACGTTTCACTGTAGGAGACCTCGAACCACCACCATGCTTCACTGTAGGCATCACCAAGCCACCACCATACATCACTGTAGGAATCACCGAGCCACCACGATGCTTCACTGTAGGCATCACCAAGCCACCACCAATGCTTCACTTTAGGTATTAATAATTCACCACTATGCTTCACTGTAGGCATACCAAGCAAGCCACCGGCTTCATTCACTGTAGGCAGGGTGTTCTTTTCTGCATATACTTAATTCTTCCCCCTCCAGAAATACCACTGATCCATGAACCCAAAAAGTTCCAGTATTACTTCATCGCTCTACAGAACAGAATGCCAAATCTTCTATGACTTATTTCTAAGGCTTTGAGAATATTGGAACCAACTTTTCTTGCACTTTTGGGTCAATAAAGGTGTATGCTTTGGAGTTCGGGCATAGAGACCTTCAGCTTTTAGTATGTCCTTTACTGTGCAAAATAAAACCTCAGTGTCTGCTGCCACCAAATCTTGCAGCAGGTCTTTTTGTAGTTTATCAGGGGTTTTAACCAGCTTCCTCCTCAAGAATCTTGTGGCTGCCGGTGACAGCTTCCTCTTTCTGCCACATTGAGATAGAGACACTTTACTTTCACTTTGAATTTATGAACTCTGCTTCCAGCTGAATCTCTAGGAATATTCAATGCCTTTGTATCTTTTATATCCCCTTGTTTGTTTGTACAAGGCAATGATCGATTCTCTTACTTTTTAGACGACACTCTTATCAATTTAAGAATATCAATGACCTGGAGGCCATCGGCTAAAGTTCCTCAGGAATGAGGCCAGAAGCTGGTGTCTGGCTATGCATCAAATCTGCAGCAGGTCATAACAGCCAGAGGGGCTCTAGTGTGTACTAAAGACGCTGGTCAAGAAGGGGTGAACAAGTCAGTAAAAGTGGCATTTCGTGCTGAATTTGGAGAAACCACTTGTTATATTAGTTGTATTGAGCTATTTACATATTTCTTGTGTGATTGGTTTAAGGAAAACAGCAGAAAGTTTGTAAATCTTACTAATAAACCTAATTTGCATTGGAAGTTGAATAATTGTGATTGCAACTGCAGATTAATCTGATGCTCTCCTTAAAATGTTTGCACCTACGAGAAAATAAGACCTGGTAATAGAATGGTCAAGTGAATAGTGAGTGATATTAGAAGCTTTAGTGCAGCCTTTGGGGCCCAGTAAACAGCTGTTACAATGAGTTGTGACTTTCTGCTCTTAATTAGAGGCTACAAATGAAGCGGTAATGCATTTATGACAAATGTTTGCTGTGGATTGTGGGGGGGCTTTGCTCGCCATATTCATTGTTGGTTTTTCTGTTGTTATTTTGCAAGCAGCAACTATTCCAGCAATTTAGCACCTGCTTTATGAAATATACTCTGGATATACGATATGGATTGTTCTATTGTTTAGTAGGCCTCTGGTACTGAGAACAATGGACTCATCGTGTCCTGCTCTGTTTACATTAGTAGCAGCTGGGGGCTTTATATGAACAATCCACAAGCCCCAGGCCTGGCACTAAGTGCTGCAGGTCCCCCCATAAGACCCGCTGCGTGAGCTGATTAAATATTTACAAAGTAGAGGAGGGGGGATGTTTTGCGGCTGCCCCGAGTCGGGGGTTAGGGCTGGATTATGGATCAGATGCTTTGCAGAATCAGCAGAACTGTGGGTTTGAAAGAGGGAGCAGACTGTAATAAATGCAGCTTAGTACAGACAATTCAGGGCACAAGATCCATACAAGCAATCCATATAAGCTTCCCGACTTTTAGAGTTGAACCTCCAGGCATCTCTGCAACTTACAGTATGTACTCAGAGCTGCACACAGAACATACAGATCTCGTGGCGGATTAACAGAAAACTATATTAGAACATTAAGGAACCCTCCCAGTAGTACCACAAAAATGATCATAAGGGCTAGTAAGTGGCATAGCAGGAATTATTATTTGTAAGATTTAGAAGGACTCACTATAACCACTTACAGGTTTTAAAGGCAGAGATCTACTTATACATATACAAATTAATCTCCATAAAGAGGTTATTAATAGTGTACATACATTACTTATGGTATATTGTGCTAATCCTGAGTTACATCCTGTATTATACTCCAGAGCTGCACTCACTATTCTGCTGGTGCAGTCACTGTGTACATACATTATATTACTGATCCTGTACTGATCCTGAGTTACATCCTGTATTATACTCCAGAGCTGCACTCACTATTCTGCTGGTGCAGTCACTGTGTACATACATTACATTACTGATCCTGTACTGATCCTGAGTTACATCCTGTAGATTTTTTATTATAAAAATGAAAAACATAACAATAATAATAACAGAAACATAACAAAATTAACAACCACAAAATGAACAATGTAATGAAACTGGTCCAGCCGCTCCCTCTCCCCTCACACACACATTACAACTAATATATACTTTTTTTTTATTATTTTAATACAAAGTAAAGACTAGCTATACCAATATATACAAGACTAAACTAAGCACCCCACACTCAAGCCCACCATTCCCAACCCTGGCACTGACCTGAGAGCTGGTCCTGCGTCTCTTGCCTCAGTCTATGTCCAACGTCCATAGGCCAGATCAGGCAGTGCCAATTTTTCACCCAAATAATCAGTGTCCCAAAGCCCCACAAGATGAACCCACCTCCCCCCTTTTCCCACCACCCAACCTAGCACCTACACCCAAATCCATATCCTTATATACAGTTATATGAAAAAGTTTGGGCACCCCTATTAATCTGAAGCTTAATGTTTTATAAAAATTGGTGTTTTTGCAACATCTATTTCAGTTTGATCTATGTAATAACTGTTGGAATCAGTAATTTTTCTGCCTTGAAATGAGGTTTATTGTACTTACAGAAAATGTGCAATCTGCATTCAAACAAAATTTGACAGGTGCATAAGTATGGGCACCTCACCAGAAAAGTGACATTAATATTTAGTAGATCCTCCTTTTGCAAAAATAACAGCCTCTAGTCGCTTCCTGTAGCTTTTAATGAGTTCCTGGATCCTGGATGAAGGTATTTTTGACCATTCCTCTTTACAAAACAATTCCAGTTCAGTTAAGTTTGATGGTCGCCGAGCATGGACAGCCCTCTTCAAATGATCCCACAGATGTTCAATGATATTCAGGTCTGGGGACTGGGATGGCCATTCCAGAACATTGTAATTGTTCCTCTGCATGAATGCCTGAGTAGATTTGGAGCGGTGTTTTGGATCATTGTCTTGCTGAAAGATCCATCCCCTGCGTAACTTCAACTTTATCACTGATTCTTGAACATTATTGTCAAGAATCTGCTGATACTGAGTGGAATCCATGCATCCCTCAACTTTAACAAGATTCCCGGTGCCGGCATTGGCCACACAGCCCCAAAGCATGATGGAACCTCCACCGAATTTTACTGTGGGTAGCAAGTGTTTTTCTTGGAATGCTGTGTTTTTTTGCCGCCATGCATAACGCCTTTTTGTATGACCAAACAACTCAATCATGGTTTCATCAGTCCACAGGACCTTCTTCCAAAAAGAAATTGGCTTCTCCAAATGTGCTTTTGCATACCTCAGCCGACTCTGTTTGTGGCGTGCTTGCAGAAACGGCTTCTTTCGCATCACTCTCCCATACAGCTTCTCCTTGTGCAAAGTGCGTTGTATAGTTGACCGATGCACAGTGACACCATCTGCAGCAAGTTGATGCTGCAGCTCTCTGGAGGTGGTCTGAGGATTGCCCTTGACTGATCTCACCATTCTTCTTCTCTGCCTTTCTGATGTTTTTCTTGGCCTGCCACTTCTGGCCTTAACAAGAACTGTCCCTGTGTTCTTCCATTTCCTTACTATGTTCCTCACAGTGGAAACTGACAGGTTAAATCTCTGAGACAGCTTTTTGTATCCTTCCCCTGAACAACTATGTTGAATAATCTTTGTTTTCAGATCATTTGACAGTTGTTTTGAGGAGCCCATGATGCCACTCTTCAGAGGAGATTCAAACAGGAGAACAACTTGCAAGTGGCCACTTTAAGTAGCTTTTCTCATGATTGCATACACCTGGCTATGAAGTTCAAAGCTCAATAAGGTTACAAAACCAAAAAAAGTGCTTTAGTAAGTCAGTAAAAAGTAGGTAGGAGTATTTAAAACAAGAAAATGATAAGGGTGCCCATACTTATGCACCTGTCAAATTTTGTTTGAATGCAGATTGCCCATTTTCTGTTAGTACAATAAACCTCATTTCAAGGCAGAAACATTACTGTGTCCAACAGTTATTACATATATCAAACTGAAATAGCTGTTGCAAAAACACCAATTTTAAGAAAACATTAAGCTTAAGATTAATAGGGGTGCCCAAACTTTTTCATATAACTGTACAATATATACAGAAACAAACAATACAATAGCAAACAATACAATAACCAGAACTAACAAAGCCCAAGTTCGGCGCCTGCAGCCCTACATCACTGTCTACTGATCAAAACAAAACAAAAATCTATGGTGTCAGCAGCAGCCCACCACCAAGAGAGGAGATGACCAGACTAGGGCACACTAAACGAAAAGCCGCTCCAGAGGAGAGCGGCCCTTCATGTACCCAGTCTCTCATAGTCCAGAGAACGCACCTTCACCAGGTCACCAAGTATGGTCCTAAACACATCGTCCACTGGGAGGATTTTCCGTTGGGTCGATACGAAGCACCGTGCGTTCCACGTGTGATACCTAACCACTGCGCTAACTAGAAATAAGGTGCAGCGGTCCCGACCACCCAGATCTCCGAATGCTCCATAGGCCCATTCCGCATAAGAGAGACCGGCCAGCCGGTGCCAGCCAATGGAGGCGCTCACCCTGTTATACACCTCTGTGTTAAAGGGACAATGAAGCAGGAAGTGGTCCATGCTTTCCAGCATGGTAGCACAATGCTCCTGAGGACAGTTCCTGTCCTCAGAGCTCCTGCACTTCAGATTGTCCCTCACACACAGTTTCCCATGGAAGCAGCACCAAGCCAAGTCCCAAAACTTCGAGGGGATCCTGAAAGAATTCAAAAGATGCAGACCCACCCAAGATCCCGACCGGGGCAATCCCTGAGCGCCAGAGGCCTCTGAAAATGGGTCAACAGAACCCTTTTGCCAAGGAGCTTCCTCGGCAGAGTCCTGACCTCCCACATTCCCAGACCCCACCGGCGAATTACCTTCAGAACCAGGGTAGCGTAAGCTGGGAGATGTCCTTGCGGTGTGCATAGATTCTTCACTTGTCCTCCTGTCTCCCATTCCTGGAAGAAAGGCTGAAACCATCCCTTACAGGAGAATACCCACAGAGGAGCCCTCTCTTTCCAGAAGTTTGCAATATTGATCTTAATGAAGGTATTCACTAGGAATACCACAGGGTTGACCATACCCAACCCTCCTAGTCTCCTCGTACGGTAAGTAACCTCCCTCTTGAGCAGGTTCAGTCTTTTCCCCCATAACAGTTGGAAGAACAAACTGTAGACCCAAGTCCAGAGAGGCTCTGGCAAGATGCACACACTGCCCAGATAGATCAGCAAAGGGAGCAGGTAAGTTTTGATCAGGTTTACCCTTTCCCTTAGGGTCAAGGACCAACCCTTCCATTGGTTCACCCTCTGAGTGGCAATCTCTAGCCTGCTGTCCCAATCTTGTTTGGGGTAATCCCCCTGGCCAAATTCGATGCCAAGAACTTTTGCAGAGACTTTGGATCCTGGAAGGGTGTCCGGGAGATCAAAACCAGGATCTCCTCCTCCCAACCAGAGACTCTCACACTTATCCCGGTTGATCTTAGACCCGGATGCCTCCGAGTAGCGATTTACCTCTGACATCAGCCATTCTTCCTCCCCATAAGAGTAAACAAAAACGGTGACGTCATTGGCATACTCCACCACTCTCAAGAGTGGCTTCAGGTGCTGCCCAGTCCATCCCGATCCCAGCCAACGGTCGACGCCCCACCCTCCTAAGAAGTGGGTCAATCGCAAACACATACAGCAACGGGCTCAAGGGACAACCCTGGAGAACACCACACCCAACCTCAAAAGAGCTGCCAATCCAACCGTTTACAAGCGGTAAACTCTCTGCCCCAGCGTACAAGGTCTTAAGCCAATCAACAAGCCCCCCCGGCAGGCCATACCTCAGAAGTACAGACCAGAGGTACTCATGATTAACATGATCAAACGCTTTTGCCTGGTCCAGTGACAGCATGTACCCCTTCCAGTGGCCTGCCCTACCCTGCTCCACCGCCTCTTGGACACAGAGTACAGCACTAATTGTACTGCAGCCCGGAACAGAGCAATTCTGGGAGCCGGGGTGCAAATTTCACCAGCCGATTAAACAGCACCTTTGCCAAAACCTTCCTGTCTGCATTGAGAAGCACTATGGGACACCAATTCTCAATGCAAGATGGGTCCTTACCCTTTGACAAGATGATCAGGGCAGACCTCCTCATTGACTTCGGCAGAGTGCCGGAGGAAAGACATTCATTGAATACCTCAGTCAAGAGGGGAACCAAGGCATCCTTAAAGGTCATATAGAATTCAGATGTTAGGCCATCTGAACCAGGAGATTTCTTTAGGGCAAGCACATCAATCGGCAACTTAACTTCCTCTTCCCTGATCATCTCTGTCAAAATGGCAAGAGAGGGGTCTACCCCTGGTTCGGGGATCGCTTCAGCCAGAAAAGCCGACATGTCATCCTAATTCAGATCCCTCTGCCCCAAGAGGTGCGAGTAGAAGGATCTGACGACCTCCAGGATCCCTGATCTGGATCTTTTTCAGGGAACCCGCAGTGTCAACCAGTCCTGTAACAACTTTACTATTCACTGACATCTTGCAGTTTCTGTAAGGGTCGGGCGAGCGGTACTTCCCATAATTCCTCTCAAAAACCAAAGAAGCTTGTCTATCATTCTGACACCTCATTAGCAAAGATTTCACTCTGGAGAGCTCCTCGCGGCTACCTCCAGTTGAGACAAGATGCTCGAGTATCCTCCTCAGGCCCTGATACAGGCAGTACCTGTCAAGACTCCTGAGGCTCGAGAGCTGGCGGAAGAATCTCGCCACCCTTTTCTTGAACATCTCCCACCACTCTGACTTACTACTAGATCCAGTAAGGGTACCTGGCTCTGAAGAAAATCCTCAAAAGGATTGTCTT
Source organism: Phyllobates terribilis (assembly GCF_046119375.1). Taxonomy (NCBI): domain Eukaryota; kingdom Metazoa; phylum Chordata; class Amphibia; order Anura; family Dendrobatidae; genus Phyllobates; species Phyllobates terribilis. Next base: position 172,524,026 of record NW_027362768.1, read on the forward strand.
ATCTCCGCTTCTTCCACGAGGGACGAATTGAGCCTCCAAAAGACTCTTCCCATCCGGGGGGGGGGGTGTCTCTGTAACATTCAGAGAAAACAAAATCAAAGTGATCAGAGAACTCCACCTCAACAACAGATACTGTTGAAGAGACAGCTTCCTCCTTTAAATAAAGCCTGTCTATCCTGGACCTACAGTTATCTCTATGATAGGTGAACCCCTCGTGACCTGGGGTGTGCCTGATGTGGACATCCACCAGGGGAGCCTTACTATCTATACTATTAAGGGCGACGCTATCATAAGTCAGCTTGTCTCTGGAACCTCCTCTATCCCGGGGCCTCGTGACAGTGTTGAAGTCCCCTCCAAAGACAACCTGCCGACTCGTAAAAAGGTAGGGCTTGATCCTCATAAAGAGACATTTCCGGTCCCACTTAGATTGGGGACATAGATGTTAATGAGTCGAAACTCCTGTCCCTTCATGAGGACATCTAATATCAGGCACCTCCCCATTTCCAACTCGATAACCCGTCGGCATTCTACTGGTGCGGTAAAAAGGACCGTCACTCCGCTATACGGCTCGGCCGCGAGACCAATAGGAGGGCCCGAGTCTCCACTCCCTCTTAGCTTTAAACATCCTGGTCTCTTGCAAAAAGAAAATGTCAGCTTCAACCTAGCTAAGAAAATCAAAGGCCGCAAATCTAGTAATATTTGACTTAATGCTGGCGACATTAATGGATGCCAGCGTCAATGGAGTTGGTACCGCCATCATTGGTGCTTGAGTTAGATGGCTCTCTTCTTCCCAATCCCCTTATCCTCTGCCTCAGACGAGGAATCCTTCCCCCTCTTTAACGATACAGAGATATCCATTCCGCCATTTTTCCTTCTTTTTTCGTCCTCGTCTCCAGACTCTGGGCCAGTCCCTTCCCCCAAGGACCTTGCATCCCCAGGAGAAGGAGACTCGGCGCCCCCTGTAAGCTCCGCCGAAGCCGGAACCTCACCCTCGGCCTCCTCCTCAGAGGAAAAGATGTTCTCAAGGGCTTGGAACCGGTTAGAAAGACCAACCAGAGGGGAGTCAGTTTTACCTTCCTTAGGTACCTTGGTCAGAGCGGGAGAAGATGTTTTATCCCCCTTCTTTTTCTTCTTTTTGGTGCCGAGCTTACGCTTGTTCTCTAGCCGCCGCTTATTATCCTCATCCATTCTTTCATAATGGGAGGATTCTGAGGCAGAGACGGTTTCCTCCCTGTGGATCCTCCTGACCTCCTCATCCAACTCATCATCCCTCGGGGCCTCAGCAGCAAGACTGGCATCCAGGACAGGGGCTGCCCCAGTAGCCGGGGCTCTCCACGCTCCCTTTCCTGTCTGCGCTTGTCTAGACGCCTCAGCTGGGCAGGCGTCTTTTTATAGCTGTTCTTCCCTGGCCCCTCAGCTCCTCCACCCCTGCTAGTCCCCTCCCCAGCAGAAACGGCCTCACGGCTTTCTCCCGCCAGGGTCTCGACCACATTAGAGAAGGAGCGAGGACAACTGCTGAATGGGTGACGTAACTCACCACACAGGTGGCACCTAATCTCCACACAAGATGCAGCAAGATGGCCGACACCCCCACCCAACGCACATTTCTCCACAGTGCAGTTTGCACTGAAGTGTGTGGGGTCGCCGCACCTGTGACAGAGTTTCGGTTACCCCTGATAGAAGACCAGGATACGATCCCTACCCAGGAAGGCAGATGATGGAATGTGGGCAACCGTACCACCTGAACGCTTAAGTTTTACCATAAACGTCCAGGCCCCTGACCAGATACCAAACTCGTCACGGTTTTTCTTTGGCATCTCTACCACCTCTCCATACCGACCAAGCCACGTCATGATGTCATAACAAGAAAGTCATCACGGTCACTTTCTTGATTTGGTTTTGGCGAGACACTGCCTGAACGGCAAAGTCTCACCAGCCGGGCTCATTTTTTGCCAACTCATAATTCGTCCAGAAGAGCTCAAGCCCCTCCGGCCGAACAAAGCTGACATCAAACTCAGGCGTGGAATAGGGATGTATCAAGGCGTAGATGTCAATCGCCTTGAAGCCCATCCTCAGCAGGAGCTCCACAACTTTAGACCATGGAGGACATGCATCACTGCCCCTCCACCGAAGACGGACCACATTCCTACGCATTTCCTGGCCCAGCTGTTGGGAGGGACAATGCTGTATCCCCACCTTTTTGCTCTCGGAAGGCTCCAAGGCCATGCCTCTCTATCCAGAAGGATAGATCAACCTCTCGACCCTCTACCATTAGTGATCTCTCTCCCTTCTTTAGAACCTCAAGAAGGCGCCGTTGCAACATGCCGTCCCCAAAGCCCGGAGACTAGGAGGAGGAGGATGTCCTATTTACCCCGGAGGTGACACTGGCATAACTCTGGACAGGCATTGCCACCACCGGGGGGGCAACCGGACAAGTGACTACATCAGCCCCAACAGCATTACCATTACCCACCTCCATCTCACCATCCACCAAACCAGCAACCACACCACTAGACAATGAATTGGCCTCATTCACACCCATCACCACATTCATTCCTGCTATACCAGTAAAAATGGTGGATGACATTTTGACCTCAGCATCATCAGGCAAAAGGGGCTCAGTCTCCTCCATAGAACTGGAGGCGACCTCACCCCTGGTCTTATGTGTGCCCTCCACATCATCAGTCGGTAATTTCCACTGTTTTACATTTGTAGCGATGCGCCACTGATCCTTAGCTGGTGTGAGGCGCCGCTGATCTTTAGCATCAGGATCTTCCTGACCAGCGGCGCCAGCGCAAAATAACACTTTGGTGGGAGGACCGGAACGCTCAGCCCCGACAGCCCCCTCACACTGCCGCCACTTCTCAACTAAGTGATCAGCGGCAACAGCATTCAGAGGCGCCGAGGCTACCGGAGCTGCCCCCGATATCGGGCCGCTCCCCCGTCCCACTGAGGAGCGCATCACAGCATCGTGGCCTGATGGAACGCCCGCCGCCGGGCCGCCCTCACTGTCCAGCCTCTCGGCTGATGCACCTCCTGCTACGTCCCCACTACTACAAGCAGAGACGGAGCTCTGCGCCTCCCTACCGCGCTCTGTAATCTCCCCGCGCCTTGGCACCGGATCCTCAGCAGAACCCGGACTGGGCTGGGCAACGGGGCTTATACAGCGAGCTGAGCCTGCCGCCGACTCAGGGGGTACAGGGAGGGGGGCATATACGTATCTTACCGCCTCCTGCAGCTTTGGCTTGGTCTTCTTTGCCTTTTTGTGGCCCCCAGGTGCCTCTTCTGGTAGATCGTCACCAAGATGGAAGTTTTGGAGGCACACTGGGGACTCCAGGAGCTTTATCTCTGCCATTAGCGCCCCTCCCTGGCCGCTGCTGTCACTGTCCTCCCCAGACCCGGCAGAACTGCGACCGGATGTCACTATCGCCTGTCCTGCAGGGAGCTCGCTGCACGTGGCCTGCGGGTGACTTTGCAGACTGCCAGGTGGGGCTCCCTGCTGGTCATCATCACTCTCATCATCCACCTGGCTCTCAGGCTGCAGCCCCATCTGCCTTTGCTCTCTGTTATCAGCCATTTCTCTGAATCAGTCTTCATTTATCAGTTTTTCTTTAAAAGGACCACTCTGCTCTCTGATGACAGCTTTGCTAAGTTCAAGCACATTAATTTCACTTGTGAGCCTCTTTACCTCAGCCTTGAGCTTTGTCTTCCTCGGTTTGGAGGCCCCTGCAGCTTTGGCGCTTGTGCAGCGCAGCTCCTCCCGAAGCCTCCTGACGATCTTACTTGCATCTTCATACTCACGGAGGCGGATCATGACCTGGGAGGCATAGGTGGACACAGACTCCCTGGGACTTTGCAGCGCCCAACCCTCCTCAGTGAAGTCGGCACTCAGCTTTCCTCCTGAAGGAGCGCCATCATGCACGCTGTCAGGCTTACCCTCCACGCTAGAAGCCTTGCGGCTTCTAGGAGTCTCCACAGTCCCGGGGGGAGTATGAGCCACATTGCTGCGACTCCTGGCGGAGCGTCTCATCCCCGAGTCCTCCGATGTGCAGGCCGGTTGCTGGTTTCTCCTGCCCCCCGCCGGCCTGGTTCAAGAAGCAGAAGCTCACAATCACCACAGAGAGCAACAGCTGATCAGAGCTGCACTCACTATTCTGCTGGTGCAGTCATTGTGTACATACAATACATTACTTATCCTGTACTGATCCTGAGTTACATCCTGTATTATACTCCAGAGCTGCACTCACTATTCTGCTGGTGCAGTCACTGTGTACATACATTACATTACTGATCCTGTACTGATCCTGAGTTACATCCTGTATTATACTCCAGAGCTGCACTCACTATTCTGCTGGTGCAGTCACTGTGTACATGCATTACATTACTGATCTTGAGTTACATCCTGTATTATACTCCAGAGCTGCACTCACTATTCTGCAGGTGCAGTCACTGTGTACATACATTACATTACTGATCCTGAGTTACATCCTGTATTATACTCCAGAGCTGCACTCACTATTCTGCTGGTGCAGTCACTGTGTACATACATTACATTACTGATCCTGTACTGATCCTGAGTTACATCCTGTATTATACTCCAGAGCTGCACTCACTATTCTGCTGGTGCAGTCACTGTGTACATGCATTACATTACTGATCTTGAGTTACATCCTGTATTATACTCCAGAGCTGCACTCACTATTCTGCCGGTGCAGTCACTGCGTACATACATTACATTACTGATCCTGAGTTACATACTGTATTATACTCCAGAGCTGCACTCACTATTCTGCTGGTGAAGTCACTGTGTACATACATTACATTACTGATCCTGTACTGATCCTGAGTTGCATCCTGTATTATACTCCAGAGCTGCACTCACTATTCTGCTGGTGAAGTCACTGAGTACATACATTACATTACTCATCCAGCACTGATCCGGCGTTACTTCCTGTATTATACTCCAGAGCAGCACTCACAATTCTGCTGGTGCAGCCACTGTGTACATACATTACATTACTTATCCTGTACTGATCCTGAGTTACATCCTGTATTATACTCCAGAGCTGCACTCACTCTTCTGCTAGTGAAAACTAGTGGTATATAGTCATAGCAAAAGTGTTGGCACCCTTGAAATTGTTCCAGAATATGAAGTATTTCTCCCAGAAAATTATTGCAATTACACATGTTTTGTTATACACATATTTATTTCCTTTGTGTTTATTGGAACAACACAAAAAAATACAAATTAAACATAATTTCACACTAAACCCCAAAAATGGGCAGGACAAAATTGTTAGCATCTTTCCAAAATTGTGGGTAAACAATTAAATTGTTTTAAGCATGTGATGCTCGTTCAAACTCACCTGTGGCAAGTAACAGGTGTGGGCAAAATGAAAATCACACCTGAAACCAGATAAAAAGGGGAGACATTGACTCAATCTTTGCAATGTGTGTCTGTGTGTGCCACACTAAGCATGGAGAACAGAAGAGAAGAGAACTGTTTGATGAGTTGAGAACCAAAATTGTTGAAAAATATCAACAATATCAAGGATACAAGTCCATCTCCAGATATCTTGATGTTTCTTTGTCCACGGTGTGCAACATAATCAAGTGTACAACCCATGGCACTGTAGCTAAGCTCCCTGGACGTGGACGACAGTGAAAAATTGATAAAACATTGCAATGCAGGATAGTCTGGATGGTGGATGAGCAGCCCCAATCAAGTTCCAAAGAAATTCAAGCTGTCCTGCAGGCTCAGGGTGCATCAGTGTTAGCGTAAACTACCCGTTGACATTTGAATGAAATGAAACGCTATGTCAGGAGACCCAGGAGGACCCCACTACTGACACAGAGACATAAAAAAGCTAAACTGCAGTTTGCCAAAATGTACATGAGTAAGGCAAAATCCTCCTGGGAAAGCGTGTTGTGGACAGATGAGACCAAGATAGAGCTTTTTGGTAAAGCAAATCATTCTACTGAAGAAAAGAACCCAGTACCTACAGTCAAATATGGTGGAGGTTCAAAGATGTTTTGGGATAGTTTTGCTGCCTGGGTGCCTAGACTGTGTGCAAGGCATTGTGAAATCTGAAGATTACCAAAGGATTTTGGGTGGCAATGTAGTGCCCAGTGTCAGAAAGCTGGGTTTGCGTCCTAGGTCATGGGTCTTCCGGCAGGACAAAGACCCCAAACATACTTCAAGAAGCCCCCAGAAATGGATGGAAACAAAGCACTGGGAGTTCTGATATGGCCAGCAATGAGTCCGGATCTAAATCCCATTGATCACCTGTGGAGAGATCTTAAAATTGCTATTGGGAGAAGGCGCCTTCACATATGAGAGACCTGGAGCAGTTTGCAAAAGAAAAGTGGTCCAAAATTCCAGTTGAGAGGTGTAAGATGCTTGTTGATGGTTATAGGAAGCAATTGATTGCAGTTATTTATTCTAAAGGCCGTGCAACCAAATTTTAAGTTGAGCGTGCCAACAATTTTCTCCGAACTATTTTTGGGGTTTAGTGAGAAATTATGTCCGATTTGCCTTTTTTTCTCACTTTTTTTGTGTTGTTTCAATACACACAAAGGATATAAACATGTGTATAACAAAACATGTGTAATTGCAATAATTTTCTAGGAGAAATACTTCATTTTCTGGAACAATATCAAGCGTGCCAACACTTTTGGTCATCATGACTGTACATCTCCTGCACAGATCTTGGTTTGGCTATTTTTTTATAGACACAATCAGCATGCTTGCAATTAAATACACTCATTTAGTTAACCTCCTATAGTGCAGGTCTATCCTTAGCTTTACAATATGTGATCTAAATATTACACTTCCCAGCATTACCAATCACCAAAGCGCAAACTCTGCACAGACACAACAAAACAGGCTAGGGGATCAGGTCTAAAGCCTGCAGAATAGTGAATAATGTTCTGGCAGTAGCCACAGGTTGGTGAACTTTATGCAAATCTGTAGACAGACCGTGGTGTACATTTAAGACCAAATTTGTATCTAATGAACTATTTCAACCAAATCGAAAAAGAACCACAACAGTAGGTTAACTACAATTAGCCACATTGCCGCACTAGAGAAGCATTGTCCTGAGCAAGGACATATTGTATAAATAGAAGTGCTTGATGATTTTGTAGGACCACGCATTTTTATGTATCTGAACCTTTAACACTAAGAGCCAGCAGTGGCACTTGCTGTATACTCCACCTTGCTGACCTGCAGCACTGCTTCCCTCCTTTAGTTACTCCTGAACATTTACAGATTGTAATTTACAGTTACAATGTATCAGATATACATTGTGAGATGTTTGATACAACTGCGGATTCCTGTAATTCCGAAGGGCTGTTTTAATAAAATTCCACAACACAACTCCACTACCCTCTCATGGCAGCTGCATGGGGGTCACATAATTAGTATTTCAGCCAAAATGAAATGAAGTGGTGGAAAAATGAGTCTTTGGTTTTCGGTCTCAGGTTATCAGGAACAGATTTCCTCAGGAATTTTATGCTAAACGCTTGATGTCAGCGAGCATACAGTGTGTGGATGTACACTGCACAGGCCGAAGGATGATGAACAGTCTGACCCCTGTGTGGCACAGCATAGCTGGTGCGGGACTGATGGATGTTATCCAGATTAGCAACAGTGATCTATATAGAAGTAATAACCAGAAAAGAGAATTACTGGATTTTTTTAAGTAAAAAATCTTTCAGTTGTCCAAAGTCAGTGATCCTGGTGGTACCAAAATTAGATTCTGGTAAATTAAGTGTCTTCTGGATGCCAGAGAGTAATTAACCCTTCTTCTACTCTAGACCACCAGGGCATCAAACATTACCCCTCTACTGCTGTAAACTTGACAGAAGGGGGAAATAACTACTCTAATACCTCACCCCACCAGGGAAACACCCCTACCACACTGCACCACAACCCCAGAGCACCTAGGAAAAAGGCATTGGCATCTTCATTACTCTAGGACACCAGGGAACCAAACATTAACTCCTCCAATGCCCTAGGCCCCCTGAAAGCAGTCACTAGACCTTTCAATACCCTGCCTTCCATCATCAAGGATGGGTAAATTACCACCATAAACCTAGACCCCCGAAAAGTAGAAGACACTAACCCCTTCACCAACAGAGAAGCAAACATTAGACCCCTAAATTACTATGAAAGTAGATATTAAACCTTTCATTATACTTGACCATGAGGGAAGTGACTCGCCCCCTGGGCCGTGGGGCACCCGGAACCGGGCTTCTGTACGATGCTGGGGGTAGTAGTGGCAACCTGATCCCGTGGCTCAGGGTGGTCAGACCAAATGCTGTGGCGGTCTATTTATCAGTGTTTTGGAATGTCCGACTACGCCACCCGTGGATTGCGGTCAGGGATGACCGCCGCTGCAAGGCAGACCGCTGAGGCTGGTGTTTGTGTGCAGCATAGGGATAGGATAACTCCCCACGGGAAGAGTGTAGCCTCAGGGCAATGTAGGTGGATGCTGGGGGTGATGGTGCAGGTGCAGCATAAATCACACAGAGTCCAATGGTGCAGTTCAGGCCTTTTACTCACAGTTGATATCCAAGTCACTTCTGTCAGCAATGACTGCCCAAGCCGTGCTGCGTCCTCCAGGTGAGGGGCTCGGTCAACCCCCAGGCAATTCAGGGGTGTGGCACAGATCCCCCTTCTATCCTTTCTCTGGCCTCTCGTGCCCCACCAGTGACCACGCTTCTGTCCAGCTGCCTCGGGCCTTCTCTGGTAAAACTTGGCGCCAGTTTCCCTGACCCTATGTGGTGCCATCCTAGCGGGTGTAGCAAGGGGTCGCACCAATAAATGATCACGACCTCCGGTTCTTGGCTGAGGGATGATTTACTTCCACCAACTTAGGAATCCGGTACCCTTCCACGGCCTGACCCTTCAACCGATATAACGCGGGCTTGCAGCGGTTGCTGTCCGTTCTGCTCTCTTAGGGTCCCTTCTGCCTTCTTGTTTCTGGAGCCTTTCTACTCCTCTGTCTCTCCTCTTTCCTTCCTTCTCCTTCTCCTCTTCTCCTCTCTGGCCCCGGCCTTCTCTCCAGGCCTGCCTCGTGGAGCTGAGCTCAGGCTGAGCCTCGGCTCCCTGTCAGCTCTCTCCTCCTTCTGCTCTGACTGACTGAACTGAACCCTGATCTAAGATGGCTCCCACCTTTTATCTGCTTCTCTGTGTCTGAGCTCAGGTGACCTGCACCCAATGAGCTCCTTCCTATGCTCCAGAAACCGTCCCCTTCTGCTCCTACATCACTGGGTTCTCTCCCCCCTCCCCACTCCAGCCAGGGACATGGTCAGTTGTGCCTGCATAAATGGGAGCACCGTCGAGCCTAGTCAGTCGTGCCTGCATAAATGGGAGCACCGTCGAGCTGTCCCCCGGAAATGGGGTGAGTGTGTGTATGCAGCTAACTGAGCCCTGGTCCACACTCCATCCTTACCTGGGAGTGGAATATCACACCTCTGGTTGAGATGCAATACCCCTGTAGCAACCGAACCCTCGGGGCGCTACATTCCCCCCTGGTAAACCACAGCACGTCCTCGGGCTGGAACAGAGTAAAAACATTTGATTTACAAGACATGCAAAACTTTTTTTTTTTTTCAAAACCTTTCACATTAGAAAACGGCCGGCATTATTCAACTTCCCTTTGTGGGAAACACTTTCTCTTTTCAACACTTTTCTTTACTAGACATTATACTGCATTTTTAATATCACCGGAACTCTTTTATCAGCCATCATGCAAAACATTTTCAATATCATGTAACTCTCCTAGCAGCATATATAACAATTCTATATATAAAACTTTTCATATAAAACATTTTTCTTGTAAACATTCTTCATATAAAACTTTGGTTAACTGGTCACAGTGTACTTTGCAACCAGGTGTCCATCTTTCTATTAAGTGCAAACACATAAACACAAACACGAGGGACCCGTTCGTAAACCCTCAATGAAGGCCCTGGGGTGGCAGCAGGGCGTAGCTAATCCAGCTGCTGGACCTCGTCTTCAGCCACCTCTAACGGGTTTTTGTTCTGAGGTTAGTTGTTGTTGTGGTCTCTTATAAAACCAGTAGGGGGCACTTTAAGAAGTGCAATTATGTACAAGATTGACCGATCCCAGTCCTCGGCCGGATAGTTCAATAAGTTGGCTGCTCCCAGTCCTCAGCCAGGTGGGAAAGGGGAATGGCTGCTCTCAGTCCTCAGCCAGGTAACCGTTCAATCGGGAGCAACTTTGTATCAGACAAACAGTTCCTTTTACCCTGTCGGGCAACTATGTACACATGCACGCTGCTGCTCCTCAGTAGCGGTGTCCTCCTGATTCTCCTTCTTCCTCCTCATAGCGATCTTCAGACCCGTCCAGGTCCGGGTTTTGGTTTGGGGTGCTGCTCCTCTCTTATCCTCTGGACATGAAGGGCATACCATCCTTTTAGGCCTCGGTGTCGGGTGTAGGAACCAAGTCTCCCGGGAACAGATCCCGTTCCGTGTGGCCTTCTGGCAGGTGGCTCTCCACATCTCTCCGGGTAACGAACACATCCGTGTCCGTTGTCTGGTCTCGGATGAAACCCCATCCCTGCTCCTGCTGGAACTTAACTACGGTCCCGATAATTCTGGGGCCTCGCGCAGCCTGGGGGTCTCGCCGGACTTGCATCTTCTGCTCCGCGCTCCGGGCCTGCAGCTGTTCCTGCCTCTGTTGCCGCGCCCGCCTCTCCCGGTCGAACTGCGCCACCTGTCGGTGACAGAGCTCCCGTCTGCGGGCAGCGGCCGCCCGCGTCTCCTGCGAGAACCCCATGAGGTCCTCTCCTGTCGGGTCCCACTCATATTGGACCTCCTCGACCGGGAGCTGGGGAACTTCAACAGGCCGTGGGTCAGGCGGGAGTGGAAGCAGATGAGCTCCGGCCTCCGCGGGCAGGCTTCCCCGGAGACTAGGGTGGATCCACCCAGGTGGTGGAGGGACTGGCTCCCCCTCCGGACCTGCCAATTGAGCATACAGGTCCGCGCCCAGAGGTGGTATTACGGGGGCAGGGGGCGCTAACGGGCGAGAGGCGTCCTGGGGCCTTGCGACCAGGCCTGAGGTGGACCGCTTCCGGTCGCGCCCGGGGTCAAAGGGCAAGGCGTGGGGCACGGCTCGGTGATGGTGCCCGCGGCTTGGGGCCTAGGTGGAGGCAGCGGGAGCATGGTAGCCGCGACGGCTCCCGGGGTTTCTGGCCCCGCGACAGGATCCAGGGGTGAGCCCGCAGCATCCGGACTCGGGGTAGGGGCATCCGCCTTACTTGCCTCCTCTGCAGCGTCGTCCTCGGCCTCCGGTCTCCTCTCTCCGTCCTCGGGGGCAGGCGCGCTGCCGGGTGCTGGCAGTTTCTCGCGCGGCCGGGTCGCGACCCGCCGGGCCATCTCCTCCCTCCATCCGGCAATGACTTCCCTCTGCGCCCGGACCATCCTCCGGTCCAACTCCTCCAGCGCAGTCTGCAGGAACTCAGGGTCTTCTGCGGGGAGCTGAGCCATCAGCTCCGTGAGGCTGTACGGGGACGCCTCGGCCTGCAGCAGGCCGCTTGCCAGGGTGCTGGAGTTGACGCTCCTCTCCATCTCCGGGTGTGGTCTGGCGAGACTGATCCAAACCACACCCTGCCCCTCGGTTTTCTTCTCTTTCCGCCCCTGTTGGGGGTGGTCTTGGGGCAATCTGCTGACAATCACTCTCAGGGGCAGCCCCCCCACCTTGATGGACATCTCTACAGCCGCACTCATGGCTGTTGGGGGTGGGCTCCTTCTTTGGCGCCATTCTGGGACTTGGCCCACGATGGGAGGTGGCTTCCTGTTATCTTTTGGCGCGCACATTATGGCGTCCGTTCTGCCGGGGCGGGCGCCATTTTCAATACAGTGAAACAGTCTCTTTTCAGGCACGCAATACCCGTTTGTGGCGGGTTGGTCACGATCCTGCCGACTACGCCAAAGCTGACCATGAGGGAAGTGACTCGCCCCCTGGGCCGTGGGGCACCCGGAACCGGGATTCTGTGCGATGCTGGGGGTAGTAGTGGCAACCCGATCCCGTGGCTCAGGGTGGTCAGACCAAATGCTGTGGCAGTCTATTTATCAGTGTTTTGGAATGTCCGACTACGCCACCCGTGGATTGCGGTCAGGGATGACCGCCGCTGCAAGGCAGACCGCTGAGGCTGGTGTTTGTGTGCAGCATAGGGATAGGATAACTCCCCACGGGAAGAGTGTAGCCTCAGGGCAATGTAGGTGGATGCTGGGGGTGATGGTGCAGGTGCAGCATAAATCACACAGAGTCCAATGGTGCAGTTCAGGCCTTTTACTCACAGTTGATATCCAAGTCACTTCTGTCAGCAATGACTGCCCAAGCCGTGCTGCGTCCTCCAGGTGAAGGGCTCGGTCAACCCCCAGGCAATTCAGGGGTGTGGCACAGATCCCCCTTCTATCCTTTCTCTGGCCTCTCGTGCCCCACCAGTGACCACGCTTCTGTCCAGCTGCCTCGGGCCTTCTCTGGTAAAACTTGGCGCCAGTTTCCCTGACCCTATGTGGTGCCATCCTAGCGGGTGTAGCAAGGGGTCGCACCAATAAATGATCACGACCTCCGGTTCTTGGCTGAGGGATGATTTACCTCCACCAACTTAGGAATCCGGTACCCTTCCACGGCCTGACCCTTCAACCGATATAACGCGGGCTTGCAGCGGTTGCTGTCCGTTCTGCTCTCTTAGGGTCCCTTCTGCCTTCTTGTTTCTGGAGCCTTTCTACTCCTCTGTCTCTCTTCTTTCCTTCCTTCTCCTTCTCCTCTTCTCCTCTCTGGCCCCGGCCTTCTCTCCAGGCCTGCCTCGTGGAGCTGAGCTCAGGCTGAGCCTCGGCTCCCTGTCAGCTCTCTCCTCCTTCTGCTCTGACTGACTGAACTGAACCCTGATCTAAGATGGCTCCCACCTTTTATCTGCTTCTCTGTGTCTGAGCTCAGGTGACCTGCACCCAATGAGCTCCTTCCTATGCTCCAGAAACCGTCCCCTTCTGCTCCTACATCACTGGGTTCTCTCCCCCCTCCCCACTCCAGCCAGGGACATGGTCAGTTGTGCCTGCATAAATGGGAGCACCGTCGAGCCTAGTCAGTCGTGCCTGCATAAATGGGAGCACTGTCGAGCTGTCCCCCGGAAATGGGGTGAGTGTGTGTATGCAGCTAACTGAGCCCTGGTCCACACTCCATCCTTACCTGGGAGTGGAATATCACACCTCTGGTTGAGGTGCAATACCCCTGTAGCAACCGAACCCTCGGGGCGCTACAGAAGCAAAAAATGTAACCACCCTACTGCCGTAAAACCCCAAGGACGTTGGATTTACCCCTACAACCTTAGACAACTAGAGAAGCAAATACTAACCTTACCTGTTCACTTGATCACCAGGGAAGCAAATATTAAGTGATCCAGTACTCCAGAAGCCCAGGGAGGCAGACATAAACTCCTTCATTAACTCATTCATTAGCCTACAATCCCAGGGAAGTAGACATTAATTCCTCCATTACCCTAGCCTAGACCATCACAGAAGCAGGCTTTGATGCCTTCATTACCCCCAGACCACCTGGGAATCTGGCAAATATTAACTCCATTGCCATAGACTGACAGGGAAGCAGGCATTGACACCTTCATTACATTTGACCACCAGGGAAGCAGGCATTTATGCTTCCATTACTGTAGACCACCATGAAAGCATGCATTGACATCTTCATTGCCATTGACCACCAGGGGCACAAACATTTATCCCTTCATTATCCTTGACCACCAGGAAGCAGGAATTTTTGCCTTCACCACTCTTGAACATCAGGGAAACATGTATTTATGTTTTGAGTGCCCTCATTACCAGGGAAGCCACTATTATGCCTTTATGCATTAGACCAACAGGGAAGCAGGCATTTGTGCTTCCATTACCATAGACCACCAGGGAACCAGGCATTTATGCTTCTATTACTGTAGACCACCATGAAAAAATGCATTGACATCTTTATTACCCTTGGCCACCAGGGAAACAAACATTAATCCCTTCATTACCCTTGACCACCAGGGAAGCAGGACATTTTGTCTTTATTGCCCATGACCACCAGGGAAACAAATATTTATGTCTTTAGTACCCTCATTACCAGGAAAGCGGGTATTATGCCTTAATACTGGAAGCCGGCATTTGTGCTTTCATTACTATAGACCACCAGGGAAGCAGGCATTGAAACCTTCATTAGCCTTGACCGCCATGGAAGCATGCATTGACATCTTCTTTATCCTTGACCAAAAGGGATGCAAACATTTATGTCTTCATTACCCTTGACCACCAGGGAAACAGGTATTTATGCATTTATTACCCATGACTACCTAGGAAGCAGGCATTAATTCCTCAAATACCCTACACTACCAGGACAGCAGATATTTGTGCTTTCTTTACTGTAGACAACCAGGGAAGCAGGCATTGACACCTTCATTACTCCACACCACCAGGGAAGTAGGCATTGACACCTTCATTACTCTAAACCACCAGGGAAGCAGGCACTTATTCCTCCATTTGCCATAACCACCAGGGAAGCAGAACTTTTTGACTTCATTACCCTAGACCACCAAGGAAGCAAAAATGTTTGCTTTCATTAACCTAGACCAGTAGGGAAGCAAGATTTTCGGTGGTGTCCTCATAATCTGAGGTGCTGTACTCAGTTCACGTCCACCATTATTGGGCCTCTACTTTAACCCCTTTCTGACGTATGACCTAATAGTATGTCTTGGTGACCTGGGCCAATTGGACCAATGACTTACTATTAGGTCATATGGCAATCGCGCCGCACACAAGCGGTGCGGGGCGATCGCCACCGGGTGTCAGCTGATTGTCACAGCTGACACCCGGTACTATGTGCAGGGAGCGGTCGCAGCATTGCGGTGGCAAGGGGAGGTGATCGGAGTACTCACCTCCTCTTCCGGCCTCCAGTGCTGTCTGCCGCGGCTTCCTGGATGTTGCCATGACGAACTGATGTCGTCATGACAACATCCGGGTCACCAGAGAGCAGGAAGATTCTTTGGTCATACACAGTGCATGACCAAACTATCTTCTCCCTGGGCAGCACTGACAGCCTGCATAGCACAGGTATGGTACTGCGTTCCTGTGCTATACAGGCGATCAGAATAAAAAAAGTGAAAGTCCCAGAGTGGGACACAGAATAAAAGTCCAAAAAGTGTTAAAAAATGAAAGAAAAAAAAATTGGCAACATATTTAAAAAAATATAAAAAAAATAATCCACCAGAAATAAAAATATAATGTACCCATCAATAAATATTATTATGAAAAAAAAACAATAAAAGTGCACATATTTGGTATCGCGGCGTCCGGAACGACCTGACCTATAAAACTGTCCCACTAGTTAACCCCTTTAGTGAGCACGGTAAAAAATAAAAATAAAAAACGAAGCAAAAAACAATGCTTTATCATCATACCGCCAAACAAAAAATGAAATAACACGCGATCAAAAAGACGAATATAAATAAAAATGGTACCGCTGAAAACATCATCTTGTCCCGCAAAAAGCAAGCCGCCATACAGCTCCATCAGCCGAAAAATAAAGTTATAGCTCTCAGAATAAAGCAATGCAAAAATTTTTTTTTTTCTACAAAATAGCTTTTATTGTGTAAAAGCGCCAAAACATAGAAAAACAATATAAATGTGGTACCGCTGTAAACATACTGACCCAAAGAATAACGCTGCCTTATCAATTTTACCACACCCGGAACAGCATAAAAAAAAAAAACCTAAAAAAAAATTCTGGAATTGCTGGTTTTTGTTTATTCTGCCTCCCGAAAATCGGAATAGAAAGCGATCAAAAAATGTCACGTGCCTAAAAATGGCACCAATAACAACGTCAAGTCATCCCGCAAAAAACAAGCCATCACATGACTCTGTCGGCCAAAATATGGAAAAATTATAGCTCTCAAAATATGGCGATGCAAAAACTAGATTTTGCAAAAAAATGCTTCTTTTAGTGTGTGACAGCTGTCAATCATAAAAACCCGATATGATTCTAGTAGTGCTGTAATCGAACTGACCCGAAGAATAAAGTCGTCTAATCACTTATACCGCACGAGGAACGGCGTAAAAAATAAACTCTAGGGTTAGGGTTGTGTTAGGGTTAGGGTTGTGATGGGGTTGGGATTTTTTTCAAAAGTAAAATAAAAAAAAAATGACGATATGGCGACTAGTGTTGAGCGCGAGTGCTCGCTACTTGAGTTTGCATCGGGTGCTCAGGAATGCACTGAGTATCGGTGGTGCTCAAGTGACATGCTCGAGTCTCTGCCCCATATGCTTCGTGGCCAAAAAAACTTCGCGGGGATTGCCTGCCATGCACGAGCGATCCCCGCATGTTTTTTTTTGGGTGTCTAATAACCATGAAATCTGCGAGCGGGGACTCGAGCATGTCACTCGAGCAGCCGTGATACATGGTGCATACCCGTGTATCGTGCAAACTCAAGTAGCGAGCACTTGCACTCAAGACTAATGACAACTTATTCAATATGTTGACCTAATGTTATCAAATTCCGTGTCGTACCTCTGGATTCAAAATGTTCACTATACCCCTTGATAAAATCCTTGAGGGGTGTAGTTTCCAAAATGGTGTCACTTGTGGGGGGGGTTTCCACTATTTAGGCACATCAGGGGCTCTCCAAACGCGACATGGCGTCCGCTCTCAATTCCAGCCAATTTTGCGTTCAAAAAGTCACACAATGCTCCTTCCCTTCTGAACTCTGCCGTGCGCCCAAACACTGTATTTTCCCCACATATGGGGTATTGGCGTACTCAGGAGAAATTGCACAAAAGTTTTTGGGGTCCATTTTCTCCTCTTACCCTTGTGAAAATAAAAAAATTGGGGCTAAAACATTATTTTTGTGGAAAAAGTTTTATTTTTTTATTTTCACGGCTCCATGTTATAAACTTCTGCAAAGCACTTGGGGGTTCAGGGTGCTCACCACACATCTAGATACGTTACCTGAGGGGTCTCGTTTCCAAAATGGTGTCACTTGTGGGTTTTTTCCACTGTTTAGGCACATCAGGGGCTCCCCAAATGCAACATGGCGTCCGCTAAGTATTCAGGTAAATTTTACATTCAAAAAGTCAAATGGCGCTCCTTCCCGTCCGAACCCTGCCGTGCGCCCAAACAGTGGTTTTCCCCCACATATGGGGTATCTACTTGCTCAGGAGAAATTGCACAACAAACTGCATGGTACAATTTCTCCTGTTACCCTTATGAAAATGCAAAATTGGGGGCTGAAAAACATTTTTGTGGGAAAAATGTGAAAATTTTATTTTTACGGCTCAATGTTCTAAACTCCTGTGAAGCACCTGGGGGTTCAAGGTGCTCACCATACATCTACATAAGTTCCCTGAGGGGTCTAGTTTCTAAAATGGTGTCACTTGTGGGGGATTCCACTGTTTGGGCACATCAGGGGCTCTCCAAACTCAACATGGCGTCCGCTAATTATTCAAGCAAATTTTACATTCAAAAAGTCAAATGGCGCTCCTTCTCTTCTGAGCTCTGCCGTGCGCCCAAACAGTGGTTTTACCCCACGTATGGGGTATCTGCTTGCCCAGGGGAAATTGCACAACAAATTTTGGGGTCCATTTCTTCCTGTTACCCCTGCGAAAATAAAAAAAATTGGGTGTAAAGTAACATTTTTGTGAAAAAAGTTAAATGTTAATTTTTTTCTTCCACATTCCAAAAATTCCTGTGAAGCACCTGAAGGGTTAATAAAGTTCTTGAATGTGGTTTTGAGCACCTTGAGGGGTGCAGTTTTTAGAATGGTGTCACTTTTGGGTATTTTACCGTCATAAAGACCCCTCAAAGTGACTTCAAATGTGATGTGGTCCCTAAAAAAATGGTTTTGTAAATTTTGTTGTAAAAATGAGAAATCGCTGGTCATCTTTTAACCCTTATAGCTCCATAACAAAAAAAAATGTTGCTTCCAAAATTGTGCTAATGTAAAGGAAACATGTGGGAAATGTTATTTATTAACTATTTTGTGTAACATATCTCTCAGATTTAAGGGCATAAAAATTAAAATTTTGAAAATTGCGAATTTTCACCAAATTTCCATTTTTTTCACAAATAAACGCAAGTGATATCGAAGAAATTTTACCACAATCATGAAGTACAATATGTCACGAAAAAAAACAGTCTCAGAATCAGGGGGATCCGTTGAAGCGTTCCAGAGTAATTACCTCATAAAGTGACAGTGGTCAGAATTGTAAAAATTGGCCCGGTCAATAACGTGCAAACCACCCGCGGGGGTAAAGGGGTTAAGTTTACAGGTAGAATTAGATTTGACATATGTATTAGTAACCACAGGCAGAATCAAGGTTGGGTTAATTTTCATTTTCTCAGACAGAGTTTAGGAATCTCCTAAACATTGTTTCCCTCCTCCTCGCTGGTCTCCCGAGGAGCAGGGGATATTCTAAACACTTCCCAGATGTGGCCGACTCATAACACACAGAGAATAACCCTTCTCTGACAGCGGCCGGCATGGTTTGTATTTACTCTATAGTGCAATAGGATATTGTATAATCCCCGCAGACACAAATATTTACAGCCCCGTATCCATGGAAACCAATGTAAACATTCAGATAAAGAAAATCCACTTGAGCAGTAAGAAAGAGAATACACAATAAGAAAGAGAATACACAGATTAATGAGGATTTCCTATAAACACTCACTAAGATGAAGCATATGATTGAAGATGTACGACAATTCAGAACACATAATAAACAACCACAAACCTAAAATGAAGAGAGATAATAACTAGTGTTGAGCGAGCACTAAAATGCTCGGGTGCTCGAAGCTCGGGCCGAGCTCGCCGTGATACTCGGGTGCTCGACCCGAGCAACGAGCCCAATGTTAGTCTATGGGAGACCCGAGCATTTTTGCGGCTGCACCCCCGGCAGTCTGTAGAAAGCCTAAAAAGTGCCCAAAATGATAGTTACAGTGCTCAAATGACATGGGGACAGCATGGGGATCGCCCCAGGAAGCATTTCTGACCCCCAGGTCACTGCTGTCAACAACGTGGTCAGAGGTATTAAGCCACTTTTACGGGCTCACAAGAAAACGTTCAAAAACGAAACTGAAACTGCTTTCCTGTGAAATATGTTAAGGAACATCCTTTCCAGGGTAAAGACTTGTGTATAAGGTAAAATAAATAACCAAAAACAAAAATACTCCTCCACACCTTGGGCTATGTTCACAAGTAGCATTTTTTATGCGTTTTTGCACTTTTGTATTGCTTTCAACCATGACAAATGCATTCACCGGGAAATGTCATTTTAACATTTTACAACCTTATCTGGCCATGTGCTCTGTGACACATGCATACAGTGCTGAAAAGACATGGGAACAGCATAGGGAAGACCCCTGGAAGCATCTCTGACACCCAGGTCACTGCCTAAAAGTGTGCCCATCAGAAGTGATCCTTTCCGCATCAGAAGATGCAGACTTGCAACTATCCCCGTGCAAGTCCTTGTCCCAGGGCAGTGTTCAATTGTACCTCCCCCATTCCTTGCAATGCCAGCGCAAATATGCAGCCAACCACCCACCCACCCGCAGGCTGCAATACTATACTGCTAGCTTGCACTTGAAATGGGGCCTTTTAGTTTGGAGGAGGCCGAAGCTGGCCACTACCTCATGGCTGCGTCGGCGGCGAGGTCTCCATACTCAGTCCCCAGCCACCACTATTTGTCCCCGGAACCTTCCCCACACTTTTCTTAGCCTGGCCTGCTTTAGGGCAGCATTGGACGAGCCCACCAGACAGCCAGACTCCTCCGGTGGGCCCTGGCTTCTCCATCAGGGGAGTTGAGAGTGCCAAGGTGAGGAGCATGATGATGATAGAAGTTAGCATCTGCTTTGTTTTCTTGGAATGCAAGCGTAAGTGTGCAGCCTGCCACCCACCCACCCCCAGGCTGCAATACCATACTGCTAGCTTGCTTGTACCTGAAATGAGGCCTTTTAGGCTTGTGGAGGCAGACGCCGGCCACCATGTCATGGCTGCGTCGGCGGCCTGGTATCCATACTCGGTCCCCAGCCGCCCCTATTTGTCCCGGTGCGCCTTATACACAAGCGCGCATACCAAAACATTACCTGTGCCCTCCCCAGTGCATTTAGTGGGAAGGACAGGCTAACCACAAACACGTGGACAAGTGAATGTGGCCAGGGATGGTCCATCTCACTGACGCCTTCATACTGGGTTAATATTGTGGAAGCCGGGACACAGTTGGACACTGGGATGCAGCACGTCCTCCAGACATAGAGGATTGCGGGTCCTGGGTCAATCAGGCTTCAACACAAAGTTCAGAAGGTAGACAGCAGCAGTGGTCGGCCTCCTACACAACGAGTAAATTATTCATGATCATGAGGCCATCCATCTCCTTGGCTTTCTGTTCCTTGGAATGCAAGCGCATGTATGTAGTAGTGGCTAGGCCTGAAGTGGTCAGCGTTTTGGCACATATCCTACCTCCTCCGAGGATTGCTGGATGTTTTCCTGCTACTATCCCAGTTCTTTGACTCCCGTTAAAACAAAGCTTCAGGTGATGAATGATGGATGAGGTGGTGGCAAAGGAGAAAGAGCAGGAGGAACAGGGACCATTCACATCAATATCAGGCCAGTCAACCACACATGTCTTGTAGGATATGTTTCTGTACCAAAAGGAGCGGTTCGGCTACACAGTTACAGGGCATACAGTGAGTGCAATGCCTACCAAAAATTTCGAGGCACTCCAAACTCCTTGGAGGTGACATGGAGGTCAGAGGGCCTTAACTAAACCGTTTTTTCCATTTATAGCAACTGGGTCTCCTGTACACTGTTGGCCTAAGCAGTGAATGGAAGGCTTTCCAAAAATTATGAGGAACTGCAATGCCCCTTGAAACAGACGTGGATTTCCACCTTCATAAAAACCTTCTACCCATTATTGGGGAGTGGGTCTCCCTTAGTGTTCGCCTATGCATTGAAAAGCAAAAGCTGACTAAAACTAGGAGGAAATGCAATGCCTGTTGGAAGAGTCGTGGAGGTTAGAGGTAATTAAAAACAACATTTCAATGCCCTTTGGAAGAGCTGTGGAGTTCAAAGTGGTTTAACAAGACGGGTTTAATGCCCCTTGGAAGAGACGTGGAGGTCACAGTAGCTTAATAAGACGGTTTTAATGCCCCTTGGAAGAGACGTGGAGGTCCCAGTGGAATAAAAAGACAATATCAATGCCCCTTGGAAGAGTGGTGGAGGTCCCAGTGGAATAAAAAGACAATATCAATGACCATTGGAAGAGACGTGGAGGTCACAGTAGCTTAACAAGACAATATCAATGACCCTTGGAAGAGACGTGGAGGTCACAGTAGCTTAACAAGATGGTCTTAATGCCCCTTGGAAGAGACGTGGAGGTCCCAGTGGAATAAAAAGACAATATCAATGACCCTTGGAAGAGACGTGGAGGTCACAGTAGCTTAACAAGACGATTTTAATGCCCCTTACAAGAGCCATGCAGTACAGCATATTAAAAACATTATACCCATTATTGGGGAGTTGGTCTCCCATAGTCTTTGCCTATGCCTTCTAAGCAAAAGCTGTCAAAAATTATCATTTTGATAAGGGTCAGCTTGTCAGCATTGTCAGTTGACAGGCGAGTGCGCTTATCAGTTATAATTCCCCCACGCTAGTAGCAGGGCAGGCCAGGACCTCCAACACGTACAGAGCAAGTTCATTCCAAGTGTCCAGCTTGGATACTCAATAATTAAAAGGCACAGAGGAATCACGGAGGACGCTGGTATGGTCGGCAAGGTACTCCCTCACCATCTTTTGAAACTTTCCACTCCTTGTGAGAGTACCCCGCGCTTCAGGGCCTGTATGCTGGGCGGGTCTCAGAAAACTGTCCCAGAACGTTGACAGTGCTCCCCTGCCTCTGCTGGATTGGAGTTGCGTCTCTCTCGCCTGTACGCCTTGGTTGGGCAACGAACTGTGACCTCTGCCGCTAGCGTGTTCAGATGGGAATTTTTTTTAACAGTTCTGCAGCAAGGGCCTTCTGGTACTGCCCCATTTTTGTAGACCTCTCCACCTCAGGAATAAGAGAGTGAAAGTTCTCCTTGTAGCGGGGGTCTAAAAGTGTCACCAACCAGTAATGACTGTCACCCAACATTTTGACAACGCGAGGGTCACGGTTAAGGCAGCGTAACTAGTGTTGAGCGATACCTTCCGATATCAGGAAATATCGTATCGGATTGGATCGGACCGATACTCAAAAAGTATCGGATATCGCCGATTCCGATACCGGAAACCAATGCAAGTCAATGGGACACTAATATCGGAATGAAAATAAACCCTTTCTTTCCTTGTAGGTTAATTCTACATGAAGTAAAACAACTAAGAATAATGTAGAATGTATTATGCGAAAAGCCGGCAATTCATCAGCGGCATTCACCGGTACCCGACAATTTACAACAGAAAGAATAGAGCTTCACACATAGATTAGATAGATAAAAACATGTCAGTCACTTATATATGAAGTACAGGGACAGTGTTGCTTACTGTACTTGTCATTTAGTGTAAAGGATTTATTAAAAAAGATAATAGTGTTTTCATGCACCGTCTCTTTAAAAAAGCCGGCCGGCAATTCAGCAGCGGTACCCGACAATTTATAACAGACAGAATAGAGCTTCACACATAGATTAGATAGATAGAAACATGTCAGTCACATATATATGAAGTACAGTGACAGTGTTGGTTACTGTACTTGTCATTTAGTGTAAAGGATTTATTTAAAAAAATAATAGTGTTTTCATGCACCGTCTCTTTAAGAAAGCCGGCCGGCAATTCAGCATCTGTACCCGACAATTTAGAATAGAAGGAATAGAGAATCATACATAGATTAGATATATAGAAACATGTCAGTCACATATATATGAAGTGCAGTGACAGTGTTGATTACTGTACTTGTCATTTAATGTTAAAATAAAGGATTTATTTAAAAAAAATTGGCGTGGGGTTCCCCTTAATTTTAGTCTCTAGCGGAGGTTAAGCAGACAGCTGGGGCAGATGTTTGAAGCCTGGGAAGGGGGTAATACCCACGGAGCTTCCCAGGCTACTAATATCAGCCCCCAGCTGAATACATAGCCTTTACTAGCTATTAAAATGGGGGACCCCCCCAAAAAAATGACGTGGGGTCCCCCCTAATTTAATAGCTAGCAAAGGCTAGGCAGACAGCTGGGGGCTGATATTAATAGTCCAGGAAGGGAGCCATGAATATTGGTCCCCTCCCAGGCTAGAAACACCAGCCGTCAGCCGCCCCAGAAATGGCGCATCCATAGGATGCGCCAATTCTGGCACTTAGCCTCGCTCTTCCCACTGCCCTGTAGCGGTGGCAGTGGGGTAATAGGGCTGGGGTTGATGTCAGCTTATAATGCCAGCTGACATCAAGCCCAGGTTAGTAATGGAGAGGCGTCTATAAGACACCCCCATTACTAACCCCATAGTCAAAGTTAAAAAAAAAACACAAACACCCAGAATAAAATCCTTTAATTGAAATAAACACACAATTCTTTATTGTTCTAAATTAAACCATACTTACCATCACGCCCATTCCAGCTGAAGCCAACGATCTCCTGCAATAAAAGTAAAATAATAAAGCAACCTCATCCTTACCTTTCCATGGTTCCCACGATGGCTCCAGCTCTGCTACATCGAGATGACAGGCTGGACCGCAGCAGAACGCTGCCATCCAGCCTGTCATCCCGCGGACACTGAGAAGCGCAGGCATGCTTGCGCTCCTCAGTGTCTCTCTGTGACGGCATCCAGATGAGCCGACAATGAACTCGGCTCACCTCATGCACGTCACTGACAGCGTGGGAGAATTTTCCTGCACTCAGCGCTTCAGCGTGAGAATTTTCCCACGCTGTCAGTGACGTGCATGAGGTGAGCCGAGTTCATTGGACATGACCTCACCTCATGCACGTCACTGACAGCGTGGGAAAATTCTCCTGCACTCAGCGCTTCAGCGTGAGAATTTTCCCACGCTGTCAGTGACGTGCATGAGGTGAGCCGAGTTCATTGGACATGACCTCGGCTCATCTGGATGCCGTCACAGAGAGACACTGAGGAGCGCAAGCATGCCTGCGCTTCTCAGTGTCTGCGGGATGACAGGCTGGATGGCAGCATTCTGCTGCGGTCCAGCCTGTCATCTCGATGTAGCAGAGCTGAAGCTGTCGTGGGAACCATGGAAAGGTAAGGATGAGGTTGGTTTATTATTTTTCTTTTATTGCAGGAGATCGTTGGCTTCAGCTGGAATGGGCGTGATGGTAAGTATAGTTTAATTTAGAACAATAAAGAATTGTGTCTTTATTTCAATTAAAGGACTTTTTTCTGGGTGTTGTGTTTTTTTGAAATACTTTACTAGAAATTCATGGTGGTCATGTCTAATATTGGCGTGACCCCATGAATTTCGGGCTTAGGGCCAGCTGATAATGCCAAGCTGGCCTTAACCCCTTTATTACCCAGTGAGCCACCGCACCAGGGCCCTGGATGAGTTGGGTACAGCGCCAGAAGATGGCGCTTCTATGAACGCGCCATTTTCCGGGGCGGCTGCGGACTGCAATTTGCAGCGGGTGGGGCCCAGAAAGCTTGGGTCTCCCTGCGCTGCAGATTCCAGCCCCCAGCTGCCTAGTTGTACCTGGCTGGACACAAATATAGGGCGAAGCCCCACATCAATTTTTTTTTTTAATTATTTCATGAATTTCCTGAAATAATTTAAAAAAAATTGACGTGGGGCTTCGCACTATATTTGGGTCCAGCCAGGTACAGCAGGCAGGAACGGGCTGCCCCCAACCACCAGCTGCCTATTTGTACCTGGCCGGACACAACAATATAGGGAAGCCCTTTTTTTCTTTATTATTTCATGAATTTCATGAAATAATTTAAAAAAAAAATACGTGGGGCTTCTCCCTATTTTTGTGTCCAGCCAGGTACAACTAGGCAGCTGGGGGCTGGAATCTGCAGCGCAGGGAGGCCCAAGCTTTCTGGGCCCCCCCCCCGCTGCAAATTGCAGTCCGCAGCCACCCCGGAAAATGGCGCGTTCATAGAAGCTGGATGCTGTACCTGGCTGGCATACAAAAATATAGCAAAGCCCACGTCAAAATTTTTGGGAAAAATTAGTTCAAAAATAAATAATAATTTAGGGACTGCATCTTTATTAACTCCTCAAATGTCATTTAGTGTTAAAATAAAGGATTTATTTAAAAAAAAAATTGGCGTGGGATCCCCCATAATTTTAGTCTCTAGCGGAGGTTAAGCAGACGGCTGGGGCAGATGTTTGAAGCCTGGGAAGGGGGTAATACCCACGGAGCTTCCCAGACTACTAATATCAGCCCCCAGCTGAATACCTAGCCTTTACTAGCTATTAAAATGGGGGACCCCCCCAAAGAAATGACGTGGGGTCCCCCCTATTTTAATAGCTAGCAAAGGCTAGGCAGACAGCTGGGGGCTGATATTAATAGCCCAGGAAGGGTGCCATGAATATTGGCCCCCTCCCAGGCTAGAAACACCAGCCGTCAGCCGCCCCAGAAATGGCGCATCCATAGGATGCGCCAACTCTGGCACTTAGCCTCGCTCTTCCACGCTGCCCTGGTGCGGTGGCAGTGGGGTAATAGGGCTGGGGTTCATGTCAGCGCCAGCTGCCATGAAGCCCAGGTTAGTAATGATGGGCGTCTATAAGACACCCCCATTACTAACCTACAAAGTGTTAAAAAGAAAAAACACACTACACCCAGAAAAAAATTATTTATTTGAAATAAAACGCACCATTTTATTTAATTCTTAGTTTACTAAAAAAAAAAAATAGTTACCTGTCCATGTTCCTGCGCTGATCTCCCATGCACAGCTGTCACATCTGGAGATGGTGACAGCTGTGCATGGCTGCTGTAAGCTCACGCTGCCGGGAACACGTCCGCTCCCGGCAGCGGGAGCCACTGACTGAGGTCACCGGAGTGCATTCAGGCAGCGCAGCTCCGGAGACCTCCTTTACGGCACTGCTGTACCGTGGGAATTTCTCACGATACAGCAGGGCCGTAAAGGAGCTGACCGGAGCAGCGCTGCCTGAACTCCGGTGAACCCGCTTATGCAATGACGGGGCTGCTTTACGGCCCCGTCATTCTAGCGGCGGCAGCGGTTCAGAGCGGTCACATTCTATGTGGCTGCTCTGAACTGGAGATCATCGTGGGACACTCGTGGACTACTACGGAGGGGTAAGGATAAGGTTGTGGTTTATTATTTTACATTTTATTACAGGAGATCGATGGCTTCGGGGAATTAGGTGTCTAGGTGAGTATAGGTGTAGTTTTTTATTTTTTACTTTATTTTAGGTGGCGATCGGCGGGGACAGGTAATGTATGAACTAATTTATTGTAGGCAACCACTGGCCACCAATGACATGTATTTAAAATTTATTGGGGACACAGTAGGGCAATTTAAATAGCAGGATCAGGCTGATGGGAACTACTGCTCCCATCGAGCTGATCCTGCTGGCACGAGTGGACGGGGGACAGACATAGGCCGATGGGAGTAGTAGTGTCACATCGGCCTATGTCTGCCTGCACGCACACACCCGCACACATCGCACAGACACAGCGCACACCCGTACACATTGCACAGACACAGCGCACACCCGCACACATCGCACAGACACCCGCACACACCAATCATGACGGGCTGATGGTCTGGGAGGTGAGGCTGACCTGTGCGGCCGTGGGAAAGTTCATGTGAGTTCATGCAATGCAGTCAAGCATGAACTCACATGAACCCTCTGAGGGCACCGCGGCTACTTCAAATGAACAGCTGATCGGCATCACCTGATACCTCAGCTGTTCATTTGAAATAACCGGCGGGAAAGCGCAGCACAGAACGGGAAAGCCGGCAGTGAAGTCTTTTCACTGCCGGCTTCCCCGCCCGGGTCCTTCGCTCCCCGCTCCTTGGTGCTGTGCTCCCCGCCCGGTCCTATCTTACGATTGGGATGGGAGGTGGCGAGGGGAGCGGAGGATCGGGGTGGGAGGCTGCGGGGAAGCAGTATGGGGCCGTGTGATTGTTTAAAAGCCGGCGGCTTTTTACCGCCCGCCGGCTTTTAAACAATCAGGAGAATTCTCCCACGCTGGGATGGCATTCTGATGACAGGCTGGATCGCAGCTGAGCGCTGCCACCCAGCTTGTCATCCTTCAGAGACACTGCAGAGCGCAGGCATTATGGGAACTTCCGATTCCGGTATTCGATATTGTAAAAGTATCGGAATTAAGTATCGGAACTCCGATACCGCGAATATCGGTCGATACCCGATATTTCAGTATCGGAATGCTCAACACTAAGCGTAACATAAAGTCAGCCATGCGTGCCAGACTGGTAACGGGCAAGACTTCCGTGTACTCACCAAGATGACGACTGACCATGCTCTCCTCCTCCTCCTCCTCCCCCCTGTCCTCAGGCCACCCACGCTGAACCGACGGTATGACAGTTGTACAGATACTACCGTCTACAGCGCATGATACCAGCTCCTGTTCTTCCTCCTCCTCCTCCTCTCCCTCATTTTCCCCCTATGCACATTGGGATGAGATGAGGCTGGCTGTGTGTAATCGCCCGCTACGGCTTCTTGATCCATCTCATCATACTCTGGCTGCAATGCCTCCTCTTTAATTCTCTGCAGAGAGCGTTGCAAAAGACAGACAAGTGGGATGCTGACGCTAATGATGGCGTCATCGCCACTCACCATCTTGGTGGACTCCTCAAAGTTTGTCAGGATGGTACATATGTCAGACATCCAGGTCCACTCCTGAGGTCTTATGTGTGGAGTCTGACCTGAATATCGACGGCCTTGTTGCAGCTGGTACTCCACAGCTGCTCTCTTCTGCTCACAAATCCTTTGCAACATGTGGAGGGTAGAGTTCCAACGTGTGGGGACATCACACACCAGTCGGTGTGCCGGAAGCTGCAAACGCTGCTGCAACACAGCAAGGGCAGCGGAAGCTATAGCCGAGTTGCGAAAATGAGCGACAGGCGGCGTACTTTGACGAGAAGATCTGGCAACTCGGGGTACGATTTAAGAAACCGCTGAACCACAAGGTTAAGCACATGAGCCAGGCATGGTACGTGTGTGATCTCGCCTCGCCTCAGAGCCGCCACCAGGTTACGGCCATTGTCACACACGACCATGCCTGGATGTAGGTTCAGCAGTCTCAGCCACAGATCTGCTTGCTCTTTCACAGCTGTCCACAACTCACAAGCAGTGTGACGTTTATCACCTAAGCTTATGAGTTTCAGCACAGCCTGTTGCCGCTTGGCTGAGGCAGTACTGCAGTGCTTTCAGCTTGTAACTGATGTGGTGATATCTGAGATGGAGGCTGAACATGAGGAGGAGAAGGAGGATGATGCGCAGGAGCTGTACACTGTGGGGGCAACTCTGACTGACATAGGGCCTGCAATCCTCGGCGTGGGGAGGATGTGTTCCGTCCCAAGGTCCGCCTGGGTCCCTGCTTCCACTATGTTTACCCAGTGTGCCGTCAGGGAGATGTACCGTCCCTGGCCACAAGCACTTGTCCAAGTGTCCGTTGTCAGGTGGACTCTCCCAGTAACTGCGTTGTTGAGGGCACGGCAGATGTTTTGGGACACGTGCTTGTGTAGTGCGGGGATGGCACACTGGGCAAAATAGTGTCAGCTGGGGACGAGTACCGAGGGACGGCCACCGCCATAAGGTTGCGGAAGGATTCTGTCTCCACCAGCCTAAAAGGCAGCATTTCCAACACAAGCAGTCGTGAAATGTGCGAATTTAGGACTGTGGCCTGTGGGGCGTTGGCTGCGAATATGCGCTTTCGTTCAGAGGTCTGGGATATGGACAATTGAACGCTGCGGTGGGACGGGGACACGGACGTTGATGCTGTTTCATGAGAAACTGCCATAACAAGTGAAGACTGAGAGGAGGGGGCATCTTTGCATGCAGTATGGACAGGGGATTGCCTTGCACGCACAACAGGGGGTTCTCTTACACGCACAACAGCGGAAGAAGCAGTGGTGACACCCGCTGACACTGGTCGTGGACCCTGGGGTTCGCCCCACAAAGTCGGGTGCTTTGCTGACATGTGCCTCATCACGCTGGTGGTGGTCAGGCTGATAGTTTTGTCACCCCTGCTTATGCTGGCCTGGCAGGTGGTACAATTGGCCTTTTTGGGGTTATCAGCAGAGTCTTTAAAAAAATTCCAGACTCTGGCAACGTCCCTCGTGTTGGTGTTACAGGGAACGGTTGCCCGCCTTCTGTCTGCGGCCACAACACTGCTTCTTCCTGCCTGTTGGGGTACTCTGCCTCCCTCCCCCTGTGTGCTGCTGGCCTTGCTCTGCGTGTCCTCCTGCCACGTTGGGTCAGTTACTAGATCATCCACCACCTCCTCCTTTTCCACTTCCGCACCACGGTCCTCCTCCTCACTTCGTGGCAATTGTGTCTCGTCATCGTCCACCTCTTGTGACAAATTGCCAGCGTCGCCTTCCTGTGGCCGTGGTTGTTCAAATATTTGGCCATCGCTACATGTGATTTCCTCTTCCACCACTTCAAGCGGAGCAGGCGAGGGGCCCAAATATGGAAATGGACCAGTGAACAGCTCTTCAGAGTGTCCAACTGTGGGATCAGTTGCTGTCTGACGACACTCGGCATGGTGGGAGGAAGGAGCATCAGGGTGAGGAGGAGTATGCGGTCGAGACTCACGGCTACTAACACTTGACCGTGTGGAAGACGGTGGTGGTGGTGCCCAGGTGACTGGAAGTATTATCTGCTATCCAATTAATAACCTGTTCACACTGATCAGTTCGCAATAGTGGTGTTGTTGTGTGCTTCCCTAGTAATTCGGTCAAGAACTGGGAGCGAGAAGATGTGGCTGTTGGTTGTGGCACATTTTCACCTTGGCCACGGCCCCATCCTCTGCACGCACCATCACCAGAATGTCCAGTTCCACGTCCCTTGCCACGCGCCTTGCCCATTGTAAATGAAGGAAAATAGCTTACACTCGCACTATCAATGGCAAAAGGGTAATAAAAAGGTGATTAGAACCGTGGAAGAGGAAAACCACAGTTCTAGTTCTCTGGCCTACACCAGAATCTTTTAAACAGATATATTTGTGTCTGAACAGTCAGCGAGACACTCAAACTGTTTTTTTTTTCATGGAAAAAAGGCAGAGAAGTGGATAATACAGAGATTTGAACCATGGAACTGCAAAACCACAGTTCTAGTTATCTGGCCGAAACCAGACACTTTTAAACAGATATATTTGTGTCTGAACACTCACAGACACACTCAATTTTTTTTGGGGGGGGGAGGGAAATACCAAAAGGTTAATAAGACGGGTATTTGTACAGTCTGACTGAGGAAAAAAAAAAAGAGGATTTAGATAAAAAAAAAAGGATTTTTCCTGGCCCCTGAGTTCTGGGGCTAAGTTTAGCAATTTGAGCAGCAGCACACAGGACTGTAATGTTTGTTTGTTGGTATAACCACTGCGTCTCCTATACAGCCTGCCTGCCTGATATCTGGGATGGATATTAGTCCTCAGAAGGACTGTTTGTTTGATTTTGCAGGCTGTAGAGACCCTACACTACCTATTTCGCAGTATAAATCTCTCCATAGCTCAGCAGCACTCTCCCTACACTGTGTGATCCGGAGCGACTGTGTCCAAGATTGCGGCTCCCGGTTTTAAATACTCGAGGTGACGCTGTGCGGCCAGCCAATCACTGTAATGCCCACAACCAACATGGCTGTGGCGTTACAGTGACTGTCTGGCAATCCATGCATGTTCATTGGCTCTGTAAAGAGCGCCAAACGAGCAGGGCGGATACCCGAGCTCCCGCCCGAGTAACCCGGAAATGCTCGGTGCTCGCCGAACATCCCGAGTAGTGAGATGCTCGGGCGAGTACCGAGCAGTGTCGAGCATGCTCGCTCAACACTAATAATAATGTATGTAGTTAAATTAAATATTGATCTAATATTCTGATTCAGTTCCTGGTTGCTTAATTTTTTTTCTCTGGTGTCATTGCCCCCTCATTTCTTATACTAAACTGCATTGTGACAGGATGAAAGCTGTCACTTAGCTAAAAAAAAAGTTTTATTTAAAGCAGGAATATTCTTAGTTACAATAGTTATATTTGTGTACATAGGGGCAGTATTATAGTAGTTATATTCTTGTACATAGAGGGCAGTATTATAGTAGTTATATTCTTGTACATAGGGACAGTATTATAGTAGTTATATTCTTGTACATAGGGGGCAGTATTATAGTATTTATATTCTTGTACATAGAGGGCAGTATTATAGTAGTTATATTCTTCTACATAGGGGCAGTATTATAGTAGTTATATTCTTGTACATAGGGGCAGTATTATAGTAGTTATATTCTTGTACATAGAGAGCAGTATTATAGTAGTTATATTCTTGTACATAGGGGCAGTATTATAGTAGTTATATTCTTGTACATAGGGGGCAGTATTATAGTAGTTATATTCTTGTACATAGGGGGCAGTATTATAGTAGTTATATTCTTGTACATAGAGAGCAGTATTATAGTAGTTATATTCTTGTACATAGGGGCAGTATTATAGTAGTTATATTCTTGTACATAGAGGGCAGTATTATAGTAGTTATATTCTTGTACATAGGGGCAGTATTATAGTAGTTATATTCTTGTACATAGGGGGCAGTATTATAGTAGTTATATTCTTGTACATAGGGGGCAGTATTATAGTAGTTATATTCTTGTACATAGGGGCAGTATTATAGTAGTTATATTCTTGTACATAGGGGGCAGTATTATAGTAGTTATATTCTTGTACATAGGGGCAGTATTATAGTAGTTATATTCTTGTACATAGGGGGCAGTATTATAGTAGTTATATTCTTGTACATAGAGGGCAGTATTATAGTAGTTATATTCCTGTACATAGGGGCAGTATTATAGTAGTTATATTCTTGTACATAGAGGGCAGTATTATAGTAGTTATATTCTTGTACATAGGGGCAGTATTATAGTAGTTATATTCTTGTACATAGGGGGCAGTATTATAGTAGTTATATTCTTATACATAGGGGGCAGTGTTATAGTAGTTATATTCTTGTACATAGAGGGCAGTATTATAGTAGTTTTATTCTTGTACATAGGGGCAGTATTATAGTAGTTATATTCTTGTACATAGGGGGCAGTATTATAGTAGTTATATCATTGTACATAGGGGGCAGTATTATAGTAGTTATATTCTTGTACATAGGGGCAGTATTATAGTAGTTATATTCTTGTACATAGGGGCAGTATTATAGTAGTTATATTCTTGTACATAGGGGGCAGTATTATAGTAGTAGTTATATTCTTGTAGATTGGGGCAGTATGATAGTAGTTATATTCTTGTACATAGGAGCAGTATTATAGTAGTTATATTCTTGTACATAGGGGGCAGTATTATAGTAGTAGTTATATTCTTGTAGATTGGGGCAGTATTATAGTAGTTATATTCTTGTACATAGGAGCAGTATTATAATAGTTATATTCTTGTACATAGAGGGCAGTATTATAGTAGTTATATTCTTGTACATAGGGGGCAGTATTATAGTAGTTATATTCTTGTACATAGGAGGCAGTATTATAGTAGTTATATTCTTGTACATAGGGGCAGTATTATAGTAGTTATATTCTTGTACATAGGGGGCAGTATTATAGTAGTAGTTATATTCTTGTACATAGGGGCAGTATTATAGTAGTTATATTCTTGTACATAGGGGCAGTATTATAGTAGTTATATTCTTGTACATAGGGGCAGTATTATAGTAGTTATATTCTTGTACATAGGGGGCAGTATTATAGTAGTTATATTCTTGTACATAGGGGTCAGTATTATAGTAGTTATATTCTTGTACATAGGGGGCAGTATTATAGTAGTTATATTCTTGTACATAGGGGCAGTATTATAGTAGTTGTATTCTTGTACATAGAGGGCAGTATTATAGTAGTTATATTCTTGTACATAGGGGCAGTATTATAGTAGTTATATTCTTGTACATAGGGGGCAGTATTATAGTAGTTATATTCTTGTACATAGGGGGCAGTATTGTAGTAGTTATATTCTTGTACATAGGGGCAGTATTATAGTAGTTATATTCTTGTACATAAGGGCAGTATTATAGTAGTTATATTCTTGTACATAGGGGGCAGTATTATAGTAGTAGTTATATTCTTGTACATAGGGGCAGTATTATAGTAGTTATATTCTTGTACATAGGAGCAGTATTATAGTAGTTATATTCTTGTACATAGGGGCAGTATTATAGTAGTTATATTCTTGTACATAGTGGCAGTATTATAGTAGTTATATTCTTGTACATAGGGGCAGTATTATAGTAGTTATATTCTTGTACATAGCTTGCACAAAGGGGGGCAGTACTATAGTAGTTATATTCTTGTACATAGGGGCAGTATTATAGTAATATTCTTGTACATAGGATCAGTATTATAGTAGTTATATTCTTGTACATAGGGGGCAGTATTATAGTAGTTATATGCTTGTACATAGGGGGCAGTATTATAATAGTTATATTCTTGTACATAGGGGGCAGTATTATAGTAGTTATATTCTTGTACATAGGGGCAGTATTATAGTAGTTATATTCTTGTACATAGGGGCAGTATTATAGTAGTTATATTCTTGTACATAGGGGGCAGTATTATAGTAGTAGTTATATTCTTGTACATAGGGGCAGTATTATAGTAGTTGTATTCTTGTACATAGGGGGCAGTATTATAGTAGTTATATTCTTGTACATAGGGGCAGTATTATAGTAGTAGTTATATTCTTGTACATAGGGGCAGTATTATAGTAGATATATTCTTGTACATAGGAGCAGTATTATAGTAGTTATATTCTTGTACATAGGGGCAGTATTATAGTAGTTATATTCTTGTACATAGGAGCAGCGTTATAGCAGTTATATTCTTGTACATAGGAGCAGTATTATAGTAGTTATATTCTTGTACATAGGGGCAGTATTATAGTAGTTATATTCTTGTACATAGGGGCAGTATTATAGTAGTTATATTCTTGTACATAGGGGCAGTATTATTGTAGTTATATTCTTGTACATAGCTTGTACACAGGGGGGCAGTATTATAGTAGTTATATTCTTGTACATAGGGGCAGTATTATAGTAATATTCTTGTACATAGGATCAGTATTATAGTAGTTATATTCTTGTACATAGGGGGCAGTATTATAGTAGTTATATGCTTGTACATAGGGGGCAGTATTATAATAGTTATATTCTTGTACATAGGGGGCAGTATTATAGTAGTTATATTCTTGTACATAGGGGCAGTATTATAGTAGTTATATTCTTGTACATAGGGGCAGTGTTATAGTAGTTATATTCTTGTACATAGGGGGCAGTATTATAGTAGTAGTTATATTCTTGTACATAGGGGCAGTATTATAGTAGTTATATTCTTGTACATAGGGGCAGTATTATAGTAGTAGTTATATTCTTGTACATAGGGGCAGTATTATAGTAGATATATTCTTGTACATAGGAGCAGTATTATAGTAGTTATATTCTTGTACATAGGGGCAGTATTATAGTAGTTATATTCTTGTACATAGGAGCAGCGTTATAGCAGTTATATTCTTGTACATAGGAGCAGTATTATAGTAGTTATATTCTTGTACATAGGGGCAGTATTATAGTAGTTATATTCTTGTACATAGGGGCAGTATTATAGTAGTTATATTCTTGTACATAGGGGCAGTATTATTGTAGTTATATTCTTGTACATAGCTTGTACACAGGGGGGCAGTATTATAGTAGTTATATTCTTGTACATAGGGGCAGTATTATAGTAGTTATATTCTTGTACATAGGGGCAGTATTATAGTAGTTATATTCTTGTACATAGGGGGCAGTATTATAGTAGTTATATTCTTGTACATAGGGGGCAGTATTATAGTAGTTATTTTCTTGTACATAGGGGGAAGTATTATAGTAGTTATATTCTTGTACATAGGGGGAAGTATTATAGTAGTTATATTCTTGTACATAGGGGGCAGGAGAGAGAGTGAAGTCTCCAGACAGTGTTGTGGAAGCTGCAGAGCTTTTTACAAGGACTTTGCCTGTGTAGTTTGTGCTACCGAGAGTGGGCGGAACCCGCTCACCTATCGACTGAGCTATATTTTTTTTTTGTTTTCCCATTTAACCCAGAGAGGTCTTGTTTATTTTTTTCTGTGGAACCCTGCATGAGTTTATGCCATATAATAAACCAGCAGGAAGGTAACCTAAGTACATGTGTCCTGAGTCTGCCTCCAGGAGAGCCGAGCGAGTCATCTTGCCACAGTTAGTGGAGAATGCGGGCAAGATTCGAGGAACACATGTACCTGCCACAAAGACCGGTGGATGTCCTGGGTGAAGGCCGGCAGCCAGCCAGAGAAGTCCGGCAGCATGGAGGAGATCATTAAGCACCTGGTCCAGAGCCAGCAGAGCATGCAGCAGCAACACCTGCAGAGCCAGCAAAGCATGCAGCAGGCCCAGCAGAGCATGCAACAGGCCCAGCAAAGCATGCAGCAGCACCAGGAGACGACCAAACTGTTGCTTCAGCAAATCCAGTTGCAGCAAAAGTCGCAGCAGAACCAGCAGGAGGCGCAACAGCAGATAAAGCTTCTGGCGGACACCATCCAGAGCAGGGCGGCTGCCCCACCCCCAGGGCTGACTGATGATTCTCACGTCAGGAAGGCGGTAAGGTCGGCCATGTAGAAGATGACCCCTAGGGATGATGTAGAAGCATTTCTGACTGTTTTTGAGAGGGTGGCTGATCGGGAGAGACTTCCAACTGGACAGTGGGCAGAGGTTCTGGCGCCATATTTATCGGGTGAACCACAAAAGGCATATTTCGACTTGGCGCTGCAAGATACTAAAGAGTATCCTAAGCTAAAGACCGAGATCTTAGCACGCATGGGAGTAAATATGGCGGTAAGCGCCCAACGAGTTCATCACTAGCGACAAACCCCCTCACTCGCAGATTTTTGACCTACTGCATCTCGTTCAGAAGTGGCTACAACCAGAGTCCTCCACTCCAGCCCAGATGGTTGAGCAGGTGGTGATTGACAGATTCATGCATTCCCTTCCCAAGCCAGTACAGACCTTGGTTGCCCAGGGCGATTCCCTAGAACGCAGATGACTTCATTGGCCTGGTAGAGAGGTACCAGGTAGTTGAGAGATCCCTCGGGAAACCGGATGCAGTCACTTCTCCATACTGGGATACCCAAAAGGAGACAGATTCAGCACGGAAGGGGTCTAGAGCCACCACTGGGGGATGTCCCACTCCCACTGAAGGTGCCATTAGGACTGTTGCTAAAGATATTTTCTGTTGGCGGTGTCACAACCCTGGACACATAGCCGCCAGGTGTCAAATATCCCCTGAGCCCATGGACTGCAGCCTAGGCAGACGGGTCTCCTATTATGCCTATCCAGCCTGTAGTGTGAACTGTCGACCCGGCAAGGGGCCACAGGCGTGTGCAGTGTCCATTAATGGAGTAAAAGTGCTTGGGCTGTTGGACTCCGGGAGTCTGGTGACCTTGATCAGAGCTACACTTCCCCACCAGTTGATCCCTTCCAAAACTATGGGCGTTCGGTGCATCCATGGCGATGCCAAGGACTATCCCGTGGCCACAGTGACAGTGGGGGCAGACTGTGGTGCCAAGTCCCACGAAGTTGGGGTAGTTAAGGACCTGATACATCCCGTCATATTAGGCCTGTTCCACAGCTTCTGGATACCCACAGTTGCAGTAGAAAACTTCACAGAGCAGATTACATGGGATAACAAGCTTTTACTTCTCAATACTTGAGGTAAAGGAAAAACGCACAGTCACACAGTACTGCACCAGGAAGAACAAAACAGAAAGTACAAGAGAGACTTTTTTTCTTTTACAATACAGTAAACAAGGCAACTTTACACAACATCGCCATCTACTGTCAGATCAGCATAAAGTCCTCCTTCACACAAACAAAGAAGTCCACAACTGTTGCATATACCAACAGGGCCGTGGTTTTTCTTTATTTTGGGACTTGTGGGGGAAGGAACTGGACTAAGTAGCATGGGGAAAAGCCAGGTCCTTGGAGAAGAACCCCCGACGAAGTCTCAGGTGGAGGAATTCCCAATGTGCGTCCTTGTCGGTGACGAGGATGAGACGGTGACCGAGGAGGCCGATCTCCCTGAGTTAGATATGTCCGGAGAGAACTTTGGGACTGCTCAAGTTCGAGACCTGACCTTAAAGGGGGCGTTCGACCAGGTTACTGTATGTAATGGGGTTGCCCAAGAGCCGGGGGCCGACACCAGATTCCCCCACTTTGCAGTGCCGGGGGAGTTGCTATATCGGATGGCCAAACTAAGGGGCGGTGAGATAGTGGAACAGCAGTTTGTGCCGGGGCCATACAGATGGAGGGTACTAGATATGGCCCATTCACATGTTCTGGGGGGACACCTAGGGGTCGAGAAAACTCAGGAGATGATACTGAGAAGGTTTTATTGGCCAGGGTGTTACCGAGAAGTTCAAAACTATTGTAGGTCTTGCCCCACCTGCCAAATAACCGCTCCCTCTTCCCACTTCCGTAGCCCCTTATTCCCACTACCTGTGATAGAGGTTCCCTTTGAGAGGATTGCCATGGACCTCGTGGGCCCCTTAGTTATATCAGCTCGGGGCCACCAATATATCCTGGTCGTCATAGACTATGCGACCCGGTACCCCGAAGCGGTTCGCCTAAGGAATTGATCCAGTAAAAGTATAGCCCGAGAGCTGGTCCATATTTTTGCTCGAACAGGTCTGCCAAAAGAGATTCTGACAGACCAAGGAACCCCCTTTATGACCAAGGTGATGAAGGAGCTTTGCAGAGTCTTTCAGATAACTCAGATTCGGACCACGGTTTATCATCCACAGACGGACGGCCTAGTGGAACGCTTCAACAAGACCTTAAAGGCGATGCTCAGGAAGGTCGTTGAAAAGGATGGGTGAGACTGGGACTCCCTGCTCCCATTTCTGCTTTTCTCTGTCAGAGAAGTTCCTCAAGCCTCTACTGGCTTCTCTCTGTTTGAGCTACTATATGGGCGGCATCCAAAAGGTCTCTTAGACGCCGCCAAGGAAATCTGGGGGGCCGAAGTCACACCACACTGGAGTATCATCGAACATATTGCCCAGTTACAGGAGAGAATGTCAAAGGTGATGCCCATCCTGAAGGAACATCTCCTCCAGGCGCAGGAAGCCCAGGCGAGGGTATATAATCGGTCGGCGAGACTAAGACAGTTCCAGCCCAGGGACCGTGTTTTGGTGCTAATCCCTACCGTCGAGAGCAAGTTCCTCGCCAAATGGCAAGGTCCGTACGAGGTGGTGGAGAAAGTCAGCGAGGTTAATTATAAAGTCCACCAGCCTGGCTGAAGAAAGCCGCACCAAATATATCATGTGAACTTGCTCAAGCCGTGACGGGACCGGGAACCTGTCGAAACTCCTTGCCTAGGAGCCGCACCAGAAGGCAAGGTGGAGGAGGTCACTATTGCAGAGACTCTATCACAGGCCCAGAAGCAACAGTGTCGAGAATTACTACAGTGGAATTGGGAGCTGTTCTCAGAGTTGCCGGGGCATACTCATGTGGTAGAGCATCACGTGCTAACAGAGCCGCACGTACGAGTGAATCAGAAGCCGTATTGGATTCCGGAAGCACATTGGGAGGTGATCTCAGCTGAGGTGAAGAGAATGTTAGACCTCGGGGTAATAGAGGTGTCAAAGAGTGGGTGGTCGAGCGCAATCGTCCTCATGCCGAAACACAATGGAGAATGGAGGTTTTGTAATGACTACCGCCGGCTGAATGAGGTATCCAAGTGTGACGCGTACCCGATGCCCCTCGTCGACGAAGTCATCGAAACTTGGACTGGCGAGGTATATTACCACTCTTGACCTGACGAAGGGCTACTGGCAGATCCCCATGTCCCAGACGGCCAAGGAGAAGATGGCTTTCTCAACACCTGATGGGTGTTTTCAATACACACAGATGCCGTTCGGACTACAGGGGGCCCCAGCCACCTTCCAGATGGCTATGGATCGGATCCTAGCCCCACATAAGAAGTATACCTTGACGACATTGTGGTCTTTAGCCCAGACTGGGCTAGTCACCAACCTAAACTACAGGCCGTTCTGGAGGCTCTAAGGAATGCGGGATTTACCATAAATCCGAGAAAGTGTGCCATCGGAAAAGAGGAGGCCAAGTACTTGGGCTATGTCGTTGGGAGAGCCAAAATAAAGCCGCAAATCAAGAAAGTGGAGGCAATTCGGACCTGGCCTCAACCACTCTCCAAGAAGCAGGTGAGAGCTGTTACAGACCCGGATGGTGGAACCTCTGTGCTGCGGTGCAAGGAGGGACCCAGAGGGGCGTAACTAAGTATCAACTCGGACCTACCCAGGTCGTACGTCAGCTAACGAGTGACCAGGGAGGGACCGAGCAGAGTGACCAGGTGCTACTCTGGGAACGACCTTGTAAGGGAGCAGGTGACTCCCACGGGTTTCATGGCTGAGACTGACCGATACTGCAGATGGGCACAGCAGGCAGGCTGACGAGAGGTCCGGGTAGATGAACTGGCAGAGACAGCAGGCGACAGGCGGGAGCCTCTAGGTAGGCTGTCAGGTGGCCACGGCAAGTGACGGGAAGGAGCCTCCAGGTAGGCTGACAGGTGGTCACGGCAAGTGACAGGCGGGAGCCTCTAGGTAGGCTGACAGGGGGTCACGGCAAGTGACAGGCGGGAGCCTCTAGGTAGGCTGTCAGGTGGTCACGGCAAGTGACAGGTGGGAGCCTCCAGGTAGGCTGGCAGGTGGTCATGGCAAGTGACAGGCGGGTGAAGCCCATAGACAGACTGGCGAACTGAATGGAAGACAGACTGTCGGGCTGGAGAGTAGTCAGGCTGGCGGACTGGACTGATAGGCTGGCGGGCAGGACTAGTAGTCAGGCTAGCAGCGGGACCTGAGGGCTGAAGCAGAGGTTAGAACACTGTGCAACAACTATTGCTCGGGCACCTCCATTTTGGAGGAGGTGCCTTATATATGGGAGGGCCTCCGGCAATTGGCCGGGGACTCCTTAGGGCGGCGCACGCGGCCCCTTTAAGAGGGAGGGAGCGGGCGCGCCCTAAGCACAGTGCCCGGGAAGCTGCACGCGCCAGCAGCAGAAGCAGGAAGAGGAGCGCTGGAGGACGCCGGGCAGGGAGCGCGGCGGTGAGAGGGACGGCGTCTCTTACCCTCTTGGTGGCCAAAATGTTCTCTACCTCAAAAACGTCCTCAGCGGAAACCGGAGCAGGGGGAGTACCTGGATTGTTGGAAAAAGAATTAAACACAACTGGTTTGAGGAGAGATACGTGGAAGGAGTTGGGAATCCGTAAGGTGGCCGGGAGTTTTTGTTATGTTCTGCTACCAAAGCTAAGGAAAGAGAGGAGATCTGTCCCTACTATAAGACTCAGCTGAATCCCTACGATGTAACAGGGAACCTGATCCTGCGATCAGACCTGCTAAAGTCCTAATCTAGTCTGTACGAAGACCTATAGATGTGGGGAGGGAATCCCTACAAGTACTAAGGACTGGGAGGAATATGGGACACCTCCTAACAGAAATAGTAGCAGACAGACGAACAAACAAAATAGATAGAACATAGAGGTCCGTAGACCAAGCAAACTAACAGAGTTAGATACAGAGCACAGGCTAGCTAGAAAGTAGATATACAATGAAGTCCAGCAAAGCCAGAAGGGCGGAGCAGGATTAAATAGGCCAACAAGGTCATGTGACCAGCAAAGGAAAAAAAACCTAACAGCAAGGTTCTAACAGTTTTAGCTTGTAGGCCACTGGGTTGATTTGTTTGAGGACTTCAAATGGACCGATGAACCGAGGACCCAACTTGTAGGAGGGTATTTTGAGCCGAACATGTTTGGAGGAGAGCCAAACCTTGTCTCCCGGACGGAATTGAGGCGGATCCAGACGTCTCTTGTCAACAAAGCCTTTCATCCGCTCGGAGGACTGAAGAAGTGTGGACCTAGTATTCTCCCAAATGGTGGAAAATTCGCTGACCAGAGACTCCGCGGCAGGGTTGTCCACAGAAGCGGAGACAGGAAATGGAATCCGGGGATGTTGACCATAGACCACAAAGAACGGGGACTTGGAAGTAGATTCGCTCTCATGGTTGTTGTAGGAGAATTCGGCCCATGGTAGGAGGTCCACCCAATCGGTATGGTGAGCATTAACAAAGTGCCGGAGGTAGCTGGTAAGGATCTGGTTGATACGCTCCACTTGGCCATTGGACTGTGGATGGTAAGCGGAGGAGAAATCCAGGGTGACATCCAGCAGCTTACACGTAGCTCTCCAGAAGCGTGAGGTGAACTGAACTCCTCGATCCGACACAATGTGGAGGGGTAGGCCATGGAGACGGAAGATGTGAAGGATGAAGTCCTTAGCCAGCTCCGATGCAGACGGGAGACCAGGCAGGGGGATGAAGTGGGCCATTTTAGAAAAGCGGTCGGCGACCAGCCAAATGACTGTACAACCGGCAGAAACAGGGAGATCTGTAATAAAGTCTATGGCAATTTGCTGCCACGGGGCAGCAGGTACAGGCAGGGGCAAGAGGTGACCGGCTGGAAGATGTCTGGGAACTTTGTTGCGGGCACAAGACGAACAGGCCGAGACGAAGTCTACCACATCCTTGCGCAGGGTAGGCCACCAGTAATGCCGGGTAATGAGCAGGAAAGTTTTCTTCTGACCGGCAT
The DNA here is from genome assembly GCF_046119375.1 of Phyllobates terribilis. Classification (NCBI taxonomy): domain Eukaryota; kingdom Metazoa; phylum Chordata; class Amphibia; order Anura; family Dendrobatidae; genus Phyllobates; species Phyllobates terribilis. The sequence continues at coordinate 172,565,901 of NW_027362768.1, forward strand.
GGCCGGCTAGTTTAGATGAATGACCCCAGTGAAGAATCTTCTCCCGATCTGGAACCGCTACAAACGTCTTACCGGGTGGGAGACGAGTCAGAGCCAAGGGGGCCACACTCATCACTTTGGAGGGGTCAATGATGTGCGTAGGCTCCTCCTCTAGATTGGAGGACAGGAAGGATCGGGACAAGGCGTCAGCTTTAACATTCTTGTCCGCCGGGCGGAAATGTAGGATAAAGTCGAAGCGAGCGAAGAACAAAGACCACCGGGCCTGACGTGGATTGAGTCTTTGGGCATTCTGGAGATATGCAAGGTTTTTGTGGTCAGTATAGATGATCACTGGGTATAGAGCCCCTTCAAGCAGGTAATGCCACTCCCCCAGCGCCAATTTGATGGCTAGCAGTTCTCGGTCTCCTATGGAGTAGTTGCGCTCAGACGAGGAGAAGAGTTTGGAGAAGAAGCCGCACGTTACCATTCTCCCGGATGAAGATTTTTGGGTGAGCACCGCTCCGGCTCCGGAGGAGGAAGCATCAACCTCCAGGAAGAACTGTTTGTTGCAGTCCAGACGGTGCAGCACTGGGGCAGAGGAGAAGGCTTGCTTTAAAGAAAGGAAGGCCTCCTCAGCTTCAGGCGGCCATACCTTGGGATTTGCTCCCTTACGGGTGAGCGCAGAGATGGGAGCAGTCCGAGAAGAGAAGTGCGGGATGAAGAGACGGTAGTAGTTGGCGAAGCCCAGGAATCGCTGAGTCGCCTTCAACCCCTCCAGACGGGGTCGTTTTAAGATGGCAGAGAGCTTCTCGGGGTCCATTGATAGACCTGTCTGGGAGATAATATAACCCAGGAACGGAAGGGAGGTCTGCTCGAAGAGGCACTTCTCAAATTTGGCATAGAGGTGATTCTGCCTGAGCTTAAGCAGGACCTGACGAACATCCCTCCGGTGTGTGGGAAGGTCCGGAGAGAAGACCAAGATGTCGTCCAGGTACACCACCACGCAGGAATAAAGAAGGTCACGGAAGATGTCATTGACTAATTCTTGGAAGACGGCGGGAGCATTGCAGAGACCAAAGGGCATAACACGGTATTCATAGTGACCGTCCCGGGTATTGAATGCCATTTTCCACTCGTCTCCTTGACGGATCCGGACCAGGTTATACGCCCCACGTAGATCCAGCTTGGAAAAGATCCTAGCGCCCTTAAGGCGGTTAAACAACTCGGAGATGAGTGGCAGGGGGTATTTGTTTTTGACCGTGATTTGGTTAAGTCCTCGATAGTCTATACAGGGGCGTAGTGAACCATCCTTCTTCTTGACAAAGAAGAATCCGGCTCCAGCCGGGGAGGTAGATTTCCGGATGAATCCCCTAGCCAGATTCTCCTTAATGTATTCTGACATGGCCCGGGTTTCGGCCGACGACAACGGGTAAATACGCCCACGGGGTGGAGTGGCACCGGGTACCAGGTCGATCGGGCAATCATATGGCCTATGAGGTGCCAGTGTCTCTGCTTCCTTTTTGTCGAAGACATCTGCATAGGACCAGTAAGGTGCCGGTAAACCGGGTAGATTAGCCGGGGTGAGGGGCGGACGAACCGGGCGGACCGGGACCAGGCAGGTCTTATGGCAATTCTGCCCCCAACGGAGAACTTCATCGAGCAGGATGGTCACTGGAAGGAGTCTTCCATCCACGGAGGCGACTGCCAATGGTTCAGCCAGAGGTTTGGTGGGAATGTGATATTTCTCTACCAGGGACTGGGAAATGAGGATCCCAGCAGCTCCGGAATCTAGGTGTGCAATTTCAAAGTAGCGGTTCTCTCCCCAGGAGATGGAGACAGACAAAGTCAGGGAAGGAGAGGGTTTACTTTTGCCTAGGACGATCTCTCCGAGCGGTCCTAGGTACTGGCGTTTCCCGGCATCACCGGGCAGGAACGGATGAAGTGCTCCTTACTGCCATAATAGAAACAACTCCCCTTGGCTCGGCGTGACTCTTGGCGAGATTTGACCATCTTGGTCTGGTCGACCTGGAAATTTTCGCTCCCGGGTAGTCTCTTTGGTACGTTCTTGGAAACGGATGTCAATTCGGGTAGCTAGTGACACCAGGTCATCCAGGGTGGTAGGAATGTCCCGACCAGCTAACTTGTCCTTAATCCGACCGGAAAGACGGACACCAGAGCCTTGTTGTCCCAGGCAAGCTCAGAAGCGAGGGTACGGAACCGTATGGCATATTGGCCCATGGTGAGACTTTCTTGGCGGAGACGTAGCAGAGAGGAGGCTGAAGAGGATTTTCGTCCTGGTTCATCGAAGACTTTCCGGAAAGCAGTGAGGAAAGACGATAGATCGGACACCAGGGGATCCCCTCTCTCCCACAGGGGATTTAGCCATGCCAGTGCTTCTCCAGTGAGGTGAGACATGATGAACGCCACCTTGGCCCGGTCAGAGGGAAACTGATGTGCCAAAAGTTCAAAGTGCAGAGTGCACTGGTTTATGAAACCTCAAGCTAGAGCGGGGTCGCCTCCAAAACAAGGAGGTGCAGAAAGCCGGGGGCCTGGGTTGGATGCCGTGGTATTGGTGGGCAGCGACGCTGCCGGGGCGGGAGTCGCACGACTCGAGGCGGACACAGGAGGAACAGTCAATGTGTCCAGGCGGGAGTTGACACTCCGCAGGAAGGTCAGGATGGTTTCCTGTTGGGATCTCTGACGAGAAACCTCCTGGTACAGGTCGGAGAGCGAAGGAGCTTGGGAGCCACTGGGTTCCATGGTCCGAGCAAACTGTTACAGATCCGGATGGTGGAACCTCTGTGCTGCGATGCAAGGAGGGACCCAGAGGGGCGTAACTAAGTATCAACTCGGACCGACCCAGGTCGTACGGGGGCTAACGACTCTGTGACCAGGGAGGGACCGAGCAGAGGGACCAGGTGCTACTCTGGGGACGACCTTGTAAGGGAGCAGGTGACTCCCACGGGTCAGATGGCTGAGACTGACCGATACTGCAGATGGGCACAGCAGGCAGGCTGACGAGAGGTCCGGGTAGATGAACTGGCAGAGACAGCAGGCGACAGGCGGGAGCCTCTAGGTAGGCTGTCAGGTGGCCACGGCTAGTGACGGGAAGGAGCCTCCAGGTAGGCTGACAGGTGGTCACGGCAAGTGACAGGCGGGTGAAGCCCATAGACAGACTGGCGAACTGAATGGAAGACAGACTGTCGGGCTGGACAGTAGTCAGGCTGGCGGACTGGACTGATAGTCAGGCTGGCGGGCAGGACTAGTAGTCGGGCTAGCAGCGGGACCTGAGGGCTGAAGCAGAGGTTAGAACACTGTGCAACAACTATTGCTCGGGCACCTCCATTTTGGAGGAGGTGCCTTATATATGGGAGGGCCTCCGGCAATTGGCCGGGGACTCCTTAGGGCGCGCGCGCGCCCTAAGCCCAGTGCCCGGGAAGCTGCGCGCACCGGCAGCAGAAGCAGGAAGACGAGCGCTGGAGGACGCCGGGCAGGGAGCGCGGCGGTGAGAGGGACAGCGTCTCTGCATGGCAGGAGGCAGAGACGCCGATGCTACAAGAGCATTCCTGGGAATCGTGGGATATTACTGGCATTTATCCCGAATTTCGCCATGATGGCCGCGCCACTAACGGATCTTCTAAAAGACACCAAATCAACCATGGTGAAATGGACGGAAGAAACGGAGACCGCCTTTCAACAGTTGAAGATAACACTGTGCAAGCAGCCAGTCCTGGTCGCGCCAGACTTTAAGAAAGAATTTGTGGTCCAGACGGTCTCTTCAGAGGTTGGTCTAGGGGTTGTACTCTCCCAAGAGATAAATGGGGAAGAACATCCCATTCTCTGAGCTGAAACTGTCCTCCTGCGAGAAGAACTGCTCCATAGTAGAGAAAGAGTGTTTAGCCATAAAATGGGTCGTGGATACACTGAAATATTACCTACTAGGCCGGAAGTTTAAATTAGTATCAGACCATGCCCCGTTGAGATGGTTGCGGGAGAAGAGGGGTACAAATGCCAGGGTAACTAGATGGTTCCTAGGACTCCAAGATTTTAACTTTCATGTGGAGCATAGGCCCGGGAAGTTACATGGGAATGCAGATGCCCTTTCTACTAGGATTCCCTGCCTGGTGTCCGAAGGTGCCCAAATCCCCTTCTTTGGGCAGAGGGGGGGAATATGTGACAGTGTCACTGGTTTTATATGTGAGGGGAGGTATGTGTCACTCAGGATGCTCTCCTGTGTGAACTAAGGCCTACTTTATTTCTGCCAGCATGTTATATGCTGGTGGGTTTACTCTGTTAAAGGGTGTGCGGTTTTATGGGAATGGCAAAGAGGGCGGGACGCCATTCCCCCTACCTCCCCTCAGGGTGTGGCTGAGCAATGTTTAAGAGCTCAGTCCCTTTTTTTTCTCTCTGGAGTGTGGTCTGGAGAGTGAAGTCTCCAGACAGTGTTGTGGAAGCTGCAGAGCTTTTTACAAGGACTTTGCCTGTGCAGTTTGTGCTACCGAGAGCGGGCGGAACCCGCTCACCTATGGACTGAGCTATATTTTTGTTTTGTTTTCCCTTTTAACCCAGAGGGATCTTGTTTATTTTTTCTGTGGAACCCTGCATGAGTTTATGCCAGATAATAAACCAGCAGGAAGGTAACCTGAGTACGTGTGTCCTGAGTCTGCCTCCAGTCCTGAGTCTGCCTCCAGGAGAGCCGAGCAAGTCGTCTTGCCACATCTTGTGCATAGTATTACATAGTATTATAGTAGTTATATTCTTGTACATAGGAGCAGTATTATAGTAGTTATATTCTTGTACATAGGGGTAGTATTATAGTAGTTATATTCTTGTACATAGGAGCAGTATTATAGTAGTTATATTCTTGTACATAGGAGCAGTATTATAGTAGTTATATTATTGTACCTTGGGAGCAGTATTATGATAATTATATTGTTGTACATAGGGGGCAGTATTATCGTAGTTATATTCTTGTACATAGGGGCAGTATTATAGTAGTTATATTCTTGCTTATAGGAGCAGTATTATAGTAGTTACATTCTTGTACATAGGAGCAGTATTATAGTAGTTATATTCTTGTACATAGGGGGCAGTATTATAGTAGTTATATTCTTGTATATAGGGGCAGTATTATAGTAGTTATATTCTTGTTTATAGGAGCAGTATTATGGTAATCATATTCTTGTACATAGGGGGCAGTATTATATCAGTTATATTCTTGTACATAGGGGCAGTATTATAGTAGTTATATTCTTGTACATAGGGAGCAATATTATAGTAGTTATATTCTTGTACATAGGGGGCAGTATTATAGTAGTTATATTCTTGTACATAGGGGCAGTATTATAGTATTTATACTCTTGTACATAGGAGCAGTATTATACTAGTTATATTCTAGTACATAGGGGGCAGTATTATAGTAGTTATATTCTTGTACATAGGGGGCAATATTATAGTAGCTATATTCTTGTACATAGGGGGCAGTATTATAGTAGTTATATTCTTGTACATAGGAGCAGTATTATAGTCGTTATATTCTTGTACGTAGGGGCAGTATTATAGTAGTTATATTCTTGTACGTAGGAGCAGTATTATAGTAGTTATATTCATGTACATAGGGACAGTATTATAGTAGTTCTATTCTTGTACATAGAGGCAGTATTATAGTAGTTATATTCTTGTACATAGGGAGCAGTATTATAGTAGTTATATTCTTGTACATAGGAGCAGTATTATAGTAGTTATATTCTTGTACATAGGGGCAGTATTATAGTAGTTATATTCTTGTACATAGGGGCAGTATTATAGCAGTTATATTCTTGTACATAGGAGCAGTATTATAGTAGTTATATTCTTGTACATAGGAGCAGTATTATAGTAGTTATATTCTTGTACATAGGGGCAGTATTATAGTACTTATATTCTTGTACATAGGGGGCAGTATTATAGTAGTTATATTCTTGTACATAGGAGCAGTATTATAGTAGTTATATTCTTGTATATAGGAGCAGTATTATAGTTGTTATATTCTTGTATATAGGAGCAGTATTATAGTAGTTATATTCTTGTACATAGGGGGCAGTATTATAGTAGTTATATTCTTGTACATAGGAGCAGTATTATAGTAGTTATATTCTTGTACGTAGGGGCAGTATTATAGTAGTTATATTCTTGTACATAGGGGGCAGTATTATAGTAGTTATATTCTTGTACATAGGAGCAGTATTATAGTAGTTATATTCTTGTACATAGGGGGTAGTATTATAGTAGTTATATTCTTGCACACAGGGGGTAGTATTATAGTAGTTATATTCTTGTACATAGGGACAGTATTATAGTAGCTATATTCTTGTACATAGGAGCAGTATTATAGTAGTTATATTCTTGTACATAGGAGCAGTATTATAGTAGTTATATTCTTGTACGTAGGGGCAGTATTATAGTAGTTATATTCTTGTACATAGGAGCAGTATTATAGTAGTTATATTCTTGTACATAGGGGGCGGTATTATAGTAGTTATATTCTTGTACATAGGGGGCAGTATTATAGTAGTTATATTCTTGTACATAGGAGCAGTATTATAGCAGTTATATTCTTGTACATAGGAGCAGTATTATAGTAGTTATAGTCTTGTATATAGGGGGCAGTATTATAGTAGTTCTTTTCTTGTACATAGGAGCAGTATTATAGTAGTTATTTTCTTGTACATAGGGGGCAGTATTATAGTAGTTATATTCTTGTATATAGAGGGTAGTATTAGAGTAGTTATATTCTTGTACATAGGAGCAGTATTATAGTAGTTATATTCTTGTATATAGGAGCAGTATTATAGTAGTTATATTCTTGTATATAGGAGCAGTATTATAGTAGTTATATTCTTGTACATAGGAGCAGTATTATAGTAGTTATATTCTTGCACATAGGGGGTAGTATTATAGTAGTTATATTCTTGCACACAGGGGGCAGTATTATAGTAGTTATATTCTTGTATATAGGAGCAGTATTATAGTAGTTATATTCTTGTACATAGGGGGCAGTATTATAGTAGTTATATTCTTGCATATAGGAGCAGTATTATAGTAGTTATATTCTTGTATATAGCAGCAGTATTATAGTAGTTATATTCTTGTACATAGGGGGCAGTATTATAGTAGTTATATTCTTGTATATAGGAGCAGTATTATAGTAGTTATATTCTTGTACATAGGAGAAGTATTATAGTAGTTATATTCTTGTACATAGGGAGCAGTATTATAGTAGTTATATTCTTGTACATAGTAGCAGTATTATAGTAGTTATATTCTTGTACATAGGGGGCAGTATTATAGTAGTTATATTCTTGTATATAGGAGCAGTATTATAGTAGTTATATTCTTGTACATAGGGGGCAGTATTATAGTAGTTATATTCTTGTACGTTGGGGCAGTATTATAGTAGTTATATTCTTGTACATAGGGGGCAGTATTATAATAGCTATATTCTTGTACGTAGGGGCAGTATTATAGTAGTTATATTCTTGTACATAGGGGGCAGTATTATAGTAGTTATATTCTTGTACGTAGGGGCAGTATTATAGTAATTATATTCTTGTGTATAGGGGCAGTATTATAGTAGTTATATTCTTGTACATAGGGGCAGTATTATAATAGTTATATTCTTGTACATAGGAGCAGTATTATAGTAGTTATATTCTTGTACATAGGGGCAGTATTATAGTAGTTATATTCTTGTATATAGGGGCAGTATTATAGTAGTTATATTCTTGTACATAGGGGCAGTATTATAGTAGTTATATTCTTGTATATAGGGGCAGTATTATAGTAGTTATATTCTTGTACATAGGGGCAGTATTATAGTAGTTATATTCTTGTACATAGGGGGCAGTATTATAGTAGTTATATTCTTGTATATAGGGGCAGTATTATAGTAGTTATATTCTTGTTTATAGGAGCAGTATTATGGTAATCATATTCTTGTACATAGGGGGCAGTATTATATCAGTTATATTCTTGTACATAGGGGCAGTATTATAGTAGTTATATTCTTGTACATAGGGAGCAATATTATAGTAGTTATATTCTTGTACATAGGGGGCAGTATTATAGTAGTTATATTCTTGTACATAGGGGCAGTATTATAGTATTTATACTCTTGTACATAGGAGCAGTATTATACTAGTTATATTCTAGTACATAGGGGGCAGTATTATAGTAGTTATATTCTTGTACATAGGGGGCAATATTATAGTAGCTATATTCTTGTACATAGGGGGCAGTATTATAGTAGTTATATTCTTGTACATAGGAGCAGTATTATAGTCGTTATATTCTTGTACGTAGGGGCAGTATTATAGTAGTTATATTCTTGTACGTAGGAGCAGTATTATAGTAGTTATATTCATGTACATAGGGACAGTATTATAGTAGTTCTATTCTTGTACATAGAGGCAGTATTATAGTAGTTATATTCTTGTACATAGGGAGCAGTATTATAGTAGTTATATTCTTGTACATAGGAGCAGTATTATAGTAGTTATATTCTTGTACATAGGGGCAGTATTATAGTAGTTATATTCTTGTACATAGGGGCAGTATTATAGCAGTTATATTCTTGTACATAGGAGCAGTATTATAGTAGTTATATTCTTGTACATAGGAGCAGTATTATAGTAGTTATATTCTTGTACATAGGGGCAGTATTATAGTACTTATATTCTTGTACATAGGGGGCAGTATTATAGTAGTTATATTCTTGTACATAGGAGCAGTATTATAGTAGTTATATTCTTGTATATAGGAGCAGTATTATAGTTGTTATATTCTTGTATATAGGAGCAGTATTATAGTAGTTATATTCTTGTACATAGGGGGCAGTATTATAGTAGTTATATTCTTGTACATAGGAGCAGTATTATAGTAGTTATATTCTTGTACGTAGGGGCAGTATTATAGTAGTTATATTCTTGTACATAGGGGGCAGTATTATAGTAGTTATATTCTTGTACATAGGAGCAGTATTATAGTAGTTATATTCTTGTACATAGGGGGTAGTATTATAGTAGTTATATTCTTGCACACAGGGGGTAGTATTATAGTAGTTATATTCTTGTACATAGGGACAGTATTATAGTAGCTATATTCTTGTACATAGGAGCAGTATTATAGTAGTTATATTCTTGTACATAGGAGCAGTATTATAGTAGTTATATTCTTGTACGTAGGGGCAGTATTATAGTAGTTATATTCTTGTACATAGGAGCAGTATTATAGTAGTTATATTCTTGTACATAGGGGGCGGTATTATAGTAGTTATATTCTTGTACATAGGGGGCAGTATTATAGTAGTTATATTCTTGTACATAGGAGCAGTATTATAGCAGTTATATTCTTGTACATAGGAGCAGTATTATAGTAGTTATAGTCTTGTATATAGGGGGCAGTATTATAGTAGTTCTTTTCTTGTACATAGGAGCAGTATTATAGTAGTTATTTTCTTGTACATAGGGGGCAGTATTATAGTAGTTATATTCTTGTATATAGAGGGTAGTATTAGAGTAGTTATATTCTTGTACATAGGAGCAGTATTATAGTAGTTATATTCTTGTATATAGGAGCAGTATTATAGTAGTTATATTCTTGTATATAGGAGCAGTATTATAGTAGTTATATTCTTGTACATAGGAGCAGTATTATAGTAGTTATATTCTTGCACATAGGGGGTAGTATTATAGTAGTTATATTCTTGCACACAGGGGGCAGTATTATAGTAGTTATATTCTTGTATATAGGAGCAGTATTATAGTAGTTATATTCTTGTACATAGGGGGCAGTATTATAGTAGTTATATTCTTGCATATAGGAGCAGTATTATAGTAGTTATATTCTTGTATATAGCAGCAGTATTATAGTAGTTATATTCTTGTACATAGGGGGCAGTATTATAGTAGTTATATTCTTGTATATAGGAGCAGTATTATAGTAGTTATATTCTTGTACATAGGAGAAGTATTATAGTAGTTATATTCTTGTACATAGGGAGCAGTATTATAGTAGTTATATTCTTGTACATAGTAGCAGTATTATAGTAGTTATATTCTTGTACATAGGGGGCAGTATTATAGTAGTTATATTCTTGTATATAGGAGCAGTATTATAGTAGTTATATTCTTGTACATAGGGGGCAGTATTATAGTAGTTATATTCTTGTACGTTGGGGCAGTATTATAGTAGTTATATTCTTGTACATAGGGGGCAGTATTATAATAGCTATATTCTTGTACGTAGGGGCAGTATTATAGTAGTTATATTCTTGTACATAGGGGGCAGTATTATAGTAGTTATATTCTTGTACGTAGGGGCAGTATTATAGTAATTATATTCTTGTGTATAGGGGCAGTATTATAGTAGTTATATTCTTGTACATAGGGGCAGTATTATAATAGTTATATTCTTGTACATAGGAGCAGTATTATAGTAGTTATATTCTTGTACATAGGGGCAGTATTATAGTAGTTATATTCTTGTATATAGGGGCAGTATTATAGTAGTTATATTCTTGTACATAGGGGCAGTATTATAGTAGTTATATTCTTGTATATAGGGGCAGTATTATAGTAGTTATATTCTTGTACATAGGGGCAGTATTATAGTAGTTATATTCTTGTACATAGGGGCAGTATTATAGTAGTTATATTCATGTATATAGGGGCAGTATTATAGTAGTTATATTCTTGTACATAGGGGGCAGTATTATAGTAGTTATATTCTTGTATATAGGGGCAGTATTATAGTAGTTATATTCTTGTACATAAGGGGCAGTATTATAGTAGTTATATTCTTGTACATAGGGGGCAGTATTATAGTAGTTATATTCTTGTATATAGGGGCAGTATTATAGTAGTTATATCCTTGTACATAGGGGGCAGTATTATAGTAGTTATATTCTTGTATATAGGGGCAGTATTATAGTAGTTATATTCTTGTACATAGGGGGCAGTATTATAGTAGTTATATTCTTGTACATAGGGGGTAGTATTATAGTAGTTATATTCTTGTACATAGGGGGCAGTATTATAGTAGTGATATTCTTGTACATAGGAGCAGTAGTATAGTAGTTATATTCTTGTACATAGGAGCAGTATTATAGTAGTTATATTCTTTTACATAGGGACACTATTATAGCAGTTATATTCTTGTATATAGGAGCAGTATTATAGTAGTTATATTCTTGCACATAGGAGCAGTATTATAGTAGTTATATTCTTGTATATAGGGAGCAGTATTATAGTAGTTATATTCTTGTACATAGGAGCAGTATTATAGTAGTTATATTCTTGTACATAGGAGCAGTATTATAGTCGTTATATTCTTGTACGTAGGGGCAGTATTATAGTAGTTATATTCTTGTACGTAGGAGCAGTATTATAGTAGTTATATTCTTGTACATAGGGACAGTATTATAGTAGTTATATTCTTGTACATAGGAGCAGTATTATAGTAGTTATATTCTTGTACATAGGAGCAGTATTATAGTAGTTATATTATTGTATATAGGGGACAGTATTATAGTAGTTCTATTCTTGTACATAGAGGCAGTATTATAGTAGTTATATTCTTGTACATAGGGAGCAGTATTATAGTAGTTATATTCTTGTACATAGGAGCAGTATTATAGTAGTTATATTCTTGTACATAGGGGCAGTATTATAGTAGTTATATTCTTGTACATAGGGGCAGTATTATAGCAGTTATATTCTTGTACATAGGAGCAGTATTATAGTAGTTATATTCTTGTACATAGGAGCAGTATTATAGTAGTTATATTCTTGTACATAGGGGCAGTATTATAGTACTTATATTCTTGTACATAGGGGGCAGTATTATAGTAGTTATATTCTTGTACATAGGAGCAGTATTATAGTAGTTATATTCTTGTATATAGGAGCAGTATTATAGTTGTTATATTCTTGTATGTAGGAGCAGTATTATAGTAGTTATATTCTTGTACATAGGGGGCAGTATTATAGTAGTTATATTCTTGTACATAGGAGCAGTATTATAGTAGTTATATTCTTGTACGTAGGGGCAGTATTATAGTAGTTATATTCTTGTACATAGGGGGCAGTATTATAGTAGTTATATTCTTGTACATAGGAGCAGTATTATAGTAGTTATATTCTTGTACATAGGGGGTAGTATTATAGTAGTTATATTCTTGCACACAGGGGGTAGTATTATAGTAGTTATATTCTTGTACATAGGGACAGTATTATAGTAGCTATATTCTTGTACATAGGAGCAGTATTATAGTAGTTATATTCTTGTATATAGGAGCAGTATTATAGTAGTTATATTCTTGTACATAGGAGCAGTATTATAGTAGTTATATTCTTGTACGTAGGGGCAGTATTATAGTAGTTATATTCTTGTACATAGGAGCAGTATTATAGTAGTTATATTCTTGTACATAGGGGGAGGTATTATAGTAGTTATATTCTTGTACATAGGGGGCAGTATTATAGTAGTTATATTCTTGTACATAGGAGCAGTATTATAGCAGTTATATTCTTGTACATAGGAGCAGTATTATAGTAGTTATATTCTTGTATATAGAGGGTAGTATTAGAGTAGTTATATTCTTGTACATAGGAGCAGTATTATAGTAGTTATATTCTTGTATATAGGAGCAGTATTATAGTAGTTATATTCTTGTATATAGGAGCAGTATTATAGTAGTTATATTCTTGTACGTAGGGACAGTATTATAGTAGCTATATTCTTGTACATAGGAGCAGTATTATAGTAGTTATATTCTTGTATATAGGAGCAGTATTATAGTAGTTATATTCTTGTACGTAGGGACAGTATTATAGTAGCTATATTCTTGTACATAGGAGCAGTATTATAGTAGTTATATTCTTGTATATAGGAGCAGTATTATAGTAGTTATATTCTTGTACATAGGAGCAGTATTATAGTAGTTATATTCTTGTACGTAGGGGCAGTATTATAGTAGTTATATTCTTGTACATAGGAGCAGTATTATAGTAGTTATATTCTTGCACATAGGGGGTAGTATTATAGTAGTTATATTCTTGCACACAGGGGGCAGTATTATAGTAGTTATATTCTTGTATATAGGAGCAGTATTATAGTAGTTATATTCTTGTACATAGGGGGCAGTATTATAGTAGTTATATTCTTGTACATAGGGGGTAGTATTATAGTAGTTATATTCTTGTACATAGGGGGCAGTATTATAGTAGTGATATTCTTGTACATAGGAGCAGTAGTATAGTAGTTATATTCTTGTACATAGGAGCAGTATTATAGTAGTTATATTCTTTTACATAGGGACACTATTATAGCAGTTATATTCTTGTATATAGGAGCAGTATTATAGTAGTTATATTCTTGCACATAGGAGCAGTATTATAGTAGTTATATTCTTGTATATAGGGAGCAGTATTATAGTAGTTATATTCTTGTACATAGGAGCAGTATTATAGTAGTTATATTCTTGTACATAGGAGCAGTATTATAGTCGTTATATTGTTGTACGTAGGGGCAGTATTATAGTAGTTATATTCTTGTACGTAGGAGCAGTATTATAGTAGTTATATTCTTGTACATAGGGACAGTATTATAGTAGTTATATTCTTGTACATAGGAGCAGTGTTATAGTAGTTATATTCTTGTACATAGGAGCAGTATTATAGTAGTTATATTCTTGTATATAGGGGACAGTATTATAGTAGTTCTATTCTTGTACATAGAGGCAGTATTATAGTAGTTATATTCTTGTACATAGGGAGCAGTATTATAGTAGTTATATTCTTGTACATAGGAGCAGTATTATAGTAGTTATATTCTTGTACATAGGGGCAGTATTATAGTAGTTATATTCTTGTACATAGGGGCAGTATTATAGCAGTTATATTCTTGTACATAGGAGCAGTATTATAGTAGTTATATTCTTGTACATAGGAGCAGTATTATAGTAGTTATATTCTTGTACATAGGGGCAGTATTATAGTACTTATATTCTTGTACATAGGGGGCAGTATTATAGTAGTTATATTCTTGTACATAGGAGCAGTATTATAGTAGTTATATTCTTGTATATAGGAGCAGTATTATAGTTGTTATATTCTTGTATGTAGGAGCAGTATTATAGTAGTTATATTCTTGTACATAGGGGGCAGTATTATAGTAGTTATATTCTTGTACATAGGAGCAGTATTATAGTAGTTATATTCTTGTACGTAGGGGCAGTATTATAGTAGTTATATTCTTGTACATAGGGGGCAGTATTATAGTAGTTATATTCTTGTACATAGGAGCAGTATTATAGTAGTTATATTCTTGTACATAGGGGGTAGTATTATAGTAGTTATATTCTTGCACACAGGGGGTAGTATTATAGTAGTTATATTCTTGTACATAGGGACAGTATTATAGTAGCTATATTCTTGTACATAGGAGCAGTATTATAGTAGTTATATTCTTGTATATAGGAGCAGTATTATAGTAGTTATATTCTTGTACATAGGAGCAGTATTATAGTAGTTATATTCTTGTACGTAGGGGCAGTATTATAGTAGTTATATTCTTGTACATAGGAGCAGTATTATAGTAGTTATATTCTTGTACATAGGGGGAGGTATTATAGTAGTTATATTCTTGTACATAGGGGGCAGTATTATAGTAGTTATATTCTTGTACATAGGAGCAGTATTATAGCAGTTATATTCTTGTACATAGGAGCAGTATTATAGTAGTTATAGTCTTGTATATAGGGGGCAGTATTATAGTAGTTATTTTCTTGTACATAGGAGCAGTATTATAGTAGTTATTTTCTTGTACATAGAGGGCAGTATTATAGTAGTTATATTCTTGTATATAGAGGGTAGTATTAGAGTAGTTATATTCTTGTACATAGGAGCAGTATTATAGTAGTTATATTCTTGTATATAGGAGCAGTATTATAGTAGTTATATTCTTGTATATAGGAGCAGTATTATAGTAGTTATATTCTTGTACGTAGGGACAGTATTATAGTAGCTATATTCTTGTACATAGGAGCAGTATTATAGTAGTTATATTCTTGTATATAGGAGCAGTATTATAGTAGTTATATTCTTGTACGTAGGGACAGTATTATAGTAGCTATATTCTTGTACATAGGAGCAGTATTATAGTAGTTATATTCTTGTATATAGGAGCAGTATTATAGTAGTTATATTCTTGTACATAGGAGCAGTATTATAGTAGTTATATTCTTGTACGTAGGGGCAGTATTATAGTAGTTATATTCTTGTACATAGGAGCAGTATTATAGTAGTTATATTCTTGCACATAGGGGGTAGTATTATAGTAGTTATATTCTTGCACACAGGGGGCAGTATTATAGTAGTTATATTCTTGTATATAGGAGCAGTATTATAGTAGTTATATTCTTGTACATAGGGGGCAGTATTATAGTAGTTATATTCTTGCATATAGGAGCAGTATTATAGTAGTTATATTCTTGTATATAGGAGCAGTATTATAGTAGTTATATGCTTGTACATAGGGGGCAGTATTATAGTAGTTATATTCTTGTATATAGGAGCAGTATTATAGTAGTTATATTCTTGTACATAGGAGAAGTATTATAGTAGTTATATTCTTGTACATAGGGAGCAGTATTATAGTAGTTATATTCTTGTACATAGTAGCAGTATTATAGTAGTTATATTCTTGCACATAGGGGGCAGTATTATAGTAGTTATATTCTTGTATATAGGAGCAGTATTATAGTAGTTATATTCTTGTACATAGGGGGCAGTATTATAGTAGTTATATTCTTGTACGTAGGGGCAGTATTATAGTAGTTATATTCTTGTACATAGGGGGCAGTATTATAATAGCTATATTCTTGTACGTAGGGGCAGTATTATAGTAGTTATATTCTTGTACATAGGGGCAGTATTATAGTAGTTATATTCTTGTATATAGGGGCAGTATTATAGTAGTTATATTCTTGTACATAGGGGCAGTATTATAGTAGTTATATTCTTGTATATAGGGGCAGTATTATAGTAGTTATATTCTTGTACATAGGGGCAGTATTGTAGTAGTTATATTCTTGTATATAGGGGCAGTATTATAGTAGTTATATTCTTGTACATAGGGGCAGTATTGTATTAGTTATATTCTTGTACGTAAGGGCAGTATTATAGTAGTTATATTCTTGTACATAGGGGGCAGTATTATAGTAGTTATATTCTTGTACGTAGGGGCAGTATTATAGTAGTTATATTCTTGTGTATAGGGGCAGTATTATAGTAGTTATATTCTTGTACATAGGGGCAGTATTATAATAGTTATATTCTTGTACATAGGAGCAGTATTATAGTAGTTATATTCTTGTACATAGGGGCAGTATTATAGTAGTTATATTCTTGTATATAGGGGCAGTATTATAGTAGTTATATTCTTGTACATAGGGGCAGTATTATAGTAGTTATATTCTTGTATATAGGGGCAGTATTATAGTAGTTATATTCTTGTACATAGGGGCAGTATTGTAGTAGTTATATTCTTGTATATAGGGGCAGTATTATAGTAGTTATATTCTTGTACATAGGAGCAGTATTATAGTAGTTATATTCTTGTACATAGGGGGTAGTATTATAGTAGTTATATTCTTGCACACAGGGGGTAGTATTATAGTAGTTATATTCTTGTACATAGGGACAGTATTATAGTAGCTATATTCTTGTACATAGGAGCAGTATTATAGTAGTTATATTCTTGTATATAGGAGCAGTATTATAGTAGTTATATTCTTGTACATAGGAGCAGTATTATAGTAGTTATATTCTTGTACGTAGGGGCAGTATTATAGTAGTTATATTCTTGTACATAGGAGCAGTATTATAGTAGTTATATTCTTGTACATAGGGGGAGGTATTATAGTAGTTATATTCTTGTACATAGGGGGCAGTATTATAGTAGTTATATTCTTGTACATAGGAGCAGTATTATAGCAGTTATATTCTTGTACATAGGAGCAGTATTATAGTAGTTATAGTCTTGTATATAGGGGGCAGTATTATAGTAGTTATTTTCTTGTACATAGGAGCAGTATTATAGTAGTTATTTTCTTGTACATAGAGGGCAGTATTATAGTAGTTATATTCTTGTATATAGAGGGTAGTATTAGAGTAGTTATATTCTTGTACATAGGAGCAGTATTATAGTAGTTATATTCTTGTATATAGGAGCAGTATTATAGTAGTTATATTCTTGTATATAGGAGCAGTATTATAGTAGTTATATTCTTGTACATAGGAGCAGTATTATAGTAGTTATATTCTTGCACATAGGGGGTAGTATTATAGTAGTTATATTCTTGCACACAGGGGGCAGTATTATAGTAGTTATATTCTTGTATATTGGAGCAGTATTATAGTAGTTATATTCTTGTACATAGGGGGCAGTATTATAGTAGTTATATTCTTGCATATAGGAGCAGTATTATAGTAGTTATATTCTTGTATATAGGAGCAGTATTATAGTAGTTATATGCTTGTACATAGGGGGCAGTATTATAGTAGTTATATTCTTGTATATAGGAGCAGTATTATAGTAGTTATATTCTTGTACATAGGAGAAGTATTATAGTAGTTATATTCTTGTACATAGGGAGCAGTATTATAGTAGTTATATTCTTGTACATAGTAGCAGTATTATAGTAGTTATATTCTTGCACATAGGGGGCAGTATTATAGTAGTTATATTCTTGTATATAGGAGCAGTATTATAGTAGTTATATTCTTGTACATAGGGGGCAGTATTATAGTAGTTATATTCTTGTACGTAGGGGCAGTATTATAGTAGTTATATTCTTGTACATAGGGGGCAGTATTATAATAGCTATATTCTTGTACGTAGGGGCAGTATTATAGTAGTTATATTCTTGTACATAGGGGGCAGTATTATAGTAGTTATATTCTTGTACGTAGGGGCAGTATTATAGTAGTTATATTCTTGTGTATAGGGGCAGTATTATAGTAGTTATATTCTTGTACATAGGGGCAGTATTATAATAGTTATATTCTTGTACATAGGAGCAGTATTATAGTAGTTATATTCTTGTACATAGGGGCAGTATTATAGTAGTTATATTCTTGTATATAGGGGCAGTATTATAGTAGTTATATTCTTGTACATAGGGGCAGTATTATAGTAGTTATATTCTTGTATATAGGGGCAGTATTATAGTAGTTATATTCTTGTACATAGGGGCAGTATTGTAGTAGTTATATTCTTGTATATAGGGGCAGTATTATAGTAGTTATATTCTTGTACGTAGGGGGCAGTATTATAGTAGTTATATTCTTGTATATAGGGGCAGTATTATAGTAGTTATATTCTTGTACATAGGGGCAGTATTATAGTAGTTATATTCTTGTACATAGGGGGCAGTATTATAGTAGTTATATTCTTGTATATAGGGGCAGTATTATAGTAGTTATATCCTTGTACATAGGGGGCAGTATTATAGTAGTTATATTCTTGTATATAGGGGCAGTATTATAGTAGTTATATTCTTGTACATAGGGGGCAGTATTATAGTAGTTATATTCTTGTACATAGGGGGTAGTATTATAGTAGTTATATTCTTGTACATAGGGGCAGTATTATAGTAGTTATATTCTTGTACATAGGAGCAGTAGTATAGTAGTTATATTCTTGTACATAGGAGCAGTATTATAGTAGTTATATTCTTGTACATATGGACACTATTATAGCAGTTATATTCTTGTATATAAGAGCAGTATTATAGTAGTTATATTCTTGCACATAGGAGCAGTATTATAGTAGTTATATTCTTGTATATAGGGAGCAGTATTATAGTAGTTATATTTTTGTATATAGGAGCAGTATTATAGTAGTTATATTCTTGTACATAGGGGCAGTATTATAGTACTTATATTCTTGTACATAGGAGCAGTATTATAGTAGTTATATTCTTGTACATAGGGGCAGTATTATAGTAGTTATATTCTTGTACATAGGAGCAGTATTATAGTAGTTATATTCTTGTATATAGGAGCAGTATTATAGTAGTTATATTCTTGTACATAGGGGCAGTATTATAGTAGTTATATTCTTGTACATAGGAGCAGTATTATAGTAGTTATATTCTTGTACATAGGGGCAGTATTATAGCAGTTATATTCTTGTACATAGGGGCAGTATTATAGTAGTTATATTTTTGTACGTAGGGGGCATAAATTCTAGTATTTAAAGCTTTAGCATTTATCTCAGGGCTGATCAGTATATCATTACTGTTAGTGAGTGGAGTTGCCCTTTAATGCTTTGCACCACCAGTTATACTGTAAACTCCCCCAGATTATGATTAGAGAACAAGAAAACTTTCCCTGATGTCTTCTCTCCGTGTGAATCTATTTTCAGATGAATCATCACCAATGATATTTGGGTGAATTGTTTTCTTCTTTCTTGGGGCACAGAAGTCGCTGAGCGGTCTTTGTTTACTTGCCTCAGACCAAACCACAACATATCAAGGGTGAGTGAAGTGCTGAATAAGCCCCTTTATGCTCAATGCTGGTCGTCAACTTCTACTTGTTCTGCACTGACCTCTTCCACTTGCTTAGAAGTCTACATGCCCCGTGTTTATTTATAGAAGCGCTTTATGCAACAGAAAAATAAGAAAAAAAAAGATCTATCTAAAAATGTAAGAACCCTCATGGAGAATGAGGGCTTTGTGTGTGGCTGGAGTGTCCATTCATCCCCTTACAATGTCTCCCTATGTAGGATTTAATTTTTAACCTGGACGTGGGTGTTGATAGGGTCGTGTTATGTTTAATGAGCTGTCACAAGTGTTGTGCGTCATGTTCAATTGTGAACCCACAAAGACAGAAAAGTCTAATGAGGGACATGAAGCAATGATATCACTCGCCTCCGTCGTTATCCACTTTAAGGTATTAAAAGGTTATTCCCCTTTAAGAGAAAATCTCTTTACTTGTCCACTAGTTATTTAATAGTTTATTTGGCCAGTTCTTCGTTATATCTATTTTAGGAAAAGCCAAAATGGCCATAGTTAGATCATTAATGCTAACTGGGCTAGGAAGTCCAACCCCTGGAACCCCTATCAATCCCTAGATTGGACCTCCTCACATATGCACAGCCATTGTTCCATTTTAATGGGATATTTCAGAGATTAGGATCTGGATCGATGAGGTCTCCAGGGGTTGGACGCACCAAAAAAAAAACAAGTTGTGATGTATCCTGTGCATAGGTGATAGATAACCTGTCTAGTTGGGAACAAGTTTCCACAAATATCTAAATCTATGGCTAGCTCTACATGTGTAGCAGTTCCAGAATATAACTAAATATTTATGAAATCCTGTCTGCAGCCACCACTAGAGGGAGCTCACTGCTTATAAATATATTATTGTGTTCAGTGTATAAACAGTAAACCCCTTAGTGCCCCCTAGTGGTGACTTTAGGATAAAGTGTGCAAGAACTCTGGAACAACTTGCAAAAAAAAATAGTTTGCACTTGTGTGCCCAATTTATTAAGTGATTTAGTCCCTTTTTAGATATTTTTGAAAATTATCTTAAAAGGGGTTATGGCATAAATCACTTTAGATCTGCTAATGGTTTGTGCCGATTTTTGTCTTATGTTAGGAAAGCAAACCAAGAGGTGGCGAAATGCAAAGTGTCTAACATGTCTAGCAAGATGTGCCAAATTTATCATACAGAGTGTGCCACATTTCCTGCCTGTGTCATCTAGTTTTTCCCTGTTTAGATTTACAATCATGATATTAGATCTGCCCCTATGTCTGTACAGGAGCAAGGGGGGAAAAAAATGGAGCGCTAACCGCTATAATGATATATTAAGAAATGAATCAAACATAAACATGCAAGAATCAAATGTAAAAATCATGATGTAAAAAGATGAAAATTTCCTTTAACCGCTTCCCGATTTTCGTCTTTCCATCTTCACCTTCCGGCAGCTTTGATTTATTTTTTTCCAGGTAGCTGTTGTTCTCAATCAAACCATTTAATTTTTCTATAGTGAAAAATTTAAAAAAAAGAAAAAAAAAAGTGGGGTAAAAAAAAGGAAAGAAAAAATAATTATATTATCATTCACAGTGATGGAAAAATGTTTAATGATTAAGAAGATACCACATTTATTTTTATTTATATATTCTTTCTTTTTTTTTTACTTTTCATAAAATAAAACTAGTGTAGCGAAAATAAAAAATTTGGTTTGTGTCACCATATTCTGAGACTCATAATGGTTTTATTTTATTGAGCGCTGAATGTTTTTTTTTTTTTAATTTTGGAGTGTATGTACCGGTAGTTTTTATTTGTACCACGCTGAGCTACATATGACTTTTTGATTTCTTTTTAGTTCATTATATTTAATTTTTATTGCATTTTTTTTTTTTTACAGCGTTCACCGTGAAGTTTAAATAACATAATATTTGCGTATTTTGCGAATACGGTGATGCCAATTTAATTTTTATTTTTATTCTTTTACTTTAAAAAAAAATGGGAAAGGGGTGATTTGAAGGAGGACGAAGATGGCCTTCAGTCTTACCGCTTAGATGCTTGCTCCGACCTCAGTAGTTACAGCTCAGTCCTGTGATTGAGTCACAGATAGCAATTTTCTAATGACTAGTCCACCCCTGTATATTAGAAAACTTTTTACATTTATAGCAGTAACCTCCAGTAAGTGTCGTTGCCCTAATAATTCTGATTTTCTCTCTATTGACAGGAAGCAATGCAGAAAATGGCCAAGGTTGGAAAGATTGTCCTTCCAAACTCTGAACACAAAAGGTAATTTTTCCAGAAATGCAATTACTATGGCTCCCATAAAACACAGCCCCTCATCCGAGCACCTGCACGGCACACACCAGTATATGAAACCAGTGATGAGGAGTGAATAACTGCTCTGCGGATGGTTCACTGGGACTCATTTCCACAAATAATACTCCACCCTGCTGCACAATTACTGAGGCCCAAACTCATGAACTCTATTAGTGAAGCCTGATCGCCACCTTGTGGTAGATTGTGAAGTTACAGCCTTTTACTTTACTAGATTTGTCCTATCCTATCCTGATGAAGCAGTTGGATAAAACTTTGAAATGCGTTGATTTTAATCTTTAACAGACAAGAAATAAAACGTAAAAAATCCTTTATTTGAATTCCTTTGGATTTGATGTGTCTTTTCCACGTGGTCAGCCAGCAATGCAGTAAAAAACGTTTTTACTCCATATTGCATCATAGGCTTTTACATTGGCACTTGATTCTATGACCCCAATTCATCGTTGCCTTTGCACTTGTTTTTTTTTTTGTGGCATTTTGTGTGTTCTGTGGCTTTTTTTTATTGTGCACCCAATTTGTTATTCTATTTGTGCATTTTTTTTAAATCTGTGTTATATGTGCTCG
This sequence comes from Phyllobates terribilis, assembly GCF_046119375.1. Lineage (NCBI taxonomy): Eukaryota > Metazoa > Chordata > Amphibia > Anura > Dendrobatidae > Phyllobates > Phyllobates terribilis. Next base: position 172,588,352 of record NW_027362768.1, read on the forward strand.
CTAGTTTTTCTCTTTTTTGTTTTCCACTTTGTGGGTGAGTTTAGTGACTCCAGATGTTTTTGTAAGATTCTTCATGTTTGGCTTATATATGGCATATCTCCACTTCAGTACCCCCCTGGAGTAATTGTTTGCACATCAAGCAAAAAAAAGTCCCATTTTGCAACATTTTGAAAAAGATTTTGCCCAAAAAGTTTTTAAAGTCCATTTTGATTTTTTGCACAATTCATGACCCATGTGTGCCATTTTGACGAATCTGGTGCACTAAATGTCAAAAAAATGTCTGTGGGTGTCTTCTTGTTGACCACGCTTAGTTGGCTAAAAAGACTAGATTTATACAGTGGGAAGCAAAATGGAGAAGCAAAGGAACAAAAGAAAAACAACGCAGGCTACAAGAGCAACCAGGGTAAAAAAACACATGTTTATGACAGATAATAGGTCTACTTTAAGAGGTTTTTAGCAACAGCCCATTACATTATAAAGCTAATTTCTATAGTACGGTCACTAACGAGTGGGACTAATCTATGTTCACGTGTGTTTTCTGTTGAGCAGATTTTATGAAAAAAAGTATCAGGTATTTCTGAAACTCTACGAGCACCAGAGGGAATATCAGACTATAATGGATGGATGTTAATTACAAGAAGACGGATCAGGACAAAGGGACCACTGCAGAAATGGAAGTGATCATATCCGACACATTGTTTAAATCAAAATAAAAATCTACAAATATTGCAAACCATACCATAGTAAATGTAAAATAAATACTTTGGGGTTTTTTCATATGTATTATAATAATATACTTTAAAAAGAGAATAATATGTAGGGCACATCCACACAGGAAAAGGAGCTGCAAACTACACAGATAAGTAGTGATACATAGTAAATAAACCATCTACACTGACAGCAGGTATATTATAGAAGTGTAGCATAAAATCACCCAAAAAATACACTGAATAGTCAGTAAGGACAGAAACTAGAAAGTAGTACCTAAAAGTAAATCCCATATTTATTGCTGTGTATTACTACTTACCCACGTTATTTGTGGCTCACTTTGGGCTTGTGTTGCATCTTATGAATTGTATTTACCTTTATGTATGTGTTTTTTTTTTACTTATTGACTATTCAATGTATATTTTGGGTGTTTGTACACTCTCTGCTCTTTGCTGGGTTTTACTTCACGCTGCCCTTCTTTATTTACTATGTATCACTACTTATCCATGTAGTTTGCAGCTTATGTTTCTGTGTAGATGTCTCCTTCATATTATTCTGTTGTTTTGGTCAAGGCTAACGGATTTTATGTTTATGGTTTTGTTTTCGGTACAATACAACCAGTGGAAATAAACGCTTTACCATGTGTGATATAAGAAACCCTGTGGCTTCATGTTCCAAGCGGCTACCCGAGAGAGTGAACCACTACAATATGTATAATAGTAACAAAGTATTTATTTTACATTTGCTATCATATGGTGTGCAATACCTGTAAGAGTTTATCATTGTAAGGCCGCAGCCCCACTATCGGTATTTGGTCAGTATTCGGTCAGTATTTTTCTCAGGAGTGGGAGCCAAAACCAGGTGAGGAACAATCAGAGAAAAGGTATAATAGAAACAAGTCACCAATTCTGCATTTATCACCCACTCCTGGTTTTCACTCCCACTCCTGAGAAAAATACTGACCGAATACTGATAGTGGGGCCGTGGCCTAACATGTATACTGCACATAGTGCTACTTACGGTAATAAATTTATGCTCCAATTTCTGAAGGTTGATTGTTTAAATGTAAGCAACATATTGATTCTGTAGCAGGGGATCATTCAGACTAATGTCATTAAATGTTACAAAGTTTAAATAAAATAAAAATAAAACTGTTTCACTCTTAACAAGAGGTCTGGTAACTGGGTCTGAGGCTATGTGCCCACGATCCGGCTATAGCAGCGCATTGGACGCAGCGTATTTTTGCTGCGTCTGATCACGCAGGTAAATCCGCATGTGTTCATTGAATACATGCGGAGTTACCGCACCCTATACATTCTATTGTGGACATTTCTGTTGCGGAGAGTAGCTTTTGTAGGAAGGTAGCATGCCACATAGCTGAGAACTGCACGGAAAAAAACATCTGCAATGTGCAGCGGTTTTACACCAAGTCTATGCGAAGCACATGAAAATGATTTACTTGCTGTGAATTGGCATCAAGTACAGGTAAAACACATGATTTTTATGTGCTTCATGTAGAATTGGTGAGAAGAAACCATTGCAACCACTTTATGATGATGGCCACAGTAGGGGAAAAAAAACATTAAAATAAATCCTATAGTAATTCTGATATTGATTTTCACAGTAAGTACACCAGCCTCACCAAGTCTAAGAGAACTATTTAATAACATATACAATTTGTATTAGTGACAGATCCCCTTTAAACTAGGTGGGATATTATTTGGAGTGTGAATGTAAATGTGCCACATGCCTCATGGTTATTAGTCGGGCTCAGTCCTCTACCTCCACTCTGGACTGGAATACACTCCATATTTCTTAAGTTCATGTGATCATCATTTCTGCCTTCCCCACGGGCGGTTGAGTAGCAGCTGGTATGAAATCTTTGTTTCATTTATCGGAAGGAAGAGGAAAGGAGCTGGAAGTTCTCCCGGTCCGTGCACTCTTGTTGCCCTCTGATATATGTGGGTGTCATCGGCTGCGGTCAACAAACAGCAGGTGTCTCTTCCCTTTATGTTGGATTAGAATGAGGACAGGATTTCCAGCCTCTGAGCAGAGTCCCACAAGGAGGTCAAGGGGTAAAGAAGATGAAAAGTACAACTGGGGGGGGTAAGGATTACATGTAACAACTACAGAGGGTCTCCAACCGATTCTGAGAAATAAGGGCTTGTTCACACGCTGACTATGTGCAGCATTTTTTCTGTGTGTTTTTTGACTGCAAAAAAAATGCCGCGTTTAACAGTTTCAGAATAATGAATGTAAAATTCCAAAATGCTTGTGTTTTTCTTTCCTTGCGTTTTTAAACCATCAATGCATTTTTCAAATCTGCAGCACGTCAATTCTTTCAGCATTTTTGCAGTATTTTTCACCCATTCAAATGAATGTCTAAAAAATGCAACTAAAAATGCGTAAAAAAGTACGAAACTTGTGTATAATGTACGCAGTTTTTTTTCTGCCACCTGCGTTTTTCATGCAGAATAAAATGCTGTACAAATGCCCTGTTTAAACATACCCTTTGGCTGTGTGCCCACTATGCGTTTTTTAAGCATTTCCACAGCGGCAATTCCGCTGCAGAAACGCTTAAGAAACGCTTAGTAGAAGTTCTGCCATGTTCCCCAATGATAATCCGCATGTGCTGTGCACATACTGCGGAAATTTCCACTGCGGATTATCATTGCGGAAAAAAACGCAGCACTACCAATTATTTTGCGGAATCGCGGTGCTTTCGCCGCCATTGACTTGCATTGGACCGCATGACATCCGCATCACTGGATCTGTACATGAGGATATCATGAGGATATCATGAGGATATCATGCGGTTCAATGTGCGGATGGTACCCGGGTTTGGAGAAGAGGAGACTCTCCTCCAACCCGGGTACCATGGTACCTGTAAAAAAAATGAATAAAATAAAAAATATATATTATACTTACCTTCTGATGGCCCCCGGTGTCTTTATCCGATGCGTCCTGTCTTGTCGGCAGCTCCCGGTACACTAAAAGGACCTGCTCGCTACTGCTCGGTGCTCGCCAAGTATTTCCGGGTTACTCGGGCGGGAACTCGGGTCCCCTCCCTGCATGTTTGGCGCTCTTTACAGAGCCAATGAACATGCAAGGATTGCCTGCCATGCACTGTAATGCCGTAGCCATGTTGGTTGTGGGCATTACAGTGATTGGCTGGCCGCACAGCGTCATCAGGTCTATATCAGACCTGGCGCCACCATGCTCGTCACAGTCACTCCGGAATCAGACAGTGTAGGGAGAGCTGCTGCTGTGTCAGGGAGAGATTTGGTTGTGTATTAGGTAGTGTAGGGAGAAAAAACGTACATTACACATATCCATCTTAACAAACAGTCCTTCTGAGGACTAATCCATCTGCAGAGATATCAGGCAGGCAGTGTATATAGGCAGGCGGTGTATATAGCAGACTGCAGTGCATACAGCACAAGAGGCTCCATTACAGTTCTGCCTTCTGCTGCTGTTAGATATTTCTATACAAAGGCCCAGGTCTCAGGGGCCAGGAATACTTTTCTTTGGATCTTAATCCTCATTATTTGCTTAAAAGGCAATCCAGAGAACACCGTTTTTTCTGCGCCATTTGCTTGTTGGCACTGCAGAATACAGCCAGGTCCTTTCCATATTACAGCGCTAAAAATCCAGCTATTTAAAACTATGTTTTCTCCATCACACGGATCACATATAAGTTCGCTCCAAACTCAGTCATTTGTAGTGAGCGTGGAAGATACTGTCCTCCATTTAAAATGGGCAAGGCACGTGGCAAGGGACGAGGAACTGGACGTGATGGTGTTGGTGCATGCAGAGGCCGAGGACAAGGCCGTGGGCAAGCTGAAATTGTGCCACAACAAACACCCACATCTTCTCGCCTGACCTTCCTGTCCCAATTTCTACGGGACCGCAGCAAACCACTATTGAACCCAGAGCAGTGTCAAAAGGTTGTTGGTTGGATAGCGGATAATGCTTCCAGTCACTTAGCCACCAGCACCACCACCCTGTCTTCCACACGTTCAAGTCTCAGTAGCCGTGAGTCTGGACCGCATATTCCTCACCCTGATCCTCCTTCCTCCCACCATGCCGAGTACCCAGAGACAACTGATCCCACACTTCGACACTCTGAAGAGCTGTTCACTTTTCCATTTATAGATTCGGGCCTCTCGCCCAGTCCACTTGAAGCGGGGCAAGAGGAGATCGCGTGTAGCGATGCCCAAATATTTGAGCAGCCACGGTCACACGAAGGCGACGGTGGGAAAGTGTCACAAGAGGTGAACGATGATGAGACACAATTGCCAGAAAGTCAGGAGGAGGACCAGGGTGCGGAAGTGGAAGACGAGGTGGTGGATGATATAGTAACTGACCCAACCTGGCAGGAGGACAGCAGCACACAGGGGGAGGGAGGCAGAGCACCCCAACAGGCAGGAAGAAGCAGTGTGGTGGCCGCAGACAGAAGGCAGGCAACCGTTCCCCGTAACACCAACACAAAGGAAGTTGCCAGTACAACTGTTAGGTCTTCCCGAGTCTGGTTGTTTTTTAAAGACTCTGCCGATAACCCCAAAAAGGCCATTTGCAACACCTGCCAGGCCAGCATCAGCAGGGGTCGCAAAACGACCAGCCTGACCACCACCAGCATGATCAGGCACATGGCAGCAAAGCACTCGACTTTGTGGGTCGAACCCCAGGGTCCAGGAACAGTGTCTGCGGGTGGCACCATTGCTTCTTCCGCTGTTGTGCATGCAAGCCAATCCCCAGTCCATGGTGCATGCGAAGATGCCTCGTGCCCTGCACCTGTCGTTGCACACTCTCAAGTAGCAGCATCAGGAAGCACGTCCATGTCCTTGTCCCAGCACAGTTGTCCATACCCTAGTCCTTGGAATGCAAGCACAAATATGCAGCCAATGCCCCACAGGCCACACTACTAAATTCTCACATTTCACGACTGCTTGCGCTCGAAATCTTGCCTTTTAGGCTCGTTGAGATAGAAGCATTCCGCAACCTTATGGCGGTGGCCGTCCCTCGGTACTCGGTCCCCATCTGCCACTATTTCTCCCGGTGTGCCTTCCCCGCATTACACAAGCACGTGTCCCAAAACATTAGCCGTGCCCTCAACAATGCAGTTACCGGTAAAGTCCACCTAACCATGGACACGTGGACAAGTGCTTGTGGGCAGGGACGGTACATCTCGCTGACGGCACACTGGGTTAACATAGTGGAAGCCGGGACCCAGTCGGACCTTGGGACGGAACACGTCCTCCCGACGCTAAGGATTGCGGGCCCTAGGTCAATCAGGGTTGCCCTCACTGTCTACAGCTCCTGCGCCTCATCCTCCTCAGCCTCCTCCTCCTCTTCAGCCTCGATCTCCGAAATGACCACATCAGTCACAAGCTAGAAGCACTGCAGCACTGCCTCCGCCAAGCGGCAACAGGCTGTGCTGAAGCTAATATGCTTAGGTGAAAAACCACACAATGCTGAAGAGTTGTGGACAGCTCTGAAAGAGCAGGCAGATCTGTGGCTCACACCGCTGAACCTACAGCCAGGCATGGTCGTGTGTGACAATGGCCGGAACCTGGTGGCGGTTCCGAGGCGAGGCGAGCTCACACACGTACCATGCCTGGCCCATGTGCTTAAGCTCGTGGTTCAGCGGTTTCTCAAATCCTACCCGGAGCATTTCTGCATCGTGGGCACATAGCCTAAGGGTACATTGTCTCCTGTTTGTACAAATGGGATAATTACAAATGGCGCCACTGCATTATACTAGAACTATTTAACAAAGTATCAGAAACAACATCTGGGGAAAAAAAGTTTTGTTTTTTTTTTGCTGCGTGCACTCAATGCAAAAACTTGTGAATCTTATATTGACCACTAGGTCCCGCAGAATAAAAAGTTTGTTTGGATACATCTTTTTTTGGGGTTGTGCTGCATGGACTGTTGTTTATTATAAAGATCACCCCATTCACACAGAGCTGGGGTTAATGACTGGATGACAGGTCATACTGCAGGAGACTAGATAGGCAGGAGTATATAACTGACAAAATCAGCAAGGAGAATCTATATACAGAACATGGGTGAATTATTAATTTTGCTTACGCAATTTTTGTCGTCAGGGATATTTATCTCTGTCATAAAATTTTCAATGAACGTATCATCAACTTTTTGCATATGGAAGGTAGTGTTTGTAGTCTGTAACCATAGAGATACATACAGGGCCGCCGTCAGCACCCGGGCAAATGCCGGGGCCCTGAGCAGGCGGGGGGGCCCACTCGCGGTTGGGCACCCCACCGGGCTATGGGCGGAGGAGACCGGTGTCAGCGCCTGCCCTTTTCCCCCGCTTGCTCAGGGCCCTGGCAGCCGGATACTTACCTCTCCCCGTGCCTCTGCAGATCCGCTGTCTTCCTGCTGTGCGCTCTCTGTGACGTCTCAGGTCAGAGGGCACGGTGACGCCTTTCCACCGCGCCCTCCCCTGAGCCGTCTCAGGCAGCGCAGAGCGGGAAGACGGCAGCGACGCTGGAGTCCGGAGCAGTGGCAGCAGGTGAGGAGGAGTGAGGTATTTGATTTTTTTTTTTGATGTATGGAGGCATAAGGCATAATATGGGGGGGGTGACATCCTGCATGGAGCATTATAAAGGGGGAGGGCGGGTGACATCCTGCATGGTGCATTATATAGAGGGGGGGTGACATCCTGCATGGGGCCTTATAAAGAGGGGGGGGTAGATCCTGCATTGGGCATTATATGGAGGGAGACGTGACATCCTGCACGGGGCATTATATGGGGGTGTGTGACATCCTTCATGGGGCATTATAAGGGAGGGGGTGTGTGTGACATCCTGCTTGGGGCATTATAAAGAGAGGGGGGTGATATCCTGCATGGGGCATTATATGGGGGTGTGTGACATCCTGCATGGGGCATTATAAGGGAGAAGGGGGGGGTGACATCCTGCATGGGGCATTATAAAAAGGGGGGGTGACATCCTGCATGGGGCATTATAAGGGGAGGAACAGCCTGCATGGGGCATTATAAGGGGGGAACAGCCTGCATAGGGCATTATGTGGGGGGAACAGCCTGCATGGAGCATTATAAGGGGGGGAACAGCCTGTATGGGGCATTATGTGGGGGTACAGCCTACATGGAGCATTATAAGGGGGGGGAACAGCCTGTATGGGGCATTATGTGGGGGGAACAGCCTGCATGGAGCATTATATGGGGACCAGTATCCTGTATGGAGCGTTATATGGGGGTCAGTATTCTGTATGGAGCGTTATATGGGGGCCAGTATTCCGTATGGAGCGTTATATGGGGGCCAGTATTCCGTATGGAGCGTTATATGGGGGCCAGTATTCCGTATGGAGCGTTATATGGGGGCCAGTATTCCGTATGGAGCGTTATATGGGGGCCAGTATTCCGTATGGAGCGTTATATGGAGGCCAGTATTCCGTATGGAGCATTATATGGGGGCCAGTATTCTGTATGGAGCCTTATATGGGGGCCAGCATTCCATATGGGGCCTTATATGGGGGCCAGTATTCCGTATGGAGCCTTATATGGGGGCCAGTATTCTGTATGGAGTGTTATATGGGGGCCAGTATTCCGTATGGAGCGTTATATGGAGGCCAGTATTCCGTATGGAGCGTTATATGGAGGCCAGTATTCCGTATGGGGCCTTATATGGGGGCCAGTATTCCATATGGGGCCTTATATGGGGGCCAGTATTCCGTATGGAGCCTTATATGGGGGCCAGTATTCTGTATGGGGCGTTATATGGGGGCCAGTATACTGTGTGGAGCGATTCGCCGGTTTCTGAGCTATTGTGGAATTTACAATAGATATCACTCATGTAATGTAAGAAGTGAAATCTTTTTCATTGTACTATATATGCTGTATATTTCTCTGCTGTATCTGTGCATCATGAATCCTGGTATGTATTAAAGGGGCCCACTGAGACTCTTTCGCCCGGGGCCCAGAAAAACCTGGAGCCGACCCTGGATACATAGGTCAGAATAGGAGCTGTGTGCACACAGTGATAAGAGATACGGGTGTGTTCAACGATTTAATGCAAAACATGAATTGATACGTAATATGTAACTAATGCACAATAAATACAGTTACAAATATACATTCTGTAACATGATACATTCAAGTACAACGGGTGGAAGCAGAGAAAATATTTACACTATCCCCATTCTTTTTATGTTACAACCTCACATATGAATCAATAAGGCTTTTAAGAAGTCCATTTAGAGGGGCAGCTTATAAAACTACAGCAGCCTAATAAAAGGGGCAGCTGATATCAGTCACATCTATGAACAAAGAGGTTTTCAGCATTGGTAGAAATCATGAGTCCTATTAAAGGAAAACTAAACACAGAAAATACACAGAACAAATATCCATCCCAGCTCCTCCGCTTTTCATCTCCGCCGCTGGTAAAAACTGAAAAATCTATAAAGAAATCTTTTGCAGCCTCTATTCATCAGCACTTTATGCATAATTGCTAAAAATATAGCAAAATGATTTGACTTTTCTTTTAATGAGTTTGGCACATATTACTCCAGCGCACCTTTTATCAAGACTGGTGTACAAAACATCAGATTTGATGAATTAGGGTCTTTGTGTCGAAGGGGCTTCACCATGCACCATCTCCTCCTTCTCATTTTCCGGTGTATGGCTGTAAGACAAATGGCTGCAGCAGGAGCCTCTCCCCTATCTACAGTAGGACAAAATATTGCTAAACCTCGCCCCCTTGGTCAAGGAGAGGGTCTTTGGTAAACTGGAAATAAAGTAGACTTTAGGTTTAGCGTCAAAAATGTCAGAAAATCCCACAATCATTTGGTACAGGGGGCGAGATATGTCCTATACTTATAGACCAGGGTCCGCTTGGTTATAGCATTTGTCATGGAAGGTTATGTAACATCTGTGTAGAGTCCAATCATATCTAAGTCTCTGCAGCGGTCAAGACTCGGACAAGACACTCTGTGCGGCCGTGTGGACCATGGTCATTCCTTCCGACCTGAACTGTTGTGAGATGTTGATCATGCAGATCAGGAGAAGAAAGATGACGACGAGGTCGTCGATGGTGCTGAGGATTCCACAGAGAGGATCGGGGATGACGTCGAACGGCGAAGACAAACACATGATGGCCCCAAATGAGCATACTACTATCCTGAGACAGAAGATCCATACAAGTCCACCCATAGTGAAGATCCTCCTAAACGCCAGGTGTAAAAGTGATGGCAGGTCATATAAGTAGTCGGTGAGCTGCAGAAGAAAGAGCGAAAGGTGAAGTAACCAAAACGTAATATGAGAAAGGAGGTCAGAACCGAATGCATTGTGGTTATCACTAGATCTATCTATGTATATACATAAACTATTCATTGGTATTATTTCATGTGTGCACTGCAGGTTCTCCTATTACATCTATAGGTGGAAACCTCTTCTTTGCAGGGTTAGAGTTACAAATCATCAGACTTACATAGAATGTGTCATCACAAAATGGCAGGGGATTTTATGTTAATCATAATTTTAAAGAGTTTTTTTAATTTTATTTTCATTTTTCAGAAAATCTTAAAATGTAGCAGTTTTCACATTTATCTTAATAGATTGACACTTCCTGTTCTCATTATCACAGCACCCTGGATTACAAGGACACCAATATATAGATAACACAGGATCCAGCATTCACAATAGGTGATGACACAGCTCACCTCCTCCTCCTGTACAATGACTGATAACACCTCTATATACAGTAGATAATACAGGATCCACCATACACAATAGGTGATGTCACAGCTCACCTCCTCCTCCTTCTGTACAGTGACAAATAACACCTCTATGTACAGTAGATATCACAGGATCCACCATTCACAATAGGTGATGTCACAGCTCACCTCCTCCTTCTGTACAGTGACTGATAACACCTCTATATACAGTAGATAACACAGGATCCACCCTTCACAATAGGTAATATCACAGCTCACCTCCTCCTCCAGTACAATGACTGATAACACCTCTATATACAGTAGATAACACAGGATCCACCACTCACAACATACAGTGTTGATGGAATCGTATACTTACAGGTCGTGGTTTTCCAGAGAAGCGATTGTTATATCGTCTGATGTCTTGTTTTACGGCTCGGCTCATCTTATCGTGCTGCTGAACTTCAGAAAAATCATCGTAGAGCATGTGCACCTGTAGAGAATGCAGGACCGTCTTGTTAGAACAGGAGCTTAGAATAGCTCGAGAAGCCACATGGATTAAAGAGGATGTCCTATGAACATCATATCACCTATGCACAGATCCCCCGACCTACTGTCTCCTTCCCATTACTCTGTAGATTCAAAGTCTGAGGGGCAAGGTCCTCTCCCCTCCATACCAGTCTATCACTGTAAGTTTTTTTCACTGTATTTTGTGTGTAACCCCACTCTGCATGTACAGCACCTTGAATTAGTGATGCTTTTAAAATTAATAATAATAAATGTATAATAACTGGGTGGGACCCCCAACTAATCCAAACACAGAGGTTCTGAAGTCCGAATGTGCAACCACTTTCATGTCTATAGGATTGCTTGTCGCACTCCCAAAGAACTGGAGTGGTGGTTGCATATGTTTCATTCACACAGGGAACTTTGGACCCCTCGGTTCTTGGGATCGGTGGGTGTCTCAGCAGCCAGATGCCCAGCAATCTTACATTTATTATCTATCCTGTGGATAGGTAATACATGTATAGTTGTCAACATTTCTTGGGGTGTATAATTCTCCAAATATCTCAAACCCAAATCCCTGCCCTCATGAGAACACCCCCACTCACCCCAGGAATACACCCCCATTCATCCCATGAGTCCTGGGAAATCCAGACAACTATATAAAATGTAGTTTATGGGATGACCCCATTAGTTTTGGTCTATGGTGCACCCAGTGTAGAAAGCAGAGTCCTGCTCCATATTCAAGAATATTTTCAGGATGATTGGACAACGGATTAAAGGAATTTACTGAATGTTGCTTAAAATTGGTTAAAAGAAATAGAAACTCGTACCTTTTGTCTGCAGAGGGGACAACTAATGGCTCCTAACCAGGGGTCGTGCTTCCAGTACTCCATCAGACATGGACCTAAGGATACAAGAAAAAGAATATGAGTATAATCATCTAAGTATAAAAAACCATTTGTGCACTTGGATATCTTGCTGTCAGGTGCACGGTTCATGGGTGTTTGGTGCAAATTAAGAAGTGTAAATGGATAACTTATTGCCCAAAAATTGTGAATCTTGTTATAGTATCAATAGGTGTATTGAAACCACAGATATAGGTTCTGATTCATCATAAAGCTTTTGCCAGAATTCTGGTGTTAAACCGATTAGAACTTGTAGTTGCACAAACATTTTGCAGCTTTTGGCATTTTTACACCAGTCCGCTAATTCTTTAAAAAGTAGCAGGGCATGGCTAAACCTGGACAACAAATTAATCTCTGAGGGGAGTAACATTTATTTTGGTGGCGCACAAAAATGCACCAAATTCATTAAGAGGCGCATGCATCATCTTAAATCATTGCAGCCTGGCATGCAAAATGCGAGTCTTGATGAATCAGGGCCATAGTGTAAAAATGCCTTCCCTTGAGGTGTGACTGTATCATGCATGTGAGTATGGATGAGAACTCACATACTCTTATTTTAAGCAGCCAGTTTATATGGCAAGTGGATTATGCAAAATGTAAGTGATGATGAGTAATAGTGTAATTGTGTATTTTTTTTTTCTCCAAAACTGGACTACCCCTTTAAGAGTTGCACTGGACAGTATGTGAATTTAGGAGGATGTGTGCAGTATTTGCATCCTCTCCCCCCTCTGCGCAGGTGTCTGCATTTATTAACGAGACTTGTCCTAGCGGCTAATTACGCTGAACACATGAATACATATTTGTGGCCGGGTTTCCTGTCGGTTTCCTGGACAAATGTTTTAGGATCAATGTGAAAATGAAAGGGCAGCTGAGCAGGAATTAGAAGAAATTGCTTCAGACGTTTCCTGCTCACGATTTGTGACAGTTTTTTAAGGTATACAATGACTTATTCACTTGGCCGAGGGCCCGTCCCTGTCATCGGCAACATGGCATTGTTTGTTGTAATGAGGCGGCGGTGCGCCAGACCCCGGGCATTTCCTGAGGATGACCGTCCAGCTGGCTCCAGCATACAGCAGGCAAATAAAACCCCATTTTCTGACTCTGTAGCTGCTTCCTCCACTACCCAAACTGTGCTACTAATTTATAGACGAAGTCAAGAGACAGTCACTATTTTATTTCATGACGAATCATATCAATAAAAAAAAAAAAAAAGTCATAGCTGATGCCTCTTTGACAGATTAATCGATGTATCTATCACAAATGTATCTATCACAAATGTAACCTATCCATCAATCTCTTATCTATTATCAATCTTACCTATCTGTATCTAAAAAAACCTTCTGTTCTAATCTTTACCCTACAGGCCTCTGGATAAAAGAAGAACAAAACTGAAACCCAATTTAAGTGACTTTATTTAATGACTTGGATCATGAATAGTTTCAGGGCCCCTTGCATCAGGCTATGGTTACGCACATATTTATGTTTTCCTTTCTCTACCATTTTAAATCTCCAGTTTCTTGCCAGTGAATGGAAACATTAATTTATTACATTGACAGAGTGTAAATTTATCCTAACCTATATTTTTTTCTTGTGTCTTAACTAAACAGTAGGGGGCGCTCATAAGACTCATCTCACTGGCCCTACACGATTTGCAGCAGCTTTGCCAAAAACAAAGCACAAGGTTTATTAATAGCCAGCAAATCAAATGCGAATGAAAACTTTTTAAGCCTCAAACTTTTTATTTTAGGTCAGGAATCACTGGGCATAGCACCATTAGCAGGGGTTTCAGGTGATGCAATGCATAACTAAACTAACAAGATAAGTCATTAACCCGCCCATGGCTGGATTGCAGGAGGGGAAGTTCACTGCCTCATTGTTACACAGCAATGTCATTATTTGCACTGTGATTGCTTCGCCTTTGGTTCTGGGCTCTTGATCATCTTTTGCTACATGACACAATGACCTTGTCCTGCTGCTAGTAAATGATCGCAGGAACTGGACATGGAGCTGTGTGACATCGTTCTCTTTTGTGAGCTCCTCACATGTTACACTGCAGTTTGTGGACAATAAATAGTAAAAGTAAACTCAAGTACACTAGATCTGCTTCTAGGAAAGCAGCAAGAGGTGTTTAGACTTATAAACACGAGAACCCCATATCTGACCCCATAAGGGTATGTAGTATATATAAAAACTAGATGTGCACAGTGAGTGCAGCTCCGGAGTATAATACAGGATGTAACTCAGGATCAGTACAGGATCAGTAATGTAATGTATGTACACAGTGACTACACCAGCAGAATAGTGAGTGCAGCTCTGGAGTATAATACAGGATGTAACTCAGGATCAGTACAGGATCAGTAATGTAATGTATGTACAGAGTGACTGCACCAGCAGAATAGTGAGTGCAGCTCTGGAGTATAATACAGGATGTAACTCAGGATCAGTAATGTAATGTATGTACACAGTGACTGCACCAGCAGAATAGTGAGTGCAGCTCTGGAGGATAATACAGGATGTAACTCAGGATCAGTAATGTAATGTATGTACACAGTGACTCCAATAGCAGAATAGTGAGTGCAGCTCTGGAGTATAATACAGGATGTAACTCAGGATCAGTACAGGATCAGTAATGTAATGTATGTACACAGTGACTGCACCAGCAGAATAGTGAGTGCAGCTCTGGAGTATAATACAGGATATAACTCCCGATCAGTACAGGATCAGTAATGTAATGTATGTACACAGTGACTGCACCAGCAGAATAGTGAGTGCAGCTCTGGAGTATAATATAGGATGTAACTCAGGATCAGTAATGTAATTTATGTACACAGTGACTGCACCAGCAGAATAGTGAGTGCTGCTCTGGAGTATAATACAGGATGTAACTCAGGATCAGTACAGGATCAGTAATGTAATGTATGTACACAGTGACTCCACCAGCAGAATAGTGAGTGCAGCTCTGGGGTATAATACAGGATATAACTCAGGATCAGTACAGGATAAGTAATGTAATGTATGTACACAGTGACTCCAATAGCAGAATAGTGAGTGCAGCTCTGGAGTATAATACAGTGTGTAACTCAGGATCAGTACAGGATCAGTAATGTAATGTATGTACACAGTGACTGCACCAGCAGAATAGTGAGTGCAGCTCTGGAGTATAATACAGGATATAACTCAGGATCAGTACAGGATCAGTAATGTAATGTATGTACACAGTGACTGCACCAGCAGAATAGTGAGTGCAGCTCTGGAGTATAATACAGGATGTAACTCAGGATCAGTAATGTAATGTCTGTACACAGTGACTGCACCAGCAGAATAGTGAGTGCTGCTCTGCAGTATAATACAGGATGTAACTCAGGATCAGTACAGGATCAGTAATGTAATGTATGTACACAGTGACTGCACCAGCAGAATAGTGAGTGCAGCTCTGGAGTATAATACAGGATATAACTCAGGATCAGTAATGTAATGTATGTACACAGTGAATGCACCAGCTGAATAGTGAGTGCAGCTCTGGAGTATAATACAGGATGTAACTCAGGATCAGTAATGTAATGTATGTACACAGTGACTGCACCAGCAGAATAGTGAGTGCAGCTCTGGAGTATAATACAGGATGTAACTCAGGATCAATATAAAATAAGTGGTGTCATGTATATAAAGTGATACAACTGTTTATATAGATAAATATATTAGATTGTCTGTAAAACATTTTAGCTGCACATCATTTTACCTGTCTCCACAGAACTTGGTCAGAGCTGATTTTGTTAACTTTGATGTTGCAATAAATTAATCTTTCCAAGTTCTATTTCAAGGGCGGCATCGATAGTGGGTCATGTTTACCTACGTGACAGGTACATGTTCCATTGACCCCATCACTAAACTGCACCAACATCACCCTTGTGTGCTGTGCCATGTGTGGCAATGCCGTGTAAGTAAAGCGGAGGTCCTTAGTCTAGCTCCCCCACCCCTACTTATATCCAGTACTGTTCACTGGACACCATTGACCCCTTTGATTTCAGTGCATGCTCCATCCTGATTTTTATTTATGACTGAGAGACCTGTCAGGGATCTATGGTGTTCTTCATGTCACATTATTATAAGAGGAGCTAAGAGTGGATTGTGAGACGAGCTAAGGGCAATTATGTTGAACACATGACACTGGCTTTGATATTCTACAGTGAGTTTTATGTGCATCTAAAAAAGCAAAAAATAATCCCATTCATTGTCACAATGATGTAACGTGCGGAGTTTGTTGTGACTGGTTGATTTGCCTATTGCCACATTTGTGTAAGTCTCTGGAGATGAAGGAGAGGTGGACACACAGCTCAGGAGAGAGTGATCATTGGCTTAAACAAGATGTTGTACAATGTCTGTAAAGGAAATGATTCTCTTTTCTTTTTTGAAAGTTTATGATTGCATTTTATCCCCATGCATAAAAAAAGTGGGACGAATGTTGCAAGGATGTGGACTATCGCAATCCCACTTAAATGGAGATAGACCCCCAACTTTTCCTATTTCTACAGGACTTAAAATGCATTTTGTGCTCCGGTATCCAATGAGGTGCCTCCTAAACGTCCCACAGGGGACTTAAGGTGAAGCCAGACGGTTACAGGGAAGAAGATGGAGACCATGATGGTTATATTTCTGCCTGCTAATTTACTATCAGGGTCCCATTAGGGCACCGCACCGCTATGATGGGCATGCTAAAAGTAAATGATTTTTAGTAAAGGTGACAGTATTTTAATGATTCTTTTATAATGAAGGTTGGGTTTCAATTCTGACAACAATCTGACATTCTCTGATCCGATAATTGCAGCATATAACCTTTATTATCTTTCAGCCCAATTTAATGACGAGCGACGATGCAAATAAAGAGGTTTGATAATTTCTAGAGACAGTGACTCACCGCAGAACAAATGGCCACAGTTGGTCTCAACTGGGGATGTCGCTGTCTGAAGACACACCGGGCAGTTCAGGTCGTTGTGGAAGCGAGTCTGGCGGCTTTTATGCATCTCCTGCAAAAATTCAGAGTTTTATTTGATATATGTTGACAATGAAATGTTGCAAAACTGGTAAAAGAGAAAAACGGACCATAGCGAGCAATCAGATTCCAGTTTTTATTTACAGAAGTACTATAGAGAATTAAGTCATCTGATTGATTGCAATCAACAATTTTACACTTAACTTGATAAATTAAACTAAAAACTAAAACTGCAGATTATTTTAAAGAAAAACATAGAAACGCATGTTGTTTCCAAATATGTTTAGCTATGTGTATTAGCTAAACCTTCTGCTACCATGTATGACTGCCTATAGAGCAGTTTTTCCCAAACCCCTTCCTCACGGCCCCCCACAGGTCATGTTTTCAGGATCTCCTTAGTATTACACTGGTGATTGAAG
Source organism: Phyllobates terribilis (assembly GCF_046119375.1). Taxonomy (NCBI): domain Eukaryota; kingdom Metazoa; phylum Chordata; class Amphibia; order Anura; family Dendrobatidae; genus Phyllobates; species Phyllobates terribilis. Next base: position 172,605,577 of record NW_027362768.1, read on the forward strand.
TATCATCAAGGCATCAGGAATTCTCTCACCTGTGCAATACTAAGGAGATCCTGAAAACATGACCTGTGGGGGTCTGTGAGGATGGGGTTTGGGAAACACTGCTATAGAGGGACATATGGTAGGTGCGCTGAGGTGCAGTCCCGAAAGTGACCACTACACTGTGTATGGAGCTGTGCTTTACCGGCTCCTTATACTGCATACTTCTGGGGGCCACAGGACCTTCAAGCAGCTGATCGGTCGTGCACCAGGCATTGGAACATCATCATTCTGACCTATCCTAAAGATAGATCATCAATAGTGTAGTCCAGGACAACCAGTACTAATAAATGCTCACTTTGTAGTGTGTCAGAGGGAATATTCCATCGTCCTTTCTTTGAGGAATCGTTTCTGGTTTGTCCATTGTACAACATCTGAAAACATAATATAAAAATAAGAAATTAAATAAATAATAAAAATAAACAATAAAATAATTAATGTAAAAGAAGATCAAATAATGTAATATTATAATAGTACTAGTATAGTAATAATGATCCTAAATTTTAAGATGGAAGGCAAAAAGGGTAAGGGAACATTCACACTAGAGATAAAAATAAAAAAAAAGTTGCAGATTTCACCACAGTTTTGCTGTAAAATGTCTAAATATGCATGCAGATTTGCAAATAGATTTCACCATATAGATTGCAAAGGAGCTTTTCCAAAAGGATAGGGGATAACTTACTGACCACTGGGACACCAGTGATTAAGAGAATGGGGCTTTGGATCTCGAAAACCAAAGAACCTCTTTTTGAATGGAGTGGTGGTGCGCGCGCTCAACCTCTGGTCCATTTATTTTCTGTGTTTGCCGAATATCGCCAAGCGGTGTATTCAGCTTTCTCCGGCAGTTCCATAAATAGGAGAGGTCAAGTATGTGCATCTCTGCTCCATTCAAGAGCCCAGTTCTCGGCACCCAGAGCCATTTACTCAAGACTACTGGGGTTCTGACTATTGGGACCCCAAAACCTTCTAACACTGTTCCATTGGCAGAAAAATTAAAAAAAAGCTACGAACTTTTGAAAATGGCAACACAAACCATTTTTTTTATTTTACAAAATTCTGAATTTTTTAACTACTGAAAAAAGAAAAAAATATATAAGTTTGGTATCTCCATAACTGCATGGACCTGGACAATTATGATGCTGGGTCATTATTACTGCACAATCAATGGCGTAAAAACAAAACCCAAAAAAACACTACTGGAATTATATTTTTTCACCATTTTACCCCACTTGGAATTTTGGATTTTTCTGTTGCTCAGTACATTATATGGTAAAGTAAATGGTGTCATTCAAAACTACAACTTGTCCTACACAAAAAAGCTCAAGCTGTCATATGGTTATGTCGACGGAAAAATAGAAAAGTTACGGATCTTGGAATAAGGGGAGGAAAAAAATAAGGCACAGAAATTCCAATTGGTCACAGTGGAAAGAGGTTAATAATAGTAATATTCACCAAAGAAGCTGTACTAACAACTATGGGGGTCTGTTTCCACTCAGGTGAAAATGTATGATAATGAAGGCTGAAAGTGGGGAGATGAAAGTTACTGGGAGCTCGAGTAAGGGGAGCAGACAAAAATTATCTTTAAACTTGAATGTACTGGGAGCTGCACACCAAAGTTTTGCTATGGGGCCTTATAATAATAGTGACACTAAATAAGTGATTTTTTTTCCCTGCATGTGATGTTTTATGTATATATTACTGTATGCATTTCTGCATGTGCCATCCATCCTGTTATATAAAGTGCACGTGCCGTATCTAGACGATTAGCTGTTATCCAGTATTTACATCCTCGTCACGCACACACCTCTTGGGCTTGCACTATGGACGCTGTCACTAGTGAATGGAAATCGTGGCTGCACTTTATGAAGTGTGAGTTCAAAGGGCTGTGTATACACAGATAGAAGAAACATCAGAGATAAAACAAGAAAACCCAGTGACCTACAGATAGAAAAACGCACGGCGCAGTTTACAAACATAGCAGCCCTCATGTAGCTTCAGCCAACGTGTGCAATGTCAGGTTATCCGCTCCCTCCCTAAACAGTAACTAGACGGCAACACTCCTGCCCTATCTGCATTGCTCATCCTGTGCTCCCTAGTTCATAGTTCTCAGAGTACTCATACCCTGCGAAGAACAGAAGCCAAAAATAAAAATATAATATCAAATTCTATCTAACAAAGATTTCCAGACCATGAAGTGCCAGATTAACATTCATTTTGTGAATACATTACATTGTACTCCAGAGCTGCACTCACTATTCTGCTGGTGCTGTCACTGTGTACATACATTACATTACTGATCCTGTACTGATCCTGAGTTACATCCTGTATTATACTCCAGAGCTGCACTCACTATTCTGCTGGTGCAGTCACTGTGTACATACATTACATTACTGATCCTGAGTTACATCCTGTATTATACTCCAGAGCTGCACTCACTATTCTGCTTGTGCAGTCACTGTGTACATACATTACATTACTGATCCTGTACTGATCCTGAGTTACATCCTGTATTATACTCCAGAGCTGCACTCACTATTCTGCTGGTGCGGTCACTGTGTACATACATTACATTACTGATCCTGTACTGATCCTGAGTTACATCCTGTATTATACTCCAGAGCTGCACTCACTATTCTGCTGGTGCAGTCACTGTGTACAGACATTACATTACTGATCCTGAGTTACATCCTCTAATATACTCCAGAGCTGCACTCACTATTCTGCTTGTGCAGTCACTGTGTACATACATTACATTACTGATCCTGTACTGATCCTGAGTTACATCCTGTATTATACTCCAGAGCTGCACTCACTATTCTGCTGGTGCAGTCACTGTGTACATACATTACATTACTGATCCTGTACTGATCCTGAGTTACATCCTGTATTATACCCCAGAGCTGCACTCACTATTCTACTGGCGCAGTCACTGTGTACATATACAATATTATTATCCTGTATCCTGGAGTACTATATAGGATGTAACTTGGGATCAGTATGGGACAAATAATGTAATCTATGTGCACAGTGACTGCACCAGCAGAATAGTGAATGTTGCTCTGGAGTATAATACAGTATGTAACTCAGGATCAGTAATGTAATGTATGTACACAATGACTGCACCAGCAGAATAGTGAGTGCAGCTCTGGAGTATAATACAAGATGTAACTCAGGATCAGTACAGGATAAGTAATGTATGTACACAGTGACATCACCCGCAGAATAGTGAGTGCAGCTCTGAAGTATAATACAGAATGTAACTCAGGATCAGTACAGGATCAGTAATGTAATGTATGTACACAGTGACATCACCCGCAGAATAGTGAGTTCAGCTCTGTAGTATAATACAGAATGTAACTCAGGATCAGTACAGGATCAGTAATGTAATGTATGTACACAGTGACTCCACCAGCAGAATAGTGAGTGCAGCTCTGGAGTATAATACAGAATGCAACTCAGGATCAGTACAGGATCAGTAATGTAATGTATGTACACAGTGACTGCACCAGCAGAATAGTGAGTGCAGCTCTGGAGTATAATACAGGATGTAACTCAGGATCAGTACAGGATAAGTAATGTAATGTATTTACAAAGTGACTACACCAGCAGAATAGTGAGTGCAGCTCTGGAGTATAATACAGGATGTAACTCAGGATCAGTACAGTATAAGTAATGTAAAGTATGTAAAGAGTAACCACTTTTTATGTAGAATAGTTCTATATATAAACTTTGTTGAGACATGAATATACCGTACTTCTACTTATATGAATTTACAGGGCATCCTGATGTTCCTGGTAAAGAAGTTCAGAGGTTGACAGCTGTTACTTTGCACTATGTGTACAGAATATTAGCAAAATGTGTGACTTCTGGCCTACAAGTTATTATCACCTGTAATTGATTGCTGGCGGCGCGTCACTTACCACCTGAGCAGTTTCTGCAGATTGTTATGATAACGGGAAATGATGCAGAACTAAACTAATACAGAGCAATAACGATATAGATACAGCAACTATTACAACATTCATTGCTGTCATACTGCAGTGTTACAAGTCAATGATATATGTGTCTGCAGTTTCGAGGGTGTTGTCAGTGGGACTTTAATAAGATGACTTTAAAATCCCAATTTTATTCTCTCTGACATTTTGCTTTAGATATTTGCGCAAGATCAAAAAATTAAAGAGGGATAAATGTATGTAGTATTATTGAAAAACACTAATCAAAAATTGCTTGTATGTCCTGATTGCAACTCAAAGGAGTATCAAAATAAATTAATCTATTTATCTTTCGCACGGAAATCCAAATTAAAAGACTGTTCATACAGGAGATATACTATTCATATGGACACTAACAGTCAATGAAAACATATTAATACAAATAGCATAAAAATAAAATAATAACAGTAATAATAGTAATGCATATCTTTATATTCCAAAGCCTTTTGTCATTTCGGGGCTCTTCCTCTTACCTGGGCTGGACAGGGCTGCACAACGTGTGGCTGAGCATGTTGCTATCGATAGAAGTTTCTGTCTGCACGTCTTCGCTGAGCACCAGCTGACAGCGCACTGTTGTAATTCGGTGTCAAGGCACATAGACCTACAAGTTACCTGTTAATGATTAAGCCGGTGTCAAGGTTTTCATAATAAAACAGAACCCAAAGCGGCCATACTATGGAAAGTTATGTGAACTGTATACAATGGGGCATATTTACTAATATTGGCGATTGAGAAATCCTGTGGTGCTCCTGAGCTATGGCAGGTCTACAGCTCATGTATCTGTAAAATGACATACATTGTATCGATAAAAGTACTTGGAAATCTCAATATTACACCTACAGGAGCTTTTCTGACATCTCATTCTAAATCCATAGACATTAATATGTATGGTTAATAGTCCCTTTACAGCTAAACACATCCTCTTTTCTTCTGGGAAGGTTTTCTACAAGATTCTGTAGAGACTTTTGCCCATTCATTCAGAAGAGCATTTGTGAGGGCAGACATTGATGTTGGGGAGAGGCCGGGCTCACAATCTCTGGTCCAGTTCATACCAAAGGTGTTGGATGAGGTTGAGGTCTGGGCTCTTTGCAGCCAATCAAGTTGTTCCAGACCAAACTTCCCCTCCATATCTGTATGGACTTTGCTTTGTGCACTGGACACTGTTATGGGGAACAAAAAAGGGTCTTCACCAAACTGTTCCCACAGAATTGGAAGCTAGAGTTCTCCAAAATGTTTGGATATTGTAGCATTAATATATATTTTCACTGGAACTGGGGTCAAGGCCGACAACTGAAAAACAAGCCCATAGCATTATCCTCCTCCACCATCTGTACAGCGGGCACAATGCAGTCAGGCGGGTAACGTTCTCCTGGAATCACCAAACCCAGATTCCTCCATCAGATGCCAGATAGAGAAGTGTGATGCGTCACTGCACAGAACACGTCTCCTCCCGAGTCCAGTGGTGGCGGCTTTACACCACTCCATCTGACACTCTGCATTGTGCTTGGTGATGTACGGCTGAATGCAGCTGCTCGGGCACGAAGCTCCTGGCGAGGTCAGAGATTTCATGCTGATGTTTGGTCTCTGCAGTTAAGGGGTCGGCAGATCGTTGGTGACATTTCTACCCTCTGCTTCTCAGCAATCAGTGACCCCGCTCTGTAACTTTACATGGTCTCCACTTCGTGGCTGAGTTGCTGCGGGTTCATCCACTTCTCAATAATATCACTCACAGGTGACAGGGGAAGATTTAGGATGAAGAAATGTCATGAATGGATTTGTTACACAGGTGGCACCAGTTACAGAACTGCATTGGTATCAGTGAGCTCTTTACCACCAGTCATCCTGTCCCATGTTAGTAAAGGTGACAGCATGGCGGGGGCACAGATGTTATACACCGGGGGGAAATGGGACTGTAAGCTGTGACACTATTGCCTTTGGGTATACTTATACTGTAAGATTTTCCAAGTGTGTATGCTACATGCCAAACATAATGAGAACACAGTCTGGTCATTATCAAGTGTCGGAAAGAAAGATGCCTGATTAAATAAATATTTATTTTATTTATTATGCACTGCTTATATAGCGTCATCATATTCATTATCATCAGTTGTCCCCTTTGGGTTCTCACAATCTACATTCCCTATCTTTGGAGTGTGGAAGGGAATTGGAAGAAACCCACGCAAACACGGGGAGAACATACAAACTCCTTGCCAATGTTGTCCTTGGTGAGTTTTGAAGCCAGGACCCCAGCGCTGCAAAACAACAGTGCTAACCCTGAGCCACCGAATATGATGTCTAATTGGAGGAATATATGTTTTATTTTTATTGCCTCAAAAAACTATAGCAATTTCACTGACTAAATTAAAAAAAAAGAAAATTAAAACCCGTGGGCAGCGATTTGCCTGTAAATCTTGGTCTTGCATGAATATTTTGGTAACCAGGAAAAATTCCTTTAGCAATATTATCCCACTCGTCCAATCAAACATTAACCTGATTATGTTCATGTCACAAGTATTTTGGTCATATGACTGGGGAGCTTTCTCGTTGCCAGAGTCAAACCTTTGTGCTTTCGCAAGTTAGCAAATATTTCTGGTAAATCTTGCAGGTGCAGAATACGGTCAATCCATTGTGGCTGTAAACCTGCACTTTCCACTATTTCCACATAAACTAAATCATTCTATAGATATCACCTGGGTCTGAGTTACACAATCACTGCAGACTCTTGTATCACGTGTAAGGCAGCACTAATATGCTATATAAATTACACTTATATTTGCTGGCAATTGGACAGCAGAAGTGATTTTTCAGTAAAAATCTGATGTCTCTTAATGAAACAATATATTTGTATATACTAGATGATACACCTATAACTGCAACTTAATCTGATGCCTTTTGTGCTCACTCTGGAGCACTTAGTCATAGCAGAAGGTACAATAATAGCTGTTTATAAACACACTGAAAGACAATTAACAAGATGAGTGGGTGGAAACCAATAATTAGGCGTGATGGGATAGCAAAAGCAAAGGAAAAGTGAGAATGAACTATTAAAATATATAAAAAAAAGTAGAATCAATAATTAATATAAATAAAAAAGTATAACCAATAATTTATATGCAGCGTGGAAAATAAGTATTTGATTCTGGCGATTTTGCAAGTTTTCCCACCTAAAAAGAATGGAGAGGTCTATAATTTTTTTCACCTGTGAGAGATAATCTAAAAAATCCAGAAAATCACATTGTATGATTTTTACATAATTAATTTGCATTTTATTGCATGAAATAAGTATTTGATACAATCGAAAAACAGAACTTAATATTTGGTGCAGAAACCTTTGTTTGCAATTACAGAGGTCTGACGTTTCCTGTAGTTCTTGACCAGGTTTGCACACACTACAGCAGGGATTTTGGCCCCCTCCATATAGATCCTCTCCAGATCTTTCCGATTTTGGAGCTGTTGTTGGGCAACATTGAGTTTCAGCATCGTCTCAAGATTTTCTATTGGGTTCAGGTCTGGAGACTGGCTAGGCCACTCCAGGACCTTGAAATGCTTCTTACGGAGCCACTCCTTAGTATCCCTGGCTGTGTATTCCGGGTCATTGTCATGCTCGAAGACCCAGCCACGACCCATCTTCAATGCTCTTACTGAGGGAAGGAGGTTGTTGGCCAAAATCTCGCGATACATGACCCCATCCATCCTTCCTTCCTTCAATACAATGCAGTTGTCCTGTACCCTTTGCAGAAAAGCACCCCCAAAGTATAATATTTCCCCCATCATACTTCATGGTTGGGACGGTGTTCTTGGGGTTGTACTCATCCTTATTCTTCTTCCAAACACAGCGAGTGGAGTTGATACCAAAAAGTTCTATTTTGATCTCATCTGACCACGTGACCTTCTCCCATGCCTCCTCTGGATCATCCACATGGTCATTGGTGAACGTCAAACAGCCCTGGACATGTGCTTGTGTGAGCAGGGGGACCTTGCGTGCCCTGCAGGATTTTAATCCATGACAGTTTAGTGTGTTAATAACAGTAATGTTTGAGACTGTGGTCCCAGCTCTCTTCAGGTCATTGACCAGGTCCTCCCGTGTAGTTCTGGGCTGATTCCTGACCTTTCTCAGAATCATCCTTACCCTATGAGGCGAGATCCTGCATGAAGCCCCAGACCGAGGAAGATTGACAGTTGTCTTTCTTCCATTTTTTAATAATTGTGCCAACAGTTGTTGCCTTCTCACCAAGCAGCTTACCTATTGTACTGTAGCCCATCTCAACCTTGTGCAGGTCTACAATTTTGTCCCTGGTGTCCTTAGACAGCTCTTTGGTCTTGGCAATGGTGGAGAGGTTGGAGTGTGATTGATTGAGTGTGAGGACAGGTGTATTTTATACAGGTAACGAGTTCAAACAGGTGCAATTAATAAAGGTAATGAGTGCAGAGTAGGAGGGCTTCTTATAGAAAAACCAACAGGTCTGTCAGAGCCAGAGTTCTTGCTGGTTGTTAGGTGATTAAATAGCATTTTATTGCATGAAATAAGTATTTAATTATGTAAAAATCCTACAATGTGATTTTCTGTTTTTTTATTTTTAGATTCTGTCTCTCACAGGTGAAGTGACCTGCGATAAACATTACAGACCTCTCCATTCTTTGTAGGTGAGAAAACTTGCAAAATCGGCAGTGTATCAAATACTCTTTTCCCCCACTGTGTATACATTATATCAGTTTTATAGTTCAATCCCTTTGGAATACATGTATCAAGATTTGGTATCCATTGTGCTTTCCGTAAAAAAAAAACCTTTTCTTCCAATCTTCTCATTGTCTTAGGCTGTTTTCCCTTTAAATTATTGTCTCTTCTAAACTTGAAATGTTACCTTCATGTATTTCAATAAAGTGGTGAGACATGCCTGAGAGCTATGGTTAGGATGTGGTATTATCGGGTTTTGAACCTGAGATATAGTCCACTATTGTTTTTTTTTCATACTTAGCTAGTACAACCTATTAATTGCTTATGGCGATGATTGCAATTAGCTAAATGTGAATTGTATGGCAATTTATAAGGGATTTTCTGTGATTTTTAATATTGAAATTATTTGTATTATGTTTATATATATGACATATGATTCCATATCATGGCAGGTCCCACAACACATTCACCAAAGTTCATCGCTGCTGTTACCTACTTTAAAATGTTGGTAAGGATTTTCTCATCTCAAAACATATTTCCTTTCAATATTTAAGATTTTTGACAAAGTTTGATGTTATGATAATATGGGGTCGTGTTTTTTTTAAATAATTTTGGTTAATTGCTTGTATTGGTACAATAAGGAGTGAAAGATTCAAGTTTATTGTTACTGTTTTGTTCTATACCTTGATGCTTTTTATTTGTTTGTGAATTCGAATTCCTTATTTTTTGATTGGTTATTGCTTTCAGTCTTATTAATGTGCTGTTAGAGAAACTTCATTTCTATAGTTTATCATTAATTATTACCTGACACTTATATGTATAAACAGCTTCTGTAGAGAAAGGTATAAGGCTTCATTCAAACGTCCATTTTTATCATACATTATTTTGATCAGAGTTTGATCAGAGTGTGGTCTAAGTGTCATGAGTTTTTCTCATATGTGAAGAAAAAAAAAAAAAAAGTTTCTCCACCTTATTCTATGTGACAGTTAGTGAAGATCAGACTGCACTCAGATGACATGTGAGTGCTGTCCAATCTTTTCACTGACCCATTGCCGATTTTGATCCAACCCTCGGATCAAAATCAGACAAGCCTCCGCGATTTTCGGAAGATCAAGTGGTCAGCGAAAAATCATGGACATGTGAATGGCCCCATTGACCATCACAGGTGCGAGAGCTGTGTAGTATTGTGTTCCCATTTGATGTTTTTCTGTCAAAATTGTTGTTTTGGTAGCAAGCAACTGACAGTTCCCAATGTAAACGAATGTCTAAAAATAATGTACTTTCCTCCTGATTTTCAACAGTAAATTCTAAGTTAAGATCGTTATCATTAAGCTAACTTTCAAAGGCCAACATAGGATAGTGACCTGCTTTGCAGATAAAGAGGAGGTCGTCAATATATCGATGTGATGTTATCACAGTATGGAGCACTGGTCAAATATAGATGAACCTCCTCCCACCAGTCCATACAGAGTTTTGCCAATGAGGAAGAGACTTTCAATCCCATCTTTTTTTTTTAAGTAAAAAACACCTGCAAAAAGAAAAAAAAGGATAAAAAAATGTAGTCATAGATGTAATGTATTCACATAATTCCTTTGAGTAATTTTTTTTTTATCTCTGAAGATATTAGCGCTGTTAGGGTGTATGTACACTGAGGTTTGTTTGCTGAGTTTTCAGGGCAGAAATTCTCCAAAAACTCCAAGTAGTAAAAAAAACAACTAAACTTTTGATTGGATAGTTTGGCTATCTGTACACAGAGTCTTTTTGCTGAGTTTTTGGAGCGGAAACTGAACAGAAACTCCATTTTCTAGATTGGAGATGATTCCATCAGGAGCTATATAAAAAAAGTGAGGAGCATTTTCATTTTTTTACTCCAGCTGCTTTGCAAAAACCTGAAGCAGAAAATTTTTTCAAAAACACTTTATATGTGAACAACAAAGTGGTTTTGGAGCATGTGCACACTGAGTGTTTGTGCTGAGTTTTTGGATAAAAAACTGAGCAGAAACTGCATATTTTTGAGGCGTTTTGCATTTTTGTGGAGGATATGGAGAGTTTCTGCTCATTTTCCACTCAGTTTCTGCTCCTTAGGCTCCTCAATAAACTTAAATGGGACAGCACCACTTAAATCAGCATAAGGGCTCATTCAGACAAGTGTATTTTCAGTCCGCGTACAGTGGGTGTGTGCCACGGACCACACAGGGACAATTTTCCATGCACATCTCTAATCCATTCCACTTATTTTATACATTGGTTGTATCAGATGTCAGTGTATCAGACTGAAGAAATGAAGTGTATGACGGGTGATAAATTCCTCTTGAGCACCTGTAGATTACTATGTGTCTGATGGGGAATCCAGGGATCACATATTTCAATGACAATACTGATAAGCAGTCGCATAGCCTGGATGGCCAGCACCTGGAAAAATGCAAGTATTTTGCACCCCTAACCCATTGACCATTAGTAATCCTTATCCTCCCAACCAGTGTCGGACTGGGGTGTCTTGGGCCCACAGGAGGAACTGATCCTAGGGGCCCACCCTAGAGCTATATGCAAATACCTGATAGCCCTTATCCCTGTTATAGTGGAGCGTCTGCTGTAAATCACAGGCGGCTCCTGCACATCTACTGTGCACACACTATAACTGGAATGTACAGTTACGGTAGTTTGCATTAAAGGGGTTCTTTTGTTAAAACAAGTTATCACCGATCCATGGGATCCACAGTATAGGTGATCACTTATTGATCGTTTGAGTCCGAACATTGGAAAACGCACCTATCGGAAGATCGGGAAAGTTTTATCCCTGTCAGGACACTTATGCCTATTTTAAAATGCAGCGACAGGTGGAACGTCTAATCGCAGCCTCATTCATTCTCTATGGGGCTTCCAGAAAAAAACAAGAACAGCCACTGAGGGAATGAATGGATCAGTGGTCAAGTCGCACATGAGCTCCAGTCTAATGGGGATAAAAACTCCACATTCTACCAATCGGTGCGGGTCCCAGCAGTCAGACCCCCACTAATCAATAATTTATCACCTATCCTGTGGAGAGGTGATTACTTGTTTTCCCCAGAGAACCCCTGTAAGTGCATCTTGTTCCAAGTATTTAATCACTACTGGAAATAAAGAATCTTCTCCTAATTAATATCAGAGAGAACAAATGACTGCCATACACAACACAATCCACTATACCAACACCAATAGTACCACATACAAGGGAGAAATACCGCCACACCATTACCAGACCACATATTACCACCACATAGTGACCGAATAATACTACATACAAGGGAGAAATACAGTGACACCCGTAACCAGACCACATATTACCATCACATAGTGACCGAATAATACCACATACAAGGGAGAAATACCACCACACCATGACCAGACCACATATTACCACCATATAGTGAACGAATAATACCACATACAAGGGAGAAATACCACCACACCGTGACCAGACCAGATATTAACAGTATATAGCATCAAAATAATTCCACATCATTGCTTTCCCCCACTCCATCATTGCTATCCCCATCCCCATCATTGCTCTTTCCCACCTTCTCCATCATTGCTCTCCCCCACCTTCTCCATCATTGCTTTCCCCCACCTTCTCCATCATTGTCATATCTCCCTCACCTTCTCCATCATTACCATATCTCCCCCACTTCCTCCATCATCATTGCCATATCTCCCCCACCTCTTCCATCATCATTGCCATATCTCCCCCACCTCTTCCATCATCATTGCCATATCTCCCCCCACCTCCTCCATCATCATTGCCATATCTCCCCCACCTCCTCCATCATTGCCATATCTCCCCCCACCTCCTCCATCATTGCAATATCCCCCCCCTCCTCCACCATCATTGCCATATCTCCCCCCACCTCCTCCATCATCATTGCCATATCTCCCCCCACCTCCTCCATCATCATTGCCATATCTCCCCCACCTCCTCCATAATCATTGCCATATCTCCCACCACCTCCATAATCATTGCCATATCTCCCCCACTTCCTCCATCATCATTGCCATATCTTCCCCACCTCTTCCATCATCATTGCCATATCTCCCCCACCTCCTCCATCATCATTGCATATCTCCCCCCACCTCCTCCATCATCATTGCCATATCTAAGATGCTATAGGATTTTTACAGGATGAAAATGGAGAAATGGTAAGAGAGGATGTTGAGAAGGCCGAACTTTTTAATTCCTATTTTGCATCTGTTTTCTCTCAGAAAGAAAATGTAACATCAACTGATCTTCACTGTCCTTTTAAAGGAATAGAGGAATCCAAGTTATCTGTAAACAGAAAGATTGTGAGGGAATATTTAGCTAACATAAATGAGTTCAAGTCTCCAGGTCCAGATGAATTACACCCCAGAGTACTGAAGGAGATCGTAGAAGAAATTTTAGAACCACTCTCCATAATCTTTGAAAATTCTTGGAGAACAGGAGAAGTCCCAGAAGACTGGAGAAGAGCAAATGTTGTTCCTATCTTCAAAAAGGGGAAGAAGGTGGACCCAGGGAACTATAGGCCGGTGAGTCTGACTTCTATACCAGGAAAGATCTTTGAACAAATTATTAAACAACATGTATGTAAGTACATGGATAAGAATGAAGTGATTAACCAGAGTCAGCATGGGTTTGTAACTAACAAGTCATGTCAGACTAACTTAATTTCCTTCTATGACAGAATCACTGACTGGGTGGATCAGGGAAATGCTGTAGATATAGTATATCTTGACTTCAGCAAAGCATTTGACAAAGTATCTCACACCATCCTTATTGAAAAAATGACCAAGTATGCAATGGACCAGGCAACTGTTAGGTGGATTCATAACTGGCTTAGTGATCGGACTCAAAGGGTGGTTGTAAATGGCTTCACATCCAGCTGGATGAATGTCTCAAGTGGAGTACCACAGGGCTCCGTCCTGGGACCTGTATTGTTCAACATCTTTATCAATGATTTAGATGAAGGAATTGAGGGTAAACTGATTAAATTTGCTGATGATACAAAGCTAAGAGGGATAGCTAATACTAGAGAAGAGAGAGAGAGGATTCAAAAAGACCTAAATAAACTGGAGCAGTGGGCAGCAACCAACAGAATGGTTTTTAACAGGGAAAAATGCAAAGTACTACATCTGGGCAATAAAAATGAAAAAAGCATATACAGAATGGGAGGAATAGAGCTAAGCAACAGTACATGTGAAAAAGACTTAGGTATACTAATAGATCATAGACTGAACATGAGTCAACAGTGTGATGCAGCAGCAAAAAAGGCAAATACAATTCTGGGATGTATTAACAGAAGCATACAGTCTAGATCACGTGAAGTCATTATCGGTCTTTACTCCTCTTTGGTCAGACCTCATCTGGAATACTGTGTACAGTTTTGGGCACCACATTTTAAAAAAGACATAGACAAACTGGAGCAAGTTCAGAGAAGAGCGACCAGAATGGTGACTGGTCTGCAAACCATGTCCTATGAGGAACGGTTGCAGGATTTCGGAATGCTTAGCTTGCAAAAAAGAAGACTGAGAGGAGACTTAATAGCTGTCTACAAATATGTCAAGGGCTGTCACATTGTAGAAGGATCATCTTTATTCTCATTTGCACAAGGAAAGACTAGAAGCAATGGGATGAAACTAAATGGGAGGAGACACAGATTAGATATTAGAAAAAACTTTTTGACAGTTAGGGTGATTAATGAGTGGAACAGGCTGCCACGAGAGGTGGTGAGTTCCCCTTCAATGGACGTCTTCAAACAGAGGCTGGACAGACATCTGTCTGAGATGATCTAGTGAATCCTGCTTTGAGCAGGGGGTTGGACCAGATGACCCAGGAGGTCCCTTCCAACTCTACCATTCTATGATTCTATGATTCTATGATCTTCCCCCACCTCCTTCATCATCATTGCCATATTTCCCCCACCTCCTCCATCATTGCCATATCTCCCCCACCTCCTCCATCATCATTGCCATATCTCCCCCACCTCCTCCATCATCATTGCCATATCTCCCCCACCTCCTCCATCATCATTGCCATATCTCCCCCCACCTCCTCCATCATCATTGCCATATCTCCCCCACCTCCTCCATCATCATTGCCATATCTCCCCCACCTCCTCCATCATCATTGCCATATCTCCCCAACCTCCTCCATCATCATTGCCATATCTCCCCCAACCTCCTCCATCATCATTGTCATATCTCCCCCACCTTCTCCATCATTGTCATATCTCCTCCATCATTGCCATATCTGCCCCACTTCCTCCATTATGATTGCCATATCTCCCCCACCTCTTCCATCATCATTGCCATATCTTTCCAACCTCCTCCATCATCATTGCCATATCTCCCCCACCGCCTCCATCATCATTGTCATATCTCCCCCCACCCCCTCCATCATCGTTGCCATATCTACCCCACCTCCTCCATCATCATTGTCATATCTCCCCCCACCTACTCCATCATCATTGCCATATCTCCCCAACCACCTCCATCATCATTGCCATATCTCCCCCACCTCCTCCATCATAGTTGCCATATCTCCCCAACTTCCTCCATCATCATTGCCATATCTCCCCCACCTCATCCATCATCATTGCCATATATCCACCCATTTCTCCATCATCATTGCCATATCGCCCCCACTTCCTCCATCATCATTGCTATATCTCCCCCACCTCTTCCATCATCATTGCCATATCTCCCCCCACCTCCTCCATCATCATTGCCATATCTCCCCCACCTTCTCCATCATTGTCATATCTCCTCCATCATTGCCATATCTCCCCCACCTCCTCCATCATCATTGCCATATCTCCCCAACCTCCTCCATCATCATTGCCATATCTCCCCCCAACCTCCTCCATCATCATTGTCATATCTCCCCCACCTTCTCCATCATTGTCATATCTCCTCCATCATTGCCATATCTGCCCCACTTCCTCCATTATAATTGCCATATCTCCCCCACCTCTTCCATCATCATTGCCATATCTTCCCAACCTCCTCCATCATCATTGCCATATCCCCCCCCCACCTCCTCCATCATCATTGCCAAATCTCCCCCACCTCCTCCATCATCATTGACATATCTCCCCCCAACCTCCTCCATCATCATTGCCATATCTCCCCCCAACCTCCTCCATCATCATTGCCATATCTACCCCACCTCCTCCATCATCATTGTCATATCTCCCCCCAACCTCCTCCATCATCATTGCCATATCTACCCCACCTCCTCCATCATCATTGTCATATCTCCCCCCACCTCCTCCATCATCATTGCCATATCTCCCCAACCTCCTCCATCATCATTGCCATATCTCCCCCACCTCCTCCATCATAGTTGCCATATCTCCCCAACTTCCTCCATCATCATTGCCATATCTCCCCCACCTCATCGATCATCATTGCCATATATCCCCCCATTTCTCCATCATCATTGCCATATCTCCCCCACCTCCTCCATCATCATTGCCATATCTCCCCCAACCTCCTCTATCATCATTGCCATATCTCCCCCCAACCTCCTCCATCATCATTGTCATATCTCCCCCACCTTCTCCATCATTGTCATATCTCCTCCATCATTGCCATATCTCCCCCACTTCCTCCAACATCATTGCCATATCTCCCCCACCTCTTCCATCATCATTGCCATATCTCCCCAACCTCCACCATCATCATTGCCATATTTCCCCAACCTCCTCCATCATCATTTCCATATCTCCCCCACCTCCTCCATCATAGTTGCCATATCTCCCCAACTTCCTCCATCATCATTGCCATATCTCCCCCACCTCATCCATCATCATTGCCATATATCCCCCCATTTCTCCATCATCATTGCCATATCTCCCCCACCTCCTCCATCATCATTGCCATATCTCCCCCAACCTCCTCTATCATCATTGACATATCTTCCCCCAACCTCCTCCATCATCTTTGTCATATCTCCCCCACCTTCTCCATCATTGTCATATCTCCTCCATCATTGCCATATCTCCACACTCCCTCCATCATTGCCATATCTCCCCCACCTCTTCCATCATTATTGCCATATCTCCCCAACCTCCACCATCATCATTGCCATATCTCCCCCACCTCCTCCATCATCATTGCCATATCTCCCCCCACCTCTTCCATCATCATTGCCATATCTCCCCCCACCTCCTCCATCATCATTGCCATATTTTCCCCCACCTCCTCCATCATCATTGCCATATCTCCCCCACCTCCTCCATCATTGCCTTATCTCCCCCACCTCCTCCATCATCATTGCCATATCTCCCCCACCTCCTCCATCATCATTGCCATATCTCCCCAACCTCCTCCATCACCATTGCCATATCTCCCCCAACCTCCTCCATCATCATTGTCATATCTCCCCCACCTTCTCCATCATTGTCATATCTCCTCCATCATTGCCATATATGCCCCACTTCCTCCATTATGATTGCCATGTCTCCCCCACCTCCTCCATCATCATTGCCATATCTCCACCACCTCCTCCATCATCATTGCCATATCTCTCCCACCTCCTCCATCATCATTGCCATATCTCCCCAACCTCCTCCATCACCATTGCCATATCTCCCCCAACCTCCTCCATCATCATTGTCATATCTCCCCCCACCTACTCCATCATCATTGCCATATCTCCCCAACCTCCTCCATCATCATTGCCATATCTCCCCCACCTCCTCCATCATAGTTGCCATATCTCCCCAACTTCCTCCATCATCATTGCCATATCTCCCCCACCTCATCCATCATCATTGCCATATATCCACCCATTTCTCCATCATCATTGCCATATCTCACCCACATCCTACATCATCATTGCCATATCTCCCCCAACCTCCTCTATCATCATTGCCATATCTCCCCCCAACCTCCTCCATCATCATTGTCATATCTCCCCCACCTTCTCCATCATTGTCATATCTCCTCCATCATTGCCATATCGCCCCCACTTCTTCCATCATCATTGCTATATCTCCCCCACCTCTTCCATCATCATTGCCATATCTCCCCCCACCTCCTCCATCATCATTGCCATATCTCCCCCACCTCCTCCATCATCATTGCCATATCTCCCCAACCTCCTCCATCATCATTGCCATATCTCCCCCCAACCTCTTCCATCATCATTGTTATATCTCCCCCACCTTCTCCATCATTGTCATATCTCCTCCATCATTGCCATATCTGCCCCACTTCCTCCATTATAATTGCCATATCTCCCCCACCTCTTCCATCATCATTGCCATATCTTCCCAACCTCCTCCATCATCATTGCCATATCTCCCCCCCACCTCCTCCATCATCATTGCCAAATCTCCCCCACCTCCTCCATCATCATTGACATATCTCCCCCCAACCTCCTCCATCATCATTGCCATATCTCCCCCCAACTTCCTCCATCATCATTGCCATATCTACCCCACCTCCTCCATCATCATTGTCATATCTCCCCCCAACCTCCTCCATCATCATTGCCATATCTACCCCACCTCCTCCATCATCATTGTCATATCTCCCCCCACCTCCTCCATCATCATTGCCATATCTCCCCCCACCTCCTCCATCATCATTGCCATATCTCCCCAACCTCCTCCATCATCATTGCCATATCTCCCCCACCTCCTCCATCATAGTTGCCATATCTCCCCAACTTCCTCCATCATCATTGCCATATCTCCCCCACCTCATCGATCATCATTGCCATATATCCCCCATTTCTCCATCATCATTGCCATATCTCCCCCACCTCCTCCATCATCATTGCCATATCTCCCCCAACCTCCTCTATCATCATTGCCATATCTCCCCCCAACCTCCTCCATCATCATTGTCATATCTCCCCCACCTTCTCCATCATTGTCATATCTCCTCCATCATTGCCATATCTCCCCCACTTCCTCCATCATCATTGCCATATCTCCCCCACCTCTTCCATCATCATTGCCATATCTCCCCAACCTCCACCATCATCATTGCCATATTTCCCCAACCTCCTCCATCATCATTTCCATATCTCCCCCACCTCCTCCATCATAGTTGCCATATCTCCCCAACTTCCTCCATCATCATTGCCATATCTCCCCCACCTCATCCATCATCATTGCCATATATCCCCCCATTTCTCCATCATCATTGCCATATCTCCCCCACCTCCTCCATCATCATTGCCATATCTCCCCCAACCTCCTCTATCATCATTGACATATCTTCCCCCAACCTCCTCCATCATCTTTGTCATATCTCCCCCACCTTCTCCATCATTGTCATATCTCCTCCATCATTGCCATATCTCCCCCACTCCCTCCATCATTGCCATATCTCCCCCACCTCTTCCATCATTATTGCCATATCTCCCCAACCTCCACTATCATCATTGCCATATCTCCCCCACCTCCTCCATCATCATTGCCATATCTCCCCCCACCTCTTCCATCATCATTGCCATATCTCCCCCCACCTCCTCCACCATCATTGCCATATTTTCCCCCACCTCCTCCATCATCATTGCCATATCTCCCCCACCTCCTCCATCATTGCCTTATCTCCCCCACCTCCTCGATCATCATTGCCATATCTCCCCCACCTCCTCCATCATCATTGCCATATCTCCCCCCACCTCCTCCATCATCATTGCCATATCTCCCCCACCTCCTCCATCATCATTGCCATATCTCCCCCACCTCCTCCATCATCATTGCCATATCTCCCCAACCTCCTCCATCACCATTGCCATATCTCCCCCAACCTCCTCCATCATCATTGTCATATCTCCCCCACCTTCTCCATCATTGTCATATCTCCTCCATCATTGCCATATATGCCCCACTTCCTCCATTATGATTGCCATGTCTCCCCCACCTCTTCCATCATCATTGCCATATCTTCCCAACCTCCTCCATCATCATTGCCATATCTCCCCCACCGCCTCCATCATCATTGTCATATCTCCCCCCACCCCCTCCATCATCATTGCCATATCTCCCCCCAACCTCCTCCATCATCATTGCCATATCTACCCCACCTCCTCCATCATCATTGTCATATCTCCCCCCACCTCCTCCATCATCATTGCCATATCTCCCCAACCTCCTTCCTCATCATTGCCATATCTCCCCCACCTCCTCCATCATACAGTAGTTGCCATATCTCCCCAACTTCCTCCATCATTATTGCCATATCTCCCCCACCTCATTCATCATCATTGCCAATAATCCCCCAACCTCCTCTATCATTGCCGTATCTCCCCCCAACCTCCTCCATCATCATTGTCATATCTCCCCCACCTTCTCCATCATTGTCATATCTCTTCCATCATTGCCATATCTCCCCCACTTCCTCCATCATCATTGCCATATCTCCCCCACCTCTTCCATCATCATTGCCATATCTCCCCAACCTCCACCACAATCATTGCCATATCTCCCCCACCTCCTCCATCATCATTGCCATATCTCCCCCACCTCCTTCATCATCATTGCCATATCTCCCCCCACCTCCTCCATCATCATTGTCATATCTCCCCCCAACCTCCTCCATCATCATTGCCATATCTACCCCACCTCCTCCATCATCATTGTCATATCTCCCCCCACCTCCTCCATCATCATTGCCATATCTCCCCAACCTCCTCCATCATCATTGCCATATCTCCCCCACCTCCTCCATCATAGTTGCCATATCTCCCCAACTTCCTCCATCATCATTGCCATATCTCCCCCACCTCATCGATCATCATTGCCATATATCCCCCCATTTCTCCATCATCATTGCCATATCTCCCTCACCTCCTCCATCATCATTGCCATATCTCCCCCAACCTCCTCTATCATCATTGCCATATCTCCCCCCAACCTCCTCCATCATCATTGTCATATCTCCCCCACCTTCTCCATCATTGTCATATCTCCTCCATCATTGCCATATCTCCCCCACTTCCTCCATCATCATTGCCATATCTCCCCCACCTCTTCCATCATCATTGCCATATCTCCCCAACCTCCACCATCATCATTGCCATATTTCCCCAACCTCCTCCATCATCATTTCCATATCTCCCCCACCTCCTCCATCATAGTTGCCATATCTCCCCAACTTCCTCCATCATCATTGCCATATCTCCCCCACCTCATCCATCATCATTGCCATATATCCCCCCCATTTCTCCATCATCATTGCCATATCTCCCCCACCTCCTCCATCATCATTGCCATATCTCCCCCAACCTCCTCTATCATCATTGACATATCTTCCCCCAACCTCCTCCATCATCTTTGTCATATCTCCCCCACCTTCTCCATCATTGTCATATCTCCTCCATCATTGCCATATCTCCCCCACTCCCTCCATCATTGCCATATCTCCCCCACCTCTTCCATCATTATTGCCATATCTCCCCAACCTCCACCATCATCATTGCCATATCTCCCCCACCTCCTCCATCATCATTGCCATATCTCCCCCCACCTCTTCAATCATCATTGCCACATCTCCCCCCACCTCCTCCATCATCATTGCCATATTTTCCCCCACCTCCTCCATCATCATTGCCATATCTCCCCCACCTCCTCCATCATTGCCTTATCTCCCCCACCTCCTCCATCATCATTGCCATATCTCCCCCACCTCCTCCATCATCATTGCCATATCTCCCCCCACCTCCTCCATCATCATTGCCATATCTCCCCCACCTCCTCCATCATCATTGCCATATCTCCCCCACCTCCTCCATCATCATTGCCATATCTCCCCAACCTCCTCCGTCACCATTGCCATATCTCCCCCAACCTCCTCCATCATCATTGTCATATCTCCCCCACCTTCTCCATCATTGTCATATCTCCTCCATCATTGCCATATATGCCCCACTTCCTCCATTATGATTGCCATGTCTCCCCCACCTCTTCCATCATCATTGCCATATCTTCCCAACCTCCTCCATCATCATTGCCATATCTCCCCCACCGCCTCCATCATCATTGTCATATCTCCCCCCACCCCCTCCATCATCATTGCCATATCTCCCCCCAACCTCCTCCATCATCATTGCCATATCTACCCCACCTCCTCCATCATCATTGTCATATCTCCCCCCACCTCCTCCATCATCATTGCCATATCTCCCCAACCTCCTTCCTCATTATTGCCATATCTCCCCCACCTCATTCATCATCATTGCCAATAATCCCCCAACCTCCTCTATCATTGCCGTATCTCCCCCCAACCTCCTCCATCATCATTGTCATATCTCCCCCACCTTCTCCATCATTGTCATATCTCTTCCATCATTGCCATATCTCCCCCACTTCCTCCATCATCATTGCCATATCTCCCCCACCTCTTCCATCATCATTGCCATATCTCCCCAACCTCCACCACAATCATTGCCATATCTCCCCCACCTCCTCCATCATCATTGCCATATCTCCCCCACCTCCTTCATCATCATTGCCATATCTCCCCCCACCTCCTCCATCATCATTGTCATATCTCCCCCCAACCTCCTCCATCATCATTGCCATATCTACCCCACCTCCTCCATCATCATTGTCATATCCCCCCCCACCTCCTCCATCATCATTGCCATATCTCCCCAACCTCCTCCATCATCATTGCCATATCTCCCCCACCTCATCGATCATCATTGCCATATATCCCCCCATTTCTCCATCATCATTGCCATATCTCCCTCACCTCCTCCATCATCATTGCCATATCTCCCCCAACCTCCTCTATCATCATTGCCATATCTCCCCCCAACCTCCTCCATCATCATTGTCATATCTCCCCCACCTTCTCCATCATTGTCATATCTCCTCCATCATTGCCATATCTCCCCCACTTCCTCCATCATCATTGCCATATCTCCCCCACCTCTTCCATCATCATTGCCATATCTCCCCAACCTCCACCATCATCATTGCCATATTTCCCCAACCTCCTCCATCATCATTTCCATATCTCCCCCACCTCCTCCATCATAGTTGCCATATCTCCCCAACTTCCTCCATCATCATTGCCATATCTCCCCCACCTCATCCATCATCATTGCCATATATCCCCCCCATTTCTCCATCATCATTGCCATATCTCCCCCACCTCCTCCATCATCATTGCCATATCTCCCCCAACCTCCTCTATCATCATTGACATATCTTCCCCCAACCTCCTCCATCATCTTTGTCATATCTCCCCCACCTTCTCCATCATTGTCATATCTCCTCCATCATTGCCATATCTCCCCCACTCCCTCCATCATTGCCATATCTCCCCCACCTCTTCCATCATTATTGCCATATCTCCCCAACCTCCACCATCATCATTGCCATATCTCCCCCACCTCCTCCATCATCATTGCCATATCTCCCCCACCTCCTCCAACATCATTGACATATCTCCCCAACCTCCTCCATCATCATTGCCATATCTCCCCCCAACCTCCTCCATCATCATTGTCATATCTCCCCCACATTCTATATCATTGTCATATGTCCTCCATCATTGCCATATCTGCCCCACTTCCTCTATTATCATTGCCATATCTCCCCCCACCTCCTCCATCATTATTGTCATATCTCCCCCACCGCCTCCATCATCATTGCCATATCTCTCCCACCTCTTCCATCATCATTGCCATATCTTCCCAACCTCCTCCATCATTATTGCCATATCTCCCCACCTCCTCCATCATCATTGTCATATCTCCCCCCACCTCCTCCATCATCATTGCCATATCTCCCCCCACCTCCTCCATCATCATTGCCATATCTCTGCCACCTCCTCCAGAATCGTTGCCATATCGCCCCCACCTCCTCCATCATCATTGTCATATCTCCCCCACCTCCTCCATCATTATTGTCATATCTCCCCCACCGCCTCCATCATCATCGCCATATCTCCCCCATCTCCTCCATCATCATTGCCATATCTTCCCCCATCACGTCCATCATTATTACCATATCTCTCCCACCTCCTCCTTCATCATTGCCATATCTCCCCCCACCTCCTCCATCATTATTGCCATATCTCCCCCCACCTCCTCCATCATCATTGCCATATCTCCCCCCAACCTCCTCCATCATTATTGCCATATCTCCCCCACCTTCTCCATCATCATTGCCATATCTCCCCCCAACCTCCTCCATCATTATTGCCATATCTCCCCCACCTTCTCCATCAACATTGCATATCTCCCCCCACCTCCTCCATCATCATTGCCATATCTCTTCATGATGACGTCATCAAGCCGTGCGAGCCTGTGTCAGTGAGGAAGCGCGGGCAGGAAGCAGAGGACGGATCCCTCAGCTCCGCTGCCATTTTCCTTCTGTCAGCAGTGGAGCTGGAGGGATCGCTCCCTGCCCGCCGCACACTATGAGGGCAATCTGGCCATGGGCCACCTGGAGCATGGGGGTCCGAGAAGCAGGCCAGATTGCCCTCAATATCAGCTGCACTGCAAGGGCCCCCATTCACCTCAAGGCCCCGTTGCAGCTGCACCGGCGGCCATGTTTACCTGCGGGCCCCCGTGCGTCCTGCTCAGGAGCCCACCGAGGCCCTGTGCCCACCAGAGAATTCTTCGGTGTACCAATGCCCCAGTCTGCCCCTGTCCCCAAGCCTATATATTGCATTTAAGAAAATACTAATATAATTATAGTTTATCCTTTGACCCTCTATTTTTTCGTGAATATCCATTTATATTTTTTTACTTTTTTTTTTTATCATATTTGTATATGTTTTTATGTAACTATGTAACTATTTAACTATTTTATTTCCCTAACCCAAACTTCACCCTAGAAAAATTGTGTAATAAAAAAAAAAAAAAAAAAAAAAGAAAGTTAAATGTATTAAAACGTGTATTTTTTTCAGGGGACAGTTTTTATATTTGGGACAACTTTCCCAGGAGGCAGAAAGCTGCATGAGAGCAGAGTGTAGTGTACATGATTCATTTGGCAGTGGGGGGTACAAAGGGGAACCCTGAAATTTTGCATCCCCGTATAATTTGGCACCCGGGAGACCACCCCCTGTGGCGTCCCCCTATGCCACGCCACTAGTGATATGATTGTGGATACATATTGGGTGCAGGGGTTGCAGTCACCTTGAGCCTTGGGAACCCAGAAGGGAAGACTAATTATAATTAAAGACCCATGATGGTTTAGAGCCATGTTGGAGACTTTGCATTGGGGCCCACGAGATTTAAGTCTCTACACAAAACATTGCCAGGAATATATGCACCCCTAAACATCCATCTATATGTACTGGCTGAACACCTCATTCCACGTACACGGATATTCAACTCAACTTTCACACTTTTCTAGTTCTATTTCCCCTCTCTCCAGTAGGTAACAATATGTACCACTAGGGGGCACTTTAGCAAAGGAATCATACCAGATACCATCATTTCACTTTTCCCATTTTCTGAGTGCACACTGTACAGTGCTCTTCTAATGCTGTGGTTTTGGCTTAGACTTTGGCCACAACACAGGTCACGCAGCCGCCGAAAAATCGCTGTATGCCGCTGCTACATTGCAGCATAATGCAGATGAATTGGGTCATAATGCAGGCTGCACCAAGCAAGTGTGAATTTCTTGTGACTTGCTTGTTTTATCTGCATTACGCTGCATAGGGCATTCGACCAAAGTCGCCTTATCAGACCTGTGCAAAAACCCCGCCGGCGCTGCACAAATGTACTAGTCTATGTATCAGAATTATCATCCCCAAAACTAACACATGATGTTCATTTATTTTGCTTTTTTACCTGTTTCGGCATTTGATTGTTCTGGCCGGCGCTACAAGATTATTTTTGCGATGCAGGTTGAGTGTATGACTCAAGAGACCCCCAGGGCCATATATACATAATACAGGGGGTACGTTCATATTACTAGTTTTTATACTGTAGTTATGATGCTTTGGCCTTGTCTGGCCCATTACAGGGCTTTGCCTCGCTGGTACACCTCCTTAGCAGTTCCTCCTGTTAGGAGCCGATCATTGGGGATCACTGGGGATCTGGCTGCCGGATCCCCCCCGGTGATTCATTATCATATCACCAGAGTTCCTGGGGTGACGATGCCGGCGTGTAGTAATACAAAATGCCCATAAAGTTGATTTGGTGGCCATATTATAAGTAATATGGAAATAATATGGCCACACTGACTTCTCCAGAGCAGCGTTCCTCCTCTACAAACCTCAAACCTACAAAGTCCATATATTCACAAGTCCTGTATGGACCCGTTCTCACTTTATATTTTTCCTCCTCGCCTTCCAATCGCCATAACTTTTTATTTTTTATTTTTCAGTCGTTAGCGTTGTATCTTGACTTGTTTTTTTGTGGTACGAGCTGTAGTTTTTATCACCACCATACGACTTTCGGATCTCTTTTTATTACATTTTTTTGGTGAGTAGAAGTGACCAAAAAAACAGCGATTCTGCCCTTTTACTTTTTTCACTTCTGTGTTCATCATAGGGATTAAATATTATAAAATCGTATTAATTCAGAAAGTTACGCATGCGGCCATGACTAATATGGAAATTGTCTTCATATGTATTTTTAAGTGCCAGAAAATTTAACTTTTATGTTTTCTGTTTTTAACACTTTTAGTATTTTTTTTTTCACATTTTTTATTGGTAAAGAAGCGATCACATGTACAATACATGGCGTAACTGTAACGTCACAATATACTGTAAAACTACCGACCACCTGTGAAGCCCAGCCACTGGCTTCATAGGAGCAAAAACATGGCGGACAGGACGGCTTTCGGTGATTGTAGGGTGCCGATGGTCCATGGCCACCAGACAGTAGCCCTGCGCAGGGTCGGACTGGGGTGTCTGGGGCCCACAGGGAGAACTGACTCTAGGGGCCCACCTACAGCCATATGCAAATATCTGTTATCCGCTATCCCTGTTATAGTGGAGCATTGACTGGCGGCTCCTGCACATCTACTGTGCACCACTATAACTGGGATGTACAATTACGGTAGTTTGCATTAAAGGGCTTCTTTGGTTAAAACAAGTTATCACCGATCCATGGGATCCACAGGATCGGTGATCACTTATTGATCGTTTGGGTCCGAACATTGGAAAACGCAGCTATCGGAAGAATGGGGAAGTTTCATCCCTGACAGGACACTTATCCCCATTTTAAAATGCAGCTTCCAAAAAAGAGCAGCGCTCACAGTCACTGAGGGAATGACTGGATGAGTGGTCGCATCTCACATGCAGCTCCAGTCTAATGGGGAGAAAAGCTCCACATTCTGCCGATTGTGTCCCAGCAGTCAGACCCCCACCAATCAATATCATCACTGATCCTGTGGAGAGGTGATTACTTGTTTTCACCAGAGAACCCCTGTAAGTGCATCTCTGCCGCTCTGGTCCAAGTATTTAATCTCTAAGGCTGCGGCCCCACTATCAGTATTTGGTCAGTATTTTTCTCAGGAGTGGGAGCCAAAACCAGGTGAGGAACAATCAGATAAAAGGTATAATAGAAACAAGTCACCAATTCTGTATTTATCACCCACTCCTGGTTTTGGCAGCTACTCCTGAGAAAAAATACTGACCGAATACTGATGGTGGGGCTGTGGCCTAATGGAAAAAAATCTTTTCCTAGTTAATATCAGCAAGAACAAAATGACTGCCATACACAACACAGTCCACTATATCAACACCAATAATACCACATACAAAAGAGACAAATATCGCCACACCATGACTAGATCACATATTACCACCACATAGTGACCGAATAATACTACATACAAGGAACAAATACGGCCACACCATGACCAGACCACATATTACCACCCCAAAGTGACCAAATACTACAATACTGATCATGAAAACAAACCACAATACTAACAACACTGTTATTACCACCAGTGACATTATACACAGGAGCTCTGTATATAGTGTCAGTGTACAGGTAATACAGGGATCACCAGTGACATTATACACAGGAGCTCTGTATATAGTGTCAGTGTACAGGTAATACAGGGATCACCAGTGACATTATACACAGGAGCTCTGTATATAGTGTACAGTGTACAGGTAATACAGTGACCACCAGTGACATTATACACTGGAGCTCAGTATATAGTGTCAGTGTACAGGTAATACAGGGTTCACCAGTGACATTATACACAGGAGCTCTGTATAGAGTGTCAGTGTACAGGTAATACAGTGATCACCAGTGACATTATACACTGGAGCTCTGTATTTAGTGTACAGGTATTACAGTGGTCACCAGTGACATTATACACAGGAGCTCTGTATATAGTGTACAGGTAATACAGTGGTCACCAGTGACATTATACACAGGAGCTCTGTATATAGTGTACAGATAATACAGTGGTCACCAGTGACATTATACACAGGAGCTCTGTATATAGTGTACAGGTAATACAGTGGTCACCAGTGACATTATACACAGGAGCTCTGTATATATTGCACAGGTAATACAGTGGTCACCAGTGACATTATACACAGGAGCTCTGTATATAGTGTACAGATAATACAGTGGTCACCAGTGACATTATACACAGGAGCTCTGTATATAGTGTACAGGTAATACAGTGGTCACCAGTGACATTATACACAGGAGCTCTGTATATAGTGTATAGTGTACAGGTAATACAGGGATCACCAGTGACATTATACACAGTAGCTCTGTATATAGTGTCAGTGTACAGGTAATACAGTGATCACCAGTGACATTATACACTGGAGCTCTGTATATAGTGCACAGGTAATACAGTGGTCACAAGTGACATTATACACAGAAGCTCTGTATATAGTGTATACATAATATAGTGATCACCAGTGACATACACAGGAGTTCTGTATATACTATATACACACGTGGTCAGAATTGTTGGTACCCCTCGTTTAATGAAACAAAAACCCACAATGGTCACAGAAATAACTTGAATCTGACAAAAGTAATAATAAATTAAAAATCTATGAAAATGAACAAATGAAAGTCAGACATTGCTTTTCTGCTTCCACTGAATTTAAAAAAAAAATTAAACTCATGAAATCGGCCTGGACAGAAATGATGGTACCCCTGAAAATAATGTGACAAAAGGGACATGTTAAATAAAGTTGTGTCCACTAATTAGCATCACAGGTGTCTACAATCTTGTAATCAGTCAGTGGGCCTGTATATAGGGCTACAGATACTCACTGTGCTATATATAGGGCTGCAGATACTCACTGTGCCTGTATATAGGGTTACAGATACTCACTGTGCCTGTATATAGAGTTACAGATACTCACTGTGCCTGTATATAGGGTTACAGATATTCACTGTGCCTGTATATAGGGTTACAGATACTCACTGTGCTTGTATATAGGGCTACAGATACTCACTGTGTTGTTTGGTGACATGGTGTGTACCACACTCAACATGGACCAGAAGAAGCAAAGGAAAGAGCTGTCTCAGGAGATTAGAAAGAAAATTATAGAAAAGCATGTTAAAAGGTAAAGGTTATAAGACCATCTCCAAGCAGCTTGATGTTTCTGTGACTACAGGTGCACATATTATTCAGAAATTTAAGATCCATGGGACTGTAGCCAACCTCCCTGGACGTGGGTGCAGGAGGAAAATTGATGACAAATCAAAGAGACGGATAATATGAATGGTAACAAAAGAGCCCAGAATAACTTCTAAAGAGATTAAAGGTGAACTTCAAGCTCAAGGAACATCAGTGTCAGATCGTACTATCCACCGTTGTTTGATCCAAAGTGAACTTCATGTAAGACGACCAAGGAGAACACCATTGTTGAAAAAAAAAATAGTAAAAAAGCCAGACTGAAATTTGCCAAACTACATGTTGACAAGCCACAAAGCTTCTGGGAGAATGTACTATGGACAGATGAGACAAAAATTGAAGTTTTTGGCAAGGCACATCAGCTCTATGTTCACAGATGGAAAAATGAAGCATATCAAGAAAAGAACACTGTCCCTACTGTGAAACATGGTGGAGGCTCTGTTATGTTCTGGGGCTGCTTTGCTGCACCTGGCACAGGGTGTCTTGAATCTGTGCAGGGTACAATGAAATCTCAAGACTATCAAGGGATTCTAGAGAGAAATGTGCTGCCCAGTGTCAGAAAGCTTGGTCTCAGTCGCAGGTCTAGCAACAGGATAATGACCCAAAACACACAGCTAAAAACACCCAAGAATGGCTAAGAGGAAAACATTGGACTATTCTGAAGTGGCTTCTATGAGCCCTGACCTAAATCCTATGGAGCATCTTTGGAAAGAGCTGAAACATTCTGGAAAAGGCAACCTTCAAACACGAGACAACTGGAGCAGTTTGCTCATGAGGAGTCGGCCAAAATACCTGTCGAGAGGTGCAGAAGTCTCATTGACAGTTACAGGAATCGTTTGATTGCAGTGATTGCCTCAAAAGGTTCAACAAAATATTAAGTTAAGAAGAAGAACCATCATTTCTGTCCAGGCCGATTTCATGAGGTTAATTTTTTTTTAAATTCTGTGGAAGCAGAAAATCAATGTCTGACCTTCATCTCTTCATTTTCAAAAATTTGTAATTTATCAGATTGA
The DNA here is from genome assembly GCF_046119375.1 of Phyllobates terribilis. NCBI lineage: Eukaryota > Metazoa > Chordata > Amphibia > Anura > Dendrobatidae > Phyllobates > Phyllobates terribilis. The sequence goes on from NW_027362768.1 coordinate 172,635,860, forward strand.
AGTTATTTCTGTGACCATTGTGGGTTTTTCTTTCATTAAACGAGGAGTACCAACAATTTTGACCACGTGTGTAGTGTAAGTGTACATGTAATACACTGACTCACCAGTGATGTCTCTAGGTGAAGTCCTTCATCTTCGCTTTTCTTCTTCATCTGGCACAGACAGCCATCACTTCTTCCAGCCAGGAATCATCTCTGCAGAAAATAACACACAGTTATTAATAACTGATCTCTTCTAGAGAATATTCCCACTTCCCCCCCCCCGACCTCTACACTACACCAGTTGAAGAAAAAAAGCAACATAGTGCCGTCCTGCACAGTAACAGGACCTCTCTTTTGTCCCATCCCATGGAAAACAATTTCCTAAAAAGTAAATTATATTACAGAAGTAATAATGTAATAATAATTGGAATCTAAAGTAATAATGTTCCCCACTGGTCACCATAAACTAATAAAGTATGTTCCTCAATCTGGCTCCCAAACAGTAATTAAGTCCCTTGTCTAGCCAGGCACCCCCATATGTCCCTTCTGGCCACCATTTGTCTAGTGTGACCCCTCCATATATTTATCCTAGCACATGTGTATCGAGCCTGCCCCCTCCCATATACCCATCCTAGCCCCCCCATGTGCCAGTCTGCCCCCCCACATATCCATCCTTGCCTCCATGTTTCCAGCCTGCGCCCCCATATGTCCCCCCCATATATCCTCCATGTGTCCAGCCTGCCCTCTACATATTCATCCTGGCCTCCATGTGTCCAGCCTCTCCCCTCATATATCCATACTGCCCTTACCCCCTGCATATATCCATCCTGACACCCCCCATATATCCAGCGTGCCCCTCCATATATTTATGCTAGCCCATGTGTATCGAGCCCGCCCCCCCCACATATTCATCCTAGCCCCCCCCATATATCCATCCTGGCCTCCATGTGTTCAGCCTGCCCCCCCCCCCATATATCCATCCTGGCCTCCATAAGTCCAGCTTGCCCCCCCCCCATATATCCATCCTGGCCTCCATATATCCATCTTGTCCCCCCATATATCCATCCTGCCCCCCCCCCCCCAAAATCCATCCTGCCCCCCCCATATATCCATCCTGGCCTCCATGTGTCCAGCCTGCCCCCCATATACCCATCCTGCCCACCCCCCTTTGCCTGGGTCCACCTTGGTTCCCCCTTGTGTGTCCTGCCAGGGCTCCCCCTTGTGTGTCCAGCCAGGGCTCCCCTCCCTTGCGTGTCCAGCCAGGGCTCCCCCCTTGCGTGTCCAGCCAAGGCTCCCCCCCTTGCGTGTCCAGCCAAGGCTCCCCCCCTTGCGTGTCCAGCCAGGGTTCCCCCCTCGTGTGTCCAGCTGGGCCCCCCCTCGTGTGTCCAGCTGGGCCCCCCCTCGTGTGTCCAGCTGGGCCCCCCCTCGTGTGTCCGTCCAGCTGGGCCCCCCCTCGTGTGTCCGTCCAGCTGGGCACCCCCTCGTGTGTCCGTCCAGCTGGGCCCCCCCTCGTGTGTCCGTCCAGCTGGGCCCCCCCTCGTGTGTCCGTCCAGCTGGGCCCCCCCTCGTGTGTCCGTCCAGCTGGGCCCCCCCTCGTGTGTCCGTCCAGCTGGGCCCCCCCTCGTGTGTCCATCCAGCTGGGCCCCCCCTCGTGTGTCTGTCCAGCTGGCCCCCCCCTTGTGTGTCTGTCCAGCTGGGCCCCCCCCTTGTGTGTCTGTCCAACTTGGCCCCCCCTTGTGTGTCTGTCCAGCTGGGCTCCCCCTTGTGTGTCTGTCCAGCTGGGCCCCCCCTTGTGTGTCTGTCCAGCTGGGCCCCCCCCTTGTGTGTCTGTCCAACTTGGCCCCCCCTTGTGTGTCTGTCCAGCTGGGCTCCCCCTTGTGTGTCTGTCCAGCTGGGCCCCCCCCTTGTGTGTCCAGACCATTACACACACACACACACACACACACACACACACACACACACACACACACACACACACACACACCTCTTACCTTCCTGCGATCCCGTGCGGTGTCCTCCTTCTCCTGAGTTGCGCGCCTCCTTCACAGCAGGCGCATGACGATGACGTCATACGCCGGCCGGCGAAGGGAGACGCGCAGCTTCAGCTGCTTCACTGGGACGTGCGCCGCGGTGGTTCAGGGAATGAATGCTGCGTGCGCGCGTCCCTGCATACACTGTGCCTGCGCTTTTAAAGGGCCTGTGCCCCTTAAGGCTGTGTGCCCACGTAGCATTTTTCAAGCGTATATGCTGCGGAATTTCCGCAGCGTAAACGCTTGAAAAACGCATGTATATCCGCACCCCATGGTCCCCAATGGCATTCCGCAATGTCAATGCCCATGCTGCGGATTTTTCCGCAGCGTTTATGCTGCGTTCAAAAATCCGCAGCATGTCATTTAATTTTGCGTTTCCGCATGCAGAATTGCCTTTGTCCAATGCATAAAAAACGCAAGGCAATTCCGCATGTGGAAAACGCGTGATAAACGCGCGAAAAATGCACGATAAACGCGTGCGGAATTCCGCATGCGTTTTTCCGGGAGAGGACTTGCAGAAATGAAGCAGAAATTTTCTGCTTCATAAATGCAACGTGGGCACATAGCCTAAAACCGCAGGATTTTTTTTTGTTCTCTTCTCCCCCCTCTACTCTGCAGCAGGGGCGGGGCCCACCGGGAAATTTCCCGGTATCCCGCCAGCCCAGACCGACCCTGGCCCTGCGACTTCCAGTAGGCCCAGTGCTATGTCATCGTTACGGCGTGACAAACGTATGACATTGTGCCTTCTGTATGCCTGCAGATAGGAGGAGGTTCGCAGGGCTCCCTTCTGGTGGCCATGGACTATCAACATGGCCACCAGTCAGGGTCCTCTATGGACATGCTGCATTCTTCTTCCACATGGGAGCGAACAATATAGCAGGGGGGAAATCAGATTTTTTTTTTTAGCGGATTTGCGCCATTAAATCCAACGTGAATTTCCACATTTTTATATCCGATCCTGACACTTGGATTTTCTGCTGCAGAGAATTATCCCCATTGCCTATTTCTCAGCGTTTCTATCTGAAACCGAAGACATTTCTACTTATTTCTGGATTTTTTTTTTACAAGACGCCGACAAAAAACGTAAATTTTCTGCTACACAGTGCGAAGCCAAAGTCTGTCAGAACTGTCATATGTGAACGGCGCCTGAGGGGGCACAGGAGCCTTATTGTAGCTTCACAGATAAGCATGTCACTCGGCATAGAACCTATTTTTTTCTTCATGAGGTAACTTATGGACAGTGGTGACATATTTTGCCATTTTATTTTCACTTTTCGACAAGAAGTTTATTCAGGATGTCACTTTCATGAGGTAAGTGCATGGCTGGCCACACTAGACCTCTTATAGGTGTATTATTTTTACACATTTATTTACTTTTACATTTATTCACATAGTATTATCTTTTTATTTCTTCATAGTTCAGTCAGGAGGCAGCGCCGTGCACACTCTGAGGTAAAATAAAAAAAAAAAAAGATGTCACTCATTGTTTCACAAGGCGGGAATCAAAGAAGATACCGCCTACATTAAGTACTGGACCAATGGAAAACAAGAGATTCAGGTGACTGAGCGCTGATTGGTGCTCACTTGAGGCAATCACTTGAGGGGGCGTGGTGTGCACCTGTCATCCGTTGTGGGAGGGACTAATTAGCGAAGACGTTAGGGGGCGTGCGCTAAAGTCCTATTCACTGAAGAGACTTACGGCATTCTAGTCGCGTAAGTTTCATTGAATGAATAGGGGCTTACGTCACAGTAAGGAAGGAGCTGTTCTTAGCTTCCTCCCTCCTTCTCTGTTCCCAGGTGAGGTCAACAGGGATCAGGAGGACGAAGGAAAAGAAGAAGTGACGAGAAAGAGATGGCCGGGAACGAGAACGAGCTGTGCGAGAGCCTCATTATCTGGGTAAGGGGGGCTGCAGTGACGTCACAGGTGTGTGGTGGAGGTGAGGGGGGCAGCAGTGACGTCATAGCTGTGTGTTTGATGTTCTGTAACGACTGCATCCAATTAATGTATTATTAATGTGAATTGCTGCACCATTATAACATTATAAGGCTCCAGCCTTCGTGTTATCGCGCCCCGCTGGATGGAGATTTCATGGGGGCTTCAGGACACTTTGTTTCTCTACACTTGTGTCGTGTTATTACGGAAAAAAAAATTGCATCAGCACAGAAAAATATAAATACAGAGCTGTAGAAGTACAGGTCCCAGCACCACGCTAGAGCCTGAGGCGCTCAGTAAGCGAGGGATAAAAATGTACTATTCATTTTATTTTTTTTACAAATTTATTAAATGAATAAAATGCAAGTGTAAAAAAAGACGTCCACACTGCCCCTCGTCCCGTCCACGACCCTGCGGCACGTACAGAATGAGCCGCCATATAATGCTGTACAGTATATGCAGGGATACGGGGGCTAACATATATACTATAGAGAGGAATCCAGGCATTCAGGTACTTGTAGTCCCCTGCTGTATTATTAATACACATCCTGTACTGATCCTGAGTTACATCCTGTATTATACTCCAGAGCTGCACTCACTATTCTGCTGGTGCAGTCACTGTGTACATACATTACATTACTGATCCTGAGTTATATCCTGTATTATACTCCAGAGCTGCACTCACTATTCTGCTGGTGCAGTCACTGTGTACATACATTACATTACTGATCCTGTACTGATCCTGAGTTACATCCTGTATTATACTCCAGAGCTGCATTCACTATTCTGCTGGTGTAGTCACTGTGTACATACATTACATTACTGATCCTGTACTGATCCTGAGTTACCTCCTGTATTATACTCCAGAGCTGCACTCACTATTCTGCTGGTGCAGTCACTGTGTACATACATTACATTACTGATCCTGAGTTACATCCTGTATTATACTCCAGAGCAGCACTCACTATTCTGCTGGTACAGTCACTGTGTACATACATTACATTACTGATCCTGTACTGATCCTGAGTTACCTCCTGTATTATACTCCAGAGCTGCACTCACTATTCTGCTGGTGCAGTCACTGTGTACATACATTACATTACTGATCCTGAGTTATATCCTGTATTATACTCCAGAGCTGCACTCACTATTCTGCTGGTACAGTCACTGTGTACATACATTACATTACTGATCATGAGTTACATCCTGTATTATACTCCAGAGCTGCACTCACTATTCTGCTGGTGCAGTCACTGTGTACATACATTACATTACTGATCCTGTACTGATCCTGAGTTACATCCTGTATTATACTCCAGAGCTGCATTCACTATTCTGCTGGTGTAGTCACTGTGTACATACATTACATTACTGATCCTGTACTGATCCTGAGTTACCTCCTGTATTATACTCCAGAGCTGCACTCACTATTCTGCTGGTGCAGTCACTGTGTACATACATTACATTACTGATCCTGAGTTACATCCTGTATTATACTCCAGAGCAGCACTCACTATTCTGCTGGTGCAGTCACTGTGTACATACATTACATTACTGATCTTGTACTGATCCTGAGTTACATCCTGTATTATACTCCAGAGCTGCACTCACTATTCTGTTGGTGGAGTCACTGTGTACATACATTACATTACTGATCCTGTACTGATCCTGAGTTACATCCTGTATTATACTCCAGAGCTGCACTCACTATTCTGCTGGTGCAGTCACTGTGTACATACATTACATTACTGATCCTGAGTTACATCCTGTATTATACTCCAGAGCTGCACTCACTATTCTACTGGTGCAGTCACTGTGTACATACATTACATTACTGATCCTGTACTGATCCTGAGTTACATCCTGTATTATTCTCCAGAGCTGCACTCACTATTCTGCTGGTGCAGTCACTGTGTACATACATTACATTACTGATCCTGTACTGATCCTGAGTTACATCCTGTATTATACCCCAGAGCTGCACTCACTATTCTGCTGATGCAGTCACTGTGCACATACATTACATTACTTATCCTATATTGGTCCTGGGTTACATCTGTATATAGAGGCTGAATTGTGAGCACAGCTCTGAAGTTTAAGGGTATGTGCCTATGGGACTTTTCTGGACGTCCTATAGTAGAAGAATCACTATGTTACCATCTGAGTGAAATACACCAATGTTGCCCCCCTGGTTGTGTCCGTTTTTCTCTGCCGCGGGTCGTTTGTCTGGACCTTTTTATCCAATGACTTTTAACACTGTATCTGTTAAAAACAAATGAAACTCAGTTGGATCTCTGAAGCACCAAGTCTGTCTTCCTGGTTTCATCCACGGATCTCCATAGACTTTAATGGCTCAGACTGATCCGCAAATCGGATGAGAATAGGACGTACTGTGATTCTGTTTGTAAAGCTGATGTGTGTCAGTCAGTGACACTCTATGGTCAGTGTGCTGTCCGAGATTGGGGCAGCTCTAGGACGCGTCACATAGATGTGTGCATGTAGCCTCAGGGTCCCACAACTATATAAAAAATTGTCATAGAGTTTGATCCAGAAAACCCCGGGCATTTATTTCCCACTTGTCGTCTGTGTGCAGTCCATTTATTTACAACAGCTGTTACACATTTACAGTTTCCTATGCTACACAATTGCAATGTATCCGTAAAAAACGGATGCTGTACTGTGGCTTTGTTTTGTGTTTTTGCACACACACAGACTTGAATAGCCGAGCTTCATCCCATTTACAGAAGAAGCTAGTGCTGGCTGTGATTTTTTTTTTTCACATGCAGATTTGGTCAGTGAAAAAAAATCGCTAATCTGCACTGTCTCATTAAATTAGTTTATTCCGAGTGCTGTCTGTTTTTTTTTTTTATGGACAGCACTCATGCCGAAAATACGGTCGTGTGAACGAGCCCTTAATGTGAGGGTCTGCTGCAGATTTCTTAAGCTCGCCATATACCTTAGATGACTGTCGGCTGTTAGATGCCATCTCGGCCGACTCTCTCACTGGTTCGGTCGAGCGCTCCTGTGTTCTCTAGGAGAGAGCCACCGACCGACACATCAGCCATCGGCTTATCTCGGAGAGCAATGTGCTCGACAGTCCAAAATCAGACATGTATGATCGACTTCTTCTGCGACGAACAGTCAGCTGGCGTTCCCATACACATTGGATCGTCAGGCCAACCCTGTCAATGTATGTTGGTTAGGGTGACATGAGTCTAATGTGTATGGGGGCCTAAAGCCTTGGAAAGGGTGATATCTGCAGTAACACCTACAGAATAAATCGGCATGCTGTGGATTTCAGATCTGCAGTGCTGGGCAGTTTTTGCTGTGGATGTTCTTCACAGTTTGTGCATGGGATTTCTGCTTGCAGGCAATGAATTGGAACATTGTTTATATCCATAGGTGCAATTATTAGCTGCACTTGTGTCGTTTGAACATAACTATGATTGGTTTTCTATTCACTGACAGCAAGACTTAATAAGTATATGATACCAAAAATGTGAAGATTTGAGGGGCAAGATTAGTGAGTGCTCACTCTATGGGGGAAATTCATCTTGAGGGCAACACTACCTCAGACCTCTAAAGTGACCCACATTACGCCCAACATTTCCTAACTCCTTACTTGCTGACTGTTTTCCTTTTAATCTAACAGAAAGTCACGGCAAATAACAAATGCTGTTTAGTAAATTCTGCCGAATAGCGAGTTCGAGCCAAGTCATTAAATTCTCATCAAGGGATATATTTCCTTTAAATCGGAGCCGTCTCCTGTACTTTGATATGAGAGGGCTTCAAAGGGGAAAGGGTCTGCTGCAGAAAAGCCTGGGATGGGCATGTAAAAACATTTCAAAGTTTAAATTCAAATAAAAGTTTTAGTAACTTTGCAAATACTTAGTTTTACCAAACTGTATATAGCAGGGTTCCCCAACTCCAGTCCTCAAGGACAGGGCTGGCTCCAGGTCTTTGTGGGCCCCGGGCGAAAGAGTCTCAGTGGTCCCTTTAACGCATACCACGATTCATGATGCACAGATACCGCAGAGAAATATATATAGTACAGGGCCAAAGATTTCACCTCTTACATTACATGACCGATATCTATTGTAAATTCCACAATAGCTCAGAATATTGGCCCCCATATAACGCTCCATACAGGATACTGGCCCCCATATAACGCTCCATACAGGATACTGGTCCCCTTATAACGCTCCATACTGAATACTGGCCCCCATATAACTCTCCATGCAGGCTGTGCCCCCACGTAATGCTCCATGCAGGCTGTTCCCCCCCACATAATGCCCCATGCAGGCTGTTCCCCCCCCCCCCCTTATAATGCCCCATGCAGGATGTCACCCCCCCCTTATAATGCCCCATGCAGGATGTCACCCCCCCCTTATAATGCCCCATGCAGGATGTCACCCCCCCCTTATAATGCCCCATGCAGGATGTCACCCCCCCCTTATAATGCCCCATGCAGGATGTCACCCCCCTTTTAATGCCCCATGCAGGATGTCACCCCCCCCTTATAATGCCCCATGCATTATGTCACCCCCCTTGTAATGCCCCATGCAGGATGTCACTCCCCCCCCCACACACACACATAATACCCCATGCAGGATGTCACCCTCCCCCATATAATGCCCCATGCCTCAATACATAAAAAAAAAAAAAAATCTAATACCTCACTTCTCACCTGCTGCCGCTGCTCTGGACTCCAGCGTCGCCGGCGTCTTCCCGCTCTGCGCTGTGACTGCTCAGGAGAGAGCGCGGTGTAAAGACGTCACCGCACCCTCTGACCTGAGACATCACAGTCGGAGGACGCGGAAGAGACCGGAGCTGCTGCGGAGGCACGGGGAGGGGTAAGTATTGTGCCGGGGCCCTGAGTAAGTGGGGGGAGCATGCGCTGACACCGCTCTCCTCTGCTCACGGGTCCCATAGCACGGCGGGGTGCCCGACGTCGAGTGGGCCCCCCGCCAGGTACTGACGCCGGGCCTGCTCAAGGACCACCAACAGGTCATATTTTCAGGATTTCCTTAGCATTGCACAGGTGATAATTCCATCACTTGAACAGGCAATAATTCCATCACCTGTGCAATACCAAGGAAGTCCTGAAAACATGATCTGTTGGTGGGTCTTGAGGACTGGAGTTCAGGAACACTGGTATATAGTTTTCTCCAGTCACATTTAAAGCTGCATTCAAAATCCTTAAAACAGGGATTTTATCAAAACTACAGCAAGCAGCCCAGTAAGTGATACATCACTGGAATCAGGGTCTCTGTCCCTACATCATGCTACTCTCAGATGGGGCAGCAAAATCCTGCCCATGTTTTAATGTACACTCACACATCACATGATTAACAGCCGTCCAACAGAACTAGCTGCCAGGATAAGAGAAAACTACAATTCTGGTGTTTTACCATTTTTCCACCAGTGCAAATCACACTGCTGACAAGAGAAGAGGCAACTCTTGACCAGTCTCTGAATTGTGATCCCCAGGACTGACGGTTTTGAAAAGAAGTCCTTAGAGCTGCGCAGCCTGCCCTAATGTGCCTGTGCTCCTACAGTGTCACAGAGACATACAACTGCAGGATCAGTAATGTAATGTATGTACACAGTGACTGCACCAGCAGAATAGTGAGTGCAGCTCTGGAGTATAATACAGGATGTAACTCAGTATCAGTACAGGATCAGTAATGTATGTACACAGTGACTGCACCAGCAGAATAGTGAGTGCAGCTCTGGAGTATAATACAGGATGTAACTCAGGATCAGTACAGGATCAGTAATGTAATGTATGTACACAGTGACTGCACCAGCAGAATAGTGAGTGCAGCTCTGGCGTATAATACAGGATGTAACTCCGGATCAGTACAGGATCAGTAATGTAATGTATGTACACAGTGACTGCACCAGCAGAATAGTGAGTGCAGCTCTGGAGTATAATACAGGATGTAACTCAGGATCAGTACAGGATAAGTAATGTAATGTATGTACACAGTGACTGCACCAGCAGAATAGTGAGTGCAGCTCTGGAGTATAATACAGGATATAACTCAGGATCAGTAATGTATGTACACAGTGACTGCACCAGCAGAATAGTGAGTGCAGCTCTGGAGTATAATACAGGATATAATTCAGGATCAGTACAGGATCCTGATGTAATGTACACTACCGTTCAAAAGTTTGGGGTCACCCAGACAATTTTGTGTTTTCCATGAAAACTCATACTTTTATTTATCAAATGAGTTGAAAAATGAATAGAAAATATAGTCCAGACATTGACAAGGTTAGAAATAATGATTTTTATTTGAAAGAATAATTTTCTCCTTCAAAATTTGCTTTGGTCACAGAATGCTCCTTTGCAGCAATTCCAGCATTGCAGACCTTTGGCATTCTAACTGTTAATTTGCTGCGGTATTCTTGAGATATTTCCCCCCATGCTTCCTGAAGCCCCTCCACAAGTTGGATTGGCTTGATAGGCACTTTTTGCGTACCATACGGTCAAGCTGCTCCCACAACAGCTCATGGGGTTGAGATCTGGTGACTGCGCTGGCCACTCCATTACTGATAGAATACCAGCTGCCTGCTTCTTCCCTAAATAGTACATGCATAATTTGGAGGTGTGCTTTGGGTCATTGTCCTGTTGTAGGATGAAATTGGTTCCAATCAAGCGCTGTCCACAGGGTATGGCATGGCGTTGCAAAATGGAGTGATAGCCTTCCTTATTCAAAATCCCATTTACCTTGTACAAATCTCCTACTTTACCAGTACCAAAGCAACCCCAGACCATCACATTACCTCCACCATGCTTCACAGATGGCGTCAGGCACTCTTCCAGCATCTTTTCAGTTCTGCGTCTCACAAATGTTCTTCTGTGTGATCCAAACACCTCAAACTTTGATTCGTCTGTCCATAAAACTTTTTTCCAATCTTCCTCTGTCCCATGTCTGTGCTCTTTTGCCCATATTAATCTTTTTCTTTTATTAGCCAATCTCAGATATGGCTTTTTCTTTGCCACTTTGCCCTGAAGGCCATCATCCTGGAGGCGCCTCTTCACTGTAGACGTTGACACTGGTGTTTTGCGTGTACTATTTAATGAAGCTGCCAGTTGAGGAGCTGTGAGACGTCGATTTCTCACACTAGAGACTCTAATGTACTTGTCCTGTTGCTCAGTTGTGCAGCGGGGCCTCCCACTTCTCTTTCTACTCTGGTTAGAGCCTGTTTGTGCTCTCCTCTGAAGGGAGTAGTACACACCGTTGTAGGAAATCTTCAGTTTCTTTGCAATTTCTCGCATGGAATAGCCTTCATTTCTAAGAACAAGAATAGACTGGCAAGTTTCACATGAAAGTTCTCTTTTTCTGGCCATTTTGAGAGTTTCATAGAACAAACAAATGTAATGCTCCAGATTCTCAACTAGCTCTCAAAGGAAGGTCAATTTTATAGCTTCTCAAATCAGCCAAACCGTTTTCAGCTGGGCTAACATACTTGTGCAAGGGTTTTCTAGGGTTTTCTAAACATCCATTAGCTTCTTACACAGTTAGCAAACACAATGTACCATTAAAACACTGGAGTGGTGGTTGTTGGAAATGGGCCTCTATACACCCATGTAGATATTGCAATATAAACAAGACGTTTGCAGCTAGAATAGTCATTTACAACATTAACAATGTATAGAGGGTATTTCTGATTCATTTAATGTTAGCTTCATTGAAAAAAAATGTGCTTTTCTTTCAAAATAATGAAATTTCTAAATGACCCCAAACTTTTGAACGGTAGTGTATGTACACAATGACTGCACCAGCAGAATACTGAGTGCAGCTCTGGAGTATAATACAGGATGTAACTCAGGATCAGTAATGTATGTACACAGTGACTGCACCAGCAGAATAGTGAGTGCAGCTCTGGAGTATAATACAGGATGTAACTCAGGATCAGTAATGTAATGTATGTACACAATGACTGCACCAGCAGAATACTGAGTGCAGCTCTGGAGTATAATACAGGATGTAACTCAGGATCAGTAATGTATGTACACAGTGACTGCACCAGCAGAATAGTGAGTGCAGCTCTGGAGTATAATACAGGATGTAACTCAGGATCAGTACAGGATCAGTAATGTAATGTATGTACACAGTGACTCCACCAGCAGAATAGTGAGTGCAGCTCTGGAGTATAATACAGGATGTAACTCAGGATCAGTAATGTATGTACACAGTGACTGCACCAGCAGAATAGTGAGTGCAGCTCTGGAGTATAATACAGGATGTAACTCAGGATCAGTAATGTAATGTATGTACACAATGACTGCACCAGCAGAATACTGAGTGCAGCTCTGGAGTATAATACAGGATGTAACTCAGGATCAGTAATGTATGTACACAGTGACTGCACCAGCAGAATAGTGAGTGCAGCTCTGGAGTATAATACAGGATGTAACTCAGGATCAGTACAGGATCAGTAATGTAATGTATGTACACAGTGACTCCACCAGCAGAATAGTGAGTGCAGCTCTGGAGTATAATACAGGATGTAACTCAGGATCAGTAATGTATGTACACAGTGACTGCACCAGCAGAATAGTGAGTGCAGCTCTGGAGTATAATACAGGATGTAACTCAGGATCAGTACAGGATCAGTAATGTAATGTATGTGCACAGTGACTGCACCAGCAGAATAGTGAGTGCAGCTCTGGAGTATAATACAGGATGTAACTCAGGATCAGTATAGGATCAGTAATGTAATGTATGTACACAGTGACTCCACCAGCAGAATAGTGAGTGCAGCTCTGGAGTATAATACAGGATGTAACTCAGGATCAGTAATGTAATGTATGTACACAGTGACTGCACCAGCAGAATAGTGAGTGCAGCTCTGGAGTATAATACAGGATGTAACTCAGGATCAGTAATGTAATGTATGTACACAGTGACTGCACCAGCAGAATAGTGAGTGCGGCTCTGGAGTATAATACTGGATGTAACTCAGGATCAGTACAGGATCAGTAATGTAATGTATGTACACAGTGACTCCACCAGCAGAATAGTGAGTGCAGCTCTGGAGTATAATATAGGATGTAACTCAGGGTCTGTACAGGATACATATGATTCACCTGCTGATGTGGATTGATTCTGCACATGTATCATAACGTCAGACAGAGATTTTGTGCCCTATGTACCAGGCTCAGATCTCGCTCCAGTGCTGCTGGTAACCCCTAAAGAACAGCTTTACTTCTGCTCTGTAAATAAGTTCTTCTATATTTAGTGAGACATCGGTCATTCACTTAATTAAATCAGATTTGCGGAGCTGACTAATCCCGGGTATTTGCTCTTACTTCATTACCTATAAATGATTAGAGGACAGCGCTGGTCTTTGGGGGGTTATCACATTCTCATGGAGGGGCAGGAAGCCGTCTTATATAGTAATGTGGCATTGATACTGTGTAATCATTTTATTAATAGGGGGTCGATAAGAGATGCAAGTCCTTGTATTACACCTTTACTCAATCTTTTACTGCATTACATAACAATCATTACGCTGTTCACTGCAGGATGAGCAGTGCTATGGGGCCAGGTTCTCACTGTAGCATCTGCTACTGCAACTTATCTGGATGATAAACATTGGGTAATTCGCATTCATTAATGTTGGAAAGCTGGATGAGTTAATGAGAAAATACACAGCTATCATATGAATATGGCGCATGTGTACATTAGCCATTTCCATACACTGTCTACAGCAGTCATCTATTTGGAGCGTCACCTATCAGGCTCCCGCTTCCTGCAGGTATACCTCACTCCATACACACAGCTCCCTGCAGCCGAGTCCTCACTGTGAATACCAGTAGAACCAGTCCTGAGAACTCTTGGGTGTGTTTACAACCCCAGAAAGCTGCCACACAAAGAGGCCATTAGTAACTACAAAGTATCCGGATTCCTCAGTGTGAACTGCTTTCATGATTTGAATATTTTATTTCTCTATTTGATTGGAGTATTTACACCTTGGATTGACAGCATGACCTGACCCTGGAATGTGTGACCCGGTGACATCATGGTGACATTCAAGACACAGCAAGAACAGTTCGTAGTGTGGATTGTTAGTTCTGCTGCAACGTTGAGCCCCTAAAGCTATAATATATAAATAATGCTAATAGCCATTTAAAAGCTGTGTGTTTCTTTGATAATCACTTGTAAAATTAATATACATAAAAGGTGCAGTCACTGTGCACACACATTACATTACTGATCCTGAGTTACATCCTGTATTATACTCCAGAGCTGCACTCACTATTCTGCTGGTGCAGTCACTGTCTACATACATTACATTACTGATCCTGTACTGATCCTGAGTTACATCCTGTATTATACTCCAGAGCTGCACTCACTATTCTGCTGGTGCAGTCACTGTGTACATACATTACATTACTGATCCTGTACTGATCCTGAGTTACATCCTGTATTATACTCCAGAGCTGCACTCACTATTCTGCTGGTGCAGTCACTGTGTACATACATTACATTACTTACCCTGTACTGATCATGAGTTACATCCTGTATTATACTCAAGAGCTGCACTCACTATTCTGCTGGTGCAGTCACTGTGTACATATATTACATTACTTATCCTGTACTGATCCTGAGTTACATCCTGTATTATACTCCAGAGCTGCACTGACTATTCTGCTGGTGCAGTCACTGTGTACATACATTACATTACTGATCCTGAGTTACATCCTGTATTATACTCCAGAGCTGCACTCACTATTCAGCTGGTGCAGTCACTGTGTACATACATTACATTACTGATCCTGTACTGATCCTGAGTTACATCCTGTAATATACTCCAGAGCTGCACTCACTATTCTGCTGGTGCAGTCACTGTGTACATACATTACATTACTTATCTTATACTGATCCTGAGTTACATCCTGTATTATTCTCCAGAGCTGCACTCACTATTCTGCTGGTGCAGTCACTGTGTACATACATTACATTACTGATCCTGTACTGATCCTGAGTTACATCCTGTATTATACTCCAGAGCTGCACTCACTATTCTGCTGGTGCAGTCACTGTGTACATACATTACATTACTTATCCTGTACTGATCCTGAGTTACATCCTGTATTATACTCCAGAGCTGCACTCACTATTCTGCTGGTGCAGTCACTGTGTACATGCATTACATTACTTATCCTGTACTGATCCTGAGTTACATCCTGTATTATACTCCAGAGCTGCACTCACTATTCTGCTGGTGCAGTCACTGTGTACATACATTACATTACTGATCCTGTACTGATCCTGAGTTACATCCTGTATTATACTCCAGAGCTGCACTCACTATTCTGCTGGTGCAGTCACTGTGTACATACATTACATTACTTATCCTATACTGATCCTGAGTTACATCCTGTATTATACTCCAGAGCTGCACTCACTATTCTGCTGGTGCAGTCACTGTGTACATACATTACATTACTGATCCTGTACTGATCCTGAGTTACATCCTGTATTATACTCCAGAGCTGCACTCACTATTCTGCTGGTGCAGTCACTGTGTACATACATTACATTACTTACCCTGTACTGATCCTGATTTACATCCTGTATTACACTCCAGAGCTGCACTCACTATTCTGCTGGTGCAGTCACTGTGTACATGCATTACATTACTTATCCTGTACTGATCCTGAGTTACATCCTGTATTATAATCCAGAGCTGCACTCACTATTCTGCTGGTGCAGTCACTGTGTACATACATTACATTACTGATCCTGAGTTACATCCTGTATTATACTCCAGAGCTGCACTCACTATTCTGCTGGTGCAGTCACTGTGTACATACATTACATTACTTACCCTGTACTGATCCCGAGTTGCATCCTGTATTATATTCCAGAGCTGCACTCACTATTCTGCGGTGCAGTCACTGTGTACATACATTACATTACTGATCCTGAGTTACATCCTGTATTATACTCCAGAGCTGCACTCACTATTCTGCAGGTGCAGTCACTGTGTACATACATTACATTACTGATCCTGTACTGATCCTGAGTTACATCCTGTATTATATTCCAGAGCTGCACTCACTATTCTGCTGGTGCAGTCACTGTGTACATACATTACATTACTGATCCTGAGTTACATCCTGTATTATACTTCAGAGCTGCACTCACTATTCTGCTGGTGCAGTCACTGTGTACATGCATTACATTACTTATCCTGTACTGATCCTGAGTTACATCCTGTATTATACTCCAGAGCTGCACTCACTATTCTGCTGGTGCAGTCACTGTGTACATACATTACATTACTTATCCTATACTGATCCTGAGTTACATCCTGTATTATACTCCAGAGCTGCACTCACTATTCTGCTGGTGCAGTCACTGTGTACATACATTACCTTACTGATCCTGAGTTACATCCTGTATTATACTTCAGAGCTGCACTCACTATTCTGCTGGTGCAGTCACTGTGTACATGCATTACATTACTTATCCTGTACTGATCCTGAGTTACATCCTGTATTATACTCCAGAGCTGCACTCACTATTCTGCTGGTGCAGTCACTGTGTACATACATTACATTACTTATCCTATACTGATCCTGAGTTACATCCTGTATTATACTCCAGAGCTGCACTCACTATTCTGCTGGTGCAGTCACTGTGTACATACATTACATTACTGATCCTGAGTTACATCCTGTATTATACTCCAGAGCTGCACTCACTATTCTGCTGGTGCAGTCACTGTGTACATACATTACATTACTTACCCTGTACTGATCCTGAGTTACATCCTGTATTATATTCCAGTGCTGCACTCACTATTCTGCTGGTGCAGTCACTGTGTACATACATTACATTACTGATCCTGTACTGATCCTGAGTTACATCCTGTATTATACTTCAGAGCTGCACTCACTATTCTGCTGGTGCAGTCACTGTGTACATACATTACATTACTGATCCTGTACTGATCCTGAGTTACATCCTGTATTATACTCCAGAGCTGCACTCACTATTCTGCTGGTGCAGTCACTGTGTACATGCATTACATTACTTATCCTGTACTGATCCTGAGTTACATCCTGTATTATACTCCAGAGCTGCACTCACTATTCTGCTGGTGCAGTCACTGTGTACATACATTACATTACTGATCCTGAGTTACATCCTATATTATACTCCAGAGCTGCACTCACTATTCTGCTGGTGCAGTCACTGTGTACATACATTACATTACTTACCCTGTACTGATCCTGAGTTACATCCTGTATTATATTCCAGAGCTGCACTCACTATTCTGCTGGTGCAGTCACTGTGTACATACATTACATTACTGATCCTGTACTGATCCTGAGTTACATCCTGTATTATACTCCAGAGCTGCACTCACTATTCTGCTGGTGCAGTCACTGTGTACATGCATTACATTACTTATCCTGTACTGATCCTGAGTTACATCCTGTATTATACTCCAGAGCTGGACTCACTATTCTGCTGGTGCAGTCACTGTGTACATACATTACATTACTGATCCTGTACTGATCCTGAGTTACATCCTGTATTATACTCCAGAGCTGCACTCACTATTCTGCTGGTGCAGTCACTGTGTACATACATTACATTACTTATCCTATACTGATCCTGAGTTACATCCTGTATTATACTCCAGAGCTGCACTCACTATTCTGCTGGTGCAGTCACTGTGTACATACATTACATTACTGATCCTGTACTGATCCTGAGTTACATCCTGTATTATACTCCAGAGCTGCACTCACTATTCTGCTGGTGCAGTCACTGTGTACATACATTACATTACTTACCCTGTACTGATCCTGATTTACATCCTGTATTACACTCCAGAGCTGCACTCACTATTCTGCTGGTGCAGTCACTGTGTACATGCATTACATTACTTATCCTGTACTGATCCTGAGTTACATCCTGTATTATACTCCAGAGCTGCACTCACTATTCTGCTGGTGCAGTCACTGTGTACATACATTACATTACTGATCCTGAGTTACATCCTGTATTATACTCCAGAGCTGCACTCACTATTCTGCTGGTGCAGTCACTGTGTACATACATTACATTACTTACCCTGTACTGATCCTGAGTTACATCCTGTATTATACCCCAGAGCAGCACTCACTATTCTGCTGGTGCAGTCACTGTGTACATGCATTACATTACTTATCCTGTACTGATCCTAAGTTACATCCTGTATTATACTCCAGAGCTGCACTCACTATTCTGCTGGTGCAGTCACTGTGTACATACATTACCTTACTGATCCTGAGTTACATCCTGTATTATACTCCAGAGCTGCACTCACTATTCTGCTGGTGCAGTCACTGTGTACATACATTACATTACTTACCCTGTACTGATCCTGAGTTACATCCTGTATTATATTCCAGAGCTGCACTCACTATTCTGCTGGTGCAGTCACTGTGTACATACATTACATTACTGATCCTGAGTTACCTCCTGTATTATACTCCAGAGCTGCACTCACTATTCTGCTGGTGCAGTCACTGTGTACATACATTACATTACTGATCCTGAGTTACATCCTGTATTATACTCCAGAGCTGCGCTCACTATTCTGCTGATGCAGTCACTGTGTACATACATTACATTACTTACCCTGTACTGATCCTGAGTTACATCCTGTATTATATTCCAGTGCTGCACTCACTATTCTGCTGGTGCAGTCACTGTGTACATACATTACATTACTGGTCCTGTACTGATCCTGAGTTACATCCTGTATTATACTCCAGAGCTGCACTCACTATTCTGCTGGTGCAGTCACTGTGTACATACATTACATTACTTACCCTGTACTGATCCTGAGTTACATCCTGTATTATATTCCAGAGCTGCACTCACTATTCTGCTGGTGCAGTCACTGTGTACATACATTACATTACTGATCCTGAGTTATATCCTGTATTATACTTCAGAGCTGCACTCACTATTCTGCTGGTGCAGTCACTGTGTGCATGCATTACATTACTTATCCTGTACTGATCCTGAGTTACATCCTGTATTATACTCCAGAGCTGCACTCACTATTCTGCTGGTGCAGTCACTGTGTACATACATTACATTACTGATCCTGAGTTACCTACTGTATTATACTCCAGAGCTGCACTCACTATTCTGCTGGCGGAGTCACTGTGTACATACATTACATTAGTGATCCTGAGTTACATCCTGTATTATACTCCAGAGCTGCACTCACTATTCTGCTGGTGCAGTAACTGTGTACATACATTACATTTCTTACCCTGTACTGATCCTGAGTTACATCCTGTATTATATTCCAGAGCTGCACTCACTATTCTGCTGGTGCAGTCACTGTGTACATACATTACATTACTGATCCTGTACTGATCCTGAGTTACATCCTGTATTATACTTCAGAGCTGCACTCACTATTCTGCTGGTGCAGTCACTGTGTACATACATTACATTACTGATCCTGTACTGATCCTGAGTTACATCCTGTATTATACTCCAGAGCTGCACTCACTATTCTGCTGGTGCAGTCACTGTGTACATGCATTACATTACTTATCCTGTACTGATCCTGAGTTACATCCTGTATTATACTCCAGAGCTGCACTCACTATTCTGCTGGTGCAGTCACTGTGTACATACATTACATTACTGATCCTGAGTTACATCCTGTATTATACTCCAGAGCTGCACTCACTATTCTGCTGGTGCAGTCACTGTGTACATACATTACATTACTTACCCTGTACTGATCCTGAGTTACATCCTGTATTATATTCCAGAGCTGCACTCACTATTCTGCTGGTGCAGTCACTGTGTACATACATTACATTACTTACCCTGTACTGATCCTGAGTTACATCCTGTATTATACCCCAGAGCAGCACTCACTATTCTGCTGGTGCAGTCACTGTGTACATGCATTACATTACTTATCCTGTACTGATCCTGAGTTACATCCTGTATTATACTCCAGAGCTGCACTCACTATTCTGCTGGTGCAGTCACTTTGTACATACATTACATTTCTCATCCTGTATGTTAGAAAGTTTCCTTCATAATACAGTAGGATTCAGAGCTGAAATTTCCCAGCATGCCAATTTACATTTTGGGAGTTGTTCTTTTACAGTAGCCCTTGTACTGTCATATGATGTAGGAGAAAATCACCCTCTTCTTCTCCCGGGCATCTTACCAGCTTAACTAAACCTTTTCGTGGCTTTTTCCAGTGTTGGCTAGAGAATAATTACACTTGTATCGGTATAGAATTAACGGGCTCCTGCTTGTAGATGGAGGTCCCAGAGGTAGGACCCCATTTTAGAAAACAATTAGATAAGCGTCCAATCATTGGGGTCCCACCGCAGAGGCAAACAAGCAATAATGACACAGAGCTCCCTTGTCCCCGTTTTGTAGCGGTGGTCGAGCCTGTGCTCTGTCGCTACAGTCATAATATATGGGGCTGACAAACATATCTGAGTGCACCATGTGTGACCACCGCTCCATTCAAGAGGGGGCACGGGACCCTTCTTTTAATATGTTGTAATTGTAGGACATTTCTGTTAACCCCTCTCGTATACAATCGAGTACCGTTTGTGCGTAGTTCATATTATTTTGGGGGGCAGATTCTAAAACTGCGCCACATTTTAACATTTATGGAGAAAGATATATTTTTTTTTTTGCATGGAAAATAGCAGCTGTAATCTGCAAGTCTGAATATAATGTCTTCTTAGCAGAAATCAGATCTCATGACTGTAGATAAACTGAAGTGTGAATGCAGCTTTGTACCTGACCCAGAGAATAAGATATGATGTAACATTGCGCAAGATAAGTAAAGCAAAGTCTTTGTAAAGTTGCTCAACATTTCATGTAGATTTAGAGATGGACATGTTGGAAGAAGTGGAGATGTGATGTCGGGGTTCTTCTCCTGTCTGTGGGCGGGGGGCATCACAGGTATTCAGTGCAGCTTTGCTATGGCTGACGCACACATATGTCTGCTGCAGTCGTGATTCTTAGCCACTAATAAATGGAGAAGGGGAATCTTGACTGGGAGTCCGTGGTCTCATTTGGATGATAGCAGTCCCACTTCTCCTGGGACTGGGAGAGGACAAGTCGCTGAGCCACCAGTAAAGGGAATGTACTAGATCCATCTGACAGCTGCTTCCTGAGACCTGGTAGGTTACAATATACATGAACGGAAGATAAGGAATATTTGCCTTTTGAACCCTGATGTGGAAAACGTGACGGCTGTGTAATGTCTGCGTAGCTCGCTGGATACGGGCTGAGCTCGCTGAATACCGACAATGGGAGGTTGATCGTGAGCAATAATGAGGATCCGACTATTAAAAATAATAGTAATATAAATGTGTAATAATTATATGTAGTAATACAGGGATGTTTATACAATGTAATAAATGCAACGCATCAGTATCTCATAAATAAATGGCTCTTTCTGATCCTTCATTTCGACTTCTGATCCTGAAAGGAACTGAAGCTGACAAAATCGCCTCCCATTAAAGGGGCCGTCTGCAGCTCTGCTGGGTGTCCATGAGCTGCTGTGCAGAGTAAACAATTATCATCTTGTGGGTCCAGAAGTCAAAGCTCCTCTGATCATAAAGTGATGGCGTATCCCAGATATATGAAATGTAGAGACCCTTTATGTAGATGGATATATCATGGCTCATCTGGTGAGGTGGATTTGCTGAGCTGTAGGTCTGGATGAGCAGCCAGAACTGAGGCATTGGTGCAGCTAGATACAGCAGAGCTTGATTAGCTAGATGACACGTAGAACAGAGGAGCTGGATATGGTGGATGGCTTGTGGATCAGCAGAGCTGAGTATGTTGGGTAGCATGTAGAACAGCGTTGCAAGATATGCAAACAAGTACCTTGATGCAGTAGAGCCGAGTGTACTGACAGCACCTTGGCTTGGAATAGTATAGCTGAGTTGTCTGGCAGGTAACGTGGAATGAAAGAGCTGTGTTTGTGGACAACAACTTAGAACAGTAGAGCCATGTTGGCAGACTGACACCTTGGAACAGTAGAGCCATGTATGCAGATAGGTATCTTGATGCAGCAGAGCCGAGTGTGTGGACAGCACCTTGGAACAGTAAAGTTAGGTATGCAGACAGGTACCTTGATGCAGAGTAGTTGGAACAGCAGAGCCTATTTTGCAGGCAGGCACCTTGGTATAACCGAGCCAACTGTGAGAAAAGCACCTTGGTACAGTAGAGATTAATTTGCAGACAATAGAATAGTAGAGGCGGGTATACACACAGATACCTTGATGCAGCAGAGCTTAGTATGCGGTCAGCACCTTTGGAACAGTAAAGCTACATATGCAGACAGGTACTTTGATGCAGCATAGCCAAGTTGGCAGACAGCTCCTTGGAACAGCAGAGCCTATTATGCAGGCAGGCACCTTGGTATAGCAGGGCCAACTGTGAGAACAGCACCTTGGTACAGTAGAGATGAATTTGCAGACAGTAGAACAGTAGATGCGGGTATACACACAGGTACCTTGTTGCAGCAAAACTGAGCATTCAGAATTCCGAAACCACCCTGAAACAGCAGCGCCAAGTTGGTAGACAAGCAACTTGGTATAGCAGAGCTGAGTGTCTGGACAACACAGGAGAGTTTGTCAGGAGGCGCACACACAGGCCCTAAAGGCCTAGGAGAGTGAAATTGGGGGTGCGCAATGGGTTATGATGGCAACCCAACTCACGTGAGAGCTGGTTCAAGGACAAGTAGCTATCTAGATAGATATGAGATTCGTTTTTGTCCCTACTGATCATTTTCAACCTTCTCTCCACAGTTGCAGACATTTAACACCAGCGCTCCATGTAAAACCATCGATGACCTCACGAGTGGCGTGCCGATGGCGCAAGTCCTTCACGAAATGTAAGTGTCCCTCTGTGAGGCAGATCCTGCCCTAATCATCGCCTTTGCTAAATTATTGTAGCTGAATCCCTGTATGATGGGAAGTCCTGGCTCCGTCTAATCTACTTCATGTTTCCATTCTTCACCATTTCTACATTTCTTCTCACTATCGGTGAATGGAAGGAAGGATTCACTGGGAATGATCAGAGTGTCCCACCGCCGCTGGGTCCTTTAGAAATCCAATTTCCCTGCAGCGCCACCATAGGGAAAATAAAGTATTGCATGGCTCATTGAAGCGTCCTGTAATACATGGATGTCCTCGGTCTTCCATAGTGAGAGACGTTCTCTGTAACTATTCTGCACTTTGGTTAATTGATTCAGATCCCGAATGGAGGAACCCCCCAGGATTCACTAGTGAGGCACTTAAAAATGTATTTCCTAATTTTTCCTCATCAGTGACAACATGTAACATAAAACACTAAATAATCTGTCGGCCTCCGGCGATTTCTCAGACTCCCAGCACTGCCAGGCCCAGACTTGTTCTGCTGAATTATTCACTCTCAGGCGGGCAGAGATACCAGGACACTACAAACACGGCCGATCATAAATGCCAGAACACATTGCTGGGTGTAATACAAGTATGGCTTATGGGATCAATTTAGGGTGACTTCTTTTTCTCCCAATGTCATGCCACTGCAGTCCAGGAAGTTGAGATTTGAGGAGCTGTTTGCAGGGTTTGTTGCTTTTGCTGTCAGTTTGTTGCTTGACACTAAGAGGAACTTTATAATCATCGGTGTGTATCGGTTTTGTTAGTCCGGGATTGGAAATCACAGGAAGGGGCAAACAGCGCCTCATATCTCAGCCTCCTAGATCTCTGTGAATGACACATTCAGGTTTTAACTGGAAAAACACTAAAGTTATTCCTCCAGTTTTATTGATGACAGTGAAGACCATATTGACCTAAAATGTGATTTCAGTTTTAGTCACTGGTTTTTCACGTCCTTCCCATAGAGATGGCTCCTATTTCAATGAGTCCTGGATAGCGCGTATTAAAGAAGATGTTGGAGACAATCGGAGAATAAAGGTATTTTTCATCATTAGACGAGAGAGAGATAAATATGTAATTATCACTCATTCTTCATTGTTGTATCTGATCTTAACGGACTAAACTATAAATGGACTGAGGTGTCCCGAAATGTATGAACAGGTTCAGCAGGTTCTATGGATGGAGTCACTGGGTACAAACATTGCATTACTTATCCTGAGTTACCTCCTGTATTATACTCTAGAGCTGCACTCACTATTCTGCTGGTGCAGTCACTGTGTACATACATTACATTACTGATCCTGAGTTACAGCCTGTATTATACTCCAGAGCTGCACTCACTATTCTGCTGGTGCAGTCATTGTGTACATACATTACATTACTGATCCTGTACTGATCCTGAGTTACATCCTGTATTATACTCCAGAGCTGCATTCACTATTCTGCTGGTGCAGTCACTGTGTACATACATTACATTACTGATACTGAGTTACATCATTTATTATACTCTAGAGCTGCACTCACTATTCTGCTGGTGCAGTCACTGTGTACATACATTACATTACTGATCCTGTACTGATCCTGAGTTACATTCTGTATTATACTCTAGAGCTGCACTCACTATTCTGCTAGTGCAGTCACTGTGTACATACATTACATTACTGATCCAGTACTGATCCTGAGTTACATCCTGTATTATACTCCAGAGCTGCAGTCACTATTCTGCTCGTGCAGTCACTGTGTACATACATTACATTACTGATCCTGTACTGATCCTGAGTTATATCCTGTATTATACTCCAGAGCTGCACTCACTTTTCTGCTGGTGCAGTCACTGTGTACATACATTGCATTACTGATCCTGCACTGATCCTGAGTTACATCCTGTATTATACTCCAGAGCTGCACTCACTATTCTGCTGGTGCAGTCACTGTGTACATACATTGCATTACTGATCCTGTACTGATCCTGAGTTACATGCTGTATTATACTCCAGAGCTGCACTCACTTTTCTGCTGGTGCAGTCACTGTGTACATACATTACATTACTGATCCTGCACTGATCCTGAGTTACATCCTGTATTATACTCCAGAGCTGCACTCAGTATTCTGCTGGTGCAGTCACTGTGTACATACATTGCATTACTGATCCTGTACTGATCCTGAGTTTCATCCTGTATTATACCCCAGAGCTGCACTCACTATTCTGCTGGTCCAGTCACTGTGTACACACATTACATTACTTATCCTATACTGATCCTGAGTTACATCCTGTATTATTCTCCAGAGCTGAGCTCACTATTCTGCTGGTGCAGTCAAATGTGTACATACAATATATTATTGATCTTGTAGTGATCCTGAGTTACATCCAGTATTATACCCCAGAGCTGCACTCACTATTTTATGATGCAGTCATACATTACATTACTGATCCTGTACTGATCCTGAGTTACATCCTGTATTATACTCCAGAGCTGTACTCACTATTCTGCTGGTGCAGTCACTGTGTACATACATTACATTACTGATCCTGTACTGATCCTGCGCTACATCCTGTATTATACTCCAGAGCTGCACTCACTATTCTGCTGGTGCAGTCACTGTGTACATACATTATATTACTGATCCTGAGTTACATCCTGTATTATACTCCAGAGCTGCACTCACTATTCTGCTGGTGCAGTCACTGTGTACATACATTATATTACTGATCCTGAGCTACATCCTGTATTATACTCCAGAGCTGCACTCACTATTCTGCTGGTGCAGTCACTGTGTATATACATTACATTACTGATCCTGTACTGATCCTGAGTTACATCCTGTATTATACTCCAGAGCTGTACTCACTATTCTGTTGGTGCAGTCACTGTGTACATACATTACATTACTGATCCTGTACTGATCCTGAGCTACATCCTGTATTATACTCCAGAGCTGCACTCACTATTCTGCTGGTGCAGTCCCTGTGTACATACATTATATTACTGATCCTGAGTTACATCCTGTATTATACTCCAGAGCTGCACTCACTATTCTGCTGGTGCAGTCACTGTGTACATACATTATATTACTGATCCTGAGTTACATCCTGTATTATACTCCAGAGCTGCACTCACTATTCTGCTGGTGCAGTCACTGTGTACATACATTACATCACTGATCCTGTACTGATCCTGAGCTACATCCTGTATTATACTCCAGAGCTGCACTCACTATTCTGCTGGTGCAGTCATTGTGTACATACATTACATTACTGATCCTGAGTTACATCCTGTATTACACTCCAGAGCTGCACTCACTATTCTTCCAGTAATTATTTGAAATAATCAGCAGTCTTGAATGCAAGTCAACAGTGTAAGCGCTGTACAGACACTGAACAAGCAAGAAACACTGGAAATGTCAGCTTTGGACCATGCAGAATTGTGAATGCAGCACTGGACAGAATATAACACAGGCTCTGTACAAGTGCATTGTGTTTTGGCCTTCTTTACATTTATGTGAATGGTTTTCTTCATGACTTATAAGGTGGCCCATCCATCTTTAGGAATCGTATCTTGACCAGCATGAATTGCAGCCAGATATATTTTTGTTTGAAATGCTCTGGCGTTTTAGATAAAATATACTATGAAGAGTCGGCTGTGGACCATAGCTGGAGACGAGACTAGTCCGGCTCCGGGTGGATCTTCCCAGCGCTGCTAGAGGTAATTGACCGGATTCTCCCTTGTGTGTACAGAAGGACAGACCTGTCGATCACCTCTAGACACGATGGATTTTCAAAGTTTATCTTCAAGAATTATATTGGTTTTATAGTTACTTTAAAGCTGTCTTTTTTTGTGTCTAGATCAATAATCTAAAGAAGATTCTACAAGGAATTGTGGATTATTATCGCGAGGTAAGAGAGTAATTGAAATGCTCAACACTTTGTGTATAAAATAAATAGCTTTGATGATTCTAAGTTACATCCTGTATTATACTCCAGAGCAGCACTCACTATTCTGCTGGGGCAGTCACTGTATACATACATTACATTACTGATCCTGAGTTATATCCTGTATTATACTCCAGAGCTGCACTCACTATTCCGCTGGTGCAGTCACTGTGTACATACATTGCATTACTGATCCTGAGTTACATCCTGTATTATACCCCAGAGCTGCACTCACTATTCTGCTGCTGGAGTCACTGTGTACATACATTACATTACTTATTCTGTACTGATTCAGAGTTACATCCTGTATTATACTCCACAGCTGCACTCACTATTCTGCTGGTGCAGTCACTGTGTACATACATTACATTACTTATCCTGTACTGATCCTGAGTTACATCCTGTATTATACTCCAGAGCTGCACTCACTATTCTGCTGGTGCAGTCACTGTGTACATACATTACATTACTTATCCTGTACTGATCCTGCGTTACATACTGTATTATACTGCAGAGCTGCACTCACTATTCTGCTTGTGCAGTCACTGTGTACGTACATTACATTACTGATTCTGTACTGATCCTGAGTTACATACTGTATTATACTCCAGAGCTGCGCTCACTATTCTGCTTGTGCAGTCACTGTGTACATACATTATATCACTGATCCTGAGTTAAATCCTGTATTATACTCCAGAGCTGCACTCACTATTCTGCTTGTGCAGTCACTGTGTACATACATTACATTACTGATTCTGTACTGATCCTGAGTTACATACTGTATTATACTCCAGAGCTGCGCTCACTATTCTGCTTGTGCAGTCACTGTGTACATACATTATATCACTGATCCTGAGTTAAATCCTGTATTATACTCCAGAGCTGCACTCACTATTCTGCTTGTGCAGTCACTGTGTACATTATGAAAATGATGAAAGTTTCTGTTCTTTTCTTCAGGTATTAAATCAGCACATTTCAGAATATCTCCTCCCTGATTGCGGTAACATTGCAGAGACGTCAGATCCCACAGAAATGGGGCGCTTACTACAGCTCATACTGGGATGTGCTGTGAACTGCGACAAGAAACAAGGTACAGAACATCTATAATATATTTGTGTGTGAACACCGCACTAGAGGTGACTGATCACAGAGTATTTATTGCAGATGTGGCAGGTTATTAATTTGGTATCGCCATATCTGTACTGACCTATGAAATATAGTTAAATGGACTGTCAGTACAAATGACTGATCAAACCAAGCACAGGCGCTCAGTGCACCCTTGATGTGGCCAAGCCGATCAGTGCTTCTTCCCAACTATTTGTTTTCCATCTATCTCTGCTCTCCTCTTAATTGATTAACAGCTCTGGCTTTATAATAGAGGAGAGTGGAGATAGATGCAAAAAAAGGGCACTAAACTATTTAACCATGTCAAGCCTGCGCCTGGTTTGACTAGTCATTTTTTTTGCATTTTGTACCGTTCAGTGAATGCTGTAAAAACACAACCCACAATTACAGAATTGCTGTTTTTTTTATCATTTTAATTAACAAAAAAATGTCAATTTTTTTTCAACACTTATATGGTACATTAAATAGTGGGGATAAAAGAAAATACAACTAATCTTGTAAGTCCTCATACGTCGATTGAGAATTCAGTTAATAAGGAATAAGTCTCAAATCTGAATGCGAACATGGTGCATTGAGTCGTGCTTCGTGGATACAAAGTGATCTTGCATCAACTCATTCTATTGTTTCAGAACACATCCAGACCATAATGACCCTGGAAGAGTCTGTACAGCACATGGTAATGACCGCCATCCAGGAGGTAAGGGCACACTGACTATTGACCTCTTACTTACCAGGCCTGAAAAAGTGTTAAAGGGGTTAACCACTACTCTAAAAGTTAACCTTAATGGGCTCAGGTTGGTGCAAGAAATTTATAAAACACAGCAAATACTACTCACTTACCTAACCTGTTCTGCTCCTCTGCATTTTGTACTGATTCCTAAGCCAGTCTCCTGGCATGACCGCTGCAGCCAATCAGTGACAGTTGATCTGCTGCAGCTTTTACATCCATCCGAACAGGAAGAAACATCTCTCCTCCTGTTTGGACTTAATATGTCTGCTGCGGCTGATCTGCACTCAGTCACGTGATGTCCCCCCATGCCATAGATTTGATTATTAGAGGTTTTATTATATATTATTATTACCCCATTGGGCCCTTTAAGATAGGCTTTTCCTGTTTTAAAAGTTAATCTATTTTTTGTGTTTTTTACTCTCAATCGATAAAACCTTTTTAAAATTTACACCAATATAGCTGTATTGTTTTCATTGCCGCCCGTTGGGACTACACATAAATTACTGTGTGATGTACATGCTTATATATAATGATATAATAAAATATGCAATTATTAATTTGTTATTATTAATTATAACAATTAATATAATGTTATTACATAATATTATTTTATATATATTAATATAATATATTATATATATATATTTTTTTTTACAAGAACATATAAAAAGCTATTTTTTATATTTTTTTTAATTACTTTGCGCTTCTTTCAAACTAAGTAACCAGTTGAAATAATTGTTCAGGTTTTTTGGCACTGTAGGTGCCTAATATGTGTAGGGTTTTGTACTGTAATGCAACGTTTGTACAATGCAAATGCTTTCTTGCTAACATTTTTTTTTACTAAATAATTGCCTCTGTTTGCATTGTTGTATTATATTTTACAATTTTTTCAATATATATACAGTACAGACCAAAAGTTTGGACACACCTTCTCATTTAAAGATTTTTCTGTATTTTCATGACTTTGAAAATTGTACATTCACACTGAAGGCATCAAAACTATGAATTAACACATGTGGAATTATATACTTAACAAAAAAGTGTGAAACAACTGAAAATATGTCTTATATTCTAGGTTCTTCAAAGTAGCCACCTTTTGCTTTGATGACTGCTTTGCACACTCTTGGCATTCTCTTGATGAGCTTCAAGAGGTAGTCACCGGAAATGGTTTTCCCACAATCTTGAAGGAGTTCCCAGAGATGCTTAGCACTTGTTGGCCCTTTTGCCTTCACTCTGCGGTCCAGCTCACCCCAAACCATCTCGATTGGGTTCAGGTCTGGTGACTGTGGAGGCCAGGTCATCTGGCGCAGCACCCCATCACTCTCCTGTTTGATCAAATAGCCCTTACACAGCCTG
Source organism: Phyllobates terribilis (assembly GCF_046119375.1). Classification (NCBI taxonomy): domain Eukaryota; kingdom Metazoa; phylum Chordata; class Amphibia; order Anura; family Dendrobatidae; genus Phyllobates; species Phyllobates terribilis. Next base: position 172,665,902 of record NW_027362768.1, read on the forward strand.
GAGGTGTGTTTGGGGTCATTGTCCTGTTGAAAAATAAATGATGGTCCAACTAAACACAAACCGGATGGAATAGCATGCCGCTGCAAGATGCTGTGGTAGCCATGCTGGTTCAGTATGCCTTCAATTTTGAATAAATCCCCAACGGTGTCACCAGCAAAGCACCCCCACACCATCACACCTCCTCCTCCATGCTTCACGGTGGGAACCAGGCATGTAGAGTCCATCCGTTCACCTTTTCTGCGTCGCACAAAGACACGGTGGTTGGAACCAAAGATCTCAAATTTGGACTCCTCAGACCAAAGCACAGATTTCCACTGGTCTAATGTCCATTCCTTGTGTTCTTTAGCCCAAACAAGTCTCTTCTGCTTGTTGCCTGTCCTTAGCAGTGGTTTCCTAGCAGCTATTTTACCATGAAGGCCTGCTGCACAAAGTCTCCTCTTAACAGTTGTTGTAGAGATGTGTCTGCTGCTAGAACTCTGTGTGGCATTGACCTGGTCTCTAATCTGAGCTGCTGTTAACCTGCGATTTCTGAGGCTGGTGACTCGGATAAACTTATCCTCAGAAGCAGAGGTGACTCTTGGTCTTCCTTTCCTGGGGCAGTCCTCATGTGAGCCAGTTTCTTTGTAGCGCTTGATGGTTTTTGCAACTGCACTTAGGGACACTTTCAAAGTTTTCCCAATTTTTCGGACTGACTGACCTTCATTTCTTAAAGTAATGATGGCCACTCGTTTTTCTTTACTTAGCTGCTTTTTTCTTGCCATAATACAAATTCTAACAGTCTATTCAGTAGGACTATCAGCTGTGTATCCACCTGACTTCTGCACAACACAACTGATGGTCCCAACCCCATTTATAAGGCAAGAAATCCCACTTATTAAACCTGACAGGGCACACCTGTGAAGTGAAAACCATTTCCGGTGACTACCTCTTGAAGCTCATCAAGAGAATGCCAAGAGTGTGCAAAGCAGTCATCAAAGCAAAAGGTGGCTACTTTGAAGAACCTAGAATATAAGACATATTTTCAGTTGTTTCACACTTTTTTGGTAAGTATATAATTCCACATGTGTTAATTCATAGTTTTGATGCCTTCAGTGTGAATGTACAATTTTCATAGTCATGAAAATACAGAAAAATCTTTAAATGAGAAGGTGTGTCCAAACTTTTGGTCTGTGCTGTGTATATATATATTACAGTGGGGAAAAAAGTATTTACTCAGCCACTAATTGTGCAAGTTCTCCCACTTAAAAACACGAGAGAGGCCTGTAATTGACATCATAGCTAGACCTCAGCTATGAGGCTGCGTGCCCACGTTGCGTATTACAAGCATATATGCTGCGGAATTTCCGCAGCGTAAACGCTTGTAAAACGCATGTATATCTGCACCCCATGATCCCCAATGGCATTTCGCAATGTCAATGCCCATGCTGCGGATTTTTCCGCAGCGTATATGCTGCGGTCAAAAATCCGCAGCATGTTCATTAATTTTGCGTTTCCGCATGCGGAATCAATGTGCGGATGGTACCCAAGTCTGGAGGAGAGGAGACTCTCATCCAGACCTGGGTACCAAAGAACCTGTAAAAAAAAGAATAAAATAAAGTTTATACTTATCTTCTGATGTTTTCCCTCCGTCGTGCTGTTGTGTGAAGGACCTGCCACGTCATTGAGTCATGTGACCCATCACATGACTCAATGACGTCACCGCAGGTCCTGCACACAACAGCGTGAGCCGCTCAAGACTCCGGACGGGGCAGAGAATGCATCGGTAGGTGAGTATAAACTTTCTTTTTTTATTTTTTACCATTCTGATTCTTTTTTTTTAACTATTACTTGGTCACACTATATAAATCCATGCCGGTTACATGGATTTATATAGTGTGACCAAGTCGTCAAGCACTTTTCCAAGTGATGCTTAAATCACTTGGAGAAGTGCTTGATAACCCGCATGCGGAAATGCATGCAAAGACGCTGCAAAGACGCCTCACAAACTCTTCTACCTGGCGGGAAAACCGCATGTAAAATCCGCATGCGATTTTCCCGCCAGGGAGAAGCGTAAAAAATATGCTTCAGTTCTGCAACGTGGGCACATAGCCTCAGAGACAAAATGAGTAAACAAATCCTGAAAATCATGTTGTCTGATTTGGAAATAATTTTTTTTCCAATTTTGGTGGAAAATAAGTATTTGGTCACCTACAAACAAGCAAGATTTCGGTCTCTCACAGACCTGTAACTTCTTCTTTAAGAGGCTCCTCTGTCCTCCACTCATTACCTGTAGTACTGGCACCTGTTTGAACTTGTTATCAGTATATAAGACTCCTGTCTGCAACCTCAAACAGTCACACTCCAAACTCCACTATGGTGAAGACCAAAGAGCTGTCGAAGGACAACAGAAACAAAATTGTAGCGCTGCACCAGGCTGGGAAGACTGAATCTGCAATAGGCAAGCAGCTTGGTGTGAAGAAATCAACTGTGGGAGCAATAATTAGAAAATGGAAGACATACAAGACCACTGATAATCTCCTTTGATCTGGGTCTCCACACAAGATCTTACCCCATGGGGTGAAAATGATCTCAAGAACGGTGAGCAAAAATCCCAGACCAACACGGGGGGGACCTAGTGAATGACCTGCAGAGAGCTGGGACCAACGTTACACAGGCTACCATCAGTAACACACTACGCCGCCAGGGACTCAGATCCTGCAGTGCCAGACGTGCCCCCCTGCTTAAACCATTACATGTCCGGGCCCGTCTGAAGTTTGCTAGAGAGTATTTGGATGATTCAGAAGAGTATTGGGAGACTGTCATATGGTCAGATGAAACCAAAGTAGAACTGTTTGGTAGAAACACAACTCGTCATGTTTGGAGAAGAAAGAATACTGAGTTGCATCCATAGAACACCATACCCACTGTGAAGCATGGGGGTGGCAACATCATGCTTTGGGACTGTTTCTCTGCCAATGGACCAGGACGACTGATCCATGTACAAAAAATAATGAATGGGGCCATGTATCATGAGATTTTGAGTGCAAACCTCCTTCCATCAGCAAGGGTATTGAAGATGAAACGTGGCTGGGTCTTTCAGCATGACAATGATCCCAAGCACACCACCAGGGTAATGAAGTAGTGGCTTCGTAAGAAGCATTTCAAGGGCCTGGAGTGGCCCAGCCAGTCTCCAGATCTAAACCCTATAGAAAATCTTTGGAGGGAGCTGAAAGTCCGTGTTGCCCAGCGACAGCCCCAAAACATCACTGCTCTAGAGGAGATCAGCAAAGAGGAATGGGCCAACATGCCAGCAACAGTGTGCGCTAACCTTGTGAAGACTTACCGAAAACGTTTCACCTCTGTCATTGCCAACAAAGGATATATGACAAAGCATTGAGATTAACTTTTGTAATGGACCAAATACTTATTTTCCACCAAAATGTGAAAAAAATTTCTTTCCAAATCAGACAAAGTGATTTTCAGGGTTTGTTTTCTCATTTTGTCTCTCATAGTTGAGGTCGACCTATGATGTCAATTACAGGCCTCTCTCATCTTTTTAAGTGGGAGAACTTGCACAATTGGTGGCTGACTAAATGCTTTTTTTCCCCACTGTATATACTTTTTTGTTGTTGTTTTTTTTACATATTATGTCCTTTTACATTTTCAGTTTTTCACTGAATGAGTTATCCATTAAGGGGCCCAAGTTGTAAGAAAAACAGTCAGATAAACTGCATTTAGTGGGGTAAATGAGAACCATTCTTCCGAGCCAGAAATGTGATGAAGCCCTGCAGATTCCTACAGGTTGTTTATGGTATTGCAGCTCACCCCCTAGAAACAACCTGTATACTGGTGTGATGCTGTTTTTTGAAGAAAGCAGACATATTTTTCTATATATCTTGCACAATCCCTTTTAAAGAGGCGAAGATCCACTGGATTACTAAATCAGATCAGCGATCAGCTCTTATCACTGAACTAGATGGTGGCCCGACTCTAAAGCATCGGGTATTCTAGCATATGTCTCCCGACCCTCCTTTATAATGCCCCATGCAGGAAGTCACATCCCCCGTATATAATACCCCATGCATATAATACCCCATGCAGGATGTCACATCCCCCTTATATAATACCCCATGCAGGATGTCACATCCCCCCTATATAATGCCCCATGCAGGAAGTCACATCCCACTATAGTGCCCCATGCAGGATGTCACATCCCCCCTATATAATACCCCATGCAGGATGTCACCTCTCCCCCATATAATGCCCCATGTAGGATGTCACCTCTCCCCCCATATAATGGCCCATGCAGGATGTCACCTCTCCCCCATATAATGCCCCATGTAGGATGTCACCTCTCCCCCCATATAATGCCCCATGCAGGATGTCACCTCTCCCCCCATATAATACCCCATGCAGGATGTCACCTCTCCCCCCATATAATGCCCCATGCAGGATGTCACCTCTCCCCCCATATAATGCCCCATGTAGGATGTCACCTCTCCCCCTTATAATGCCCCATGTAGGATGTCACCTCTCCCCCCATATAATGCCCCATGCAGGATGTCACCTCTCCCCCCATATATTGCCCCATGTAGGATGTCACCTCTCCCCCCATATAATGCCCCATGCAGGATGTCACCTCTCCCCCCATATAATGCCCCATGCAGGATGTCACCTCTCCCCCCATATAATGCCCCATGCAGGATGTCACCTCTCCCCCCATATAATGCCCCATGTAGGATGTCACCTCTCCCCCCATATAATGCCCCATGTAGGATGTCACCTCTCCCCCCATATAATGCCCCATGTAGGATGTCACCTCTCCCCCCATATAATGGCCCATGCAGGATGTCACCTCTCCCCCATATAATGCCCCATGCAGGATGTCACCTCTCCCCCATATAATGCCCCATGTAGGATGTCACCTCGCCCCCATATAATGCCCCATGTAGGATGTCACCTCTCCCCCATATAATGCCCCATGTAGGATGTCACCTCTCCCCCATATAATGCCCCATGTAGGATGTCACCTCTCCCCCATATAATGCCCCATGTAGGATGTCACCTCTCCCCCATATAATGCCCCATGTAGGATGTCACCTCTCCCCCATATAATGCCCCATGCAGGATGTGACCTCTCCCCCATATAATGCCCCATGTAGGATGTCACCTCTCCCCCATATATAATGCCCCATGTAGGATGTTACCTCTCCCCTCATATAATGCCCCATGCAGGATGTCACCTCTCCCCCCATATAATGCCCCATGTAGAATGTCACCTCTCCCCCCATATAATGGCCCATGCAGGATGTCACCTCTCCCCCATATAATGCCCCATGTAGGATGTCACCTCTCCCCCATATAATGCCCCATATAGGATGTCACCTCTCCCCCATATAATGCCCCATGTAGGATGTCACCTCTCCCCCATATAATGCCCCATATAGGATGTCACCTCTCCCCCATATATAATGCCCCATGTAGGATGTTACCTCTCCCCCATATAATGCCCCATGCAGGATGTCACCTCTCCCCCATATATAATGCCCCATGTAGGATGTTACCTCTCCCCTCATATAATGCCCCATGCAGGATGTCACCTCTCCCCCATATAATGGCCCATGCAGGATGTCACCTCACCCCCCATATAATGCCCCATGCAGGCTGTCACATCCCCCCTATATAATACCCTATGCAGGATGTCCCATCCTCCCATAGTGCCCCATGCAGGTCCCCTATGGCCCCATACAAAAAAAAAAAAAAATCCAATACTCACCTCACTTCTCAGCTGCTGCTCCGGACTCCAGCGTAGCCGGCATCTTCGCGCTGTGCGCTGTGATCGGTCACCGCGCCCTCTGACCTGAGACGTCACAGAGCATCAGCGGAAGACACAGGAGCTACTGCGCAGGCACGGGGAGGGGTAAGTATGACGCCGGGTGCCGGGGTTCTGAGGGACGGGAGGAGAAGAGAGGGGAGAGGAAGGGAGGGGTAAGTATGACGCCGGGGTCCTGATCGAGCGGGGGGAGGGACGGGAGGAGAGGAGAGGGAAGGGGAGAGGAGGGGAGGGGTAAGTATGACGCTGGGGTCCTGATCGAGCGGGGGGAGGGACGGGAGGAGAGGAGAGGGAAGGGGAGAGGAGGGGAGGGGTAAGTATGACGCTGGGGTCCTGATCGAGCGGGGGGAGGGACGGGAGGAGAGGAGAGGAGAGGGAAGGGGAGAGGAGGGGAGGGGTAAGTATGACGCCGGGGTCCTGATCGAGCGGGGGGGAGGGACGGGAGGAGAGGAGAGGGAAGGGGAGAGGATGGGAGGGGTAAGTATGACGCTGGGGTCCTGATCGAGCGGGGGGAGGGACGAGAGGAGAGGGGAGGGGAGGGGAGAGGAGGGGAAAGGAGGGGAGGGGCGTCACACTTGTCCTCGGGAGATAAGCGGCTGTAGCCGCGGATCTTCCGACGATAGCCGCATGTAGGTCAGCGGCGCCTGCGGTCGGGGGACTTATGCTGCAAGCAGCCGGCTGCATCTCCCGGCTGCATCGCCGCTGACCTCCGTGCCTCACATGAGCCGCTAATGGCCGCCATGTTTTTCTGAAATGCCGCGTCGCTGATTGGCCGCGGCCGGACCAATCAGCGACCCGGGATTTCCAGGACAGACAGACAGACAGAAAGACAGATAGACAGACAGACGGGATAAGACAATTATATAGATAGATAGGTTGTGGCCAGCAATACACTCCCCCTGCAGCGGCCACTATAGAGCAAATGCAGTATAACATGCCGCTGAGCAGACAGTGTCTGCTAGAGTGAGATCTGCGGGTGCCGGCCACTCTGGCCCTTAGAGGGAGTCCAGGGAGGACCACCCTCCATTGTGCGTTACATGGCTCAGAGCATTGGCCCTTGCACTCGTAGATAAAATCTAGCTCTTTGTGCTAAGTATGAAGTTCTCTGTGATGAGATGTTTTTGCATAGCTTATTTTCGTGTTTTTTTCGCGCCTGGTCGTGCATTTCAGTCGCTTTTGCATATATTTGAATATATTATGATACATGATATTTGCATCTGCCTGATTGTATCGCTGCTCTGGTATGTGCTTTATGCTAAGCAGCAGTAAAATGCTCACGGTATCCAGGTCACACCGACATATACAGTACAGACCAAAAGTTTGGACACACCTTCTCATAGTCATGAAAATACAGAAAAATCTTTAAATGAGAAGGTGTGTCCAAACTTTTGGTCTGTACTGTATATATAGGAAGGCGTCTGATTTGGAGAAATTAACCCCTTTTGTCTTTAAAGTAATAATAACAGATCCAGTAGCAAGACCCCCCATTCTTTAAATCCTGGTGTTTGCCTCGTGATGGATCCCTCCATGTGAGGCCCCCATCCTCACACCATGCACACGGCTGTGACGTCTCCTTTCATCTTCACGTTATTCCTTCTCTCACGTCTTATCAGAAACCTGAGGGGATGGCAGCTTTTCTATTCCACGGACTATATCACACGTGCAGTGTACATTTTCTAGAGAGTCTGAGCTCCTGCCCCTTCACTTGATTAAAATTAGCAGAAAAATTGCCAAAAACTTCCTATAGTACATCAATAAGGCGCCCTCAAAGCTCCCGCCTGTGTTTTATCTGCCCACGCGGGAAGCTCCAGTGACATCACCGCCCATATATGGTAGATGTCCATATAAGGACAGTTATGTCACTAGAAGTGAAGCACTGTGGGCTTGAAAAGGGGGTAGGAACCAAAGGCTGTGCCCAGCGTAAAGGAGGAGGGAATAACAAGGGCCAGGTGGACAAATGCCGCTTCCCTGCCCCCCACACCACCACCAAGAGCTCCAGCGTCCAGGCAGGTGTCAGACAGACTCATCCTGTCCATGATGGGCGCCTGCACCAAAAGAGGAGATGAGGGCTGTATGGGCGTATATGCACACATGGTGGATGTATTACAGCCTTTCCTGTCCATGATGGAAGCCTCCACCAAAAGAGGAGATGAGGGCTGTATGGGGGCGTATAAGCCCACATGGTGGATGTATTACTGCCTTTTATGTCTGGGATCCTAATAAAGAATACCTCCAAGTGGTATGACGCTATGTTGTTCTTCCCTTCTCCTAGTTCCTACCACCATAGGTAGCCAAAAAAAGACGTTCAGTAAGACAGGAAGTAGCTGTCTGGCTCCCATCATTGCCACCCATACTAGCTGCCTTGCTCCATCTCTAGCTCTTCCTGGCAGTCCCCTCGGTAATGCAGGATTGAAGCTATATCAGTGCGAGACCTCACCTGGTGTCAGTGAGCGCATGTCCATCATGAATGACATTTGTATTGCGTCTCTTACAGCTAATGTGTAAAGAGGCGGTGGATTCTCCAACGATCGAGTCGCCCGGAGATCTGGAGCAGCAGGTAATACGTGGCCCCCGTCATGGCCGACACTTCTCACTACCACAATCATAGATGTAGTGAAATGAGGATGGATCGAGTCCAATAATAAGTGCACTTTGGGGAATTGCTAGCTGTGCAATCCTCTTCAATAGCGCATTTTATCAGTCTCATCACCTAGTTGGGTAATAGTGATTTGTTATGGACGGGTTATGTCCCCACCACACCCCATACATCCATGGCTGAGTCACCAGGTAAGCTTTGTGTCAGTCCGCAGGCAGAAAGATGTAATTTTTATTAGAATACATGAAGCCATTCAAAGGACGAGGCCCCGACACCGGCTTCATTGTCAATCCAAATTATATGGCTGCTGATACAGTCATTACATCCCAAAGCCAATATATGAGCCGCTAGTAAACGTCATGAGCAACAAGCCGATAAACGGAGGAGGTGACAGCATGGGATCAGTCACCAGCACCCGCCTATACATCCCAGGCATATCAAAGAGAATATGTCAGTAAGGAATATTATACAAGCTCCCATCTCGTGTTCAGTGGATATAAAACCTCTACACACCACTATTGAAATTCCAGATTTTTTTTGTCATGCGGTAAAAAGCATAACAAGAAGAATCATTCTACCTATATTGTCACCCATAGCCTGTACAAATCCATTGATAACTAAACTGGTATCTTTTCAGATGAAAAAATAATTAAAATCTTGTGTTTGCATAAATCTGCACACCCTTGAACTAATACTTTGTTGAAGTCCCCTTTCAATTTATGACAGTGTTCTGTCTTTTTGGGTCAGAGTCTATCCACATGGCACATCTAGAATTGGCAATCTGTTTCCTCTCTTCCTTGCAGTAGCTCCACATTTGTCAGATTGCAGCGGGCATCTCCTGTGTACAGCGCCCTCTTCAGGTCACAGATTGTCACTTGTGTTCAGGTCTGGGCTCTGACTAGGCAATTCCAAACCTATGATCTCCTTCTGGCAAAACCATCCGTTTGTTGATTTGGAGGTCTCTTAGGGTCACTGTTGTGCTGAAAGGAGAAATTCATCTTCAGATTTTTAGCAGAGGTCTGAAAGTTTTATTGCAAAATTGATGATATTTGGAACTGTTTAGAATTCCCTCCACCTTGACTAAAACCCCAGTTCCAGCTGCTGATAATCAGCCCCAAAGCACAATGCTGCCTCCACTATGCTTCACTGTGGGGATTGTGATCTTTTAGTGATCCGCAATCTTGGCTTTGCACCTTTTGGAATTCTGGCCAAAAAGGTCCACCCTTGGTCTCATAAGACATAACACGTTTCCCACATGCTTTTGGAAGACTTGATGTAGGTTTTGGCAAAACACAGCCGGCTTGGATGTTTTCTTTGTAAGTAAAGGCTTCTGTCTTGCCACCCTACTCCACAGGCCAGACGTATGAAGAATACGGGAGAACGCTGTGACATGCAGGACCAATATTTACCAGAAATTCCTGCAGCTCCTGTAATGGTGCTATCAACCTCTTGGCAGCCTCCAGGACCAATTTTTCTTCTTGTCTGTTCATCAATGTTTGAGGGACATCCAATTCTAGCTAATGTCACTGTTGTGCCAAATTTAAGCTCCTTCTTGATGACTCTTCATAGTGCTCCATGGTAGATATAAAGCCTTGGAAATTATTTTGTCCCCTTCTCTTTACTGAGAACTTTTAACAATGAGATCCCTTTGCTGTGCTGTCAGCTGTTTATGGCTCCCAGAACAGCAAAACTTTCTACTGGATTAATCAGGGGTAAATGACGGCGACTGTGCCCTGACTACTATGTAACATGAGGGGAAATGTGATTGGCTAACTGATCACAACTACATCCCCAAACATAAGAGGGTGCTCACACTTATGCAAACACATCATTTTAGTTTTATTATTTTTATTCCCCCCCCCCCTCAAAATGATTTCAGTTTGTTTCTCAATGGATTTGTACAGATTATGGGAGACATTAAAGGTGGAAAAAGTTCTGAAATTATTCTTATTGATATGATTTTTTTTTTAACATGACAAAAATCTGGTATTTTATCAGAGGTGTGTAGAAGGTTTTATATCAACTGCATGTATTCATCAGGTATTACCCGCATATACAGTACAGACCAAAAGTTTGGACACACCTTCTCATTTAAAGATTTTTCTGTATTTTCATGACTATGAAAATTGTACATTCACACTGAAGGCATCAAAACTATGAATTACCACATGTGGAATTATATACTTAACAAAAAAGTGTGAAACAACTGAAAATATGTCTTATATTCTAGGTTCTTCAAAGTAGCCACCTTTTGCTTTGATGACTGCTTTGCACACTCTTGGCATTCTCTTGATGAGCTTCAAGAGGTAGTCACCGGAAATGGTCTTCCAACAATCTTGAAGGAGTTCCCAGAGATGCTTAGCACTTGTTGGCCCTTTTGCCTTCATTCTGCGGTCCAGCTCACCCCAAACCATCTCGATTGGGTTCAGGTCTGGTGACTGTGGAGGCCAGGTCACACCATCACTCTCCTCCTTGGTCAAATAGCCCTTACACAGCCTGGAGGTGTGTTTGGGGTCATTGTCCTGTTGAAAAATAAATGATGGTCCAACTAAACGCAAACCGGATGGAATAACATGCCGCTGCAAGATGCTGTGGTAGCCATGCTGGTTCAGTATGCCTTCAATTTTGAATAAATCCCCAACAGTGTCACCAGTAAAGCACCCCCACACCATCACACCTCCCCCTCCATGCTTCACGGTGGGAACCAGGCATGTAGAGTCCATCCGTTCACCTTTTCTGCGTTGCACAAAGACACGGTGGTTGGAACCAAAGATCTCAAATTTGGACTCCTCAGACCAAAGCACAGATTTCCACTGGTCTAATGTCCATTCCTTGTGTTCTTTAGCCCAAACAAGTCTCTTCTGCTTGTTGCCTGTCCTTAGCAGTGGTTTCCTAGCAGCTATTTTACCATGAAGGCGGCTGCACAAAGTCTCCTCTTAACAGTTGTTGAAGAGATGTGTCTGCTGCTAGAACTCTGTGTGGCATTGACCTGGTCTCTAATCTGAGCTGCTGTTAACCTACGATTTCTGAGGCTGGTGACTCGGATAAACTTATCCTCAGAAGCAGAGGTGACTCTTGGTCTTCCTTTCCTGGGGCGGTCCTCATGTGAGCCAGTTTCTTTGTAGCGCTTGATGGTTTTTACAACTGCACTTGGGGACACTTTCAAAGTTTGCCCAATTTTTCGCACTGACTGACCTTCATTTCTTAAAGTAATGATGGCCACTCGTTTTTCTTTACTTAGCTGCTTTTTTCTTGCCATAATACCAATTCTAACAGTCTATTCAGTAGGACTATCAGCTGTGTATTCATCAGACTTCTGCACAACACAACTGATGGTCCCAGCCCCATTTATAAGGCAAGAAATCCCACTTTTTAAACCTGACAGGGCACACCTGTGAAGTGAAAATCATTTCCGGTGACTACCTCTTGAAGCTCATAAAGAGAATGCCAAGAGTGTGCAAAGCAGTCATCAAAGCAAAAGGTGGCTACTTTGAAGAACCTAGAATATAAGACATATTTTCAGTTGTTTCACACTTTTTTGTTAAGTATATAATTCCACATGTGTTAATTCATAGTTTTGATGCCTTCAGTGTGAATGTACAATTTTCATAGTCATGAAAATACAGAAAAATCTTTAAATGAGAAGGTGTGTCCAAACTTTTGGTCTGTACTGTACAGTTATATACAGATATTACCCTTATGGACTATATCTCCTTTCCTCTGTAGCAGGTGCTGACTCAGGAGCTGAGCTTCACACAGTTCAGGTGCTAGCTGTGCTGTGCAGCCAGCACCTGCCTCTGTTTAGCCACCTAAAGGCAATCTGATAGCAGCATTTATGCTGCTCAATCCAGCTGCGACATTCGTTCTGACACCTGTTGTTCCCCCGCGACGTAATCTCTGGATGCTGATGGGTTTCCAATAAAGCCAAGGCCCCCATTACAGTCATCTTGGTCCTCCTATGAAGCCTAAACATAGGTTGGGCTCCGTAGGAGACCATGATTTGCACTGGAGTATATACAGTTATATGAAAAAGTTTGGGCCCCCCTATTAATCTTAAGCTTAATGTTTTATAAAAATTGGTGTTTTTGCAACAGCTATTTCAGTTTGATATATGTAATAACTGTTGGACACAGTAATGTTTCTGCCTTGAAATGAGGTTTATTGTACTAACAGAAAATGTGCAATCTGCATTCAAACAAAATTTGACAGGTGCATAAGTATGGGCACCTCACCAGAAAAGTGACATTAATATTTAGTAGATCCTCCTTTTGCAAAAATAACAGCCTCTAGTCGCTTCCTGTAGCTTTTAATAAGTTCCTGGATCCTGGATGAAGGTATTTTTGACCATTGCTCTTTACAAAACAATTCCAGTTCAGTTAAGTTTGATGGTCGCCGAGCATGGACAGCCCTCTTCAAATGATCCCACAGATGTTCAATGATATTCAGGTCTGGGGACTGGGATGGCCATTCCAGAACATTGTAATTGTTCCTCTGCATGAATGCCTGAGTAGATTTGGAGCGGTGTTTAGGATCATTGAATTGCTGAAAGATCCATCCCCTGCGTAACTTCAACTTTGTCACTGATTCTTGAACATTATTGTCAAGAATCTGCTGATACTGAGTGGATTCCATGCGTCCCTCAACTTTACCAAGATTCCCGGTGCCGGCATTGGCCACACAGCCCCAAAGCATGATGGAACCTCCACCAAATTTTACTGTGGGTAGCAAGTGTTTTTCTTGGAATGCTGTGTTTTTTGCCGCCATGCATAACGCCTTTTTGTTTCACCAAACAACTCAATCTTGGTTTCATCAGTCCACAGGACCTTCTTCCAAAAAGAAATCGGCTTCTCCAAATGTGCTTTTGCATACCTCAGCCGACTCTGTTTGTGGCGTGCTTGCAGAAACGGCTTCTTTCGCATCACTCTCCCATACAGTTTCTCCTTGTGCAAAGTGCGTTGTATAGTTGACCGATGCACAGTGACACCATCTGCAGCAAGTTGATGCTGCAGCTCTCTGGAGGTGGTCTGAGGATTGTCCTTGACTGATCTCACCATTCTTCTTCTCTGCCTTTCTGATGTTTTTCTTGGCCTGCCACTTCTGGCCTTAACAAGAACTGCCCCTGTGTTCTTCCATTTCCTTACTATGTTCCTCACAGTGGAAACTGACAGGTTAAATCTCTGAGACAGCTTTTTGTATCCTTCCCCTGAACAACTATGTTGAATAATCTTTGTTTTCAGATCATTTGACAGTTGTTTTGAGGAGCCCATGATGCCACTCTTCAGTGGAGATTCAAACAGGAGAACAACTTGCAAGTGGCCACTTTAAGTAGCTTTTCTTATGATTGCATACACCTGGCTATGAAGTTCAAAGCTCAATGAGGTTACAAAACCAAAAAAAGTGCTTTAGTAAGTCAGTAAAAAGTAGGTAGGAGTATTTAAAACAAGAAAATGATAAGGGTGCCCATACTTATGCACCTGTCAAATTTTGTTTGAATGCAGATTGCACATTTTCTGTTAGTACAATAAACCTCATTTCAAGGCAGAAACATTACTGTGTTCAACAGTTATTACATATATCAAACTGAAATAGCTGTTGCAAAAACACCAATTTTTATAAAACATTTAGCTTAAGATTAATAGGGGTGCCCAAACTTTTTCATATAATTGTAGATCAAGTGATCAAACTATAGCAGGTTCAAGTCCCCCTCGGGAGGCTTAAAAAAATAAAATATAAAGTGAAAAAAAAGTTTTTAAAAGTTGGAACTTCCCTCTCCACTTTTTCTCAGTTTAAAAAAAAATAATAAAGAAATTGAAATAATATAAGATAAGCACATTCGGTATCGCCATGTCCGTAAAAGTCTAAACTTTAATTTATGACTTTCAGCTGAAGCGAGCACTGGAATTACTTCAGGAGGCAGAAGCTGAGAAGGAAGAACTGACGCAAAGATGCCAGGAGCTGGACCTGCAGGTGAGCGAGCCGACCCTGCGAGCTGAGCCTGCGACCTGACTCTGCGAGCTGAGCCTGGAAGACAACGCTGCGAGCTGAACCTGTGATCCGACCCTGCAAGCTGAGCCTGCAACCCGACCCTGCGAGCTGAGCCTGCAACCCGACCCTGCGAGCTGAGCCTGCGACCAACCTTGTGACCCGAGCCTGCGAGACGAGCCTGCAACCTGAGCCTGCGACCTGACCCTGCGAGCTGAGCCTGCGAGACGACCCTGCGAGCGAGCCTGCGACCCGACACTGCGAGCCGAGCCTCCGAGCCGACCCTGCTAGCCAACCCTGCGAGCGAGCCTGCAACCCGACCCTGCGAGCCGACTCTGCGACCACCCGACCCTGCGAGCCGACTCTGCGACCACCCGACCATGCGAGCTGACCCTGCGAGCCGAGCCTACAATCACGGACTTATCTCCACAGCTTTATCCATTTATAATGGAGGCAGTCGGGTGGAGGATTCTGGGCTAATACGAGGCATCAATTGTGGACTATATTTACACGGGATCTGTTCAGCTGCTGCCCATTCTGTCCTAATACTGCTCACTGCTGAGGGTTTTTACAGTTGTATCCCATCCTGACCATCCTCCTTGAGCGATGCACACCAGCTAATCTGCAGTCCAGACTTTTTGCTCTCACAGAGGATTGTATAAGCTGGATTAAGTTGTAACAAACTCTGAGCTGTGAAAAGTTTAGATTCTGCACAAATTCTAAGCGGACAGCGGACACTTTTGTGCCCATCGTTATGATACTATGCAGACAGGACTCTCCACAGGTTTCTCCTGCACGTCCTGCATTGTATCATGCAGACGGTTAATGAGTAACGCGCCAGCAGACATCGGGATCACGTTGGCTGTCACCGCTGGCCTCGCTCCCACGCCTCATGGTAGATCAATCACTGAACTTCATATGGCCCTAAGCTCTGACCAGCTAACCGGTTTTATAATATTAGCCTCCATGTAAGGGTGCCGATAATTATGCAATGCACCTCAGCCTTCACCCATAGCTGCCCGCTCACAAGTTGTGGCTTGTGTCCGTCTGGCCGTGGCTGCAGCTCCTGCTCTTCTGATCCAATAGCTGATATTTGCTATATTTATATTTTTTTAATATTTGTTGAACACTTTATTTCCTTCCATCCTCTTAGTAGCCAACATATCAAATAAGGCAGGTTAACCCTGGAAGTGCTGGAGTTCAGTCGCTTCCTAAATACAGTATCTCAGTACAGGTCCAGGGAAAGAAATGCAATTGCAGTCTTATAGAGCGAGTGGATATGTAGTGGGCACATACTTTTCTCCTCATGGTGAATATATGTTACATCCAACATTTGGATCAGTGGGTATTACAGGCTTCTCCACATCAGCAGATCTCACTCACCCTCCGGACACACAGATCTCACCCCACTAGCATCCGCTCGCCCCATTGTGCTCTTTTGGCTCCTTCTTTGATGCTTTTTTTATAATTACCTTGCAAGCTCGTGAGTAAATATACAGTGAGCAATCACCATGTGTCCGTGTGGCAAGAGATAAAACTATTCCCGGGTCTGAAACTTGATGAAAGGTCCTTCTATACCAGTAATCTCCCACCTGTGGGCTCCAAACTACAACCCCCAGCATGTGCTGACCGCCTGCACCTGGGACTTGTAGTCTGACAAAATTATTATTACTCACTTTGTGTGGTCCTGATGCAGTACAAAATGTGCCGATGAGAGGGGGTGACGGCATTTTACGGTATTACTAACCTGTGTGTGTTATTAGGTGGCCGGTCTACAGGAAGAAAGGAACAGCCTCCTGGCCGAAAACGAGGTCCAGAACGAAAGGCTAAACCAGTTAGACTCCTCCGAGGAGCCCACCACAACCGTGGCCAAGAAATACCTCCAAATACAGCTGGAGCAAGTGCAGGAGGACAACTACAGGTAACAGAGGGCACGAGCACGTGACTGAGCTGCATCCAGAGGCCTTAGAGGGGTCGTCCCTCCATCATACATCATAAAGAGAGCAATAGTCAGCCTCTACATGCATTAAAAATTGGCCAAAATATGGCGCCACCTGGTGTTCAGAGTGTATAGTAATGTGCACATGTCTTAATGGTGGTCACACATGCTCAGACATCTCCCCCCAGCCGGGTCTCTGCACAGTGATCCCCTGCACATTGCAGAGGAGCCAGTAGAAGTAGCTTTCTTGTCAGGAAAGGAGCAAAGATTGTGCATAATCATGGGAGTGAGAAATGAGAAGACTCCATGTACAGGGGAAGTCAGCTGCCAGAGGGGGAAGGAGACTGGTTCTTTCCAGAGTCTGTCTTCAGCAGCACCAAGCATGTAAAAAATGCTAAAAAAATATATATATTTTTTTTAATAGTTAAATCACTTTCATCAATTTATTATTTTTTAATTGAAAGACTGGAAGCTGCAAAGGACGACTACCGGGCGCACTGCGAGGAGCTGGAGCGGCAACTGATCGAGACCCAGAACAGGAACGACGAGCTGGCCAGCCTGGCCGAGGAGTCCAGAGCCCTGAAGGATGAAATCGATGTTCTCAGGTGACTTTCCAGTGTATCCTTGAGTCAAATATATAGAAAAAAGTATTCACACCAAGCCACGCACTTTTCATCGGTGGTTTGTAACAAAACGCATCATCGCAGGACGACATCTGATAAAGCCACGAAGCTGGAGTCTACGGTGGAGTCTTACCGCAAGAAGCTGGAGGACCTGAACGACCTGCGGAGACAAGTGAAATCTCTGGAAGACACAAACTTAATGTATATGCACAACACAGTCAGCCTGGAGGAGGAGCTGAAGAAAGCCAACGCTGCCCGCGCCCAGCTGGAAACGTACAAACGGCAGGTGAGGATAAAGGGGTCCCCCGTCACCGCTCACTTCCATATCAGGGGTGACTGATGCTGATAATGTGCAGACAGATGCTGGTTGTGTAAAACAGCTTGCACCTGACCTGTGTGGAGTCGGCTCAGTCCATGAGCTGTGCGCCCTGTGTGGGGAAGGGATTAGGTCATTGTCTTCCTCTCTCGATACGAGGTTTCCGATCACCTTCCATCTTCTCTCGTATCGACAGGTTCAGGATCTGCACACCAAGCTCTCTATGGAAACCAAGCGAGCGGACACGCTGGCCTACGAGATGACCCGACTCCGGGAGAAGCAAGACGCACTTGTAAAGGAGAAAGAGGTATCGGTGCTACTGGGGCCACCGTGGTCTCATGTCCCGTGTCGTGGTGATGGCGAATACGCTTGATATCATTTTGCACGTGTAAACGAATGAACTCTCCTTTTCCTGCCCCCATATAGAGACTGATCGTCCAGCGAGATGCTCTGAAGGAGACCAATGAGGAGCTGCGATGTTCCCTGGTGCAGCAGGATCACCTTAATCAGTCTGGTGAGACATGGTGGATATACCAGGGGCCAGTAGGGGGCGCCGATCATTACATACATTGTGTGACATCGGCGCTTCTCTGAGCTCGTACACTGTGCGATGCAAAGGGTGACACGTGCCACATATATACAGTGGCATGTAAAAGTTTGGGCACCACTGGTCAAAATTACTGTTATTGTGAACAATTAAGCAAGTTGAAGATGAAATGATCTCCAAAAGGCCTAAAGTTAAAGATGGCACATTTCCTTTGTATATTTGTAAAAGATGACAATATATATATTTTTTTTTTTCTTTCCTTTTTAAAAATTACAAAAAGGAAAATGGACTGTTGTAAAAGTTTGGGCACCCTGCATGGTCAGTATTTAGTAGCACCGACTTTTTGCAAGTATCACAGCTTGTAAACGCTTTTTGTAGCCAGACAAGAGTCTTCCAGTTCTTGTTTGAGAGATTTTCATCCATTCTTCCTTGGAGAATTCTTCCAGTTCTGTGAGATTCCTCGGTCATCTTGAATCCTCTGCTATTTTGAGGTTTATCCACAGATTTTCAATGATGTTCAAAGATCAGGGGACTGTGAGGGCCATTGTAAACCCTTCAGCTTGTGCCTTTTGAGGTTGTCTATTGTGGATTTTGACAAGTGTTTAGGATCATTATCCATTTGTAGAATCCTCATTTCATCTTCATCTTTTTTATAGATGGTGTTATGTTTGCATCAAGAATTTGTTGAACTTTCATTGAATAATAATAATAATGTTTTTATTTATATAGCGCCAATATATTCCGCAGCGCTTTACAATTCAGACAATTTACTCACATTATTGCCACCATCCCCATTGGAGCTCACAATCTACATTCCCTATCAGGATGTCTTTAGAGTGTGGGAAGAAACCGGAGAACCCAAGGGAAACCAACGCAAACACGGGGAGAACATGCAAACTCCTTGCAGATCTTGTCCTTGGTGGGATTACAACCCAGGACCCCATCACTGCAGTGTTAACCACTGAGTCACCGTGCTGCCCTATTCTTCCCTCTACCTGTGAAATGTTCCCTGTGCCATTGGCTGCAACACAACCCCAAAGCATGATTGATCCTCCCTCATGCTTAATGGTTGGCGAGATGTTCTTTTCCTGAAATTCTGTTCCCTTTTTTCTCCTCACATACTTTTGATCATTGTGGCCAAAGAGTTCTATTTTAATCTCATTGGTCCACAGAACTTGTTTCCAAAATGCCTCAGGCTTGTTTAGATCTTCTTTTGCAGACTTCTGACGCTGAATTTTATGGTGAGGCTGCAGGAGAGGTTTTCTTCTGATGACTCTTCCATGAAGGCCATATTTGTGCTGGTGTCTCTGAACAGCAGAACAATGTACCACAACTCCAGAGTCTGCTAAATCTTTCTGAAGGTCTTTTGCAGCCAAGCGGGGGTTCTGATTGGCCTCTCTAGCAATCCTATGAGCAGCTCTCACTGAAGTTTTGCTTGGTCTTCCAGACCTTATCTTGACCTCGACTGTTCCTGATAACTGCCATTTCTTAATAACATTTCAAACT
Organism: Phyllobates terribilis; assembly: GCF_046119375.1. NCBI lineage: Eukaryota > Metazoa > Chordata > Amphibia > Anura > Dendrobatidae > Phyllobates > Phyllobates terribilis. The sequence goes on from NW_027362768.1 coordinate 172,685,223, forward strand.
GAGGAAACGGCAATTTGAAAACACTTTGCTATCTTCTTATAGCCTTCTCCTGCTTTGTGGTCTCAACCATTTTCAGAGTGCTAGGCAGCTGCTTAAAAGAACCCATGGCTGCTGGTTTTGGCACAAATTTAGAGGAGGCTGGGTTTTTATAAAGCTGGAACATTGGCATCACCTGAACTTTCCTAACGATGATAGTGAACAAGCCATAACCCCAACAGGCTAATTAGGGTCTGAAACCTTAGTCAAAGTTATCTGAGCACACAAATCTCCAAGGGTGTCCAAACATTAGCATTGGCCTGTTTTCCTTTTTGTTCTTTTTAAAATTTAAAAGATGACAATATATATATATATATAGGTTTTTTTTTGCCTAAAATACAAAGGAAATGCGTCATCTTTAACTTGAGGCCTTTTAGAGATCATTTCATATTCAACTTGCTTAACTGTTCTCAATAACAGTAATTTTGACCAAGGGTGCCCAAACTTTTACACGCCCCTGTATAGCAGTGATATGGGAATGTCCCCTAAATGCAAAGTGATAGGTGATTAATGGCAGCTACACCCCCCCCCCCTACAGCCTCTCCTTAATGCCCACGCTGATAGGGGGGACCATAAAGAATAGGCGGTGTGATCCTCTAAATTTAGAAAAAAATAAAATAAAAATAAATTGAGATTAAAATCTAGAATTTTCTACAAGAAAGTAAAGGTTTGTTTTTTAGACCGGTCCCTTGTAGACGCACTGGATTAGGAGAGGTGGTGGGTGCGGTGGGGGACGGGGCGCTGCTGGTTATTCCCATTCACCTTCTGTGCATTTCTATAGAGGATTCTGGATTCATGAACAAAGACAACCTCGCCGCCGAGCTCCTGCCGGTGGAATATCGGTGAGTACAGCACATCGTATCCGCATTTATAGACGTAGATCTCCTCTCAATTGTGGCCATGAGTCAGAAAAATATCCAGTAGTATGATTGGACATAATATATGTTTATGTGTATGGAGAGGGCTCAGGAGCTGAACTCGCTTCATACACGGCAGGTGCTGCCTGCGTCATACAGCCGTCACCTGTCTCAGACAGCAGCCATTGGATTCTTTACCATCCACTTATGTAATAAGTGTATAGTGTACGATGTATTATAGCTCAGCCCGAACTGTTGTCATTGCAGGGAGATGTTCATTAGACTCCAGCACGAAAATAAGATGCTCCGGGTTCAGCAGGAAGGATCAGAGAACGAGCGCATCGCAGATCTCCAGGTTCAGCTGGAAGAAAAGCAGAGGAAGATGAGTGAGCTGGAAACTGAGAACCGGTGAGATCACATCCCAAGCATCCTGCAACCAGTGAGAAGGAAGTTGTCAATGCTGCCAGGGGGTCCATATCGGGGGGGGGGGGGGGGGGTCTGTAAAAAGCCCAAGTGATGCTGCAGTTCATTCTGTGCAGTGGGTGGATGCGCTAGTTCTAGCGTCTTTGCTGACATCTAGTGGCCAAACTTTGGAACTACAGCTTCTTTTTAAAATGTTCCTTTTCACTGTGCAAAAAGTTTTGGTAAAGTTCTGATGCATTGCTACCTGACCAAAAAAATATCTTCTGCATCACAGACTTAATCTGGGCCGCGTGGAGGAGTTTCAGCTACAGATTTCAGACCTCCAGAAGTCCTTACAAAATCAGGGCAGCGAAGCAGAGGGCGCCGGAGTAAGTCAGAATATTAATACAAAAATCATCTATGGATGTTACTGTCACGATAAAACCCGCTCTCTGACCGCCCTTATTTTTTTATCTTCCAGTCCAACACATTGAAAAAGAAAATCGAAGCACAGATGTAAGTATCTGATTAACTATTCTCATCCCCAACAAGTTTTATAGGAGTGAATTATTACCAGCATTTATCATCCAGGGAAAAGTTAAAGGAGGTTCACGATGCCATAGAGACCAAGAAAGAACAGCTGGAAGACTTCGAGCCTGAGGCAGCAGATCAGAGCGGTAAGGGCAGCAGATGCGCCGAACAGTGGTAAAAATAGAGAAATGAACATGCACTCATACCAATCAATATATTCGTCAATAAGCTATAGCTGCCCACTGCCACCACTAGGGGGAGCACACTGCAGACAGATTAATTACTGTATACATCACCTCCCGAAAGAATTGTTATAAAAAGCAATTAAAATGCTGCACGTACCCCAAAATATACCAGTAAACCCACTGCTCAGCCTGAAGCAAACACATCTTTTGCAATATGGAAATGCTATCATTTTTATATTTTTTATTTTAGATAACAAGGTTATTTTGTAGAAGTAGAAATAATATATATTTGGTATCGTGGTAACCCTTCTGATCTGCAGAATAAAGTTACCAGATCATTTTTACTGCATATTGAAATAAAACTTAAATAACAATTTACAATTTAAAGTCCAAATTTAATTTACAATTTTTCCATATATTACTGTGCCGGCATAAAAAATCTTTACAAATTCAACGAAACCACAAAATATTAACATTCACGTGTTTTATTGTGGATATTTCGTTACAATAAGTATTTAGTCATTAATTAATTAATATTAATTAGTATTTACATTTTTACTAAGCCAGTTTTGCTATTAGTCAGTTTTTGAATGTCTCCTTCATTGAATGCACTTTAGTTTTTTTTCTCCCCTTCTTCCTAGAGTCCTAACTTTTTCATTTATCCTTCCACCTCTCCATACGAGCGCTCATCTTTTTGCAGGACGATTTGTAGCTTTTTGTATGACAACGTTCACTTTTCCGTAAAATGCACTGAAAAACGGAAAAAAATCCAAGTAGAAGGAAATGGTGAAAAAATAATAATTTTTTTTTTAGTCTTGTTTTTACACTGTTCACTGTGGGGTAAGAATTCCCTGATAACATCATTTTTGATTTTTCCAGGAAATTTGTTTTTAAACCCCAAAAAAAAAAATCCATTTGGTTTGCTGTGCCATTTATTAATTTATTGAGAACCGTAAAGTTTTTATTTTTCAACCTAAGTGATATATTTTTTTTTTACACAGCTTATTTTTTACTGTTATTATTTTAGCCATTTTTGTTGCATTTTTTTTACAGAGGCGCGGTGACCGTAAAAACCTCAGTTGCAGTGTTTTGATTTTATTTTTGCTTTTTATGGCATTTATTGTATGAGTTTATTAAATTGATGTCTTGATTGGACTTTTATGTTTTTTTTTATATATTTCTCAATTGGGATAAGGGGGGTAGTTGAATATTTTTTTTTTCTTTTCTATTTTTTTTTTTACTTTATTTTTTAACCCTAGGGACCCTGTCCCTGCCATCATTGGTCCTATATACTGCAATACTTCAGTACTACAGTATATATAGTCAATGCCGTCCTCCTAGGACATGCTGCTGCTGCTGCTGTTTTAGGTATATGGCGGCTGTATAACACAGCGGGCATCCGTCGGCTGTGGTTTGGGCTTAGCTTCTTTTTTCAAAGGCTTGATTAAAAATGGAGACGAAAACTGTCTGTGCCGGGAAGGGGTTATGGGAGCAGTGTACATCTGTTTGCTCCTCCCCCTTGTATCAAACCCTTCTTTCTCCCATATAGCCCAGCGCGTCGTGGAGCTGGAGGTGGCGCTGCGCAAGAAGGACGATGACATGAAAGCCATGGAAGACCGCTACAAGATTTACCTGGAGAAAGCCAGAAACGTGAGTGTAAAAGTCATTAGTTCAGTGTGCAGTGTACTTATATTCCTGATTATGGCCCCTGGACAGCGGTGCATCACCGCAAAGAGCAATCGACCGCAGCCTGGGTCCAATATCAGCAAAATGTACTGTTCCTTTAATTAGCGTCTCACTTCTAGAGTTGCAGCAGCACCACCTGGTGGATCCTGAATGACATGTATAGTCCTGTTAGTGCAGATGCCAACTTGTTTTGTTTTTGTGTAGGTAATAAAGACTTTAGATCCCAAATTAAACCCGGCCTCAGCCGAAATTATGTTACTGAGGAAACAGCTGACGGAGAAAGACAGACGGATCGAGCACCTGGAGGTGAGTGATGAGATGGCAGCGGCCGAAGTGAAGGAGTGCGCATACGGCTGATGGTAATGGTCGAGTCATGTGCTCATGGTTATATGTCCTCTCCTCTTCCTCACACAGTCCGAGTGTCAGCTGGCAAAACTACGAGAGTACGAGGAGAAGCTGATAGTGACGGCGTGGTACAACAAGGTGAGAGTCTACTGCGAATCATAGCGCAATAATACTGCCATACAGCCTCCATGTAATAGTGCCATACAGCCTCCATGTAATAGTGCCACACAGCCTCCATGTAATAGTGCCATACAGAGCCCATGTAATAGTGCCATACAGAGCCCATGTAATAGTGCCACACAGCCTCCATGTAATAGTGCCATACAGCCTCCATGTAATAGTGCCATACAGCCTCCATGTAATAGTGCCATACAGCCGCCATGTAATAGTGCCATACAGCCTCCATGTAATAGTGCCATACACCCTCCATGTAATACTGCCATACAGCCTCCATGTAATAGTGCCATACAGAGCCCATGTAATAGTGCCATACACGACCCATGTAATAGTGCCATACAGCCTCCATGTAATAATGTCATGAAGAGCCCATGTAATAGTGCCACAGCCTCCATGTAATACTGCCATACAGCCTCCATGTAATACTGCCATACAGCCTCCATGTAATAGTGCCATACACGACCCATGTAATAGTGCCACACAGCCTCCATGTAATAGTGCCACACAGGACCCATGTAACAGTGCCACACAGCCTCCATGTAATAGTGCCACACAGGACCCATGTAATAGTGCCACACAGGACCCATGTGATAGGGCCATACAGCACCCATGTAATAGTGCCACACAGGCCACATGTAATAGTGCCATACACGACCCATGTAATAGTGCCACACAGCCTCCATGTAATAGTGCCATACACGACCCATGTAATAGTGCCACACAGCCTCCATGTAATAGTGCCATACACGACCCATGTAATAGTGCCACACAGGACCTATGTAATAGTGCCACACAGGACCCATGTAATAGTGCCACAGCCTCCATGTAATAGTGCCACACAGCACTCATGTAATAGTGCCACACAGCGCCCATGTAATAGTGCCACACAGCACCCATGTCATAGTGCCATACACGACCCATGTAATAGTGCCACACAGCCTCCATGTAATAGTGCCATACAGCGCCCATGTAATAGTGCCATACACGACCCATGTAATAGTGCCATACACGACCCATGTAATAGTGCCACACAGCCTCCATGTAATAGTGCCACACAGCCTCCATGTAATAGTGCCACACAGGACCCATGTAATAGTGCCACAGCCTCCATGTAATAGTGCCACACAGCACTCATGTAATAGTGCCACACAGCGCCCATGTAATAGTGCCACACAGCACCCATGTCATAGTGCCATACAGGACCCATGTCATAGTGCCATACAGCCTCCATGTCATAGTGCCACACAGCCTCCATGTAATAGTGCCACACAGGACCCATGTAATAGTGCCACACAGGACCCATGTAATAGTGCCACACAGGACCCATGTAATAGTGCCACACAGGACCCATGTAATAGTCCCATACAGCCTTCATGTAATAGTGCCATACAGGACCCATGTAATAGTGCCACACAGGACCCATGTAATAGTGCCACACAGCATCCGTGTAATAGTGCCACAGAGGCCACATGTAATAGTTCCATACAACGCCCATGTAATAGTGCCATACAGGACCCATGTAATAGTGCCACACAGCCTCCATGTAATAGTGCCACACAGCCTCCATGTAATAGTGCCATACAGTACCTACCCATGTAATGGTGCCACACAGGCCACATGTAATAGTGCCAAACAGCCTCCATGTAATAGTGCCACACAGGACCCATGTAATAGTGCCACACAGCCTCCATGTAATAGTGCCACACAGCCTCCATGTAATAGTGCCATACAGGACCCATGTAATAGTGCCACACATGCCACATGTAATAGTGCCACAGCCTTCATATAATAGTGCCACACAGGCCACATGTAATAGTGCCACACAACCTCCATGTAATAGTGCCACACAGGACCCATGTAATAGTGCCATACAGGACCCATGTAATAGTGCCATACAGGACCCATGTAATAGTGCCACACAGGACCCATGTAATAGTGCCATACAGGACCCATGTAATAGTGCCACACAGGACCCATGTAATAGTGCCACACAGGACCCATGTAATAGTGCCACACAGGACCCATGTAATAGTGCCATACAGGACCCATGTAATAGTGCTACACAGGACCCATGTAATAGTGCCACACAGGACCCATGTAATAGTGCCACACAGGACCCATGTAATAGTGCCACACAGGACCCATGTAATAGTGCCACACAGGACCCAAGTAATAGTGCCATACAGGCCACATGTAATAGTGCCACACAGGCCACATGTAATAGTGCCACACAGGCCACATGTAATAATGCCATACAGCCTCCATGTAATAATGCCATACAGGACCCATGTAATAGTGCCACACAGGCCACATGTAATAGTGCCACACAGCCTCCATGTAATAGTGCCACACAGCCTCCATGTAATAGTGCCACACAGCCTCCATGTAATAGTGCCACACAGCCTCCGTGTAATAGTGCCACACAGCCTCCATGTAATAGTGCCACACAGGCCACATGTAATAGTGCCATACAGGACCCATGTAATAGTGCCATACAGGACCCATGTAATAGTGCCATACAGGACCCATGTAATAGTGCCACACAGCTTCCATGTAATAGTGCCATACAGGCCACATGTAATAGTGCCATACAGGCCACATGTAATAGTGCCATACAGCCTCCATGTAATAGTGCCATACAGGACCCATGTAATAGTGCAACACAGCCTCCATGTAATAGTGCCATACAGGACCCATGTAATAGTGCCACACATGCCACATGTAATAGTGCCATACAGGACCCATGTAATAGTGCCACACAGCCTCCATGTAATAATGCCATACAGCGCCCATGTAATAGTGCCATACAGCACCCATGTAATAATGCCATACAGCCTCCATGTAATAATGCCATACAGGACCCATGTAATAGTGCCATACAGCGCCCATGTAATAGTGCCATACAGCGCCCATGTAATAGTGCCATACAGCCTCCATGTAATAATGCCATACAGCCTCCATGTAATAGTGTCATACAGGACCCATGTAATAGTGCCACACAGCCTCCATGTAATAATGCCATACAGCCTCCATGTAATAGTGCCATACAGGACCCATGTAATAGTGCCACACAGCCTCCATGTAATAGTTCCACACATGACCCATGTAATAGTGCCATACAGGACCCATGTAATAGTGCCACACAGGCCACATGTAATAGTGCCACACAGGCCACATGTAATAGTGCCATACAGGACCCATGTAATAGTGCAACACAGCCTCCATGTAATAGTGCCATACAGGCCACATGTAATAGTGCCATACAGGCCACATGTAATAGTGCCATACAGCCTCCATGTAATAGTGCCATACAGGACCCATGTAATAGTGCAACACAGCCTCCATTTAATAGTGCCACACATGCCACATGTAATAGTGCCACACAAGCCACATGTAATAGTGCCATACAGGACCCATGTAATAGTGCCACACAGCCTCCATGTAATAATGCCATACAGCGCCCATGTAATAGTGCCATACAGCACCCATGTAATAGTGCCATACAGCCTCCATGTAATAATGCCATACAGGACCCATGTAATAGTGCCATACAGCGCCCATGTAATAGTGCCATACAGCACCCATGTAATAGTGCCATACAGCACCCATGTAATAATGCCATACAGCCTCCATGTAATAATGCCATACAGGACTCATGTAATAGTGCCATACACCCTCCATGTAATAGTGCCACACAGGCCACATGTAATAGTGCCACACAGCCTCCTTGTAATAGTGCCACACAGCCTCCATGTAATAGTGCCACACAGCCTCCATGTAATAGTGCCACACAGCCTCCGTGTAATAGTGCCACAGCCTCCATGTAATAGTCCCACACAGTCTCCATGTAATAGTGCCACAGCCTCCATGTAATAGTGCCACAAAGGCCACATGTAATAGTGCCACAGCCTCCATGTAATAGTGCCACAAAGGCCACATGTAATAGTGCCACACAGCCTCCATGTAATAGTGCCACACAGGACCCATGTAATAGTGCCAGACAGGACCCATGTAATAGTGCCACACAGGACCCATGTAATAGTGCCACACAGGACCCATGTAATAGTGCCACACAGGACCCATGTAATGGTGCCACACAGGCCACTTGTAATAATGCCACACAGCCTCCATGTAATAGTGCCATACAGGACCCATGTAATAGTGCCATACAGGCCACATGTAATAGTGCCATACAGGACCCATGTAATAGTGCCACACAGGCCACATGTAATAGTGCCACACAGCCTCCATGTAATAGTGCCACACAGGACCCACGTAATAGTGCCACACAGGACCCATGTAATAATGCCATACTGGACTCATGTAATAGTGCCATACAGCCTCCATGTAATAGTGCCACACAGGCCACATGTAATAGTGCCACACAGACCACATGTAATAGTGCCACACAGACCACATGTAATAGTGCCACACAGCCTTCATGTAATAGTGCCACACAGCCTTCATGTAATAGTGCCACACAGGACCCATGTATTAGTGCCATACAGCCTTCATGCAATAGTGCCACACAGGACCCATGTAATAGTGCCACACAGCCTCCGTGTAATAGTGCCATACAGCCTCCATGTAATAGTGCCATACAGGACCCATGTAATAGTGCCACACAGACCACATGTAATAGTGCCATACAGCGCCCATGTAATAGTGCTACACAGCCTCCATGTAATAGTGCCACACAGCCTCCATGTAATAGTGTCATACAGGACCCATGTAATAGTGCCACACAGGACCCATGTAATAGTGCCACACAGGACCCATGTAATAGTGCCACACAGGACCCATGTAATAGTGCCACACAGGCCACATGTAATAGTGCCATACAGCCTCCATGTAATAGTGCCACACAGGACCCATGTAATAGTGCCACACAGGACCCATGTAATAGTGCCATACAACTTCCATGTAATAGTGCCACACAGGCCACATGTAATAGTGCCACACAGCCTCCATGTAATAGTTCCACACAGGACCCATATAATAGTGCCACACAGCCTCCATGTAATAGTGCCATACAGGACCCATGTAATAGTGCCACACAGGCCACATGTAATAGTGCCACACAGGCCACATGTAATAGTGCCATACAGGACCCATGTAATAGTGCCACACAGCCTCCATGTAATAGTTCCACACAGGACCCATGTAATAGTGCCATACAGGACCCATGTAATAGTGCCACACAGCCCACATGTAATAGTGCCACACAGGCCACATGTAATAGTGCCATACAGGACCCATGTAATAGTGCCACACAGCCTCCATGTAATAGTGCCATACAGGACCCATGTAATAGTGCCACACAGCCTCCATGTAATAGTGCCATACAGCCTCCATGTAATAGTGCCATACAGGACCCATGTAATAGTGCCACACAGCCTCCATGTAATAGTGCCATACAGGACCCATGTAATAGTGCCACACAGGCCACATGTAATAGTGCCACACAGCCTCCATGTAATAGTGCCATACAGGCCACATGTAATAGTGCCATACAGCACCCATGTAATAATGCCATACAGGACCCATGTAATAGTGCCATACAGGACCCATGTAATAATGCCACACAGGCCACATGTAATAGTGCCACACAGCCTCCATGTAATAGTGCCACACAGCCTCCATGTCATAGTGCCACACAGGACCCATGTAATAGTGCCATACAGCCTCCATGTAATAGTGCCACACAGGCCACATTTAATAGTGCCACACAGGCCACATGTAATAGTGCCATACAGCCTCCATGTAATAGTGCCACACAGGCCACATGTAATAGTTTCATACAGGACCCATGTAATAGTGCCACACAGCCTCCATGTAATAGTGCCACACAGCCTCCATGTAATAGTGCCACACAGGCCACATGTAATAGTGCCATACAGCCTCCATGTAATAGTGCCACACAGGCCACATGTAATAGTTTCATACAGGACCCATGTAATAGTGCCACACAGTCTCCATGTAATAGTGACACACAGGACCCATGTAATAGTGCCACAGAGGACCCATGTAATAGTGCCACACAGCCTCCATGTAATAGTGCCACACAGCCTCCATGTAATAGTTCCTCACAGGCCACATGTAATAGTGCCACACAGCCTCCATGTAATAGTGCCACACAGCCTCCATGTAATAGTGCCACACAGCCTCCATGTAATAGTGCCACACTGGCCACATGTAATAGTGCCATACAGCCTCCTTGTAATAGTGCCACACAGGCCACATGTAATAGTTTCATACAGGACCCATGTAATAGTGCCACACAGCCTCCATGTAATAGTGCCACACAGGCCACATGTAATAGTTCCATACAGGACCCATGTAATAGTGCCACACAGCCTCCATGTAATAGTGCCATACAGGACCCATGTAATAGTGCCATACAGGACCCATGTAATAGTGCCACACGGCCTCCATGTAATAGTGCCACACAGGCCACATGTAATAATGCCACAGCCTCCATTTAATAGTGCCACACAGGCCACATGTAATAGTGCCACACAGGCCACATGTAATAGTGCCATACAGCCTCCATGTAATAGTGCCACACAGGCCACATGTAATAGTTCCATACAGGACCCATGTAATACTGCCACACAGCCTCCATGTAATAGTGCCACACAGGTCACATGTAATAGTTCCATACAGGACCCATGTAATAGTGCCACACAGCCTCCATGTAATAGTGCCACACAGGCCACATGTAATAGTGCCACACAGGCCACATGTAATAGTGCCATACAGGACCCATGTAATAGTGCCACACAGCCTCCATGTAATAGTGCCATACAGGACCCATGTAATAGTGCCATACAGGACCTATGTAATAGTGCCACGCGGCCTCCATGTAATAGTGCCACACAGGCCACATGTTATAGTGCCACACAGGCCACATGTAATAGTGCCATACAGGACCCATGTAATAGTGCCACACAGCCTCCATGTAATAGTGCCACACAGGCCCCATGTAATAGTGCCACACAGACCCCATATAATAGTGCCACACAGGACCCATGTAATAGTGCCACACAGGACCCATGTAATAGTGCCACACAGGACCCATGTAATAGTGCCACACAGCCTCCATGTAATATTGCCATACAGGACCCATGTAATAGTGCCACACAGGCCACATGTAATAGTGCCACACAGGCCACATATAATAGTGCCATACAGGACCCATGTAATAGTGCCATACAGGCCACATGTAATAGTGCCACACAGCCTCCATGTAATAGTGCCACACAGCCTCCATGTAATAGTGCCACACAGCCTCCATGTAATAGTGCCATACAGCGCCCATGTAATAGTGTCACACAGCCTCCATGTAATAGTCCCACACAGTCTCCATGTAATAGTGCCACAGCCTCCATGTAATAGTGCCACAAAGGCCACATGTAATAGTGCCACAGCCTCCATGTAATAGTGCCACAAAGGCCACATGTAATAGTGCCACACAGCCTCCATGTAATAGTGCCACACAGGACCCATGTAATAGTGCCAGACAGGACCCATGTAATAGTGCCAGACAGGACCCATGTAATAGTGCCACACAGGACCCATGTAATAGTGCCACACAGGACCCATGTAATAGTGCCACACAGCCTCCATGTAATATTGCCATACAGGACCCATGTAATAGTGCCACACAGGCCACATGTAATAGTGCCACACAGGCCACATATAATAGTGCCATACAGCCTCCATGTAATAGTGCCACACAGGCCACATGTAATAGTTTCATACAGGACCCATGTAATAGTGCCACACAGCCTCCATGTAATAGTGCCACACAGCCTCCATGTAATAGTGCCACACAGGCCACATGTAATAGTGCCATACAGCCTCCATGTAATAGTGCCACACAGGCCACATGTAATAGTTTCATACAGGACCCATGTAATAGTGCCACACAGCCTCCATGTAATAGTGCCACACAGGACCCATGTAATAGTGCCACACAGGACCCATGTAATAGTGCCACACAGCCTCCATGTAATAGTGCCACACAGGCCACATGTAATAGTGCCACACAGGCCACATGTAATAGTGCCATACAGCCTCCATGTAATAGTGCCACACAGGCCACATGTAATAGTTTCATACAGGACCCATGTAATAGTGCCACGCAGCCTCCATGTAATAGTGCCACACAGCCTCCATGTAATAGTGCCACACAGCCTCCATGTAATAGTGCCACACAGGCCACATGTAATAGTGCCACACTGGCCACATGTAATAGTGCCATACAGCCTCCATGTAATAGTGCCACACAGGCCACATGTAATAGTTTCATACAGGACCCATGTAATAGTGCCACACAGCCTCCATGTAATAGTTCCACACAGGCCACATGTAATAGTTCCATACAGGACCCATGTAATAGTGCCACACAGCCTCCATGTAATAGTGCCATACAGGACCCATGTAATAGTGCCATACAGGACCCATGTAATAGTGCCACACGGCCTCCATGTAATAGTGCCACACAGGCCACACATAATAGTGCCACACAGGCCCCATGTAATAGTGCCACACAGGACCCATGTAATAGTGCCACACAGTACCCATGTAATAGTGCCACACAGGACCCATGTAATAGTGCCATACAGCCTCCATGTAATATTACCATACAGGACCCATGTAATAGTGCCACACAGGCCACATGTAATAGTGCCACACAGCCTCCATGTAATAGTGCCACACAGGCCACATGTAATAGTGCCATACAGAACCCATGTAATAGTGCCATACAGGCCACATGTAATAGTGCCATACAGGCCACATGTAATAGTGCCACACAGCCTCCATGTAATAGTGCCACACAGCCTCCATGTAATAGTGCCACACAGCCTCCATGTAATAGTGCCACAGAGCCTCCATGTAATAGTGCCACACAGCCTCCATGTAATAGTGCCACACAGGACCCATGTAATAGTGCCACAGAGGACCCATGTAATAGTGCCACACAGGCCACATGTAATAGTGCCACACAGGCCACATGTAATAGTGCCACACAGGCCACATGTAATAGTGCCACACAGGACCCATGTAATAGTGCCACACAGGACCCATGTAATAGTGTCACACAGCCTCCATGTAATAGTGTCACACAGCCTCCATGTAATAGTGCCACACAGGCCACATGTAATAGTGCCACACAGCCTCCATGTAATAGTGCCACACAGGACTCATGTAATAGTGCCATACAGGCCTCATGTAATAGTGCCACACAGGACCCATGTAATAGTGCCACACAGGCCACATGTAATAGTGCCATACAGGACCCATGTAATAGTGCCACACAGCCTCCATGTAATAGTGCCACACAGCCTCCATGTAATAGTGCCATACAGCCTCCATGTAATAGTGCCATACAGGACCCATGTAATAGTGCCACACAGGCCACATGTAATAGTGCCACACAGCCTCCATGTAATAGTGCCACACAGCCTCCATGTAATAGTGCCATACTGGACCCATGTAATAGTGCCACACAGGCCACATGTAATAGTGCCACACAGCCTCCATGTAATAGTGCCGCACAGCCTCCATGTAATAGTGCCACACAGGACTCATGTAATAGTGCCACACAGGCCACATGTAATAGTGCCACACAGGACCCATGTAATAGTGCCACACAGGCCACATGTAATAGTGCCACACAGCCTCCATGTAATAGTGCCATACAGCGCCCATGTAATAGTGCCACACAGGACCCATGTAATAGTGCCATACAGCCTCCATGTAATAGTGCCACACAGGACCCATGTAATAGTGCCATACAGGCCACATGTAATAGTGCCATACAGCCTCCATGTAATAGTGCCATACAGGCCACATGTAATGGTGCCATACAAGACCCATGTAATAGTGCCACACAGACCACATGTAATAGTGCCACACAGGCCACATGTAATAGTGCCACACAGCCTCCATGTAATAGTGCCATACAGGACCCATGTAATAGTGCCATACAGGACCCATGTAATAGTTCCATACAGGCCACATGTAATAGTGCCACACAGCCTCCATGTAATAGTGCCACACAGGACTCATGTAATAGTGCCACACAGGACCCATGTAATAGTGCCACACAGCCTCCATGTAATAGTGCCATACAGCCTCCATGTAATAGTGCCTTACAGGACCCATGTAATAGTGCCACACAGCCTCCATGTAATAGTGCCACACAGCCTCCATGTAATAGTGCCATACTGGACCCATGTAATAGTGCCACACAGGCCACATGTAATAGTGCCACACAGCCTCCATGTAATAGTGCCATACAGGACCCATGTAATAGTGCCACACAGGACTCATGTAATAGTGCCACACAGGCCAAATGTAATAGTGCCTCACAGGACCCATGTAATAGTGCCATACAGGCCACATGTAATAGTGCCACACAGCCTCCATGTAATAGTGCCACACAGCCTCCATGTAATAGTACCATACAGCGCCCATGTAATAGTGCCACACAGGACCCATGTAATAGTGCCATACAGCCTCCATGTAATAGTGCCACACAGCCTCCATGTAATAGTGCCATACAGGACCCATGTAATAGTGCCACACAGCCTCCATGTAATAGTGCCATACAGGTCACATGTAATAGTGCCATACAGCACCCATGTAATAATGCCACAGCCTCCATGTAATAGTGCCACACAGGCCACATGTAATAGTGCCACACAGGCCACATGTAATAGTGCCACACAGGCCACATTTAATAGTGCCACACAGGCCACATGTAATAGTGCCATACAGCCTCCATGTAATAGTGCCACACAGGCCACATGTAATAGTTTCATACAGGACCCATGTAATAGTGCCACACAGCCTCCATGTAACCGTGCCACACAGGACCCATGTAATAGTGCCACACAGGACCCATGTAATAGTGCCACACAGCCTCCATGTAATAGTGCCACACAGCCTCCATGTAATAGTGCCACACAGGCCACATGTAATAGTGCCATACAGCCTCCATGTAATAGTGCCACACAGGCCACATGTAATAGTTTCATACAGGACCCATGTAATAGTGCCACACAGCCTCCATTTAATAGTGCCACACAGGCCACATGTAATAGTGCCACACAGGCCACATGTAATAGTTTCATACACGACCCATGTAATAGTGCCACACAGCCTCCATGTAATAGTGCCACACAGGACCCATGTAACAGTGCCACACAGCCTCCATGTAATAGTGCCACACAGGACCCATGTAATAGTGCCACACAGGACCCATGTGATAGGGCCATACAGCACCCATGTAATAGTGCCACACAGGCCACATGTAATAGTGCCATACACGACCCATGTAATAGTGCCACACAGCCTCCATGTAATACTGCCATACACGACCCATGTAATAGTGCCACACAGCCTCCATGTAATAGTGCCATACACGACCCATGTAATAGTGCCACACAGGACCTATGTAATAGTGCCACACAGGACCCATGTAATAGTGCCACAGCCTCCATGTAATAGTGCCACACAGCACTCATGTAATAGTGCCACACAGCGCCCATGTAATAGTGCCACACAGCACCCATGTCATAGTGCCATACACGACCCATGTAATAGTGCCACACAGCCTCCATGTAATAGTGCCATACAGCGCCTATGTAATAGTGCCATACACGACCCATGTAATAGTGCCATACACGACCCATGTAATAGTGCCACACAGCCTCCATGTAATAGTGCCACACAGCCTCCATGTAATAGTGCCACACAGGACCCATGTAATAGTGCCACAGCCTCCATGTAATAGTGCCACACAGCACTCATGTAATAGTGCCACACAGCGCCCATGTAATAGTGCCACACAGCACCCATGTCATAGTGCCACACAGGACCCATGTCATAGTGCCATACAGCCTCCATGTCATAGTGCCACACAGCCTCCATGTAATAGTGCCACACAGGACCCATGTAATAGTGCCACACAGGACCCATGTAATAGTGCCACACAGGACCCATGTAATAGTGCCACACAGGACCCATGTAATAGTCCCATACAGCCTTCATGTAATAGTGCCACACAGGACCCATGTAATAGTGCCACACAGCATCCGTGTAATAGTGCCACAGAGGCCACATGTAATAGTTCCATACAACGCCCATATAATAGTGCCATACAGGACCTATGTAATAGTGCCACACAGCCTCCATGTAATAGTGCCACACAGCCTCCATGTAATAGTGCCATACAGCACCCATGTAATGGTGCCACACAGGCCACATGTAATAGTGCCAAACAGCCTCCATGTAATAGTGCCACACAGGACCCATGTAATAGTGCCACACAGCCTCCATGTAATAGTGCCATACAGGACCCATGTAATAGTGCCACACATGCCACATGTAATAGTGCCACAGCCTTCATATAATAGTGCCACACAGGCCACATGTAATAGTGCCACACAACCTCCATGTAATAGTGCCACACAGGACCCATGTAATAGTGCCATACAGGACCCATGTAATAGTGCCACACAGGACCCATGTAATAGTGCCACACAGGACCCATGTAATAGTGCCATACAGGACCCATGTAATAGTGCCACACAGGACCCATGTAATAGTGCCACACAGGACCCATGTAATAGTGCCACACAGGACCCATGTAATAGTGCCATACAGGACCCATGTAATAGTGCTACACAGGACCCATGTAATAGTGCCACACAGGACCCATGTAATAGTGCCACACAGGACCCATGTAATAGTGCCACACAGGACCCATGTAATAGTGCCATACAGGCCACATGTAATAGTGCCACACAGGCCACATGTAATAGTGCCACACAGGCCACATGTAATAATGCCATACAGCCTCCATGTAATAATGCCATACAGGACCCATGTAATAGTGCCACACAGCCTCCATGTAATAGTGCCACACAGCCTCCATGTAATAGTGCCACACAGCCTCCGTGTAATAGTGCCACACAGCCTCCGTGTAATAGTGCCACACAGCCTCCATGTAATAGTGCCACACAGGCCACATGTAATAGTGCCATACAGGACCCATGTAATAGTGCCATACAGGACCCATGTAATAGTGCCATACAGGACCCATGTAATAGTGCCACACAGCTTCCATGTAATAGTGCCATACAGGCCACATGTAATAGTGCCATACAGCCTCCATGTAATAGTGCCATACAGGACCCATGTAATAGTGCAACACAGCCTCCATGTAATAGTGCCATACAGGACCCATGTAATAGTGCCACACATGCCACATGTAATAGTGCCATACAGGACCCATGTAATAGTGCCACACAGCCTCCATGTAATAATGCCATACAGCGCCCATGTAATAGTGCCATACAGCACCCATGTAATAATGCCATACAGCCTCCATGTAATAATGCCATACAGGACCCATGTAATAGTGCCATACAGCGCCCATGTAATAGTGCCATACAGCGCCCATGTAATAGTGCCATACAGCCTCCATGTAATAATGCCATACAGCCTCCATGTAATAATGCCATACAGGACCCATGTAATAGTGCCATACACCCTCCATGTAATAGTGCCACACAGGCCACATGTAATAGTGCCACACAGCCTCCTTGTAATAGTGCCACACAGCCTCCATGTAATAGTGCCACACAGCCTCCGTGTAATAGTGCCACAGCCTCCATGTAATAGTGTCACAGCCTCCATGTAATAGTGCCACAAAGGCCACATGTAATGGTTCCATACAACGCCCATGTAATAGTGCCACACAGGACCCATGTAATAGTGCCACACAGGACCCATGTAATAGTGCCACACAGGACCCATGTAATGGTGCCACACAGGCCACTTGTAATAATGCCACACAGCCTCCATGTAATAGTGCCATACAGGACCCATGTAATAGTGCCATACAGGCCACATGTAATAGTGCCACACAGCCTCCATGTAATAGTGTCATACAGGACCCATGTAATAGTGCCACACAGGCCACATGTAATAGTGCCACACAGCCTCCATGTAATAGTGCCACACAGGACCCACGTAATAGTGCCATACAGGACCCATGTAATAGTGCCATACTGGACTCATGTAATAGTGCCATACAGCCTCCATGTAATAGTGCCACACAGGCCACATGTAATAGTACCACACAGACCACATGTAATAGTGCTACACAGACCACATGTAATAGTGCCACACAGACCACATGTAATAGTGCCACACAGCCTTCATGTAATAGTGCCGCACAGCCTTCATGTAATAGTGCCACACAGGCCACATGTAATAGTGCCACACAGCCTTCATGTAATAGTGCCACACAGGACCCATGTATTAGTGCCATACAGCCTTCATGCAATAGTGC
Source organism: Phyllobates terribilis (assembly GCF_046119375.1). Classification (NCBI taxonomy): domain Eukaryota; kingdom Metazoa; phylum Chordata; class Amphibia; order Anura; family Dendrobatidae; genus Phyllobates; species Phyllobates terribilis. Next base: position 172,703,813 of record NW_027362768.1, read on the forward strand.
CACACAGGACCCATGTAATAGTGCCAAACAGCCTCCGTGTAATAGTGCCATACAGCCTCCATGTAATAGTGCCATACAGGACCCATGTAATAGTGCCACACAGGCCACATGTAATAGTGCCATACAGCGCCCATGTAATAGTGCTACACAGCCTCCATGTAATAGTGCCACACAGCCTCCATGTAATAGTGTCATACAGGACCCATGTAATAGTGCCATACAGGACCCATGTAATAGTGCCATACAGGACCCATGTAATAGTGCCACACAGGCCACATGTAATAGTGCCATACAGCCTCCATGTAATAGTGCCATACAGGACCCATGTAATAGTGCCACACAGGACCCATGTAATAGTGCCATACAGCTTCCATGTAATAGTGCCACACAGGCCACATGTAATAGTGCCACACAGCCTCCATGTAATAGTTCCACACAGGACCCATATAATAGTGCCACACAGCCTCCATGTAATAGTTCCACACAGGACCCATGTAATAGTGCCATACAGGACCCATGTAATAGTGCCACACAGGCCACATGTAATAGTGCCACACAGGCCACATGTAATAGTGCCATACAGGACCCATGTAATAGTGCAACACAGCCTCCATGTAATAGTGCCATACAGGCCACATGTAATAGTGCCATACAGGCCACATGTAATAGTGCCATACAGCCTCCATGTAATAGTGCCATACAGGACCCATGTAATAGTGCAACACAGCCTCCATTTAATAGTGCCACACATGCCACATGTAATAGTGCCACACATGCCACATGTAATAGTGCCATACAGGACCCATGTAATAGTGCCACACAGCCTCCATGTAATAATGCCATACAGCGCCCATGTAATAGTGCCATACAGCACCCATGTAATAGTGCCATACAGCCTCCATGTAATAATGCCATACAGGACCCATGTAATAGTGCCATACAGCGCCCATGTAATAGTGCCATACAGCACCCATGTAATAGTGCCATACAGCACCCATGTAATAATGCCATACAGCCTCCATGTAATAATGCCATACAGGACTCATGTAATAGTGCCATACACCCTCCATGTAATAGTGCCACACAGGCCACATGTAATAGTGCCACACAGCCTCCTTGTAATAGTGCCACACAGCCTCCATGTAATAGTGCCACACAGCCTCCATGTAATAGTGCCACACAGCCTCCGTGTAATAGTGCCACAGCCTCCATGTAATAGTCCCACACAGTCTCCATGTAATAGTGCCACAGCCTCCATGTAATAGTGCCACAAAGGCCACATGTAATAGTTCCATACAACGCCCATGTAATAGTGCCAGACAGGACCCATGTAATAGTGCCACACAGGACCCATGTAATAGTGCCACACAGGACCCATGTAATGGTGCCACACAGGCCACTTGTAATAATGCCACACAGCCTCCATGTAATAGTGCCATACAGGACCCATGTAATAGTGCCATACAGGCCACATGTAATAGTGCCACACAGCCTCCATGTAATAGTGTCATACAGGACCCATGTAATAGTGCCACACAGGCCACATGTAATAGTGCCACACAGCCTCCATGTAATAGTGCCACACAGGACCCACGTAATAGTGCCATACAGGACCCATGTAATAGTGCCACACAGGACCCATGTAATAGTGCCATACTGGACTCATGTAATAGTGCCATACAGCCTCCATGTAATAATGCCACACAGGCCACATGTAATAGTGCCACACAGACCACATGTAATAGTGCCACACAGACCACATGTAATAGTGCCACACAGCCTTCATGTAATAGTGCCGCACAGCCTTCATGTAATAGTGCCACACAGGCCACATGTAATAGTGCCACACAGCCTTCATGTAATAGTGCCACACAGGACCCATGTATTAGTGCCATACAGCCTTCATGCAATAGTGCCACACAGGACCCATGTAATAGTGCCACACAGCCTCCGTGTAATAGTGCCATACAGCCTCCATGTAATAGTGCCATACAGGACCCATGTAATAGTGCCACACAGACCACATGTAATAGTGCCATACAGCGCCCATGTAATAGTGCTACACAGCCTCCATGTAATAGTGCCACACAGCCTCCATGTAATAGTGTCATACAGGACCCATGTAATAGTGCCATACAGGACCCATGTAATAGTGCCACACAGCTTCCATGTAATAGTGCCATACAGGCCACATGTAATAGTGCCATACAGCCTCCATGTAATAGTGCCATACAGGACCCATGTAATAGTGCAACACAGCCTCCATGTAATAGTGCCATACAGGACCCATGTAATAGTGCCACACATGCCACATGTAATAGTGCCATACAGGACCCATGTAATAGTGCCACACAGCCTCCATGTAATAATGCCATACAGCGCCCATGTAATAGTGCCATACAGCACCCATGTAATAATGCCATACAGCCTCCATGTAATAATGCCATACAGGACCCATGTAATAGTGCCATACAGCGCCCATGTAATAGTGCCATACAGCGCCCATGTAATAGTGCCATACAGCCTCCATGTAATAATGCCATACAGCCTCCATGTAATAATGCCATACAGGACCCATGTAATAGTGCCATACACCCTCCATGTAATAGTGCCACACAGGCCACATGTAATAGTGCCACACAGCCTCCTTGTAATAGTGCCACACAGCCTCCATGTAATAGTGCCACACAGCCTCCGTGTAATAGTGCCACAGCCTCCATGTAATAGTGTCACAGCCTCCATGTAATAGTGCCACAAAGGCCACATGTAATGGTTCCATACAACGCCCAAGTAATAGTGCCACACAGGACCCATGTAATAGTGCCACACAGGACCCATGTAATAGTGCCACACAGGACCCATGTAATGGTGCCACACAGGCCACTTGTAATAATGCCACACAGCCTCCATGTAATAGTGCCATACAGGACCCATGTAATAGTGCCATACAGGCCACATGTAATAGTGCCACACAGCCTCCATGTAATAGTGTCATACAGGACCCATGTAATAGTGCCACACAGGCCACATGTAATAGTGCCACACAGCCTCCATGTAATAGTGCCACACAGGACCCACGTAATAGTGCCATACAGGACCCATGTAATAGTGCCATACTGGACTCATGTAATAGTGCCATACAGCCTCCATGTAATAGTGCCACACAGGCCACATGTAATAGTACCACACAGACCACATGTAATAGTGCTACACAGACCACATGTAATAGTGCCACACAGACCACATGTAATAGTGCCACACAGCCTTCATGTAATAGTGCCGCACAGCCTTCATGTAATAGTGCCACACAGGCCACATGTAATAGTGCCACACAGCCTTCATGTAATAGTGCCACACAGGACCCATGTATTAGTGCCATACAGCCTTCATGCAATAGTGCCACACAGGACCCATGTAATAGTGCCAAACAGCCTCCGTGTAATAGTGCCATACAGCCTCCATGTAATAGTGCCATACAGGACCCATGTAATAGTGCCACACAGGCCACATGTAATAGTGCCATACAGCGCCCATGTAATAGTGCTACACAGCCTCCATGTAATAGTGCCACACAGCCTCCATGTAATAGTGTCATACAGGACCCATGTAATAGTGCCATACAGGACCCATGTAATAGTGCCATACAGGACCCATGTAATAGTGCCATACAGGACCCATGTAATAGTGCCACACAGGCCACATGTAATAGTGCCATACAGCCTCCATGTAATAGTGCCATACAGGACCCATGTAATAGTGCCACACAGGACCCATGTAATAGTGCCATACAGCTTCCATGTAATAGTGCCACACAGGCCACATGTAATAGTGCCACACAGCCTCCATGTAATAGTTCCACACAGGACCCATATAATAGTGCCACACAGCCTCCATGTAATAGTGCCATACAGGCCACATGTAATAGTGCCACACAGGCCACATGTAATAGTGCCACACAGGCCACATGTAATAGTGCCATACAGGACCCATGTAATAGTGCCACACAGCCTCCATGTAATAGTTCCACACAGGACCCATGTAATAGTGCCATACAGGACCCATGTAATAGTGCCACACAGGCCACATGTAATAGTGCCACACAGGCCACATGTAATAGTGCCATACAGGACCCATGTAATAGTGCAACACAGCCTCCATGTAATAGTGCCATACAGGCCACATGTAATAGTGCCATACAGGCCACATGTAATAGTGCCATACAGCCTCCATGTAATAGTGCCATACAGGACCCATGTAATAGTGCAACACAGCCTCCATTTAATAGTGCCACACATGCCACATGTAATAGTGCCACACATGCCACATGTAATAGTGCCATACAGGACCCATGTAATAGTGCCACACAGCCTCCATGTAATAATGCCATACAGCGCCCATGTAATAGTGCCATACAGCACCCATGTAATAGTGCCATACAGCCTCCATGTAATAATGCCATACAGGACCCATGTAATAGTGCCATACAGCGCCCATGTAATAGTGCCATACAGCACCCATGTAATAATGCCATACAGCCTCCATGTAATAATGCCATACAGGACTCATGTAATAGTGCCATACACCCTCCATGTAATAGTGCCACACAGGCCACATGTAATAGTGCCACACAGCCTCCTTGTAATAGTGCCACACAGCCTCCATGTAATAGTGCCACACAGCCTCCATGTAATAGTGCCACACAGCCTCCGTGTAATAGTGCCACAGCCTCCATGTAATAGTCCCACACAGTCTCCATGTAATAGTGCCACAGCCTCCATGTAATAGTGCCACAAAGGCCACATGTAATAGTTCCATACAACGCCCATGTAATAGTGCCACACAGGACCCATGTAATAGTGCCACACAGGACCCATGTAATGGTGCCACACAGGCCACTTGTAATAATGCCACACAGCCTCCATGTAATAGTGCCATACAGGACCCATGTAATAGTGCCATACAGGCCACATGTAATAGTGCCACACAGCCTCCATGTAATAGTGTCATACAGGACCCATGTAATAGTGCCACACAGGCCACATGTAATAGTGCCACACAGCCTCCATGTAATAGTGCCACACAGGACCCACGTAATAGTGCCATACAGGACCCATGTAATAGTGCCACACAGGACCCATGTAATAGTGCCATACTGGACTCATGTAATAGTGCCATACAGCCTCCATGTAATAGTGCCACACAGGCCACATGTAATAGTGCCACACAGACCACATGTAATAGTGCCACACAGACCACGTGTAATAGTGCCACACAGCCTTCATGTAATAGTGCCGCACAGCCTTCATGTAATAGTGCCACACAGGCCACATGTAATAGTGCCACACAGCCTTCATGTAATAGTGCCACACAGGACCCATGTATTAGTGCCATACAGCCTTCATGCAATAGTGCCACACAGGACCCATGTAATAGTGCCACACAGCCTCCGTGTAATAGTGCCATACAGCCTCCATGTAATAGTGCCATACAGGACCCATGTAATAGTGCCACACAGACCACATGTAATAGTGCCATACAGCGCCCATGTAATAGTGCTACACAGCCTCCATGTAATAGTGCCACACAGCCTCCATGTAATAGTGTCATACAGGACCCATGTAATAGTGCCACACAGGACCCATGTAATAGTGCCACACAGGACCCATGTAATAGTGCCACACAGGACCCATGTAATAGTGCCACACAGGCCACATGTAATAGTGCCATACAGCCTCCATGTAATAGTCCCACACAGGACCCATGTAATAGTGCCACACAGGACCCATGTAATAGTGCCATACAGCTTCCATGTAATAGTGCCACACAGGCCACATGTAATAGTGCCACACAGCCTCCATGTAATAGTTCCACACAGGACCCATATAATAGTGCCACACAGCCTCCATGTAATAGTGCCATACAGGACCCATGTAATAGTGCCACATGTAATAGTGCCACACAGGCCACATGTAATAGTGCCATACAGGACCCATGTAATAGTGCCACACAGCCTCCATGTAATAGTTCCACACAGGACCCATGTAATAGTGCCATACAGGACCCATGTAATAGTGCCACACAGCCCACATGTAATAGTGCCACACAGGCCACATGTAATAGTGCCATACAGGACCCATGTAATAGTGCCACACAGCCTCCATGTAATAGTGCCATACAGGACCCATGTAATAGTGCCACACAGGCCACATGTAATAGTGCCATACAGGCCCCATGTAATAGTGCCACACAGCCTCCATGTAATAGTGCCATACAGCCTCCATGTAATAGTGCCATACAGGACCCATGTAATAGTGCCACACAGCCTCCATGTAATAGTGCCATACAGGACCCATGTAATAGTGCCACACAGGCCACATGTAATAGTGCCACACAGCCTCCATGTAATAGTGCCACACAGCCTCCATGTAATAGTGCCATACAGCACCCATGTAATAATGCCATACAGGACCCATGTAATAGTGCCATACAGGACCCATGTAATAATGCCACACAGGCCACATGTAATAGTGCCACACAGCCTCCATGTAATAGTGCCACACAGCCTCCATGTCATAGTGCCACACAGGACCCATGTAATAGTGCCATACAGCCTCCATGTAATAGTGCCACACAGGCCACATTTAATAGTGCCACACAGGCCACATGTAATAGTGCCATACAGCCTCCATGTAATAGTGCCACACAGGCCACATGTAATAGTTTCATACAGGACCCATGTAATAGTGGCACACAGCCTCCATGTAATAGTGCTGTGGGGGTCGTGATGACATTCCACTCGTCCTCCAGTCACTCCAAATTAAGGCTATGAGCATGGGTCAACCATTCAAAGAATGAGTCAGACAACAAGCTGGTTCAAGCTCAGAGCATGCTCAGAAGACTACTACAGTCAACGTCCTCAGCAATGTTCTGCCTTTATTTTTTACATGCACAAATCTAAATACACTACATAATGGGAGGGAAAAGAGGTTGTCCGGAGCGGGGTAAGCCATGAAAGTCCAGTGTCTGGCCACTCCTGATTGGTCCACATCTCCTTATCTCAGTCTCTGGGCAGATATTGCAGCCGTCAGCTTATAATCTTGTTTCGTTTCTCTGAAATAAGTCTTGGCAACACTAGAAATATCTTAGTTTAAGTTTCGATTTGAGTAATATGTAGCAAGGAAAGCTTATTGTTATATGACACAAAATGGTGGTTAGTACATTAGCAAAAAATCGTATAAAAGTTACAAAAGTATAAAAGTTACAAATATATATATTCTCTTTTACCCCGACATTCCCCCCTAAACACTAAGCTTTCTCTTGCTTCGGGGCCTTTGAGACTGTCCATGTGTGGGGAGAGGGGAGGTGGATTTCTTCACCCAATCATCTTAGAAGCTGCCCCCTTATGGGACGCCCCCAGACAATCGAGCCCTATCCTGGATGACACATGGAGTTCTCCCAACTGATCCTAAACTGAATCTTTCAATTGGACTTTGTTATGGGGGGGTCTGGTCAGACTTGTTCAAAGGAGTGTATTTCTCTATATAAGGGGACTATGCAGCACAGGACCACCAGGCCCAATACTAGTAGACCTCCCATTACTAGACAAACTTGTTGGAGGAATCCCTTGAGCCCTCCCAACCAACCTGAGAAGAAGGAGGTATCTACCCCTGTGTGGTAGCTGTCCACCCTGGGACAGACAGTAAGCATATGGAAAGGATATAGAAGAAGGTAGTCATCTTTTATAGGCTCGTTCTGTCTCTCTTGCAGTGGGAGGTGTGAATCCAGGTGCTCCTGCCCTCAAGCTTCAGGGCCGTCGGGGTGGTGAGAAGCACAGTGTACGGTCTCTCGAACCGCGGCTGGAGGCAGTCTTTCCGGACAAACTTCTTCACATACACTAGATCGCCTGGGGTGAAATCATGTACTGCATCACCTGTAGATTCTGGGAGAGAAGCAGATACTGGAGAGCGGGTGTTAGTCAATTCTTTAGACAAAGCAATTACAAATTTTACCACTCTATCATGTGTTTCAGACAACTCTTGGGGCCTAATCTCTCCTATCTTGGGTGGGGTCCTAAACAAAATTTTATAGGGAGTCAGCCCATGTTTGGCCTGAGGAGTGTGTGTGATATGATACAATACTATGGGGAGTGGGTCGGGCCAGGGGAGGGGATGATCTTAGGTCATTTTCAAGAGCTGGGTCTTGAGTGTGGAATTCATTCTTTCCACTTTGCCTGAACTGGCAGGATTGTATGGAGTGTGGAGGCCCAAATCCGTTCCCAACATGTTCCAGAGTTTTTCGTAGATATTTGCTGTGAAAGCTGGTCCTTGATCCGATTCTATGACTTGGGGAACTCCAAATCTGCAGGCAATTTCGGTGATCAGTTTCTTGGCTGTGACTTTAGCAGTCATGTTGACGACCGGGTAGGCCTCGGGCCAGGCTGAGAACATATCCACGGCTACCAAAACGTACTCCTATTTTCCTGCTTTAGGCATTTGGATATGGTCGACTTGTATTCTCTGCCAAGGGTAGTCTGGTTTAGCCAGGTGTTGGAGAGGGACCCGTGCCGTACACGTTGGGTTGCAGATAGCGCAGACAGAGCAGGATTTTGAGTATGCAGTCACAGTGGAAGAGATTCCAGGTGCAAAGTACAGTTTCTTGATACATGCCAAGGCTTGATTCTTTCCTCTGTGTGTAGGCCCGTGAGCCCATGCTGCCGCAGCTGAGTACATGCGTCTAGGCAAGCAAGGCTTCCCATCCACTTGGTAAAGAGTCGAGTTGACCTTTGAATCTTTGCGACCTGCCAGCACGGCTCCTGCCGCTTTCCATTGCTTGACTTCTTCAGTGGGGGTCTCCCTTTGTTCCTCACACAATTTTTCTTCAGGCATCCTGACCCCCCTGGATTCCACTCGTGTCTCCGCTGGACTTGTATGGTCTTCCGCCGGCTGTTCTTTGGCTCTTGCTCTAGTGAGCGCCACAGCTACGGTTTGCAGGGTTTCTCCCATCTCTTCTTCCTTTTCCTGCCACTTTGATGACACATTCTTCACTGCTGCAGTCTTGGCTGCTTGGTCAGTTAGGTGGTTGCCCCTGGCTTCTCTGGATTCTAGTCTTCCATGAGCCTTGACCTTCATAACAGCAACCTGAATGGGTAGTTCCAGGGCCTTCATTAGGGCCTTAATCCATGAGACATGTTTCACTGGTGTACCTGCAGCTGTGATGAATCCTCTAGACTTCCACAAGAGTCCAGAATCATTGCAAATTCCATATCCATACCTGGAATCGGTATATATATATATTCACCTTTGTTCCTGCTGCCAGGTGGCAGGCCTCTGTGAGAGCCACAAGTTCAGCTTCTTGTGCAGACATGTATGGTGGTAGAGCTTCAGCCTTGAGGACTGTTAGGTCTGTTGTGACAGCATATCCCGTGTGGAACTTCCCTTGAGGGTCTGCGAAACGGGATCCATCAGTCCATAGGTGCAAGGCAGGGTCTGCGAGCGGATGTGCCACCATATTCTCTGGAGCAGAAGTCTCTTCCTGCAAAATTTTTATACAATCATGAGGTTCCACCAATGGACCTTCACCCTCTTCACCTTCCCCCCTAGAAGGTGGAAGCAAAGTGGCAGGATTGATAGTCAGACATCTGGTAAATGTTATATTGGAGGGCAACAATAGGGAACACTGCAGCCGCAGGTGTCTTTGGTTGGTTAGATGTTTCGGAGATGTTTGTTGCAGAACAGCTGAGAGATCATGGCCGGCCTGTATAACTAGATCATGTCCAAGGACGATATCAGCTGACTTGTCAAAAAGGATGTGAGCAGCGTGGACCGCCTTAAGGCACGTGGGGGCAGTTCGGGCGACAGGGTCCAGGCGGGCTGAGTAGTAGCCCAAAGGCTGATACTTATGATCATAGCGTTGTGCTAGAATTCCAGAGGCATGACCTTCCGATTCCGAGACAAAAAGGTGAAATGGCTGAGTATAGTCCGGTAAGCCCAAGGCCGGGGCAGAGACAACAGCCTGTTTAAGGCGGTCAAAACATAGTCTGTGTTGATGAGAAACACGTGGATCTTCAGCATGAAACCAAACTGAGCCTTCATTCTTGAGACAGTCGTACAGAAATTGCATGAGCTTTGAGGCATCAGGGATCCATTGCCTGCAGTAAGTGATGAGGCCAAGGAAAGTCTGCATAGCGGAGTAGGTGGTTGGGAAGGTGATATCCATGATGGCTTGTTTTCTTTCTTCAGTCAGATGTCTAGCACCTTGTGATATACAATGTTCGAGGAAAATGACCTTGGGCAGACACCATTGGACTTTGCCTTTCGAGACTTTACAGTTAGCTGAGTGAAAAAACCAGAGAAGGGATTCTGACATCTCTGGCAAATTTTCTTCAGTGCCACAGAGTAAAAGATCATCCACATACTGTAGAAGGGTGACCTGAGGGTTCTCTTGAACCCATGGCTCCAGAATAGACTTTATAGAATGAGTGAATTGGTTAGGAGAGTTCTGGGCTCTTTGAAAGGTGAAAACAAAAAGAAACCACGAATCTTCATGTAAGGGTATACTGAAGAAGGCGTTGGCCAGATCTAACACCGTAAACAAAGTGGCCGTTGGAGGCAGCTGAGACAAGAGGGTGTTTGGGTTGGGTACCACTGGAGTTTCTAAAATGGTAGCTGCATTGACGGCTCTGAGATCCTGAACCAACCGGTATTTTGGAGGCTCTCCTGGAGCGGTTTTCCTTTTTACAGGAAAGAGGGGTGTATTGCATGGAGATACACATCTGACAAGGACTCCTGATTCCAGGAGGGAAACGATTTGGGTACCCAAGTGTTGTTCTTGTGCAGCCTTGAGGGGGTATTGTGGCAACCGTGGATACCTGTGTCCAGGCTTGAGGTGTACTCGGACCGGGGGAACCTGCAGGAGGCCGACGTCCTCTGGCCCACTGGACCACAGAGAGTTAGGTTGTATGGTCATCATCATGAGAGGGAAGGCTTTAAGAACACAGCGGTCTTCAGTCCCTTGTTCGGAATGAGGGTCCCGCAAAAGAAGCTCCATACCATGGTTTCCGAAGGTAATTATTGCCTTCATCCGCTCTAAGAGATTGGTTCCCAACAGATTGACAGGACAAGTTTCAGAGACCAAGAATCTTGTGAGTACTCCGGTGAACGGTCCTGCAGACACAGGGACTGTGAGTGGAGAGGAAATATGTTGGCCTTCCACCCCAACACAGGTGAGGGTATCCGGTGATAGGGATACAGAAGGAGGGAGCTGTGCAGAGGAAATGACAGATGTGGCCGCCCCAGTGTCCACCAGGAACTCCAGTGGTTGATGGTTCACCTGTAAAGTGACAGTCTCTGAGGATGTGGTCAAGGCTACCACACTCCCAACATAACATTCATCCTTCAGAATCACGAGGTTGTCTCCTGTTTCTAGATGATCCCTTGTCATCTCTTCTGTCTTGTTTTCTATATGTGGGAGGAGTATCATCACCTGTGCCTTTAACCATTACCCACTTGATTCCATGTTGGTTGCCAGGGAGGGGGTGGGTAGCTTTCTTGAGCTTGATATACCATGGCAGGAGCGGTTTTCTTCTTTGGCTTAGTATCCTTTTCCATTTTTAGCATTGATTTTTGGAAAGCTTTAACGATATCCACCGCGTCGTTGAAAGAAGAAGAACGAATCTCGGGCCGTACTCTCAGGACTTCATCTCTGAGAGCGTCTTGTAGGCCATCTATTAGGGCCTGAACCAACAGGGCGGCCTGCGTCTTGACGTGAGGACTGTATCCAAGATCCTCAAAATGCATGCTGAGTCTTGCAGCATATCTTTCCACAGATTCATCAGGGTCTTTTTGAACATCTTGTACAGACCCAGCTTGATCTGACAAGAGATCCTGAGCCCAGACTTTTAACTGTTTCATGTATTCTAGGCCGGATTCATACGTACTAAGGGGTCCTGCTTTTGTGGAATCCATAGCCTTTTGAAAGCTCTCCGTTTTCGGCTAAGTGAGCCTGGCATTCTGCAGCCAGAGTAGAACCAGCAGCAAGGGCAATTTTACGAACCAATCCTCCAGCATGGCTCATACAGGTGTTTGCAGGGTTGACTATGGCCCCCACCCGATGTGTAAGGATGTCACCATAGCCTATTGACAGAGTGACAGGGCGTCCTGATGGGTCTACTAGATTCTGGGAGCGGCAGGGGTCCCAGACTTCTGAGGGGCTGGGGGGGTGGTGCTCTTTCAGCAGTTGCTTGGAGCAAGGGCCGGAGTATGGGCAATGAATGTGGGGCGGAGGATGCCATAGGAAACGTATGGGGTAAAGGGGGGGGGGCTGGAGTATCTTGAGCCCATCCCTCATCTGGCTCCGTATCGTCTTGAGTAACAGTATGTTGGCGGAGGGAGAGCAGTCTGGCCTGAAATTCTGGGGGGGTTGAGGAGGATATCCCCAGGGTTGTGGGTGACTCCCATAGGAAACAGGGGAAGCGTCTCAGCATCGTGGACTGGAGCAGAGGGTATCACATTAGTTTCAGATGGGTACTCTGGGACTACGGGCTTTTCCACCTGTGCTGGTGGCTGGTAATATGCACCGGACGGATCTAGTAGTGGATATAGGCTGGATTGGGGCTTTCCGGGCCTCCCACAACAAGTAAGAGGTGTAGCAAGATGGCCGTGGGAGGGAGGAGTTAAAATGGAAGTGGGATTATTCTTGGAGGCAGGAAAAGGTGTAGTAAGATGGCCGTTGGAGGGAGGAGGTGGGAGTGGGGGTGGGATTGTTCTTGGGGGCAGGGAAAGGTGTAGTAACAGGCATCAACGGGGTTACGGCCAATTTGAGGGCACATAACAAATCACAATCTGCAGCTTTCATGTATCCGAACAAAGGCTCGGCATTCTCTGTTCCCCCCTGCACCATCTACTCTAAGATGTGCCTGAGCCTGATGCAAAAGTCGTCACCCAACTTTCCCAACTTCTGTGTAACACATTCTTTCCAAACTGAAGACTAAAGCCTGCCTGTACTGGATAAGCTTATCATGTTATACAAATTCCTAACATTCTTCTTGCCTTCTTGCCTTCCCGTAACTCCACTAATTGGCTTAACTCCTACAGCAGCATTCCGCAACTTACGAGATCTTTCAAATTTGAATATACACAACATTTTCTTATAGAATGCAATGATCTGTCGCGACTCAGATCACTGGTGCAGCCGACAGGTCGCCACTCGTCAGTGTAGAGTACACCTCTCAATACACTGATAAGACAGAGAGTAACCTCTCAATCTGTCCCTTCCCTAACCTTGAATGGCGACTTTACAGTACGACTCACCACGGCACCCTGACAGCAGAACCCCTCCTTATGAGGTTTCTCTGTATAAGACGAAGAGCACCTCTCAATTCGTCTTCTTTCCTACTACGGCACCACCCGTCAGTGTAGAGTACACCTCTCAATACACTGACAAGACAGAGAGTAACCTCTCAATCTGTCTCCTTTCCTAACACGGCATCACCCGTCAGTGTAGAGTCACCTCTCAATACACTGTTTCCTAACCTTGACTTTACAGCAGTCTCTGTATTAGACGAAGAATACTCCTCAATTCGTCACAGATTCTGACAGCACAACACCTTACACTACAATTCAGGAATGCTTTGAAACTTCGACTATCAGTTACGGGAGGCAGCTATCTAAGAAAAGTACAGTGACTGGGGGAGGAGGAGGTGGTGTGCACACGAGCACGCGCAGGCATGCGACGTCACTCGGTTTAACACTTGCTGGTTCAGGACGTGGTGCGGGACGCCTGAGGTCTCACCACTCGACCGGTCACCCACCCAGATCCATCCTGACAATCCCACAGAAACCGCTGCGGCTGACACACAGGCAAGTGAGACATATAAAATACATCTCAACTTACCGTGTTCGATGGAGGTTGATCAGGCCTCAAATTCAGCCACCGCGGTCACCACCAGGGAAGTCAGCAATATGGGTCCGGGAGGGCGGCGTACCGCTAGCCACGCCCCACGTTGGGCGCCATTTGTGGGGGTCGTGATGACATTCCACTCGTCCTCCAGTCACTCCAAATTCAAACTATGAGCATGGGTCAACCATTCAAAGAATGAGTCAGACAACAAGCTGGTTCAAGCTCAGAGCATGCTCAGAAGACTACTACAGTCAACGTCCTCAGCAATGTTCTGCCTTTATTTTTTACATGCACAAATCTAAATACACTACATAATGGGAGGGAAAAGAGGTTGTCCGGAGCGGGGTAAGCCATGAAAGTCCAGTGTCTGGCCACTCCTGATTGGTCCACATCTCCTTATCTCAGTCTCTGGGCAGATATTGCAGCCGTCAGCTTATAATCTTGTTTCGTTTCTCTGAAATAAGTCTTGGCAACACTAGAAATATCTTAGTTTAAGTTTCGATTTGAGTAATATGTAGCAAGGAAAGCTTATTGTTATATGACACAAAATGGTGGTTAGTACATTAGCAAAAAATCGTATAAAAGTTACAAAAGTATAAAAGTTACAAATATATATATTCTCTTTTACCCCGACAGTGCCACACAGCCTCCATGTAATAGTGCCACACAGGCCACATGTAATAGTGCCATACAGCCTCCATGTAATAGTGCCACACAGGCCACATGTAATAGTTTCATACAGGACCCATGTAATAGTGCCACACAGTCTCCATGTAATAGTGACACACAGGACCCATTTAATAGTGCCACAGAGGACCCATGTAATAGTGCCACACAGCCTCCATGTAATAGTTCCTCACAGGCCACATGTAATAGTGCCACACAGCCTCCATGTAATAGTGCCACACAGCCTCCATGTAATAGTGCCACACAGCCTCCATGTAATAGTGCCACACTGGCCACATGTAATAGTGCCATACAGCCTCCTTGTAATAGTGCCACACAGGCCACATGTAATAGTTTCATACAGGACCCATGTAATAGTGCCACACAGCCTCCATGTAATAGTGCCACACAGGCCACATGTAATAGTTCCATACAGGACCCATGTAATAGTGCCACACAGCCTCCATGTAATAGTGCCATACAGGACCCATGTAATAGTGCCACACGGCCTCCATGTAATAGTGCCACACGGCCTCCATGTAATAGTGCCACACAGGCCACATGTAATAATGCCACAGCCTCCATGTAATAGTGCCACACAGGCCACATGTAATAGTGCCACACAGGCCACATGTAATAGTGCCATACAGCCTCCATGTAATAGTGCCACACAGGCCACATGTAATAGTTCCATACAGGACCCATGTAATACTGCCACACAGCCTCCATGTAATAGTGCCACACAGGTCACATGTAATAGTTCCATACAGGACCCATGTAATAGTGCCACACAGCCTCCATGTAATAGTGCCACACAGGCCACATGTAATAGTGCCACACAGGCCACATGTAATAGTGCCATACAGGACCCATGTAATAGTGCCACACAGCCTCCATGTAATAGTGCCATACAGGACCCATGTAATAGTGCCATACAGGACCTATGTAATAGTGCCACACGGCCTCCATGTAATAGTGCCACACAGGCCACATGTAATAGTGCCACACAGGCCACATGTAATAGTGCCATACAGGACCCATGTAATAGTGCCACACAGCCTCCATGTAATAGTGCCACACAGGCCCCATGTAATAGTGCCACACAGGCCCCATATAATAGTGACACACAGGACCCATGTAATAGTGCCACACAGGACCCATGTAATAGTGCCACACAGGACCCATGTAATAGTGCCACACAGCCTCCATGTAATATTGCCATACAGGACCCATGTAATAGTGCCACACAGGCCACATGTAATAGTGCCACACAGGCCACATATAATAGTGCCATACAGGACCCATGTAATAGTGCCATACAGGCCACATGTAATAGTGCCACACAGCCTCCATGTAATAGTGCCACACAGCCTCCATGTAATAGTGCCACACAGCCTCCATGTAATAGTGCCATACAGCGCCCATGTAATAGTGTCACACAGCCTCCATGTAATAGTGCCACACAGGACCCATGTAATAGTGCCACACAGCCTCCATGTAATAGTGCCACACAGCCTCCATGTAATAGTGCCACACAGCCTCCATGTAATAGTGCCACACAGGCCACATGTAATAGTGCCACACAGGCCACATGTAATAGTGCCATACAGCCTCCATGTAATAGTGCCACACAGCCTCCATGTAATAGTGCCATACAGCGCCCATGTAATAGTGTCACACAGCCTCCATGTAATAGTGCCATACAGGCCTCATGTAATAGTGCCACACAGCCTCCATGTAATAGTGCCACACAGCCTCCATGTAATAGTGCCACACAGGCCACAAGTAATAGTGCCACACAGGCCACATGTAATAGTGCCACACAGGCCACATGTAATAGTGCCACACAGGCCACATGTAATAGTGCCATACAGCCTCCATGTAATAGTGCCACACAGGCCACATGTAATAGTTTCATACAGGACCCATGTAATAGTGCCACACAGCCTCCATGTAATAGTGCCACACAGCCTCCATGTAATAGTGCCACACAGGCCACATGTAATAGTGCCATACAGCCTCCATGTAATAGTGCCACACAGGCCACATGTAATAGTTTCATACAGGACCCATGTAATAGTGCCACACAGCCTCCATGTAATAGTGCCACACAGGACCCATGTAATAGTGCCACACAGAACCCATGTAATAGTGCCACACAGCCTCCATGTAATAGTGCCACACAGGCCACATGTAATAGTGCCACACAGGCCACATGTAATAGTGCCATACAGCCTCCATGTAATAGTGCCACACAGGCCACATGTAATAGTTTCATACAGGACCCATGTAATAGTGCCACGCAGCCTCCATGTAATAGTGCCACACAGCCTCCATGTAATAGTGCCACACAGCCTCCATGTAATATTGCCACACAGGACCCATGTAATAGTGCCATACAGGACCCATGTAATAGTGCCACACGGCCTCCATGTAATAGTGCCACACAGGCCACACATAATAGTGCCACACAGGACCCATGTAATAGTGCCACACAGCCTCCATGTATTACTGCCACACAGCCTCCATGTAATAGTGCCACACAGGCCACATGTAATAGTGCCACACAGGCCCCATGTAATAGTGCCACACAGGCCACATGTAATAGTGCCACACAGGACCCATGTAATAGTGCCACACAGCCTCCATGTAATACTGCCACACAGCCTCCATGTAATAGTGCCACACAGGCCACATGTAATAGTGCCACACAGGCCCCATGTAATAGTGCCACACAGGACCCATGTAATAGTGCCACACAGGACCCATGTAATAGTGCCACACAGCCTCCATGTAATAGTGCCACACAGTACCCATGTAATAGTGCCACACAGGACCCATGTAATAGTGCCATACAGCCTCCATGTAATATTACCATACAGGACCCATGTAATAGTGCCACACAGGCCACATGTAATAGTGCCACACAGCCTCCATGTAATAGTGCCACACAGGCCACATGTAATAGTGCCATACAGAACCCATGTAATAGTGCCATACAGGCCACATGTAATAGTGCCATACAGGCCACATGTAATAGTGCCACACAGCCTCCATGTAATAGTGCCACACAGCCTCCATGTAATAGTGCCACACAGCCTCCATGTAATAGTGCCACACAGCCTCCATGTAATAGTGCCACACAGCCTCCATGTAATAGTGCCACACAGGACCCATGTAATAGTGCCACACAGGACCCATGTAATAGTGCCACAGAGGACCCATGTAATAGTGCCACACAGGCCACATGTAATAGTGCCACACAGGCCACATGTAATAGTGCCACACAGGACCTATGTAATAGTGCCACACAGGACCCATGTAATAGTGTCACACAGCCTCCATGTAATGGTGTCACACAGCCTCCATGTAATAGTGCCACACAGGCCACATGTAATAGTGCCACACAGCCTCCATGTAATAGTGCCACACAGGACTCATGTAATAGTGCCATACAGGCCTCATGTAATAGTGCCACACAGGACCCATGTAATAGTGCCACACAGGCCACATGTAATAGTGCCATACAGGACCCATGTAATAGTGCCACACAGCCTCCATGTAATAGTGCCACACAGCCTCCATGTAATAGTGCCATACAGCCTCCATGTAATAGTGCCATACAGGACCCATGTAATAGTGCCACACAGGCGACATGTAATAGTGCCACACAGCCTCCATGTAATAGTGCCACACAGCCTCCATGTAATAGTGCCATACTGGACCCATGTAATAGTGCCACACAGGCCACATGTAATAGTGCCACACAGCCTCCATGTAATAGTGCCGCACAGCCTCCATGTAATAGTGCCATACAGTACCCATGTAATAGTGCCACACAGGACTCATGTAATAGTGCCACACAGGCCACATGTAATAGTGCCACACAGGACCCATGTAATAGTGCCACACAGGCCACATGTAATAGTGCCACACAGCCTCTATGTAATAGTGCCACACAGCCTCCATGTAATAGTGCCATACAGCGCCCATGTAATAGTGCCACACAGGACCCATGTAATAGTGCCATACAGCCTCCATGTAATAGTGCCACACAGGACCCATGTAATAGTGCCATACAGGCCACATGTAATAGTGCCATACAGCCTCCATGTAATAGTGCCATACAGGCCACATGTAATGGTACCATACAAGACCCATGTAATAGTGCCACACAGGCCACATGTAATAGTGCCACACAGCCTCCATGTAATAGTGCCATACAGGACCCATGTAATAGTGCCATACAGGACCCATGTAATAGTTCCATACAGGCCACATGTAATAGTGCCACACAGCCTCCATGTAATAGTGCCACACAGGACCCATGTAATAGTGCCACACAGCCTCCATGTAATACTGCCATACAGCCTCCATGTAATAGTGCCATACAGGACCCATGTAATAGTGCCACACAGCCTCCATGTAATAGTGCCACACAGCCTCCATGTAATAGTGCCATACTGGACCCATGTAATAGTGCCACACAGGCCACATGTAATAGTGCCACACAGCCTCCATGTAATAGTGCCATACAGGACCCATGTAATAGTGCCACACAGGACTCATGTAATAGTGCCACACAGGCCAAATGTAATAGTGCCTCACAGGACCCATGTAATAGTGCCATACAGGCCACATGTAATAGTGCCACACAGCCTCCATGTAATAGTGCCACACAGCCTCCATGTAATAGTACCATACAGCGCCCATGTAATAGTGCCACACAGGACCCATGTAATAGTGCCATACAGCCTCCATGTAATAGTGCCACACAGGACCCATGTAATAGTGCCACACAGCCTCCATGTAATAGTGCCATACAGGACCCATGTAATAGTGCCACACAGCCTCCATGTAATAGTGCCATACAGGTCACATGTAATAGTGCCATACAGCACCCATGTAATAATGCCACAGCCTCCATGTAATAGTGCCACACAGGCCACATGTAATAGTGCCACACAGGCCACATGTAATAGTGCCACACAGGCCACATTTAATAGTGCCACACAGGCCACATGTAATAGTGCCATACAGCCTCCATGTAATAGTGCCACACAGGCCACATGTAATAGTTTCATACAGGACCCATGTAATAGTGCCACACATCCTCCATGTAATAGTGCCACACAGGACCCATGTAATAGTGCCACACAGGACCCATGTAATAGTGCCACACAGCCTCCATGTAATAGTGCCACACAGCCTCCATGTAATAGTGCCACACAGGCCACATGTAATAGTGCCATACAGCCTCCATGTAATAGTGCCACACAGGCCACATGTTATAGTTTCATACAGGACCCATGTAATAGTGCCACACAGCCTCCATTTAATAGTGCCACACAGGCCACATGTAATAGTGCCACACAGGCCACATGTAATAGTGCCATACAGCCTCCATGTAATAGTGCCACACAGGCCACATGTAATAGTTTCATACAGGACCCATGTAATAGTGCCACACAGCCTCCATGTAATAGTGCCACACAGGCCACATGTAATAGTTCCATACAGGACCCATGTAATAGTGCCACACAGCCTCCATGTAATAGTGCCATACAGGACCCATGTAATAGTGCCATACAGTACCCATGTAATAGTGCCATACGGCCTCCATGTAATAGTGCCACACAGGCCACATATAATAGTGCCACACAGGCCACATGTAATAGTGCCACACAGGCCACATGTAATAGTGCCACACAGCCTCCATGTAATAGTGCCACACAGCCTCCATGTAATAGTGCCACACAGGACTCATGTAATAGTGCCACACAGGCCACATGTAATAGTGCCACACAGCCTCCATGTAATAGTGCCACATAGGACCCATGTAATAGTGCCGCACAGGACCCATGTAATAGTGCCACACAGGACCCATGTAATAGTACCATACAGCCTCCATGTAATATTGCCATACAGGACCCATGTAATAGTGCCACACAGGCCACATGTAATAGTGCCACACAGCCTCCATGTAATAGTGCCACACAGGCCACATGTAATAGTGCCACACAGGCCACATGTAATAGTGCCACACAGCCTCCATGTAATAGTGCCACACAGCCTCCATGTAATAGTGCCACACAGCGCCCATGTAATAGTGCCACACAGCCTCCATGTAATAGTGTCACACAGCCTCCATGTAATAGTGCCACACAGGACCCATGTAATAGTGCCATACAGGCCTCATGTAATAGTGCCACACAGGACCCATGTAATAGTGCCACACAGGCCACATTTAATAGTGTCACACAGGACCCATGTAATAGTGCCATACAGGACCCATGTAATAGTGCCACACAGGCCACATGTAATAGTGCCACACAGCCTCCATGTAATAGTGCCATACAGGACCCATGTAATAGTGCCACACAGGACTCATGTAATAGTGCCACACAGGCCACATGTAATAGTGCCACACAGGACCCATGTAATAGTGCCACACAGGACCCATGTAATAGTGCCATACAGGCCACATGTAATAGTGCCACACAGCCTCCATGTAACAGTGTCACACAGCCTCCATGTAATAGTGCCATACAGCGCCCATGTAATAGTGCCACACAGCCTCCATGTAATAGTGTCACACAGCCTCCATGTAATAGTGCCACACAGGCCACATGTAATAGTGCCACACAGCCTCCATGTAATAGTGCCACACAGGACTCATGTAATAGTGCCACACAGGACCCATGTAATAGTGCCACACAGCCTCCATGTAATAGTGCCACACAGCCTCCATGTAATAGTGCCTGCCATTCAGCCTCCATGTAATAGTGCCATACAGGACCCATGTAATAGTGCCACACAGCCTCCATGTAATAGTGCCACACAGCCTCCATGTAATAGTGCCATACTGGACCCATGTAATAGTGCCACACAGGCCACATGTAATAGTGCCATACAGGACCCATGTAATAGTGCCACACAGGACTCATGTAATAGTGCCACACATGCCACATGTAATAGTGCCTCACAGGACCCATGTAATAGTGCCATACAGGCCACATGTAATAGTGCTACACAGCCTCCATGTAATAGTGCCACACAGCCTCCATGTAATAGTGCCACACAGCGCCCATGTAATAGTGCCACACAGGACCCCTGTAATAGTGCCATACAGCCTCCATGTAATAGTGCCACACAGGACCCATGTAATATTGCCATACAGGCCACATGTAATGGTGCCATACAAGACCCATGTAATAGTGCCACACAGGACCCATGTAATAGTGCCATACAGGACCCATGTAATAGTGCCATACAGGACCCATGTAATAGTTCCATACAGGCCACATGTAATAGTGCCACACAGCCTCCATATAATAGTGCCATACAGGACCCATGTAATAGTGCCACACAGCCTCCATGTAATAGTGCCTCACAGGACCCATGTAATAGTGCCTCACAGGACCCATGTAATCGTGCCTCACAGGACCCATGTAATAGTGCCATAAAGGACCCATGTAATAGTGCCATAAAGGACCCATGTAATAGTGCCACACAGGACCTATGTAATAGTGCCACACAGGACCCATGTAATAGTGCCACACAGGACCTATGTAATAGTGCCACACAGCCTCCATGTAATAGTGCCATACAGGACCCATGTAATAGTGCCACACAGCCTCCATGTAATAGTGCCATACAGGTCACATATAATAGTGCCATACAGCACCCATGTAATAATGCCACAGCCTCCATGTAATAGTGCCACACAGGCCACATGTAATAGTGCCACACAGGCCACATGTAATAGTGCCATACAGGCCACATGTAATAGTTCCATACAGGACCCATGTAATACTGCCACACAGCCTCCATGTAATAGTGCCACACAGGGCACATGTAATAGTTCCATACAGGACCCATGTAATAGTGCCACACAGCCTCCATGTAATAGTGCCACACAGGCCACATGTAATAGTGCCACACAGGCCACATGTAATAGTGCCATACAGGACCCATGTAATAGTGCCACACAGCCTCCATGTAATAGTGCCATACAGGACCCATGTAATAGTGCCATACAGGACCCATGTAATAGTGCCACACGGCCTCCATGTAATAGTGCCACACAGGCCACATGTAATAGTGCCACACAGGCCACATGTAATAGTGCCATACAGGACCCATGTAATATTGCCACACAGCCTCCATGTAATAGTGCCACACAGCCTCCATGTAATAGTGCCACACAGCCTCCATGTAATAGTGCCACACAGGCCCCATGTAATAGCGCCACACAGGCCCTATATAATAGTGCCACACAGGACCCATGTAATAGTGCCACACAGGACCCATGTAATAGTGCCACAGAGGACCCATGTAATAGTGCCACACAGGCCACATGTAATAGTGCCACACAGGCCACATATAATAGTGCCATACAGGACCCATGTAATAGTGCCATACAGGCCACATGTAATAGTGCCACACAGCCTCCATGTAATAGTGGCACACAGCCTCCATGTAATAGTGCCACACAGCCGCCATGTAATAGTGCCATACAGCGCCCATGTAATAGTGCCATACAGCGCCCATGTAATAGTGTCACACAGCCTCCATGTAATAGTGCCACACAGGACTCATGTAATAGTGCCATACAGGCCTCATGTAATAGTGCCACACAGCCTCCATGTAATAGTGCCACACAGCCTCCATGTAATAGTGCCACACAGGCCACATGTAATAGTGCCACACAGGCCACATGTAATAGTGCCACACAGGCCACATGTAATAGTGCCATACAGCCTCCATGCAATAGTGCCACACAGGCCACATGTAATAGTTTCATACAGGACCCATGTAATAGTGCCACACAGCCTCCATGTAATAGTGCCACACAGCCTTCATGTAATAGTGCCACACAGGCCACATGTAATAGTGCCATACAGCCTCCATGTAATAGTGCCACACAGGCCACATGTAATAGTTTCATACAGGACCCATGTAATAGTGCCACACAGCCTCCATGTAATAGTGCCACACAGGACCCATGTAATAGTGCCACACAGGACCCATGTAATAGTGCCACACAGCCTCCATGTAATAGTGTCACACAGCCTCCATGTAATAGTGCCACACAGGCCACATGTAATAGTGCCACACAGGCCACATGTAATAGTGCCATACAGCCTCCATGTAATAGTGCCACACAGGCCACATGTAATAATTTCATACAGGACCCATGTAATAGTGCCACACAGCCTCCATGTAATAGTGCCACACAGCCTCCATGTAATCGTGCCACACAGCCTCCATGTAATAGTGCCACACTGGCCACATGTAATAGTGCCATACAGCCTCCTTGTAATAGTGCCACACAGGCCACATGTAATAGTTTCATACAGGACCCATGTAATAGTGCCACACAGGACCCATGTAATAGTTCCATACAGGACCCATGTAATAGTGCCATACAGGACCCATGTAATAGTGCCACACGGCCTCCATGTAATAGTGCCATACAGGCCACATATAATAATGCCACAGCCTCCATGTAATAGTGCCACACAGGCCACATGTAATAGTGCCATACAGCCTCCATGTAATAGTGCCACACAGGCCACATGTAATAGTTCCATACAGGACCCATGTAATACTGCCACACAGCCTCCATGTAATAGTGCCACACAGGTCACATGTAATAGTTCCATACAGGACCCATGTAATAGTGCCACACAGCCTCCATGTAATAGTGCCACACAGGCCACATGTAATAGTGCCACACAGGCCACATGTAATAGTGCCATACAGGACCCATGTAATAGTGCCACACAGCCTCCATGTAATAGTGCCATACAGGACCCATGTAATAGTGCCATACAGTACCTATGTAATAGTGCCACACGGCCTCCATGTAATAGTGCCACACAGGCCACATGTAATAGTGCCACACAGGCCACATGTAATAGTGCCATACAGGACCCATGTAATAGTGCCACACAGCCTCCATGTAATAGTGCCACACAGGCCCCATGTAATAGTGCCATACAGGCCTCATGTAATAGTGCCACACAGGCCCCATATAATAGTGCCACACAGGACCCATGTAATAGTGCCACACAGGACCCATGTAATAGTGCCACACAGGACCCATGTAATATTGCCATACAGGACCCATGTAATAGTGCCACACAGGCCACATGTAATAGTGCCACACAGGCCACATATAATAGTGCCATACAGGACCCATGTAATAGTGCCATACAGGCCACATGTAATAGAGCCACACAGCCTCCATGTAATAGTGCCACACAGCCTCCATGTAATAGTGCCACACAGCCTGCATGTAATAGTGCCATACAGCGCCCATGTAATAGTGTCACACAGCCTCCATGTAATAGTGCCACACAGGACCCATGTAATAGTGCCACACAGGACCCATGTAATAGTGCCACACAGCCTCCATGTAATAGTGCCACACAGCCTCCATGTAATAGTGCCACACAGGCCACATGTAATAGTGCCACACAGGCCACATGTAATAGTGCCATACAGCCTCCATGTAATAGTGCCACACAGCCTCCATGTAATAGTGCCATACAGCGCCCATGTAATAGTGTCACACAGCCTCCATGTAATAGTGCCATACAGGCCTCATGTAATAGTGCCACACAGCCTCCATGTAATAGTGCCACACAGCCTCCATGTAATAGTGCCACACAGGCCACATGTAATAGTGCCACACAGGCCACATGTAATAGTGCCACACAGGCCACATGTAATAGTGCCATACAGCCTCCATGTAATAGTGCCACACAGGCCACATGTAATAGTTTCATACAGGACCCATGTAATAGTGCCACGCAGCCTCCATGTAATAGTGCCACACAGCCTCCATGTAATAGTGCCACACAGGCCACATGTAATAGTGCCACACTGGCCACATGTAATAGTGCCATACAGCCTCCATGTAATAGTGCCACACAGGCCACATGTAATAGTTTCATACAGGACCCATGTAATAGTGCCACACAGCCTCCATGTAATAGTGCCACACAGGCCACATGTAATAGTTCCATACAGGACCCATGTAATAGTGCCACACAGCCTCCATGTAATAGTGCCATACAGGACCCATGTAATAGTGCCATACAGGACCCATGTAATAGTGCCACACGGCCTCCATGTAATAGTGCCAAACAGGCCACACATAATAGTGCCACACAGGCCACATGTAATAGTGCCACACAGGACCCATGTAATAGTGCCACACAGCCTCCATGTAATAGTGCCACACAGCCTCCATGTAATAGTGCCACACAGGCCACATGTAATAGTGCCACACAGGCCCCATGTAATAGTGCCACACAGGACCCATGTAATAGTGCCACACAGGACCCATGTAATAGTGCCACACAGCCTCCATGTAATAGTGCCACACAGGACCCATGTAATAGTGCCACACAGGACCCATGTAATAGTGCCATACAGCCTCCATGTAATATTACCATACAGGACCCATGTAATAGTGCCACACAGGCCACATGTAATAGTGCCACACAGCCTCCATGTAATAGTGCCACACAGGCCACATGTAATAGTGCCATACAGAACCCATGTAATAGTGCCATACAGGCCACATGTAATAGTGCCATACAGGCCACATGTAATAGTGCCACACAGCCTCCATGTAATAGTGCCACACAGCCTCCATGTAATAGTGTCACACAGCCTCCATGTAATAGTGCCACACAGGACCCATGTAATAGTGCCATACAGGCCTCATGTAATAGTGCCACACAGGACCCATGTAATAGTGCCACACAGGCCACATGTAATAGTGTCACACAGGACCCATGTAATAGTGCCATACAGGACCCATGTAATAGTGCCACACAGGCCACATGTAATAGTGCCACACAGCCTCCATGTAATAGTGCCATACAGGACCCATGTAATAGTGCCACACAGGACTCATGTAATAGTGCCACACAGGCCACATGTAATAGTGCCACACAGGACCCATGTAATAGTGCCACACAGGACCCATGTAATAGTGCCATACAGGCCACATGTAATAGTGCCACACAGCCTCCATGTAACAGTGTCACACAGCCTCCATGTAATAGTGCCATACAGTGCCCATGTAATAGTGCCACACAGCCTCCATGTAATAGTGTCACACAGCCTCCATGTAATAGTGCCACACAGGCCACATGTAATAGTGCCACACAGCCTCCATGTAATAGTGCCACACAGGACTCATGTAATAGTGCCACACAGGACCCATGTAATAGTGCCACACAGCCTCCATGTAATAGTGCCACACAGCCTCCATGTAATAGTGCCTGCCATTCAGCCTCCATGTAATAGTGCCATACAGGACCCATGTAATAGTGCCACACAGCCTCCATGTAATAGTGCCACACAGCCTCCATGTAATAGTGCCATACTGGACCCATGTAATAGTGCCACACAGGCCACATGTAATAGTGCCATACAGGACCCATGTAATAGTGCCACACAGGACTCATGTAATAGTGCCACACATGCCACATGTAATAGTGCCTCACAGGACCCATGTAATAGTGCCATACAGGCCACATGTAATAGTGCTACACAGCCTCCATGTAATAGTGCCACACAGCCTCCATGTAATAGTGCCACACAGCGCCCATGTAATAGTGCCACACAGGACCCATGTAATAGTGCCATACAGCCTCCATGTAATAGTGCCACACAGGACACATGTAATATTGCCATACAGGCCACATGTAATGGTGCCATACAAGACCCATGTAATAGTGCCACACAGGCCACATGTAATAGTGCCACACAGCCTCCATGTAATAGTGCCACACAGGACCCATGTAATAGTGCCATACAGGACCCATGTAATAGTGCCATACAGGACCCATGTAATAGTTCCATACAGGCCACATGTAATAGTGCCACACAGCCTCCATATAATAGTGCCATACAGGACCCATGTAATAGTGCCACACAGCCTCCATGTAATAGTGCCTCACAGGACCCATGTAATAGTGCCTCACAGGACCCATGTAATAGTGCCTCACAGGACCCATGTAATAGTGCCATAAAGGACCCATGTAATAGTGCCATAAAGGACCCATGTAATAGTGCCACACAGGACCTATGTAATAGTGCCACACAGGACCCATGTAATAGTGCCACACAGGACCTATGTAATAGTGCCACACAGCCTCCATGTAATAGTGCCATACAGGACCCATGTAATAGTGCCACACAGCCTCCATGTAATAGTGCCATACAGGTCACATGTAATAGTGCCATACAGCACCCATGTAATAATGCCACAGCCTCCATGTAATAGTGCCACACAGGCCACATGTAATAGTGCCACACAGGCCACATGTAATAGTGCCATACAGGCCACATGTAATAGTTCCATACAGGACCCATGTAATACTGCCACACAGCCTCCATGTAATAGTGCCACACAGGGCACATGTAATAGTTCCATACAGGACCCATGTAATAGTGCCACACAGCCTCCATGTAATAGTGCCACACAGGCCACATGTAATAGTGCCATACAGGACCCATGTAATAGTGCCACACAGCCTCCATGTAATAGTGCCATACAGGACCCATGTAATAGTGCCATACAGGACCCATGTAATAGTGCCACACGGCCTCCATGTAATAGTGCCACACAGGCCACATGTAATAGTGCCACACAGGCCACATGTAATAGTGCCATACAGGACCCATGTAATATTGCCACACAGCCTCCATGTAATAGTGCCACACAGCCTCCATGTAATAGTGCCACACAGCCTCCATGTAATAGTGCCACACAGGCCCCATGTAATAGTGCCACACAGGCCCTATATAATAGTGCCACACAGGACCCATGTAATAGTGCCACACAGGACCCATGTAATAGTGCCACAGAGGACCCATGTAATAGTGCCACACAGGCCACATATAATAGTGCCATACAGGACCCATGTAATAGTGCCATACAGGCCACATGTAATAGTGCCACACAGCCTCCATGTAATAGTGGCACACAGCCTCCATGTAATAGTGCCACACAGCCGCCATGTAATAGTGCCATACAGCGCCCATTTAATAGTGCCATACAGCGCCCATGTAATAGTGCCATACAGCCTCCATGTAATAGTGCCACACAGGACTCATGTAATAGTGCCATACAGGCCTCATGTAATAGTGCCACACAGCCTCCATGTAATAGTGCCACACAGCCTCCATGTAATAGTGCCACACAGGCCACATGTAATAGTGCCACGCAGGCCACATGTAATAGTTTCATACAGGACCCATGTAATAGTGCCACACAGCCTCCATGTAATAGTGCCACACAGCCTTCATGTAATAGTGCCACACAGGCCACATGTAATAGTGCCATACAGCCTCCATGTAATAGTGCCACACAGGCCACATGTAATAGTTTCATACAGGACCCATGTAATAGTGCCACACAGCCTCCATGTAATAGTGCCACACAGGACCCATGTAATAGTGCCACACAGGACCCATGTAATAGTGCCACACAGCCTCCATGTAATAGTGTCACACAGCCTCCATGTAATAGTGCCACACAGGCCACATGTAATAGTGCCACACAGGCCACATGTAATAGTGCCATACAGCCTCCATGTAATAGTGCCACACAGGCCACATGTAATAATTTCATACAGGACCCATGTAATAGTGCCACACAGCCTCCATGTAATAGTGCCACACAGCCTCCATGTAATAGTGCCACACAGCCTCCATGTAATAGTGCCACACTGGCCACATGTAATAGTGCCATACAGCCTCCTTGTAATAGTGCCACACAGGCCACATGTAATAGTTTCATACAGGACCCATGTAATAGTGCCACACAGGACCCATGTAATAGTTCCATACAGGACCCATGTAATAGTGCCATACAGGACCCATGTAATAGTGCCACACGGCCTCCATGTAATAGTGCCACACAGGCCACATGTAATAGTGCCATACAGCCTCCATGTAATAGTGCCACACAGGCCACATGTAATAGTTCCATACAGGACCCATGTAATACTGCCACACAGCCTCCATGTAATAGTGCCACACAGGTCACATGTAATAGTTCCATACAGGACCCATGTAATAGTGCCACACAGCCTCCATGTAATAGTGCCACACAGGCCACATGTAATAGTGCCACACAGGCCACATGTAATAGTGCCATACAGGACCCATGTAATAGTGCCACACAGCCTCCATGTAATAGTGCCACACAGGCCCCATGTAATAGTGCCACACAGGCCCCATATAATAGTGCCACACAGGACCCATGTAATAGTGCCACACAGGACCCATGTAATAGTGCCACACAGGACCCATGTAATATTGCCATACAGGACCCATGTAATAGTGCCACACAGGCCACATGTAATAGTGCCACACAGGCCACATATAATAGTGCCATACAGGACCCATGTAATAGTGCCATACAGGCCACATGTAATAGTGCCACACAGCCTCCATGTAATAGTGCCACACAGCCTCCATGTAATAGTGCCACACAGCCTGCATGTAATAGTGCCATACAGCGCCCATGTAATAGTGTCACACAGCCTCCATGTAATAGTGCCACACAGGACCCATGTAATAGTGCCACACAGGACCCATGTAATAGTGCCACACAGCCTCCATGTAATAGTGCCACACAGCCTCCATGTAATAGTGCCACACAGGCCACATGTAATAGTGCCACACAGGCCACATGTAATAGTGCCATACAGCCTCCATGTAATAGTGCCACACAGCCTCCATGTAATAGTGCCATACAGCGCCCATGTAATAGTGTCACACAGCCTCCATGTAATAGTGCCATACAGGCCTCATGTAATAGTGCCACACAGCCTCCATGTAATAGTGCCACACAGCCTCCATGTAATAGTGCCACACAGGCCACATGTAATAGTGCCACACAGGCCACATGTAATAGTGCCACACAGGCCACATGTAATAGTGCCATACAGCCTCCATGTAATAGTGCCACACAGGCCACATGTAATAGTTTCATACAGGACCCATGTAATAGTGCCACACAGCCTCCATGTAATAGTGCCACACAGGACCCATGTAATAGTGCCACACAGGACCCATGTAATAGTGCCACACAGCCTCCATGTAATAGTGCCACACAGCCTCCATGTAATAGTGCCACACAGGCCACATGTAATAGTGCCACACAGGCCACATGTAATAGTGCCATACAGCCTCCATGTAATAGTGCCACACAGGCCACATGTAATAGTTTCATACAGGACCCATGTAATAGTGCCACGCAGCCTCCATGTAATAGTGCCACACAGCCTCCATGTAATAGTGCCACACAGCCTCCATGTAATAGTGCCACACAGGCCACATGTAATAGTGCCACACTGGCCACATGTAATAGTGCCATACAGCCTCCATGTAATAGTGCCACACAGGCCACATGTAATAGTTTCATACAGGACCCATGTAATAGTGCCACACAGCCTCCATGTAATAGTGCCACACAGGCCACATGTAATAGTTCCATACAGGACCCATGTAATAGTGCCACACAGCCTCCATGTAATAGTGCCATACAGGACCCATGTAATAGTGCCATACAGGACCCATGTAATAGTGCCACACGGCCTCCATGTAATAGTGCCAAACAGGCCACACATAATAGTGCCACACAGGCCACATGTAATAGTGCCACACAGGACCCATGTAATAGTGCCACACAGCCTCCATGTAATAGTGCCACACAGCCTCCATGTAATAGTGCCACACAGGCCACATGTAATAGTGCCACACAGGCCCCATGTAATAGTGCCACACAGGACCCATGTAATATTGCCACACAGGACCCATGTAATAGTGCCACACAGCCTCCATGTAATAGTGCCACACAGGACCCATGTAATAGTGCCACACAGGACCCATGTAATAGTGCCATACAGCCTCCATGTAATATTACCATACAGGACCCATGTAATAGTGCCACACAGGCCACATGTAATAGTGCCACACAGCCTCCATGTAATAGTGCCACACAGGCCACATGTAATAGTGCCATACAGAACCCATGTAATACTGCCATACAGGCCACATGTAATAGTGCCACACAGCCTCCATGTAATAGTGCCACACAGCCTCCATGTAATAGTGCCACACAGCCTCCATGTAATAGTGCCACACAGCCTCCATGTAATAGTGCCACACAGCCTCCATGTAATAGTGCCACACAGGACCCATGTAATAGTGCCACACAGGACCCATGTAATAGTGCCACACAGGACCAATGTAATAGTGCCACACAGGACCCATGTAATAGTGCCATACAGCCTCCATGTAATAGTGCCACACAGGCCACATGTAATAGTTTCATACAGGACCCATGTAATAGTGCCACACAGCCTCCATGTAATAGTGCCACACAGCCTCCATGTAATAGTGCCACACAGGCCACATGTAATAGTGCCACACAGGCCACATGTAATAGTGCCATACAGCCTCCATGTAATAGTGCCACACAGGCCACATGTAATAGTGCCACACAGGACTCATGTAATAGTGCCATACAGGCCTCATGTAATAGTGCCACACAGGACCCATGTAATAGTGCCACACAGGCCACATGTAATAGTGCCATACAGGACCCATGTAATAGTGCCACACAGCCTCCATGTAATAGTGCCACACAGCCTCCATGTAATAGTGCCATACAGCCTCCATGTAATAGTGCCACACAGGACCCATGTAATAGTGCCACACAGGCCACATGTAATAGTGCCACACAGCCTCCATGTAATAGTGCCACACAGCCTCCATGTAATAGTGCCATACTGGACCCATGTAATAGTGCCACACAGGCCACATGTAATAGTGCCACACAGCCTCCATGTAATAGTGCCACACAGCCTCCATGTAATAGTGCCACACAGGACCCATGTAATAGTGCCACACAGCACTCATGTAATAGTGCCACACAGGCCACATGTAATAGTGCCACACAGGACCCATGTAATAGTGCCACACAGGCCACATGTAATAGTGCCACACAGCCTCTATGTAATAGTGCCACACAGCCTCCATGTAATAGTGCCATACAGCGCCCATGTAATAGTGCCACACAGGACCCATGTAATAGTGCCACACAGGACCCATGTAATAGTGCCACACAGGACCCATGTAATAGTGCCATACAGGCCACATGTAATAGTGCCACACAGCCTCCATGTAAGAGTGTCACACAGCCTCCATGTAATAGTGCCATACAGCGCCCATGTAATAGTGCCACACAGCCTCCATGTAATAGTGTCACACAGCCTCCATGTAATAGTGCCACACAGGCCACATGTAATAGTGCCACACAGCCTCCATGTAATAGTGCCACACAGGACCCATGTAATAGTGCCACACAGCCTCCATGTAATAGTGCCACACAGCCTCCATGTAATAGTGCCTGCCATTCAGCCTCCATGTAATAGTGCCATACAGGACCCATGTAATAGTGCCACACAGCCTCCATGTAATAGTGCCACACAGCCTCCATGTAATAGTGCCATACTGGACCCATGTAATATTGCCATACAGGCCACATGTAATGGTGCCATACAAGACCCATGTAATAGTGCCACACAGGCCACATGTAATAGTGCCACACAGCCTCCATGTAATAGTGCCACACAGGACCCATGTAATAGTGCCATACAGGACCCATGTAATAGTGCCATACAGGACCCATGTAATAGTTCCATTCAGGCCACATGTAATAGTGCCACACAGCCTCCATGTAATAGTGCCACACAGCCTCCATGTAATAGTGCCATACAGGACCCATGTAATAGTGCCATAAAGGACCCATGTAATAGTGCCATACAGGACCCATGTAATAGTTCCATACAGGCCACATGTAATAGTGCCACACAGCCTCCATATAATAGTGCCATACAGGACCCATGTAATAGTGCCACACAGCCTCCATGTAATAGTGCCTCACAGGACCCATGTAATAGTGCCTCACAGGACCCATGTAATAGTGCCTCACAGGACCCATGTAATAGTGCCATAAAGGACCCATGTAATAGTGCCATAAAGGACCCATGTAATAGTGCCACACAGGACCTATGTAATAGTGCCACACAGGACCCATGTAATAGTGCCACACAGGACCTATGTAATAGTGCCACACAGCCTCCATGTAATAGTGCCATACAGGACCCATGTAATAGTGCCACACAGCCTCCATGTAATAGTGCCATACAGGTCACATGTAATAGTGCCATACAGCACCCATGTAATAATGCCACAGCCTCCATGTAATAGTGCCACACAGGCCACATGTAATAGTGCCACACAGGCCACATGTAATAGTGCCATACAGGCCACATGTAATAGTTCCATACAGGACCCATGTAATACTGCCACACAGCCTCCATGTAATAGTGCCACACAGGTCACATGTAATAGTTCCATACAGAACCCATGTAATAGTGCCACACAGCCTCCATGTAATAGTGCCACACAGGCCACATGTAATAGTGCCACACAGGCCACATGTAATAGTGCCATACAGGACCCATGTAATAGTGCCACACAGCCTCCATGTAATAGTGCCATACAGGACCCATGTAATAGTGCCATACAGGACCCATGTAATAGTGCCACACGGCCTCCATGTAATAGTGCCACACAGGCCACATGTAATAGTGCCACACAGGCCACATGTAATAGTGCCATACAGGACCCATGTAATATTGCCACACATCCTCCATGTAATAGTGCCACACAGCCTCCATGTAATAGTGCCACACAGGCCCCATGTAATAGTGCCACACAGGACCCATGTAATAGTGCCACACAGGACCCATGTAATAGTGCCACACAGGACCCATGTAATAGTGCCACACAGGACCCATGTAATAGTGCCACACATGACCCATGTAATAGTGCCACACAGGCCACATGTAATAGTGCCACACAGGCCACATATAATAGTGCCATACAGGACCCATGTAATAGTGCCATACAGGCCACATGTAATAGTGCCACACAGCCTCCATGTAATAGTGGCACACAGCCTCCATGTAATAGTGCCACACAGCCGCCATGTAATAGTGCCATACAGCGCCCATGTAATAGTGCCATACAGCGCCCATGTAATAGTGTCACACAGCCTCCATGTAATAGTGCCACACAGGACTCATGTAATAGTGCCATACAGGCCTCATGTAATAGTGCCACACAGCCTCCATGTAATAGTGCCACACAGCCTCCATGTAATAGTGCCACACAGGCCACATGTAATAGTGCCACACAGGCCACATGTAATAGTGCCACACAGGCCACATGTAAATGTGCCATACAGCCTCCATGTAATAGTGCCACACAGGCCACATGTAATAGTTTCATACAGGACCCATGTAATAGTGCCACACAGCCTCCATGTAATAGTCCCACACAGCCTTCATGTAATAGTGCCACACAGGCCACATGTAATAGTGCCACACAGGCCACATGTAATAGTGCCATACAGCCTCCATGTAATAGTGCCACACAGGCCACATGTAATAGTTTCATACAGGACCCATGTAATAGTGCCACACAGCCTCCATGTAATAGTGCCACACAGGACCCATGTAATAGTGCCACACAGGACCCATGTAATAGTGCCACACAGCCTCCATGTAATAGTGCCACACAGCCTCCATGTAATAGTGCCACACAGGCCACATGTAATAGTGCCACACAGGCCACATGTAATAGTGCCATACAGCCTCCATGTAATAGTGCCACACAGGCCACATGTAATAATTTCATACAGGACCCATGTAATAGTGCCACACAGCCTCCATGTAATAGTGCCACACAGCCTCCATGTAATAGTGCCACACAGCCTCCATGTAATAGTGCCACACTGGCCACATGTAATAGTGCCATACAGCCTCCTTGTAATAGTGCCACACAGGCCACATGTAATAGTTTCATACAGGACCCATGTAATAGTGCCACACAGCCTCCATGTAATAGTGCCACACAGGACCCATGTAATAGTTCCATACAGGACCCATGTAATAGTGCCATACAGGACCCATGTAATAGTGCCACACGGCCTCCATGTAATAGTGCCACACAGGCCACATGTAATAATGCCACAGCCTCCATGTAATAGTGCCACACAGGCCACATGTAATAGTGCCACACAGGCCACATGTAATAGTGCCATACAGCCTCCATGTAATAGTGCCACACAGGCCACATGTAATAGTTCCATACAGGACCCATGTAATACTGCCACACAGCCTCCATGTAATAGTGCCACACAGGTCACATGTAATAGTTCCATACAGGACCCATGTAATAGTGCCACACAGCCTCCATGTAATAGTGCCACACAGCCTCCATGTAATAGTGCCACACAGGCCACATGTAATAGTGCCATACAGGACCCATGTAATAGTGCCACACAGCCTCCATGTAATAGTGCCATACAGGACCCATGTAATAGTGCCATACAGGACCCATGTAATAGTGCCACACGGCCTCCATGTAATAGTGCCACACAGGCCACATGTAATAGTGCCACACAGGCCACATGTAATAGTGCCATACAGGACCCATGTAATATTGCCACACAGCCTCCATGTAATAGTGCCACACAGCCTCCATGTAATAGTGCCACAGAGGCCCCATGTAATAGTGCCACACAGGCCCCATATAATAGTGCCACACAGGACCCATGTAATAGTGCCACACAGGCCACATGTAATAGTGCCACACAGGCCACATGTAATAGTGCCACACAGCCTCCATGTAATAGTGCCATACAGGACTCATGTAATAGTGCCACACAGGCCACATGTAATAGTGCCACACAGGACCCATGTAATAGTGCCACACAGGACCCATGTAATAGTGCCATACAGGCCACATGTAATAGTGCCACACAGCCTCCATGTAACAGTGTCACACAGCCTCCATGTAATAGTGCCATACAGCGCCCATGTAATAGTGCCACACAGCCTCCATGTAATAGTGTCACACAGCCTCCATGTAATAGTGCCACACAGGCCACATGTAATAGTGCCACACAGCCTCCATGTAATAGTGCCACACAGGACTCATGTAATAGTGCCACACAGGACTCATGTAATAGTGCCACACAGCCTCCATGTAATAGTGCCACACAGCCTCCATGTAATAGTGCCTGCCATTCAGCCTCCATGTAATAGTGCCATACAGGACCCATGTAATAGTGCCACACAGCCTCCATGTAATAGTGCCATACTGGACCCATGTAATAGTGCCACACAGGCCACATGTAATAGTGCCATACAGGACCCATGTAATAGTGCCACACAGGACTCATGTAATAGTGCCACACAGGCCACATGTAATAGTGCCTCACAGGACCCATGTAATAGTGCCATACAGGCCACATGTAATAGTGCCACACAGCCTCCATGTAATAGTGCCACACAGCCTCCATGTAATAGTGCCACACAGCGCCCATGTAATAGTGCCACACAGGACCCATGTAATAGTGCCATACAGCCTCCATGTAATAGTGCCACACAGGACCCATGTAATATTGCCATACAGGCCACATGTAATGGTGCCATACAAGACCCATGTAATAGTGCCACACAGGCCACATGTAATAGTGCCACACAGCCTCCATGTAATAGTGCCACACAGGACCCATGTAATAGTGCCACACAGCCTCCATGTAATAGTGCCACACAGCCTTCATGTAATAGTGCCACACAGGCCACATGTAATAGTGCCACACAGGCCACATGTAATAGTGCCATACAGCCTCCATGTAATAGTGCCACACAGGCCACATGTAATAGTTTCATACAGGACCCATGTAATAGTGCCACACAGCCTCCATGTAATAGTGCCACACAGGACCCATGTAATAGTGCCACACAGGACCCATGTAATAGTGCCACACAGCCTCCATGTAATAGTGCCACACAGCCTCCATGTAATAGTGCCACACAGGCCACATGTAATAGTGCCACACAGGCCACATGTAATAGTGCCATACAGCCTCCATGTAATAGTGCCACACAGGCCACATGTAATAATTTCATACAGGACCCATGTAATAGTGCCACACAGCCTCCATGTAATAGTGCCACACAGCCTCCATGTAATAGTGCCACACAGCCTCCATGTAATAGTGCCACACTGGCCACATGTAATAGTGCCATACAGCCTCCTTGTAATAGTGCCACACAGTCCACATGTAATAGTTTCATACAGGACCCATGTAATAGTGCCACACAGCCTCCATGTAATAGTGCCACACAGGACCCATGTAATAGTTCCATACAGGACCCATGTAATAGTGCCATACAGGACCCATGTAATAGTGCCACACGGCCTCCATGTAATAGTGCCACACAGGCCACATGTAATAATGCCACAGCCTCCATGTAATAGTGCCACACAGGCCACATGTAATAGTGCCACACAGGCCACATGTAATAGTGCCATACAGCCTCCATGTAATAGTGCCACACAGGCCACATGTAATAGTTCCATACAGGACCCATGTAATACTGCCACACAGCCTCCATGTAATAGTGCCACACAGGTCACATGTAATAGTTCCATACAGGACCCATGTAATAGTGCCACACAGCCTCCATGTAATAGTGCCACACAGCCTCCATGTAATAGTGCCACACAGGCCACATGTAATAGTGCCATACAGGACCCATGTAATAGTGCCACACAGCCTCCATGTAATAGTGCCATACAGGACCCATGTAATAGTGCCATACAGGACCCATGTAATAGTGCCACACGGCCTCCATGTAATAGTGCCACACAGGCCACATGTAATAGTGCCACACAGGCCACATGTAATAGTGCCATACAGGACCCATGTAATATTGCCACACAGCCTCCATGTAATAGTGCCACACAGCCTCCATGTAATAGTGCCACAGAGGCCCCATGTAATAGTGCCACACAGGCCCCATATAATAGTGCCACACAGGACCCATGTAATAGTGCCACACAGGCCACATGTAATAGTGCCACACAGCCTCCATGTAATAGTGCCATACAGGACCCATGTAATAGTGCCACACAGGACTCATGTAATAGTGCCACACAGGCCACATGTAATAGTGCCACACAGGACCCATGTAATAGTGCCACACAGGACCCATGTAATAGTGCCATACAGGCCACATGTAATAGTGCCACACAGCCTCCATGTAACAGTGTCACACAGCCTCCATGTAATAGTGCCATACAGCGCCCATGTAATAGTGCCACACAGCCTCCATGTAATAGTGTCACACAGCCTCCATGTAATAGTGCCACACAGGCCACATGTAATAGTGCCACACAGCCTCCATGTAATAGTGCCACACAGGACTCATGTAATAGTGCCACACAGGACCCATGTAATAGTGCCACACAGCCTCCATGTAATAGTGCCACACAGCCTCCATGTAATAGTGCCTGCCATTCAGCCTCCATGTAATAGTGCCATACAGGACCCATGTAATAGTGCCACACAGCCTCCATGTAATAGTGCCATACTGGACCCATGTAATAGTGCCACACAGGCCACATGTAATAGTGCCATACAGGACCCATGTAATAGTGCCACACAGGACTCATGTAATAGTGCCACACAGGCCACATGTAATAGTGCCTCACAGGACCCATGTAATAGTGCCATACAGGCCACATGTAATAGTGCCACACAGCCTCCATGTAATAGTGCCACACAGCCTCCATGTAATAGTGCCACACAGCGCCCATGTAATAGTGCCACACAGGACCCATGTAATAGTGCCATACAGCCTCCATGTAATAGTGCCACACAGGACCCATGTAATATTGCCATACAGGCCACATGTAATGGTGCCATACAAGACCCATGTAATAGTGCCACACAGGCCACATGTAATAGTGCCACACAGCCTCCATGTAATAGTGCCACACAGGACCCATGTAATAGTGCCATACAGGACCCATGTAATTGTGCCATACAGGACCCATGTAATAGTTCCATACATGCCACATGTAATAGTGCCACACAGCCTCCATGTAATAGTGCCACACAGCCTCCATGTAATAGTGCCATACAGGACCCATGTAATAGTGCCATAAAGGACCCATGTAATAGTGCCATACAGGACCCATGTAATAGTTCCATACAGGCCACATGTAATAGTGCCACACAGCCTCCATATAATAGTGCCATACAGGACCCATGTAATAGTGCCACACAGCCTCCATGTAATAGTGCCTCACAGGACCCATGTAATAGTGCCTCACAGGACCCATGTAATAGTGCCTCACAGGACCCATGTAATAGTGCCATAAAGGACCCATCTAATAGTGCCATAAAGGACCCATGTAATAGTGCCACACAGGACCTATGTAATAGTGCCACACAGGACCCATGTAATAGTGCCACACAGGACCTATGTAATAGTGCCACACAGCCTCCATGTAATAGTGCCATACAGGACCCATGTAATAGTGCCACACAGCCTCCATGTAATAGTGCCATACAGGTCACATGTAATAGTGCCATACAGCACCCATGTAATAATGCCACAGCCTCCATGTAATAGTGCCACACAGGCCACATGTAATAGTTCCACACAGGCCACATGTAATAGTGCCATACAGGCCACATGTAATAGTTCCATACAGGACCCATGTAATACTGCCACACAGCCTCCATGTAATAGTGCCACACAGGTCACATGTAATAGTTCCATACAGGACCCATGTAATAGTGCCACACAGCCTCCATGTAATAGTGCCACACAGGCCACATGTAATAGTGCCATACAGGACCCATGTAATAGTGCCACACAGCCTCCATGTAATAGTGCCATACAGGACCCATGTAATAGTGCCATACAGGACCCATGTAATAGTGCCACACGGCCTCCATGTAATAGTGCCACACAGGCCACATGTAATAGTGCCACACAGGCCACATGTAATAGTGCCATACAGGACCCATGTAATAGTGCCACACAGCCTCCATGTAATAGTGCCACACAGCCTCCATGTAATAGTGCCACACAGGCCCCATGTAATAGTGTCACACAGGCCCCATATAATAGTGCCACACAGGACCCATGTAATAGTGCCACACAGGACCCATGTAATAGTGCCACACAGGACCCATGTAATAGTGCCACACAGGCCACATGTAATAGTGCCACACAGGCCACATATAATAGTGCCATACAGGCCCCATGTAATAGTGCCATACAGGCCACATGTAATAGTGCCACACAGCCTCCATGTAATAGTGCCACACAGCCTCCATGTAATAGTGCCACACAGCCGCCATGTAATAGTGCCATACAGCGCCCATGTAATAGTGCCATACAGCGCCCATGTAATAGTGTCACACAGCCTCCATGTAATAGTGCCACACAGGACTCATGTAATAGTGCCACACAGGACTCATGTAATAGTGCCACACAGCCTCCATGTAATAGTGCCACACAGGCCACATGTAATAGTGCCACACAGGCCACATGTAATAGTGCCACACAGGCCACATGTAATAGTGCCACACAGGCCACATGTAATAGTGCCATACAGCCTCCATGTAATAGTGCCACACAGGCCACATGTAATAGTTTCATACAGGACCCATGTAATAGTGCCACACAGCCTCCATGTAATAGTGCCACACAGCCTTCATTTAATAGTGCCACACAGGCCACATGTAATAGTGCCACACAGGCCACATGTAATAGTGCCATACAGCCTCCATGTAATAGTGCCACACAGGCCACATGTAATAGTTTCATACAGGACCCATGTAATAGTGCCACACAGCCTCCATGTAATAGTGCCACACAGGACCAATGTAATAGTGCCACACAGGCCACATGTAATAGTGCCATACAGGACCCATGTAATAGTGCCACACAGCCTCCATGTAATAGTGCCACACAGCCTCCATGTAATAGTGCCACACAGGCCACATGTAATAGTGCCACACAGGCCACATGTAATAGTGCCATACAGCCTCCATGTAATAGTGCCACACAGGCCACATGTAATAATTTCATACAGGACCCATGTAATAGTGCCACACAGCCTCCATGTAATAGTGCCACACAGCCTCCATGTAATAGTGCCACACAGCCTCCATGTAATAGTGCCACACTGGCCACATGTAATAGTGCCATACAGCCTCCTTGTAATAGTGCCACACAGGCCACATGTAATAGTTTCATACAGGACCCATGTAATAGTGCCACACAGCCTCCATGTAATAGTGCCACACAGGACCCATGTAATAGTTCCATACAGGACCCATGTAATAGTGCCATACAGGACCCATGTAATAGTGCTACACGGCCTCCATGTAATAGTGCCACACAGGCCACATGTAATAATGCCACAGCCTCCATGTAATAGTGCCACACAGGCCACATGTAATAGTGCCACACAGGCCACATGTAATAGTGCCATACAGCCTCCATGTAATAGTGCCACACAGGCCACATGTAATAGTTCCATACAGGACCCATGTAATACTGCCACACAGCCTCCATGTAATAGTGCCACACAGGTCACATGTAATAGTTCCATACAGGACCCATGTAATAGTGCCACACAGCCTCCATGTAATAGTGCCACACAGGCCACATGTAATAGTGCCACACAGGCCACATGTAATAGTGCCACACAGGACCCATGTAATAGTGCCATACAGGACCCATGTAATAGTGCCACACAGCCTCCATGTAATAGTGCCATACAGGACCCATGTAATAGTGCCATACAGGACCCATGTAATAGTGCCACACGGCCTCCATGTAATAGTGCCACACAGGCCACATGTAATAGTGCCACACAGGCCACATGTAATAGTGCCACACAGGACCCATGTAATATTGCCACACAGCCTCCATGTAATAGTGCCACACATCCTCCATGTAATAGTGCCACACAGGCCCCATGTAATAGTGCCACACAGGC
The DNA here is from genome assembly GCF_046119375.1 of Phyllobates terribilis. NCBI lineage: Eukaryota > Metazoa > Chordata > Amphibia > Anura > Dendrobatidae > Phyllobates > Phyllobates terribilis. The sequence goes on from NW_027362768.1 coordinate 172,746,365, forward strand.
CCCATGTAATAGTGCCACACAGGCCCCATGTAATAGTGCCACACAGGACCCATGTAATAGTGCCATACAGCCTCCATGTAATATTGCCATACAGGACCCATGTAATAGTGCCACACAGGCCACATGTAATAGTGCCACACAGCCTCCATGTAATAGTGCCACACAGGCCACATGTAATAGTGCCACACAGGCCACATATAATAGTGCCATACAGGACCCATGTAATAGTGCCATACAGGCCACATGTAATAGTGCCATTCAGGCCACATGTAATAGTGGCACGCAGCCTCCATGTAATAGTGGCACACAGCCTCCATGTAATAGTGCCACACAGCCGCCATGTAATAGTGCCATACAGCGCCCATGTAATAGTGTCACACAGCCTCCATGTAATAGTGCCACACAGGACTCATGTAATAGTGCCATACAGGCCTCCATGTAATAGTGCCACACAGCCTCCATGTAATAGTGCCACACAGCCTCCATGTAATAGTGCCACACAGGCCACATGTAATAGTGCCACACAGGCCACATGTAATAGTGCCACACAGGCCACATGTAATAGTGCCATACAGCCTCCATGTAATAGTGCCACACAGTCCACATGTAATAGTTTCATACAGGACCCATGTAATAGTGCCACACAGCCTCCATGTAATAGTGCCACACAGCCTCCATGTAATAGTGCCACACAGGCCACATGTAATAGTGCCATACAGCCTCCATGTAATAGTGCCACACAGGCCACATGTAATAGTTTCATACAGGACCCATGTAATAGTGCCACACAGCCTCCATGTAATAGTGACACACAGGACCCATGTAATAGTGCCACACAGGACCCATGTAATAGTGCCACACAGCCTCCATGTAATAGTGCCACACAGGCCACATGTAATAGTGCCACACAGGCCACATGTAATAGTGCCACACAGGCCACATGTAATAGTGCCATACAGCCTCCATGTAATAGTGCCACACAGGCCACATGTAATAGTTTCATACAGGACCCATGTAATAGTGCCACACAGCCTCCATGTAATAGTGCCTCACAGCCTCCATGTAATAGTGCCACACAGCCTCCATGTAATAGTGCCACACTGGCCACATGTAATAGTGCCATACAGCCTCCTTGTAATAGTGCCACACAGGCCACATGTAATAGTTTCATACAGGACCCATGTAATAGTGCCACACAGCCTCCATGTAATAGTGCCACACAGGCCACATGTAATAGTTCCATACAGGACCCATGTAATAGTGCCACACAGCCTCCATGTAATAGTGCCATACAGGACCCATGTAATAGTGCCATACAGGACCCATGTAATAGTGCCACACGGCCTCCATGTAATAGTGCCACACAGGCCACATGTAATAGTGCCACACAGGCCACATGTAATAGTGCCATACAGCCTCCATGTAATAGTGCCACACAGGCCACATGTAATAGTTCCATACAGGACCCATGTAATACTGCCACACAGCCTCCATGTAATAGTGCCACACAGGTCATATGTAATAGTTCTATACAGGACCCATGTAATAGTGCCACACAGCCTCCATGTAATAGTGCCACACAGGCCACATGTAATAGTGCCACACAGGCCACATGTAATAGTGCCATACATGACCCATGTAATAGTGCCACACAGCCTCCATGTAATAGTGCCATACAGGACCCATGTAATAGTGCCATACAGGACCCATGTAATAGTGCCACACGGCCTCCATGTAATAGTGCCACACAGGCCACATGTAATAGTGCCACACAGGCCACATGTAATAGTGCCATACAGGACCCATGTAATAGTGCCACACAGGCCCCATGTAATAGTGCCACACAGGCCCCATTTAATAGTGCCACACAGGACCCATGTAATAGTGCCACACAGGACCCATGTAATAGTGCCACACAGGACCCATGTAATAGTGCCACACAGGACCCATGTAATAGTGCCACACAGGACCCATGTAATAGTGCCATACAGGACCCATGTAATAGTGCCACACAGGCCACATGTAATAGTGCCACACAGCCTCCATGTAATAGTGCCACACAGGCCACATGTAATAGTGCCACACAGGCCACATATAATAGTGCCATACAGGACCCATGTAATAGTGCCATACAGGCCACATGTAATAGTGCCACACAGCCTCCATGTAATAGTGCCACACAGCCTCCATGTAATAGTGCCATACAGCGCCCATGTAATAGTGTCACACAGCCTCCATGTAATAGTGCCACACAGGCCTCATGTAATAGTGCCATACAGGCCTCATGTAATAGTGCCACACAGCCTCCATGTAATAGTGCCACACAGCGTCCATGTAATAGTGCCACATAGGCCACCTGTAATAGTGCCACACAGGCCACATGTAATAGTGCCACACAGGCCACATGTAATAGTGCCATACAGCCTCCATGTAATAGTGCCACACAGGCCACATGTAATAGTTTCATACAGGACCCATGTAATAGTGCCACACAGCCTCCATGTAATAGTGCCACACAGCCTCCATGTAATAGTGCCACACAGGCCCCATGTAATAGGGCCACACAGGCCCCATGTAATAGTGCCACACAGGCCCCATGTAATAGTGCCACACAGGACCCATGTAATAGTGCCACACAGGACCCATGTAATAGTGCCACACAGGACCCATGTAATAGTGCCATACAGCCTCCATGTAATATTGCCATACAGGACCCATGTAATAGTGCCACACAGGCCACATGTAATAGTGCCACACAGCCTCCATGTAATAGTGCCACACAGGCCACATGTAATAGTGCCACACAGGCCACATATAATAGTGCCATACAGGACCCATGTAATAGTGCCATACAGGCCACATGTAATAGTGCCATACAGGCCACATGTAATAGTGGCACACAGCCTCCATGTAATAGTGGCACACAGCCTCCATGTAATAGTGCCACACAGCCGCCATGTAATAGTGCCATACAGCGCCCATGTAATAGTGTCACACAGCCTCCATGTAATAGTGCCACACAGGACTCATGTAATAGTGCCATACAGGCCTCCATGTAATAGTGCCACACAGCCTCCATGTAATAGTGCCACACAGCCTCCATGTAATAGTGCCACACAGGCCACATGTAATAGTGCCACACAGGCCACATGTAATAGTGCCACACAGGCCACATGTAATAGTGCCACACAGGCCACATGTAATAGTGCCATACAGCCTCCATGTAATAGTGCCACACAGGCCACATGTAATAGTTTCATACAGGACCCATGTAATAGTGCCACACAGCCTCCATGTAATAGTGCCTCACAGCCTCCATGTAATAGTGCCACACAGCCTCCATGTAATAGTGCCACACTGGCCACATGTAATAGTGCCATACAGCCTCCTTGTAATAGTGCCACACAGGCCACATGTAATAGTTTCATACAGGACCCATGTAATAGTGCCACACAGCCTCCATGTAATAGTGCCACACAGGCCACATGTAATAGTTCCATACAGGACCCATGTAATAGTGCCACACAGCCTCCATGTAATAGTGCCATACAGGACCCATGTAATAGTGCCATACAGGACCCATGTAATAGTGCCACACGGCCTCCATGTAATAGTGCCACACAGGCCACATGTAATAATGCCACAGCCTCCATGTAATAGTGCCACACAGGCCACATGTAATAGTGCCACACAGGCCACATGTAATAGTGCCATACAGCCTCCATGTAATAGTGCCACACAGGCCACATGTAATAGTTCCATACAGGACCCATGTAATACTGCCAGACAGCCTCCATGTAATAGTGCCACACAGGTCACATGTAATAGTTCCATACAGGACCCATGTAATAGTGCCACACAGCCTCCATGTAATAGTGCCACACAGGCCACATGTAATAGTGCCACACAGGCCACATGTAATTGTGCCATACATGACCCATGTAATAGTGCCACACAGCCTCCATGTAATAGTGCCATACAGGACCCATGTAATAGTGCCATACAGGACCCATGTAATAGTGCCACACAGCCTCCATGTAATAGTGCCACACAGGCGACATGTAATAGTGCCACACTGGCCACATGTAATAGTGCCATACAGCCTCCATGTAATAGTGCCACACAGGCCACATGTAATAGTTCCATACAGGACCCATGTAATAGTGCCACACAGCCTCCATGTAATAGTGCCATACAGGACCCATGTAATAGTGCCATACAGGACCCATGTAATAGTGCCACACGGCCTCCACGTAATAGTGCTACACAAGCCACATATAATAGTACCACACAGGCCACATGTAATAGTGCCACACAGGACCCATGTAATAGTGCCACACAGCCTCCATGTAATAGTGCCACACAGCCTCCATGTAATAGTGCCACACAGCCTCCATGTAATAGTGCCACACAGGACCCATGTAATAGTGCCACACAGGACCCATGTAATAGTGCCACAGAGGACCCATGTAATAGTGCCACACAGGCCACATGTAATAGTGCCACACAGGCCACATGTAATTGTGCCACACAGGCCACATGTAATAGTGCCACACAGCCTCCATGTAATAGTGTCACACAGCCTCCATGTAATAGTGCCACACAGGCCACATGTAATAGTGCCACACAGCCTCCATGTAATAGTGCCATACAGGCCTCATGTAATAGTGCCACACAGAACCCATGTAATAGTGCCACACAGGCCACATGTAATAGTGCCATACAGGACCCATGTAATAGTGCCACACAGCCTCCATGTAATAGTGCCACACAGCCTCCATGTAATAGTGCCATACAGCCTCCATGTAATAGTGCCATACAGGACCCATGTAATAGTGCCACACAGGCCACATGTAATAGTGCCACACAGCCTCCATGTAATAGTGCCACACAGCCTCCATGTAATAGTGCCATATAGGACCCATGTAATAGTGCCATACAGGACCCATGTAATAGTGCCATACAGGACCCATGTAATAGTTCCATACAGGCCACATGTAATAGTGCCACACAGCCTCCATGTAATAGTGCCACACAGCTTCCATGTAATAGTGCCATACAGGACCCATGTAATAGTGCCATACAGGACCCATGTAATAGTGCCATACAGGACCCATGTAATAGTTCCATACAGGCCACATGTAATAGTGCCACACAGGCCACATGTAATAGTGCCACACAGGACCCATGTAATAGTGCCATACAGGACCCATGTAATAGTGCCATACAGGCCACATGTAATAGTGCCACACAGCCTCCATGTAATAGTGCCATACAGCCTCCATGTAATAGTGCCACACAGCCTCCATGTAATAGTGTCACACAGCCTCCATGTAATAGTGCCACACAGCCTCCATGTAATAGTGCCTTACAGCCTCCATGTAATAGTGCCACACAGCCTCCATGTAATAGTGCCATACAGGACCCATGTAATAGTGCCACACAGGACTCATGTAATAGTGCCACACAGGTCACATGTAATAGTGCCACACAGGCCACATGTAATAGTGCCACACAGGACCCATGTAATAGTGCCACACAGGACCCATGTAATAGTGCCATACAGGCCACATGTAATAGTGCCACACAGGACCCATGTAATAGTGCCATACAGGACCCATGTAATAGTGCCATACAGGCCACATTTAATAGTGCCACACAGCCTCCATGTAATAGTGCCACACAGCCTCCATGTAATAGTGCCACACAGCCTCCATGTAATAGTGTCACACAGCCTCCATGTAATAGTGCCACACAGGCCACATGTAATAGTGCCACACAGCCTCCATGTAATAGTGCCACACAGGTCACATGTAATAGTGCCACACAGGACCCATGTAATAGTGCCACACAGGACCCATGTAATAGTGCCACACAGGACCCATGTAATAGTGCCACACAGCCTCCATGTAATAGTGCCACACAGCCTCCATGTAATAGTGCCACACAGCCTCCATGTAATAGTGCCATACAGGACCCATGTAATAGTGCCATACAGGACCCATGTAATAGTGCCATACAGGACCCATGTAATAGTGCCACACAGGCCACATGTAATAGTGCCACACAGCCTTCATGTAATAGTGCCACACAGCCTCCATGTAATAGTGCCACACAGGACCCATGTAATAGTGCCATACAGGCCTCATGTAATAGTGCCACACAGGACCCATGTAATAGTGCCATACAGGACCCATGTAATAGTGCCACACAGGACCCATGTAATAGTGCCACACAGGCCACATGTAATAGTGCCACACAGCCTCCATGTAATAGTGCCACACAGGCCACATGTAATAGTGCCACACAGGACCCATGTAATAGTGCCACACAGGCCACATGTAATAGTGCCACACAGGCCACATGTAATAGTGCCACACAGGCTCCATGTAATAGTGCCACACAGCCTCCATGTAATAGTGCCACACAGCCTCCATGTAATAGTGCCATACAGCCTCCATGTAATAGTGCCATACAGGACCCATGTAATAGTGCCACACAGGCCACATGTAATAGTGCCACACAGCCTCCATGTAATAGTGCCATACAGGACCCATGTAATAGTGCCACACAGGACTCATGTAATAGTGCCACACAGGCCACATGTAATAGTGCCACACAGGACCCATGTAATAGTGCCACACAGGCCACATGTAATAGTGCCACACAGCCTCTATGTAATAGTGCCACACAGCCTCCATGTAATAGTGCCATACAGCGCCCATGTAATAGTGCCACACAGGACCCATGTAATAGTGCCATACAGCCTCCATGTAATAGTGCCACACAGGACCCATGTAATAGTGCCATACAGGCCACATGTAATAGTGCCATACAGCCTCCATGTAATAGTGCCATACAGGCCACATGTAATGGTGCCATACAAGACCCATGTAATAGTGCCACACAGGCCACATGTAATAGTGCCACACAGCCTCCATGTAATAGTGCCATACAGGACCCATGTAATAGTGCCATACAGGACCCATGTAATAGTTCCATACAGGCCACATGTAATAGTGCCACACAGCCTCCATGTAATAGTGCCACACAGCCTCCATGTAATAGTGCCATACAGGACCCATGTAATAGTGCCATACAGGACCCATGTAATAGTGCCACACAGCCTCCATGTAATAGTGCCACACAGCCTCCATGTAATAGTGCCATACAGGACCCATGTAATAGTGCCATACAGGACCCATGTAGTAGTTCCATACAGGCCACATGTAATAGTGCCACACAGCCTCCATGTAATAGTGCCACACAGGACTCCTGTAATAGTGCCACACAGGCCACATGTAATAGTGCCACACAGGACCCATGTAATAGTGCCATACAGGACCCATGTAATAGTGCCATACAGGCCACATGTAATAGTGCCACACAGCCTCCATGTAATAGTGCCACACAGGACCCATGTAATAGTGCCACACAGCCTCCATGTAATAGTGCCATACAGCGCCCATGTAATAGTTCCACACAGCCTCCATGTAATAGTGTCACACAGCCTCCATGTAATAGTGCCACACAGCCTCCATGTAATAGTGCCATACAGGACCCATGTAATAGTGCCACACAGGACTCATGTAATAGTGCCACACAGGCCACATGTAATAGTGCCACACAGCCTCCATGTAATAGTGCCACACAGCCTCCATGTAATAGTTCCATACAGCCTCCATGTAATAGTTCCATACAGCCTCCATGTAATAGTGCCATACAGGACCCATGTAATAGTGCCACACAGGCCACATGTAATAGTGCCACACAGCCTCCATGTAATAGTGCCACACAGCCTCCATGTAATAGTGCCATACTGGACCCATGTAATTGTGCCACACAGGCCACATGTAATAGTGCCACACAGCCTCCATGTAATAGTGCCATACAGGACCCATGTAATAGTGCCACACAGGACTCATGTAATAGTGCCACACAGGCCACATGTAATAGTGCCACACAGGACCCATGTAATAGTGCCATACAGGCCACATGTAATAGTGCCACACAGCCTCCATGTAATAGTGCCACACAGCCTCCATGTAATAGTGCCATATAGCGCCCATGTAATAGTGCCACACAGGACCCATGTAATAGTGTCATACAGCCTCCATGTAATAGTGCCACACAGGACCCATGTAATAGTGCCACACAGGACCCATGTAATAGTGCCATACAGCCTCCATGTAATAGTGCCATACAGGCCACATGTAATGGTGCCATACAAGACCCATGTAATAGTGCCACACAGGCCACATGTATTAATGCCACACAGGCCACATGTAATAGTGCCACACAGGCCACATGTAATAGTGCCACACAGCCTCCATGTAATAGTGCCACACAGCCTCCATGTAATAGTGCCACACAGCCTCCATGTAATAGTGCCATACAGGACCCATGTAATAGTGCCATACAGGACCCATGTAATAGTTCCATACAGGCCACATGTAATAGTGCCACACAGCCTCCATGTAATAGTGCCACACAGCCTCCATGTAATAGTGCCATACAGGACCCATGTAATAGTGCCATACAGGACCCATGTAATAGTGCCATACAGGACCCATGTAATAGTTCCATACAGGCCACATGTAATAGTGCCACACAGGCCACATGTAATAGTGCCACACAGGACCCATGTAATAGTGCCATACAGGACCCATGTAATAGTGCCATACAGGCCACATGTAATAGTGCCACACAGCCTCCATGTAATAGTGCCATACAGCCTCCATGTAATAGTGCCACACAGCCTCCATGTAATAGTGTCACACAGCCTCCATGTAATAGTGCCACACAGCCTCCATGTAATAGTGCCTTACAGCCTCCATGTAATAGTGCCACACAGCCTCCATGTAATAGTGCCATACAGGACCCATGTAATAGTGCCACACAGGACTCATGTAATAGTGCCACACAGGTCACATGTAATAGTGCCACACAGGCCACATGTAATAGTGCCACACAGGACCCATGTAATAGTGCCACACAGGACCCATGTAATAGTGCCATACAGGACCCATGTAATAGTGCCATACAGGCCACATGTAATAGTGCCACACAGGACCCATGTAATAGTGCCATACAGGACCCATGTAATAGTGCCATACAGGCCACATTTAATAGTGCCACACAGCCTCCATGTAATATTGCCACATAGCGCCCATGTAATAGTGCCACACAGCCTCCATGTAATAGTGTCACACAGCCTCCATGTAATAGTGCCACACAGGCCACATGTAATAGTGCCACACAGGTCACATGTAATAGTGCCACACAGGCCACATGTAATAGTGCCACACAGGACCCATGTAATAGTGCCACACAGGACCCATGTAATAGTGCCACACAGCCTCCATGTAATAGTGCCTTACAGCCTCCATGTAATAGTGCCACACAGCCTCCATGTAATAGTGCCATACAGGACCCATGTAATAGTGCCACACAGGACTCATGTAATAGTGCCACACAGGTCACATGTAATAGTGCCACACAGGCCACATGTAATAGTGCCACACAGGACCCATGTAATAGTGCCACACAGGACCCATGTAATAGTGCCATACAGGCCACATGTAATAGTGCCACACAGGACCCATGTAATAGTGCCATACAGGACCCATGTAATAGTGCCATACAGGCCACATTTAATAGTGCCACACAGCCTCCATGTAATATTGCCACATAGCGCCCATGTAATAGTGCCACACAGCCTCCATGTAATAGTGTCACACAGCCTCCATGTAATAGTGCCACACAGGCCACATGTAATAGTGCCATACAGGACCCATGTAATAGTGCCATACAGGCCACATGTAATAGTGCCACACAGGACCCATGTAATAGTGCCATACAGGACCCATGTAATAGTGCCATACAGGACCCATGTAATAGTGCCATACAGGACCCATGTAATAGTGCCATACAGGCCACATGTAATAGTGCCACACAGGACCCATGTAATAGTGCCATACAGGACCCATGTAATAGTGCCATACAGGCCACATGTAATAGTGCCATACAGGCCACATGTAATAGTGCCACACAGGACCCATGTAATAGTGCCATACAGGACCCATGTAATAGTGCCATACAGGCCACATGTAATAGTGCCACACAGGCCACATGTAATAGTGCCATACAGGCCACATGTAATAGTGCCACACAGCCTCCATGTAATAGTGCCACACAGGCCACATGTAATAGTGCCATACAGGACCCATGTAATAGTGCCATACAGGCCACATGTAATAGTGCCACACAGGACCCATGTAATAGTGCCATACAGGACCCATGTAATAGTGCCATACAGGCCACATGTAATAGTGCCATACAGGACCCATGTAATAGTGCCATACAGGCCACATGTAATAGTGCCACACAGGACCCATGTAATAGTGCCATACAGGACCCATGTAATAGTGCCATACAGGCCACATTTAATAGTGCCACACAGCCTCCATGTAATATTGCCACATAGCGCCCATGTAATAGTGCCACACAGCCTCCATGTAATAGTGTCACACAGCCTCCATGTAATAGTGCCACACAGGCCACATGTAATAGTGCCACACAGGTCACATGTAATAGTGCCACACAGGCCACATGTAATAGTGCCACACAGGACCCATGTAATAGTGCCACACAGGACCCATGTAATAGTGCCACACAGCCTCCATGTAATAGTGCCTTACAGCCTCCATGTAATAGTGCCACACAGCCTCCATGTAATAGTGCCATACAGGACCCATGTAATAGTGCCACACAGGACTCATGTAATAGTGCCACACAGGTCACATGTAATAGTGCCACACAGGCCACATGTAATAGTGCCACACAGGACCCATGTAATAGTGCCACACAGGACCCATGTAATAGTGCCATACAGGACCCATGTAATAGTGCCATACAGGCCACATGTAATAGTGCCACACAGGACCCATGTAATAGTGCCATACAGGACCCATGTAATAGTGCCATACAGGCCACATTTAATAGTGCCACACAGCCTCCATGTAATATTGCCACATAGCGCCCATGTAATAGTGCCACACAGCCTCCATGTAATAGTGTCACACAGGCCACATGTAATAGTGCCACACAGGTCACATGTAATAGTGCCACACAGGCCACATGTAATAGTGCCACACAGGACCCATGTAATAGTGCCACACAGGACCCATGTAATAGTGCCACACAGCCTCCATGTAATAGTGCCACACAGCCTCCATGTAATAGTGCCACACAGCCTCCATGTAATAGTGCCATACAGGACCCATGTAATAGTGCCATACAGGACCCATGTAATAGTGCCATACAGGACCCATGTAATAGTTCCATACAGGCCACATGTAATAGTGCCACACAGGCCACATGTAATAGTGCCACACAGGACCCATGTAATAGTGCCATACAGGACCCATGTAATAGTGCCACACAGCCTCCATGTAATAGTGCCATACAGCCTCCATGTAATAGTGCCACACAGCCTCCATGTAATAGTGCCACACAGCCTCCATGTAATAGTGCCTTACAGCCTCCATGTAATAGTGCCACACAGCCTCCATGTAATAGTGCCATACAGGCCACATGTAATAGTGCCACACAGGCCACATGTAATAGTGCCACACAGGACCCATGTAATAGTGCCATACAGGCCACATGTAATAGTGCCACACAGCCTCCATGTAATAGTGCCATACAGCCTCCATGTAATAGTACCACAGAGCCTCCATGTAATAGTGCCACACAGCCTCCATGTAATAGTGCCATACAGGACCCATGTAATAGTGCCACACAGGACTCATGTAATAGTGCCACACAGGTCACATGTAATAGTGCCACACAGGCCACATGTAATAGTGCCACACAGGACCCATGTAATAGTGCCACACAGGACCCATGTAATAGTGCCACACAGGACCCATGTAATAGTGCCATACAGGCCACATGTAATAGTGCCACACAGGACCCATGTAATAGTGCCATACAGGACCCATGTAATAGTGCCATACAGGCCACATGTAATAGTGCCACACAGGCCACATGTAATAGTGCCACACAGCCTCCATGTAATAGTGCCATACAGGACCCATGTAATAGTGCCATACAGGACCCATGTAATAGTGCCACACAGCCTCCATGTAATAGTGCCACACAGCCTCCATGTAATAGTGCCATACAGGACCCATGTAATAGTGCCATACAGGACCCATGTAGTAGTTCCATACAGGCCACATGTAATAGTGCCACACAGCCTCCATGTAATAGTGCCACACAGGACTCCTGTAATAGTGCCACACAGGCCACATGTAATAGTGCCACACAGGACCCATGTAATAGTGCCATACAGGACCCATGTAATAGTGCCATACAGGCCACATGTAATAGTGCCACACAGCCTCCATGTAATAGTGCCACACAGGACCCATGTAATAGTGCCACACAGGACCCATGTAATAGTGCCACACAGCCTCCATGTAATAGTGCCATACAGCGCCCATGTAATAGTGCCACACAGCCTGCATGTAATAGTGTCACACAGCCTCCATGTAATAGTGCCACACAGCCTCCATGTAATAGTGCCATACAGGACCCATGTAATAGTGCCACACAGGACTCATGTAATAGTGCCACACAGGCCACATGTAATAGTGCCACACAGCCTCCATGTAATAGTGCCACACAGCCTCCATGTAATAGTTCCATACAGCCTCCATGTAATAGTGCCATACAGGACCCATGTAATAGTGCCACACAGGCCACATGTAATAGTGCCACACAGCCTCCATGTAATAGTGCCATACTGGACCCATGTAATAGTGCCACACAGGCCACATGTAATAGTGCCACACAGCCTCCATGTAATAGTGCCATACAGGACCCATGTAATAGTGCCACACAGGACTCATGTAATAGTGCCACACAGGCCACATGTAATAGTGCCACACAGGACCCATGTAATAGTGCCACACAGGACTCATGTAATAGTGCCATACAGGCCACATGTAATAGTACCACACAGCCTCCATGTAATAGTGCCACACAGCCTCCATGTAATAGTGCCATACAGCGCCCATGTAATAGTGCCACACAGGACCCATGTAATAGTGCCACACAGGACCCATGTAATAGTGCCACACAGGACTCATGTAATAGTGCCATACAGGCCACATGTAATAGTGCCACACAGGACTCATGTAATAGTGCCATACAGGCCACATGTAATAGTGCCACACAGGACTCATGTAATAGTGCCATACAGGCCACATGTAATAGTGCCACACAGCCTCCATGTAATAGTGCCACACAGCCTCCATGTAATAGTGCCATACAGCGCCCATGTAATAGTGCCACACAGGACCCATGTAATAGTGCCATACAGCCTCCGTGTAATAGTGCCACACAGGACCCATGTAATAGTGCCACACAGGACCCATGTAATAGTGCCATACAGCCTCCATGTAATAGTGCCATACAGGCCACATGTAATGGTGCCATACAAGACCCATGTAATAGTGCCACACAGGCCACATGTATTAATGCCACACAGGCCACATGTAATAGTGCCACACAGGCCACATGTAATAGTGCCACACAGCCTCCATGTAATAGTGCCACACAGCCTCCATGTAATAGTGCCACACAGCCTCCATGTAATAGTGCCATACAGGACCCATGTAATAGTGCCATACAGGACCCATGTAATAGTGCCACACAGGCCACATGTAATAGTGCCACACAGGACCCATGTAATAGTGCCATACAGGACCCATGTAATAGTGCCATACAGGCCACATGTAATAGTGCCACACAGCCTCCATGTAATAGTGCCATACAGCCTCCATGTAATAGTGCCACACAGCCTCCATGTAATAGTGTCACACAGCCTCCATGTAATAGTGCCACACAGCCTCCATGTAATAGTGCCTTACAGCCTCCATGTAATAGTGCCACACAGCCTCCATGTAATAGTGCCATACAGGACCCATGTAATAGTGCCACACAGGACTCATGTAATAGTGCCACACAGGTCACATGTAATAGTGCCACACAGGCCACATGTAATAGTGCCACACAGCCTCCATGTAATATTGCCACATAGCGCCCATGTAATAGTGCCACACAGCCTCCATGTAATAGTGTCACACAGCCTCCATGTAATAGTGCCACACAGGCCACATGTAATAGTGCCACACAGCCTCCATGTAATAGTGCCACACAGGTCACATGTAATAGTGCCACACAGGACCCATGTAATAGTGCCACACAGGACCCATGTAATAGTGCCACACAGCCTCCATGTAATAGTGCCACACAGCCTCCATGTAATAGTGCCATACAGGACCCATGTAATAGTGCCATACAGGACCCATGTAATAGTGCCATACAGGCCACATGTAATAGTGCCACACAGGCCACATGTAATAGTGCCACACAGGACCCATGTAATAGTGCCATACAGGACCCATGTAATAGTGCCACACAGCCTCCATGTAATAGTGCCATACAGCCTCCATGTAATAGTGCCACACAGCCTCCATGTAATAGTGCCACACAGCCTCCATGTAATAGTGCCACACAGGTCACATGTAATAGTGCCACACAGGCCACATGTAATAGTGCCACACAGGACCCATGTAATAGTGCCACACAGGACCCATGTAATAGTGCCATACAGGACCCATGTAATAGTGCCATACAGGCCACATGTAATAGTGCCACACAGGACCCATGTAATAGTGCCATACAGGACCCATGTAATAGTGCCATACAGGCCACATTTAATAGTGCCACACAGCCTCCATGTAATAGTGTCACACAGCCTCCATGTAATAGTGCCACACAGGCCACATGTAATAGTGCCACACAGCCTCCATGTAATAGTGCCACACAGGCCCCATGTAATAGTGCCACACAGGACCCATGTAATAGTGCCACACAGGACCCATGTAATAGTGCCATACAGGCCACATGTAATAGTGCCACACAGCCTCCATGTAATAGTGCCACACAGGACTCATGTAATAGTGCCACACAGGCCACATGTAATAGTGCCATACAGGCCACATGTAATAGTGCCACACAGGCCACATGTAATAGTGCCACACAGCCTCCATGTAATAGTGCCACACAGCGCCCATGTAATAGTGCCATACAGCCTCCATGTAATAGTGCCACACAGCCTCCATGTAATAGTGCCATACAGCCTCCATGTAATAGTGCCACAGCACATAACAGAGAGTGACTGTAACACTGAAGGCCCGAGCAGGGACTAAAGCCTAGCGCCATATGGTGCACAGCTATAGGTCTTCGTTTACACATGATGTTTTTTGCAGAGCATGGAGCACCAGAAGTTTGCAATGGAGTCTCGTTTAGCCGGACGTGGAGGGAAGGATTCTGGGGCCGGATCCTCAGGAAGATCCTTCCTGTCTCAGCAGCGCCACGTCACCAACTCCAGGAGGAACGTGGCAGTGACCGTCCATTCTGCCGCACCCAATTAAAGCGCAGCCGATAACACAAACACTGAAGTGCACTTAAGTATTTACTCCTATCCCGGAGGGTAGAGCCGTGGCGATGCCGGCCCTCAGCTTGGGGCGCCTCCTGGTGGACTATCTTGCGTGACGTTCTCTAGATGACTCTCTGAAGCCCACTGACTAAATCAATGTCTGTTTTTCGCGTTTTACTGAGGATTTTATTTATGTCTCACCGTATGCTGTATATAAGGATTTCACTGGAATTTATGTTTGTGCTGTAGATGTAGCGAAGTCTTTTCATGTCTCTGTCGTGTCCTCCGCTCTGATCTGTTGCAGTGCACTCTACTAGAATGGCTTCTCCAGGTATCAGGTACCTGCAGAGCTGTGATCCGACCCGCCGCCACCGGGCAACAAGACGGGTGTTATTTGTGCTGCTTTTTGTGAATCTCCAGTATTAACCTTAGTTTGGTGCTGGTATTTTATTGTAATTGTTTTGCTTTTTAACTCTAAAAGGAAAGGGTCTGTGCACCTCTGATCACCAGTCCATTATATATAATCTACATGTGCTTACAGCATTATACACCAGAGCTGCACTCACTATTCTGGGGTGGAGTCACTGTGAACATATAGCCACCAGCAGAATAGTGAGTGCAGCTCTGGAGTATAATACAGGATGTGCTGTTCCTGTAGATTATATATGTAGCTGTAGATGAGGAGGTGAATATTTTCTTTACATTCAGCACAATTACATTCATATTTTTATGAATATTCGGAAAACCTCTGCGGTTAGAAGAGATTAGTGTACGGATCTATTTTGCATACTTACAAGTATTGATTACCTGCAGCAGCCGCACTGGATAAAGGGGAGGTTTCATCACAAATCTATTTTTAATAATGTCTGTACAATGAAATTATTTTATTCCACATTCAGAATGGTTGCACTTATTTTTGGGGGATGGTGTGGCTGAGGACATGTTTAGGGATGAGCGGACCCCGTGGTTGTCTTTACGGTTCAGGTTCGCTCATCTCCAGACGCATTATTTTCCAATCTTGTCTGTCGTGATTTTTTGCCATGCAAATCAGAAGACAAAAACCTAAATCCATGACACACCAATTTAAAAAAAAAAAAAGTTCTTTCCTTCGAACACTAGATGCTGCAGGAGACTCGGTTTCACAAATCTGCAGCGAACATAAAGAATGATTTCTCGGGGAAGCATTTAAGAAAAAAAATCTGTTTAAATTTTAATTCAAGAACAAAAAAAGAAGAAAATCTGTGACAGATAAGGATTTATATGAAGAACCGCAGAATCCCCCCGCCCGGGCATCTCCGCCATCACTTGTCCTTCTCCTTCTGTTCTTTCTCCTTCTTCTCTCGCTCGATCTTTGCTTCTTCCTCCTCGTGAAGTTTGATCAGCTCCTCTACCTCCTTCTGTTTCAGCACCCGGATCTTTGTCTTTCCGTTCTCTCGTGTTAATGTGGCGATCTCAACTGAAACGGGACAGATCAAATATTTAAAGGGATTTTACGGAGTTGGGTCGTGGGCTTTAATCCCATGCAGTTATACATTTACAGCGCAGCATTAAAACAGCTGCAGTGTGGCTCATTCTCGGCTATCAGACAAGGCCAAGGATGCAGAAGACAGACGTGGTTCAATAGTACCGCTTCTGTCTTTTCTTTACAGAATAAAAGCATCAGCAATGGACCTGATCAAATAATCTATATATATATATATATATATATATATATATATATATATACATACATACATACATACATACATATACATACATACATATACATACATACATATACATATACATACACATCCTCCATAACACAGTCTCAAACAGCTGCAACAGTTAGGCTGTGTGCCCACTATGCGTTTTTTAAGCGTTTCCGCAGCGGCAATTCCGCTGCAGAAATGCTTAAAAAACGCTTGGTAGAAGGTCTGCAATGTTCCCCAATGATAATCCGCATGTGCTCTGCACATGCTGCCGAAATTTCCGCTGCGGATTATCATTGTGGAAAAATCCACAGCACTACCAGTTATTTTGCGTAATCTCGGCGTTTTCGCCGCCACTGACTTTCACTAAATCGCTTAATATCCTCATGACTACATGTGCACATGCAGATATTAAGCAATTCAATGTGCGGATGGTACCCGGGTCTGTAGAAGAGGAGACTCTCATCCAGACCCGGGTACCATAGTACCTGTAAAAAAAAAAAATTAAATAAAAAAATATACATTATACTCATCTTCTGATGTCCCCCGATCTCCATAGCGATGCGTCCTGGCTCCCCGGCAGCTCTCGATGGTCTAAAAGGACCTGCCATGACGTCATTTAGTCATGTGACAGGTCACGCAACCGCTGACGTCGGCAATCAAGTGACCTGTCACATGACTAAATAACGTCATGGAAAGTCCTTTTAGACCACCGCGAGACACCGGGGAGACCGGACGCATCGGAGGAGACCGGGGGCCATCGGAAGGTGAGCATAATGTTTTTTTTTATTTTTTACCATTTTTATTCTTTTTTTTTAAACTAACTTGGTCACACTATATAAATCCATGCCGGTTGCATGGATTTATATAGTGTGACCAAGCTGTCAAGCACTTTCCAAGTGATGCTAAAATCTCTTGGAAAGCGCTTGTCAACCCCATGCGGAAATGCATGTGAAGAACGCTTCACATCCGCATGTCCCTGGCAGGAAAAACGCATGTACAATCCGCATGCGTTTTTTCTGCCAGGGAGATGCAGAAACGCTCAGGAAAAATCCGGAGCATTTCTGCATCGTGGACACTTAGTCTTAAAGGGAATATGTCAGCAGGTTTTTAATATATAATCTGAGAGCAGCATGATGAAGGGATAGAAAACCTGATTCAAGCGATGTCACTTGATCAGCAGCTCGCTGTAATTTCTACAGTCAGTGTTTTAACAGCTGGAGATTATCACTGCAGGACTAGGTGTCCCGTGTCAGCTACTCTAACTCTTCCTCCACCACTGATTGGCAGCTTTCTGCCTATGCACAGTGTACACAGGAAGCTGCCAACCAGTAGTGTGGGCGGGGTTATAAAGAGCTCAGCATTTATACTGTACTTACACAGCAGATAAAACTGCACTAAGCCGCTCAGTAAGTGAAGTATCCCTGGAATCAGGGTCTCTGCCCCTACATTATGCAGCTCTTAGAATAATCGCTGGCAGATTGCCTTTAAAAAAAATAAATAAAGACAATCAATTTAATGAAAAAAAAGAAAAATTATGGCTGCTGAAACGTGGAGAGGCAAACCTCGCACTCGCCCTCCCCACCCCGACTCTCACCTTTCTCAGCGGACAGTTTACTGACATCCATCGTTTTATTAAGAACTTTAACGGCTAAAGCCAGCGCCGACTTGAGTGTCATCTCCCCCTCCTTGTAGTCTTGCTTCAGCATGGAGACCGCAGCCTGCGGGCAGATCAGCGACACGTCACCACGAGCACCGAACAATGTAAAGTGCGGCCGCTTTGTAATATGTGGCTGTCAGTGAATGGAAACCGCTCCTTCCTCGTTATTGGGAGACGTCTTGGTGTCTAATACGGTCAGGACAGGTTTGCAGTCTCTGGCCACCGCCATTCACTGACAGCAACAAGAAATCTTTCCCCCGGTGATGAATCGGCACAGACGGCGGCGATGATGGTGGGAGAAGCGATTCTTACCGCGCTGTTGTTGCCGATACAAGTGGCTTTCCAGCCGCCGTAGTTTCCGCTTGGATCGCTCTGGTACAGCTGGAAGCCGTAGTGTTTGTCCCAGCCGATGTACAGGAGGGAGACGCCGAACGGCCGCTTACCTGCCGAACACAGAAAACCATCACAATCCGTTCAGAGACGGCGCAGAGTCCGAGCAGAGACTGCGAGCTGATTTCAGCAGATTTATGGCTGAACAACTCCGAATGGGGCTAAAACCTGCAAGTGGTAGGGAGTAAATAGATTATGGACGGTGGTTTTCTTCTAATGGGGGTGCTGCAATTGCCGCCAGTACGAAAGTGGACCCCCACCACGTCAAAGGGCGAAACTCCGCCATGTCAAGATACACATCCAAAGAGACCCTGAATGGGGCAGCGGCGTCAATCTCATCTGAGGTCTCGTCCCGAACTCTGAGAACGGCGCTGATCTGTGCAAGCAAATAATAAAGCCCTCACCTCCGAACTGTGTGTACGCCTGCTTAATGTCGCAGAGGGCCGTCACCAGCTGCTCACACGGGATGGGCTCCTGGTACTGAAGCAGATACCTGGGGGCAAAAACAGGAAAATACATCTCCGTGCCACAGAATTGAAAAATTCATGCCCCCCGCCCCTCTCCATTATGTCCGATCTCCAGATGAAATATGAATTTCAAGGGGTATGCCATAATCAGGGTCTTAGATACCCTTTAACTCTCTGCTGATCATAAACATCGAATCCTAATCTCAAAGCTACAAATGTATCCAGTCTAGAAAACCCTCCTGACCTGAACACATCAGTATAAATCCCTCCCGACTTGTTACAATGTATCAACGCAGGAAAAGTATATTGGGCTGGTAGCCCAGGCCATGTAGCTCACAGAGGATTGTCTACACTGGATACAATTGTAACAAATAGTCAGCAGTGAGAAGTAGCAGCCTCAGGATAGAAACAAGATTCCTGACAGCAAGAAGAAATGTTCAAAAGGTTGAAACAAAATCTACCAGGGCGCTCTCACACGAGCAAACAAATCGGACGAGTGCAATGCGAGAAAACATCAATGCACTCTGACCAATGTTGGTCAATAATAATAATTTTTATTTCTACAGCGCCAACATATTCCACAGCACATTTGTCAAAAATCATAGCTGCCATCAACCCCAGGGGTTAGTAATGGGGGGGTGTCTGATAGACGCCTCTCCATTACTAACCACAGGACTTGGTGCCAGCTGTGATTTTTGACAAATCACAGCTGTCATCAATCTTACGTACCATTGCCACCGCACCAGGGAAGAGTCGGGCAAAGCTCTAGAATTGGTGCATCTAATGTGATGCGCCAATTCTGGGGCGGCTGCGGGCTGCTATTTTTAGGCTGGGAAGTGCCCAATACCCATGGACCTGCCCAGCCTGATAATATTAGCTGTCTGCTTTACCTTGGCTGGTTATCAAAATTAGGGGGGGGGGCACCACTTCATTTTTTTTATTATTTATTTGATTACGGCGAAATATACATGCATATAATAAACTTGCACCCTTTAGTTCCTTTCATGTGGCACTAAAGGGTGCAAGTTTATTATATGTAGGGGCTTGCAACGTGTCTACAGGATATCTATATATTTTAGCTATCATATATCTAATATCTTTCTATCATCTATATCTATATACAAGTATTCTATAGTAGTTTGTAAACCAGCTTTAAATGACAGAATCACTATATGTAAAAGCTGATGTTAAAAACACATTGCATACAGATGCTAGGTGAGAAAAATCGCAGGACACCTGTCCTACTGTTCTGGATCAACATCGGAACGTTTTTTGTTTTTTTTTTTATACCCGAGCCTTAGAGTGTGTCTCACTTAATATACGATCAATAAAGGGGATGTTTGGCAGGAACGCGTGCGATAAGCGTGAAATGTGGACGTGAGCGGTGCCAAACAACCCCTTTAAGACTCCATTACAGAAAAATAAATAAATTAGAAACCGCCACATTATCGAGCAGTAATGGCAGGCGGAGCACGGGCGCCGCTCGTCACGTGATGGCGGTTTCTCCCCTCCTCTTACCTCTGTGCGATGAGTCTCAGCTCGTTGGTCAGGACGTTGGCGTCAGAAGTGATCCCGGCCACGCTGCACGCCATATCGCTGAAAGGACAGCAGGAGAGGGCGGCGTTAGTGTCTCTGCCGCCACCGTGCAGGCCGCCATCTTGGACAGCGAGCCGCCGCACAACTTACTCATTCAGTTTGTAAATTTTCTCAGAAAAGAAAACCTCGTCCAGGAGTTTGTGGATGTTTCGTCTCTCAGCAGCCAATAGGACACCATCATTGGCCAGGATGCCCAGGCAAGTGCCGGCGTGTCCGATGGCCTCCATGGCATATTCAACCTGATAGAGGCGACCTGGGGATAGGACAAGTCAGTGGTGAGGTCCTGCCGGCACACAGAAGGAGAGCCCTCAGTCTGCTAACTAATGATGAGCAAGCATGCTCATTTAACCTTTTCACCGAGCATGCTCGGGTGCTTACCAAGTATCTTCAGCGTGCTCGTATATTATGTGAGAGTCCCTGCATGAATAACAGCTGTAAGACAACCTCAACACATGAGGATTCCCTAACAAACAAGCAATCCCTGCATGCGTTGAGGCTTACTAACAGCCATAAATCATGCAGGCTCAGGGACTCGAACATAATATACAAGCATGCCAGAGATACTCGGTAAGCACCCGAGCATGCTCAGTGAAAGGATTAAACGATCACTCTCGATCATCACCAGCGCTAACACATTTTGGGACATTTCAATAAATTTCCCACAATCTGCACCATTTTTTGCAGCCAGCAGGAGGCACACACACAACACGTCAGGAGAAAGGGACTGCACCAAGGCGGCACAATGATGGGAGTAGGAGTCGGGCTTGTGAGGGGAGTGATAACCTACCCTCCGGGGAGAAGATGGTCGTCCTCGAGTCATATCTGCGAGACTGGAGAGAGAAGAGACCGAGAATGAGTAGCTGAGCGGTACTGCGTCCCCTCCCCACCACACTATGGCCCGTCTCGTCCCCTCCCCACCACACTCTATGTCCCCATTTTCTCACCATTGTGGAGATCTCTCTGCACCCTCACAACCTTCAGCTGAGGCGCCGCCCACTGCAACCAAATGTCACATCAGATTACACCATGTGCACAGGGGGGGAGGATGGGGGTCATAGTTCTCATGTAGTGAAGGTGGGAGGTTGTGGTTATACCAGGATGGGTAGTAGTCAACTAGAGAGGTTGTTCCAAGGGGGCTAGTAGTCGTCTATAAGGAGTAATAATAGTCTACGGGAGGAGGGGGTCGTCTATGGGAGGGGGCACTAGCCATCAACACGGGGGTGGTACTAGTCATCTATGGGTGGTACTAGTCATAAATGGGTGGTACTAGTCGTCTACATGGGGGGGGGGATACCAGTCATCTACATGGGGGGGTACCAGCCATCCACGTGGGGGGGGGGAACAAGTCATCTACATTGGGGGGTACCAGTAGTCTATGCAGGGTTGTAGTCCTCCCAGCATGCAGTGGTGGATTCCGCACTGTCATGGCTCCTCTCCCCCTCGTCCCTGTCTTCCCTCCCTTCTCCCCAGCTCCTCCCTCCCCGGACAGCAGACGCCGCCTCTCTCCGTTCTCACCGTTCAGATTTTTTTCCCCGGGATCGAAAACGAAACAACCGGCGAGAGAGCGCTCAGTCACTGCACATAGACCAACATGGCCGCCCGCGCATGCTCAGTGTACTGACAACTTACGGGACGTGATGACGTCATTGCCTGGGCGGAGAGCAGGGGGAGGCCTTGAGTCAGCCATGTTGGGTGTGGGCAGAGCTGCCCTTCTGCACAGGCTCTTCTCGCTGATACAAGTGGAGACATGAGGTGACTGCAGATGTCACACAGGAGGCCGCTGTATCTGCTGCCCTCAGACTAATGATCATCAGTCTTTATTTCTCCCATTATTGTACTTTCCTCTTTTAGCATTGCACTATGTGCTGCATTCACAACTCTGCAGAAGCTGGAGACAGTCAGCAAGCAGGTCAGCAGCCCCTCTGTCCCGTATGACCAAAAGACAACTCAGGAATGGTGTTATTTACTTTCCTTTATTAGGATTTGCCACTTGAAAGGTTAATAGATTTTTCACTTTTTTTCCTTATGATTTTGTTGTTCCTTTAACTAAAATGTCTCCAATCTGTCAGTCTTCTCACATCGACTAATGAACGGGGAAAGTGCAAACCCATCAGAATTTACAGAACGAGAGTCTGAATTTACATAATTAATGATGTCTGAAAACTGCAGAATGAACCGTCGCCAGTCACCGTCTCACATCCACTACAGCTCCTTCAGGAAACGCAGCGCTGGCTCCAAATGTACGAACACCCCCCTGCGGAACGTGTCCAGGGCCTCCGTGATCTTCTCAGGGCTCAGACACAAACCGTGAATCACATTGTACTTATCAATAATCTGCGCCGCTCGGACGGCGTCTACAAGACCTGGAAGAAGAATAAAGACGTAAAGCAGAAATACACAAATCATATTACCGGTAATTATAGGATGCAGATATAACTACTATAATACTGCCCCTATGTACAGGAATATAACTACTATAATACTGCTCCTATGTACAAGAATATAACTACTATAATACTGCCCCTATGTACAAGAATATAACTACTATAATACTGCCCCTATGTACAAGAATATAACTACTATAATACTACTCCCTATGTACAAGAATATAACTACTATAATACTGCCTCTATGTACAAGAATATAACTACTATAATACTGCTCCTATGTACAAGAATATAACTACTATAATACTACTCCCTATGTACAAGAATATAACTACTATAATACTGCCTCTATGTACAAGAATATAACTACTATAATACTGCTCCTATGTACAAGAATATAACTACTATAATACTACTCCCTATGTACAAGAATATAACTACTATAATACTGCCTCTATGTACAAGAATATAACTACTATAATACTGCTCCTATGTACAAGAATATAACTACTATAATACTGCTCCCTGTATACAATAATATAACTACTATAATACTGCCTCTATGTACAAGAATATAACTACTATAATACTGCTCCTATGTACAAGAATATAACTACTATAATACTACTCCCTATGTACAAGAATATAACTACTATAATACTGCTCCTATGTACAAGAATATAACTACTATAATACTGCTCCTATGTACAAGAATATAACTACTATAATACTGCTCCTATGTACAAGAATATAACTACTATAATACTGCCCCATATTTACAGGAATATAACTACTATAATACTGCCCCTATGTACAAGAATATAACTACTATAATACTGCCCCTATGTACAAGAATATAACTACTATAATACTGCTCCCTGTATACAATAATATAACTACTATAATACTGCCTCTATGTACAAGAATATAACTACTATAATACTGCTCCTATGTACAAGAATATAACTACTATAATACTACTCCCTATGTACAAGAATATAACTACTATAATACTGCCTCTATGTACAAGAATATAACTACTATAATACTGCTCCTATGTACAAGAATATAACTACTATAATACTGCTCCTATGTACAAGAATATAACTACTATAATACTGCCCCTATGTACAAGAATATAATACTATAATACTGCCCCTATGTACAAGAATATAACTACTATAATACTGCTCCTATGTACTAGAATATAACTACTATAATACTGCTCCTATGTACAAGAATATAACTACTATAATACTGCTCCTATGTACAAGAATATAACTACTATAATACTGCCCCTATGTACAAGAATATAACTACTATAATACTGCCCCTATGTACAAGAATATAACTACTATAATACTGCCCCTATGTACAAGAATATAACTACTATAATACTGCCCCTATGTACAAGAATATAACTACTATAATACTGCCCCTATGTACAAGAATATAACTACTATAATACTGCCCCCTATGTACAGGAATATAACTACTATAATACTGCTCCTATGTACAAGAATATAACTACTATAATACTACTCCCTATGTACAAGAATATAACTACTATAATACTGCCTCTATGTACAAGAATATAACTACTATAATACTGCTCCTATGTACAAGAATATAACTACTATAATACTGCTCCCTGTATACAATAATATAACTACTATAATACTGCCCCCTATGTACAAGAATATAACTACTATAATACTGCCCCCTATGTACAAGAATATAACTACTATAATACTGCCCCTATGTACAAGAATATAACTACTATAATACTGCTCCTATGTACAAGAATATAACTACTATAATACTGCCCCTATGTACAGGAATATAACTACTATAATACTGCCCCCTATGTACAAGAATATAACTACTATAATACTGCCCCTATGTACAAGAATATAACTACTATAATACTGCCCCTATGTACAGGAATATAACTACTATAATACTGCCCCCTATGTACAAGAATATAACTACTATAATACTGCCTCCTATGTACAAGAATATAACTACTATAATACTGCCCCTATGTACAAGAATATAACTACTATAATACTGCCCCTATGTACAGGAATATAACTACTATAATACTGCCCCTATGTACAGGAATATAACTACTATAATACTGCCCCTATGTACAAGAATATTACTACTATAATACTGCCCCTAATGTACAAGAATATAACTACTATAATACTGCCCCCTATGTACAGGAATATAACTACTATAATACTGCCCCCTATGTACAGGAATATAACTACTATAATACTGCCCCTATGTACAAGAATATTACTACTATAATACTGCCCCTATGTACAAGAATATAACTACTATAATACTGCCCCCTATGTATAAGAATATAACTACTACAATACTGCCCCTATGTACAGGAATATAACTACTATAATACTGCCCCCTATGTACAAGAATATAACTACTATAATACTGCCCCTATGTACAGGAATATAACTACTATAATACTGCCCCTATGTACAAGAATATAACTACTATAATACTGCCCCCTATGTATAAGAATATAACTACTACAATACTGCCCCTATGTACAGGAATATAACTACAATACTGACCCCTATGTACAAGAATATAACTACTATAATACTGCTCCTATGTACAAGAATATGACTACTATAATACTGCCCCCTATGTACAAGAATATAACTACTATAATACTGCTCCTATGTACAAGAATATAACTACTATAATACTGCTTCTATGTACAAGAATATAACTACTATAATACTGCTCCTGTGTACAAGAATATAACTACTATAATACTGCTCCTATGTACAAGAATATAACTACTATAATACTGCTTCTATGTACAAGAATATAACTACTATAATACCGCCCCTATGTATTAGAATATAACTACTATAATTCTGCCCCTATGTATAAGAATATAACTACTATAATACTGCCCCTATGTATAAAAATATAACTACTATAATACTGCCCCCATGTACAAGAATATAACTACTATAATACTGCCCCCTATGTACAAGAATATAACTACTATAATACTGCCCCCTATGTACAAGAATATAACTACTATAATACTGCTCCCTATGTACAAGAATATAACTACTATAATACTGCTCCTATGTACAAGAATATAACTACTATAATGCTGCTCCTATGTAACAAGAATATAACTACTATAATACTGCCCCTATGTACAAGAATATAACTACTATAATACTGCCCCCTATGTACAAGAATATAACTACTATAATACTGCTCCTATGTACAAGAATATAACTACTATAATACTGCTCCTATGTACAAGAATATAACTACTATAATACTGCTCCTATGTACAAGAATATAACTACTATAATACTGTCCCTATGTACAAGAATATAACTACTATAATACTGTCCCTATGTACAAGAATATAACTACTATAATACTGCTCCTATGTACAAGAATATAACTACTATAATACTGTCCCTATGTACAAGAATATAACTACTATAATACTGCTATGTACAAGAATATAACTACTATAATACTGCCCCCTATGTACAAGAATATAGCTACTATAATACTGCCCCTATGTACAAGAATATAACTACTATAATACTGCTCCCTATGTACAAGAATATATCTACTGTAACATACCTGGCGGCGTCCTTGCATGGTGGTCCATCTCCCACTGTGCAAGAGCGCGCACTTGATCTCCAGTCCAGAATGTCTCTCTGGCTTCCCTCCTTGCTGTCTGTTTGTCTGTTTTGGCTGCATAGGGCGACGCCCGCTGAACTTCCTGTTTCTTGTACCTGCTGCGGACACGCCCCTGTTGCACCTTCAGCCTATTGCTGTCCATCTTTGGGTATTTATACCACCTTCTTCCTCAAGATGGCGCCTGAGCATTGTGTCCTGTCAGTCGGCTTTTTGTCTCTGACATGCCAGGTCCTATCCTGTTTTCCTGCCTGTTTTCCAGTTCTGTGTCTGAACTGTGGTCTGTTCTTGTGAACACGCTTCTTGCCTGTTCTTTCGCCTTCTAAGGGCCGTATTCCTAGATCTGCCTGTCTGTGCCTTGCGGTATCTGTTCCCGTCTGAACAGAGTCCTGTTTGTGTCTCTGCCTTGCGGTATCTGTTCCCGTCTGAACAGAGTCCTGTTTGTGTCCCTGCCTTGCGGTATCTGTTCCTGTCTGAACTGAGTCCTGTCTATGTCTCCTGCCTTGCGGTGTCAGTTCCCGTGTCTGAACTGAGTCCTGTCTGTGTACTCTTGCCTGCTGCCTTTCCTGGAGGCTGTATTTCCAGGCCTGTCTGAACACGCTCCTAGCCTGTTCCTCCCGCCTTCTAGGGGCCGATTACCTAGATCCGTTCCTGTATCTTGTCTGTCCTGTCTGAACACGCTCCTTGCCTGTTCGTCCCGCCTCTCTGGGGGCCGTATTCCCAGACCCGCTCCTGTATCCCGCTGCAGTGTCGGTCTCTTTCGTACACTCAGTTCCAGTCTGAACTCTCTCCTATCCTTTACCTGTTTTGCCTCTATGTCCGTTCCTTTCCTTTTTCTGCAGAGTCTGAACTCGTACCTAACTCCTGCTTGTTGTCTCTGTACTCCCGTTTGTGAGTTTGTGGTCCACTTGCTACTTCACTGCAAGTACCCTGTGGGTATCTGGCTCTGCCTTTCCCTTCCTGTCTGTTCCGTGTGAACAGAGCCCTGTCCGTCCTGCTCTGACTCCTTGCTCACTGCTCCGGCAGCCTTGCTCCGCTCTGACCCTTTTGCTCACTGCTCCGGCAGCCTTGCTCCGCTCTGACCCTTTTGTTCACTGCTCCGGCAGTCCTGTCCTGCCCTGCTTCTGCCCGCTGCTCCGGCAGTCCTGCCCTGCTTCTGCCCGCTGCTCCGGCAGTCCTGTCCTGCCCTGCTTCTGCCCGCTGCTCCGGCAGTCCTGTCCTGCCCTGCTTCTGCCCGCTGCTCCGGCAGTCCTGTCCTGCCCTGCTTCTGCCCGCTGCTCCGGCAGTCCTGTCCTGCCCTGCTTGTGCTCGCTGCTCCTGCAGCCCCGTCCTGCTCTGTTCTTGCCCACCGCTTTGGGCATTCCCTCTCTGCTGTGGTTGTCTACCGCATCTGCGGTTCTGTGACCCAGTCTGTACTGGGTCTTAACCTTTCTGTGCTCCAGCCCGTCCTTTCGGCCAGTACCTCCCTGCCTGCATACTCGCCTGTATCCACCCATCTGCATACCTGCCGTGTTTGCTTACATCCACCAGTCTGTGCCAGCCTAACCTGCCTGTTCCAGTAATCCCAGTGTGGGTCAACCCCCGTGTCCGGAGTTTGACCTGGAGTAGCACCTGGTCCCTCTGCCCGGTTTCTCCCTGGTGCACTGGCGTCGTATGCCGTCGTGCCATCTTGGTCGGATCGGCCAGATACTTAGTCACGCCCCTCCAGGCACTCTCCAGTCCATGGTCCAGTGGAACCACAACACCCGCACACGCCAGTCAGTCCGGGCGTGTGCATAACAACTACTATAATACTGCTCCCTATGTACAAGAATATAACTACTATAATACTGCTCCCTATGTACAAGAATATAACTACTATAATACTGCTCCTATGTACAAGAATATAACTACTATAATACTGCCCCTATGTACAAGAATATAACTACTATAATGCTGCTCCTATGTAACAAGAATATAACTACTATAATACTGCCCCTATGTACAAGAATATAACTACTATAATACTGCCCCCTATGTACTAGAATATAACTACTATAATACTGCTCCTATGTACAAGAATATAACTACTATAATGCTGCTCCTATGTAACAAGAATATAACTACTATAATACTGCCCCTATGTACAAGAATATAACCACTATAATACTGCTCCTATCTACAGGAATATAACTACTATAATACTGCCTCCTATGTACAAGAATATAACTACTATAATACTGCCTCCTATGTACAAGAATATAACTACTATAATACTGCCTCCTATGTACAAGAATATAACTACTATAATACTGCTCCTATGTACAAGAATATAACTACTATAATACTGCTCCTATGTACAAGAATATAACTACTATAATACTGTCCCTATGTACAAGAATATAACTACTATAATACTGCCCCCTATGTACAAGAATATAACTACTATAATACTGCTCCTATGTACAAGAATATAACTACTATAATACTGCTCCCTATGTACAAGAATATAACTACTATAATACTGCCCCTATGTACAAGAATATAACTACTATAATACTGCCCCCTATGTACAAGAATATAACTACTATAATACTGTCCCTATGTACAAGAATATAACTACTATAATACTGCTCCTATGTACAAGAATATAACTACTATAATACTGCTCCTATGTACAAGAATATAACTACTATAATACTGCCCCTATGTACAAGAATATAACTACTATAATACTGCTCCCTATGTACAAGAATATAACTACTATAATACTGCCCCTATGTACAAGAATATAACTACTATAATACTGCCCCTATGTACAAGAATATAACTACTATAATACTGCTCCTATGTACAAGAATATAACTACTATAATACTGCCTCTATGTACAAGAATATAACTACTATAATACTGCTCCTATGTACAAGAATATAACTACTATAATACTGCTCCTATGTACAAGAATATAACTACTATAATACTGCCCCCTATGTACAAGAATATAACTACTATAATACTGCCCCCTATGTACAAGAATATAACTACTATAATACTGCTCCTATGTACAAGAATATAACTACTATAATACTGCTTCTATGTACAAGAATATAACTACTATAATACTGCCCCTATGTACAAGAATATAACTACTATAATACTGCTCCTATGTACAAGAATATAACTACTATAATACTGCCCCCTATATACAAGAATATAACTACTATAATACTGTCCCTGTGTATAAGAATATAACTACTATAATACTGCCCCTATGTACAAGAATATAACTACTATAATACTGCTCCTATGTACAAGAATATAACTACTATAATACTGCCCCCTATGTACAAGAATATAACTACTATAATACTGCCCCCTATGTACAAGAATATAACTACTATAATACTGCCCCTATGTACAAGAATATAACTACTATAATACTGCTCCTATGTACAAGAATATAACTACTATAATACTGCTCCTATGTACAAGAATATAACTACTATAATACTGCTCCTATGTACAAGAATATAACTACTATAATACTGCCCCTATGTACAAGAATATAACTACTATAATACTGCTCCTATGTACAAGAATATAACTACTATAATACTGCCCCCTATATACAAGAATATAACTACTATAATACTGCCCCCTATATACAAGAATATAACTACTATAATACTGCCCCTATGTACAAGAATATAACTACTATAATACTGCCCCTATGTACAAGAATATAACTACTATAATACTGCCCCTATGTACAAGAATATAACTACTATAATACTGCTCCTATGTACAAGAATATAACTACTATAATACTGCCCCCTATATACAAGAATATAACTACTATAATACTGTCCCTGTGTATAAGAATATAACTACTATAATACTGCCCCTATGTACAAGAATATAACTACTATAATACTGCTCCTATGTACAAGAATATAACTACTATAATACTGCTCCCTATGTACAAGAATATAACTACTATAATACTGCCTCTATGTACAAGAATATAACTACTATAATACTGCTCCTATGTACAAGAATATAACTACTATAATACTGCCTCTATGTACAAGAATATAACTACTATAATACTGCTCCTATGTACAAGAATATAACTACTATAATACTGCTCCTATGTACAAGAATATAACTACTATAATACTGCCTCTATGTACAAGAATATAACTACTATAATACTGCTCCTATGTACAAGAATATAACTACTATAATACTGCCCCCTATGTACAAGAATATAACTACTATATACTGCTCCTATGTACAAGAATATAACTACTATAATACTGCTCCTATGTACAAGAATATAACTACTATAATACTGCTCCTATGTACAAGAATATAACTACTATAATACCCTGTACAGCAGGAGAACATCCGAATAACAAGTCAAAGGGAAACTTAAATTTAATCAGTATAAAAAACCTTTATTATGAATTAGAAGGGTCACGTGGCACTACATGCACCAGCATGACCGTACCAAAATGCCAGATAGAAAATAAAAAATCTTTGGTAGTACACATAAATACAGAAATTCAATAATTTCTCAATTAGGACCAGCAGTAACAAGAAAAAACATAGAATATTTGGATGCAAAGTACATATGTAGCCAAAACCTCATCAAATGCATAGGTGATGACTGTAGCCTATACAATTCACGTGTGAACCATAGACAAGAGGGGATAATGCTCACTCCAGGGGTGTACACCACAAATGTGTCAGTATATGTATAATGCTGGATAATTACCGTAGAAATGTACACGTACACCTCCTATATATGAGTCTAGGTGATAGTGCCTGGGAAATAGTGTCCAAAACATAATCACAGTCGATCTCAAACCCATGCAAAAGGGGCAAATATTAAATACCTGAATTACTGGTCCAAGTAAATGAAAGGCACCATGTGGTACAGCCCCGACGCACGTTTCGGACATTCGTCCTTCGTCAGGGGGTAGTAACGCATGCGCCGTATGATAGCTCCGCCTGTCCCCATATATTTAACAATGGATCACTGTTTTCTCCATTACTGTGGGCGGATACACATATTAATGTTATGGGCGGGCCGACGATCTTGATTGGCCACGTTAGTATATTTAACCACACCAAGCTGTATGGTTACTTCCCCCTGACGAAGGACAAATGTCCGAAACACGCGTCGGGGCTGTACCACATGGTGCCTTTCATTTACTTGGACCAGTAATTCAGGTATTTAATATTTGCCCCTTTTGCATGGGTTTGAGATCGACTGTGATTATGTTTTGGACACTATTTCCCAGGCACTATCACCTAGACTCATATATAGGAGGTGTACGTGTACATTCCTACGGTAATTATCCAGCATTATACATATACTGACACATTTGTGGTGTACACCCCTGGAGTGAGCATTATCCCCTCTTGTCTATGGTTCACACGTGAATTGTATAGGCTACAGTCATCACCTATGCATTTGATGAGGTTTTGGCTACATATGTACTTTGCATCCAAATATTCTATGTTTTTTCTTGTTACTGCTGGTCCTAATTGAGAAATGATTGAATTTCTGTATTTATGTGTACTACCAAAGATTTTTTATTTTCTATCTGGCATTTTGGTACGGTCATGCTGGTGCATGTAGTGCCACCTGACCCTTCTACTTCATAATAAAGGTTTTTTATACTGATTAAATTTAAGTTTCCCCTTGACTTGTTATTCGGATGTTCTCCTGCTGTACAATATAATTTTCCGAATGGTCTGCCATTCTACATGGGTCCGTATAATCAGCACAACATTATATGTAGACCTGACAAATTGTGGGTCTAAATACTAGGAGTAATATGTGCTGTTGCATTCAGTGTGTTGTTTGTATTACTATAATACCCTGTAGCACAGGTGAGGCTGTCTGAGAGGTGGTATTAGTAATACACACAGGGATCGGTGGGTGGCGGTGAATACATTACCGGTGTCTTTTATCTGGCAGAGCTTAAGAATATTTTCCAGCTTCATGAATCGATCTATCCAGGCTTCCTGCTCGTCAGAACTGCTGGGTTCAAAGAGATGTAGCGCCGGCTCAGACAGCGGCCTGTGATGTCTCTTGTTGGCCAGGAATGAACTTTCTGAAGTTTGCTTTTCTGTTAGATCCTGTGAATAATGCGACCCATGTCACATACAGGCTGCGCCGTGTGTGCAGAACATTCACCCCTGTATATATTTGGCTCATTAGCTGTCAATGTGTTAGACATTTTCTGAGAATCCCAAATGTTGCAGACTCCTGTATGGTTAATTTCGCTAGTTATACCATGATATGAGGGCGGCATAAATAACTGCATTACTCGTCAATTTTTTGTGCGATCTTCACTTACGCTTTCATTTGGAAACAATATGTATTTGACATTAAAGGTACATTTTCTATTACTAATTTTTCTGTGCTAATTTAATTCGCAACATGTGTTTATAGGGTTCATAGTTGTTGTTTTTTTGTGATACTAAGCACCAAACCCCTCTGCTGCACATTGCCAGAGTGTTAGTCATAAAATGTTGTCCGCCTGCAGTCACCACTAGAGGGAGCTCACTACATAGGAATTTATACAGCTCCTATCGCAGATAGATAAATAGTTGGATAGATAATTTGTGCAGCAAGTGTCTTCATTTTATAAGTGTAGTCTATATGGCAGTAATATGGTTTACAGCTATCTATCAATCTCACAGAGAGTGGCACTCTGCAGACCAGTTTGATGCTAAATACTGTAATGTTCACTCACCCAGTGGTGAGACTGTCCGGACCCCTCTTCTCCTGTACTGCGGGGGGCTTCCTCCTGTTTTTCTTTGTAAAATAAAAAATATACATAGATTTGGGAGATACCAATTTAGCCATAAAACCTCATTATCCCTGCAATCTATTTTCTTCAGGTTGCCATTGACAGCAAGCAGAGATGGTAAGTAATCGAAACACTATGATGCTTATCGCCATTTATCTCAGAGAGGAGATTGCCTACACTGACACATTGTAACACTGGCGGACTGAGACAGAAGTGGCCCCTGTGTAAGAACAGTATATGGACCCTTTACAGTCTAATAGCTCCTTATAATGTACAACTCCTCTTGGTTTGGGAGTGTTAGTGGCCCCTTTACTTCTTGGGCCCCTGTGCGGCTGCACAGATTACACCAATAACAATAATAATAGTAATAAACAGGGTTTCCCTTTAGTAACAGTAAGCAGAGATTTTAAATGCAAACTTTTTTAAAAGTTGAAAAACTTTTCTTTATGCTTTGAAAATGCTTTGTAGACCCAAGTTGGGTGGCCCCTGTCTGTGTATTAAGGCAGCTGAAACCATTGTGGCCACCATTGTCCCAGTACAAACTCATCCCAGCTTTCCCGGAGTCCTGAGCGGCAGTCACTCCTGCAGTAGTTGTGTCGGCTCCAATGTGGGAATATAGGGGGGGGGGATATGTGTGCATTAGATATTATTTACCCATATACTTTATATATCAGTTGTCAGCAGCTTTCCCAGCGAGACGTGAGTGTGATTTATGCAGAGCAGGACAGATTGTAATATACATTTTTAATGACAGGAATCACAAATCGTCGGCGGCGATGAAGAACGTGCACAGATCACTTGACAGATGCATTCTCCACCAACAGATGGCTCCGGGTTCAATCCCAGATTAAGGAACTCAACATATTTCTGTTCTGATACAGGAGGCGCAGTTCACGTGTTTACATCAGAGGCTTGTTACATAAATGCCGCCATTCATCTCCCAGCCCTGGGCCCAGGAGCTGACACTCACTGCAGGAAAGGGGCTTTATTCTTACCTGTAAATGCTCAGAGACTATGAGATAAATAGACTGTAACTGATCGCATTCTGATGCCAGAGGCCATTTAACTCTGATATTTCTATGTTGTACTTTTCCATTTGTTGCATCTAAGAAAATTAGCGCAACCATCTGCTAAAATACTCTGTGCTGCTGGACAAACTGGCTCCTTTCACTTATTTAATTCTCATTCTGACATTGCCCCTGTCCTCAG
Source organism: Phyllobates terribilis (assembly GCF_046119375.1). Classification (NCBI taxonomy): domain Eukaryota; kingdom Metazoa; phylum Chordata; class Amphibia; order Anura; family Dendrobatidae; genus Phyllobates; species Phyllobates terribilis. The sequence goes on from NW_027362768.1 coordinate 172,781,803, forward strand.
TAACATTAGCACATGCGTATGCAAGTCTCTGACCCTGACCGTATTGGCATATGCATATCCTGAAATACTCTGTGCTGCTCATAGACCCTGCTCCTTCCACTATGTATCTCTTAGTCCATGGCCTCTCACGTATCTCCAATCCTCTCTTCACATCCCGACACTGCCTGTCACCTGCCGCCCCTGTCCGTACCACCCTCATCAATAGCCTCTCCTTAAATACTCTGTGCTGCTAAATTACCCTGTAACACTTAGTCTGTAACCACTAATAAGATCAGGAAGCTTGGAATCCTGCTCCATCCACTATGTAACTGATACATTATCTAACAACAATATTTACATGAATTTATTTATTTTGCTCTTTTGTTTTCTTACCTGTTACTTTCTTTTCTTTTTCCACCTGCTGTAATAAATCTACAATCTGTTTCCACCTGGATAAAGGAGAGGAACGTTCACATTACAGAAGGTTTCTGCTTTTCTTTCGTGCAGGGAAAATGTACTTACTAACTTTTCAGAAGGAACATCAGGAAGATTCAGAAGAGGGGAACAAAAAGTGGCAGATAAGTGGCTGCACAAGCTCTTTAATGCTCTGCTTACATATATAGGACCCAAGGGTGGATTAAGAGTAGCAAGGGCCCCAGGCAGTTTAGAAGGCGCCTCCCCCTCCCCACACACACACACCTGATGTATCACATGTCACATGATCCCCTGCGATAGATCATGTGATAGTTCACGTGAAATTAATTTGGCACAATATTAATATATTAATTATAATATTTTTTTTTTAGGCTGTGTGCCCACTATGCGTTTTTTAAGTGTTTCCACAGCGGCAATTCCGCTGCAGAAACGCTTGGTAGAAGGTCTGCCATGTTCCCCAATGATAATCCGCTGTGCTGTGCACATGCTGCGGAGATTTCCACTGCGGATTATCATTGCTGAAAAAAACGCAGCACTACCAATTATTTTGTGGAGGCGCCGTCATTGACTTGCATTGGAACCCATGGAATCCGCGTCACTGCATCTGTACATGCAGAATCTATGCGTTTCAATGTGCGGATGGTACCCGGGTCTAGAGGAGAGGAGACTCTCATCCGGACCCGGGTACCATAGAACCTGTAAAAAAAAGAAAGAATAAAATAAAAAATAAATATTATACTTACCTTCTGATGGCCCCCGGTGTCTTTATCTGATGCGTCCTGGCTTGCCGGGAGCTCGCGGTACACTAAAGGACCTGTGGTGACGTCATTTAGTTATGTGACGGGTCACGCGACCGCTGACGTCGGCAGGCCATCAGAAGGTAAGTATATACCGCATTTATTTTTTACCATTCTTTTACGGCCACACTATGTAAATCCATGCCGGTTGCATGGATTTATATAGTGTGACCAAGTTGAGAAGCACTTTCCAAGTGATGCTAAAATCGCTTGGAAAGCGCTTGTCAACCCACATGCAGAACTGCAAGTGAAGAACGCTTCACATCCGCATGTCCCTGGCAGGAAAACACATGTACAATCCGCATGTACAATCCGCATGTAAAATCCGCATGCGTTTTTTCTGCCAGGGAGATGCAGAAACGCTCAAAAAAATCCGGAGCATTTCTGCATCGTGGGCACATAGCCTTACATTAATTGTATGACTCAATATTGAGCACACGTAGCCATCTATACACAGCAGGAGGCCGCACGGCGCCATCTATACACAGCAGGAGGCCGCACGGCGCCATCTATACACAGCAGGAGGCCGCACGGCGCCATCTATACACAGCAGGAGGCCGCACGGCGCCATCTATACACAACAGGAGGCCGCACGGCGCCATCTATACACAGCAGGAGGCCGCACGGCGCCATCTATACACAGCAGGAGGCCGCACGTAGCCATCTATACACAGCAGGAGGCCGCACGGCGCCATCTATACACAGCAGGAGGCCGCACGTAGCCATCTATACACAGCAGGAGGCCGCACGTAGCCATCTATACACAGCAGGAGGCCGCACGTAGCCATCTATACACAGCAGGAGGCCGCACGGCGCCATCTATACACAGCAGGAGGCCGCACGGCGCCATCTATACACAGCAGGAGGCCGCACGGCGCCACCTATACACAGCAGAAGGCCGCACGGCGCCACCTATACACAGCGGGAGGCCGCACGGCGCCACCTATACACAGCGGGAGGCCGCACGGCGCCATCTATACACAGCGGGAGGCCGCACGGCGCCATCTATACACAGCGGGAGGCCGCACGTAGCCATCTATACACAGCGGGAGGCCGCACGTAGCCATCTATACACAGCGGGAGGCCGCACGTAGCCATCTATACACAGCAGGAGGCCGCACGCAGTCACGCACACACACAAACATATACAGACATATACATACCGCATAAACACATTTGAAACACAAAAATACATATAAACAGACATCACACAATGATATCTGCCTGCACACACACACACACACTAACTCACTCAATCACTATCCCTCGGCTCCCGTCGTCCAGCTCCTCTCCGGTGCAGCAGTGCAGCGCGCACTGTGTGACGTCACACTTGCAGACACGGCCGCGCACAGAGAAGTTAACAGGTGCAGCGCTGGCCCGGGCCGAAGAAGTAGTAGCGGCCGTGTGCCGCTGCTGGGGGAGCGGTCAGGGGCCCCCCTGCCTCTGACTACCGGTATGTGCCGCGGCGCCGCACATACTATAATGAGGGCAATCTGGCCATTGACCCCCTGGAGCCCCGGGCCACCTGGAGCCCTTGGCTGTAGCCCAGATTGCCCTCATTATAATCCGCCTATGATAGGACCCCCTTCCTCCAATTATGGGGGCTAAAGTTCAAATACTACCCGAAATTAATGCAGACCATGTACCAGAGCTTTAAAGAAAGATACACCCCCCCCCAGACTAGAGTCAATGTATACAGATACCAGACCAGAACCTCTTTGTACACTGTTCAAAAAATAAAGGGAACACTGAAATATCACATCCTAGATCTGAATGAATTAAATATTCTCATTGAATACTTTGTTCGGTACAAAGTTGAATGTGCTGACAACAAAATCACACAAAAATCATGAATGGAAATCAAATTTATTAACCAATGGAGGCCTGGATTTGGAGTCACCCCCAAAATTAAAGTGGAAAAACACACTACAGGCTGATCCAACTTTGATGTAATGTTCTTAAAACAAGTCAAAATGAGGCTCAGTATTGTGTGTGGCCTCCACGTGCCTGTATGACCTCCCTACAACGCCTGGACATGCTCCTGATGAGGCTGAGTATTGTGTGTGGCCTCCACGTGCCTGTATGACCTCCCTACAACGCCTGGGCATGCTCCTGATGAGGCTGAGTATTGTGTGTGGCCTCCACGTGCCTGTATGACCTCCCTACAACGCCTGGGCATGCTCCTGATGAGGCTGAGTATTGTGTGTGGCCTCCACGTGCCTGTATGACCTCCCTACAACGCCTGGACATGCTTCTGATGAGGCTGAGTATTGTGTGTGGCCTCCACGTGCCTGTATGACCTCCCTACAACGCCTGGGCATGCTCCTGATGAGTCTCAGTATTGTGTGTGGCCTCCACGTGCCTGTATGACCTCCCTACAACGCCTGGGCATGCTCCTGATGAGTCTCAGTATTGTGTGTGACCTCCACGTGCCTGTATGACCTCCCTACAACGCCTGGGCATGCTCCTGATGAGGCTCAGTATTGTGTGTGGCCTCCACGTGCCTGTATGACCTCCCTACAACGCCTGGACATGCTCCTGATGAGGCTGAGTATTGTGTGTGACCTCCACGTGCCTGTATGACCTCCCTACAACGCCTGGACATGCTCCTGATGAGGCTGAGTATTGTGTGTGGCCTCCACGTGCCTGTGTGACCTCCCTACAACGCCTGGGCATGCTCCTGATGAGTCTCAGTATTGTGTGTGGCCTCCACGTGCTTGTATGACCTCCCTACAACGCCTGGGCATGCTCCTGATGAGTCTCAGTATTGTGTGTGACCTCCACGTGCCTGTATGACCTCCCTACAACGCCTGGGCATGCTCCTGATGAGGCTGAGTATTGTGTGTGGCCTCCACGTGCCTGTATGACCTCCCTACACCGCCTGGGTATGCTCCTGATGAGGCTCAGTATTGTGTGTGGCCTCCACGTGCCTGTATGACCTCCCTACAACGCCTGGGCATGCTCCTGATGAGGCTGAGTATTGTGTGTGGCCTCCACGTGCCTGTATGACCTCCCTACACCGCCTGGGCATGCTCCTGATGAGGCTGAGTATTGTGTGTGGCCTCCACGTGCCTGTATGGCCTCCCTACAACGCCTGGGCATGCTCCTGATGAGGTTGCGGATGGTCTCCTGTGGGATCTCCTCCCAGACCTGGACTAAAGCATCCGCCAACTCCTGGACAGTCTGTGGTGCAACGTGACGTTGGTGGATGGAGCGAGACATGATGTCCCAGATGTGCTCAATCGGATTCAGGTCTGGGGAACGGGCGGGCCAGTCCATAGCTTCAATGCCTTCATCTTGCAGGAACTGCTGACACACTCCAGCCACATGAGGTCTGGCATTGTCCTGCATTAGGAGGAACCCAGGGCCAACCGCACCAGCATATGGTCTCACAAGGTGTCTTGATAATTGCCAATAATTTCCATCTATTGTCTATTCCATTTGCACAACAGCATGTGAAATTGATTGTCAATCAGTTTTGCTTCCTAAGTGGACAGTTTGATTTCACAGAAGTTTGATTTACTTGGAGTTATATTCTGTTGTTTAAGTGTTGCCTTTATTTTTTGGGCAGTGTATAAAGATCCAACCACCTGTATACAGACCCAAGCCCAGATATATATACAGATCTTGGACCACAACCTTGCTGTAGACCCCCAGACCTGACCCTATTCCTGTATACAGACCACAGTCCTGAAGCCCTTTGTATACAGCACGTATCCCTGCTTACAGACCCCAGATCAGACCCCCTTTATACAGATCCCGCACCCATCAACCCTCATCTAACTTTAATGTCTTATAATTTCAGATGATAAGAGCTCAGCTGCTGCGCTACAGTCTGTGGACCCCACAAACAGCTCTCAGCTTCCTAGGCCCCTTTGCTTGTGACATAGCGGGGAGAAGATCAGGATATTGGGGCTACATGAAGTCATCACCCCTGAGATCAATTGACGATCCAGCGATTAGTGATGGAGGAGATCACAGGAGATCAAATGAAACCTAAATCTAAAGACAACTTGCCGGATGTTTCCCTGGTCACTGAACACATTGTCTTCAAGGAGAGGAGTCAGGGATGAGAGGGCGAGAGAGGCTCCATGAGACGCACACACCTCCTGGAACTGCAACATACAACATAGTATAGACCCGAATGTGAGGAGTGGGGCTGCAAAGGGTTAATAACGCAAATTGTTATACAACAGGCTTGCTGACTGTTTCCTCTCACAGCCACAATAACTATAGGGGAATATCTGATAACAGGCTTGCTGACAGTTTCCAATCACAGCCCAATAACTGTAGGGGGGTATCGGATATCAGGCGGACATAACAATGTAGCAGTTTTGTCTGTTCTGTTCCTGTTTTTCTGCATTATGCTGGGAGTTGTTCACCATTGAGGATAATTTTATTTTTTTTACTTGTATGTATTCAGGGACAAACATAATTTTTGCAATTGGGTTTCATTGAAAATTTTGCAGCATTTGACTTTTTTACAATCTTTTTGTTTTCCTGCACATTCAACTTTGATGTGGTCTGTGGCCATAAAACAGCTGAGAGGAGCTCAAAAAAAAGAAGCTATACAAGCTCTACCATCAGACCCTCAGAACGAGTTTACTGATAGATTTTCCGTTAGCTCATTCTGCAGCCAGTAACAGACAAAACATCGTGCAAAACTTAGTGTGAAACCCAATTGCAAAAATGATTTTTAACTCCAAATACATGCATTTAAGTAAATAAATATATTGACCCCAAAGGTGGACAATCGTATTTCCATCTCAGAAAGTTACGACCTATCGCTAAGATCTACTATCACGGGGGACACTTTTTTTTATTACTTAAATGCATGTATTTGGGGCTAAAAATCATTTTTTCAACTTAATTTCTAAAAAAACGTTGCACAGTTTGCCTTCTATAGCTTGTTTTGTACTTTCTATTGCCTACTGCAGAATGAGAAAACTAAAAATCCTTCAGGGAGCTCTACTGATAGCAGGGTTTATAGTCCTTATCTAAATCGCCTATAAAAGGTAATTTTTGAACTCAGCTAAACATCGATGTGGTAATAAATCAGCACACAAGAGAAGAGATAACCCTGAATGAGCTCACTTATGGATCCTCAGTTAACTCATTCTACAGCTTGCAATGTAAAGTGAAGCATAGAGTCCAACTGGTCAGAATGTTGACACCTATTTGTATACATGTAAGTAAAAAAAAAAATGCAACCAAAACAAGGTATGGAGTAGGGGCTATTAAAAAGGCAATAACTATAGGGGCAATCTTGCCAACAGTTTTGATTTTGCCGCTAATGGGGCAGGAAAAAAAACATGCCCCATGTGATAGGGCAGTTTGTAACGCTGTTATCTGTGTTTTTCTGAGCTCTTCTCAGCTGATTTATAACCACAGACCACATCAAAGTTCAATGTGCAGAAAAACAAAGAGCCAAAAAAGTGCAAATTTTTTAATGACACCCAATTGCTAAAAAGGTTTTTAGTCCCAAATACATGTATTTAAGTAAAAAAAAGAATATCATCAAAAGGTGACAACAATCTTAAACTTTTATAACCTGACACAACCAGAACCACAGATCTGCACCTCCGAGACCTTGAGAAGACCACGTGATGAGCGATCTCTTCTGAGCAAACTCTGTCTGAAAGATTCTGTGTCCTGGATTCCCCCGAGGATCTTCTGTATGTTTCTCTCTGTGTCCTTATCAATAATTGGGCCTCTGTGGTATAAAATATTAATAAGTAGCAATAATAGAAATGTAAAAAGTAAATATCTCTCATAGCTCAAGGTTCTCCTTTAACCCTTTATCCACCGCACACAATTTTGTCCGTCCTGCCGCAGCCTCTTCGTTTCCAATCACACGTGTGCCACCTTTTGTGGGAATAACTTTTTAGAGTTTTTACTCATCTGAGTCATTCCAGGACTGTTTTTAGTGACACATTGTACATTATGTTAGTGCAAAATTTCCCCAGTTTGGAAATGATGTCCCTTAGGGGATGGATCATATTTTTAATTCTGTTTTCTCTAGAAAGCAGGATAAACAAAAAAACAGAAATTCTTGCAAAGCTTTAGCTGTTTTTACACCATGTGGTATAAATAATGGCTTACCTTTATTCTAAGGATCAGCACAATCCCAAATTCATAGATTTTTTTTTTTCTATTTTCAATTATTTCTATTTTGTTTAGTCCCATAATGATGTGATTGTATGATCGCTCATGTAATACATTGCAGACTTCTGTACTGCAGTGCGGGTGCTGCTGGTGTTACACCGCCTATTAGTCCTCACTCTATTCTCTGCTTGTCTTTGACTTTCTGATGTTTTTTTACTTACTCTTTAGATTTCTCCACTGGAAATCTGACATATTTGCTTCCAATAATCTTCACAATAGTTTCCGGCATCCTCTCTCGGACAGGCTGAGGATTCCTGACGTGAGGCATCAGTTTGCTCAGATGTCAGGAAATCCAAGGGTTTGTAATATTTCAGTGACCTGTTGTCTAAAAGAGAGAACATTAAAGCTGAACATAGATTCACACATTACTTTTTTTCAGCGTTTTTTTTCAGCAGCAAAACCTGATCTCTTGGCAGAAAAGAAGCTGCATCAAAAATGCAAGTTTTGGTGCATTTTTTAGGATCCCAAAGTACAGCTTTGCTTCCATCACAGAATCATGAACACAGGTCACCTATGCAAGACAAATGTGAAGTCATATTAACCAGAATTACAAATGTGAGGGGAGGTGAATTGTTCACCTAAGACACTGGCAGTGCATTGAGTTTGTAGGACACTATTTATTTTCACACTATGGGGTCTGCCATTGAGTTACTCAGAGATTGTTCAATTTCACACCTCCCCGGGCCATAGGCATTGTTCAATCTCACACCTAACTCAGCCAATGTTTACTGTTCTACACATCATTAATTCAATTAAACTGTCCTATTCCAAACTGCCATCTCAGGTGACCAAGACAAGATGGTAAAATCACAAAAATAAATGAGTTTCACATACTGCTGTACTTGATTTTTTTCACTAAAAACGCAGCAAAACCTGATAGCTATGTTCACACTAGGCGTTTTTTCAGCATTTTTTCATTACTCTTTAATTTCAATGGGTTAAAAACGCTGAAGGAAGTGACATGCTAAATTCTGCAAAAAAAAACCATGGCAAGCACAAAATACTGATCAAACAAAAACCAAGGTGTGTGCATGAGATTTCTGGAATCTCATAGACTTTGCCAGTACTGTAAAATGCAGCTGAAAATTTCCATAAAAAAAAAAATGCATCGAAAAACACAATGTGTAAACATAGCCTAATGGAAAAGCGATGATATTATAGAACTGTGCACATTTACTATTCAGGAATATAGGAAAGTTGGGTGACATCCGAGTATAAGCTCTAGCAGCAGGCATAATGTATCAGACTCAATACATTGCTAAATAGAAATTGCTCCGAGTCTGAAATCCCCTCCTGACCTAATACTTCTCACAGCTGAGGATTTGTTACAATTGTATCCAGTCCAGACAATGCTCTGTTAGCTAAAGAGTTTTAACACCAGACTGATACAGGAGTTGGATTTGTTCTGTTCACTCTCCATTACTCAGTGTCCTTTTTGGCGGTATAATTATACCTTAAAATATGTTACACTGTATCTTCTGGGTGTAAACAAGAAAATGCTTCCATTAATTTACCACAAGCATAGTGCTCACAAAAGTAGGATTTAATCCACAAGGTACATTAGAAACTTACAGAACTTTACTATACAATGATTACGTTTTTTTTTTTTTTGTTTTTTTTTATAAATCCCATTTAAGGGTCTCTCTAGGTTTAAAAATCTTTTTTTTTTTTCAGAATGCCCCCCTTATACTTGGTGAACAAAGGATGTTCCACTTATTAGACTCCCAACAATCAGCTTTAATCTGTAGGGGAACTTGCTGCAAATGCTGTTTCTCTGCAGCGCCTCCATAGGGAAAATGAGGCATTACACCACTGGAGGACTCAAACAGAAAAAGGCCCCCATTCAAGAACAATATATATGGGACCTTTGCAGTCCAATAGTTCATCATTATGCATAAGTCCACCTGCTTTGGAGGTGGTGGGGGCCCCCTTACCTTTTGGGCCCCTGTGCTTCCACAAAAGGTTGCAGCAATGATTTGTCCGCCCCTGCATTACACTATTCTGATTGCAATTAATGAGTTTTCTGGATAAAGCATGGATATTCTGCATCCACCTTCTTTGTAGTCACTTTGAGTATGTGATGATGATCCTTATTATAAGAACCCTTTTAATAGGGTGTTAGAAAATTAGATTTATTACTCAGTCAATCCCTCTCGGGCTACGTTCCCGTGATGAGTATTCAGTGAGGTTTTTTTTTACTCTGCATATTTTCAAAAAAATACAAGTAGTCTATTCTACTTAATGGTTCAGAAAATCTGCAACATCAAAAACTCACAAATAACTCATGGTGGGAACAGAGCCCAAGGTGCAGTAATTCAAAGTCATTTTGCCTCCTCTACCTCTATAGATGTTCCAACGTCCCGCTGGTGTCCTGCGATCCTGGGTTCTTCTTAAAGTCGCGGTAGTTCACTCACAGTTCCCATCCGTTATGCATCTGTGATGAGAATTCCTGTATAACCAAAGGCTAATGAGCACCTGTCTGTAAGTGCCGGCTCCCACTCCTTGTAACTAAGGTGCTGGCAGCAAACACAGGGCTGAATAATGGCTGCAGGCTCCCTATCAGATATATGAACGTGCGCTGCACTGTGTTTATCCTTTAGGTGTGTCCTTGTGTTATGCGGATGATTTATGAGTCTTAAGAGCATTATTTATATTGTCGTCCATAATCGATTTCATCTGTAAAGTGATACCTGGATTAGAATATCATAAGAAAAGAAATGTAAAGTGCTACTCCGCCCCAATAAAAAAAAAAACGCATTCTACCATTGCCTGAGCATTATCTCACTTCTCTGAGCAGAAGTTTGTGCTCCAGAGCAACTCTTCACTAAAGGTGTTGGATAGGATTAGAAGAGCATGGAAGCTATCCTATACCTGACCTGGCTTGTATCTGGTATTTCAGCTCAGCTCTATTCAATTGAAAGGGGTTGAACTGCAATACCACATATAACCTGTGAACAGGAGGGGGCGCTATTCCCTTATGATCGAATTCTAACCCTAGACAACCCCTTTAAGGAAGCCATTTTGAAAGTTGTAGAACTGGGTCTGCTTGTTAGCAGATCACTCCTCTGTTCGTTACTTTTTCAGTCTTGTGTATATTTCTTTAAGGCCACATTCTCAGGTTCAGTATTTGTTCAGTATTTTACATCAGTATTTGTAAGCCAAAACCAGGAGTGGAACAATCAGAGGAAAAGTATAATAGAAACACGTCACCTCTTCAGTATTTATCACCCACTCTTGGTTTTAGCTTACAAATACTGATGTAAAATATTGACCAAATACTGAACGTGTGAATGTGGCCCAATAGTGGTGTGTCTGTGCCATTCACATCCATTCAGACTAGTACACAAGGGGAAGGCACCAACATGACAGCCCATGTGTATTTCAGGTTTATAAGTTGTAGAAATGTCTTGAAAAATGTTCCATCCTCAGGTTTGCAAATGCTAAATAGGTTCTGAATGGATATTATGATTTCATACCACTAGATGGCAGCAGAGTCAATCAGTTTGGTGTTTAGTCTGCTCTGTGGCAGTGTATCCATGATGGGAGTTGTAGTACTGGGTATCAACCTATCGGCTTTGATGGTATAAAAACATATTAAATTATTTATAATATTTGAATTTATTCCTTTAAAATGACTCAGGCAGCTAAAAGGCTGATCAGGGACATTATTAATATCCACTGGTCACCAGGATTTAGATTAACCTCCTTATTTTACCAGGGACTGTTTTTAAAATGTTAAAAATATTTTTAAGAAATATAGATATTTTGATATTAAAATATTCAATCATAATAAACTGATACATTCTATTTTGTAGAGATCACTTCTCAGCAGTCTCATTATGATCACAGACAGGAAAACAATAACTGATAACACCTCTATATACAGTAGATAACATAGAATTCATCATTCACAACAGGTGATGTCACAGCTCACCTCCTCCTCCTCCTGTACAATGACTGATAATGCCTCTATATACAGTACATAACACAGGATCCACCATTCACAATCGGTGATATCACAGCTCACTTCCTCCTCCTCCTGTACAATGACTGATAACACCTCTATATATACAGTACATAACACAGGATCCACCATTCACAATAGGTGATGTCACAGCTCACCTCCTCCTCCTGTACAATGACTGATAACACCTCTATATACAGTAGATAACATAGAATTCATCATTCACAACAGGTGATGTCACAGCTCACCTCCTCCTCCTGTACAATAACTGATAACACCTCTATATACAGTAGATAACATAGAATTCATCATTCACAACAGGTGATGTCACAGCTCACCTCCACCTGTACAATGGCTGATAACACCTCTATATACAGTAGATAACACAAGATCCACCATTCACAACAGGTGATGTCACAGCTCACCTCCTCCTCCTCCTGTACAATGACTGATAATGCCTCTATATACAGTACATAACACAGGATCCACCATTCACAATAGGTGATGTCACAGCTCACCTCCTCCTCCTGTACAATGACTGATAACACCTCTATATATACAGTACATAACACAGGATCCACCATTCACAATAGGTGATGTCACAGCTCACCTCCTCCTCCTGTACAATGACTGATAACACCTCTATATACAGTAGATAACACAGGATCTACCATTCACAATAGGTGATGTCACAGCTCACCTCCTCCTCCTCCTGTACAATGACTGATAGCCCCTCTATATACAGTAGATAACACAGGATCTACCATTCACAATAGGTGATGTCACAGCTCACCTCCTCCCCCTCATGTACAATGACTGATAACACCTCTATATATACAGTACATAACACAGGATCCACCATTCACAATAGGTGATGTCACAGCTCACCTCCTCCTCCTGTACAATGACTGATAACACCTCTATATACAGTAGATAACACAGGATCCACCATTCACAATAGGTGATGTCACAGCGCACCTCCTCCCTCTTCTTGCACAATGAGATCTGCACAGGTCACAGAGCATGCCACGCTACTCTCCCAGTCTGTTGTTTCTATGTGGCTGCCATGCAGTTAATCTCTATACTCTGGTAATAGGAGCTGATCATCGAGTCAATGCCGTCACATCACCGGCTCTTACATCTACACAATGTGACTGACACTGTGGATTTTCATAAGGCCTTTATTACATCAAGACTACAAATGTATCAGTGGAAGATTAAAATAATGTCCCTGTTTGCCTCCATCTATTGCTAAATTATAGTTTAAGACAGAGCTTCTTCAGAAACAGGGATTTATACGGCCCCAGATGACGATTCCCGCTCCTCGGATTGGCGTTTTGTGGGATTATGGTGCGTGATACGGATAAGATTTGACCTTTTTAGTAATCTGTAATGGACGGATCCGAGAAATCTAATCTTGTGTCAGAGTCGGGGGAACAGTAACGGGGACGATCTGACAAATGTACAATATATGACAGACATAAGATGCAAACAGGGTGTAATGGGAGGTGAGATCTCATCAGCTAAGACAGTAACTCCTTATTATCCACCTGTCTAGAAGAGGCAGGAAATAAGACCTTAGCTTAAAGGTATTTTTCAGTAAGTAGAAGTCTTGAGTAGTCATGCAAATTTTTAGGACTTTCTTAGTTACTTCTGCTACTGGGCAAGCTGGGTAAATCTGCTACTAGGAAAGCTGGGAAATCTACTGGAAAAGATGGGTACATGCACTGGGAAAAGCTGGGTACATCTGCTACAGGGAAAGCTGGGTACATGCACTGGGAAAAGCTGGGTACATCTGCTAGAGGGAAAGCTGAGTACATCTGCTACAGGGAAAGCTGGGTACATCTGCTAGAGGGAAAGCTGAGTACATCTGCTACAGGGAAAGCTGGGTACATGCACTGGGAAAAGCTGGGTACATCTGCTACAGGGAAAGCTGGGTACATCTACTGGGAAAATCTACTGGAGAAGCTAGGGACATCTGCTACTGGGAAAGCTGAGTACATCTGCTACAGGGAAAGCTGAGTACATCTACTGGGAAAATCTACTGGAGAAGCTAGGGACATCTGCTACTGGGAAAGCTGAGTACATCAGCTACTGGGAAAGCTGAGTACATCTGCTACAGGGAAAGCTGGGTACATCTGCTACATCTGCTACAGGGAAAGCTGGGTACATCTGCTACAGGGAAAGCTGGGGACATCTGCTACATCTGCTACAGGGAAAGCTGGGTACATCTGCTACTGGGAAAGCTGGGGACATCTGCTACTGGGAAAGCTGGGGACATCTGCTACTGGGAAAGCAGGGCACATATTGTTCTTTGTAACTGAGGTCCTTCAGCTGTACCAGGTTCCTGCATGGAATATCTTCCTACTTATGCAGCAATATGAGACAGCAGCTCATATATCACTTGACAATTAAGTAGCTTTGTGATTCAGAAAAGATGGGTGACAACTATTACTTAGATATTTGCAATTCCAGCTTTCCCATGAGCAGATGTAATTAAAAAATCTGTACTTATTAGTTATTGTCACTACACAAGCAAGCAGCATGGACATTCAGGAGATTATTATTATGGCACACCCCATTACTGCTATATGGCTCTGTTCACATGGGTCAGATTTGACTCCGGTCACCAATATCCATGTCAGATGTCAATGTGATGACAATCCTTTGAGTTTGCACAACTCATTTACATTCAACTAAACAAATCCATGCAGATTTGTGGTTCTGCTGCAGAAAAGAAAACCTAAAGACTTGTACAGGTGCAGGAAGAAGTGACTTCATTGCTTAAGCATTGGATTAATCACAATCACATTCTGAGCCATGTGCACCAAGAACATCAAATGTATAAGCGTGTTCTATAGAACAGTAATATACGTCAAATTGCATAAAATTCAATGTTTGCACATATCTTAGGGTAAGTTCACATGGTGCATAATTGCTGCAGTTTATCTGCAGGAAAAAATCCATGTGTTGAATGTAGATTTTGCAGCAGTTTAAACCCTTTTCCTTTGCAAACTGTGAATTTTGGCACTGATTGTGAAAGAAGAATTGACATGCTGCTGATTTTAAAATCTTGCGCCGAAGGTCAATTGAAGCTCAAATATTTTCAACAAAGCTTGGATGAGTTTTGTTGGTTGAGTTTAGCTGGTAATGTAATATGTTGCGGATATTCTGCACCCAAATCTGCACGGAAACGTGTGAACTCACCCTTAGTGTGCACGGAGTGCTGATATACCGGTTTATCTACACCTTGGAAATAGACAAATTGTGAGTCTAAGACTTGATCTCTGGTGCCTCTTATTGGGAGAAGTTGCAATCTTAAAAGTCAATATTGACCCCTTAATGAGCCTTGCCGCGTGACTTAGGATAATAAGCCAAACTAGATACTCTATTTGGAGCCAAGTGTTTCAGGGTGTTCGCCCCTCAGAAGGAAATCAGATTTAGCTGAGTGAGAGGCCTAGTACTTAAAGGGTTTGTCCAGACTTGTGAATCCTCACATTGCGTACAGTGCACGCCATCAAGATTCTGCTGTGCTGGTACAGGGAGTGGGCAGTCATGTTGCAGCAAGTATGCGATTTACATACATCTGGTCACATTCCAACTAGACATGTCTGATGTTGCTTAATTCACTTGTATTGAGAGAGGCTGCACACGTCTAGTTGGCATGTGACTACTTGCAGTCATGCGCTCGCTGGCAATGGAGAATCCTGAAAGCCCCTGTATCCAACATACCTAAGAGCTGGCTGACTTCACAGAACTCATTGACATTGTGTGATATTTACTCGTCATTTTCCAGGGGTAATGTTTCTTTCCCGTTTTGCACCATTTTGTAATAATTGTCTATTTTTGACAATAAGGCTTTTTTGTGCAGCTCCGCTGTCAGGTGACTGATAGGACGATACCTGGATCTGACAGATGACAATTCTCGGTGCAGACAACACGTTCCTCGCACCTAAAACCGTTATTAAAATTCTCCGCGCCGCCCCCTCCCCCGCACGTCGCTGTTTGTCATATAATTACATTAAATACACTGATTAGACAATACAATATCCGCTCCGCGAGCAAAGACTCCACGAATACATTAAGTCAGGAGGATGAGATTAAGAGTTCTCCGTTCTGGGTTCGGGTGACCTTTTATAATGCACCAGGCATAAATCTGCATTGTCACCACTTTTGAGGAGCTGTGCACCGTCCCCTGCTGAATACATAATGAGAAGTGTATGGATCTCCCTGAAATCCGCGGCACCAGACAGGCCACAGTTTATAGGCTTCACATATATATATGTATATATACACACATGCGGGATAAAAGGTTAGTTTAACCTTTTAAAATCCAGACAAACACTATCATATTTCTCTGCACCAGGACCCTACATTTATTGCATGGGGCAGTATTTATGTTAAAGGTTTATACCCAAGATAGTAAGTCATCCCCTACGTTCTGACTGCCCCTTGTGATCCTGAGATTGAGGTTTTGCAACCCGTGAACTGCTCTCTGCAGAGCCCTGTCTTGAATGGCGCAGATATGCACATGCTCGTCGTCCTCCTCCCCATTCATTGTCTACAGGACTGATGGAAATAACAGAGCGCTGCATTCCCCAGTCCCACAGACAATGACTGGAGTGAGGGAGGTCGACTATGTGCATCTCCGCGCCATTCGAGACTGGGCTCTGTAGAAAGGGGTTTTAGGATTGCTGGCATTACCATTCTCTGACTGTAGGGGGCGGCACGACTCTTCTGCACAGTATAGGCGAGTTCAGAATCAGTGAAGGAGGAGGAGGAGGTAAATCTTATGGGATAAAGGGATTATACAGGCACTATATTATTATGGGTAGTGTATGACACTCTTTGTGCACGGTTTGGCGCTATTTCTGTAGACACAATATGATACTAGAATCATTTATTAACACAAATCTCTCCCCCGTCCTTACAGTTGTTGCAATGTATCAGTCTGGGGCACAGAGGATTGTCCAGACAGGATACAGCCCTCAGCTGTGAGAAGTATTGAGTCTTTATAGGTTTCTCCATAGTGCCACCTATTACAGGTATTATCCTTAAAGTCAATGTGCATCCCTCTATTAGGGATATTAGTGAAGTCAGACACCCCTCCATGGACACCTCTTTGGATACCTGTCATGGTGCAAACAGGACTATGCGGCTGGATGAGGACTGCAGCTGTGGGGAGGAGGGAGGACTCTTCTTAATGGGCTATTCTGGACCTTTTACCTGTCTATTATGACGTATTCTTCATTGTTAGATCAGCTTGTTTCCTTTTCAATACTTTGACCAGTGAAATGGAGCGGGTGGTCGCCATTGTAAACCTACCGCACTGACGCAGAAGCCGAGCTCCGTTCTGCTCTCAATCATCGGGGCCATAGACCTAGAATGGAGCAGAAAAGTGAATACTGGAGCTGGTGCAAATCAATTCATAGGATCCAGTCCGTCGGCCACGACCAATTTGCACCATTAGCCTTTTATGGAGACCAGCTGAGTATGGAATATTACTTGCAATGATCCATGGGAAAAAACATGCAAAGTAGCTCTTAACCAGAAGGAAAGTCTCTCTAGTGCTAGATACTGGAGGTGACCGTCCTGTGCTAGTGAAAGGGTCAGACACTGATGAACAGGGTAGCGGGCTCTTGCTGGCTCTAGTGAGTATTCTTTCCTTCCAGGAGAGAGCTAATTTGCATATTTTTCCCATGGAGCTTTGCCAATAAGACTCCGTACTCCTTCAGCCTCTATAAGGGGATCTGAGAATGTTCCGATTCACTGACAGCGAGCAAAAATGTCAAAGTGATGAGAAACTGAGACACAAAATAAATTCTAAACATGGGCAGCACGGTGGCTCAGTGGTTAGTATTGTACATGGTGGCTCAGTGGTTAGCACTGCAGCCTTGCAACTCTGGGGTCCTGGGTTCAAATCCCACCAAGAACAACATCTGCAAGGAGTTTGTATGGTCTCCCCCGTGTTTCTATGGGTTTCCTCCGGGTTCTCCGGTCTCTTCCCACATTCCAAAGACATCCTGATAGGGAATGTAGATTGTGAGCCCCATTGGGGACAGCGATGATAATGTATGTAAAGCCCTGTGGAATATGTTGGCGCTATATAAAAATAAAGATTATTATTATTGCAGAATGTTTCATTACAGAATGATTACGTTTTATTTATATCCATAAACCTGAACCTGAGCACAATATTCCGAATACAAAAGCCAATGTTCTTTTATTAAAGGGGAATCACCATTTTACAAGATCTGCTCACTCGCTATGTGGCTGCTGAGCGCTGTACTCGCTTTTTCTGCCAACCCCATGGAGAATGAATGGAGTGGCGGTCGAGTGTGTGCGCTGCCCATTCATGCACGGGGGGGTTTAAAGTCCCCCATTATGCTGATCGGTGCCAGTCCCCATAGTCAGACCTCCACCAATCAATACATAATGGTTGCATGCAGTTTTCCCCAAATGTCCAATAAAAGGGGAAATATCACTTCAAAATCATTCAGGGGACTGGGAAGGCTGCACCGCGACCCCCCTGTAAGCTGTCATGGAGGCCATATTGGTCATCAACCAAATTTGCCCCCCCCAAACAAGATAAAAGAGATGTATAGATAGACCATGAGGGGGCCGCATAGCAAATGCCCCCGCTGCCATTTTGATGATTTTTTTGCCCCCATGAGATAAACAGCAGACCTTTCCCTGTCTGAGCTGGGCCCCCTCATCTCAGGGGCCCCATGCCATTGGTTGCAGAGCGCAGCTGCATTTATCCATTTCCATTATATCAGGCAGATTTGTGAGTTGCCATAAAAAAGGGCATAAAGTTCCCCCTCCATGAAGCATCAAGGAGCGGTTGCATAAAATGCAGGTATTGTGCGCGGTCATGAGACGACACTTCGGGGATGGATCATAAGAAAGTGGTAAACCGCCCCTTCACACGCTGCAATGTCCTATAAGGCGAAGGAGCAGATGTACCGGTGTCTCTGGCTGCAGCCGCTCATCTGCCATTCTCTCCTTCTCCCGACGAGGACGCAATTGTCTGATTCCCGAAAAACAGATTCAGTCTTTTTAAAGTTACTAAAACTCCTAGTTTGGCCGTTCATCCACCGCCAGCTGGAGGGATCCCCCACCCGTCTGAGCCCTAAAATAGAGACAGGCATAGATTTATATATCTGTATCACTAAATCTTGGGTTTTACAAAATTAAGAAAGCATGACCACACCTGTCAGCCATGGAATGAAGCTGCAATATCACACACAACCTGAGGATAGGGTTGGCGCTGTTTGTGACAGGAAGCAGCCATAGTTTTTTAAGGGCAAGTGCAGACGAACGTATTATCGGTCCAAGTGCGTTTTGACAAAACATCGGATAGCACCCGGACCAATGTTATTCTTTGGGGCAACGCACATCTCTGAATCACAGCATGCCCGAGTGTGGTCTGATATTTGGATCGCACTCAGCCATGCAAGTCAATTAGTGCGTTGAAATCATCGGACTGCACTTGGGTGACAAATGAGATTTCCATGCATTGACACAATGGAGAAGATGGAGAAATTTTGTTCTCCATCTTCCCCTCAGTGTGCTCCGATTCTCTCATCCAAAAAAATTGGATAACACTAAGCTGACAGTGTGATCAGAGTTTGATCAGAGTGTTATTTGTATAATCATCCCGATTCTCTACGGCTGTCTGCACCTGCCTACAAATCGGACTGCACTCAGATGTTATCCGGGTGCAGTCCGATGATTTCAGCACACTCATTGATTTGCATGGTTGAGTGAGATCCGAATATCTGATCAAACTTGGACATGTAGCGATTCTTTCCTTTGTCCGGACATGTGTGCGGCCCCAGAAGATAACATTGGTCCGAGTGCAATCTGATGCTTTGTCGAACCGCACTCGGACCGATAATCCGGCCGTCAGCATGAGCCCTGACTCTGTACAATCTCGTTATTATTATCAGCCTTACCGATCCAAAATGGCTTTTTGTTGGCAAACTTCCAGAGCCACCTCATGTCTGCTTCCGACTGCACGCTGGTTATGTGGCTGCCTTCTCTAGAAATGTATAAAAGCAAAGCATTAGACTTCCCGCATAACACATAATGTCATGTAAGCGCTAAGCACGCCCTTTGTCATATGCACTAATGCAATCACGTGATTGGACGGGTCACTGCTTGCTGCAAAATCAACCTCCTACTCCTGTCTGTGCTGCTGGGAGCCCGGCTCCTTCCACTATGTCTCCGCTTAGAGCTTCCACTTCAGACTTCCCAGGCTTGTAGAAGAGGAAAGTCTGCACCGTGCCTCATAATGGACACACATCGATAGTACTAGTTTTCCCTATGCAGAAGGTTTCAGGGTCCCAGAGGTCCCGCCAACTGATGGGACCATTCAGCATTGGTGGAAAGGGTAAAGGGATCACCCAGAAATATGCTGGTCATGGTGGAGTGGGGACTATTCCAAGGTTTGCTACAGGGTCCAGTGGTGACTTGTTCTGCCAGAAGACCCAGGATGGCGCCCAGCGTTCATGAATCTACTTAGGACCCTAATGTAAATGATCCGGTCAGTGCCCCCCACAAGCTCAGCGCACTCCTCTGGAACATCTTACGTTTGTGCACAGCGGCGCTCGGCGTCCTCCCAGGTGGATTTCTGGCGAGTGTGAAGGTGATAGCAGCGTTTGTGGTGCAGACTCCACCCCACAGGACATATTCTTGGCTTCTTATCCTATGAGACAGTTAGAGGGATTAATTAATCATAGTGATAAATGTAATGTAAGAAATTCAGAGACATAATCAGATTTATCGTGTTCTGCTCCCGCAGTAACGTCAGTCTGAAAACGATCATCTAATGGGAGAAGATGCAGCGACACCCACCAGATACAATGTCACGCTGACCCTCCGCGCACAATGAGGGTTATTACACAGGCAGGTGTCACATCACGTGGAGCAATGAGGAGATGCATGGTCCAATATACAGCTTCTATGGGGCTCAAAAGAAGGGGATCCCAGATATATATACAGTACAGATCAAAAGTTTGGACACACCTTCTCATTTAAAGATTTTTCTGTATTTTCATGACTTTGAGAATTGTACATTCACACTGAAGGCATCAAAACTATGAATTAACACATGTGGAATTATATACTTAACAAAAAAGTGTGAAACAACTGAAAATATGTCTTATATTCTAGGTTCTTCAAAGTAGCCACCTTTTGCTTTGATGACTGCTTTGCACACTCTTGGCATTCTCTTGATGAGCTTCAAGAGGTAGTCACCGGAAATGGTCTTCCAACAATCTTGAAGGAGTTCCCAGAGATGCTTAGCACTTGTTGGCTCTTTTGCCTTCACTCTGCGGTCCAGCTCACCCCAAACCATCTCGATTGGGTTCAGGTCTGGTGACTGTGGAGGCCAGGTCATCTGGCGTAGCACCCCATCACTCTCCTTCTTGGTCAAATAGCCCTTACACAGCCTGGAGGTGTGTTTGGGGTCATTGTCCTGTTGAAAAATAAATGCTAACTAAACGCAAACCGGATGGAATAGCATGCCGCTGCAAGATGCTGTGGTAGCCATGCTGGTTCAGTATGCCTTCAATTTTGAATAAATCCCAAACAGTGTCACCAGCAAAGCACCCCCACACCATCACACCTCCTCCTCCATGCTTCACGGTGGGAACCAGGCATGTAGAGTCCATCCGTTCACCTTTTCTGCGTCGCACAAAAACACGGTGGTTGGAACCAAAGATCTCAAATTTGGACTCATCAGACCAAAGCACAGATTTCCACTGGTCTAATGTCCATTCATTGTGTTCTTTAGCCCAAACAAGTCTCTTCTGCTTGTTGCCTGTCCTTAGCAGTGGTTTCCTAGCAGCTATTTTACCATGGATAAACTTATCCTCAGAAGCAGAGGTGACTCTTGGTCTTCCTTTCCTGGGGTGGTCCTCATGTGAGCCAGTTTCTTTGTAGTGCTTGATGGTTTTTGCAACTGCACTTGGGGACACTTTCAAAGTTTGCCCAATTTTTCGGACTGACTGACCTTCATTTCTTAAAGTAATGATGGTAACTGGTTTTTCTTTACTTAGCTGCTTTTTTCTTGCCATAATACAAATTCTAACAGTCTATTCAGTAGGACCATCAGCTGTGTATCCACCAGATTTCTGCACAACACAACTGATGGTCCCAACCCCATTTATAAGGCAAGAAATCCCACTTATTAAACCTGACAGGGCACACCTGTGAAGTGAAAACCATTTCCGGTGACTACCTCTTGAAGCTCATCAAGAGAATGCCAAGAGTGTGCAAAGCAGTCATCAAAGCAAAAGGTGGCTACTTTGAAGAACCTAGAATATAAGACATATTTTCAGTTGTTTCACACTTTTTTGTTAAGTATATAATTCCACATGTGTTAATTCATAGTTTTGATGCCTTCAGTGTGAATGTACAATTTTCAAAGTCATGAAAATACAGAAAAATCTTTAAATGAGAAGGTGTGTCCAAAGTTTTGGTCTGTACTGTATATATATATATATATATATATATATATATATATATATATATATATATATATATATGCAAGTGTCTGGAGCCAACAGGACATACCCAGATTTGGGAAACTATTCAGGGAGGTTGGTGGCATGTATGACGCAGATATACAGTGGGTACGGAAAGTATTCAGACCCCTTAAAAATTTTCACTCTTTGTTTCATTGCAGCCATTTGGTAAATTCTAAAAAGTTAATTTTTTTTCTCATTAAAGTACACTCTGCACCCCATCTTGACTGAAAAAAAACCCAGAAATGTAGAAATTTTTGCAAATTTATTAAAAAAGAAAAACTGAAATATCACATGGTCATAAGTAGTCAGACCCTTTTCTCAGACACTCATGTTTAAGTCACATGCTGTCCATTTCCTTGTGATCCTCCTTGAGATGGTTCTACTCCTCCATTGGAGTCCAGCTGTGTTTAATTAAACTGATAGCACTTGATTTGGAAAGGCACACACCTGTCTATATAAGCGCTCACAGCTCACAGTGCATGTCAGACCAAATGAGAATCATGAGCTCAAAGGAACTGCCCAAGGAGCTCAGAGACAGAATTGTGGCAAGGCACAGATCTGGCCAAGGTTACAAAAGAATTTCTGCATTACTCAAGGTTCCTAAGAGCACAGTGGCCTCCATAATCCTTAAATGGAAGAAGTTTGGGACCACCAGAAGTCTTCCTAGACCTGGCCGTCCAGCCAAACTGAGCAATCGTGGGAGAAGATCCTTGGTGAGAAAGGTAAAGAAGAACCCCAAGATCACTGTGGCTGAGCTCCAGAGATGCAGTAGGTAGACGGGAGAAAGTTCCACACAGTCAACTATCACTGCAGCCCTCCACCAGTCGGGCCTTTATGGCAGAGTGGCCTGACGGAAGCCTCTCCTCAGTGCAAGACATATGAAAGCCCGCCTAGAGTTTGCTCAAAACACATGAAGGACTCTCAGACTATGAGAAATAAGATTCTGTGGTCTGATGAGACGAAGATAGAACTTTTTGGTGATAACTCTAAGCGGTATGTGTGGAGAAAACCAGGCACTGCTCATCAACTGACCAATACAATCCCAACAGTGAAACATGGTGGTGGCAGCATCATGCTATGGGGGTGATTTTCAGCTGCAGGGACAGGACGACTGGTTGCAATTGAAGGAAACATGAATGCGGCCAAGTACAGAGATATCCTGGATGAAAACCTCTTCTAGAGTGCTCTGGACCCCAGACTTGGCTGAAGGTTCACCTTCCAACAAGACAATGACCCTAAGCACACCGCTAAAATAACAAAGGAGTGGCTTCAGAACAACTCTGTGACCATTCTTGACTGGCCCAGCCAGAGCCCTGACCTAAACCCAATTGAGCATCTCTGGAGAGACCTGAAAATGGCCGTCCACCAACGCTCACCATCCAACCTGACAAAACTGGAGAGGATCTGCAAGGAAGAATGGCAGAGGATCCCCAAATCCAGGTGTGAAAAACTTGTTGCATCATTCCCAAGAAGACTCATGGCTGTACTAGCTCAAAAGGGTGCTTCTACTCAATACTGAGCAAAGGGTCCGAATAATTATGACCATGTGATATTTCAGTTTTTCTTTTTTAATAAATTTGCAAAAATTTCTACATTTCTGTTTTTTTCAGTGAAGATGGGGTGCAGAGTGGACTTTAATGAGAAAAAAAATGAACTTTTTAGAATTTACCAAATGGCTGCAATGAGACAAAGAGTGAAAAATTTAAAGGGGTCTGAATAATTTCCGTATACTTCTGTATGATGAAGTATAATGGTGGAGCAGGGAGCCATTATCTTCCCTCTGCCCCGTCTAAGGCGCTGTACAGCAGGCACAATGAGGTCACTAGATTGCACCTGTTGTGCAGAGACACACGCGGCACAGACCAAAGCGCACCTGTTCTGCAGTCCTGCTCCACTCATTGTGGGAATTTGGTTAGGAGAGTGAAATATTTTTTAATAGCCAATGCACTATTCTGAGTGTGCGAGGGGCACCTGGTGGCATCAAACTCTTGGGCCATTAAATTGTGTGTGTGTGTGAGGGGGGCACTGTGAGGACATTATACTGTGTGTGGAAAGCACCTTGGTACATTATATGCAGCAGAATGCAATGTAGGGGCCACTGCAGGGACATCATACAGTGATTAGGGCACTGTGAAGGCATCATACTGTGGGGGAGGGTACTGTGTGTGTGTCAGTGTGTGAGGAGCACTGTGAGCTAATCATACTGTGTGGGGGAGGGCACGGGGCAGGTATGCTATGAGAGGCACTGTAAGGGTATCATTCTGTGTGGAGTAGTGGGAGGGCATCTTACTATGTCTGTGGAGGGCATCTTAGGGGCATCATACTTGTGTAAATGGGTATCACTGAATGAGGGGCACTGTGAAGACATCATAGTGTGTGGGGGAGGGCACTGTGCGGGTATTATGCTGTTAGAAGGGCACTGTGAGTTTATCATACTGTATGAGAGTACTGCGGGGGAATAATCCTACTGTATGAGGAGGCTGCGGGGGTATTATACTGTATGCGGGGTCTGTGGGGGGTATTATACTGTATAAGGTGTGTGTGAGGGTATTATACTCTATGAGGGAGCTGTGAGGGTATCATACTGTATGAGGGGGATGTGGGGGAATCATACTGTATGAGGGGGCTGTGAAGGTATTATACTGTATGAGGGGGCTGTGGGGGAATCATACTCTATGAGGGGGCTGTGGAGGTATCATTCTGTATGAGGGAGCTGTGGGGGAATCATACTGTATGAGGGGGGATTTGTACTGTATGAGGGGTGTGTGAGGGTATTATACTGTATGAAGGGGCTGTGGGGAAATCATATTGTATGAGGGGGTATTATACTGTATGAGGGGTGTGTGAGGGTATTATACTGTATGAGGGGGCTGTGGGGAAATCATATTGTATGAAGGTGCTGTGGGGAAATCATACTGTATGAAGGGGTTGTGGGGGAATCATACTCTATGAGGGGGCTGTGGGGGAATCATACTGTGTCTGTGGGAGGCATCTTTGTGGTATCATACTATATGGAAGGGCATTGTGGGACTGGTATTCTGCGTAGGGAGGCATCATACTGTACTGGGACCAAGAAAGGAAGATCATACTGTAATATATGACCCTCGTTCCTGTCTTTCAGTTGGGAGGTAGATATGTTGGATATAACCCCACACTGGACTTCCTACAAGCGCTGCCTCTCCTAGTTGTGCTTGTGCAGGGCAGGAGCAAGGCTGGAAACAACTGTAACAAGTCCTCAACTGCAGGACATGCACTAGAGTGGTCTTATTTAATGACAGCAATCAGAGGTCTTACAGGTTGGGAAGCTGCAGACCATTTTAGTGCAGAATGAAAAACCCTTATTTACATTTGGAAATGCCCCTTAATATGTCCTAAAATATCAGATAATATGAGCAAAAAAAAAAGTAATTTGTTGCATTTCCTGTGCAGTTACCTTCTTTGTAGCATTATTTGTCTGGCGCCCTGAATCCACTGAGGCCGAATCCTGCAGGGGGCGCTCGTCACCATGAATGGAGAGGTTAAGGGGTGCTCCGACCAGCCAGACGTCTCCTCTCCTCTGGGTCTGTTGTGCTCCATGTGATGTCGCCCCTTGAAACTAGGATATAGATGAGATACACTGTAGTCCATTATTTTGTTCCCCACATGACGGCGCCCCCCCCGGCCTCCTGACTATGCAGGAAATTGCAGCACAGCCCTATAAAAGTGAATAGAGCCAGCTGGATAGTCACTAGGGCTGCTGTGCAGAAAAACAAGGTGAAGGGACCACAAGCAATAATTTGAGCTTTAGTCTCAGGAATGGGGGGGTCCTAGATTTCAGACCCCAACAAATCGTGAAGTGATGGCACATCCAAGTAGATGCAAATACATCTCTAGAACAGACCGTTGATTATCACCAGGGAAATTTATAATATCCCCTTAAAGGGTTTGTCCAGAATTTGAAAAACATGTCTGTTTCATGTCCATTGGGGACAATATTCTTTTTTTTTTTTTTTTTTTACTTAAATACCTGTATTTTGGGCTAAATATATATTTTTTGCAATTGAGTTTCATTAAAATTTTTGCACTATTTATCTTCTATAGCATCTGAGTTGCACTGGCTATTGGTGGCTGCAGAATGAGTTAACTGAGAATCCATCAGTAACTCTTTTATCTGTCTATTTCTGAGCTCTTCTCAACTGATTTGTGTCCACAGACGACATCAAAGCGAAACTGCGGGGAAGCAAAGAGCCTGATAGAGCCAAACAATGCAGAATTTTTCTTGAAAGCCAATTGCAAAAATGATTTTTATAAAAAAAAAAAAAAAAAAATTGTCCTTGCAGCTCAACACCAACAATGGAGATGCAAACCCAGTTGTAACCTGCTCTATTTCTAGACAAAAGCAGCCATGTTTTTCTAATCCTGGACAATCCCTTTAAGAGTAGTAATTTTTTTTTTCTTTTTTGAATTTACTTTAAAAACTGTTGCAGACGATCCTCGGTGGCCGTAACTCCGGATGTAGGATGATGAGACTTGAAAAAGCTTCATCATCCTTAATATTGAATTATTGAGACCTAAATATGCTTTTTACCAAGCCCTCAATAAGGGTCTTAATCTCATCACAGGAGTCGTGTCATCTTCATCAGACTGCGCTAATTAAATAGCCGACCGAGGACCCAGCGCTCTTAAGAGGGAATGTCAACGGCAAGCTCAATTTATTTTAACCACTTACCAAACCTGAAGCAGCTTAATTAGATAATTAGATTTGTGCAATAATCCATATAAGTTTTTCATTTGCTGGGAAGAACACTATCAATTAAGAATGACTTATACCTTCTCATTTCTTCCTACTGTCGTTAATGCAGAAAGTGAAATTAACGTACGAGGATGCCGTTCCCAGTGAGCCGCCTCTGTGGTCCGGGCCGGTGGTAATCCAGCTCGCTGCCGCCAGGGTGGGCAACATGGCTCCTGGCGCGGTCAGACGTGTGGGGGTTGGGCAGTAAGATCTGGGTGATCTTAGGAGACGTGGCCAGTCTTCCTTCACTTCCTCCCCTGGAGCTGCTGACAATCGCATGGTATAAGATCTCTCCAGATCTGGGATTTTGGTTCCGACATTGACCTATATAAGTGAATACATATATTTTAGAAAGATGATCAAAAAGATTTGCACGACCCCGCAGTCCAGTGGTCACATTGGTAGTCCAAGTCTGTGGAACAGGAGCCCTGTGAACCTCTTCCTACCTGTCGGTATCCCCAGCTCTGCAGGAATACTATACACTTGCTCTTGATTCCTCCATGGATTGCATTTTTAAAGAAAACTGTGTAATACCTTTCTTCTCCTGCGGGGGCAGTGCAGTATAAATGAAGACTTGCTCTCAGTTCCTCCACAGATTGCAGCAGATCACTGGAGGTCTCGGTAAAAAGATACTCTGTTTTCAGCTTTTAACTGGGGGACCAAAATGTGGCAGCCACTATCTTTTATATTGGAAGGAAATTAATTAAAGGGATTGTCCAGAATGTGGCAGCCACTATATTTATTAGTGGAAGGAAATACGTGTCTGTCCTTTATCCCACTGCATAGCTTTATGGTCTTATAAGTGCATAATTAAAAGGGTTCAGACTTAGAAAAACATGGTTGCTTTCACCGAAAATCAGTGCCACCCCTGTCTACAAGTTGTATCTGGTAACCAGCTCCATTGACGTAAATGGTGAGAGCTGCAATACACCATACAACCTGTAGGGAGGGGTGGTGTGTGATGCTTTTCTAATTCTTGATAACCCCTGCTGGGTTGTCATTAAACAGCAGCATCATCAAACAATCCCAACGGATTAAAGAAGAACCTATCTAAAGAATTGCGATCCAAAAAGGTCGGATCCGGCACGTAGTAAACATCTCGCTCTTTATTGAGTTTCCATTAAAACTATTATAAAATGTTTCCTTTCATGCTCGGTCTGTCCAAAGAACCACAAGTCTCAGGAGAAGCATTACTGGTTGATACGTTTCCTGAACCTAGATGGTTCTTACTGATACTGGTTTTGAAGAAGTCAGGTTCAAGAAGTGTCAACCAGTAACGCTTCTCCTGGGACTTGTGGTTCTTTTGGACAGAATGTGCATGAAATGGAACATTTTATAATGCTTGTAAATTATACTTAATAAAATGGAAGATTTTTACTATATGTGCCGGATCTGACCTTTTTGCATTGCATCTTGTTTTGTGGTTTGGGGATCGGGTGCATGGACAGCACAGGTGAGAGGACTATATGGATATTTCTAAAACATTGGGCTTTTCATACGCCTGCAGCCATGCTGAGGGAACATAGCGGTCTGTCCAGAGGGCATACATCCCTGACAGTAATCCTGTTAACTGCATTCAAAAAAGAAGAAGGTGACTACAAAAGTAGGAGGTTCTCACATAGGGAACAGGGATGGGGTTTAATATGACCCTTTATTTGGGATTCAGTTGTTAGGAGGTCCGGACACAGCCCTATTCACATCTGCTTCGTTCCTCAGGGGTGTACTCAGTATAGAGTAGACACTGTCCCAAAAATCAAAATAGCCAGTGAACTCCTGTGGACTATCAGCCTGCTAGCGGGCAGCAGAGTGGTCTTCACCAGTATGGGGGCACCTGCAAAGTGTAATACCTGACGCCCTTCACTTTTTTTCAAAAGATAAGTGCAGGTTTAAAAGAAGCCATTGATGTAATGCTCCTTTATCAGAGCAGTTCCCCTTGATATCTATCCTCCCTATAATCAATCATAATGAAAAATCAGGACGATGCCGCTGTTATCACAATTGTCCACTAGGTGTCACTCTTGACCCAAATTCTGGCCTATAGGAATAAACCAAAAGTGTCTGTAAAAAGTTATAAGAACGTACTATGAGAAATGGGAAAACCTAAACCTGTGCTGTGCGGGCGACCATTGTCCAGTCTGTGTAAACCAGCACATCACCGGCAGAGCAAATATCTGGCAAAATAGTTATAGAGCCTGGGTTACAATGAGAACACTTCTTGTCACTGTATTTAGGCACGTAAGTGTTATTTATCATAGGGAAATCTGGCTTCATAGCCTCCAATCAGAACTTAGCTTTTATTCTCTCATAAAAATGCATTTCAAGTGTATTGTTATAAAATTCACCTATAATGTATGAATAATAAGAATATACTGCCATACCACAGGAAGTGTTGTCATATGGACATTAGGATTCACAGCTACCAATCAGATATTTCCTTTTATTTAATCTGTTAGAAGAAAAGATAAAATCAGATGTACTTTGATAGAGCTCAGTGTCCTTATAATAACAAATGAGCTGCCATATCACAAGAAGTGTTGCCATAGGGAGTGATGTAATATTATAACTCTCAGCATTCTCTCGATTGTCAGGGCATGAGGGGAGTAGCAGTTTCACACATTGCTGATCCATGAGATACAGAATAATAATGAGCAGCCTCCGCTATTAACATCAGGTATCAGCCCAGACTGAATACATACAGTACAGACCAAAAGTTTGGACACACCTTCTCATTTGAAGATTTTTCTGTATTTTCTTGACTATGAAAATTGTACATTCACACTGAAGGCATCAAAACTATGAATTACCACATGTGGAATTATATACTTAACAAAAAAGTGTGAAACTACTGAAAATATGTCTTATATTCTAGGTTCTTCAAAGTAGCCACATATTGCTTTGATGACTGCTTTGCACGCTCTTGGCATTCTCTTGATGAGCTTCAAGAGGTAGTCACCGGAAATGGTCTTCCAACAATCTTGAAGGAGTTCCCAGAGATGCTTAGCACTTGTTGGCCCTTTTGCCTTCACTCTGCGGTCCAGCTCACCCCAAACCATCTCGATTGGGTTCAGGTCTGGTGACTGTGGAGGCCAGGTCATCTGGCGTAGCACCCCATCACTCTCCTTCTTGGTCAAATAGCCCTTACACAGCCTGGAGGTGTGTTTGGGGTCATTGTCCTGTTGAAAAATAAATGATGGTCCAACTAAACGCAAACCGGATGGAATAGCATGCCGCTGCAAGATACTGTGGCAGCCACGCTGGTTCAGTATGCCTTCAATTTTGAATAAATCCCCAACAGTGTCACCAGCAAAGCACCCCCACACCATCACACCTCCTCCTCCATGCTTCACGGTGGGAACCAGACATGTAGAGTCCATCCGTTCACCTTTTCTGCGTCGCACAAAGACACGGTGGTTGGAACCAAAGATCTCAAATTTGGACTCATCAGAGCAAAGCACAGATTTCCACTGGTCTAATGTCCATTCCTTGTGTTCTTTAGCCCAAACAAGTCTCTTCTGCTTGTTGCCTGTCCTTAGCAGTGGTTTCCTAGCAGCTATTTTACCATGAAGGCCTGCTGCACAAAGTCTCCTCTTAACAGTTGTTGAAGAGATGTGTCTGCTGCTAGAACTCTGTGTGGCATTGACCTGGTCTCTAATCTGAGCTGCTGTTAACCTGCGATTTCTGAGGCTGGTGACTCGGATAAACTTATCCTCAGAAGCAGAGGTCACTCTTGGTCTTCCTTTCCTGGGGCGGTCCTCATGTGAGCCAGTTCCTTTGTAGCGCTTGATGGTTTTTGCAACTGCACTTCGGGACACTTTCAAAGTTTTCCCAATTTTTCGCACTGACTGACCTTCATTTCTTAAAATAATGATGGCCACTCGTTTTTCTTGACTTAGCTGCTTTTTTCTTGCCATAATACAAATTCTAATAGTCTATTCAGTAGGACTATCAGCTGTGTATCCACCAGACTTCTACACAACACAACTGATGGTCCCAACCCCATTTATAAGGCAAGAAATCCCACTTATTAAACCTGACAGGGCACACCTGTGAAGTGAAAACCATTTCCGGTGACTACCTCTTGAAGCTCATCAAGAGAATGCCAAGAGTGTGCAAAGCAGTCATCAAAGCAAAAGGTGGCTACTTTGAAGAACCTAGAATATAAGACATATTTTCAGTTGTTTCACACTTTTTTGTTAAGTATATAATTCCACATGTGTTAATTCATAGTTTTGATGCCTTCAGTGTGAATGTACAATTCTCATAGTCAAGAAAATACAGAAAAATCTTTAAATGAGAAGGTGTGTCCAAACTTTTGGTCTATACTGTATATGCAGCCTATAGGGAAGCACCTACATGTAAAGTTTACCTAATCATTGAATCGATCAGTAGATTTCACCCTCACCTTCTCTTGGATCCATTATTTCAATCGTGGCCTCTGTAGTTTTGCCCAGTACGGCGTTCTTGGGTGACCTTAGGATAATTTTTAAGAACTCGTGGCTTTCTTCCAGACCATCGTTCTTCACATAAATATTCCAAGATTTTGTAGAAACGCCTAAAAGAAATTAAGAGAACCAAAATTTATCAAGACAGAAGAGCAGGAATCCCCTATGTCTGTGTGTGCTGTGTATGGGAGACATCATAGCAGCAAGTCTATACCCACCAGCTCAGAGACAACTGAAAAGATAGAAACAGAACCTGCAGAGGGGAAAACTGGTGAAAAATTGCAGAATATGAGTCATCTGATGGCCGGAAATAGTGTTATTCCTCATGTGCACATTCTGAAAAGTCACCTGAAATGAAAAAGTGTTCTTGGTTTGTCTTCTATTTGGACTGCGCCTTTTAAACGAAACAGGGCCCCAGTTAAAATAAAAACAGCAAAACCTCATCTCCTGGACCGGCGCTATTCCAGAAATGACGGTGACACTCCTGCCGGCACTAGAATGGCATTGTTGTTTCAGGCTCGTCGCCAACATCTCTGGGACAACAACGGACCAGGAGATGAGATTTTGCTTTTTTTATTTTCACTGAGGCCCTGTGTTATTTAAGAAGGAGTTGTCCAAGGAGTGCACAACCCCTTTAAAGACACCAAAAAACAACTTAAAGACACCAGAACTCAATGCTTTTTGGGCTAAAGCTAAAGCTCCTTCCCAGACATCATGCTGGATTTATAGTCTTTGGTTGTGTTTTAGGCACACTCACATCCAGTCTAGACAATCGTCTGCGGACTCCAGACTGCTACATCTGACCTGCACAGACACACTGTAGCAAACTATCAGGACAGCAGAGTTGCGGATCTATTTAGTTCATACAGGACTGGAGATCCGTAACAAATTGAATTTGTTCAGAAGTTTTCAATAGTTTTGGATTATGGCAAATCTGAAAATTTTGTGGCAATTTAATTCACACAAATCCAGCAAAATATCAACCAGCCAGGAGACATTTTGCTGTTTTCTTTGAGGACCCACGAAGGGGTTAAAATAATAATATACAGTACAGACCAAAAGTTTGGACACACCTTCTCATTTAAAGATTTTTCTGTATTTTCATGACTATGAAAATTGTACATTCACACTGAAGGCATCAAAACTATGAATTACCACATGTGGAATTATATACTTAACAAAAAAATGTGAAACAACTGAAAATATGTCTTATATTCTAGGTTCTTCAAAGTAGCCACCTTTTGCTTTGATGACTGCTTTGCACACTCTTGGCATTCTCTTGATGAGCTTCAAGAGGTAGTCACCGGAAATGGTCTTCCAACAATCTTGAAGGAGTTCCCAGAGATGCTTAGCACTTGTTGGCCCTTTTGCCTTCACTCTGCGGTCCAGCTCACCCCAAACCATCTCGATTGGGTTCAGGTCTGGTGACTGTGGAGGCCAGGTCATCTGGCGTAGCACCCCATCACTCTCCTTCTTGGTCAAATAGCCCTTACACAGCCTGGAGGTGTGTTTGGGGTCATTGTCCTGTTGAAAAATAAATGATGGTCAAACTAAACGCAAACCGGATGGAATAGCATGCCGCTGCAAGATGCTGTGGTAGCCATGCTGGTTCAGTATGCCTTCAATTTTGAATAAATCCCCAACAGTGTCACCATCAAAGCACCCCCACACCATCACACCTCCTCCTCCATGCTTCACGGTGGGAACCAGGCATGTAGAGTCCATCCGTTCACCTTTTCTGCGTCGCATCAAGACACGGTGGTTGGAACCAAAGATCTCAAATTTGGACTCATCAGACCAAAGCACAGATTTCCACTGGTCTAATGTCCATTCCTTGTGTTCTTTAGCCCAAACAAGTCTCTTCTGCTTGTTGCCTGTCCTTAGCAGTGGTTTCCTAGCAGCTATTTTACCATGAAGGCCTGCTGCACAAAGTCTCCTCTTAACAGTTGTTGTACAGATGTGTCTGCTGCTATAACTCTGTGTGGCATTGACCTGGTCTCTAATCTGAGCTGCTGTTAACCTGTGATTTCTGAGGCTGGTGACTCGGATAAACTTATCCTCAGAAGCAGAGGTGACTCTTGGTCTTCCTTTCCTGGGGCAGTCCTCATGTGAGCCATTTTCTTTGTAGCACTTGATGGTTTTTGCAACTGCACTTGGGGACACTTTCAAAGTTTTCCCAATTTTTCGGACTGACTGACCTTCATTTCTTAAAGTAACGATGACCACTCGTTTTTCTTTACTTAGCTGCTTTTTTCTTGCCATAATACAAATTCTAACAGTCTATTCAGTAGGACTATCAGCTGTGTATCCACCAGACTTCTGCACAACACAACTGATGGTCCCAACCCCATTTATAAGGCAAGAAATCCCACTTATTAAACCTGACAGGGCACACCTGTGAAGTGAAAACCATTTCCGGTGACTACCTCTTGAAGCTCATCAAGAGAATGCCAAGAGTGTGCAAAGCAGTCATCAAAGCAAAAGGTGGCTACTTTGAAGAACCTAGAATATAAGAAATATTTTCAGTTGTTTCACACTTTTTTGTTAAGTATATAATTCCACATGTGTTAATTCATAGTTTTGATGCCTTCAGTGTGAATGTACAATTTTCATAGTCCTGAAAATACAGAAAAATCTTTAAATGAGAAGGTGTGTCCAAACTTTTGGTCTGTACAGTACATTATATCCACCTGTTCTTCTACTGCCTCTACCGCAGCTCCCCAGTCAGTTTCTGGTTCTTCTGGCGCTCCTTTCCGCCCCACTACATCAGCGCCAGAACAACCGAAAATTGACGGTGTCCTAAGGACAGGTGAGTAAAATATTTTTTAATATCCTTTAACCCCTTCGCTGCCCTCTATTTAATATACTTTGGAGCCGAGAAGACCTAATAGCATAAGAAATGTCTTTTCTTGCATTTGGGGTGCTTTCATTTGAGATGGATTTTATTTGGGCCAAATTGAATCTACTGGCCAAAAATTACCAATCCGTTGGCCAAAACCCTCAGCCAAGATGAACCATGAGAAGAAAAACTCGATTAATACGACAGAGACTCCTGTGCATTACCCTGACAGCCCATTGATTTCAGTATAAACTATGTAATACTACATTTCTCCCGTGGTGGCGCTGTAGAGAAACTGAACATTTCTCTGCAGATTATGGCTGATTGCTCGGGATCCCAGCAGCAGTACATCTTGGAATCAGATTATCGATAAAAAAAGACTAAAGTAAAAAAAAACAAAAAAACAACTCCGATAAAGTGGCCTGTAATATGCAAATTTTGGGAAAGTTAATAAAAGTGGGCAGAATCTTTGCAATGAGCTCTTAGCTATGAGTTAAAGAGAACATCGCCATCTATCTGCCAAGTTGAAACTGCACCTGAAACTGTCAGGGGTTAAAAAAAAATATTTTACATCTAAAAGTAAATCATTGAAGTAAATGTAAAGGGGACAGATGTCATTTTTATAAAGCGGTAAGTAGATTTAATGTGATTTCTAATGAAATGCCTTCTCATACTACAACCTTTAATTGAGCGCTGACCTGTGTAAGTCTCAAGGATTTGATTTACTGGAACGTTTTATTTTGCTGGAATTCATCAGGATGAATAAATTAGCCTCGTACCGGTAACTGGATTATAAATTACATGTTAGCTGTTGTGAGGAGTGATAGCGGCAGAAAGAGACGAGGGAGACACCGAAATCTGCAACTTCATGCAAGATACTTAAAGGTGCACAGTACAGCAGATGCACCGGCTCCCTGACCCCATGGGCTTACACTCTAATTACCAGTTCTAGGGGTTGTTTGATACATTTACCCCTTTGTATTTGTTTGTCCATGTTTCAATGTTACAACCTGCGTTTATTAAATATACAGTTATAAATGTAACATTGTTAAAGGGGCAGTGACTGCTTAGCCTCCCACCAGGACAGCGACTACCAGTGATACATCGAAGTCCCACACCTGTGAGCACTGACTCATTCCTCCTGGTGCCGGATTATAGATTTTATTCACATCTTCTTCTTCATCTCTGGTATCACACCTGTGTCACATTATTTACTGACTCTTCAAAACAAATGTCCTCTTATAATCCCCACAAGTTTCCTGATCCTCTAACTATAAATGTTATATTCTTGTACATACAGGAACTTCTCACTAAATTAGAATATCATCAAAAAGTTAATTTATTTCAGTTCTTCAATACAAAAAGTGAAACTCCTATATTATATAGAGTCATTACAAACAGAGTGATCTATTATATAGAGTCATTACACACAGAGGGATCTATTATATAGAGTCATTACACACAGAGTGATCTATTTCACGTGTTTATTTCTGTTAATGTTGATGATTATGGCTTACAGCCAATGAAAACACAAAAGACATTATCTCAGTAAATTAGAATACTTTATAACAACAGCTTTAAAAATGATTTTAAAATCTGAAATGTTGTCCTACTGAAATGTATGTTCAGTAAATGCTCTCAATACTTGGTCGGCTCCTTTTGCACCAATTCCTGCATCAATGCGGCAATGTGGCATGGAGGCGATCAGCCTGTGGCTGCTGAGGTGTTATGGAAGCCCAGGTGGCTTTGATAGCAGCCTTCAGCTCGTCTGCATTGTTGGGTCTGGGGTCTCTCATCTTCCTCTGGACAATACCCCATAGATTCTCTATAATAGATTCTCTATGGGGTTAAGGTCAGGCGAGTTTGCTGCCAATCAAGCACAGTGATACTGTTGTGTGTAAACCAGGTATTGTTACTTTTGGCAGTGTGGACAGGGGCCAAGTCCTGCTGGAGAATGACATTTCCATCTCCAAAATGCTTGTCGGCAGAGGGAAGCATGAAGTGCTCTAAAATGTCCTGGTAGACGGCTGCGCTGACTTTGGTCTTGATAAAACACAGTGGACCTACACCAGCAGATGACATGGCCCCCCAAACCATCACTGATGGTGGAAACTTCACACTAGACCTCCAGCAGCTTGGATTGTGGCCTCTACACTCTTCCTCCAGACTCTGGGACCTTGTGGAGAGTGTCAATGACTGCCTTCTGGACATCTGTCAAGTCAGCAGTCTTCCCCATGATTGTGGAGCCTACTGAAACAGACTAAGGGACCTTTTTAAATGCTTAGGAAGCCTTTGCAGGTGTTTTTTGTTAATTATTTTAATTTACTGAG
The DNA here is from genome assembly GCF_046119375.1 of Phyllobates terribilis. Lineage (NCBI taxonomy): Eukaryota > Metazoa > Chordata > Amphibia > Anura > Dendrobatidae > Phyllobates > Phyllobates terribilis. The sequence continues at coordinate 172,818,060 of NW_027362768.1, forward strand.
ATAATGTCTTTTGTGTTTTCATTGGCTGTAAGCCATAATCATCAACATTAACAGAAATAAACACTTGAAATAGATCACTCTGTGTGTAATGACTCTATATAATATATGAGTTTCACTTTTCGTATTGAAGAACTGAAATAAATTAACTTTTTGATGATATTCTAATTTAGTGAGATGCACCTGTAGTAGCAGTATTATAGTAGTTACAGTTGTGCTCAAAAGTTGACATACCCCGGCAGAATTTTTCCTTTCTTGGCCTTGTTTCAGAGAATATGAAGGATAACAAAAAAACTTTTTCTCCACTCATGGTTATTGGTTGGGTGAAGCCATTTATTGTCAAACTACTGTGTTTTCTCTTTTTAAATCTTAATGACAACCAAAAACATCCAAATGACCCTGATCAAAAGTTCACACACCCTGGTGATATTGGATAACATGCACAGAATTTGACACAAATGGGTTTGAATGGCTACTAAAGGTAACATCCTCACCTGTGACCTGTTTGCTTGTAATCAGTGCATGTGCATAAAAGCTGAGTGAGTTTCTGGGATCCAGACAGACTCTTGCATCTTTCATCCAGACACTGACGTTTCTGGATTGCCAGTCATAGGGAAAGCAAAAGAATTGTCAACGGTAAAAGGTAGTTGAACTGTATAACACAGGAAAGGGATACAAGAAAATATCCAAGGGATTCATAATGCCAGTCAGCAGCGTTCAAACTGTGATTAACAAATGGAAAATCAGGAGCTCTGTAAACACCAAACCACGGTTAGGTAGACCAACAAAAATTTCGGCCACAACTGCCAGGAAAATTGTTCGGGATACAAAGGAAAACCCACAAATAACATCAGCTGAAATTCAGAACTCTCTGAAAACTAGCGGTGTGGCTGTTTCAAGATGCACATTAAGCAGGCACTTGAAGACAAATGGGCTGCATGGTTGAGTCGCCAGAAAAAAGCCATTACTGCACAAATGCAACAACAAAGTATCTCGCCTACAATACGCCAAACAGCACAGAGACAAGCCTCAAAACTTCTGGAGCAAGGTAATTTAGAGTGATGAGACCAAAATTGAACTTTTTGGCCACAAACATAAACGTTACATTTGGAGAGAGGTCAACAAGGCCTATGATGAAAAGAACACCATTCCTACAGTAAAGCACGGAGGTGGATCGCTGATGTTTTGGGGATGTGTGAGCTACAAAGGGAAACTTGGTAAAAGTTGAAGGAAAGGTGAATGCAGCACGTTATCAGCAAATACTGGAGGCAAATTTCCACTCATCAGCCCGGAAGCTGCGCATGGGACGTACTTGGATGTTCCAACATGACAACGATCCAAAACACAAAGCCAAGTCAACCTGTCATTGGCTACAGCAGAACAAAGTGAAGGTTCTGGAGTGGCCATCTCAGTCTCCTGACCTCAATATCATTGAGCCACTCTGGGGAGATCTCAAGCGCGCAGTTCATGCTAGACAGCCCAGGAATTTACAGGAACTGGAGGCTTTTTGCCAAGAAGAATGGGCAGCTTTACCATCTGAGAAAATAAAGAACCTCATCCACAACTACCACAAAAGACTTCAAACTGTCATTGATGTTAGAGGGGGCAATACACGGCATTAAGAACTGGGGTGTGTGAACTTTTGATCAGGGTCATTTGGATGTTTTTGGTTGTCATTAAGATTTAAAAAGAGAAAACCAGTAGTTTGACAAAAATGGCTTCACCCAACTAATAACCATGAGTGGAGAAAAAGTTTTTTTTATTATCATTAATATTCTCTGAAACAAGGCCAAGAAAGGAAAAATTCTGCCGGGGTATGCAAACTTTGAGCACAACTGTATCTATTATACATCTATTATCTATCTATCTATCTACAAGTGCTTCTCACAATATTAGAATTAATTAAAATTATGCTTTTGCGCATAACTGTATATTCTTGTACATAGGAGCAGTATTATAGTAGTTATATTCTTTTACATAGGGGGCAGTATTATAGTAGTTATATTCTTGTACATAGGAGCAGTATTATAGTAGTTACATTCTTGTACATAGGGGCAGTATTATAGTAGTTATATTCCTGTACATAGGGGCAGTATTATAGTAGTTATATTCTTATACATAGGGGGCAGTATTATAGTACTTATATTTTTGTACATAGGGGCAGCATTATAGTAGTTATATTCTTGTACAGTACAGACCAAAAGTTTGGACACACCTTCTCATTTAAAGATTTTTCTGTATTTTCATGACTATGAAAATTGTACATTCACACTGAAGGCATCAAAACGATGAATTAACACATGTGGAATTATATACTTAACAAAAAAGTGTGAAACAACTGAAAATATGTCTTATATTCTAGGTTCTTCAAAGTAGCCACCTGTTGATTTGATGACTGCTTTGCACACTCTTGGCATTCTCTTGATGAGCTTCAAGAGGTAGTCACCGGAAATGGTTTTCCCTTCACAGGTGTGCCCTGTCAGGTTTAATAAGTGGGATTTCTTGCCTTATAAATGGGGTTGGGACCATCAGTTGTGTTGAGCAGAAGTCAGGTGGATACACAGCTGATAGTCCTACTGAATAGTCTGTTAGCTGCTTTTTTCTTGCCATAATACAAATTCTAAGTAAAGAAAAACGAGTGGCCATCATTACTTTAAGAAATGAAGGTCAGTCAGTGCGAAAAATTGGGAAAACTTTGAAAGTGTCCCCAAGTGCAGTTGCAAAAACCATCAAACGCTACAAAGAAACTGGCTCACATGAGGACCGCCCCAGGAAAGGAAGACCAAGAGTCACCTCTGCTTCTGAGGATAAGTTTATCCGAGTCACCAGCCTCAGAAATCGCAAGTTAACAGCAGCTCAGATTAGAGACCAGGTCAATGCCACACAGAGTTCTAGCAGCAGACACATCTCTTCAACAACTGTTAAGAGGAGACTTTGTGCAGCAGGCCTTCATGGTAAAATAGCTGCTAGGAAACCACTGCTAAGGACAGGCAACAAGCAGAAGAGACTTGTTTGGGCTAAAGAACACAAGGAATGGACATTAGACCAGTGGAAATCTGTGCTTTGGTCTGATGAGTCCAAATTTGAGATCTTTGGTTCCAACCACCGTGTCTTTGTGCGACGCAGGAAAGGTGAACGGATGGACTCTACATGCCTGGTTCCCACCGTGAAGCATGGAGGAGGAGGTGTGATGGTGTGGGGGTGCTTTGCTGGTGACACTGTTGGGGATTTATTCAAAATTGAAGGCATACTGAACCAGCATGGCTACCACAGCATCTTGCAGCGGCATGCTATTCCATCCGGTTTGCGTTTAGTTGGACCATCATTTATTTTTCAACAGGACAATGACCCCAAACTCACCTCTAGGCTGTGTAAGGGCTATTTGACCAAGAAGGAGAGGGATGGGGTGCTACGCCAGATGACCTGGCCTCCACAGTCACCAGATCTGTACCCAATCGAGATGGTTTGGGGTGAGCTGGACCGCAGAGTGAAGGCAAAAGGGCCAACAAGTGCTAAGCATCTCTGGGAACTCCTTCAAGATTGTTGGAAGACCATTTCCGGTGACTACCTCTTGAAGCTCATCAAGAGAATGCCAAGAGTGTGCAAAGCAGTCATCAAAGCAAAAGGTGGCTACTTTGAAGAACCTAGAATATAAGACATATTTTCAGTTGTTTCTCACTTTTTTGTTAAGTATATAATTCCACATGTGGTAATTCATAGTTTTGATGCCTTCAGTGTCAATGTACAATTTTCATAGTCATGAAAATACAGAAAAATCTTTAAATGAGAAGGTGTGTCCAAACTTTTGGTCTGTACTGTACATAGGGGCAGTATTATAGTAGTTATATTCTTGTACATAGGACCAGTATTATAGTAGTTATATTCTTGTACATAAGGAACAGTAATATAGTAGCTATATTCTTGTACATAGGAGCAGTATTATAGTAGTTATATTCTTATACATAGGGGCAGTATTATAGTAGTTATATTCTTGTACATAGGAGCAGTATTATAGTAGTTATATTCTTATACATAGGGGCAGTATTATAGTAGTTATATTCTTGTACATAGGAGCAGTATTATAGTAGTTATATTCTTGTACATAGGGGGCAGTATTATAGTAGTTATATTCTTGTACATAGGAGCAGTATTATAGTAGTTATATTCTTGTACATAGGGGCAGTATTATAGTACTTATATTCTTGTACATAGGGGCAGTATTATAGTAGCTATATTCTTGTACATACGAGGCAGTATTATAGTAGTTATATTCTTGTACATAGGGGGCAGTATTATAGTAGTTATATTCTTGTACATAGGCAGCAGTATTATAGTAGTTATATTCTCGTACATAGGGGCAGTATTATAGTAGTTATATTCTTGTACATAGGAGCAGTATTATAGTAGTTATATTCTTGTACATAGGGGGCAGTATTATAGTAGTTATATTCTTATACATAGGGGCAGTATTATAGTAGTTATATTCTTGTACATAGGAGCAGTATTATAGTAGTTATATTCTTGTACATAGGAGCAGTATTATAGTAGTTATATTCTTGTACATAAGAACAGTATTATAGTAGTTATATTCTTGTACATAGGAGCAGTATTATAGTAGTTATATTCTTGTACATAGGGGCAGTATTATAGTAGTTATATTCTTGTACATAGGAGTAGTATTATAGTAGTTATATTCTTGTACAGAGGGGCAGTATTATAGTAGTTATATTCTCGTACATAGGGGCAGTATTATAGTAGTTATATTCTTGTACATAGGGGCAGTATTATAGTAGTTATATTCTTGTAAATAGGGGCAGTATTATAGTAGTTATATTCTTGTACATAGGCAGCAGTATTAAAGTAGTTATATTCTCGTACATAGGGGCAGTATTATAGTAGTTATATTCTTGTACATAGGAGCAGTATTATAGTAGTTATATTCTTGTACATAGGGGCAGTATTATAGTACTTATATTCTTGTACATAGGGGCAGTATTATAGTAGCTATATTCTTGTACATACGAGGCAGTATTATAGTAGTTATATTCTTGTACATAGGGGGCAGTATTATAGTAGTTATATTCTTGTACATAGGCAGCAGTATTATAGTAGTTATATTCTCGTACATAGGGGCAGTATTATAGTAGTTATATTCTTGTACATAGGAGCAGTATTATAGTAGTTATATTCTTGTACATAGGGGCAGTATTATAGTACTTATATTCTTGTACATAGGGGCAGTATTATAGTAGTTATACTCTTGTACATAGGGAGCAGTATTATAGTAGTTATATTCTTGTACATTAGAACTGTATTATAGTAGTTATATTCTCGTACATAGGGGAAGTATTATAGTAGTTATATTCTTGTACATAGTAGTAGTATTATAGTAGTTATATTCTTGTACATAGGGGCAGTATTATAGTAGTTATATTCTTGTACATAGGGGCAGTATTATAGTAGTTATATTCTCGTACATAGGGGCAGTATTATAGTAGTTATATTCTTGTACATAGGGGGCAGTATTATAGTAGTTATATTCTTGTACATAGGGGGCAGTATTATAGTAGTTATATTCTTGTACATAGGAGCAGTATTATAGTAGTTATATTCTTGTACATAGGGGCAGTATTATAGTAGTTATATTCTTGTACATAGGAGCAGTATTATAGTAGTTATATTCTTGTACATAGGGGCAGTATTACAGTCGTTATATTCTTGTACATAGGAGCAGTATTATAGTAGTTATATTCTTGTACATAGGGGCAGTATTATAGTAGTTATATTCTTGTACATACGAGGCAGTATTATAGCAGTTATATTCTTGTACATAGGGGGCAGTATTATAGTAGTTATATTCTTGTACATAGGCAGCAGTATTATAGTAGTTATATTCTCGTACATAGGGGCAGTATTATAGTAGTTATATTCTTGTACATAGGAGCAGTATTATAGTAGTTATATTCTTGTACATAGGGGCAGTATTATAGTACTTATATTCTTGTACATAGGGGCAGTATTATAGTAGTTATATTCTTGTAAATAGGGGCAGTATTATAGTAGTTATATTCTTGTACATAGGCAGCAGTATTAAAGTAGTTATATTCTCGTACATAGGGGCAGTATTATAGTAGTTATATTCTTGTACATAGGAGCAGTATTATAGTAGTTATATTCTTGTACATAGGGGCAGTATTATAGTACTTATATTCTTGTACATAGGGGCAGTATTATAGTAGCTATATTCTTGTACATACGAGGCAGTATTATAGTAGTTATATTCTTGTACATAGGGGGCAGTATTATAGTAGTTATATTCTTGTACATAGGCAGCAGTATTATAGTAGTTATATTCTCGTACATAGGGGCAGTATTATAGTAGTTATATTCTTGTACATAGGAGCAGTATTATAGTAGTTATATTCTTGTACATAGGGGCAGTATTATAGTACTTATATTCTTGTACATAGGGGCAGTATTATAGTAGTTATACTCTTGTACATAGGGAGCAGTATTATAGTAGTTATATTCTTGTACATTAGAACTGTATTATAGTAGTTATATTCTCGTACATAGGGGAAGTATTATAGTAGTTATATTCTTGTACATAGTAGTAGTATTATAGTAGTTATATTCTTGTACATAGGGGCAGTATTATAGTAGTTATATTCTTGTACATAGGGGCAGTATTATAGTAGTTATATTCTCGTACATAGGGGCAGTATTATAGTAGTTATATTCTTGTACATAGGGGGCAGTATTATAGTAGTTATATTCTTGTACATAGGGGGCAGTATTATAGTAGTTATATTCTTGTACATAGGAGCAGTATTATAGTAGTTATATTCTTGTACATAGGGGCAGTATTATAGTAGTTATATTCTTGTACATAGGAGCAGTATTATAGTAGTTATATTCTTGTACATAGGGGCAGTATTACAGTCGTTATATTCTTGTACATAGGAGCAGTATTATAGTAGTTATATTCTTGTACATAGGGGCAGTATTATAGTAGTTATATTGTTGTACATACGAGGCAGTATTATAGCAGTTATATTCTTGTACATAGGGGGCAGTATTATAGTAGTTATATTCTTGTACATAGGCAGCAGTATTATAGTAGTTATATTCTCGTACATAGGGGCAGTATTATAGTAGTTATATTCTTGTACATAGGAGCAGTATTATAGTAGTTATATTCTTGTACATAGGGGCAGTATTATAGTACTTATATTCTTGTACATAGGGGAAGTATTATAGTAGTTATACTCTTGTACATAGGGAGCAGTATTATAGTAGTTATATTCTTGTACATAAGAACTGTATTATAGTAGTTATATTCTCGTACATAGGGGAAGTATTATAGTAGTTATATTCTTGTACATAGTAGTAGTATTATAGTAGTTATATTCTTGTACATAGGGGCAGTATTATAGTAGTTATATTCTTGTACATAGGGTCAGTATTATAGTAGTTATATTCTTGTACATAGGAGCAGTATTATAGTAGTTATATTCTTGTACATAGGGGCAGTATTATAGTAGTTATATTCTTGTACATACGAGGCAGTATTATAGTAGTTATATTCTTGTACATAGTGGGCAGTATTATAGTAGTTATATTCTTGTATATAGGGGCAGTATTATAGTAGTTATATTCTTGTGCATAGGAGCAGTATTATAGTAGTTATATTCTTGTACATAGGCAGCAGTATTATAGTAGTTATATTCTCGTACATAGGGGCAGTATTATAGTAGTTATATTCTTGTACATAGGAGCAGTATTATAGTAGTTATATTCTTGTACATAGGGGCAGTATTATAGTACTTATATTCTTGTACATAGGGGCAGTATTATAGTAGTTATACTCTTGTACATAGGGAGCAGTATTATAGTAGTTATATTCTTGTACATAAGAACTGTATTATAGTAGTTATATTCTCGTACATAGGGGAAGTATTATAGTAATTATATTCTTGTACATAGTAGTAGTATTATAGTAGTTATATTCTTGTACATAGGGGCAGTATTATAGTAGTTATATTCTTGTACATAGGGGCAGTATTATAGTAGTTATATTCTCGTACATAGGGGCAGTATTATAGTAGTTATATTCTTGTACATAGGGGGCAGTATTATAGTAGTTATATTCTTGTACATAGGGGGCAGTATTATAGTAGTTATATTCTTGTACATAGGGGGCAGTATTATAGTAGTTATATTCTTGTACATAGGAGCAGTATTATAGTAGTTATATTCTTGTACATAGGGGCAGTATTATAGTAGTTATATTCTTGTACATAGGAGCAGTATTATAGTAGTTATATTCTTGTACATAGGGGGCAGTATTATAGTAGTTACAGTGGCATGTAAAGTTTGGGCACCCCTGGTCAAAATTACTGTTATTGTGAACAGTTAAGCAATTTAAAGATTAAATGATCTCTTCATGGAAGAGTCATCAGAAGAAAACCTCTCCTACGTCCTCACCATAAAATTCAGTCAGAAGTCTGCAAAAGAACATCTAAACTAACCTGATGCATTTTGGAAACAAGTCCTGTGGACCGATGAGGTTAAAATAGAACTCTTTGGCTGCAATGATCACAGGTATGTGTGCAGGAAAAAAAAGAACAGAATTTCAGGAAAGAACATCTTGCCAACCGTTAAGCATGGGGGAGGATCAATCATGCTTTGTGGTTGTGTTGCAGCCAATGGCACGCCCCAGGAATCTCACAGAACTAGGAGAATTGTCCAAGAAAGAATGGCTGAAAATCCCTCAAACAAGAATTGAAAGACCCTTGTCTGGCTACAAAAAGCGTTTACAAGCTGTGATACTTTCATAAGAAGGCGCTACTAGGTACTAACCATGCAGAGTGCCAAAACTTTTGCATTGGCCCATTTTCCTTTTTGTAATTTGTAAAATGTAAAAGAAAAAAAATATATATATATATTTTTCCTAAAATACAAAAAGAGATGCGTCATCTTTAACTTTAGGTTTTTTAGAGATCATTCCATCATCAACTTGCTTAACTGTTCACAATAACCATTAATCTTGACCAGGGGTGCCCAAACTTTTTACATGCCACTGTAGATAGAAAGATAGAAATGACTTTTGCGCTGTTTATAATTGTTTATTTGCCCCCTATACATGGATCTAAGGCACTGACTGCAGGTGACAACATATTCCCACTGACTTTTACATTTTGTGATCGCCGGTGTAATGGGTCTTATTATTAGCTCTGAGCATCCATCCACTGTGGCTATTGTCTTAACGTAATTGCTGCAGCTCTTAGGAAGTCCGGCATCTGTGCTCTTTTTGTCTCTGTAAACACTCTGGGTTCTGTAGGGAAAACTGAAATGTGGAGTTTCCCATATAGTAAACAGATCTCACATTGTTCATGGTCCAAAACCAGGGGGTGAGGGGTATTGGGGCTTAAAGGGAATAAACATAACAGAGTGCTGCTAATGTTTATCTTCTTTCTATATGTAGCAAACGCTATTAATCATATTTATAAGGTGATGATCCAACCATCTCTATATAGACATGTAGCACCCTGAGGATTCCGCTGCTACAGGGGTATTGCACCTCAACCCAGAGGTGTGATATTCCACTCCCGGGTAAGGATGGAGAGTGGAACTGAGCTCGGTAGGCTGCATGCACTACACACATCCCATTTCCGAGGAACAGGCCGACGGTACTCCCACTTAGAAATGTGCAGGTACGACCGAGTCTGTTCCTGGCTGGAGTGGGAGGGGGGTGGTACATCCCAAGTAGTGTAGGGGCAGATAGGGGGAGCAGCCTGGGTAAAGATAGGAGCTCATTGGGTGCTGGTCACCTGAGCTCACACATAGAGGGATATATAAGGTGGGCACCAACTAAGAACAGGGTCAGATGCAGAGAGTCAGTCAGTTGCAGAGAACAAGTCAGGAGCAGAGGAGAGAAGAAAGACCCAGAGTGAGAGAGGAGAAAAGAGAGAAACCCAGAGGCACAGAAGAAAAGGACTCCAAGATCCCAACTAAAATCCCCGGGTGAAGAGTCGGCATCAGGGTACCGGAACCCAAGCTGGTGGGGGTAAAAACATTCCCCAGCCAGAGACCGGAGACCGTGGGCAGCATCTGCCACGGTCACCCACCACATCCACCCCGAAGGCACACCACATGAAGGGTCAGGGAACCCAGGGCCAAGGGTGTCCCAACAGAAGGCCCGAGGGAGCTGGACCTAGGTGGATAACTGGTGGGGACGGCCAGAGAACGGGACAGAAAGAGAGCTCAGGGCCACGCTCCGGACTTGTTTGGGGGTTGGCTGGATCCAGGACCTGGTGGACGCAGCACGGCTCGGGTGGTCACTCGAAGCTGGAGTGACCAGTACAACATCTGCAGTAAGTAAACACCCTTAACTGCACAACCCGACTCTGTCTTCACTGCCGTCTGCACTACACCACCACAACCCCCATCCTCTGCACCTGTCCCCTCTGAGGCTATACCCCTCCCGTTGGGGGTTATCCCACCAAGCTGCGCACCCACCATCAGCCTCAGCGGACCCTGCTGCAGCGGCGGCCACAGTGACCGCATCACAACGGGTGGCGTAGTCGACACAAAAGAACTCTTAACAACATCTGTAGGACTGCCACATACAACTCAGTTTGACGCCCTGGGCACGGACTGGGTCACAGCCGCTCGGAGACTACAACCCCCCATCTGATCCGGTGCCGGGTATTACCCCTCAAAAAGGAATATGTCCCAGGGGGCGCGTCAACTTTGGCGTAGTCGGCAGGATTACGTGCCCGCAACACCCGGGTACTGCGTGCCTGAAGAAAAGTGCAAGTTTACCTCAGAAAGAAGTCTCCCGCCGGTTCCGGAGGGTCCACGCCATCGGACTCCATCACCAGTCGTTTCCCGCCGATTGTCCGCCATTTCCAGCTTGTTCCCGCCATCTGCCGAGTTTCCCGCCACTGGGCGACGCTTCCCGCCAAATCCGAAGATTTCCCGCCTTGGAAGAGCAGCGGACGCCATTATGGGCGTGCCAAAGGAGGGCAAGAGGCCGCCTCCCATCGTGGGCCGGGACAGAAAATGGCGCCAAAAGTGGAAACCGCCCCCACCAACAGAGACTGTGATGCTAGAGGTGTCTGTCAGCGTGAAAGAACTACCCCTGGAGCTGACAGTCACCGAGTTGCCCCGGGACCGCCCTCGAAGTGGGAGGAGACGAAAGAAAAGAACGAAGATGGGTGCCGCCTGGGGCAGTCTGGAGCGAGCGCACCCGGAGGCAAGAGGTCTAACGAGGAGTAGCAGAGAAGCTCACCCGGAGATGTCCAGAGAGCAGAGCAGCACCGGCCCGCTGGCCAGGAGCCTGCTGGAAGAAGAGCAGAGCAGCACCGACCCGTTGGTCAGGAGCCTGCTGGACACCACGACCCCACTAGGCCTAGTGGAGGTCCTTGCACAGCTCCCCCGAGACCGGGAGTGTGCACAGACTGCCCTGGAGGGCCTCGCACGGAGGATGGCCCGGGTACAACGAGAGACATTGGCGGAGTGGAGCCGGGAGATGGCCCAGCAAACCAAGACCCGGAGCACGCCAGCCGAGATGAGGAAGCAGACCGCCTCTGAGGATGGCGCGGGAGGACCCAAGGCCGGAGACGGCGCCGAGGAGGGAGCCGAACGCATGGAGGCAGGTAAAGGGGACGCCTATACCCCAAGCCGTGACACCGCTTACCTGCCCCAGCTCCCCGTCGCAGAGCCCGAAAGTCCCCCTGCTGTGCCCGAAAACGCCATGTCACCGACGCAGACTAGGCCCCAACCGGAAGCCGCCGCCGCGACCCCTGTGACGTCACACGCCTCGACCCCGAGCGTGACCAAGCAGGAAGTACCACCAGCCTGGTCGCAGGGCCTAGAATTCCCGGGCGTCGCATCACCAACAGCGCCCCCTACCTCCGCGGAGCCTCCGGCCTGGTCGCAAGGCCAGGTAGCCCAGGGCGCCGCCGTATTAACGGTGCCCTTCACCTTCCAGGTGCCCCAGGCCTGGCCGCAAGGCCTGGGTAACCCGGGCGCCACCACCACCGCGCCCGCACCCGTAAAATCAAGGGTGCCGCGTCTGGGAGAGGACTTGTTTGCCCAGCACACGTGGCCGGACGGGCAGCCTTTCATCTGGCCCCAGAAGTATTACGAACTGGAGCACCAGAGGAGGGTTGGGGCCATGTGTGCACCCCTGATTCCGGCTCCGAAGCCCGTAATAAGGATCTCGCCCCCGCTAGCGGAAGCGCAGTTTGAGTGGGACCCCACCGGAGAAGATCTAATGGGGTTCACTCAGGAAACCAGGGCAGCTGCAGCGGAGCGTGCTGAGTGCTGCCGCCAACAGCTCGAGGAGTTTGCGAGGGAGCGGAGAGAGAGGCGGGTCCGGGAACAACAGGCCCAAATAAGGAGCGCCGAGCAAAAGAGCCGGACCAGGAGGGACCCCCGTGCAGCGCACAGTCCCCGTACCACCGGGACTGTAATAAAGTTCAACCAGCAGCACGGGTGGGGCTTCATTAGAGACAACAACACCCCCGGCGACGTCTTTGTCACGCGCAGAGACGTGGAGTCCCATCTGCCGGAGGGGCACAGAGGTCGTGACCTCTACATCGGAGACGAGGTCACCTTCACCCGGCACAAGTGTGCCAAAGGACCTTACGCCCTCCACGTACACCGCCTGACGGAGGAGGAGTTGCAGTGCGAGGAGGAGGAGCAAGAGGACCCTGACGGGTCTGAAGTTACAACCAGCTATAAGCAAAGAGCAGGAGGAAGACGCCGTTGAGTGCGGCAGAGCAGTGATGTAAATAGTTACCCGACCGGGTACCAAAGAAACTGTTGCTACGTATATATAGTCCCCGTTGGGACCAGCTGAGTAAACTGTTTACCAGTTAACCCCTTAATCCCACAGGCTGAGGACTGTGAGCAGCCATTCCCTTCCCTCTACCTGGCCGAGGACTGAGAGCGGCCAACTTCCCCTGTATATAGTTGCGCTTCCTAAAGCGCCCCCTACCGGTTTTATAGGAAAACCAGTTTTTCTAAGAGACTGTCGCACTTTTCCCGGACACACGTTGCACAGTGTCCGGAGGAGGAACCTGAAACAAGAGACGACGAGAATGTTGATATGAAAAGTTTTATATATATAATGTTTTATATGTTTTATTATGTTTATATGAAAAAAAAAAAAAAAAAATGTATGTTTTTGGTGTTATTTATGTCTTACAGCCCGAGGACGTGCTGTGATTTACCAGGGGGGAATGTAGCACCCTGAGGATTCGGCTGCTACAGGGGTATTGCACCTCAACCCAGAGGTGTGATATTCCACTCCCGGGTAAGGATGGAGAGTGGAACTGAGCTCGGTAGGCTGCATGCACTACACACATCCCATTTCCGAGGAACAGGCCGACGGTACTCCCACTTAGAAATGTGCAGGTACGACCGAGTCTGTTCCTGGCTGGAGTGGGAGGGGGGTGGTACATCCCAAGTAGTGTAGGGGCAGATAGGGGGAGCAGCCTGGGTAAAGATAGGAGCTCATTGGGTGCTGGTCACCTGAGCTCACACATAGAGGGATATATAAGGTGGGCACCAACTAAGAACAGGGTCAGATGCAGAGAGTCAGTCAGTTGCAGAGAACAAGTCAGGAGCAGAGGAGAGAAGAAAGACCCAGAGTGAGAGAGGAGAAAAGAGAGAGACCCAGAGGCACAGAAGAAAAGGACTCCAAGATCCCAACTAAAATCCCCGGGTGAAGAGTCGGCATCAGGGTACCGGAACCCAAGCTGGTGGGGGTAAAAACATTCCCCAGCCAGAGACCGGAGACCGTGGGCAGCATCTGCCACGGTCACCCACCACATCCACCCCGAAGGCACACCACATGAAGGGTCAGGGAACCCAGGGCCAAGGGTGTCCCAACAGAAGGCCCGAGGGAGCTGGACCTAGGTGGATAACTGGTGGGGACGGCCAGAGAACGGGACAGAAAGAGAGCTCAGGGCCACGCTCCGGACTTGTTTGGGGGTTGGCTGGATCCAGGACCTGGTGGACGCAGCACGGCTCGGGTGGTCACTCGAAGCTGGAGTGACCAGTACAACATCTGCAGTAAGTAAACACCCTTAACTGCACAACCCGACTCTGTCTTCACTGCCGTCTGCACTACACCACCACAACCCCCATCCTCTGCACCTGTCCCCTCTGAGGCTATACCCCTCCCGTTGGGGGTTATCCCACCAAGCTGCGCACCCACCATCAGCCTCAGCGGACCCTGCTGCAGCGGCGGCCACAGTGACCGCATCACAACGGGTGGCGTAGTCGACACAAAAGAACTCTTAACAACATCTGTAGGACTGCCACATACAACTCAGTTTGACGCCCTGGGCACGGACTGGGTCACAGCCGCTCGGAGACTACAACCCCCCATCTGATCCGGTGCCGGGTATTCCCCTCAAAAAGGAATATGTCCCAGGGGGCGCGTCAGACAGAGCTGAATGTATTCTTGGTTCTTATATTTGCTAAAACAATGCTGTTACATTGTACTAATACATGCAATATTTTTTATATGCTTTACTATATTGACCTGGTAATATCAAACTTATTTTTTTTATAAAAAAAAATGTTTTTAAAACTTTGAAAACTTTTAAATCTTTTGTTTTTTTTTTCATGTAGAAGAAGCTGAATGAATTCTCTAAGCTGCATAAAAATAAATATAAAAATAAGTTAAATATTTAAATACTTTACATATATATATTTTAGTTACTTACATTACTTTAACACAATTATAATGTTCTCGCTGTAGGTGTTCTAAGAAAAATAAAAATCAAACAATGAAATGTAAAAAAAAAATGTAAAAAAAAAAACCCAACCTGGATCAAATTGCACAAGACTTGCGCTTGTGTGTGTGAAATCCTGTCCCAACCTAGCTGAAATCTCCTGCACCTATGAAAAATAAAGATATATTCTTTTTAATTATATAACATATTATATTCTTCCTTTTTTACTTGATGTTTCAATGTCAAATGTTTAATACGTTTAAAAAAAAAAAATAGAGAGATTTTTTTCAATTAGAGAGAAAATGTAAAAACTTTTATAGAGCTGCCTTTAAACCCAAAACATTTAAGAAATAAAACAGTAAAATTAATAAATGAGGAAATAAAAATAAATAAATAAAATATTTAGTTTTATTAATAATTGATTTGATGCAGAAGAATTCTAAAAAAAATACAATAATACAAATATTAACATAATAAATAATAATATAACACAATAATAAATAATATGATATAATAATAATATAACATATTAATAATAATTATAATATAAAACTAATAATATGGCAAAATAATAAAATCGATAGCACATTCTAAAGAATATCCTGTCACTTTGAATGTAAGCCAATGAACGGTCTCTGGGGGTAGAAACTGAATAAGCAAAAAATTCTGAAAAAATGCAAGGCAAATAAATAAATGGTCATTGCTTAAAGGGGACGTCTATCCAGGCCTGACCATAGATTGGAGCAGGGAGCGGAGCTGTCTTATCTGCTTGCACACTCGTTGAGTTTGGCATGGCTTATCATCGTGGAGCAGGTTCTCACGGCCTCTTATCTTTGCCTTTACATTTCCTTGCACACATCACCACCGGTGGCCCCTCATAAATATGTTTCAGTAAAGCCTAAACACCTTCCGGATTTGGCAAGCAAAAATAGGTAAAGTCGTAGGAGCAGCAGAGTCGGCTCCAAGACCCGTTCTGTGGAAAGCCCTGAAATTGTGCAAGTTGACAAAAATTTTAATTGAAGCCACACAATCCCCAAGATATGACCTGGATTTACATGAATTCTGGAATATAAAAATTGGCTAAAACAGAATGTTGGAAATTTACATTGGCCACGTTTATGTGGCTATGTCCTATCTTAGACAAACCCATCTATATCTTATGATGGTAGCAAAAAAACATCCTGTGCCCACTTCTGTACATGTGCATGTATATGTTTTCCTAACTATTCCATTTAATTTCGTCAATGTATTTATATATTTCCAGAAACAACAACAGAGGAATGTCACAATGCAGAAACCTAAGAAAAGATGCCCCGGCTTCACCATAAAACATCTCTTCGTTGTGTAAGGTTTGGTATAACGTGAGGAATCTTACAGTATGTATTCTGGAAGACTTTCCCATTTTTCTTGGCATGTTACAGTTTCTTTTGTGATGCAGAACCAGCGTAAATGTTACACATCCCACAAAGGACCTCATTAGGCTTTTACTGTCAGTGGAGTACATTTTGCATCTTTTAGGTACTTAGCATTGTGAAGACTGATATTTTTATGAACAGCCTGCACTAAGCATGACCTGAGTGTAATCTGTTTTATTGCTGGGGGCTTGAAGTCATTATTAGAAGAGGACATATTTAAATGAAGTGTTTGGCATTTATCATTTTAGATTTTTATGTGACAATTTGCATACAAAAGCCTGACACTTCCCGTTTCCTGCAGCTTACTTGAAAGCTTTGCTGCATAGACTGGAACAGAATGAGCAGAGTCATCTCATTATCATTAGAGAGCAGATGAGTTCATTGCACTGATGGAGGCTCAAATAGGGCAAGATTATAATTTTAGATCATACACCTGCAAATGTAGACATTAGTCATGTGACTGATGTGATATATCTTGATTTTGCACAAGCATTTGTTACTGTACCACACAACAGCCTTATACTGAAGCTTCAGAAGCCAGGACTAAGGGACACGATATACACATAGGTAAAAAAAAACTGGTTAATGGACAGGAAAGAAACAGTTGTTGTAAATGATACATTATCTAAATGTTTAAAAGTCTGGAGTGGGGATCATAAGGATCTGTACTGTGAGAAGTGGGGACCACAAGGATCTGTAATGTGAGAAGTGGGGACCACAAGGATCTGTACTGTGAGAAGTGGGGACCACAAGGATCTGTACTGTGAGAAGTGGGGACCACAAGGATCTGTAATGTGAGAAGTGGGGACCACAAGGATCTGTACTGTGAGAAGTGTAGACCACAAGGATCTGTACTGTGAGTGGGGACCACAAGGATCTGTGCTGTAAGAAGTGGGGGCCACAAGGATCTGTGCTGTGAGAAGTGGGGACCACAAGGATCTGTGCTGTGAGAAGTGGGGACCACAAGGATCTGTGCTGTAAGAAGTGGGGGCCACAAGGATCTGTGCTGTGAGAAGTGGGGATCACAAAAGCATCTGTACTATGAGAAGTGGGGACCACAAGGATCTGTACTGTGAGAAGTGGGGATCACAAGGATCTGTATTGTGAGAAGTGGGGACCACAAGGATCTGTACTGTGAGAAGTGGGGATCACAAGGATCTGTATTGTGAGAAGTGGGGACCACAAGGATCTGTACTGTGAGAAGTGGGGACCACAAGGATCTTCACTGTGAGAAGTGGGGACCACAAAGATCTGTACTGTGAGAAGTGGGGACCACAAGGATCTGTACTGTGAGAAGTGGGGACCACAAGGATCTGTACTGTGAGTGGGGACCACAAGGATCTGTACTGTGAGAAGTGGGGACCACAAGGATCTGTACTGTGAGAAGTGGGGATCACAAGGATCTGTACTGTGAGAAGTGGGGACCATAAGGATCTTCACTGTGAGAAGTGGGGACCGCAAGGATCTTCACTGTGAGAAGTGGGGACCGCAAACATCTGTACTGTGAGAAGTGGGGATCACAAGGATCTGTACTGTGAGAAGTGGGGATCACAAGGATCTGTATTGTGAGAAGTGGGGACCACAAGGATCTGTATTGTGAGAAGTGGGGACCACAAGGATCTATAATGTGAGAAGTGGGGACCACAAGGATCTTTACTGTGAGAAGTGGAGACCACAAGGATCTGTACTGTGAGAAGTGGGGGACCACAAGGATCTGTACTGTGAAAAGTGGGGGCCATAAAGATCTGTACTGTGAGAAGTGAGGACCACAAGGATCTGTACTGTGAGAAGTGGGGACCACAATGATCTGTACTGTGAAAAGTGGGGACCACAAAGATCTGTACTATGAGAAGTGAGGACCACAAGGATCTGTACTGTGAAAAGTGGGGACCACAAGGATCTGTACTGTGAAAAGTGAGGACCACAAGGATCTGTACTGTGAGAAGTGGGGACCACAAAGATCTGTAATGTGAGAAGTGGAGACCACAAAGATCTGTAATGTGAGAAGTGGAGACCACAAAGATCTGTAATGTGAGAAGTGGGGACCACAAGGATCTGTATTGTGAGTGGGGACCACAAGGATCTGTAATGTGAGAAGTGGTGACCACATGGATCTGTACTGTGAGAAGTGGGGACCACAAGGATCTGTACTGTGAGAAGTGGTGACCACAAGGATCTGTACTGTGAGAAGTGGTGACCACATGGATCTGTACTGTGAGAAGTGGGGACCACAAGGATCTGTACTGTGAGAAGTGGTGACCACATGGATCTGTACTGTGAGAAGTGGGGACCACAAGGATCTTCACTGTGAGAAGTTGGGACCGCAAAGATCTGTAATGTGAGAAGTGGGGACTAGTGTTGAGCCACCCCCGTAGTGTTCGGGTTCGGTTCGGTTCGTCGAACACCGGGATGTTCGAGGAACTGTTCGTCGAACTGTTCGTCGAACACCTTAGAACACCGTCGAACACCGTTAAAACCAATGGCAGGCAAACAAAAACACATAGGAACACATAGAAAACACCTTCAAAGGTGTCCAAAAGCTCACAAACTGCTCAGAAGACGCTTTCTTTAAAAAAGCCGGCCGGCAATTCAGCATCTGTACCCGACAATTTAGAATAGAAGGAATAGAGAATCACACATAGATTAGATAGATAGAAACATGTCAGTCACATATATATGAAGTACTGTGACAGTGTTGCTTACTGTACTTGTCATTTACTGCAAAGGATTTATTAAAAGAAATAATAGTGTTTTCTTGCACCGTCTCTTTAAAAAAGCCGGCCGGCAATTCAGCATCTGTACCCGACAATTTAGAATAGAAGGAATAGAGAATCACACATAGATTAGATAGATAGAAACATGTCAGCCACATATATACGAAGTACAGTGACAGTGTTGCTTACTGTAATTGTCATTTAGTGTAAAGGATTTATCAAAAAAAATAATAGTGTTTTCTTGCACCGTCTCTTTAAAAAAGCCGGCCGGCAATTCAGCATCTGTACCCGACAATTTATAACAGACAGAATAGAGCTTCACACATAGATTAGATAGATAGAAACATGTCAGTCACATATATAATAAGTACAGTCATAGTGTTGGTTACTGTACTTGTCATTTAGTATTAAAATAAAGGATTTATTATTAAAAAAAATTGGCGTGGGGTTCCCCGTAATTTTAGTCTCTAGCGGAGGTTAAGCAGACGGCTGGGGCAGATGTTTGAAGCCTGGGAAGGGGGTAATACCCACGGAGCTTCCCAGGCTACTAATATCAGCCCCCAGCTGAATACCTAGCCTTTACTAGCTATTAAAATGGAGGACCCCCCCAAAAAAAATGACGTGGGGTCCCCCCTAATTTAATAGCTAGCAAAGGCTAGGCAGACAGCTGGGGGCTGATATTAATAGCCCAGGAAGGGAGCCATGAATATTGGCCCCCTCCCAGGCTAGAAACACCTGCCGTCAGCCGCCCCAGAAATGGCGCATCCATAGGATGCGCCAATTCTGGCACTTAGCCTCGCTCTTCCACGCTGCCCTGGTGCGGTGGCAGGGGGTAATAGGGTTGGGGTTGATGTCAGCTTATAATGCCAGCTGACATCAAGCCCAGGTTAGTAATGGAGAGGCGTCTATAAGACACCCCCATTACTAACCCCATAGTCAAAGTTAAAAAAAAAACACAAACACCCAGAATAAAGTCCTTTAATTGAAATAAAGACACAATCCTTTATTGTTCTAAATTAAACCATACTTACCATCACGCCCATTCCAGCTGAAGCCAACGATCTCCTGCAATAAAAGAAAAATAATAAAGCAACCTCATCCTTACCTTTCCATGGTTCCCAGGACAGCTTCAGCTCTGCTACATCGAGATGACAGGCTGGACCGCAGCAGAAAGCTGCCATCCAGCCTGTCATCCCGCAGACACTGAGAAGAGCAGGCATGCTTGCGCTCCTCAGTGTCTGACTGTGACGGCATCCAGATGAGCCGACAATGAACTCGGCTCACCTCATGTACGTCACTGACAGCGTGGGAAAATTCTCCTGCACTCAGCGCTTCAGCGTGAGAATTTTCCCACGCTGTCAGTGACGTGCATGAGGTGAGCCGAGTTCATTGGACATGACCTCGGCTCATCTGGATGCCGTCACAGCCAGACACTGAGTAGCGCAAGCATGCCTGCGCTTCTCAGTGTCTGCGGGATGACAGGCTGGATGGCAGCGTTCTGCAGCGGTCCTGCCTGTCATCTCGATGTAGCAGAGCTGAAGCTGTCCTGGGAACCATGGAAAGGTAAGGATGAGGTTGCTTTATTATTTTACTTTTATTGCAGGAGATCATTGGCTTCAGCTGGAATGGGCGTGATGGTAAGTATGGTTTAATTTAGAACAATAAAGAATTGTGTGTTTATTTCAATTAAAGGACTTTATTCTGGGTGTTGTGTTTTTTTTAAATACTTTACTAGAAATTCATGGTGGTCATGTCTAATATTGGCGTGACCCCATGAATTTCGGGCTTAGGGCCAGCTGATAATGCCAAGCTGGCCTTAACCCCTTTATTACCCAGTGAGCCACCGCACCAGGGCCCTGGATGAGTTGGGTACAGCGCCAGAAGATGGCGCTTCAATAACGCGCCATTTTCCGGGGCGGCTGCGGACTGCAATTTGCAGCGGGTGGGGCCCAGAAAGCTTGGGCCTCCCTGCGCTGCAGATTCCAGCCCCCAGCTGCCTAGTTGTACCTGGCTGGACACAAAAATAGGGCGAAGCTCCACGTATTTTTTTTTTAAATTCATGAAATTCATGGAATAATTAAGAAAAAAAGGGCTTCCCTATATTGTTGTGTCCGGCTAGGTACAAATAGGCAGCTGGTGGTTGGGGGCAGCCCGTTCCTGCCTGCTGTACCTGGCTGGACACAAATATAGGGCGAAGCCCCACATCAATTTTTTTTTCATTATTTCATGAATTTCCTGAAATAATTTAAAAAAAATTGACGTGGGGCTTCGCCCTATATTTGTGTCCAGTCAGGTACAGCAGGCAGGAACGGGCTGCCCCCAACCACCAGCTGCCTATTTGTACCTGGCCGGACACAACAATATAGGGAAGCCCTTTTTTTCTTAATTATTCCATGAATTTCATGAAATAATTAAAAAAAAAAATGCGTGGGGCTTCGCCCTATTTTTGTGCCCAGCCAGGTACAACTAGGCAGCTGGGAGCTGGAATCCGCAGCGCAGGGAGGCCCAAGCTTTCTGGGCCCCATCCGCTGCAAATTGCAGTCCGCAGCCGCCCCAGAAAATGGCGCGTTCGTAGAAGCGCCATCTTCTGGCGCTGTACCCAACTCATCCAGGGCCCTGGTGCGGTGGCTCACTGGGTAATAAAGGGGTTAAGGCCAGCTTGGAATTATCAGCTGGCCCTAAGCCCGAAATTCATGGGGTCACGCCAATATTAGACATGACCACCATGAATTTCTAGTAAAGTATTTTAAAAAACACAACACCCAGAATAAAGTCCTTTAATTGAAATAAACACACAATTCTTTATTGTTCTAAATTAAACCATACTTACCATCACGCCCATTCCAGCTGAAGCCAATGTCTTCTGCAATAAAAGTAAAATAATTAAGCAACCTCATCCTTACCTTTCCATGGTTCCCACGACAGCTTCAGCTCTGCTACATCGAGATGACAGGCTGGACCGCAGCAGAAAGCTGCCATCCAGCCTGTCATCCCGCGGACACTGAGAAGCGCAGGCATGCTTGCGCTCTGCAGTGTCTGGCTGTGACGGCATAAAGATGAGACAAGTTCATGTCCAATGATCTCAGCTCACCTCATGCACGTCACTGACAGCGTGGGAAAATTCTCCTGCACTCAGCGCTACAGCGTGAGAATTCTCCCACGCTGTCAGTGACGTGCATGAGGTGAGCTGAGATCATTGGACATGAACTCGTCTCATCTTTATGCCGTCACAGCCAGACACTGCAGAGCGCAAGCATGCCTGCGCTTCTCAGTGTCTGCGGGATGACAGGCTGGATGGCAGCGTTCTGCTGCGGTCCAGCCTGTTATCTCGATGTAGCAGAGCTGAAGCTGTCCTGGGAACCATGGAAAGGTAAGGATGAGGTTGCTTTATTATTTTTCTTTTATTGCAGGAGATCGTTGGCTTCAGCTGGAATGGGCGTGATGGTAAGTATGGTTTAATTTAGAACAATAAAGGATTGTGTCTTTATTTCAATTAAAGGACTTTATTCTGGGTGTTTGTGTTTTTTTTAACTTTGACTATGGGGTTAGTAATGGGGGTGTCTTATAGACGCCTCTCCATTACTAACCTGGGCTTGATGTCAGCTGGCATTATAAGCTGACATCAACCCCAGCCCTATTACCCCCTGCCACCGCACCAGGGCAGCGTGGAAGAGCGAGGCTAAGTGCCAGAATTGGCGCATCCTATGAATGCGCCATTTCTGGGGCGGCTGACGGCTGGTGTTTCTAGCCTGGGAGGGGGCCAATATTCATGGCTCCCTTCCTGGGCTATTAATATCAGCCCCCAGCTGTCTGCCTAGCCTTTGCTAGCTATTAAATTAGGGGGGACCCCACGTCATTTTTTTGGGGGGGTCCCCCATTTTAATAGCTAGTAAAGGCTATGTATTCAGCTGGGGGCTGATATTAGTAGCCTGGGAAGCTCCGTGGGTATTACCCCCTTCCCAGGCTTCAAACATCTGCCCCAGCCGTCTGCTTAACCTCCGCTAGAGCCTAAAATTAAGGGGAACCCAACGCCAATTTTTTTAATAATAAATCCTTTATTTTAATACTAAATGACAAGTACAGTAACCAACACTATGACTGTACTTCATATATATGTGACTGACATGTTTCTATCTATCTAATCTATGTGTGATGCTCTATTCCTTCCATTCTAAATTGTCGGGTACCGCTGCTGAATTGCCGGCCGGCTTTTTTAAAGAGGCGGTGCATGAAAACACTATTATTTTTTTAAATAAATCCTTTACACTAAATGACAAGTACAGTAAGCAACACTGTCACTGTACTTCATATATATGTGGCTGACATGTTTCTATCTATCTAATCTATGTATGATTCTCTATTCCTTCTATTCTAAATTGTTGGGTACAGATGCTGAATTGCCGGCCGGCTTTTTTAAAGAGACGGTGCATGAAAACACTATTATTTTTTTTAATAAATCCTTTACACTAAATGACAAGTACAGTAATCAACACTGTCACTGTACTTCATATATATGTGACTGACATGTTTCTATCTATCTAATCTATGTATGATTCTCTATTCCTTCTATTCTAAATTGTCGGGTACAGATGCTGAATTGCCGGCCGGCTTTTTTAAAGAGACGGTGCATGAAAACACTATTATTTTTTTTAATAAATCCTTTACACTAAATGACAAGTACAGTAATCAACACTGTCACTGTACTTCATATATATGTGACTGACATGTTTCTATCTATCTAATCTATGTGTGATTCTCTATTCCTTCTATTCTAAATTGTCGGGTACAGATGCTGAATTGCCAGCCGGCTTTTTTAAAGAGACGGTGCATGAAAACACTATTATTTTTTTTAATAAATCCTTTACACTAAATGACAAGTACAGTAATCAACACTGTCACTGTACTTCATATATATGTGACTGACATGTTTCTATCTATCTAATCTATGTGTGAAGCTCTATTCTGTCTGTTATAAATTGTTGGGTACAGATGCTGAATTGCCGGCCGGCTTTTTTAAAGAGACGGTGCATGAAAACACTATTATTTTTTTTGATAAATCCTTTACGCTAAATGACAAGTACAGTAAGCAGCACTTTCACTGTACTTCGTATATATATGTGGCTGACATGTTTATATCTATCTAATCTATGTGTGATGCTCTATTCTTTCGGTTCTAAATTGTCGGGTACCGGTGTATGCCGCTGCTGAATTGCCGGCTTTTCATGTTTCACTGTTGGCACTGTTCCCATCGATTTGGGCAATCACTGTAATGCCACAACCACCATGGCTGTGGCATTACAGTGAGTGGCAGACAATCCCTGCATGATTGGTGCTCTAAATAGCGCCAGACATGCAGGACACGATTTTGGTGCACGAACAGTTATCGAACATAACCTCGAACAGCCGAATTTTTTGCAAATCGATCGCGTTCGTCGAACAACTCGAACACCTCCCAAAACAGCTCGAATTTGAGATTGGCGAACAGTTCTAGTCGAACACCGCTCATCTCTAGTGGGGACCACAAGGATCTGTACTGTGAGTGGGGACCACAAGGATCTGTAATGTGAGAAGTGGTGACCACATGGATCTGTACTGTGAGAAGTGGGGACCACAAGGATCTGTACTGTGAGAAGTGGGGACCACAAGGATCTGTACTGTGAGAAGTGGGGACCACAAGGATCTGTACTGTGAGAAGTGGGGACCACAAGGATCTGTACTGTGAGAAGTGGGGATCACAAGGATCTGTATTGTGAGAAGTGGGGACCACAAGGATCTGTACTGTGAGAAGTGGGGACCACAAGGATCTTCACTGTGAGAAGTTGGGACCGCAAAGATCTGTACTGTGAGAAGTGGGGACCACAAGGATCTGTACTGTGAGAAGTGGGGACCACAAGGATCTGTACTGTGAGAAGTGGGGATCACAAGGATCTGTATTGTGAGAAGTGGGGACCACAAGGATCTGTACTGTGAGAAGTGGGGACCACAGGGATCTGTACTGTGAGAAGTGGGGACCACAAGGATCTGTGCTGTGAGAAGTGGGGACCAAAAGGATCTGTACTGTGAGAAGTGGGGACCACAAGGATCTGTACTGTGAGAGGTGGGGACCACAAGGATCTGTGCTGTGAGAAGTGGGGACCACAAGGATCTGTACTGTGAGAAGTGGGGACCACAAGGATCTGTAATGTGAGAAGTGGGGACCACAAGGATCTGTACAGTGAGAAGTGGGGACCACAAGGATCTGTACTGTGAGAAGTGGGGATCACAAGGATCTGTATTGTGAGAAGTGGGGACCACAAGGATCTATATTGTGAGAAGTGGGGACCACAAGGACCTGTACTGTGAGAAGTGGGGACCACAAGGATCTGTACTGTGAGAAGTGGGGACCACAAGGATCTGTACTGTGAGAAGTGGGGACCA
This sequence comes from Phyllobates terribilis, assembly GCF_046119375.1. NCBI lineage: Eukaryota > Metazoa > Chordata > Amphibia > Anura > Dendrobatidae > Phyllobates > Phyllobates terribilis. The sequence goes on from NW_027362768.1 coordinate 172,843,359, forward strand.
CAAGGATCTGTAATGTGAGAAGTGGGGACCACAAGGATTTGTACTGCGAGAAGTGAGGACCACAAGGATCTGTACTGTGAGAAGTGGGGATCACAAGGATCTGTACTGTGAGAAGTGGGGACCACAACGATCCGTAATGTGAGAAGTGGGGACCACAAGGATCCGTAATGTGAGAAGTGGGGACCACAAGGATCTGTACTGTGAGAAGTGGGGACCACAAGGATCTGTACTGTGAAAAGTGGGGACCACAAGGATCTGTACTGTGAGAAGTGGGGACCACAAGGATCTGTACTTTGAGTAGTGGGACCACAAGGATCTGTACTGTGAGAAGAGGGGGCCACAAGAATCTGTACTGTAAGAAGTGTAGACCACAAGGATCTGTACTGTGAGAAGTGGGGACCACAAGGATCTGTAATGTGAGAAGTGGGGATCACAAGGATCTGTACTGTGAGAAGTGGGGACCACAAGGATCTGTACTGTGAGAAGTGGGGACCACAAGGATCTGTACTGTGAGAAGTGGGGACTACAAGGATCCGTAATGTGAGAAGTGGGGACCACAAGGATCTGTACTGTGAGAAGTGGGGACCACAAGGATCTGTACTGTGAGAAGTGGGGACCACAAGGATCTGTACTGTGAGAAGTGGGGACCACAAGGATCCATAATGTGAGAAGTGGGGACCACAAGGAGCTGTACTGTGAGAAGTGGGGACCACAAGGATCTGTACTGTGAGAAGTGGGGACCACAAGGATCCGTAATGTGAGAAGTGGGGACCACAAGGATCTGTACTGTGAGAAGTGGGGACCACAAGGATCCATAATGTGAGACGTGGGGACCACAAGGATCTGTATTGTGAGAAGTGAGGACCACAAGGATCTGTAATGTGAGAAGTGGGGACCACAAGGATCTGTAATGTGAGAAGTGGGGATCACAAGGATCTGTTCTGTGAGAAGTGTAGACCACAAAGATCTGTACTGTGAGAAGTGGGGACCACAAGGATCTGTACTTTGAGTAGTGGGGATCACAAAGGATCTGTACTGTGAGAAGTGGGGGCCACAAGGATCTGTACTGTGAGAAGTGGGGGCCACAAGGATCTGTACTGTGAGAAGTGAGAACCACAAGGATCTGTATTGTGAGAAGTGGGGACCACAAGGATCTGTAATGTGAGAAGGCGGGGACCACAAGGATCTGTACTGTGAGAAGTGGGGACCACAAGGATCTGTACTGTGAGAAGTGGGGACCACAAGGATCTGTACTGTGAGTGGGGACCACAAGGATCTGTACTGTGAGAAGTGGGGACCACAAGGATCTGTATTGTGAGAAGTGGGGATCACAAGGAGCTGTACTGTGAAAAGTAGGGACCACAAGGATCTGTAATGTGAGAAGTGGGGACCACAAGGATCTGTACTATGGGAAGTGGAGACCACAAAGATCTGTAATGTGAGAAGTGGGGATCACAAGGATCTGTATTGTGAGAAGTGGGGATCACAAAGATCTGTACTGTGATAAGTGGGGATCACAAGAATCTGTACTGTGAGAAGTGGGGACCACAAGGATCTGTACTGTGAGAAGTGGAGACCAAAAGGATCTGTACTGTGAGAAGTGGGGGACCACAAGGATCTGTTCTGTGAAAAGTGGGGGCCATAGGATCTGTACTGTGAGAAGTGAGGACCACAAGGATCTGTACTGTGAGAAGTGGGGACCACAAGGATCTGTACTGTGAAAAGTGGGGACCACAAGGATCTGTACTGTGAGAAGTGAGGATCACAAGGATCTGTACTGTGAGAAGTGAGGACCACAAGGATCTGTACTGTGAGAAGTGGGGACCACAAGGATCTGTAATGTGAAAAGTGGGGACCACAAGGATCTGTACTGTGAGAAGTGAGGACCACAAGGATCTGTACTGTGAGAAGTGGGGACCACAAGGATCTGTACGGTGAAAAGTGGGGACCACAAGGATCTGTAATGTGAGAAGTGGGGACCACAAAGATCTGTAATGTGAGAAGTGGAGATCACAAAGATCTGTAATGCGAGGAGTGGGAACCACAAGGATCTGTACTGTGAGAAGTGAGGACCACAAGGATCTGTACTGTGAGAAATGGGGACCACAAGGATCTGTACTTTGAATAGTGGGGATCACAAAAGCATCTGTACTGTGAGAAGTGGGGACCACAAGGATCTGTACTGTGAGTGGGGACCACAAGGATCTGTATTGTGAGAAGTGGGGACCACAAGGATCTGTACTGTGAGAAGTGGGGACCACAAGGATCTTCACTGTGAGAAGTGGGGACCACAAAGATCTGTACTGTGAGAAGTGGGGACCACAAGGATCTGTACTTTGAGTAGTGGAGATCACAAAAGGATCTGTACTGTGAGAAGTGGGGACCACAAGGATCTGTACTGTGAGAAGTGGGGACCACAAGGATCTGTACTGTGAGTGGGGACCACAAGGATCTGTACTGTGAGAAGTGGGGACCACAAGGATCTGTACTGTGAGAAGTGGGGATCACAAGGATCTGTACTGTGAGAAGTGGGGACCATAAGGATCTTCACTGTGAGAAGTGGGGACCGCAAGGATCTTCACTGTGAGAAGTGGGGACCGCAAAGATCTGTACTGTGAGAAGTGGGGATCACAAGGATCTGTACTGTGAGAAGTGGGGATCACAAGGATCTGTATTGTGAGAAGTGGGGATCACAAGGATCTGTATTGTGAGAAGTGGGGACCACAAGGATCTGTATTGTGAGAAGTGGGGACCACGAGGATCTATAATGTGAGAAGTGGGGACCACAAGGATCTGTACTGTGAGAAGTGGAGACCACAAGGATCTGTACTGTGAGAAGTGGGGGACCACAAGGATCTGTACTGTGAAAAGTGGGGACCACAAAGATCTGTACTATGAGAAGTGAGGACCACAAGGATCTGTACTGTGAAAAGTGGGGACCACAAGGATCTGTACTGTGAAAAGTGGGGACCACAAGGATCTGTAATGTGAGAAGTGGGGACCACAAAGATCTGTAATGTGAGAAGTGGAGACCACAAAGATCTGTAATGTGAGAAGTGGAGACCACAAAGATCTGTAATGTGAGAAGTGGGGACCACAAGGATCTGTACTGTGAGTGGGGACCACAAGGATCTGTAATGTGAGAAGTGGTGACCACATGGATCTGTACTGTGAGAAGTGGGGACCACAAGGATCTGTACTGTGAGAAGTGGTGACCACATGGATCTGTACTGTGAGAAGTGGTGACCACAAGGATCTGTACTGTGAGAAGTGGTGACCACATGGATCTGTACTGTGAGAAGTGGGGACCACAAGGATCTGTACTGTGAGAAGTGGTGACCACAAGGATCTGTACTGTGAGAAGTGGTGACCACATGGATCTGTACTGTGAGAAGTGGGGACCACAAGGATCTGTACTGTGAGAAGTGGTGACCACATGGATCTGTACTGTGAGAAGTGGGGACCACAAGGATCTTCACTGTGAGAAGTTGGGACTGCAAAGATCTGTACTGTGAGAAGTGGGGACCACAAGGATCTGTACTGTGAGAAGTGGGGACCACATGGATCTGTACTGTGAGAAGTGGGGACCACAAGGATCTGTACTGTGAGAAGTGGTGACCACATGGATCTGTACTGTGAGAAGTGGGGACCACAAGGATCTTCACTGTGAGAAGTTGGGACCGCAAAGATCTGTACTGTGAGAAGTGGGGACCACAAGGATCTGTACTGTGAGAAGTGGGGACCACAAAGATCTGTAATGTGAGAAGTGGGGACCACAAGGATCTGTACTGTGAGAAGTGGTGACCACATGGATCTGTACTGTGAGAAGTGGTGACCACAAGGATCTGTACTGTGAGAAGTGGGGACCACATGGATCTGTACTGTGAGAAGTGGGGATCACATGGATCTGTACTGTGAGAAGTGGGGACCACAAGGATTTGTACTGTGAGAAGTGGGGACCACAAAGATCTGTAATGTGAGAAGTGGGGACCACAAGGATCTGTAATGTGAGAAGTGGTGACCACATGGATCTGTACTGTGAGAAGTGGGGACCACAAGGACCTGTACTGTGAGAAGTGGGGACCACAAGGATCTGTACTGTGAGAAGTGGGGACCACAAGGATCTGTACTGTGAGAAGTGGGGACCACAAGGATCTGTAATGTGAGAAGTGGGGACCACAAGGATTTGTACTGCGAGAAGTGAGGACCACAAGGATCTGTACTGTGAGAAGTGGGGATCACAAGGATCTGTACTGTGAGAAGTGGGGACCACAACGATCCGTAATGTGAGAAGTGGGGACCACAAGGATCCGTAATGTGAGAAGTGGGGACCACAAGGATCTGTACTGTGAGAAGTGGGGACCACAAGGATCTGTACTGTGAAAAGTGGGGACCACAAGGATCTGTACTGTGAGAAGTGGGGACCACAAGGATCTGTACTTTGAGTAGTGGGACCACAAGGATCTGTACTGTGAGAAGAGGGGGCCACAAGAATCTGTACTGTAAGAAGTGTAGACCACAAGGATCTGTACTGTGAGAAGTGGGGACCACAAGGATCTGTAATGTGAGAAGTGGGGATCACAAGGATCTGTACTGTGAGAAGTGGGGACCACAAGGATCTGTACTGTGAGAAGTGGGGACCACAAGGATCTGTACTGTGAGAAGTGGGGACTACAAGGATCCGTAATGTGAGAAGTGGGGACCACAAGGATCTGTACTGTGAGAAGTGGGGACCACAAGGATCTGTACTGTGAGAAGTGGGGACCACAAGGATCTGTACTGTGAGAAGTGGGGACCACAAGGATCCATAATGTGAGAAGTGGGGACCACAAGGAGCTGTACTGTGAGAAGTGGGGACCACAAGGATCTGTACTGTGAGAAGTGGGGACCACAAGGATCCGTAATGTGAGAAGTGGGGACCACAAGGATCTGTACTGTGAGAAGTGGGGACCACAAGGATCCATAATGTGAGACGTGGGGACCACAAGGATCTGTATTGTGAGAAGTGAGGACCACAAGGATCTGTAATGTGAGAAGTGGGGACCACAAGGATCTGTAATGTGAGAAGTGGGGATCACAAGGATCTGTTCTGTGAGAAGTGTAGACCACAAAGATCTGTACTGTGAGAAGTGGGGACCACAAGGATCTGTACTTTGAGTAGTGGGGATCACAAAGGATCTGTACTGTGAGAAGTGGGGGCCACAAGGATCTGTACTGTGAGAAGTGGGGGCCACAAGGATCTGTACTGTGAGAAGTGAGAACCACAAGGATCTGTATTGTGAGAAGTGGGGACCACAAGGATCTGTAATGTGAGAAGGCGGGGACCACAAGGATCTGTACTGTGAGAAGTGGGGACCACAAGGATCTGTACTGTGAGAAGTGGGGACCACAAGGATCTGTACTGTGAGTGGGGACCACAAGGATCTGTACTGTGAGAAGTGGGGACCACAAGGATCTGTATTGTGAGAAGTGGGGATCACAAGGAGCTGTACTGTGAAAAGTAGGGACCACAAGGATCTGTAATGTGAGAAGTGGGGACCACAAGGATCTGTACTATGGGAAGTGGAGACCACAAAGATCTGTAATGTGAGAAGTGGGGATCACAAGGATCTGTATTGTGAGAAGTGGGGATCACAAAGATCTGTACTGTGATAAGTGGGGATCACAAGAATCTGTACTGTGAGAAGTGGGGACCACAAGGATCTGTACTGTGAGAAGTGGAGACCAAAAGGATCTGTACTGTGAGAAGTGGGGGACCACAAGGATCTGTTCTGTGAAAAGTGGGGGCCATAGGATCTGTACTGTGAGAAGTGAGGACCACAAGGATCTGTACTGTGAGAAGTGGGGACCACAAGGATCTGTACTGTGAAAAGTGGGGACCACAAGGATCTGTACTGTGAGAAGTGAGGACCACAAGGATCTGTACTGTGAGAAGTGAGGACCACAAGGATCTGTACTGTGAGAAGTGGGGACCACAAGGATCTGTAATGTGAAAAGTGGGGACCACAAGGATCTGTACTGTGAGAAGTGAGGACCACAAGGATCTGTACTGTGAGAAGTGGGGACCACAAGGATCTGTACGGTGAAAAGTGGGGACCACAAGGATCTGTAATGTGAGAAGTGGGGACCACAAAGATCTGTAATGTGAGAAGTGGAGATCACAAAGATCTGTAATGCGAGGAGTGGGAACCACAAGGATCTGTACTGTGAGAAGTGAGGACCACAAGGATCTGTACTGTGAGAAATGGGGACCACAAGGATCTGTACTTTGAATAGTGGGGATCACAAAAGCATCTGTACTGTGAGAAGTGGGGACCACAAGGATCTGTACTGTGAGTGGGGACCACAAGGATCTGTATTGTGAGAAGTGGGGACCACAAGGATCTGTACTGTGAGAAGTGGGGACCACAAGGATCTTCACTGTGAGAAGTGGGGACCACAAAGATCTGTACTGTGAGAAGTGGGGACCACAAGGATCTGTACTTTGAGTAGTGGAGATCACAAAAGGATCTGTACTGTGAGAAGTGGGGACCACAAGGATCTGTACTGTGAGAAGTGGGGACCACAAGGATCTGTACTGTGAGTGGGGACCACAAGGATCTGTACTGTGAGAAGTGGGGACCACAAGGATCTGTACTGTGAGAAGTGGGGATCACAAGGATCTGTACTGTGAGAAGTGGGGACCATAAGGATCTTCACTGTGAGAAGTGGGGACCGCAAGGATCTTCACTGTGAGAAGTGGGGACCGCAAAGATCTGTACTGTGAGAAGTGGGGATCACAAGGATCTGTACTGTGAGAAGTGGGGATCACAAGGATCTGTATTGTGAGAAGTGGGGATCACAAGGATCTGTATTGTGAGAAGTGGGGACCACAAGGATCTGTATTGTGAGAAGTGGGGACCACGAGGATCTATAATGTGAGAAGTGGGGACCACAAGGATCTGTACTGTGAGAAGTGGAGACCACAAGGATCTGTACTGTGAGAAGTGGGGGACCACAAGGATCTGTACTGTGAAAAGTGGGGACCACAAAGATCTGTACTATGAGAAGTGAGGACCACAAGGATCTGTACTGTGAAAAGTGGGGACCACAAGGATCTGTACTGTGAAAAGTGGGGACCACAAGGATCTGTAATGTGAGAAGTGGGGACCACAAAGATCTGTAATGTGAGAAGTGGAGACCACAAAGATCTGTAATGTGAGAAGTGGAGACCACAAAGATCTGTAATGTGAGAAGTGGGGACCACAAGGATCTGTACTGTGAGTGGGGACCACAAGGATCTGTAATGTGAGAAGTGGTGACCACATGGATCTGTACTGTGAGAAGTGGGGACCACAAGGATCTGTACTGTGAGAAGTGGTGACCACATGGATCTGTACTGTGAGAAGTGGTGACCACAAGGATCTGTACTGTGAGAAGTGGTGACCACATGGATCTGTACTGTGAGAAGTGGGGACCACAAGGATCTGTACTGTGAGAAGTGGTGACCACAAGGATCTGTACTGTGAGAAGTGGTGACCACATGGATCTGTACTGTGAGAAGTGGGGACCACAAGGATCTGTACTGTGAGAAGTGGTGACCACATGGATCTGTACTGTGAGAAGTGGGGACCACAAGGATCTTCACTGTGAGAAGTTGGGACCGCAAAGATCTGTACTGTGAGAAGTGGGGACCACAAGGATCTGTACTGTGAGAAGTGGGGACCACAAGGATCTGTACTGTGAGAAGTGGGGACCACAAAGATCTGTAATGTGAGAAGTGGGGACCACAAGGATCTGTACTGTGAGAAGTGGTGACCACAAGGATCTGTACTGTGAGAAGTGGGGACCACATGGATCTGTACTGTGAGAAGTGGGGATCACATGGATCTGTACTGTGAGAAGTGGGGACCACAAGGATTTGTACTGTGAGAAGTGGGGACCACAAAGATCTGTAATGTGAGAAGTGGGGACCACAAGGATCTGTAATGTGAGAAGTGGTGACCACATGGATCTGTACTGTGAGAAGTGGGGACCACAAGGATTTGTACTGTGAGAAGTGGTGACCACAAGGATCTGTACTGTGAGAAGTGGGGACCACATGGATCTGTACTGTGAGAAGTGGGGACCACAAGGATCTGTACTGTGAGAAGTGGTGACCACATGGATCTGTACTGTGAGAAGTGGGGACCACAAGGATCTTCACTGTGAGAAGTTGGGACCGCAAAGATCTGTACTGTGAGAAGTGGGGACCACAAGGATCTGTACTGTGAGAAGTGGGGACCACAAAGATCTGTAATGTGAGAAGTGGGGACCACAAGGATCTGTACTGTGAGAAGTGGTGACCACATGGATCTGTACTGTGAGAAGTGGTGACCACAAGGATCTGTACTGTGAGAAGTGGGGACCACATGGATCTGTACTGTGAGAAGTGGGGATCACATGGATCTGTACTGTGAGAAGTGGGGACCACAAGGATTTGTACTGTGAGAAGTGGGGACCACAAAGATCTGTAATGTGAGAAGTGGGGACCACAAGGATCTGTAATGTGAGAAGTGGTGACCACATGGATCTGTACTGTGAGAAGTGGGGACCACAAGGATTTGTACTGTGAGAAGTGGTGACCACAAGGATCTGTACTGTGAGAAGTGGGGACCACATGGATCTGTACTGTGAGAAGTGGGGACCACAAGGATCTGTACTGTGAGAAGTGGTGACCACATGGATCTGTACTGTGAGAAGTGGGGACCACAAGGATCTTCACTGTGAGAAGTTGGGACCGCAAAGATCTGTACTGTGAGAAGTGGGGACCACAAGGATCTGTACTGTGAGAAGTGGGGACCACAAGGATCTGTACTGTGAGAAGTGGGGACCACAAGGATCTGTAGTGTGAGTGGGGACCACAAGGATCTGTACTGTGAGAAGTGAGGATCACAAGGATCTGTACTGTGAGAAGTGGGGACCACAAGGATCTTCACTGTGAGAAGTGGGGGCCACAAGGATCTGTACGGTGAAAAGTGGGGACTACAAGGATCTGTACGGTGAGAAGTGGGGACCACAAGGATTTGTACTGTGAGAAGTGGGGACCACAAGGATCTGTACTGTGAGAAGTGGGGACCACAAGGATCTGTACTGTGAGAAGTGGGGACCACAAGGATCTGTACTGTGAGAAGTGGGGACCACAAGGATCTGTACTGTGAGAAGTGGGGACCACAAGGATCTGTACTGTGAGATCTGGGGATTACAAGGATCTGTACTGTGAAAAGTGGGGACCACAAGGATTTGCACTGTGAGAAGTGAGGACCACAATGATCTGTACTGTGAGAAGTGGGGACCACAAGGATCTTCACTGTGAGAAGTGGGGACCACAAGGATCTGTACTGTGAGAAGTGGGGACCACAAGGATCTGTACTGTGAGAAGTGGGGACCACAAGGATCTGTACTGTGAGAAGTGGGGACCACAAGGATCTGTACGGTGAGAAGTGGGGACTACAAGGATCTGTACGGTGAGAAGTGGGGACCACAAGGATCTGTACTGTGAGAAGTGAGGACCACAAGGATCTGTACTGTGAGAAGTGGGGACCACAAGGATCTGTACTGTGAGAAGTGGGGACTACAAGGATTTGTATTGTGAGAAGTGGGGACCACAAGGATCTGTACTGTGAGAAGTGGGGACCACAAGGATCTGTACTGTGAGAAGTAGGGACCACAAGGATCTGTACTGTGAGAAGTGGGGACCACAAGGATCTGTACTGTGAGAAGTGGGAACCACAAGGATCTGTACTGTGAGATCTGGGGATTACAAGGATCTGTACTGTGAAAAGTGGGGACCACAAGGATTTGCACTGTGAGAAGTGAGGACCACAAGGATCTGTACTGTGAGAAGTGGGGACCACAAGGATCTTCACTGTGAGAAGTGGGGACTAGAGATGAGCGGTGTTCGACTAGAACTGTTCGCCAATCTCAAATTCGAGCTGTTTTGGGAGGTGTTCGAGTTGTTCGACGAACGCGAACGATTTGCAAAAAATTCGGCTGTTCGAGGTTATGTTCGATAACTGTTCGTGCACCAAAAGCGTGTCCTGCATGTCTGGCGCTATTTAGAGCACCAATCATGCAGGGATTGTCTGCCACTCACTGTAATGCCACAGCCATGGTGGTTGTGGCATTACAGTGATTGCCCAAATCGATGGGAACAGTGCCAACAGTGAAACATGAAAAGCCGGCAATTCAGCAGCGGCATACACCGGTACCCGACAATTTAGAACCGAAAGAATAGAGCATCACACATAGATTAGATAGATATAAACATGTCAGCCACATATATACGAAGTACAGTGAAAGTGCTGCTTACTGTACTTGTCATTTAGCGTAAAGGATTTATCAAAAAAAATAATAGTGTTTTCATGCACCGTCTCTTTAAAAAAGCCGGCCGGCAATTCAGCATCTGTACCCAACAATTTATAACAGACAGAATAGAGCTTCACACATAGATTAGATAGATAGAAACATGTCAGTCACATATATATGAAGTACAGTGACAGTGTTGATTACTGTACTTGTCATTTAGTGTAAAGGATTTATTAAAAAAAATAATAGTGTTTTCATGCACCGTCTCTTTAAAAAAGCCGGCTGGCAATTCAGCATCTGTACCCGACAATTTAGAATAGAAGGAATAGAGAATCACACATAGATTAGATAGATAGAAACATGTCAGTCACATATATATGAAGTACAGTGACAGTGTTGATTACTGTACTTGTCATTTAGTGTAAAGGATTTATTAAAAAAAATAGTAGTGTTTTCATGCACCGTCTCTTTAAAAAAGCCGGCCGGCAATTCAGCATCTGTACCCAACAATTTAGAATAGAAGGAATAGAGAATCATACATAGATTAGATAGATAGAAACATGTCAGCCACATATATATGAAGTACAGTGACAGTGTTGCTTACTGTACTTGTCATTTAGTGTAAAGGATTTATTTAAAAAAATAATAGTGTTTTCATGCACCGTCTCTTTAAAAAAGCCGGCCGGCAATTCAGCAGCGGTACCCGACAATTTAGAATGGAAGGAATAGAGCATCACACATAGATTAGATAGATAGAAACATGTCAGTCACATATATATGAAGTACAGTGACAGTGTTGGTTACTGTACTTGTCATTTAGTATTAAAATAAAGGATTTATTATTAAAAAAATTGGTGACCACAAGGATCTGTACTGTGAGAAGTGGGGACCACATGGATCTGTACTGTGAGAAGTGGGGACCACAAGGATCTGTACTGTGAGAAGTGGTGACCACTTTACTAGTTTAATAGCTAGTAAAGGCTATGTATTCAGCTGGGGGCTGATATTAGTAGCCTGGGAAGCTCCGTGGGTATTACCCCCTTCCCAGGCTTCAAACATCTGCCCCAGCCGTCTGCTTAACCTCCGCTAGAGCCTAAAATTAAGGGGAACCCAACAGCTTCAGCTCTGCTACATCGAGATAACAGGATGTAGCAGGTAACAGGAAGCCCCACGTCAATTTTTTTTAAATTATTTCAGGAAATTCATGAAATAATGAAAAAAAAATTGATGTGGGGCTTCGCCCTATATTTGTGTCCAGTCAGGTACAGCAGGCAGGAACGGGCTGCCCCCAACCACCAGCTGCCTATTTGTATCTAGCCGGACACAACAATATAGGGAAGCCCTTTTTTTCTTAATTATTCCATGAATTTCATGAATTTAAAAAAAAAAATACGTGGAGCTTCGCCCTATTTTTGTGTCCAGCCAGGTACAACTAGGCAGCTGGGGGCTGGAATCTGCAGCGCAGGGAGGCCCAAGCTTTCTGGGCCCCACCCGCTGCAAATTGCAGTCCGCAGCCGCCCCGGAAAATGGCGCGTTCATAGAAGCGCCATCTTCTGGCGCTGTACCCAACTCATCCAGGGCCCTGGTGCGGTGGCTCACTGGGTAATAAAGGGGTTAAGGCCAGCTTGGCATTATCAGCTGGCCCTAAGCCCGAAATTCATGGGGTCACGCCAATATTAGACATGACCACCATGAATTTCTAGTAAAGTATTTAAAAAAAACACAACACCCAGAATAAAGTCCTTTAATTGAAATAAACACACAATTCTTTATTGTTCTAAATTAAACCATACTTACCATCACGCCCATTCCAGCTGAAGCCAACGATCTCCTGAAATAAAAGAAAAATAATAAAGCAACCTCATCCTTACCTTTCCATGGTTCCCAGGACAGCTTCAGCTCTGCTACATCGAGATGACAGGCAGGACCGCTGCAGAACGCTGCCATCCAGCCTGTCATCCCGCAGACACTGAGAAGCGCAGGCATGCTTGCGCTACTCAGTGTCTGGCTGTGACGGCATCCAGATGAGCCGAGGTCATGTCCAATGAACTCGGCTCACCTCATGCACGTCACTGACAGCGTGGGAAAATTCTCACGCTGAAGCGCTGAGTGCAGGAGAATTTTCCCACGCTGTCAGTGACGTACATGAGGTGAGCCGAGTTCATTGTCGGCTCATCTGGATGCCGTCACAGTCAGACACTGAGGAGCGCAAGCATGCCTGCTCTTCTCAGTGTCTGCGGGATGACAGGCTGGATGGCAGCTTTCTGCTGCGGTCCAGCCTGTCATCTCGATGTAGCAGAGCTGAAGCTGTCCTGGGAACCATGGAAAGGTAAGGATGAGGTTGCTTTATTATTTTTCTTTTATTGCAGGAGATCGTTGGCTTCAGATGGAATGGGCGTGATGGTAAGTATGGTTTAATTTAGAACAATAAAGGATTGTGTCTTTATTTCAATTAAAGGACTTTATTCTGGGTGTTTGTGTTTTTTTTAACTTTGACTATGGGGTTAGTAATGGGGGTGTCTTATAGACGCCTCTCCATTACTAACCTGGGCTTGATGTCAGCTGGCATTATAAGCTGACATCAACCCCAACCCTATTACCCCCTGCCACCGCTACAGGGCAGCGTGGAAGAGCGAGGCTAAGTGCCAGAATTGGCGCATCCTATGGATGCGCCATTTCTGGGGCGGCTGACGGCTGGTGTTTCTAGCCTGGGAGGGGGCCAATATTCATGGCTCCCTTCCTGGGCTATTAATATCAGCCCCCAGCTGTCTGCCTAGCCTTTGCTAGCTATTAAATTAGGGGGGACCCCACGTCATTTTTTTGGGGGGGGTCCTCCATTTTAATAGCTAGTAAAGGCTAGGTATTCAGCTGGGGGCTGATATTAGTAGCCTGGGAAGCTCCGTGGGTATTACCCCCTTCCCAGGCTTCAAACATCTGCCCCAGCCGTCTGCTTAACCTCCGCTAGAGACTAAAATTACGGGGAACCCCACGCCAATTTTTTTTAATAATAAATCCTTTATTTTAATACTAAATGACAAGTACAGTAACCAACACTATGACTGTACTTATTATATATGTGACTGACATGTTTCTATCTATCTAATCTATGTGTGAAGCTCTATTCTGTCTGTTATAAATTGTCGGGTACAGATGCTGAATTGCCGGCCGGCTTTTTTAAAGAGACGGTGCAAGAAAACACTATTATTTTTTTTGATAAATCCTTTACACTAAATGACAATTACAGTAAGCAACACTGTCACTGTACTTCGTATATATGTGGCTGACATGTTTCTATCTATCTAATCTATGTGTGATTCTCTATTCCTTCTATTCTAAATTGTCGGGTACAGATGCAGAATTGCCGGCCGGCTTTTTTAATGAGACGGTGCAAGAAAACACTATTATTTTTTTTAATAAATCCTTTGCAGTAAATGACAAGTACAGTAAGCAACACTGTCACAGTACTTCATATATATGTGACTGACATGTTTCTATCTATCTAATCTATGTGTGAAGCTCTATTCTGTCTGTTATAAATTGTCGGGTACCGCTGCTGAATTGCCGGCCGGCTTTTTTAAAGAGACGGTGCACGAAAACACTATTATATTTTTTAATAAATCCTTTACACTAAATGACAAGTACAGTAAGCAACACTGTCACTGTACTTCATATATATGTGACTGACATGTTTCTATCTATCTAATCTATGTGTGATGCTCTATTCCTTCATGTCTAAATTGTCGGGTACCGGTGTATGCCGCTGCTGAATTGCCGGCCGGCTTTTTTAAAGAAAGCGTCTTCTGAGCAGTTTGTGAGCTTTTGGACACCTTTGAAGGTGTTTTCTATGTGTTCCTATGTGTTTTTGTTTGCCTGCCATTGGTTTTAACGGTGTTCGACGGTGTTCTAAGGTGTTCGACGAACAGTTCGACGAACAGTTCCTCGAACATCCCGGTGTTCGACGAACCGAACCGAACCCGAACACTACGGGGGTGGCTCAACACTAGTGGGGACCACAAGGATATGTACTGTGAGAAGTGGGGACCACAAGGATCTGTACTGTGAGAAGTGGGGACCACAAGGATCTGTACGGTGAGAAGTGGGGACCACAAGGATCTGTACTGTGAGAAGTGGGGACTACAAGGATCTGTATTGTGAGAAGTGGGGACCACAAGGATCTGTACTGTGAGAAGTGGGGACCACAAGGATCTGTACTGTGAGAAGTGGGGACCACAAGGATCTGTACTGTGAGATCTGGGGATTACAAGGATCTGTACTGTGAGAAGTGGGGACCACAAGGATCTGTACTAGACCCTATTCCTTTTATTCTCTTTATTAATGACCTTGTGGATGGGATTGAGTGTTAAGTGTCAGTCTTTGCAGTCTTTGTAGGATAATAAAACCTGAGCTTGACAATATAAAATTACAAAATTATTTAGCTAAAATTTCTGCTTGGACAAACACATGGCAGATGAGGTGTAATGTAGATAAAAGTAAAATAATGCACCGCAGCCAGAGTAATCCTATTACTGCATTTACATTAAATAGAATTATACTCAAGACTACAGAACAGGAGAAGGACTTAGGTATTCTGGTTACAAGTAAGCTGAGTGCAGCACTCAATGTCAAGCAGCAGCTGCAAAAGCAAACAAGATTTTAGGGTGTATAAAAAGAGAGATCAAATCTTGTGATCCCAACATATTGTTACCCCTTTATCAATCACTGGTGAGGCCACTTCTGGAATATGGGATCCAGTTTTGGGCTCCACATTGAAAGTAGAACATTGGAAACTTAGAATCAGTGAAAAGGTGGCAATTAGATTATTACAAGGGATGGAGGTCTCTCATATGATGAGAGGGTGGAAAAGTTGGGCTTCTTTAGTTTAGAAAAAAGATGCCTCAGAGGAGTTATCATTTACATGCATAAATATATGTGTGGTCAGTACAAAGGACGGCACATGACTTATTCCTTCCAAAGACCATACTAAGGGCCAGGGGACACTCATTACGGGTGGAAGAAAGGCGATTCAGGCACCTAAACAGGAAAGGATTCTTTACAGTTAGAGCAGTCAGACTGTGGAATGCCGACCACAAGAGGTAGTGATGGCCGACTCTATAACAGCTTTCAACAAGGGCTGGATGATTTCCTCCATACACAAAACATTGTGGGTTATAAATAATCTGGCGATAGAGAACGGAGAACTGGTGGAGAAAGGTTGAACTTGATGGACCGAAGTCTTTCTTCAACCTATGTAACTATGCAGCATATCTATGACTTTGTAGATAGCTTTCCTGTCACTCCCTGGTCTCTGAGGGGGTGGTTATACCCCAGCATCAAAGTTTTGCAATTTTTGTCTTGTCATTTCAGAGATTTCTATTTAGTGTCAGTGAGCAGAAATACTGTATTAATAGATTTCATGGTGGGAAAACCCATCACGTCAGATGCATGACTTGCAACAATAGACAGATCTAATACAACAAAAAACAAATCTGAGCCAGATTTATGTAAACAGGACAAAGGAAGTCACAAAACTGTGAAAGTTTTCATTTATCAATGAACAAGTTTTATTTCACTCACAACTAAAATATCCCTGCAACTTCATACTGCCACATAACGTATAGCAATATCCAGTGACTTTCAAAACTTTACAAACTTCTAGTAAAACAGTAACATTTTACCTTTATTCCAACAAACGCTGGATCTTTACTGCTCCCTCGTCTCATCACTTTCACTGCGAGAGTCCCAGCGCTCTCACATACACGATAATAGGATTCAGTCAGCTCCAATACCGACCATTTCACTTCTAGTCTGCAGATATTCACAATAATAAACCATTGATAGGTATGAGATAGAAGATAGATAGATAGATAGATAGATAGATAGATAGATAGATAGACATATATGAGATGGATAGATATGAGAGAGATAGATAGATAGATAGATAGATAGATAGATAGATAGATAGATAGATAGATAGATAGATACAGTGGTGGCCAAAAGTATTGGCACCCCTGCAATTCTGTCAGATAATACTCAGTTTCTTCCTGAAAATGATTGCAATCACAAATTCTTTGGAAGTATTATCTTCATTTAATTTGTCTTCAATGAAAAAACACAAAAATAATTGTCCTAAAGCCAAATTGGATATAATTCCACACCAAACCTAAAAAAGGGGGTGGACAAAAGTATTGGCACTGTTTGAAAAATCATGTGATGCTTCTCTAATTCGTGTAATTAACAGCACCTGTAACTTACCTGTGGCACCTAACAGGTGTTGGCAATAACTAAATCACACTTGCAGCCAGTTAACATGGATTAAAGTTGACTCAACCTCTGTCCTGTGTCCTTGTGTGTACCACATTGAGCATGGAGAAAAGAAAGAAGACCAAAGAACTGTCTGAGGACTTGAGAAACCAAATTGTGAGGAAGCATGAGCAATCTCAAGGCTACAAGTCCATCTCCAAAGACCTGAATGTTCCTGTGTCTTCCGTGCGCAGTGTCATCAAGAAGTGTAAAGCCCATGGCACTGTTGCTAACCTCCCTAGATGTGGACGGAAAAGAAAAATTGACGAGAGATTTCAACGCAAGATTGTGCGGATGGTGGATAAAGAACCTCGACTAACATCCAAACAAGTTCAAGCTGCCCTGCAGTCCGAGGGTACAACAGTGTCAACCCGTACTATCCGTCGGCGTCTGAATGAAAAGGGACTGTATGGTAGGATACCCAGGAAGACCCCACTTCTTACCCCGAGACATAAAAAAGCCAGGCTGGAGTTTGCCAAAACTTACCTGAGAAAGCCTAAAACGTTTTGGAAGAATGTTCTCTGGTCAGATGAGACAAAAGTAGAGCTTTTTGGGAAAAAGCATCAACATAGAGTGTACAGGAAAAAAAAAGAGGCATTCAAAGAAAAGTACATAGTCCCTACAGTCAAACATGGCGGAGGTTCCCTGATGTTTTGGGGTTGCTTTGCTGCCTCTGGCACTGGACTGCTTGACCGTGTGCATGGCATTATGAAGTCTGAAGACTACCAACAAATTTTGCAGCATAATGTAGGGCCCAGTGTGAGAAAGCTGGGTCTCCCTCAGAGGTCATGGGTCTTCCAGCAGGACAATGACCCAAAACACACTTCCAAAAGCACTATAAAATGGTTTGAGAGAAAGCACTGGAGACTTCTAAGGTGGCCAGCAATGAGTCCAGACCTGAATCCCATAGAACACCTGTGGAGAGATCTCAAAATGGCAGTTTGGAGAAGGCACCCTTCAAATATCAGGGACCTGGAGCAGTTTGCCAAAGAAGAATGGTCTACAATTCCAGCAGAGCATTGTAAGAAACTCATTGATGGTTACCGGAAGCAGGTGTTCGCAGTTATTTTGGCTAAAGGTTGTGCAACCAAGTATTAGACTGAGGGTGCCAATACTTTTGTCTGGCCCATTTTTGGAGTTTTGTGTGAAATGATCAATGATTTGATTTTTGCTTCATTCTCTTTTGTGTTTTTTCCTTGCAAGCAAATTAAATGAAGATAATAAGACCAAAGAATTTGTGATTGCAATCATTTTCAGGAAGAAACTGAGTATTATCTGACAGAATTGCAGGGGTGCCAATACTTTTGGCCACCACTGTAGATTGATAGATAAATGATAGATAGATAGATAGATAGATAGCCAACCTATAGGCTGCAGGAAACAGAACTATGATATCCCATGGACTTCCATAGCCCCCACCCTGGATGTGCCCCCAGCCATCGTTCCTACAGTCCTTATCCCTATTATCAAAACTAATGTGTATTTGATACTGCCAATAAAGCTTCTTTGAATTTGATAGCAGATAGATAGATAGACAGAGAGACAGACAGACAGACAGATAGGTAGGAGAAAAAAGGTCACACTCCATACATAGCAAAAAATAGATGAAAAAAAAAAGTTTATTCCATGCCCAAGGTACACAATGTAGTTTTTTATGTGGGGTGTACTTGTGGCGCCCGTGTCTTTAGTGCCACAAAATTCCTGCATGTGTAATATACTTTTATATGTATTGCCAGCTATGGTGAGGGCTGGTTTCTCTGCTGGGAGAACTGCATCCAAACATTGTACCCGATCCCTTACTGGAGGATTGTGCACTTCTGCCTGAACCAGGAAGTGTGCACGATCCCTCAGGGGGGGAGGAGGTGCTTCAGAAGAGAAGTGAAGATGTGAGGAGAAATAGCAACATGGAGGTCCAGATGAAGAGGAGCAGCATGCTTTCTTCAAGGACAAGCTGCATGAGGCAGGGTATCAGTCACTAGAGCCACAGAGACTTCCAGGGTCCGTGGTGAAACTGAGAGACTGCTCGCTCTTCATATAATGAGCAGTAAAGTGCTTTGCCCAGGAGCTCAGCAGCGCATAGAATCAGGGACACTGCTGCAACAGAAAGTAAGTGTTTTCCACAGAATTCAAACTGCCTGCTCTCTAGATGGGATCACGGATCCAGTACCTGTCTATCCTGGATCCCTGGGGTCCAAGGAGTCTTTTACCAGAGATATGATTAGCAGCAGAAAGGCTACACTACATCACAGCAGAGAAACTGAACCCTCACCATGCAGGTCCAACCAAAACCCTTTGTGTGAGTTGTATGAAATCTTCTGGAACTTTTTGCAGAACTTCAGTAAAAGGTACAAACTGATTATTACCCTGTCTAATGCTGATTATTCTCTGCTGCACCATTCCCCTTCCAACTCCCCTGGGAGCCAGCCCTGGTTGGGAAGGGTTAATCATCTGGCACTGTTCATCACCACCTAACTCCCAGGGGCTTTCATCAGTGCCCGCCCATAGCAGGCCGAACATCCTAACTTGCGTCACAAACCTTTTTATTATTTTATTATTAGCCCCACAATTCACAAAGACTGTCGCACAACCCCGGTCGAACTTGACCAGCACTCGGACAGCCGTGCACCACTACCGTGACCACAGCGGCCGGCCGGGGCAACACATTCTCATTTTTTGCATCAATTAATTTGAGTAAAACTGAAGATTTTGTAATGAAAGTTATATTATTAATCTTACTTTCATGTTATGGGTTACAAAAATGTTGTATGAAACTCAGTCTTGTCAAAATTTTGGAAAATGTTCTTGTGTTCGGTGAGATATTGATTAAATGTTACTTTTCAAATGGGGTGTAATGATTTATGTTAAGCACCGTATATGCGTGTATATATATACATAGATATATTGTGGTAGATCGACTCACTCGGCTTCTTACAGAGGTAGTCACAGGAACACTTTCCGTTTAAGTTTTCAACTAGTTTATTAAAAACGTACTGCATAAACCAGTTCACAATTAGGAAAAACAAACACGGCCCTTCTGGTATAATGGGAAAAACAAAAAATAGAGTACAGTACAGCCTGTGTGGCTGCGGGGATCCGCCCACTCAGGGGAACAAAACGAAGTTCAGTTCTATTTAACATGAGTACAGCTCTGGAGCTCTAATCTCCAGACACACCGAACACTGAATGAATCCAAAGGCTCCATATTTACCTTCTGGACAACACTCTGGGGTGGAGATATGGTGAACAGCCTCCTATCCACTCTTCAGATGTTCACAAAAACCCATCCCTTAACCGGTGACCTTCTCACATTATAGATAGAATTGTATATGTAGAGTTCAGCCTTTTGTACTGTTGACATGCACTTACGTTTCAGGAGAAATCTTATTCCCGGTTGTATCAGAAATTTCAAATTCAAAACTGTCAGAATTTACTTCATACAAGGGATTTATAATGTAGCGAATCATTCTCTGGTTTATGTCTCTTTGTGTAAATATTCGTCCAATGTGATCTCCTGCAGAACAGAGAGCTTCAGACACAACACTAAGCACAATGAGCATCTTAAGACATCAGTAAGGGAAACTACATTAAAGGAGGATGGATTCGTCAGGCTGCAATTAATGTCAGTAAGCCTGGGTTCACATTACATTCTCACCACACGTTCGATGTTCCTTCTGGATTTTTGTCTGAAGTCCTTAAAAATGGGATTGGGATGAAATCACCAACAGAATCATTCACTATAATGAGGCGGCAAACTCACCTTGTGCTCCTTCAGGCATCCATTCTAGCAGGGTCCATTTTTTAGGTGGGCATAAAAACCCAGTCTACCACACATTCGTGCCACTGCCCACCTAAAAAAGACAAACACTACACGAACAGAGGCAACACAGAGCACAAACTGACTCAGCCTCGTTGCAGCAATTGGTTCCTTCCAAGAATCCCATTTTTCATTTCTTCAGATGGAAGTCCCAACAGAATCAGAAATGTGTGGCCTGAACATAACGTGAACATATTTATGATATGTTATTGGGAAACCACATTATGCCAATGAAGAAACCATGAGTATATGTAATCCTTTTACTTTTAAGACACTAGAAAATATTTTCAAATAAAATAATTTCCCAGGTCATGGTCAAATTTTTGTCTAGTCCATATTTTAGTCCAAGTTATTTTACAGGTTATGGTCCAAGATATAATTCAGGGTATGGTCCAAGTTATAAGTTATATGGGATAAGTCATACCAAATTAGGGTCAAGGCTATGTTCCAAAGTGTTTTCCATCTTATTTCCTTGTCCCCGTCCATTATGATGCAGATTATGGTTCAAGTTATTTTGCAGGGTATAGTCCATCTCATAGTCAAAGTTGTGGTCAGTATATGGCCAAAGTTATAGTTTCTAGATTATGGTCCACTCTATGGTTCAGGCTGTAGTCCAAGTCGTGTTCCATGTCATGGTCAAGGATATGGTCTAAGTTATAGTTAAGGCTATGGCCTACCTGATGGTCCAGGTTATGGTCTAAGTTATGATCTTTATTATGGTCTATATTATAGTCCACCTTTTGGTTTACTTTAGGTTATGTTATGGTCTAGATTATTGTCCAGGTTATCGTCTGGGTTATGGTCCAATTAGAAGTGTGAAAGCCAGGCAAAAAAAACCCCAATAAATTCACAAATTATGCCAACTCTTTTGATACTCTCACAGACTGAGAGGGAAACAAACCATGGATCATTGACCACATGAAGTGCCACCATCCAATGGAAGCACAAATGATCATAAAGGTGCTTTATCCTACTGTGGAAATATTATGTGAACACATCCATCTCATGGATGAAGACACTAAGGCTCAGAAGAGTTTAGGAGAAAGGAAGAAGGGGACGACCTAAAACAACATGTAATAATCACTGGAACATTGCACAGTGAGAAACCTAAAGACCCAAATGTAAACCAACTTGATGATATTACACAAGTCACATTGTCTTTACCTGATTTTGCATTTTCCAGGTGTCCAAAGCGTGGCGATCTCAGAATAACATACAAGAGGTCTTCATCTGCACTATCAGTGTCTGATGCCCTCAGATTCCAGGATGTGATCTGGATGGTCGACCTTCCATCCTTCATGGTCTCCACAGTAGACGGATTCTCCTTGATCACTAATTTTGGAGGAGTTTTATCCACATGGTTCACCTAATGGAAAGCAGGGAAATTATAATTCTATTGACTTTTATGATGTTTTTTTCCTTGCTCTGAAAAATGCCTCGCTCTCGAGATTAATTTCTCAAAAGAGAAAAGTCAAAACTGTCCACCAAGATACATTATGAGAGAAGTTGGGGTCCTCTGAGCAGGGCTGCCTCTTCTTTAGGTAAAAATTAGATTTAAAGCCTAATAGCACTTTTTAAAATCTAAGGACACCTGTAACATGCAAAACTATTTTTTTTTCATATGTTAGCAGTTATATTTGATTAATAAAATTGCACTAAATTTCAGTCTACAATCTTCATTTCTTTCATTAATTTTCAGATCCCCTGACATGGAGATTGCAGCGTGATCTAAGGATCATATTTTTCTCCTGTGTAATTGTCTATCTCTTTAATACATTGTGATTGTGAACTCTGTGGGTCTCCTAGTAATATAGAATGGATGTGAGCTCTATGGGTCTCTCCCAGTAGTATGGGCTGGATGTGATGCCTGTGGGTCATTCCCAGTAATATAGGCTGGACATGAGGTCTGTGTTTCTCTCCCAGTAATGTAGGCTGGATGTGAGGTCTGTGTGTCTCTCCCAGTAATATAGGCTGGATGTGAGGTCTGTGTGTCTCTCCCAGTAATATAGGCTGGATGTGAGGTCTGTGTGTCTCTCCCAGTAGTATGGGCTGGATGTGATGCCTGTGGGTCATTCCCAGTAATATAGGCTGATGTGAGGTTTGTGTGTCTCTCCCAGTAATATAGGCTGGATGTTAGGTCTATGTGTCTCCCAGTAATATGGATGTGAGGTCTGTGTGTCTCACCCAGTAATATAGACTGGATGTGAGGTCTATGTGTCTCTCCCAGTAATATAGGATGGATGTGAGGTCTGTGTGTCTCTCCCAGTAATATAGGCTGGATGTGAGGTCTGAGTGTCTCTCCCAGTAATATAGGATGGATGTGAGGTCTCAGTGTCTTTCCCAGTAATATAGGATGGATGTGAGGTCTGTGTGTCTCTCCCAGTAATATAGGATGGATGTGAGCTCTGTGTCTCTCTCAGTAATATAGGCTGGATGTGAGCTCTATGTGTCTCCGGCAGTAATATAGGCTGGATGTAAGGTCTGTGTGTCTCTCCCCGTAATATAGGCTAGATGTAAGGTCTGTGTGTCTCTCCCAGTAATATAGGATGGATGTGAGATCTGTGTGTCTCTCCCAGTAATATAAGCTAGATGTAAGGTCTGTGTGTCTCTCCCAGTAATATAGGCTGGATGTGGGGTCTGTGTGTCTCTCCCAGTAATATAGGCTGGATGTGAGGTCTGTGTGTCTCTCCCAGTAATATAGGCTGGATGCGCGGTCTGTATGTCTCTTCCAGTAATATAGGTTGGATATGAGCTCTGTCTCTCCCAATAATATAGGCTCTATGTGCCTGTATTTCTAATGGAAAAAAAATACTGGAGAAGATTTATATGTCAATCTAAAACTGAAGTTTGCTGGAATAAACTTCAAAAAATTTTTTAAAATGTATATGTTTCTTAATAAATTGACTGCATCTAGGGCCATTAGAAAAAGAAATTTGCCCTCCTACGCCTTCTGGTGTAGATTTAAACTAAATTATGTAAAAAAATTTAAATTTATCTTTACCAAAAATAAATCCATCAAATAGTTCTTGCCCATCACCTCTTTCAGGTTAACCCCACTTACTGTATTTTTTCATGTCACTTTTCAAAACTGGAGTGAGGCGGGAAAAAAGTTGCAAATTTTTGCACAAATTTTTCATGTGCTATAATTTTTGACTTCTGTTAAAAAAAACTGGTGCAAATTTGGCAACAAAGTATAGATGCAATGGGAATATGTAAATAATTATCTTCTTCTATTTCTTTTTTGCAACTTTTGCAGAAGATTCAGAGATTTATATAACGAAGATTATGAGGGGAAAAACTTTTCTTTTTTTCACCTGTTTGGATAATTTGCACAACCCTTGGGGACGTTCACCTTCATGGCTCTGTCCAGCTCATTAGCTGCTTCACTAACTGCATTCTGTGTTTCTTAAATGATGTCTCCCTACCTGACATCTTGTGACATCTGATTAGTAAACTAGGCCATGAATTTAAGAAATAAGCACTTTCGCCTGCCGTGCCCGTTAACCCCTTATTTACCTGATGACCTGACAAAATCTGCATGCGGTAGCTTTCCAAGGATGAATAATATGTATGTATATATATATATATATATATATATATATATACACACACATGCATCTCACTAACTTAGAATATCATCAACAAGTTAATTTATTTATGCAACTGTATGTATGTGTATATATATATATATATACAGTACAGACCAAAAGTTTGGACACACCTTCTCATTTAAAGATTTTTCTGTATTTTCATGACTTTGAAAATTGTACATTCACACTGAAGGCATCAAAACTATGAATTAACACATGTGGAATTATATACTTAACAAAAAAGTGTTAAACAACTGAAAATATGTCATATTCTAGGTTCTTCAAAGTAGCCACCTTTTGCTTTGATGACTGCTTTCCACACTCTTGGCATTCTCTTGATGAGCTTCAAGAGGTAGTCACCGGAAATGGTCTTCCAACAATCTTGAAGGAGTTCCCAGAGATGCTTAGCACTTGTTGGCCCTTTTGCCTTCACTCTGCGGTCCAGCTCACCCCAAACCATCTCGATTGGGTTCAGGTCTGGTGACTGTGGAGGCCAGGTCATCCGGCGTAGCACCCCATCACTCTCCTTCTTGGTCAAATAGCCCTTACACAGCCTGGAGGTGTGTTTGGGGTCATTGTCCTGTTGAAAAATAAATGATGGTCCAACTAAACGCAAACCGGATGGAATAGCATGCCGCTGCAAGATGCTGTGGTAGACATGCTGGTTCAGTATGCCTTCAATTTTGAATAAATCCCCAACAGTGTCACCAGCAAAGCACCCCCACACCATCACACCTCCTCCTCCATGCTTCATGGTGGGAACCAGGCATGTAGAGTCCATCCGTTCACCTTTTCTGCGTCGCACAATGACACGGTGGTTGAAACCAAAGATCTCAAATTTGGACTCATCAGACCTAAGCACAGATTTCCACTGGTCTAATGTCCATTCCTTGTGTTCTTTAGCCCAAACAAGTCTCTTCTGCTTGTTGCCTGTCCTTAGCAGTGGTTTCCTAGCAGCTATTTTACCATGAAGGCCTGCTGCACAAAGTCTCCTCTTAACAGTTGTTGAAGAGATGTTTCTGCTGCTAGAACTCTGTGTGGCATTGACCTGGTCTCTAACCTGAGCTGCTGTTAACCTGCGATTTCTGAGGCTGGTGACTCGGATAAACTTATCCTCAGAAGCAGAGGTGACTCTTGGTCTTGCTTTCCTTGGGCGGTCCTCATGTGAGCCAGTTTCTTTGTAGCGCTTGATGGTTTTTGCAACTGCACTTGGGGACACTTTCAAAGTTTTCCCAATTTTTTGCACTGACTGACCTTCATTTCTTAAAGTAATGATGGCCACTCGTTTTTCTTTACTTAGCTGCTTTTTTCTTGCCATAATACAAATTCTAACAGTCTATTCAGTAGGACTATCAGCTGTGTATCCAACTGACCTCTGCACAACACAACTGATGGTCCCAACCCCATTTATAAGGCAAGAAATCCCACTTATTAAACCTGACAGGGCACACCTGTGAAGTGAAAACCATTTCCGGTGACTACCTCTTGAAGCTCATCAAGAGAATGCCAAGAGTGTGCAAAGCAGTCATCAAAGCAAAAGGTGGCTACTTTGAAGAACCTAGAATATAAGAAATATTTTCAGTTGTTTCACACTTTTTTGTTAAGTATATAATTCCACATGTGTTAATTCATAGTTTTGATGCCTTCAGTGTGAATGTACCATTTTCAAATTCATGAAAATACAGAAAAATCTTTAAATGAGAAGGTGTGTCCAAACTTTTGGTCTGTACTGTATATATATATACATAACAGTTTCTTTCTAAAGCACAAATGTAACATTTTATAAAACAAAATAAATGAAAAAAAATTATAATATTCTCTATTGATAACCAAAGTTTTTTTTAAAACTATTATTATTTTACATGTTATATTATGACCTGTATTTTTATTTCTAATATCTTTATCATCCCTTTCAAAACCCTCCAATATGAAAACATAATTCAACCAGAGCTTCCTGGTTCATAACAGATTAGAACTGGAAGAAAAAAGCAGGAAAATGGATGATATTGTTGTTGTTTTTTTACCCACCCAGGGTCTTTAGAAAGGTAAATGGGTATTATGAAGGCTGGTGTCAAGTTAGCATTTGTACCCCATGTAGAAGAACAAGCAAACTGGCAAAAAAAAAAAAAGAATCCTAAAAGTTAAGGTGGTATATTTCACCCAAAAAATGTTTTAAACAAAATTCCAAATTAAACAAATCATCGAACGTATCTGTACTTTACAGTAAACAACGAACAAAGTAAGAGTTAATGTCTCTAACATTCCACATCCATCATACGGGACTTACATCCATAAGGGAGCTGGGCATACAAATCTTTCCAAAACACTGACTCCTGAACTTTTGCCAGAGGTATCTCTCCCTAGTGACTCTGAATGCAGAATTACCCGACATGTTAAAACAGTCAACTCTCTGTAAGCAGTTTAGTATGTGCAGTAAATCATAGGACAGGAGGAATATAAAGATGCAGCACTTATAAGTCCTTACATTATTTATGCTGGAGGCAACCTGGAGGCTGCACAGCGACTCTTATGAAAAAGTGTTTGCCTCCAAGAATTTCCATAAACAAAGAGAGCAACATATTACAACTGAATGTACAAGGGCACAACTATTATACAAAAATTCCAATATCTAGGAATAAGTACAAGAGTATAACTGCCATAATACTGGCCTCTATGTACAAGAATATAACTACTATAATACAGCCCTCTATGTACTAGAATATAACTACTATAATACTGACCCCTATGTACAAGAATATAACTACTATAATACTGCCCCCTATGTACAAGAATATAACTACTATAATACTGCTCCCTATGTACAAGAATATAACTACTATAATAGTGCCCCCTATGTACAAGAATATAACTACTATAATACTGCCCTCTATGTACAAGAATATAACTACTATAATACTGCCCCCTATGTACAAGAATATAACTACTATAATACTGCCCCTATATACAAGAATATAACTACTATAATACTGCCCCTATGTACAAGAATATAACTACTATAATACAGCCCTCTGTGTACAAGAATATAACTACTCTAATACTGCCCCCTATGTACAAGAATATAACTACTATAATACTGCCCCTATGTACAAGAATATAACTACTATAATACTGCCCCTATGTACAAGAATATAACTATTATAATACTGCCCCTATGTATAAGAATATAACTACTATAATACTGCCCCCTATATACACGAATATAACTACTATAATACTGCCCCTATGTACAAGAATATAACTACTATAATACTGCCCCCTATGTACAAGAATATAACTACTATAATACAGCCCCCTATGTACAAGAATATAACTACTCTAATACTGCCCCCTATGTACAAGAATATAACTACTATAATACTGCCCCTATGTACAAGAATATAACTACTATAATACTGCCCCTATGTACAAGAATATAACTACTATAATACTGCCCCCTATGTACAAGAATATAACTACTATAATACTGCCCCTATGTACAAGAATATAACTACTATAATACTGCCCCCTATGTACAAGAATATAACTACTATAATACAGCCCCCTATGTACAAGAATATAACTACTCTAATACTGCCCCCTATGTACAAGAATATAACTACTATAATACTGCCCCTATGTACAAGAATATAACTACTATAATACTGCCCCTATGTACAAGAATATAACTACTATAATACTGCCCCTATGTACAAGAATATAACTACTATAATACTGCCCCTATGTACAAGAATATAACTACTATAATACTGCCCCTATGTACAAGAATATAACTACTATAATACTGCCCCCTATGTGCAAGAATATAACTACTATAATACTGCCCCTATGTACAAGAATATAACTACTATAATACTGCCCCTATGTACAAGAATATAACTACTATAATACTGCCCCCTATGTACAAGAATATAACTACTATAATACTGCTCCTATGTACAAGAATATAACTACTATAATACTGCCCCTATGTACAAGAATATAACTACTATAATACTGCCTCCTATGTACAAGAATATAACTACTATAATACTGCCCCCTATGTACAAGAATATAACTACTATAATACTGCCCCCTATCTATAAGAATATAACTACTATAATACTGCTCCCTATGTACAAGAATATAACTACTATAATATTGCTCCTATGTACAAGAATATAACTACTATAATACTGCCCCCTATCTATAAGAATATAACTACTATAATACTGCTCCTATGTACAAGAATATAACTACTATATACTGCTTCTATGTACAAGAATATAACCACAATAATACTTCCCCTATGTACAAGAATATAACTACTATAATAATGCTCCCTATGTACAAGAATATAACTACTATAATACTGCTCCTATGTACAAGAATATAACTACTATAATACTGCCCCCTATGTATAAGAATATAACTACTATAATACTGCCCCTATGTACAAGAATATAACTACTATAATACTGCTCCTATGTACAAGAATATATCTACTATAATACTGCTCCTATGTACAAGAATATATCTACTATAATACTGCCCCTATGTACAAGAAAATAACTACTATAATAATGCTCCCTATGTACAAGAATATAACTACTATAATACTGCTCCTATGTACAAGAATATAACTACTATAATACTGCCCCCTATGTACTAGAATATAACTACTATAATACTGCCCCTATGTACAAGAATATAACTACTATAATACTGCCCTTATGTAGAAGAATATAACTACCATAATACTGCTCCTCTGTACAAGAATATAACTAGTATAATACTGCTCCTATGTACAAGAATATATCTACTATAATACTGCTCCTATGTACAAGAATATAACTGCTATAATACTGCCCCTATGTATAAGAATATAACTACTATAATACTGCTCCTATGTACAAGAATATAACTACTATATACTGCTTCTATGTACAAGAATATAACTACTATAATACTGCTCCTATGTACAAGAATATAACTACTATAATACTGCTCCTATATACAGGAATATAACTACTATAATACTGCTCCTATGTACAGGAATATAACTACTATTATTACTATTTATTATTATAGCGCCATTTATTCCATGGCGCTTTACATGTGATAGGGATATAGATAACAAAAGCATTTACATAATCTTAACAAGACGAGTCAGCGACTGGTACAGGAGGAGCGAGGACCCTGCCCGTGAGGGCTCACATTCTAGAAGGGATGGGTGAGGATACAGTAGGTGAGGGTAGAGCTGGTCGTGCAGTGGTGTTTACTGCAGGTTGTAGGCTTGTCGGAAGAGGTGGGTCTTCAGGCTCCTTTTGAAGGTTTCCACGGTCGGCGAGAGTCTGATACGTTGGGGTAGAGAGTTCCAGAGTAGGGGGGATGCACGGGAGAAATCTTGTATACGATTGTGGGAGGAGGAGATAAGAGGGGAGTAGAAAAGGAGATCTTGTGAGGATCGGAGGTTGCGTGCAGGTAAGTACCGGGAGACTAGGTCACAGATGTATGGGGGAGACAGGTTGTGGATGGCTTTGTATGCCATGGTTAGGGTTTTGAACTGAATTCTCTGGGCAATGGGGAGCCAGTGAAGGGATTGACAGAGAGGAGAGGCCGGGGAATAGCGGGGGGACAGGTGGATTAGTCGAGCAGCAGAGTTTAGGATAGATTGGAGAGGCGCAAGAGTGTTGGAAGGGAGGCCACAGAGCAGGAGGTTGCAGTAGTCGAGGCGGGAGATGATGAGGGCGTGCACTAGTGTTTTTGCAGATTCGTGGTTGAGGAATGCACGGATCCAGGAGATGTTTTTGAGTTGGAGTCGGCAGGAGGTGGAACGGGCTTGGATATGTGGTTTGAAGGAGAGATCAGAGTCCAGGGTTACTCCAAGGCAGCGAGCTTGTGGGACTGGGGAGAGTGAACAGCCATTGACGTTGATGGATAGGTCAGATGGGGGATGTGAATGAGAGGGTGGAAAGATGATGAACTCTGTTTTATCCATGTTGAGTTTTAGAAATCTGTCGGAGAAGAAGGATGAAATAGCGGACAGACATTGTGGGATTCTGGTTAGTAAGGAGGTGCTATCGGGTCCAGAGAGGTAGATCTGTGTGTCGTCAGCATAGAGGTGATACTGAAAACCGTGAGACTCTATGAGCTGTCCCAGGCCAAAGGTGTAGATGGAGAAGAGCAGATGTCCTAGAACTGAACCTTGGGGGACACCGACAGATAGGGGGCGAGATGAGGAGGTGGTGCGTGAGTGGGAGATGCTGAATGTCCTGTCTGTTAAGTATGAGGAGATCCAAGATAGAGCCAAGTCCGTGATGCCAAGAGATGAGAGAATCTGGAGTAAGAGGGAATGGTCCACTGTGTCAAAGGCAGATGACAGGTCCAGAAGGAGGAGGATGGAGTAGTGTTGCTTGGATTTGGCATTTAGTAGGTCGTTGGTGACTTTGGTCAGGGCAGTTTCAGTCGAGTGATGCGGTCGGAAGCCAGATTGCAGGCGGTCGAAGAGGGAGCAGGAGGAGAGGTGGGAGGACAGTTCAAGGTGGACATGTTGTTCTAGAAGTTTTGAGGCAAAGGGGAGGAGTGATATGGGACGGTAGCTAGTCAGAGAGGAAGGGTCAAGGGAGGGCTTTTTGAGGATGGGAGTGATTGCGGCATGTTTGAAACATGAGGGGAAGACTCCGGTTGTTAGTGACAGATTGAAGAGGTGGGTTAGGGTTGGGATGAAGACGGTGGTAAGGTTAGTGATGAGGTGGGATGGGATTGGGTCAAGTTCGCAGGTGGTGAGGTGTGATTTGGAGAGTAAAGAGGAGACTTGACCTTCTGTAATGGTGGAGAAGTGGGGTTTGGAGGAGGAGGGTTGAGTAGATATGAGGAGGGGTTGTGTGGACTTTAGGCAAAAGTTTTGTCTGATGGTGTCAATCTTCTGTTTGAAGAATGAGGCAAAGTCGTCGGCTGAGATGAGAGAAGAGGGAGGAGGTGCTGGGGGACGAAGGAGAGAGTTGAAAGTGTTAAATAGCTGTTTAGGGTTGTGAGATAGGGAGGATATGAGAGATGAGAAGTAGGTTTGTTTTGCTGTAGTGAGTGCGGACTTGAAATTAGTGAGGGATTGCTTGAATGCGATGAAGTGCTCGATGGAGTGAGACCTTTTCCATCTCCGCTCCGCAACCCTGGAGGCCCGGCGCAGTTCTTTGGTAAGTTTAGTGTGCCAGGGTTGCCTGTTGAATGTACTATAATACTGTCCCTATATATAAGAATATAACTGCTATAATACTGCCCCTATGTATAAGAATATAACTACTATAATACTGCTCCTATGTGCAAGAATATAACTACTATATACTGCTTCTATGTACAAGAATATAACTACTATAATACTGCTCCTATGTACAAGAATATAACTACTATAATACTGCTCCTATATACAGGAATATAACTACTATAATACTGCTCCTATGTACATGAATATAACTACTATAATACTGCCCCTACGTACAAGAATATAACTACTATAATACTGCCCCCTATGTACAAGAATATAACTACTATAATACTGCCCCTATGTACAAGAATATAACTACTATAATACTGCCCCCTATGTACAAGAATATATCTACTATAATGCTGCCCCCTATGTACAAGAATATAACTACTATAATACTGCTGCTATGTACAAGAATATAACTACTATAATACTGCTCCTATGTACAAGAATATAACTACTATAATACTGTCCCACATACAATAATATAACTGGTGTAATACTGATGTGGATTTTCTATGTAAATCAGGACAGGACAAGTCCTTCAGAGCAAGATTTATTCTTTGATACTGTTCTTCACTCTGGCTAAGAAATGACGATACTTAAAGAAGCACTCCTCCTCCTCCTCCTCCTCCTCCCATCAAAGTTTTTATCCTCTTAATATATTGCAGAGAAGAATCAGCTGGGTAGAAATGCAACAGGAGCAATTGTAAGTACACAGTTCTATATAATATGATGACTGCAATGTATTAAGAGGATAAAAACTTTGACGGGAGGAGGAGGAGGAGGAGGAGTGCTTCTTTGACAGATAACCTCCCACTTTTAAAGAAGTTTTCTACCTTCAAAAATATGATTTCAAATGCTTCTATACAAATTAAATAACAAACACAGCTGGTACTCCCCTTCCTCGGGTCCTGCGCTGCCTCTACACTGCTGCTCCGGTCTCAGGGCTTTGACTGCAGCGGTGATGTTAAAACTACATCGCAGATCATCTCTGCAGCCAATTACTGAACTCATTGGCTTGTGCGGCCTTGCTTGGCAGAGCTGACTGGCTGCAGCGGTGATGTGCCCTGTAGATGTGATGTCACCGCTGCAGCCAGTAATCAGCGGAGAGCTGTCGCTGGATCCAGGGAATGCGGGTATCTGCTGTGTTTGTTGGTTGTCTTACATGGATACAAATGTGTTGGGCCATATTTTTCGATGATGGAAAACCCCTTTAATTGTAGATTTTCTAAAAGGGATCATGATAAATGGTTTTTTAAACTAGACAACTCCTTTAAAAAGAACATCAAGCACCAGAGGAGATAATCTCTGCATTCATGAACATGTCATTGAGGATCTTGGGGATTAGATCAAAAGCCAAAGACCCAAACAGAAGACAAGATGTTTTGGAGAAGCACAAGGTCACCAGAAGTTGAAAGCAATGTCCTTATATACATAAAGTCAAACCGAGTTCCACTTCCAAAAGGGAGAAATCAAAAACATCAAGATGTGTTGGCTAATATCAGTGGACAGGAAGAGTGAGGACGTTCCAGTAGACGGACTAGTGATGAGGATATTTATGGACTGTTGATGCTGAAGAGAAGCAGATGAAGCTCGTTAAAATGATGGCAATAAATACATTTTTTTATTTAATCTAATTACCACCAAAAACGCTCTACAAATAAATCATTTCCTATTAACGAGCCCCGGGGGTCATTTACCGAAATTCATTAATAGTGCGCACAAATCTAAATGCACACACAACATTACAGAAATCACAACACGGGCCAGTGACTGCTCCAACACCTTCTGAATGCAGATTTGAGGTTCTTTCCAAATGCCAAACCTCATATTTACCCCCGGTGAGCCACAGGAACTTCCAACAAGGAGCCTGCAAGATCCAAAGGTCGTAAATTTGAAACGCTGAAGATGTGTTATTTGAACATGCCTTATTACATGAATGCCGGGGTCTATCCGACACCCTGGAGCACAACAGCACAACTTTACAACCCTGGTCACAATGTACGGTTTGTACAAAAACCCACAAGGTACACATGGATTCTCAATCGAATGGCATTATTTTTTGATCCCATCAAATCCCAAACCTCAATTTTGCCTCAGCCCCCCTCTCAAGCTGCATCTTGGATCTTACAAAAAATAAGTCAGCACAGTGCAAACTGATGAATATTCATGGAAATGCAAAGTTCAAACCAATGTGTGTGACAGTGATGGAAAGCTTGGCAAAAAAATGTATCTCTTTATTCCAAAAGTTAAAAAAAAAATAGTTATTTACATTTAAAGGTTCGTATTATGACTCTTTGAGGAAAGAGATAGAACTCAGGACCTCTTGTCATGGTACCAGTAATTAATAAAGTTTAAAGGGTTATCAGCTACGGCACAACCGCTTCTGAAAGGCTAAACTGTGCATTATAGAATATCAAAGAAGAAACAGATACAGTCATGGGCGAAAGTGTTAGCACCTTTAAAATTGTTCCAGAAAATTAAGTATTTCTCCCAGAAAATTATTGCAATGACATGTGTTTTGTTATACACACGTTTATTTCCTTTGTGTGTATCGGAACAACGCAAAAAAACTGAAAAAAAAGGCAAATTGGACTTAATTTCACACAAAACCCCAAACATGGGCTGAACAAAATTGTTGGCACCTGTCCAAGATTGTGGGTAAACAACTTTGTTTCAAGCATGTGATGCTCGTTCACACTCGCCTGTGGCAAGTAACAGGTGTGGACAATATGAAAATCACACCTGAAACCAGATAAAAAGGGGAGACGTTGACTCAATCTTAACATTATGTGTCCTTGTGTACCACACTAAGCATGGAGAACAGAAAAAGGAGAAGAGAACTGTCTGAGGACTTGAGAACCAAAATTGTTGAAGAATATCAACAATCTCAAGGTTACAAGTCCATCTCCAGAGATCTTAATATTCCTTTGCCCACGATGTGCAACATAATCAACAAGTTTACAACCCATGGCACTGTACTTAATCTCCCTGGATGTGGACTGCAGAGAAAAACTGATGGAAGGTTTCAACACAGGATAGTCCAGATGGTGGATAAGCAGCCCCAATCATGTTCCAAAGAAATTCCAGCTGTCCTGCAGGCTCAGGGTGCATCAGTGTCAGCCCGAACTATTCGCCCACATTTGAATGAAATTAAACACTATGGCAGGAAACCCCGGAGGACCCCACTGCTGACACAGACATAAAAAAGCTAGACGGCAGTTTGCCAAAATGTATATGAGTAAGGCAAAGTCCTTCTGGAAAAGCATCTTGTGGACAAATGAGACCAAGATAGAGCTTTTTGGTAAAGCACATCATTCTACTGCTTACTGAAAATGAAATGAGGTCTACAAAGAAAAGAACATAGTACCTACAGTCAAATATGGTGGAGGATCAAGCATGTTTTGGGATTGTTTTGCTGACTCTGGCACTGGGCGCCTTGACCGTGTACAAGGCATCGTGAAATCGGAAGATTATCAAAGGATTTGGGGTCACAATGTAGTGCCCAGTGTCAGAAAGCTGGGTTTGCGTCCTATGTCATGGGTCTTCCAGCAGGACAATGACCCCAAACATACTTCAAGAAACACCCAGAAATGGAAGGAAACAAAGCGCTGGAGAGTTCTGAAGTGACAGTAATGAGTCTGGATCTAAATCCCATTGAACTCCTGTGGAAAGATCTTAAAATTGCTGTTGGGACAAGATGCTTTCACATATGAGAGACCTGGGGCAGTTTGCAAAAGAGGAGCAGTCCAAAACTCCAGGTGAGAGGTATAAGAAGCGATTGATTGCAGTTATTATTCCAAAGGATGTGCAACCAAATATTAAGTTGAGGGTGCCAACAATTTTGTCCAGCCCATTTTTGTGGTTTTGTGTGAAATTATGTCCAATGGTTTTTTTTCTCCGTTTTTTTTGTATTGTTGCAATACACAGAAAGGAAATAACGTGTATAACAAAGCATGTGTATGTGTAATAATGTTCTGGGTGAAATACTTAATTTTCTGGAACAATTGTAAGGGTGCCAACACTTTTGGCCATGACTGTACTTCTCTCCCAGCCTAAGAGTGTCACAAATTACAGCACCATGTCTCCCAGCAGTCAGAAATGATGCACAGTTCAGTTATTAGGAAATTATTGTTCAGTAGTGGTCTAAACTATTAAGATCAACAATCACAAATTATTATACATGTCTCTTTATTAAAAACAATTTCAACTTAAGAAACCACTTTTAAAGTTGGAGAAAATTAATTTGAAAATACTATTTTTACAGTGACTTTTAGACAAAGGTTTCTTCTCTATTTATATTCAATCCTAAATGTGTTGGAACCTAACTGTGCTATATACCTATGGTTTAACATAGATATATCATTTCACATTGTGGGAAGTATTATAACAGACGTATTTTTGTACAAAAGAGCAGTATTATAGTAGTTATATTCCTGTATGTACATAATGTACGTATTATAGTAGTTATATTCTTGTACATAGGTGCAGTATTATAGTAGTGATATTCTTGTACATAGGGAGCAGTGTTATAGTAGTTATATTCTTGTACATAGGGGGCAGTATTATAGTAGTTATATTCTTGTACATAGAGGGCAGTATTATAGTAGTTATATTCTTGTACATAGAGGGCAGTATTATAGTAGTTATATTCTTGTACATAGGAGCAGTATTATAGTAGTTATATTCTTGTACATAGGGGCAGTATTATAGTAGTTATATTCTTGTACATAGGGGCAGTATTATAGTAGTCATATTCTTGTACATAGGGGCAGTATTATAGTAGTTATATTCTTGTACATAGGGGGCAGTATTATAGTAGTTATATTCTTGTACATAGGGGGCAGTATTATAGTAGTTATATTCTTGTACATAGGAGCAGTATTATAGTAGTTATATTCTTGTACATAGGAGCAGTATTATAGTAGTTATATTCTTGTACATAGGGGGCAGTATTATAGTAGTTATATTCTTGTACATAGGAGCAGTATTATAGTAGTTATATTCTTGTACATAGGGGCAATATTATAGTAGTTATATTCTTGTACATAGGGGCAGTATTATAGTAGTTATATTCTTGTACATAGGGGGCAGTATTATAATAGTTATATTCTTGTACATAGGGGCAGTATTATAGTAGTTATATTCTTGTACATAGGAGCAGTATTATAGTAGTTATATTCTTGTACATAGGGGCAGTATTATAGTAGTTATATTCTTGTACATAGAGGGCAGTATTATAGTAGTTATATTCTTGTACATAGTGGGCAGTATTATAGTAGTTATATTCTTGTACATAGGAGCAGTATTATAGTAGTTATATCCTTGTACATAGGGGCAGTATTATAGTAGTTATATTCTTGTACATAGGAGCAGTATTATAGTAGTTATATTCTTGTACATAGAGGCAGTATTATAGTAGTTATATTCTTGTACATAGGAGCAGTATTATAGTAGTTATATTCTTGTACATAGGGGGCAGTATTATAGTAGTTATATTCTTGTACATAGGGGCAGTATTATAGTAGTTATATTCTTCTACATAGGAGGCAGTATTATAGTATTTATATTCTTATACATAGGGGCAGTATTATAGTAGTTATATTCTTGTACATATGTACAGTATTATAGTAGTTATATTCTTGTACATAGGGGGCAGTATTATAGTAGTTATATTCTTGTACATAGAGGGCAGTATTGTAGTAGTTATATTCTTGTACATAGGGGGCAGTATTATAGTAGTTATATTCTTGTACATAGGAACAGTATTATAGTAGTTATATTCTTGTACATAGGGGGCACTATTATAGTAGTTATATTCTTGTACATAGGGGGCAGTATTATAGTAGTTATATTCTTGTACATAGGGGCAGTATTATAGTAGTTATTTTCTTGTACATAGGAGCAGTATTATAGTAGTTATATTCTTGTACATAGGGGCAGTATTATAGTAGTTATATTCTTGTACATAGGGGCAGTATTATAGTAGTTATATTCTTGTACATAGGTGCAGTATTACTGTAGTTATATTCTTGTACATAGGGGGCAGTATTATAGTAGTTATATTCTTGTACATAGGGGCAGTATTATAGTAGTTATATTCTTGTGCATAGGAGCAGTATTATAGTAGTTATATTCTTGTACATAGGAGCAGTATTATAGTAGTTATATTCTTGTACATAGGGGCAGTATTATAGTAGTTATATTCTTGTACCTAGGAGCAGTATTATAGTAGTTATATTCTTGTATATAGGAGCAGTATTATACTAGTTATATTCTTGTACATAGAGGCAGTATTATAGTAGTTATATTCTTGTACATAGGAGCAGTATTATGGTAGTTATATTCTTGTACATAGGGGCAGTATTACTGTAGTTATATTCTTGTACATAGGGGGCAGTATTATAGTAGTTATATTCTTGTACATAGGGGGCAGTATTATAGTAGTTATATTCTTGTGCATAGGAGCAGGATTATAGTAGTTATATTCTTGTACATAGGGAGCAGTATTATAGTAGTTATATTCTTGTGCATAGGAGCAGGATTATAGTAGTTATATTCTTGTACATAGTGGGCAGTATTATAGTAGTTATATTCTTGTACATAGGAGCAGTATTACGGTAGTTATATTCTTGTACATAGGGGAAGTATTACAGTAGTTATATTCTTGTACATAGGGAGCAGTATTATAGTAGTTATATTCTTGTACATAGGGGCAGTATTATGGTAGTTATATTCTTGTACATAGGGGCAGTATTACAGTAGTTATATTCTTGTACATAGGGAGCAGTATTATAGTAGTTATATTCTTGTACATAGGGAGCAGTATTATAGTAGTTATATTCTTGTACATAGGGGGCAGTATTATAGTAGTTATATTCTTGTGCATAGGAGCAGTATTATTGTAGTTATATTCTTGTACATAGGGGCTGTATTATAGTAGTTATATTCTTGTACATAGGGGGCAGTATTATGGTAGTTATATTCTTGTACATAGGGGCAGTATTACAGTAGTTATATTCTTGTTCATAGGAGCAGTATTATGGTAGTTATATTCTTGTACATAGGGGGCAGTATTATAGTAGTTATATTCTTGTACATAGGGGGCAGTATTATAGTAGTTATATTCTTGTACATAGGGGGCAGTATTATAGTAGTTATATTCTTGTACATAGGGGGCAGTATTATAGTAGTTATATTCTTGTACATAGGAGCAGTATTATAGTAGTTATATTCTTGTACATAGGGGCAGTATTATAGTTGTTATATTATTGTACATAGGGGACAGTATTATGGTAGTTATATTCTTGTACATAGGGGCAGTATTACAGTAGTTATATTCTTGTACATAGGTGCAGTATTATGGTAGTTATATTCTTGTACATAGAGGGCAGTATTATAGTAGTTATATTCTTGTACATAGGGGGCAGTATTATAGTAGTTATATTCTTGTACATAGGAGCAGTATTATAGTAGTTATATTCTTGTACATAGGAGCAGTATTATGGTAGTTATATTCTTGTACATAGGGGCAGTATTACTGTAGTTATATTCTTGTACATAGGGGGCAGTATTATAGTAGTTATATTCTTGTACATAGGGGCAGTATTATAGTAGTTATATTCTTGTGCATAGGGAGCAGTATTATAGTAGTTATATTCTTGTACATAGGGAGCAGTATTATAGTAGTTATATTCTTGTACATAGGAGCAGTATTATAGTAGTTATATTCTTGTACATAGGGAGCAGTATTATAGTAGTTATATTCTTGTACATAGGAGCAGTATTACAGTAGTTATATTTTTGTACATAGGGGGCAGTATTATAGTAGTTATATTCTTGTACATAGGGGCAGTATTACAGTAGTTATATTTTTGTACATAGGGGGCAGTATTATAGTAGTTATATTCTTGTACATAAGGGGCAGTATTATAGTAGTTATATTCTTGTACATAGGGGCAGTATTATAGTAGTTATATTACTGTACATAGGGGGCAGTATTATAGTAGTTATATTCTTCTACATAGGGGAGCAGTATTATAGTAGTTATATTCTTGCACATAGGAGCAGTATTATAGTAGTTATATTACTGTACATAGGGGGCAGTATTATAGTAGTTATATTCTTCTAAATGGGGGGCAGTATTATAGTAGTTATATTACTGTACATAGGGGGCAGTATTATTATAGCAGTAATATGATTAAATAAAGCAGGCACTATTGTGGTAACATACCAGATGGATTTCAGCTATAATGTGGTTGTGTAATATTTGCTATTATAGTAGTCAGTACTTCATTGGTCAGAAGTCTTGAAAGTTTTCAGGAAATTCATTTTTAGAACTGGTGTCACAGCAGAATTATAATGAAAGGAATTTCAAGCCAAAACTTAGGATATTACACTAGTGGCTGCGTTTATTTTCACACTTTATATGATACTTTTCTTTCTTTTTTTTCCATTTTCGTAAATGCACTTGGTACTAGCTAGTTACTGTATATAGCAGGAAAATGATGGTTTCTCATGTGTTTTACTTAAAAGGTCTGGAAGCCACAACTTAACAACCAGGCCAGTACACTGGTTGCTTTTGTGGTCAAGTAATATACAGCAGAGGGTGATATGAGGCTTAATATAACCTCTTTCACAAATAATAATATGTGTACTTAAGATTTAATTTCCTTTTGGAATTACGCACATGATACTCAAAGAAGTGGAACTTTGGTGGAAATTGTTCTGGGTTTACAAGAAAGGTTTGTCTGATACTTTTTTACTTTTTATGCATTTATAATGTAGTATTGGCTTGATCTCCAGCACAATGATTTGCCTCCGTGGTCACATTGTTAGTTCTCAAACATATAAGGTTTCAGTCTTGGAGGGTTTTACCCCAAACTTAAAGGAAAACACAGGTAGGAGAAGGTGGGTGACAACCATTTATACCCAATATATGAGTGATTAAAGGGATCCTGTCACATGGGGGATCTGTGGATGACGCGCTGTTATGGGGGATCTGTGGATGACGCTCTGTTATGGGGGATCTGTGGATGACGCACTGTTATGGGGGATCTGTGGATGATGCACTGTTATGCGGGATCTGTGGATGACGCACTGTTATGGGGGATCTGTGGAGGATGCACTGTTATGGGGGATCTGTAGATGACACACTGTTATGGGGGATCTGTGGATGATGCACTGTTATGGGGGATCTGTAGATGACACACTGTTATGGGGGATCTGTGGATGATGCACTGTTATGGGGGATCTGTGGATGACGCACTGTTATGGGGGATCT
Organism: Phyllobates terribilis; assembly: GCF_046119375.1. Lineage (NCBI taxonomy): Eukaryota > Metazoa > Chordata > Amphibia > Anura > Dendrobatidae > Phyllobates > Phyllobates terribilis. The sequence goes on from NW_027362768.1 coordinate 172,883,936, forward strand.
GTGGAGGATGCACTGTTATGGGGGATCTGTAGATGACACACTGTTATGGGGGATCTGTGGATGATACACTGTTATGGGGGGATCTGTAGATGATGAACGCTTTGGGGGATCTGTAGATGACGCACTGTTATAGGGGATCTGTGTATGATGCACAGTTATGGGGGATCTGTGGATGACGCACTGTTATGGGGGATCTGTGAATGATGCTTTGTTATGGGGGATCTATAGAGGATGCACTGTTATGGGGGATCTGTGAATGACGCACTGTTATCGGGATCTGTAGATGATGCACTATTATGGGGATCTGTGAATGATGCACTGTTATGGGGATTTGTGGATGACGCACTGTTATGGGGGAATCTGTGGATGACGCACTGTTATGGGGGAACTGTGTATGATGCACTGTTATGGGGGATCTGTGGATGACGCACTGTTATGGGGGATCTATGGATGATACACTGTTATGGGGGGATCTGTAGATGATGAACACTTTGGGGGATCTGTAGATGACGCACTGTTATGGGGGATCTGTGTATGATGCACAGTTATGGGGGATCTGTGGATGACGCACTGTTATGGGGGATCTGTAGATGATGAACGCTTTGGGGGATCTGTAGATGACGCACTGTTATGGGGGATCTGTGGATGATGCACTGTTATGGGGGATCTGTGGATGATGCACTGTTATGTGGGATCTGTGGATGATACACTGTTATGGGGAATCTGTGGATGATTCACTGTTATGGGGGGATCTGTAGATGATGAACGCTTTGGGGGATCTGTAGATGACGCACTGTTGTGGGGGATCTGTGGATGATGCATTGTTATGGGGGATCTGTGGAAGACGCACTGTTATGGGGGATCTGTAGATGATGCACTGTTATGGGGGATCTGTGGATGATACACTGTTATGGGGGGATCTGTAGATGATGAACGCTTTGGGGGATCTGTAGATGACGCACTGTTGTGGGGGATCTGTGGATGATGCACTGTTATGGGGTATCAGTAGATGACGCACTGTTGTGGGGGATCTGTGGATGATGCACTGTTATGGGGGATCTGTAGATGACGCACTGTTGTGGGGGATCTGTGGATGATGCACTGTTATGGGGGATCTGTGGATGATACACTGTTATGGGGGATCTGTGGATGATACACTGTTATGGGGGATCTGTAGATGATGAACGCTTTGGGGGATCTGTAGATGACGCCCTGTAATGGGGATCTGTGGATGACGCACTGTTATGGGGGATCTGTAGATGATGCACTGTTATGGAGGATCTGTGGATGACGCACTGTTATGGGGGATCTGTGGATGACGCACTGTTATGGGGGATCTGTGGATGACTCACTGTTATGGGGGATCTGTGGATAACTCACTGTTATGGAGGGTCTGTGGATGACTCACTGTTATGGAGGATCTGTAAATGATGAACTGTTTTGGGGGATCTGTAGATGACGCACTGTTATGGGGGATCTGTGGATGATACACTGTTATGGGGGATCTGTGTATGATGCACTGTTATGGGGGATCTGTGGATGGTGCACTGTTATGGGAGATCTGTGGATGACGCATTGTTATGGGGGATCTGTAGATGATGCACGGTTATGGGGGATCTGTGCATGATGCGCTGTTATGAGAGATCTGTAGATGATGCACTATTATGGGGGATCTGTGGATGACGCACTGTTATGGAGGATCTGTGGATGACACACTGTTATGGGGGATCTGTGACTGATGCACTGTTATGGGAATCTGTGGATGACGCACTGTTATGGGGGATCTGTGGATGACGCACTGTTATGGAGGATCTGTGGATGATGCACTGTTATGGGGGATCTGTGACTGATGCACTGTTATGGGGGATCTGTGGATGACGCACTGTTATGAAGGATCTGTGGATGATGCACTGTTATGGGAATCTGTGGATGACGCACTGCTATGGGGGATCTGTGGATGACACACTTATGGAGGATCTGTCGATGGTGCACTATTATGGGGGATCTGTGGATGACACACTGTTATGGAGGATCTGTGGATGACACACTTATGGAGGATCTGTCGATGGTGCACTATTATGGGGGATCTGTGGATGACGCACTATTATGGGGGATCTGTGGATGACACACTGTTATAGGGGATATGTGGATGATGCACTGCTATGGGGGATCTGTGGATGACGCACTGTTATGGGGAATCTGTGGATGATGCACTGTTATGGGGGATCTGTGGATGATGCACTATTATGGGAATCTGTGGATGACGCACTGTTATGGGGGATCTGTGGATGATGCACTGTTATGGGGGATCTGTGGATGACGCACTGTTTTGGAGGATCTGTGGATGACGCACTGTTATGGGGGATCTGTGGATGACACACTGTTATAGGGGATATGTGGATGATGCACTGTTATGGAGGATCTGTGGATGACGCACTGTTATAGGGGATATGTGGATGATGCACTGTTATGGAGGATCTGTGGATGACGCACTGTTATAGGGGATATGTGGATGATGCACTGTTTTGGAGGATCTGTGGATGATGCACTGTTATGGGGATTTGTGGATGACGCACTGTTATAGGGGATCTGTGGATGATGCATTGTTATGGAGGATCTGTGGATGACGCACTGTTATAAGGGATCTGTGGATGATGCACTGTTATGGAGGATCTGTGGATGACGCACTGTTATGGGGGATCTGTGGATGACGCACTGTTATGGGGGATCTGTTGATGACGCACTGTTATAGGGGATATGTGGATGACGCACTGTTATAGGGGATCTGTGGATGACGCACTGTTATAGGGGATATGTGGATGACGCACTGTTATGGGGGATCTGTGGATGATGCACTGTTATAGGGGATCTGTGGATGACGCACTGTTATGGGGGATCTGTGGATGATGCACTGTTATAGGGGATCTGTGGATGACGCACTGTTATAATTGATAATCGTACTTGCCTGTATCACAAACACTGCAGAATCCTCCTTTAATTGACCGTTAAGTAAAAATCCAACATTGGTATTGTCTGTGGCTGTGAATGAGAATTGGTCTCGTTCTGTGGGTCCACCAAAGTGTCGGTAAGAGAGGTATAAACTGTTAATGTCGATCTGTGTGAAATGGTTTTCCTGCAAGACTGCACCACTCCGGTAGAGCTGTCCGTGCTGTGGAGGTTCTGTAATCGTGTAAATGAGCCTCTCTGGGGGGCTGTCCGGGTCCGTTATCTGCAGAATATCGGCGGTAATAAGGATGGCTTCTCCTTCCCAGATCTGGAGGCCTTTATTGTACAGGAGAGTCGGAGGAATCTTGTCTGTCTGTGTGATGATGAACTCCAATGACCCATCTTTTGCCTTCAGTCCATTGCTTACAGTAAAACTATGAAAAAAAGAAATGAATATCAACATTTTTGAAACAATGAAATGTTTTCTCAATTTGGTAAGAGCCAGAAAACAGCATTGATTGTCGTCTTGTTCCCTTTCATACCTAATTCACATAGATATATTATTATTCACTAGAAGAGTAAAAAATGTTGCACTGCTGCCACCTATTTATTATACTGCCGCTAAGTACAAGATTACAAGTACTATAACACTGTGTAGTCGCAGAACTGTTGATTCTCAGCTTCATCGAGCATCGGACTAGCGTGCACTGAGGAGCAGGACCAGAGCTGAGCTCCGCAAAACTAAGGGAAATAGCCAGCGTTCCAGATAACCTTGAAAATTTGGATTTATTAATTTCTCCTTAAAAACCTGACAATGTGGACTCATACAAAAAACGCGGACAGCAAACCATTCTTACATGTTCCGAGCTAAAAGATAGAGCTCCTATTCATAAACATAGTCTTAATCATAATCATAGTCAAATGATTAAGAGCTCTTTGTTGTTCATCGAAACATGAAAAAAGGGAATTCTGTCGGTGTCCTTTGTATACCACACTGTCAGGCTTTTAAGGAGAAAGGAATAAAACAAATTTTAAAGGCTATCTACTATAACTACTATAATACTGCTCCTATGTACAAGAATATAACTACTATAATACTGACTCTATGTACAATAATATAACTACTGTAATACTGCCCCCTATGTACAAGAATATAACTACTATAATACTGCCCTCTATGTACAAGAATATAACTACCATAATACTGTCTCTATGTACAAGAATATAACTGCTGTAATACTGCCCCCTATGTACAAGAATATAACTACTATAATACTGCCCTCTATGTACAAGAATATAACTACCATAATACTGCCCCTATGTACAAGAATATAACTACTATAGTACTGCCCCTATGTACAAGAATATAACTACTATAATACTGCCCCCTATGTACAAGAGTATAACTACTTTAATACTGCTCCATATGTACAAGAATATAACTCCTATAATACTGCCCCTATGTACAAGAATATAACTACTATAATAGTGCTCCTATGTACAAGAATATAACTACTATAATACTGCCCCCTATGTACAAGAATATAACTACTATAATACTGCTCCTATGTACAAGAATATAACTACTATAATACTGCTCCTATATACAAGAATATAACTGCTATAATACTGTTCCTATGTACAAGAATATAACTACTATAATACTGCCCCTATGTACAAGAATATAACTGCTATAATACTGCTCCTATGTACAAGAATATAACTACTATAATACTGCTCCTATATATAAGAATATAACTACTATAATACTGCCCCTATGTACAAGCATATAACTACTATAATAGTGCTCCTATGTACAAGAATATAACTACTATAATACTGCCCCCTATGTACAAGAATATAACTACTATAATACTGCTCCTACGTACAAGAATATAACTACTATAATACTGCTCCTATATACAAGAATATAACTGCTATAATACTGTTCCTATGTACAAGAATATAACTACTATAATACTGCCCCTATGTACAAGAATATAACTACTATAATACTGCTCCTATGTACAAGAATATAACTACTATAATACTGCCTCTATGTACAATAATATAACTACTGTAATACTGCCCCCTATGTACAAGAATATAACTACTATAATACTGCCCTCTATGTACAAGAATATAACTACCATAATACTGTCTCTATGTACAAGAATATAACTACTGTAATACTGCCCCCTATGTACAAGAATATAACTACTATAATACTGCCCTCTATGTACAAGAATATAACTACCATAATACTGCCCCTATGTACAAGAATATAACTACTATAGTACTGCCCCTATGTACAAGAATATAACTACTATAATACTGCCCCCTATGTACAAGAGTATAACTACTTTAATACTGCTCCATATGTACAAGAATATAACTACTATAATACTGCCCCTATGTACAAGAATATAACTACTATAATAGTGCTCCTATGTACAAGAATATAACTACTATAATACTGCCCCCTATGTACAAGAATATAACTACTATAATACTGCTCCTATGTACAAGAATATAACTACTATAATACTGCTCCTATATACAAGAATATAACTGCTATAATACTGTTCCTATGTACAAGAATATAACTACTATAATACTGCCCCTATGTACAAGAATATAACTGCTATAATACTGCTCCTATGTACAAGAATATAGCTACTATAATACGGCTCCTATATATAAGAATATAACTACTATAATACTGCCCCTATGTACAAGAATATAACTGCTATAATACTGCTCCTATGTACAAGAATATAACTACTATAATACTGCTCCTATGAACAAGAATATAACTACTGTAATACTGCTCCTATGTACAAGAATATAACTACTATAATACTGCCCCTATGTACAAGAATATAACTGCTATAATACTGCTCCTATGTACAAGAATATAACTACTATAATACTGCTCCTATATAAAAGAATATAACTACTATAATACTGCCCCTATGTACAAGAATATAACTGCTATAATACTGCTCCTATGTACAAGAATATAACTACTATAATACTGCCCCTATGTACAAAAATATAACTGCTATAATACTGCTCCTATGTACAAGAATATAACTACTATAATACTGCCCCTATGTACAAGAATATAACTACTATAATGCTGCTCCTATATACAAGAATATAACTACTATAGTACTGCCCCTATGTACAAGAATATAACTACTATAATACTGCCCCCTATGTACAAGAGTATAACTACTTTAATACTGCTCCATATGTACAAGAATATAACTACTATAATACTGCCCCTATGTACAAGAATATAACTACTATAATAGTGCTCCTATGTACAAGAATATAACTACTATAATACTGCCCCTATGTACAAGAATATAACTACTATAATACTGCTCCTATATACAAGAACATAACTGCTATAATACTGTTCCTATGTACAAGAATATAACTACTATAATACTGCCCCTATGTACAAGAATATAACTGCTATAATACTGCTCCTATGTACAAGAATATAACTACTATAATACTGCTCCTATATACAAGAATATAACTGCTATAATACTGTTCCTATGTACAAGAATATAACTACTATAATACTGCCCCTATGTACAAGAATATAACTGCTATAATACTGCTCCTATGTACAAGAATATAACTACTATAATACTGCTCCTATATATAAGAATATAACTACTATAATAGTGCTCCTATGTACAAGAATATAACTACTATAATACTGACCTCTATGTACAAGAATATAACTACTATAATACTGCTCCTATGTACAAGAATATAACTACTATAATACTGCTCCTATGTACAAGAATATAACTACTATAATACTGCCTCTATGTACAAGAATATAACTACTGTAATACTGCCCCCTATGTACAAGAATATAACTACTATAATACTGCCCTCTATGTACAAGAATATAACTACCATAATACTGTCTCTATGTACAAGAATATAACTACTGTAATACTGCCCCCTATGTACAAGAATATAACTACTATAATACTGCCCTCTATGTACAAGAATATAACTACCATAATACTGCCCCTATGTACAAGAATATAACTACTATAGTACTGCCCCTATGTACAAGAATATAACTACTATAATACTGCCCCCTATGTACAAGAGTATAACTGCTTTAATACTGCTCCATATGTACAAGAATATAACTACTATAATACTGCCCCTATGTACAAGAATATAACTACTATAATAGTGCTCCTATGTACAAGAATATAACTACTATGATACTGCTCCTATGTACAAGAATATAACTACTATAATACTGCTCCTATATACAAGAATATAACTGCTATAATACTGTTCCTATGTACAAGAATATAACTACTATAATACTGCCCCTATGTACAAGAATATAACTGCTATAATACTGCTCCTATGTACAAGAATATAACTACTATAATACTGCTCCTATATATAAGAATATAACTACTATAATACTGCCGCTATGTACAAGAATATAACTGCTATAATACTGCTCCTATGTACAAGAATATAACTACTATAATACTGCCCCATATGTACAAGAATATAACTACTATAATACTGCTCCTATGAACAAGAATATAACTACTGTAATACTGCTCCTATGTACAAGAATATAACTACTATAATACTGCCCCTATGTACAAGAATATAACTGCTATAATACTGCTCCTATGTACAAGAATATAACTACTATAATACTGCTCCTATATAAAAGAATATAACTACTATAATACTGCCCCTATGTACAAGAATATAACTGCTATAATACTGCTCCTATGTACAAGAATATAACTACTATAATACTGCCCCTATGTACAAAAATATAACTGCTATAATACTGCTCCTATGTACAAGAATATAACTACTATAATACTGCCCCTATGTACAAGAATATAACTACTATAATGCTGCTCCTATATACAAGAATATAACTACTATAATACTGCTCCTATGTACAAGAATATAACTACTATAATACTGCTCCTATGAACAAGAATATAACTACTATAATACTGCTCCTATGTACAAGAATATAACTACTATAATACTGCTCCTATGAACAAGAATATAACTACTATAATACTGCTCCTATGTACAAGAATATAACTGCTATAATACTGCTCCTATGTACAAGAATATAACTACTATAATACTGCTCCTATGAACAAGAATATAACTACTATAATACTGCCCCATATGTACAAGAATATAACTACTATAATACTGCTCCTATGAACAAGAATATAACTACTATAATACTGCCCCTATGTACAAGAATATAACTACTATAATACTGCCCCTCTGTACAAGAATATAACTACTATAATACTGCCCCTTTGTACAAGAATATAACTACTATAATACTGCCCCCTGTGTACAAGAATATAACTACTATAATACTGCCCCTATGTACAAGAATATAACTACTAAAATACTGCTCCTATATACAAGAATATAACTGCTATAATACTGTTCCTATGTACAAGAATATAACTACTATAATACTGCCCCTATGTACAAGAATATAACTGCTATAATACTGCTCCTATGTACAAGAATATAACTACTATAATACTGCTCCTATATATAAGAATATAACTACTATAATACTGCCCCTATGTACAAGAATATAACTACTATAATAGTGCTCCTATGTACAAGAATATAGCTACTATAATACTGCCCTCTATGTACAAGAATATAACTACTATAATACTGCTCCTATGTACAAGAATATAACTACTATAATACTGCTCCTATGTACAAGAATATAACTACTATAATACTGCCTCTATGTACAATAATATAACTACTGTAATACTGCCCCCTATGTACAAGAATATAACTACTATAATACTGCCCTCTATGTACAAGAATATAACTACCATAATACTGTCTCTATGTACAAGAATATAACTACTGTAATACTGCCCCCTATGTACAAGAATATAACTACTATAATACTGCCCTCTATGTACAAGAATATAACTACCATAATACTGCCCCTATGTACAAGAATATAACTACTATAGTACTGCCCCTATGTACAAGAATATAACTACTATAATACTGCCCCCTATGTACAAGAGTATAACTACTTTAATACTGCTCCTATATACAAGAATATAACTACTATAATACTGCCCCTATGTACAAGAATATAACTACTATAATACTGCTCCTATGTACAAGAATATAACTACTATAATACTGCTCCTATGAACAAGAATATAACTACTATAATACTGCTCCTATGTACAAGAATATAACTACTATAATACTGCTCCTATGAACAAGAATATAACTACTATAATACTGCCCCATATGTACAAGAATATAACTACTATAATACTGCTCCTATGAACAAGAATATAACTACTATAATACTGCCCCTATGTACAAGAATATAACTACTATAATACTGCCCCTATGTACAAGAATATAACTACTATAATACTGCTCCTATGTACAAGAATATAACTACTATAATACTGCCCCCTATGTACAAGAATATAACTACTATAATACTGCTCCTATGTACAAGAATATAACTACTATAATACTGCTCCTATATACAAGAATATAACTACTATAATACTGCCCCTATGTACAAGAATATAACTACTATAATACTGCCCCTATGTACAAGAATATAACTACTATAATACTGCCCCCTGTGTACAAGAATATAACTACTATAATACTGCCCCTATGTACAAAAATATAACTGCTATAATACTGCTCCTATGTACAAGAATATAACTACTATAATACTGCCCCCTATGTACAAGAATATAACTACTATAATACTGCTCCTATGTACAAGAATATAACTACTATAATACTGCTCCTATATACAAGAATATAACTGCTATAATACTGTTCCTATGTACAAGAATATAACTACTATAATACTGCCCCTATGTACAAGAATATAACTGCTATAATACTGCTCCTATGTACAAGAATATAGCTACTATAATACTGCTCCTATATATAAGAATATAACTACTATAATACTGCCCCTATGTACAAGAATATAACTGCTATAATACTGCTCCTATGTACAAGAATATAACTACTATAATACTGCTCCTATGAACAAGAATATAACTACTGTAATACTGCTCCTATGTACAAGAATATAACTACTATAATACTGCCCCTATGTACAAGAATATAACTGCTATAATACTGCTCCTATGTACAAGAATATAACTACTATAATACTGCTCCTATATAAAAGAATATAACTACTATAATACTGCCCCTATGTACAAGAATATAACTGCTATAATACTGCTCCTATGTACAAGAATATAACTACTATAATACTGCCCCTATGTACAAAAATATAACTGCTATAATACTGCTCCTATGTACAAGAATATAACTGCTATAATACTGCCCCTATGTACAAGAATATAACTACTATAATGCTGCTCCTATATACAAGAATATAACTACTATAGTACTGCCCCTATGTACAAGAATATAACTACTATAATACTGCCCCCTATGTACAAGAGTATAACTACTTTAATACTGCTCCATATGTACAAGAATATAACTACTATAATACTGCCCCTATGTACAAGAATATAACTACTATAATAGTGCTCCTATGTACAAGAATATAACTACTATAATACTGCCCCCTATGTACAAGAATATAACTACTATAATACTGCTCCTATATACAAGAATATAACTGCTATAATACTGTTCCTATGTACAAGAATATAACTACTATAATACTGCCCCTATGTACAAGAATATAACTGCTATAATACTGCTCCTATGTACAAGAATATAACTACTATAATACTGCTCCTATATACAAGAATATAACTGCTATAATACTGTTCCTATGTACAAGAATATAACTACTATAATACTGCCCCTATGTACAAGAATATAACTGCTATAATACTGCTCCTATGTACAAGAATATAACTACTATAATACTGCTCCTATATATAGGAATATAACTACTATAATAGTGCTCCTATGTACAAGAATATAACTACTATAATACTGCCCTTTATGTACAAGAATATAACTACTATAATACTGCTCCTATGTACAAGAATATAACTACTATAATACTGCTCCTATGTACAAGAATATAACTACTATAATACTGCCTCTATGTACAAGAATATAACTACTGTAATACTGCCCCCTATGTACAAGAATATAACTACTATAATACTGCCCTCTATGTACAAGAATATAACTACCGTAATACTGTCTCTATGTACAAGAATATAACTACTGTAATACTGCCCCCTATGTACAAGAATATAACTACTATAATACTGCCCTCTATGTACAAGAATATAACTACCATAATACTGCCCCTATGTACAAGAATATAACTACTATAGTACTGCCCCTATGTACAAGAATATAACTACTATAATACTGCCCCCTATGTACAAGAGTATAACTACTTTAATACTGCTCCATATGTACAAGAATATAACTACTATAATACTGCCCCTATGTACAAGAATATAACTACTATAATAGTGCTCCTATGTACAAGAATATAACTACTATAATACTGCCCCCTATGTACAAGAATATAACTACTATAATACTGCTCCTATGTACAAGAATATAACTACTATAATACTGCTCCTATATACAAGAATATAACTGCTATAATACTGTTCCTATGTACAAGAATATAACTACTATAATACTGCCTCTATGTACAAGAATATAACTACTGTAATACTGCCCTCTATGTACAAGAATATAACTACCGTAATACTGTCTCTATGTACAAGAATATAACTACTGTAATACTGCCCCCTATGTACAAGAATATAACTACTATAATACTGCCCTCTATGTACAAGAATATAACTACCATAATACTGCCCCTATGTACAAGAATATAACTACTATAGTACTGCCCCTATGTACAAGAATATAACTACTATAATACTGCCCCCTATGTACAAGAGTATAACTACTTTAATACTGCTCCTATGTACAAGAATATAACTACTATAATACTGCTCCTATGTACAAGAATATAACTACTATAATACTGCCTCTATGTACAAGAATATAACTACTGTAATACTGCCCCCTATGTACAAGAATATAACTACTATAATACTGCCCTCTATGTACAAGAATATAACTACCGTAATACTGTCTCTATGTACAAGAATATAACTACTGTAATACTGCCCCCTATGTACAAGAATATAACTACTATAATACTGCCCTCTATGTACAAGAATATAACTACCATAATACTGCCCCTATGTACAAGAATATAACTACTATAGTACTGCCCCTATGTACAAGAATATAACTACTATAATACTGCCCCCTATGTACAAGAGTATAACTACTTTAATACTGCTCCATATGTACAAGAATATAACTACTATAATACTGCCCCTATGTACAAGAATATAACTACTATAATAGTGCTCCTATGTACAAGAATATAACTACTATAATACTGCCCCCTATGTACAAGAATATAACTACTATAATACTGCTCCTATGTACAAGAATATAACTACTATAATACTGCTCCTATATACAAGAATATAACTGCTATAATACTGCTCCTATGTACAAGAATATAACTACTATAATACTGCTCCTATATATAAGAATATAACTACTATAATACTGCCGCTATGTACAAGAATATAACTGCTATAATACTGCTCCTATGTACAAGAATATAACTACTATAATACTGCCCCATATGTACAAGAATATAACTACTATAATACTGCTCCTATGTACAAGAATATAACTACTATAATACTGCTCCTATATACAAGAATATAACTGCTATAATACTGTTCCTATGTACAAGAATATAACTACTATAATACTGCCCCTATGTACAAGAATATAACTGCTATAATACTGCTCCTATGTACAAGAATATAGCTACTATAATACTGCTCCTATATATAAGAATATAACTACTATAATACTGCCCCTATGTACAAGAATATAACTGCTATAATACTGCTCCTATGTACAAGAATATAACTACTATAATACTGCTCCTATGAACAAGAATATAACTACTGTAATACTGCTCCTATGTACAAGAATATAACTACTATAATACTGCCCCTATGTACAAGAATATAACTGCTATAATACTGCTCCTATGTACAAGAATATAACTACTATAATACTGCTCCTATATAAAAGAATATAACTACTATAATACTGCCCCTATGTACAAAAATATAACTGCTATAATACTGCTCCTATGTACAAGAATATAACTACTATAATACTGCCCCTATGTACAAAAATATAACTGCTATAATACTGCTCCTATGTACAAGAATATAACTACTATAATACTGCCCCTATGTACAAGAATATAACTACTATAATGCTGCTCCTATATACAAGAATATAACTACTATAGTACTGCCCCTATGTACAAGAATATAACCACTATAATACTGCCCCCTATGTACAAGAGTATAACTACTTTAATACTGCTCCATATGTACAAGAATATAACTACTATAATACTGCCCCTATGTACAAGAATATAACTACTATAATAGTGCTCCTATGTACAAGAATATAACTACTATAATACTGCCCCCTATGTACAAGAATATAACTACTATAATACTGCTCCTATATACAAGAATATAACTGCTATAATACTGTTCCTATGTACAAGAATATAACTACTATAATACTGCCCCTATGTACAAGAATATAACTGCTATAATACTGCTCCTATGTACAAGAATATAACTACTATAATACTGCTCCTATATACAAGAATATAACTGCTATAATACTGTTCCTATGTACAAGAATATAACTACTATAATACTGCCCCTATGTACAAGAATATAACTGCTATAATACTGCTCCTATGTACAAGAATATAACTACTATAATACTGCTCCTATATATAAGAATATAACTACTATAATAGTGCTCCTATGTACAAGAATATAACTACTATAATACTGCCCTCTATGTACAAGAATATAACTACTATAATACTGCTCCTATGTACAAGAATATAACTACTATAATACTGCTCCTATGTACAAGAATATAACTACTATAATACTGCCTCTATGTACAAGAATATAACTACTGTAATACTGCCCCCTATGTACAAGAATATAACTACTATAATACTGCCCTCTATGTACAAGAATATAACTACCATAATACTGTCTCTATGTACAAGAATATAACTACTGTAATACTGCCCCCTATGTACAAGAATATAACTACTATAATACTGCCCTCTATGTACAAGAATATAACTACCATAATACTGCCCCTATGTACAAGAATATAACTACTATAGTACTGCCCCTATGTACAAGAATATAACTACTATAATACTGCCCCCTATGTACAAGAGTATAACTACTTTAATACTGCTCCTATATACAAGAATATAACTACTATAATACTGCCCCTATGTACAAGAATATAACTACTATAATACTGCTCCTATGTACAAGAATATAACTACTATAATACTGCTCCTATGAACAAGAATATAACTACTATAATACTGCTCCTATGTACAAGAATATAACTACTATAATACTGCTCCTATGAACAAGAATATAACTACTATAATACTGCCCCATATGTACAAGAATATAACTACTATAATACTGCTCCTATGAACAAGAATATAACTACTATAATACTGCCCCTATGTACAAGAATATAACTACTATAATACTGCCCCTATGTACAAGAATATAACTACTATAATACTGCTCCTATGTACAAGAATATAACTACTATAATACTGCCCCCTATGTACAAGAATATAACTACTATAATACTGCTCCTATGTACAAGAATATAACTACTATAATACTGCTCCTATATACAAGAATATAACTACTATAATACTGCCCCTATGTACAAGAATATAACTACTATAATACTGCCCCTATGTACAAGAATATAACTACTATAATACTGCCCCCTGTGTACAAGAATATAACTACTATAATACTGCCCCTATGTACAAAAATATAACTGCTATAATACTGCTCCTATGTACAAGAATATAACTACTATAATACTGCCCCCTATGTACAAGAATATAACTACTATAATACTGCTCCTATGTACAAGAATATAACTACTATAATACTGCTCCTATATACAAGAATATAACTGCTATAATACTGTTCCTATGTACAAGAATATAACTACTATAATACTGCCCCTATGTACAAGAATATAACTGCTATAATACTGCTCCTATGTACAAGAATATAGCTACTATAATACTGCTCCTATATATAAGAATATAACTACTATAATACTGCCCCTATGTACAAGAATATAACTGCTATAATACTGCTCCTATGTACAAGAATATAACTACTATAATACTGCTCCTATGAACAAGAATATAACTACTGTAATACTGCTCCTATGTACAAGAATATAACTACTATAATACTGCCCCTATGTACAAGAATATAACTGCTATAATACTGCTCCTATGTACAAGAATATAACTACTATAATACTGCTCCTATATAAAAGAATATAACTACTATAATACTGCCCCTATGTACAAGAATATAACTGCTATAATACTGCTCCTATGTACAAGAATATAACTACTATAATACTGCCCCTATGTACAAAAATATAACTGCTATAATACTGCTCCTATGTACAAGAATATAACTGCTATAATACTGCCCCTATGTACAAGAATATAACTACTATAATGCTGCTCCTATATACAAGAATATAACTACTATAGTACTGCCCCTATGTACAAGAATATAACTACTATAATACTGCCCCCTATGTACAAGAGTATAACTACTTTAATACTGCTCCATATGTACAAGAATATAACTACTATAATACTGCCCCTATGTACAAGAATATAACTACTATAATAGTGCTCCTATGTACAAGAATATAACTACTATAATACTGCCCCCTATGTACAAGAATATAACTACTATAATACTGCTCCTATATACAAGAATATAACTGCTATAATACTGTTCCTATGTACAAGAATATAACTACTATAATACTGCCCCTATGTACAAGAATATAACTGCTATAATACTGCTCCTATGTACAAGAATATAACTACTATAATACTGCTCCTATATACAAGAATATAACTGCTATAATACTGTTCCTATGTACAAGAATATAACTACTATAATACTGCCCCTATGTACAAGAATATAACTGCTATAATACTGCTCCTATGTACAAGAATATAACTACTATAATACTGCTCCTATATATAGGAATATAACTACTATAATAGTGCTCCTATGTACAAGAATATAACTACTATAATACTGCCCTTTATGTACAAGAATATAACTACTATAATACTGCTCCTATGTACAAGAATATAACTACTATAATACTGCTCCTATGTACAAGAATATAACTACTATAATACTGCCTCTATGTACAAGAATATAACTACTGTAATACTGCCCCCTATGTACAAGAATATAACTACTATAATACTGCCCTCTATGTACAAGAATATAACTACCGTAATACTGTCTCTATGTACAAGAATATAACTACTGTAATACTGCCCCCTATGTACAAGAATATAACTACTATAATACTGCCCTCTATGTACAAGAATATAACTACCATAATACTGCCCCTATGTACAAGAATATAACTACTATAGTACTGCCCCTATGTACAAGAATATAACTACTATAATACTGCCCCCTATGTACAAGAGTATAACTACTTTAATACTGCTCCATATGTACAAGAATATAACTACTATAATACTGCCCCTATGTACAAGAATATAACTACTATAATAGTGCTCCTATGTACAAGAATATAACTACTATAATACTGCCCCCTATGTACAAGAATATAACTACTATAATACTGCTCCTATGTACAAGAATATAACTACTATAATACTGCTCCTATATACAAGAATATAACTGCTATAATACTGTTCCTATGTACAAGAATATAACTACTATAATACTGCCTCTATGTACAAGAATATAACTACTGTAATACTGCCCTCTATGTACAAGAATATAACTACCGTAATACTGTCTCTATGTACAAGAATATAACTACTGTAATACTGCCCCCTATGTACAAGAATATAACTACTATAATACTGCCCTCTATGTACAAGAATATAACTACCATAATACTGCCCCTATGTACAAGAATATAACTACTATAGTACTGCCCCTATGTACAAGAATATAACTACTATAATACTGCCCCCTATGTACAAGAGTATAACTACTTTAATACTGCTCCTATGTACAAGAATATAACTACTATAATACTGCTCCTATGTACAAGAATATAACTACTATAATACTGCCTCTATGTACAAGAATATAACTACTGTAATACTGCCCCCTATGTACAAGAATATAACTACTATAATACTGCCCTCTATGTACAAGAATATAACTACCGTAATACTGTCTCTATGTACAAGAATATAACTACTGTAATACTGCCCCCTATGTACAAGAATATAACTACTATAATACTGCCCTCTATGTACAAGAATATAACTACCATAATACTGCCCCTATGTACAAGAATATAACTACTATAGTACTGCCCCTATGTACAAGAATATAACTACTATAATACTGCCCCCTATGTACAAGAGTATAACTACTTTAATACTGCTCCATATGTACAAGAATATAACTACTATAATACTGCCCCTATGTACAAGAATATAACTACTATAATAGTGCTCCTATGTACAAGAATATAACTACTATAATACTGCCCCCTATGTACAAGAATATAACTACTATAATACTGCTCCTATGTACAAGAATATAACTACTATAATACTGCTCCTATATACAAGAATATAACTGCTATAATACTGCTCCTATGTACAAGAATATAACTACTATAATACTGCTCCTATATATAAGAATATAACTACTATAATACTGCCGCTATGTACAAGAATATAACTGCTATAATACTGCTCCTATGTACAAGAATATAACTACTATAATACTGCCCCATATGTACAAGAATATAACTACTATAATACTGCTCCTATGTACAAGAATATAACTACTATAATACTGCTCCTATATACAAGAATATAACTGCTATAATACTGTTCCTATGTACAAGAATATAACTACTATAATACTGCCCCTATGTACAAGAATATAACTGCTATAATACTGCTCCTATGTACAAGAATATAGCTACTATAATACTGCTCCTATATATAAGAATATAACTACTATAATACTGCCCCTATGTACAAGAATATAACTGCTATAATACTGCTCCTATGTACAAGAATATAACTACTATAATACTGCTCCTATGAACAAGAATATAACTACTGTAATACTGCTCCTATGTACAAGAATATAACTACTATAATACTGCCCCTATGTACAAGAATATAACTGCTATAATACTGCTCCTATGTACAAGAATATAACTACTATAATACTGCTCCTATATAAAAGAATATAACTACTATAATACTGCCCCTATGTACAAAAATATAACTGCTATAATACTGCTCCTATGTACAAGAATATAACTACTATAATACTGCCCCTATGTACAAAAATATAACTGCTATAATACTGCTCCTATGTACAAGAATATAACTACTATAATACTGCCCCTATGTACAAGAATATAACTACTATAATGCTGCTCCTATATACAAGAATATAACTACTATAGTACTGCCCCTATGTACAAGAATATAACCACTATAATACTGCCCCCTATGTACAAGAGTATAACTACTTTAATACTGCTCCATATGTACAAGAATATAACTACTATAATACTGCCCCTATGTACAAGAATATAACTACTATAATAGTGCTCCTATGTACAAGAATATAACTACTATAATACTGCCCCCTATGTACAAGAATATAACTACTATAATACTGCTCCTATATACAAGAATATAACTGCTATAATACTGTTCCTATGTACAAGAATATAACTACTATAATACTGCCCCTATGTACAAGAATATAACTGCTATAATACTGCTCCTATGTACAAGAATATAACTACTATAATACTGCTCCTATATACAAGAATATAACTGCTATAATACTGTTCCTATGTACAAGAATATAACTACTATAATACTGCCCCTATGTACAAGAATATAACTGCTATAATACTGCTCCTATGTACAAGAATATAACTACTATAATACTGCTCCTATATATAAGAATATAACTACTATAATAGTGCTCCTATGTACAAGAATATAACTACTATAATACTGCCCTCTATGTACAAGAATATAACTACTATAATACTGCTCCTATGTACAAGAATATAACTACTATAATACTGCTCCTATGTACAAGAATATAACTACTATAATACTGCCTCTATGTACAAGAATATAACTACTGTAATACTGCCCCCTATGTACAAGAATATAACTACTATAATACTGCCCTCTATGTACAAGAATATAACTACCATAATACTGTCTCTATGTACAAGAATATAACTACTGTAATACTGCCCCCTATGTACAAGAATATAACTACTATAATACTGCCCTCTATGTACAAGAATATAACTACCATAATACTGCCCCTATGTACAAGAATATAACTACTATAGTACTGCCCCTATGTACAAGAATATAACTACTATAATACTGCCCCCTATGTACAAGAGTATAACTACTTTAATACTGCTCCATATGTACAAGAATATAACTACTATAATACTGCCCCTATGTACAAGAATATAACTACTATAATAGTGCTCCTATGTACAAGAATATAACTACTATAATACTGCCCCCTATGTACAAGAATATAACTACTATAATACTGCTCCTATGTACAAGAATATAACTACTATAATACTGCTCCTATATACAAGAATATAACTGCTATAATACTGCTCCTATGTACAAGAATATAACTACTATAATACTGCTCCTATATATAAGAATATAACTACTATAATACTGCCGCTATGTACAAGAATATAACTGCTATAATAGTGCTCCTATGTACAAGAATATAACTACTATAATACTGCCCCATATGTACAAGAATATAACTACTATAATACTGCTCCTATGAACAAGAATATAACTACTGTAATACTGCTCCTATGTACAAGAATATAACTACTATAATACTGCCCCTATGTACAAGAATATAACTGCTATAATACTGCTCCTATGTACAAGAATATAACTACTATAATACTGCTCCTATATAAAAGAATATAACTACTATAATACTGCCCCTATGTACAAGAATATAACTGCTATAATACTGCTCCTATGTACAAGAATATAACTACTATAATACTGCCCCTATGTACAAAAATATAACTGCTATAATACTGCTCCTATGTACAAGAATATAACTACTATATTACTGCCCCTATGTACAAGAATATAACTACTATAATGCTGCTCCTATATACAAGAATATAACTACTATAATACTGCTCCTATGTACAAGAATATAACTACTATAATACTGCTCCTATGAACAAGAATATAACTACTATAATACTGCTCCTATGTACAAGAATATAACTACTATAATACTGCTCCTATGAACAAGAATATAACTACTATAATACTGCTCCTATGTACAAGAATATAACTGCTATAATGCTGCCCCATATGTACAAGAATATAACTACTATAATACTGCTCCTATGAACAAGAATATAACTACTATATTACTGCCCCTATGTACAAGAATATAACTACTATAATACTGCCCCTATGTACAAGAATATAACTACTATAATACTGCTACTATGTACAAGAATATAACTACTATAATACTGCCCCCTATGTACAAGAATATAACTACTATAATACTGCTCCTATGTACAAGAATATAACTACTATAATACTGCTCCTATATACAAGAATATAACTACTATAATACTGCCCCTATGTAAAAGAATATAACTACTATAATACTGCCCCTATGTACAAGAATATAACTACTATAATACTGCCCCCTGTGTACAAGAATATAACTACTATAATACTGCCCCTATGTACAAGAATATAACTACTATAATACTGCTCCTATATACAAGAATATAACTGCTATAATACTGTTCCTATGTACAAGAATATAACTACTATAATACTGCCCCTATGTACAAGAATATAACTGCTATAATACTGCTCCTATGTACAAGAATATAACTACTATAATACTGCTCCTATATATAAGGATATAACTACTATAATACTGCCCCTATGTACAAGAATATAACTACTATAATAGTGCTCCTATGTACAAGAATATAGCTACTATAATACTGCCCTCTATGTACAAGAATATAACTACTATAATACTGCTCCTATGTACAAGAATATAACTACTATAATACTGCTCCTATGTACAAGAATATAACTACTATAATACTGCCTCTATGTACAATAATATAACTACTGTAATACTGCCCCCTATGTACAAGAATATAACTACTATAATACTGCCCTCTATGTACAAGAATATAACTACCATAATACTGTCTCTATGTACAAGAATATGACTACTGTAATACTGCCCCCTATGTACAAGAATATAACTACTATAATACTGCCCTCTATGTACAAGAATATAACTACCATAATACTGCCCCTATGTACAAGAATATAACTACTATAATACTGCCCCCTATGTACAAGAGTATAACTACTTTAATACTGCTCCTATATGCAAGAATATAACTACTATAATACTGCCCCTATGTACAAGAATATAACTACTATAATACTGCTCCTATGTACAAGAATATAACTACTATAATACTGCTCCTATGAACAAGAATATAACTACTATAATACTGCTCCTATGTACAAGAATATAACTACTATAATACTGCTCCTATGAACAAGAATATAACTACTATAATACTGCTCCTATGTACAAGAATATAACTACTATAATACTGCCCCATATGTACAAGAATATAACTACTATAATACTGCTCCTATGAACAAGAATATAACTACTATAATACTGCCCCTATGTACAAGAATATAACTACTATAATACTGCCCCTATGTACAAGAATATAACTACTATAATACTGCTCCTATGTACAAGAATATAACTACTATAATACTGCCCCCTGTGTACAAGAATATAACTACTATAATACTGCCCCTATGTACAAGAATATAACTACTATAATACTGCTCCTATATACAAGAATATAACTGCTATAATACTGTTCCTATGTACAAGAATATAACTACTATAATACTGCCCCTATGTACAAGAATATAACTGCTATAATACTGCTCCTATGTACAAGAATATAACTACTATAATACTGCTCCTATATACAAGAATATAACTACTATAATACTGCCCCTATGTACAAGAATATAACTACTATAATACTGCTCCTATGTACAAGAATATAACTACTATAATACTGCTCCTATGAACAAGAATATAACTACTATAATACTGCTCCTATGTACAAGAATATAACTACTATAATACTGCTCCTATGAACAAGAATATAACTACTATAATACTGCCCCATATGTACAAGAATATAACTACTATAATACTGCTCCTATGAACAAGAATATAACTACTATAATACTGCCCCTATGTACAAGAATATAACTACTATAATACTGCCCCTATGTACAAGAATATAACTACTATAATACTGCTCCTATGTACAAGAATATAACTACTATAATACTGCCCCCTATGTACAAGAATATAACTACTATAATACTGCTCCTATGTACAAGAATATAACTACTATAATACTGCTCCTATATACAAGAATATAACTACTATAATACTGCCCCTATGTACAAGAATATAACTACTATAATACTGCCCCTATGTACAAGAATATAACTACTATAATACTGCCCCCTGTGTACAAGAATATAACTACTATAATACTGCCCCTATGTACAAAAATATAACTGCTATAATACTGCTCCTATGTACAAGAATATAACTACTATAATACTGCCCCCTATGTACAAGAATATAACTACTATAATACTGCTCCTATGTACAAGAATATAACTACTATAATACTGCTCCTATATACAAGAATATAACTGCTATAATACTGTTCCTATGTACAAGAATATAACTACTATAATACTGCCCCTATGTACAAGAATATAACTGCTATAATACTGCTCCTATGTACAAGAATATAGCTACTATAATACTGCTCCTATATATAAGAATATAACTACTATAATACTGCCCCTATGTACAAGAATATAACTGCTATAATACTGCTCCTATGTACAAGAATATAACTACTATAATACTGCTCCTATGAACAAGAATATAACTACTGTAATACTGCTCCTATGTACAAGAATATAACTACTATAATACTGCCCCTATGTACAAGAATATAACTGCTATAATACTGCTCCTATGTACAAGAATATAACTACTATAATACTGCTCCTATATAAAAGAATATAACTACTATAATACTGCCCCTATGTACAAGAATATAACTGCTATAATACTGCTCCTATGTACAAGAATATAACTACTATAATACTGCCCCTATGTACAAAAATATAACTGCTATAATACTGCTCCTATGTACAAGAATATAACTGCTATAATACTGCCCCTATGTACAAGAATATAACTACTATAATGCTGCTCCTATATACAAGAATATAACTACTATAGTACTGCCCCTATGTACAAGAATATAACTACTATAATACTGCCCCCTATGTACAAGAGTATAACTACTTTAATACTGCTCCATATGTACAAGAATATAACTACTATAATACTGCCCCTATGTACAAGAATATAACTACTATAATAGTGCTCCTATGTACAAGAATATAACTACTATAATACTGCCCCCTATGTACAAGAATATAACTACTATAATACTGCTCCTATATACAAGAATATAACTGCTATAATACTGTTCCTATGTACAAGAATATAACTACTATAATACTGCCCCTATGTACAAGAATATAACTGCTATAATACTGCTCCTATGTACAAGAATATAACTACTATAATACTGCTCCTATATACAAGAATATAACTGCTATAATACTGTTCCTATGTACAAGAATATAACTACTATAATACTGCCCCTATGTACAAGAATATAACTGCTATAATACTGCTCCTATGTACAAGAATATAACTACTATAATACTGCTCCTATATATAGGAATATAACTACTATAATAGTGCTCCTATGTACAAGAATATAACTACTATAATACTGCCCTTTATGTACAAGAATATAACTACTATAATACTGCTCCTATGTACAAGAATATAACTACTATAATACTGCTCCTATGTACAAGAATATAACTACTATAATACTGCCTCTATGTACAAGAATATAACTACTGTAATACTGCCCCCTATGTACAAGAATATAACTACTATAATACTGCCCTCTATGTACAAGAATATAACTACCGTAATACTGTCTCTATGTACAAGAATATAACTACTGTAATACTGCCCCCTATGTACAAGAATATAACTACTATAATACTGCCCTCTATGTACAAGAATATAACTACCATAATACTGCCCCTATGTACAAGAATATAACTACTATAGTACTGCCCCTATGTACAAGAATATAACTACTATAATACTGCCCCCTATGTACAAGAGTATAACTACTTTAATACTGCTCCATATGTACAAGAATATAACTACTATAATACTGCCCCTATGTACAAGAATATAACTACTATAATAGTGCTCCTATGTACAAGAATATAACTACTATAATACTGCCCCCTATGTACAAGAATATAACTACTATAATACTGCTCCTATGTACAAGAATATAACTACTATAATACTGCTCCTATATACAAGAATATAACTGCTATAATACTGTTCCTATGTACAAGAATATAACTACTATAATACTGCCTCTATGTACAAGAATATAACTACTGTAATACTGCCCTCTATGTACAAGAATATAACTACCGTAATACTGTCTCTATGTACAAGAATATAACTACTGTAATACTGCCCCCTATGTACAAGAATATAACTACTATAATACTGCCCTCTATGTACAAGAATATAACTACCATAATACTGCCCCTATGTACAAGAATATAACTACTATAGTACTGCCCCTATGTACAAGAATATAACTACTATAATACTGCCCCCTATGTACAAGAGTATAACTACTTTAATACTGCTCCTATGTACAAGAATATAACTACTATAATACTGCTCCTATGTACAAGAATATAACTACTATAATACTGCCTCTATGTACAAGAATATAACTACTGTAATACTGCCCCCTATGTACAAGAATATAACTACTATAATACTGCCCTCTATGTACAAGAATATAACTACCGTAATACTGTCTCTATGTACAAGAATATAACTACTGTAATACTGCCCCCTATGTACAAGAATATAACTACTATAATACTGCCCTCTATGTACAAGAATATAACTACCATAATACTGCCCCTATGTACAAGAATATAACTACTATAGTACTGCCCCTATGTACAAGAATATAACTACTATAATACTGCCCCCTATGTACAAGAGTATAACTACTTTAATACTGCTCCATATGTACAAGAATATAACTACTATAATACTGCCCCTATGTACAAGAATATAACTACTATAATAGTGCTCCTATGTACAAGAATATAACTACTATAATACTGCCCCCTATGTACAAGAATATAACTACTATAATACTGCTCCTATGTACAAGAATATAACTACTATAATACTGCTCCTATATACAAGAATATAACTGCTATAATACTGCTCCTATGTACAAGAATATAACTACTATAATACTGCTCCTATATATAAGAATATAACTACTATAATACTGCCGCTATGTACAAGAATATAACTGCTATAATACTGCTCCTATGTACAAGAATATAACTACTATAATACTGCCCCATATGTACAAGAATATAACTACTATAATACTGCTCCTATGTACAAGAATATAACTACTATAATACTGCTCCTATATACAAGAATATAACTGCTATAATACTGTTCCTATGTACAAGAATATAACTACTATAATACTGCCCCTATGTACAAGAATATAACTGCTATAATACTGCTCCTATGTACAAGAATATAGCTACTATAATACTGCTCCTATATATAAGAATATAACTACTATAATACTGCCCCTATGTACAAGAATATAACTGCTATAATACTGCTCCTATGTACAAGAATATAACTACTATAATACTGCTCCTATGAACAAGAATATAACTACTGTAATACTGCTCCTATGTACAAGAATATAACTACTATAATACTGCCCCTATGTACAAGAATATAACTGCTATAATACTGCTCCTATGTACAAGAATATAACTACTATAATACTGCTCCTATATAAAAGAATATAACTACTATAATACTGCCCCTATGTACAAAAATATAACTGCTATAATACTGCTCCTATGTACAAGAATATAACTACTATAATACTGCCCCTATGTACAAAAATATAACTGCTATAATACTGCTCCTATGTACAAGAATATAACTACTATAATACTGCCCCTATGTACAAGAATATAACTACTATAATGCTGCTCCTATATACAAGAATATAACTACTATAGTACTGCCCCTATGTACAAGAATATAACCACTATAATACTGCCCCCTATGTACAAGAGTATAACTACTTTAATACTGCTCCATATGTACAAGAATATAACTACTATAATACTGCCCCTATGTACAAGAATATAACTACTATAATAGTGCTCCTATGTACAAGAATATAACTACTATAATACTGCCCCCTATGTACAAGAATATAACTACTATAATACTGCTCCTATATACAAGAATATAACTGCTATAATACTGTTCCTATGTACAAGAATATAACTACTATAATACTGCCCCTATGTACAAGAATATAACTGCTATAATACTGCTCCTATGTACAAGAATATAACTACTATAATACTGCTCCTATATACAAGAATATAACTGCTATAATACTGTTCCTATGTACAAGAATATAACTACTATAATACTGCCCCTATGTACAAGAATATAACTGCTATAATACTGCTCCTATGTACAAGAATATAACTACTATAATACTGCTCCTATATATAAGAATATAACTACTATAATAGTGCTCCTATGTACAAGAATATAACTACTATAATACTGCCCTCTATGTACAAGAATATAACTACTATAATACTGCTCCTATGTACAAGAATATAACTACTATAATACTGCTCCTATGTACAAGAATATAACTACTATAATACTGCCTCTATGTACAAGAATATAACTACTGTAATACTGCCCCCTATGTACAAGAATATAACTACTATAATACTGCCCTCTATGTACAAGAATATAACTACCATAATACTGTCTCTATGTACAAGAATATAACTACTGTAATACTGCCCCCTATGTACAAGAATATAACTACTATAATACTGCCCTCTATGTACAAGAATATAACTACCATAATACTGCCCCTATGTACAAGAATATAACTACTATAGTACTGCCCCTATGTACAAGAATATAACTACTATAATACTGCCCCCTATGTACAAGAGTATAACTACTTTAATACTGCTCCATATGTACAAGAATATAACTACTATAATACTGCCCCTATGTACAAGAATATAACTACTATAATAGTGCTCCTATGTACAAGAATATAACTACTATAATACTGCCCCCTATGTACAAGAATATAACTACTATAATACTGCTCCTATGTACAAGAATATAACTACTATAATACTGCTCCTATATACAAGAATATAACTGCTATAATACTGCTCCTATGTACAAGAATATAACTACTATAATACTGCTCCTATATATAAGAATATAACTACTATAATACTGCCGCTATGTACAAGAATATAACTGCTATAATAGTGCTCCTATGTACAAGAATATAACTACTATAATACTGCCCCATATGTACAAGAATATAACTACTATAATACTGCTCCTATGAACAAGAATATAACTACTGTAATACTGCTCCTATGTACAAGAATATAACTACTATAATACTGCCCCTATGTACAAGAATATAACTGCTATAATACTGCTCCTATGTACAAGAATATAACTACTATAATACTGCTCCTATATAAAAGAATATAACTACTATAATACTGCCCCTATGTACAAGAATATAACTGCTATAATACTGCTCCTATGTACAAGAATATAACTACTATAATACTGCCCCTATGTACAAAAATATAACTGCTATAATACTGCTCCTATGTACAAGAATATAACTACTATATTACTGCCCCTATGTACAAGAATATAACTACTATAATGCTGCTCCTATATACAAGAATATAACTACTATAATACTGCTCCTATGTACAAGAATATAACTACTATAATACTGCTCCTATGAACAAGAATATAACTACTATAATACTGCTCCTATGTACAAGAATATAACTACTATAATACTGCTCCTATGAACAAGAATATAACTACTATAATACTGCTCCTATGTACAAGAATATAACTGCTATAATACTGCCCCATATGTACAAGAATATAACTACTATAATACTGCTCCTATGAACAAGAATATAACTACTATATTACTGCCCCTATGTACAAGAATATAACTACTATAATACTGCCCCTATGTACAAGAATATAACTACTATAATACTGCTACTATGTACAAGAATATAACTACTATAATACTGCCCCCTATGTACAAGAATATAACTACTATAATACTGCTCCTATGTACAAGAATATAACTACTATAATACTGCTCCTACATACAAGAATATAACTACTATAATACTGCCCCTATGTAAAAGAATATAACTACTATAATACTGCCCCTATGTACAAGAATATAACTACTATAATACTGCCCCCTGTGTACAAGAATATAACTACTATAATACTGCCCCTATGTACAAGAATATAACTACTATAATACTGCTCCTATATACAAGAATATAACTGCTATAATACTGTTCCTATGTACAAGAATATAACTACTATAATACTGCCCCTATGTACAAGAATATAACTGCTATAATACTGCTCCTATGTACAAGAATATAACTACTATAATACTGCTCCTATATATAAGGATATAACTACTATAATACTGCCCCTATGTACAAGAATATAACTACTATAATAGTGCTCCTATGTACAAGAATATAGCTACTATAATACTGCCCTCTATGTACAAGAATATAACTACTATAATACTGCTCCTATGTACAAGAATATAACTACTATAATACTGCTCCTATGTACAAGAATATAACTACTATAATACTGCCTCTATGTACAATAATATAACTACTGTAATACTGCCCCCTATGTACAAGAATATAACTACTATAATACTGCCCTCTATGTACAAGAATATAACTACCATAATACTGTCTCTATGTACAAGAATATGACTACTGTAATACTGCCCCCTATGTACAAGAATATAACTACTATAATACTGCCCTCTATGTACAAGAATATAACTACCATAATACTGCCCCTATGTACAAGAATATAACTACTATAATACTGCCCCCTATGTACAAGAGTATAACTACTTTAATACTGCTCCTATATGCAAGAATATAACTACTATAATACTGCCCCTATGTACAAGAATATAACTACTATAATACTGCTCCTATGTACAAGAATATAACTACTATAATACTGCTCCTATGAACAAGAATATAACTACTATAATACTGCTCCTATGTACAAGAATATAACTACTATAATACTGCTCCTATGAACAAGAATATAACTACTATAATACTGCTCCTATGTACAAGAATATAACTACTATAATACTGCCCCATATGTACAAGAATATAACTACTATAATACTGCTCCTATGAACAAGAATATAACTACTATAATACTGCCCCTATGTACAAGAATATAACTACTATAATACTGCCCCTATGTACAAGAATATAACTACTATAATACTGCTCCTATGTACAAGAATATAACTACTATAATACTGCCCCCTGTGTACAAGAATATAACTACTATAATACTGCCCCTATGTACAAGAATATAACTACTATAATACTGCTCCTATATACAAGAATATAACTGCTATAATACTGTTCCTATGTACAAGAATATAACTACTATAATACTGCCCCTATGTACAAGAATATAACTGCTATAATACTGCTCCTATGTACAAGAATATAACTACTATAATACTGCTCCTATATATAAGAATATAACTACTATAATACTGCCCCTATGTACAAGAATATAACTACTATAATAGTGCTCCTATGTACAAGAATATAGCTACTATAATACTGCCCTCTATGTACAAGAATATAACTACTATAATACTGCTCCTATGTACAAGAATATAACTACTATAATACTGCTCCTATGTACAAGAATATAACTACTATAATACTGCCTCTATGTACAATAATATAACTACTGTAATACTGCCCCCTATGTACAAGAATATAACTACTATAATACTGCCCTCTATGTACAAGAATATAACTACCATAATACTGTCTCTATGTACAAGAATATAACTACTGTAATACTGCCCCCTATGTACAAGAATATAACTACTATAATACTGCCCTCTATGTACAAGAATATAACTACCATAATACTGCCCCTATGTACAAGAATATAACTACTATAATACTGCCCCCTATGTACAAGAGTATAACTACTTTAATACTGCTCCTATATGCAAGAATATAACTACTATAATACTGCCCCTATGTACAAGAATATAACTACTATAATACTGCTCCTATGTACAAGAATATAACTACTATAATACTGCTCCTATGAACAAGAATATAACTACTATAATACTGCTCCTATGTACAAGAATATAACTACTATAATACTGCTCCTATGAACAAGAATATAA
The DNA here is from genome assembly GCF_046119375.1 of Phyllobates terribilis. Lineage (NCBI taxonomy): Eukaryota > Metazoa > Chordata > Amphibia > Anura > Dendrobatidae > Phyllobates > Phyllobates terribilis. Next base: position 172,914,953 of record NW_027362768.1, read on the forward strand.
CTACTATAATACTGCTCCTATGTACAAGAATATAACTACTAAAATACTGCCCCATATGTACAAGAATATAACTACTATAATACTGCTCCTATGAACAAGAATATAACTACTATAATACTGCCCCTATGTACAAGAATATAACTACTATAATACTGCCCCTATGTACAAGAATATAACTACTATAATACTGCTCCTATGTACAAGAATATAACTACTATAATACTGCCCCCTATGTACAAGAATATAACTACTATAATACTGCTCCTATGTACAAGAATATAACTACTATAATACTGCTCCTATATACAAGAATATAACTACTATAATACTGCCCCTATGTACAAGAATATAACTACTATAATACTGCCCCTATGTACAAGAATATAACTACTATTATACTGCCCCCTGTGTACAAGAATATAACTACTATAATACTGCCCCTATGTACAAGAATATAACTACTATAATACTGCTCCTATGTACAAGAATATAACTACTATAATACTGCTCCTATGTACAAGAATATAACTACTATAATACTGCTCCTATATACAAGAATATAACTACTATAATACTGCCCCTATGTACAAGAATATAACTACTATAATACTGCCCCTATGTTCAAGAATATAACTACTATAATACTGCCCCCTGTGTACAAGAATATAACTACTATAATACTGCCCCTATGTACAAGAATATAACTACTATAATACTGCTCCTATGTACAAGAATATAACTACTATAATACTGCTCCTATATACAAGAATATAACTACTATAATACTGCCCCTATGTACAAGAATATAACTACTATAATACTGCCCCTATGTACAAGAATATAACTACTATAATACTGCCCCCTGTGTACAAGAATATAACTACTATAATACTGCCCCTATGTACAAGAATATAACTACTATAATACTGCTCCTATGTACAAGAATATAACCACTATAATACTGCCCCTATGTACAAGAATATAATTACTATAATACTGCTCCCTATGTACAAGAATATAACTACTATAATATTGCCCCTATGTACAAGAATATAACTACTATAATACTGCCCCTATGTACAAGAATATAACTACTATAATACTGCCCCTATGTACAAGAATATAACTACTATAATACTACTCCTATGTACAAGAATATAACTACTATAATACTGCCACTATGTACAAGAATATAACTACTATAATACTGCCCCTATGTACAAGAATATAACTACTATAATACTGCCCCTATGTACAAGAATATAACTACTATAATACTGCTCCCTATGTACAAGAATATAACTACTATAATACTGCCCCCTATGTACAAGAATATAACTACTATATTACTGCCAATATGTACAAGAATATAACTACTATAATACTGCTCCTATGTACAAGAATATAACTACTATAATACTGCCCCTATGTACAAAAATATAACTGCTATAATACTGCTCCTATGTACAAGAATATAACTACTATAATACTGCCCCTATGTACAAGAATATAACTACTATAATGCTGCTCCTATATACAAGAATATAACTACTATAATACTGCTCTTTTGTACAAGAATATAACTACTATAATACTGCTTCTATGAACAAGAATATAACTACTATAATACTGCTCCTATGTACAAGAATATAACTACTATAATACTGCTCCTATGAACAAGAATATAACTACTATAATATTGCTCCTATGTACAAGAATATAACTACTATAATACTGCCCCATATGTACAAGAATATAACTACTATAATACTGCTCCTATGAACAAGAATATAACTACTATAATACTGCCCCTATGTACAAGAATATAACTACTATAATTCTGCCCCTATGTACAAGAATATAACTACTATAATACTGCTCCTATGTACAAGAATATAACTACTATAATACTGCCCCCTATGTACAAGAATATAACTACTATAATACTGCTCCTATGTACAAGAATATATCTACTATAATACTGCTCCTATATACAAGAATATAACTACTATAATACTGCCCCTATGTACAAGAATATAACTACTATAATACTGCCTCTATGTACAAGAATATAACTACTATAATACTGCCCCCTGTGTACAAGAATATAACTACTATAATACTGCCCCTGTGTACAAGAATATAACTACTATAATACTGCTCCTATGTACAAGAATATAACTACTATAATACTGCCCCTATGTACAAGAATATAATTACTATAATACTTCTCCCTATGTACAAGAATATAACTACTATAATATTGCCCCCTATGTACAAGAATATAACTACTATAATACTGCCCCTATGTACAAGAATATAACTACTATAATACTGCCCCTATGTACAAGAATATAACTACTATAATACTACTCCTATGTACAAGAATATAACTACTATAATACTGCCACTATGTGCAAGAATATAACTACTATAATACTGCCCCTATGTACAAGAATATAACTACTATAATACTGCCCCTATGTACAAGAATATAACTACTATAATACTGCTCCCTATGTACAAGAATATAACTACTATATTACTGCCAATATGTACAAGAATATAACTACTATAATACTGCTCCTATGTACAAGAATATAACTACTATAATACTGCCCACTATATATAAATATGAATAGTAGTGGGTATTTTCGCATAGGATTTGCTCTATTAAGTTCACATATATTGATTTATCTGACTTTCTTCAGCTTTTTCCTGAACTTCTATTGCCCTTTAAATTGCAAGTTGTCTTAAGACACAGGAGCCTTTTACTTTGCTGTGCTCCATGTCTCCTCTGTGTTATGAGACTTGTCTGGCTTACAAGACCTTAAAAGTTAACAAAATATACTTTTGTTTCATAAAGATCTTAAAAAGCATGTTCTGTGAGTGCGTCCAGGAGCCACAGCTCCAGCCCTAACCTTCCTGCATGATGTTGCCCTGTGCAGAGAAATCATGTCAGCTACTGCGCTACGTAACCTGGCAGAAGGTAAAATATAAACTCACTTTGCAAAAACAGTTGAGCCCAAGAGCAGCACAGGCCGCTAAAAATATAAACTAAAAATACTGCAAAGCTGAAAAATAAAATAAGAAAATAATCTAAAATGAGTAGAACTTTATAAGCAAAATATATTTAATTTTTCTTTATATAAAAAATATGGGTGACAATTAGGACTCTTGCCCTCCTAAAGTATCAAGATTGGTGATTTGTACTGTAATGAAGATTGTGCTGGAATAAAAAGTATCAAATTCATTAAAAAAGTTTATATAGGTTTGTTTTTTTGTGTAACAAGCTATAGTTTTTATTGGTAACATTTTGTGATACATACAATTTTTTGATAACTTTTGATCAAGATGAACAAAAATGACAATTCTGTCGCAGTTTATCGTACACTGCTCAAAAAATAAAGGGAACACTTAAACAACAGAATATAACTCCCAGTAAATCAAACTTCTGTGAAATCAAACTGTCCACTTAGGAAGCAACACTGATTGACAATCAATTTCACATGCTGTTGTGCAAATGGAATGGACAATAGATGGAAATTATTGGCAATTATCAAGACACCCTCAATAAAGGAGTGGTTCTGCAGGTGGGGACCACAGACCACATCTCAGTACTAATGCTTTCTGGTTGATGTTTTGGTCACTTTTGAATGTTGGTTGCGCTTTCACACTCGTGGTAGCATGAGACGGACTCTACCACCCACAGAAGTTGCTCAGGTAGTGCAGCTCATCCAGGATGGCACATCAATGCGAGCTGTGGCAAGAAGGTTTGCTGTGTCTGTCAGCGTAGTGTCCAGAGGCTGGAGGCGCTACCAGGAGACAGGCCAGTACACCGGGAGACGTGGAGGGGGCCGTAGGAGGGCAACAACCCAGCAGCAGGACCGCTACCTCCGCCTTTGTGCAAGGAGGAACAGGAGGAGCACTGCCAGAGCCCTGCAAAATGACCTCCAGCAGGCCACAAATGTGCATGAGTCTGCACAAATGGTTAGAAACCGACTCCATGAGGGTGATATGAGGGCCTGACGTCCACAGATGGGGGTTGTGCTCACAGCCCAACACCGTGCAGGACGCTTGGCATTTGCCACAGAACACCAGGATTGGCAAAGTCGCCACTGGCGCCCTGTGCTCTTCACAGATGAAAGCAGGTTCATACTGAGCACATGTGACAGATGTGACAGAGTCTGGAGACGCCGTGGAGAGCGATCTGCTGCCTGCAACATCCTTCAGCATGACCGGTTTGGCCGTGGGTCAGTAATGGTGTGGGGTGGCATTTCTTTGGAGGGCCGCACAGCCCTCCATGTGCTCGCCAGAGGTAGCCTGACTGCCATTAGGTACCGAGATGAGATCCTCAGACCCCTTGTGAGACCATATGCTGGTGCGGTTGGCCCTGGGATCCTCCTAATGCAGGACAATGCCAGACCTCATGTGGCTGGAGTGTGTCAGCAGTTCCTGCAAGATGAAGGCATTGAAGCTATGGACTGGCCGCCCGTACCCCAGACCTGAATCCGATTGACCACATCTGGGACATCATATCTCGCTCCATCCACCAACGTCACGCTGCACCACAGACTGTCCAGGAGTTGGCGGATGCTTTAGTCCAGGTCTGGGAGGAGATCGCACAGGAGACCATCCGCATCCTCATCAGGAGCATGCCCAGGCATTGTAGGGAGGTCGTACAGGCATGTGGAGGCCACACACAATACTCAGCCTCATCAGGAGCATGCCCAGGCGTTGTAGGGAGGTCATACAGGCACGTGGAGGCCACACACAATACTCAGCCTCATCAGGAGCATGCCCAGGCGTTGTAGGGAGGTCATACAGGCATGTGGAGGCCACACATAATACTCAGCCTCATCAGGAGCATGCCCAGGCGTTGTAGGGAGGTCATACAGGCACGTGGAGGCCACACACAATACTCAGCCTCATCAGGAGCATGCCCAGGCGTTGTAGGGAGGTCATACAGGCACGTGGAGGCCACACACAATACTCAGCCTCATCAGGAGCATGCCCAGGCGTTGTAGGCAGGTCATACAGGCACGTGGAGGCCACACACAATACTCAGCCTCATCAGGAGCATGCCCAGGCGTTGTAGGGAGGTCATACAGGCACGTGGAGGCCACACACAATACTGAGACTCATTTTGACTTGTTTTAAGGACATTACATCAAAGTTGGATCAGCCTGCAGTGTGTTTTTCCACTTTAATTTTGGGGGTGACTTCAAATCCAGGCCTCCATTGGTTAATAAATGTGATTTCCATTGATGATTTTTGTGTGATTTTGTTGTCAGCACATTCAACTTTGTACAGAACAAAGTATTCAATGAGAATATTTCATTCATTCAGATCTAGGATGTGTTATTTCAGTGTTCCCTTTATTTTTTTGAGCAGTGTATTTTTATATTGCTCTGTTCCCCAGGCGGGATAAATTATTATGTGTCTTTTTTTTCTTTGAGCATTTGTTTTTTATTAGATTGAATCACTTTTTATTATGAAATATTTTTTTAAATATTTTTTTTTTGTACAATATTTATTATTCCCACAAAGGGTCTTGAACTTGCAATTCCTTGATCACATTCTTAATGCACATGGGTAGTGTAGAGTATTATCTAGCCTGTCAATATTAGGGCATATTCACACTGTGCGTTTTACAGGCAGCCAAAATCTACCTTTCTTGAAAGCTCCTTTTCGCTGGCATTTTGTACTCTTGAAGCTTTTTCGCTCTTTTTCTGCCAGTGTTTCTTGCGAGCTTTTTTTGGGGGTATCTTTTCAATAACATTTTCCGTACGTTTTATGAAATCCATAAAACAATAAGTAATATATTTTTTTCCAGGCTAAATGACTACAAAATGCTGGAAAACATGCCTGGGCGTCTTCTAAAACATCAAAGTAAAAAATGTTTGCACATCTAATAATAATTATAATAATAATTTTTATTTATATAGCGCCAACATATTCCGCAGCACTTTACAACTAATCTATATATTGCCCCAAAATTTTAGAACATTTCAAACAGTTTGATGAATCGGGTCCATACTTCCAAAATGCAGTTATAATCCTCAATTCAAAAGTACCTAATAAAAAAATCCTGCATAAATAGATGATTTTTGAATCGGCAATCTCAGAATGGAGAGTTATAATTCCTGTGGAAAATTGCAAAAAAAAAAAAGATGGTTATTTGTCATGACTTTCTACAGAAAGATCTAAAGATTGGCTTAAAATAATTTTTAAAGGGATCGGTCATCCTGGATCAATCTCTTATCTAACTGAGGACTGCCTCACTCTCAAGTGATCGACTCCTGCTCTTAGATCAGCTGTGCACAGCTGCTAACTAATCCTGCAGTGGCCACTACAGCAGAAATGTGGTATTACACGTTAGGCATTTAATTGAATGGGTGTCCATGTACTCTATGGTCACGTTAAAGGGGTTCTCCCGTGAAGATAAGGTATCCCTTAATATTATAAATTGGGTCTGACTGATGAGACCCCAGTAGAATGGGGCTCAACCACCACTCTATTAATTTCCTATAGGGCTTCCTAGTGCTGCACTAGTTTTTTTGGCAACCCCAGAGAGAATAAATGAAGTGGCCATTGGGTATGTGCACTGCTGTTCCATTTTAGTGGAGATAAAAAATACCCTGTTCAGCCGATCAGTACGGTCCCAGTAGTCGAACCCTCACCAATCTATCACTTATCACCTATCCTCTAGATGTGACCGCTCTAAGTCCTCCAGGCATTGAGTCCGGTCCCAGAAAACCACAGCGTGTTGAAGTCATAATATAGACATTAAAATGAGACTATTAGGTTTATCACATTTAATTTGGCTCACATTTAATATTATCTTTAATCGAGACCTGTCCAGTATTGGCCGTCTGTCTATCAGCTAATGCATGCAGATTGTGAGTTTTGCATGTGTCGAGCAGATGGGCGAGTTTAAGAGAAGCAAAAAAAAAAAAAAAAAAGTTGAAAAAAAAATTAAATCACCTGGAACCAGAAGCTCAATTCCAAAAATAGTGAGAATGAAATATAGCAGAGAGCGGCAGGGGAAGCTGGCAGCGCTCCGCACCAGAAGGTACCGGTTACAATACAAGATAAACATTTTGAGAAGCCTCAGCTGTGGAGAAGAATAACGAGGCAGTATTTAACCCAATAAAGCTTACCCCCAAGAAATTAATTTAAGAAAGGCTTGGCTCCTTCATGCCTCCCTGCCTATGTGTAATCTGTATTTCGGCATCTGGTTGACGTTGAGGGGGTGACAGGCAGACACCTTCACCGCGGCCGGTTGGGAGAGTGGGATGTTTTAGCAGAAGTTAATATAACTGGTTCTTAGGGTGTAGGGCGAGCGCCGCAGATGGTACCGTCTCTGACAGATACTGTACAAGTAATTCTTTTCATGTTCCTTGCCCGCTTACGTTGAAGGCATGCAGAGGCTGGCGCTAAGATTAGGACTTAGTCAATATTAAATTAAGGTATGACACGCTGGGAAGCAGATCATGGAGAGTTGTAGGATCTGACAACATAGTAAGAAAATTAATAAACAAACACACAAAAGCAAAAAGCTACCTATAAAGAAAAGACAATGTGATATATCATAATAAATATATACAGTGCAAAATTAAGGAAAAATTCTAAAAAATGTTGCCAATTATTTGGAGACATAAAGCATCAATGGCATTTTGCAAGATGCACAAATCACCTTAGTGTAATACAGAATACTTATAAATACTATCTCTATACAGTAGTGTTCAAAATAATAGCAGGGTGTTCCAAAATATGAGTTCAGCACAAAATCTTTATACTAGTTTTTATTTCCAGCTTTGGGAACATTGCACACTGTTTTCTTATTCAAAACATGAAGAGAAATGTATATAATTTTAACTACTTTACAGAAAATAACAAAAAATTAACATTGGGCTGTTCTAAAAAAAATACCAGTCTGCATTTGTCTTTATAAACTCACAATATGTCTCTTTTTTGAGGATTTAGCATTCCTGTGAATCACTAACCCAATATTTAGTTGTATACCCACAGTTTTTAGAACTGCTTCACAGCTATGTTGCATAGAGTCAAACAACTTCAGGCACCTGTCAACTGTTATTCCAGCCCAGGATGCTTTGTCTACAGCCCACAGTTTTTTGCCATTTGTTGGCTTTGCCTCAGAAAGGGCATTTTTTATGTCACCCCACAAGTGTTCTATAAGATTAAGGTCCGGGAATTGGACTGGCCACTCCATAACCTCAATTTTGTTGGACTGGAACCAAGATTTTGCTAGTTTACTGTTGTGTTTAGGGTCGTTGTCTTGTTGAAACACCCATTTCAAGGTCATATCCTCTTCAGCGTAAGGCAACATGACCTCTTGAAGTATTTTAATATATGCAGATTGGTCCATGATCCCTGATATGCAATAAATAATAAAAGAAACATGCCCATATCATGATGCTTGCATCACCATGCTTCACTGTCTTCAGAGTGTACTGTGGCTTGAATGCAGAGTTTGGGGGTCATCTAATGAATTGTCTGTCGCATTTGGACCCAAAAGACCAATTTTACTTTAATCAGTCCACAAAATGTTTCTCCATTTCTCTTTAGGCCAGTTGATGTGTTCTTTGGCAAATTGTATCCGCTTCAGTACATGTTGTTTTTTATCAGTGGGACTTTGCGGGGACTTCTTGCTAAGAGATTAGCTTCACACAGGCGTCTTCTAACTGTCACAGTACTCACAGGTAACTTGAGACTGTCTTTAATCATCCTGGAGCTGATCATGGGTTGAGTCTTTGTCATTCTGGTTATTCTTCCATCCATTCGAATGGTAGTCTTCTGTTTTCTTCCACAATTCTCTAGTTTTGCTTTCCATTTTAAAGCATTGGAAATCATTTTAGCTGAACAGCCGATCATTGTCTGCACTTCTTTATAAGTTTTACCCTCTCCAACCAACTTTTTAATCAAAGTATGCTGTTATTCAGAACAATGTCTCAAACTACTCATATTTCTCAGGCTTTCAAGGAGAAATGCACTTACAACATGTGCTGGCTTCACCCTTAAATAAGGGCCACCTGATTCACACCTGTTTCTTCACAGAATGATTGACCTCACTAATTGAACTCCACACTGCTATTATTTTGAACACACCCCGTACAGTTAATTATTCAAACACACAGACTCAAAAACCTGCAGATCATGAATGTGGAGTCTGGTGGTTTTCTTAGAATCTACTGCACCAACTGGTAAATTGTTTGACATGCGATAAATATAATTTATAACAAAAACAGTGATTAATCTGGTTAGTCATATTGGACTGCTATTATTTTGAACACTACTGTAAGTGGATTTATTAGTGCACATTTTGATGAAAGTGTATGAGCCCATCTGCCAGCAATAGAGACCTGATACTAAAGACTCACTTCTCTCAAGTCTCAAATGAACTGGAGAATTGTGGCAGGAGCCTATTCTTCTCCAGCGTTCAGACTTTTATATATGTCCATTGTGGAACATCCATCTTAAGAGTTTGTATCTCAGATCCTTTACACAGTCAGATGCTTTCGCTTAAAAACATTGACCCTATAATTGGGAAACAGCACTCAAAAGTCAGACAGGCTCCAGAGTTCCACCATCATCTCCTGCCGAGGCTCTCAAATCATCTCTAGCCAGGACTCCCCAATCCTCTCCAGCTAAGGCTCTCCCATCATCTCCAGCCAAGGCTCCCTCATCATCTCCTGTCAAGGCTCTCACATCATCTCTAGACATGACTTCCCAAGCTTCTCCAGCCAGGGCTCCCCCATCATATCTGGTCAGGGCTCTCCCATCATCTCAAGCCAAAGTTCCCCCATCATCGCCTGCCAAGGCTCTCACATCTCTGCCAGGGCTCCCCAATCTTCTCCAGCCAAGGCTCTCCCATCATCTCCAGCTAAGGCTCTCACATCATCTCTAGACAGGACTCCCCCATCATCTCTGGCCAGAACTCCCCCGTTATCCTCTTCCAGAGTTCCTTAATCATCTCCAACCCAAGTTCTCCCATCATCTCGAGTCAAGTCTTCACCATCATCTCCAACCAGGGCTCCCTCATCATCTCCAGCCAAATCTTCCTCATCATCTCCAGCCAGAATTCTTCCATCATCTCCAGCAATGATCCCTCCATCAGCTACAGCCAGGGCTCCCCCATCATATCTGGTCAGGGCTCTCCCATCATCTCAAGCCAAAGTTCCCCCATCATCGCCTGCCAAGGCTCTCACATCTCTGCCAGGACTCCCCAATCTTCTCCAGCCAAGGCTCTCCCATCATCTCCAGCTAAGGCTCTCACATCATCTCTAGCCAGGGTTCCCCCATCATCTCCAGCCAGGGCTCCCCCATCATCTCTAGCCTGGGTTCCCCCATCATCTTCAGCCAGGGCTCCCCCATCATCTCTAGCCAGGTTCACCCATCATCTCCAGCCAGGGCTCCCCCGTCATCCCCAGCTAGGGCTCCACCGTCACCTCTAGCCAGGGTTCCCTCATCATCTCCAGCCAGGGCTCCCCTATCATCCTTTGCCAGAGTTCCTTAATCATCTCCAACCCAAGTTTTCCCATCATCTCCAGTCAAGTCTTCACCATCATCTCTAACCAGGGTTCCCTCATAATCTCCTGCCAAATCTTCCTCATCATCTACAGCCAGCCCTCATCATCTCCAGCCAGAGTTCTTCCATCATCTCCAGTGATGATCCCTCCATCATCTCTAGCCAGGGCTCCCCCATCATCTCTAGCGAGGGTTCCCCTGTCATTTTCAGTGAGGACTCACCAGTCATCTCTAGCCAGGGTTCCCCCATCATCTCCAGCTAGGGCTCCCCCATCATCTCTAGCCTGGGTTCTCCCATAATCTCCAGCCAGGGTTCATCCTTCATCTCATTCTAAACCCAGGGCTTCCACCATCATCTCTAGTCACGGCTTCCCCATTATCTCCAGCCAGGACCCCATCCCCATAACCTCCAGCCAATATGCAGACACATGAGAAGTCTGGAGAAGAGCAGATACTCCATGAGATAATCTATTTAACATTGTTGACTATTGTGTTTTTATGCGAAATAATAGACGAAAAATGTTTTATCTAAGTAACAACTCCGCCGCCATCTGGGATGATAAGTCTCACCTCCCAAGCAATGCTTGTATCACAGCTTATATAAAAATACCACAATGTCATGTAAATGTATAAAACATCTATACAGCAAAGTCAAGGTCACACACTGTAGTAGGCTGTGCCAGCACCAACACATCTCAGCAATGATACTTCATGCATTTTGGTGCCAGTGGCAGCCATATTCATTTTCTGAACCCCTTAAAGGCAAATACACTCTTGGCTTTCCCAATTTTAAGTTGGATGCAATTTTTTTTTTTTACTTTATTGTCTTCTACATGACGGTTTGCTCCCATTTACCAATGTATTTGTTCCAGGTTTTGGTGCAAATGCCAACATCCATTGCATATGTGCTGCAAAAATGTCACTTTTTTCTGATGTGTGACTTATGCATAATCTTCATGTTCAAGGCAAATTGGTTAAGCCAGGCACAAATTTATATGTCTCACTTCCAGAGAGTTCCAAGTGCGCCAAAGTTTCTAATATAATGGCCTTATTGTTTTTAGTAGTGCTTAGACTCCATTTTGGAGTATGTGTAACTTAGCATTTAATTTATAGTAGACAAGCTCGTACTCTTGGGATGGTGGGGATGATCCTCTCCCTTTGTGAACTGCGCTGTCAATATTGAGTTATATAGTCAGGTCAGAGGTCCTCCAGTCCCGGCAGTTAGTGTGGCAGTGAGATTGTTAGTTAACGCTGCCCTATCATTAGTGAATTTGTGGGCACAATAGGGTAAACATGGATGTTCACATCCGGGGAGTAGTTTCCATTAAGGAAGTACATGTATTCTAAAACATTAAAGATGTGATGTGAAGACGGCTTCCACTGGAAAATACCTTGTGGCAGTGCATAAAGGGGAGATCACCCAGATTCCTAGAAAAGTTGTCAAAACTCCCTGGCAGTGCGGAAGTCTCTGGAAACTCCGCTGCATGCAAAATCACTGGTGCATAACGCTAGAGTGCTGCAATATCATCATCATCATCATCAGATGGAGCGCCAGGATCCAAATGCACATTCAGGAGGTGGTAAATGGGGAGTGACGGGTGTGTGGCTTTAAAAGCGGAGTGTCAATGTAAAAATATTTCAATGACCATAGTGGTCACACATGATCACAACTGCTCCGTTCACACAATGGACTTTTGAACCCCTCAGCTTGGGACCAGTGGGGGTCCCAGAAGTTGGACCACTAGTGATTGTACAGTTATATCTTATAATGTGACTATGTTATAAATTTGCTAAGTGGGTAAACTCCATTAGGAATATTTTTTTTGGAACATACACACCTCCCTTTTTTAACGCCCCATTTTTCAGGCCACATTATGTTACCTTTCCCAGATTTGTGCATCTTTCTGCTGCGGCTCAGTGTCATGAGGAAGAAAACATTTGGGTGTTCCTTTGTTTGGAGGTTTGGACTTGTCAATTCTTACTGAAATCAAGGAGGTCTCTCCTCTTTCCGGGGTTTCAAGGAGATTTGGAAAGTATGCAGACATAGTGAAGTAATGGTTGGTAGGTATGTTCCCAGCCTTGTCTTGGCCAACGTGGCATACTACGGTGTTTCTTTGAAGGTAAAGAGATAAGTGGCTGCCATATACATCTAGTGCCGCTTCTACCGGATTCCTTTGGTGGAATTCTAACCTGTCCAGTCATTGTTTGCCCAGAAAGAAAATATTGTGTTCACATTTCTGGTAAGGTATGATGTGTATCAGTGGTGTGGGGATATAAGTCAAGGCATATTATTAGACCGATATTTGACATTTTTCCAATATTAGGGTGCAAAAATGTTGTTAATTTTTGTGAAATTTTCATCCAAATTTGCAAAATAGATTTGACACTATATCCCCCCGGAGAGAGTGGAATCCTGCATATTCCCATGTGCCAGTTCAGCATATGGTAGAATTCCAACACATTTAACCCTTTATGAGATGCCCATACAACGTCTCACCTGAATGAGTCCTTGCCAGCCTCACGGCTGTTGTCGTGGACGTAGCAAACCTTCTGAGCCGCCACATCCAACTGGCTGAAACTGGAAATGGGCACGCCAGGAAAATTGATGTACTCAATCTGACCATGAACAGGTGGCACAGAAACGGCGTACAGCAGCTTCTCTGGTTTTCCCGTGCCATCTGTTGCCATAAGAACATCTGTCATCAAGGTCACCCTGTCACCCTCTGTTAAAGTTACAGGGCTGGTGAGTAAAACAATGTCACCTATGGAAGGAAAAACGGGAAACGAGAAGATGAGAGGAAGCACAATAGGAGCAGAAATGATGAAGTATGAACAGGAACAACACACGGCATTGTGCACCATTGTGCATTATAATGTATCTCATGTGCATCCTTGTATTTCTATGGGGGTAATAACTAAGTTTTGTCTATCTTTTATAGGATTGTAAATAAGTGTGCAGAACATCGACTGAAAATATCCGCAGTTATGAATTTCGCCCATCGTTCCTAATTTTTCATCAATTTTGCTTGTTTGCTGCAGTTGAAATCGTCCATTTTTATCAACTACTACCAAAATAAGGAAAATCTCCTTGCTTTTTAAAAAGAAATTAATCTTTGTCTCTTCTTTTGTTTTTTGTCTTTTATACATTTAATTGGGGTTTTGCCTTTTTAATGAATCCGAAGCCAGATTTCTTCTGTTGGCTCTGATGATTTCAGCCCATTGTGAGCTGTAGAAAAGGAACACAATGTGTTAAATGCTTTTGCTTCCAGCCTGGACGTTGTTAAGCAGATACAGGCTTTATTATGTCGCGCAGCTTATTGGTTTTGGCAAAGGAATCCTAATTATATTAAAAGTGATGACGGACAAAGAACTTAGGGAGCAACAAGCTGTGTTTGGCCGTATTCTCTGCTGTAAAACCTTTGAAACCAATTTGAATGCATGGTCACAACCACACAAACTGTATGGAGAAGAGCCTGGAGGAGCGCACTGCTGAGATCAGCCTATTAGCCCGAGACTCCGTCTCCTAACGATCACAGGGGCCAGATCGAAAGAGGTTTCATACATGTGTGGAGATTTGACGTGCGTGACATATGGAGTCATAGGGAGGATACACATCATACGCTGGGTGCATCTGACAACGTCGTTAATATTGAAGGACGGTCTATGCTTTTACTGATCCTTGACAATGCAACTTGGCATGTGAAATCAAATAAATCTAGGTTTCTTTAAATGGGATAATGCAAAAAAATATTTGAAAAAAAAATGTATTAGCAGTTCACATAAATGTAATGATTCTGATCATACCAAACTCCGCTCTGGAAGGAAACCGATGCGTGTCAGAAGTACTGAACATGTAAACCCTTAAAGGAAATTTTAGAAAAGAGCACCCCAAATGATTTCTATAATCTAAAATTACAAGGACTCACCCTTCCCTTATCCAGTTCTGGTTCTCTGCAGACTACATTGTCTGAGCCACTGAGCTGAGTGATTGGCTGTAGTGGTGACTATATTGGCAGAGACATTGAGCTCAGTGATTGGCTGCAGCACTGACTACAATGGTAGTGCCACTTAGCTGAGTGATTGACTGCAGTGGTGACTATACTGGCAGAGCCATTGAGCTGGGTAATTTGCTGCAGCGGTGACTACAATGGTAGTGCCACTTAACTGAGTGATTGGCTGTAGTAGTAACTAAATTGGTAGTGCCACTGAGCTGAGTGATTGGCTACATAGGTGACTATGTTGGCCGAGACATTGAGCTGAGTGATTGGATGCAGCAGTGACTACAATGGTAGTGCCACTGAGCTGAGTGATTGGCTGCAGTGGTGACTATATTGGTAGTGCCACTGAGCTGAGTGATTGGCTGCAGTGGTGACTGCATTGCTATAGCCACTAAGCTCAGTGATTGGATACAGCTGTGATATGAACTGGCTACATTACATCACTGGAGCTAAGAGACTGAGGCAGCAGAGGTTGAACTCTCTCTGTCCTTGTTAGTTTACATTATGGTAATCATTTGGGGTCCTTTTTTCTAAAAGTGGAAAACCCATTTAAAGCTGCCAAATACCATAAAAGGGGTTCTCTGTTTTGGACAATCCCTATTGTTAGAAGGGTTCCTTTGCTATAAGCTGATCACAAAGTGTCCTCCTGCCTAGAAAACCGCTAGAAAGAGTAGAAAATGACATTTGATTATGTATTTATTTTATTTACTATTTTATTTATTTGATTATTTATTTATTATTTTATTATCTTCTTTTCCTAGAAAACCTTAAAGAGTACCCGTCATTTTTTTTCCATAAATCAATGGTACACGTGAAAGAAAGGTAGGTGGAAGAGGTGTTGCCCATTACACTTAGCTGTGTTTGAATATCTATGTATTGTGACTGTATTTTAGTCTTGAGAAAGCCAATTTGGCCAAAACGCTGCTCGATTTTTAACTCCTCATTGCTGTGATGTTTTAAATATTTTGGTATAAAGATTGGATTTTTATAAGGATCTCTGTGGGGCCTCCAAATATCTTTGGATTTGCTGCTGTTTTTGGACCTGGTGGGAGGCCCTGCTGAGTAGCACATACTCATCAATGGTGCATGGGAATTCTATGCTGGACTTAATACATCTTAATTAGGGAAATATTTTTTCTCCTCCTCCCAGTGAGAAGATGAGGACCTAGCTCATACTAGTCCAATGATCTTATCTAGTGGGTGATTTAGGGAACACAAAAAGTCGTGCCCTGAATGTGTCCTATCAGGAAGAGGATGGAGGATTGTGTCTCCTAAAGTGCAACTCCTGTATAAGGGTGGCAGAGTGTTGTGGTGTGAACAAACACCAGCGAGGAGACCCCAATTTAATGTGCTTTGGTCCCTCTCACTGCCTGTAGTCATTGGAGTCATGTTTGGAGATCAATTGTGGTGGATTATTTTCCTCTCTTGACTTTATCAGTATAAGTGGAGAAAAAAAAACTCTCTCCAATCACTGTGATAAAAGTTACACCTATAATATGTGAACCACTAGGGCGATCAGCGGATTTTGCAGCTGGCTAAACATTTCTCCTGCAGTGTCCACTACAGGAGAAATGTAGTATTACAGGGCCCATTCAGATAAACATGGAAGGACCAAGTAAGAGCCACTGCTTAAGGCCACGTTCACACGTTCAGTATTTGGTAGTATTTTACATTAGTATTTGTAAGCCAAAAACAGAAGTGGTGATGTGTTTCTATTATACTTTTCCTCTGATTGTTTCACTCTGGATTTTGGCTTACAAATAATGATGGAAAATACTGACCAAATACTGAACGTGTGAACGTGGTCCAATAGTGGTTCTCTGCACTGCTTCATAGTGGGATATCTTAATTGGGGGACTCCACTCTATGGACATCTCTATGCATTGACAGGGAATTTAAAAAGGGATTATAAAGAGGAGACGGCCCCTTTAATATTGTTGCAAAAATAGACCCAACGCTAATGTTGAGTTAGCAAACCATAAGCATATAGTTCACGTCAAAAAGCGCAAAAAAAGAGAACTAAATATACAGAAGTACCGTGCGAACAACCTCACACAATAAGCAATCTAACCCCAATGATTAGTTGATTTTTATTATTTTTCCCTCAATGATTGAAAAAAAAAAAAACAATTGTGCAATTTTTAAACCCTAAATTATCACTAAATTATTCCTTTCAACCTAACTTTTTTGTTTGCTTAAATCCTGCCATTTTTTTTTTCATCTTTATCCCTTTATTAGAATTTGGGTGACCCTTTTTATTTTGCTATTTTCTGCCCTGTGTAAAGCAGCACAGTGATTACTATGGATTATCTGGAGCACCAGTTGGCAATCATCTAGCCAAGAAAAAAATAACAAAAAAACAAAAACAAAAAAAAAAAACAACAAAAAGTTACCGATGCAGCTGTTTACTAATAAATAAAGCCTCAGCTGTAAGAAAAATAAATGAGATGCATTTAATTGCTGGGCAGAACAAGCACCTCTCTTTATTACAACGTTGTGGTTTTTTTTCTGTGATGTCAGGGAGCATGGCATCCTGACAAAGTGTTTATGAATTGCAGTTTGCAGATGGCGCTGATGATTTTTAGTGGTTTTAAGCGCAAGTTGCATTGGAAATGAATAGGGAAGATTTTTGTTTTTTTGCCAGGGACCCCCCCCCCATGGGAATTAGCAGCGTCTGATTCTCCAGTGCCAATCTCTCATTGGCAGCGTATTCATTTCAGCTCCTAACATGGTTTTCCAAAAATGTTATACTTCAAAGTGAATGTCCGCTCAGTTTTACATATTGTTGGTAAACTATAATCATAGAACGTAAGCTATAAATTAGATATAAATTTGATTTCAATCTTCAATCTACTAAATCATATTTAATATTTTAGTGAATACAAAATCAAAATAAATTTTGATTGGCCAATTAAAAATTATCATAATGTCCTAAAAATAAAATAATTGAATTAATTAAAACATTAAAACAACGTCATTAAATAAATATAATCAATAATATAATAAATACATAATAAAGGGCATCATAGATCATAAGCTACTTCATATTAAGAATATATACAATTCGAATCAGAAAATGAAAACTACAGGTACAAGCTATTTAATATATAATAAATATAATAAATACATAATAAAGGACATCATAGATCATAATCTATTTTATATCTAGAAAATATACTATTGGGGTTAGAAAAAGAAAACTACAGGTACAAGTTAATTTAATATATCATAAGTATTATAATAAATACATAATAAAGGACATCATAGATCATAAACTACTTTATATTTCGAAAATATACTATTCGGGTCAGAAAAAGAAAACTACAGGTATTTTTTTTAAATATATAGTAAATACATAAAAGGGACATCATAAATCATGAACTACTTTATTTTAATAAAATCTACTATTTGGATCAGGAAAAAAAAAAACAAAGTACAGAAATTTTAATTTATTTGAAAAGTGAAATATTTTTGAAATTATTTGACATCTAAGAATTAATAAAAATAATTTAAAATCATTGCTACATTTCAGAATTTTCTTTTTTTCTTAACTTTACTGTTTTTTTTTATTTACTAATGATAGAAATTCGCTGGTAAAATATCCTAATTTAATTGATTTCGATTTTCCTTTTTATTTTCTTTTTCCTTAAATACCAGTTCTTTGACAAGGGGGTAATTGCCACACACGTGGGAAATTTTTTTGGCTATTATTCGAATAATTGGACTTGGTGACTAGTCTCCATGGAAATGACATCAGTACAGATGGCCCGCCGGAACGGTCATTGAAAACAGACACTCGATTGTCGGCCGTCTTATAAACTTGACTCCTTGATTCAGCTATGTGGATAATGGACACTCTGGTAATTTGCATGTCTGCGGAGCACAACTGTTTTTGAAGGCTCACGAGGTATTTGTTCCACTCAGCAGAGACATAGAATTGTCCTGAATTCATGGGATAATACAATATTATCGCTGTCTGGCTCTGATATAAACCCACATAACTCCCCGGCCCATAAAACTTACCTTTCTCTATATTTAAAATGGAGATGAAAAAAGTTTGTGGGGCCGTGTTGTGCTCCCCATCTGTTACGTAATATCGGAAACTGTCACGTCCCTTGCACCCCAGGATTATGGTGTGGAAATACCAGAGATGGTTCATATCTATATCTTCCTGCGTGAAATTCATACCAGCGTACAGAGTGACCCAAGATGAGTCCACCTAGAGAAAAAGAACCCGATTAAGAAGGACGCATAATCTCAGGCTTCGAAGGATGCATTTTTTTTTTCCTTCCTAACATAAAATGAAAGGGTATGTAAACTTTTGCAACCAATGATTCCAGAATGCAAGCAGTAAAATACAGCACCTCTTCCACTTTTTATATACTTTTGGGTCTACAGGCCTCGTTTCCTGACTTTTACAGTGCCTTGAAAAAGTATTCATACCCCGTGAACTTTTCCACAAGGTATGAATAATGTAGAAATTCCTTTACACTTTACAAGTACTTGCTACTTAGTTTTCGTATATTACATAAAATACATTTAAGCTTGTGGGTATAACGTGAAAAAATTTGGAAACATTCATGGGGTATGAAAACTTTTTCAAAGGACTATATGTGTCCCTTATGATGCCGGACGAGGGAGAGTGGCAAAACTTTATTATCTTACACATTATATATGTTTTGCTGTAATAAATCTAAAAAAAAATAGTTTTTCAAAATCTGCCACCATTTCACGTCTACAGCTCCAATGCAGAACTATGTGTCACCTGATCCTGAACGTATGATATTTATTTCACACTGTATACATTCAGGAAAGGACAAACAAAATAGAGCATGACCGCAAGATCAGATGATAAGGAAATTAAAGGGCGTCTACACTTTTGCAAGATTTTTTTTGTTGCTCCAAAGCGTGGACAGCAAAAAAAAAGTACATGTTTTTTGATTAAAAATCTCTTAAGCCCACGTCTCACATAGCGAGATCGCTAGCGAGATCGCTGCTGTGTCACGGTTTTGGTGACGCAACAGCGACCTCACCAGCGATGTCGCTATGTGTGACACTTTGCAGCGATCAGGCCCCTGCTGTGAGGTCGCTGATCGCTGCAAAGTGTCCTGGACCATTTTTTGGTCGTTGCCCTCCCGCTGGTCAGCACATATCGCTGTGTGTGACCAGCGGGAGCAGTGATCAGGCTGGTAACCATGATAAACATCGGGTTACTAGGGGCACACGCGCACCTGGTAACCCGCTGTTTATCATGGTTACGAGCCTGCTAAAGTGAGCGGTAACCTCCCGCTCACTGTAGCAGAGTGGTAACCATGATAAACAACGGGTTACTAGGTGCGCGTGTGCCCCTAGTAACCCGATGTTTACCAAGGTTACCAGCCTGCTCCTGCTTCAGCAGGCTGGTAACCAGGAACAGGACATCGTGGAAAGATTCTTTCCACGATGTCGCTGCTCCCCTGATCGTTGGTGAGCCTGCCTGTTTGACAGCTCACCAGCGACCACATAGCGACGCAGCAACGATCCCTGACAGGTCATATCGTTGTCGGGATCGCTGCAGCGTCGCTAAGTGTGAAGGGGCCTTTACTGTTTTGTGTATTCAGCTCCAATGCACATCTATGTGCCTCCATGGATAAGGGATCATGACTGCAGGATCAGGTTACATAGAGTTTCGAAATATAGAAACCAATGGGACTGTGTAGGAGCCGTAGACACAAAACTGTAGTTTTTTTTTTCATGTAGCATTTGCAAAGTTGATTGATTTGTAAGAAATTTGACATGCAGTGGAGCAACAAAATATTGTGGAAAAAGTGGACATAAGACCCAATAGAGCTTATGAATGGAAGTTGTCCTGCTGGGACGCTTCATTCGATTTTTCAGTAACATAATTTGGACATGCTGACTCTTTTAAAGGGGTAATCTGCTAATTAGGAAAAGATTTTCAATATTCTTTCCATATCAATTCTTATTTTTAAGAACTCTGCTTGCTGTTTTTCAATACAAAATAGTTTATTTCCACATGATGGGCAGAGGTATAACACTGAGGAGTTGTCACCACTGTTTCCTGTAGGCAGCGTGGCACAGACTCCCTGAGCTCTCCTAATGATGGGGCAGAGTTCCTCACTCGTTCTGCCCGATCATACCTGAGTGATTTCTATCTTCTCCCTCCACTAATCTCTATGATCAGTGCACAAAGGAAACAAGAGGCTGAACAATCAGTATTCAGCCCCCTGTTACAGCGAGCAAGTAGGTATCCCCCTGCACTCCAGATGTGCAGCAATAACCCTTTAATAGCCCTCTAACAGGGATCTTAAAATTAACCATTTGTTTGCCCTAGGCCACCAGGAACACTGGCCTTACCCCCTTCATTGCCTACGACCACCAGAGGTCCTAACATTATCATTAATACTGCTCAAGACCACCAGAGTTACTGAGATTAAAACCCTCACTACCCTAGATCACCAGGGATACTAAGCTGAACGCCATTTATTGCCCAACCTAGATCATCAGAAATCCTCACATTAACCCCTTCACTGCCCTAAACCACCAAGAATTTTGGAATTAACTCTTACTGCCTTAAGACCACGTGGAATAATGACCTTATCCCATTCATTGTCCTAAACCACCAGGGAAAACAAACCTAATGCTCCACTATTGCTGTAAATCACCAGGAATAACAACACTACCCCAACAAGAAATCCTTACATTAGCCCCTCTCTTACCCTAGACCACCAGGTATATAGGTATTATCTCAATGCCCACCTAGACCACCTGAAACTAGCCAGAACTTATGAGGCAATATTCATGAAGTTTGTTACTTGCAATTGTATTACAGCAAGCAGAGACTGTGAAAACAAGACCTGATACAAAATGTATGTAAGTGTAAATCTCCTTACTACCGAGTGATATTTAGTTACAGACTCTGATGTCACTTTAATGGATTTACATTGACCTGAACCGCGGCTCTGTGCTCATTCCCGAGGATTCAATCCTCTATGAGAAAAAGTGACGATATGAAAGAACGATCAACCTCAGATGTTCTCCCTTTATTCCCAAACCTATAAAATGCAGAAATATCAACTGACACATCTATAAAATGTGGACATCTGTCTGTGCCGCATGGCTAATACCCTATATACAATACAGCACTGTGTAATGGGGTTCCCTTGATACGTGCGTGGGAGCGGAGTATGGGAACTTCAATTACCAAATATTCCATGGGAATTAATGCAGAACATCACAGAGATACACAAGTAAAAGAAGACCCAAAACACACATATATACACACATAAACACAGACATATATACAGACATACACAGAAATACACAAGTACAGGAAGACACAAAACACACATATATACAGAAACACAGACTTACACACAAAAACACAGACATATACACATACACAGAGATACACAAGTACAGGAAGACACAAAACCCACACATATACACAAACACAGAGATACACAACAAACATATGTAGAAAACACAACACACTTGTATACACATACTCAACACAACACACATATACACAAAGATATACATAAACACACATATACATATAAAGATACAACACCTACAAATACAGGAAAACACAACACCCATGTTTACATAGTCACACATACATACACATAGAAACACCACACACACATAAATATAGGAAAGCATAACACATATACACAGACATACATACTGAACACACACATATACACAGTCACAAACACATACAGATAGAGATGCAAACACATACACACATATTATATGTATATAATATTTATATATATACACTGCTCAAAAAAATAAAGGGAACACTGAAATAACACATCCTAGATCTGAATGAATGAAATATTCTCATTGAATACTTTGTTCGGTACAAAGTTGAATGTGCTGACAACAAAATCACACAAAAATCATCAATGGAAATCAAATTTATTAACCAATGGAGGCCTGGATTTGTGTGTGGCCTCCACGTGCCGGTATGACCTCCCTACAACGCCTGGGCATGCTCCTGATGAGGCTGAGTATTGTGTGTGGCCTCCACGTGCCTGTATGACCTCCCTACAACGCCTGGGCATGCTCCTGATGAGGCTGAGTATTGTGTGTGGCCTCCACGTGCCTGTATGACCTCCCTACAACGCCTGGGCATGCTCCTGATGAGGTTGCGGATGGTCTCCTGTGGGATCTCCTCCCAGACCTGGACTAAAGCATCCGCCAACTCCTGGACAGTCTGTGGTGCAACGTGACGTTGGTGGATGGAGCGAGACATGATGTCCCAGATGTGCTCAATCGGATTCAGGTCTGGGGAACGGGCGGGCCAGTCCATAGCTTCAATGCCTTCATCTTGCAGGAACTGCTGATACACTCCAGCCACATGAGGTCTGGCATTGTCCTGCATTAGGAGGAACCCAGGGCCAACCGCACCAGCATATGGTCTCACAAGGGGTCTGAGGATCTCATCTTGGTACCTAATGGCAGTCAGGTTACCTCTGGCGAGCACATGGAGGGCTGTGCGCCCCTCCAAAGAAATGCCACCCCACACCATTACTGACCCACTGCCAAACCGGTCATGCTGAAGGATGTTGCAGGCAGCAGATCGCTCTCTCTGTCACGTCTGTCACATGTGCTCAGTGTGAACCTGCTTTCATCTGTGAAGAGCACAGGGCGCCAGTGGCGACTTTGCCAATCCTG
Organism: Phyllobates terribilis; assembly: GCF_046119375.1. Classification (NCBI taxonomy): domain Eukaryota; kingdom Metazoa; phylum Chordata; class Amphibia; order Anura; family Dendrobatidae; genus Phyllobates; species Phyllobates terribilis. The sequence goes on from NW_027362768.1 coordinate 172,938,187, forward strand.
GTGTTCTGTGGCAAATGCCAAGCGTCCTGCACGGTGTTGGGCTGTGAGCACAACCCCCATCTGTGGACGTCGGGCCCTCATATCACCCTCATGGAGTTGGTTTCTAACCTTTTGTGCAGACACATGCATATTTGTGGATTGCTGGAGGTCATTTTGCAGGGCTCTGGCAGTGCTCCTCATGTTCCTCCTTGCACAAAGGCGGAGGTAGTGGTCCTGCTGCTGGGTTGTTGCCCTCCTACGGCCCCCTCCACGTCTCCTGGTGTACTGACCTGTCTCCTGGTAGCGCCTCTAGCCTCTGGACACTACGCTGACAGACACAGCAAACCTTCTTGCCACAGCTCACATTGATGTGCCATCCTGGATGAGCTGCACTACCTGAGCAACTTCTGTGGGTTGTAGAGTCCGTCTCATGCTACCACAAGTGTGAAAGCACAACCAACATTCAAAAGTGACCAAAACATCAACCAGAAAGCATTAGTACTGAGATGTGGTCTGTGGTCCCCACCTGCAGAACCACTCCTTCATTGAGGGTGTCTTGATAATTGCCAATAATTTCCATCTATTGTCTATTCCATTTGCACAGCAGCATGTGAAATTGATTGTCAATCAGTGTTGCTTCCTAAGTGGACAGATTGATTTCACAGAAGTTTGATTTACTTGGAGTTATATTCTGTTGTTTAAGTGTTCCTTTTATTTTTTTGAGCATTGTATATACACACACACACTAACACACACATACAAATACAGTCAAACAAAACACATATACACATAAAAAACACACACACACACACACACACACACACACACACACACACATATATAAGAAAACACAAGACACACATATACACATAGAGACACACAATATACATATATACAGTGGTGGCCAAAAGTATTGGCACCCCTGCAATTCTGTCACTCATGGTTATTGGTTGGGTGGAGCCATTTATTGTAAAACTACTGTGTTTTCTCTTTTTAAATCTTAATGACAACCAAAAACATCCAAATGACCCTGACCAAAAGTTCACATACCCTGGTGATTTTGGCCTGATAACATGCACAGAATTTGACACAAATGGGTTTGAATGGCTACTAAAGGTAACATCCTCACCTGTGACCTGTTTGCTTGTAATCAGTGTGTGTGTATAAAAGCTGAGTGAGTTTCTGGGATCCAGACAAACTCTTGCATCTTTCATCCAGCCACTGACGTTTCTGGATTGTGAGTCATGGGGAAATCAAAAGAATTGTCAACAGATGTATGGAAAAAGGAAGCAGAACTGTATAACACAGGAAAGGGATACAAAAAAATATCCAAGGAATTGATAATGCCAGTCAGCAGCGTTCAAACTGTGATTAAAAAATGGAAAATCAGGAGCTCTGTTAAAACCAAACCACGGTCAGGTAGACCAACAAAAATTTCGGCCACAACTGCCAGGAAAATTGTTCAGGATGCAAAGAAAAACCCACAAATAACATCAGCTGAAATTCAGGACTCTCTGAAAACTAGCGGTGTGGCTGTTTCAAGATGCACAATAAGGAGGCACTTGAAGACAAATGGGCTGCATGGTCGAGTCGCCAGAAGAAAGCCATTACTGTGCAAATGCCACAAAGTATCTCGCCTACAATACGCCAAACAGCACAGAGACAAGCCTCAAAACTTCTGGAGCAAGGTAATTTGGAGTGATGAGACCAAACTTGAACTTTTTGGCCACAACCATAAACGTTACATTTGGAGAGAGGTCAACAAGGACTATGATGAAAGGAACACCATTCCTACAGTAAAACACGGAGGTGGATCGCTGATGTTTTGGGGATGTGTGAGCTACAAGGGCACAGAAAACTTGGTAAAAGTTGAAGGAAAGATGAATGCAGCACGTTATCAGCAAATACTGGAGGCAATACTGGAGGCCCGCTCTGTCTGCAACAAGCTCCATTTTATCCACAAACTCTTTACCTCTCATCATCTCTCCTTGCTGGGCATCACAGAGACACGGCTAACACCCCCTGACACTGCCTCCCCTGCTGCGCTGTGTTACGGTGGCCTCCACTTCACCCACACTCCTCGTCCTGGAAACAGACATGGTGGAGGAGTGGGTCTTCTCCTCTCTAACAACTGCACCTTTAGCCCTACTCCTCCTCTTCCCTCCCTTATTCTCCCTTCTTTTGAAGTCCACTCTGTCCGCATTTACTCTCCCTCCAACCACCAAGTGGCTGTGATATACCGACCTCCGGGCCCGATCACCGCCTTTACTGACCAATTCTCCACCTGGCTTCTTTACTTTCTCTCTGCTGACATTCCCACAATCATCATGGGTGATTTCAACATCCCCACTGACACTCGCCAGTCAACAGCATCCAAACTCCTGTCGCTTACTTTATCCTTTGGACTTACTCAGTGATCCTCCTCAGCTACCCACACAGACGGACACACACTGGACCTGATCTTCACCCGACTCTGCTCCCTATCTAACCTCACAACCTCCCCCCTACCCTTATCTGACCACCATCTACTCACATTCTCATCCCTGTCCTCCCCACCTGTCACCCATGTCCGGCAACTAGCACACCCCCGCAGAAACCTTGCACATCTAGACACTCACACACTCTCTGACTCTGTTCTACCACTGACATCCATATCCTCACTCCATGACACAGACAGCGCCACCGCTTTCTAAAATGCCACGCTCGCATCAGCTATTGACTCGGTCGCCCCTCTTGTGCATGGCAGAGCGCGACGAGTCAACAGGCAACCCTGGCACAACAACCTCACTAAACAGCTTCGACAAGCGTCCAGGGTTGCGGAGCGGAGTTGGAAGAAAACACATACTCAAGATGACTTCACTTTATTCAAACAAGCAACATTTGCATTCAAGTCAGCACTCACCTCTGCTAAACAGGCCTACTTCACAACCCTCATATCCTCCCTATCCTACAACCCCAAACAGCTATTCAACACTTTTAACTCTCTCCTCCGCCCTCCACTGCCCCCTCCGACCTCCGTCATCTCTGCTGAGGAGTTTGCCGCACACTTCAAAAACAAGATTGGCCAAACACGGCAAGTCTTTACTGTCCGACCACCACAACCCCTTTGTTTTCCACAGCATTTCCCTACCCCCATAACCTCCCTTCCCAACATCACGGAAAGAGACCTTACTCGTCTCCTCTCCAAATCACACCTCACCACATGTGCACTCGACCCCATCCCATCCCACCTCCTCCCCAACCTCACCCCCACACTCATCCCATCCCTAACCCATCTCTTCAACCTATCACTATCTTCTGGTACTTTCCCCGCTGCCTTCAAACATGCCACAATCACGCCCATCCTCAAAAAGCCATCCCTCGACCCAACCGCCTTGTCCAGCTATCGCCCCATATCACTGCTCCCATTTGCCTCCAAACTCCTTGAGCAACACGTTCACGCTGAACTTTCCTCCCACTTTTCATCCAACTTTCTCTTCGACAACCGACAATCCGGCTTCTGCCCCCACCATTCCACCGAAACTGCCCTTACCAAAATCACCAATGACTTACTTACAGCCAAAGCTAACAGACAATTCTCTGTACTCCTTCTTCTTGACCTGTCCTCTGCTTTCGATACAGTTGACCACTGCCTCCTACTACAGATCCTCTCTTCCTTTGGCGTCAAAGACCTTGCCCTATCCTGGATCTCCTCATACCTTTCTAACCACACATTTAGCGTCTCCCACTCCCACACTACCTCCTCACCCCGCCCCCTCTCTGTTGGAGTCCCTCAAGGCTCTGTCCTAGGACCCCTACTCTTCTCAATCTATACCCTTGGCCTGGGACAGCTCATAAAATCCCATGGCTTCCAGTACCATCTGTACGCTGACGACACCCAGATCTACCTCTCTGGCCCAGATGTCACCTCTCTGCTGTCCAGAATCCCAGCATGTCTAGCAGCCATATCCTCCTTCTTCTCCTCTCGCTTCCTCAAGCTCAATGTGGACAAAACTGAACTCATTATCTTTCCCCCATCTCGCATATCCTTCTCACCTGATCTGTCTATCACAATAAGTGACATTACTATTTCCCCTGTACCGACAATCCGCTGCCTTGGAGTAACCCTTGACTCTGCCCTGTCCTTCAAACCCCACATCCAAGCTCTCGCCACCTCCTGTCGCCTCCAGCTCAAAATTATTTCCAGAATTCGTCCTTTCCTCAACCCTCAATCTACTAAACTGCTTGTGCATGCCCTCATCATCTCCCGCCTCGACTATTGCAACATCCTCCTCTGTGGCCTACCTGCTAACACTCTCGCACCCCTCCAATCCATCCTCAACTCTGCTGCATGACTTGTTCATCTCTCGCCTCGCTACTCCTTCGCTACCCCCCTTTGCAAATCCCTTCATTGGCTCCCATTCCCCCAGCGTATCCAGTTCAAACTACTAACACTGACCTACAAAGCCATTCATAACCTCTCTCCTCCGTACATCTCTGAACTAATCTCCTGCTATATTCCTTCACGTAACCTCCGTTCCTCCCAAGACCTCCTTCTCTTCTCCACACTTATTCGTTCCTCACGCAATCGCCTCCAAGATTTCTCCCGAATATCCCCCGTCCTATGGAATTCTGTGCCTCAACACGTCCGATTATCCACCACATCCGGATCCTTCAGACGGAACCTGAAAACCCATCTCTTCAAACAAGCTTACAGCCTGCCATGACCTTGCTTGCTGCCACCTCAACCAACAACACCGGAACTTCTGCAATCCCTCAACCTACTGTCAACCCTTTCCTGTAGAATGTAAGCCCACAAGGGCAGGGTCCTCTTCCCTCCTTACCAGTCTATCATTGTTAGTTTGTTTACTGTAAGTGATATCTGTATTTGGTATGTAACCCTTCTTATGTACAGCGCCATGGAATCAATGGCGCTAAATAAATTATTAATAATAATAATAATAAAATTTGCACTCATCAGCCCGGAAGCTGTGCATGGGACGTACTAGGACATTCCAATATGACAACGATCCAAAACACAATGCCAAGTCGACCTGTCATTGGCTACTGCAGAACAAAGTGAAGGTTTCTGGAGTGGCCATCTCGGTCTCCTGACCTCAATATCATTGAGCCACTCTGGGGAGATCTCAAGTGCGCAGTTCATGCTAGACAGCCCAGGAATTTACAGGAACTGGAGGCTTTTTGCCAAGAAGAATGGGCAGCTTTACCATCTGAGACAATAAAGAACCTCATACACAACTACCACAAAAGACTTCAAGCTGTCATTGATGTTAGAGGAGGCAATACACGGTATTAAGAACTGGGGTGTGTGAACTTTTGATCAGGGTCATTTGGATGTTTTTGGTTGTCATTAAGTTTTAAAAAGAGAAAACACAGTAGTTTGACAATAAATGGCTTCACCCAACCAATAACCAAGCGTGGAGAAAAAGTTTTTTGTTATCATTCATATTCTCTGAAATAAGGCCAAGAAAGGAAAAATTCTGCCGGGGTATGTCAACTTTTGAGCACAACTGTATACACTTAGAGAGACAATACACACATATACACATAAAGAAACCACACACATATAGGAAAACACAACACACATATACATATACACACACATACTGTATATAGGAAAAAAACACACACAGATACACAACTACAGACATGCACACAAATACAGATACGCTGATACATACTTATATACACAAAAAACAAACATACGCAGGCGCACACGGATATACACACACATATTGGGATGGCTCAGTAGTTAGCACTGTTGCTTATTTAGAGTGTGTCTAATATTAGGAAAGTAGATGGTGAATACCACTGGGGACAGGGACTGTGTGACAATCTGTACAGTGCTGTGGAATATGTTGGTGCTATATAAGTACATGAAAAATTAACACCTCTTACCGATATACACAAATAAGTATCGGCAGATGCACCTACAAATATTGAACACCTTACTTATGGGTATTACTTATTTGACACAGCGGGGGGCGACATTGAGGGCAGGGGTAAGGTCTTCCCAATGTGGAGACTGTGGATTCTGTGTTCCAATCCCCGCGCCTCCTGTAGGTGCAGAAAAATAGTAGCCCACAACAACCAGGCTCTCGTTATAAGGGCACTTGGAATGGCCCCATTATCTAGTAATGTGTCTGACATTGCTGACTGTCTAAAGCACCAAGATTGGCACTGTTATGTGGGTCCTGTGATGGGCACTGTTATGTGGGTGCTGTGATGGGCATTGTGATGGGCATTGTTATGTGGGTGTTGTGATGAGCACTGCTATGTGGGTCCTGTGATGGGCACTGCTATGGGGTATTGTAGCTGGCATAGTTTTATTGGTCCTGTGATGGGCACTATTATGTGGGTCCTGTGACGGACGCTGTTATGTGGGTCCTGTGATGGGCACTGCTATTGGGTATTGTAGCTGGCATTGTTATGTGGGTGCTGTGATGGGCACTGTTATGTGGGTCCTGAGATGGGCACTGCTATGGGGTATTGTAGCTGGCATTGTTATGTGGGTACTGTGATGGGCACTGTTATATGGGTCCTGTGATGGGCACTGCTATGGGGTATTGTATCTGCCACTGTTATGTGGGTCCAGTGATGGGCACTGTTATGTGGGTCCTGAGATGGGCACTGCTATGGGGTATTGTAGCTGGCATTGTTATGTGGGTGTTGTGATGGGCACTGTTATGTGGGTACTGTGATGGGCACTGTTATGTGGGTCCAGTGATGGGCACTGTTATGTGGGGTACTGAAGTTGGCATTGTTATGTGGGTGCTGTGATGGGCACTGCTATGGGGTATTGTAGCTGGCACTGTTATGTAAATCCAGTGATGAGCACTGTTATATGGGTCCTGTGATGGGCACTGCTATGGGGTATTGTATCTGGCACTGTTATGTGGGTCCAGTGATGGGCACTGTTATGTGGGTCCTGTAATGGGCACTGCTATGGGGTATTGTAGCTGGCACTGTTATGTGGGTCCTGAGATGGGCACTGCTATGGGGTATTGTAGCTGGCATTGTTATGTGGGTGTTGTGATGGGCACTGTTATGTGGGTACTGTGATGGGCACTGTTATGTGGGTCCAGTGATGGGCACTGTTATGTGGGGTACTGAAGTTGGCATTGTTATGTGGGTCCTGTGATGGGCACTGCTATGGGGTATTGTAACTGGCATTGTTATGTGGGTGCTGTGATGGGCACTGTTATGTGGGTACTGTGATGGACACTTATGTGGGTCCTATGATGGGCACTGCTGTGGGGTACTGTAGCTAGCATTGTTATGTGGGTCCTGTGATGGGCACTGCTGTGAGGTACTGTAGCTGGCATTATGTGGGTCCGTGACGGGCACTGTTATGTGGGTCCTGTGATGGGCATAGCTGTGGGGTATGGTAGCTGGCATTGTTATGTGGGTCCTGTGATGGACATTGTTATGTGGGTCCTGTGATGGGCACTGTTACGTGGGTCCTGTGATGGGCACTGTTATGTGGGTCCTGTGATGGGCACTGCTATGGGGTATTGTAGCTGGCATTGTTATATGGGTGCTGTGATGGGCACTGCTATGGGGTACTGTAACTGTCATTGTTATGTGGGTCCTGTGACGGGCATTGTTATGTTGGTCCTGTGATGGGTACTGCTATGGGGTATTGTAGCTGGCATTGTTATGCGAGTCCTGTGATGGGCACTGTTATGTTGGTCCTGTGACAGATGCTGTTATGTGAGTGCTGTGATGGGCACTGTTATGTGGGTGCTGTGATGGGCACTGTTATGTGAGTACTGTGACGGGCACTGTTATGTGGGTGCTGTGATGGGCACTGTTATGTGGGTCCTGTGATGGGCACTGTTATGTGGGTGCTGTGATGGGCACTGTTATGTGGGTGCTGTGATGGGCACTGTTATGTGGGTCCTGTGACAGACGCTGTTATGTGGGTGCTGTGATGGGCACTGTTATGTGGGTCCTGTGATGGGCACTGTTATGTGAGTACTGTGATGGGCACTGTTATGTGGGTGCTGTGATGGGCACTGTTATGTGGGTGCTGTGATGGGTACTGTGATGGGCACTGCTATGTGGGTGCTGTGATGGGCACTGTTATGTGGGTGCTGTGATGGGCACTGTTATGTGGGTCCTGTGATGGGCACTGTTATGTGGGTCCTGTGATGGGCACTGCTATGTGGGTGCTGTGATGGGCACTGCTATGTGGGTCCTGTGATGGGCACTGTTATGTGAGTACTGTGATGGGCACTGCTATGGGGTATTGTAGCTGGCATTGTTATATTGGTCCTGGGATGGGCACTGTTATGTGGGTCCTGTGACTGATGCTGTTATGTGGGTGCTGTGATGGACACTGCTATGCAGAACTATACCTAGCATTGTTATGTGGGCCCTGTCACGGGCACTGTTATGTGGGTGCAGTGATGGGCATTGTTATGTGGGTCCTGTGATGGGCACTGCTATGGGGTATTGTAGCTGGCATTGTTATGTGGGTCCTGTGATGGGCACTGCTATGGGGTATTGTAGCTGGCATTGTTATGTGGGTCCTGTGATGGGCACTGCTATGGGGTATTGTAGCTGGCATTGTTATGTGGGTCCTGTGATGGGCACTGCTATGGGGTATTGTAGCTGGCATTGTTATGTGGGTCCTGTGATGGGCACTGCTATGGGGTATTGTAGCTGGCATTGTTATGTGGGTCCTGTGATGGGCACTGCTATGGGGTATTGTAGCTGGCATTGTTATGTGGGTCCTGTGGTGGGCACTGCTATGCGGAACTGTAGCTGGCATTGTTATGTGGGTGCAGTGATGGGCATTGTTATGTGGGTCCTGTGATGGGCACTGCTATGGGGTATTGTAGCTGGCATTGTTATGTGGGTCCTGTGATGGACACTGCTATGGGGTATTGTAGCTGGCATTGTTATGTGGGTCCTGTGATGGGCACTGCTATGGGGTATTGTAGCTGGCATTGTTATGTGGGTCCTGTGGTGGGCACTGCTATGCGGAACTGTAGCTGGCATTGTTATGTGGGTCCTGTGATGGGCACTGCTATGGGGTATTGTAGCTGGCACTGTTATGTGGGTCCTGTGATGGGCACTGCTGTGGGGTACTGTAGCTGGCATTGTTATGTGGGTCCTGTGATGGGCACTGCTATGGGGTATTGTAGCTGGCACTGTTATGTGGGTCCTGTGATGGGCACTGCTGTGGGGTACTGTAGCTGGCATTGTTATGTGGGTCCTGTGACAGATGCTGTTTTGAGGGCACTGGGGCTGGCTCTGTTGTGTAGGCACTATGACCGGCACAGTTACTGGACATTGTGGCTGGTATTGTCATGAGAGTCCTGTGACTGCCCTGTTATGAGGGCGCTGTGATTGGCATACTTATGGGGGTGCCTTATAATGAACCCCACGATAAAGTGACCCCTCACTGACCTTTTTCTTCAGCTCCCCGTATATGGGGGTGTTGTTAATAGTGTAGTAAATCGATGTCCTCCGGGAATCTTTATCCTCCGCTTCCAAAACCAGGCAGGAGATGACTTTATTACCGGCCAGATCCACCTCCAGTCCCCCATTCCTAAATATGATATAAGCAGAATAATTGGATTATTGAGGATGTTCCCTGGTCACAGACATATAATCATCTATCTGCTCCTGGGAAAGCTGGGTGACAGCCAATATGACCGGCGCTGCGACTGCCCCGCTGTCACTGACTACTGAACTCCAAGATCAGCAGCGATAGAGTCCCCTGCCGTCCTAAAGTATAACTAGAAAGCAACATCATTCAGGATCCTGGGAAAGATGGGTGACAATCACTTAGGAAATTATACCAGCAGCCATTTTTTATCATTTTTGCCTTGCAGATAAGCGGTGCCCACATCACGGTGCACATTCCCTGCGAGGACCTGCGAGACGCTGATTGCCGCATTCCCAGATTAGAAGGTAATTATAGAAAGTGAGGAGGCTTATACATAGAAATCAGATCAGGAATCCCGGCCAGACCACTCCACATGGATAAGCTGGATGATAACTGAATGACCTCAGCTGCTGCAGAGCCTCTTGGGAAAACCAAATCCTGATCTAGCTTCTTAAACCAGTTCCCAGTTTATGAAGTACAATGGTGATTGACGGCCGCGCATCCTATGGGATTGAGTGGCAGCTGCAGACTTTAGTGCCCAGGAGTCTGAGGCAGACAAATGCCCTCCCATGGTGGTCCAAATCATTAACATCTCACTCGCCTGAAGGGTAATCGCTCCCTGGAGGCTTTGAGGATCTTGTCTGAGTCCTTATCTCCACATTCACCATTATACCCAGTACAAACCTTCTCCCCGGGTAATTGCTGGGTGATATAGTCCGCATTAGGAATGTTATGGTGTTGGTCCCATTAATAACTCTGGACGCTCACGAATTCCTACTGGGCATAATGTGTCCGCTCTCTTTATGCTGGATTATGGGGTGCTTGTAACTGACTAAAGCCATAGACGTATCAACAAAAGAGACTTTGTGCAGAGAGAAGTGTCACATATTCACTCAGATGCTTCTCAACATGTTCATGTTTTGTTACAATGTATCCAAAAATGGTGATGGCAAAGTACCAGAGTCATGATGCTCTATGGAACAATGGAGTAGATCTTTCTGTAGAGATATATACTGCATACACACACTGTAATGTCACAAGAGGTGTACCAAATGATAAACTCGTGTCTGCAATATCCGACCAGTTCAACCATCCGATCATTTCTGTCCATCTCATCCTATCCATCCATCTCATTCTATCCATCCATCCATCCATCCATCTCATTCTATCCATCCATCCATCTCATTCTATCCATCCATCTTATCCATCTCATTCTATCCACCATCCATCTCAATCTATCCTTCCATCCATCTCATTCTATCCATCCATCCCATTCTATCCATCCATCCATCCATCTCATTCTATCCATCCATCTCATTCTATCCATCCATCCATCCATCCATCTCATTCTATCCATCCATCCATCCATCTCATTCTATCCATCCATCTTATCCATCTTTTCTATCCATCCATCTCATTCTATCCATCCATCCATCTCATTCTATCCATCCATCCACCTCATTCTATACATCCATCAATCTCATTCTATCCATCCACCCCATTCTATCCATCCATTCATCCATCAATCTCATTCTATCCATCCATCTCATTCTATCCATCCATCCATCTCATTCTGTACATCCATCCATCTCATTCTATCCATCAATCCTATCTATCCATCCCGTTGTATCCATCTATCTCATTCATCCTTCCATCCATCTCATCATATCCAACCATCCATCTCATTCTATCCATCAATCCTATCCATCCATCCATCCCATTCATCCTTGCATCCATCTCATTCTATCCATCCATCTCATTCTATCCATCCATCAATCCTATCCATCCATCAATCCTATCCATCTCATTCATCCTTCCATCCATCCCATTCTATCCATCCATCCATCTCATTCATCCATCCATCTCATTCTATCCATCAATCCTATCCATCCATCCCATTCTATCCATCCACCCATCCCATTCTATCCATCCATCTCATTCATCCTTCCATCCATCTCAATATATCCATTCATCTCATGCTATCCATCCATTTATCCATCCATCCCATTCTATCCATCTAATTTATCCATCCATCCCATTCTATCCATCTATCCATCTCATTCATCCATCCATCTCATTCTATCATCCATCCATCTCAGTCTATCCATCCATCCATCTCATTCTATCCATCCATCAATCAATCGATCCATCCTATAGATCCAATCCATCCATGTTATTCTATCCATCCATCTCATTCTATCCATCCATCCTACCGTTTCATCCTATCCATCCATTCCATATCTATCTATCTATCTATCTATCTATCTATCTATCTATCTATCTATCTATCTATCTATCTATCTATCAAAAAAACAACTGACCAGCACCTCCTAACAGAAAGAAGCAAGTGTGAACATATGCAAGTGGCTGTGACTGCAGAAAATACACACCGTAGAGTGCAGCAGTGCACTGCTCCCATCAATGTAAGAGTTTGTGCACACAATATCTTTCTTAGCTGGGCACCACTCCGGCATTCTTTTTAATTTCACGGCTGGAGTGGTATCACTAGTGCATGTTTGCTGCCCTTGTATTATACTTACCAGCCACCGTCTTCGTCTGTTCTTGGAGTTGCTCCAGTGGTCTTCTGCAGGTTGTAACCTTTCGGATTACTCCAGTGTTTGCTGGGCGACCCGAAGGTCACTTCTGAATGTAAGTGTATGAGAGGTAGAACGAAGTCATCAGAGACTTACATTGAGAGCTGTGACTTCCGGTCATTCAGGAGCTGTGGCACAAGATGGCGGAGCGGGATCGGAGCGCGCCGAGAACAGCAGAAGATGGCGGCTGATAAGTACCGTACATTACTAGGCTCAGGGAACAAATTAGTGGTACCACTCTGGCAGTGAAATAAAAAAACCTGTGGCGCTTTAAAAAAAATGCTGAAAAGAATGCACTGCAATGTAAAACTGGCTTGCTGTGCACGCTTTCTGTCTTTTTTAGGTTATTTTAGCCACTTCAAGCAATAAATGTCACCAAGAGGTTAAAAGAAGTGACCTGACCACTGTTCAGGCGCCTTTGCTCACTATTATATATATATAATGTAAAAAATAACAAGTAGCAAAATTAACGGAAAAGATGCCAAAAAAGACGCTGCAGGAAAATCCCTACTAGCGTTTCAGCAATTGGGTTATATTGAAGGTTTCTTGTGTAATAAGTGAAGAAGTGGCTGCGCTGCGTGTCAGATTATTACAGCATAAGCAGAGGTTTTCGCCTCACTTGTAAGGAACCGGCCATTCACGGCCTCCTAATATGCTTTGTCCAACCTTCTATGTACAAATACTTTCAGTTCGATTCATAAAACCTTTTACGGCAGAAAACAGTCAGAAAAGCTTTGAAAAGTTGTTTGGACTTGTGCAATAATTTTGCAACTTTTGGAGTTTTCATGCCAGTTTGAAGCAGCGCCGGCAAAATTGGCGGAGCTGGAGAGGAGCCGGAGCAGAGCATGGCCCGACATCAAATACATTAAAAATGCCGGCGTTTTTTTATTCCAGAAATGCAACATTTCTGACAAGGCGCATGGAGGCGCATGCTACAGAGAAGATGCGTCCTATTCATTAAGTGGCTGGCACGTCATACTCCAGCGAGCTCTTCATTAAGACTAGTCTGTACAACACCACTCATTATCAATCAGCACCTTTAATTTTTACTGTCTATTTGTTATTTTGATCATGGTTATATACCTTTCTGTTTTATGTCTGATTTTAGTGCGCTCTTTGATGTTTACTTTAGACTTTTTATCATATTTTTATTCATCAGGTCCGGAGTCGCTACACTTAAACCTCCTGTCTTCGTAGTGTATATATGGCAACCAAGGACTAGGTTCCATATGCCTGGAGAAGACGCCGGTCGTGGCATTTAATCTCCCACTTTATGCCTGTTTGCAGTTTTTATACTTTATTGAGTACGATTTATCAATAAAATACTCATTTACCCTACATCGTGCTGACAGCTCAGTATTTTTTTCCGTACTTCACGTTAAGTTTTGGCCTGGATGCCCGGATATCACAAAAACTCCTGAGTGGCTGCTGCCGCAGGTTCCTCATTTACCCGGACCTTTACCATCCGCTGACCCCAGAATTGGGCACAATGTCCTCTCGGTGGTGGGATGGTTCCAGCCTGGGGTTATAGACCCATTTTGAAGTCATTGCACTAGGAGGTGCCGTGTTTCTCTATTCTTCTCTCACTAGTCACTTTTTGTGATAGAAATGGTGACATTTTATATAACCCCTTCACGACATGCGCAGTACTTGTACTGCGCATGCCGTGTCCCCCCCTTTGGTGCAGGCTTCAGCGCTGAGCCCGCACTTTGATATATACAGCTGACATGTGCCCACAACAGCCATGGGTGGAATCGCGATCCACCCGCGGCTGTTAACTAGTTAAATGCCGCTGTCAATCAACTCTCACTTCCGGGAAGCGCATCATTGCCACCATCCATCGGTGACCCCGTCACATGATCGCAGGTCACGGATGGCTTGGCATGACAACCGGGGGTCTGGATAAGACCCCTATGGTTGTCATAGCTGATCTGCTATGAGCGCCACCCTGTGGTTGCCATTCATAGCAGATGAGCAATTTTGCTACACATAGCCGGGCTGAAGCCCTGCTATGAGTAACACAAGCGATCAGAAGATCGCAGTTTATAGTCTCCCATGAACACTATTGAAGAAAGTAAAAAGTAGAAAAAAATGTTTTTAAAAATATAAAAAAAATATAAAAGTTTAAATCACCCCCATTTCGCCACATTCAAAATAAAACAATAACGAAAAAAATAAATAATTAAAAAAAATTTGACGTGGGGCTTCGCACTATATTTGTGTCCAGCCAGGTACAGCAGGCAGGGACGGGCTGCCCCCAACCACCAGCTGCCTATTTGTACCTGGTTGGACACAACAATATAGGGAAGCCCTTTTTTTCTTAATTATTCCATGAATTTCATGAAATAATTAAAAAAAAAAATACGTGGGGCTTCGCCCTATTTTTGTGCCCAGCCAGGTACAACTAGGCAGCTGGGAGCTGGAATCCGCAGCGCAGGGAGGCCCAAGCTTTCTGGGCCCCACCCGCTGCAAATTACAGTCCGCAGCCGCCCCAGAAAATGGCGCATTCATAGAAGCGCCATCTTCTGGCGCTGTACCCAACTCATCCAGGGCCCTGGTGCGGTGGCTCACTGGGTAATAAAGGGGTTAAGGCCAGCTTGGCATTATCAGCTGGCCCTAAGCCCGAAATTCATGGGGTCACGCCAATATTAGACATGACCACCATGAATTTCTAGTAAAGTATTTAAAAAAAAACACAAACACCCAGAAAAAAGTCCTTTAATTGAAATAAACACACAATTCTTTATTGTTCTAAATTAAACCATACTTACCGCCACGCCCATTCCAGCTGAAGCCAATGATCTCCTGCAATAAAAGTAAAATAATAAAGCAACATCATCCTTACCTTTCCATGGCTCCCACGACAGCTTCAGCTCTGCTACATCGAGATGACAGGCTGGACCGCAGCAGAACACTGCCATCCAGCCTGTCATCCCGCAGACACTGAGAAGCGCAGGCTTGCTTGCGCTACTCAGTGTCTGGCTGTGACGGCATCCAGATGAGCCGAGGTCATGTCCAATGAACTCGGCTCACCTCATGCACGTCACTGACAGCGTGGGAAAATTCTCCTGCACTCAGCGCTTCAGCGTGAGAATTCTCCCACGCTGTCAGTGACGTACATGAGGTCAGCTGAGTTCATTGGACATGAATGAGCTCACCTCATGCACGTCACTGACAGCGTGGGAAAATTCTCACGCTGAAGCGCTGAGTGCAGGAGAATTTTCCCACGCTGTCAGTGACGTACATGAGGTCAGCTGAGTTCATTGGACATGAATGAGCTCACCTCATGCACGTCACTGACAGCGTGGGAAAATTCTCCTGCACTCAGCGCTACAGCGTGAGAATTCTCCCAGGCTGTCAGTGACGTGCATGAGGTGCGCCGAGTTCATTGGACATGAACTCGTCTCATCTGGATGCCGTCACAGCCAGACACTGCAGAGCGCAAGCATGCCTGCGCTTCTCAGTGTCTGCGGGATGACAGGCTGGATGGCAGCGTTCTGCTGCGGTCCAGCCTGTTATCTCGATGTAGCAGAGCTGAAGCTGTCGTGGGAACCATGGAAAGGTAAGGATGAGGTTGGTTTATTATTTTTCTTTTATTGCAGGAGATCGTTGGCTTCAGCTGGAATGGGCGTGACGGTAAGTATGGTTTAATTTAGAACAATAAAGGAATGTGTCTTTATTTCAATTAAAGGACTTTATTCTGGGTGTTTGTGTTTTCTTTTAACTTTGACTATGGGGTTAGTAATGGGGGTGTCTTATAGACGCCTCTCCATTACTAACCTGGGCTTGATGTCAGCTGGCATTATAAGCTGACATCAACCCCAACCCTATTACCCCCTGCCACCGCACCAGGGCAGCGTGGAAGAGCGAGGCTAAGTGCCAGAATTGGCGCATCCTATGGATGCGCCATTTCTGGGGCGGCTGACGGCTGGTGTTTCTAGCCTGGGAGGGGGCCAATATTCATGGCACCCTTCCTGGGCTATTAATATCAGCCCCCAGCTGTCTGCCTAGCCTTTGCTAGCTATTAAATTAGGGGGGACCCCACGTCATTTTTTTGGGGGGGGTCCTCCATTTTAATAGCTAGTAAAGGCTAGGTATTCAGCTGGGGGCTGATATTAGTAGCCTGGGAAGCTCCGTGGGTATTACCCCCTTCCCAGGCTTCAAACATCTGCCCCAGCTGTCTGCTTAACCTCCGCTAGAGACTAAAATTACGGGGAACCCCACGCCAATTTTTTTTAATAATAAATCCTTTATTTTAATACTAAATGACAAGTACAGTAACCAACACTATCACTGTACTTATTATATATGTGACTGACATGTTTCTATCTATCTAATCTATGTGTGAAGCTCTATTCTGTCTGTTATAAATTGTCGGGTACAGATGCTGAATTGCCGGCCGGCTTTTTTAAAGAGACGGTGCACGAAAACACTATTATTTTTTTTAATAAATCCTTTACACTAAATGACAAGTACAGTAAGCAACACTGTCACTGTACTTCATATATATGTGACTGACATGTTTCTATCTATCTAATCTATGTGTGAAGCTCTATTCTTTCGGTTCTAAATTGTCGGGTACCGGTGTATGCCGCTGCTGAATTGCCGGCTTTTCATGTTTCACTGTTGGCACTGTTCCCATCGATTTGGGCAATCACTGTAATGCCACAACCACCATGGCTGTGGCATTACAGTGAGTGGCAGACAATCCCTGCATGATTGGTGCTCTAAATAGCGCCAGACATGCAGGACACGCTTTTGGTGCACGAACAGTTATCGAACATAACCTCGAACAGCCGAATTTTTTGCAAATCGTTCGGGTTCGTCGAACAACTCGAACACCGCCCAAAACAGCTCGAATTTGAGATTGGCGAACAGTTCTAGTCGAACACCGCTCATCTCTACTCGTAACGACCTGGAGAATCATAATGGCAGGTCAGTTTTAGCATTTAGTGAACATGGTAAAAAAAAATAAAAAATAGTGGAATTGTACTTTTTTTGCAATTTCACCGCATTTGGAACTTTTTTTTCCCGTTTTCCAGTACAAGATATGGTAAAACCTATGTTAGCAAAAAACAAGCCCTCACATGGCCATATTGACTGAAAAATAAAAAAGTTACGGCTCTAGGAAGAAGGGGAGCAAAAAACGAAAGCACAAAAACGGAAAAGGGCTGCGGCATGAAGGGTATAATCAATGTTTGCATATATCTAAGGGAAACATGGTGACTTGGTGATTTGCATTGTTGCTTTGCAGCGCAAAAAAATGCAATAAAAACACTGCAAACCAAAATGCACTGTGTTAAAGTCACAAATCCCTGCGTACGAAATCAGCCCGAGTCCTGCTACAGACTCATCCCTGCCGCATCCATTTCACCCAGCCCTGCTTCATTTCATCACTTCAATGTTTTTGCTTCTCAGATCTGCTCCGATGCGGCGTACGTGGATATAATATGGCGTTACTGTTTGGTCACCTGATGAGCTGCGGTTTTTCATCGTTGACTGGCGTTATGTGGACATGCAGTGTCTCCTGGACTGTGTGTTTGCCATCTGTCAGCTGCACTAGGAATCGGTCCTGCCGCGTCTCTGTGTCATCATGCGTGTACACAATGGTCATTCCTATAGGAAAACAAGTCATTAATTCATCCCTCCCAGGAACGGCCAGGACGTGACAGGAGCTGCCGAACATCAGGGGCACGGCACAGTTACCTGCGCCCTCCTTATCACAAGCGCCATCCCTCATTTTTTACACTTCATAAAATGCATATTTGTAAAATGTCCAAAACTGTCCAAGTTCAGAGGAAACCAAATGCTGAATAGCATCCGCCCAGCAGAATGAAGGGGCCTCATTGGAAGTGTAAAAACCGTCTCTCTATATATATATCTTACTTCAAGCCTGAGATCTGATCGATCAAAGTTCCAGTTCCAAAAACCCGAGGCTGCATTACTAAGATACACCAATGACATCATCATGAGCTCTCTGAGCAGTGATGTCATACATAGATACCAAGATTGGTGTTGGCACATTATGGACCCCTTTCTGCATAGTCCTGACCTGAAACATTCCTTTGTGGGTGAGGGTTATTTAAACTGCGCCCCCTTTACTCCTCTTTTCAGTAACTGTAAATTTGCTATAACTTTTCTGAAAAGTTCTGTCAAACTTTTGAGACCCGTTGGGGATCCAAGTCATCATCTCCATCGATATCTATATGCTCCATGGCTTGGATATGTCCATATTTGTGGGAGCATCACACAAGGGCAAAGCCTTTCCACACTATTGATAAAAACGTACACATGACAGTCCACATGCATCTATATAACATGTGGCAGATCTCTGCCGGAAAGTTTGGAAACTCACTACAACTTCTGTCTGGAAAAAGCTGTGGAAACATTTCTCTTTCTGGCTCTTTATTTAACTTCTTCACTTACTTCATATGAATTTTTTTTTTATTTTTACATATTTTTTTTCCTTTTTTGGCCTGCAGTAACCCCTCGGAGCCAGCAGAGGACATTCACGGCCTGTATATGACACTGATCAGGGAGAGGAGCTTTTATTCTGCTGGATCCCGGATGAGAAGGAATTAAAGAAGTTTCACAAACACAGAACAGATCCCAGAAGTCTCATCTGCCCAACAGGATATAGGGAGGAAGCAGAGGTTTAGGGGTCCATAGATGAAGCCCCCTGAGAGCATTATACCTACACAAGCGAGCGATATACAGCGGATATATACTTGACAGACCTTGCTTCAGTGCATCCAAGGTGAAGGAGTCGATGAGGGCCTCTCCATGTGTCCCCGTAGGATTGGAGTGACCGACATCTGCAGCATGCAGGCCGTGCAGTAATAATCCGTGTGTTGGGGGGGCTATTATAGAGAAGCGTAATATGTCAGGTGGGATATCCAGGTCTTCTGCACTTAATGTTGCTGGGCCTATTTCACAGCTTCCCCCCTCAATTATCTGGGTGAGAAAGAAGACGGGATAACATTAAAAAAAATATATGAACAATTAAAAAAAAAAAATCTAAATTAAACTTCTTAAAGAGGTCAAAACACATAATCATAATCAGAAAAGGTATTGGAGATGAGAGAATAAATTAGCTAGTCCAGTGACCGTTAATAGTCCGTGGAGCCCTGTGAATCGCCTCCTACCTGGTTGCATCCCCGGACATACGCATGGCTACTAGTCAGGAGGGGCGCTGGGGATGCCGGCAGGTCGGAGGCGATTCGCAGGACTCCTGATGAGGCCACTGGGCCAGGTTCCTGCAAATTTATTCACTCATCTCTAGTATAAAACCATTCATAAGTATGAAGCACTTTATGCCAAAAGGTGGTGTCATATATATAAAAAAAGCTGTAATAAATGGCGAAAACACAAGATAAATTTCACTTAGGTATTTATGACAATGAACGGATGCAATTTGTGCACAAAAACAATGTTAAGCATCCTTCGCTGGGTGTCAGTTCTTCACCATTGTAAGATTTCTGCTTGCTGCCAGTGAAAGGGAACAGCGGTGTTCACCTCCAGCACCTGAAAACCCATCCTGATCTAATTGGTCACATTGTACCGGCACTGATACATTGTTGCAAACTATCACCTGTGCACAACGGGGGAGATTATGATGTAAACCAGGGGTCTCAAACTCAGTCTGTTAAATGGGCCTCACATAGAAAAAAAATCTGAATATGAAGGGCCGCGTTCTTTGCGGAGAAGATGACGTTTTCAGTGATACCATTATTTTTCTATATGACTTTTTGATCATCTTTTTTTTTTTTTGGACATTTTTGGCACGTTTTTTTTATTCTTTGGGTTATAGTACAGGTCTTCTTTTTTACTAATTTTTTTAAGATAAATCAGCATTTTTAGTGGCAAAATATTTTTCCATTATTTTTTTCAAACTTTATTTTGAATATTTTTTTAAAAAAATATTTATTTTTTTTTTGTCCCCATAGAGTATTTCACAATTAGCTCCTTATAGTAATTCGGGCCCCCATCCTGTAATAATGTTTCGAAGACACACATTCATGAAAATGAACGCTGACATAGGCAGTCCATGGACCATGATGTGACCCCCTCAGGAATGCGAGGGCCGCACAATGGGGCTTGGGGGGCCGCATGCGGTCCATGGGCCATGTGTGTTGAGACCCCTGGTGTAAACTTAGACCAGACAGTCTGAAAACACTCGGTATTTATCAAAGTGCCTCTTGATAGATGATAATATTGGTGCATTTTTATACCCTTCTATCTAAAATTGCAACACAATATTTGGCATAATTTGTGGTCCTTTTTTTTTTTTGCACCTGAATTTAATCACAATTTGGGACAGGGTGTTGTATGATGATGTACACCAATTTCCCCAATGCCATGCCTTCTTTTTCAATAAGCTGCAAAAAGTATCTAAACCACATAAAAAAAGATATAAAACCATATGTGATAAATTACAAAATTTACCAAATTTACTAAAATGCAGCAATATTAAGGTGCCCTTACTGCCAAAGTCAGTCACATTAGTTGATAGAATAATCTAGAAGAATAGGTCAAAAAGAAAAATGTATCCTGGTAGTTTGTTACAATGTATCAGTGCAGGCAAAATGTATCAGTCTCTGAAGTCGGGGGTGTTTAGATCACAGACTGAAAATAGCAAACCGCTAAGCATTAGGTTAGTTGTACATTTAGTTGAAGCATTAGGTTAGTTGTACATTTAGTTGAAGCATTAGGTTAGTTGTACATTTAATTGAAGCATTAGGTTAGTTGTACATTTAGTTGAAGCATTAGGTTAGTTGTACATTTAGTTGAAGCATTAGGTTAGTTGTATAATTTAAATGCAAACGAGAATGTTCTATTCATTGAGAACAAGCAGAGATCTTGAGAATGATGAGAAATTGAAACATAAAGCATATTAAAAAGATACAGGGCTCTTTAGTATACATTTCATGTAGGCGTCCCCGATATGATATGGACCAAATTGGTTGTCAGCTTTAGGGAAAGCTGGGTGACGACCCAAATGGCGCTTAGCTAGGGGTGTCAGCTTGTTTTCCCAGACCCCTGAATGACAAATATACAAGAATAATGGGTTGTATTGCTATAATTCTAGACAGCTCTGCTCTTCAGGAGTCTATGGGGGTGATTATTTCCCTAAAAAAAAATTGGAACAGAATTTGCAGCGTGACCGTGGATTGAACCTTAGGACTTGGATGGCGTTAGCGGCAGGATCACGCTGGGATAAGGCTGTGAAAATTTGGGTTGAAATGAGAACATAGTTGCCAACTGAAAGTGTGACAGATTGGTAAGATTGTAACTCCCGTCTCAGAGAGGTTCTATGTTCCGATGAGAAAGCAAAGAATGACGGTCCCAAAGTGGCCGATATTAGTCATGGAAAGTCACAGAGGCTCCACCAGCGCAGCGCGGCCTCTTCCCGGATCCCCTGCTCCTCTCTGCCTTTATAAACATGTAATAAGCTAAATATAGTGTCTCCGTGTGTGGCACCGCAGCCGCGTCAGGATTTATACCAGCTGAGAACCACACATGGATGCTGGATTTACCGGCCCTTCATCCTGTGCCATGCTTGTCCGGCGCTTTTTTCATGCCGTCTATTTACACTTTGTGGTCTGCGCAGTTCACAGGGGACTAGTGATGATCAAATGCAAACCCGGCCTCAAACCTGCCAAAAAGGCGTCTCGCAGCCTCCTCTCACTTTGTCTCCGCACTTCATTCGTCTTCAGAACTGGCGACGGACGGGTCCTGCTATTTTTCTGCACTATTCTACCTTTATACACCAAAACACAAACAGCTCAATTATAAACATCTAGCTATGAACCTAGAGGAAATGTACCGCACATAAGGTACACGATGCGCTGTACACTCTGAATAATACCGCACATAAGGTACACGATGCGCTGTACACTCTGAATAATACCGCACATAAGGTACACAATGCTCCGTACACTCTGAATAATACCGCACATAAGGTACACGATGCTCTGTACACTCTGAATAATACCACACATAAGGTACACAATGCTCCGTACACTTTGAATAATACCGCACATAAGGTACACGATGCTCCGTACACTCTGAATAATACCGCACATAAGGTACACAATGCTCCGTACACTTTGAATAATACCGCACATAAGGTACACAATGCTCCGTACACTTTGAATAATACCGCACATAAGGTACACGATGCGCTGTACACTCTGAATAATACCGCACATAAGGTACACGATGCTCCGTACACTCTGAATAATACCGCACATAAGGTACACGATGCTCTGTACACTCTGAATAATACTGCATATAAGGTACACAATGCTCCATGCACTATGAATAATGCCGCACATAAGGTACACGATGCTCCGTACACTCTGAATAATACCGCACATAAGGTACACGATGCTCCGTACACTCTGAATAATACCGCACATAAGGTACACAATGCTCCGTACACTCTGAATAATAGCGCATATAAGGTACACGATGCTCCGTGCACTATGAATAATACCGCACATAAGGTAAACGATGCTCTGTACACTCTGAATAATACAGCACATAAGGTAAACGATGCTCCGTACACTCTGAATAATACCGCACATAAGGTAAACGATGCTCCGTACACTCTGAATAATACTGCATATAAGGTACACAATGCTCCGTGCACTATGAATAATACCGCACATAAGGTATACGATGCGCTGTACACTCTGAATAATACCGCATATAAGGTACACGATGCTCCGTGCACTCTGAATAATACTGCACATAAGGTAAACGACGCTCCGTACACTCTGAATAATACCGCACATAAGGTAAACGATGCTCCGTACACTCTGAATAATACTGCATATAAGGTACACAATGCTCCGTGCACTATGAATAATACCGCACATAAGGTATACGATGCGCTGTACACTCTGAATAATACCGCACATAAGGTACACGATGCGCTGTACACTCTGAATAATACCACATATAAGGTACACAATGCTCCATGCACTATGAATAATACCGCACATAAGGTACACGATGCTCCGTACACTCTGAATAATACCGCACATAAGGTACACGATGCTCCGTACACTCTGAATAATACCGCACATAAGGTACACAATGCTCCGTACACTCTGAATAATACCGCACATAAGGTACACAATGCTCCGTACACTTTGAATAATACCGCACATAAGGTACACGATGCTCCGTACACTCTGAATAATACCGCACATAAGGTACACAATGCTCCATGCACTATGAATAATACCGCACATAAAGTGCACGATGCTCCGTGCTCTATGAATAATACCGCACATAAGGTACACGATGCTCTGTATACTCTGAATAATACTGCATATAAGGTACACAATGCTCTGTACACTTTGAATAATACCGCACATAAGGTACACGATGCTCTGTATACTCTGAATAATACTGCATATAAGGTACACAATGCTCTGTACACTTTGAATAATACCGCACATAAGGTAAACGATTCTTCGTACACTCTGAATAACACCGCACATAAGGTACACGATGCCCCGTACACTCTGAATAATACCGCACATAAGGTAAATGATGCTTCGTACACTCTGAATAATACCGCACATAAGGTACACGATGCTCCGTACACTCTGAATAATACCGCACATAAGGTACACGATGCCCCGTACACTCTGAATAATACCGCACATAAGGTAAACGATGCGCCGTACACTCTGAATAATACCGCACATAAGGTAAACGATGCTCCGTACACTCTGAATAATACCGCATATAAGGTACACGATGCCCCGTACACTCTGAATAATACCGCACATAAGGTAAACGATGCTTCGTACACTCTGAATAATACCGCACATAAGATAAACGATGCTCCGTACACTCTGAATAATACAGCACATAAGGTAAACGATGCTCCGTACACTCTGAATAATACCGCATATAAGGTACACGATGCCCCGTACACTCTGAATAATACCGCACATAAGGTAAACGATGCTTCGTACACTCTGAATAATACCGCACATAAGATAAACGATGCTCCGGACACTCTGAATAATACCGCACATAAGGTAAACGATGCTCCGTACACTCTGAATAATACTGCATATAAGGTACACGATGCCCCGTACACTCTGAATGATACCGCACATAAGGTAAACGATGCTTCGTACACTCTGAATAATACCGCACATAAGGTAAACGATGCTCCGTACACTCTGAATAATACTGCATATAAGGTACACGATGCCCCGTACACTCTGAATAATACCGCACATAAGGTAAACGATGCTTCGTACACTCTGAATAATACCGCACATAAGGGAAACGATGCTCCGTACACTCTGAATAATACTGCATATAAGGTACACAATGCTCCATGCACTATGAATAATGCCGCACATAAGGTACACGATGCTCCGTACACTCTGAATAATACCGCACATAAGGTACACGATGCTCCGTACACTCTGAATAATACCGCACATAAGGTACACAATGCTCCGTACACTCTGAATAATATCGCACATAAGGTACACAATGCTCCGTACACTTTGAATAATACCGCACATAAGGTACACGATGCTCCGTACACTCTGAATAATACCGCACATAAGGTACACAATGCTCCATGCACTATGAATAATACCGCACATAAGGTACACGATGCTCCGTACACTCTGAATAATACCGCACATAAAGTGCACGATGCTCCGTGCTCTATGAATAATACCGCACATAAGGTACACGATGCTCTGTATACTCTGAATAATACTGCATATAAGGTACACAATGCTCTGTACACTTTGAATAATACCGCACATAAGGTACACGATGCTCTGTATACTCTGAATAATACTGCATATAAGGTACACAATGCTCTGTACACTTTGAATAATACCGCACATAAGGTAAACGATTCTTCGTACACTCTGAATAACACCGCACATAAGGTACACAATGCTCCGTACACTCTGAATAATACCGCACATAAGGTGCACGATGCTCCATGCTCTATGAATAATACCGCACATAAGGTACACGATGCTCTGTATACTCTGAATAATACTGCATATAAGGTACACAATGCTCTGTACACTTTGAATAATACCGCACATAAGGTACACGATGCTCTGTATACTCTAAATAATACTGCATATAAGGTACACAATGCTCTGTACACTTTGAATAATACCGCACATAAGGTAAACGATTCTTCGTACACTCTGAATAACACCGCACATAAGGTACACGATGCCCCGTACACTCTGAATAATACCGCACATAAGGTAAATGATGCTTCGTACACTCTGAATAATACCGCACATAAGGTACACGATGCTCCGTACACTCTGAATAATACCGCACATAAGGTACACGATGCCCCGTACACTCTGAATAATACCGCACATAAGGTAAACGATGCGCCGTACACTCTGAATAATACCGCACATAAGGTAAACGATGCTCCGTACACTCTGAATAATACCGCATATAAGGTACACGATGCCCCGTACACTCTGAATAATACCGCACATAAGGTAAACGATGCTTCGTACACTCTGAATAATACCGCACATAAGATAAACGATGCTCCGTACACTCTGAATAATACAGCACATAAGGTAAACGATGCTCCGTACACTCTGAATAATACCGCATATAAGGTACACGATGCCCCGTACACTCTGAATAATACCGCACATAAGGTAAACGATGCTTCGTACACTCTGAATAATACCGCACATAAGATAAACGATGCTCCGGACACTCTGAATAATACCGCACATAAGGTAAACGATGCTCCGTACACTCTGAATAATACTGCATATAAGGTACACGATGCCCCGTACACTCTGAATAATACCGCACATAAGGTAAACGATACTTCGTACACTCTGAATAATACCGCACATAAGGTAAACGATGCTCCGTACACTCTGAATAATACTGCATATAAGGTACACGATGCCCCGTACACTCTGAATAATACCGCACATAAGGTAAACGATGCTTCGTACACTCTGAATAATACCGCACATAAGGGAAACGATGCTCCGTACACTCTGAATAATACCGCACATAAGGTACACGACACTCCATACTGTACACTGAATATTACCGCACATAAGGTACACGACACTCCATACTGTACACTGAATATTACCGCACATAAGGTACACGACACTCCATACTGTACACTGAATATTACCGCACATAAGGTACACGACACTCCATACTGTACACTGAATATTACCGCACATAAGGTACACGACACTCTGTAATCAGTATAAACTATTCATTCATTTAACAATTAAAAACCAATAAAAACAAGGAAGATACAATTTTAAGATGACACCACACTACAGAGGGAGTACGGATGTTAGAACTGCACAAGAAAAACATGTGCAAAGTGGCAAAATAAATAATAGAATTATACAAATGCATGACAAGAATAAATACAGATATATATAGGGCATAAATACAGTCAAATGCACAAAAATAATGTAAAGCAAAATAGACTCCCACAAATATGTGTCCCGTCCTCGCCTTGATAAAGCTTCATGTGAAACACTCATTAGGGGCACGAGAAACGCACCTGTGGGGGTCAGTATTTTGTGTTTCATTATTTCTGTTCTTATAAATCTATATTTATTATGTGTTCATATCATTCTATTACATATTTTTCCACTTTGCACATGTTTTTCTTATGAAATTCCAACATTTAAGCTATGTTCACATGACTCGCCCCCTGGGCCGTGGGGTACCCGGAACTGGGCTTCTGTACGATGCTGGGGGTAGTAGTGGCAAACCGATCCCGTGGCTCAGGGTGGTCAGACCAAATTGTGGCAGTCTATTTATCAGTGTTTTGAATGTCCGACTATGCCACCCGTGGATTGCGGTCAGAGATAACCGCCGCTGCGAGGCAGACCGCTGAGGCTGGTGTTGGTGTGCAGCACAGGGATAGGATAACTCCTCACGGGAAGAGTATAGCCTCAGGACAGTGTAGGTGGATGCTGGGGGTGATGGTGCAGGCGCAGCAAAGATCACACAGAGTCCAATGATGCAGTCCAGGGTCTTTTACTCACAGTTGTTATTCAAGTCACTTCTGTCAGCAAGGACTGCCCGAGCCGTGCTGCATCCACCAGGTGAGGGGCTCGGTCAACCCCCAGGCAACTCAGGAGTGTGGCACAGGACCCCCTTCTGTCCTTTCTCTGGCCTCTCGTGCCCCACCAGTGTCCAAACTTCTGTCCAGCTACCGCGGACCGTGTCGGGTAAGCGTTGGCCTCCGCTTCCCGCTATCCTATATGGTGCCTTCCTAGCAGGTTTAGCGGGGGGGTCGCACCAATAAATGGTCACAACCTCCGGTTCTTGGCTGAGGAATGATTTACCTCCACCAACTTGGGAATCCGGTACCCTTCCACAGCCTGACCCTTCACCCGATATAACAGGGCTTGCAGCGGTTGCTGTCTGTTCTGCTCTCTTAGGGTCCCTTCTGCCTTCTTGTTTCTGGAGCCCTTCCTTCTCCTTCTCCTCTTTTCCTCTCTGGCCCCGGACTTCTTTCTAGGCCTGCCTCGTGGAGCTGAGCTCAGGCTGAGCCGCGGCTCCCTGTCAGCTCTCTCCTCCTTCACTCTGCTTCTCTGAACTGAACCCTGATCTAAGATGGCCACCACCTTTTATCTGCTTCTCTGTGTCTGAGCTCAGGTGACCTGCACCCAATGAGCTCCTTCCTGTGCTCCAGAAACCGTCCCCTTCTGCTCCTACATCACTGGGTTCTCTCCCCCCTCCCCACTCCAGCCAGGGACATGGTCAGTTGTGCCTGCATAAATGGGAGCACCGTTGAGCTGTCCCCCGGAAATGGGGTGAGTGTGTGTATGCAGCTAACTGAGCCCTGGTCCACACTCCATCCTTACCTGGGAGTGGAATATCACACCTCTGGTTGAGGTGCAATACCCTTGTAGCAACCGAACCCTCGGGGCGCTACACACACACGTTGTGTTTTGCTGCGTATTTTGCAGCAGATTTTTATGCAAATTTTCAGCTGCGTTTTGCAGTACCAGCAAAGTGTATAAGAAACCAGAATTCTCTGTTCACACATGTTGCTTTTTGTTTGCTGCGTATTTTCTGTCTTGCTTGCGTATTTGGAAAATAGAGGATGTCACTTCCTTCAGCGTTTGTGCAGCGTTTTTCACCCATAGGAAGTACTGGGTGGTCAAAAAAACGCACCAAAAAACGCAAAAAAAAACCTGCATTTTTAGCGCAGCTGTTTTCCTGTCAGAGAAAAGTTAGCAGCAGATTTGCAGCAGAAAAAAATACAATGTGTGTGAACATAGCCTTATGCTCTGTCCTGTGTCTTCCCTATTTTTGGTTTTATTTGTTATATGACTGAATAAAGTGTTTACATTGATTAAGGAGTGTTGTGAACCTTTTTGTAAATATTGTAGCATAGCTGGGAAAGACAGGTTTAAATCCCAGCTCTGCAGGGTCTTGATTAGATGCACCTGTAGGGTTTTGCTAAGAACCAGAGTAGCATCATGGAGGTGCAGTCTCCTGAGGGAGTGTCAGTCTGCTGGATGTTGAGCAGAGTTGAATGTGCTACTGGTGAGTGACCAGCCAAAATGTGAGCTGTAGCTGAGAGAGAAAGACAAACTGGGGTCTCGCTCTGAATGGAGACTGCGCTAAGCAGTCTGTTTGTGAGAGCTGTGGAGAACTATGTGGAAGCTGCAGGTTTTTTAGTGTGAATTATGCCCAGACTTGAACACGTCTGTTTGGCGCTTGAAGTTGCAGCATCACGGGCTGAAGGGGATTCTGAGGCTGGTGGGATGGTGCCTCTTCTGTGTATGAAGTTTTCTCCGAGAATAAGGACTGCAATCAGTTTGGGTGAGCCCGCACTGCCGTGCGCAGAAAACCACTAGTATCACTGGTTGTTATGGACAATAGCAGTTTTGTTTGACCGAGCTGGGGTAAGCTCAACCACATGTGAGTAACCAGGGTCTGTTGTGCTTAGTTAGTGCCTGGACAAAGCTACAGATTTATGGTTATGATTTTGTTTTAGTGCTGTGCAACCTGTGGAAAGCAATAAAAACTGCATGTGTTTGGACCAAAACTGCATTGCCTGTGTGAACGTTACTTAAGGTCTAATCCCTACCAGAGAAAGTGAACTCCTACAATATATATAATAATTCTAAACAAAAAGGAGCGTCACTGTGTACATACATTACATTACTGATCCTGAGCTACATCCTGTATTATACTCCAGAGCTGCACTGACTATTCTGCTGGTGCAGTCACTGTGTACATACATTACATTACTGATCCTGAGTTACATCCTGTATTATACTCCAGAGCTGCACTCACTATTCTGCTGGTGCAGTCACTGTGTACATACATTACATTACTGATCCTGAGTTACATCTTGTATTATACTCCAAAGCTGCACTCACTATTCTGCTTGTGCAGTCACTGTGTACATACATTACATTACTGATCCTGAGTTACATCCTGTATTATACTCCAGAGCTGCACTCACTATTCTGCTGGTGCAGTCACTGTGTACATACATTACATTACTGATCCTGTACTGATCCTGAGTTACATCCTGTATTATACTCCAGAGCTGCACTCACTATTCTGCTGGTGCAGTCACTGTGTACATACATTACATTACTGATCCTGAGTTACATCCTGTATTATACTCCAGAGCTGCACTCAC
The DNA here is from genome assembly GCF_046119375.1 of Phyllobates terribilis. Taxonomy (NCBI): domain Eukaryota; kingdom Metazoa; phylum Chordata; class Amphibia; order Anura; family Dendrobatidae; genus Phyllobates; species Phyllobates terribilis. Next base: position 172,968,083 of record NW_027362768.1, read on the forward strand.
TATTCTGCTTGTGCAGTCACTGTGTACATACATTACATTACTGATCCTGAGTTACATCCTGTATTATACACCAGAGCTGCACTCACTATTCTGCTGGTGCAGTCACTGTGTACATACATTACATTACTGATCCTGTACTGATCCTGAGTTACATCCTGTATTATACTCCAGAGCTGCACTCACTATTCTGCTTGTGCAGTCACTGTGTACATACATTACATTACTTATCCTGTACTGATCCCGAGTTACATCCTGTATTATACCCCAGAGCTGCACTCACTATTCTGCTGGTGCAGTCACTGTGTACATACATTACATTACTGATCCTGAGTTATATCCTGTATTATACCCCAGAGCTGCACTCACTATTCTGCTTGTGCAGTCACTGTGTACATACAGTACATTACTTATCCTGTACTGATCCTGAGTTACATCCTGTATTATACTCCAGAGCTGCACTCAGTATTCTGCTGGTGCAGTCACTGTGTACATACATTACATTACTGATCCTGTACTGATCCTGAGTTACATCCTGTACTATACTCCAGAGCTGCACTCACTATTCTGCTGGTGCAGTCACTGTGTACATACATTACATTGCTGATCCTGTACTGATCCTGAGTTACATCCTGTATTATACTCCAGAGCTGCACTCACTATTCTGCTGGTGCAGTCACTGTGTACATACATTACATTACTGATCCTGAGTTACATCCTGTATTATACTCCAGAGCTGCACTCACTATTCTGCTGGTGCAGTCACTGTGTACATACATTACATTACTGATCCTGAGTTACATCCTGTATTATACTCCAGAGCTGCACTCACTATTCTCCTGGTGCAGTCACTGTGTACATACATTACATTACTGATCCTGTACTGATCTTGAGTTACATCCTGTATTATACTCCAGAGCTGCACTCACTATTCTGCTGGTGCAGTCACTGTGTACATACATTACATTACTTATCCTGTACTGATCCTGAGTTACATCCTGTATTATACTCCAGAGCTGCACTCACTATTCTGCTGGTGCAGTCACTGTGTACATACATTACATTACTGATCCTGAGTTACATCCTGTATTATACTCCAGAGCTGCACTCACTATTCTGCTGGTGGAGTCACCTCTTGCCCTCTTATCTCCCAGTCGCTCTCTCCTGTTCACCCCTCTTAGGTTTGGATAATATAGCAGTAGACTGAGGGATCTACATCAGTTTGCTGTTAGGCTGCGCTCCTTTTCTCTAGGGGGCTAATAACAGGTGTACGATCAGCTCCGTCCTCTGATATACATAGGCCGTATATTTTTAAGGGGAAACACTCTGTGATTACCTTCTCACACTGATACTTGTCCTGTGCAGCATTCACGTGCCGTGTGATCTCGCACATTCAGCTACTTTGGGACATTAAATATTTATCATTATGCAAAGAATCACAAGCTCTGAAGCCGCTTTCCTAAAAAAGACAGCTAATTATTATCCGCTGTCCTGGGCATATGCAAACTGACGGGATAATCCGGTCCGCACTCAGCAGGTGTTTCCAGCACTGTTCACACTGCGCATCACAAAGACCAGAGATGTGAAGGCATCTTCTCTTTCCTGAGACCACAAATGAAATCACCTATGGGGCTGTTTTAATTAGAAAACCATAAATATTCTGCCATTAAATGCTCAAATACTACCACTATACAGTGTCCAAATAATACCTCGTATAAAGAGCTTCTGGAGAACACTACTGTACAGCGCACAGAACACTGTCATATATTTGTCACAAAACATGGCTACTCCATACTAAATGACAGACATAGTGAATTGTAAATCAGTCCAGGGCAGTGAAGAGGATAATAATTAAGTCTCTGGTGGTCCTAGGCGATGAAAGGGTTATTGATAAATTCCCTGGTGGTCCTGGGTGTTGAAGGAGTTATTGGTGAAGTCCCTTATGGTCCTTGGTAGTGAAGAGGTTAAAATAATAAAGTCCCTGTTGGTTCTAGGTAGTGAAGGGTTAATTGATCCCTGGTGGTCCTCAGTAGTTCAAGATTTAAATAATTATTTATTATAGTAAAGTCCCTGGTTATGCAAAAGTATCTGATGGTTACTGAATAAGTTCCTGCTGGTCCTGTGTAGTTAAAGGGTTATTGATAATGTCCCTGGTGGTCCTGGGTAATGAAGGGGTTTTTGATAAAATGTCTGAATGGTCCCAAGTAATGAAGGGGTTATTGATAAAGTCCCTGATGTTCCTAGGCAGTTAAAGGATTAAATAATTAAGTCCCTGGTGATGCAAACGTTCCTGATGGTGTTTGGCAATGTAGGGGTTATTAATTGAGTCCCTAGTGGTTCTGAGAAGTTGAGTGATTACTGAATATGTCCCTGGTGGTACTGGGTAGTTAAAGGGTTATTGATAAAGTCCCTGGTGGTCCTGAGTAGTTAAATGGTTATTGATAAAGTCCCTGGCGGTCCTGGGTATTTAAAGGGTTATTGATAAAGTCCCTGGTGGTCCTGAGTAGTTAAATGATTATTGATAAAGTCCCTGGCGGTCCTGGGTAGTTAAAGGGTTATTGATAAAGTCCCTGGTGGTCCTGAGTAGTTAAAGGGTTATTGATAAAGTCCCTGGTGGTCCTGAGTAGTTAAAGGGTTATTGATAAAGTCCCTAGTGGTGCTGCACAGTTAAACATTGATTGAATAAAACCTCTGGTGGTGGTGGGCAGTGAAGAGGTTAGTGACAAAGCCTCTTGAGCTACCGGCATGTGTGACAAAGTTCCTGGTGGTCCAGGGCAGAGAACGTTTCCATGCTCCTCTCTTAGGTTGCTCCAGCCCTGTTCTAGGGGCCGTGGGCAATAATAGCTCAGTCTGAAGACCCCCTTCTCATTCATGGCAAGAAAGTGCCCCAATCTCCAGATAGATGCGGGTCTCACCTCTGGCACATGTCAGACATTTATGTCATATTCTGTGGATGTTAGAGATGGGAATACCCCTTTAAGAGTTTACCAAAGTTTTAGCGTTTTACTGAGTTTTACCGTTATGTTCCGGACGTGCAGCCGCGGTTCCTCATCATTTATGGCTTTGATCATGATGTAGAATGGGACAATCATAGATCTGTGGACAGAATCAGTGATCGAGATCATGAAGAAATCCGAGGTGGGCTCGACGCGCTCGTGACGAGACTGGACGTAGCGGATGTAACCGGCGCTCACGTGCTGCAGACTGAACAAACCTTGGGAGGAACACAGAATATCTGTCTGAACACCTAAAGATTCTTTCAATTCTTCACCATTTTCAAGATCTCTGGTTGCTGCCAGTGAACGTGAATAGAGATGATGGAATCAATCTGCCCCGAATCACATCACATGATATAGTGCAGCCAATCAGGAGGGTCTCTCTCTCTCTCTCTGTCTTTCTCTCCAAAACTCAATCTTCTTCAGTTAGCTTGTCACAATGTATCAGTCCAGGTAAAATGTATCCAATTACACCAAACCACTAATTGTGGACATGTGTGGCCTTTTTCGGCCTCAGAATGTAGATAAGAATGTGCGCATTCACTGACAGCAAGCTAAAATCTTGAAAATGGGAAGGAATTACAACAAAGTAATTATAAAGTTTCATAACTTTTTATTATGGAATTATTAAGCATTATTTGCATAAAAAGAAGCAAAATTAGTCAGCGCCTCCCAGCATAGCGAAATGATTCGACAAGTGCCAGTCTGATGAGCAGAGCAACAATAAAAAATGTGCATCAGCATTCAGTCCTCACTCACATCACACAGGAAGCCCCTTTAAAGGGGTTTTCTGGCTGTAGTTTGTTTAAAAAAAAAAATCTGTCCTCTACTCCTCCTACTCAGGTCCAGACCTGAGTCTCCACCGCTGTCTGTATTTGTCTGCAATGCAGACGTCTTGTCTCCTTGACACCACAGCAGCCAATCAGTGAGCTCAGCGGCTTGTGTTATCAGCTTGGGCAGAGCTGCTGACTTCAGTTACTGGCTGCAATGCTGTCAACGTGACTTCATGTTACGATATTGGCGTAATAGTACTGCTGGAAGCCAGTGGCTGAAGGAGCACAAGCAGGAACAGCGAGCAGTAGTAGAAGTTCTTGGATATAGCAAGGAGTTGTAGGAAACAATCCATAGGTGAATTAGAACAGTCTGGGTAAGAATGTTCAGGGGCTGGAGACTGAAACTAGGCTAACAGCTAGACACAATACTCAAGCAATGAGTGAGAGATCCATGTGGCTTTAAGTAGGCTTATACAGGAAACAAGATGGATTCCATAGATTTAGAATCCGCCATCTTGGTAAAGGGGAATTGCAGAACACAACAGTAGCCTTCAGTGGTAAGGAGTGAAACTGCAGCACAATTATTAAAGTGAACAATAGCAGCTACTAGTGTTCAAACTGTAGAAGGGCAACAGAAATCCTGACACATCAGCACTGCAGACAAGAACAGACATGGGGAGCAGCAATGGAGATTCAGCACTGGACCCGGGAAGGAGAAGTAGATCACATATTGTTTTTTTAAAAAAGAAACTGAAGCTGGTGGATAGAGATTAAAAAAAACAACAACTTGACAACACAGAAGTGTTCTTAGGGTTATGTTATACACATAAGATACAGAAAAAAGATACAATTCCAGCAGCCTGCAAGATCTGTAATGTGCTATTTGGTAAAAACAATATGCAGCTAGCTGCTGTGCTCCCCCTACTGGTGGCTGCACAGTGACAGATTTTCATCATTAGCTCTGGCTATATAGGCCTCTGTATAGGAAAATCAGAGCTGTGAGCAGTATGAAGCTTTGTTAAAGCAATACTAAATTCAGAAAATGCAAAAAAATAAATAAAACATATTCCAACAATTCCTCATTTCCTGAGTTCTATTTCTTTGATCCTATTTAGTATCATATTACAATAAAAATGAGAAATATATCATGAAATCTGTGTTTCACTCCTTCTCTTCCATGTGCTGTGTGAGGTATAAGACAACTTGCTGCAGCAGGATCCTCCCCCCACTGCCCTGTTCAGAGTAAGACAAAAGATGGCTAAGAGGACACGATTTCAGCTGAAGATGAAACATATGATCCGTGACTGTGACTGTTTCAGCGCCATGCTGAGAATGCTGCAGACTAACGAGCAGTGAACGCTACGATACTTCTTTAAGTTTTTGATAGAAACGGAAATTTGAAAATATTTAGATATAAGATGAAAGATTAAACTGAAACAAAATTGTAACATACTGATTCCGGTCTCAGGGAGGCTCGTTTCTGACCCCGGGGAGGGTATTGTGCTCTCGAGATACCCAAACTGTGGCCGTGTCTCCATGAGGAAGATTAAATCATCATCCAGGGTGTCCGTGTCCGATGCTTTCACGTGATTTACTGAGATAACCGAGGACGACCCTTCATTGACGACAAAGATGTCTCCTGCGAATATTCAATGGTATAATCCACAGTATCAGTTTTCAAGAATGTTGCTGTAACTGAATGAAAACATTAAAGGGCAGAAAGTTGACCCTGAACTGGTCACAGTGATGGTTTCGTTATAATACATCAGTCAATGTTAGATTAATTGTGCTACTCCATTATCTACATTGATACAATGTATCAAACCTGCACAGGTCTCAGTATAAATAAGCCACTGTTAGATGAATACATCAGCAGAGCAAATCTCTCTCCTGTACTGTTCTCGTTTGTTAAAATACATCAGCAGAGCAAATCTCTCTCCTGTACTGTTCTCGTTTGTTACATTGTATCAGTGCAGGTAAAATGTATTAGTTCGAACTGTCCAGTTCACTTGTCTAGACTGCATTCAGTTGTAACAAACCCTCAGCTGTAAGACGTCTTAGGTCAGACAATCGTTGGTGAACAAAGTTCTATGTATCATTTGTTCTGAGTTTGTTACAATGTATTAGCGCAAGTAAGAGTATGGTTACAAGATCGATTTCTCCACATCCGAGAAAAACTATCTGATTCTGATCAGAGTTTGATTACAGCGGCATAATTTTTTCTCTGATATGGAAAAAAAAAAGTGTTTCCATCTTCTCGATTCTGTCAGTCTGTGAAAAGTGGGCTGCACTCAGATGACATGATGATTTTTTTCAAGGTTCCATAGACTCGCATTGCCGATTTTGATCCGACACTCTGATTTTTTCTGCGGATCATTCAGTCCAAGGATAATTATCGGACATGTCCACAGCCCCATATAATACAGTGGTGTGAAAAAGTGTTTGCCCTCTTCCTGATTTCTTATTCTTTTGCATGTTTGTCACACTTTAATGTTCCAGATCACAAACAAATTTAAATATTAGACAAAGATAACACAAGTAAACACAAAATGCAGTTTTTAAATGAAGGTCTTTATTATTAAGGGAAAAAGAAATCCAAACCTACAGGACCCTGTGTGAAAAAGTGATTGTCCCCCACCCTTAACACATAAATTAACTGTGGTTTATCACATCTTTGGGAAGCTGAGTTCAATTTCCCTAGCCACACACAGGCCTGATTACTGCCACACCTGTTCTTAATCGATAAATCACTAAAATAGGACCTTGCCTGACAAAGTGAAGTAGACCAAAGATCCTCAAAAGCTAAACATCATGCTGCGTTCGAAAGAAATTCAGGAACAAATGAGAAACAAAGTAATTGAGATCTATAGTCCTGCTCATCGATATTGGCACCCATGAAGTTTAAGTACATAATGTGGAATAGCTCCTGAAAAAAAAGAATCAAGTGAAACAATTTTTTTGTATAGAGACTTGTGTTAAATACAAAAGAGCAAATGATAAACAATAACTTAAAACAAAAAACAATGGGATGGAAAAATAGAAAAACCTAAAGCTTGCTGTGTCACTGGTATTGGCACCTTTACATTAACTTAGTATGGAAACACATATTGACTCGCCTGTGGTAAATCACAATAGAGATTCACCTGTGATTAATTGTCGGTGCCAATGTGACATGAATTAGCCAATGAATAATGACGTCAGTATTTTATAAAGCCACATGGTAGGACCTGTTCCTTTGTCACAATGGTGAAGACAAAGGAGCTGTCTGAGGACATCAGAACTGCTATTATTAGCAAACATAAGACTTCCAAAGGGTATAAGGCCATCTCCAAAGACCCTGGTGTCCTAGTTTCAACAATGCGAAATGATATTAAGAAGTTTACCAAGCATGGAACTGTCAAGAACCTCCCTGCACATGGAGGAAAGAGGAAAATTGACAAGAGATGTCTTTGAAGGTTGGTGCAAATGATGGAAAAAACACCACGTCAAACATCCAATGACCTGAAGACCAACCTGGAACAGTCTGGGTTCATGGTTTCAAGAAGTACCATACATCGCACACTAAACCAAGCAGAGCTTTATGGGCAAAGGCCAAGGAGGAAACCATTGCTGAAGAAAAGACATAAAAAGGAATGACTAATCTTTGCCAAAGAGTACCTTAACAAACCACAATCCTTCTGGGAAAATGTTCTGTGGACAGATGAAACAAAAATAGAGCTTTTTGGCAAAGCAAAGAAACAGTTTATTTATAGACGGCACAATGAAGATTATAAGGAAAAGAACACATTACCAACAGTTAAGCATGGTGGAGGATCCATAATGTTGTGGGGTTGCTTTGCTGCGTCTGGCACCGGAGGCCTTGGCTGTATAACATGAATCATGAAATCAGAGAATTATCAAGAGATTTTAGAGTGAAATGTCCTACCCAGTGTAAGAAAATTTGGTTTGAGTCAAAGATCATGGGTCCTCCAGCAAGACAATGACCTAAAGCACACATCCAAAAGTACACCGGAATGGTTGAAAAATTAAAAAAAGGACTGTTTTAAAATGGCCAGCAATGAGTCCTGACCTCAATCCCATTGATAATCTTTGGGGTGAGCTGAGATCTGACATTGGGAAAAAAGATCCCTGCAAACATTCAAGAGCTTGAACAAACTGCAAAGGAAGAATGCGAGAAAATTCCACCTGAGAAGTGCAAGAAGCTTATAGATGACTACAAGAAATCTTTGGAGGCTGTCAGCAATGCCAAAGGGTGTGCAACCAAGTATTAATTAGCGGTGCCTTTATTGCTGCACATGATGGTTATTCTGTTTCTTCTTTGAAATTGCAACATGGAAGTTGAAAAACAATGTTTTATTGTTGTATTACCTACTGTAATGTAGGGACTCGCAAGAAAGTGAGATCCCTTGACGCGGGTTGCGAGCTTGCTTATTTTGGCCAAAATATTAACCAATACCTCCTATTATATATATATATTCTTGATGCTTATGAGTGGCTTGCACCGTGCAGTGAACCCTCTGTAGTTACTTTCATGCTGTCTTCTCTTTATGGTAGATTTGGATATTGATACGCCTACCTCCTGGAGAGTGTTGTTCACTTGGTTGGCTGTTGTGAAGGGGTTTCTCTTCACCATGGAGATTATTCTGCGATCATCCACCACTGTTGTCTTCTGTGCCCAGGTCTTTTTGCATTGATGAGTTCACCAGTGCTTTCTTTCTTTCTCAGGATGTACCAAACTGTAGATTTTGCCACTTCTAATATTGTAGCAACTTCTCAGATGGGTTTTTTCTGTTTTTGCAGCTTAAGGATGGCTTGTTTCACCTGCATGGAGAGCTCCTTTGACCGCATGTTTACTTCACAGCAAAACCTTCCAAATGTAAGCACCACACCTCAAATCAACTCCAGGCCTTTTATCTGCTTAATTGAGAATGACATAACGAAGGGATTGCCCACACCTGTCCATGAAATAGCCTTGGAGTCAATTGTCCAATTACTTTTGGTCCCATTAAAAACAGGGTGGCACATGTTAAGGAGCTGAAACTCCTAAACCCTTCATCCAATTTTAATGTGGATACCCTCAAATGAAAGCTGAAAGTCTGAACTTCAACTGCATCTGAATTGTTTTGTTTAAAATTCATTGTGGTAATGTCTAGACCCAAAATTAGAAAAATGTTGTCTCTGTCCAAATATATATGGACCTAACTGTAACTGTGGTACATTTCCATTTATTTCTGAAGATATTGTACTGTCTATGAAAAAAATTAAGGGGTGCTAATAATGGTGAGCAGCATTGTATCGGTCTGGAAAAGGTTATAAAGTCATTTCTAAAGCTTTGGGACTCCAGCGAACCATAGTGAGAGCCATTATCCACAAATGGCGAAAGCATGCAACAGTGGTGAACCTTCCTAGGAGCACAGCGATGACTCATCTAAGAGGTCACAAAAGACCCCACAACAACATCCAAATAACTTGCCTCAGTTAAGATCAGCGTTCATGACTGAGAGACTGGGCAAAAATGGCATGCATGGCAGAGTTCCAAGACGAAAACCACTGCTGAGCAAAAAGAACATAAAGGCTCGTCTCAGTTTTGCCAGAAAACATCTTGATGATCGCCAAGACTTTTGGGAGAATACTCTGTGGACTGACGAGACAAAAATTTAACTTTTTGGAACGTGTATGTCCCATTACATCTGGTGTAGAAGTAACACAGCATTTTAGAAAAGGAACATCATACCAACAGTACAATATGGTGGTTGTGATGGTCTGGGGCTGCTTTGCTGCTTCAGGACCTGGAAGACTTGCTGTAGTAAATAGAACCATGAATTCTGCTGTGTACCAATAAATCCTCAAGGAGAATGTCCGCCCATCTGTTCTTGACCTCAAGCTGAGGCGCACTTGGGTTATGCAGCAGGACAATGTCCAAAACAAACCACAAAGTCCACCTCTGAATGGCTTAAGAAAAACAAAATTAAGACTTTGGAGTGACCTAGTCAAAGTCCTGACCTTAATCCAATTGAGATGCTGTGACCTTAAAAAGGCGGTTCATGCTCAGAAACCCTCCAATGAGGCTGAATTTCAACAATTTTGCAAAGATAAGTGGCCAAAATTCCTCCACAGCGTTGTAAAAGACTCATTGCCAGTTATCGCAAGCGCTTGATTGCAGTTGTTGCTGCTAATGGTGGCCCAACCAGTTATTAGGTTTAGGGGGCAATCACTTTTTCACACAGGACCCTGTAGGTTTGGATTTCTTTTTCCCTTAATAATAAAGACCTTCATTTAAAAACTGCATTTTGTGTTTACTTGTGTTATCTTTGTCTAATATTTACATTTGTTTTGTGATCTGAAACATTTAAGTGCGACAAACATGCAAAAGAATAAGAAATCAGGAAGGGGGCAAACACTTTTTCACACCATTGTATATCGTAGCTATGAGTGCTATCTGTAAAAATCATGGATAGCACTTGTACGAGAAAAACGGTTGTGTGCACGAGCCCTAAATGTATCAGATCAAGCTGCCTTTCTCAGAGAATGGTAGCAAAATCATCATTGCGTTGTGACGTACACATCGAGCAAGCCCGATTAATCAAAAGCAGAGCCGGGAATGCCGGTTGTAATGAGATCTGCAGCGCTCCCGTCCAGCATTCACAGATTACTGACCTGCCTGATGGTCCGGAGTCTTGAGAATCAATTCTCTCATCACTAGTTTTAAGTCTCTGGATGTAAACTTAGGTGCTTTAATTTAATGTCAGCAAGCAGAAATCTTAAGATTGAATTATTAGGAACTGGAGTAAAATATGCCAAATTAATTAAGAGGAGAGCGTCTATTAATGCCAAGAAATGTACTGCAGTCAGGAACATTTCTGTCCTAATTTGCGCCACTTTTGGGATATAAATTAGGATGATTTTTTCGGCTGTGCTGGCCACGCTGCTCTCCGCCAAGTTCCAACCACTTTCCAAAAAAAGTTGCCAGAACTGGTGTAAACATGCCAAAAAGTTTACAAAATGTGACCACAAAGTTTACAACGTTTCAAAACAGTTTTATGCGAGAATTCTGGGGCGCACAGTTCGGTCTTGTACTATCCAAGCCTGCTACAATGTATCAGTGCAGGTAAAAAGTATTAGGCTGTGTGCCCACGTAGCATTTTTCAAGCGTATATGCTGCGGAATTTCCGCAGCGTAAACGCTTGAAAAACGCATGTATATCCGCACCCCATGGTCCCCAATGGGATTCCGCAAGTTCTAGGCACATGCTGCGGATTTTTCCGCAGCGTTTATGCCGCGTTCAAAAATCCGCAGCATGTCATTTAATTTTGCGTTTCCGCAAGCGGAATTGCCTTTGTCCAATGCATAAAAAACGCAAGGCAATTCCGCATGTGGAAAACGCGTGATAAACGCGCGAAAAATGCGCGATAAACGCGTGCGGAATTCCGCATGCGTTTTTCCGGGAGAGGACTTGCATTTATGCAGCAGAAATTTTCTGCTTCATAAATGCAACGTGGGCACATAGCCTTAGTCGGAGCTGTCTAGCACACAGAGGATTGTCAAGCCTGTACCCAATGGTGACAAACCCTCAGCTGTGAGCAAGTTTTAGGTTAGGATGGGTATTTGGTCACTGGATGAGTGAATCAATTCAATGTCAGCAGGCAGAAATCTTGCAAAGGGTAAGAAATATAAATGTCAAGTAACACAAGTAGAAAGTGAAAATGGAAAATAATAGTGATCAAAAATTGTGCAATATCTGAACATATCACTTCCAAAGCCCCAGCAGCACCGAGCACATTGATGACATGGGCCCGGGCCGCGCTCGCTGTCCAGCTGCCACCTGCTGGGACTTTTTTGCCCCCTTACATGAATAGAACATATGGTAACATGGCACTTACATCTGAAGAGATGTGATAAATGCTGCATTATGTGCACTCTCACATTAGTCACACTGCACTTACCAATGATTATCACCGGCAGCTGATTATTGATGGGCGTGAGGGTGATATTAAGATCATAGACGGGGAGGCTGGCGTGAAGTGGAATCGGAGGGGGAGGAGGACCCTCGATGCAACAGGTGTCGGCCGTGACGGATTCCCCATCTGACACGATGAGTGTAACCGTATCCATTCGCGGAGACGCACCGATCTCCCCTCCTGAAAGACCAGGACAACAGGTTAAGTACCTAGGAAATCCACCAATAGACCTCTGCCCCCAAATTCTGAAGATTAACTTTTGAAGGTGGACCCCGGCTAAAGGACCCCCAGTGTACAAACGCCCCAACAATCCGCATCACATCCATTAATTATGCATATTTAATTATTCTGAATTCCAAGTAAAGTTATTATTTGTACCAGTAACTCAGCTTTATGGAGCATCTGCTCAGCTGTTACCAGCCAGGAGCGAAGGAAAATTTAGAAAAATCTATTTTAGATGTCAGTTACTGACAAGTGCGCCAGAGAGTAAAATGATGACCGGCCAAATGAGGAGAATGAAATAAAGCACAAGACGGAGCTGAACGCGAAAGGGTAATAAGTCCATTGTCTGTCTGTGTCTGCTGGAGGAGTTACAGGGGTTGTCCAGGCTTGGGGTTCAAATCTGCAGATAGAGTGACTGCAGACTAGTGAACCCTCGCAGCACGCACAGTGCACACTGTCAGGATTCTTTGGTGCTGGCCTTAGGAGCGGAGTGCATGTGACCACAAGCATGTGCCGACTAGATGTGTGCAGCCTCTCTCAACGGAATTTGGCTGAAAGTGTGCAAAATGCATTCTTTTACGCTCATATGACAGCTCGGTCTCGCCGCCGGCACCAGAGAATCCTGACAGCGTGGACTGTGCACGCTGAGAGGATTCACAAGTCTGCAGTCACATAGAGTGAAGCCCGGGCAACTCCTTTAACTAATAATCCATCAGCATACTCCTTCATACAGAGAGAATGTTTATCTGTCTTTATTGAGCTTCTCTCAGCTGATTCATGATGGCATAAAAGTTCAGCTCTCCTTCGATGTGGTCTGTGGACAAAACTAAGAGGAGTTCAGAAAATGACTGAAAAAAAGAGTTACAAACTCCCCATCAGAACAAAGCTCACTGACTGATTCCCAGTTAATCTCGATTTGCACCTTGAAGGTGTCCATTAAACTGGTCAATCATCTTATGTCCAGACAGTTTATTTTGGGAGACGTAGGGATGGAGTTGTTGAATTTCCACCACCCTTCCCTATTATTTTTGGGGGGATAAGCCTCCAGAATAGATAGGCAGTGGACCATTCTCCTATTTTTACTAGAAACAGATGCCCACATTGCCATGGCTATAATGGATTGTCATCTGAACTAGTGTCTGCACTAACATCATCACAAGTCACTGTCCCTGCAAGGTAAACACACTCCTCCGCTGCTGCTTTCATTGTCCGATGACCTGACTACAGACCGTTCTCTGCCCAGCTGAACGTTAATTACATCTCAGAAAAGGTAAAGATGAAAACTGACATAAATCCTAAAAGGTTACCTGTATGTCTGTAGGAGATTAACCCTCGGATGACATCGAGTTGGGTGAATTTATCCACCGTGACTCCTTCTCTCTGGATCATTCCATACAGGGGAATGCGAGCGATCATGTACGTGAGCCTCGTGTCGTCACTGTCTGAATCGGTTGCGTACAGATTCTCCGTAGTTACGTAGATGCGGCCGCCCTCGTGACAGAAGAGGGCGGATTTCAGGTCAGATCGTAGCTCCGGGGGCTCATCATTTACAGGAGAGATCTGAGAAACAAATAAAACACGGGTAAATTTCCTAAGTGTGCAAATTTGTAATCTTCGGATACACTGGGTTAGATACAGCAACAACTCTATCTATATCTATATCTATATCTATATCTATATATATATCTATATATATATATATATATATAAACTATACATACAAAAGTAACATGGAGTCATTTCATACTTTGCAGCGGAGATTCCCTTTGAAAGGAAACATTTAAAAGAGCATTAACCTTAAATAGTGTGTAGACTTTTTTTTAGGTGTTGTTCCAACGCAAAAAGGTTTGAAAAAAAAAATACTTCTGCCGTTTTGTATATGCAGCTCCTATGCAGACCTATGCGTCATCAGGGTTGCAAACCCATCCTGCAGCCATGAGCTGCTCTCTTCCATCTGTCCCTTTATTATTTATAGGTTATGAAAAACCGTGGAGGTGGTGGGGGGGGGGCAGAGGAAGAGGAGTAACAAAAGCTGCAGGACCAGACTACACACTGGTTGTTTGTAGTCTGTAACCATGGAGACACAAAGATCTGCATCCGAGCTGTATACTCAAAATCGGTTTTAATCAAAACTATTTTAAAATTGGTTACGCTTTACTTTAGAACCACTAGGGCGGTAACACTGGTTGCAAAAGTCTACACACCCTTAAGGTGAGTCTCATGTTTGGATGTAAGTGAAGCCTGCTGTCACTTTGGACATATATTTTAAAGGGACAGTTATCCCTATTCCTATCTTCATTGACTGTGTGGATGAATGTCTTTTGTTCCCTGTTATCAGCCATTAGTTTGCCTTGTAGGAAGTTTAGAAAACTTTCCTGCCGCCCCACAATCACTATGTGACAAAAGTAGCAATCATGGTTGGGCAAGAATCTTTTCTAAATTTCTTCTCAGGCAAAACCATTGTGGAAAAACTACAGTTTCGACCTGGAATGTCTGATTACAGGGAGCAATAGACATGCACTTACCCAAGAAATGTATACTTGCCTCGTGGATGGCATTTGTTGGGCCCATCGACACTAATTTGTCACCCTCTTTTCAATTAAGAATTTAACATGAAATTACCTGGACCTTCAGTTCTCCGTCTGCCATGTTCTTTCCATCTGTAACAGTAAAGATGATGGCGTCCTCCAAAGACTCGGAGTCGTCATGTTGATACCTGCAAATAACACAACACTCTAGAATAAAGCCCAATAATCACTATAGTAAAGAGCAGATATTATAGTGTTAACATTGAGATTAATGGGAACCGCTAATACAGAGCTCCCCCTAGTGGTGGCTACAGGCAGTCAGAATCCTATCATGTAAGGAGGGGATTCAGAGGTCTGTATCAGGTAGCCCCCCCCCCAACGCTTTATATACTTATATATTATGAAGTTGATAAATACAGAACATTACACCTAGTATTGAGCTTATAGATAGGGGTGAGCGGACTCGTGGAAGTTCAGATTCTGGTACCCGACTGAACTTTAGTCCAAAGTTTGGTTCGAGTACCAGAACAGTGCCCGAACTTGAACCTGAACCCTATTGAAGTCAATAGGGACCGGAAATTTGGAGCTGGAAAATCTCTCTTTCTCATCTCTACTTATAGATGTTCCTGTAATGTCCATTTTCAACGGCAGTCTTGCATTGAACAGTTTTCTATTGAACAACACCCCTAGTGGTAAAGAGCATAATGACAACACACGTCAAGTTACTGATGGAATCTGTCAGCAGGATTTCCCCAATCAATCTATTTATATGTGTATGTAGCTCTTTCAAAGACAAGTCCAGCAATACCTTTACATGACCAGTCCGATCTTCTGTTACTGAGAAATCAGCGTTTGATTTGATATGCAAATGAAGCTGAAGAGCTATGGTAGATCTGAAGCCTCTGTCGCTCCAGCTCTATTCCCCGTCCAGTATCACCTCCTCCTGACAGCTTTTATGCTGTGTAACTTCAGGCAAATGAGCTGTCAATCAATCAGGAGGAGGCGGCATGGCTGGATGGGGAGTAGAGCTGGAGTGACAGAGGCTTCAGATCTACCATAGCTCTTCAGATTCATTTGCATATAATTTCAAACACTGATTTCTCAGTAACGGAGGAAGGGACTGGTCATGTAAATATGTTGCTGGACTTGTCTCTCGTACATATAAATAGTTTGGGGGTGAAATCCTGCAGACAGATTCCCTTTAATGCGTAGTATGTAACCTTCTTAACATGTTAGAATTTCCTTCAAGTCTCCCCAGATCGGAGACAAGGAATCCGCTCATTCCTCTTATCACTGCAGCAGAACATGTCCTCTGTGCATCCTCCTGGCAGTGAGTCCCCGTGAATACAGGTCAGAGCATTCCTCTATCAGTCAGTGACAGGGACGAGCTCGGCTCGTCTTGGGGGTGGGATATTTTCCCTGACTTTCCCCCTCTTGATCTCAGAGGAGGTTTGTCTCTCTCAGCCCTCGGTGCCATGAGATGAGAGAACCTATGGGATTTGCCATTCTTCCGCTGTGTAACTCACAGCTGTTCTGTTGTGGTGGTTCCTGATAATGGGGCGAGAAGACCCCTCTGCTCAATCACCGCAGACAATACGTTCTCCGTCTCCAGAGATGGGAGGATTTTTATTATCTTATGTAATGCAGCGAGCGTTTGATTCCAGCGCATCTGCGCGGCGTTTTATTATGTCTGGTATCGTGTAATAACTGATAAAGTCGTAACGTCTGATAATGGGAAGCCTATCGCTCCTTACATGCTGGGATTAATTAGGAACATTGCACCGAGACTGGGGACCTCTTGTAAGGACCGGCCAGTCGTACAGGGGGCAGTATATACTGTGTATGCACCGATGAAAGAAAAGTTCATTTAGACTCTAAATTAATGGGAATAAGGTACAAAGGTCTCTTGGCTGCCCCCATAAGTTCCTACTATATCTCGTATGATCCCAGAGGCAGAGTGCTCATATAGATGCCATGCAGAAGTCATGCCACAGAACCAGATGCCAGAGATACCCAGAATAGGATCAAAGATGCCCCTCACAGTGCCAGACACAGCAATGAAGAGGCCCATATAGTGCCACCGATGTGTAGTGCACTGCTGGGGTACAAGATAATGACACTGACACTCGGGGGACAGGATAATGACACTGGGGGACAGGATAATGACACTTGGGGTACAGGATAATGACACTGACACTCAGGGTACAGGATAATGACACTGACACTCGGGGGACAGGATAATGACACTGGGGGACAGGATAATGACACTGGGGGACAGGATAATGACACTGACACTCAGGGGACAGGATAATGACCCTGACACTTGGGGTACAGGATAATGACCCTGACACTCGGGGGACAGGATAATGACACTGGGGGACAGGATAATGACACTGGGGGACAGGATAATGACACTGACACTCAGGGTACAGGATAATGACGCTGACACTTGGGGTACAGGATAATGACACTGGGGGACAGGATAATGACACTGACACTCAGGGGACAGGATAATGACGCTGACACTTGGGGTATAGGATAATGACACTGGGGGACAGGATAATGACACTGACACTTGGGGTATAGGATAATGACACTGGGGGACAGGATAATGACACTGACACTCAGGGGACAGGATAATGACACTGGCACTCAGAGTACGGGATAATGACACTGACACTTGGGGTACAGGATAATGACACTGACCCTCGGGATACAAGACAATGATCCTGACACTTGGGGTACAAGATAATGACACTGACACTTGGGGTACAGGATAATGACACTGGCACTCGGAGTACGGGATAATGACACTCGGGGTACAGGATAATGACACTGACACTTGGGGTACAGGATAATGACACTGACACTCGGGGTACGGGATAATGACACTCGGGGTACAGGATAATGACACTGACACTTGGGGTACAGGATAATGACACTGACACTTGGGGTACAGGATAATGACACTGACACTCGGGGTACAGGATAATGACACTGATACTCGGGGTACAGGATAATGACACTGACACTTGGAGTACAGGATAATGACAGTGACAATCGGGGTACAGAATAATGACACTGACACTTGGGGTACGGTATAATGACACTGACACTCAGGGTACAGGATAATGACGCTGACACTTGGGGTACAGGATAATGACACTGACACTTGGGGTACAGGATAATGATGCTGACACTTGGGGTACAGGATATTAACACTGACACTTGGGGTATGGTATAATGACACTGATACTTGGGGTACAGGATAATGATGCTGACACTTGGGGTACAGGATAATAACACTGATACTTGGGGTACGGGATAATGACACTGACACTCAGGGTACAGGATAATGACACTGACACTCAGGGTACAGGATAATGACACTGACACTCGGGGTACAGGATAATGACACTGACACTCAGGGTACAGGATAATGACACTGACACTCGGGGTACAGTACAATGACACTGACACTTGGGGTACGAGATAATGATACTGACACTTGGGGTACAGGATAATGACACTGACACTTGGGGTACAGGATAATGACACTGACACTCGGGGTACAGGATAATAACAAAGACACTCGGGGTACAGGATAATGACACTGACACTCGGGGTACAGGATAATAACAAAGACACTTGGAGTACAGGATAATGACACTTACACTCGGGGTACAGGATAATAACAAAGACACTTGGGGTACAGGATAATGACACTGACACTCGGGGTACAGGATAATGACACTTACACTTGGGGTACAGGATAATGACACTTACACTTGGGATACAGGACAATAACACTGACACTCGGGGTACAGAATAATGACACTGACACTCGGGGTACAGGATAATGACACTTGGGGTACAGGATAATGACACTGATACTTGGGGTACAGTATACTGACACTGATACTTGGGGTACAGGATAATGACACTGACACTCGGGGTACAAGCTGATAATAATGTAATGTTTTTCTTCCATCAGTCGTTCACTCTTCCTATAACTTGAATGCATTTTGTGCTGATTTTGTACCGGACTTTGTAGGTTCGCAGCTCCTCCAGGCTGAATGTGCTCCCCTCAGTTATTGGGACTCCATGAAGCTCCACATTTCCGTACCGGGGTCCAGATTTCAGTCCAATTCTCAGATTCTCACTTTTTGTGTCTTCATCAGAAATAACAAGACTTTCCCCAGTAATGAGACAGCTCGCCCCCTCCTCCGTCCTTACAGGGTGGGTGGAAATCTGAAGAAGAGTCATTGGCGCGTTATGGAATAATACATTATAATCGTCACGCAGGTAAGAGAGGAATAATCCCAGGAAACCAGAAATCTCCATCACTCCAGTGCATTATAGACGCGCTGCACATATAGAGCTTAGAGGAACCAGGGACTCCTACATCTTCACATCCGCCACATTGACGACGCACAGGGGTCGGTTTATCAAAAAGTTTGTGCCAGAAATCTGGGGTAAAACAGTTTAAAAAGTTACTAATTTATTGCACAACACTTAATTGTCCAAAAATTTTGTGTAGAAATTTGATCACAAAAAATCTGCAGAACTGAGTGTTGAGCAAAAAATGCACAATTTCAAAGTTTTATCCCTGAGTTTTGGCGAAAACTGATGAATCAGCCCCTTTGTTACATTTATATAAGCTGCGCGTCATTTTCATTTTTCGTCCAAACAGGCGGGTCCCATGTATATTCCCAGTCACTTACTGGAGTACATTTTTTTTTGCGGTGGTGAGCGGCAGTGGAAAGATGAACCAAATTCATTTAGAGGGGCACGTCAGCAAAACTGCAGTGAAAAATTGTAAAATGCCGGTTTTGATTAATTGGTCCCAAAAAGTGCCATAAACCAGGCACAAAATGAATGATAAATTCCCCCAATGTGTATTTAGATCACACAGGATTGTGTGGATAATACTGTAACAAACTCCCATCTTTAAGAAGCATTTGGTCAATTTAAGCTTTGCATCAATCCCACCCCGTTTTCAGCTAGGGACATGCTCGCCCGCAGCAGGATACTGGGCCGACGGCAACTATGTGATGGGGGTTAAAGAAAGTGTAATGCCGTCACCTCTGGTGCCTGATCATCCACAGGAATGACTGTTATGCTGAATATGAGCCCGGTCAGACGCCCGCCATGCTGGTCGCTAACAGAAAACTCAAACTGGACGTGCAGGGGATCAGGACCGATGTCCTGTATGGGCGGCATGTAGGCCACCTTCATATGGTTCACGGCGTCCTGGGGACAGGGAGACATTAATATAACAGTAACACATAAAATATAACAAGACCTCCGACATGAGAAACCATCCTATCTTCCCCTGTCCTCACGCTACGTTAAGGCTTTTTTAACCTATTCCTTTCCCGGTTAATTTTTGCTTTTGCATTTAGTTTTTTTTTTCCCTCCCTTTCTACCAATAGCCATAACTTTCTTTTATTTTTCCGTCCACACAGCAGCGTATGAGGGCTGGTTTCGTTTTTTTGCAGGACGAGTTGGTAGTTTTAAATGACTTCATTCACTTTATGTAAATGGGGTAAAATGGTGAAAAGAAAAGAAACCTCTACAATCGTTTTTTGGGGTTTTGTTTTTATGACATTCATTGTGCATTAAAAATGACCCGACATCATAATTCTCCAGGTCGGTGTGATTAGTTTGTTACTAAACTTCAACAGCAGGTTTTTTTTTTTTTCTTTATTTAAATGGCGAAAAAAAAAATCTATATTTGTTAAATGAGGAAAAGGTGGTGATTGGAACTTTGATGTTTTATTTACTGATCATTTTTTAAAAACTTTTCTTTACTTTGCAAATTCAAGTCCCCTATGGGGACTAAAAATTAATCATTTGATCGCTTTATACATAGACTGCAATACTACACTATGACGGTCCGAGGTTAAGGGGCTGCATCCCCTTCTATATTTTCCATGCACTGAGACACCTTCATTGCACAGGGCTGCGCTGCAGTCACTTGCTCAGGCAGGTGCCCAGGTGCTGCTGTGCAGGAAAAAAACAGTAAAAGGGCCACTAAAGCAGCGCTGCAGCTCCTCCATTCTTAGGATTATTGGCGATCGTACAGTGATGGCAAAAACTAGCAAGGGAAAGGGTAAGAACTTTCAGCGTAGATGTACATTGTTTAGCCGATGCCTGGGCTTTCCTCAGTCTCAATAGAGGTTGTTTGCATAATCCCCATTAAGACATTTTTGAGGTGTCTGGATGGAGATAGGTGGTCACCCCATGTGTCTACCTGGGTGAAGGAACTGAGGCTGGAAATTGTTGGATCCTTTTCTAACAGGTTTGAGGTGTCCAGAAATATTAGCTTTCCAGCATCTTGAAGGCTACAAAAAGGAAGAAGGACACTAGAGGTCAATGGATTGTCTGGTCTTTACCATTGTATCGACAGACTTGTGTTGTGATTCATTGTGTAGAAACAACTTTACATTCAGAATCAGAAGATCCTATACAGACCAATAACCCTATACTCCTAACACAACCATAGGAGCCATAAAATAAACCTTCACCCCGGAGATGTCGCGGAGGAGCACGGTTTGCTGACAGTGTACACCAGCTGACTGTCCGGAGACTCTGTGTCGGTAAAATGGAGGTACTGACGGGTGATGCGGCCAATCTCATTCTCCTTCACTGATATATGTCGTCTTGTCCCAGAAGCCTCCTTAGGTAGCAGATCCTTCACCGGAGAAATGTGAACGACAACCGTCTAGACAAAAACAGGACAAGTCCTCAGGGGTGCACTGAGGGCCTCATAATATGACTCGAATCTTATTAATAAGTCCTCCTCATGAATATCAGTCCTCATGAATATCAGTCCCTCTTCATAAATATCAGTCTTCATGAATATCAGTCCCTATTCATGAATATTAGTCCTTCCTCATAAATATTAGTCCCTCCTAATACATATCAGTCCCTCATAAATATTGTCCCACCTCATGAATATCAGTCCTCCTCATAAACATTAGTCCTTCCTTATTAATGTCAGTCCCTCCTCATAAATATTAGTCCCTCCGCATAAATATCAGTCCTCCTCATGAATATTAGTCCTACCTCATAAATATTAGTCCTACCTCATAAATATCAGTCCTCATAAATATTAGTCCCTCCGCATAAATATCAGTCCTCCTCATAAATATTAGTCCTACCTCGTGAATATCAGTCCTTCCTTGTGAATATCAGTCCTCCTCATGAATATCAGTCCTCCTCATGAATATCAGTCCCTCCTCATGAATATCAGTCCTCCTCATAAACATTAGTCCTTCCTTATTAATATCAGTCCCTCCTCATAAATATTAGTCCCTCCGCATAAATATCAGTCCTCCTCATGAATATTAGTCCTACCTCATAAATATTAGTCCTACCTCATAAATATCAGTCCTCCTCATAAATATTAGTCCCTCCGCATAAATATCAGTCCTCCTCATAAATATTAGTCCTACCTCGTGAATATCAGTCCTTCCTTGTGAATATCAGTCCTCCTCATGAATATCAGTCCTCCTCATGAATATCAGTCCCTCCTCATGAATATTTGTCCCTCCTCATGAATATTAGTTCCACCTCATGAATATCAGTCCCTTCTCATGAATATTTGTCCCTCCTCATGAATATTAGTCCCTTCTCATGAATATCAGTCCTCCTCATGAATATTTGTCCCTGCTCATGAATATTAGTCCCTTCTCATGAATATCAGTCCTCATGAATATTTGTCCCTGCTCATGAATGTTTGTCCCACCTATTGAATATCAGTCCTCCTCATGCATATCAGTCCTCCTCATAAACATTAGTCCTTCCTTATGAATATCAGTCTCTCCTCAGAAATATTAGTCCCTCCGCATAACTATCAGTCCTCCTCATGAATATTAGTCCTACCTCATAAATATTAGTCCTTCCTCGTGAATATCAGTCCTCCTCATGAATATTAGTCCCTCCTCATGAATATTTGTTCCTCCTCATGAATATTTGTCCCTCCTCATGAATATCAGTCCTCCTCATGAATATCAGTCCCTTCTCATGAATATTTGTCCCTCCTCATGAATGTTAGTCCATTCTCATGAATATCAGTCCCTCCTCATGAATATCAGTCCTTCCTCATGAATATTATTCCTTCCTCGTCAGTACTGGTCCTCTCTCATTAATGTTAGTCCCAACTTATAAATATTAGTAAGTCCTCCTTTTAAATGTTAATGAACCCTCCTCACGAATATTAGTAAGTCCTTGTCATGAATATTAGTCCCTCCTCATGGATGTTAGCCCATCCTTATGAATATTAGTCCCAACTCAGGATTATTGGTAAGTCCTCCTTATAAGCATTGAATATTGGTTGGTCCTTCCTATAACTATTAATCAGACCTGATGATCAATTAAGAGACTTTCTCTTTTATTCTAATCTGTCCTTTCAGATATTAGTCAGCCTCAAGAGCATTACTATTTTCTGACGTCCTCTGGGGGTGCAGCGTTACTAATTCTACTCACGTGTCTCTCTGAATAATTTGGGGGTTCATGACTATCGGATAACACAAATTCAAAGGTGTCCTGGAATATTTCTCCCCCAAAGTGTCTGTAATAAATCAGTCCACGGAACAGATCTCTCTGCAGGAAAGTTTCTACAGGAACTCCTAGAGGCAGAAGAAGTGGGGAAAAAGATTATTGAAAACCCAAAATATTCTGATACTATCCTGTTATCCTTGCAACATTTTTATATTCCCAACGTATCTAAGCAGATGATAAAACATTTTTGCAAATAATCTTGATCAAACCTCTGCTACCGTTTGGTGTATACAGCTCCTTTGCGGATCTATGCGTCTCCCTATTTACAGACTATAAATGAAATGTAGTCTGAATGCAGTCCAACTCTCTTTTCGCCTCATTACATGTGTTTTTTTTTTTTTAACAAGTTTGTGTTTTCGATGCATTTTTGGACCTTTTTTCTGCTAACCCATTTTCATGTCAATAAGGAAAAACTGCAATAAATGCAGTGAAAGAGCTTACATGCTGAAATGCATCACAGATAAAAAAACTGCAAGAAATCAAAAGTAACGTGTCATTAAGATTTTAGAGATCTCATTCATTTTGTTATTGTAGTAATATGGTGAGTGTGACACCCCAGGGGTCTGGTTTCCACAGTGATAGAGATGTTATGTCTGAGAGCAGGTGGGAGGTCCTTTGGTCAGGGATCCTGTGCATGCCACACCTCCTGCCCAGTCTTGGGAGGGGAAGAACTTCCCCTATATAAACCCGGGGCTGGAGCAGGGTTAGGAGTCAAGGAGAGTAGAGACAAGAAACAGTCATAGGAAGAAACAGCAGGAGCTCAGTGGGAGCAATACTACTACGAGTCAGGGGCTGGCAGCTGCAGAGCTCGCCCTGACTGAGAAGCTTTCTTACCGGACCCGGCGTCCGAGGCTGTGGGGACTAACTCTTACCCAGCAGCAGAAGCCGACCGGCAGGGGATTTCAGGTCCTCAGGCCCAGAAACCCGAAGGCACGGTCACACGTGTGGGACCAGCACCGCCATCGTGGAGCGGAAGCCCATAGAAGGCCCCGAGTCACCGGCCATACGGGTGAGCACCACACGGTACACTCAGGGACGTGGGCTACTTATATCCGCTTCTAGCACGGTAGCCAGAAGAGTACAGTCAGTTTGGGAGGCCTACAACTCCGCCTGGCCAGGGGAGATCCCATCTGCTCAAGGACTGACCGGGCCCCGTTCGCTAGCAAGTACTCCGGGAGGGTCTATCGTTGTTACCAGTAAAGACCCTGAATTACACCGCACCGTCTCTGAGTGGTTCCTGCTACCCCCATCTTCCACGTCGGCTGCCCTGAGGACATACCCCTCCCGTTGGGGGTTATACTATCACGCTGCACAATTCTACACCGGCCTCAGCGGTCTGCCCTGCAGCGGCAGCTCCATAGCTGCAAATCAACGGGTGGCGTAGTCAACACTCAAATAACATCTATCAAGACTGCCACACACTGAGTCTGACCCCCTGGGCACGGACCGGGTCCCCGCCACTCGGAGACTACAACCCTCATCTGATCCGGTTCCGGGTAAGCCCCCGTGCGCGAGACGCTGCGCGACACAGCAGGCCCAGGGGCGCGTCAACTTTGGCGTAGTCGGCAGGATCTCGTGCCCGCAACCACCGGGTACTGCGTGCCTGAAAAGCAAAGACTGTTCAAACTTACCAGTGGTGAGGTTTCCCGCCATCCGGCGCCATCTTCTGCCTTCTTCCCGCCATCCGCGAAGTTTTCCCGCCATCCGGCGCCATCTTCGGCCTTCTTCCCGCCATCCGTGGAGTTTTCCCGCCATTGGACGCCATCTTGAGGACGCCGCGCGGGAAGAAGAGGGGCGTGGACTTCGAAAGCGCGCGAGAACTGAAGCCCCGCCTCACGTCCGGACGTTGCGTAAGGTCCTGGAAGGAGCCCAGCAGACGCCGACGTCACCGGAGCGCGACGGAAGGTCCTCAACCCTGACGATCTACTGCGGAGCCGCGGCCTACGGAACAGGATCATCGCAAGGTAGGCCACGGTCCACTAGGGGGGAGGAAGATGTCGGATACGGAGGAGAGCTTCACTGCCTCAACCCCCGCCAGCGCCACCGCTGCTGCAGTTATGCCCTTCACCATGCCCTATATCCCGGGAGCAGCTTGGCTACCCCAGTACTCAGGGGAGTCACATACCCTGCATGACTTTAGAGAAACGCTGGATAGCCTCTTCCAGGTGTACCCCCTCACAGAAGAGCAAAAAGTGAGCATCCTGGTGGCCCAACTAACCGGGGCAGCTAAAAGGGAAGTAAAATCCTGGCCACCTGGGAGGAAGACTGTCGCAGGGATACTAACCCGGCTGAAGGATACCTTTGATACCCGCACCTCAGCCGAGATTAAGCTTAGATTCTACGGGTGCAAGCAGCGAGCGCAGGAGAGTATAAGGGACTATGCACTAAACCTACAAGAGGCCCTGAGGGCCATTAAGCAGACCGACCCTGATGGAGTGGGAAACGAGGACAGGCTGTTGACTGAACAATTTATAGAGGGACTGTATTGTAATGCCCACCGAACCCAGTTGCGGGCGATGGCCTTACAGGATCCCCATCTGGGCTTTGCACAGTTCAAGGACAGAGCCATCCGGGTGCTCCGAGAACCGGCACCGGGTGGCGTTATGACCCACAGGCGCCCAGCTATTACTTACCACCAGGAGGCGGCGCCCTTGTCGGCAGGGCCTGTGGGAGCTGATGCGCAGGCTTTGGACAATGACCCGGCTCCAGACCTACACCATCAGGTCCAAGAGCTAGCTAAGAGCGTTGCTGCGCTAACCCGAACTGTGCAGTCTTTACAGGTTTCCACCCCAGGGAAGATCCAGCTGGCATCCGGACCGGAGGACATCCCGTGGCGTCGACCAAGGAGGACCCCACCGGCCAGAGGAAGACCCAGTGACCGATACAGCGAGGACGGACGACCCATCTGCCGCCGCTGCAATCAACCCGGACATATGGCAAGGTACTGTTCTTTAAACGGGCACAACCTGGGGTAGAGGGCCAACCCCCAGGAAAAAGATCACCAGCCCATCGAACTGGCGCGACAGATATGTGGGAGGACGTCCAGTCTTGCCTGTGGTACTGGATGGCATTCCCATGAGTGCCCTACTGGACACCGGGTCGCAGGTCACCACCATCCCGTACGTGCTCTTTAAGCAGTACTGGAATGACTCGGATATTACCCGCTACCCTGACGACGACTTGAGTATCATCGCCAGCAATGGCCAGCCCGTGCCACAGATCGGATTTAAAGAGGCGACCATCAAAATCGGTAGAGTCGAACTGGCAGCACAGGGACTGATCATTGTAGATATTGACAAACATGAGAGTCACCCAAAAATAACTCTAGGAACTAATGTAATTGAAAATTGTCTTGCAGAGGTGATTTTCCTTTTACAGCAGGTTGCCAAGAACGCCAGCTCCGGCGAGCAGCGGGTGCTCCAGAAAGAGATCCGGGCACTGATGCGACGGCAACAGGTGGAACTCTCCGGCGGTGAGATTGGTAGCGTAAGAATGTGTGACCCTTTTCCTATTGCCATGCCCCCAAAAAGTGAAATGATGATTTGGTGCCGGGCAGCTATTGGTCTGAGAGGTAGGGATTACCAGGCAATGGTAGAACCAGTTTACTCGGACAGTAGGCCCACCATTTTGACAGCACGGGGGGTGGTTGATGTACGCCATGGGAGGGTGCCCGTTCGCATAATAAATATCGGGGAGAGGGAAGTGTATCTGCCCCGGTATGCCACGCTAGCTAAATTATATACCATTAACCAAAATTCTATACAATCTGTGGAACCCTTGCCTCCATCTCACCCGGAGGAAGGTAACGGCTCTAAGAAAAACATGGAGGACTGGTGTCAGCAACTACATCTGGGTACTGACTCCACTCCCGCACACCAGAAACAAGGAGTCTATCGGGTGGTTCAAGAGTACGAGAGAGTGTTCAGTAAACACCCGTTAGACTTCGGGCGAGTCAAGGGGGTAGAACACCACATCCCCACGGGAGACCATCCTCCTATAAAAGAGAGGTATCGACCCGTACCCCCTGCCCACTACCAACACGCCAAGGGGATGCTTAGAGACATGAAGGAGGCTGGGGTGATCAGGGATAGCTGTAGCCCCTGGGCAGCTCCACTAGTCTTAGTCAGAAAAAAAGACAACACCATGAGGATGTGTGTAGATTACCGGAAAATCAACCGTATCACACACAAGGATGCGTACCCCTTACCAAGGATAGAGGAGTCATTGGCTGCTTTAAGATCTGCTAACTTCTTCTCTACCTTGGATCTCACTAGCGGGTACTGGCAGGTTCCTGTAGCAGAGGCGGACCGGGAGAAGACCGCATTCACCACCCCGATGTGACTTAGCGAGTTCACCTGCATGCCGTTCGGACTCTGCAACGCACCAGGAAGCTTCCAACGACTAATGGAGTGTTGTCTGGGCCACAGAAACTTCGAGACGGTCTTGTTGTACCTGGACGATGTCATCGTATATTCCAAGACGTATGAGGACCACCTGAAACACCTGGCGGAAGTGTTCGAAGCTCTGGCAAGTTACGGCCTAAAGGTGAAACCCTCCAAGTGTCACCTCCTGAAACCAAAGGTGCAGTACCTGGGACACGTGGTGAGCGCTGACGGAGTGGCTCCCGACCCTGATAAGATCACCGCAATTAAGGAATGGCCAAGCCCCTCCAGCGTAAAAGAAGTGCGGCAGTTCCTCGGGTTGGTAGGCTACTACCGAAGGTTTATTCCCGGTTTCACCAAAAAGGCAGCACCTATGCAGGACCTCCTGATAAGCCAGTCCCGGAAGGCCAAGAACCAGAAGCCGCCCTTCAAATGGGAGGAGCTGGAAGAAGAGTCCTTCCGCCAGCTGAAGATGGCCCTCACGGGGGACGAAATCCTGGCGTACCCGGATTATAGCCAGCCCTTTATCCTCTACACCGACGCCAGTAACATCGGGCTAGGAGCCGTACTGTCCCAGATCCAGCAGGGGAAGGAACGAGTAATCGCCTACGCCAGCCGAAAACTGCGACCCACCGAAAGGAACCCCGAGAATTACAGCTCATTTAAGCTAGAGTTCCTGGCCGTAGTATGGGCAGTCACCGAGCGCTTTAAGCATTACCTCGCTTCTTCCCGGTTCACCGTGTACACGGATAACAACCCGTTGACACACCTGGACACGGCAAGACTCGGTGCCCTGGAGCAGAGGTGGATGGCCCGTCTGTCCAACTACGAGTTCACAATCAAATACCGGGCCGGACGCTCCAATACCAACGCGGATGCCCTGTCCAGGATGCCCAACCTGCCGGACGAAGGAGAAGATCCGGAGGGACTGGAAGAAGTTGAACTCCCTGCGTTCCACCGTCATGGGACTATCCAGTATTCCCACCGGGTAAGGAGTAAGCAGGCTGCTACGTTGAACCCCTTACCTCACTACAACTGGGCGGAAACGCAAGACAGCGACCCTGCCGTCCGACTGGTGAAGGAGATGCTGACTCGCCCGGAGGCTTGCCTTGAACCAGACGCTCCGGAGGAAGCCAAACAACTATGGGCAGAGAAGAGTCGACTGTTCCTTTACAAGGGGAAGTTGTGCCGCAGAATGGTTAACTCCCGGACGCATGAACTACTCTGGCAAGTAGTGGTGCCACGAAGAGACGCAGCCATGGTGATGGAGGCATACCACGACGGAGCTGGACACTTCGGGTGGAAGAAGCTGGAGTTCCTGCTGCGCGAGCGATTCCACTGGGTAGGCATGAGGGGAACCATTGAGAAGTGGTGCAGAGACTGTGGCCCGTGCAACCTGAGAAGGAAGGACCGTGCCAGCCAGAAGACTCCCCTACAGTCCATCGTCACCCGGCAACCGTTGGAACTGGTAGCCTTGGATCATGTAAAACTGACCCCAAGCAGAAGTGGCTACGTCTACGCGTTAACCATCGTGGATCATTACTCCCGGTTCTTGGTTGTCGTCCCCGTCAAGGACTTAACGGCTCAAACAGCAGCTAGAGCCTTCCAGCAGCACTTTTGCCGTCCACACGGGTACCCGGACCAAGTGCTGACGGACCAGGGACCTGCCTTTGAAGCGGAGGTCTTCCAGGAATTCTGCAATCTGTATGGCTGCCGGAAGATAAGGACGACACCCTACTATCCGCAAACTAATGGACTTTGTGAGAAAATGAACCAGGTGGTAATGGATCTTTTAAAAACGTTGCCCCTGGAAGAACGCAGTCTGTGGCCTGAGAAGTTGCCCGATCTGGTGGACCTATACAACCACATCCCGGTAGGTTCCACCAACTGTACCCCGGCTTACCTAATGAGGGCAAGACCTGGTAAGTTACCTGTTGACCTGGAAATGGGAGTCCTGACACCCGAGGACACTTCACCAGAAACAGACTGGGACACGGAGAGGCAGCAGCAGTACCGGAGAGTACAGGAGAGCGTGGAGCGAAGTCTCTGTCAGGCTAGGGAAAGACAAGAGAAAACTTACAACCAGTATGCTCCCGCTGTTCCCCTGGTACCCGGAGAGCAGGTCTTGAAGAGGAAGAGACGGCTCCACAAGTTGGACGACCAGTGGGAAAAGGACCCGTACACCGTACTGCCCTCAAGCCACGAGAACCCGAAGGTTTGTACCATCAGTAAAGACGGAGGGGAAACCACAGCTATTGTATCCCGGGACCACCTGAAGAAGTGTCCCGAACAACTGAGGAACCCTGAAGAGGAACAAGAAGACCATCGACCCGTAGAGGAAAGGGAAGATATGGTTAGTACTGTGCTCGGGGACTTCCCTCGGTCTTGGACTCAAGTCAATGGTGCAGTTGTGGTACCCGTACTCACCTTCCTCCAACCAGCATCCCAAGCACCTACGGAGCAACAGGTAGAGCTGGAAGAACAGCCGGTCCAGGAGGCAGAAGACCCCACACCCGCAGACCAGGAGGATCAACCCTCTGCTTGCAGTGAGCCTGCCATATCCCTAGTGAGCCAAAGAGCCGGTAGACAGCTGCCCAGTTTACCCTTGACAGCTCCTACACCCTGTAGTTCAGGGCTAGGCAGTCAGCTCCGTAGGTCCACTAGGGCCACTAGAGGCCAGTTACCCGCACGGTGGAGGATTTGAAGTGTATAAATTGTTTTATTTATGTTTACCTGTGTATTGTTGCTTGTGTATAATTTTGTGTTTCTAGTTATTTGTAGGAGTCCTTGGTGGATTTACCGGGAATCCTTGTACATAGTTGGAGCGTAACCCAGGACGGACTAAAGACTGTTAAGGACTCGGGGTAGGACAGACCCCTACCTGGTTACGTCTCCCTGTTTTGGTGAAATGGACACCTTGCTTTTCAAAACTGCACCCGGTTGCGGACACGCCGTGACCATCTTTATATGTTTTTCTTATTGTACTATTATTGTTTATACCTTGTTATGTTTTTTCTAAAATATGTTTAGTCCCGGAGTACTAAATTTCACTAGGGGGGAATGTGACACCCCAGGGGTCTGGTTGCCACAGTGATAGAGATGTTATGTCTGAGAGCAGGTGGGAGGTCCTTTGGTCAGGGATCCTGTGCATGCCACACCTCCTGCCCAGTCTTGGGAGGGGAAGAACTTCCCCTATATAAACCCGGGGCTGGAGCAGGGTTAGGAGTCAAGGAGAGTAGAGACAAGAAACAGTCATAGGAAGAAACAGCAGGAGCTCAGTGGGAGCAATACTACTACGAGTCAGGGGCTGGCAGCTGCAGAGCTCGCCCTGACTGAGAAGCTTTCTTACCGGACCCGGCGTCCGAGGCTGTGGGGACTAACTCTTACCCAGCAGCAGAAGCCGACCGGCAGGGGATTTCAGGTCCTCAGGCCCAGAAACCCGAAGGCACGGTCACACGTGTGGGACCAGCACCGCCATCGTGGAGCGGAAGCCAATAGAAGGCCCCGAGTCACCGGCCATACGGGTGAGCACCACACGGTACACTCAGGGACGTGGGCTACTTATATCTGCTTCTAGCACGGTAGCCAGAAGAGTACAGTCAGTTTGGGAGGCCTACAACTCCGCCTGGCCAGGGGAGATCCCATCTGCTCAAGGACTGACCAGGCCCCGTTCGCTAGCAAGTACTCCGGGAGGGTCTATCGTTGTTACCAGTAAAGACCCTGAATTACACCGCACTGTCTCTGAGTGGTTCCTGCTACCCCCATCTTCCACGTCGGCTGCCCTGAGGCCATACCCCTCCCGTTGGGGGTTATACTATCACGCTGCACAATTCTACACCGGCCTCAGCGGTCTGCCCTGCAGCGGCAGCTCCATAGCTGCAAATCAACGGGTGGCGTAGTCAACACTCAAATAACATCTATCAAGACTGCCACACACTGAGTCTGACCCCCTGGGCACGGACCGGGTCCCCGCCACTCGGAGACTACAACCCTCATCTGATCCGGTTCCGGGTAAGCCCCCGTGCGCGAGACGCTGCGCGACACAGCAGGCCCAGGGGCACGTCAGTGAGTTCTTCCCTCACAGAAAAAAACACATAAAAAATGCAACATGTGAACAAGCGCTAAAGTAACATGAATGACTTTCTGGATTGCCCGCCTCCTATTCCTGCCAGTATCAGTGTTGGTCGGTTCTTAGCTGGATCTCTTGCATCTTTCATGTACCTGGACTTTCAGCAGAATATCTCTTCACCAGCTCTCCGGCCTTCGGTGGACTGCTGATATTGTAGAGAATGTGATCATCGCTGGAGTCCAAATCTGACGCCATTAACATGTCTCGCTCTATAGCGATGGCGCCGCCTTCCACGGCTTCGAACCCAACGTTGTTGACTAGGAATGGCGGGCTGTCGTCTTTAGGAAGGATGTTTATGGGAAACTTGTGGCGAATACTGTGTCTGCCATCGAAAATCCGGAACACAATGTAGTCCTTAGATGTGTCGCTGTCATCGTGATGGTAGCGGACGGCCCCGTCCCTGATGTCCTCGACTGTGAATATAAAAGCCTTTGATCCTGAGGAAAAAAGCACAAAGAAGCCACTGAATAAGTGAGAGGCATAATCTCGCATCATTACGTCATCATTATACATAATATAATGACATAATCTCGCATCATTACTCTAACCCTGACATACTCTGTGCTGCTTTGGACCTTGCTCCTTCCACTAAGTAACTCTCAGTGTCTGTCACGTGCAGTCTTGTTCTCACTACAAGCGGATGGATAACTATAGTCCCCCAAAATTAGCACATTCTTCTTAAATTCTCTGTGCTGCTGGTGACCTTGTTCCTCCCGTTACAGATGTCTCATTTTATCATCTTCTACTTCAATTCAACTCTTTCCTCACATCTTGACATTGCCTAGCATGTAGCCATCCCTAGCCTCAAAAGCATCATCACATGAGTGGATGAGGTCACTGCCTGTGACAAGATCGACACACTCTTCTCCTGCCGCAATGAATTTCAAGAAGATGTCTGACCTCATTTATTTTTGCGTCTTAATTCCTCCTAATTATGTATGTAGTTTAATCAAAATGTATTAAAATACTTGCCGATCGCCATCTTCTCCAATCTCCAGTGCCGCTCCGGTACATGAGTGGATGAGGTCACTGCTTGCGACAAGATCAACACACTCTTCTCCCGCCGCAATGAATTTCAAGAAGATGTCTGACCTCATTTTTGTCTCTTAATTCCTCCTAATTATGTATGTAGCTTAGTCAAAATGTATTATAAAATACTCAATGATCGCCATCTTCTCCGATCTCCAGTGTCACTCCGGTCATCTTCTGGACCATGTGACTTGAAATCAGGCCATCAGGCTCACGCAGGGGTTAATGTGTGAACCGGAAGTCACTTTCTCAGTGTTAGGCTATGTGCCCACGTTGCATTTATGAAGCAGAAAATTTCTGCTGCATAAATGCAAGTCCTCTCCCGGAAAAACGCATGCGGAATTCCGCACGCGTTTATCGCGCATTTTTCGCGCGTTTATCACGCGTTTTCCACATGCGGAATTGCCTTGCGTTTTTTATGCATTGGACAAAGGCAATTCCGCTTGCGGAAACGCAAAATTAAATGACATGCTGCGGATTTTTGAACGCGGCATAAACGCTGCGGAAAAATCCGCAGCATGTGCATAGAACTTGAGGAATCCCATTGGGGACCATGGGGTGCGGATATACATGCGTTTTTCAAGCGTTTACGCTGCGGAAATTCCGCAGCATATACGCTTGAAAAATGCTACGTGGGCACACAGCCTAAGTCTATGGAGCCGTGTTACACTTATATTATAAGGGCAGCACCGCCCCATACTGTGTGGAAACCAAAGAAGATGGCGATTGGTGATACACTTACACTACATTACAAATATATTTAGAAGGGATTATTGAAAAAAGCTCTGAGACTTCTTAAAATGGCTACTTATAAGATAATTAATTTATGACTCCACCAATAATAGAGCTGAATATGAATAAATTAGATGTAAAAGTAGAAAAAAATGAAAAATAAAAATAAATTAAAGATATTATGGAAGACGATGAAGAAGGAAAGAAAGTGGGAAGGAAAAAATGAAAATGGAAAAGATTTAGAATGAAAAAGAGGTGGAAGAGAAAAAAAAGATGATGAACTGGAAACAAAAGACAAACAAGAAAAACATAAAAGGTAAAGATGAAAAAGTTCTGTTACAACAAGAGAAGAGGAATCGAAGACTGTGCAAAGTTGAGGACAAGTCGCTTGAGGCGTCTTCTACAGATCAGCAAATCGATCCATAACAAATTGAATGTTATGAATTTCCCAAAAATGTCAGATTCTGGTGATACTGAAATTTTCTGGATTTAATTTGCACAAATTCAGTAACATGATGGTCAACCCATTGTCATCTTGCTGAATTCTTTTGAGGGTTTAAAATAATAAAAATAAACCATTAACCTCACCTGCCCTAGGCCCTCCCCTGACTCCTTACGCACCCGCCGCTTCTTACACCAGGGATTGGGGAGCTGCTTAGGACAAGTAACTAAACATTTTTTTTTTTTTTTTAGCTCCCTTCCTCCCCTCCGTTTATTATGATTTGGGGTCTGGAGAGATCCCCTACAATAATTAATGTTTTTTGATTGATATAAGGGGAACTTTCATTGCGGACTGAATTTATTAGGACATAAGTAAATCTGCTGGCTGATAAAATTTTGGGAGATTCCCTTATCTCTAGTGATGTCTACAAAATCTGTTCATTCTTTCCTGAAATCCTCTGTGCTGTTGATTACCCTGCTCCCTTACACTCTATTGGAGCTTGCAAAAATTAAAATGACGATGTACTTACCTTTAACTGTGAGACGTCCATGATGCAGCCCATCTACAGTTACCAGTCGAACAGCATGAAGATTATCGTTATCCACAATCTGGAAAACTTCCCAGGTTATGGGTCGCGACTGCCCCTCCAGTAAGTTCAGACCTGCGGAGCAGATTCATCCAGGTCAGCAGGTAAAACAGCACTAGGTAGGCTTGTTCTGTCAGTTCCTGCTCTTTCTACTATGTAATGCTGAGTCTATTACTGCCCACAAGATTGATGCATTTCTTCTAAAATACTCTGCACTGGTAGGAATTTTGCTTCTCCAGTTATGTAACTATCGGTCTCCATTAATCCTTCTCACATCTTGCAATTGCACCTGTCACATGCCGCCCATCATCACCTTCACTTTGGTGGACAAGTCACTGCTCCTGACAAGATCAACACACTCCTCCGCTGCTGCATTGATTGCTACCCTTACACATCATTGCCTGGTTTCATTATGTCCCCATTTTCTAAATTTCTGGGGAAAAGGTTATAATTTTGGGATAGATACTTACCCATATTCCAAGACACTCTTGGAGCATTTGTCTCTGCCGTCCTTATGGAGAAATGGACCATTATTGGGGGACTGGTTAGAAAATGACTATCAATTGCTTGAAAATCAACCTGAAAAAATCAAAATGAAGTTGCATTTCACTGATAGTTCCTCCCTGTAATGCAGATTGCACCAATTATGTAAAGGGAGGATCTGTCCAACCTGGGTTGAGCTTCTTGTTTTCTCCGTACACCTCCATATAATTTAATAATTGCCTTTTATGACGTAAACCCTTGTGGTCCCGTTCAGATGGCTGCACTTTGATAGGTCTCACCTCGTAGTTGCGTCTCTCCAGATGGGTGGTGTTCGGAGGTTGATAGGCGATGTTCATTTCATGGAGATCCTGCCATGTGAATGATGTTATTGCTTTGGTCTGGTCATCCAGATGGGTGATATAACCCAGCGGCGGCATCTTACTAATCTTAAAGACAAGCTTGTTCTTGGGAGTCTCATCATCTTCAGCGTCTAGTGAGGCTGTGGTTAATGGAGTTAGAATAAACTGGTCGATTTCCAAAATAAAAGATGGCATGAAGGCCGCATGGGGTGGCGTGTTCGGGACTGCTCCAGAAATTTTCACAGGAATCCATACGTTTTGTGACTATAAGAAAGTTAGAAGTAATTTCCTTAAAGTTAAGTTTAAATGACAAGAAATAGCCATTTATATAATATAAAATATCACTCTACAAGTGTCAATAGAGAGAAAAGAGATGGAGACAGAAGAGGAGATAATGCGGATGGAATATATGTAATGGATGAAGGCAAGATAGATGAAGTGTAAAAAAACATGGAGGGTAGTGAAGAGTCAGATGAGTTCAAAAGAGAAGTAAATATCAAGATGAAAGTGGAAAAAAAAGTAGAAAAAATATGAAAGGATGGAAAAGAAAGAAGACAAAAATAATAACAAAAATGAAAAAGAGAAAGATGAGTAAAAAAGAGAGTAAGTAAATATAAAGGTGAAACGGGAAAAATATGGAAAAGACAGAGAGTTGCAGAAAAAGAAAAGATAGAAATCAAATAAAACAACACAGATGAAAAAGTGGAATGAAAAATGGAAAAAAAATCTAAGGCTAAGGGCTTTTTCTATTGTAAAAAGTGCTACATTTTATTGTACCAACAAAGTGAGTGAGATTTTGAAAATCTTGTGCACACGCTGCTTATTTTTTCTCAAAGCATTTTTCCAAATATGCAGCATCTCAATTATTTCAAAGTTTTTGCAGCGTTTTTCATCCATTCAAATGAATGGGAAAAAATGTTTGAAAAACGCCAGAGAAAAGAAAATGAAAAAGAAAAAACAGATGGAAAAGAAAAAAAGCAAATACAAAATCAAAAAACTTGACAAGAAGGAAAAGAGAAAAAAAATAAAAAGTAGAAAGGAAGATGAGAAACAGGGAAAAATGAGAAAAAAAGTAGATAAAAAAGGAAGGATGAGGAATGAATATGAAGTTGAGAAAAAGAAATTGAAAAGAAGAAAAAGCAAATAAAAAAAAAAGAAAAAATGAGTAAGTATTAAAGGAAGAAGACAAAAAATAGACCAAAAATGAAAAAGAGAAAAACATAGAAGTTAGTGATTAAAAAAAATAGGACAGGAAATTAAAATCAGAACAGAAAAGGAGATGGCAAACACGATAAGGCAACTTAAAAAAAAGGAAAGTAAGAAGGAAGAAGATAAAAGAACAAATAAAATGAAGACGAAGATTAGGGATGCCAGAAAAAATGGGAAACAGCATAGAAATTGAAGAAGATAATGAAGAAATATTAATATGAGAAAACAAAATGATAGGCAAAATAAAAAAGCTAATGAAAAAATTGTAAGAAAAAAGTTGAGAAAAAAAAAAGCCAAAAAACAGCAAAGAAGGAAAAGATGAGGTACTGAAAAAAAAAACAAAGAAAGAAAAAGGAACATAAAATGTATGATGGGAAAAAAGAGGAGAAAGATAACTAGTCCAAAAAAAAAGGAAGCTGCAAAAGTTTGGAGAGAAAATATGGAAAAGAAAAAAATTTATGAATAAGGGGAAAAAGAGTAACGCGAAACATGGAAGATGGAGAAGAGGAAGATAAAAAGAAGGAAATGAAGAAAGCTGGGTAGAAGGTAAACGAAGATGGAAAAAGAAAAGTAGGTGATGGAGAACAATAAGGCTGCGATTCATTCAGTCTGGCATTTTTTACATCGTCTAAATGAAGGAGGTGCTAGAGTAGGGCGTTCCAAATTCAATTAGAGGGTTGCAACTCTTTAATAAATTTTCACACCTCCTAAATATCTTGCGCCACTGTCAGTAATGTTACTCCAGTCAGGGGCTTGTGTACATTAATTTACATCACTATTCCTCTCACTTTTCAAAAAAGTTGGTGAGGATGACAGCGGTAGGTCGACTTCCTTGGCTTCTTAAAGAGGTAGACTCAGGAACATTTTCTATTTAAAGTCCGGCTGGTTTATTGCAATCCTCATAAACCACATCAGCAGAAAACTGAAATACAGACTTTGTCCTGCACAAGGTAAAACATAAAGTAACAAGTCCATACAATAGTGCTGGTTAGCCCACCTGGTTTAGAGTCCAGTTTCCATGTCCTTTAGCAAAGGACATTCAATCCAGGAGACCTGCAATCTCCATACATCCAGCCACTGTGAGACAAAACAGCTCTCAATTTACCCAGTGAATCCCACCCAGGGGTGGAGATATGGTGAGTGGCCGTCACAATTAAACTGTCATGGCTGATTAACCCCTCTCAGCACTTAGCGTGCTGGAGCATTTTCCTATATGTACTAAAGCATTACTTCAAGTTTATCTCCCAACCACTAGGTGTCTAACAGTCACCTTACAATAACCAATACTGGTGTAAAAATGGCCAAAGACATGTTGCAGGAAAGTTATGCAGGAAATGTGACATTTCAAATAGTTTTACACCAGAATTCTGACAAAAACTACTTAATGAATGGGTCCCTGTGTGATATGGAAGAGAAAGGAAAGAAGAAAGATGAAGCTGAGGAAAAAGAAAAAGAAGTGTAAGAAGATGCAGGCAGGTTAGGAAAAGGAAATAGCAGAATAATAATAGGAAAAGTTGAAGATGGAAAAGAAGAAAATAGGGAAACCAAGAACGAGATGCTACAGAGAGAAAAAAAAATAACATTATAAAGGATAGGGGAGATATAAGAGGAAGAATAGCAACATAAAACATGGAACGAATAAATAAGGCAATAAAGAGGCAGTAGAAGTTCCTCCCAGTGTATCGTGTGGCCGTGGAGTCATAGTCGGACCTGCAGCTGCTTCCTGTTGTCTTGACTGCGATATTCTATCTGGAGAGGGATGTAATCCACGTCAGGAGACGGAGGACTCAGATGTTCATACTTGATTCCCATCTCCAAAAAATCAGCACAGTTGGTTTTTAGCAGTTTCATTCCCTTGAATCCAGGATGGCAAGCCTTATTCCCAGAACATCGCCCTCGTTCTTGTCTGTCTGAGAGAAATAGATACAATATTAATACATAAGACGTGTTAGGAAGGTGATCAAGAATGGCTGCTATGAGTCCTCCGCTCTAGTGGATTCCCAGCTATACTGTCATGAATCAGCTGGGTTCAGTAATCTATGGAATCTATCTATCAACTGGGATTTATGGGGGACTTAGCAACAAAAGCTGCGCCTCCTTCACCTTGGATGGACATATGGGTCCTCAGTTGGCCACTTTTGGCCTTCTGGGTTCACCGGT
The DNA here is from genome assembly GCF_046119375.1 of Phyllobates terribilis. NCBI lineage: Eukaryota > Metazoa > Chordata > Amphibia > Anura > Dendrobatidae > Phyllobates > Phyllobates terribilis. The sequence goes on from NW_027362768.1 coordinate 173,006,636, forward strand.
CTATTATGGCTTACATACAAGAGCAAAAGTGGATCCTGTTATTGGGAATATTATACTCACAGTTCCTCGCTCGCAGGTTCCCTGCGGCCCCGGGCACAAGTAGACGGTCACGTTTTGGTTCTTCTATCACAATTTGTCCAAAGCTTGGAAGATTTAGGTCAGACACAAGAGTCCTGACCACACAGCTGGTTCCAGTTCTCGATTTGAAGGTCAGAATGTTTTTATCCAGTGGTTTGGATGATATCCCATAAAACTCTGGAACTTCCAGGGAGTTTTGCACCACTGCAATACTGATTGTGGGTTCACTAACTTTTACTTCAAGTATCAAACTTTCCACAGTGGTCTCTTGCTCAGAAAACCTAAAAAAGGCAAATCATAAGTAAAAAAGATAAATAAAATAATTAGCATTTCACCAAAAACTAAATTGTTATATACAGGTGCTTCTCACAAAATTAGAATATCATCGAAAAGTTAATTTATTTCAATTCTTCAATTCAAAATGTGAAGCTCCTATATTATATAGAGTCATTACAGAGTGATCTATTCCAAGTGTTTATTTCTGTTAATATTGATGATTATGGCTTACAGCCAATGAAAACACAAAAGTCATTATCTCAGTAAATTAGAATAATTAACAAAAAAACACTTACAAAGGCATCCGAAGCGTTTAAAAAGGTCCCTTAGTCTGTTTCAGTAGGCTACACAATCATGGGAAAGACTGCTGACTTGACAGATGTCCAGAAGGCAGTCATTGACACATTGCACAAGGAGGGTAAGCCACAAAAGGTCATTGGTAAAGAAGCTGGCTGTTCACAGAGTGCTGTATCCAAGCATATTAATGGAAAGTTGAGTGGAAGGAAAACGTGTGGTAGAAAAAGGTGCACAAGTAACCGGGATAACTGCAGCCTTGAAAGGATTGTTAAGAAAAGGCCAATCAAAAATTTTGGGGAGATTCACAAGGAGTGGACTGCTGCTGGAGTCATTGCTTCAAGAGCCACCACACACAGACGTATCCAGGACATGGGCTACAAGTGTCACATTCCTTGTGTCAAGCCCCTCATGACCAATAGACAACGCCAGAAGCGTCTTACCTGGGCCAAGGAGAAAAAGACCTGGACTGTTGCTTAGTTGTCCAAGGTGTTGTTTTCAGATGAAAGTAAATTTTGCATTTCATTTGGAAATCAAGGTCCCAGAGTCTGGAGGAAGAGTGGAGAGGCCACAATCCAAGCTGTTTGAGGTCTAGTGTGAAGTTTACACAATCAGTGATGGTTTGGGGAGCCATGTCATCTGCGCCTGTCCGTTCCCCAGACCTGAATCCGATTGAGCACATCTGGGACATCATGTCTTGCTCCATCCACCAACGTCACGTTGCATCACAGACTGTCCAGGAGTTGGCGGATGCATTAGTCCAGGTCTGGGAGGAGATCCCACAGGAGTGTTGCACAGCTTCTGGATACCCACAGTTGCAGTAGAAACTTCACAGAGCAGATTACATGGGATAACAAGCTTTTACTTCTCAGAACATGAGGTAAAGGAAAAAACGCACTGTCATTCAGTACTGCCCCACACCATTACAGACCCACTGCCAAACCGATCATGCTGAAGGATGTTGCAGGCAGCAGATCGCTCTCCACGGCGTCTCCAGACCCTATCACGTCTGTCACATGTGCTCAGTGTGAACCTGCTTTCATCTGTGAAGAGCACAGAGCACCAGTGGCGACTTTGCCAATCCTGGTGTTCTGTGGCATTTCTTTGGAGGGCCGCACAGCCCTCCATGTGCTCGCCAGAGGTATCCTGACTGCCATTAGGTACCGAGATGAGATCCTCAGACCCCTTGTGAGACCATATGCTGTTGCAGTTGGCCCTGGGTTCCTCCTAATGCAGGACAATGCCAGACCTCATGTGGCTGGAGTGTGTCAGCAGTTCCTACAAGATGAAGGCATTGAAGCTATGGACTGGCCCGCCCATTCCCCAGACCTGAATCCGATTGAGCACATCTGGGACATCATGTCTCGCTCCATCCACCAACGTCACGTTGCATCACAGACTGTCCAGGAGTTGGCGGATGCTTTAGTCCAGGTCTGGGAGGAAATCCCACAGGAGTGTTGCACAGCTTCTGGATACCCACAGTTGCAATAGAAACTTCACAGAGCAGATTACATGGGATAACAAGCTTTTACTTCTCAGAACATGAGGTAAAGGAAAAAACGCACAGTCACTCAGTACTGCACCAGGAAGAAAGAACAAAACAGAAAAAAAAACAAGAGAGACTTTTTTTTCTTTTTACAATACAGTAAACAAGGAAACTTTACACAACATCGCCATCTACTGTCAGATCAGCATAAAGTCCTCCTTCACACAAACAAAGAAGTCCACAACTGTTGCATATACCAACACCCTTTCTCAACAGTAAGGACTTATTCAGTCAAACCCATTGTCTTCATTAGTCTCTGATGTTTTTCAGCATTCAATGCCTTTGTGAAAATGTCTGCTGTCATATCTTCAGTTGGACAATATTCTAATTTCAGGATTCCTTGTTCCTGATGGTCCCTCAAGAAATGATACTACACATCAATGTGCTTGGTTCTTGGGTTAACTCTTTCCATCTGAGCAAGAACAAGACATCCCTGATTGTCCTCATTTATTTTTGTTGGTTCCAACTGTGCTTGTCCTAGGTCTGTTAGCAATTGTCTTAACCATAGAACTTCTTGACTCGCATGTGCTGCTGCAACATATTCTGCTTCTGTTGACGACAGCATTACTATTGATTGTTTTTTACTAGGCCAACTAATTGGTCCACCTGAGAGAAAGAAAAGATAGCCACTGGTAGATTTTCTGTCAGTTGGATCTCCAGCCCAATCTGCATCAACGTATCCAGTTAAAATGCATTTATCACTTGTAGGCAGTTTCAGTTTAACAACATTGCTGGTTCCTTTCAAATAACATATTACTCTCTTCACAGCATTCCAATCCGCTTTATTTGGCTTGGACACTTTTCTACTCAGAATCGTTACTGCTGTTGCAATGTCTGGCCTTGTAACAGTTGCTAGATACAGTAATTTTCCTATTGTCATTCAGTACTCTTCATTATTTGGTAAGACATTTTTCTCACTACTCATCTCTTTAAGATAATTAGTTTCCATTGGAGACTTTGCTGGTTTTGCATCCTTCAATCCAAATGTTTCGGTTATGTCTTGAATCATGTGATTTTGATTAAGTAGGAAACTTCCATCTTCTTCTCTTTCTATCTGTATTCCTAAGTACGGTTTCACATTTCCCAAGTCTTTGATGTCGAAATGTTGATTCAGGATTTTTAGTATGTCCTCTTTATCACTTTCTTTTTCAAAACAAGCTAAAATGTCATCAACATATATGAGTACATAGATCCATCTGTCCATTAGTCTTTTTGTGTACAGGCAAGGATCAGCTTTGCTTCTTTTAAATTTTTCATTTGTGAGCACCTCCGTGATTTTATCATTCCACGCTTTAGCAGCTTGTTTTAAACCGTATATACTTTTCTGTAATTTGCAAACCGTGTTTGGGTTATTTCATCTTTGAATCCTGGAGGTTGTTCCATGTAAATATCTTCTGTTAAACTTCCATTCAAAAATGCTGTCTTTACATCCAGATGTTTCCGTTCCATTTGTTTCATTGCTGCAACTGCAAACAAAGTTCTTATTGTGGTATGTTTGACAACTGGAGCAAATGTTTCATCATAGTCTTCTCCATATTTTTGAGAACAACCTTTAGCTACGAGTCTTGCTCGGTATCGTTCAGCACATGAGGTAAAGGAAAAAATGCACAGTCACTCAATACTGCACCAGGAAATAAGAACAAAACAGAAAAAAACAAGAGAGACTTTTTTTTCTTTTTACAATACAGTAAACAAGGAAACTTTACACAACATCGCCATCTACTGTCAGATCAGCATAAAGTCCTCCTTCACACAAACAAAGAAGTGCACAACTGTTGCATATACCAACAAGGAGACCATCCGCAGCCTCGTTAGGAGCATGCCCAGGCGTTGTAGGGAGGTCATACAGGCACGTGGAGGCCACACACAATACTGAGCCTCATTTTGACTTGTTTGAAGGACATTACATCAAAGTTGGATCAGCCTGTAGTGTGTTTTTCCACTTTAATTTTGGGGGGTGACTCCAAATCCAGTCCTCCATTGGTTAATAAATTTGATTTTCATTGATGATTTTTGTGTGATTTTGTTGTCAGCACATTCAACTTTGTACAGAACAAAGTATTCAATGAGAATATTTAATTCATTCAGATCTAGGATGTGTTATTTGAGTGTTCCCTTTATTTTTTTGAGCAGTGTATATTCATCTTGATAGCATAAACTGGCAATCTATTCCCTGTGTAGCCTGTATATCCTCAGTGCTATCAAGGATTATACAATTCCAGGAAAAATATGAAAAAAAATGTATTAATGAATAATATAATTAATTAATCTCACTCAATACATCAAAATATTCTCTGTGCAAAATTCACCCAGATAGCAGTTACATGTGTACTCTGAGAGCTAACAGTAAACCAGAATATATTATTTGTTCACTGTTGCTTCAACAAACTTCAAATCAATCGTACAAGTGAATATAAGTAATTTTTAGTGATGAGCGAACGTGCTCGCCACTGCTCGGAGCTCGTGTCCCCTCCCTGCATGTTTGGCACTCTTTAGAGAGCCAATCAACATGCAGAGATGGCTTGCCACACACTGTAATACCGTAGCCATGTTGGTTTTGGGCATTACAGTGATTGGCTGGCCGCACAGCGTCATCAGGTCTATATCAGACCTGGCGCCGCCATGCTCGTCACAGTCACTCTGGAATCAGACGGTGTAGGAAGAGGTGCTGCTGAGCTAGGGAGAGATTTGCTTGTTTATAATTAGTAAAAGCATTCCACAGAATATCTATATATCCATCTCAACTAACAGTCCCTCTGAGGACTAATCCAGCTGCATATAATCAGTGGTGATAGCAGGAGTTAGGCAGGCAGGCAGTGTATGTGTCAGACTGCAGCGCATATAGTGCAAGAGGGTCCATAGCACATTCCTGCTGCTGCTGTTCTTACAGATATTTGTATTTTTTTTTATTTTAATCCTCGTTATTTGCTTAAAAACCAAAGCAGGCAGGGTATGTGACAGACTGCAGTGCATGATACAGCACAAGAGGGTCCATTGCATGTTCAACTTCTGAGTGATCTTGCTGTGACAAATATATGTAGACATACACACGTGGTCAAAATTGTTGGGACCCCTCGTTTAATGAAAGAAAAACCCACAATGGTCACAGAAATAACTTGAATCTGTCAAAGTAATAATAAATTAAAAATCTATCAAAATGAACAAATGAAAGTCAGACATTGCTTTTTTGCTTCCACAGAATTTAAAAAAAAATTAAACTCATGAAATAGGCCTGGACAGAAATGATGGTACCCCTGAAAATAATGCAACAAAAGGGACATGTTGAATCAAGTTGTGTCCACTAATTAGCATCACAGGTGTCTACAATCTTGTAATCAGTCAGTGGCCTGTATATAGAGCTACAGATACTCACTGTGCGGTTTGGTGACATGGTGTGTACCACACTCAACATGGAGCAGAGGAAGCAAAGGAAAGAGTTGTCTCAGGAGATTAGAAAGAAAATTATAGACTAGCATGTTACAGGTAAAGCTTATAAGACCATCTCCAAGCAGCTTGATGTCCCTGAGACTACAGTTGCACATATTATTCAGAAATTTAAGATCCATGGGACTGTAGCCAACCTACCTGGACGTGGCCGCAGGAGGAAAATTGATGACAAATCAAAGAGACGGATAATACGAATGGTAACAAAAGAGCCCAGGAAAACTTCTAAAGACATTAAAGGTGAACTTCAAGCTCAAGGAACATCAGTGTTAGATTGCATCATCCGTCGTTGTTTCATCCAAAGTGGACTTCATGGGAGACGACCAAGGAGAACACCATTGTTGAAAAAAAATCATAAAAATGCCAGACTGTAATTTGCCAAACTACATGTTGACAAGTCACAAAGCTTCTGGGAGAATGTCCTATGGACACATGAGACAAAAATGGAAGTTTTTGGCAAGGCGCATCAGCTCTATGTCCACAGTCGGAAAAATGAAGCATATCAAGAAAAGAGCACTGCCCCTACTGTGAAACATGGTGGAGGCTCTGTTATGTTCTGGGGCTGCTTTGCTGCATCTGGCATAGGGTGTCTTGAATCTGTGCAGGGTACAATGAACTCTCAAGACTATCAAGGGATTTTAGAGAGAAATGTGCTGCCCAGTGTCAGAAACCTTGGTCTCAGTCGCAGGTCATGGGTCTTGCAACAGGATAATGACCCAAAACACACAGCTAAAAACACCCAAGAATGGCTAAGAGGAAAACATTGGACTATTCTGAAGTGGCCTTCTATGAGCCCTGACCTAAATCCTATTGAGCATCTTTGGAAAGAGCTGAAACATGCCGTCCGGAAAAGGCAACCTTCAACCACGAGACAACTGGAGCAGTTTACTCATGAGAAGTCGGCCAAAATACCTGCCGAGAGGCGCAGAAGTCTCATTGACAGTTACAGGAATCGTTTGATTGCAGTGATAGCCTCAAAAGATTGTTCAACAAAATATTAAGTTAAGAAGAACCATCATTTCTGTCCAGGCCGATTTCATGAGGTTAATTTTTTTTAAAATTCTGTGGAAGCAGAAAAGCAATGTCTGACTTTCATTTGTTCATTTTCAAAGATTTTAAATTTATTATTACTTTTGTCATATTCAAGTAATTTCTGTGACCATTGTGGGTTTTTCTTTCATTAAATGAGGGGTACCCACAATTTTGACCACGTGTGTAGCCCCAGGTATCAGGGGCCAGGGCAATTTTTTTTTTATCTTAATCCTGGTTATTTGCTTAAAAAGCAATCCAGAGTACACAATTTTTCTGCTCCATTTGCTTGTTAGCACTGCAGAATACAGCCAGATCTGTTCCATATTACAGTGATAAAAATCCAGAAATTTAAACTGAACGTGGAAAATATGGCCTCCTTTTCCATTTAGTTGCAGTGTGTTGGTCAAGCTAATTCACACTAGGTCTCTGTGAAGAATAGTATTAGTAAACTACAGGCCTGCTATTTAAAACCGTGGTTCTCTGTCAGACATATCACATATAACAGCGTTCCAAAATCAGTCGTTTCTCATGAACGTGGAAAATATTGTCCTCCATTTAAAATGGGCAAGGTGCGTGGCAAGGGACGGGGAAGTGGACGTGATGGTGATGGTGCATGCAGAGGCCGAGGATGTGGCCGTGGGCAAGCCGAAATTGTGCCACAACAAACACTCACATCTTGTTGCTTGACTTTCCTGTTCCAATTTCTAGGGGACCGCAGCACACCACTATTGAACCCAGAGCAGTGTCAAAAGGTTGTTGGTTGGATAGCAGATAATGCTTCCAGTCACTTAGCCACCACCACCACCACCATCCTGTCTTCCACACGGTCAAGTCTCAGTAGCCGTGAGTCTGAACCGCATATTCCTCACCCTGATCCTCATTCCTCCCACCATGCTGAGTGCCCAGAGACAACTGATCCCACACTTGGACACTCAGAAGAGCTGTTCATTTTCCATTTGTAGATTCAGGCTTCTTGCCTGGCCAGCTTCAAGTGAGACAAGAGGAGAACGCGTGTAGCAAAGCCCAAATATTTGAGCAGCCACAGTCACACAAAGGTGACAGTGGGAAAATGCAATTACTGTCGCAAGAGGTGGATGATGATGATAATGAGACACAATTGACAGAAAGTCAGGAGGAGGACCAGGGTGCGGAAGTGGAAGACGAGGTGGTGGATGATATAGTAACTGACCCAACCTGGCAGAGGGACATGCAGAGCGAGGACAGCAGCACACAGGGGGAGGGAGGCATAGCACCATAACAGCCAAGAAGAAGCAGTGTGGTGGCTGCAGACACAAGGTGGGAAAACATTTCCCATAACGTTGCCAGTACAACAGTTAGGTCTTCCCGAGTCTGGTTGTTTTTTAACGACTCTGCTGATAGCCCCAAATAGGCCATTTGCACCACATGCCAGGCCAGCATCAGCAGGGGTAGCAAAACTAGCAGCCTGACCACCACCAGCATGATCAGGCACATGGCAGCAAAGCACCCGACTAAGTGGGCCGAACCCCAGGGTCCAGAAAAAGTGTCTGCGGGTGACAGCACTGCCTCTTCCACTGTTGTGCGTGCACACCAATCCCCTGTCCATGGCGCATGCGAAGATGCCTCCTGCCCTGCACCTGTCGTTGCACACTCTCAACTAGCACCATCAGCAATCACATCCACGTCCTTGTCCCAGCACAGCAGTCAGTTGTCCCTACCCCAGTCCTTGGAACGCAAGCGCAAATACACAGCCAATGCCCCACAGGCCATAATACTAAATTCTCACACTTTGCGAATGCTTGCGCTCAAAATGTTGCCTTTTAGGCTCGTGGAGACCAAAGCTTTCCGCAACCTGATGGCGGCGGCCGTCCCTCTGTACTCGGTCCCAGCTGGCACTATTTCTCCCCGTGTGCCGCCCCCGCATTACATGAGCACGTGTCCCACAACATTAGCCGTTCCTTCAACAAAACAGTTACTGGGATAGTCCACCTAACCACGGACACGTGGACAAGTGCTTGTGGGCAGGGATGGTACATCTCGCTGAGGGCACACTGGGTTAATATAGTGGAAGCCGGGACCCAGTCGGACCTTGGGACGGGACACGTCCTCCCGACATCGAGGATTGCGGGCCCTGGGGCAATCAGGGTTGCCCCCACATTCTACAGCTCCTGCACCTCCTCCTCCTCCTCGTCAGCCTCCATCTCCGAAATGACCACTTCAGTCACAAGCTGGAAGCACTGCAGCACTGCCTCGGCCAAGTGGTAACAGGCTGTGCTGAAGCTAATATGCCTAGGTGACAAACAGCACAACATTGAAGAGTTGTGGACAGCTCTGAAAGAGCAGACAGATCTGTGGCTGACCCTAGAGCCAGACATAGTCGTGTGTGACAATGGTTGGAACCTGGTGGCGGCTCTGCAGCGAGGTGAGCTCACACACGTACCATGCTTGGCCCGTGTGCTTGACCTCATGGTTCAACGGTTTCTCAAAACCTACCCAGATCTGCCGGATCTGCTTGTCAAAGTACGCCATGTGTGCCCATTTTAGAAAGTCAGCTACAGCTTCCGCCACCCTTGCAGTACTTCAGCAGCGTTTGCAGCTTCCAGCTCCCCGACTGGTGTGCGATGTCCCCAAGCATTGGAACTCTACATTGCAGATGTTAGGAAGGGTTTGTGAGCAGAAGAGGGCAGTTGTTGACTACCAGCATCAACAAAGCCGTTGGTATTCAGGTCAGACTGCACACATAAGACCTCAGGAGTGGACATGGATGTCAGACATATGTACCATCCTCCAAAACTTTGAGGACTCCACCAAGATGGTGAGCGGCGATGATGCCATAATTAGCATAACCATCCTGCTTCTCTGTCTTCTGAAACAATATCTGCTCACAATTAAAGAGGATGCATTGAAGGCGGAGCACGATGAGATGGAGCAAGGAACTATTCCACACAGCCCAGCCTCATCTCATCCCAACGTGGATTGGGTGACAATGAGGAAAAGGAGGAGGAGGAAGAACAGGAGCTAGTTTCATGCGCTATAGACGGTACTATCTGCACAACTGTCATACCGTCTGTTCAGCGTGGATGGACTGAGGACAAGGAGGAGGAAGAGGAGGAGAGCATGGTCAGTCATCCTCTTGGTGAGGACACGGAAGTCTTGCCTGTTAGTAGTCTAGAACACATGGCTGGGTTTATGTTACGCTGCCTTCCCGTGAGCCTCATGTTGTTTAAATTTTGGGTGACAGTCATTACTGGTTGGTGACACTTCTAGACCCACGCTACAAGGAGAACTTTCTGTCTCTTATTCCCGCTCAGGATATGCCTAATAAAATGGGGCAGTACGAGAAGTCCCTTGTTGCAGAATTATTTAAAAAATTCCCAGCTGAAAACGCTGGCGGCAGAGATCATAGTTCGCTAGACAACCAAGGAGTACAAGCGAGAGAGTCACAAATGCAATCCAGAAAAGGCAGGGGAACACTATCAAAGTCCTGGGACAGTTTTTTCAGGCCATCCCATCGCACAGGCCCATGAACAAGGGCTGGATAGTGCCAGACTTCTCAACACCACCGAATGATAGCAGCGTAACATAAATTCAAATACAGTGTCTTTTTTTGGGAGGTCTAACTCTATTTCCATGCACCTCTGTCTTCACACCCAGACATGGGTATACGCTTCCTGCTTTTGTTTATTTGCTCTTGTCCTCCTCCTTCTCCTCCACCACCATATCACCACCATATCTACCATATCACCATATCTTCGTCTCTTGCAAGGGGCAAGGGACATTGGAGTGCCTCCAAATTTTTGGCAGCCATTGCATTCACTGCATAGGCCAACAGTATGGGAGACCCACTTCCTAATAATGATAACATTGTTTTCAGGAGGCCCTCCGACCTCTACATCTCTTGCAAGGGACATTGGAGTTCCTCCAAATTTTTGGCAGCTGTTGCATTCACGGCATACCCTATAACTGTATAGCAGACCTTCTACTTTCTAATGGGAACATGTCGTTACTGTGGCCCAGCTCTATGTATCTTTAAATGGTTAGTAGGGTTTTTCCTAAATTTTGGCAGCCATTGGACTCACTGCATACCCCATAACTGTATAGCAGACACTCTCCTTTCTAATGGGAACATGTCGTTACTGTGGCCCAGCTCTATGTATCTTTAAATGGTTAATAAGGTTTTTCCTAAATTTTGGCAGCTGTTGGACTCACTGGGCCATGGTGTAATTGGTGTCGGGCCGGTCGTTGCTAGGGGAGATGTCACAGTGGCGGTGACCCGGTCCGTGACCCAGGGCGGTCAGTGAAAAGGGGAATATTTACAGGGAATTTATAGTTCTTACATATACAATTCGTGACGCCACCTGTGGTATGCGGCTAAAGGGAGCCGCCGCTGCGGAGCAGGTCCTCTGGAGCTGGTGTAAATGCAGCAGAGTTGGTTCAGCTCTCCACATGTAGAACTTAGCTCCAGGGCTGTGCTGAGTTGTTATGGATGTTGCAGTGTAGTGCAGGGGGTGATGGCGCAGCAATAACTTCACAGAGACAGTGGGGTGCAGTCCTCAGAGTTTACTCACAGTTGTTAAGTTCCTCAGGTTGCACTGTCCGGATTACAGCCTCCCACGTCGCGCTGCGTTCACCAGGAAGGGGTTCAGCAAACTTCCAGGTGTTTCAAGAGTGCCTGACAGGACCCCGTTCTATATGCCCTTCTCAGCCGTCTTCCTGCGCTGACCCTCACCCTTTTTTCCCTGCGCCTCGCCAAACAATGTCCCAAGCCGGTATCCTCGGATCTTTCTGGGCAACCTGGAGTTCCCTGAATCATATGTGGTTACCTTTTTGGTGACTTGAGTGCGGATGTGGCAACTACACCCTGAAAGTACAGAAGCCTCCGGTTTCCAGTTGAAATTTGTAATTCACACTGATTAGGGGCCGGTTACCTCTGCGGCTCGATCCCTCCACCGCCTGGCAGATTCGGGCGTAAGGGTGGCCTCCAGCACTGCCCGTACCCCTCAGATCCCTTCTTCTTTCCTGGAGCCTTCCTCCTGCTCCTCTCCTCCTCAGTCTGTCCTGGGCCTCTCTGGCTAGGCCCTCCTCCTCCTGAGCAGAGCTCATACAAAGCTGCTGCTCCCTCTACTTCTCCTCCCAGACTGCCTTGTCTGACTGACCTGTCTTTCTAAGATGGTTCCCTCTTTAATATCACTTCTAACAAGTGCTCCCCTGATCTACGTCCTCCACCCACACCCACTACATGGTTCCCCCTCACTTTGGTTCCCCCACTCCAGCCGGGGTCAGGGCTCAGTAGGAAGCGCAACACATCTTGCCCCTCCAGCTGGTCTGGAGTAGTGTAGTGTTGAATGCAGGTGTTAGGGTCCTGGGCAGTACTCTATCCTTACCTGAGAGAGAGATACCACACCTCTGGGTGAGATGCAATACCTCTGTGGTGACTGAACCCACAGGGGCACCACACATACCCTATAACTGTATAGCAGACCCTCTTCTTTCTAATGGGAACATGTCATTATTGTGGCCCAGCTCTATGTGTCTTTAAATTGTTAGTAGGGTTTTTCCTAAATTTTGGCAGCCTGAAATGATATGTAGGGGATGTGTTAGCAGTTTTATGCTATGTAATCCGACAGCAGCATGATGTAGAGAGAGAGAGAAACCTTGATTCCAGCGGTGTGTCACTTACTTTACTGGGTGCAGCAGTTGTGATAGAATCACTGTTCTCTCTGTAGCAGATCTAGCAGAGCTCTGAATGCTGAGCTGTGTATAACCCCGCCCACATCCCTGATTGGCAGCTTTCTGAGTTCACTGTATATTGACAGAAAGCTGCAAATTATTGGTGGGGGCATGGCTGGACTAGGAGACACGAGACACCTAGTCCTGTAGTGATAATCTCCTGCTGATAACAAACTGATTTTATTGAAACAGTAACACGCAGCCCAGTAAGTGACACATCGCTGGAATCAGGGTCCCAGCCCCTACATTATAATGGTCTCAGATTACATAGCAAAAACCTGTTGACAGATTCCCTTTAAATGTAACTGGGTCTACCAGTGTATAAAACATGATGTAAGTAATCCTTAGAACAAAGAGCTGTAGCTGCAAAATGGCTCAGTTTTTAAAGTGGAGTTGAGATGGTTGAACACCTGGACAAAAAGAAAGAATCACTTGAACATCACCTCTAATACAGAGACATTGTTCCAAATTCCTGGACCTCAATATTTTGTATCCAGGTCCCTTCTGTGTCATAGACTGAGACAATCGAATCAATTCTGAAAATCTGATTTTTGAGGGGGATTTGATTCTCTGTTATCCAGTAAAATTGCAGCCAGCTGTCCTCCCTTTTGCTGAATTCTATTGAACTTGGAAAGGTTTAAAATAATTTAAAAAAAAACCTTTATACTCACCTTTTCTCACCTGTTCTTACAGGTCCTATGCAGATCCCCGCTCCTCCATGCTGGTCTTGTGTTCTTTCTCCATTCTGGCGCATGAGTTTAATCTGAGGCTTGTGATTGGCCTCACGCAGTCATGTGGGAGGGGCGACTCACATCACAACATGCATTGCCCCTCCCACGTGACTGCTGGAATGGAAGAACAGGAGGCCAGTGCTGAGGACAAGGGATCTGCTGTGGCAGAGGCGCCATTAGAACAGGCGAGGAAAGGACAGAATAAGTTTTAACCCCTTCATCATATTAATTAGGGTCATTTCGATTTGGACCGAATTCATATTAACCAAATCTGCCTGTGGAATTTGAGGGACTTTGCCTAAATATAATTTTTGGAGATTGATTCACTTCTAGTCAAAAGTAATACTGCTGTCTTCTGATGAGGCAAGGAAGCCGTTGGGCCCCTCAGACACTAGGGCCGGGTACAAGTGCTACTTCTGCACCCTATTTAGCGACACTTCTGCTTTAATATGCAGGCATGCAATAAAATGGTGCATTCCTATAAAAGGCGAGGACTAAGAGAAGTTTTCAGCACGGACGGCTTTCATGTGGAGAGACGTCACCCGATAACTTTCAGTTACAAACCGCGTCTTCCTATCTTTAGTAAACACCTTTCTCTTCTAAACCTTTTACATTAGTGGCTCATAAAAGCCTTCCCTTCAGCGAAAGATCTGAGACGCCGAGCATAAAATACCTGCATAACAAGCGCAGCCATTCAGCGCCAATCTCTTGGGCGACTGCCTGAAGGAAATTAAACAGCTTTGATAGAACGGAAACACTTTTATTTAAACATCCTGGATCAGCTTTAAAGTGAGATCGCTTTGCTCGCTGTACAAACAATTCGCTTTTTTTTTTCCTTTACGGCTCCAGTGACATTTTTTATCATTCGACATTAAATGCAAAAGAAGGGCAAGGAAATAAAGTCATTTGTGAAATTAGGTTTTTCTGCTTTTATTGGAATATAACATCCAGATGTGATCTCCCCGACCTACGGGGGCGGAAATCGTAATAAGGCTGGGGGGGCGGACAACCATAATACGGCTGCATTGCAACAGCCAAAAAATCAAGATGTGATAGTTGCAAACAAGTCAACTCACCTTGGGGGATTCACCCTCACCTGAAAAGTTTTTACCTGATCGGGGCACAGCATTAAAAAAAATGGCAAATCTATACAAACTAAAACTACTTTTTCCAACAGTCTCAGTGCTGCTTTCTATTCACCAGCAAAGTATAGTGCTGCAACCGGACTGATGTGTCAGCAGCGGAGATGGCGGCTATGTCCCAGCACATGGTGATCAGGAGCGGGTAAAGAACCCTCTAATGGGAAGGTAATCTGGGCCCTAGTGAGTGGTCTCTGTGCATTGCATAATATGGGATACAAGTGCAAAATACAGACATAAAAGGTGGGAAGAGGAACAACATGATGGAGTCGGCTTTAAGGACCCCCCGCAACTTATTGATCCAACTGCAGGGACCACCCCATTAAGAGCTTGCAATGTGCAGGGATCCCTTTCCCCACCGCCCTCTGTTAATGAGAGGGGTCTGATATTAAAATGTTTGGTTTGAATATATCTAGGGGGTCAGGTCTGCAGTCTGAGATGTCGACCCATTACTCAAGTATCACCCTCTTCCTTAAATAGATAAAGTAGATAGATAGATAGATAGATAGATAGATAGATAGATAGATAGATAGATAGATAGATAGATAGATAGATAAAAAAAACAAAAAAAATGACAGCAGGAGGTGCTGAACCACCCAGGTACATACCAGACCTATAAATATCCTCAAAAAATTGGAGGCAGCACACAGATAGAAAATTAAAAATAGTTGTATTTATTAGCCCATGTGGCTGTGGACCTTTCTCAAGCTTTTTCATTTTCTATCTGTGTGCTGCCTCCAATTTTTTGAGGATAGATAGATAGATAGATAGATAGATAGATAGATAGATAGATAGATAGATAGATAGATAGATAGATAGATAAATTCCCAGGTCAATAGGACCAGTGGTGCACCTTTCCGTAGTGAAAATGGTGTGCCCAGTGCAACCCCCTAGGGACGACCATGAAAAGACACATAGATCTGAGATGGACAGTGTGTACAATGTTACCTACATTTGAAAGTGCCATGTTTAGGATTTTGGGGGTGCAAGCTCCAGGTGATCAGGGCCAGAGGTGCACCTTTCAGGAATCACAATGGTGCACCCAGCACCACTGCCTAATGGGCCACCATGAAAAGAAAGATAGATGTAAATTAAGGTTTTATCTACACACCTACCTGTACACCCTTAGCATGACGTGATCCTCGTCCAGCAATGGGGAACCATTGTGTGAATATTTCACTTCATCTGGAAGGAAATGGCAATCAAATCCCTGTAAAGAAAAGAAGGGTGAGAAATTGACTGAAATTGACTTTAAAAAGTCCAAGAATCCGGCACTCAATTTGGTGAATTTATTTACAGAGTGAAGAAAGTGTACACTTTTTATTCGCAACGGGTTGGAACTCTATCCGTGCACCTAGAAACTCTACAGGAGTGCCGTTCTTTTTCCCTAGCATGATTTCTTTTTTAGTACACAAAGTAGGGAGGGACCAGAGTATAATCTAAAACGGGACCCTCTGATTGTCATTCCCATTTTGGTTACCATTGTTGGCACGTGTGGAGACAAGGTTGACACACCTTTGGAAGAGAGATAGCGCCGTGTTATATTGGGTCACCCCCTACTCCCCCCACTCTATGGACCCTATTACAGCTGTAGGGACACCTACCTGAGGAGTAAGAGTCCCGACTCTTTGGGTCGTTGGCTCATTCAGGACTACTTCTACTCTGCAGGAAACTTTATCATGTGGGACTCTAAAAGTCAAGTCCTTTTCAGTTACATAAACAGTTTGACCTCTTCCAACACGGAGGCCATTGTTGGTCAAGACAAGGCTGGAAGCTTCTACCAGTTCTTGAGTCCATAGAAGGAGGATGAGTGCTTTCCACAAGGCCTCAGAGGATATCATCTTCAGTTACTTGAAAGATGCCAAGTTTTTCTGAAAGAAATAAACAATGATAGAGCGATTGTGATGCTGAATCACTTCTCACGGCAAAGCAATGAGGCGGGGAAGTCAAGGAGTCCAAGGTCAAATAGTACATCATAAACAGAGGGATAATACAAATGGATAGTCAGAGGCAAAGTCAGGGGTCAGGAAACCAAGGTTAGAGTGCATCAAGACAAAAAGAGGTAATGTAAGCGGGTAGTCAAAAAGGCAAGTCCAAGGTCCGGCAACAAAGATCAGAATATCAGAATATAGAGCACAGAGAAAATGAACCACTGAGCTAACAGCTACAACTGGCAAGGTCTGATAATAGCCAGCCAGCTGAATAGCCAGGTAATCACCCAGAACGGGTGACACCCGGAGAGCCCTGCAGGCCCAGCCAGATTGGGCAGTTGGGCTGTCAATCACAATACTGACAGCCCAGCACGACCCTGCCTCAGATTGGGAGATTGGGCTCTCTCACAATACTGACAGCTCAGCACGCCCCTATCCTCTAGATCAGCTGAGCTGTCACTCACAGGATGGTGGAATCGTGACAGCGATATTATCAGTGCTGGAAGTGTCAAAAAAAAGTTGGTGCCTCAGTTTTGGGTTCAAGTTACTTTACATACAGAGAAAAGGCCGTCCGCCATGAGAGAACTCGAATTGCTCACCTTTAATGCCCTTCACTGGCTTAAAGGGGCTGTCCAGGATTACGAAAACATGGCTGACTTCTTCCAAAAACAGCATCTGTCTATGGGTTATGTCTGGTCTATTCACACACAGCCTGTAGACAGATGTGGCGCCGTTTTTGAAAGACAGCACTCATGTCCTCCTCAGAATATTGCACCCACAGTCTTGCATGTCCTCCTAAGAATTGCACCCACAATCTCTGCACCCACAGTCTTGCATGTCCTCCTCAGAATATTGCACCCACAATCTCTGCACCCACAGTCTTGCATGTCCTCCTCAGAATATTGCACCCACAATCTCTGCACCCACAGCTGCACACGAGATGCTGATTTTTGGACCATGAAGGGGCCGTTGGTGCAGATTTTGTGAGTTTTTTCGGCATCCAGAAGCCTTTTGTTCAGTGAATTACCACACCAGGGTATGTGGACCCACTCTTCATCAGACATAATGTATTGTAACGGGTCCACATGGAGTCCACCATCATATCACTCGCTTCCAGTAATTTCCCTGTCTTAATCCTTACGCTGCTGACACTTGGCGGCTCCGGGTTCAGGTGATTTCAGTACTCTACGCCATGTTATTCTGCCAACGAACGCCCACTGGGGACATTTTATATCTATTTCCTGTGGCTTCTCTTGATCCTAAATCCTCTAAATGCAATTAGGTATCTTGCAGCAGGGATACAGTTAACCACAGGAATAGTAGAGACATATATGCAATCAGGTATCTTGCAGCAAGGACATGGTTAACTACAGGAGCAGCAAAGTTGTAGTCTGTGATAGCAACAAGAATACAGAAACCAATAATTAAACAAATACCTCTATAGCAGAAATTACTTTGTAACCCATAGCAGAGCTGAGCAATAACAACATGATTCACTAAACTGAACTAGGAAGTAGTTGGATGCTGAAAAGCAAGGAGTAGTTGCAGGGAGGATAATTAGCCACTTGACTGTAGCAAACTCTAAGGGAAGATGAGGCTTACTCTTGCAATGGTAACAGGGTGCTCTACTTTCTGAATACTCATTAAACTCATGACTGCTTGAGCCGACCTTAAAAACCATGGATGATGATAATAGAGATGCTTGTCAGGTCACCAGAGTAACTTGGCACAAACTAGTACAGAGTGAGTCGGCCATAGGGCTGCAGTCGGAACAGGTGCATAACAACCCTCTTAATTCCTATGAATGCAATAAGGATGTACTTAATTTTTCACATGCTGCTTGTGCATTTTGGCTCAGTTTTTGGTAATGAAATAATGACACTGTGTAATTTGTCATGTGTTGCTATTCATTTGAGATTGTAGTTACCTAATTTTACAACTTTTAAATGATGAGATGTTTTTTTTTTTTTAATCATTTCCTTATACATAAAACCATAGAATTCAAAGAGGGTGTACTTAGTTTTCTCATCAGTGTATCTGGCACCCCAGCGGTCCGGTTGCCACAGTGGCATTGCCTCCCTCACAGGGGGTGATGCCATGCCTGGAAGCAAGCAGGGGTCCCCTAGTCAGGTATGCTAGCATGCAACACTTTCCTGGCTCCAGACCAGCAAGGGGAGCTCCTCCCCTTAGCAACTGGAATCTGGAGGCGGGGTTAGCTAGAGTTAGTGAGAGGAGTTGAAGTCAGGAGCGCGAAGAGGAAAGACCTGGGGAGTGGAGCTGCACGGCAGCTCACCCCAGAGAGGAGCGCAGAAGAACCGGACACCGGAGTCCGATGTTGTGGGGCACTGAAGGCCCAGCAGCAGAAACCGGAGGGCAGGAGACTGCAGGTCTCCTGGCCCCATCAGACGCCCGGAGGCTCAGCAGCACATAGGGCCCAGCACCGCCACGTGGGAGCGACACTCCAGGAAGGCCTGAGCTGCCTGCCATACGGGTGAGAACAAAGACGTTTTACTCAGGGACGAGGACCACAGCACAGCTATAAGCAGCAGGGCCAAAGAGAATAGCACAGAGGGAAGGCCTACAACTTCACCTGGTGAGGTGGATTCCCAACTTGCTTCCAGGCCGCCCGGACCTCTACTACCAGCTAGTACCCGCGCCCCGGTCTGCCTAACCACCGCAAGTAAAGATAAGAGGAAACCGCCATTAAGTTGTGGACTGATTATTAACTGCGCCATCCCCTGCACTACACCGCACAGCAACATCTATAAAATCACCACTTCCTGCCCTGGAGCTAAGCTCTGCCTGCGGAGAGCTGAACCAACTCTGCTGCGTCATCATCAGCTCCAGAGGATTTGCACCGCAGAGGCGGCTCCATATAGCAGCATACCACAGGTGGTGTCACAAATGTTATATATATAAAACTTTAATTCCCCTATTCTTTATTCTCCTTTTATTGACCGCCCTGGGTCACGAGCCGGGTCACCGCCACTGTGACATCCCCCCTGCATCGACCGGCCCGGCTACCGAGTACCCCACAGCCCAGGGGGCGCGTCATGTGTATATGTTTGTGTTTGAAATATATCGCGTTAAAGCATGACACGTGATGCTCTGCAGGCACAGTCGGTGCAGAGATGCTCTGCAGTGGCACAGCAGGCTCTGTAATGCTCTGCAAGGGCACAGTCTGCTCCGAGATGCTTTGCAGTGACTCAGTCGACTCAGCAGACTCTTCAGATCCCAAGATGCAAGCAATTATGGAATAATTCAGTCAGAGTTACATTATCAGCTGGAATGGAAACCAGTACATCCTTTACTGGCACGCGCTGCCCGCCCCTGTCCCTGCGCTGAATTTCACTGGAAATATGCACTAATAATTTATTTATTAGCAGCCATTGCCACGGCTCCTTGATTTTTTGCCGGAGTTTGGTGTTGTGTTAGTGTGTAATCTCCTGAAGTCTACTTATTGAACTCAGCAACATGAATTATTGAATGCAGCCTATTTGCTTGAATGAGTGACATCCCGGCATTTATAAAGAGGCATTCAGGACTTGTTGTACAGGGTGAAATCAGTTGCACCTCACTCCAAGATCAGCGGTTTGGCTTCCGAGCTGTAACAAGTAACCACAAATGTGATCTATAGAGAACTCGCACTCCATTAATAGGATGAATAATGTAATGGCCGTGTAGTGGAGACCTCAGCATCTGGAAGAGAGGGTCAGCTAAGGATGTGAATGAGGAAAGAAAAGTACATAATATATCCAGAATCAGTGCAAAATATGTAATGTATGTATACAGTGACTGCACCAGCAGAATAGTGAGTGCAGCTCTGGAGTATAATACAGGATGTAACTCAGGATCAGTACAGGATCAGTAATGTATGTACACAGTGACTGCACCAGCAGAATAGTGAGTGCAGCCCTGGAGTATAATACAGGATGTAACTCAGGATCAGTACAGGATCAGTACAGGATCAGTAATGTAATGTATGTACACAGTGACTGCACAAGCAGAATAGTGAGCGCAGCTCTGGAGTATAATACAAGATGTCATTTAGGATCAGTACAGGATCAGTAATGTAATGTATGTACACAGAGACTGCACCAGCAGAATAGTGAGTGCAGCTCTGGAGTATAATACAGGATGTAACTCAGGATCAGTACAGGATCAGTAATGTAATGTATGTACACAGTGACTGTTGCAGCAGAATAGTGAGTGCAGCTCTGGAGTATAACACAGGATGTAACTCAGGATCAGTACAGGATAAGTAATGTAATGTACGTACACAGAGACTGCATCAGCAGAATAGTGAGTGCAGCTCTGGAGTATAATACAGGATGTAACTCAGGATCAGTACAGGATCAGTAATGTAATGTATGTACACAGTGAACTGCACCAGCAGAATAGTGAGTGCAGCTCTGGAGTATAATACAGTATGTAACTCAGGATCAATACAGGATCAATAATGTAATGTATGTATACAGTGACTGTTGCAGCAGAATAGTGAGTGCAGCTCTGGAGTATAACACAGGATGTAACTCAGGATCAGTACAGGATAAGTAATGTAATGTACGTACACAGAGACTGCATCAGCAGAATAGTGAGTGCAGCTCTGGAGTATAATACAGGATGTAACTCAGGACCAGTACAGGATAAGTAATGTAATGTATGTACACAGTGACTGCACCAGCAGAATAGTGAGTGCAGCTCTGGAGTATAATATGGGTTCCCTTTAATAATATTCTATACCATTCAGGATTTGACTCAGCAGTTTACCAAAAGGAAATAGTACTTTACTTGAAGTCTCCAGTTTTCCATGGATAAACTTAGGGAAAACCTATGTCTGAGGTTGGGTCACTCGAGACACACATTCTCTTTAATTTGCAATATCTTGGTCCCCCTTCCAACCTTTTAACACTCCAGGTTTTGCTGACCCGGGAAAAGAACCTAGGTCTTTCCCTCTCAGAGGAGAAGAGGCAAAATACTTTTCTGCTTTCCTACAAAACCTCAATTGGTTCTAAATTTCAGGAATCTGGACACAAGATATTATCCAGTGGGCACCATGTGCCTTCACATCTGCAGTTTATAACCATCCATTCCTTCCACGTGCTGGAGAAGTTTGAAGGAGGAGGTTGTTATGTTCCATGCCTACTTGTTCTGTCCTTGTGTCTTTTGGATGACCTCAAAACTTACGGGTCTCCAACTATCTCTTGCACTTGAACTGCGGTACTTCCTATCCGACATCCCTATCCGAAGACACTAGCACTCCCTCTTCAACACCTAATTCATGCAGCTCACACTTGCATTCCTCTCATGTGTAGACACCCAGATTATCCCTCCTTAGGTCTATGGTTCTCCAGTGTCAATGAGATTATGAGGACCTGATCTGGTCATCAGATAACGCAACCTCCTCCTTTAGCAAGTCCTGGCACCACTGGTTCGTCTTCCAAGATGCTATAGAATATGAGTCGTACCTGGCATAAGTCACACATATGGTTGGTTAGAGCATTTTTCAGGCAGTAGTTTTTTCTTCTTCTTCCTCTTCCGTTTCTTTTCTCTTCTTCTTCCTCCTCTTCTCTCTCCTTTTCACTTCTTCTTCATCTACCTCTTCTTCTTCCTCTTCTTCTTCCTGTTGTTCTTCCTCTTCTTCTTTCCCTTCTTCTTCCTCTTCTTCTTCCTCTATCTTTTCTTCTGCTTCTATCTCTGCTTCTTCCTCTACCTCTTCTTCGTCCTCTACCTCTTCTTCTTCCTCTAACTCTTTCTCTTCCTCAACCTCTTCTTCTTTCTCTTCTTCCTTCTCTATTCTCTTCCTCCCGCTGTGCACTACACGTGTCTGTGTGACTGGCGCCTTATGCAAGCGTTATCTACGTGCATAAGTAATACTAGGCAACCACCCCTTCCATGAATGGTCGGTGTGTGAGTGGTTGTTTCATCAGTATTTTGCACCGTGCACCTCCGCCTTTATCAATGGGCGGCTGCATCCTGCAGTGCATTAGTATTGTGACCTGGTGTAGGTAAATTCGGGCTGCCTTTTTTCTGGGATGTTCTGTGAATATTCTATCATTTTTGGTGAGTTGCACTCTCTGTTTACTCTTTATGATCTATTTTTTCTTTGCAATTTTAGATGATTGCTGTGTGTAATTTTCTCTTGGGGCTGCATCCCACTGATGGCCGAGCAATGTTTCTTCAAGAATTTACAGAAAAAGAAGTAGTACTACAGAGCACCAAGCATCCTATCAATCTAACTGCATCCTCTGTGGTGGAAGCCTGTAGTCATTTTGGGCCATCAATGGCTTATAAAGTGCAATGCGGGGAGGAACAGTACATAAGATGCAGGAGGAACAGTGGGAGCAATGGGGCTTCTAACGTGCCGACATGTCTTTTGCAGCAGATGAGATCCCAAATGCGCTTAAGACCAGATTAGTGCATTATGCCCCTGGACTCATTTTTTGCAGGTGCACCCATTGTGCCGTCTCAGACTTTATATTTTTCTATTCATTTTCCGTTTATTAAGAATAATGAACATTTTCCTTCTGAATGTTAAATCTTTTTTTCTGGATTTTCCAAGCCAAACAGTAATCAGTAATAAAATTAAAATAAGCCGTCCATTAGTCAGGTACAGTAAATATGCTACTTGACCAGCGTTCAAAAGCCGGTCTGATTGGGACCTTGTTTTATGAGTAGCCGGCTGACTGTGCTGCGGAGGGTCAGATTAATGGATAAATAAATATGCCTTTCTTTACTTATTTTACTGCCTCATTCTCTTTTCCCGTGATCCAGTTAATTGCTTGTCATTTTAATATTACTTAATCGGTTATAAGTCTCTCCGACCCCCACCAAAACGCTTTACTTGCAATTCATGGAGGAATTTGGAGCCAAGATGGCAGCATGTTCTTTGGCTTTGTGTCCAAGGCACAATAAAAATGATTGGGGCTAATGAAATGACTTGCCATCTCCGCGTTCACTGCCAAATCCTGGGCAGAGTTTTAACTTATTGTTATCCAATGCAAAACAGAGTCATCCATTAGACGGCCTCAAAGTTCAGTATCAGATTATGTGACGGTGTGGCAGGGCAGGGTATTAACTCTGCTCAGCAATGGACAGAGACGTATTTAAAGGATGTAAAAGTGGAAATGCTATAACCTAAGAAGGTAAAAAAATCTCTGATGGGGGCTGCTTCCTACAGTACATGGAGGGATACAAATATTAAGACAATGAATCGCCTGCATGTCAAAATAGTTAAAGCAGGTTAGCAAAAAGTCTGCAGTCTACGTGACAATGTGACTGCAGACTTGTAAATCCTCACAGCGTGCAAATGACATGCTGTCAAGATTCTCCAATGCAGGCAGTGGGCGCGGGCAGTCATATGATTGCAAGTATACCATATGCATACTCCTGGCCATATTCTTACTAGACGTACGTGGCCTCGATCAATATAGGTGATTTGAGTAAGGCTGAATACATACACAGTGAAGGAAATAAGTATTTGATCCCTTGCTGTTTTTGTAAGTTTGACCACTGACAAAGACATGAACAGTCTATAATTTTAAGGGTAGGTTAATTTTAACATTGAGCGATAGAACCAAAAAAGTGCCCGCAAGGTCCCACTGCTCACGAAGGCACATGTGCAGGACCGTCTGAAGTTCAAAAATATAACTACTATAATACTGCTCCTATGTAAAAGAATATAACTACTACAATACTGCCCCCTATGTACAAGAATATTACTGCTATAATACTGCCCCTATGTACACGAATATAACTACTATAATACTGCTCCTATGTACAAGAATATTACTGCTATAATACTGCCCCTATGTACACGAATATAACTACTATAATACTGCTCCTATGTACAAGAATATTACTACTATAATACTGCCCCTATGTACACAAATATAACTGCTATAATACTGCCCCTATGTACAAGAATATAACTACTATAATACTGCCCCTATGTACAAGAATATAACTACTATAATACTGCCCCTATGTACAAGAATATAACTACTATAATACTGCCCCCTATGTACAAGAATATTACTGCTATAATACTGCCCCTATGTACACGAATATAACTACTATAATACTGCTCCTATGTACAAGAATATTACTACTATAATACTGCCCCTATGTACACAAATATAACTGCTATAATACTGCCCCTATGTACAAGAATATAACTACTATAATACTGCCCCTATGTACAAGAATATAACTACTATATGTAACGGGTCCGGGAGGCGGAACCTCTGAGCTACTATACAAGGGGGCGGCCCTTGTAAGGGAGCGGGTGGCAGTCTCTGGGTGAACGGACAGGGAGTTACGGCAAGTGATCAGGGCAGTCTCTGGGTAAGGGGTAGGTACGACCTGTGATGGCAGAGCCTCCGGGTAGGCTAGCAGGCAGATAGTAGATGTGTGCTCCCAGGTGAGCAAGCGAGAGTCTCTGGAATAGCAGGTGGTCACGGCACGTGACGGCGGAACCTCCGGGCTGGCAGGCAGGTAGGTAACGGAGAAGCGCTCCCAGGTGAGCGGGCAAGAGTCTCTGGAATAGCTGGTGGTCACCGCACGTGACAACGGGACCTCCGGGCTGGCAAGCAGGCAGGTAACGGAGATGCGCTCCCAGGTGAGCGGGCAAGAGTCTCTGAGATAGCTGGTGGTCACAGCACGTGACAACGGAGCCTCCGGGCTGGCAAGCAGGCAGATAACGGAGAAGCGCTCCCAGGTGAGCGGGCAAGCTGGTCCATAGACAGACTGACCGGAGTAGTAAGGCAGACCGTCGGACCTCAGGCAGGCAGACAGGTAACAAGTATTCAGGCAGGAATCAGGCAGGTAACTGGCAGGTAACTAGCAGGAAACTGGCAGGAAACTGGCAGGTAACTGGCAACGGGACCTGAGGGCTGAAGCACAGGTGAGACACAGGTGCAAACAACATTGCTCGGGCACCTCCATTTTGGAGGAGGTGCCTTATATATGATGAAGTCCTCCGGCCATTGGCCGGGGACTCCTTAGGACGGCGCGCGCGGCCCCTTTAAGAGGAGGGGAGCGCGCGCGCGCGCGCCCTAAGCACAGGGACCGGGAAGGAGCGCGCGCAGAGAGCAGAGCGGGAGGAGGACGCCGGGAAGGAGCGCGCGCTGACAGCAGAGCGGGGAGAGGACGCCGAGCACGGAGCAGAGCGGTGAGGGGAGCAGCGTCCCTGCCTAGCAGAGGGCAGGGACGCCAGCGCTACAGTACCCCCCCCTTTAGGCCCCCCCTTTTTTAGGCCAGACAGAAATTTAGCTAGGATGAGAGGGGCATGGATGTTCTCCCGGGGCTCCCACGTTCTCTCCTCAGGACCAAACCCCTTCCAATCTACCAGAAAAAAGGTCTTTCCTCTTACCCTTTTGGTGGCAAGAATGTTCTCTACCTCAAACTCGTCCTCAGCAGAAACCGGAGCAGGAGGCGTACCTGTAGACTTGGAAAAAGAGTTAAGCACCACAGGTTTGAGGAGAGACACATGGAAGGAGTTAGGGATCCGTAAGTTGGCCGGGAGTTTCAATTTATAGGCTGTAACGGGTCCGGGAGGCGGAACCTCTGAGCTACTATACAAGGGGGCGGCCCTTGTAAGGGAGCGGGTGGCAGTCTCTGGATGAACGGACAGGGAGATACGGCAAGTGATCAGGGCAGTCTCTGAGAGAACGGACAGGGAGATACGGCAAGTGATCAGGGCAGTCTCTGGGTAAGGGGTAGGTACGACCTGTGATGGCAGAGCCTCCGGGTAGGCTAGCAGGCAGATGGTAGATTGGTGCTCCCAGGTGAGCAAGCGAGAGTCTCTGGAATAGCAGGTGATCACGGCACGTGACGGCGGAGCCTCCAGGTAGGCAGGCAGGCAGGTAACGGAGAAGCGCTCCCAGGTGAGCGGGCAAGAGTCTCTGGAATAGCTGGTGGTCACCGCACGTGACAACGGGACCTCCGGGCTGGCAAGCAGGCAGGTAACGGAGATGCGCTCCCAGGTGAGCGGGCAAGAGTCTCTGAGATAGCTGGTGGTCACAGCACGTGACAACGGAGCCTCCGGGCTGGCAAGCAGGCAGGTAACGGAGAAGCGCTCCCAGGTGAGCGGGCAAGCTGGTCCATAGACAGACTGACCGGAGTAGTAAGGCAGACCGTCGGACCTCAGGCAAGCAGGCAGGTAGCTGATATGCGCTCCCAGGTGAGCGGGCAGGCTGGTCCTTAGACAGACTGACAGGAGTAGTAAGGCAGACCGTCGGACCTCAGACTGGCAGACAGGTAACAAGTATTCAGGCAGGAATCAGGCAGGTAACTGGCAGGAATCAGGCAGGTAACTGGCAGGTAACTGGCAGGTAACTGGCAACGGGACCTGAGGGCTGAAGCACAGGTGAGACACAGGTGCAAACAACATTGCTCGGGCACCTCCATTTTGGAGGAGGTGCCTTATATATGATGAAGTCCTCCGGCCATTGGCCGGGGACTCTTTAGGGCGGCGCGCGCGGCCCCTTTAAGAGGAGGGGAGCGCGCGCGCGCGCGCCCTAAGCACAGGGGCCGGGAAGGAGCGCGCGCTGAGAGCAGAGCAGTGAGAGGAGCAGCGTCCCTGCCTAGCAGAGGGCAGGGACGCCGGCACTACAGTACCCCCCCCTTTAGGCCCCCCCTTTTTTAGGCCAGACAGAAATTTAGCTAGGATGAGAGGGGCATGGATGTTCTCCCGGGGCTCCCACGTTCTCTCCTCAGGACCAAACCCCTTCCAATCTACCAGGAAAAAGGTCTTTCCTCTTACCCTTTTGGTGGCAAGAATGTTCTCTACCTCAAACTCGTCCTCAGCAGAAACCGGAGCAGGAGGCGTACCTGTAGACTTGGAAAAAGAGTTAAGCACCACAGGTTTGAGGAGAGATACATGGAAGGAGTTAGGGATCCGTAAGTTGGCCGGGAGTTTCAATTTATAGGCCACCGGGTTGATCTGACTGATGACCTCCAGTGGGCCGATGAACCGAGGCCCTAACTTATAGGAAGGGATCTTGAGCCGGACATATTTGGACGAGAGCCAGACTTTATCCCCAGGGCGGAATTGAGGAGGGTCCAGACGTTTTTTGTCAGCGTGTCTTTTCATACGCTCGGATGACAGAAGGAGTGCGGACCGGGTACTCTCCCATATGGAGGAAAATTTGTTAACAAGAGATTCCGCAGCCGGATTGTCCACCGAGGTGGAGACGGGAAACGGGATCCGAGGATGCTGACCGTAGACTACAAAAAACGGGGATTTGGAGGAAGACTCGCTCTCGTGATTGTTGTACGAGAATTCGGCCCATGGCAGGAAATCCACCCAGTCAGAATGGTGGGCATTAACGAAGTGCCGAAGGTAACTGGTCAGGTTCTGATTGATCCGCTCCACTTGACCATTAGACTGTGGGTGGTAAGCGGAGGAGAAGTCCAGGGTGACGTCCAGCAATTTACAAGTGGCTCTCCAGAAACGGGAAGTGAACTGTACTCCTCGATCCGACACGATGTGACGGGGCAGGCCATGAAGACGGAAGATGTGGCGAATAAAGTCTTTAGCCAGCTCGGGTGCAGACGGAAGACCTGGCAGTGGAATGAAGTGAGCCATCTTGGAAAAGCGGTCAGCGACCACCCAAATGACCGTACAACCGGCAGAGACGGGCAGATCAGTTATGAAGTCCATCGCTATATGCTGCCAGGGGGCAGCAGGTACTGGCAGAGGTAGGAGGCGGCCGGCCGGCAGGTGTCTCGGAACTTTGTTGCGGGCGCAGGACACACAGGCAGAAACAAAGTCAATTACATCCTTGTGCAGGTTAGGCCACCAGTAGTGCCGGGTAATAAGCTGGAGGGTCTTTTTCTGACCGGCGTGGCCAGCTAGTTTAGACGAATGACCCCAGTGTAGGATCTTCTCCCGATCAGGTACTGGTACGAACGTCTTACCAGGAGGAAGACGATTTAGACTCACGGGAGCCACCTGCATTACTCTGGCGGGATCGATGATGTGTTTCGGATCCTCCTCGAGATCAGACACCAGAAAGGATCGAGACAAGGCGTCCGCCTTGACGTTTTTGTCAGCCGGGCGAAAATGAAGGACAAAATCAAAACGAGCAAAAAACAAGGACCACCGGGCTTGGCGCGGGTTAAGTCTCTGGGCATGCTGGAGGTAAGCCAAGTTCTTGTGGTCAGTGTAAATTATTACCGGATGAAGAGCCCCCTCGAGCAGGTAACGCCACTCCTCCAATGCCAGTTTGATGGCCAATAACTCTCGGTCTCCTATGGAATAGTTGCGCTCAGAGGAGGAGAAGAGTTTTGAGAAGAAGCCACAAGTTACCATCCTCCCGGAAGATGATTTTTGAGTAAGTACCGCTCCGGCTCCAGAGGAGGAGGCGTCAACTTCCAGGAAGAACTGCTTGTTGCCATCTGGGCGATGCAGCACCGGGGCGGAAGAGAAGGCCTGTTTAAGGGAAAGAAAGGCCTCCTCTGCTTCGGGTGGCCACTCTTTGGGATTAGTACCTTTACGGGTGAGCGCAGAAATTGGGGCCGTCCGGGAAGAGAAGTGTGGTATGAAGAGGCGGTAGTAGTTGGCGAAGCCCAGGAATCGCTGAATGGCCTTCAACCCCTCCGGTCGGGGCCATTTCTCGATGGCAGACAGTTTCTCAGGATCCATTTGTAGGCCGGTCTGAGAGATAATGTAGCCCAGAAACGGAAGCGAGGTCTGCTCAAAGAGGCACTTCTCAAATTTAGCGTAGAGATGGTTCTGCCTTAGCCTGAGCAGGACCTGACGAACGTCCCTCCGGTGAGTCTGGAGATCCGGAGAGAAGACCAAGATGTCGTCCAGGTACACCACTACGCAGGAGTAGAGAAGGTCCCGGAAGATGTCATTGACCAACTCTTGAAAGACGGCAGGAGCGTTACAGAGACCAAAGGGCATTACCAGGTATTCATAGTGGCCGTCCCGGGTGTTGAATGCCGTCTTCCATTCATCCCCCTGACGAATACGAACCAGGTTGTACGCCCCACGAAGGTCCAGTTTGGTGAAGATCCTAGCCCCCCTCAGACGATCAAATAATTCTGGAATGAGCGGAAGGGGGTACTTATTCTTCACCGTGATCAGGTTTAGGCCTCTATAGTCTATACAGGGACGGAGAGAGCCGTCCTTCTTTTTGACGAAAAAGAAGCCTGCTCCCGCCGGGGAGGTAGATTTCCGGATGAATCCTCTGGCCAGATTCTCCTCAATATATTCGGACATTGACCGGGTCTCAGCAGCGGATAAAGGATAGATACGCCCACGGGGAGGAGTAGTACCGGGTAGCAGATCGATGGGACAGTCGTATGGTCTATGTGGTGGTAATGTCTCTGCCTCCTTTTTATTAAAGACATCTGCATAAGACCAATAAGGAATCGGAAGTCCAGGTAGATTAGCTGGGGTAGGAGAGGGACGGACGGGATGGACGGGAACCAGGCAGGTTTTATGACAGTCTTGTCCCCAGCGAAGGACCTCTCCGGTTTGCCAGTCTAGCACGGGTGCATGTCTCTGGAGCCAGGGCAGACCTAGCAAGAGGGCGTGAGAGAGTCCAGGCAGAACATGAAAGGAGATACTTTCAGAATGCAGCATTCCCACCTGCAGGGTAATGGATTCGGTGATGAGTTGAATGGGGCGAGGTAAGAGGCCCCCATCCACGGCAGCGACAGACAAGGGTACAGCCAGAGGTTTGGTGGGGATGCGGTATTTCTCAACCAGGGACTGTGAAATAAGGTTCCCGGCTGCTCCAGAGTCAAGTTGGGCTAGTTCGAAATAACGGTTCTCCCCGTAGATGATCGAAACAGACAACAGCAGGGATGGAGAGGATTTATTCTTGTCTAGGTGGACCTCTCTGAGCGAACCTAGACACAGGCGTTTCCCGACCTCTCCGGGCAGGCACGGATCCGGTGCTCCTTACTGCCACAGTAGAAGCAGCTCCCCTCGGCACGGCGTGAGTCCTGACGGGTTTTGACCATCTTGGTCTGGTCGACCTGCATAGGCTCAGGAGAGTGTACCTGGGGAGAAACGGAGGGAATGACGGGTCTCTGGAAAGTAGGAGCTAAACGTGGAATCCTTCTCTCACGGGTGACCTCTTTGGCACGCTCCTGGAACCGTAGGTCAATCCGGGTGGCAAGGGTTATTAGATCATCGAGAGAGGTAGGAATGTCCCGACCAGCAAGTTCATCTTTAATACGACCGGACAGACCCTCCCAGAAGACGGAAACCAGAGCGTCGTTATCCCAGGCCAGCTCCGAGGCAAGGGTGCGGAACCGTATGGCATATTGGCCCACGGTGAGACCCTCCTGACGGAGGCGTAGCAGAGAGGATGCGGATGAGGTCTTCCGTCCGGGTTCGTCGAAGACTTTCCGGAAAGCCGAGAGAAAAGCAGGCAAGTTGGACACCAGGGGGTCTCCTCTCTCCCATAGAGGATTTAGCCAGGCCAGGGCCTCCCCGGTGAGATGGGACATGATAAAGGCAATTTTGGCCCGGTCGGAATTAAACTGATGGGACAAAAGTTCAAAGTGCAGGGTGCACTGATTTATGAAGCCCCGAGCCTGGACGGGGTCGCCTCCGAAGCGAGGAGGTGCAGAGAGCCGGGGTCCGGGGTAGGATACCATAGTATTAGTGGGCAGCGGAGCTGCCGGATTGCCAGATATGGCACTGGCGGAGGTTGTTGGTGGATCAGACAGAGTGTTCAGGCGAGTATTAACATTCCGCAGGTGACCCAGGATGGCCTCCTGTTGGGACCTCTGACGGGTCAGTTCAAGACAGAGGTCCGAGAGCGAGGGAGCTTGGGTGCCACCGGGTTCCATGGCCCGAGCAAACTGTAACGGGTCCGGGAGGCGGAACCTCTGAGCTACTATACAAGGGGGCGGCCCTTGTAAGGGAGCGGGTGGCAGTCTCTGGATGAACGGACAGGGAGATACGGCAAGTGATCAGGGCAGTCTCTGAGAGAACGGACAGGGAGATACGGCAAGTGATCAGGGCAGTCTCTGGGTAAGGGGTAGGTACGACCTGTGATGGCAGAGCCTCCGGGTAGGCTAGCAGGCAGATGGTAGATTGGTGCTCCCAGGTGAGCAAGCGAGAGTCTCTGGAATAGCAGGTGATCACGGCACGTGACGGCGGAGCCTCCGGGCTGGCAGGCAGGCAGGTAACGGAGAAGCGCTCCCAGGTGAGCGGGCAAGAGTCTCTGGAATAGCTGGTGGTCACCGCACGTGACAACGGGACCTCCGGGCTGGCAAGCAGGCAGGTAACGGAGATGCGCTCCCAGGTGAGCGGGCAAGAGTCTCTGAGATAGCTGGTGGTCACAGCACGTGACAACGGAGCCTCCGGGCTGGCAAGCAGGCAGGTAACGGAGAAGCGCTCCCAGGTGAGCGGGCAAGCTGGTCCATAGACAGACTGACCGGAGTAGTAAGGCAGACCGTCGGACCTCAGGCAAGCAGGCAGGTAGCTGATATGCGCTCCCAGGTGAGCGGGCAGGCTGGTCCTTAGACAGACTGACAGGAGTAGTAAGGCAGACCGTCGGACCTCAGACTGGCAGACAGGTAACAAGTATTCAGGCAGGAATCAGGCAGGTAACTGGCAGGAATCAGGCAGGTAACTGGCAGGTAACTGGCAGGTAACTGGCAACGGGACCTGAGGGCTGAAGCACAGGTGAGACACAGGTGCAAACAACATTGCTCGGGCACCTCCATTTTGGAGGAGGTGCCTTATATATGATGAAGTCCTCCGGCCATTGGCCGGGGACTCTTTAGGGCGGCGCGCGCGGCCCCTTTATGAGGAGGGGAGCGCGCGCGCGCGCGCCCTAAGCACAGGGGCCGGGAAGGAGCGCGCGCTGAGAGCAGAGCAGTGAGAGGAGCAGCGTCCCTGCCTAGCAGAGGGCAGGGACGCCGGCACTACATAGGCCACCGGGTTGATCTGACTGATGACCTCCAGTGGGCCGATGAACCGAGGCCCTAACTTATAGGAAGGGATCTTGAGCCGGACATATTTGGACGAGAGCCAGACTTTATCCCCAGGGCGGAATTGAGGAGGGTCCAGACGTTTTTTGTCAGCGTGTCTTTTCATACGCTCGGATGACAGAAGGAGTGCGGACCGGGTACTCTCCCATATGGAGGAAAATTTGTTAACAAGAGATTCCGCAGCCGGATTGTCCGCCGAGGTGGAGACGGGAAACGGGATCCGAGGATGCTGACCGTAGACTACAAAAAACGGGGATTTGGAGGAAGACTCGCTCTCGTGATTGTTGTATGAGAATTCGGCCCATGGCAGGAGATCCACCCAGTCAGAATGGTGGGCATTAACGAAGTGCCGAAGGTAACTGGTCAGGTTCTGATTGATCCGCTCCACTTGACCATTAGACTGTGGGTGGTAAGCGGAGGAGAAGTCCAGGGTGACGTCCAGCAATTTACAAGTGGCTCTCCAGAAACGGGAAGTGAACTGTACCCCACGATCCGACACGATGTGACGGGGCAGGCCATGAAGACGGAAGATGTGGCGGATAAAGTCTTTAGCCAGCTCGGGTGCAGACGGAAGACCTGGCAGTGGAATGAAGTGAGCCATCTTGGAGAAGCGGTCAGCGACCACCCAAATGACCGTACAACCGGCAGAGACGGGTAGATCAGTAATGAAGTCCATCGCTATATGCTGCCAGGGGGCAGCAGGTACTGGCAGAGGTAGGAGGCGGCCGGCCGGCAGGTGTCTCGGAACTTTGTTGTGGGCGCAGGACACACAGGCAGAAACAAAGTCTATTACATCCTTGTGCAGGTTAGGCCACCAGTAGTGCCGGGTAATAAGCTGGAGGGTCTTTTTCTGACCGGCGTGGCCAGCTAGTTTAGACGAATGACCCCAGTGTAGGATCTTCTCCCGATCAGGTACTGGTACGAACGTCTTACCAGGAGGAAGACGATTTAGACTCACGGGAGCCACCTGCATTACTCTGGCGGGATCGATGATATGTTTCGGATCCTCCTCGAGATCAGACACCAGAAAGGACCGAGACAAGGCGTCCGCCTTGACGTTTTTGTCAGCCGGGCGAAAATGAAGGACAAAATCAAAACGAGCAAAAAACAAGGACCACCGGGCTTGGCGCGGGTTAAGTCTCTGGGCATGCTGGAGGTAAGCCAAGTTCTTGTGGTCAGTGTAAATTATTACCGGGTGAAGAGCCCCCTCGAGCAGGTAACGCCACTCCTCCAATGCCAGTTTGATGGCCAATAACTCTCGGTCTCCTATGGAATAGTTGCGCTCAGAGGAGGAGAAGAGTTTAGAGAAGAAGCCACAAGTTACCATCCTCCCGGAAGATGATTTTTGAGTAAGTACCGCTCCGGCTCCAGAGGAGGAGGCGTCAACTTCCAGGAAGAACTGCTTGTTGCCATCTGGGCGATGCAGCACCGGGGCGGAAGAGAAGGCCTGTTTAAGGGAAAGAAAGGCCTCCTCTGCTTCGGGTGGCCACTCTTTGGGATTAGTACCTTTACGGGTGAGCGCAGAAATTGGGGCCGTCCGGGAAGAGAAGTGTGGTATGAAGAGGCGGTAGTAGTTGGCGAAGCCCAGGAATCGCTGAATGGCCTTCAACCCCTCCGGTCGGGGCCATTTCTCGATGGCAGACAGTTTCTCAGGATCCATTTGTAGGCCGGTCTGAGAGATAATGTAGCCCAGAAACGGAAGCGAGGTCTGCTCAAAGAGGCACTTCTCAAATTTAGCGTAGAGATGGTTCTGCCTTAGCCTGAGCAGGACCTGACGAACGTCCCTCCGGTGAGTCTGGAGATCCGGAGAGAAGACCAAGATGTCGTCCAGGTACACCACTACGCAGGAGTAGAGAAGGTCCCGGAAGATGTCATTGACCAACTCTTGAAAGACGGCAGGAGCGTTACAGAGACCAAAGGGCATTACCAGGTATTCATAGTGGCCGTCCCGGGTGTTGAATGCCGTCTTCCATTCATCCCCCTGACGAATACGAACCAGGTTGTACGCCCCACGAAGGTCCAGTTTGGTGAAGATCCTAGCCCCCCTCAGGCGATCAAATAATTCTGGAATGAGCGGAAGGGGGTACTTATTCTTCACCGTGATCAGGTTTAGGCCTCTATAGTCTATACAGGGACGGAGAGAGCCGTCCTTCTTTTTGACGAAAAAGAAGCCTGCTCCCGCCGGGGAGGTAGATTTCCGGATGAATCCTCTGGCCAGATTCTCCTCAATATATTCGGACATTGACCGGGTCTCAGCAGCGGATAAAGGATAGATACGCCCACGGGGAGGAGTAGTACCGGGTAGCAGATCGATGGGACAGTCGTATGGTCTATGTGGTGGTAATGTCTCTGCCTCCTTTTTATTAAAGACATCTGCATAAGACCAATAAGGAATCGGAAGTCCAGGTAGATTAGCTGGGGTAGGAGAGGGACGGACGGGATGGACGGGAACCAGGCAGGTTTTATGACAGTCTTGTCCCCAGCGAAGGACCTCTCCGGTTTGCCAGTCTAGCACGGGTGCATGTCTCTGGAGCCAGGGCAGACCTAGCAAGAGGGCGTGAGAGAGTCCAGGCAGAACATGAAAGGAGATACTTTCAGAATGCAGCATTCCCACCTGCAGGGTAATGGATTCGGTGATGAGTTGAATGGGGCGAGGTAAGAGGCCCCCATCCACGGCAGCGACAGACAAGGGTACAGCCAGAGGTTTGGTGGGGATGCGGTATTTCTCAACCAGGGACTGTGAAATAAGGTTCCCGGCTGCTCCAGAGTCAAGTTGGGCTAGTTCGAAATAACGGTTCTCCCCGTAGATGATCGAAACTGACAACAGCAGGGATGGAGAGGATTTATTCTTGTCTAGGTGGACCTCTCTGAGCGAACCTAGACACAGGCGTTTCCCGACCTCTCCGGGCAGGCACGGATCCGGTGCTCCTTACTGCCACAGTAGAAGCAGCTCCCCTCGGCACGGCGTGAGTCCTGACGGGTTTTGACCATCTTGGTCTGGTCGACCTGCATAGGCTCAGGAGAGTGTACCTGGGGAGAGATGGAGGGAATGACGGGTTTCTGGAAAGTAGGAGCTAAACGTGGAATCCTTCTCTCACGGGTGACCTCTTTGGCACGCTCCTGGAACCGTAGGTCAATCCGGGTGGCAAGGGTTATTAGATCATCGAGAGAGGAAGGAATGTCCCGCCCAGCAAGTTCATCTTTAATACGACCGGACAGACCCTCCCAGAAGACGGATACCAGAGCGTCGTTATCCCAGGCCAGCTCCGAGGCAAGGGTGCGGAACCGTATGGCATATTGGCCCACGGTG
This sequence comes from Phyllobates terribilis, assembly GCF_046119375.1. Taxonomy (NCBI): domain Eukaryota; kingdom Metazoa; phylum Chordata; class Amphibia; order Anura; family Dendrobatidae; genus Phyllobates; species Phyllobates terribilis. Next base: position 173,042,092 of record NW_027362768.1, read on the forward strand.
AGACCCTCCTGACGGAGGCGTAGCAGAGAGGATGCGGATGAGGTCTTCCGTCCGGGTTCGTCGAAGACTTTCCGGAAAGCCGAGAGAAAAGCAGGCAAGTTGGACACCAGGGGGTCTCCTCTCTCCCATAGAGGATTTAGCCAGGCCAGGGCCTCCCCGGTGAGATGGGACATGATAAAGGCAATTTTGGCCCGGTCGGAATTAAACTGATGGGACAAAAGTTCAAAGTGCAGGGTGCACTGATTTATGAAGCCCCGAGCCTGGACGGAGTCGCCTCCGAAGCGAGGAGGTGCAGACAGCCGGGGACCGGGATAGGTTACCATGGTATTAGTGGGTAGCGGAGCTGCCGGGTTGCGAGTCATGGTACTGGCAGTGGCTGCAGGTGGTGCAGTCAGAGTGTCCAGGCGAGTATTGACATTCCGCAGGTGACCCAGGATGGACTCCTGTTGGGACCTTTGACGGGACAGTTCATGACACAGGTCCGTGAGCGAGGGAGCTTGGGTGCCACCGGGTTCCATGGCCCGAGCAAACTGTAACGGGTCCGGGAGGCGGAACCTCTGAGCTATTATACAAGGGGGCGGCCCTTGTAAGGGAGCGGATGGCAGTCTCTGGGTGAACGGACAGGGAGTTACGGCAAGTGATCAGGGCAGTCTCTGGGTAAGGGGTAGGTACGACCTGTGATGGCAGAGCCTCCGGGTAGGCTAGCAGGCAGATAGTAGATGTGTGCTCCCAGGTGAGCAAGCGAGAGTCTCTGGAATAGCAGGTGGTCACGGCACGTGACGGCGGAACCTCCGGGCTGGCAGGCAGGTAGGTAACGGAGAAGCGCTCCCAGGTGAGCGGGCAAGAGTCTCTGGAATAGCTGGTGGTCACCGCACGTGACAACGGGACCTCCGGGCTGGCAAGCAGGCAGGTAACGGAGATGCGCTCCCAGGTGAGCGGGCAAGAGTCTCTGAGATAGCTGGTGGTCACAGCACGTGACAACGGAGCCTCCGGGCTGGCAAGCAGGCAGATAACGGAGAAGCGCTCCCAGGTGAGCGGGCAAGCTGGTCCATAGACAGACTGACCGGAGTAGTAAGGCAGACCGTCGGACCTCAGGCAGGCAGACAGGTAACAAGTATTCAGGCAGGAATCAGGCAGGTAACTGGCAGGTAACTAGCAGGAAACTGGCAGGAAACTGGCAGGTAACTGGCAACGGGACCTGAGGGCTGAAGCACAGGTGAGACACAGGTGCAAACAACATTGCTCGGGCACCTCCATTTTGGAGGAGGTGCCTTATATATGATGAAGTCCTCCGGCCATTGGCCGGGGACTCCTTAGGACGGCGCGCGCGGCCCCTTTAAGAGGAGGGGAGCGCGCGCGCGCGCGCCCTAAGCACAGGGGCCGGGAAGGAGCGCGCGCAGAGAGCAGAGCGGGAGGAGGACGCCGGGAAGGAGCGCGCGCTGACAGCAGAGCGGGGAGAGGACGCCGAGCACGGAGCAGAGCGGTGAGGGGAGCAGCGTCCCTGCCTAGCAGAGGGCAGGGACGCCAGCGCTACACTATAATACTGCTCCTATGTACAAGAATATTTCTACTGTAATACTGCTCCTATGTACAAGAATATAACTACTATAATACTGTCCCCTATGTACAAGAATATAGCTACTATAATACTGCCCCCTATGTACAAGAATATAACTATTATATACTGCTCCTATGTACAAGAATATACCTGCTATAATACTGCCCCTATGTACAAGAATATAACTACTATAATACTGCCGCTATGTACAAAAATATCAGTACTATAATACTGCCTCCTATGTACAAGAATATAACTACTAAAATACTGCCCCTATGTACAAGAATATTACTACTATAATACTGCCCCCCTATGTACAAGAATATAACTACTATAATACTGCCCCCATATGTACAAGAATATAACTACTATAATACTGCTCCTATGTACAAGAATATAACTACTATAATACTGTCCCCTATGTACAAGAATATAACTACTATAATACTGCCCCCTATGTACAAGAATATAACTATTATATACTGCTACTATGTACAAGAATATACCTACTATAATACTGCCCCCTATGTACAGGAATATAACTACTATAATACTGCCGCTATGTGCAAGACTATAACTACTATAATACTGCCCCTATGTACAAGAATATAACTACTATAATACTGCCGCTATGTACAAAAATATCACTACTATAATACTGCTCCTATGTACAAGAATATAACTACTATAATACTGCCCCCTATGTACAAGAATATAACTACTATAATACTGTCCCTATGTACAAGAATATAACTACTATAATACTACCCCTATGTACAAGAATATAACTACTATAATACTGTCCCTATGTACAAAAATATAACTACTATAATACTGCCGCTGTGTACAAAAATATCACTACTATAATACTGCTCCTATGTACAAGAATATAACTACTATAATACTGCCCCCTATGTACAAGAATATAACTACTATAATACTGCCCCCTATGCACAAGAATATAACTACTATAATACTGTCCCTATGTACAAGAATATAACTACTATAATACTGCCCCCTATGTACAAGAATATAACTACTATAATACTGCCCCCTATGTACAAGAATATAGCTACTATAATACTGCTCCTATGTATAAGAATATAACTACTATAATACTGCCCCCTATGTACAAGAATATAACTACGATACTACTGCTCCTATGTACAAGAATATAACTACTATAATACTGCTCCTATGTACAAGAATATAACTACTATAATACTGCCCTGTCTGTACAAGAATATAACTACTATAATACTGTCCCTATGTACAAGAATATAACTACTATAATACTGCCCCAATGTACAAGAATATAACTACTATAATACTGCCCCTATGTACGAGAATATAACTACTATAATACTGCCCCCTATGTACAAGAATATAACTACTATAATACTACTCCTATGTACAAGAATATAACTACTATAATACTGCTCCTATGTATAGAAATATTGACTCTTTCAAGGTAGAGAATTTTAATATGTAACTGTAATTGTAAGAATCTGATACAAGACACTTTAGTGAAATCTTTATGCTTCTACAGAGGAAATGAGACATCTGTGTAATTTTATTATTAGCAGTATCGGGTCTCAGCTGCGGAATGTTGTAGAAATGTGAAATGATAGTTCTTGTAGTTGGCAGATCGAATAGAGAAATGTCTGCTTCTCACTCCGGTTACTTTCTATAGAAGAGCTGAGGTATAAGATGTTAATGGGTGCAGAATTCCAGAGATAAAGCTGCATGACCGTACAATGCCTGAAATTCTTCAGCACCTGACAGCCTGCAGCATGCAGGTGTGTCTGAAACCTGATAGTGAAGTAAGACGCTGCCTCTTCAATCAGGGCATTAAGTGAATGGATTATTCAGATTATCAATACTGGCATCAAAGTAACTGCCAGGCATTTGTTATATAAAACAGTGGCGCTCTATCTGCCAAAAAGCGAATTTCAATATCAAAGTAACAGATTTCAGATTCATCTGCATTTGTGTCAGTAATTTGCTCAGACGGCACTTGGAGACGATCTTGTATCTTAGTCTATAACGCTGGCATTGAAGAACGTCTTTATCCATCATAATATCAATGGGTGCGACAGAAAGCGCTGAACGCTCACCGAAAGACTGAACTTGTATAAATAGATTCTGTAGATGATGTAAAACATTTACATTCTGCAGAAACGGAAGAGACGATAATATTTACACTTAATTGTTGCACAATGTCAATTCCTTATTTATTTATTGTTTTGTAAATATTTATTTTTTTCATTCTGCATATAACATAGCGCTGTTACTAATGCTTCACACTCCGCATTACCTGTTTTGTTTTTTTCTTTTAAATATCTTTTTATTTTTGCTTTGTAGATAAAAAGCCAAAAATATATTTCACAAGTGAGAAAAGTTTTGTTCTACACAGTGCATCAACATTGTTTTTTTTTGAATTTTTAAAGTTTTGCAAACAAACTATATATGTTTTTTATACGGAAAATCTAGTTTTAATTGACCCCCTTATAATTTATATCCTGGATGAGGAAATGTCCAATGAAATGCCACGTGCACACAAGGCTTATATGGGATGCCCCAGCTCTTCCGGGGTGTGTCTGGGCACTCTTGGCACACCCCTCCACATGCCGATGTAATAATCTTCTGGGTATAACAGCCTGTACATAGACATACATCAGCAAATAGTGACCAAGTATGGGACCGTACTATTGTGCATGTTAAGATAACAAATTGGGAAAGGGACAGTATGGGATGTAGATTTCTATGGATGCGCTTTTATGACTTTGTTACAAGTTGTAATACCGCCATATATTTTATCACAACATTACGCGGTTCTGTACGAATATCGTCATTGAAAGTGAAGCCGAATAGTACAGAGCTGTAAGACGCAGATACTACGAAGCAGCTTTGAAAATATTTCTCTTTCTCCTGCCAAATGCAAAAGAAAAAGAAAAAATCCTCAAATCCCAATATCCGGCTTCTCGCCAGGAGCAGCGGGTTTTTTTTTTCCCCTTTTACAAGCAAAAAGCAGAAGTTCTGCCAAAGCAGGAAAACAACAGCAAGGACGTACCTGAAGAACAAGATTTCTAGTCACATGTCTGAGCCAGGACGGCTTCCAAGACTCTGCCAACGTCTCCTTCACTCAGTCAATGGAGGAAGCGCGCACATTCCCTGTAATTGTCTGCTCTGCAACAAAACAAAGGAGGAAATGAGAGTCACCCTCGAAGTATTCATCCCCTGCCCCGGAGTCACAAATGTTACTGCTCCATCAGATAGGGAGCTCTCACTCCTCAAACCGACCCCAAGTGAGAAAGAAGGAAATTCATGTCTGAGTTTACAAACTCTGTCCAAGTTGGCAGAAGAAAATACCGAAATCAGAGGGAAATCCTACAAATAGTGGAAATGCAGTTATGTATATTTGCGTTTTAATTCTTAGATAAGTTCCTTTGATCTCACATATATGGGTGCTGGATTATTAGATATTCTGGATTATTGGGCAATTGTAGAAATTGTTTACAGTTCTACTTTTAAGCGAAGGATAAATAGAACATTTTTTATAGATTTTTTTATATTTTTTTACAGATTGTAAAGCCCCTCACTCCTCCTCTAACTGTAGAAATATGTTACATTGTATTGTTTTTATTGTCTGTACATGTCCCTGCTTAATTGCAAAGTGCTGCGGAATATATTGGCGCTATATAAATAAAAATTATTATTATTATTACAAACTTTTAAGCAATTTTCAATGTTTTTGGTGCGTTTTGATTTTACTTATATTTGTAACATACTGTACATTATTTTGGTGGAAAAGCAAATTTTTTTTGCCTTGCTACTAATGCAGATTCAGTGCCTTAGATGGCAGATTGTAGGTGGTGACATCAAATTTAAGTGCATTTTTCTTTCATTCATTTTTTGTTAAATGAGCCAAAGATGTCTCTATGTCAAATTCTGGAGATATGAGAACCATACCAGGAAGAAGTTGTTATGGTGGTCTGGGCTGGATTGAGAAGAAGAGAAAAGTGAAGGACTCCTATCCAATTACACGAGGTGCAATTATATATTCTGGTTCTGCATTTATTTTATTACTGTGTCCAGTCTGCAGGGCGGTATTACTCTAAAGACTGCTTGTTTAATACCTGAAATCTCTGTGGTCACTGTAAGCAATATCAGTATGTTGGTAATATTCACTTATAGTATGACAGAAGTTTAAATTTCCTGTAGGTTTTTTGCATTTAACATTACAATATATGTATTATTTAGTCACATGGTGGTGTTATCCGGTCACTGTATGGTGGTGTTATCCAGTCACTCTATGGTGGTGTTATCCAGTCACTGTATGGCGGTGCTATCCAGTAACTGTATGGTGGTGTTATCTGGTCGCTGTATGGTGGTATTATCTGGTCACTGTATGGTGGTGTTATCCAGTCACTGTATGGAGGTGTTACCCAGTCACTGTATGGTGGTGTTATCCGGTCACTGTATGGTGGTGTTATTCAGTCACTGTATGGCGGTGTCATCCGGTCTCTGTATGATGGTTTTATCCGGTCACTGTATGGTGGTGCTATCCGTTCACTGTATGGCGGTGTTATCTGGTCACTGTATGGTTGTGTTATCCGGTCTCTCTATGGTGTTGTTGTCCGGTCTCTGTATGGTGGTGTTATCCGGTCACTGTATGGTGGTGTTATCCGTTCTTAGTATGGTTATGTTATTTGGTCACTCTATGGTGGTGTTATTTGGTCTCTGTATGGTGGTGTTATCCGGTCTCTGTATGGCGGGGTTATCTGGTCACTGTATGGTGGTGTTATCCGGTTTCTCTATGGTGGTGTTGTCCGTTCTTAGTATGGTTGTGTTATTTGGTCACTCTATGGTGGTGTTATTTGGTCTCTGTATGGTGGTGTTATCCGGTCTCTGTATGGCGGATTTATCTGGTCACTGTATGGTGGTGTTATCCGGTTTCTCTATGGTGGTGTTGTCCGTTCTTAGTATGGTTGTGTTATTTGGTCACTCTATGGTGGTGTTATTTGGTCTCTGTATGGTGGTGTTATCTGGTCACTGTATGGTGGTGTTATCCGGTCTCTCTATGGTGGTGTTATCTGTTCACTGTATGGTGGTGTTATCCGGTCACTGTATGATGGTGTTATTTGGTCTCTGTATGGTGGTGTTATCTGGTCACTGTATGGTGGTGTTATCCGGTCTCTCTATGGTGGTGTTATCTGGTCACTGTATGGTGGTGTTATCCAGTCTCTGTATGGTGGTGTTATCCGGTCACTGTATGGTGGTGTTATCCGGTTTCTCTATGGTGGTGTTGTCCGTTCTTAGTATGGTGGTGTTACTTGGTCTCTGTATGGTGGTGTTATCCGGTCTCTGTATGGCGGGGTTATCTGGTCACTGTATGGTGGTGTTATCCGGTTTCTCTATGGTGGTGTTGTCCGTTCTTAGTATGGTTGTGTTATTTGGTCACTCTATGGTGGTGTTATTTGGTCTCTGTATGGTGGTGTTATCTGGTCACTGTATGGTGGTGTTATCCGGTCTCTCTATGGTGGTGTTATCTGTTCACTGTATGGTGGTGTTATCCGGTCACTGTATGGTGGTGTTATTTGGTCTCTGTATGTGTCACAGGTGTGTCAGAAGTGACAGACAGTCACCCTGCAGTTGGTTGCAGGAGACCTCTTCGTTTGGCATTACAGACAACTTCTTAGAAGCTGTATTTCTAGGACCCAGCGGCTACCTCCCTCTGGCTAATTAACACCTTGGCCTGTGTGTATAAATGCCTGCTGTGCGCCAGAGAGAGGTGCCGGCGATATTCATTACCCCTTGTGAAGGCTTGAGCAAGAGCAGTACTTCTTCCTCTCTGGTGCTAGAGGACGTGTGCGCATTTGTCTGGAGTCGACTAAAGCTAAGCGATTATTTGGTCACCTTATGGTGGTGTTATCCGGCCTCTGTATGACGGTGTTATCCAGCACTATATGGTGGTGTTATCCGGCATCTGTATGGCGGTGTTATCCATCCCTGTATGATGGTGTTATCCGGTCACTGTATGGCAGTGTTATCCGCTCACTGTATGGTGGTGTTATCCGGTCACTGTATGGTGGTGTTATCCGATCACTGTATATCACTGTATAGCAGTTTTCCTGTTTTTGTATGGTGTTGTTATCCGGTTTATGTAAGTCGGTGTTATCTGGTTTCTGTATGGTGGTGTTATCCGGTCACTGTATGGTGGTGTTATCTGGTCACTGTATGGCGGTGTTATCCGGCCTTTCTAAGGCGATATTATCCATCACTGTATGGTGGTGTTATCCAGACACTGTATAGTGGTGTTATCCGGCCTCTGTATGGCGGCGTTATCCAGTCACTGTATGGTGGTGTTATCTGGTCATTATATGGTGGTGTTATCCATCACTGTATGGTGGTGTTATCCGGACACTGTATGGTGGTGCTATCCGGTCACTGTATGGTGGTGTTATTCGGTCACTGTATGGTGGTGTTATTCGGTCACTGTATGGTGGTGTTATCCGTCTCTGTATGGTGGTGTTATCCAGTCTTTGTATGGCGGTGTTATCCAGTCACTGTATGGTGGTATTATCCGGCCACTGTATGGCGGTGTTATCTGGTTTTTATGTGGTGGTATTATCCAGTCACTGTATGATGGTGTTATCTGGCCTTTGTATGGTGGTATTTTCCGGTCTTTGTATGGTGGTGTTATCCGGTCTCTGTATGGTGGTGTTATCCGGTCTCTGTATGGTAGTGTTATCCGATCACAGTATGGTGGTGTTATCTGGTCTCTCTAAGGTGGTGTTATCCATCACTGTATGGTGGTGTTATCCAGTCACTGTATAGTGGTGTTATCCGGCCTCTGTATGGCGGTGTTATCTGGTTTCTATATGGTAGTGTTATCCACTCACTGTGTCAAGGAGTTATGTCACAATATGTGGTGGTAGTTTTACCCAGTCATGATATGTTGGTGCTCTCCAGTTACTGTATGGCCGTAATAATCAGTCACTGGATTATTTAGTCACTATAGTTAATATTATTTGGCCATTGGGCTGTATTATCTATTCCAAATTCAATCTCACTATAGTTGTCTCTGTATTTCTTAACTAAGAAAATGAGTCTTGATAAACACCATCATCACCACTGACCACCAGGACCAGGCTGTGTACGGTGCTTCAGTGCTAGTGACAGTGATCCTGCAAGCTCTAATTACAGCATCACAGCTGATCATTAATGATAAACCTTAGCTTTATTGCTGATATTCAACTTTGTGAACAATGACTAGAGTTGTAGCGAGCAGGAGGGCAGGGGGCAGCTACCCCTCGGTTTGCTCACTTAGAGAGGTCCATTAGTAAGTCGACAATCTGGTGAATTCCATGATCTCTGCTTCTTCCTTGGAATGAAATGCAGTGTGTCCTTCTCTTGGTGAACACTCAGTACGTCTTTATAGGAAAATCAATGCGTATAGGTGGGAGGTAATCCAGTCGCAGGGAGGAGGGTCGCTGAGGAGCAATTAAAAAGGCCACGTGAGTGGAAATTCAGCAACAAGGAGGAGTAGCACTGAGGAGCTGTCAATCAGGTTAGGTGGGCAGAGACTCAACAGCAGGGAGGAGGGACACTGAGGAGTCATAAATCAGGCTAGATGGGCAGAGATTCTGCAGCAGAGAGGAGGATCACTGAGGAGCTGTCAATCAGTCTTTGTGGGCGGAGACACAAAAACAAAGAGTAGGGACATTGAGGACCTGTCAATCAGGCTAGATGGGCAGACATTCAGCAGCAGCAGAATAGAAGAAAACTACAAAGCTGCTAACAGGTTTTGAAAAAGGAATATACAACCATTCTGACATGGATTTTAAAAGTGAGCACATCAGTCTCATCAGGTCTAAGATAGCTATTTAATAATGTATTCAGTTTACATTGTGAAATCTGCTGACAAATCTACTTTACACGATAAAAATATTAATAATGATTAAAAATATATATCTTTTTTTTTTAATTTTAGTCTTTTTGCAAAAAGATACAATATTCGCAGGAAAGAAGTGGACGGTGGTCGTGTCTGTGGCGAATAAATTGTTTATTTATGAGTATATAAAAATGTAAGAAGCCACGACGGTGATCAATCAAAAGGGATGAAGGAATGCAAGGCCAGCGTCTCCGCCGTTACCTGCCATAGCAGACGCAGCTCGGAGTTTGCCGTAGCTGTGACTCTGATCTGTGCTTTAGGACATTTTTTGTGCTGCACATTTCATATTCAGGCGACTGTGGGTAAAGCTGGAAGACGTCGCGGTCTTCGGTGGTTTTGATCCTGCAGGAGAATGTAACGCTGGAGGCTCAATTCCCACCCAGGACCTCCAGGTTATTATAGTCCGATTATCATCTGAGAGTCTTAGGGATTCTTCTACATCTGAGATGTCACTAATTGTGCAAGGCGATCCGCTCAAAGGGAGGAACAAAAAACAAACAGCCACAGGTTATTCGCCCTCCGATGGATACTTCTCCTGTTGATTTTTGTTTCTCTTTGTTTTTTTTCCCCTTTTATCTCAGATCCTTACACACATCTTGTGCTGCTGGGATTAGAAGTAAAACACCTCCGTCCAAAAGAATGAAAAACACTCATATAAACTAGTAATCAACACTTTCTGGGGTTTTTATTAGTTTGTTTTATTTTAAATCTTGAATGTTTATTGTTCAAATCGTATTTTAAGATTTATTTTCATTAGTAAATGGCCCCAAATTCTCTATAACGTGTTACAGTGTAAACATTATGCATATCAGCATTATATGGTATGGTACAAATGATTCCTAAGTTTGGGACTCAATAGGAATGCCAAAAGAAAAAGGCTCAGTGCGGACAAATAAATAATCTGGGTTTGCAGGGCTGCCTTTATATATGGAATATATGCGAGTAGATACTTTTGTGGACATCCAGGCGCCTGCACCTACTGCTGGGACAGGTGCCGTGCCAGTTTTGCTTATAGGTAGACAGTGATATTTCATATACAGTCATGGCCGAAAGTGTTGGCACCCTTGAAATTGTTTTAGAAAATGAAACATTTCTCCCAGAAAATTATTGCAATTACACATGTTTTGTTATACACATGTTTATTTCATTTGTGTGTATTGGAACAACACAAAAAAAAACCTAAGAAAAAAAACAAATTGGACATAATTTCACACAAAACCCCAAAAATGGGCCGGACAAAATTATTGCCACCTTTTCAAAATTGTGGGTAAACAACTTTGTTTCAACATGTGATGCTCGTTCACACTCACCTATAGCAAGTAACTGGTGTCGGCAATATGAAAGTCACACCTGAAACCAGATAAAAAGGGGAGAAGTTGACTCAATCTTTGCATTGTGTGTCTGCATGTGCCACACTAAGCATGGAGAACAGAAAGAGGAGAAGAGAACTGTCTGAGGACTTGAGAACTGATATTGAAAATTGTTGAAAAATACCAACAGTCTGAAGGTTTCAAGTTCATCTCCAGAGATCTTGATGTTCCTTTGTCCACAGTGCGCAACATAATCAAGAAGTTTACAACCCATGGCACTGTAGTTAAACTCCCTGGACGTGGACAGTAGAGAAAAATTGATGAAAGGTTGCAATGCAGGATAGTCCAGATGGTGGATAAGCAGCCCCAATCAAGTTCCAAAGAAATTCAAGCTGTCCTGCGGGATCAGGGAGCATCAGTGTCAGAGTAAACTATCCGCTAACTAACTACTCTGGAAGAAATACTTTATTTTCTGGAAAAATTTCAAGGTGCGAACACTTTTGGCCATGGCTATAGATAAAGAACTTGCAGGGGCCCGGTACAGCGGACAGATCAGTATTCCATCGCCCCATTTGAATTGTCTCCTATCTGCTAGTGCCTTTTCTGATTAGTGACATCATGTGTGCATTACATCACAATGACGGTCTTCCATTCGGTGCCCAATCCTGCAAATTGATTTTGGATGGATAGATAGATGATAGATAGATATTTTATTTACGTCCTGTAGTGTTTGGTTTCTCTCCTCCGGTGTTGGATGCTGTCACTAGTAATATGTAATGAGCCTTATCACTCCAATATGTTTTTGCTTCTCACTGACGACATCTATAGTAAAGCAGATGTGACTGCGACCCCTTCATGTTAGAGATTCTTGACAAGTTGTTTTATGATAAATAAACATAATAAGAAAAATTCCATCCTCTATGCAAATAACATTCACATAACGAGGGAACGACGATTAGTCAAATCCAGCAAGAATGGAGTAGGCTAATGAATCTCATCGTGATGATCTGCTCTAGGGCTATTATTGCAGGTAGCACAATATGCCCACTGTTAACCATTCCACTGCCAAGTATACCATAATTTTTGCCCTATTTCATCTATAGATAATTGCATTTTCTACTTTATAAATTTGAAGATATACCCTTAAAAAGTCTTAAAACTTTATGCCGGCTCACTTCATAATGTATCTTTATAATACACAAGGGAATCTACTACAGATATATAGATAGGTAGATAGATAGATAGATAGATAGATAATAGATGGATAATAGATAGATAGATAATAGATAGATAGATAGATAGATAGATAGATAGATAGATAGATAGATAGAGTTATGTCTGAAAGTGTTGGCACTTTCTCCTAGAACATTATTGCCATTATACCTCATTTGTTACACACATGTTTATTTCCTTTGTGTGTATTGGAACAACACAAAAAAAGAGAAAAAAAGGAAAATTGGACATAATTTCACACAAGACCTCAAAATTGGTCCGGACAAAATTGTTGGCACCCTCAGATTAATATTTGGTTGCACACCATTTGGAATAAATAACTGCGCTTTGTTTCCATCCATTTCTGGGGGCTTCTTGAAGTATATTTGTAGTCATTGTCCTGCTGGAAGACCCATGACCTAGGATGCAAACCCAGCTTTCTGACACTGGGCACTACATTGCAACCCAAAATCCTTTGGTAATCTTCACATTTCATGATGTATTGCACACAGTCAAGGCACGCAGTGCCAGAGGCAGCAAAGCAACCACAAAACATCTTTGAGCCTCCACCATATTTGATTGTAGGTATTGTGTACTTTTCTTTGTAGGCCTCATTCTTTTTTCATTAAACAGTAGAAATGATGTGCTGTACCAAAAAACTCTATCTTGGTCTCATCTGTCCACAACACGCTTTCCTAGAAGGATTTTGGCTTACTCAAATATATTTTGGCAAACTGCAGTCTAGCTTTTTTATGTCTCTGTGTCAGCAGTGGGGTCCTCCTGGGTCTCCTGCCACAGCATTTTATTTCACTCACATGTGAACAGATAGTTAGCGCTGATGCACCCTTAGCCTGCAGGACAGTTCGAATTTCTTTGGAGCATAATTGGGGCTGCTTATCCACCATCCTGACTATCCTGGTTTGCAACCTTTCATAAATTTTTCTGTGCCATCCACTTCCAGGGAGCTTAGCTACAGTGCCATGGGTTGTAAACTTCTTGATTATGTTACGCACCGTGGACTAAGGAACATCAAGATCTCTGAAGATGGACTTACAGCCATGACTGTAGATAGATAGCCAATAAAGTCCTCTAAGTTTAAAATAGAGAAAATTGAAAACGCGGTGGTCAAGGGGTCCAAATTAAAAAATGTGTAGGCTTAATCACACATTTGTGTGCAAAAAGATGAATGAATAAAGCCCCACACTTTTTCAGTTGACCACTTAAGTGCTGCTTTTACTTTTCCCGTTACTGAGAGAGAGAGAGAGAGAGAGATAGATACCAGTGCTTCTCACTAAATTGGAATATCATCAAAAAGTTAATTTATTTCAGTTCTTCAATACAAAAAGTGAAACTCCTATATTATATAGAGTCATTACACACAGAGTGATCTATTTCAAGTGTTTATTTCTGTTATTGTTGATGATTATGGCTTACAGCCAATGAAAACACAAAAGTCATTATCTCAGTAAATTAGAATACTTTATAACAACAGCTTGAAAACATTTTAAAATCCAAAATGTTGTCCTACTGAAATGTATGTTCAGTAAATGCCCTCAATACTTGGTCGGGGATCCTTTTGCATCAATTACTGCATCAATGCGGCAATGTGGCATGGAGGTGATCAGCCTGTGGCACTGCTGAGGTGTTATGGAAGCCCAGGTTGCAACAGTCCAGGTCTTCTTCTCCTTGGCCCAGGTAAGACACTTCTAGCTTTGTCTATTGATCGTGAGTGGCTTGACACAAGGAATGCGACACTTGTAGCCCATGTCCTGGATACGTCTGTGTGTGGTGGCTCTTGAAGCAATGACTCCAGCAGCAGTCCACTCCTTGTGAATCTCCCCAAACTTTTTGAATGGCCTTTTCTTAACAATCCTTTCAAGGCTGCGGTTACCCCGGTTGCTTCTGCACCTTTTTCTACAACACTTTTTCCTTCCACTCAACTCTCCATTAATATGCTTGGATACTGCACTCTGTGAACAGCCAGCTTCTTTAGCAATTATTATTATTATTATTATTTATTTTTATAGGGCCATTTATTCCATGGCGCTTTACATGTGAAAAAGGGGTATAATACAAGAACAATTACAATAATCTTGAACACAATGTGACAGCGACTGGTACAGGAGGAGCGAGGACCCTGCCCGCGAGGGCTCACAATCTACGAGGGATGGGTGAGGATACAGTAGGTGAGGGTAGAGCTGGTCGTGCAGCGGTATGGTGGAGCGGTGGTTACTGCAGGTTGTAGGCTTGTCGGAAGAGGTGGTGTTCAGGTTCCTTTTGAAGGTTTCCACGGTAGGCGAGAGTCTGAAACGCTGGGCTAGAGAGTTCCACAGTAGGGCGGAAGCACAGGAGAAATCTTATATACGGTTGTGGGAGGAGGAGATAAGAGGGGAGTAGAGCAGGAGATCTTGTGAGGATCGGAGGTTGCGTGCGGGTATGTAACGGGAGACTAGGTCACAGATGTATGGAGGAGACAAGTTGTGAATGGCTTTGTGTAAAATACCTGGCGGCGTCCTTGCATAGTGGTCCATCTCCCACTGTGCAAGAGCGCGCACTTGATCTCCAGTCCAGTTTGCTAGCCTGGCTTCCCTCCATGCTGTCTGTTTGCCTCTGTGTCTGCTGCTTAAGGGCGGCGCCCGATCACTTCCTGCTTTTTGTACCTGCTGCAGACACACCCCTTGTGCGTCCTCAGCCTATTGCTGTCTGCCATCTGGTATTTAACCCAGCTGCTCCAATGAATCCCTGCCTGAGCATTGTGTTCTGTCAGTTGGCCTTTGGTCACTGATATGCCAGGTCCTGTTTATGTTTCCTGCCTTCGGTATCAGTTCCCGTGTCTGAACTGTGTCCTGTCTGTATTATCTTCTAGCCTGTTGTCTTCTGCCTATCCTGGAGGCTGTATTTCCAGGCCTGTGTGAACCCGCTCCTGTATCTTGCTGCTGTGTCTGTTCTTGTCTGAATACTCTCCTAGCCTGTTTTGTTTTTCTCTATGTCCGTACTTTCCCTTTTTCTGCAGAGTCTGAACTCGTACCTAACTCCTGCTCGTTGTCACTGTACTTCCGTTTGTGAGTTTGTGGTCCACTCGCTACTTCTCTGCAAGTACCCTGTGGGTATCTGGTTCTGCCTTTCCCTTCTAGTCTGTTCCGTGTGTACAGAGCTCTGTCCACCGCGTCTGCGGTTTTCGCTTTGCTCAGCTCTGTCCACCGCGTCTGCGGTTTTCGCTTGGCTCAGCTCTGTCCGCCGCGTCTGCGGTTTTCGCTTGGCTCAGCTCTGTCCGCCGCGTCTGCGGTTTTCGCTTTGCTCAGCTCTGTCCGCCGCGTCTGCGGTTTTCGCTTTGCTCAGCTCTGTCCGCCGCGTCTGCGGTTTTCGCTTTGCTCAGCTCTGTCCGCCGCGTCTGCGGTTTTCGCTTTGCTCAGCTCTGTCCGCCGCGTCTGCGGTTTTCGCTTTGCTCAGCTCTGTCCGCCGCGTCTGCGGTTTTCGCTTTGCTCAGCTCTGTCCGCCGCGTCTGCGGTTTTCGCTTTGCTCAGCTCTGTCCGCCGCGTCTGCGGTTTTCGCTTTGCTCAGCTCTGTCCGCCGCGTCTGTGGTTTTCGCTTTGCTCAGCTCTGTCCGCCGCGTCTGCGGTTTTCGCTTTGCTCAGCTCTGTCCGCCGTGTCTGCGGTTTTCGCTTTGCTCTGCTCTGTCCGCTGCGTCTGCGGTTTTCGCTTTGCTCTGCCCTGTCCACCACGTCTGCGGTTTCGAATTTGTCTCCCAGTCTGTACTGGACCCTACCCAGCCTGCGCTCTAGTCTGCCTGTTCCTGTATTCCCCGGTGTGGGTCAACAGCCGTGTCCGGAGTCTGACCTGGAGTAGACCCTGGTTCTTCTGCTCGGTTCCTCCCTGGTGCACTGGCGTCGTATGCCGTCGTGCGACCTTGGTCAGATCGGGCAGATACTTAGTTACGCCCCTCCAGGCACTCTCCGGTTCATTGCACAGTGGAATCACTACATAAACACGCACACGCCAGTCAGTCCGGGCGTGTGCATTACACTTTGTATGTCATGGTTAGGGTTTTGAACTGGAGTCTCTGAGCAATGGGGAGCCAGTGAAGAGATTGACAGAGAGGAGAGGCCGGGGAATAGCGGGGGGACAGGTTGATTAGTCGAGCAGCAGAGTTTAGGATAGATTGGAGGGGTGCGAGAGTGTTAGAGGGGAGGCCACAGAGCAGGAGGTTGCAGTAGTCAAGGCGGGAGATGATGAGGGCGTGCACTAGTGTTTTTGCCGATTCATGGTTTAGGAATGTGCGGATCCGGGAGATATTTTTGAGTTGGAGTCGGCAGGAAGTGGAAAGTGCTTGGATATGTGGTTTGAAGGAGAGTTCCGAGTCCAGGGTTACCCCAAGGCAGCGAGCTTGAGGGACTGGGGAGAGTGGGCAGCCATTGACGTTGATAGATAGGTCAGTTGGGAGGGTTGAATGAGATGGCGGAAAGATGATGAATTCTGTTTTGTCCATGTTAAGTTTTAGAAATCTGGCAGAGAAGAAGGATGAAATAGCAGACAGACATTGTGGGATTTTGGTTAATAAGGAGGTGATATCGGGTCCAGAGAGGTAGATCTGTGTGTCATCAGCATAGAGGTGATAATGAAAGCCATGAGACTCTATGAGCTGTCCCAGGCCTAAGGTGTAGATGGAGAAGAGCAGGGGTCCTAGAACTGAACCTTGGGGGACACCAACAGATAGGGGGCGAGGTGAAGAGGTGGTGTGTGAGTGGGAGACACTGAATGTCCGGTCTGTTAGGTATGAGGAGATCCAGGATAGGGCCAAGTCTGTGATGCCGAGAGATGAGAGAGTCTGGAGTAAGAGGGAATAGTCCACTGTGTCAAAGGCAGATGACAAGTCCAGGAGGAGGAGGACAGAGTAGTGTCGCTTAGATTTGGCGGTTAGTAGGTCGTTTGTGACTTTAGTCAGTGCAGTTTCAGTAGAATGGTGCGGTCGGAAACCAGATTGTAGGTGGTCAAAGAGGAAGCAGGAGGAGAGGTGGGAGGACAGTTCAGAATGGATATGTTGTTCCAGTAGTTTTGAGGCATAGGGGAGAAGTGAGATGGGGCGATAGCTAGACACGGAGGATGGGTCAAGGGAGGGCTTTTTGAGGATGGGTGTGATTGAGGCATGTTTGAAGCATGAGGGGAAGACACCAGTTGTTAGTGACAGGTTGAATAGGTGGGCTAGGGCTGGGATGAAGATCGTGGTAAGGTTTGGGATGAGGTGGGACGAGATTGGGTCAAGTTTACAGGTGGTGAGGTGTGATTTGGAGAGTAAGGAGGAAAGTTGATCTTCAGAAATGGTGGAGAATGTAGTTTTGGAGGAGGAGGGTTGAGTAGGTGTGGGGAGGGGCAGTGGGGGCTTTAGGCAAAAGCTTTGCCTGATGGTGTCAATCTTCTGCTTGAAGAATGAGGCAAAGTCTTCAGCTGAAATAAGAGGAGAGGGAGGAGGCACTGGGGGACGGAGGAGAGAATTGAAGGTGTTGAATAGTTGTTTAGGGTTGTGAGACAGGGAGGATATGAGAGATGCAAAGTATGTTTGTTTCGCTGCAGTGAGTGTGGACTTGAAGGTAGTGAGGGACTGTTTGAATGCGATGAAGTGCTCATGGGAGTGGGACCTTTTCCATCTACGTTCAGCAACCCTGAAGGCCCGTCGCAGTTCTTTAGTTAGGTTGGTGTGCCAGGGTTGTCTGTTGATTGTGCGAGCGAATCGAGAGCGGCAGCTGTTGTGGTGTTGTATAAAGTGGCAGCAGCATCTGCATCATGTAAGGAACAAATGTCTGTAAGAGGGAGGAGGGATTCAGAGAGAGAGTGTAGGTCAAGGTGTTTGAGATGTCTACGAGGGTATGCAAGTTTGTGGAGTGGGGATTGTTGCCCCGGGGAGGAGAGAGAAGAGAATGTGAGTAGGTTGTGGTCAGAAAGAGGGAGAGGTGAGTTAGAGAGGTTAGATAGGGAACAGAGGCGGGTGAAGATGAGGTCCAGCGTGTGGCCGTCTTTGTGGGTGGGTGTGGAAGACCACTGAGTAAGACCAAAGGAGGAAGTGAGGGATAGAAGCTTAGAGGCAGCTGAGAGGGAAGTGTCAATGGGGATGTTAAAGTCGCCCATGATGATAGTGGGGATGTCAACGGAGAGGAAATGAAGGAGCCAGGTGGTGAAGTGGTCAAAGAAAGTGGTGGTTGATCCTGGGGGGCGGTAGATGATAGCCAGTTGGAGGCTGGATGGGGAGTAGATGCGCACGCAGTGCACTTCAAAAGAGGGGAGAGTAATTGAGGGCGGCAGTGGGATATGGGTGATGGAGCAGTTATCTGAGAGGAGGAAACCTATTCCTCCACCGTGCTTGCCGGTGGGGCGGGGGGTATGGGAAAGGTGGAATCCGCCATACGAAAGTGCAGCAGGAGAGGCTGTGTCAGAGGGGGTGAGCCAGATTTCAGTGATGCCGAGGAAGGAAAGCTTGTTAGTGATGAAGAGATCGTGAATGTAGGAAAGTTTATTGCAGACAGAGCGAGCGTTCCATAGAGCTCCTGCTAGTGGAACTGGGGAAGCGGGGGCTGGGCGGATGGGTATAAGGTTAGAAGGGTTACGAGAGTTTGGGATAGATCGTGGGTAGGAGGTGAAAGTGATTGTAGGGATGTGTTGAGGAGGGCCGGGATTTGGAGAGATGTCGCCGGCAGTAAGGAGGAGCAGAGAAAGCGTTATTAGGTGGGAGCAGGAGAGGGCATGAGGTGGCTGTCTGTGTTTGGAGACAAAGGATTCTATGTTGTGGAATAGCTCTGAGGAGGAGGTGAGATGGGTGGGGAGAATGGAGGGAGAGATGAAGAGTTCCTTACTAGGTGTAGGGATTATGTGGCACCCCAGGGGTCTGGTTTCCACAGTAACAGCAATGTTATGTCTGAGAGCAGGTGGGAGGTCTCTTGGTCAGGGATCCTATGCATGCCACACCTCCTGCCCAGTCCTGGGAGGGGAAGAACTTCCCCTATAAAAACCTAGGGCTGAGGCAGGGTTAGTGTGTAGAGAAGAAGTAGAGACAGAGAAGCAGATATAGGAAAAGAACATCAGGAGCTCTGTGGGAGCAGTGCTACAAGGAGTCAGGGGCTGGCAGCTGCAGAGCTCGCCCTGACTGAGAAGTTATCACCGGACCCGGAGTCCGAGGCTGTGGGGACTAACTCCTATCCAGCAGCAGAAACCGACCGGCAGGGGATTGCAGGTCCTCTGGCCCAGAAACCCAAAGGCACGGTCACACGCGTGGGACCAGCACCGCCGTCGTGGAGCGGAAGCTACTAGAAGGCCCCGAGTCACCGGCCATACGGGTGAGCACCACACGGTACACTCAGGGACGTGGGCTACTTATACCCGCCTCTAGCAAGGTAGCCGGAAGAGTATCGTTAGTTTGGGAGGCCTACAACTCCGCCTGGCCAGGGGAGATCCCATCTGCTCAAGGACTGACCAGGCCCCAATCGCTAGCCAGTACTCCGGGAGGGTCTATCTTTGTCACCAGTAAAGACCCTGAACTACACCGTACCGTCTCCGAGTGGTTCCTGCTACCCTCATCATCCACGTCGGCTGCCCTGAGGCCATACCCCTCCCGTTGGGGGTTATACTATCACGCTGCACAATCCTACCACCGGCCTCAGCGGTCTGCCCTGCAGCAGCAGCTCCTTAGCTGTACTCAACGGGTGGCGTAGTCGTCCAACATCTACCGCTAATACAGCGCCACTTAGTCTGACTCCCTGGGCACGGACCGGATCACCGCCACGAGACTACAACCCTAAAGAGATCCGGCTCCGGGTAAGCTCCCGCGTGCGCAACGCAGCGCGACACAGGCCCAGGGGCGCGTCAACTTTTGGCATAGTCGGCAGGATTTCGTGCCCGCAACCACCGGGTACTGCGTGCCTGAAAAAGACTGTTCAAACTTACCTGTGGTGAAGATTCCCGCCATCCGGCGCCATCTTCCGCTTCCTTCCCGCCATCGGTGGAGTTTTCCCGCCATCCGGCGCCATCTTCGGCCTTCTTCCCGCCATACGTGGAGTTTTCCCGCCATTGGACGCCATCTTGAGGACGCCGCGCGGGAAGAAGAGGGGCGTGGACTCCGAAAGTGCGCGAGAACTGAAGCCCCGCCTCACGTCCGGACGTTGCGTAAGGTCCTGGAAGGAGCCCAGCAGACGCCGACGTCACAGGAGCGCGACGGAAGGTCCTCAACCCTGACGATCCACTGCGGAGCCGCGGCCTACGGAAGAGGATCATCGCAAGGTAGGCCACGGTCCACTAGGGGGGAGAAGGATGTCGGATACGGAGGAGAGCTTCACCGCTTCAACCCCCGCCAGCGCCACCGCTGTTGCGGTCATGCCTTTCACCATGCCCTATATCCCGGGGGCAGCCTGGCTACCCCAGTACTCAGGGGAGTCACATACCCTGCATGACTTTAGAGAAAAGCTGGATAGCCTCTTCCAGGTGTACCCCCTCACAGAGGAGCAAAAAGTGAGCATCCTGGTGGCCCAATTAACCGGGGCAGCCCAAAGGGAGGTAAAGTCCTGGCCACCTGGGAGGAGGACTGTCGCAGGGATACTAACCCGGCTGAGGGACGCCTTTGATACCCGCACCTCAGCCGAGATCAAGCTTAGATTCTACGGGTGCAAACAGCGGGCACATGAGAGTATAAGGGACTATGCCCTGAACCTACAAGAGGCCCTGAGAGCCATTAAGCAGACCGACCCTGACGGCGTGGGAGACGAGGACAGGCTGTTGACTGAACAATTTATAGAGGGTTTATATTGCAATGCCCACCGAACCCAGTTGCGGGCAATGGCCTTACAGGACCCTCATCTGGGATTTGCACAGTTCAAGGACAGAGCCATCCGGGTGCTTCGAGAACCGGCACCAGGTGGCGTTGTGACCCCCAGACGCCCCACTACCACTTACCACCAGGAGGCGGCGCCCTTGTCGGCAGGGCCTGTGGGAGCTGGTGCGCAGGCTTTGAACAATGACCCGGCTCCAGACCTGCACCATCAGGTCCAAGAGCTAGCTAAAAGCGTTGCTGCGCTAACCCGAACTGTGCAGTCTTTACAGGTTTCCACTCCAGGGAAGATCCAGCTGGCATCCGGACCGGAGGACATCCCGTGGCGTCGACCAAGGAGGACCCCACCGGCCAGAGGAAGACCCAGCGACCGATACAACGAGGACGGACGACCCATCTGCCGCCGCTGCAATCAACCCGGACATATGGCAAGGTACTGTCCTTTAAACTGGCACAACCTGGGGTAGAGGGCCAACCCCCAGGAAAAAGATCACCAGGCCCATCGAACTGGCGCGACAAATATGTGGGAGGACGTCCAGTCTTACCCGTGGTACTGGATGGCATTCCTATGAGTGCCCTACTGGACACCGGGTCACAGGTCACCACCATCCCGTACGTGCTCTTCAAGCAGTACTGGAATGACTCGGATATCACCCGCTACCCTGACGACGACTTGAGTATCATCGCCAGCAATGGTCAGCCCGTGCCACAGATTGGATTTAAAGAGGTGACCATTAAAATCGGTAGAGTCGAACTGGCAGCACAGGGACTGATCATTGTAGACATTGACAAACACGAGAGTCACCCAAAGATAACTTTAGGAACTAATGTAATTGAAAATTGTCTTGCAGAGGTGATTTTCCTTTTACAGCAGGTTGCCAAGAACGCCAGCTCCGGCCAGCAGCGAGTGCTCCAGAAAGAGATCCGGGCACTGATGCGACGGAAACAGCTAGAACTCTCCGGTGGTGAGATTGGTAGCGTGCGAATGTGTGACCCTTTCCCTATTGCCATGCCCCCGAAAAGTGAAATGATGATTTGGTGCCGGGCAGCTATTGGTCTGAGAGGTAGAGATTACAAGGCAATGGTAGAACCAGTTTACTCAGACAGTAGGCCCACCATTTTGACAGCACGGGGGGTGGTCAATGTACGCCATGGGAGGGTGCCCGTTCGCATAATAAATATCGGGAAGAGGGAAGTGTACCTGCCCCGGTATGCCACGCTAGCCAAATTGTATGCCATCAACCAAGATTCCATACAGTCCGTAGAACCCTTGCCTCCATCTTCCCCGGAGGAAGGTAACGGCTCTCAGAAAACAATGGAGGACTGGTGTCAGCAACTACATTTGGGTACTGACTCCACTCCCTCACACCAGAAACAGGGAGTCTATCGGGTGGTTCAAGAGTACGAGAGAGTGTTTAGTAAACACCCGTTAGACTTCGGGCGAGTCAAGGGGGTAGAACACCACATCCCCACGGGAGACCATCCTCCCATAAAAGAGAGGTATCGACCCGTACCCCCTGCACACTACCAACACGCCAAGGGGATGCTTAGAGACATGAAGGAGGCTGGGGTGATCAGGGATAGCTGTAGCCCCTGGGCAGCTCCACTAGTCTTAGTCAAAAAGAAAGACAACACCATGAGGATGTGTGTAGATTACCGGAAAATCAACCGTATCACACACAAGGATGCGTACCCCTTACCAAGGATAGAGGAGTCTTTGGCTGCTTTAAGATCTGCTAACTTCTTCTCTACCTTAGATCTCACTAGTGGGTACTGGCAGGTTCCTGTAGCAGAGGCGGACCGGGAGAAGACCGCATTCACCACCCCGATGGGACTTAGCGAGTTTACCTGCATGCCGTTCGGACTCTGCAACGCACCAGGAACCTTCCAACGATTAATGGAGTGCTGTCTGGGCCACAGAAACTTCGAGACGGTCCTGCTGTACCTGGACGATGTCATCGTATATTCCAAGACGTATGAGGACCACCTGAAACACCTGGCGGAAGTGTTCGAAGCTCTGGCAAGCTACGGCCTAAAGGTGAAACCCTCTAAGTGTCACCTCCTGAAACCAAAGGTGCAGTACCTGGGACACGTGGTGAGCGCTGATGGAGTGGCTCCCGACCCTGATAAGATCACCGCAATTAAGGAATGGCCAAGTCCCTCCAGTGTAAAGGAAGTGCGGCAGTTCCTCGGGTTGGTAGGCTATTACCGCAGATTCATCCCCGGTTTCACCAAAAAGGCAGCTCCTATGCAGGACCTCCTGATAGGCCAGTCCCGGAAGGCCAAGAACCAGAAGCCACCCTTCAGATGGGAGAAGTTAGAAGAAGAGTCCTTCCGCCAGCTGAAGATGGCCCTCACGGGGGATGAAATCCTGGCGTACCCTGATTACAGCCAGCCCTTTATCCTCTACACCGACGCAAGTAACATCGGGCTAGGAGCCGTGCTGTCCCAGATCCAGCAGGGGAAAGAACGAGTAATCGCTTACGCCAGCCGAAAATTGCGACCCACCGAGAGAAACCCTGAGAATTACAGCTCATTTAAGCTAGAGTTCCTGGCAGTGGTGTGGGCAGTCACCGAACGCTTTAAGCACTACCTCGCTTCTTCCCGGTTCACCGTGTACACGGATAACAACCCGTTGACACACCTGGACACGGCAAGACTCGGTGCCCTAGAGCAGAGATGGATGGCCCGTCTGTCCAACTACGAGTTCACAATCAAATACCGGGCAGGACGCTCCAATACCAACGCGGACGCCCTGTCCAGGATGCCAAACCTACCGGACGTAGGAGAAGATCCAGAGGGACTGGAAGAAGTCGAACTCCCCGCGTTCCACCGTCATGGGACTATCCAGTATTCCCATCGGGTAAGGAGTAAGCAAACCGCTACGTTTAACCCCTTGCCTCACTACAACTGGGAGGAAACGCAAGACAGTGACCCTGCCGTCCCACTGGTGAAGGAGATGCTGACTCGGCCAGAGGCTCGCCTTGACCCAGACGCTCCGGAGGAAGCCAAGCAACTGTGAGCTGAGAAGAGTCGACTGTTCCTTTATAAGGGGAAGTTGTGCCGCCGAATGGTTAACTCCCGGACGCATGAACTAATCTGGCAAGTAGTGGTGCCACGAAGAGACGCAGCCGTGGTGATGGAGGCATACCACGACGGGGCTGGACACTTCGGATGGAAGAAGCTGGAGTTCCTGCTGCGCGGGCGGTTCCACTGGGTAGGCATGAGGGGAACCATCGAGAGGTGGTGCAGAGACTGTGGCCCGTGCAACCTAAGAAGGAAGGACCGTGCCAGCCAGAAGACTCCCCTGCAGTCCATCGTCACCCGGCAGCCGTTGGAACTGGTAGCCTTGGATCATGTAAAACTGACCCCAAGCAGAAGTGGCTACGTCTACGCACTAACCATCGTGGATCACTACTCCCGGTTCTTGGTTGTCGTCCCCGTCAAGGACTTAACCGCTCGATCAGCAGCTAGAGCCTTCCAGCAGCATTTCTGCCGTCCACACGGGTACCCGGACCAAGTGTTGACAGACCAGGGACCTGCCTTTGAAGCGGAGGTCTTCCAAGAATTCTGCACTCTGTATGGCTGCCGGAAGATAAGGACGACACCCTATCATCCGCAAACTAATGGACTTTGTGAGAAAATGAACCAGGTGGTGATAGATCTTCTGAAAACATTGCCCCTGGAAGAACGCAGTCTGTGGCCTGAGAGGCTGCCCGACCTAGTGGACCTATACAACCACATCCCGGTAGGTTCCACCAACTGTACCCCGGCTTACCTGATGAGGGCAAGACCTGGTAAGCTACCTGTTGACCTGGAGATGGGAGTCCTGACACCCGAGGACACTTCACCAGAAGCAGACTGGGACACAGAGAGGCAGCAGCAGTACCGGAAAGTACAGGAGAGCGTGGAGCGAAGTCTCTGTCAAGCTAGGGAAAGACAAGAGAAAACTTACAACCAGTATGCTCCCGCTGTTCCCCTGGTACCCGGAGAGCAGGTCTTGAAGAGGAAAAGGCGGCTCCACAAGTTGGACGACCAGTGGGAGAAGGACCCGTACATCGTACTGCCCTCAAGCCACGACAACCCAAAGGTCTGTACCATCAGTAAAGACGGAGGGGAAACCACAACCATTGTATCCCGGGATCACCTGAAGAAGTGTCCCGAACAGCTACGGAACCCTGAAGAGGAACAAGAAGACCCTCGACCCGTAGAGGAAAGGGAAGATATGGTTAGTACTGTGCTCGGAGACTTCCCTCGGTCTTGGACTCAAGTCAATGGCGCAGTTGTGGTACCCGTACTCACCTTCCTCCAACCAGCATCCCAAGCACCTACGGAGCAACAGGTAGAGCTGGAAGAACAGCCGGTCCAGGAGGCAGAAGACCCCACACCAGCAGACCAGGAGGATCAACCCTCTGCTTATAGTGAACCTGCCATGCCTCTAGTGAGCCAAAG
Organism: Phyllobates terribilis; assembly: GCF_046119375.1. Classification (NCBI taxonomy): domain Eukaryota; kingdom Metazoa; phylum Chordata; class Amphibia; order Anura; family Dendrobatidae; genus Phyllobates; species Phyllobates terribilis. Next base: position 173,067,387 of record NW_027362768.1, read on the forward strand.
GGCCCGTGGACAGCTGCCCAGTTTACCCTTGACAGTTCCTACACCCTGTAGTTCGGGGTTAGACAGTCAGCTCCGTAGGTCCACTAGGGCCACTAGAGGCCAGTTACCCGCACGTTGGAGGATTTGAAGTGTATAAGTTGTTTTATTTATGGTTACCTGTTTTTCTTGTTACTTGTAAATAATTATGTGTTTCTAGTTATTTTTAGGAGTCCTTGGTGGATTTACCGGGAATCCTTGTACAATTGGTTGGAGCGTAACCTAGGAATGGACTAAAGACTGTTAAGGACTCGGGGCAGGACAGACCCCTACCTGGTTACGTCTCCCTGTTTTGGTGAAATGGACACCTTGCTTTTCTTCAAAACTGCACCCGGTTGCGGACACGCCGTAACCATCTTTATGTGTTTTTCTTATTGTATTATTATTGTTTATACCTTGTTATGTTTTTCTAAAAATATGTTTAGTCCCGGAGTACTAAATTTCACTAGGGGGGAATGTGGCACCCCAGGGGTCTGGTTTCCACAGTAACAGCAATGTTATGTCTGAGAGCAGGTGGGAGGTCTCTTGGTCAGGGATCCTATGCATGCCACACCTCCTGCCCAGTCCTGGGAGGGGAAGAACTTCCCCTATAAAAACCTAGGGCTGAGGCAGGGTTAGTGTGTAGAGAAGAAGTAGAGACAGAGAAGCAGATATAGGAAAAGAACATCAGGAGCTCTGTGGGAGCAGTGCTACAAGGAGTCAGGGGCTGGCAGCTGCAGAGCTCGCCCTGACTGAGAAGTTATCACCGGACCCGGAGTCCGAGGCTGTGGGGACTAACTCCTATCCAGCAGCAGAAACCGACCGGCAGGGGATTGCAGGTCCTCTGGCCCAGAAACCCAAAGGCACGGTCACACGCGTGGGACCAGCACCGCCGTCGTGGAGCGGAAGCTACTAGAAGGCCCCGAGTCACCGGCCATACGGGTGAGCACCACACGGTACACTCAGGGACGTGGGCTACTTATACCCGCCTCTAGCAAGGTAGCCGGAAGAGTATCGTTAGTTTGGGAGGCCTACAACTCCGCCTGGCCAGGGGAGATCCCATCTGCTCAAGGACTGACCAGGCCCCAATCGCTAGCCAGTACTCCGGGAGGGTCTATCTTTGTCACCAGTAAAGACCCTGAACTACACCGTACCGTCTCCGAGTGGTTCCTGCTACCCTCATCATCCACGTCGGCTGCCCTCAGGCCATACCCCTCCCGTTGGGGGTTATACTATCACGCTGCACAATCCTACCACCGGCCTCAGCGGTCTGCCCTGCAGCAGCAGCTCCTTAGCTGTACTCAACGGGTGGCGTAGTCGTCCAACATCTACCGCTAATACAGCGCCACTTAGTCTGACTCCCTGGGCACGGACCGGATCACCGCCACGAGACTACAACCCTAAAGAGATCCGGCTCCGGGTAAGCTCCCGCGTGCGCAACGCAGCGCGACACAGGCCCAGGGGCGCGTCAATTAGGGGTGGTTGTAAGAAGTGAAGGATTAAGGGGGTGAGATTGAAAACAAACACAAACATTGTTTACTGTGACAAAGTATCCAGTTACCTTCAGTTCACTTCAGATTCAATTCAGAATTAATTCAAATTTCAGACACTTCAGCTAAAGGACACTTAAGCTGAGGGACACAGACTGAAGTCTGACACAGACTCCTGGCTCTCAATATATTTGTAACTGAATGCATTCAGCTGTGAACCAGATGGGAGTGGTCTGTGCTCATCTTGATCAGCTGATTAAGGCTGAACCAGAAGCAGGATACTCAAAGGTTCAGTAAACAAGGTCATAAATGAAAGTGGGGGGTGGGTAGTGTAACTTGGGTCACGTACCATTAGTATATAGTAGGAGCAGAGAGATATACCTTTTGTGGCTAATCATCCTTGTGGAGTGTGTCAATTACTGCCTTCTGGACATCTCTCAAGTCAGCAGTCTTCCCCATGTGGAGCCTACTGATACAGACTAAGGGACCTTTTTAAATGCTTTGGAAGCCTTTGCCAGTGTTTTTTGTTAATTATTATAATTTACTGAGATAATGACTTTTGTGTTTTCATTGGCTGTAAGCCATAATCATCAACATTAACAGAAATAAACACTTGAAATAGATCCCTCTGTTTGTAATGACTCTATATAATATAGGAGTTTCACTTTTCGTATTGAAGAACTGAAATAAATTAACTTTTTGATGATATTCTAATTTTGTGAGAAGCACCTGTACATACATAGATACTAAAAGTCATGGAATGAAGTTACACAATAAAATTCAGCCTACCTGCAACCACCAGTAGGGGGAGCTATATGCCTTCTATTAATACATTGAATGAAATAATAAGACTTTATTCAGAAAGCTCCAAAGCTCCCCCTTGTGGTGGCTGCTGGCAACCTGATTTCTTCTATGTTTCTGTATTGGATTTGGAGCACTGTAGCAGTAAAATAGAATTCTAACCACTATAAAATATATTAAGAAATGAATCAGACCAAAATTTGGACCTCAAAGTGAAATAATGATAAAAAGGATATAAAGTAGAAATTCACTTGAAGGTTTTATCACTTCCATTGTCGCATCACATCAGGTCCTCCTGTAGGTGATGCCACCTTGTAACCTTGGACAAACATTTGTATCATTATGATAATGTTGCTATTTTCTAATTTAAAATAAATAAACAAAACTTTTTTTTTTGCAATTTCTTACATTGCCGGCCACTCCAGGGTGATCTTGTGCCGCGCTCCTGTTTTTTCCCGCTGCAGTGATGTGAACCGAATTTAATAATTGATGAAAGAAAACAAAACAACTTTATAACAGTTTTCAGAGTTCAGTCCAGGTCAGAGCATTTGGGAAGTGAAAATGCAGAAGGGATAAAGAGTCTGAGCACAAAGTAAGAGGAAGATGAAAGGAAAACTCCGGCCAAACATGAAACATTGGTTCCTGTTATCTGCTCCTTACTCACACAGTGATGTGTCTGCTGGACTCATTCTTACAATTTGGTTTCTACATTTGTGTAAAAGTTTCCCAAAATCATATTAAACTAGGGCACATCAACATGCATAATGAAGAGTGTGCCCATGCAACTCCAAAAACATGGAAAAAAAACAGAGAAACTAGGAGTTTCTTATGCAAAAATATGACAAAATCTTTATTAAATACACATGTATACATAATAGCAAATAGACAATAAAGATAAAAACAGTGTGCATAGGGGCCAGTGTAAGGAAACCCCCCCTAGGGGAAAACCAGTCAGAGATTATACATAGCTCTATGTAAGGTAAGAGCCGGGAAAAGCGGAGTGTTTTAGGCTAGTGGTAACAGGTTGACCCATGTAATCTATATAGGGCAAGTGGTGAGAGTATAAGTGACTCGCCCCCTGGGCCGTAGGGCACTCGGAACCGGGCTTCAGGGCAATGCTGGGAGTAGTAGTGGCAACCCGATCCCGTGGCTCAGGGTGGTCAGACCAGTGGCAGTCTATTTTTAGATGTTTTAGGTTAATGTCCGAGTACGCCACCCGTGGATTGCGGCTATTATGAACCGCCGCTGCAAGGCAGTCCACTGAGGCTGATGGTGTGTGCAGCAGAGATAGTATAACTCCCCACGGGAGGAGTGTAGCCTCAGGGCAGTGTGGTGGGATGCTGGGGGTGATGGTGCAGGCGCAGCATAAATCACACAGAGTCAGTGATGCAGTCCAGGGTCTTTTACTCACAGTTGTTATCCGAGTCACTTCTGCAGGGAATGACTGCCCGAGCCGAGCTGCGTCCACCAGGTGAGGGGCTCGGTCAACCCCCAGGCAATTCAGGAGTATGGCACAGGACCCCCTTTTATCCTTTCTCTGGCCTCTCGTGCCCCACCAGTGACCACACTTCTGTCCAGCTGCCTCGGGCCTTCTTTTGGTGAAACCTGTCACCGGTTTCCCTGACCCTATGTGGTGCCTTCCTAGTGGGTGTAGCAGGGGGTCGCACCAATAGATGATCACGACCTCCGGTCTTTGGCTGAGGGATGATTTACCTCCACCAACTTGGGAATCTGGTACCCTTATTCTGCCGACCCTTCACCCATTATCTCGTGAGTTCTTAGGGTACCTTCTGCCTTCTTGTTTCTGGAGCCTTTCTACTCCTCTTTCTCTCCACCTTTCTTCCTTCCTTCTCCTTCTCCTCTCTGGCCCCGGCCTTCTCTCCAGGCCTGCCTCGTGGAGCTGAGCTCAGGCTGAGCCACAGCTCCCTGTCAGCTCTCTCTCCTGCTCTGACTGAACTCTGCTGGACTGAACTCTCTCCTAAGATGGCCCCCACCTTTTATCTGCCTCACTGTGTCTGAGCTCAGGTGACCTGCAACCAATGAGCTCCTTCCTGTGCTCCAGAAACCGTCCCCTTCTGCTCCTACACCACTGGGTTCTCTCCCCACTCCCCACTCCAGCCAGGGACATGGTCAGTTGTGCCTGCAATAAATGGGAGCATCTGCGAACTGTCCCCCGGAAATGAGGAGTGTGTGTACGCAGCTAACTGAGCCCTGGTCCATACGCCATCCTTACCCGGGAGTGGAATATCACACCTCTGGTTGAGGTGCAATACCCCTGTAGCAGCAGAGCCCTCGGGGCGCTTCATAAGCACATATTGTGCCACTAAAATATGAACTCCCAGGGCCACCATCAACAAATGTATAAGTGTCAAAATACTGGACCAAAGAGCCTATGACCGCTTACCCTAAATTGTAGTATCCCAAGGACCCTCAGACCAGTGGCTAGGGTGGTTTAGCTTCTTCCCAACACGCTTTTCGCGTTGCCTGTGCTTTTATTTCCCTTGCTATTATAAGGCATTAGATGGGGCACCTGTATGGGGCATTAAATGGGGGAACAGCCTGCATGGGGCATTATATGGGGGCCAGTATTCTGTATGGAGCATAATATGGGGGCCAGTATTCTGTATGGAGCGTTATATGGGGGCCAGTATTCTGTATGGAGCATGTTATGGGGGCCAGTATTCTGTATGGAGCATTTTATGGGGGCCAGTATTCTGTATGGAGCATTTTATGGGGGCCAGTATACTGTGTGGAGCATTATATGGGGGCCAGTATTCTGTATGGAGCGTGTTATGGGGGCCAGTATTCTGTATGGAGCGTTATATGGGGGCCAGTATTCTGTATGGAGCGTGTTATGGGGGCCAGTATTCTGTATGGAGCATTATATGGGGGTTAGTATTCTGTATGGAGCGTGTTATGGGGGCCAGTATTACATATGGAGCATTATATGGGGGCCAGTATTCTGTATGGAGCGTTATATGGGGGCCAGTATCCTGTATGGAGCGTTATATGGGGGCCAGTATTCTGTATCGATTACTTAGTGGTGCCCATAATACTGTATGGAGGACTATCTGGTGCCCATAATACTGTATGGAGGACTATGATGGGGCCCATTATACTGTATGGAGGACTATGTGGGGCCCATTATACTGTAAGGAGGACTATGTGGAGCCCATAATACTGTATGGAGGACTATGTTGTGCCCATAACACTGTATGGAGGACTATGTGATGCCAATAATACTGTATGGAGGACTATGTGGGGCCCATTATACTGTATGGAGGACTATGTGGGGCCCATTATACTGTAAGGAGGACTATGTGGAGCCCATTATTCTGTATGGAGGACTATGTTGTGCCCATAACACTGTATGGAGGACTATGTGATGCCAATAATACTGTATGGAGGACTATGTGATGCCCATAATACTGTATGGAGGACTATGTGGTGCCCATAATACTGTATGGAGGGCTATGTGGGACCCATTATACTGTATGGAGGACTATGTGGGACCCATTATTCTGTATGGAGGACTATGTGAGGCCATTATACTGTATGGAGGACTATGTGGAGCCCATAATACTGTATGGAGGACTATGTTGTGCCCATAACACTGTATTGAGGACTATGCAGTGCCCTTAATACTGTATGGAGGACTATGTGATGCCCATTATACTGTATGGAGGACTGTGTTGTGCCCATAACACTGTATGGAGGACTGTGTGGTGCCCATAATACTGTATGGAGGACTACGCGGTGCCCATAATACTGTATGGAGGACTGTGTGGTGCCCATAATACTGTATGGAGGACTATGCCGTGCCCATAATACTGTATGGAGGACTATACTGTCCGGTCTGCACTGTGTGCTGCGAGGATTCGCCGGTTTCTAATATGTTGTAGAATTTACAATAGATATCACTCATGTGATGTAAGAAGTGAAATATTTGGCCTTGTACTATATATACACACACACATATATATATATATATATATATATATATATATATATATATATATATATATATATATATATATATATATATATATATATATATATATATATATATATATATATATATATATATATATATATACATATACATATTTCTCTGCGGTATCTGTGCATCATGAATCGTGGTATGTGTTAAAGGGGCCACTGAGACTTTTTCGCCCGGGGCCCACAAAAACCTGGAGCCGGCCCTGATCATGGACTTAATTTTTAACATGGACTAATTAAACGCATGTTTTTACTTGGAGCTGGATGCCACATTTTCTTTAGCTATCCCAGACAAGTGTCAGCCACCACAGTATACACCTGCTTTCTACTCCCATACTCCCCACTGATAGATAAGAAATTGCTTGCATTTAATGTCCTATCATCAGTGCAGTTGTGGCTGTTGTGTAACTACAACTCCCATTATACAATGACAGCCTAAATCCATGCTGGTAGTTGAGTTTTACAACAGTTGGAGAGCCATAGGTTACAGACCACTAGGGGACACATGTAAGAGACATCCATTGCAGTGAACAGGGTTTTCTACTAAATGACAAAATTATTCTGTGTGCCGCCACCACTAGGGGGAGCATATGAGATTACTGTATACTATTTATATAATGAGCTCAATAATAACAAACTATTACTGGAAGGGGCCCAGGATGAGGGACATTATACCAGGAAGGGGCCCAAGGTGGAGGGCATTCTACTAGGAAGGGGCCTAGGATTGGGGGCATTATACCAAGAAGAGGCCCAGAATGAGGGACATTATAACAGGATGGGGAGCAATATACGAGGAAGGGGCCGGGGGTGTGGAGGGCATTATAATAGAAAGGGGCCCAGGATGGGGGCAATAAACTAGGTAGGGGCCCAGGACAGGGGTCAATATGCTAGGAAGAGGTCCAAGATGGGGGGCATCAGGGCCCAGGATGGGAACATTGTTATAGGAGTATTATCACTGAAAGAGGCCCAGGAAGGGGGACATTATTACTGGATTACATGGGGGGGACACACATGTCTTTTTATGATCTAGAGCTCTACAAGGGCGCATACATCTGGCCAACATGCAGGTGGGGGCCCAGGTCCAAATTTGGCACCTGTGCCCATCAGACTCTAGTTACTCCACTGATAGCTGGTAATAGCATTTATTATGCTCTAAAGTCTCTGCAGATCACAAAATATAATAATAAACAAAGGGGCTAAAAAATAAACAAATATTAATAGAAAAAATATTGCACTTCCAGGCTCCTCTTTTGTTTTTAGTTCTCTTCACTCTTTTGCACCACAAATCCTCATGTGATGTCATGACGTGCGTCGCCCCACAATGTCATGACATCACTCGAAATCTAGCCAGCGCTACTAAGAGAAGACGGAAGAGAAGACCGGAGTGAGGAAGCAAACCAAAGGAGGATTGGGCGTGGAGACTTTGCTGGATTCCATCAAATCAAGTAGCAAAAAATTCAGACTCTGGTGAATCCGAGTTTTTGTGAAATTCGAAGCGAACTCGAATCGCCTCAAATTGATTCGCTCATCTTCTCTACCACTAATGAAACAAACCATGTTTATAGTGGACCTACCTGATGACTGTTTCCCTTTCAGGGCTCCGGAATAGTAATATTTTACATCTTGCTGCCATATTCCATCTACTAATAATGAATAATCCAAGCAACATCCAGGTAACGTGTTGTTGGCCGGGAACGGTTTCCACCCGGGAATAATCTCTTATCCTTATGTGACACTGGGATTCTTGCACAGTTTAGTGAATGCACAGATGTTCTCCGCAAGGTCCTCGGCTTCACTTCCCGTGACGGCACAGGTGGTGACCTCCGTGGCACATCAGTATAGAGCAATATGGCGTGACTTCACCCATCTGACAACTTCCTTTCAAACACCACGCACTTAGAGGTCGTGTAAGCAAAGAAGACAAGACACAGATGAAAGGTTTCATGACGACCTCCGAATGTTCGGTGCCAGAAATACTGATGCAGGTGCAGAGCGGAATGACGTGCGGACCTCGAGGATTGTTCTGGGGGCTCCACAGTAACTCTAGAAAATTGTTATGAAATTCACATCAAGTCTTTGATCGTATCTGCTGCTATTAAATGGCCAAAACTCACCACAGCCGAGATATGGCTCCACATCTACAGAGTGTTACATCCTATAATGCTCAACTCTCCGCAGGAAAGAAAAGGTGACACTAAGTATCACTATAAAATCAACCTCTCAGACAGAGAAAGTCCACTGCAAGATCAGGTGTCAGTGTAAATCAGTAGACTGCAAAACCTCCAAAAATGGTGAAAATGTAATTACTACACTCACAAGCAGAATAGTGAGTGCAGCTCTGGAGTATAATACAGGATGTAACTGAGGATCAGTACAGGATCAGTAATGTAATGTATGTAGTCAGTGACTGCACCAGCAGAATAGTGAGTGCAGCTCTGGGGTATAATACAGGATGTAACTCAGGATCAGTACAAGATCAGTAATGTAATGTATGTACACAGTGACTGCACCAGCAGAATAGTGAGTGCAGCTCTGGAGTATAATACAGGATGTAACTCAGAATCAGTACAGGATCAGTAATGTATGTACACAGTAACTGCACCAGCAGAATAGTGAGTGCAGCTCTGGAGTATAATACAGGATGTAACTCGGGATCAGTACAGGATCAGTAATGTATGTACACAGTAACTGCACCAGCAGAATAGTGAGTGCAGCTCTGGAGTATAATACAGGATGTAACTCAGGATCAGTACAGGATCAGTAATGTATGTACACAGTGACTGCACCAGCAGAATAGTGAGTGCAGCTCTGGAGTATAATACAGGATGTAACTCAGGATCAGTAATGTAATGTATGTACACAGTGACTGCACCAGCAGAATAGTGAGTGCAGCTCTGGAGTATAATACAGGATGTAACTCAGGATCAGTACAGGATCAGTAATGTATGTACACAGTAACTGCACCAGCAGAATAGTGAGTGCAGCTCTGGAGTATAATACAGGATGTAACTCGGGATCAGTACAGGATCAGTAATGTATGTACACAGTAACTGCACCAGCAGAATAGTGAGTGCAGCTCTGGAGTATAATACAGGATGTAACTCAGGATCAGTACAGGATCAGTAATGTAATGTATGTACACGGTGACTGCACCAGCAGAATAGTAAGTGCAGCTCTGGGGTATAATACAGGATGTAACTCAGGATCAGTACAGGATCAGTAATGTATGTACACAGAGACTACACCAGCAGAATAGTAAGTGCAGCTCTGGGGTATAATACAGGATGTAACTCAGGATCAGTACAGGATCAGTAATGTATGTACTGTTATGATCTGCTACCAGAGCTAAGGAAAGAGAGGAGATCTGTCCCTACGATAGAACTCAGCTGAATCCCTACGATGTAACAGGGAACCTGATCCTGCGATCAGACCTGCTAAAGTCCTAAGCTAGTCTGTACGAAGACCTATAGATGTGGGGGAGGAATCCCTACAAGTACTAAGGACTGGGAGGAATATGGGACACCTCCTAACAGAAATAGTAGCAGACAGACGAACAAACAAAATATAAAGAACATAGAGGTCAGTAAACCAAGCAAACTAACAGAGCAAGACACAGAGCACAGGCTAGCTAGAAAGTAGATATACAATGAAGTCCAGCAAAGCCAGAAGGGCGGAGCAGGATTAAATAGGCCAACAAGGTCATGTGACCAGCAAAGGAAAAAAAACCTAACAGCAAGGTTCTAACAGTACCCCCCCTTCTAAGAGGATCCTCCGGATCCCCTAGGACCAGGCTTATCAGGAAATCTCCTGTGAAACGCTCTGATAAGTCTGGACGCGGAAACATCATCTGACCTCACCCAAGAGTTATCCTCGGGTCCGAAACCTTTCCAGGCCACAAGATACTGCAAACTACCTCTATACCGTCTAGAGTTAAGGATGCGAGAAATTTCATATTCCCCGTCCTCCACCACCGGAGGAACAGAGGCAGAGGCGTCACCATCCGACACAACAGCTTTTTTTAACAGAGAGACATGAAAGACCGGATTAATTCTCCAGGAGGTAGGAACCTCCAACCTAACAGCAGATTGGTTGACAACCTGAAGCACCTTAAAGGGCCCTACAAACTTGGGACCCAATTTCTTAGAAGGAATCCTCAACCGCAGATTCCTAGAGGACAACCAAACCATGTCACCAACAGCGAACAAAACCTCCTGTCGTTTCTTATCAAAGTAGTCTTTAGATTTTCTGTTGGCCTCCTGAAGATTACCACGCACATCCGTCCAAACTCTTTCCAAATCACCGGAAAAATTCTCCTCCTCAGGCACGGCAGATCCCAACTTGGAGAACGACCCAAACGACGGATGTCTCCCAGAACAACAAAAAAAAAGGCGAACAACCAGCAGAAGAAGATGTATGATTGTTCAGAGCAAATTCGGCAAGTGGCAGAAACTCAGACCACCCCTCTTGATTGTCTGCCACAAAACAACGCAAGAACTGCTCAACATCCTGGTTTTTCCTTTCTGTCTGGCCATTAGATTCAGGATGATATCCGGACGAAAACGACAAATGAATTCCCAACCTGTCACAAAAGGCACGCCAAAAACGAGCCACGAACTGAGGACCCCTATCAGAAACAATGTCAGTAGGAACGCCATGAAGTCTGACAATTTCCTTGACAAAGGCCTTAGCGAGAGTTTTAGCGCAGGGCAGTTTGACGAAGGGAACCAAGTGACACATCTTACTAAAACGGTCCACGACCACCCAGATGACAGTAAAACCCTCAGAGGGGGGAAGGTCAGTTATAAAGTCCATAGCCAAATGTGTCCAAGGAGCACTGGGGACCTCCAAAGGACAAAGCAACCCCGCAGCAGGAGTATGTGAGGACTTAGATCTAGCACACACAGTACATTGGCGCACCCACTTAATGACTTCCTTCTGCCATCCAGGCCACCAAAAACTGCGACCCACCAGTCTCTTGGTCTCAGAGATTCCGGGATGACCTGCCAACCGAGATTCGTGACACTCAACAAACAAATCTCTCCTAAAGGTCCCAGGCACAAACAACCTCCCATGAGGAGTGTTAGAAGGGGCATTCTCCTGAGCTTTAAGAATCTCATCTTCCAAAACGGAGTCTAAAGCAGCTATCACAACACCTTCTTGTAAAATGTTTTCCTCTTTCTCAGCACCGACTATGGGAGAAAAACTGCGAGACAAGGCATCCGCCTTAACATTCTTAGTACCAGGGATGTAAGTAACGGAGAAATTAAACCGCGAGAAAAACAGTGCCCACCTAGCCTGACGGGCATTCAGGCGCTTGGCAGCGTCAAGATATATCAGATTTTTATGATCCGTAAGAACCTGAACGGGAAATTCCGCACCTTCCAAGAAGTGGCGCCAGTGTTCAAATGCGAGTTTAATAGCCAATAATTCCCGATTACCAATATCGTAATTCAATTCAGTCTCCGAAAATTTTTTTGAAAAAAAGGCACAGGGATGTAATCCATCCCCATTATCCTGAGACAATACTGCGCCAACCCCCACAGAGGAAGCATCAACCTCAACCAAAAACGGCCTAGTAACATCAGGCTGCATAAGGATGGGAGCAGAGGTGAACCTCTCCTTGAGATACACAAAAGCTTCAATGGCCTCAGAAGACCACTGAACCGCATCAGCACCTTTCCTGGTGAGATCAGTCAGAGGTTTGACAATACTAGAAAAATTTTTTATGAATTTTCTATAGTAATTGGCGAAACCCAAAAACCTCTGTATCGATTTCAAACCAATAGGCCTAGGCCATTCCTGCACAGCCTGAACCTTAACTGGATCCATCTCAAAACCTTTGCTGGAGATAATGTAGCCCAAAAAACTAATTCTCTGTACAGCGAACTCACATTTCTCCAGCTTAGCAAAAAGCGAATTGTCCATTAATAACTGTAATACCTCACGCACGCTCCGCCAATGAGACTCCAGATCTGGCGAATAAATCAAAATGTCATCCAAATACACAACCACATTTTTACCGATCAAAGGTCTAAGGATGTCATTAATCAGATTCTGAAAAAATGCAGGAGCATTAGTAAGACCAAAAGGCATAACCAGATTCTCAAAATGACCCACAGGAGTGTTAAAAGCAGTCTTCCATTCATCACCCTCCTTCATGCGCAACAGATTGTATGCCCCCTTAAGGTCAATTTTAGAGAACCACTTGGCCCCCATTAACTGGTTAAACAGATCAGGAATCAATGGCAGTGGGTAAGGATTGCGTACCGTAATTTTGTTAATCTCACGAAAATCCAGACAAGGACGTAAACCGCCGTCCTTTTTTTTTACAAAAAAAAATCCAACCGCCACAGGAGACTTAGAGGGCCTAATGTGACTGGCGGCCAAACTTGTCTGTATGTATTCCTCCAAAGCCTTCCTCTCAGGAATAGTAAGGTTAAATAAACGACTTTTAGGAAGAGTCGCTCCAGGGACAAATTCAATAGAACAATCATAGTCTCTATGGGGAGGCAAAACCTGCGATTCCTTCTCAGAAAAAACTCTCCAAAAATCCTGAATAGGAACAGGCAATTCTCCCCTATCCAAAGCTGCAATACGCCCGTTACAACACTTGTCATAACATTTATGGCTCCAGGATTTAATTTCACTGGTAGACCAATCCAGTACAGGATTGTGACATTTTAACCAGGGCAATCCCAATATTACTGGAGAAGGCAAGTTATTCAACACTACCAAATCCAATTTCTCATGGTGAACACCATTAATAGTGAGAGGAAATTCACAGACCTTGAGAGTAATATTCTTCAAAGGGGAACCATTCACAGAAACCACAGCAATGGGGGATGATAAAGGTTCAGGTTTTAAATTGAGTTTTTCCACGAATCCCCCATCAATTACATTCAGTGTAGACCCGCAATCAACAAACACCCGAAATTCCATTAATTTTTCCTGAGCAATCGTGGAAGCAGCTAAAAATATACCCTTGGAATTTAAACAGGCAATACGGGCATGACTGACCATTTTTTTTTCTTTCTTCATACGAAGCTCACAGCCTTTAATCAAATGACCAGATTTTCCGCAATAGAAACACAAGCCTTTCGAAAAACGACGGTCTTTTTCTTGAGAGCGAGGTGCCACCGATCCAATCTCCATCGGTTCACCACTGTTAGTACACACATTCTCATAACCAGAAACTGACATAGCAGAGGATTTGCTCTCATTAACCCTTGCACGCAGTCTTCTATCCACCCGTATAGCTAATTGCATAGCCTGTTGCAAATCCTCAGGTGTAGGATAAGCAATTAGCAGGTCTTTAACCCTTTCACTGAGCCCAGCAAGAAATAGACTTTTCAGAGCAGAATCGTTCCACCCTGTTTGAGTGGACCAACGACGAAAATGTGTACAATATTTTTCGACATTACCTGATCCTTGTTTTAAACGTCTCAACTCAGTCTCAGCTGATGCGACACGGTCAGGATCATCATATAATAGTCCTAAAGCAGAAAAAAAACTATCCACTGATCTGAAGCATGAATCACTAGGTTGCAAAGAAAAGGCCCACTCCTGAGGCTCTTTGCGCAAAAGTGACATTATGAACTCTACGCGCTGGGATTCATCCCCAGAGGACTTGGGTCTCAAACGAAAATACAATAAGCAAGCATTTTTAAATGAAAAAAATTCTCGATGTTCACCAAAAAATAAATCCGGCAAACATACCTTAGGCTCCAAGAAATGTGCTCCAGAACAGTTACTCACGTGCTGACGGAGCTCGGTCACTTCCAGAGAGAGTCCCTGCAGGCGATGAGCCAAATCCTGAACCGACACCATGATGGAACAGAAAAATCTTTCCTTAGAGAATTTGCTGGCTGGACTTACTGTTATGTTCTGCTACCAAAGCTAAGGAAAGAGAGGAGATCTGTCCCTACGATAGAACTCAGCTGAATCCCTACGATGTAACAGGGAACCTGATCCTGCGATCAGACCTGCTAAAGTCCTAAGCTAGTCTGTACGAAGACCTATAGATGTGGGGGAGGAATCCCTACAAGTACTAAGGACTGGGAGGAATATGGGACACTTCCTAACAGAAATAGTAGCAGACAGACGAACAAACAAAATATAAAGAACATAGAGGTCAGTAAACCAAGCAAACTAACAGAGCAAGACACAGAGCACAGGCTAGCTAGAAAGTAGATATACAATGAAGTCCAGCAAAGCCAGAAGGGCGGAGCAGGATTAAATAGGCCAACAAGGTCATGTGACCAGCAAAGGAAAAAAAAACTAACAGCAAGGTTCTAACATGTACACAGTAACTGCACCAGCAGAATAGTGAGTGCAGCTCTGGAGTATAATACAGGATGTAACTCAGGATCAGTACAGGATCAGTAATGTATGTACACAGAGACTACACCTGCAGAATAGTGAGTGCAGCTCTGGAGTATAATACAGGATGTAACTCAGGATCAGTACAGGATCAGTAATGTATGTACACAGTAACTGCACCAGCAGAATAGTGAGTGCAGCTCTGGAGTATAATACAGGATGTGACTCAGGATCAGTACAGGATCAGTAATGTATGTACACAGTAACTGCACCAGCAGAATAGTGAGTGCAGCTCTGGAGTACAATACAGGATGTAACTCAGGATCAGTAATGTAATGTATGTACACAGTGCCTGCACCAGCAGAATAGTGAGTGCAGCTCTGGGGTATAATGCAGGATGTAACTCAGGATCAGTATAGGATCAATAATGTAATGTATGTACACAGTGCCTGCACCAGCAGAATAGTGAGTGCAGCTCTGGAGTATAATACAGGATGTAACTCAGAAACAGTACAGGATCAGTAATGTATGTACACAGTGACTGCACCAGCAGAATAGTGAGTGCAGCTCTGGAGTATAATACAGGATGTACCTCAGGATCAGTACAGGATAAGTAATGTAATGTATGTGTGGCACCCCAGGGGTCTGGTCTCCACAGTAATAGCAATGTTATGTCTGAGAGCAGGTGGGAGGTCTCTTGGTCAGGAATCCTATGCATGCCACACCTCCTGCCCAGTCCTGGGAGGGGAAGACCTTCCCCTATATAAAGCTGGGGCTGAGGCAGGGTTAGGGAGTAGAGTAGAGAGAAGAAGAGGAGCAGCTTAGGAAAGAAAGATCAGGAGCTCAGTGGGAGCAGTGCTAAAAGGAATCAGGGGCTGGCAGCTGAAGAGCTCGCCCTGATTGAAGAGTTACCACCGGACCCGGAGTCCGAGGCTGTGGGGATTAACCCTGACCCAGCAGCAGAAACCGACCGGCAGGGGATTTCAGGTCCTCTGGCCAAGAAACCCGAAGGCACGATCACACGCGTGGGACCAGCACCGCCGTCGTGGAGCGGAAGCCACTAGAAGGCCCCGAGTCACCGGCCATACGGGTGAGCACCACACGGTACACTCAGGGACGTGGGCTACCTTTACCCGCCTCTAGCAAGGAAGCCAGAAGAGTACAATTAGTTGGGGAGGCCTACAACTCCGCCTGGCCAAGGGGGATCCCATCTGCTCAAGGACTGACCAGGCCCCGACCGCTAGCCAGTACTCCGGGAGGGTCTATCTTTGTCACCAGTAAAGACCCTGAACTACACCGCATCGTCTCTGAGTGGTTCCTGCTACCCCCATCATCCACGTCGGCTGCCCTGAGGCCATACCCCTCCCGTTGGGGGTTTCACCATCCACGCTGCACCATCCTTCCACCGGCCTCAGCGGTCTGCCCTGCAGTGGCAGCTCCATAGCTGCATTCAACGGGTGGCGTAGTCATCCTACATCTACTGCTAATATACCGCCACTTAGTCTGACTCCCTGGGCACGGACCGGGTCATCGCCACGAGACTACTACCCCTATCCGATCCGGCTCCGGGTAGGCTCCCGCGTGCGCAACGCTGCACGACTCAGGCCCAGGGGCGCGTCAGCTTTTGGCGTAGTCGGCAGGATTACGTGCCCGCAACCACCGGGTACTGCGTGCCTGAAAAAGAGACTTTTAAACTTACCTGTGGCGAAGATTCCCGCCATCCGGCGCCATTTGCAGCCTTCTTCCCGCCTTCCGTGGAGTTTTCCCGCCGTTGGACGCCATCTTGAAGACGCCGCGCGGGAAGAAGAGGGGCGTGGACTCCAAAAGCGCGCGAGAACTGAAGCCCCGCCTCACGTCCAGACGTCGCGTAAGGTCCTGGAAGGAGCCCAGCAGACGCTGACGTCACAGGAGCGCGACAGAAGGTCCTCAACCCTGACGATCCACTGCGGAGCCGCGGCCTACGGAAGAGGATCATCGCAAGGTAGGCCACGGTCCACTAGGGGGGAGGAAGATGTCGGATACGGAGGAGAGCTTCACTGCCTCAACCCCCGCCAGCGCCAGCGCTGCTGCAGTCATGCCTTTTACCATGCCCTATATCCCGGGAGCAGCCTGGCTACCCCAATACTCAGGGGAGTCACATACCCTGAATGACTTTAGAGAAAAGCTGGATAGCCTCTTCCAGGTGTACCCCCTCACAGAAGAGCAAAAAGTGAGCATCCTGGTGGCCCAACTAACCGGGGCAGCCCAAAGGGAGGTAAAGTCCTGGCCACCTGGGAGGAGGACTGTCGCGGGGATACTAACCCGGCTGAGGGACACCTTTGATACCCGCACCTCAGCCGAGATTAAGCTTAAATTCTATGGGTGCAAGCAGCGAGCACATGAGAGTATAAGGGACTATGCACTAAACCTACAAGAGGCCCTGAGAGCCATTAAGCAGACCGACCCCGACAGCGTGGGAAACGAGGACAGGCTGTTGACCGAACAATTTATAGAGGGACTATATTGCAATGTTCACCGAACCCAGTTGCGGGCCATAGCCTTACAGGATCCTCATCTGGACTTTGCACAGTTCAAGGACAGAGCCATCCGGGTGCTCCGAGAACCGGCACCGGGTGGCGTTGTGACCCACAGGCGCCCAGCTATCACTTACCACCAGGAGGCGGCGCCCTTGTCGGCAGGGCCTGTGGGGGCTGATGCGCAGGCTTTGAACAATGACCCGGCTCCAGACCTGCACCATCAGGTCCAAGAGCTAGCTAAAAGCGTTGCTGCGCTAACCCGAACTGTGCAGTCTTTACAGGTTTCCACTCCAGGGAAGATCCAGCTGGCATCCGGACCGGAGGACATCCCGTGGCGTCGACCAAGGAGGACCCCACCGGCCAGAGGAAGACCCAGCGACCGATACAACGAGGACGGACAACCCATCTGCCGCCGCTGCAATCAACCCGGACATATGGCAAGGTACTGTCCTTTAAACTGGCACAACCTGGGGTAGAGGGCCAACCCCCAGGAAAAAGATCACCAGGCCCATCGAGCTGGCGCGACAAATATGTGGGAGGACGTCCAGTCTTGCCTGTGGTACTGGATGGCATTCCTATGAGTGCCCTACTGGACACCGGGTCACAGGTCACCACCATCCCGTACGTGCTCTTCAAGCAGTACTGGAATGACTCGGATATAACCCGCTACCCTGACGACGACTTGGGTATCATTGCCAGCAATGGTCAACCCGTGCCGCAGATCGGATTTAAAGAGATGACCATTAAAATCGGTAGAGTCGAACTGGCAGCACAGGGACTGATCATTGTGGACATTGACAAGCGCGAGAGTCACCCAAAGATAACTCTAGGAACTAATGTGATTGAAAATTGTCTTGCAGAGGTGATTTTCATTTTACAGCAGTTTGCCAAGAACGCCAGCTCTGCCAGCAGCGAGTGCTCCAGAAAGAGATCCGGGCACTGATGCGACGGCAACAAGTGGAACTCTCCGGCGGTGAGATTGGTAGCGTAAGAATGTGTGACCCTTTCCCTATTGCCATACCCCCGAAAAGTGAAATGATGATTTGGTGCCGGGCAGCTATTGGTCTGAGAGGTAGAGATTACCAGGCCATGGTAGAGCCAGTCTACTCAGACAGTAGGCCCACCATTTTGACAGCCCGGGGGGTAGTTGATGTACGCCATGGGAGGGTACCCGTTCGCATAATAAATATTGGGAAAAGGGAAGTATACCTGCCCCGGTATGCTACGCTAGCCAAATTATATACTATCAACCAAAATTCTATACAGTCTGTGGAACCCTTGCCTCCATCTCATCCGGAGGAAGGTAACGGCTCTGAGAAAATAATGGAGGATTGGTGTCAGCAACTACATTTGGGTACTGACTCCACTCCCTCCCACCAGAAACAGGGAGTCTACCGGGTGGTTCAAGAGTACGAGAGAGTGTTTAGTAAACACCCGTTAGACTTCGGGCGAGTCAAGGGGGTAGAACACCACATCCCCACGGGAGACCATCCTCCCATAAAAGAGAGGTATCGGCCCGTACCCCCTGCACACTACCAACACGCCAAGGGGATGCTTAGAGACATGAAGGAGGCTGGGGTAATCAGGGATAGCTGTAGCCCCTGGGCAGCTCCACTAGTCTTGGTCAAAAAGAAAGACAACACCATGAGAATGTGTGTAGATTACCGGAAAATTAACCGTATCACACACAAAGATGCGTACCCCTTACCAAGAATAGAGGAGTCTTTGGCTGCTTTAAAATCTGCTAACTTCTTCTCCACCTTGGATCTCACTAGCGGGTACTGGCAGGTTCCTGTAGCAGAGGCGGATCGGGAGAAGACCGCATTCACCACCCCGATGGGACTTAGCGAGTTTACCTGCATGCCGTTTGGACTCTGCAACGCGCCAGGAACCTTCCAGCGATTGATGGAGTGCTGTCTGGGACACCGGAACTTTGAGACGGTCCTGTTATACCTGGACGATGTCATCGTCTACTCCAAGACCTACGAGGACCACCTGAAGCACCTGGCGGAAGTGTTTGAAGCTCTGGCAAGTTACGGCCTAAAGGTGAAACCTTCCAAGTGTCACCTCCTGAAGCCAAAGGTGCAGTACCTGGGACACGTGGTGAGTGCTGACGGAGTGGCTCCCGACCCTGATAAGATCACCGCAATTAAGGAATGGCCAAGCCCCTCCAGCGTAAAGGAGGTGAGGCAGTTCCTCGGGTTGGTAGGCTACTACCGAAGGTTCATTCCCGGTTTCACCAAAAAGGCAGCTCCTATGCAGGACCTCCTGATAGGCCAGTCCAGGAAGGCCAAGAACCAGAAGCCGCCCTTCAGATGGGAGAAGTTGGAAGAAGAGTCCTTCCGCCAGCTGAAGATGGCCCTCACGGGGGATGAAATCCTGGTGTACCCTGATTATAGCCAGCCCTTTATCCTCTACACTGACGCCAGTAACATCGGGCTAGGAGCCGTACTATCCCAGATCCAGCAGGGGAAAGAACGGGTAATTGCTTACGCCAGCCGAAAACTGCGACCCACCGAAAGAAACCCTGAGAATTACAGCTCATTTAAGCTAGAGTTCCTGGCAGTGGTGTGGGCAGTCACCGAACGCTTTAAGCACTACCTCGCTTCTTCCCGGTTCACCGTGTACACGGATAACAACCCGTTGACACACCTGGACACTGCAAGACTCGGTGCCCTAGAGCAGAGATGGATGACCCGCTTGTCCAACTACGAGTTTACAATCAAATACCGGGCAGGACGCTCCAATACCAACGCAGACGCCCTGTCCAGGATGCCAAACCTACCGGACATAGGGGAAGATTCAGAGGAACTGGAAGAAGTTGAGCTCCCCGCGTTCCACCGTCATGGGACTATCCAGTATTCCCACCGTGTAAGAAGTAAGCAAACCGCTACGTTCAACCCCTTACCTCATTACAACTGGGTGGAGACGCAAGACAGTGACCCTGCCGTCCGTCTGGTAAAGGAGATGCTGACTCGGCCAGATGCACGCCTTGACCCAGACGCTCCGGAGGAAGCCAAGCAACTGTGGGCTGAGAAGAGTCGACTGTTCCTTTACAAGGGAAAGTTGTGCCGCAGAATGGTTAACTCCCGGACGCATGAACTAATCTGGCAAGTAGTGGTGCCAAGAAGAGACGCAGCTATGGTGATGGAGGCATACCACGACGGAGCTGGGCATTTCGGATGGAAGAAGCTGGAGTTCCTGCTGCGCGGGCGGTTCCATTGGGTAGGCATGAGAGGAACCATCGAGAGGTGGTGCAGAGACTGTGGCCCATGCAACTTAAGTAGGAGGGACCGTGCCAGCCAGAAGACTCCCCTGTGGTCCATCATCACCAGACAGCCGTTGGAACTGGTAGCCTTGGATCATGTAAAACTGACCCCAAGCAGAAGTGGCTACGTCTACGCGTTAACCATCGTGGATCACTACTCCCGGTTCTTGGTTGTCGTCCCCGTCAAGGACTTAACGGCTCACACAGCAGCTAGAGCCTTCCAGCAGCACTTCTGCCGTCCGCATGGATACCCGGAGCAGGTGCTGACGGACCAGGGGCCTGCCTTTGAAGCGGAGGTCTTCCAGGAGTTCTGCACCCTGTATGGATGCCGGAAGATAAGAACAACACCCTATCACCCGCAAACTAATGGACTTTGTGAGAAAATGAACCAGGTGGTGATAGATCTCCTGAAAACATTGCCCCTGGAGGAACGCAGTCTGTGGCCTGAGAAGCTGCCCGACCTGGTGGACCTATACAACCACATCCCTGTAGGTTCCACCAACTGTACCCCGGCTTACCTAATGAGGGCAAGACCTGGTAAGCTTCCTGTTGATCTGGAGATGGGAGTCCTGACACCCGAGGACACTTCACCAGAAGCCAACTGGGACACAGAGAGGCAGCAGCAATACCGAAAAGTACAGGAGAGCGTGGAGCGTAGTCTCTGTCAAGCTAGGGAAAGACAAGAGAAAACTTACAACCAGTATGCGCCCGCTGTTCCCCTGGTGCCCGGAGAGCAGGTCTTGAAGAGGAAAAGACGGCTCCACAAGTTGGACGACCAATGGGAGAAGGACCCGTACACCGTACTGCCCTCAAGCCACGACAACCCGAAGATCTGTACAATCAGTAAAGACGGAGGGGAAACCACAGCCATTGTATCCCGGGATCACCTAAAGAAGTGTCCCGAACAGCTACGGAACCCTGAAGAGGAACAAGAGGACCCTCGACCCGTAGAGGAAAGGGAAGATATGGTTAGTACTGTGCTCGGAGACTTCCCTCGGTCTTGGACTCAAGTCAATGGTGCTGTTGTGGTACCCGTCCTCACGTTCCTCCGACCAGCATCCCAAGTGCCTACGGAGACACAGGTAGAACTGGAAGAACAGCCGGTCCAGGAGGCAGAAGGCCCCACACAAGCAGACCAGGAAAATCAACCCTCTGCTTATAGTGAGCCTGCCATACCCCTAGTGAGCCAAAGAGTCCGTAGACGGCTGCCCAGTTTACCCTTGACAGCCCCTATACCCTGTAGCTCAGGACCAATCAACCAGCTCCGTAGGTCCACTAGGGTCACTAGAGGCCAGCTGCCCATACGGTGGAGGATCTAAATGTTCAAGCTATTTTATTAATGTTTACCTGTTTATTGTTGCTTGTGTATAATTATGTGTTTCTAGTTATTTATAGGAGTCTTTGGTGGATTTACCGGGAATCCTTTGTGCATATAGTTGGAGCGTAACCCAGGACGGACTGAAAGACTGTTAAGGACTCGGGGCAGGACAGACCCCTACCTGGTTACGTCTCCCTGTGTTGGTGAAATGGACACCCTTGTTTTCCTCAAAAGTTACACCCGGTTGCGGACACGCCGTGACCACCTTATGTGTTGTCTCTATTAGAATGTTATTGTTTGCACCTTGTTATGTTTACAAAAGTATGTTTAGTCCCGGAGTACTAACTTTCACTAGGGGGGGAATGTGGCACCCCAGGGGTCTGGTCTCCACAGTAATAGCAATGTTATGTCTGAGAGCAGGTGGGAGGTCTCTTGGTCAGGAATCCTATGCATGCCACACCTCCTGCCCAGTCCTGGGAGGGGAAGACCTTCCCCTATATAAAGCTGGGGCTGAGGCAGGGTTAGGGAGTAGAGTAGAGAGAAGAAGAGGAGCAGCTTAGGAAAGAAAGATCAGGAGCTCAGTGGGAGCAGTGCTAAAAGGAATCAGGGGCTGGCAGCTGAAGAGCTCGCCCTGATTGAAGAGTTACCACCGGACCCGGAGTCCGAGGCTGTGGGGATTAACCCTGACCCAGCAGCAGAAACCGACCGGCAGGGGATTCCAGGTCCTCTGGCCAAGAAACCCGAAGGCACGGTCACACGCGTGGGACCAGCACCGCCGTCGTGGAGCGGAAGCCACTAGAAGGCCCCGAGTCACCGGCCATACGGGTGAGCACCACACGGTACACTCAGGGACGTGGGCTACCTTTACCCGCCTCTAGCAAGGAAGCCAGAAGAGTACAATTAGTTGGGGAGGCCTACAACTCCGCCTGGCCAAGGGGGATCCCATCTGCTCAAGGACTGACCAGGCCCCGACCGCTAGCCAGTACTCCGGGAGGGTCTATCTTTGTCACCAGTAAAGACCCTGAACTACACCGCATCGTCTCTGAGTGGTTCCTGCTACCCCCATCATCCACGTCGGCTGCCCTGAGGCCATACCCCTCCCGTTGGGGGTTTCACCATCCACGCTGCACCATCCTTCCACCGGCCTCAGCGGTCTGCCCTGCAGTGGCAGCTCCATAGCTGCATTCAACGGGTGGCGTAGTCATCCTACATCTACTGCTAATATACCGCCACTTAGTCTGACTCCCTGGGCACGGACCGGGTCATCGCCACGAGACTACTACCCCTATCCGATCCGGCTCCGGGTAGGCTCCCGCGTGCGCAACGCTGCACGACTCAGGCCCAGGGGCGCGTCATATGTACACAGTGACTGCACCAGCTGAATAGTGAGTGCAGCTCTGGGGTATAATACAGGATGTAACTCAGGATCAGTACAGCATCAGTAATGTAATGTATGTACACAGTGACTACACCTGCAGAATAGTGAGTGCAGCTCTGGGGTATAATACAGGATGTAACTCAGAAACAGTAATGTAATGTATGTACACAGTGACTCCACCAGCAGAATAGTGAGTGTAACTCTGGAGTATAATACAGTATGTAACTCAGGATCAGTAATGTAATGTATGTACACAGTGACTCCACCAGCAAAATAGTGAGTGCAGCTCTGGACTATAATACAGGATGCAACTCAGGATCAGTAATGTAATGTATGTACACAGTGACTGCACCAGCAGAATAGTGAGTGCAGCTCTGGAGTATAATACAGGATGTAACTCAGGATCAGTACAGGATAAGTAATGTAATGTATGTACACAGTGACTCCACCAGCAGAATAGTGAGTGCAGCTCTGGAGCATAATACAGGATGTATCTCAGGATCAGTAATATAATGTATGTATGACTCGCCCCCTGGGCCGTGGGGCACCCGGAACCGGGCTTCAGTGCAATGATGGGGGTAGTAGTGGCAACCGATCCCGTGGCTCAGGGTGGTCAGACCAAATGCTGTGGCAGTCTATTTGTAGGGTTATGAATGTCTGACTACGCCACCCGTGGATTGCGGTCAGGGATGACCGCCGCTGCAAGGCAGACCGCTGAGGCTGATGTTGGGGCGCAGCACAGGGATAGGATAACTCCCCACGGGAAGAGTGTAGCCTCAGGGCAGCGTATGTGAATGCTGGGGGTGTAAGTGCAGGCCGCAATAATCAGAGTTCAGAGACCGCTTCAAACAGTCCAGGGTCTTTATTGCAGGTATTTCTAATGACCCAACAGGAGTACTGGGTAGGAATGGGCCTGGGTGTCTGAGAACATTCGGGCGAGCCCCACTGGTCAGGGTGAGTGTGAAGGCCTACCGTTCTCTCTCTACCCTTGCTGACTATCCCCCTTTTTGTGGTATGATAGCCCACGTCCCTGAGGTGGCCGTGTACTTCGTCTGTATGGCTTGCGACTCGGGCCTTAGGTGCCTGTTACTTCTCCGTGCTGTACTGGTCCCTCTGTGTGGCGGAGCTTCCAGGCTTCTTAGGCCAAGGGACCTGGAATCCCTTGCGGGTTGGTTCTCTGCTGCCGGGCTTGCAACCCTGACAGCCTCGGACCCCAATGTCCGGTAGTGTAGTTCTCTCAGCCAGGACCGGCTCTCGTCGCCTCTGTCCCTGGCTTGCAGATCCTCCTTTGCCTCACAGACTCCTCAGCTGCAGCTGAACTGTCCCTGCTTCTCTGGGACCAGTCTCAGTCCTGAGCTAGGTCGTCCAGTTCTCTCTAACCCTGCCCCCAGTACCAGCTTTTATAGGGGCAGCCAGCTCCCCCTACTGGCCTGGGACAGGAGGTGCTGTATGCTAATTGTCCCTGACCAGGGAACCTCCCTCCTGCTCTCAAACACAGCCTTTAATATTTGTGGCATCCAGGCCTGGGGTGACACATTCCCCCCTAGTAAAATTTAGTACTGCGGGACTAAACAGGAAACACAAATACAGGGTATAAATACATGAACATAAACACAACAGGGAAGGAAATAACGAACGACATCACATATTGCGTTCTTTAGGTCACAGTGTGGTCTGTGACCGGGTGTCCATATCACCAACAAAAGGAGAGGGTCACAGTATGATCCGTGACCGGGTGTCCATTTCACCAACACAACGGGAGCCTTAACCAGGTGGGGGTCTGTCCTTGCCCTGAGTCCTTGACAGTCTTTATTCATTCCTTTGGCTAGGCTCCGAACATATTTACAAGGAAGTCCCGGTTACTCAAAGTTCATAACCTGTTAGTCCATGTATCTAGAAAAACTGGGAAAACAGTATTAATAACCAGGGTACAAACATAAAACATTAAATATATACACTGTGCATTTAGATCTTCCAGCGAGTTGGTATTTGACCCCTAGTGCTCCGGGTTGACCTCCGTAACTCACTGTCTGGTGGTGATCTAACCTGGCTTTCCCCACTAGTATTTAGGGTATTGCTACTAGCTGGGTTTACAGGCAGGGCAGGCAGCTGTCTGCGGGTTGTTTGGCTTACCGCTGGCATGGCAGGCTCACTGTCAGCAGAGGGTTGACTCTCCTGGGCTGCTGGCAAGGGTTCTTCTGCCTCTGGGGCTGCTTGTTCTTCTTGTTCTACTGTAGGCTCCTGCTGGGTAGGCTGAAGGAAGTGTAGGACGGGTACCACTATCGCGTCATTTATCCGAGTCCAGGTCCGGGGGAACTCTCCGAGAACGGTGCTGATCATTTCTTCCTTGTCCTCTGCGGGTTCATCTCGATCTTCACTTGGACTCTGTAGCTGCTCGGGGCACCGTTTTAGGTGGTCTCTGGAGACGGTGCTAGTGGTTTCTCCTCCATCCTTGGTAATCACACATACCTTCGGGTTGTTGTGGTCGGACTGCAGTACTGTGTACGGGTCTCTCTCCCACTGGTCATCCAGCTTGTGAAGCCTTCTCTTCCGCTTCAGGACCTGCTCTCCAGGCTCCAGGGGACCAGCAGGGGCGTGTTTTGTGAAGAGCCTCTCTTGCTTTTCTCTCACTTGAGCCAGACTCCTCTCCACACTCTCCTGTACCTTCTTGTACTGTAGCCGCCATTCCGTATCCCAGTCCGCGTCTGGGGAGGTGTACTCGGGTGTCAGGACTCCCATCTCCAGGTCTATCGGCAGCTTACCTGGTCTTGCTCGCATCAGGTAAGCTGGGGTGCAATTTGTAGCATTCACCGGGATATGGTTGTACAAGTCAATCAGGTCTGGCAGTTTCTCCGGCCACAGGCTGCGTTCTTCCAGGGGCAAAGTCTTGAGGAGATCAATGACGATATTGTTCATTTTCTCACACAGCCCGTTGGTTTGCGGGTGGTAAGGCGTTGTCCGAATCTTCCTACAGCCGTACAGGTTGCAGAACTCCTGGAATACTTCAGCCTCAAACACTGGACCTTGATCTGTCAAGACCTGTTCCGGATACTCGTATGGACAGCATAAGTGTTGCTGGAAGGCTCTGGCCGCTGTTTGGGCTGTCAGGTCTTTAACAGGAACCACCACCAGGAACCGGGAGTAATGGTCCACAATCGTGAGGGCATGGATGTAGCCGGACCGGCTTGAAGCCAACTTCACATGGTCCGGAGCTACCAGCTCAAGAGGCTGTCTGGTGACGATGGGCCTCAAGGGTGTCTTATGGCTGGTACGGTCCTTCCTTCTGAGGTGGCATGGGCCGCAGTCCCTGCTCCACTTCTCTATGGCCCCTCTCATACCGACCCAGTAGAACCGCTCTCTCAGTAGGAACTCCAGTTTCTTCCACCCGAAGTGTCCCGCTCTGTCATGGTAGGCCTCCAGGACAATTGCTGCATCTCGTCTTGGGACCACTACCTGCCAGGTCAGCTCGTGCGTCCGGTGGTTGACAAACCTTCTGCACAGCTTGCCCTCATAGAGGAATAGCCTGCTTTTCTCCTTCCATAACTGCTTGGCTTCCTCTAGAGCGTCCGGGCCAGGGCTAGCGTCTGCCTGGGTTAACATGTCTTTCACCAGGCGAACCGCAGGGTCACTATCTTGCGTTTCAGCCCAGCCGTGGTGGGGTAAGGGGTTGAACATGGCGGTGGTTAGGTCTTTGTCTCTTACCCAGTGAGAATACTGAGTGGCCCCATACCGGTGGAACGCAGGGAGCTCTACTTCCTCCAGCTCTTCCGAGTCTTCTTCTCCTTCAGGTAGGTGGGGCATTCTTGATAGGGCTTCTGCGTTGGCGTTGGTTCTGCCTGCCCGGTATTTGATGGTGAAGTCATAATTGGATAGCCGGGCCATCCACCGCTGTTCTAGGGCACCTAGTCTTGCATTGTCCAGGTGTGTCAGCGGGTTGTTGTCCGTGTACACAGTGAACTTTGCGGAGGCCAGGCAATGCTTAAACCGTTCTGTGACGGCCCACACCACTGCCAAGAATTCTAGCTTGAAGGAGCTGTAATTCTCCGGGTTTCTTTCAGTGGGCCTCAGCTTCCGGCTGGCGTACGCAATCACCCTTTCTCTGCCCTGTTGGTTCTGTGACAGTACGGCTCCCAGCCCCACATTGCTGGCGTCTGTGTGGAGGATGAAAGGCTGGCCATAATCGGGGTAGGCCAGGATCTCATCCCCCGCGAGGGCCATCTTCAACTGGCGGAAGGACTCCTCTTCCGGCTTGTCCCACTTGAAGGGTGGCTTTTGACTTCTGGTCTTGGATTGACCTATCAGGAGGTCCTGCATTGGAGCTGCCATCTTTGTGAACCTGGGGATAAACCTTCGGTAGTAGCCTACCAACCCGAGGAACTGCCTCACTTCTTTGATGTTTGAGGGGCTTGGCCAGCTCTTGATTACTGTGACCTTGTCGGGGTCGGGGGCTACTCCTTCTGTACTCACCACATGTCCCAGGTACTGTACCTTCAGCTTTAACAGATTGCACTTAGAGGGTTTCACTTTCATGCCATAGCCTGCCAGGGCTTCGAACACCTCTGCCAGGTGTTTTAGATGGTCCTCGTAGGTCTTCGAATAGACGATCACGTTGTCCAGGTAAAGTAGGACCGTCTCGAAGTTTCGGTGCCCTAGACAGCATTCCATCAGCCTCTGGAAGGTCCCAGGTGCGTTGCAGAGCCCGAATGGCATACAGTTGAATTCGCTCAATCCCATCAGGGTGGTGAAGGCGGTCTTCTCCTTGTCAGCCTCTGCCACAGGAACCTGCCAGTACCCGCTAGTAAGATCCAAAGTAGAGAAGAAGTTAGCAGATTTTAGTGCGGCTAAAGACTCCTCTATCGTAGGTAGCGGGTACGCGTCTTTATGGGTGATATGATTGATTTGTCTATAGTCCACGCACATTCTCATGGTACCGTCTTTCTTTTTTACCAAAACCAAGGGGGCTGCCCAGGGGCTACAGCTGTCTCTAATGACCCCAGCTTCTTTCATTTCTCTCAGCATGCCCTTTGCGTTCTGATAATGTGCAGGGGGTACAGGTCTGTGTCTCTCTTTTATTGGTGGGTGGCTCCCCGTGGGGATGTGGTGTTCTACTCCCTTTACTCGGCCGAAGTCTAGCGGGTGCTTACTAAAAATTCTCTCGTACTCCTGGACCACCCGGTAGACTCCTTGTTTTTGGTGCAGGGGAGTGGAGTCAGCACCCACATGGAGTTTCTGGCGCCAGTCCTCCTTGTGTTTCTGGGAGCCATTATCCTCCACCGGTGGAGATGGAGGCAAGGGTTCCACGACCATGATAGCATTGTGCTCGACGGCAAACAATTTGGCTAGTGTAGCGTACCGGGGCAAGTGTACCCTGATGTTTAAGATCCGGACGGGCACCCTTCCATGGCGGACATCAACCACCCCCCGGGCTGTCAAAATGTTGGGCCTGCTGTCTGAGTACACGGGTTCTACCATGGCTTGGTAGTCTCTCCCTCTTAACCCGATTGCAGTCCGACACCAGATCATCATTTCGCTTTTGGGAGGCATGGCAATGGGGAACGGGTCGCTCATCCTCACGCTACCGATCTCACCACCAGACAGTTCTACCTGTTGCCGTCTCATCAGGGCTCTTATCTCTTTCTGGAGGACCCTCTGTTGGCTGGAGCTCGCATTCATCGCCACCTGCTGCAAAATCACAATTACTTCTGAAAGACAGTTTTCAATCACATTAGTACCCAAGGTTATTTTAGGGTGACTTTCACGACGGTCAATGTCCACAATGATCACTCCCTGTGCCGGCAGTTCAACCTTACCAATCTTGATGGTCATCTCTCTGAACCCCACCTGTGGCACGGGTTGGCCATTGCTGGCGATGATGCTTAAGTCATCGTCTGGATAGCGGGTTATGTCAGCGTCACTCCAGTACCGCTTGAAAAGTACGTAGGGGATGGTAGTCACTTGAGACCCGGTGTCCAGCAGTGCACTCATGGGGATACCGTCCAGCACTACGGGTAAGACCGGGCGTCCCCCCACGTACTTATCGCGCCAATTAGACGGGCCTGATGACCTTACGCCTGGGGGTTGGCTCTCTGCCCCAGGTCGGACCCATTTAAAGTACAGTACCTGGCTATGTGTCCTGGCTGGCTGCAACGGCGGCAAATCGGCTGTCCATCCTCGGTGTAACGGTCGGCGGGCCTCCCTCTGAACGACGGGATCCTCCTCTGTCGACGCCACGGGACATCCTCCGGACTGGAAGCCAGCTTGATTGGTCTTGATGGTTCCAGCTGCAATGACTGTACGGCCTTGGTCAATGCAGCCACACTCTTGGTTAATTATTGGACCTGATGGTGCAGGTTAGCAGGCTGGGATGGATTTAGGGCCTGCGCATCAGCCCCCACAAGGTCTGCGGGGTAGGGCGCCGCCTCCTGGTGGTAAGTGATGGCAGGGCGCCGGGAAACTACAGCGCCACCTGGTGCGGGTTCTCGGAGCACCTATCTTTGAACTGCGCAAAAGTCAAATCGGGGTTCTGTAGGGCCATGAGGCGCAGCTGGGTTCTGTGGGCGCTGGACAGCAGACCTTCTATGAACTGGTCAGTCAACAGTTTATCGGTGTCCTGCACGCTGCCAGGGTCAGCTTGTTTTATTGCTCCCAGAGCTTCTTGCAGGTTCAAGGCATAGTCTCTGATACTATCTTGGGCTCGCTGCTTACAGCCATAGAACCGCATTTTGATTTCTGCTGAGGTACGGGTATCAAAGGTACCCCGCAGTCTGGTCAGAATGTCCTTTACAGTCCTTTACTCCTCATCTGACCATGATTTCACTTCCCGTTGGGCTGCACCGGTTAGCTGCTCCGTCAGAATGCTCACTTTCTGTTCTTCTGTCAGGGGATAAACTTTAAATAAACTGTGCAGTCTTTCCCTAAAGTCAGTTAATGTATGGGATTCCCCTGAGTATTGGGGCAGCCAGGCCGCTCCGGGGATGTAGGGCATGGAGAACGGCATCACCGCTGCTGCAGCCACGCTGGTGGTAGAAGGTCCCTCCACGTCCGTCATCTTCCTCCCCCCTAGTTAACGGTGGCCTACCTTACAGCGATCCTCTTCTGTAGGAAGCAGTTCCGCTGGTGCTGCTCCAGGCGAGGACCTTGCGTCGCGTCCTGGTGACGTCAGCGTCGCTCTCTCTCCTTCCAGGACCTTGTGCAGCGTCGGTGCGTAGGGCGGGGCTTCAGGTCTTGCGCGGTTTGGACGTCCACGCCCCTCTTCTTCCCGCACGGCGTCCCGAAGATGGCGCCCGTTGGCGGGAAAACAGCTGAAGATGGCAGGAAAACGGCTGAAGATGGCGGGAAACGGCTCCGGATGGCGGGAAACTTCACTCAGGTAAATACAAAGTCTTTTTCAGGCACGCAATACCCGTTTGTGGCGGGTTGGTCACAATCCTGCCGACTACGCCAAAGCTGACTCGCCCCCTGGGCCGTGGGGCACCCGGAACCGGGCTTCAGTGCAATGATGGGGGTAGCAGTGGCAACCGATCCCGTGGCTCAGGGTGGTCAGACCAAATGCTGTGGCAGTCTATTTGTAGGGCTATGAATGTCCGACTACGCCACCCGTGGATTGCGGTCAGGGATGACCGCCTCTGCTAGGCAGACCGCTGAGGCAGATCTTGGTGTGCAGCACAGGGGTAGGATAACTTCACACGGGAAGAGTGAAGCCTCAGGGCAGTGTAGGTGAATGCTGGGGGTGATGGTGCAGGCCGCAATAATCAGAGTTCAGAGACCGCTTCAAACAGTCCAGGGTCTTTATTGCAGGTATTTCTAATGACCCAACAGGAGTACTGGGTAGGAATGGGCCTGGGTGTCTGAGAACATTCGGGCGAGCCCCGCTGGTCAGGGTGAGTGTGTAGGCCTACCGTTCTCTCTCTGCCCTTGCTGACTATCCCCCTTTTTGTGGTATGATAGCCCACGTCCCTGAGCTGGCCGTGTACTTCGCCTGTATGGCTTGCGACTCGGGCCTTAGGTACCTGTTGCTTCTCCGTGCTGTACTGGTCCCTCTGTGTGGCGGAGCCTCCAGGCTTCTTAGGCCAAGGGACCTGGAATCCCTTGCGGGTTGGTTCTCAGCTGCCAGGCTTGCAACCCTGACAGCCTCGGACCCCAATGTCCGGTAGTGTAGTTCTCTCAGCCAGGACCGGCTCTCGTCGCCTCTGTCCCTGGCTCGCAGCTTCTCCTCTGCCACACAGACTCCTCAGCTGCAGCTGAACTGTCCCTGCTTCTCTGGGACCAGTCTCAGTCCTGAGCTAGGTCGTCCAGTTCTCTCTAACCCTGCCCCCAGTACCAGCTTTTATAGGGGCAGCCAGCTCCCCCTACTGGCCTGGGACAGGAGGTGCTGTATGCTAATTGTCCCTGACCAGGGAACCTCCCTCCTGCTCTCAGACACAGCCTTTAATATTTGTGGCATCCAGGCCTGGGGTGACACATGTACACAGTGACTCCACCGGCAGAATAGTGAGTGCAGCTCTGGAGTATAATACAGGATGTAACTCAGGATCAGTACAGGATAAGTAATGTAATGTATGTACACATTGACTGCACCAGCTGAATAGTGAGTGAAGCTCTGGGGTATAATACAGGATGCAACTCAGGATCAGTACAGGATCAGTAATGTAATGTATGTACACAGTGACTGCACCAGCAGAATAGTGAGTGCAGCTCTGGAGTATAATACAGGATGTAACTCTGGATCAGTACAGAATCAGTAATGTAATGTATGTACACAGTGACTGCACCAGCAGAATAGTGAGTGCAGCTCTGGGGTATAATACAGGATGCAACTCAGGATCAGTACAGGATCAGTAATGTAATGTATGTACACAGTGACTGCGCCTGCAGAATAGTGAGTGCAGCTCTGGAGTAGAGATGAGCGTTGTTCTACTCGAACTGTTCGCCAATCTCAAATTCGAGCTGTTTTGGGCGGTGTTCGAGCCGTTCGGCGAACACGAACAATTTGAGAAAAATTCGGCTGTTCGAGGTTATGTTCGATAACTGTTCGTGCACCAAAATCATAACTGGATTTTTTCTCAGTAATGATGAAAATTAATGTTAATACGCAGTTTGAGTGTACAGCGGGGCGGGGGGAGGGGCAGGGGATGGATCTCTGCAGGAATAATGAAGATCTCCATTTTTTTTTCTCTTTCCCGCATTTGCAGTGGGGAGGTGCAATCTGTCAGCCTATCAGCAGCGCACACACGGAGCGAAGTGCTTTTTTTCACACAAGCAAGGGCATGTGTCATTGGCAGTGTATGTCACATGTCCTTGCCCTATAAGACCAAGCCATTTTCCCCGTCGCCACCATTTTCTCACTGCTGCAGCTGCGTGTTAGACGGCACCGCTGTTGCTGTGTGCGCTATACCTTGTTAATTTCAAGCCAATTTTCGCACAAATCTACAGATAGCTTGGGAGTAGGGAATAGTTGTGATTGCAGTCCTTTTAAGGACTAGGTTACAGCATTTCCTATGACTTTTATCAGGCAGGTCTGTGCTCTTAAATAGATAGGTTGTGGGAGTAAAGACTAATTGTAATTGGAGTCCTTTTCAGGACTAGGTTACATCAGTTCCTATCAGTTTTTGCCAGGCAGGTCTGTGCCAGTGCTGTGCAAGTTTTTTTCACAGCATTTGGCTGAATCTAGCAAAGCTAATCCTTTTTGGCCTATTGCAGAGTGTGTTAGTCAGTGGAGTAGCCTATCTGTGTTGCAAGATATACCACCTGTGTATAGAATACCAATTTTTTTACTGCACCTAGTGAAGTAAAATCTTTTGGGCATAGCATCATTCTATTAGTCCATCTATACTGACCTCCATCAGGTTGCAAATTGAATATAATTTTTTTCTGCATCTACCTCTGAAAAAATATTGGGCTTCTAGCTGTGTGTGGGACTTGTTGTATTAGTCCATCTATACTGACCTCCATCAGGTTGCAAACTGAATATATTTTTTTCTGCATCTAGCTCTGAAAAAATATTGGGCTTCTAGCTGTGTGTGGGACTTGTTCTATTAATCCATCTATACAGACCTCCATCAGGTTGCAAACTGAATATATTTTTTTCTGCATCTACCTCTGAAAAAATATTGGGCTTCTAGCTGTGTGTGGGACTTGTTGTATTAGTCCATCTATACTGACGTCCATCAGGTTGCAAATTAAAAATAATTTTTATCTGCATCTACCTCTGAAAAAATATTTGGGCTTCTAGCTGTGTGTGGGACTTGTTCTATTAATCCATCTATACAGACCTCCATCAGGTTGCAAACTGAATATATTTTTTTCTGCATCTACCTCTGAAAAAATATTGGGCTTCTAGCTGTGTGTGGGACTTGTTGTATTAGTCCATCTATACTGACCTCCATCAGGTTGCAAACTGAATATATTTTTTTCTGCATCTACCTCTGAAAAAATATTGGGCCTTCTAGCAGTGTGTGGGACTTTCTCTATTAGTCCATCTATACTGACCTCCATCAGGTTGCAAATTCAAAATAATTTTTATCTGCATCTACAGTACCTCTGAAAAAATATTTGGGCTTCTAGCTGTGTGTGGGACTTGTTCTATTAGTCCATCTATACTGACCTCCATCAGGTTGCAAATTGAATATAATTTTTATCTGCATCTAGCTCTGAAAAAATATTTGGCCTTCTAGCAGTGTGTGGGACTTTCTCTATTAGTCCATCTATACTGACCTCCATCAGGTTGCAAATTGAATATAATTTTTATCTGCATCTAGCTCTGAAAAAATATTTGGCCTTCTAGCAGTGTGTGGGACTTTCTCTATTAGTCCATCTATACTGACCTCCATCAGGTTGCAAATTGAATATAATTTTTATCTGCATCTACCTCTGAAAAAATATTTGGGCTTCTAGCAGTGTGTGGGACTCATTGTATTAGGCCATCTATACCAAGCTCCACCAGCTTTGAAATTAATAATAATTTTTAGCTGCATCTAGCCCTGAAAATAATTTTTCACAATAGTGGTAGCAATAGAAATATGGGGTGCGCGCCTGGCTAACAAAAATATACGCTTCATAACACAAAACACCAGCCTAGCGCACTGCATTAATAAGATGGCATCATCGTCTCTCCCAGTGCTAGGCCTACTACGCAGGCTAGTATTCCTGTGCCTAAAACACAATGTATGGGTCCGCGCTAGCCACTATGCTGAGGGGTATAAAGCTGCTGCTAACGCTTTATAACAATTCAATTGGCAGATTTTCACAGAGCTCTTCCACAACGCCCACCCATCGGGCAACAGTTGCCCACCCTCCCTATGGGATCTAGTGGCGAATAGTTGATGCCATTAATCAGAGCGTCAGTTACCCCGTCAACGTGGCAAGCATACGGTAAGGCATGGGAAGAGTGGACACGACTAGTAGCAGGCAGACGGGTTGACCAATGTGAACAAGCCAGATCACAAGTCACCATAGAATTTCTCCACCAGCTAATGATGAGGGGCATATCAGGGGCGTCAGCGCAGCGGTGTCTGACCGGAGTAGCATTTCACTTCCAACTACTGAATTGGGGAGATGTGACAAAGATTCATCATCAGACAATCCATAAAAGGGTGGAAAAGGGGTCAGCCAAGTCAGGAATGTAGACGTCCCGTCCCGTGTCACTAAAACTGATTTCTCACATCTTATCCCTAACACCATTAACATGACACTCACAATTTGAAGCAACACTAATGTCTACTGCATTTGTGATCGCCTTCTTCGGGGCGCTATGTATAAGCGAATTAGTCCCTCAATCCAAAATTACCACCAGTGGACGCTTATTACACCAGGAAGTAGTCATAGCCAATAATGCAATACGTGTACGCATACACCAATCGAAAACGGTTCCAGCGGGCAGGGGTACTTGGGTACTTCTACAACCCACAAACGGTACACTGAGTCGGGTAACAATAGTAAAAACATATCTAACCATCAGATCACAAAGTAATTTCTTCGTATCACACATTGATGGAACGCCATTATCAAGATACCTGTTCCAAGCTATATTTAATAAATGCATAACATCGGCAGGGAACCACCCCAAAGATTACGGGACACACTCATTCCGCATAGGTGCGGCCACGTAAGCAGCAAGAGCAGGACTGTCAGAAACGGAAGTTCAGAAGATAGGGAGATGGCGATCCACGTGTTTGGCGAGATACATAAGACCGGACTTGCAGGGGCGGACACAGACTGTAGTGGGCCCCTGTGCAAGAAATTTTGGGGGGCCCCCCCTGCCCTTCATAAGGCAACAAAGTTATGTAAACATAACCCCCCATGTGCATCTCTCATCCCCCCCGTGCATCTCTCATCCCCCCCATGTGCATCTCTCATCCCCCCCATGTGCATCTCTCATCCCCCCCATGTGCATCTCTCATCCCCCCCATGTGCATCTCTCATCCCCCCCATGTGCATCTCTCATCCCCCCCATGTGCATCTCTCACCCCCCCATGTGCATCTCTCACCCCCCCATGTGCATCTCTCACCCCCCCATGTGCATCTCTCACCCCCCCATGTGCATCTCTCACCCCCCCCCATGTGCATCTCTCATCCCCCCCGTGCATCTCTGATTCCCCCCACTCCTAGTTAATTAATTGTATTTAAAAAAAATAAAACTTGTTATACTTACCCCCATGCAATCCCTGCAGAATCCTGGCGCTCGTCCACGTCGCTGCCACCAGGTTCTCCTGACGTTCGGCCATGTGACGGCGCCACATACATAGCCATCAGCTTTTGTTTTGGCCAAAAGATTTTTAAAGCCGCCACCACGATAAGGTAGACTCTTCTGGGCGGGCCCTACTCTAACCTATTAAAATTTTCTTAAAATATCCAATACTCTTTTTAGATATATTTTTATTTAGTTTTCTTTAAGGGAATGTGTCATATACATTTTTTTTTTTAAATGACCAATAATACCACATACAGGGAATACCGCCACACCATGACCAGACCACATATTACCACAACATAGTGACCGAATAATACCACACAGAAGGGAGAAAAACTGCCACACCATGACCAGACCACATATTACCACTACATTACTAATATTACCACCACATTACTAATATTACCATAAGTGTCATTATACACGGGAGCTCTATACATGGTATGTATAACGTAAGTGTCCAGGTAATCTAGTGATCACCAGTGAAATTATACACAGGAGCTCTGTATATAGTGTCAGTGTACAGGTAATACAGTGACATTATACACAGGAGCTCTGTATATAGTGTACAGGTAATACAGTGATCATCAGTGACATTATACACAGGAGCTCTGTATATAGTGTCAGTGTACAGGTAATACAGGGATCACCAGTGACATTATACACAGGAGCTCTGTATATAGTGTCAGTGTACAGGTAATACAGTGATCACCAGTGAAATTATACACAGGAGCTCTGTATATAGTGTCAGTGTACAGGTAATACAGTGATCACCAGTGACATTATACACAGGAGCTCTGTATATAGTGTCAGTGTACAGGTAATACAGTGATCACCAGTGACATTATACACAGTGTACATGTAATAGACTGACTCACCGGTGACGTCTCTAGGTGAAGTCCTTAATCTTCGCTTTTCTCCTTCATCCAGCACAGACCGCCATCACGTCTTCCAGCCAGGACTCGTCTCTGCATAAAATAACACAGTTATCTAGAGCACATTCCCCAACTTCTACATTACGCAGCTGAATACAGACGTGCATCCACCATCAATATATGGTTAGTTATTAGGCAACCTACCATTCCAAATATAAATTGTAATCCACCACTGTGCCCCCATTAACTGTAAATAGGCACTTAATATATAATTTAATTAGAACCTCTACTCTTTCCGCCAATTTGTTACCAGTCACACTCCTGCATCCGCAACGCCCCCTACTCTATACTGCCTGCTCCCCGCATTCAATATTTACATGCACCCCCTGCCCCAATTCATTATATCATGTCCGTGCTCTCCCCACCCCATCATCATTTATCATTTACTCTCCCCCACCCCACATTCGTTATGTGCAGCTCATTATCCCCCTACTCCCAATTCCCCCATGTGCAGCTCTCAAACCCCCCCATGTGCAGCTCTCATCCCCCTCCATGTGCCCCTCTCTCAGCCCCTCCCCCCACATGTGCCCCTCTCTCACCCCCTCCCCCCCACATGTGCCCCTCTCTCATCCCCCTCCCCCACATGTGCCCCTCTCTCATCCCCCTCCCCCACATGTGCCCCTCTCTCATCCCCCTCCCCCACATGTGCCCCTCTCTCATCCCCCTCCCCCACATGTGCCCCTCTCTCATCCCCCTCCCCCACATGTGCCCCTCTCTCATCTCCCCCCACCACATGTGCACCTCTCTCATCTCCCCCCACATGTGCACCTCTCTCATCTCCCCCCACATGTGCATCTCCCATCTCCCCCCCCCACACATGTGCATCTCCCATCTCCCCCCCACACATGTGCATCTCCCATCTCCCCCACACACATGTGCATCTCCCATCTCCCCCACACATGTGCATCTCCCATCTCCCCCCCCCACACACGTGCATCTCCCATCTCCCCCCCCCCACACACATGTGCATCTCCCATCCCCCCCCCACATGTGCATCTCCCATCCCCCCCCACACACATGTGCATCTCCCATCCCCCCCACACACACATGTGCATCTCCCATCTCCCCCCCTACACACATGTGCATCTCCCATCTCCCCCCCCTACACACATGTGCATCTCCCATCTCCCCCCCCTACACACATGTGCATCTCCCATCTCCCCCCCTACACACATGTGCATCTCCCATCTCCCCCCCCACACACATGTGCATCTCCCCCCCCCACATACATGTGCATCTCCCATCTCCCCCCCCACATACATGTGCATCTCCCATCTCCCCCCCCACACACATGTGCATCTCCCATCTCCCCCCCCACACACGTGCATCTCCCATCTCCCCCCCCCACACACATGTGCATCTCCCATCTCCCCCCCCACACACATGTGCATCTCCCATCTCCCCCCCCACACACACACATGTGCATCTTCCATCTCCCCCCCCCCGCACACATGTGCATCTCCCATCCCCCCCCCCACACACACACATGTGCATCTCCCATCTCCCCCCCCACACACACATACACACACACACACACATGTGCTTCTCCCATCTCTCCACTCCTAGTTAATTGTATTTTAAAAAAAATAAAACTTGTTATACTTACCCCCATGCGATCCCTGCAGAATCCTGGCGCTCGTCCAAATCGCTGACAGCAGGTTCTCCTGACTTCCGGCCATGTGACGGCACCGTCACATGACCGGAAGTCAGGGGAATCATGAAGGCGCTGCTGCAACAGCGCAGCTCAGCGCTGAAATGTCCCGGACCCGGCGCATAGCATGGGGCCGGGGGCCCCATGAGGAGAGAGACGCACAAGAGGGGGGCCCCCGAGGGGGCCCCTACCGGCCGGGCCCCATACTGGAGTCAGGGCAGTCATGCTCTGATGGCGGCCCTGCTGGAGGCTGGAGGGGCCCCCTCTCCCTCGGGGCCCCCGTTCAATGAACCGGCTGCACGGGCGGTAGTTCCGCCCCTGCGGACTTGTTATCCTAACGTGGTTTGTTTCTTTTACAGGTGACGCTAAGCCAACAGTGTGAGTGATAGGCCACTCGTATATATATTGGGCACAAAAAAGGGCGAAAGTCCGCCCAGGCGGGAGGAAATTAGAGTTTCATAACACATATTTCAACTGGAGAGGTATTAGAGGCCTGCTATGGCCACAGGTACTAATGGAGGTAATCAAGGTAGGGAGAGAGGCAAGAGGTCCGGTCATCTTAGTTATACAGGCCGGGGGAAACAACCTAGGTCATCACAAGAGCGCATAACTAATGGCAATAATGAAACTAGACACTGAGCGCTTCAGAGAATTTTTCACAAAATTAGCTATAGTATGGTCAGAGATTGTGCCGATAGCGGTATGGCAAGGTGCGCGAGACATCACGGCCATCGAAAGGACAAGGCGGGTAATAAATATTCGGATGGCAAAATTTAGAAGAGACAGAGGCGGTGTAGTGATACGACACCGACAACTGGAAGGAGATAAAGCAGGCCTCATACGGCCCGACGGTGTTCACTTAATAGATATTGGACTGGACATATTCCTGTCAGGACTCCAGGACGGAGTGGAACAAGCGTTAAGAGTGATGGGTGGGGGTCAGAGTCCTGCATACGAGTACGCTGGATCCTCCGTGGCCTGGAAATAGAAAGGACATGTTGGAGAGTTACACTTGTTGGCCAACTTGCCGGAGTGGGGACCCAGGGCATGCTGCAACAAGCTGAATTATTTTAGAAATAAAATGCCTTTCTAATGGAATGAGTATAAAGAGTTAATAAAGCTGTGACCGATCCTCACCCATCCAGTTGTAAGAGTTACATTATTGGGTTGTCCATGAAAGGGGGGCGGTAGGGGGGCTGAGCATCTGGGTTTGGTTGGGGGTCCCCACAGTCTGCCTAGGCTAGATTAATTTAAAAATTCTTATTAGATACACAGGCGGTGCAGCTTGCTTCGCAGCTGGGCTACTACGCCCAAAGCATTGCCTAGGCTAGATGCAGTTAAAAATTCTATGCTGACTAGCAGACACTGAAGATTTGGAGCAGACCTCTGAGTAAACAGCTCTTCAGACTCAACCATCTGTGTTACCCCAAGCCATAGTGTATGTAGTTTCTTACAGTTAAAAGGGGGGGGTGTGACCCAACCCACCTGGAATTGACGATGCCAACGTCACGTAAGACACAGCAAGGGGACTCCCAAAATTGTGGCACAGACACCACTTAACCCTAGAACGCATACCTGTGGCCTTGCAGGCCCGCCCAGTTAATTGTTTTCTATTTTCTGCAAGATTGCTTTAGTTAGAATTTTGAAACTCTAGGTATTCCTCAGGTATATAGTTGTTTGTCATTTGAGTTTGAGTTATTCCATGTTATTTGCACACGGGCCTAAAGGGCCCCAGGTATGTGAAAGTGTAGATTTTTATGGTCATGCGTTCTAGGGTTAAGTGGCATCAATTGCCCCACTGTTGCTTAAAACGGTTGGTGAGGTGATTTTACCAAATCCCCAAGCTTTTAGTCTCCCAAGGATGACACAGGGGTAGAAATGTCCTTGCGAATCCATGATTTGATCATCTTTATGAACGTGAGTCTGTCTACATTCTCAGTGGACAGCCGCATGCGCTTATCTGTCAGCACACCACCAGCAGCGCTGAACACACGTTCAGAGAGAACGCTGGCTGCATGGCATGACAAGATCTCCAAGGCGTGAGTGGCGAGCTCCGGCGATTTTTCAAGATTGGAATACCAAAATGAGCAAGGGTCCAGTGACACAGTCATGGCTTCGATGTTCACTTGGAGATTCTCCTGTACCATCCTCTCTAGGCATTGACTATGTGTCAGACTTCTTGTCTCCTGTGGCCTTGCAAAGGGTGGTCTAAAAAAGTGGTGAAACGATTCCACAAAATTGCTGTTACCAGCAGATACTGTGTTACTGTTACTGTTTGAGTGATGAAGACTCGACAGTCCCACCGTTGGCAAGTTAGAACTGTGAGATTCACTACGTGCACCACTGGTGTTTTGTGGAAAAGCACATGTAAGATTCTGCAACAGATACTCCTGCATTCGTCAATACCTTTTTATGGCAGGAATTATTTCGGCAAATATACTTTTGTACCGGGGATCTAAGAGTGTGGCAACCCAGTAGTCGGGATTACTTTGAATTCTGACAATCCGGGGGTCATGTTGCAGGTAGTGCAGCAAGAAGGCACTCATGTGTCTTGCGCATCCAGAAGGACCAAGTCCTTGTTGTGTTGGTAGCGAGGTAAGAATCATGCTTCCTTCCTCTGCCCTCTCCCTCCAACCTCGCACAACAGAAATGTGATCAAGGTCTCCCTCATCTGGTGAGTCTTCCATGCCCATTGCCAGTTCGTCCTCCACTTCTTCCTCGGCACCTGCACCTTCCTCAACAGTTTGGCTGCTACCATGCGCCCTGGTTAATCCCTCTCCCCCACCCTCCCATGCCTGCCGCCTTGGTGCTGCCAACCGTCTGGACCTTGGAGATGTTATCCCTTCCGCATACGACTCCTCTTCTACTTCCTCCACCTCCTCTTGTCCCACCACCTGACTCCGAATTCTGTTTAACATGTGCTCCAGCATGTAAATCACCGTAATAGTCATGCTGATAATGGCATCGTCAGCACTAAACATCTTCGTCGCCATTTCAAGACTGTGCAGAAGGGTGCATAGGTCCCTGATTTGAGACCACTCCTCCAGCGTGATTTGCCCCACCTCTGGATCTCGTTGGCCCAGGCTATACGTCAGAACGTATTGCACCAGGGCTTGTCGGTGCTGCCACAGTCGCTGCAACATGTGCAGAGTTGAATTAAACCATGTCGGCACATCGCATTTCAGCCGGTGAACTGGCAGGCCCAACGACTTCTGTAGAGATGTAAGTCGTTGAACTGCGGGATGCGAACGGCGGAAGTGAGCACACAGCGACCGTGCACTCTGCAGAAGGCCATCTAGTCCGGGATAGTGGGCTAAAAATTGCTGGACAACCAGGTTCAACACGTGAGCCATACAAGGCACGTGTGTGACATTGCCCCGGCGAAGTGCCGCAGCCAGGTTTGCAGCATTGTCGCACATGGCCTTCCCTGGTTGCAGGTCCAGTGGAGACAACCTTTCATGAAACTGGGTCTCCAGAGCTGACCAAAACTCCTCAGCTGTGTGACTCACATTTCCCAGACATTTCAAAGTAAACACTGATGCGTG
This sequence comes from Phyllobates terribilis, assembly GCF_046119375.1. Classification (NCBI taxonomy): domain Eukaryota; kingdom Metazoa; phylum Chordata; class Amphibia; order Anura; family Dendrobatidae; genus Phyllobates; species Phyllobates terribilis. Next base: position 173,109,310 of record NW_027362768.1, read on the forward strand.
TGCAGGATTCCTTCTGCGCAGTTAGAAAGAAGGTGGCATTACCAGACAGGCTTTGGGTGCAGGTGGAGGACCGAGAGGAGGTTGAGGAGGCAGAAGCAGTGGAGGAAGTTCGAAATAAAGAGGATTAACACACAACTCGTGGGGACGGTAAGACTTGGACAGCAGCCCCTTGTCCTGCTGTCACCATAGTTACCCAGTGCCCAGTCAGCGACATGTAACGCCCCTGTCCATGCCTTCTCGTCCAAGTGTCTGTGGTGAAGTGCACCCTGTCACACACAGAGTTTCTCAAAGAAGCGGTGATGTTGTGTGCGACATGCTAGTGGAGCGCAGGCACACCTTTCTTTGAGAAGTAGTGCCGACTGGGCATCTGGTACTGGGGCACTGTGACGGACATAAGGTCTTGAAAATCCTCTGTGTCCTCCAGGTGGAAAGGCAGCATTTCTGTAGCCAACAGCTTGCAGATGGTGAAATTCAACCTCTTAGCTTTCTCATGGCTAGGAGGAAATGGTCTTTTACTTTTCCACATCTGAGGGACCGAGGGCTGGCTGTTGTGCTTAGACGGTGTTGAGTAGGGTGTCGCCGGCAACTGCCGGTCTGTGAGGAAGATGCAGGCGGACATGTTAGGTTGCCTTGATCCAAAGGTGGTGCTCTCGATGTTGGAGAGCGCTCAACACTAGCAGGTGTTTCCACTTCCCAATGAACTGACGACCTGCCAATCACACTGGCTGTTGCGGGTAAAGAGGTGGCAGGTCTGCGTCCAAAAACATGTGTGACTGCTGTCCCCCCAGTCACAGAGGATGAAGAGGCTGCGGATGCACAAGATGGGGCAGACGGTGGTTGGCCCAGCCGGCTAGGCCGCATTGTAGCACAGTGAGCTTCCCACTGCAACTTATGCTTCATATCCATGTGACGGTACATGCATGAAGTACTCAAACTATGTATTTTTTGGCCTCTACTTAGCTTTTGCTGACAAATATTACAGATAACACGAGTTGGGTCATCCTTATCGATCTGAATAAATGCCCAGGCTATGCAAGGCTTAGAGCCCATGTGACCTGAAGAGCCACTACGACTTGTGGTCAGAGGCAGAGTTGTGGTTGAGGATGCAGTTGTTGACGTGCTTCCAGTACTCCGTCTCTGTTCAGGAAGGCGCAACCTAACCTCGTCGTCAATAGCATCTGTGATGCCCCGCTGCGCTTGGTATCACAGATCCTACAAGAGTGCATTGATGGAATCCTCCACAAGAGGCCCCCATAAACATTCACACATCTCCACCTTCCACCTCAGACCAGCAGAGGGAGCCTGTTAGGGATATAAATAGGGAAGGTGGAGCTAGGCAGTTCAGTTCCTCTGAAGAGTTCCTGCAGTAGAGAAGCCTAAGAGAGGTCAGTCTGCAGTGGAGCTCAGTCTAGTCTAGAGAACGCAGTTAATAGTTCAGCAGTGGAGCACGAGGCTCCTGCTTGCTAGATTCAGGGAGCCCAGATAGAGCTTAAGGTGTGCCGGTGCCGTAAGATCAGTGAAGCGCGGCAAGCTGCCGTTAGTGTGTATAGCCTAGTGAGGGCCCGAGTAGGCCGAAGGCGAGTGGCGAGTTAGTACATAAGGGGCAGAGGAGCTTAACCAGCTCACCCCGAAGCATTTACCGGACACAGGATCCGAGCTTACCGGTATCTCTATGACCCAGTAAGGCATAACCGGAATCCCTGGAGAACTACAAGTACCAGGATCGCTAAGGTGCTGATATGTAACAGAGCCAGGAGACGCTTAGGCCCCGCATACTGGGAGCGTGAACTCCAAGAGAAGGCCCTACCACAAGGTCAGCCAGCGCAGGACAGAGACAAAGTTAGGCCTAGCTCCAGGCAGGTCAGAAACTTACTACGCAGAGGCAAGAAACAGGAGGCCCTACACCCGCTCATTGGGGAGGATCCTGATATGCACCCTTCACCCTACAGTGCTCCGGGATGTGCCTGAATTTCCACCAGTAAAAGGTACTGAAGTGACTACCGTGTCCGTTCCCATTCTTGCTCTGACCCAGCTGGGTCTCGCCTGTCCTGCATTCCCCCTGCATACGCTGCCCTGAGACCTAGCTCCACCTGTGGGGAGCTATACCATCGAGCTGCCTTATCACCGGCCTCAGTGGACTGCTGCAGCGCTGGTGCTTGTCACCAGATACCACAGGTGGCATCATGAACTCTTATAAAATTAACAATTATCCACCCTTTTAAAGAGAGACCCCAGGGTACGGGCCAGGGAGCCGACCACCGCGACATCCCCAAGGCCAGGCAAATGCCCGGGTACCGAGTCATCCCCATCCCCAGGGCTAGTCACATCCTCCTCCACCTCCTCTGCTGACCTCATCGACTGTCTGACTGTGGGTTGACAGTAAGTGGGATCTCCAACCTCGTCATCATCACCCTGTGTGTTCTCACACCCATCGTCCTCAGAGCCAACCTCTTCCTGCCCTGACCGAAAAGTCAAGTTGTCGCTCCAATCAGGTATTTGAGTCTCATCATCGTCTTCATCATTGTCTCCACCAACAGGAGTTACAGTTTGGGAACAAGGGTCTACATTATGCTCAGAACCTTCTTCATCTGGTCCTGGATCCAACTTATAAAGATTCTGGGCATCGGATCAGATCATTTCCTCATCTGGATTAACAGAAGCTCTGGAGCAGACCTCCATTTCCCAGGCTATAGTATGAGTAAACAGCTGGGCAGACTCAGCCATCTGTGTTACCTCATACTCAGACGGGCAGCTGGAGACTTGGGAGCTGTGAGGAAGCAAGTGCGATTGGGGTGACACCTCTGAGGACTGGAGTATTTGTGATGTTGAAGTTGAGGTGGAGGAGAGCCCACTTGAAGGAGCACTTGATATCCGTTGAAGCACCTGCTGTTTTTGTGCCTCATTTAGAATTTGTAGCGATGGGCGTGTCCGTAAGAATGGGATCGTATCACATTGTCCACGAAAAGAAGTCGACATCTTAGTTTGGCTGGAAGATGGTCTTTCTTCTGCAGATGTTACTCCCCCCCCCACCGTGGGGGGCCTCGACCCACCGGCGGACAGGCACCAGTATTGGGATAGGGGGGCTGGCCGTCAGGGTCCACCGCGGCTCTGGCACAAACCCGGCGACACAGAGGTGGCACAGGCAGGAACGGACTGGCCGTGTCGGCTTCTCACTTTTTGGATTTTAGAAGGGCATGACATGCCTATATCTGTGTCTCCCCCTCCTTTTACTCCTCCACCTCTTTTCTTTTCGCATGACTATATGTACTTGTCACTTTTCCATGTGTTAGTTGTGTCTTCTGAGCAGTTTGTCAGCTTTTGGACACCTTTGAAGGTGTTTTCTATGTGTTTCTATGTGTTTTTGTTTGCCTGCCATTGGTTTTAACGGTGTTCGACGAACAGTTCGACGAACAGTTCGGCGAACACACGGGTGTTCGACGAACCGAACCGAACACTACGGGGGTGGCTCAACACTACTCTGGAGTATAATACAGGATGTAACTCAGGATCAGTACAGGATCAGTAATGTAATGTATGTACACAGTGACTGCACCAGCAGAATAGTGAATGCAGCTCTGGAGTATAATACAGGATGTAACTCAGGATCAGTACTGGATCAGTAATGTAATGTATGTACACAGTGACTGCACCAGCAGAATAGTGAGTGCAGCTCTGGAGTATAATACAGGATGTAACTCAGGATCAGTAATGTAATGTATATACACAGTGACTGCACCAGCAGAATAGTTAGTGCAGCTCTGGAGTATAATACAGGATGTAACTCAGGATCAGTAATGTAATGTATATACACAGTGACTGCACCAGCAGAATAGTGAGTGCAGCTCTGGAGTATAATACAGGATATAACTCAGGATCAGTACAGGATAAGATATTCATGTATACAGTGATTTTATGCAGATAATTTCTACAAATAAACTGTTGTTGAGAGGTGACATATGGTTTTGTGTCTAGATGTAGGCCACCACTATGTAGGGGTCTCTCAGTCATTTGCACATGACATAATTAGAGGTGTTTGATGTCACCATGTTGTGGTCAGGTCTGGAGGAGATTTTCTAAATATTGCAAGGATCAAGGTGTCAGCCACCACTTTCTCCATCACCTACACAGATGGCTGCCAGTAACTATGTCTCACATATGTATTCCTCTGTATTACACACAATTAAGCAAGGTCTCTTTTCCAGGTTACAGTCCCTTTAAAACACTTCTGTGTGAAACTGGAGCCAGCGTGAATCTTGGCTATCGCACCAAACCAGAGGACATGTTAGACTGCAGATTACACCGAGTGCACACCACACCTGGGGCTGCAGGAAATATGGGGATGGATTTGGGCAAAAAATGGTAAGTAATAAATTATAGCGGTGTGAGAGAGAAATAAAACGAGAAGGATTTCCTCACCAGGACAAGACACGCAATCCGGCAATTAATCAGACAATGAGCTGCTATACTGAAAACAGAAGAGAAAATGTCATGAGGGTGGAAAATGTAGAAAACTGACTGAGAACAAAGATACAACCGGACATGGAACAAAGGCAGACATCAGGTACAAGTGGTAGATATTAGAGATGAGCGGATCGCATAGCGCAACCCTGGTCCACAGCTCAGATCAGTGCAGACTGGCCGTCAACAGGAGTTGCGTGAATTTCCTGAGCTTCCAGATTCCCGACATGGCGTACAGGTGACGTCTCCCCAACCCGGCTGATCATAACTGAGCCAGGGATCCCAGGGGGTCAGGAAAATTGTGCAGCTCCTGTCCACAGCCAGAGAGCACTAACCCGAGCAGTGAACTGGGGCTACGTGAAGAGACTCACTCATCTCTAGGAGGCAGTTTCATCCCATTGCTTCTCATGTTTCCATGTGCAAATGAGAATAAGGATGATCTCTCTATAGTGTGACAGCCCTTCAGATATTTGTAGGCAGCTATTAAGTCTTCTCTTAGCATTCATTTTTGCAAGCTAAACATTCCCAGATCCTTTAACTGTATTTCTGCTGCATCACACTGTTGACTCATGTGCAGTCTGTGATCTATTAGTATACCCAAGTCTTTTTCACACGTGCTGTTGCTTAGTTCTATTCCTCCCATTCTGTAGACGTCATTTTCATTTTTCTTGCCCAGATGTAGAATCTTGCATTTCTCCATGTTAAATTATATTAGTCGCTGCCCATTGTTTAAGCTTATCTAGATCGTTCTGAAACCTTTCTCTGTCTTCTCTAGTGTTAGCTATCCCTCCTAGCTTTGCATCGTCTGCAAATTTGATTAGTTTACCTTCAGGTCCCTTATCTAGATCATTTATGAAAATATTAAGCAACACGGGACCAAGACAGAGTGTTGTGGTACCCCACTTGAAACACTCTTCCAATTGGATGTGCAACCATTTATTACCACTCTTTGAGTACGATCACTGAGCCAGTTATGAATCCACTTAACTGTGGCCTTGTCAATCCCATACTTGGTCATTTTTTCAATAAGGATAGTATGAGATACTTTATCAAATGCATTGCTGAAGTTGAAATATACTATATAAATATATAAATGACAGGAAACAAAGAGTCATCATAAATGGTACATTCTACAAATGGGATATAGTCAGCAGTGGAGATCGCAGGGATCTGTACTGGGAGCCGATTCTTATTAACCTCTTCATTAATGACATTGTGGATGGGATTGAAAGTAAAGTGTCAGTCATTGCTGATGACACCAAACTATGTAGGATATTAAATTCTGATCTTGATAAGATGTCTGAAAGGGCAAACACTTGGCAGATGGGGTTTAATGTAGATAAATGCACCTAGGACGGAGTAATCCTAGTATTATATAGTTATTTTCTTGTACATAGGGGGCAGTATTATAGTAGTTATATTCTTGTACATAGTGGCAGTATTATAGTAGTTATATTCTTGTACATAGGAGCAGTATTATTGTAGTTATATTCTTGTACATAGGGGGCAGTATTATATAGTTATATTCCTGTATATAGGAGCAGTACTATAGTAGTTATATTCTTGTACATAGGGGGCAGTAGTATAGTAGTTATATTCTTGTACATAGGGGCCAGTATTAAAGTAGTTATATTCTTGTACATAGGGGCAGTATTATAGCAGTTATATTCTTGTACATAGGGGCCAGTATTAAAGTAGTTATATTCTTGTACATAGGGGCCAGTATTAAAGTAGTTATATTCTTGTACATAGGGGCAGTATTATAGTAGTTATATTCTTGTACATAGGGAGCAGTATTATAGTAGTTATATTCTTGTACATAGGAGCAGTATTATAGCAGTTATATTCTTGTACATAGGGGCAGTATTATAGTAGTTATATTCTTGTACATAGGGGCAGTATTATAGTAGTTATATTCTTGTACATAGGGAGCAGTATTATAGTAGTTATATTCTTGTACAAAGGGAGCAGTATTATAGTAGTTATATTCTTGTACATAGGGGGCAGTATTATAGTAGTTATATTCTTGTACATAGGGAGCAGTATTATAGTAGTTATATTCTTGTACATAGGAGCAGTATATAGTAGTTATATTCTTGTACATAGGAGCAGTATTATAGCAGTTATATTCTTGTACATAGGGGGCAGTAGTATAGTAGTTATATTCTTGTACATAGGAGCAGTATATAGTAGTTATATTCTTGTACATAGGAGCAGTATTATAGCAGTAATATTCTTGTACATAGGGCCAGTATTAAAGTAGTTATATCCTTGTACATAGGGGCAGTATTATAGTAGTTATATTCTTGTACATAGGGAGCAGTATTATAGTAGTTATATTCTTGTACATAGGAGCAGTATTATAGTAGTTATATTCTTGTACATAGGGGGCAGTATTATAGTAGTTATATTCTTGTACATAGGGGGCAGTATTATAGTAGTTATATACATGTACATAGGGAGCAGTATTATAGTAGTTATATTCTTGTACATAGGGGGCAGTATTATAGTAGTTATATTCTTGTACATAGGGGGCAGTATTATAGTAGTTATATTCTTGTACATAGGGGGCAGTATTATAGTAGTTATATTCTTGTACATAGGGAGCAGTATTATAGTAGTTATATTCTTGTACATAGGGGCAGTATTATAGTAGTTATATTCTTGTACATAGGAGCAGTATTATAGCAGTTATATTCTTGTACATAGGGGCAGTATTATAGTAGTTATATTCTTGTACATAGGGGCAGTATTATAGTAGTTATATTCTTGTACATAGGGAGCAGTATTATAGTAGTGATATTCTCGAATATAGGGGCAGAATTATAGTAGTTATATTCTTGTTCATTATAGAATATTGCAGTATTATAATAGTTATATTGTTTTACATAGAGACAGTATCATAGTAGTTATATTCCTGTACATAGGGGGCAGTATTATAGTTGCTATATTCTTGTATATAGGGGGAAGTATTATAGTAGTTAATATCTTGTATATAGGAGCAGTATTATAGTAGTTATATTCTTGTACATAGGAGCAGTATTATAGTAGATATATTCTTGTACATAGGGGGCAGTATTATAGTAGTTATATTCTTGTACATAGGGGGCAGTATTATAGTAGTTATATTCTTGTACATAGGAGCAGTACTATAGTAGTTATATTCTTGTACATAGGGGCAGTAGTATAGTAGTTATATTCTTGTACATAGGGGGCAGTATTATAGTAGTTATATTCTTGTACGTAGAGGGCAGTATTATAGTAGTTATATTCTTGTACATAGGAGCAGTATTATAGTAGTTATATTCTTGTACATAGGAGCAGTATTATAGTAGTTATATTCTTGTACATAGGGAGCAGTATTATAGTAGTTATATTCTTGTACATAGGGGCAGTATTATAGTAGTTATATTCTTGTACATAGGAGCAGTATTATAGCAGTTATATTCTTGTACATAGGGGCAGTATTATAGTAGTTATATTCTTGTACATAGGGGCAGTATTATAGTAGTTATATTCTTGTACATAGGGGCAGTATTATAGTAGTTATATTCTTGCACATAGGGGCAGTATTATAGTAGTTATATTCTTGCACATAGGGGCAGTATTATAGTAGTTATATTCTTGTACATAGGGGCAGTATTATAGTAGTTATATTCTTGTACATAGGGGCAGTATTATAGTAGTTATATTCTTGTACATAGGGGCAGTATTATAGTAGTTATATTCTTGTACATAGGGGGCTGTATTATAGTAGTTATATTCTTGTACATAGGAGCAGTATTATAGTAGTTATATTCTTGTACATAGGAGCAGTATTATAGTAGTTATATTTTTGCACATAGGGGCAATATTACAGTAGTTATATTCTTGTACAAAGGAGCAGTATTATAGTAGTTATATTCTTGTACATATGGGCAGTATTATAGTAGTTATATTCTTGTACATAGGAGCAGTATTATAGTAGTTATATTCTTGCACATAGGGGGCAGTAGTATAGTAGTTATATTTTTGTACATAGGGGCAGTACTATAGTAGTTATATTCTTGTACATAGGGGGCAGTATTATAGTAGTTATATTCTTGTACATAGGAGCAGCATTATAGTAGTTATATTCTTGTACATAGGAGCAGTATTATAGTAGCTATATTCTTGTACATAGGAGGCAGTATTATAGTAGTTATATTGTTATACATAGGGGGCAGTATGTATTATAGTAGTTATACTCTTGTACATAGGGGGCAGTATTATAGTAGTTATATTCTTGTACATAGGGGCAGTATTATAGTAGTTATATTCTTGTACATATGAGCAATATTATAGTAGCTATATTCTTGTACATAGGGGCAGTATTATAGCAGTAATATTCTTGTACATAGGGCCAGTATTAAAGTAGTTATATCCTTGTACATAGGGGCAGTATTAAAGTAGTTATATTTTTATACATAGGGGCAGTATTATAGTGATTATATTCTTGTACATAGGAGCAGTATTATAGTAGTTATATTCTTGTACATAGGGGGCAGTATTGTAGTAGTTATATTCTTGCACATAGGGGCAATTTTTATTAGTAAAAAACAAACAGTACATATTACAGTACAATCCGATCAAAAAACAAAAGCAAAACCATAATCATTCAACAGAAACAAAAACAATAAAAATCTAATAACATAAAAATATTACAGTAGAATTAGCTCAAGTCCATTGCTCTCGAAATAGGGCGAGAGGAAAAAAAAAAAAATGAAACGATTAACCAACAAAAATTGATTTGTTATTGTATATCAACATTAATCCATGTGTACATTCCTCCATAATGTTTTGTTTTTACCATTTTTCCTGATCTCTAGACATTTTATACACCTCAATTCAGACAGGATCAGGCTCACGGCTGCGGTATGATGGAAGGGTTCACTGCTGATGGAGACGCGGGTTCTCGTATGCCAGTGATAGTATTTTATGACTGTTATTATCAGATACATGGTCCCCCGGTCAATGTTACTTACAGTAGATGGGACACCATAGATGATATCTGGGTATTTTAGGGTCAGCAATCTTGGGACTTTTAACTTACAAGATACTTCCTCCCATATTTTCCTCCCGCCCCAGCACTCCGTTATAAAATGTGCCATTGTCTCTTCTTGCTGACAGCCCAGGGGACACATTAGATCTGACACACTAAGGTACTTAAGGTTACCCCGAACATATAGTTTTCCATGTAGCGACAGCCAGGCGATGTCAAAAAACTTAGCTGGGAGTCTCGCTGCACTGAGAAACCTCAGACTTTCCAGCAAGGTGGTAGTTGTGCAGTCTCTCAGTGCAGGCTGCACACAAAAGAAAGTCCGGCATATCCTGACATACAGGTCCTTCCTGGTCTTATTCTCAATTTCATACTTCTCTGCTCCCCACTTCTTCAGACACCTGAGACCATATTCCAGATACTGGGGGAGGTGGTCACCTGTCCATCTCCTCCTCTTGAGACTGCCGCCTCGCACCCAAGACTCTGCAAAAGGCAATATCCAATCCCTGATACTATTTACCCACAGGGCACTTGAGTCCAGGTTACCAAAATTAACTTTCAGAAACATGGAGTCAAAGAAGACCCTCGGATTTAGCATATCCAGCCCACCCTCTCTCCGCTGCAGGTAAGTAATCCTTCTTTTTACTGGGTTCAACCTATTCCCCCACAAGAGTTGGAAGAACAGGCTGAGGAGCCTCGCCGAGAAAGATTCTGGCAAAGGAAAAATGACAGAGACGTACAAGAAGACGGGAACCAAGTAAGTCTTCAACATAGCGACCCTTTCTCTGTAGGTCAGCCTCCAGTTCTTCCATCGCTGAACCTTTGCATTTCCGGTTTCCAATTTCTCTTCCCAACTTAGCTTGCCATTATCATCCCTCCCAAATTTAACCCCTAGGATCTTAATATGGGTGGAGGCTCTGGCAAACTGTGGCAGATCAAAGCCTGGTTCAGAATCCAATGTCCACAGAGCTTGACTCTTTTCAAGATTGACCAGAGACCCAGAGGCCTCCGAGTAGCTTCTGATTGCCGCCGATAACATCCGCACCTCATGAGGATCAGATATCACCAACGTCACATCATCCGCGTAGGCGACAACAGTCAGAGGCAAGCAGTGGGGGACCGGCACCCCCTGAAAGTCACACTCCTGTAGTGACCTCAAAAACGGGTCTATGGCAAAAACATACAGGAGCGGACTGAGCGGGCAGCCCTGTCTCACCCCTGCCTCAACTCCAAAAGTATCACCCTGCCAACCATTAATCAGAGGAAAGCTCACTGCCTCTCTATACAAAGTCTTCAGCCAATCCACGAATTGTCCCGGAACAACGTACTTTGACAAAGTGCCCCACAGATAATCATGATCAACCCTGTCAAAGGCTTTAGCCTGGTCCAGACTGACAACATATCTCCCACACCGCAGAACTTTACATCTCTCAAACATCTCCCGTATCGAGATGACTGCTCCAGAGATATTCCGCCCTTTTACTGTGCCAAACTGAGAGCCTGCCAACAGTGCCGGGGACAAACAAACTAACCTAGAAAACAGGATCTTTGCCAGAATCTTCCTGTCCACATTCAAGAGGGCAATCGGCCTCCAGTTCTTGATGTCGCTTGGCTCTTTACCTTTAGACAGGAGAATTAAGGAAGACACTCTCATGGATGGAGGCATCAGGTGATTTTCTAGACAATTTTTGTAAACATCCACAAGAATTGGAGCCAGGAGGTCTCTGAATTTCTTATAGAATTCTGCTGTTAAACCATCTGGACCTGGTGCCTTCTTCAGATGTAACTTATTAATGGCCTCCTTAACTTCCTGCACCGTTAATTCTGCCGTCAAAGGAGAAAAGTCCAGATCGTTAGTGTCAGGCATTGGAGTTGCCTCCAAGAATTGAGCCATCTTGTCTTTATCCAAAACTTTCCTCTGAAACAAGTCAGTATAATAAGATCTCACAACCCCCAGGATACCCTCCCGAGATTCCAGCAATACGCCCTGGGAGTTGGAGAGACCTGTGACCAATTTATTAGCCACCCGCTCCCGGCAATTCTCAAAGGGATCAGGTGCCCCCAAGGTCCCATAATCCCGCTCAAGAACCAGGGAGGTATACCTGCTGTACTGATACTGCCTTATCTCAGATTTCAGCCGGTCAATCCTCTTTTTGTCATCCCCGCCCGCCGAATAGAGTGACTCCAATTCCTTACGCAGTCTTAGGTACTGGCTGTACTTGTTCCTCCCTTTATTAACTGACAGTCTCTTCAAGAGGGATCTGATATCATCCTTGACGTCCTCCCACCAGTCGGCCATGTTGTCATAGAAATCTACCCTCTGTAAATGACCCTGAAAAAGGAAGTGGACACAACTCCGAACATGCATGTCATCCAGGAGGCTGGAGTTTAGCTTCCACAACCCTCTACCGATGTCAGGACGGTTAGTGGCCCCCAGGCAGAAACACAAGGCAAGGTGATCAGAGAAAGGAACGGTTTTCTCACTGATGGCACTGACAACTTCAGTAGGACTCACAAAAGCCAAATCTATCCTACTACTTCTGTTGGAACATGAGTAAGTAAATTTTGGCGTCCGACCTCTTTGCGTAAAAGCGTCAGTCAGTCCGGTCTGCAAAATTATGTTTTTTAAGACTTTGCCATCCCTGGTCATTGTCCTGCCTGAGATACTGTCACCAGATGTCATTATGGCATTAAAGTCACCCGCCATCACCACCGGGAGAGAGGTGAAGAGATATGGCTTCACATTATTGAACAGCTGGATCCTGTCAGTCACTGTCTGAGGCCCATAGATGTTAATAAGCCGGAGCCGTCTACCCTGAACAGTGGCTTCCAGGACCAGACACCTTCCCATAACCATCTCCGTCATTCTATGTAAAGTCACATTATTGGTGTTAAACAGGATAGCGACCCCGGCATAAGGCTCCACAGCCAGTGACCAGAATGACGGACCAGATCTCCATTCCCTCTCAGCCTCTCTCATAAGCCCCAGAGATGTCAATCTTGTTTCCTGTAGGAAAAAGACATCTGCATCAAGGTATCTCAGATGGTCATACACCGCATGTCTCGTCCTCCTCACCTTAATGCTGTTCACATTACTTGATGTAAATTTTAGGGAAAATCCGGCCATAAGAACACAGTATAAGAGGAGCAGAGAAGTAGAACCCGTCATCATAACTCAGAGGTGTTCTGTCCACTACTGGTCTCCATGTCTGACGCTACATTAGAGTCTATAGGTAAGGGTTTCCGCTTTGTAGGCGGAGGGTCCTCTGTTTCCCTCTCACACTCGGCCTCTATTCTTTTCAATTCCTGATCAAAATCTCCATCTGACTCAGATAGAACTTCATATCTGTTAGATACGACCATCACACCAACACCACTGCTGACTTTTTTCTTGGCTTTATGGTCAGGATCATATTGTTCCTCGGGTTTACGGGAGGACGTGTCTTTTTTCCTCCTTTTGGTCTGCTTGCTGTTACTATTATCAGGTAGAGATGCTGATACAGATGTGCAGGCCTCTTGGGGCGGCTGGCCTTGAAGGACAACCTCCATGCTCCCCTGTGCACCCTCTTCACACTGCTGCTCTGGTGTTACATGGTCTGACCCTTGGTGGACCTCTGATCTAGTGAGTATCTCCCCTGACATTAAGGCCTCCTCCTCCTGAGCCTCTGCTCCTACCACCAAATCCTCATCAGGAAAGTCCCTGCAGATGTTATGCCAAGCATCGGGACAGTCCTTGTGAGGGTGGCCGATCTTCCCACACAGGTTACACCTTATATTCTTGCAGTCTGCAGCTACATGGCCGACTTCCCCGCACAGACTGCACTTGACCACAGTACAGGAATTTGCCAGGTGACCCGCTTTGCCACATTTAAAACACTTACGAGGCTGCCCAGGATAGAAGCAAACACCTTTCTCCCGCCCAATGAAGAAGGAGTTGGGTAAGTGGGCAGTGACATTGTTACACTGGCGCAGCTTCACCAGGACCTTCCACCCTCCCGTCCAGATACCATCAACGTCACGATTCTTGGTGAGGTCAGAGACGAGGTCACAATGCCTCCGGAGCCACACCACAATGTCCTGCGGGGGAACAGCCTCATTCCAGAAGATGATATTTACAGTGACTGTATCTGGCCTGGAAATGGGAACAAAGATAAATTTGTTCCATCCATCTGTGTCCCTGAACTTAGGGAAATTAGCCCAGAATCTGTCCAGATCAGGCATGATTTTAAAACTGACATCATATCCCTGTCTGTCTGGAAGATTAATCACTGCCAAGATATTTAATGGCGCAAACCCCATCTGACGACACAGTAGCTCTCTGACCACAAACCTCCTGTCCGGCAGATCCTCCTTGAGACCTCGATGCTTAAATCGCACCACGTTCCTTCTTTTGAAGGCCTGGCCGGTATAGTTGGTGCCAGAGGTGAAGGACGGACCACCACGTCTCCAGGCATTACTGTGGGGAACCTGTGGGGTCACACTGGGCTGACTAACAGGGGGAGGGTCCGCTGCAGGGGGACCTGTCACCTCTTGTGCATTAGGTATCAAAGGGGGAAAATCACACACATTATTATCAACCACAATATCTTTATGAGGCAATGTGACATCCACCACAGACTGCGAGCCCCCTCCAGCCTCAGAGCCCCTGGGTACAGTGGGGTCATCCCCAGCCTGTGCATCAGCATTAGGGCTGTGCTGTGCACCATCAATACACACAGTCATACATGCAATGTCCTGCTCTTGTGTTGAGCATTCTGGGACTTGTGGTGCCTCTACTGGATTCTGAGGTACATGTTGCTGCTCAGGCTCAGCTACAGTCTGCTGCTGCTGCAGTATTTGTCCCTCCTGGAAACAGAAACGTGCAGCTTGTAACACAGGTCGTGTCTGCTGCTTCAGGGGTTCATCCTGTACAGTCTCTGACCCTAATCCAGCATCAGAGGTCCTGGACTCCACAACAAAGTCCTGCTTGTGAGAGGTGAACCGCTCCCGGTTTCTGTAGGTCTCTGCCATCGGCCCCATCCTCTCCAGGATACAGTCTATGTCCCTGACCACATTCGCCAGCTCCACACCCAGTGAGTAAAGTCTCTGATCACACATAGCATTACTGTCAGGATTAGCAGCCTTCAGTTTATAGATAACATCAATCTCCATTTGCAGCATTTGTCTTTGCTGCTGTAACTCACCCATCTTCTTTACCAGGCCAGGTATCTCCTCTGCCAGCTGCAGCTCGGGTGCACGCGCCGTCTCCATCTGAGGCTTGGACAATGGCTCTGGGTTTTTGAACACAGAGGTCTCCTTTGGTTTTACCACAGATGACTTTATGGTACCACTGCTGGCTCCGGGCTCCACAGCACTCTTACTGCTGCCACTCGCCTGTGCCCTTGTGCGTCCTGAGCGCGCCATGCCGGTCACCGTGTCTTGCTGCTGCAGGTTTTCCTGCAATGTCTGCCTCTCCAGAGATGTCCGTCTCTGCCTGTGTGGAGGAGTGAGCTGCACACCTGAGGCCGGTGATGGGAGCTGCCTCACCTTCTCTGCACCAGGCTGCCTCTGTTTGCTGACAGAAGATTCCTTTGGGGAATTACTTGGTTTTGGACTTTGCTGCATTTCTTTACTCACTGACAGTTTCACTTCAGGTTTCTTTGCTGTAACTGGAGCTGCTGTTCCTTCCATAACTTTACTCACATTCACTCGGCTTTCTTCCTTCTTGGAAACAGTGGAGCTTTGGCTTGTTGCTTTGCATTGCTTAATGGTGACTCTGGGATTTGTATTCCCATTAGAAGAAGCCTGGGAGTTGTCTCCCAGTGTAGGCCAGGAAGCCTGGGCCTTGCTTGGGGAGCTTCCCCGCCCAGGGTGGCCCCTCCCCGGGCTTGCTCCAGACATCAGGAGAGCTACTCAGACACGTCCTCACAGCTAGGAGGCAGTATTATAGTAGTTATATTCTTGTACATAGGAAGCAGTATTATAGTAGTTATATTCTTGTACATAGGGAGCAGTATTATAGTGATATTCTTGAATATAGGGGCAGAATTATAGTAGTTATATTCTTGTTCATTATAGAATATTGCAGTATTGCAGTATTATAATAGTTATATTGTTTTACATAGAGACAGTATCATAGTAGTTATATTCCTGTACATAGGGGGCAGTATTATAGTTGCTATATTCTTGTATATAGGGGGAAGTATTATAGTAGTTAATATCTTGTATATAGGAGCAGTATTATAGTAGTTCAATTCTTGAACATAGGAGGCAGTATTATAGTAGTTATATTCTTGTACATAGGAGCAGTATTATAGTAGCTACATTATTATACATGGGGCGGTATTATAGTAGTCATATTCCTGTACATGGAGGGCAGTATTATAGTAGTTATATTCTTGCACATAGGGAGCAGTATTATAGTAGTTATATTCTTGTACATTGGAGCAGTATATAGTAGTTATATTCTTGTACATAGGAGCAATATTATGGTAGTTATATTCTTGAACACAGGGGGCAGTATTATAATAGTTATATTCTTGTACATAGGAGCAGTATTTTAGTAGTTATATTCTTGTACCTAGGGGCAGTATTATAGTAGTTATATTTTTGTACATAGGGGGCAGTATTATACTAGTTATATTCTTGTACATAGGAGCAGTATTATAGTAGTTATATTCTTGTACATAGGGGGCAGTATTATAGTAGTTATATTCTTGTACATAGGAGCAGTATTATAGTAGTTATATTCTTGTACATAGTGTGCAGTATTATATTAGTTATATTCTTGTACATAGGGGGCAGTATTATAGTACTTATATTCTTGAACATAGGGGCAGTATTATAGTAGTTATATTCTTGTACATAGGAGCAATATTACAGTAGTTATATTCTTGTACATAGGGGCAGTATTATAGCAGTTATATTCTTGTACATAGGGGCAGTATTATAGTACTTATATTCTTGTACATAGGGGGCAGTATTATAGTAGTTATATTCTTGTACATAGGGGGCAGTATTATAGTAGTTATATTCTTGTACATAGAAGGCAGTATTATAGTAGTTATATTCTTGTATATAGGGGGCAGTATTATAGTAGTTATATTCTTGTATATAGGGGGCAGTATTATAGTAGTTATATTCTTGTACATAGAAGGCAGTGTGTATTATAGTAGTTATATTCTTGCACATAGGGGGCAGTATTATAGTAGCTATATTCTTGTACATAGAAGGCAGTATTATAGTAGTTATATTCTTGTACATAAGGGCAGTATTATAGCAATTGTATTCTTATACATAGGGGCAGTATTATAGTAGTTATATTCTTGTACATAGGGGACAGTATTATAGTAGTTATATTCTTGTACATAGGGGCAGTATTATAGTAGTTATATTCTTGTACATAGAAGGCAGTATTATAGTAGTTATATTCTTTTACATAGGGGGCAGTATTATAGTAGTTATATTCTTGTATATAGGGGCAGTATTATAGTAGTTATATTCTTGTACATAGGGGGCGATATTATAGTAGTTATTTTCTTGTACATCAGGGTAGTATTATAGTAGTTATATTATTGTATATAGGGGACAGTATTGTAGTAGTTATATTCTTGTTCATAAGGGGCAGTATTGTGGTAGTTATATTCTTGTACATAGGGGGCAGTATTATAGTAGTTATATTCTTGTTCATAGGGGGCAGTATTATAGTAGTTATATTCTTGTACATACGGGCAGTATTATAGTAGTAATATTCTTGTACATAGGGGCAGTATTATTGTAGTTATATTCTTGTACATAGGAGCAGTATTATAGTAGTTATATTCTTGTATATAGGAGCAGTATTATAGTAGCTATATTCTGGTATATAGGAGCAGTAATATAGTAGTTATATTCTTGTATATAGGAGCAGTAATATAGTAGTCATATTCTTGTACAGAGGGGCAGTATTATAGTAGTTATATTCTTATACATGGGGCAGTATTAAAGTAGTCATATTCCTGTAAATAGGGGGCAGTATTATAGTAGTTATATTCTTGTACATAGGGAGCAGTATTATAGTAGTTATATTTTTGCACATAGGGGCAGTATTACAGTAGTTATATTCTTGTACAAAGGAGCAGTATTATAGTAGTTATATTCTTGTACATAGGAGCAGTATATAGTAGTTATATTCTTGTACATAGGAGCAGTATTATAGTAGTTATATACATGTACATAGGGGCAGAATTATAGTAGTTATATTCTTGTACATAGTTGCAGTATTACAGTAGTTATATTCTTGTACGTAGGAGCGGTATTAAAGTAGTTATATTCTTCTACATAGGGGGCAGTATTATAGTAGTTATATTCTTGTACATAGGAGCAGTATTATAGTAGTTATATTCTTCTACATAGGGGGCAGTATTATAGTAGTTATATTCTTGTACATAGGAGCAGTAATATAGTAGCTATATTCTTGTTCACAGAGGGGCAGTATTATAGTAGTTATATCCTTGTACATGGGGGCAGTATTAAAGTAGTTATAATTTTGTACATAGGGGCAGTATTATAGTGGTTATATTCTTGTACATAGGAGCAGTATTATAGTAGTTATATTCTTCTACATAGGGGGCAGTATTATAGTAGTTATATTCTTGCACATAGGGGCAGTATTATAGTAGTTATATTCTTGTACATAGGAGGCAGTATTATAGTAGTTATATTCTTGCACTTAGGGAGCAGTATTATAGTAGTGATATTCTTGAATATAGGGGCAGTATTATAGTAGTTATATTCTTGTTCATTATAGAATATTGCAGTATTGCAGAATTATAGTAGTTATATTGTTATACATAGAGGCAGTATCATAGTAGTTATATTCCTGTACATAGGGGCAGTATTATAGTTGCTATATTCTTGTATATAGGGGGAAGTATTATAGTAGTTAATATCTTGTATATAGGAGCAGTATTATAGTAGTTCTATTCTTGTATATAGGAGCAGTATTATAGTAGTTCTATTCTTGAACATAGGAGGCAGTATTATAGTAGTTATATTCTTGTACATAGGAGCAGTATTATAGTAGCTACATTATTGTACATGGGGCGGTATTATAGTAGCCATATTCCTGTACATGGAGGGCAGTATTATTGTAGTTATATTCTTGTACATAGGAGCAGTATATAGTAGTTATATTCTTGTACATAGGAGCAATATTATGGTAGTTATATTCTTGAACACAGGGGGCAGTATTATAGTAGTTATATTCTTGTACATAGGAGCAGTATTTTAGTAGTTATATTCTTGTACATAGGGGGCAGTATTATAGTAGTTATATTCTTGTACATAGGGGGCAGTATTATACTAGTTATATTCTTGTACATAGGAGCAGTATTATAGTAGTTATATTCTTGTACAGAGTGGGCAGTAATATATTACTTATATTCTTGTACATGGGGCAGTATTATAGTAGTTATATTCTTGTACTTAGGGTCAGTATTATAGTAGTTATATTCTTGTACATAGGAGCAATATTACAGTAGCTATATTCTTGTACTTAGGGGCAGTATTATAGCAGTTATATTCTTGTACATAGGGGCAGTATTATAGTACTTATATTCTTGTACATAGATGGCATTATTATATTAGTTATATTCTTGTACATAGGGGGCAGTATGTATTATAGTAGTTATATTCTTGTGCAGAGCGGGCATTACTATAGTAGTTATATTCTTGTACATAGGGGCAGTATTATAGTAGTTATATTCTTGAACATAGGGGCAGTATTATAGTAGTTATATTCTTGTACATAGAGGGCATTATTATAGTAGTTATATTCTTGTACATAGGGGGCAGTATTATAGTAGTTATATTATTGTACATAAGGGCAGTATTATAGCAATTGTATTCTTATACATAGGGGCAGTATTATATTAGTTATATTCTTGTACATAGGGGACAGTATTATAGAAGTTATATTCTTGTACATAGGGGCAGTATTATAGTAGTTATATTCTTGTACATAGGGGAAGTATTATAGTAGTTATATTCTTTTACATAGGGGGCAGTATTATAGTAGTTATATTCTTGTATATAGGGGCAGTATTATAGTAGTTATATTCTTGTACATAGGGGGCGATATTATAGTAGTTATTTTCTTGTACATCGGGGTAGTATTATAGTAGTTATATTATTGTATATAGGGGACAGTATTATAGTACTTATATTCTTTTTCATAAGGGGCAGTATTGTTGTAGTTATATTCTTGTACATAGGGGGCAGTATTATAATAGTTATATTCTTGTACATAGGGGCAGTATTATAGTAGTTATATTCTTGTATATACCGGCAGTATTATAGTAGTAATATTCTCGTACATAGGGGCAGTATTATCTTAGTTATATTCTTGTACATAGGAGTAGTATTATAGTAGCTATATTCTGGTATATAGGAGCAGTATTACAGTAGTTATATTCTTGTATATAGGAGCAGTAATATAGTAGTTATATTCTTGTATATAGGAGCAGTAATATAGTAGTTATATTCTTGTACATAGGAGTAGTATTATAGTAGCTACATTATTGTACATTGGGCGGTATTATAGCAGTCATATTCATGTACAGAGCTGCAGTATTATAGTAGTTATATTCTTATACATGGGGCAGTATTATAGTAGTCATATTTCTGTATATAGGGGGCAGTATTATAGTAGTTATATTCTTGTACATAGGAGCAGTATTATAGTAGTTATAGTCTTGTACATAGGAGCAGTATATAGTAGTTATATTCTTGTACATAGGAGCAGTATTATAGTAGTTATATACTTGTACATAGGGGCAGTATTATAGTAGTTATATTCTTGTACATAGGGAGTAGTATTATAGTAGTTATATTCTTGTACATAGTTGCAGTATTACAGTAGTTATATTCTTGTACGTAGGAGCAGTATTATAGTAGTTATATTCTTGTACATAGGGGGCAGTATTATAGTAGTTATATTCTTGTACATAGGAGCAGTATTATAGTAGCTATATTCTTGTACACAGAGGGGCAGTATTATAGTAGTTATATCCTTGTACATAGGCGCAGTATTATAGTAGTTATATTTTTGTACATAGGGGGCAGTATTATAGTAGTTATATTTTTGTACATAGGGGGCAGTATTATAGTAGTTATATTCTTGTACGTAGGAGCAGTATTATAGTAGCTACATTATTGTATATGAGGCAGTATTATAGTAGTCATATTGCTGTACATAGGGGCAGTATTATAGTAGTTATATTCTTGTACATAGGGAGCAGTATTATAGTAGTTAAATTTTTGCTGCACATAGGGGCAGTATACAGTAGTTATATTCTTGTACAGAGGTGCAGTATTATAGTAGTTAAATTCTTGTACATAATAGCAGTATATAGTAGTTATATTCTTGTACATAGGAGCAGCATTATGGTAGTTATATTCTTGTACAGAGTGGGCATTATTATAGTAGTTATATTCTTGTACATAGGGGGCATTATTATAGCAGTTATATTCTTGTACTTAGGGGGCTGTATTATAGTAGTTATATTCTTGTACAGAGGGGGCAGTAATATAGTTCTTATATTCTTGTACATAGGAGCAGTATTATAGTAGCTATATTCTTGTACATAGGAGGCAGTATTATAGTAGTTATATTGTTATACATAGGGGGCAGTATTATAGTAGTTATATTCTTGTACATAGGGGCAATATTATAGTAGTTATATTCTTGTACAGAGGAGGCAGTATAATAGGAGTTATATTCTTGTACATAGGGACAGTATTATAGTAGTTATATTCTCATACATAGGGGGTTGTATTGTTGTAGTTATATTCTTGTGCATAGGAGCAGTATTATAGTAGTTATATTCTTGTACATAGGGGGCAGTATTATAGTAGTTATATTCTTGTACATAGGGGGCAGTATTATAGTAGCTATATTCTTGTACAGAGGGGGCAGTATTATAGTAGTTATATTCTTGTACATAGGAGCAGTATTATAGTAGCTATATTCTTGTTCACAGGAGGCAGTATTATAGTAGTTATATTCTTGTATGTAGGAGCAGTATTATAGTAGCTACATTATTGTATATGAGGCAGAATTATAGTAGTCATATTGCTGTACATAGGGGGCAGTATTATAGTAGTTATATTCTTGTACATAGGGAGCAGTATTATAGTAGTTAAATTTTTGCTGCATATAGAGGTAGTATTACAGTAGTTATATTCTTTTACAGAGGTGCAGTATTATAGTAGTTAAATTTTTGCTGCACATAGGGGCAGTATTACAGTAGTTATATTCTTGTACAGAGGTGCAGTATTATAGTAGTTAAATTCTTGTACATATTAGCAGTATATAGTAGTTATATTCTTCTACATGTGAGCAATGTTATAGTAACTATATTCTTGTACATAGGAGCAGTATTATAGCAGTTATATTCTTCTACAGAGGGGGCATTATTATAGTAGTTATATTCTCGTACATAGGGGGCATTATTATAGTAGTTATATTCTTGTACTTAGGGGGCAGTATTATAGTAAGTATATTCTTGTACAGAGGGGGCAGTATTATAGTACTTATATTCTTGTACATAGGAGCAGTATTATAGTTGCTATATTCTTGTACATAGGAGGCAGTATTATAGTAGTTATATTGCTACACATAGGGGGCAGTATTATAGTAGTTATGTTCTTGTACATAGGGGGTTGTATTGTTGTAGTTATATTCTTGTGCTTAGGAGCAGTATTATAGTAGTTATATTCTTGTACATAGGGGGCAGTATTATAGTAGTTATATTCTTGTACATAGGGGGCAGTATTATAATAGTTATATTCTTGTACAGACAGGGCAGTATTATAGTAGTTACATTCTTGTACAGAGGGGGCATTATTATAGTAGTTATATTCTTGTACATAGGGAGCAGTATTATAGTAGTTATTGTAGTGCCGGCGTCCCTGCCCTCTGCTAGGCAGGGACGCTGTTCCCCTCACCGCTCTGCTCCGTGCCCGGCGTCCCTCTCCCGCTCTGCTGGCAGCGCGCGCTCCTTCCCGGCCACTGTGCTTAGGGCGCGCGCGCGCGCGCCCTCCCTCCCTCTTAAAGGGGCCGCGCGCGCCGTCCTAAGGAGTCCCCGGCCAATGGCCGGAGGACTTTACCATATATAAGGCACCTCCTCCAAAATGGAGGTGCCCGAGCAATGTTGTTTGCACCTGTGTCTCACCTGTGCTTCAGCCCTCAGGTCCCGTTGCCAGTTACCTGCCAGATTCCTGCCTGTTTACTTGCTACCTGCCTGCTAGTCTGAGGTCCGACGGTCTGCCTTACTAATCCTGTCAGTCTGTCTAAGGACCAGCCTGCCCGCTCACCTGGGAGCGCACATCAGCTACCTGCCTGCTTGCCTGTGGTCCGACGGTCTGCCTTCCAACTCCTGTCAGTCTGTCTATGGACCAGCTTGCCCGCTCACCTGGGAGCGCTCATCTGCTACCCGCCTGCTAGCCTACCTGGAGGCTCCGCCGTCACGTGCTGTGACCACCTGCCTGTCCAGTGACTCCTGCCCGCTCACCTGGGAGCGCTCATCTGCTACCAGTCTGCTTGCCTACCCGGAGGCTCTGCCGTCACGTGCTGTGACCACCCGCCTGTCCAGAGACTTCTGCCCGCTCACCTGGGAGCGCTCATCTGTCGCCTGTCCGCTGGTCTTCCTGGAGGCTCCGCCGTCACATGCTGTGACCACCCGTTCATCCAGAGACTCTCGCCTGCTCACCTGGGAGCTCACGTCTATCTTCAGCCGCCACAGGTCGTACCAACCCTATACCTAGAGACTGCCCCGGTCACTTGCCGTGACCTCCAGCCCGTTCACTCAGAGACTGTCCCGTTCACTCAGAGACTGTCCCGTTCACCTGCTGAGACTTCCAGCCCGTCTTCCCTGGTCGCCACCCGCTCCCTTACAAGGACCGCCCCCTTGTATAGTAGCTCAGAGGTTCCGCCTCCCAGACCCGTTACAGTTTGCTCGGGCCATGGAACCCGGTGGCACCCAAGCTCTCTCGCTTTCGGACCTACGTCATGAACTGTCCCGTCAGAGGTCCCAACAGGAGTCCATCCTGAGTCATCTGCGGAATGTCAACTCTTTCCTGGACACTCTGACTGCTCCACCAGCAACCACCGCTAGTGTCATGACTCGCAGCCCGGCAGCGCCGCTGCCCACCAATACCATGGCATCCTGCCCCGGACCCCGGCTTTCTACACCTCCACGCTTCGGAGGCGACCCCGCTCAAGCTAGGGGCTTCATAAACCAGTGCACCCTGCACTTTGAACTATTGTCCCTCCAGTTTAACTCCGACCGGGCCAAAATTGCCTTCATCATGTCCCATCTCACCGGGGAGGCCCTGGCCTGGCTAAATCCTCTATGGGAGAGAGGAGACCCCCTGGTGTCCGACTTGCCTGCCTTTCTCTCGGCTTTCCGGAAAGTCTTCGACGAACCCGGACGGAAGACCTCATCCGCATCATCGTTGCAACGCCTCCGTCAGGAGAGTCTCACCGTGGGCCAATATGCCATACGGTTCCGTACCCTTGCCTCGGAGCTGGCCTGGGATAACGACGCTCTGGTTTCCGTCTTCTGGGAGGGTCTGTCCGGCCGTATTAAAGATGAACTTGCCGGTCGGGACATTCCTACCACTCTCGATGACTTAATAACACTTGCCACCCGGATTGACCTACGGTTCCAGGAGCGTGCCAGAGAGGTCACCCGTGAGAGGAGGTTACCACGTCTAGCTCCTACTTTTCAGAAACCCGTCACTCCTTCTGTCTCTAACCAGGTACACCCTCCTGAGCCTATGCAGGTCGACCAGACCAAGATGGTCAAGACCCGTCAGGACTTACGCCGTGCCGAGGGGACCTGCTTCTACTGTGGCAGTAAGGAGCACCGGATCCGTGCCTGCCCGGAGAGGTCGGGAAACGCCTGTGTCTAGGTTCGCTCAGAGAGGTCCACCTAGACAAGAATAAATCCTCTCCATCCCTGCTGTTGTCAGTTTCAATCGTCTACGGGGAGAACCGTTATTTCGAACTAGCCCAACTGGACTCTGGAGCAGCCGGGAATCTTATTTCACAGTCCCTGGTAGAGAAATACCGCATCCCCACCAAACCTCTGGCTGTACCCTTGTCTGTTGCTGCCGTGGATGGGGGGCTCTTACCACACCCCATCCAACTCATCACCGAATCCATTACTCTGCAGGTGGGAATGCTGCATTCTGAAAGTATCTCCTTCCATGTTCTGCCTGGACTCTCTCACGCCCTCTTGCTAGGCCTACCTTGGCTCCAGAAACATGCACCCGTTCTTGACTGGCAGACCGGAGAAGTCCTTCGCTGGGGACAGGGCTGCCATAAGACCTGTCTGGTTCCCGTTCATCCCGTCCGTCCTTCTCCTACCCCAGCTAATCTACCTGGACTTCCGATTCCTTATTGGTCTTATGCTGATGTCTTTAATAAAAAGGAGGCAGAGACATTACCCCCTCATAGACCATACGACTGCCCTATCGACCTGTTACCTGGTACTTCTCCTCCCTGTGGGCGTATTTATCCATTATCCGCTGCTGAGACCCGGTCGATGTCCGAATATATTGAGGAGAATCTGGCCAGGGGATTCATCCGGAAATCTACCTCCCCGGCGGGAGCAGGCTTCTTTTTCGTCAAAAAGAAGGACGGCTCTCTCCGTCCCTGTATAGACTATAGAGGCCTTAACCAGATCACGGTGAAGAATAAGTACCCCCTTCCGCTCATTCCGGAGTTATTTGATCGTCTGAGGGGGGCTAGAATCTTCACCAAACTGGACCTCCGTGGGGCGTACAACCTGGTTCGTATCCGTCAGGGGGATGAATGGAAGACGGCATTCAACACCCGGGACGGCCACTATGAATATCTGGTAATGCCCTTTGGCCTCTGTAACGCTCCTGCCGTCTTTCAAGAGTTGGTCAATGACATCTTCCGGGACCTTCTCTACTCCTGCGTAGTGGTGTACCTGGACGACATCTTGGTCTTCTCTCCGGATCTCCCAACTCACCGGAGGGATGTTCGTCAGGTCCTGCTCAGGCTCAGGCAGAACCATCTCTACGCTAAATATGAGAAGTGCCTCTTTGAGCAGACCTCGCTTCCGTTTCTGGGCTACATTATCTCTCAGACCGGCCTACAAATGGATCCTGAGAAACTGTCTGCCATCGAGAAATGGCCCCGACCAGAGGGGTTGAAGGCTATTCAACGGTTCCTGGGCTTCGCCAACTATTACCGCCTCTTCATCCCGCACTTCTCTTCCCGGACTGCCCCAATTTCCGCGCTCACCCGTAAGGGTACTAATCCCAAAGAGTGGCCGCCCGAAGCAGAGGAGGCCTTTCTTTCCCTAAAACAGGCCTTCTCTTCCGCCCCGGTGCTGCATCGCCCGGACGGCAACAAGCAGTTCTTCCTGGAAGTTGACGCCTCCTCCTCTGGAGCCGGAGCGGTACTTACTCAAAAATCATCTTCCGGGAGAATGGTAACTTGTGGCTTCTTCTCCAAACTCTTCTCCTCTTCTGAGCGCAACTATTCCATAGGAGACCGAGAGTTATTGGCCATCAAGCTGGCATTGGAGGAGTGGCGTTACCTACTCGAGGGGGCTCTTCATCCGGTAATAATTTACACTGACCACAAGAACTTGGCTTACCTCCAGCATGCCCAGAGACTTAACCCGCGCCAAGCCCGGTGGTCCTTGTTTTTTGCTCGCTTTGATTTTGTTCTTCATTTTCGCCCGGCTGACAAAAACGTCAAAGCAGACGCCTTGTCCCGATCCTTTCTGGTGTCCGATCTTGAGGAAGAACCTAAACATATCATCGATCCCGCCAGAGTAATGCAGGTGGCTCCCGTGAGTCTAAATCGTCTCCCTCCCGGTAAGACGTTTGTTTCAGTACCTGATCGGGAGAAGATCCTACACTGGGGCCATTCGTCTAAACTAGCTGGCCACGCCGGTCAGAAAAAGACCCTCCAGCTTATTGCCCGGCACTATTGGTGGCCTACCCTGCACAAGGACACAATAGACTTTGTTTCTGCCTGTGTGTCCTGCGCCCGCAACAAAGTCCCGAGATATCTGCCAGCCGGACGCCTCCTTCCACTTCCTGTACCTGCTGCCCCCTGGCAGCATATAGCAATGGACTTTATTACTGATCTCCCCGTCTCTGCCGGTTGTACGGTCATTTGGGTGGTCGCTGACCGCTTTTCCAAGATGGCTCACTTTATTCCCCTGCCAGGCCTTCCGTCTGCACCCGAGCTGGCTAAAGACTTTATCCGCCACATCTTCCGTCTTCATGGCCTGCCCCTCCACATCGTGTCGGATCGTGGGGTACAGTTCACCTCACGTTTCTGGAGAGCCACTTGTAAACTACTAGACGTCACCCTGGACTTCTCTTCCGCTTACCACCCACAGTCCAATGGTCTAGTGGAGCGGATCAATCAGAACCTGACCAGTTACCTCCGGCACTTCGTTAATGCCCACCATTCTGACTGGGTGGATCTCCTACCATGGGCCGAGTTCTCTTATAATAATCACGAGAGCGAATCCTCCTCCAAATCCCCGTTTTTTGTAGTCTTTGGTCAGCATCCTCGGATTCCTTTTCCTGTCTCCACCTCTGTGGACAACCCGGCTGCGGAATCTCTCGTTAGCAAATTTTCCTCCATATGGGAGAGTACCCGGTCCGCACTCCTTCTGTCATCCGAGCGTATGAAAAGACACGCTGACAAAAAACGCCTGGATCCTCCACAATTTCGTCCAGGAGATAAAGTCTGGCTCTCATCTAAATATGTTCGACTTAAGATACCTTCTTACAAGTTAGGTCCTCGGTTCATCGGTCCTCTGGAGGTCATCAGTCAGATCAACCCGGTGGCCTATAAATTGAAACTCCCGGCCAACTTACGGATCCCTAACTCCTTCCATGTATCTCTCCTCAAACCCGTGGTGCTTAACTCTTTTTCCAAGTCTACAGGTACGCCTCCTGCTCCGGTTTCTGCTGAGGACGAGTTTGAGGTAGAGAACATTCTTGCCACCAAAAGGGTAAGAGGAAAGACCTTTTTTCTGGTAGACTGGAAGGGGTTTGGTCCTGAGGAGAGAACGTGGGAGCCCCGGGAGAACATCCATGCCCCTCTCATCCTAGCTAAATTTCTATCTGGCCTAAAAAAGGGGGGGCCTAAAGGGGGGGGTACTGTAGTGCCGGCGTCCCTGCCCTCTGCTAGGCAGGGACGCTGTTCCCCTCACCGCTCTGCTCCGTGCCCGGCGTCCCTCTCCCGCTCTGCTGGCAGCGCGCGCTCCTTCCCGGCCACTGTGCTTAGGGCGCGCGCGCGCGCCCTCCCTCCCACTTAAAGGGGCCGCGCGCGCCGTCCTAAGGAGTCCCCGGCCAATGGCCGGAGGACTTTACCATATATAAGGCACCTCCTCCAAAATGGAGGTGCCCGAGCAATGTTGTTTGCACCTGTGTCTCACCTGTGCTTCAGCCCTCAGGTCCCGTTGCCAGTTACCTGCCAGTTACCTGCCAGATTCCTGCCTGTTTACTTGCTACCTGCCTGCTAGTCTGAGGTCCGACGGTCTGCCTTACTAATCCTGTCAGTCTGTCTAAGGACCAGCCTGCCCGCTCACCTGGGAGCGCACATCAGCTACCTGCCTGCTTGCCTGTGGTCCGACGGTCTGCCTTCCAACTCCTGTCAGTCTGTCTATGGACCAGCTTGCCCGCTCACCTGGGAGCGCTCATCTGCTACCCGCCTGCTAGCCTACCTGGAGGCTCCGCCGTCACGTGCTGTGACCACCTGCCTGTCCAGTGACTCCTGCCCGCTCACCTGGGAGCGCTCATCTGCTACCAGTCTGCTTGCCTACCCGGAGGCTCTGCCGTCACGTGCTGTGACCACCCGCCTGTCCAGAGACTTCTGCCCGCACACCTGGGAGCGCTCATCTGTCGCCTGTCCGCTGGTCTTCCTGGAGGCTCCGCCGTCACATGCTGTGACCACCCGTTCATCCAGAGACTCTCGCCTGCTCACCTGGGAGCTCACGTCTATCTTCAGCCGCCACAGGTCGTACCAACCCTATACCTAGAGACTGCCCCGGTCACTTGCCGTGACCTCCAGCCCGTTCACTCAGAGACTGTCCTGTTCACTCAGAGACTGTTCCGTTCACCTGCTGAGACTTCCAGCCCGTCTTCCCTGGTCGCCACCCGCTCCCTTACAAGGACCGCCCCCTTGTATAGTAGCTCAGAGGTTCCGCCTCCCAGACCCGTTACAGTTATATTCTTGTACATAGGGAGCAGTATTATAGTAGTTATATTGTTATACATAGGAGCAGTATTATAGTGATTATATTCTTGTACATAGGAGCAGTATTATAGTAGTTATATTCTTGTACATAGGGGGCAGCATTGTAGTAGTTATATTCTTGCACATAGGGGCAGTATTATAGTAGTTATATTCTTGTACATAGGGGGCAGTATTATAGTAGTTATATTCTTGTACATAGGGAGCAGTATTATAGTAGTGATATTCTCGAATATAGGGGCAAGATTATAGTAGTTATATTCTTGTTCATTATAGAATATTGCAGTATTGCAGTATTATAATAGTTATATTGTTTTACATAGAGACAGTATCATAGTAGTTATATTCCTGTACATAGGGGGCAGTATTATAGTTGCTATATTCTTGTATATAGAGGGAAGTATTATAGTAGTTAATATCTTGTATATAGGAGCAGTATTATAGTAGTTATATTCTTGTACATAGGAGCAGTATTATAGTAGTTCAATTCTTGAACATAGCAGGCAGTATTATAGTAGTTATATTCTTGTACATAGGAGCAGTATTATAGTAGCTACATTATTGTTCATGGGGCGGTATTATAGTATTCATATTCCTGTACATGAATGGCAGTATTATAGTAGTTATATTCTTGTACATAGGGGCAGTATTATAGTAGTTATATTTTTGTACATAGGGGGCAGTATTATACTAGTTATATTCTTGTACATAGTAGCAATATTATAGTAGTTATATTCTTGTACATAGGGGCAGTATTATAGTAGTTATATTCTTGTACAAAGGAGCAGTATTATAGTAGTTATATTCTTGTACATAGTGTGCAGTATTATATTAGTTATATTCTTGTACATAGGGGGCAGTATTATAGTACTTATATTCTTGTACATAGGGGGCAGTATTATAGTAGTTATATTCTTGTACATAGATGGCATTATTATATTAGTTATATTCTTGTACATAGGGGGCAGTGTGTATTATAGTAGTTATATTCTTGTGCAGAGCGGGCATTACTATAGTAGTTATATTCTTGCACATAGGGGCAGTATTATAGTAGTTATATTCTTGTACATAGGGGGCATTATTATAGTAGTTATATTCTTGTACATAGGGAGCAATATTATAGTAGTTATATTCTTGTACATAGGGAGCAGTATTATAGTATTTATATTGTTATACATAGGAGCAGTATTATAGTAGCTATATTCTTGTACATAGGAGGCAGTATTATAGTAGTTACATTGTTATACATAGGGGGCAGTATTATAGTAGTTATAATCTTGTACATAGTGGCAATATGATAGTATTTATATTCTTGTACATAGGAGCAGTATTATAGTAGCTATATTCTCATACATAGGGGGTTGTATTGTTTTAGTTATATTCTTGTGCATAGGAGCAGTATTATAGTACTTATATTCTTGTACATAGGAGCAGTATTATAGTAGCTATATTCTTGTACACAGAGGGGCAGTATTATAGTAGTTATATCCTTGTACATAGGCGCAGTATTATAGTAGTTATATTTTTGTGCATAGGTGGCAGTATTATAGTAGTTATATTCTTGTACATAGGGGGCAGTATTATAGTAGTTATATTCTTGTATGTAGGAGCAGTATTATAGTAGCTACATTATTGTATATGAGGCAGTATTATAGTAGTCATATTGCTGTACATAGGGGGCAGTATTATAGTAGTTATATTCTTGTACATAGGTAGCAGTATTATAGTAGTTAAATTTTTGCTGCACATAGGGGCAGTATTACAGTAGTTACATTCTTGTACATATGGGGAGTATTATAGCAGTAATATTCTTGTACATAGGGCCAGTATTAAAGTAGTTATATCCTTGTACATAGGGGCAGTATTAAAGTAGTTATATTTTTATACATAGGGGCAGTATTATAGTGATTATATTCTTGTACATAGGAGCAGTATTATAGTAGTTATATTCTTGTACATAGGGGGCAGTGTTATAATAGTTATATTCTCGAATATAGGGGCAGTATTATAGTAGTTATATTCTTGTACATAGGGAGCAGTATTATAGTAGTGATATTCTCGAATATAGGGGCAGAATTATAGTAGTTATATTCTTGTTCATTATAGAATATTGCAGTATTGCAGTATTATAATAGTTATATTGTTTTACATAGAGACAGTATCATAGTATTTATATTCCTGTACATAGGGGGCAGTATTATAGTTGCTATATTCTTGTATATAGGGGGAAGTATTATAGTAGTTAATATCTTGTATATAGGAGCAGTATTATAGTAGTTATATTCTTGTACATAGGGGCAGTATTATAGTAGTTCAATTCTTGAACATAGGAGGCAGTATTATAGTAGTTATATTCTTGTACATAGCAGCAGTATTATAGTAGTTACATTATTGTTCATGGGGCGGTATTATAGTAGTCATATTCCTGTACATGGATGGCAGTATTATAGTAGTTATATTCTTGTACATAGGGAGCAGTATTATAGTAGTTATATTCTTGTACATAGGAGCAGTATATAGTAGTTATATTCTTGTACATAGGAGCAATATTATGGTATTTATATTCTTGAACACAGGGGGCAGTATTATAATAGTTATATTCTTGTACATAGGAGCAGTATTATAGTAGTTATATTCTTGTACAAAGGAGCAGTATTATAGTAGTTATATTCTTGTACATAGTGTGCAGTATTATATTAGTTATATTCTTGTACATAGGGGGCAGTATTATAGTAGTTATATTCTTGTACATAGGGGCAGTATTATAGTAGTTATATTCTTGTACATAGGAGCAATATTACAGTAGTTATATTCTTGTACATAGGGGCAGTATTATAGCAGTTATATTCTTGTACATAGGGGCAGTATTATAGTAGTGATATTCTCGAATATAGGGGCAGAATTATAGTAGTTATATTCTTGTACATAGGGGGCAGTATTATAGTAGTTATATTCTTGTACATAGGGAGCAGTATTATAGTAGTTATATTCTTGTACATAGGGGGCAGTATTATAGTAGTTATATTCTTGTACATAGGGGCAGTATTATAGTAGTTATATTCTTGTACATATGAGCAATATTATAGTAGCTATATTCTTGTACATAGGGGTAGTATTATAGCAGTAATATTCTTGTACATAGGGCCAGTATTAAAGTAGTTATATCCTTGTACATAGGGGCAGTATTAAAGTAGTTATATTTTTATACATAGGGGCAGTATTATAGTGATTATATTCTTGTACATAGGAGCAGTATTATAGTAGTTATATTCTTGTACATAGGGGGCAGTATTAAAGTAGTTATATTCTTGCACATAGGGGCAGTATTATAGTAGTTATATTCTTGTACATAGGAAGCAGTATTATAGTAGTTATATTCTTCTACATAGGGAGCAGTATTTTAGTAGTGATATTCTTGAATATAGGGGCAGAATTATAGTAGTTATATTCTTGTTCATTATAGAATATTGCAGTATTATAATAGTTATATTTTTTTACATAGAGACAGTATCATAGTAGTTATATTCCTGTACATAGGGGGCAGTATTATAGTTGCTATATTCTTGTATATAGGGGGAAGTATTATAGTAGTTAATATCTTGTATATAGGAGCAGTATTATAGTAGTTATGTTCTTGTACATAGGAGCAGTATTATAGTAGTTCAATTCTTGAACATAGGAGGCAGTATTATAGTAGTTATATTCTTGTACATAGGAGCAGTATTATAGTAGCTATATTCTTGTACATAGGAGCAGTATATAGTAGTTATATTCTTGTACATAGGAGCAATATTATGGTAGTTATATTCTTGAACACAGGGGGCAGTATTATAATAGTTATATTCTTGTACATAGGAGCAGTATTTTAGTAGTTATATTCTTGTACATAGGGGCAGTATTATAGTAGTTATATTCTTGTACATAGGGGGCAGTATTATGCTAGTTATATTCTTGTACATAGGAGCAGTATTATAGTAGTTATATTCTTGTACATAGGGGGCAGTATTATAGTAGTTATATTCTTGTACATAGGAGCAGTATTATAGTAGTTCTATTCTTGTACATAGGGGGCAGTATTGTAGTAGTTATATTCTTGCACATAGGGGCAGTATTATAGTAGTTATATTCTTGTACATAGGGGCAGTATTATAGTAGTTATATTCTTGTACATAGGAGCAATATTACAGTAGTTATATTCTTGTACATAGGGGCAGTATTATAGCAGTTATATTCTTGTACATAGGGGCAGTATTATAGTACTTATATTCTTGTACATAGGGGGCAGTATTATAGTAGTTAAATTCTTGTACATAGATGGCATTATTATATTAGTTATATTCTTGAACATAGGGGGCAGTGTGTATTATAGTAGTTATATTCTTGTACATAGAGGGCATTATTATAGTAGTTATATTCTTGCACATAGGGGGCAGTATTATAGTAGTTATATTCTTGTACATAGAAGGCAGTATTATAGTATTTATATTCTTGTACATAAGGGCAGTATTATAGCAATTGTATTCTTATACATAGGGGCAGTATTATAGTAGTTATATTCTTGTACATAGGGAGCAGTATTATAGTAGTTATATTCTTGTACATAGGAGCAGTATTATAGCAGTTATATTCTTGTACATAGGGGCAGTATTATAGTAGTTATATTCTTGTACATAGGGGGCTGTATTATAGTAGTTATATTCTTGTACATAGGAACAGTATTATAGTAGTTATATTCTTGTACATAGGAGCAGTATTATAGTAGTTATATTCTTGTACATAGGAGCAGCATTATAGTAGTTACATTCTTGTACATATGGGCAGTATTATAGTAGTTATATTCTTGTACATAGGAGCAGTATTATAGTACTTATATTCTTGCACATAGGGGGCAGTAGTATAGTAGTTATATTTTTGTACATAGGGGCAGTACTATAGTAGTTATATTCTTGTACATAGGGGGCAGTATTATAGTAGTTATATTCTTGCACATAGGGGGCAGTATTATAGTAGTTATGTTCTTGTACATAGGAGCAGCATTATAGTAGTTATATTCTTGTACATAGGAGCAGTATTATAGTAGCTATATTCTTGTACATAGGAGGCAGTATTATAGTAGTTATATTGATATACATAGGGGGCAGTATGTATTATAGTAGTTATACTCTTGTACATTGGAGGCAGTATTATAGTAGTTATATTCTTATACATAGGGGGCAGTATTATAGTAGTTATATTCTTGTACATAGGGGCAGTATTATAGCAGTAATATTCTTGTACATAGGGCCAGTATTAAAGTAGTTATATTTTTATACATAGGGGCAGTATTATAGTGATTATATTCTTGTACATAGGAGCAGTTTTATAGTAGTTATATTCTTGTACATAGGGGGCAGTATTGTAGTAGTTATATTCTTGCACATAGGGGCAGTATTATAGTAGTTATATTCTTGTGCATAGGAAGCAGTATTATAGTAGTTATATTCTTGTACATAGGAAGCAGTATTATAGTAGTTATATTCTTGTACATAGAAGGCAGTATTATAGTAGTTATATTCTTGTACATAAGGGCAGTATTATAGCAATTGTATTCTTATACATAGGGGCAGTATTATAGTAGTAATATTCTTTTACATAGGGGACAGTATTATAGTAGTTATATTCTTGTACATAGGGGACAGTATTATAGTAGTTATATTCTTGTACATAGGGGCAGTATTATAGTAGTTATATTCTTTTACATAGGGGGCAGTATTATAGTAGTTATATTCTTGTATATAGGGGGCAGTATTATAGTAGTTATATTCTTGTACATAGGGGGCGATATTATAGTAGTTATTTTCTTGTACATCAGGGTAGTATTATAGTAGTTATATTATTGTATATAGGGGACAGTATTGTAGTAGTTATATTCTTGTTCATAAGGGGCAGTATTGTGGTAGTTATATTCTTGTACATAGGGGGCAGTATTATAGTAGTTATATTCTTGTTCATAGGGGGCAGTATTATAGTAGTTATATTCTTGTACATACGTGCAGTATTATAGTAGTAATATTCTTGTACATAGGGGCAGTATTATTGTAGTTATATTCTTGTACATAGGAGCAGTATTATAGTAGTTAATATCTTGTATATAGGAGCAGTATTATAGTAGTTCTATTCTTGTATATAGAAGCAGTATTATAGTAGTTCTATTCTTGAACATAGCAGGCAGTATTATAGTAGTTATATTCTTGTACAAAGGAGCAGTATTATAGTAGCTACAGTATTGTACATGGGGCGGTATTATAGTAGCCATATTCCTGTACATGGAGGGCAGTATTATTGTAGTTATATTCTTGTACATAGGGAGCAGTATTATAGTAGTTATATTCTTGTACATAGGAGTAGTATATAGTAGTTATATTCTTGTACATAGGAGCAATATTATGGTAGTTATATTCTTGAACACAGGGGGCAGTATTATAGTAGTTATATTCTTGTACATAGGAGCAGTATTTTAGTAGTTATATTCTTGTACATAGGGGCAGTATTATAGTAGTTATATTCTTGTTCATAGGGGGCAGTATTATAGTAGTTATATTCTTGTACATACGGGCAGTATTATAGTAGTAATATTCTTGTACATAGGGGCAGTATTATTGTAGTTATATTCTTGTACATAGGAGCAGTATTATAGTAGTTATATTCTTGTATATAGGAGCAGTATTATAGTAGCTATATTCTTGTATATAGGAGCAGTAATATAGTAGTTATATTCCTGTATATAGGAGCAGTAATATAGTAGTCATATTCTTGTACAGAGGGGCAGTATTATAGTAGTTATATTCTTATACATGGGGCAGTATTAAAGTAGTCATATTCCTGTAAATAGGGGGCAGTATTATAGTAGTTATATTCTTGTACATAGGGGGCAGTATTACAGTAGTTATATTCTTGTACAAAGGATCAGTATTATAGTAGTTATATTCTTGTACATAGGAGCAGTATATAGTAGTTATATTCTTGTACATAGGAGCAGTATTGTAGTAGTTATATAAATGTACATAGGGGCAGAATTATAGTAGTTATATTCTTGTACATAGTTGCAGTATTACAGTAGTTATATTCTTGTACGTAGGAGCGGTATTAAAGTAGTTCTATCCTTGCACATGGGGGCAGTATTAAAGTAGTTATATTTTTGTACATAGGGGCAGTATTATAGTGGTTATATTCTTGTACATAGGAGCAGTATTATAGTAGTTATATTCTTCTACATAGGGGGCAGTATTATAGTAGCTATATTCTTGTACACAGGGGCAGTATTATAGTAGTTCTATCCTTGCACATGGGGGCAGTATTAAAGTAGTTATATTTTTGTACATAGGGGCAGTATTATAGTGGTTATATTCTTGTACATAGGAGCAGTATTATAGTAGTTATATTCTTCTACATAGGGGGCAGTATTATAGTAGTTATATTCTTGTACATAGGAGCAGTAATATAGTAGCTATATTCTTGTTCACAGAGGGGCAGTATTATAGTAGTTATATCCTTGTACATGGGGGCAGTATTAAAGTAGTTATAATTTTGTACATAGGGGCAGTATTATAGTGGTTATATTCTTGTACATAGGAGCAGTATTATAGTAGTTATATTCTTCTACATAGGGGGCAGTATTATAGTAGTTATATTCTTGCACATAGGGAGCAGTATTATAGTAGTGATATTCTTGAATATAGGGGCAGTATTAAAGTAGTTATATTCTTGTTCATTATAGAATATTGCAGTATTGCAGAATTATAGTAGTTATATTGTTATACATAGAGGCAGTATCATAGTAGTTATATTCCTGTACATAGGGGCAGTATTATAGTTGCTATATTCTTGTATATAGGGGGAAGTATTATAGTAGTTAATATCTTGTATATAGGAGCAGTATTATAGTAGTTCTATTCTTGAACATAGGAGGCAGTATTATAGTAGTTATATTCTTGTACATAGGAGCAGTATTATAGTAGCTACATTTTTGTACATGGGGCGGTATTATAGTAGCCATATTCCTGAAGAAGGCAGCGCCGAAACGCGCGTTGGGGTGGACGCGTGGTTCATATGTGAGTCTTCATATGGTCTTCATGTGGTCTTATTCTGAGTCCAGGTATATATATTTTACATATTTTATTTCTAATCATTTGTCTGGTTGGTTGAAGCTGGTGGTATATCTATTAGGCAATACATGATTAATATATAATTGGCCATTTAAGATAGCCTTAACTATTCTGACACTTACAATATAGCTTCTCTTGAGACTTTACCTGTGACCATGTGAGACATTGGTGATAAATTCATGGGCCACAGCGCCATACTCTCACATTATGAACCTAGTTAGTCCTCCACTATGATGGATTTTTTACATTGTATGTGCTTTGCACCACTTTTGTCTGATATCTTTTATCCTATTATATTTAATAAAAGTTAATTTTTATATCTACTAATTAATTCTTGGGTCTCTTTGATCGCGTTTTTTTCTTATTTGATCTCCATGTTGGGCGATTTTCCCTTATTATTATCCATAGGTGTGAATCTTTCTACTCTTGTACTTTTGTGATTATGCACCGGTTGGAAACTGTATGTATATTCCTGTACATGGAGGGCAGTATTATTGTAGTTATATTCTTGTACATAGGGAGCAGTATTATAGTAGTTATATTCTTGTACATAGGAGCAGTATATAGTAGTTATATTCTTGTACATAGGGGCAGTATTATAGTAGTTATATTCTTGTACATAGGGGGCAGTATTATAGTAGTTATATTCTTGTACATAGGGGGCAGTATTATAGTAGTTATATTATTGTACATAGGGGGCAGTATTATAGTAGTTATATTCTTGTACATAGGGGGTAGTATTATACTAGTTATATTCTTGTACATAGGAGCAGTATTATAGTAGTTATATTCTTGTACAGAGTGGGCAGTAATATATTAGTTATATTCTTGTACATAGGGGGCAGTATTATAGTAGTTATATTCTTGTACTTAGGGTCAGTATTATAGTAGTTATATTCTTGTACATAGGAGCAATATTACAGTAGCTATATTCTTATACTTAGGGGCAGTATTATAGCAGTTATATTCTTGTACATAGGGGCAGTATTATAGTACTTATATTCTTGTACATAGGGGACAGTATTATAGTAGTTATATTCTTTTTCATAAGGGGCATTATTGTTGTAGTTATATTCTTGTACATAGGGGGCAATATTATAATAATTATATTCTTGTACATAGGGGCAGTATTATAGTAGTTATATTCTTGTACATACCGGCAGTATTATAGTAGTAATATTCTCGTACATAGGGGCAGTATTATCTTCGTTATATTCTTGTACATAGGAGTAGTATTATAGTAGCTATATTCTTGTATATAGGAGCAGTATTACAGTAGTTATATTCTTGTATATAGGAGCAGTAATATAGTAGTTATATTCTTGTATATAGGAGCAGTAATATAGTCGTTATATTCTTGTACATAGGAGCAGTATTATAGTAGCTACATTATTGTACATTGGGCGGTATTATAGCAGTCATATTCATGTACAGAGCTGCAGTATTATAGTAGTTATATTCTTATACATGGGGCAGTATTATAGTAGTCATATTCCTGTAAATAGGGGGCAGTATTATAGTAGTTATATTCTTGTACATAGGGAGTAGTATTATAGTAGTTATATTTTTGCACATAGGGGCAGTATTACAGTAGTTATATTCTTGTACATAGGAGCAGTATTATAGTAGTTATAGTCTTGTACATAGGAGCAGTATTATAGTAGTTATAGTCTTGTACATAGGAGCAGTATATAGTAGTTATATTCTTGTACATAGGAGCAGTATTATAGTAGTTATATACTTGCACATAGGGGCAGTATTATAGTAGTTATATTCTTGTACATAGTTGCAGTATTACAGTAGTTATATTCTTGTACGTAGGAGCATTATTATAATAGTTATATTCTTGTACATAGGGGGCAGTATTATAGTAGTTATATTCTTGTACGTAGGAGCAGTATTATAGTAGCTATATTCTTGTACACAGAGGGGCAGTATTATAGTAGTTATATCCTTGTACATAGGCGCAGTATTATAGTAGTTTTATTTTTGTACATAGGGGGCAGTATTATAGTAGTTATATTCTTGTACTTAGTGGCAGTATTATAGTAGTTGTATTCTTGTACGTAGGAGCAGTATTATAGTAGCTACATTATTGTATATGAGCAAAACCTACAAAAGACAAAAATATATCTCATACCCTACCATCATTATATATAAATGTAAAGCAAAGTTGCATAATAAATATAGGGTACTTAGTGAACTATTTTTGATCAAAAAAAGTATACAAGCCCTCCCACCAGCGGCAAGGTGACCCTAAATTGGGACAGTACTTATACTGCCTATATTAAAAACCTTACTGTATATCAAAGTTGAAGTAATGCATATAAAAGGGTAGACAAATAGGACCGGGTCCCAACTCCAGACCACCTAGGCCAGTGGTAAGCTACATATATACTAATCAGCTCAACAAAGGGGATGCCACACCCTTAAATTGCACAGAATGCAAACAAGACAAAAAACCAAGCAATGTGAACTGAGGTCTAAAATGGTAGACATGCAAGAAATAGGAGCATGTTCACACTAGCAAAAAGAAGCAAAACCTACAAAAGACAAAAATATATCTCATACCCTACCATCATTATATATAAATGTAAAGCAAAGTTGCATAATAAATATAGGGTACTTAGTGAACTATTTTTGATCAAAAAAAGTATACAAGCCGTCCCACCAGCGGCAAGGTGACCCTAAATTGGGACGGTACCTATACTGCCTATATTAAAAACCTTACTGTATATCAAAGTTGAAGTAATGCATATAAAAGGGTAGACAAATAGGACCGGGTCCCAACTCCAGACCACCTAGGCCCGTGGTAAGCTACATATATACTAATCAGCTCAACAAAGGGGATGCCACACCCTTAAATTGCACAGAATGCAAACAAGACGAAAAACCAAGCAATGTGAACTGAGGTCTAAAATGGTAGACATGCAAGAAATAGGAGCATGTTCACACTAGCAAAAAGAAGCAAAACCTACAAAAGACAAAAATATATCTCATACCCTACCATCATTATATATAAATGCAAAGCAAAGTTGCATAATAAATATAGGGTACTTAGTGAACTATTTTTGATCAAAAAAAGTATACAAGCCGTCCCACCAGCGGCAAGGTGACCCTAAATTGGGACGGTACCTATACTGCCTATATTAAAAACCTTACTGTATATCAAAGTTGAAGTAATGCATATAAAAGGGTAGACAAATTGGACCGGGTCCCAACTCCAGACCACCTAGGCCCGTGGTAAGCTACATATATACTAATCAGCTCAACAAAGGGGATGCCACACCCTTAAATTGCACAGAATGCAAACAAGACAAAAAACCAAGCAATGTGAACTGAGGTCTAAAAAGGTAGACATGCAAGAAATAGGAGCATGTTCACACTAGCAAAAAGAAGCAAAACCTACAAAAGACAAAAATATATCTCATACCCTACCATCATTATATATAAATGTAAAGCAAAGTTGCATAATAAATATAGGGTACTTAGTGAACTATTTTTGATCAAAAAAAGTATACAAGCCGTCCCACCAGCGGCAAGGTGACCCTAAATTGGGACGGTACCTATACTGCCTATATTAAAAACCTTACTGTATATCAAAGTTGAAGTAATGCATATAAAAGGGTAGACAAATTGGACCGGGTCCCAACTCCAGACCACCTAGGCCCGTGATAAGCTACATATATACTAATCAGCTCAACAAAGGGGATGCCACACCCTTAAATTGCACAGAATGCAAACAAGACAAAAAAACAAGCAATGTGAACTGAGGTCTAAAAAGGTAGACATGCAAGAAATAGGAGCATGTTCACACTAGCAAAAAGAAGCAAAACCTACAAAAGACAAAAATATATCTCATACCCTACCATCATTATATATAAATGTAAAGCAAAGTTGCATAATAAATATAGGGTACTTAGTGAACTATTTTTGATCAAAAAAAGTATACAAGCCGTCCCACCAGCGGCAAGGTGAC
Source organism: Phyllobates terribilis (assembly GCF_046119375.1). NCBI lineage: Eukaryota > Metazoa > Chordata > Amphibia > Anura > Dendrobatidae > Phyllobates > Phyllobates terribilis. Next base: position 173,150,187 of record NW_027362768.1, read on the forward strand.
CCTAAATTGGGACGGTACCTATACTGCCTATATTAAAAACCTTACTGTATATCAAAGTTGAAGTAATGCATATAAAAGGGTAGACAAATTGGACCGGGTCCCAACTCCAGACCACCTAGGCCCGTGGTAAGCTACATATATACTAATCAGCTCAACAAAGGGGATGCCACACCCTTAAAGCAACTTTGCTTTACATTTATATATAATGATGGTAGGGTATGAGATATATTTTTGTCTTTTGTAGGTTTTGCTTCTTTTTGCTAGTGTGAACATGCTCCTATTTCTTGCATGTCTACCTTTTTAGACCTCAGTTCACATTGCTTGGTTTTTTGTCTTGTTTGCATTCTGTGCAATTTAAGGGTGTGGCATCCCCTTTGTTGAGCTGATTAGTATATATGTAGCTTACCACGGGCCTAGGTGGTCTGGAGTTGGGACCCGGTCCTATTTGTCTACCCTTTTATATGCATTACTTCAACTTTGATATACAGTAAGGTTTTTAATATAGGCAGTATAGGTACCGTCCCAATTTAGGGTCACCTTGCCGCTGGTGGGACGGCTTGTATACTTTTTTTGATCAAAAATAGTTCACTAAGTACCCTATATTTATTATGCAACTTTGCTTTACATTTATATATAATGATTGTAACATACCTGGCGGCGTCCTTGCATGGTGGTCCATCTCCCACTGTGCAAGAGCACGCACTTGATCTCCAGTCCAGAATGTCTCTCTGGCTTCCCTCCATGCTGTCTGTTTGTGTCTCTTTCTGCTGCTTAAGGGCGGCGCCCGATCACTTCCTGCTTTTTGTACCTGCTGTGGGTCACACCCCTTGTGCGTCCTCAGCCTATTGCTGTCTGTCACCTGGTATATAGCTCAGCTGCTCCCATCTATTCCTGCCTGAGCATAGTGTTTCAGTCAGTGTGTGCTTGCACTCTGAAGGTGCCAGGTCCCGTTCTGTGTTCTCTTGTCTGCCTATCCTGGAGGCTGTATTTCCAGGCCTGTCTGAACACGCTCCTAGCCTGTTCCTCCTGCCTTCTAGGGGCCGATTACCTAGACCCGTTCCTGTATCTTGTCTGAACACGCTCCTAGCCTGTTCCTCCCGCCTTCTAGGGGCTGATTTCCTAGACCCGCTCCTGTATCTTGTCTGTCCTGTCTGAACACGCTCCTTGCCTGTTCGTCCTGCCTCTCTGGGGGCCGTATTCCCAGACCCGCTCCTGTATTCCGCTGCAGTGTCGGTCTCCTCCGTACACTCAGTTCCAGTCTGAACTCTTTCCTATCCTTTACCTGTTTTGCCTCTATGTCCGTTCCCTTCCTTTTTCTGCAGAGTCTGAACTCGTACCTAACTCCTGCTTGTTGTCTCTGTACTCCCGTTTGTGAGTTTGTGGTCCACTCGCTACTTCTCTGCTAGTACCCTGTGGGTGTCTGGCTCTGCCTTTCCCTTCCTGTCTGTTCCGTGTGAACAGAGCCCTGTCCCCCCTACTCAGCCTAGCCTGCTCTGACTCCTTTGCTCACCGCTCCGGCGGTTCTAGCCTGCTCTGACTCCTTTGCTCACCGCTCCGGCGGTTCTAGCCTGCTCTGACTCCTTTGCTCACCGCTCCGGCGGTTCTAGCCTGCTCTGACTCCTTTGCTCACCGCTCCGGCGGTTCTAGTCTGCTCTGACTCCTTTGCTTACCGCTCCGGCGGTTCTAGCCTGCTCTGACTCCTTGCTCACTGCTCCGCAGCCTTGCTCCGCTCTGACCCTTTTGCTCACTGCTCCGGCAGCCTTGCTCCGCTCTGACCCTTTTGCTCACTGCTCCGGCAGTCCTGTCCTGCCCTGCTTCTGCCCGCTGCTCCGGCAGTCCTGTCCTGCCCTGCTTCTGCCCGCTGCTCCGGCAGTCCTGTCCTGCCCTGCTTCTGCCCGCTGCTCCGGCAGTCCTGTCCTGCCCTGCTTCTGCCCGCTGCTCCGGCAGTCCTGTCCTGCCCTGCTTCTGCCCGCTGCTCCGGCAGTCCTGTCCTGCCCTGCTTCTGCCCGCTGCTCCGGCAGTCCTGTCCTGCCCTGCTTCTGCCCGCTGCTCCGGCAGTCCTGTCCTGCCCTGCTTGTGCTCGCTGCTCCTGCAGCCCCGTCCTGCTCTGTTCTTGCCCACCGCTTCGGGCGTTCCCTCTCTGCTGTGGTTGTCTACCGCATCTGCGGTTCTGTGACCCAGTCTGTACTGGGTCTTAACCTTTCTGTGCTCCAGCCCGTCCTTTCGGCCAGTACCTCCCTGCCTGCATACTCGCCTGTATCCACCCATCTGCATACCTGCCGTGTTTGCTTACATCCACCAGTCTGTGCCAGCCTAACCTGCTTGTTCCTGAGTCCCAGTGTGTACTGGGTCCTATCCCGCCTGTGTTCCTACCTGCTAGTGCCTCCCTGTCTGCACTCTAGCTGTGCTTGCCTGTACCCCTCTGCCTGTATTGTTCCTGAGTCCCAGTGTGTACTGGGTCCTATCCCGCCTGTGTTCCTACCTGCTAGTGCCTCCCTGTCTGCACTCTAGCTGTACTTGCCTGTACCCCTCTGCCTGTATTGTTCCTGAGTCCCAGTGTGTACTGGGTCCTATCCCGCCTGTGTTCCTACCTGCTAGTGCCTCCCTGTCTGCACTCTAGCTGCGCTTGCCTTTACCCGCCTGCCTGCATACCAGTCGTGCCTGCCTATACCCTCCAGTCTGTGCGCCAGCTTAACCAGCCTGTTCCAGTAATCCCTGTGTGGGTCAACCCCCGTGTCCGGAGATTGACCTGGAGTAGCACCTGGTCCCTCTGCCCGGTTTCTCCCTGGTGCACTGGCGTCGTATGCCGTCGTGCCATCTTGGTCGGATCGGCCAGATACTTAGTCACGCCCCTCCAGGCACTCTCCGGTTCATGGTCCAGTGGAACCACAACACCCGCACACGCCAGTCAGTCCGGGCGTGTGCATAACAGCATGCTCAGGCCATGGTTCCCGTTGAGCCCCACGGCCTTCGCTCTCTGAGAAGTTTTCCAGCGAATACATGCATTAAAAATAAATAAATAAAATTTATTTTTTTTTTTTTTCTCAGCTGAGTTCCAGGCAAATTACGCACCCGTCCAGATGGATCTATCTGCTCTCGTTCCTGCGGATCCGCCACGTTACTATGGGGATCCAAGACAAAGTCGTGCATTTGTGGAGCAATGCATGCTACACTTCAAGTTCTACCCTCTATGTTTTCCCACCGATCGGGTTAAGGTGGCATTCATTATGTCTTACCTGGCGGGTGATGCCTTGGAATGGATCAACCCCCTATATGAAACACAGGATCCGATCCTCCTGGACCTAATGGCCTTCCTGGTGGCCTTTCTAATGGTCTTCGATGATCCTAACCCGGAGGCTCCTGCTGAAGCTTCACCTCCCAATATCCCGGAGCAGCCCCGATGGGTAATGTGTGCGGGTAGCGCAATAGTCCTCCAGCCCAATGAGACTACTGTCCACCCAGAATCTTCACAGGGTGACTACGCTTTCCGGAATACATCTCCCAACCTCAAGAGGCAGTCCAGACGTGCTAGACGTAGAGGCAAGCCGTCACGCCAGGGTCTGTCCTCTCTGAGACCTCCTGACCCCAACCTTGAAGTCCCTACTGAAGCTTCATCTCCCTGTATCCCGGAGAAGCCCCAACGGGTAATGTGCGTGGGTAGTGCTCCGGTTCTCCTGCCCAAAGAGACTTCTGCCCATCCAGACTCCACACAGGAGAACTTCCTGCACCCGGCATCAGATGCTTCACCCACTTTAACCGGTGTGCATGTCCAAGGATGCTCCAAAGCTGTGGTTACCTCTGAGTCTGTGCACCTCTACTACCTGGCGGAGGACCCCCTGTTGCCTCCTGAATCCTCCGGGATACCACTCGACAAATGGAGAGAGACTTCTCTACACTCGGTACTCGATACTTTATCCGCTTCGTCCTGTGAGCCTGACAATCGGTACCCCAAAGTGGTAGTTACCCCCGAGTCTCTACACCCCTCCGACCAGGCGGAGGACCTCCAGTTGTCTCCAGAACCCTTCGGGGTGCTACCTGGTAGCGAAAGGACAGAGACTCTCCTTTACTCTGTACCTGATACCTCGCTCGCTTCGTCCAGTGAGTCCAACCTAGTGTACTCCAAAGCAGAGGTTACTCCCGAGTCTCTACACCCCTCCGACCAGGCGGAGGACCTCCAGTTGTCTCCAGAACCCTTCGGGGTGCTACCTGGTAGCGAAAGGACAGAGACTCTCCTTTACTCTGTACCTGATACCTCGCTCGCTTCGTCCAGTGAGTCCAACCTAGTGTACTCTGAAGCAGAGGTTACCCGTGAGTCTCTACACCCTTCTGACCAGGCGGAGGACCGCCAGTTGTCTCCAGAACCCTTCGGGGTGCTACCTGGTAGCGAAAGGACAGAGACTCTCCTTTACTCTGTACCTGATACCTCGCTCGCTTCGTCCAGTGAGTCCAACCTAGTGTACTCTGAAGCAGAGGTTACCCGTGAGTCTCTACACCCTTCTGACCAGGCGGAGGACCGCCAGTTGTCTCCAGAACCCTTCGGGGTGCCACCTGGTGGTGAATGGACAGAGACTTTCCTATACTCGGTACCCGATACCTCGCCTGCTTCGTCCAGTGAGTCCGACCTAGTGTACTCTGAAGCAGATGTTTTCTCTGAGCCTCTGCACTCTTCTGACCCGGCGGAGGACCTCCAGTTGTTTCCTGAATCCTCCGGGGTACCACCAGATAACAAAGAGACAGTGACTTTTCCTCATTATGTACCTGATAACCCGTCTATTTCTTCCTGTGAGCTTGACAAGATGTACCTCGAAGCAGAGATTACCCCCAAGTCTCTGTCCCCCTCCAACCCGGTGAAGGACTTCCAGTTGTCTCCTGTACCCTCTGGGGTGCCACCTGAAAATATGTGGAGAGAGACTTCCTTGTGTGCTGTTCCTGGTACTCCACCCGTTTCGTCTGTTGCTGAGGATGGCTGGATAGGAGGTAGCATCCTAGCTAACCAGATGAGATCAGTTTTTCCTGTGGACAGTGGAAGTGATCTCCTTGAAGTGAACGACTGGTCCTCGAATTCCCTGCGGAAGATTCTGGCAGGCCTGAAGAAGAGGGGGCGTAAGGGGGGGGGTACTGTAACATACCTGGCGGCGTCCTTGCATGGTGGTCCATCTCCCACTGTGCAAGAGCGCGCACTTGATCTCCAGTCCAGAATGTCTCTCTGGCTTCCCTCCATGCTGTCTGTTTGTGTCTGTTTCTGCTGCTTAAGGGCGGCGCCCGATCACTTCCTGCTTTTTGTACCTGCTGTGGGTCACACCCCTTGTCCGTCCTCAGCCTATTGCTGTCTGTCACCTGGTATATAGCTCAGCTGCTCCCATCTATCCCTGCCTGAGCATAGTGTTTCATTCAGTGTGTGCTTGCACTCTGAAGGTGCCAGGTCCCGTTCTGTGTTCTCTTGTCTGCCTATCCTGGAGGCTGTATTTCCAGGCCTGTCTGAACACGCTCCTAGCCTGTTCCTCCTGCCTTCTAGGGGCCGATTACCTAGACCCGTTCCTGTATCTTGTCTGAACACGCTCCTAGCCTGTTCCTCCCGCCTTCTAGGGGCTGATTTCCTAGACCCGCTCCTGTATCTTGTCTGTCCTGTCTGAACACGCTCCTTGCCTGTTCGTCCTGCCTCTCTGGGGGCCGTATTCCCAGACCCGCTCCTGTATTCCGCTGCAGTGTCGGTCTCCTCCGTACACTCAGTTCCAGTCTGAACTCTTTCCTATCCTTTACCTGTTTTGCCTCTATGTCCGTTCCCTTCCTTTTTCTGCAGAGTCTGAACTCGTACCTAACTCCTGCTTGTTGTCTCTGTACTCCCGTTTGTGAGTTTGTGGTCCACTCGCTACTTCTCTGCTAGTACCCTGTGGGTGTCTGGCTCTGCCTTTCCCTTCCTGTCTGTTCCGTGTGAACAGAGCCCTGTCCCCCCTACTCAGCCTAGCCTGCTCTGACTCCTTTGCTCACCGCTCCGGCGGTTCTAGCCTGCTCTGACTCCTTTGCTCACCGCTCCGGCGGTTCTAGCCTGCTCTGACTCCTTTGCTCACCGCTCCGGCGGTTCTAGCCTGCTCTGACTCCTTTGCTCACCGCTCCGGCGGTTCTAGCCTGCTCTGACTCCTTTGCTCACCGCTCCGGCGGTTCTAGCCTGCTCTGACTCCTTTGCTCACCGCTCCGGCAGTTCTAGTCTGCTCTGACTCCTTTGCTTACCGCTCCGGCGGTTCTAGTCTGCTCTGACTCCTTTGCTTACCGCTCCGGCGGTTCTAGCCTGCTCTGACTCCTTGCTCACTGCTCCGCAGCCTTGCTCCGCTCTGACCCTTTTGCTCACTGCTCCGGCAGTCCTGTCCTGCCCTGCTTCTGCCCGCTGCTCCGGCAGTCCTGTCCTGCCCTGCTTCTGCCCGCTGCTCCGGCAGTCCTGTCCTGCCCTGCTTCTGCCCGCTGCTCCGGCAGTCCTGTCCTGCCCTGCTTCTGCCCGCTGCTCCGGCAGTCCTGTCCTGCCCTGCTTCTGCCCGCTGCTCCGGCAGTCCTGTCCTGCCCTGCTTGTGCTCGCTGCTCCTGCAGCCCCGTCCTGCTCTGTTCTTGCCCACCGCTTCGGGCGTTCCCTCTCTGCTGTGGTTGTCTACCGCATCTGCGGTTCTGTGACCCAGTCTGTACTGGGTCTTAACCTTTCTGTGCTCCAGCCCGTCCTTTCGGCCAGTACCTCCCTGCCTGCATACTCGCCTGTATCCACCCATCTGCATACCTGCCGTGTTTGCTTACATCCACCAGTCTGTGCCAGCCTAACCTGCTTGTTCCTGAGTCCCAGTGTGTACTGGGTCCTATCCCGCCTGTGTTCCTACCTGCTAGTGCCTCCCTGTCTGCACTCTAGCTGTGCTTGCCTGTACCCCTCTGCCTGTATTGTTCCTGAGTCCCAGTGTGTACTGGGTCCTATCCCGCCTGTGTTCCTACCTGCTAGTGCCTCACTGTCTGCACTCTAGCTGCGCTTGCCTTTACCCGCCTGCCTGCATACCAGTCGTGCCTGCCTATACCCTCCAGTCTGTGCGCCAGCCTAACCAGCCTGTTCCAGTAATCCCTGTGTGGGTCAACCCCCGTGTCCGGAGTTTGACCTGGAGTAGCACCTGGTCCCTCTGCCCGGTTTCTCCCTGGTGCACTGGCGTCGTATGCCGTCATGCCATCTTGGTCGGATCGGCCAGATACTTGGTCACGCCCCTCCAGGCACTCTCCGGTTCATGGTCCAGTGGAACCACAACACCCGCACACGCCAGTCAGTCCGGGCGTGTGCATAACAATGATGGTAGGGTATGAGATATATTTTTGTCTTTTGTAGGTTTTGTTTCTTTTTTGCTAGTGTGAACATGCTCCTATTTCTTGCATGTCTACCATTTTAGACCTCAGTTCACATTGCTTGGTTTTTTGTCTTGTTTGCATTCTGTGCAATTTAAGGGTGTGGCATCCCCTTTGTTGAGCTGATTAGTATATATGTAGCTTACCACGGGCCTAGGTGGTCTGGAGTTGGGACCCGGTCCTATTTGTCTACCCTTTTATATGCATTACTTCAACTTTGATATACAGTAAGGTTTTTAATATAGGCAGTATAGGTACCGTCCCAATTTAGGGTCACCTTGCCGCTGGTGGGACGGCTTGTATACTTTTTTTGATCAAAAATAGTTCACTAAGTACCCTATATTTATTATGCAACTTTGCTTTACATTTATATATAATGATGGTAGGGTATGAGATATATTTTTGTCTTTTGTAGGTTTTGCTTCTTTTTGCTAGTGTGAACATGCTCCTATTTCTTGCATGTCTACCATTTTAGACCTCAGTTCACATTGCTTGATTATTGTATATGAGGCAGTATTATAGTAGTCATATTGCTGTACATAGGGGGCAGTATTATTGTAGTTATATTTTTGGACATAGGGAGCAGTATTATAGCAGTTAAATTTTTGCTTCACATAGGGGCAGTATTACAGTAGTTATATTCTTGTACAGAGGTGCAGTATTATAGTAGTTACATTTTTGCTGCACATAGGGGCAGTATTATAGTAGTTATATTCTTGTACATAGGGGCAGTATTATAGTAGTAATATTCTTGTACAGAGGTGCAGTATTATAGTAGTTAAATTCTTGTACATAGGAGCAGTATATAGTAGCTATATTCTTGTACATAGGAGCAGTATTATGGTAGTTATATTCTTGAACACAGGGGGCAGTATTATAGTATTTATATTCTTGTACATAGCAGCAGTATTATAGTAGTTATATTCTTGTACATAGGGGCAGTATTACAGTAGTTATATTCTTGTACTTAGGAGCAGTATTATAGTAGCTATATTCTTGTACATAGGGGGCAGTATTATAATAGTTATATTCTTGTACATAGGAGCAGTATTATAGTAGTTATATTCTTGTACATAGTGGGCAGTATTATATTAGTTATATTCTTGGACATAGGGGCAGTATGTATTATAGTAGTTATATACAGAGGGGCAGTATTATAGTACATATATTCTTGCACATATGGGGCAGTATTATAGTAGTTATATCCTTGTACATAGGCGCAGTATTATAGTAGTTTTATTTTTGTACATAGGGGGCAGTATTATAGTAGTTATATTCTTGTACGTAGGAGCAGTATTATAGTAGCTACATTATTGTATATGAGGCAGTATTATAGTAGTTATATCCTTGTACATAGGCGCAGTATTATAGTAGTTTTATTTTTGTACATAGGGGGCAGTATTATAGTAGTTGTATTCTTGTACGTAGGAGCAGTATTATAGTAGCTACATTATTGTATATGAGGCAGTATTATAGTAGTCATATTCTTGTACAGAGGGGCAGTATTATAGTAGTTATATTCTTATACATGAGGCAGTATTATAGTAGTCATATTGCTGTACATAGGGGGCAGTATTATTGTAGTTATATTCTTGTACATAGGGAGCAGTATTATAGTAGTTGTAATGCACACGCCCGGGCTGAGCGGCGTGTGCGTGTGATTGTAGTGATTCCACTGGACCGTGCCGGAGAGTGAATGCCTGGAGGGGCGTAACTAGGTATTCACCCGATCCGACCAGGGTCGCACGACGGCATACGACGCCAGTGCACCAAGGAGGAACCGAGCAGAGGGACCAGGTGCTACTCCAGGACAGACCCCGGACACGGCTGTTGACCCACACAGGGGAATACAGGAACAGACTGGTTAGGCTGGCGCACAGACTGGTGGGTATAGGCAGGCACGACTGGTATGCAGGCAGGCGGGTATGCAGGCAGGGGGGTACAGGCAAGCAGAGCTAGAGTGCAGACAGGGAGGCACTAGCAGGTAGGAACACAGGCGGGATAGGACCCAGTACACACTGGGACTCAGGAACAATACAGGCAGAGGGGTACAGGCAAGCACAGCTAGAGTGCAGACAGGGAGGCACTAGCAGGTAGGGACACTGGCAGGATAGGACCCAGTACACACTGGGACTCAGGAACAGAACCACAGATGTGGCGGACAAACACAGCAGAGTGAGGCCGCCCAGAGAGGTGAGCGAGAACAGGGAAGGACAAGACCGCCTGGAGCGGTGAGCATGAGTAGAGCAGGACAAGGCCGCCAGGAGCGGTGAGCAAAGGGTCAGAGCTGAGCGAGACTGCTGGAGCAGTGAGCAAGAGTAAAGCAGGACGAGGCCGCCTGGAGCGGTGAGCAAGAGTGGAGCAAGACTGCCGGAGCAGTGAGCAAAAGGATAAGAGCAGAGCGAGACTGCCGGAGCAGTGAGCAAAAGGGTCAGAGCGGAGCAAGGCTGCCGGAGCAGCGAGCAAAGGAGTCAGAGCAGGCTAGAACCGCTGGAGCGGTGAGCAAAGGAGTCAGAGCAGGCAAGAACTGCCGGAGTGGTGAGCAAAGGAGTCAGAGCAGGCAAGAACTGCCGGAGCGGTGAGCAAAGGAGTCAGAGCAGGCAAGAACTGCCGGAGCGGTGAGCAAAGGAGTCAGAGCAGGCAAGAACTGCCGGAGCGGTGAGCAAAGGAGTCAGAGCAGGCTAGAACCGCCGGAGCGGTGAGCAAAGGAGTCAGAGCAGGCTAGAACCGCCGGAGCAGTGAGCAAAGGAGTCAGAGCAGGCTAGAACCACCGGAGCAGTGGGCAAAGGAGTCAGAGCAGGCTAGAACCGCCGGAGCGGTGAGCAAGGCAGAGCAGGGGGGACAGGGCTCTGTTCACACGGAACAGACAGGAAGAGAAAGGCAGAGCCAGATACCCACAGGGTACTTGCAGTGAAGTAGCGAGTGGACCACAAACTCACAAACGGGAGTACAGAGACAACAAGCAGGAGTTAGGTACGAGTTCAGACTCTGCAGAAAAAGGAAGGGAACGGACATCGGACATAGAGGCAAAACAGGTAAAGGATAGGAGAGAGTTCAGACTGGAACTGAGTGTACGGAGGAGACCGACACTGCAGAGGGATACAGGAGCGGGTCTGGGAATACGGCCCCCAGAGAGGCGGGACGAACAGGCAAGGAGCGTGTTCAGACAGGACAGACAAGATACAGGAGCAGGTCTAGGTAATCGGCCCCTAGAAGGCGGGAGGAACAGGCTAGGAGCGTGTTCAGACAAGATACAGGAACGGGTCTAGGTAATCGGCCCCTAGAAGGCGGGAGGAACAGGCTAGGAGCGTGTTCAGACAGGACAGACAAGATACAGGAGCGGGTCTAGGTAATCAGCCCCTAGAAGGCGGGAGGAACAGGCTAGGAGCGTGTTCAGACAGGCCTGGAAATACAGCCTCCAGGAAAGGCAGACAAGAGAACACAGAACGGGACCTGGCACCTTCAGAGAGCAAGCACACACTGAATGAACCACTATGCTCAGGCAGGGATAGATGGGAGCAGCTGAGCTATATACCAGGTGACAGACAGCAATAGGCTGAGGACGCACAAGGGGTGTGACCCACAGCAGGTACAAAAAGCAGGAAGTGATCGGGCGCCGCCCTTAAGCAGCAGAAACAGACACAAACAGACAGCATGGAGGGAAGCCAGAGAGACATTCTGTACTGGAGATCAAGTGCGCGCTCTTGCACAGTGGGAGATGGACCACCATGCAAGGACGCCGCCAGGTATGTTACAGTAGTTTTATTTTTGTACATAGGGGCAGTATTATAGTAGTTGTATTCTTGTACGTAGGCGCAGTATTATAGTAGTTATATTCTTATACATAGGGGGCAGTATTATAGTAGTTATATTCTTGTACATAGGGGGCAGTATTATAGTAGTTATATTCTTGTACATAGGGGGCAGTATTATAGTAGTTATATTCTTGTACATAGGGCAGTATTATAGTAGTTATATTCTTGTACATAGGGGGCAGTATTATAGTAGTTATATTCTTGCACATAGGAGCAGTATTATAGTAGCTATTTTCTTGTACACAGAGGGGCTGTATTATAGTAGTTATATCCTTGTACATAGGCGCAGTATTATAGTAGTTATATTCTTGTACCTAGGGGCATATTCTTATAGATAGGGGGCAGTATTATAGTAGTTGTATTCTTGTACGTAGGAGCAGTATTATAGTAGCTACATTATTGTATATGAGGCAGTATTATAGTAGTCATATTCTTGTACAGAGGGGCAGTATTATAGTAGTTATATTCTTATACATGAGGCAGTATTATAGTAGTCATATTGCTGTACATAGGGGGCAGTATTATTGTAGTTATATTCTTGTACATAGGGAGCAGTATTATAGTAGTTAAATTTTTGCTTCACATAGGGGCAGTATTACAGTAGTTATATTCTTGTACAGAGGTGCAGTATTATAGTAGTTACATTTTTGATGCACATAGGGGCAGTATTACAGTAGTTATATTCTTGTACGTAGGAGCAGTATTATAGTAGTTATATTCTTGCACATAGGGGGCAGTATTATAATAGTTATATTCTTGTACATAGGAGCAGTATTATAGTAGTTATATTCTTGTACATAGTGGGCAGTATTATATTAGTTATATTCTTGTACATAGGGGCAGTATGTATTATAGTAGTTATATTCTTGTACAGAGGGGCAGTATTATAGTAGATATATTCTTGCACATATGGGGCAGTATTATAGTAGTTATATTCTTGTACATAGGAGCAGTATTATAGTAGTTATATTCTTGTACATAAGGGCAGTATTATAGTAGTTATATTCTTGTACATAGGAGGCAGTATTATAGTAGGTATATTCTTGTACATACTGTAGAGGGCAGTATTATAGCAGTTATAGTCTTATACATAGGGGGCAGTATTATAGTAGTTATATTCTTGTACATAAGGGCAGTATTATAGTAGTTATATTCCTGTACATAGGGGGCAGTATTATAGTAGTTATATTCTTGTACATAGGGGCAGTATTATAGTAGTTATATTCTTGTACATAGGAGCAATGTTATAGTAGCTATATTCTTGTACATAGGGGCAGTATTATAGTAGTTATATTCTTGTACATAAGGGGCAGTATTATAGCAGTTATATTCTTCTACATAGGAGCAGTATTATAGTAGTTATATTCTTGTACATAGGGGGCAGTATGTATTATAGTAGTTATATTCTTGTACAGAGGTTGTAGTACTATAGTAGTTATATTCTTGTACATAGGGGCAGTATTATAGTTGTTATATTCTTGTACATAGGGGCAGTATTATAGTAGTTATATTCTTGTACATAGGTGCAGTATTATAGTAGTTATATTCTTGTACATAAGGGCAGTATTATAGTAGTTATATTCTTGTACATAGGAGCAGTATTATAGCAGTTATATTTTTGTGCACTCTGTTATTATGTATATTATGTGGCATCCCCTTTGTTGAGCTGATTAGTATATATGTAGCTTACCACGGGCCTGGGTGGTCTGGAGTTGGGACCCGGTCCTATTTGTCTACCCTTTTATATGCATTACTTCAACTTTGATATACAGTAAGGTTTTTAATATAGGCAGTATAGGTACCGTCCCAATTTAGGGTTACCTTGCCGCTGGTGGGACGGCTTGTATACTTTTTTTGATCAAAAATAGTTCACTAAGTACCCTATATTTATTATGCAACTTTGCTTTACATTTATATATAATGATGGTAGGGTATGAGATATATTTTTGTCTTTTGTAGGTTTTTGCTTCTTTTTGCTAGTGTGAACATGCTCCTATTTCTTGCATGTCTACCATCTTAGACCTCAGTTCACATTGCTTGGTTTATTATATTGTACTGTAGTATTATGATTCCACTGATGGGGATTCTCTGCTCTGTCTCTTCACAATTCTAGAAGTTTCCTCCTTTCTCATAGATTCCATATTATGTATGTAAATAACCATAGATCAGGTGGGTAGGAAATGAGTGATTTTCCTAATTACTCTTGTCCTCGCTAATTTTCCTCTCTCCTGAACTCTGGGATATTATTGGGTCTTTTCTTCCTGTCTGTTATTTCCTGACTGTGCCAACCATAGAAATAAGGGCTCAGAAATCAGTTCTTTTATATTAAGAAGGGGGGAAAGCCGAGCCGTGGATGGAGCCAAGTAGCAGGTGTCAGCCCCTGGGCACCTCAGGTGGCACAGCAAATATGCAAGTCAGCATGTCCTGTTTGGTGGCGCAGCTGTGCTGCCTCTTAGAAATGGTTGGCTGCTAGTAAATGCTAATTAGCTTCTGTTGGACTTAATATTTCAGAGCCTCCTCCCTCTGGATTCTCATTTTGCTAGGCAGCACTGCCAGTTGGGTCTGTGATTAAATTAGAAAGAAAAAAAAAACATAATAATAAAAACGAGAGAAAAAAAGACAGTAATGTCGTCAGCGCAGGAGACGAGGCTCCAGGACTCCAGCAGAGGTTGATATTGGCTCGAGATTTATGCCGTCCATCGTGGTGCAAGCCAAAATTCGGTGCTAGAGGGTGCTGCCTGACTTCTAATGGAAGGAAATGAAAAACTTCCAGGGTCGGCAACCATCTGGGCTGGGAACTAAGGCAGACTGATATTTTGTATCACAGGAGGATTTTTTGTAAATCGATGTAGGAAAGGTTAATTTCTTGTAGAACCTTTTGGGAAGTTGATACGTTTTAGGTTACTCCATAACTTGCTGTTGCATGGGATTATTTCAGAATGCGATAACCAATTAGACATTATTGGGAAATTAATAGTAAGAAGAATTTTTGAAGTCAGGTTTGCTTGTAGCTCCACTGACAATTTTTGTGCCAAATGTTTCATACATTTTGGAGTATCTTTAAACATAACATATACCCTCATCCCGTTGACCAAGTTCCACCCACTGTTTAGAAAAATATCATGAAAGGCTGAAGAAGAAAAAAAATAAAGAAAAAAGAAAAAAAAAGTTGCTCAATGATGTGTGAATTAATTTGTGCAGTAATTTTTGACTTGTTGATACTTCTTCTCAGAACTTTTCTTAAAAGTGCAAGGAGTTAAATTGAAGGGTTGGGGGCTATATCCTCCTTCCCGACAGACGTACTGTGATTTACAGCAGAAATTAATTTAAATTTTTGTGACAATTTGCACCAACCCATGACAGGCAAGCATTTGAGTTTCTGGCGGAGCAACTAATGTGCTTAATTTACTAAAAGGTGAATGACACGCAGTGGTGTAACTAGAGTCCGATGAGCCCAGGTGCAAGATTTGTATGCCCCCACCCCCCACCCCAACAATGTATGTCTTCCATTCTGGTATATATGTCCCTCATCCTGGCCCCATCCTGGTATATATTTGCACCATCCTAGTATATATGTTCCTTATCCTGGGCCCCATCCTGGTATATGTCCCTTATCCTAGGTCCCATCCTGGTATATGTCCCTTATCCTAGGTCCCATCCTGGTATATGTCCCTTATCCTAGGTCCCATCCTGGTATATGTCCCTTATCCAAGGTCCCATCCTGGTATATGTCCCTTATCCTAGGTCCCATCCTGGTATATGTCCCTTATCCTAGGTCCCATACTGGTATATGTCCTTTATCCTAGGTCCCATACTGGTATATGTCCCTTATCCTAGGTCCCATACTGGTATATGTCCCTTATCCTAGGTCCCATACTGGTATATGTCCCTTATCCTAGGTCCCATACTGGTATATGTCCATTATCCTAGGTCCCATCCTGGTATATGTCCCTTATCCTAGGTCCCATACTGGTATATGTCCTTTATCCTTGGTCCCATACTGGTATATGTCCTTTATCCTAGGTCCCATACTGGTATATGTCCCTTATCCTAGGTCCCATCCTGGTATATGTCCCTTATCCTAGGTCCCATCCTGGTATATGTCCCTTATCCTAGGTCCCATCCTGGTATATGTCCCTTATCCTAGGTCCCATCCTGGTATATGTCCCTTATCCTAGGTCCCATCCTGGTATATGTCCCTTATCCTAGGTCCCATCCTGGTATATGTCCCTTATCCTAGGTCCCATCCTGGTATATGTCCCTTATCCTAGGTCCCATCCTGGTATATGTCCCTTATCCTAGGTCCCATCCTGGTATATGTCCCTTATCCTAGGTCCCATCCTGGTATATGTCCCTTATCCTAGGTCCCATCCTGGTATATGTCCCTTATCCTAGGTCCCATACTGGTATATGTCCCCGGTTCTGCCGCTGTAATGCATAGAAAATAATAACTCATTATACTCACCTTCCCTCCGCTCCCCCCGCAGTGCGGCGTCCTCTTCTGAAGCCAGCGGGGGACTTCAGCGTGCAAGAGACGGGAGCGCATGACGTCACTGCAATGCACCCCCAGTCACGTGCACTCCGACGTCAGCTGCCGGCCTCTGATTGGCCAGCATCGTGTTTTGCCGCCCACGGAGCCGACGGGTCTCTGCGCCACAATACACTTCCTCTGAATGTGTGTCCTAAGATGCACATTCAGTTGAGGTTTGTGCTGGTGTCGGTGGGCCCTTACTGCGAACACCGGTGTTACGCCCCTGGTGACTCCTAATAAATTAAATGCAGCTTATTCCAGCAGGATTTTTTTTAAGACCGGCATTTTTTAAAATAAATTTCCCCCAGCACTTCTAGCCAGAGCTGTTTTCCACTTTTTACACCGATTTTGACTTGCAAACAATCATTCATAAATCTGACTTAGAGAGCATGTGGATTGCTTACCTCGCCCAGTTTCTATCCGCTTTTAAAAAGTGAAGAGCAAGGCTGTGTGCGCATATTGAATATTTGCAGCAGATTTTTCAGCAGCAAAAAACAGTGTTGGCAGAAAAAAAGCTGCATACAATACATACAGGTGCATCTCACTAAATTAGAATATCATCAAAAAGTTAAGTTATTTCAGTTCTTCAATACGAAAAGTGAAACTCCTATATTATATAGAGTCATTACACACAGAGGGATCTATTATATAGAGTCATTACAAACAGAGGGATCTATTTCAAGTGTTTATTTCTGTTAATGTTGAGGATTATGGCTTACAGCCAATGAAAACACAAAAGTCATTATCTCAGTAAATTACAGTAATTAACAAAAAAACACCTGCAAAGGCTTCCTAAGTGTTTAAAAGGTCCCTTAGTCTGTTTCAGTAGGCTCCACAATCATGGGGAAGACTGCTGACTTGACAGATGTCCAGAAGGCAGTCATTGACACACTAAGTAAATGCAAAATAAATTTTGCCTTTCAGTTGGAAATCAAGGTCCCAGAGTCTGGAGGAAGAGTGGAGAGGCCACAATCCAAGCTGCTGGAGGTCTAGTGTGAAGTTTCCACAATCAGTGATGGTTTGGGTGGCCATGTCATCTGCTGGTGGAGGTCCACTGTGTTTTATCAAGACCAAAGTCAGCGCAGCCGTCTACCAGGACATTTTAGAGCACTTCATGCTTCCCTCTACCGACAAGCTTTTAGGAGATGGAAATGTCATTCTCCAGCAGGACTTGGCCCCTGTCCACACAGCCAAAAGTACCAATACCTGGTTTACACACAACAGTATCACTATGCTTGATTGGCAGCAAACTCACCTGACCCTAATCCCATAGAGAATCTATTATAGAGAATCTATGGGGTATTGTCAAGAGGAAGATGAGAGGCACCAGACCCAATAATGCAGACGAGCTGAAGGCTGCTATCAAAGCCACCTGGGCTTCCATAACCCCTCAGCAGGGCCACAGGCTGATCGCCTCCATGCCACATTGCCGCATTGATGCAGTAATTGATGCAAAAGGAGCCCCGACCAAGTATTGAGGGCATTTACTGAACATACAATTCAGTAGGACAACATTTCAGATTTTAAAATCATTTTTCAAGCTGTTGTTATAAAATATTCTAATTTACTGAGATAATGACCTTTGTGTTTTCATTGGCTGTAAGCCATAATCATCAACATTAACAGAAATAAACACTTGAAATCGATCCCTCTGTGTGTAATGACTCTATATAATATAGGAGTTTCACTTTTTGTATTGAAAAACTGAAATAAATTACCTTTTTGATGATATTCTAATTTTGTGAGATGCAGCTGTACATTTTTTACGTGTTTTTAATGAGTTCTTCATTGCATTTTTCTCCCATTCATTTTAACAGGTGAAGAACGTTGCAAAAACACAGAGAATTGACACGGTGCAGATTTCAAAAAGTACTTTGAAGGTTCAAATCTGCAGGAGGTTTCAGAAATCTCATTCACTTTGCTGGTAATGTAAAATGCTGTGTTTTTTTAGCAGCAAAAACGCAGGGAAAAAAATGCAACAAAAATACAGTATGTGAACAAGCCCCAATGCACAAAAGATTAATGAGTTCCATTTTTTTGTATAAAAATGGCGTGTGGCATGACAAAATTAGTTGACTTTTTAAGCTGAAAAATTGATGCAAAGTCTTGATGAATATTTTCCCCGGCTGCAGTGAGACGGCCGCATGTTATCTCAGGCAAGAGAATCAGATCAATTATGCTAATGACTCTCGGAACTAACTCTGATCAGAGTTTGGGCCAAGTGTCATCTGTGTGTGATCCGATTGTCTTGCAGAGACAATGGAGAACTTAATTTCTCCATCTTGTCCATTCTCTGTGTCCACGGTAATCAGACTGCACTGGGATGTCATCTGAGTGCAGTCCGATGTTTCACTTGCACTCATAGACTTGTATGGGTGTGCGTGATCCGATTATCGGAGCCACTCGCAGGATGCTAAGATTGCTTTCTTATGCCGAACTGACATGGGAAAATAATCTGAGATCTGATCTGCCCAATATTAATTATAATTATTTTTTTACATTAATTGTATGACTTAATATTGAGCACAATTAAGTATGCTGACATCCCCCTATATACAGTATGAGACCCTACATACAATATGAGCCCCCACATACATCATGAGCTTCCACATAATCATACTATACACAGCAGGAGGCTGCATGGCGCCATATATACGCAGCGGGAGGCAGCAAGGGGCCCCCCAGATACAGCGGGAGGCTGCATGGCGCCCCCCAGATACAGCGGGAGGCTGCATGGCGCCCCCCAGATACAGCGGGAGGCTGCATGGCGCCCCCCAGATACAGCGGGAGGCTGCATGGCGCCCCCCAGATACAGCGGGAGGCTGCATGGCGCCCCCCAGATACAGCGGGAGGCTGCACGGCGCCCCCCAGATACAGCGGGAGGCCGCACGCAGTCATGCACACACAAATATATACAAAAACATATACATACATGCATAAACACATTTGAAACACAAAAATACATATAACCAGACATCACACAATGATATCTGCCTGCACACACACACACACACACACACACACTCAATCACCATCCCCTGGCTCCCGTTGTCCAGCTCCTCTCCGGTGGTAAGTAGCAGTGCAGGGCGCACTGCGTGACGTCACGCTAGCAGACACTGCTGCGCACAGGGCCGTGTCTCCTAGCTGTGACGCGGCCGGGCCAGCACACAAGCAAGTTTACCGGTGCAGTGCTGGCCTAGCCGAAGAAGAAGCAGGGGCCCTGCGCAGCTGCTGGGGGAGCGGTCCGGGGGCCCCCCGCCTCTGCCTGCTGGGATATGTGCACCACACACATTATAATGAGGGAAATCTGGCCATGGGCCCCCCGGAGCCTCGGGCCCCGGGCGGTAGCCCAGATTGCCCTCATTATAATCAGCCTATGGTATGGATCCCTATTGTCCCAGCCAGACCAAGACTTGAGGCCAGGACCTGACTGGGACTAAAATTCCACCCTGGCGTTCGTTTGGCAGCACACAAGCCCATGCTGCTTCCCCACAATGGGGGTCTCTATTGCAAATATTACGCTTCCTGACATGGAGGAAATCCAATATTACCAATAATACCGCAACATAAGTATAAATAATACTGCCATGCTATGACCACATAATGCCACCACATAGTAATGGAGTAATGCCACTATACTGATCATTACCAAATACAACTGTACTAAGACCAATATTCCTATCAATACTGAAATATTAGACGATAACCAAATATCACCAGTATATACGGAAATGATAATAGCAACATACTGCTCATTAACCAGAACCACTGTTCCTGATATTACCGCCATACAGTGACCGTGTAATGCTAGATATCTGCTCTACACCGGCATTCTGCAGACTGTATATGTGTACATTGCCTCACCGGTGACGTCCTCTCTCACTTTCCCTCTTATTTTCCATTCGGCTCAAGCAAAATGGAAAATAAAAAGGAATATACAATGTACTGTATATGTATGTATTTTATTTACTGGCACACTATTACTGTATATGGGGGAATAAGGGGCCATCACTACTGTATGTGGGTGGAGCTCAGGGGGAACATTGTTACTGTATGTGGGCTGGGACTCTGGGAACCATTACTACTTTTGTTGAAGGACTGGGAGAATTATTAGGCTATTTGAACCACGATCCGGCTATAGCAGCGCTTTGGACGCAGCATATTTTCGCTGCGTCCAAAGCGCTGCGTCCGATCCCGAATATATATCCGCATGTGTTCATTGAACAATGCGGAGTTACCGCACCCTATACATTCTATTGTGGAAATTTCTGTTGCGGAGACGACAGAAATTGACATGCTGTGTCTCGTAAACCCGAGCCGCTGGTGAGTTTACGCGACGTCAAATACATAGAAATACAATACAAATTTCTATAAATCCCATCCACTGTGCTTCTACTGTACAACGTAGCGGTTTGGACTCAGCGCAGGTGAACTGCGTCCAAAACGCTGCTCGTACGGATCCTGGGCACCTACCCTTAAAGGGGTTTTTCAGTTTCGGTAAACTCCCCTCCCCCGGCCGCAGCTTTTTTTTAGGCAAACAAAATGATCTTTACTCATCCTCCCCAGGTCCAGGGCTGATTCTCTGCATCTGTCTGCAGCTGTGATGCCATATTCGGGAACTCATCGGCTCTGAGAGGCTCATGCCTTGAACTGATTGCCTGCAGCATCCATGGTATGATGTCATCACTGCAGGCAATAACTAACACCGAGAGCCGTGACGGAGATTCAGCAATGGACCTGGGGTGGGTGAGTAAAGAGCACACCTAACCCCGGATTTTGGAAAGTCCACAAGCACAAGTGCTGTCAGCTTCCCAGTGTACAGTCATGGCCAAAAGTATTGAGAATGAGACA
The DNA here is from genome assembly GCF_046119375.1 of Phyllobates terribilis. NCBI lineage: Eukaryota > Metazoa > Chordata > Amphibia > Anura > Dendrobatidae > Phyllobates > Phyllobates terribilis. Next base: position 173,170,746 of record NW_027362768.1, read on the forward strand.
AATAGTAATTTTTCCAATGTTTACTGCTTCATTTTTTGTAATGGCAATTTGCATATACTCCTGAATGTCAAAGAGTGATCAGCTTAACAGCAATTACTATACTTGCAAAGTCAATATTTGCCCAGAAAATGAACTTTAACCCCCAAAACACATTTCAACATCATTGCAGTCCTGCCTTAAAAGGAGCAGCTAACATCATTTTAGTGATTGATCCATTAACACAGGTGTGGGTGTTGATGAGGACAGGGCTGGCGATCAATCAGTCATGATTAAGTAAGAATGACATCACTGGACACTTTAAAAGGAGGCTGGTTCTTGGTATAATTGTTTCTCTTCAGTTAACCATGGTTATCTCTAAAGAAACACGTGCAGCCATCATTGCACTGCACAAAAATGGCCTAACAGGGAAGAGTATCGCAGCTACAAAGATTACACCTCAGTCAACAATCTATCGCATCATCAAGAACTTCAAGGAGAGAGCTTCCATTGTTGTCAAAAAGGCTCCAGGGCGCCCAAGAAAGACCAGCAAGCGCCAGGACCGTATCTTAAAACTGTTTCATCTGCGGGATGGGACTACCAGCAGTGCCGAGCTTGCTCAGGAATGGCAGCAGGCTGGTGTGAGTGCTTCTGCACGCACTGTGAGGCGGAGACTCTTTGAGCAAGGGCTGGTTTCAAGGAGGGCAGCAAAGAAGCCACTTCTCTCCCGAAAAAACATCAGGGACCGACTGATATTCTGCAAAAGGTGCAGGGAGTGGACTGCTGAGGACTGGGGCAAAGTCATTTTCTCTGATGAATCCCCTTTTCGATTGTTTGGGACATCTGGAAAACAGCTTATTCGGAGAAGAAGAGGTGAGCGCTACCACCAGTCTTGTCTCATGCCAACTGTAAAGCATCCTGAAACCATTCATGTGTGGGGTTGCTTCTCAGCCAAGGGAATCGGCTCACTCACAGTCTTGCCTAAAAACACAGCCATGAATAAAGAATGGTACCAGAATGTCCTCCAAGAGCAACTTCTCCCAACCGTCCAAGAGCAGTTTGGCGCCCAACAATGCCTTTTCCAGCATGATGGAGCACCTTGCCATAAAGCAAAGGTGATAACTAAATGGCTCATGGAACAAAACATAGAGATTTTGGGTCCATGGCCTGGAAACTCCCCAGATCTTAATCCCATTGAGAACTTGTGGTCAATCATCAAGAGACGGGTGGACAAACAAAAAACAACAAATTCTGGCAAAATGCAAGCATTGATTATGCAAGAATGGACTGCTATCAGTCAGGATTTGATCCAAAAGTTGATTGAGAGCATGCCAGGGAGAATTACAGAGGTCTTGAGGAAGAAGGGGCAACACTGCAAATATTGACTTGCTGCATTAACTCATTCTAACTGTCAATATAACCTATTGGTACTCATAATATGATTGCAATTATATTTCTGTATGTGATATAAACATCAGACAAACACTAATAAAAACCAGAGGCCAGCAGATCATGTGAAAATATAATTTTGGTGTCATTCTGAAAACTTTTGGCCATGACTGTAGGCGTAGCGACATGATGATGTCATCGCACTGGGGCGCGCACGGAACATCGGAGTCCTGGCATGATGACGTCACCACACCGCACCTGTGCATGCTACTGTCAATCTGTAGGTCACAGACAGTCCTACAGTGACCTACGTCCTACTGATTCTGGAGAGTAGAAGAGAAGGGAGACCATGGCTCTCTGCTCTACTGCAGGGTATAGCTATATCGGTATGACGTGCACACATATACGTTTAGAGAGGAGGACGCTACGAGTGAGACCCTCTCAGTGAGTGGACCTGAGGTCGCCACCACCTCTGCATCCCGAGTTGCTACGCTACTGTGTTTCACCCTTTGCATGGTAAAAGACGATATCTGTGCGGTAATCTCGCTGCAAAAATTGATGCTTCTAATGAGTTGAATGTAATATGAGCTGCAATACTTGAGAACGACCACTACTCGGAGTATGGCGCTGTGCTGTTCCGGCTTTTGGAACGAGACCTACTAACAATGATGGGTGATGGTCCCGGCTGTCGCTCCCCCACCAGTCTGATATATATGACCTATCCAAAGGACAGACCATCAGTCTCAAAGTCCTGGAGCAAAAAGTTTAAGGGGGTGGGAAATTGGGTGTTAGTTATGAGAAGGGAATGGAGACGCAATGAAACCCCTGTCCACTTCCTGGGTTACAAAATGTGACATCCTAATGGGGGACACATTTACATCTTCACTCTGCTGTGTACACCACCGGCCACAAGACAAACTCAGCACTGCTACATGTGACAAAACCAGCTCCACTACGGCTCGGCAGAGCTTTAATGTCTGTGCAATGGCGCCGGTATTATTCCAGTAATGTTTATAGTGAAGAAAACCGCTGAGCTTGAAATTGCACTGCTGGGAGAAACGTAGTCAGGATTTATACAGAGAAGGAAAATATGACCTCAACAAAGTCAACATTATATCCAGCGTAAAAAGTCCAGGTGGATTTTATCCTGCGCTTGACGTTCTCCTTGGTGTCCCAGAGTCACCTCCTCTCCGCCGCCTTGTAAACCCTCTAACAAGCCATAAGTTTTATTTAGTAAATGCAGATATAATTCAAGACGTACAGAGAAAGTAACAGGCTAAGGTCCTGATATGATGGGCATAGGCGTTGGGACAGTATTTGGAATTGTTATTTTATTCCTCTAAAAAGTTATCAAAAACAACAAAAATTCAAACATAGATGGGTTGTCCTAAAATTACTTTTTATATCCTCTGTATAGATCATCCAAAATTAATAATATTTGTTATTTAACTTTTTTTTAAAACTGATACAGATATAAGATATTTACTTACATAGCATAGCGCCACCTGGTGCTCACAGTGTATAGTAATGTGCAAGTACACGTTATTAGTGGTGGTGGTCGCACATGCTCAGTCATCGCCCCACGGCCAGGTCTCTGCATGGTAATCGTGTTCACTGCAGAGCAACCAACAGAAAAAGCTTCCTGCCCACTTTTCAGGAAAGGAGCAGAGACCTGGCAGTACATGCAAGTACAAGGTAGAAGGCTCCTTCTCTAGGGAAAGTAAAAAGAGATCATTTTTTTAGCTGCCAAAGGGGAGAAGACTGATTCTGTCCAGAGACAGTGCCCAGCAGCACCAAGAAGATACATGGAAGAAAAAAAAACTAAAACAGGTTTTTTCTTATGTTAGAAACAGAGTAAATTCCTTTAAATCAACAGATTTGCATGGAATTTGGTATAACACATATTCATACAACAACCCCTTAAATCTAGTAAACATCCATCTATATACATATTACACATACATATTCTGTACATAAAGAGAGCATTCACTGTGTACTTACATTACATTACTGATCCTGAGTTACATCCTGTATTATACTCCAGAGCTGCACTCACTATTCTTCTGGTGCAGTTACTGTGTATATACATTACATTACTGATCCTGTACTGATCCTGAGTTACATCCTGTATTATACTCCAGAGCTGCACTCACTATTCTGCTGGTGCATTCACTGTGTACTTACATTACATTACTGATCCTGAGTTACATCCTGTATTATACTCCAGAGCTGCACTCACTATTCTGCTGGTGCATTCACTGTGTACTTACATTACATTACTGATCCTGAGTTACATCCTGTATTATACTCCAGAGCTGCACTCACTATTCTTCTGGTGCAGTTACTGTGTACATACATTACATTACTGATCCTGTACTGATCCTGAGTTACATCCTGTATTATACTCCAGAGCTGCACTCACTATTCTGCTGGTGCAGTTCACTGTGTACATACATTACATTACTGATCCTGTACTGATCCTGAGTTATATCCTGTATTATACTCCAGAGCTGCACTCACTATTCTTCTGGTGCAGTTACTGTGTACATACATTACATTACTGATCCTGTACTGATCCTGAGTTACATCCTGTATTATACTCCAGAGCTGCACTCACTATTCTGCTGGTGCAGTTCACTGTGTACATACATTACATTACTTATCCTGTACTGATCCTGAGTTGCATCCTGTATTATTCTCCAGAGCTGCACTCACTATTCTTCTGGTGCAGTTACTGTGTATATACATTACATTACTGATCCTGTACTGATCCTGAGTTACATCCTGTATTATACTCCAAAGCTGCACTCACTATTCTGCTGGTGCAGTTCACTGTGTACATACATTACATTACTGATCCTGTACTGATCATGAGTTATATCCTGTATTATACTCCAGAGCTGCACTCACTATTCTTCTGGTGCAGTTACTGTGTACATACATTACATTACTGATCCTGTACTGATCCTGAGTTACATCCTGTATTATACTCCAGAGCTGCACTCACTATTCTGCTGGTGCAGTTCACTGTGTACATACATTACATTACTGATCCTGTACTGATCCTGAGTTATATCCTGTATTATACTCCAGAGCTGCACTCACTATTCTGCTGGTGCAGTTCACTGTGTACATACATTACATTACTGATCCTGTACTGATCCTGAGTTACATCCTGTATTATACTCCAGAGCTGCACTCACTATTCTGCTGGTGCAGTTCACTGTGTACATACATTACATTACTGATCCTGTACTGATCCTGAGTTATATCCTGTATTATATTCCAGAGCTGCACTCACTATTCTGCTGGTGCAGTCACTGTGTACATACATTACATTACTGATCCTGAGTTACATCCTGTAGATCTTTTATTATAAAAATGAAAAACATAACAATAATAATAACAGAAACATAACAAAATTAATAACCAGAAAATAAACAGTGTAATGAAACTGGTCCAGCCGCTCCCTCTCTCCTCACACACATATTATACATATATACACAATAATAACTACCTACACCACACCATGACATCTGGTCCGGTTACCAAACAAATAATAACAATATAATAAACAATAACCGACAAATTATATACAAACTAATATATACATTCTTTTTTTTTCTTTTTAAATAAATAAAATAAAATAAATACTAACTATACAAATATATACAAGACAAAACAAAACCCCCCACACTCGAGCAGACCAGTCCCTCCCTGGCACTGACCTGAGAGCTGGTCCTGCGCCTCATGCCTCAGTCCATGTCCAACGTCCATAGGACAGATCAGGCAGTGCCAGTTTTTCACCCAAATAACCAGTGTCCCACAAGATGAACCCACCTCCCCCCTTTTCCCTCCACCCAACCTAACACCTACACCCAAACCCATATATACAATATATACAGAAACAAACAATAGAATAACAAACAATACAATAACCACAACTGACAAAGCCCAAGTTTGGCGCCTGCAGCCCTACATCACTGTCTACTGATCAATAAAACAAAAATCTATGGTGTCAGCAGCAGCCCACCACCAGGAGAGGAGATGACCAGACTAGGGCACACTAAAAGAAAAGCCCCTCCAGAGGAGAGCGGCCCTCCGTGTACCCAGTCTCTCATACTCCAGAGAACGCACCTTCACCAGGTCACCAAGTATGGTCCTAAACACATCGTCCACTGGGAGGATTTTCCGCTGCGTCGATACTAAGCACCGTGCGTTCCACGTGTGATACCTAACCACTGCGCTAACTAGAAATAAGGTGCAGCGGTCCCAACCACCCAAGTCCCATAGGCCCATTCCGCATAAGAGAGACCGGCCAGCCGGGGCCAGCCAATGGAGGCGCCCACCCTGTTGTACACCTCTGTGTTAAAGGGACAACGAAGCAGGAAGTGGTCCATGCTTTCAAGCATGGTACCACAATGCTCCCGAGGACAGTTCCTGTCCTCAGAGCTCCTACACTTCAGATTGTCCCTCACACACAGTTTCCCATGGAAGCAGCGCCAAGCCAAGCCCCAAACCTTCGAGGGGATCCTGATAGAATTCAAAAGATGCAGACCCACCCCAAGATCCCGACTTGGGCAATCCCTGGGCGCCAGAGGCCTCTGAAAATGGGTCAACAGAAACCTTTTGTCAAGGAGCTTCCTTGGCAGAGTCCTGGCCTCCCACACTCCCAGACCCCACCGGCGAATTACCTTCAGAACCACGGTAGCGTAAGCCGGGAGATGTCCATGCGGTGTGCGGAGATCCTTCACTTGCCCTCCTGTCTCCCATTCCTGGAAGAAAGGCTGAAACCATCCCTTACAGGAGAATACCCACGGAGGAGCCCTCTCTTTCCAGAGGTTTGCAATATTGATCTTAATGAAGGTATTCACAAGGAATACCACAGGGTTGACCATACCCAACCCTCCTAGTCTCCTCGTACGGTAAGTAACCTCCCTCTTGACCAGGTTCAGTCTATTTCTCCATAACAGTTGGAAGAACAAACTGTAGACCCGAGTCCAGAGAGGCTCTGGCAAGATGCACACACTGCCCAGATAGATCAGCAAAGGGAGCAGGTAAGTTTTGATCAGGTTTACCCTTTCCCTTAGGGTCAAAGACCAACCCTTCCATTGGTTCACCTTCTGAGTGGCGATCTCTAGCCTGCTGTCCCAATTTTGTTTGGGGTAATCCCCCTGGCCAAATTCGATGCCAAGAACTTTTGCAGAGACTTTGGGTTCTGGAAGGGTGTCCGGGAGATCAAAACCAGGATCTCCTCCTCCCAGCCAGAGACTCTCACACTTATCCCGGTTGATCTTAGACCCGGATGCCTCCGAGTAGCGATTTACCTCTGACATCAGCCATTCTGCCTCCCCATCAGAGGAAACAAAAAACGTTGACGTCATCGGCATACGCCACCACTCTCAGAGTGGCTTCCGGTGCTGCCCGGTCCATCCCGATCCCAGCCAACGGTCCACGCTCCACCCTCCTAAGAAGTGGGTCAATCGCAAACACGTACAGTAGCGGGCTCAAGGGACAACCCTGGCGAACACCACACCCAACCTCAAAAGAGCTGCCAATCCAACCGTTCACAAGCGGGAAACTCTCTGCCCCAGCGTACAAGGTCTTAAGCCAATCAACAAAGCCCCCCGGCAGGCCATATCTCAGAAGGACAGACCAGAGGTACTCATGATTAACCCGATCAAACGCTTTTGCCTGGTCCAATGACAGCATGTACCCCTTCCAGTGACCAGCCCTACCCTGCTCCACCGCCTCTCGGACACAGACTAATTGTACTGCGGCCCGGAACAGAGCAATGCTGGGCCCCCGAAAGGAGCTGGGGTGCAAATTTCACGAGCCGATTAAACAGCACCTTTGCCAAAACCTTCCTGTCTGCATTGAGAAGCGCTATGGGACGCCAATTCTCAATGCAAGATGGGTCCTTACCCTTTGACAAGATGATCAGGGCAGACCTCCTCATTGACTTTGGCAGAGTGCCCGAGGAAAGACACTCATTGAATACCTCAGTCAAGAGGGGAACCAAGGCGTCCTTAAAGGTCTTATAGAATTCAGATGTTAAGCCATCTGGACCGGGAGATTTCTTTAGGGCAAGCCCTTCAATCGCCAACTTAACTTCCTCTTCCCTGATCATCTCTGTCAAAACACCAAGAGAGGGGTCTACCCCTGGTTCGGGGACGGCTTCAGCCAGAAAAGCCGACATCTCATCCAGATCCCTCTTCCCCAAGAGGTCCGAGTAGAAGGATCTGACGACCTCCAGGATCCCTGATCTGGATCTTTTCAGGGACCCCGCAGTGTCAACCAGTCCTGTAACAACTTTACTATTCACTGACATCTTGCAGTTTTTGTAAGGGTCGGGCGAGCGGTACTTCCCGTAATCCCTCTTAAAACCAAAGATGCGTGTCTATCATACTGACACCTTATTAGCAAAGATTTCACTCTGGAGATCTCCTCGCGGCTACCTCCAGTTGAGACAAGATGCTCGAGTTTCCTCCTCAGGCCCTGATACAGGCGGTACCTGTCCAGGCTCCTGAGGCTCGAGAGCTGGCAGAAGAATCTCGCCACCCTTTTCTTAAACATCTCCCACCACTCTGACTTACTACTACAAAGATCCAGTAAGGGTACCTGGCTCTGAAGAAAATCCTCAAAGGACAGTCTTATCTCCGCTTCTTCCAAGAGAGACGAATTGAGCCTCCAAAAGCCTCTTCCCATGCGGGGGGTCTCTGTAACATTCAGGGAAAACAAAATCAAACAGTGATCGGAGAACTCCACCTCAACAACAGATACTGCTGAAGAGACGGCTTCCTCCTTTAAATAAAACCTGTCTATCCTGGACCTACAGTTACCTCTATGATAGGTGAACCCCTAGTGGCCTGGGGTGTGCCGGATTTGGACATCCACCAGGCGAGCCTCACTAGCTATACTATTAAGGACGACGCTATCATAAGTCAGCTTGTCTCTGGAACCTCCTCTATCCCGGGGCCTTGTAACAGTGTTGAAGTCCCCTCCAAAGACGACCTGCCGACTCATAAAAAGGTAGGGCTTGATCCTCGTAAAGAGACACTTCCGGTCCCACTTAGATTGGGGACCATAAATGTTAATGAGCCGAAGCTCCTGTCCCTTCATGAGGACATCTAATATCAGGCACCTCCCCATTTCTAGCTCAATAACCCGTCGGCATTCTACCGGTGCGGTAAAAAGGACCGCCACTCCGCTATACGGCTCGGCCGCAAGAGACCAATAGGAGGGCCCGAGTCTCCACTCCCTCTTAGCTATAAACACCTCTGCCATATTTGGCAGCCTGGTCTCTTGCAAAAAGAAAATGTCAGCTTCAACCCGGCTGAGAAAATCAAAGGCCGCAAATCTAGCCATATTTGACTTAATGCTGGCGACATTAATGGACGCCAGCGTCAACGGAGTGGGTACCGCCATCATTGGTGATTGAGTTAGATGGCTTTCTTCTTCCCACTCCCCTTATCCTCTGCCTCAGAGGAGGAATCCTTCCCCCTCTTTAATGACACAGAGGTGTCCATTCCCACATTTTTCCTTCTTTTTTCGTCCTCGTCTCCGGACTCTGGGCCAGTCCCTCCCCCCAAGGACCTTGCATCCCCAGGAGAAGGACACTCGGCGCCCCCTGTAAGCTCCGCTGAAGCCGGAACCTCACCCTCAGCCTCCTCCTCAGAGGAAGAGATGTTATCAAGGGCTTGGAACCGGTTAGAAAGACCAACTAGAGGGGAGTCAGTTTTACCTTCCTTAGGTACCTTGGTCAGAGCGGGAGAAGATGTTTTATCTCCCTTCTTTCTCTTCTTTTTGGTGCCGAGCTTACGCTTGTGCTCTAGCCACCGCTTATTATCCTCATCCATACTTTCATAATGGGAGGATTCTGAAGGAGAGGCAGTTTCCTCCCTGTGGATCCTCCTGACCTCCTCATCCAACTCATCATCCCTCGGGGCCTCAGCAGCAACACTGGCATCCAGGACAGGGGCTGCCCCGGTAGTCTGGGGCTCGCCCCGCTCCCTCTCCTGTCTGCGCTTGTCTAGACGCCTCAGCTGGGCAGGCGTCTTTTTATTGCTTTTCTTCCCTGGCCCCTCAGCTCCCCCACCCCTGCTAGTCGCCTCCCCAGCAGAATCGGCCTCACGGCTTACTCCCACCGGGGTCTCGACTGCATTAGCAAAGGAGCGAGGACAACGGCTGAATGGGTGACCTAACTCACCACACAGGTGGCACCTAATCTCCACACAAGAGGCGGCAAGATGGCCGACACCCCCACACAACGCGCATTTCTGCACGGTGCAGTTTGCACTGAAGTGTGTGGGGTCGCCGCACCTGTGACAGAGCTTCAGTTGCCCCTGGTAGAAGACCAGGATACGATCCCTACCCAGGAAGGCAGACGATGGAATGTGGGCAACCGTACCACCTGAACGCTTAAGTTTTACCATAAATGTCCAGGCTCCTGACCAGATACCAAACTCGTCGCGGTTTTTCTTTGGCATCTCCACCACCTCTCCATACCGACCAAGCCATGTCATGATGTCATAGCAAGAAAGCGACTCGTTACGAGTCATCACGGTCACTTTCTTGATCTGGTTTTGGCGAGACACTGCCTGAACGGCAAAGTCTCGCCAGCCGGGCTCATTTTTTGCCAACTCATAATTCGCCCAGAAGAGCTCAAGCCCCTCCGGCCGAACAAAGCTGACATCAAACTCAGGCGTGGAATAGGGATGTATCAAGGCGTAGATGTCAATCGCCTTGAAGCCCATCCTCAGCAGGAGCTCCACAACTTTAGACCTTGGCGGACATGCATCACTGCCCCTCCACCGAAGACGGACCACATTCCTACGCACACTGCCTGGCCCGGCTGTTGGGAGGGACCACACTGTATCTCCCCCTTTTTGGGCTCGGAAGGCCCTGAGGCCATGCCTCTCTATCCAGAAGGATAGATCAACCTCTCGACCCTCTACCATTAGTGATCTCTCCCCCTTCTTTAGAGCCTCCAGAAGGCGCCATTGCAACATGCCGTCCCCAAAGCCCGGAGACGAGGAGGATGCCCTATTTGCCCCGGAGGTGACACTGGCATAACTCTGGACAGGTGTTGCCACCCCCGGGGGGGCAACCGGACCAGTGACCACATCAGCCCCAACAGTATCACCATTACCCACCTCCATCTCACCCTCCACCAAACCAGCAACCACACCACTAGACAATGAATTATCCTCATTCACCTCCACCACCACATTCATTCCTGCTGGACCAGTAACAATGGTGGATGACCTTTTGACCTCCGCATCAGGCACAAGGGGCTCAGTCACCTCCATAGAACTGGAGGCGACCTCACCCCCGGTCTTATGTGTGCCCTCCACATCATCGGTCGGTAATTTCCGCTGTTTGGCATTTGGTATAATGTGCCGCTGATCTCTAGCTGCAGTTAGGCGCCGCTGATCTTTAGCATCAGGATCTTCCGGACCAGCGACGCCAACACAAAATAGCACTTTCGTGGGAGGACCGGAACGCTCAGCCCCAACTGCCCCCTCACACTGCCGCCGCTTTTCAACTAAGTGATCAGCGGCAACAGCATTCAGAGGCGCCGAGGCTACCGGAGCTGCCCCCGACACCGGGCTGCTCTCCCCTCTCACTGAGGAGCACACCACAGCATCGTGGCCTGATGGAACGCCCGCCGCCGGGCCGCCCTCACTGTCCAGCCTCTCAGCTGATGCACCTCCTGCTACGTCCCCACTACTACAAGCAGAGACGGAGCTCTGCGCCTCCCTACCGCGCTCTGTAATCTCCCCGCGCCTTGGCACCGGATCCTCAGCAGAACCCGGGCTGGGCTGGGCAACGGGGCTTATACAGCGAGCTGAGCCTGCCGCCGACTCAGGGGGTACAGGGAGGGGGGCATATACGTATCTTACCGCTTCCTGCAGCTTTGGCTTGGTCTTCTTTGCCTTTTTGTGGCCCCCAGGTGCCTCTTCTGGTAGATCGTCACCAAGATGGAAGTTTTGGAAGCACACTGGGGACTCCAGGAGCTTAATCTCCGCCATTAGCGCCCCTCCCTGGCCGCTGCTGTCACTGTCCTCCCCAGAGCCGGCAGAACTGCGACCGGATGTCACGGTCGCCTGTCCTGCAGGGAGCTCGCTGCACGTGGCCTGCGGGTGACTTTGCAGGCTGCCAGGTGGGGCTTCCTGCTGGTCATCATCACTCTCATCATCCACCTGGCTCTCAGGCTGCAGCCCCATCTGCCTTTGCTCTCTGGTATCAGCCATTTCTCTAAAGCGGTCTTCATTTATAAGTTTTTCTTTGAAAGGACCACTCTGCTCCCTGATGTCAGCTTTCCTAAGTTCCAGGAGTTGAATTTCACTGCTCAGTCTTTTTACCTCGGCTTGGATCTAGGACTTTCTTGGTTTGGAGGCCCCTGCAGCTTTTGCGCTTGTGCAGCGCAGCTCCTCCCGGAGCCTCCTGATGAGCTTACTGGCATCTTCATACTCACGGAGGTGGATCATGACCCGGGAGGCATAGGTGGACACAGACTCCCGGGGTCCCTGCAGCGCCCACCCCTCCTCAGGGAGGTCGGCCTCACCTCCGTGAGCACTCAGCTTTCCTCCGGAAGGAGCGCCATCTTGCACGCCGCTGTCAGGCTTTTCCTCCATGCTGGAAGCCTTGCGGCTTCTGGGGGTCTCCACAATCCCGGGGGGAGTAGAAGCCAAATTGCTGCGACTCCTGGTGCAGCGTCTCACCCCCGAGTCCTCTGATGTGCAGGCCGGTTGCTGGTTTCTTCTGCCCCCCGCCGGCCTGGTTCGGGAAGCAGAAGCCTGGGACTTGGCTCCATCACTCATCCCAGAAACCTGCTCCCTCCCTGGGAAAGAGAGAAAGCAGGTCCCCAGGTGGAGAGGTGTTGGTTTCTCAGAGATCAGGAGCTCACAGCAGGATCTGCAGCCACCACACCCGCAATCACCACACTGACTAGCAGCTGATCAGAGCTGCACCCAGTATGCTGCTGGTGGAGTCACTGTGTACATACATTACATTACTTATCCTGTACTGATCCTGAGTTACATCCTGTATTATACTCCAGAGCTGCAGTCACTGTGTACATACATTACATTACTGATCCTGCACTGATCCTGAGTTATATCCTGTATTATACTCCAGAGCTGTACTCACTATTCTGCTGGTGCAGTCACTGTGTGCATACATTACATTACTGATCTTGTACTGGTCCTGAGTTACATCCTGTATTATACTCCAGAGCTGCACTCACTATTCTGCTGGTGCAGTCACTGTGTACATATATTACATTACTGATCTTGTACTGGTCCTGAGTTACATCCTGTATTATACTCCAGAGCTGCACTCACTATTCTGCTGGTGCAGTCACTGTGTACATACATCACATTACTTATCCTGTACTGATCCTGAGTTACCTCCTGTATTATACTCCAGAGCTGCACTCACTATTCTGATGGTGCAGTCACTGTGTACATATATTACATTACTGATCCTGTACTGGTCCTGAGTTACATCCTGTATTATAATCCAGAGCTGCACTCACTATTCTGCTGGGGCAGTCACTGTGTACATACATTAAATTACTGATCCTGTACTGATCCTGAGTTAACTCCTGTATTATACTCCAGAGCTGCACTCACTATTCTGCTGATGCAGTCACTGTGTACATACATTACATTACTAATCCTGAGTTACATCCTGTATTATACTTCAGAGCTGCACTCACTATTCTGCTGGTACAGTCACTGTGTACATACATTACATTACTGATCCTGTACTGATCCTGAGTTACATACTGTAATATACCCCAGAGCTGCACTCACTATTCTGCTGCTGCAGTCACTGTGTACATACATTACATTACTGATCCTGAGTTACATCCTGTATTATACTCCAGAGCTGCACTCACTATTCTGCTGGGGCAGTCACTGTGTACATACATTACATTACTGATCCTGTACTGATCCTGAGTTAACTCCTGTATTATACTCCAGAGCTGCACTCACTATTCTGCTGATGCAGTCACTGTGTACATACATTACATTACTGATCCTGAGTTACATCCTGTAATATCCCCCAGAGCTGCACTCACTATTCTGCTGGTACAGTCACTGTGTACATACATTACATTACTGATCCTGTACTGATCCTGAGTTACATACTGTAATATACCCCAGAGCTGCACTCACTATTCTGCTGCTGCAGTCACTGTGTACATACATTACATTACTGATCCTGAGTTACATCCTGTATTATACTCCAGAGCTGCACTCACTATTCTGCTGGTGCAGTCACTGTGTACATACATTACATTACTGATCCTGTACTGCTCCTGAGTTACATCCGGTATTATACTCCAGAGCTGCACTCACTATTCTGCTGGTGCAGTCACTGTGTACATACATTACATTACTGATCCTGTACTGATCCTGAGTTACATCCTGTATTATACTCCAGAGCTGCACTCACTATTCTGCTGGTGCAGTCACTGTGTACATACATTACATTACTTATCCTGTACTGATCCTGAGTTACATCCTGTATTATACTCCAGAGCTGCAGTCACTGTGTACATACATTACATTACTGATCCTGCACTGATCCTGAGTTATATCCTGTATTATACTCCAGAGCTGTACTCACTATTCTGCTGGTGCAGTCACTGTGTGCATACATTACATTACTGATCTTGTACTGGTCCTGAGTTACATCCTGTATTATACTCCAGAGCTGCACTCACTATTCTGCTGGTGCAGTCACTGTGTACATATATTACATTACTGATCTTGTACTGGTCCTGAGTTACATCCTGTATTATACTCCAGAGCTGCACTCACTATTCTGCTGGTGCAGTCACTGTGTACATACATCACATTACTTATCCTGTACTGATCCTGAGTTACCTCCTGTATTATACTCCAGAGCTGCACTCACTATTCTGATGGTGCAGTCACTGTGTACATATATTACATTACTGATCCTGTACTGGTCCTGAGTTACATCCTGTATTATAATCCAGAGCTGCACTCACTATTCTGCTGGGGCAGTCACTGTGTACATACATTAAATTACTGATCCTGTACTGATCCTGAGTTAACTCCTGTATTATACTCCAGAGCTGCACTCACTATTCTGCTGATGCAGTCACTGTGTACATACATTACATTACTAATCCTGAGTTACATCCTGTATTATACTTCAGAGCTGCACTCACTATTCTGCTGGTACAGTCACTGTGTACATACATTACATTACTGATCCTGTACTGATCCTGAGTTACATACTGTAATATACCCCAGAGCTGCACTCACTATTCTGCTGCTGCAGTCACTGTGTACATACATTACATTACTGATCCTGAGTTACATCCTGTATTATACTCCAGAGCTGCACTCACTATTCTGCTGGGGCAGTCACTATGTACATACATTACATTACTGATCCTGTACTGATCCTGAGTTAACTCCTGTATTATACTCCAGAGCTGCACTCACTATTCTGCTGATGCAGTCACTGTGTACATACATTACATTACTGATCCTGAGTTACATCTTGTAATATCCCCCAGAGCTGCACTCACTATTCTGCTGGTACAGTCACTGTGTACATACATTACATTACTGATCCTGTACTGATCCTGAGTTACATACTGTAATATACCCCAGAGCTGCACTCACTATTCTGCTGATGCAGTCACTGTGTACATACATTACATTACTGATCCTGAGTTACATCCTGTATTATACTTCAGAGCTGCACTCACTATTCTGCTGGTGCAGTCACTGTGTACATACATTACTGATCCTGTACTGATCCTGAGTTACATACTGTAATATACCCCAGAGCTGCACTCACTATTCTGCTGCTGCAGTCACTGTGTACATACATTACATTACTGATCCTGAGTTACATCCTGTATTATACTCCAGAGCTGCACTCACTATTCTGCTGGTGCAGTCACTGTGTACATACATTACATTACTGATCCTGTACTGCTCCTGAGTTACATCCGGTATTATACTCCAGAGCTGCACTCACTATTCTGCTGGTGCAGTCACTGTGTACATACATTACATTACTGATCCTGTACTGGTCCTGAGTTACATCCGGTATTATACTCCAGAGCTGCACTCACTATTCTGCTGGTGCAGTCACTGTGTACATACATTACATTACTGATCCTGTACTGGTCCTGAGTTACATCCTGTATTATACTCCAGAGCTGCACTCACTATTCTGCTGGTGCAGTCACTGTGTACATACATTACATTACTGATCCTGAGTTACATCCTGTATTATACTCCAGAGCTGCACTCACTATTCTGCTGGTGCAGTCACTGTGTACATACATTACATTACTGATCCTGTACTGGTCCTGAGTTACATCCGGTATTATACTCCAGAGCTGCGCTCCCTATTCTGCTGGTGCAGTCACTGTGTACATACATTACATTACTGATCCTGTACTGATCCTGAGTTACATCCTGTATTATACTCCAGAGCTGCACTCACTATTCTGCTGGTGCAGTCACTGTGTACATACATTACATTACTGATCCTGTACTGATCCTGAGTTACATCCTGTATTATACTCCAGAGCTGCGCTCCCTATTCTGCTGGGGCAGTCACTGAGTACATACATTACATTACTGATCCTGTACTGATCCTGAGTTACATCCTGTATTATACTCCAGAGCTGCGCTCCCTATTCTGCTGGGGCAGTCACTGAGTACGTTCCATAATCTTTTCCATGGGGATCAGTTGATGAGGGAAGAAATTATGGTCATCGCCTGCACAGAGTAGTCCTTATTCTGTCAGACTCAGCAGAGTTGGAATATTTATGACTTTTGAGCAATACACAAATGATGATGATTATATATCATATCCCCCATTGCAGCACAGAGTAAACAGATATCACCCCCTCCCCCCAGAACATACAGTATTTATAAGAAGACCCCAGCATTACATTATTTATGCGCGCTTTAATGCTGCAGCATTTATAGAAATACAACCTTCGGGATAAGGGTCTGTTTGCTGTTTTTAGTTTTGGCTGACATATGGGATTGCAGCATTTTTCCTAAAGGAGGTGTTATATAGCGCAGATGCGTCCTTGGTGCAATATGGCGTGTTGGAGATATAATAGCCGGCATTTGTTTCCTAATATCTGCTTCATACTTTCCCTCAACTCAGCGCCGAGATCAAAGACAAAACACTTAAGTCTTAATATAAACTGAACCGTGACCAAAATATTAGTCAGCCCCCGTGTGATAAACCGCAGCGACCCCTCCAGTGAGAAGCAGAACCATCCACTAGTGAGAGATCAGATGTATCATTCTGTATCCATTCACCAAAGTCACACAATAACATTGTAATATTTGTGGATAAATACTGTTAACCCTTTATTAGGGCTTCACTTGTCTATTCCAGCACAGCCTGTAGCTTCCTCATTTATTATTTACATATAACTTTTTTCACTGCCATATTCCCAGATATATCAATGCTGAAAGTGACAGGTCTGAACCTTCCACCTCCCAATGACTAAACAACTGCCCAGTACTTTGACCATTCAGTGTTATCATAGGGACACAGAATAAACCAAAAATCATTACCCACATCTTAATGTTAACCATCTTCAACAAGTGTGTTTTGGGCAATCTTCACATTGACATCCATTATGTATCATGGTAGAGATCCGAGAATATTACCTTACATCACCGTGCTACTGCAGCCCTGCAGCACCCATCATCCAAGGGTTTATTCTCGATAGGTCCGGAAATACTTTATTTATGGCACTGAAAATTTTGGACAGAAATTGACTACAAGAAATTTGGTTATATGGTTATATTCTGTGACTCTGAACCACAAGAAATCATACTGTAAGGGTTATTCTCACTAAAAGTTATCCTAGCATCGATCGACAGGATAGGAGGTCATTTTCGGATCCCAAGAAGAAGGTTCTGAAATACCCCCCTGGAATGGAGAGGTGGCCGTGCAGGTGTGCAATCGCTTCTCTATGGGACTGACGGAGAAGGCTGAGTGCAGAGAATGATAGATAATAGAATAAATATGAGATAGATTGATAGATATGAGATACATAAATAATAGATAGATATGAGATAGATATAGATAATAGATACATAATAGATATGAGATATATAGACTGATAGATATAAGATAGATACGGACAGACAGACAGACAGACAGGTAGATAGATTGATAGATACAATTGTTGTGCTCAAAAGTTTGCATACCCCGGCAGAATTTTTCCTTTCTTGGCCTTGTTTTAGAAAATATGAATGATAACAAAAAAACTTTTTCTCTACTCATGGTTATTGGTTGGGTGAAGCCATTTATTGTCAAACTGAGATGGCCGCCACTCCAGAACCTTCACTTTGTTCTGCTGTAGCCAATGACAGGTCGACTTGGCCTTGTGTTTTGGATCGTTGTCATGTTGGAACATCCAAGTACGTCCCATGCGCAGCTTCCGGGCTGATGAGTGCAAATTTGCCTCCAGTATTTTCTGATAACGTGCTGCATTCATCTTTCCTTCAACTTTCACCAAGTTTCCTGTGCCTTTGTAGCTCACACTACCCCAAAACATCAGCGATCCACCTCCGTGCTTTACTGTAGGAATGGTGTTCCTTTCATCATACGCCTTGTTGACCTCTCTCCAAATTTAACGTTTACGGTTGTGGCCAAAAAGTTCAATTTTGGTCTCATCACTCCAAATTACCTTGTTCCAGAAGTTTTGAGGCTTGTCTCTGTGCTGTTGGGCATATTGGTTTGCCAGTAATGGCTTTCTTCTGGCGACTCGACCATGCAGCCCATTTTTCTTCAAGTGCCTCCTTATTGTGCATCTTGAAAAAGCCACACCACTAGTTTTCAGAGAGTCCTGAATTTCAGCTGATGTTATTTGTGGGTTTTTCTTTGCATCCCGAACAATTTTCCTGGCAGTTGTGGCCGAAATTTTTGTTGGTCAACCTGACCGTGGTTTGGTGTTTACAGAGCCCCTGATTTTCCATTTGTTAATCACAGTTTGAATGCTGCTGACTGGCATTATCAATTCCTTGGATATTTTTTAGTATCCCTTTCCTGTGTTATACAGTTCAACTACATTTTCCAGTAGATCCATTGACAATTCTTTTACTTTTGCCATGACTCACAATCCAGAAATGTCAGTGGCTGGATAAAAGATGCAAGAGTCTGTCTGGATCCCAGAAACTCACTCAGCTTTTATGCACACCAACTGATTGCAAGCAAACAGGTCACAGGTGAGGATGTTACCTTTAGTAGCCATTCAAACCCATTTGTGTCAAATTCTGTGCATGTTATCAGGTCAAAATCACCAGGGTATGTGAACTTTTCATCAGGGTCATTTGGATGTTTTTGGTTGTCATTAAGATTTAAAAAGAGAAAACACAGTAGTTTGACAATAAATGGCTTCACCCAACCAATAACCATGAGTGGAGAAAATTTTTTTTCGTTATCATTTATATTGTCTGAAACAAGGCCAAGAAAGGAAAAATTCTGCCGGGGTATGTAAACTTTTGAGCACAACTGTAGATATAGTAGATAGATATTTAAATGATAGACAGATAGATGGCTAAAACCCTAAATCCAAAAAAGTTGCAACATTGTGTAAAATTTACAGAATGAACAAGAATACAATGATACAATGATTTGGTAATCTCTTATCGCCATATTTTATTTACAGCAGAACATAGGACACAGATCAGAAGGTGAACGTTGGACATTTTTCCATTTCATTTGAAAATATTGACTCATTTATAAATTGATGGCAGCAACACAAAAAAACTTGGAACAGGGTTAACAAAACATTGAAAATGGAAGTGTTACTAATGAAGCACAGCTGGAGGGTCACTTTTCATGTCACAGGACTGTATACAAGAAGAACTTCTTAGAGAGGCAGAGTCTCTCAGAAGCAAAGATGGTCAGAGGTCACCAATCTGCATCTAAAAAACTGTGCCACATATTAGTGCTGGATTCTACCTGCTCTTTATATTTGCAGCTTTTTAGCCTAGTAGAGGCATGTTTGACAAATATTAGGTTTTGGGACTCATCAAAGTAAGGTCGCCTTTGTCATGGTTGATGGGCTTTCATGAATTGGTCAATTTGTGCGCTAAGTACCTTAATTTTTATAAGTATATTTTATTTGGCAGTAATGCCATCCACAATTCATATATTCAATATTTGCACACAACTTTATGCTTGCAGAGGCTGTGGTATTCTTTTGTATGTATATAACACAGTCAAAGTAGTTTGTACTTGTTCACACTTGCTTTATAGTGTTAGGAGGTGCTTGTAAGTTTTTGTTTTTTCATGGTATTTTTGTTTTTTCTTTGTAGAAAGATTGATGAATTTGAGATACATAGATAGATAAAAGATACAGACAGATGTACTAGACTGAGATAGATAGATATGAGATAGATAGATAGATAGATAATAGATAGATAATAGATAGATAGATAGATGATAGATAGATGTAGATAAAGAGAGGTAGCGATGGATAGATAATAGATAGATAGATAGATAGATGATAGATAATAGATAAATAGATAGATAGATAGATGATAGATAGATAGATAGATGATAGATAGATAGATAGATAGATAAATAGATAGATAGATAGATAAGTGGTATTGGCAGTAATTGGTGGCTTGGCGGTGCACACACTATATTCACCCCTCACTAATGATGGCGTGGTGGCACATAAGTTGCACTAATGAGATGCGCATAATTAGTAATGGACTAATATCATAGATGCAATTGCTAAATAAAAACTTATGATGACGGGGACATAAATAGAAGTGAACAGGCTCCAGTGCCCTGACACAAGCCTTGTCTGCCCCGATCATCGGGAGGCCGCCGGTGCAGTCTGTTCCCAGGGTATCCTGCACAATCTCACCAGACGGAAGTAATACCGAATTATGCAAATGGTCTTTATTTGAAGTAAAGAATCATGGACCAGTCAATAATGTTCATGTATCAGGAAAGGGCAGCTCCTCCTGGAAGAAATAACATTGAGCGCCCGGCGCAGGAAACATTTCTTTACAGACAAAGGCCGCTCCCCGCAGCACAATGTATTAACATATTTCCACATAATTAGTTTGTTTTCCAGTTGAAATCAGAAAACGTTGCCTTCCCCGCCTCGGGACGGAGCGTACGGAAGAAAGGATCTCGTGCGTGGGTTCATATGCTGCATAATTATCAAGAATTAATCTGTGGAAATTACAGTTTGGAATATTATAGAACTCATGAATAGTGTATGGAACAATCAAGAAAATTAAACTCGATGCCGGCGATCGGACGGGGATGGCGCACGACTGCTGGCTGTTTGCTTTTTAATCAGCGCGCTTACAGCCAGAGGGATGAATTACATCGGTGGTCCAAACCTCCGCATGCTGGGGGGCACTTTCCAGGCATGCTTGATTAATATCCAAGTCAACAGAAATACAGGAGCCGTATACAGGGAAGAATAAATGATTGCATTGCTCCCTATCACTTCTGCTGCACCCATCAGCCACCCAAAGCCAGGATGATAAGTGACTGGCACAGTGTCTGTCCATGTCATGTCCACTTGATCATCAGATTGTGATCTCATGGTTTGGAAGGAAACTTGTTGATAAATTAAAGGGGATCTCTGCTTTGCACAAACCTGTTTGTATTCCCTCAAAATTATCTAATTGCAGTGTGTTTTGTTGCTTAGATCAACAGCGATCAGTTGTGATCCTGCAGAAGTCCTTGGAATAAGTGTTTAGTTTTCCTGCAGTGCCACCAGTGGAGAAATAAAGTATTACATGCCTCCTACTGAAATGCATGGACTGTTGGTGTAATCAATGGACGTGTCGGGTCCTCAAGAGAGACAGACACTCTTTGTAGCTGCATGAAATCAGAAAACTATATAATTAACTCAAAGCGGTTGTCACAATTTAGGGTGTTGGGATAATTAATAACAGGATGATCACTGGGATCCTCCCCCCCAATCCAGAGAATAGAGTTGAATGAATTGATGTCTATACTCATCCATCGCCAGCAGTCCCACAGACAATGAATGGCGTGGTGGCGCTCATGTGTGACCATCATTCCAAACAAGACACTATAGAGCCCCGTTTTTGGAATTGGTGACAGTCCCAACCAGCAGCAAGTTTTTACTTCTCCTGTGAATCGATAATAACTTAGTAAGTTTGGGAAACAGTTTAAAAGTATTAAAAAAGTTTTCACATATTCTTAAATGGGAGAAAAGACAAAAAATAAATAAGAATATTTGAAATTCACATCTTATTTTTAGTTTTATTAATTACTGCTTCTTGCCTAAGTTACAGGTGATCCTCACCTGTCTTGGGTCTGGGCTCTGCTCCCTTCACCCCAGTCCGCTAAACTTTATTGTGCTCCATGTTGGGCTTTGCAAGTAGCCCGCCATGCTCCTATGTGATCATCTACCTATGCCTATACAAGGCCTGCAAAAACACACGCCTGGGTCTTGGTATAAAGACTCTTAGTTTTTCGGTGCACCCCGACTTCCCAGTCTTTCAGGATCTCTGCTACCTGTTTGCGTTTTCTAGTACGTCTGCTACCTGTCTGTGGTCTCTTGAACGTCTCCGGTCTGCCTGTGGCTTCCAGTACCTTTGCTATATGTTTCCAGTTTCCAGTACCTCTGCTTCCTGTCTGCGATCTCCTAGATGTCTCCCATCTGCCTGTGGCTTCCAATACCTCTGCTATCTTTCTGCGGTCTCCCGAACGTCTCCGGTCTGCCTGTGGCTTCCAGTACCTTTGCTACATATTTCCAGTTTCCAGTACCTCTGCAACCTGTGTGCAATCTCCTAGTTGTCTCCCAACTGCCTGCGGCTTCCAATACCTCTGCTACCTGTCTGCAGTCTCCCACACATCTCCGGTCTGCCTGCGGCTTCCAGTACCTCTGTTTCGAGTCTCCAGGACCTCTGCTACCTGTTTGAGGTTTTCCAGTACCTCTGCTACCTGTCTTCAGTCTCAAGGACCTCTGCTACCTGTTTGCGATCTGCTGTTTGTCTTCCATCTGCCTGCGGCTTCAAATACCTCTGCTACCTGTCTGTGGTCTTCCAAACGTCTCCAGTCTGCCTGCAGCTTCCAGTACCTCTGTTTCCACTTTCCAGTACCTCTGCTACCTGTCTCCGGTCTCCAGGACCTCTGCTACCTGTTTGCAGTGTTCCAGTGCCTCTGCTACCTGTCTCCTGGACATCTTCAGTCAGCCTGTGGCTTCCAGTACCACTACTACCTATGTGTAGTCTCCAGATCCTCTGCTACCTGTTTCCCGTATGCCTTAGTTGCCTCCTGTACCTGACACCTGTGGCCCATGTGCCCACTCAGACCTTGGTCTTCAAGGATCTACCTCACCTAGTGAGCCTAACAGTGATGACCAGGCGCCAGTCTATCAGTGGTGGCCAGGTGCTTATGCAAGGAGCCCAGAGCTTGCAAGCTCTTTGCTATAGAGCTTGTAATGGCTGCTTTGAAGATGCCAGATCAAGCTTCAGTGACACCGCACTTTTCCAATCCTGCAAACGCAATGGTGTCTCTGCTCACAGCATCTGAGAAGGAACAGTTTGTGCCAAAAGATTGAACAATGCCACTGGCCCAAACTGTCAATCATCAGAGGCACATGTTCCCCGGCAAGCAGGATGCAGGGGAGCGGTGCGCTCCTGAAAATAAATTGTGAAATGGTTCCTTTAAAAAGAGAAAAAAAAAAAAAGTAAATAGCCAAAACTGTAACATTTTGCAAGGTATTAGGATTCATTGGGCAAATTAAATTACAATGTAGTTGTTATTTTTTTTTGTAATTATAAGCAAATAATAAACAAATAATATAATAATTTCTAATTATTGCATTCCTTATTATTACATTATACATTCAGATCTTGCTGAATTATTGTGGATATTCAGTGAAATCCCTGCATAAAGCAGTCAGTTAATGTTCATGTAAATTGCTGTTTCTTCTTCAGCTAAAGTATGAATTAATTTTCTGCAGTAACCTTGTTAGAGCCGCGGCTGCTTCTCCATCCCCATGAAAAATGGCCGTTAGAGTTGGCTAAAACTTGAGTTTTAAAAAGGAGTAAATGGATGAGGTCCAGTGCATTGGCATCAAACCAGTCTTTAAAATACAGACGAAAAATGCAGATAGGAAGTCACAGCCAGCTGGTATCAGAGCCGGGCAGGGAAAGTGTCAAAATATTGGTGACTTTCTACATTTGTGCTGCAACATGGGAGAGACCTGAGCAGCTTGTGCAATGAACATCGGAAATATCTGTCTTATATTTAATGATAAAGAAATAAATCTGTTCAGTTCATTTGTATTAAATACCAATAACAGCAAATATAGATGCAGACACAAGTGTATAGTGCTGAACATTATGCAACAAAGACACAATAAAAGCAGGTGATGCTTTTATGTGTATAAATATTTTTAATGCCCTCATAGCTTATGAAAAAGAACATGAACGTATTGTTCAACACACATCAGAGGAATTTTGCTGTCTGTTTGGATCCATATTCTCTGAATAAACATTGAAGAAATGTACCACGTTGCTGAACCATTTTTTTTCTACTACAACCCCTGGCAAAAATTATGGAATCACTGGGCTCAGAGGATGTTCATTCAGTTGTTTAATGTTGTTGTAAAAAAGCAGATCACAGACATGGCACAAAACTAAAGTCATTTCAAATGGCAACTTTAGGGCTTTAAGAAACACTAAAAGAAATCAAGATTAAAAATGTGGTACTCAGTAAGGGTAATTTTTTTCAGACCAAACAGATCGAAAAAATTATGGAATCACTCAATTCTGAGGAAAAAATTATGGAATCACCCTGTAAATTTTCTTTTCCAAAACTAACACTTGCATCAAATTAGATCTGCTAGTTAGTCTGCATCTAAAAAGGAGTGATCACACCTTGGAGAGCTGTTGCACCAAGTGGACTGACTTGAATCATGGCTCCAACATGAGAGATGTCAATTGAAACAAAGGAGAGGATTATCAAACTCTTAAAAGAAGGTAAATCATCACGCAATGTTGCAAAAGATGTTGGTTGTTCACAGTCAGCTGTGTCTAAAATCTGGACCAAATACAAACAACATGGGAAGGTTGTTAAAGACAAACATACTGGTAGACCAAGGAAGACATCAAAGAGTCAAGACCGGAAACTTAAAGCAATATGTCTCCAAAACAGGAAATGCACAACAAAACAAATGAGGAACGAATGGGAGGAAACTGGAGTCAATGTCTGTGACCGAACTGTAAGAAACCGCCTAAAGGAAATGGGATTTGTAACATACCTGGCGGCGTCCTTGCATGGTGGTCCATCTCCCACTGTGCAAGAGAGCGCACTTGATCTCCTGTCCAGAATGTCTCTCTGGCTTCCCTCCATGCTGTCTGTTTGTGTCTGTCTCTGCTGCTTAAGGGCGGCGCCCGATCACTTCCTGTCTTTTGTACCTGCTGTGGGTCACACCCCTTGTGCGTCCTCAGCCTATTGCTGTCTGACACTTGGTATATAGCTCAGCAGCTCCCTTCTATCCCTGCCTGAGCATATGTGTTTCTTTCAGTGTGTGCTTGCACTCTGAAGTTGCCAGGTCCCGTTCCTGTTTCCCTGTCCGCCTTTCCTGGAGGCTGTATTTCCAGGCCTGTCTGAACTGTGTCCTGTATTTCTCCTGCCTTGCGGTGTCAGCTCCCGTGTCTGAACTGTGTCCTGTTTGTCTCCTGCTTTACGGTATTAGTTCCCGTGTCTGAACTAAGTCCTGTATGTCTCCTGCTTTACGGTATTAGTTCCCGTGTCTGAACTGAGTCCTTTCTGTGTATCTTGTCTGTCCTGTCTGAACACGCTCCTTGCCTGTTCGTCCCGCCTCTCTGGGGGCAGTATTCCCAGACCCGCTCCTGTATCCCGCTGCAGTGTCTGTCTTCTCCGTACACTCAGTTCCAGTCTGAACTCTCTCCTATCCTTTACCTGTTTTGCCTCTATGCCCGTTCCCTTCCTTTTTCTGCAGAGTCTGAACTTGTACCTAACTCCTGCCTGTTGTCTCTGTACTCCCGTTTGTGAGTTTGTGGTCCACTCGCTACTTCACTGCAAGTACCCTGTGGGTGTCTGGCTCTGCCTTTCCCTTCCTGTCTGTTCAGTGTGAACAGAGCCCTGTCCTCCCTGCTCAGCCCTGTCTGCACTTTAGTTGTGCTTGCCTGTACCTCTCTGCCTGTATTGTTCCTGAGTCCCAGTGTGTACTGGGTCCTATCCCGCCTGTGTTCCTACCTGCTAGTGCCTCCCCGTTTGCACTCTATCTGTGCTTACCTTTACCCGCCTGCCTGCATACCCGCCTGCCTGCATATCCGCCTGCCTGCATCCCAGTCTGTGTGCCAGTCTACCAGTCTGTTCCTGTATTCCCCTGTGTGGGTCAACAGCCGTGTCCGGGGTCTGTCCTGGAGTAGCACCTGGTCCCTCTGCTCGGTTCCTCCTTGGTGCACTGGCGTCGTATGCCGTCGTGCGACCCTGGTCGGATCGGGTGAATACTTAGTCACGCCCCTCCAGGCATACACTCTCCGGCACGGTCCAGTGGAATCACTACCAATCACATGCACACGCCGCTCTAGCCCGGGCGTGTGCATAACAGCATGCTCAGGCCATGGTTCCCGTTGAGCCCCACGGCCTTCGCTCTCTGAGAAGTTTTTTCCAGCGAATACATGCAGTGAAATAAATAAATATATTTTTTTTTCCCTTTAGCTGAGTTCCAGGCGAATTGCGCACTCGTCCAGATGGATCTATCAGCTCTCGTTCCTGCGGATCCGCCACGTTACTATGGGGATCCAAGACAGTGTCGTGCATTTGTGGAGCAATGCATGCTACACTTTAAGGCCTACCCTCTTTATTTTCCTTCCGATTGGGCTAAAGTGGCCTTTATTATGTCTTACCTGGCGGGGGATGCCTTGGAATGGATCAACCCCCTATATGAGACACAGGATCCGATCCTCCGGGACCTAATGGCCTTCCTGGTGGCCTTTCTAATGGTCTTCGATGATCCTAACCCGGAGGCTCCTGCTGAAGCTTCACTTCCCAATATCCCGGAGCAGCCCCAATGGGTAATGTGTGTGGGTAGCGTAATAGTTCTCCAGCCCAATGAGACTACTGCCCACCCAGAATCCTCACAGGGTGACTACGCTTTCCGGAATACTTCTCCCAACCTCAAGAGGCAGTCCAGACGTGCTAGACTTAGAGGCAAGCAGTCACGCCTGGGTCTGTCCTCCCTGAGACCTCCTGAACCCTTCGGGGTGCTACCTGGTAACGAAAGGACAGAGACTCTCCTATACTCTGTACCTGATACCTCGCTCGCTTCGTCCAGTGAGTCCAACCTAGTGTACTCCGAAGCAGAGGTTACTCCCGAGTCTCTACACCCCTCCGACCAGGCGGAGGACCTCCAGTTGTGTTCAGAACCCTTCGGGGTGCCACCTGGTGGTGAATGGACAGAGACTTTCCTATACTCGGTACCTGATACCTCGCCTGCTTCCTCCAGTGAGTCCAACCTAGTGTACTCTGAAGCAGAGGTTACTCCCGAGTCTCTATACCCCTCCGACCAGGCGGAGGACCTCCAGTTGTGTTTTGAACCCTTCGGGGTGCCACCTGGTGGTGAATGGACAGAGACTTTCCTATTTCCTGTACCTGATACCTCGCCTGCTTCCTCCAGTGAGTCCGACCTAGTGTTCTCCGAAGCAGAAGTTACTCCCGAGTCTCTACACCCCTCCGACCAGGCGGAGGACCTCCAGTTGTGTTTAGAACCCTTCGGGGTGCCACCTGGTGGTGAATGGACAGAGACTTTCCTATTTCCTGTACCTGATACCTCGCCTGCTTCCTCCAGTGAGTCCGACCTAGTGTTCTCCGAAGCAGAAGTTACTCCCGAGTCTCTACACCCCTCCGACCAGGCGGAGGACCTCCAGTTGTGTTTAGAACCCTTCGGGGTGCCACCTGGTGGTGAATGGACAGAGACTTTCCTATTTCTTGTACCTGATAACCCGTCTTTTTCTTCCTGTGAGCTTGACAAGATGTACCTCGAAGCAGAGATTACCCTCAAGTCTCTGTTCCCCTCCAACCCAGTGAACAACTGGTCCTCGAATTCCCTGCGGAAGCTTCTGGCAGGCCTGAAGAAGAGGGGGCGTAAGGGGGGAGGTACTGTAACATACCTGGCGGCGTCCTTGCATGGTGGTCCATCTCCCACTGTGCAAGAGAGCGCACTTGATCTCCTGTCCAGAATGTCTCTCTGGCTTCCCTCCATGCTGTCTGTTTGTGTCTGTCTCTGCTGCTTAAGGGCGGCGCCCGATCACTTCCTGTCTTTTGTACCTGCTGTGGGTCACACCCCTTGTGCGTCCTCAGCCTATTGCTGTCTGACACTTGGTATATAGCTCAGCAGCTCCCTTCTATCCCTGCCTGAGCATATGTGTTTCTTTCAGTGTGTGCTTGCACTCTGAAGTTGCCAGGTCCCGTTCCTGTTTCCCTGTCCGCCTTTCCTGGAGGCTGTATTTCCAGGCCTGTCTGAACTGTGTCCTGTATTTCTCCTGCCTTGCGGTGTCAGCTCCCGTGTCTGAACTGTGTCCTGTTTGTCTCCTGCTTTACGGTATTAGTTCCCGTGTCTGAACTAAGTCCTGTATGTCTCCTGCTTTACGGTATTAGTTCCCGTGTCTGAACTGAGTCCTTTCTGTGTATCTTGTCTGTCCTGTCTGAACACGCTCCTTGCCTGTTCGTCCCGCCTCTCTGGGGGCAGTATTCCCAGACCCGCTCCTGTATCCCGCTGCAGTGTCTGTCTTCTCCGTACACTCAGTTCCAGTCTGAACTCTCTCCTATCCTTTACCTGTTTTGCCTCTATGCCCGTTCCCTTCCTTTTTCTGCAGAGTCTGAACTTGTACCTAACTCCTGCCTGTTGTCTCTGTACTCCCGTTTGTGAGTTTGTGGTCCACTCGCTACTTCACTGCAAGTACCCTGTGGGTGTCTGGCTCTGCCTTTCCCTTCCTGTCTGTTCAGTGTGAACAGAGCCCTGTCCTCCCTGCTCAGCCCTGTCTGCACTTTAGTTGTGCTTGCCTGTACCTCTCTGCCTGTATTGTTCCTGAGTCCCAGTGTGTACTGGGTCCTATCCCGCCTGTGTTCCTACCTGCTAGTGCCTCCCCGTTTGCACTCTATCTGTGCTTACCTTTACCCGCCTGCCTGCATACCCGCCTGCCTGCATATCCGCCTGCCTGCATCCCAGTCTGTGTGCCAGTCTACCAGTCTGTTCCTGTATTCCCCTGTGTGGGTCAACAGCCGTGTCCGGGGTCTGTCCTGGAGTAGCACCTGGTCCCTCTGCTCGGTTCCTCCTTGGTGCACTGGCGTCGTATGCCGTCGTGCGACCCTGGTCGGATCGGGTGAATACTTAGTCACGCCCCTCCAGGCATACACTCTCCGGCACGGTCCAGTGGAATCACTACCAATCACATGCACACGCCGCTCTAGCCCGGGCGTGTGCATAACAGGATTTACATACAGAAAAGCTTAACATAAGCCATCATTAACACATAAACAGAAAAAACAAGGTTACAATGGGCTAAGGAAAAGCAATCATGGACTGTGGATGACTGGATGAAAGTCATATTCAGTGATGAATCGCGAATCTACTCATTGGTGCAGTTCCAATGAGATTTATAAAGATAATTGCATGAAGAGAACATGCAAATTTCCACAGTCATTGATGATATGGGGCTGCATGTCAGGTAAAGGCACTGGGGAGATGGCTGTCATTACATCTTCAATAAATGCCCAAGTTTACATTGATATTTTGGACAGTTTTCTTATCCCATCAATTGAAAGGATGTTTGGGGATGATGACATTATATTTCAAGATGATAATGCATCCTGCCATACAGAAAAAAACTGTGAAAACATTCCTTGAAAGAAGACACATAAGGTCAATGTCATGGCCTGCAAATAGTCCGGATCTCCATCCAATTGAAAATCTTTGGTGGAAGTTGAAGAAATGGTCCATGACAAGGCTCCAACCTGCAAAGCTGATCTGGCAACAGCAATCTGAGAAAGTTGGAGCCAGATTGATGAAGAGTACTGTTTGTCACTCATTAAGTCCATGCCTCAGAGACTGCAAGCTGTTAATAAAGCCAGAGGTGGTGCAACAAAATACTAGTGATGCATTGGAGTGTTCTTTTGTGTGTTTGTTTTTCATGATTCCATATTTTTTTCCTCCGAATTGAGAGATTCCATAATTTTTTCCCTCTGCTTGGTCTGAAAAAAATTACCCTTACTGAGTACCACATTTTATCTTGGTTTCTTTTAGTGTTTCTTAAAGCCCTAAAGTTGCAATTTGAAATGACTTTAGTTTTGTGCCATGTCTGTGATCTGCTTATTTTCAACAACATTAAACAACTGAATGAACATCCTCCGAGCCCGGTGATTCCATAATTTTTGCCAGGGGTTGTATAATACTGCTTCTATGAGTAGGAATAACACTATTATAATACTGACCCCTATGTACAAGAAAATAACTACTATAATACTGCCCCTATCTACAAGAATATAATTACTATAATACTCCTCCTATATACAATAATATAACTACTATAATACTGCCCCTATGTACAAGAATATATCTACTATAATACTGCTCCTATGTACAAGAATGTAACTACTCTAATACTGCCCCTATGTACAAGAATATAACTACTATAATACTGCCCCTATGTACAAGAATATGTCTACTATAATACTGCTCTAATGTACACGAATATAACTACTATAATACTGCCCCCTATGTACAAGAATATAACTACTATAATAATGCTCTCTGTGTACAAGAATATATCTACTATAATACTGCCCCTATGTACAAGAATAAAACTACTATAATACTGCCTCCATGCACAAGAATATAACTACTATAATACTGCTCCCTATGTACAAGAACATAACTACTATAATACTGCCCCCTATGTATAAGAATATATCTACTAAAATACTGCTCCTATGTGCAAGAATATAACTGCTATAATACTGCTCCTATGTAGAAGAATATAACTACTATAATACTGCCCCTATATACAAGAATATAACTACTATAATACTGCCGCCTATATACAAGAATATAACTACTATAATACTGCTCCTATGTAGAAGAATATAACTACTATAATACTGCCCCCTATATACAGAATATAACTACTATAATACTGTCCCCTATGTACAAGATTATAACTATTATAATACTGCTACTATGAACAAGAATATAACTACTATAATACTGCTCCTTATGTACAAAAATATAACTACTATAAAACTGCTCCTATGTACAAGAATATAACTACTATAATACTGCCCCTATGTACATGAATATAACTACTATAATACTGCTCCTATGTACAAGAATATAACTACTATAATACTGCCCCTATGTACAAGAATATAACTACTATAATAGTGTTCCTATGTACAAGAATATAACTACTATAATACTGCTCCTATGTACAAGAATATAACTACTATAATACTGCCCCTATGTACAAGAATATAGCTACTATAATACTGCCCCCTATGTACAAGAATATAACTTCTATAATACTGCCCCTATGTACAAGAATATAACTACTATAATACTGCCCCTATGTACAAGACTATAACTACTATAGTACAGCTCATATGTACAAGAAAATAACTACTATAATACAGCCCATATGTACAAGAATATAACTGCTATAATACTGCCCCTATGTACAAGAATATAACTACTATAATACTGCTCCTATGTACAGGAATATAACTACTATAATACTGCCCCTATGTACAAGAATATAACTACTATAATACTGCTCCTATGTACAAGAATATAACTACTATAATACTGCCCATATGTACAAGAATATAACTACTATAATACTTCACCTATGTAGAAGAATATAACTACTATAATACTGCCCCTATGTACAAGAATATAACTACTATAATACTGCTCCCTATGTACAAGAATATAACTACTATAATACTGCCCCTATGTACAAGAATATAACTACTATAATACTGCTCCTATGTACAAGAATATAACTACTATAATACTGCTCCTATGTACAAGAATATAACTACTATAATACTGCCCCTATGTACAAGAATATAACTACTATAATAGTGTTCCTATGTACAAGAACATAACTACTATAATACTGCCCCCTATGTATAAGAATATATCTACTAAAATACTGCTCCTATGTGCAAGAATATAACTGCTATAATACTGCTCCTATGTAGAAGAATATAACTACTATAATACTGCCCCCTATATACAAGAATATAACTACTATAATACTGCCGCCTATATACAAGAATATAACTACTATAATACTGCTCCTATGTAGAAGAATATAACTACTATAATACTGCCCCCTATATACAGAATATAACTACTATAATACTGTCCCCTATGTACAAGATTATAACTATTATAATACAGCTACTATGAACAAGAATATAACTACTATAATACTGCTCCTTATGTACAAAAATATAACTACTATAAAACTGCTCCTATGTACAAGAATATAACTACTATAATACTGCCCCTATGTACAGGAATATAACTACTATAATACTGCTCCTATGTACAAGAATATAACTACTATAATACTGCCCCTATGTACAAGAATATAACTACTATAATAGTGTTCCTATGTACAAGAATATAACTACTATAATACTGCTCCTATGTACAAGAATATAACTACTATAATACTGCCCCTATGTACAAGAATATAGCTACTATAATACTGCCCCCTATGTACAAGAATATAACTTCTATAATACTGCCCCTATGTACAAGAATATAACTACTATAATACTGCCCCTATGTACAAGACTATAACTACTATAGTACAGCTCATATGTACAAGAAAATAACTACTATAATACAGCCCCTATGTACAAGAATATAACTGCTATAATACTGCCCCTATGTACAAGAATATAGCTACTATAATACTGCTCCTATGTACAGGAATATAACTACTATAATACTGCTCCTATGTAGAAGAATATAACTACTATAATACTGCTCCTATGTACAAGAATATAACTACTATAATACTGCCCATATGTACAAGAATATAACTACTATAATACTTCCCCTATGTAGAAGAATATAACTACTATAATACTGCCCCTATGTACAAGAATATAACTACTATAATACTGCTCCCTATGTACAAGAATATAACTACTATAATACTGCCCCTATGTACAAGAATATAACTACTATAATACTGCTCCTATGTACAAGAATATAACTACTATAATACTGCTCCTATGTACAAGAATATAACTACTATAATACTGCCCCTATGTACAAGAATATAACTACTATAATAGTGTTCCTATGTACAAGAATATAACTACTATAATACTGCTCCTATGTACAAGAATATAACTACAATAATACTGCCCCTATGTACAAGAATATAGCTACTATAATACTGCCCCCTATGTACAAGAATATAACTTCTATAATACTGCCCCTATGTACAAGAATATAGCTACTATAATACTACACCTATGAATAAGACTATAACTACTATAGTACAGCTCCTATGTACAAGAATATAACTACTATAATACAGCCCCTATGTACAAGAATATAACTGCTATAATACTGCCCCTATGTACAAGAATATAACTACTATAATACTGCTCCTATGTACAAGAATATAACTACTATAATACTGCCCCTATGTACAAGAATATAACTACTATAATACTTCCCCTATGTAGAAGAATATAACTACTATAATACTGCCCCTATGTACAAGAATATAACTACTATAATACTGCTCCCTATGTACAAGAATATAACTACTATAATACTGCCCCTATGTACAAGAATATAACTACTATAATACTGCTCCTATGTACAAGAATATAACTACTATAATACTGCTCCTATGTACAAGAATATAACTACTATAATACTGCCCCTATGTACAAGAATATAACTACTATAATAGTGTTCCTATGTACAAGAATATAACTACTATAATACTGCTCCTATGTACAAGAATATAACTACTATAATACTGCTCCTATGTACAAGAATATATCTACAATAATACTGCCCCTATGTACAAGAATATAGCTACTATAATACTGCCCCCTATGTACAAGAATATAACTTCTATAATACTGCCCCTATGTACAAGAATATAACTACTATAATACTACACCTATGTATAAGACTATAACTACTATAGTACAGCTCCTATGTACAAGAATATAACTACTATAATACAGCCCCTATGTACAAGAATATAACTGCTATAATACTGCCCCTATGTACAAGAATATAACTACTATAATACTGCTCCTATGTACAGGAATATAACTACTATAATACTGCCCCTATGTACAAGAATATAACTACTATAATACTGCTCCTATGTACAAGAATATAACTACTATAATACTGCCCCTATGTACAGGAATATAACTACTATAATACTTCCCCTATGTAGAAGAATATAACTACTATAATACTGCCCCTATGTACAAGAATATAACTACTATAATACTGCTCCCTATGTACAAGAATATAACTACTATAATACTGCCCGTATGTACAAGAATATAACTACTATAATACTGCTCCTATGTACAAGAATATAACTATTATAATACTGCCCCTATGTACAAGAATATAACTACTATAATAGTGTTCCTATGTACAAGAATATAACTACTATAATACTGCTCCTATGTACAAGAATATATCTACAATAATACTGCCCCTATGTACAAGAATATAGCTACTATAATACTGCCCCCTATGTACAAGAATATAACTTCTATAATACTGCCCCTATGTACAAGAATATAACTACTATAATACTACACCTATGTATAAGACTATAACTACTATAGTACAGCTCCTATGTACAAGAATATAACTACTATAATACAGCCCCTATGTACAAGAATATAACTGCTATAATACTGCCCCTATGTACAAGAATATAACTACTATAATACTGCTCCTATGTACAGGAATATAACTACTATAATACTGCCCCTATGTACAAGAATATAACTACTATAATACTTCCCCTATGTAGAAGAATATAACTACTATAATACTGCCCCTATGTACAAGAATATAACTACTATAATACTGCTCCCTATGTACAAGAATATAACTACTATAATACTGCCCGTATGTACAAGAATATAACTACTATAATACTGCTCCTATGTACAAGAATATAACTATTATAATACTGCCCCTATGTACAAGAATATAACTACTATAATAGTGTTCCTATGTACAAGAATATAACTACTATAATACTGCTCCTATGTACAAGAATATATCTACAATAATACTGCCCCTATGTACAAGAATATAGCTACTATAATACTGCCCCCTATGTACAAGAATATAACTTCTATAATACTGCCCCTATGTACAAGAATATAACTACTATAATACTACACCTATGTATAAGACTATAACTACTATAGTACAGCTCCTATGTACAAGAATATAACTACTATAATACAGCCCCTATGTACAAGAATATAACTGCTATAATACTGCCCCTATGTACAAGAATATAACTACTATAATACTGCTCCTATGTACAGGAATATAACTACTATAATACTGCCCCTATGTACAAGAATATAACTACTATAATACTGCTCCTATGTACAAGAATATAACTACTATAATACTGCCCCTATGTACAAGAATATAACTACTATAATACTGCCCCTATGTACAAGAATATAACTACTATAATACTGCCCCTATGTACAAGAATATAACTACTATAATAGTGTTCCTATGTACAAGAATATAACTACTATAATACTGCTCCTATGTACAAGAATATAACTACTATAATACTGCTCCTATGTACAAGAATATATCTACAATAATACTGCCCCTATGTACAAGAATATAGCTACTATAATACTGCCCCCTATGTACAAGAATATAACTTCTATAATACTGCCCCTATGTACAAGAATATAACTACTATAATACTACACCTATGTATAAGACTATAACTACTATAGTACAGCTCCTATGTACAAGAATATAACTACTATAATACAGCCCCTATGTACAAGAATATAACTGCTATAATACTGCCCCTATGTACAAGAATATAACTACTATAATACTGCTCCTATGTACAGGAATATAACTACTATAATACTGCCCCTATGTACAAGAATATAACTACTATAATACTGCTCCTATGTACAAGAATATAACTACTATAATACTGCCCCTATGTACAGGAATATAACTACTATAATACTTCCCCTATGTAGAAGAATATAACTACTATAATACTGCCCCTATGTACAAGAATATAACTACTATAATACTGCTCCCTATGTACAAGAATATAACTACTATAATACTGCCCGTATGTACAAGAATATAACTACTATAATACTGCTCCTATGTACAAGAATATAACTATTATAATACTGCCCCTATGTACAAGAATATAACTACTATAATAGTGTTCCTATGTACAAGAATATAACTACTATAATACTGCTCCTATGTACAAGAATATATCTACAATAATACTGCCCCTATGTACAAGAATATAGCTACTATAATACTGCCCCCTATGTACAAGAATATAACTTCTATAATACTGCCCCTATGTACAAGAATATAACTACTATAATACTACACCTATGTATAAGACTATAACTACTATAGTACAGCTCCTATGTACAAGAATATAACTACTATAATACAGCCCCTATGTACAAGAATATAACTGCTATAATACTGCCCCTATGTACAAGAATATAACTACTATAATACTGCTCCTATGTACAGGAATATAACTACTATAATACTGCCCCTATGTACAAGAATATAACTACTATAATACTTCCCCTATGTAGAAGAATATAACTACTATAATACTGCCCCTATGTACAAGAATATAACTACTATAATACTGCTCCCTATGTACAAGAATATAACTACTATAATACTGCCCGTATGTACAAGAATATAACTACTATAATACTGCTCCTATGTACAAGAATATAACTATTATAATACTGCCCCTATGTACAAGAATATAACTACTATAATAGTGTTCCTATGTACAAGAATATAACTACTATAATACTGCTCCTATGTACAAGAATATATCTACAATAATACTGCCCCTATGTACAAGAATATAGCTACTATAATACTGCCCCCTATGTACAAGAATATAACTTCTATAATACTGCCCCTATGTACAAGAATATAACTACTATAATACTACACCTATGTATAAGACTATAACTACTATAGTACAGCTCCTATGTACAAGAATATAACTACTATAATACAGCCCCTATGTACAAGAATATAACTGCTATAATACTGCCCCTATGTACAAGAATATAACTACTATAATACTGCTCCTATGTACAGGAATATAACTACTATAATACTGCCCCTATGTACAAGAATATAACTACTATAATACTGCTCCTATGTACAAGAATATAACTACTATAATACTGCCCCTATGTACAAGAATATAACTACTATAATACTGCCCCTATGTACAAGAATATAACTACTATAATACTGCTCCCTATGTACAAGAATATAACTACTATAATACTGCCCCTATGTACAAGAATATAACTACTATAATACTTCCCCTATGTAGAAGAATATAACTACTATAATACTGCCCCTATGTACAAGAATATAACTACTATAATACTGCTCCCTATGTACAAGAATATAACTACTATAATACTGCCCCTATGTACAAGAATATAACTACTATAATACTGCTCCTATGTACAGACTATAACTACTATAATACTGCTCCTATGTACAAGAATATAACTACTATAATACTGCCACTATGTACAAGAATATAACTACTATAATACTGCCCCTATGTACAAGAATATAACTACTATAATACTGCCCCTATGTACAAGAATATAACTACTATAATACTGCTCCTATGTACAAGAATATAACTACCATAATACTGCCCCCTATGTACAAGAATATAACTACTATAATACTGGCCCCTATGTACAAGAATATAACTACTATAATACTGCCCCTATGTACAAGAATATAGCTACTATAATACTGCCCCCTATGTACAAGAATATAACTTCTATAATACTGCCCCTATGTACAAGAATATAACTACTATAATACTACACCTATGTATAAGACTATAGCTACTATAGTACAGCTCCTATGTACAAGAATATAACTACTATAATACAGCCCCTATGTACAAGAATATAACTGCTATAATACTGCCCCTATGTACAAGAATATAACTACTATAATACTGCCCCCTGTGTGCAAGAATATAATTACTATAATACTGCTCCTATGTACAGGAATATAACTACTATAATACTGCCCCTATGTACAAGAATATAACTACTATAATACTGCTCCTATGTACAAGAATATAACTACTATAATACTGACCCTATGTACAAGAATATAACTACTATACTACTTCCCCTATGTAGAAGAATATAACTACTATAATACTGCCCCTATGTACAAGAATATAACTACTATAATACTGCTCCCTATGTACAAGAATATAACTACTATAAAACTGCCCCTATGTACAAGAATATAACTACTATAATACTGCTCCTATGTACAAGAATATAACTACTATAATACTGCTCCTATGTACAAGAATATAACTACTATAATACTGCCACTATGTACAAGAATATAACTACTATAATACTGCCCCTATGTACAAGAATATAACTACTATAATACTGCCCCATGTACAAGAATATAACTACTATAATACTGCTCCTATGTACAAGAATATAACTACTATAATACTGCCCCCTATGTACAAGAATATAACTACTATAATACTGTCCCCTATGTACAAGAATATAACTACTATAACACTGCTCCTGTGTACAAGAATATAACTACTATAATACTGCCCCCTATGTACAAGAATATAACTACTATAACACTGCTCCTGTGTACAAGAATATAACTACTATAATACTGCTCCTATGTACAAGAATATAACTACTATAATACTGCCCTCTATGTACAAGAATATAACTACTATAATAATGCTCCTATGTACAAGAATATAACTACTATAATACTGCTCCTATGTACAAGAATATAACTACTATAATACTGCCCTCTATGTACAAGAATATAACTACTATAATAATGCTCCTATGTACAAGAATATAACTACTATAATAATGCTCCTATGTACAAGAATATAACTACTATAATACTGCTCCTATGTACAAGAATATAACTACTATAATACTGCTCCTATGTACAAGAATATAACTACTATAATACTGCCACTATGTACAAGAATATAACTACTATAATACTGCCCCTATGTACAAGAATATAACTACTATAATACTGCCCCATGTACAAGAATATAACTACTATAATACTGCTCCTATGTACAAGAATATAACTACTATAATACTGCCCCTTATGTACAAGAATATAACTACTATAATACTGTCCCCTATGTACAAGAATATAACTACTATAACACTGCTCCTGTGTACAAGAATATAACTACTATAATACTGCCCCCTATGTACAAGAATATAACTACTATAACACTGCTCCTGTGTACAAGAATATAACTACTATAATACTGCTCCTATGTACAAGAATATAACTACTATAATACTGCCCTCTATGTACAAGAATATAACTACTATAATAATGCTCCTATGTACAAGAATATAACTACTATAATAATGCTCCTATGTACAAGAATATAACTACTATAATACTGCCCCTATGTACAAGAATATAACTACTATAATACTGTCCCCTATGTACAAGAATATAACTACTATAACACTGCTCCTGTGTACAAGAATATAACTACTATAATACTGCCCCCTATGTA
This sequence comes from Phyllobates terribilis, assembly GCF_046119375.1. Lineage (NCBI taxonomy): Eukaryota > Metazoa > Chordata > Amphibia > Anura > Dendrobatidae > Phyllobates > Phyllobates terribilis. The sequence continues at coordinate 173,210,099 of NW_027362768.1, forward strand.
CAAGAATATAACTACTATAATATTGCTCCTATGTACAAGAATATAACTACTATAATACTGCCCTCTATGTACAAGAATATAACTACTATAATAATGCTCCTATGTACAAGAATATAACTACTATAATAATGCTCCTATGTACAAGAATATAACTACTATAATACTGCTCCTATGTACAAGAATATAACTACTATAATACTGCTCCTATGTAGAAGAATCTAACTATGATAATCTCTTTGTTCATATGATACATTTGGTCCCTTTGACTATTTTTGTACTGGCATAGGGTATATTATAAGTGATATATACATAGCCTGTGAAACTAGCCCCTTTTAGTTAGCTTCACTGTGTATTCCCATGGGAAATGGTTTTGATCAAGTTGATCATAACCTGAGGCTCAGAAGTTGTTGGGAAACTACAACTACCGTGTTTCGTCATAGATAAGTCAGGGTCTTATATTATTTTATGCTCCGAAAGTTGGGTTTAGGTCATATTTTCAGGGGATGTTTTTTTTTTCCATGAACAATAATGATGCGTGAATGTGCTTGGATAAGGCGTCATCTCATCTGAGCACGCTCGGGTGCTATCTCGAAAACTATGTCGGAGTCGCCTCGGCTTCATGTCTCTCGGCTATTCAGCCGCAATACACGCAGGGATTGTCTGTTTGCTAATCCACATTTATTCTTGAACAAAAATCAACATTTATTTAAATATATTCATGCCACCACACGCACAAACTGCACATACATACACATGTATATATACATACACTGCACATACATACCAGCCTTTCTCCTCTTTAGTTCCTTTAGATTCCCGCAGTTAAAGAACCTTTGGTGACATTATGGCGGCATGATCGTAATGTCACCAAAGGTCCTTAAGCAGCGTTAGCCTCGGAATAGAAATGATGGGGGCCCCTAGGAAAGTGGGTGCCCTGGCAATTGCCCAGTTTGCCATCACCCCACTCCCCGACGCTAGCCCTGACTGTAACTAGAGCTTTTGGTCTGGCATTTGTAGACTCCCAAATGCTCCAAGTGACTTTTCAGTCTTTCCCTAGCTATTCCAGGTGCACTTTTTTTTTTAATGATCGCCTTGCTGATTGGTTCCACTAACCTGAAGTTCACTTCAACTACTTTCCTGAATTTGTTGCAATAAATGGCATGAACTTTTCCCATCTCTGGCCGTCACCTTGTCTTATGTGATGGTATTTCCATCATGTCTGCAGGTAACATGTCCTCTTCTCCAGCTTCACCTGAGCTTCTGCCAAAAACCCAGCAGGGGCTGATATTTAGCGATAAGTTTTCTCCGATCTCGTCTCGTTACATCTCAAGGATTTGCCACTGACCTTAAGCTTTTTCGTACCAATAGAATGGGAAGGGATGCACAGAAAAGTTTGATGTGCGGATATGCTAAACAGTAGTGAAATGTCAAATTTGCATACATTTCAAGTGACCCAACAACTTTTACCTTGCAGCTCTGTTTCATGGACTCATGACAATGGCGGCATCGGGGGGGAAGTGACTCACTTCTCATGTCTCAGCCGCATCTTGTCACAGCAAGTTATCCCGGAGTTGTTGAAAGAATCAAAAAGATGAACATCACTGTCTGGAAATTAACCACCAGCCTAATTGGATATGACAATCGCGGCTTCTTTCTATAGGGTCAGTGGTGGCGGAAGCTGGTGAGGACAATGAATGCCTCCGAGCCGTCTTAAATATGAATATTTAAATAGTTCATTATGCTAATTTGCCCTCTACCTGTCAGTTATGTAGAAGACACAACATGGTCAGATAGAAGTAATGCACCCTAAATAGAGGAGTGGGATTGATGTGGTTGGAATACAGATGAATATAAAGGGGTTAAATTTTTAAAAACCCTCTTCTTTTTTTATTTGCACATTACTGCCGGCCAACCCCTAATTTGTTTACTAGTAGTCGTCCTTATAATTTACTATTGTGCCGACCATGTGATGCATTCTTCACAACTCGCACCTCCAGCCGATCCACCTTCACCAAACTACAAATCCCAGCCTTCTTTGTGCCACCTTCACCATCGGCTTTTAATATTCCTCTTTTACCATCTTACTATTTTTCTTGCTCCATTTTCACATAGGACCTCCTTGTACCCCCAGATAGACTCCAAGATGTCCACTTGCCTTGTACTTTTTGTCAGTCTGCACATGGACTTAGAAGCCTAATTATTGCCCGGCTCACTGGTTCTGAAAAAGACAAAACCCAAGAGAGAAAACAAAATGAGCATATACCTTATAGTATGGTAAGTAAATAAGTAAGTAAAGAGTAATGGTATATGTGAATAAGACATGGTACTTAGTTGACACTATTTTGATAAAAAATGCTTAAAAGAGATCCCACTGCGACAAGGTGAGCCCAACAGGGATGGTCCTATCCTCTAGTATTAAAACGTCACCTTGTGTCAGACGACATCAATGTAGCTGGGGAAAGGGAAGGACCAGGGGCCAGGCTAGTCAGATACCTGCCTATAGGAAGCTATATAGATGATGTGCCCAGCCCAAAAAGGGGGAGCCACATCACTGTAAGTACAAGAAACTACAGCAAAACCAAAGAAATGAGCCGGAGTACAAGTTGGTATACGTGCAATGTGTAGAAGCACGTTCACACTTTGGCCATTCAACAGACAAAAACCAAGATAAAAACAAAATGAGCATATAACCTATAGTAAGTAAATAACATAGTATACTAAGTTAACACTATTTTGATCAAGAAGCGAAAAAGCCATCCCAAAGCGACAATGTGTACCCAACCGAGGCGGTCCTATCCTTTAATATGTGAACCTCACTTTGTGGAAGAGCCCTGGTTCTTATGGTGCGCAAGTGCCAGAAAGCAAAGACTCTCACTTGGCACAAGCGTAGTGCAAGTATATATCAAGAAAAGAACAATGTACAGGATGTCTTAAAAGTGTAAAATCCCAGAGAGGGATCGTCAAAATGGAAAATAAAGGTCAATCATCAATGGATCCAGTGTTGCGCATGCGCCAAAAAGCCTGGGCTATTTCTGGGGCTTAACCAGATAAAGTAGTTTTTCCTCTAGCATATCTGAAGAGTAAGGAATGACAAATACTGTATATGGGATATCAGCTGCAGTGTAACAGAGGAATCATAATATGACAAGTGGAGAACTGGGGGCGAATCCTTCTACAGGTTAGAGTAGAACCTTGAATTGTAACATAATGTTATGGACAATCCCTTCCCTTATTCCATATTCCTAAATTTAATGGGCTGCATTTAATCTGATAATCTGTGATAATCAGGAAGATAAACTGTTGAATTCTTAAATATTCTGGATTAAGTGTAATCATAGTTGCTCATGCAAATGCTCTTCTGTAACATACCTGGCGGCGTTCTTGCATAGGGCACCATCTCCCACTTTGCAAGATCGCAAACTTGTTCATCAGTCCAGTCTGCTAGCCTGGCTTCTTTCCATGCTGTCTGTTTGTCTCTGTTCTGACTGCTTAGAGCGGCGGCCCGGTCACTTCCTGTTTCTTGTAGCTGCTGTGGGCACACCCCTGATGCGTCCTCAGCCTATTGCTGTCAGTCACTGGATATTTAAACCAGCTTCACCTGGAAGCTGATGCCTGAGCAACGCTTTCATTCAGTGTTCTCCCTGACTCTGAATGTGCCAGGTCCTGTTCTGTTCTTGTCTATTTCCACCACTCTGGGGACTGTATTCCCAGACTGGCTCCTGTATCTCTTCAGTAGCAGTTCCTGTCTGAACTGTATCCTAGCCTGTTCGTCCCGCCTTCTAGGGGCCGCATACCTAGACCTGCTGTCTGTGTTTTCTTGCCTGTCTGTCCGCCTTCCTGGAGGCTGTATTTCCAGGCCAGTCTGAACACGCTCCTTGCCTGTTCGTTCCACCTTTTCTGGGGGCCGCATACCCAGACTCGCTCCTGTATCTCGCTGCAGTGTCAGTTTCTGTCTGAACACTCAGTTCCTGTCTGAACACTCTCCTAGTCTGTTTCCTGATTTTCTCTATGTCCGTACCTTCCCTTTTTCTGCAGAGTCTGTACCTGCACCTAACTCCTACTCATTGTCGCTGTACTTCCGTTTGTGAGTTTAGAGTCCACTCGCTACTTCATTGCAAGTATCTTGTGTGTATCTGGTTCTGCCTTTCCCTTCCAGTCTGTTCCGGGTGAACAGAGCCCTGTCCCCTCTGCTCTGCCTTGCTCACCGCTCCAGCGGTTCTTGCCTGCTCTGCCTTGCTCACCGCTCCGGCGGTTTCTGCCTGCTCTGCCTTGCTCACCGCTCCGGTGGTTCTTGCCTGCTCTGCCTTGCTCACCGCTCCGACGGTTCTTGCCTGCTCTGCCTTGCTCACCGCTCCGGCGGTTCTTGCCTGCTCTGCCTTGCTCACCGCTCCGGCGGTTCTTGCCTGCTCTGCCTTTGCTCACCGCTCCGGCGGTTCTTGCCCGCTCTGCCTTTGCTCGCTGCTCCAGGCGGTCTTGCTCTGCTCTGCTCTTGCTCACCACCCCGGCGGTCTCGCTCTGCTCTGCCTTTGCTCACCGCTCCAGGCGGTCTCGCTCTGCCTTTGCTCACCGCTCCAGGCGGTCTCGCTCTGCTCTGCCTTTGCTCACCGCTCCAGGCGGTCTCGCTGTGCTCTGCCTTTGCTCACCGCTCCAGGCGGTCTCGCTGTGCTCTGCCTTTGCTCACCGCTCCAGGCGGTCTCGCTCTGCTCTTCCTTTGCTCACCGCTCCAGGCGGTCTCGCTCTGCTCTGCCTTTGCTCACCGCTCCAGGCGGTCTCGCTCTGCTCTGCCTTTGCTCACCGCTCCAGGTGGTCTCGCCCTGCTCTTCTCTTGCTCACCGCTCCGGCGGTCTCGCTCTGCTCTGCTTGTCTACCGCATCTGCGGTTCTGTTCCTGAGTCCCAGTCTGTACTGGACCTTATCCAGCCTGTGCTCCAACCTGCTAGTGCCTCCCTGTCGGCACTCCAGCCATGCTTGCCAGTACTCCCTGCCTGCATACCAGTCGTGGTTACCAGTGCCCGCCTGTCTGCATACCTGCCGTGCCTGCCTATACCCACCAGTCAGTGTGCCAGCCTAACCTGCCTGTTCCTGTATTCTCCGGTGTGGGTCAACAGCCGTGTCCGGAGTCTGACCTGGGGTAGCACCTGGTCCCTCTGCTTGGTTCCTCCCTGTTGCACTGGCGTCGTTAGCTCTCGTGCGACCTTGGTCGGATCGGGTAGATACTTAGTTACGCCCCTCCAGGCACTCTCCGGTTCATGGTCCAGTGGGATCACTACACATGCACATGCCAGTCAGTCCGGGCGTGTGCATAACATCTTCTATAGAAATAATGTCTGATATCTCTGAAAAATAAAATATCAGACAAAAAGTGTCTTGAATGTTACATAGCAACAATCTATTCATGTGTTGGGTGGCAACTGCAAATATTTTTAGAATAATTCTTAGCAAAAAGACATGAAGAAACTGGAGCAAGTTAAGAGAAGAGCGACCAAAATGGTGACCGGTCAGAAAACTATGTCATATGAGGAACGGTTAGAGGATTTGGGAATGTTTAGCTGCAAAAGAGAAGACTGAGAGGAGACTAAATAGCTGTGTACAAATATCTGAAGAGCTGTCACAGTGTAGAGGGATCATCCTTATTCTGCACATGGAAACACGAGAAGCAATGGGATGAAACTGAAAAGGGAGAAGATACAGATTAGAGAAAACTTATTGACAGTTAGGGTGATCAATGAGTGGAACAGGCTGCCACGAGAGGTGGTGAGTTCTCCTTCAATGGACGTCTTCAGAGGCTGGATAGTGAGGCTATGAGATGGTTTAGTGAATCCTGCAGGGGGTTGGACACGAGGACCCTGGAGGTCCCCCCCCAACTCTAACATTCTAGGATTCTATGAATGTTTTCTGATGTAAATTGTCTACAAGCTGCCTCCTGTTTATGTCAAGATTCCAAAAAGGAGTTCAGCTGCGCCTCTGATGCCAAATTGTGGGACCTAAACTCCCTCCAGGGAAGCAACAATGAGAAATTGAGAAATTATAGTGGGCAAAGCCCATTTACTAACATGAAGGGTTCCGCGAGGGTGGGACATGCTCTTCTGGACTAAAAAAAGGAGAAAACAGGACGAACAGTTCCAAGAGGAACTGTAGAGGCTCACAAAGGAAACACTGGATGGCACTAGTGAGCGCTGCGCATAAGTTCAACTGCATAGGAAACCTCTATGTAACAGACAAGCAATATAAATTAGTCCAAAAAGTTTATTGACACAAGAGCAAAGTGTTTCTCCATAGGCGTGAGGTCTTCATCAGGCTCTATAATATCACCCTTATTGTCCATTGCTAAAAGATTAGGATTCTTTTATAGAGCCTGATGAAGCTTTGCACTTGTGTCAGTAAAGTTCAATTTATATTGCTCGTCTGGTGAATTGAGGCTCAATAGCGCCCCTCGGTGTTTCCTCTGGGAGCCTCTACAGTTCCTCCTGGGACTGCCCTTCTGTTTTCTAACTTCAATCATCCAATACTGGGAGAGCCTGTCTCGCCTCCGCGGAACCCTTCATGTTAGTAAATGAGTTTTGCCCACCACAGTTTCTCAATGGCAGTAAACTAACACTGAAATAGAATACTGGCAATCATCATTAACTTTTTCTTTGTTCATTTGGTTACTTTTCCACTCTCACTGATTTCATTCTGGAAGAGTCAGAACATGAAGCTTTTGTTTTAACATCAAAAAGAATAATGTTAAAGTGATTTGCTTCCAACTATAACACCTGACAGGTCTGGCTGCTAACCCTGAGCCCTGGCCTTCCATTTCACATTCAAAGCATATGTTGGATCCATCCTTGGTACAGAATATGCATACAGAAGCAGGTGATATGTACCTGGGCAAAGTCGAGAGGCCTCCCATTGGGAATAGACGCAGCAGTCAGCGGCTGCTCACGAAGTGCCAGACGTCTTCTTAAGATAATGCAGAATGGATTTCACTGCTAATTTTATCTGCACAACCTCAGCTCCAGCCTTTGATAAAAAATGAATATCGTAACTTACAAGTTTGGAAGGAATATGTTCTTCAGAGCAAAAATCTCCCATATTCCCTGTACTGTATAATCGAACAATCTACAAAAACTTCTCAACTTTGATACTTCATTTCCTAACACTCAAATATAACTTTTACGGACCTAGAATGAAAAAATGTAAAAAATCAGGAATAAAAACTCAAAATGGCAAAGATGTAAAAAGTGTAAACATGTTTTCAAAATAATAAGGATGTCTTGATTTGTATTCATTTTTTCTATTAAGGCAGAAAAGCACAATATATATTCTTGTATATAGGAGCAGTAATATAGAAATTATATTCTTGTACATAGGGGGCAGTATTATAGTAGTTATATTCTTGTACATAGGAGCAGCATTATAGTAGTTATATTCTTGCACATAGGAGCAGTATTATAGTAGTTATATTCTTGCACATAGGAGCAGTATTATAGTAGTTATATTCTTCTACATGGTGGCAGTATTATAGTAGTTATATTCTTGTACATAGGAGCAGTATTATAGTAGTTATATTCTTGTACATAGGAGCAGTATTATAGTAGTTATATTCTTGTACATAGGGGGCAGTATTATAGTAGTTATATTCTTGTACATAGGAGCAGTATTATAGTAGTTATATTCTTGTACATGGTGGCAGTATTATAGTAGTTATATTCTTGTACATAGGGGGCAGTATTATAGTAGTTATATTCTTGTACATAGGGGCAGTATTATAGTAGCTATATTCTTGTACATAGAGGCAGTATTATAATAGCTATATTCTTGTATATAGGAGCAGTAATATAGAAATTATATTCTTGTACATAGGGGGCAGTATTATAGTAGTTATATTCTTGTACATAGGGGCAGTATTATAGTAGCTATATTCTTGTACATAGGGGCAGTATTATAGTAGTTATATTCTTGTACATAGGGGCAGTATTATAGTAGCTATATTCTTGTACATAGGGGCAGTATTATAGTAGTTATATTCTTGTACAGAGGGGCAGTATTATAGTAGTTATATTCTTGTACATAGGGGGCAGTATTATAGCATTTATATTCTTGCATATAGGGGGCAGTATTATAGTAGTTATTTTCTTGTACATAGGGGCAGTATCACAGTAGTTATATTCTTGCACAAAGGAGCAGTATTATAGTAGTTATATTCTTGAACATAGGGGCGGTATTATAGTAGCTATATTCTTGTACATAGGGGGCAGTATTATAGTAGTTATATTCTTGTACAGAGGGGCAGTATTATAGTAGTTATATTCTTGTACATAGGGGGCAGTATTATAGTAGTTATATTCTTGTACATAGGGGCAGTATTATAGTAGTTATATTCTTGTACATAGGGGGCAGTATTATAGTAGTTATATTCTTGCATATAGCGGGCAGTATTATAGTAGTTATTTTCTTGTACATAGGGGCAGTATTATAGTAGTTATATTCTTGTACATAGGGGCAGTATTATAGTAGTTATATTCTTCTACATAGGGGGCAGTATTATAGTAGTTATTTTCTTGTACATAGGGGCAGTATCACAGTAGTTATATTCTTGCACAAAGGAGCAGTATTATAGTAGTTATATTCTTGAACATAGGGGCGGTATTATAGTAGCTATATTCTTGTACATAGGGGGCAGTATTATAGTAGTTATATTCTTGTACAGAGGGGCAGTATTATAGTAGTTATATTCTTGTACATAGGAGCAGTATTATAGTAGTTATATTCTTGTACATAGGAGCAGTATTATAGTAGTTATATTCTTGTACATAGGGGGCAGTATTATAGTAGTTATATTCTTGTACATAGGAGCAGTATTATAGTAGTTATATTCTTGTACATGGTGGCAGTATTATAGTAGTTATATTCTTGTACATAGGGGGCAGTATTATAGTAGTTATATTCTTGTACATAGGGGCAGTATTATAGTAGCTATATTCTTGTACATAGGGGCAGTATTATAATAGCTATATTCTTGTATATAGGAGCAGTAATATAGAAATTATATTCTTGTACATAGGGGGCAGTATTATAGTAGTTATATTCTTGTACATAGGGGCAGTATTATAGTAGCTATATTCTTGTACATAGGGGCAGTATTATAGTAGTTATATTCTTGTACATAGGGGCAGTATTATAGTAGCTATATTCTTGTACATAGGGGCAGTATTATAGTAGTTATATTCTTGTACAGAGGGGCAGTATTATAGTAGTTATATTCTTGTACATAGGGGGCAGTATTATAGCATTTATATTCTTGCATATAGGGGGCAGTATTATAGTAGTTATTTTCTTGTACATAGGGGCAGTATCACAGTAGTTATATTCTTGCACAAAGGAGCAGTATTATAGTAGTTATATTCTTGAACATAGGAGCGGTATTATAGTAGCTATATTCTTGTACATAGGGGGCAGTATTATAGTAGTTATATTCTTGTACAGAGGGGCAGTATTATAGTAGTTATATTCTTGTACATAGGGGGCAGTATTATAGTAGTTATATTCTTGTACATAGGGGCAGTATTATAGTAGTTATATTCTTGTACATAGGGGGCAGTATTATAGTAGTTATATTCTTGCATATAGGGGGCAGTATTATAGTAGTTATTTTCTTGTACATAGGGGCAGTATTATAGTAGTTATATTCTTGCACAAATGAGCAGTATTATAGTAGTTATATTCTTGAACATAGGGGCGGTATTATAGTAGTTATATTCTTGTACATAGGGGCAGTATTATAGTAGTTATATTCTTGTACATAGGGGGCAGTATTATAGTAGTTATTTTCTTGTACATAGGGGCAGTATCACAGTAGTTATATTCTTGCACAAAGGAGCAGTATTATAGTAGTTATATTCTTGAACATAGGGGCGGTATTATAGTAGCTATATTCTTGTACATAGGGGGCAGTATTATAGTAGTTATATTCTTGTACAGAGGGGCAGTATTATAGTAGTTATATTCTTGTACATAGGGGGCAGTATTATAGTAGTTATATTCTTGTACATAGGGGCAGTATTATAGTAGTTATATTCTTGTACATAGGGGGCAGTATTATAGTAGTTATATTCTTGCATATAGGGGGCAGCATTATAGTAGTTATTTTCTTGTACATAGGGGCAGTATTATAGTAGTTATATTCTTGCACAAAGGAGCAGTATTATAGTAGTTATATTCTTGAACATAGGGGCGGTATTATAGTAGCTATATTCTTGTACATAGGGGGCAGTATTATAGTAATTATACTCTTGTACATAGGGGCAGTATTTTAGTAGTTATATTCTTGTACATAGGGGCAGTATTATAGTAGTTATATTCTTGTACATAGGGGCAGTATTATACTAGTTATATTCTTGTACATAGGGGCAGTATTATAGTAGTTATATTCTTGAACATAGGGGCGGTATTATAGTACCTATATTCTTGTACATAGGGGGCAGTATTATAGTAGTTATATTCTTGTACAGAGGGGCAGTATTATAGTAGTTATATTCTTGTACATAGGGGGCAGTATTATAGTAGTTATATTCTTGTACATAGGGGCAGTATTATAGTAGTTATATTCTTGTACATAGGGGGCAGTATTATAGTAGTTATGTTCTTGCATATAGGGGGCAGTATTATAGTAGTTATTTTCTTGTACATAGGGGCAGTATTATAGTAGTTGTATTCTTGCACAAAGGAGCAGTATTATAGTAGTTATATTCTTGTACATAGGGGCGGTATTATAGTAGCTATATTCTTGTACATAGGGGCAGTATTATAGTAGTTATATTCTTGTACAGAGTTGCAGTATTATAGTAGTTATATTCTTGTACATAGGGGGCAGTATTATAGTAGTTATATTCTTGCATATAGGGGGCAGTATTATAGTAGTTATTTTCTTGTACATAGGGGCAGTATTATAGTAGTTATATTCTTGCACAAAGGAGCAGTATTATAGTAGTTATATTCTTGAACATAGGGGCGGTATTATAGTAGCTATATTCTTGTACATAGGGGGCAGTATTATAGTAATTATACTCTTGTACATAGGGGCAGTATTATAGTAGTTATATTCTTGTACATAGGGGCAGTATTATAGTAGTTATTTTCTTGTACATAGGGGCATTATTATAGTAGTTATATTCCTGTATATAGGAACAGTATTATAGTAGTTATATTCCTGTACATAGGGGCAGTATTATAGTAGTTCTATTCTTGTACATAGGGGACAGTATTATAGTAGTTCTATTCTTGTACATAGGGGCAGTATTATAGTAGTTATATTCTTGTACATAGGGGCAGTATTATAGTAGTTATATTCTAGTACATAGGGACAGTATTATAGTAGTTATATTCTTGTACATAGGGAGCAGTATTATAGTAGTTATATTCTTGTACATAGGAGCAGTATTATAGTAGTTATATTCTTGTACATAGGAGCAGTATTATAGTAGTTACAGTGGGTACAGAAAGTATTCAGACCGCTTTAAATTTTTCACTCTTTGTTTCATAGGAGCCATTTGGTAAATTCTAAAAAGTTCATTTTTTTTTCATTAAAGTACACTCTGCACCCCATCTTGACTGAGAAAAAAACAGAAATGTAGAAATTTTTGCAAATAAGGAAGAACCCCAAGATCACTGTGGCTGAGCTCCAGAGATGCAGTAGGGAGACGGGAGAAAGTTCCAGAAAGTCAACTATGACTGCAGCCCTCCACCAGTCGGGCCTTTATGGCAGAGTGGCCCACCGGAAGCTTCTCCTCAGTGCTAGACATATGAAAACCAGCATAGAGATTGCTCAAAAACACATGAAGGACTCCCAGACTATGAGAAATAAGATTCTCTGGTCTAATGAGACGAAGATAGAACTTTTTGGTGATAATTCTAAGCGGTATGTGTGGAGAAAACCAGGCACTGCTCATCACCTGCCCAAAACAATCCCAACAGTGAAACATGGTGGTGGCAGCATCCTGCTATGGGGGTGTTTTTCAGCTGCACGGAAAGGACGACTGGTTGCAATTGAAGGAAACATGAATGCGGCCAAGTACAGAGATATCCTGGATGAAAACCTCTTCCAGAGTGCTCTGGACCCCAGACTTGGCCGAAGGTTCACCTTCCAACAAGACAATGACCCTAAGCACACAGCTAAAATAACAAAGGAGTGGCTTGAGAACAACTCTGTGACCATTCCTGACTGGCCCAGCCAGAGCCCTGACCTAAACCCAAATAAGCATCTCTGGAGAGACCTGAAAATGGCTGTCCACCAACGTTCTCCATCCAACCTGACGGAACTGGAGAGGATCTGCAAGGAAGAATGGCAGAGGATCCCCAAATCCAGGTGTGAAAAACTTGTTGCATCATTCCCAAGAAGACTCATGGCTGTACTAGCTCAAAAGGTGCTTCTACTCAATACAGAGCAAAGGGTCTGTATACTTATGACCATGTGATATTTCAGTTTTTCTTTTTTTAATAAATTTGCAAAAATGTCTACATTTCTGTTTTTTTTCAGTTAAGATGGGGTGCAGAGTGTACTTTAATGAGAAAAAAATGAACTTTTTAGAATTTACCAAATGGCTGCAATGAAACAAAGAGTGAAAAATTTAAAGGGGTCTGAATACTTTCTGTATCCACTGTATATATATATATACATAGGAGCAGTATTATAGTAGTTATATTCTTGCTCAAAGGAGCAGTATTATAGTAGTTATATTCTTGTACATAGGAGCAGTATTACAGCAGTTATATTCTTGTACATAGGAGCAGTATTATAGTAGTTATATTCTTGTACATAGGAGCAGTATTATAGTAGTTATATTCTTGCACATAGGAGCAGTATTATAGTAGTTATATTCTTGTACATAGGGGCAGTATTATAGTAGTTATATTCTTGTACATAGGAGCAGTATTATAGTAGTTATATTCTTGTACATAGGGGGCAGTATTATAGTGGTTATATTCTTGTAGATAGGAGCAGTATTATAGTAGTTATATTCTTGTACATAGGGGCAGTATTATAGTAGTTATATTCTTGTACATAGGAGCAGTATTAAAGCAGTTATATTCTTGTACATAGGAGCAGTATTATAGTAGCTATATTCTTGTACATAGCAGCAGTATTATAGTAGTTATAGTCTTGTACATAGGAGCAGTATTATAGTAGTTATATTCTTGTACATAGGAGCAGTATTATAGTAGTTATATTCTTGTACATAGGGGGCAGTATTATAATAGTTATATTCTTGTACATAGGAAGCAGTATTATAGTAGTTATATTCTTGTACATAGGGGGCAGTATTATAGTAGTTATATTCTTGTACATAGCAACAGTATTATAGTAGTTATATTCTTGTACATAGGGAGCAGTAATATAGTAGTTATATTCTTGCACAAAGGAGCAGTATTATAGTAGTTATATTCTTGTACATAGGAGCAGTATTACAGCAGTTATATTCTTGTACATAGGAGCAGTATTATAGTAGTTATATTCTTGCAAAAAGGAGCAGTATTATAGTAGTTATATTCTTGTACATAGGAGCAGTATTACAGCAGTTATATTCTTGTACATAGGAGCAGTATTATAGTAGTTATATTCTTGTACATAGGAACAGTATTATAGTAGTTATATTCTTCTACATAGGAAGCAGTATTATAGTAGTTATATTCTTGTACATAGGGGGCAGTATTATAGTAGTTATATTCTTGTACATAGCAGCAGTATTATAGTAATTATATTCTTGTACATAGGAGCAGTATTACAGTAGTTATATTCTTGTACATAGGGGCAGTATTACAGTAGTTATATTCTTGTACACAGGGGCAGTATTATAGTAGTTATATTCTTGTACATAGGAGCAGTATTATGGTAGTTATATTCTTGTACATAGGAGCAGTATTATAGTAGTTATATTCTTGTACATAGGAGCAGTATTATAGTAGTTATATTCTTGTACATAGGGGGCAGTATTATAGTAGTTATATTCTTGTACATAGGGGGCAGTATTATAGTAGTTATATTCTTGTACATAGGAGCAGTATTATAGTAGTTATATTCTTTTACATAGGGGGCAGTATTATAGTAGTTATATTCTTGTACATAGGAGCAGTATTATAGGAGTTATATTCTTGTACATAGGGGGCAGTATTATAGTAGTTATATTCTTGTACATAGCAAGCAGTATTATAGTAGTTATATTCATGTTCATAGGGGGCAGTATTATAGTACTTATATTCTTGTACATAGGAGCAGAATTATAGTAGTTATATTCTTGCACATAGGAGCAGTATTATAGTAGTTATATTCTTGTACATAGGGGAAGTATTATAGTAGTTATATTCTTGTACATAGGAGCAGTATTATAGTAGTTATATTCTTGTACATAGGGGGCAGTATTATAGTGGTTATATTCTTGTAGATAGGAGCAGTATTATAGTAGTTATATTCTTGTACATAGGGGCAGTATTATAGTAGTTATATTCTTGTACATAGGAGCAGTATTACAGCAGTTATATTCTTGTACATAGGAGCAGTATTATAGTAGCTATATTCTTGTACATAGCAGCAGTATTATAGTAGTTATAGTCTTGTACATAGGAGCAGTATTATAGTAGTTATATTCTTGTACATAGGAGCAGTATTATAGTAGTTATATTCTTGTACATAGGGGGCAGTATTATAATAATTATATTCTTGTACATAGGAAGCAGTATTATAGTAGTTATATTCTTGTACAAAGGGGGCAGTATTATAGTAGTTATATTCTTGTACATAGCAACAGTATTATAGTAGTTATATTCTTGTACATAGGGAGCAGTAATATAGTAGTTATATTCTTGCACAAAGGAGCAGTATTATAGTAGTTATATTCTTGTACATAGGAGCAGTATTACAGCAGTTATATTCTTGTACATAGGAGCAGTATTATAGTAGTTATATTCTTGCACAAAGGAGCAGTATTATAGTAGTTATATTCTTGTACATAGGAGCAGTATTACAGCAGTTATATTCTTGTACATAGGAGCAGTATTATAGTAGTTATATTCTTGTACATAGGAACAGTATTATAGTAGTTATATTCTTGTACATAGGAAGCAGTATTATAGTAGTTATATTCTTGTACATAGGGGGCAGTATTATAGTAGTTATATTCTTGTACATAGCAGCAGTATTATAGTAATTATATTCTTGTACATAGGAGCAGTATTACAGTAGTTATATTCTTGTACATAGGGGCAGTATTACAGTAGTTATATTCTTGTACACAGGGGCAGTATTATAGTAGTTATATTCTTGTACATAGGAGCAGTATTATGGTAGTTATATTCTTGTACATAGGAGCAGTATTATAGTAGTTATATTCTTGTACATAGGGGGCAGATTTATAGTAGTTATATTCTTGTACATAGCAGCAGTATTATAGTAGTTATATTCTTGTACATAGGGGGCAGTATTATAGTAGTTATATTCTTGTACATAGGGGGCAGTATTATAGTAGTTATATTCTTGTACATAGGAGCAGTATTATAGTAGTTATATTCTTGTACATAGGGGGCAGTATTATAGTTGTTGTATTCTTGTACATAGGAAGCAGTATTATAGTAGTTATATTCTTGTATATAGGGGGCAGTATTATAGTAGTTATATTCTTGTACCTAGCAGCAGTATTATAGTTGTTATATTCTTGCACATAGGAGCAGTATTACAGTAGTTATATTCTTGTACATAGGGGCAGTATTACAGTAGTTATATTCTTGTACATAGGGGGCAGTATTATAGTAGTTATATTCTTGTACATAGCAAGCAGTATTATAGTAGTTATATTCTTGTACATAGGGGGCAGTATTATAGTAGTTGTATTCTTGTACATAGGAGCAGTATTACAGTAGTTATATTCTTGTACATAGGAGAAGTATTATAGTAGTTATATTCTTGTACATAGGGGGCAATATTATAGTAGTTATATTCTTGTACATAGGGGGCAGTATTATAGTAGTTATATTCTTGTACATAGGAGCAGTATTATAGTAGTTATATCCTTGTGCATAGGGGGCAGTATTATAGTAGTTATATTCTTGTACATAGGAGCAGTATTATAGTAGTTATATCCTTGTACATAGGGGGCAGTATTATAGTAGTTATATTCTTGTACGTAGGAAACAGTATTATAGTAGTTATATTCTTGTACATAGGGGGCAGTATTATAGTAGTTATATTCTTGTACATAGGAGCAGTATTATAGTAGTTATATTCTTGTACATAGGGGCAGTATTATAGTAGTTATATTCTTGTACATAGGAGCAGTATTATAGTAGTTATATTCTTGTACATAGGGGGCAGTATTATAGTAGTTATATTCTTGTACATAGGAGCAGTATTATAGCAGTTATATTTTTGTACATAGGGGGGCAGTATTATAGTAGTTATATTCTTGTAAATAGGAGCAGTATTTTAGTAGTTATATTCTTGTACAAAGGGTGCAGTATTATAGGAGTTATATTCTTGTTTATAGGGGGCAGTATTATAGTAGTTATATTCTTGTACATAGGAGTAGTATTATAGTAGTTATATTCTTGTACATAGGGGGCAGTATTATAGTAGTTATATTCTTGTACATAGCAGCAGTATTATAGTAATTATATTCTTGTACATAGGAGCAGTATTACAGTAGTTATATTCTTGTACATAGGGGCAGTATTACAGTAGTTATATTCTTGTACACAGGGGCAGTATTATAGTAGTTATATTCTTGTACATAGGAGCAGTATTATGGTAGTTATATTCTTGTACATAGGAGCAGTATTATAGTAGTTATATTCTTGTACATAGGAGCAGTATTATAGTAGTTATATTCTTGTACATAGGGGGCAGTATTATAGTAGTTATATTCTTGTACATAGGGGGCAGTATTATAGTAGTTATATTCTTGTACATAGGAGCAGTATTATAGTAGTTATATTCTTTTACATAGGGGGCAGTATTATAGTAGTTATATTCTTGTACATAGGGGGCAGTATTATAGTAGTTATATTCTTGTACATAGCAAGCAGTATTATAGTAGTTATATTCATGTTCATAGGGGGCAGTATTATAGTACTTATATTCTTGTACATAGGAGCAGTATTATAGTAGTTATATTCTTGTACATAGGGGGCAGTATTATAGTAGTTATACTCTTGTACATAGGAGCAGTATTATAGTAGTTATATTCTTGTACATAGGGGGCAGTATTATAGTAGTTATATTCTTGTACATAGCAGCAGTATTATAGTAGTTATATTCTTGTACATAGGGGGCAGTATTATAGTAGTTATACTCTTGTACATAGGAGCAGTATTATAGTAGTTATATTCTTGTACATAGCGGGCAGTATTATAGTAGTTATATTCTTGTACATAGCAACAGTATTATAGTAGTTATATTCTTGTACATAGGAGCAGTATTATAGTAGTTATATTCTTGTACATAGGGGGCAGTATTATAGTAGTTATACTCTTGTACATAGGAGCAGTATTATAGTAGTTATATTCTTGTACATAGGGGGCAGTATTATAGTAGTTATATTCTTGTACATAGCAGCAGTATTATAGTAGTTATATTCTTGTACATAGGGGGCAGTATTATAGTAGTTATATTCTTGTACATAGGGGGCAGTATTATAGTAGTTATATTCTTGTACATAGGAGCAGTATTATAGTAGTTATATTCTTGTACATAGGGGGCAGTATTATAGTAGTTGTATTCTTGTACATAGGAAGCAGTATTATAGTAGTTATATTCTTGTACATAGGGGGCAGTATTATAGTAGTTATATTCTTGTACCTAGCAGCAGTATTATAGTAGTTATATTCTTGCACATAGGAGCAGTATTACAATAGTTATATTCTTGTACATAGGGGCAGTATTACAGTAGTTATATTCTTGTACATAGGGGGCAGTATTATAGTAGTTATATTCTTGTACATAGCAAGCAGTATTATAGTAGTTATATTCTTGTACATAGGGGGCAGTATTATAGTAGTTGTATTCTTGCACATAGGAGCAGTATTACAGTAGTTATATTCTTGTACATAGGAGCAGTATTATAGTAGTTATATTCTTGTACATAGGGGGCAATATTATAGTAGTTATATTCTTGTAAATAGGGGGCAGTATTATAGTAGTTATATTCTTGTACATAGGAGCAGTATTATAGTAGTTATATCCTTGTGCATAGGGGGCAGTATTATAGTAGTTATATTCTTGTACATAGGAGCAGTATTATAGTAGTTATATCCTTGTACATAGGGGGCAGTATTATAGTAGTTATATTCTTATACGTAGGAAACAGTATTATAGTAGTTATATTCTTGTACATAGGGGGCAGTATTATAGTAGTTATATTCTTGTACATAGGAGCAGTATTATAGTAGTTATATTCTTGTACATAGGGGCAGTATTATAGTAGTTATATTCTTGTACATAGGAGCAGTATTATAGTAGTTATATTCTTGTACATAGGGGGCAGTATTATAGTAGTTATATTCTTGTACATAGGAGCAGTATTATAGCAGTTATATTTTTGTACATAGGGGGCAGTATTATAGTAGTTATATTCTTGTAAATAGGAGCAGTATTTTAGTAGTTATATTCTTGTACAAAGGGTGCAGTATTATAGTAGTTATATTCTTGTACATAGGGGGCAGTATTATAGTAGTTATATTCTTGTACATAGGAGCAGTATTATAGTAGTTATATTCTTGTACATAGGGGGCAGTATTATAGTAGTTATATTCTTGTACATAGGAAGCTGTATTATAGTAGTTATATTCTTGTACATAGGGGGCAGTATTATAGTAGTTATATTCTTGTAAATAGGGGTAGTATTATAGTAGTTATATTCTTGTACATAGGAGCAGTATTATAGTAGTTATATTCTTGTACATAGGGGGCAGTATTATAGTAGTTATATTCTTGTACATAGGAGCAGTATTATAGTAGTTATATTCTTGTACATAGGGGGCAGTATTATAGTAGTTATATTCTTGTACATAGGGGGCAGTATTATAGTAGTTATATTCTTGTACATAGGAAGCAGTATTATAGTAGTTATATTCTTGTACACAGGGGGCAGTATTATAGTAGTTATATTCTTGTACATAGGGGGCAGTGTTATAGTAGTTATATTCTTGTACATAGGAGCAGTATTATAGTAGTTTTATTCTTGTACATAGGGGGCAGTATTATAGTAGTTATATTCTTGTACACAGGGGGCAGTATTATAGTAGTTATATTCTTGTACATAGGAGCAGTATTATAGTAGTTATATTCTTGTACATAGGGGGCAGTATTATAGTAGTTATATTCTTGTACATAGGAGCAGTATTATAGTAGTTGTATTCTTGTACATAGGGGGCAGTATTATAGTAGTTGTATTCTTGTTCATAGGAAGCAGTATTATAGTAGTTATATTCTTGTACATAGGGGGCAGTATTATAGTAGTTGTATTCTTGTACATAGGAGCAGTATTACAGTAGTTATATTCTTGTACATAGGAGCAGTATTATAGTAGTTATATTCTTGTACATAGGGGGCAATATTATAGTAGTTATATTCTTGTACATAGGGGGCAGTATTATAGTAGTTATATTCTTGTACATAGGAGCAGTATTATAGTAGTTATATCCTTGTGCATAGGGGGCAGTATTATAGTAGTTATATTCTTGTACATAGCAGTATTATAGTAGTTATATCCTTGTACATAGGGGGCAGTATTATAGTAGTTATATTCTTGTACGTAGGAAACAGTATTATAGTAGTTATATTCTTGTACATAGGGGGCAGTATTATAGTAGTTATATTCTTGTACATAGGAGCAGTATTATAGTAGTTATATTCTTGTACATAGGGGGCAGTATTATAGTAGTTATATTCTTGTACATAGGAGCAGTATTATAGTAGTTATATTCTTGTACATAGGGGGCAGTATTATAGTAGTTATACTCTTGTACATAGGAGCAGTATTATAGTAGTTATATTCTTGTACATATGGGGCAGTATTATAGTAGTTATATTCTTGTACATAGCAGCAGTATTATAGTAGTTTTATTCTTGTACATAGGGGGCAGTATTATAGTAGTTATACTCTTGTACATAGGAGCAGTATTATAGTAGTTATATTCTTGTACATAGCGGGCAGTATTATAGTAGTTATATTCTTGTACATAGCAACAGTATTATAGTAGTTATATTCTTGTACATAGGAGCAGTATTATAGTAGTTATATTCTTGTACATAGGGGGCAGTATTATAGTAGTTATACTCTTGTACATAGGAGCAGTATTATAGTAGTTATATTCTTGTACATAGGGGGCAGTATTATAGTAGTTATATTCTTGTACATAGCAGCAGTATTATAGTAGTTATATCCTTGTACATAGGGGGCAGTATTATAGTAGTTATATTCTTGTACGTAGGAAACAGTATTATAGTAGTTATATTCTTGTACATAGGGGGCAGTATTATAGTAGTTATATTCTTGTACATAGGAGCAGTATTATAGTAGTTATATTCTTGTACATAGGGGCAGTATTATAGTAGTTATATTCTTGTACATAGGAGCAGTATTATAGTAGTTATATTCTTGTACATAGGGGGCAGTATTATAGTAGTTATATTCTTGTACATAGGAGCAGTATTATAGCAGTTATATTTTTGTACATAGGGGGCAGTATTATAGTAGTTATATTCTTGTAAATAGGAGCAGTATTTTAGTAGTTATATTCTTGTACAAAGGGTGCAGTATTATAGTAGTTATATTCTTGTACATAGGGGGCAGTATTATAGTAGTTATATTCTTGTACATAGGAGCAGTATTATAGTAGTTATATTCTTGTACATAGGGGGCAGTATTATAGTAGTTATATTCTTGTACATAGGAAGCTGTATTATAGTAGTTATATTCTTGTACATAGGGGGCAGTATTATAGTAGTTATATTCTTGTAAATAGGGGTAGTATTATAGTAGTTATATTCTTGTACATAGGAGCAGTATTATAGTAGTTATATTCTTGCACATAGGGGGCTGTATTATAGTAGTTATATTCTTGTACATAGGAGCAGTATTATAGTAGTTATATTCTTGTACATAGGGGCAGTATTATAGTAGTTATATTCTTGTACATAGGGGGCAGTATTATAGTAGTTATATTCTTGTACATAGGAAGCAGTATTATAGTAGTTATATTCTTGTACACAGGGGGCAGTATTATAGTAGTTATATTCTTGTACATAGGGGGCAGTGTTATAGTAGTTATATTCTTGTACATAGGAGCAGTATTATAGTAGTTTTATTCTTGTACATAGGGGGCAGTATTATAGTAGTTATATTCTTGTACACAGGGGGCAGTATTATAGTAGTTATATTCTTGTACATAGGAGCAGTATTATAGTAGTTATATTCTTGTACATAGGGGGCAGTATTATAGTAGTTATATTCTTGTACATAGGAGCAGTATTATAGTAGTTGTATTCTTGTACATAGGGGGCAGTATTATAGTAGTTATATTCTTGTACATAGGGAGCAGTATTATAGTAGTTATATTCTTGTACATAGGGGGCAGTATTATAGTAGTTATATTCTTGTACATAGGGGGCTGTATTATAGTAGTTATATTCTTGTACATAGGAGCAGTATTATAGTAGTTATATTCTTGTACATAGGGGGCAGTATTATAGTAGTTGTATTCTTGTACATAGGAAGCAGTATTATAGTAGTTATATTCTTGTACATAGGGGGCAGTATTATAGTAGTTATATTCTTGTACATACGGGGCAGTATTATAGTAGTTATATTCTTGTACATAGGAGCAGTATTATACTAGTTATATTCTTGTACATAGGGGGCAGTATTATAGTAGTTATATTCTTGTACATAGGAGCTTTATTATAGTAGTTATATTCTTGTACATAGGGGGCAGAATTATAGTAGTTATATTCTTGTACATAGGAAGCAGTATTATAGTAGTTATATTCTTGTACATAGGGGGAAGTATTATAGTAGTTATATTCTTGTACATAGGAGCAGTATTATATTAGTTATATTCTTGTACATAGGGGGCAGTATTATAGTAGTTATATTCTTGTACATAGGGGGCAGTATTATAGTAGTTATATTCTTGTTCATAGGAGCAGTATTATAGTAGTTATATTCTTGTACATAGCGGGCAGTATTATAGTAGTTATATTCTTGCACATAGGGGCAGTATTATAGTAGTTATATTCTTGTACATAGGAGCAGTATTATAGTAGTTATATTCTTGTACATAGGGGGCAGTATTATAGTAGTTATACTCTTGTACATAGGAGCAGTATTATAGTAGTTATATTCTTGTACATAGGGGGCAGTATTATAGTAGTTATATTCTTGTACATAGCAGCAGTATTATAGTAGTTATATTCTTGTACATAGGGGGCAGTATTACAGTAGTTATATTCTTGTACATAGGGGGCAGTATTATAGTAGTTATATTCTTGTACATAGGAGCAGTATTATAGTAGTTATATTCTTGTACATAGGGGGCAGTATTATAGTAGTTGTATTCTTGTACATAGGAAGCAGTATTATAGTAGTTATATTCTTGTACATAGGGGGCAGTATTATAGTAGTTATATTCTTGTACCTAGCAGCAGTATTATAGTAGTTATATTCTTGCACATAGTAGCAGTATTACAGTAGTTATATTCTTGTACATAGGGGCAGTATTACAGTAGTTATATTCTTGTACATAGGGGGCAGTATTATAGTAGTTATATTCTTGTACATAGCAAGCAGTATTATAGTAGTTATATTCGTGTACATAGGGGGCAGTATTATAGTAGTTGTATTCTTGTACATAGGAGCAGTATTACAGTAGTTATATTCTTGTACATAGGAGCAGTATTATAGTAGTTATATTCTTGTACATAGGGGGCAATATTATAGTAGTTATATTCTTGTACATAGGGGGCAGTATTATAGTAGTTATATTCTTGTACATAGGAGCAGTATTATAGTAGTTATATTCTTGTACATAGGGGGCAGTATTATAGTAGTTATATTCTTGTACATAGGAAACAGTATTATAGTAGTTATATTCTTGTACATAGGGGGCAGTATTATAGTAGTTATATTCTTGTACATAGGAGCAGTATTATAGTAGTTATATTCTTGTACATAGGGGGCAGTATTATAGTAGTTATATTCTTGTACATAGGAGCAGTATTATAGTAGTTATATTCTTGTACATAGGGGGCAGTATTATAGTAGTTATATTCTTGTACATAGGAGCAGTATTATAGCAGTTATATTTTTGTACATAGGGGGGCAGTATTATAGTAGTTATATTCTTGTAAATAGGAGCAGTAGTATAGTAGTTATATTCTTGTACAAAGGGGGCAGTATTATAGTAGTTATATTCTTGTACATAGGGGGCAGTATTATAGTAGTTATATTCTTGTACATAGGAGCAGTATTATAGTAGTTATATTCTTGTACATAGGGGGCAGTATTATAGTAGTTATATTCTTGTACATAGGAAGCTGTATTATAGTAGTTATATTCTTGTACATAGGGGGCAGTATTATAGTAGTTATATTCTTGTACATAGGGGGCAGTATTATAGTAGTTATATTCTTGTACATAGGGGACAGTATTATAGTAGTTATATTCTTGTAAATAGGGGCAGTATTATAGTAGTTATATTCTTGTACATAGGAGCAGTATTATAGTAGTTATATTCTTGTACATAGGGGGCAGTATTATAGTAGTTATATTCTTGTACATAGGAGCAGTATTATAGTAGTTATATTCTTGTACATAGTGGGCAGTATTATAGTAGTTATATTCTTGTACATAGGGGGCAGTATTATAGTAGTTATATTCTTGTACATAGGAAGCAGTATTATAGTAGTTATATTCTTGTACACAGGGGGCAGTATTATAGTATTTATATTCTTGTACATAGGGGGCAGTATTATAGTAGTTATATTCTTGTACATAGGAGCAGTATTATAGTAGTTATATTCTTGTACATAGGGACAGTATTATAGTAGTTATATTCTTGTACATAAGAGCAGTATTATAGTAGTTATATTCTTGTACATAGGGACAGTATTATAGTAGTTATATTCTTGTACATAGGAGCAGTATTATAGTAGTTATATTCTTGTACATAGGAGCAGTATTATAGTAGTTATATTCTTGTACATTGGAGCAGTATTATAGTAGTTATATTCTTGTACATAGGGGGCAGTATTATAGTAGTTATATTCTTGTACATAGGGAGCAGTATTATAGTAGTTATATTCTAGTACTAGGGGCAGTATTATAGTAGTTATATTCTTGTATGTAAGAGCAGTAGTAAGAGGGTAGTATTTTTCTTGCTGCAGTTTTGTCTGTAGGGGGTAGTGCAATAATAGTTAGAGTTTTCACTGAAGAGTTATATCACATGGTCATTAACGGACTTGTAATGTGACAACCAGAATTTTAGTGTAAAGTAGTAGTCATATTCCTTCCCGCACTCCTCCTAATAACATATACAAAATGTATTACTCAGTAGACGTTGCTCTACCACACCTGATAAAACAATGGAGGAATATAACTAGAAAATTACATTCTAGTAAGAGTTATCGCAGCTCTTCATCTATAAATATCGCTTTTGCTCTTCTGTCTTTTTGTCCTCGGACATCCCACCCTGATCTGAATTTGCTTTTTTATATTTGAAGCTTCATGTTTAACCATTTCCCCGGCAGATATATCTATATCTCAGGGCTTCTCTACTTTCCATAAATGAAAAAAGACCCTGCGGCAGGGAAGACTTTGTGGACACAGATCCAAAGCAGATGCCATTCCCAGTACAGTGATTTTTTTTTTTTTTATATTTATTTTATCCAAAGTTTCCACCAGACATTGCGGCCTTTGTATTTGTTAACCTTTGTATAGCAGTGTGCAGATTTCGGCAGATTCACAGAGGAACCTTAGGATGAGTGAGCACATGTGTAGGTCTGGTGTCTGAGCTACTCTTGCATGGAGCTCTTCTGAGCCGTCGTCCTCGATCCTCTCCAAATCATTTATTGCTTCTATCAGTTCACTGGCTGCTCTCACAAGGTTTTCTATAAGCTCTTTATCAGACCTTTTCCAATACAATCATTTCATTCTCTGCTCTTCCTAAGCCTTCTCAGTTCCACCCTTTGATTTCGCCCAATATCTCTCCTACTCAACACGTCTGCTGCCTCCCGCAATGCGTCACCACTCAACCAGACCCTCGTAATCTGGGCGCTAATAATATGCTTACCAGCTGCACTGATTAAAGCAGCCAGGCTCATTCTTCGGGGCTTGTAATCTCACACAGACCGCTCAGCTGGCATAAGTGGGGTTAATGTCAACCAAAATACAAGAAGCCGCTCTCGATAAGCCTACATGTGTTCATCTGCAGGTAGGTGGCTTGCATGGCCAAGCTTGGAGTAGTAGGCAAAGGATTTGGGTTGTAGTAGGGATTTCAAAAAGTTTACAGCGTTGGGCGTCTTTCTTCAATTTTGCTGAAAAAGTCAAGAGATGTCAATGATGTGCCACTTTGGGCTGCTGCTAGCCCTATGGAGATATGCGGTGGCAGCTCAGGTTCATCTTTTCTGTTGGAACTCTAATAGAAATTAGGTAGATAAAATATATCCAAAGGGTCACGCCAGCCCTCTTTTACCATCAGTGATGGCTGATGGGCTTGAACCCACTCTAAGTTTGGTGCGCTACGACCATCTATTCCTTTCACACCTTGAGTTAGTTTTCTTCAACTTTACAAAAGTGTATAATACATAGGACAACAAGTCCATGTCCTGGGAGACATTTTTCAACCCAACAATGTCAAGCCATACTTTGCTCCAGCGTCTCCAGACTTGTCTCCCATCGTGCACATCTGGGAAGTCAATGGTAGACAATTGCAAAGGAAGCTGCCAGCAGCGGATCTTGATGATTTGCCCAAGCTCATTCAGTGCGGCAGAACATTCCTCAGACGACCATTAATAACCTCAGTGATAGCAGAGGAGGCTTTAAATGCCGGAATGTCTGGACGTGGCGCTTATATTCCAGACTGAATAAATCAAGATGTTTTGAACATTTTGTTTCCATTTTTTCATCATTCGCAGATCAGTGACATCTGCATCATGTGATTTTCAAAATTCCACAACTTTTTGGTGCTGCAATTTCAATGTTGAAGACTGTATGTATGTATGTATATACAGTACAGACCAAAAGTTTGAACACACCTCATTTAAAGATTTTTCTGTATTTTCATGACTATGAAAATTGTACATTCACACTGAAGGCATCAAAACTATGAATTAACACATGTGGAATTATATACTTAACAAAAAAGTGTGAAACAACTGAAAATATGTCTTATATTCTAGGTTCTTCAAAGTAGCCACCTTTTGCTTTGATGACTGCTTTGCACACTCTTGGCATTCTCTTGATGAGCTTCAAGAGGTAGTAGTTATTCTGAGGATAAGTTTATCCGAGTCACCAGCCTCAGAAATCGCAGGTTAACAGCAGCTCAGATTAGAGACCAGGTCAATGCCACACAGAGTTCTAGCAGCAGATACATCTCTACAACAACTGTTAAGAGGAGACTTTGTGCAGCAGGCCTTCATGGTAAAATAGCTGCTAGGAAACCACTGCTAAGGACAGGCAACAAGCAGAAGAGACTTGTTTGGGCTAAAGAACACAAGGAATGGACATTACACCAGTGGAAATCTGTGCTTTGGTCTGATGAGTCCAAATTTGAGATCTTTGGTTCCAACCACCGTGTCTTTGTGCGACCCAGAAAAGGTGAACGGATGGACTCTACATGCCTGGTTCCCACCGTGAAGCATGGAGGAGGAGGTGTGATGGTGTGGGGGGGCTTTGCTGGTGACACTGTTGGGAATTTATTCAAAATTGAAGGCATACTGAACCAGCATGGCTACCACAGCATCTTGCAGCGGCATGCTATTCCATCCGGTTTGCATTTAGTTGGACCATCATTTATTTTTCAACAGGACAATGACCCCAAACACACCTCCAGGCTGTGTAAGGGCTATTAGACCAAGAGGGAGAGGGATGGGGTGCTACGCCAGATGACCTGGCCTCCACAGTCACCAGACCTGAACCCAATCGAGATGGTTTGGGGTGAGCTGGACCGCAGAGTGAAGGCAAAAGGGCCAACAAGTGCTAAGCATCTCTGGGAACTCCTTCAAGATTGTTGGAACACCATTTCCGGTGACTACCTCTTGAAGCTCATCAAGAGAATGCCAAGAGTGTGCAAAGCAGTCATCAAAGCAAAAGGTGGCTACTTTGAAGAACCTAGAATATAAGACATATTTTCAGTTGTTTCACACTTTTTTGTTAAGTATATAATTCCACATGTGGTAATTCATAGTTTTGATGCCTTCAGTGTGAATGTACAATTTTCCTAGTCATGAAAATACAGAAAAATCTTTAAATGAGAAGGTGTGTCCAAACTTTTGGTCTGTACTATATATATATATATATATATATATATATATATATATATATATATATATATATATATATATTTATGGTACTCAGGGCCAGATGTGCACATAAGGAAAAGCATCCACGATACCCAAATGGTAGTGCCTTAAAATGGTTGTCCAGGAGTAAAAGAACATGGCTACTTTTTTTTCAAAAATGGCAACATATTCGGCTCCAAATTGTGGTATTGCAAAGCAGGCCAAGTCACATCAATGGATCAGAGCTGCAATATCAGATACGACCTGCACACAGATGTAGCGCTGTGAGGCCATGTTCACATGTTCAGGATTTGGTCAGGAGTGGGTGATTAATGCAGAAGTGGTGACATGTTAGGCTATGTTCACACATTATGTTTTTTTCAGCATTTTTTGATGTGTTTTTTCTGCAAATTTTTAGCTGCGTTTTGCAGTAGCTGCAAAGTCTATGAGATTCCAGAATTCTTAGTTCACACATTATGAGTAGTGTTGAGCGATACCTTCCGATATCAGGAAATATCGTATCGGATTGGATCGGGCCGATACCCAAAAAGTATCGGATATCGCCGATTCCGATACCGGAAACCAATGCAAGTCAATGGGACACAAATATCGGAATGAAAATAAACCCTTTCTTTCCTTGTAGGTTAATTCTACATGAAGTAAAACAACTAAGAATAATGTAGAATGACATGAAAAGCCGGCAATTCATCAGCGGCATTCACCGGTACCCGACAATTTACAACAGAAAGAATAGAGCTTCACACATAGATTAGATAGATAGAAACATGTCAGTCACATATATATGAAGTACAGTGACAGTGTTGCTTACTGTACTTGTCATTTAGTGTAAAGGATTTATTAAAAAAAATATTAGTGTTTTCGTGCACCGTCTCTTTAAAAAAGCCGGCCGGCAATTCAGCATCTGTACCCGACAATTTATAACAGACAGAATAGAGCTTCACACATAGATTAGATAGATAGAAACATGTCAGTCACATATATAAGAAGTACAGTGACAGTGTTGCTTACAGAACTTGTCATTTAGTGTAAAGGATTTATTTAAAAAAATAATAGTGTTTTCATGCACCGTCTCTTTAAGAAAGCCGGCCGGCAATTCAGCATCTGTACCCGACAATTTAGAATAGAAGGAATAGAGAATCACACATAGATTAGATAGATAGAAACATGTCAGTCACATATATATGAAGTACAGTGACAGTGTTGATTACTGTACTTGTCATTTAGTGTTAAAATAAAGGATTTATTTAAAAAAAAATTGGCGTGGGGTTCCCCTTAATTTTAGGCTCTAGCGGAGGTTAAGCAGACAGCTGGGGCAAATGTTTGAAGCCTGGGAAGGGGGTAATACCCACGGAGCTTCCCAGGCTACTAATATCAGCCCCCAGCTGAATACCTAGCCTTTACTAGCTATTAAAATGGGGGACCCCCCCCAAAAAAATGACGTGGGGTCCCCTCTATTTTAATAGCTAGCAAAGGCTAGGCAGACAGCTGGGGGCTGATATTAATAGCTCAGGAAGGGTGCCATGAATATTGGCCCCCTCCCAGGCTAGAAACACCAGCCGTCAGCCGCCCCAGAAATGGCGCATCCATAGGATGCGCCAATTCTGGCACTTAGCCTCGCTCTTCCACGCTGCCCTGGTGCGGTGGCAGGGGGTAATAGTGGTGGGGTTCATGTCAGCGCCAGCTGCCATGAAGCCCAGGTTAGTAATGATGGCCGTCTATATGACACCCCCATTACTAACCTACAAAGTGTTAAAAAGAAAAAACACACTACACCCAGAAAAAAATAATTTATTTGAAATAAAACACCATTTTATTTAATTCTTAGTTTACTAAAAAAAAAATAGTTACCTGTCCACGTTCCTGCGCTGATCTCCCATGCACAGCTGTCACATCTGGAGATGGTGACAGCTGTGCATGGCTGCTGTAAGCTCACGCTGCCGGGAACACGTCCGCTCCCGGCAGCGGGAGCCACTGACTGAGGTCACCGGAGTGCATTCAGGCAGCGCAGCTCCGGAGACCTCCTTTACGGCAGTGCTGTACCGTGGGAATTTCTCACGATACAGCAGTGCCGTAAAGGAGCTAACTGGAGCAGCGCTGCCTGAACTCCGGTGAACCCTTACGGCCCCGTCATTCTAGCGGCGGCAGCGGTTCAGAGCGGTCACATTCTATGTGGCTGCTCTGAACTGGAGATCTTCGTGGGACACTCGTGGACTACTACGGAGGGGTAAGGATAAGGTTGTGGTTTATTATTTTATATTTTATTACAGGAGATCGATGGCTTCGGGGAATTAGGTGTCTAGGTGAGTATAGGTGTAGTTTTTTATTTTTTACTTTATTTTAGGTGGCGATCGGCGGGGACAGGTAATGTATGAACTAATTTCTTTTAGGTAACCACTGGCCACCAATGACATGTATTTAACATTTATTGGGGACACAGTAGGGCAATTTAAATAGCAGGATCAGGCTGATGGGAACTACTGCTCCCATCGAGCTGATCCTGCTGGCAGGAGTGGACGGGGGACAGACATAGGCCGATGGGAGTAGTAGTGTCACATCGGCCTATGTCTGCCCGCACACACACCCGCACACACACCCGCACACACACACCCCGCACACACACCCGCACACACACCCCGCACACACACACACCCCGCACACACACCCGCACACACACCCCGCACACACACACACCCCGCACACACACCCCGCACACACACTAATCATGACGGGTCCGGGAGGTGAGGCTGACCTGTGCGGCCGTGGGAAAGTTGATGTGAGTTCATGCAGTCAAGCATGAACTCACATGAACCCTCTGAGGGCACCGCGGCTACTTCAAATGAACAGCTGATCGGCATCACCTGATACCTCAGCTGTTCATTTGAAATAACCGGCGGGAAAGCGCAGCACAGAACGGGAAAGCCGGCGGTGAAGTCTTTTCACTGCCGGCTTCCCCGCCCGGGTCCTTCGCTCCTTGGTGCTGCGCTCCCCGCCCGGTCCTAATTTACGATCGGGATGGGAGGTGGCGAGGGGAGCGGAGGATCGGGGTGGGAGGCTGCGGGGAAGCAGTATGGGGCTGCGTGATTGTTTAAAAGCCGGCGGCTTTTTACCGCGCGCCGGCTTTTAAACAATCAGGAGAATTCTCCCACGCTGGGATGGCATTCTGATGACAAGCTGGATCGCAGCTGAGCGCTGCCATCCAGCTTGTCATCCTTCAGAGACACTGCAGAGCGCAGGCATTATGGGAACTTCCGATTCCGGTATTCGATATTATAAAAGTATCGGAATTAAGTATCGGAATTCCGATACAGTGAATATCGGCCGATACCCGATATTTCAGTATCGGAATGCTCAACACTAATTATGAGTTTTTTTTGTTCAGGGTTTTTTGCTTTGCTTGTTTTTTTTTTTTTTTGCAAAATAGAGCATGTCACTTCTTTCAGCATTTTTTCACCCATAAGAAGGAATGGGTGGTGAAAAAAGTGCTGAAAAAAACGCAGCAAAACTTTTTTCACTGTTTTTGATGCCAAAATAGAATTTGTTTTTTTTTTTCACTGAACTTTATGTACATGCATAAAAAGAGAAAGAAGGACAGTGAAAAAAAATGCTGAAAAAACACTGAAAAAATGCTGAAAAAACACACCAAAACTGCAAGAAAAATCCTGAACAAACCTTCCTTGAGGGATCAGGTTTTACTGCAGAAAATTGATGACAAAAAAAAAACATGATGTGTGAACATAACCTTTATATTCTACTTTTCCTGTGATTGTTCCACTCCTGGTTTTGGCTTACAAATACTGATGTAAAATACTGACTATTTCTGGACAGCACTTTTAAATTAGCCAAATAACACTTTCATAATTAACATTGCTGTACACTGCCGAAAAAATAAACAGTAACAGTATAACATAATACCGCCATATAGTGATTAAATAATACCAACACACAGTGAGCAAATAACAGCTCGATAAAAAAGTAATCTAGTAACAGAAACGTTCAATGTCTATATATAACGATTATACAAATTATATTGGGATTTGTGGCTGTCCCAGGATTTATTGATACCCCTCTTATGAAGGGCAGCTGATATCCATTTCTGGACTGCACAAATGGATTTCTTGTCCAGAAAGTTTGGGGGTAAATATTGGAAGACAGCCAAAAAATATAAAAAAATCCAATTCAGAACTCAGAGCCCGAACTCTGATCCACCGGCCAGAACCACCTGCAGCCATTACAGAGACACCAAGGGAAGCATTGCCAACCTCAGCCGCTTAGTCTTGCAGGCTCGATCATGGCATGATCCGTTCCAGCAGAAGGATGACTCACGTCCACGTCACGCCATTTGTATGGCCAGGGTGTGTACTCACACTGGGTGGGCAGGATGAGGGTAACATGTACAACAAGCTCACTCTTATTAATGAGAAACTTTGTTGAAAAGTTCAAACTCCATGAAGATGTTTGATGTTAGCTGGAAACCCGAAGGATCCCAACCTACAACCCTCCGCACATATGGAGGATAATAGGATTTCCAGACATTGCTGTATCTGGCCAACACATTCATTCTCGTAATCATATTCACATGGCCGGAGTCTCATATTCACATTTTACACCTTCATGTAACACAAATGTCTGGAGGGGAATTTAGGTCATTATGATCTGCTGATGCGCCTTACTTTGTAGTTCATTTGCTTCCGTTGACCTGGAGGTTCCTACAGATTTCTCTAAGGCTATGTTCACACGTTGCGTTTTTGCTGTGTGTTGTTTTTTGTTTTTTTTTTGCTGCTTTTTTTTTATGCAAATTTTAAGCTGCGTTTTACAGTAACAGCAAAGGCTATGAGATATCAGAAATCTCATGCACACGTCTTGTTTTTTTTTTTTTTTCCCTGACTGATTTGGAAAACTGCTGTGCTTTTGCAAAATGCAGCATGTCAAGTTTTTCAGCATTTTTGCAGCATTTTTTCACCCATGGAAAGCAATGGGGAGCTTAAAAAACGCAGACAAAAATGCAGGTATCAGGTTTTGCTGCATTTTTGGTGCAAAAACCTCAGGAAGTTGAATCAGTTTTTTTTTTATGCACTAAACCAACTAAATGAGCATGCACAAAAAACAAATGTATCTGACAAAAACGCAGCAAAACCGGCTTTTCGTAATCAGGTTCTTTACTGGCAAGAGAGCAGGTTTGGCCTGCAAAAAAAAACACAGCAAAAATGCAACATGTGAACATAGCCTAAAAAGGCAATTGCTATTAGGATGATATTCTCTGATATACAGCAAAAGAGGAAATATTCTCCTGCTGTAGAAATAAAATGATGTCATTTCATTAGAAAGGATGGCTATGTTATGGACAAATCTCTTATCATTGAAAAACTTTGTTGTTATTGAGGTAGACAAAATTGCTGTGTCATAGACAATTCTTCTGTCATAGAAATACATTGCTGTCATTGAGCTAGAAAGGACTGCTATGCTTTACACAATTATTCCCTCGCAGAAACACAATGCGGTCATTCAGCTAGAAAGGACTGTTATTTTATAGACAATTATTTTATTATAGAAGTACATAGTTGTCATTCAGCTAGAAAGGACTGCTATGTTATAGACAATTCTTCTATCATAGAAACATGTTGTTGTCATGCAGCTAGGCATAACTGCAATGTTATAGACAATTATATCATAGAACCACAATGCTGTCATTCAGCTAGAAAGGACTGCAGCGTTATAGACATTTCTCATATCATAGAAACACATTGCTGTCATTGAGGTAGAAAGGACTGTTACACTATAGACCTTTCCCCTGCTATAGAAATACAGGAATGCCATTCAAGTACACAATTATGTTATTTTTAGGCCTTCTTCCTCAATAGAAATTCTTTGATTGCATTCAACTAGAAATGACTTTATCATTATAAACTTTCATTTTCCCCACTGGAAAGTACTGCTACATTATAAGACAATTATACTATCATAAAAATACATTGATGTAATTCAGCTACAAAGGTCTGTTACAATGTAGACCTCCTTTTGCTAAAGAAAATCAACTAGAAAAAAAACCTTGTTATTTATAGAACTTCCTCCTCCATGGAAATACATTGATGTCATTCAGCTAGAAAGTACTGTAACATAACCCTTTCTTTTCTATAACAATACATTGATGTTATTCCACTAGAAAGGACTGTTAAATAATAGACCATTCACCTATTATAGCAATGTATTGATGTCATTCTACTAGAAAGGACTGCTGTTATAAACAATTCTTACATAATTGAAATACAGTACATTGATGTTATTTCTATCATAGAAATATATTGATGACATTCTGCCAGAAAGGACTGTTGCTTTATAAATCTTCCTTCTTCCAAGCAACACAGCAATATAAAGGACTACTAAATAGTGGACCACATTCTCCTGTTCTAGCAATATATTTATGTCATTCCACTAGAAAGGACTGCTATATTATAGACAATTGTTCCATCATTGAAATACATGTATATCATTCAACTGGAAAGGACTGTTACTTTATAAACAGTTCTTGTAATGGAAATCATATTGTTGTTATTTACCTGGAAAGGACTGTTACATCATAAGCAATTCTTGTAACAGGACTACATTGATGTCATTCAACTGGAAAGGACTGTTACTTTATAAACAGTTCTTGTAATGGAAATCATATTGTTGTTATTTACCTGGAAAGGACTGTTACATCATAAGCAATTCTTGTAACAGGACTACATTGATGTCATTCAACTGGAAAGGACTGTTACATTATAGACATTTCATGGAAATATTTTGTTTTGAGTCAACAAGAAAGGTGTTTCTTTAAAAGTGATGTAGTTCCTTGGTAAATTAAAGGGAAAGGGTAAAATAAAAGGCAAATGTGTCTGATCCTTAGTTGCTCTTTAAGGAGACATCAGTGTCCACATAGACAGTAGATGCAGATTGTCTGATCACCATGTGACCAAAACAGGTATTGAGAATGTGACTGCAATGTAATACCGGACACAACCTGAGGACAAGTGTGGCGCTGTTTTATAATCCTCAATTTTGGAAACTCCCATTACTCAATTGCCTGAACTCAGCAGCAAAACTAAAAATCATTTCTCCTGTGTTTCAGTTTGGCCCTTTGTCAGCCTCGGCAATGCGCTCGTGTGAACGGGAAGAGGCGATCTTCTCATTTTCGGCTATTTCCATAATAAAATGTCTGAATACTGTGTTGCTATGTCTCATTGGAGAACAGTTACATTAGGAGGCGCACATCCAGCTGTGTTTGTTTAAATAAAAGTGTGATTTCAATACCTCCTAGAGCTCCGGCGCTGCCAATGAATAAAAGATAGAGCGCCGCGTTTGGATGTTCGTCTCGAAGTCTGAGCTGATGGGAAGATTTATTCTCCAGCAGAAGGGACGGGGACCACACACCGGGCTATTTTGTGTCATGTCTGAAACTTTGCCACTAATAGATTTGTCCTAGAGAGAATTCAGCTGCTCTTAAACCTACAAGGCGCCAAAAACAAAATAATAATAATAATAATGATGATGATGATGATGAAGCCATCGTCTTCTCAATCTGGAAAAATAAGTTGCAATTGGTGACATTAATCAAAGAGAGATTTATACTTGACATCGATGATGAGAAACGTGACCAAAGTGGAGGACCTGGATTTATGACTTTTTGAGACTTCAAGACTTAGGTTGGAACGTTGTAAGAACATAAATACCATAGAGACTCATGAGGCCCCTGGAAAATGGGGGCCCAGCAATCGTTGGTCCCATTCTCTTGGTACTACATATCTTGAATCTGTCGAGAACTCTCCCCTTATAGAGGAACCGGTCGTGGTGGAGGAAGGAAACACAAGTGCTGGGTGTCAAAACTTCAGCACCATAAGGACAAGTGGCTATTGCATATTGTTATTGGGAAATATCAGAGGGCACATGGGGTAAATGCCCAACTAAGCACAATTTTACCGCTGTTACTGGTGACTTGTCTGAGCTCTTTCAGCAAGGAGCCACTAGACCTGTGTGTTCATCTATGGAGTACTGGGAAGTCATAGTTCTTATCAGTCGGAGAAGGTCAGAGATTTCTCCTGCCACTTATGTGAAAGGTTATAGTTAATCAGTGGGCGATAACGGCTTTGGATTTTCAGCAGGGAGGATCCTAACTGAAGTGTCGGAAGAAAAGGCCAATTTCTAATTGGATAATAGTTCGCATTTCCTGTTCCTGATTCGTCTGTCTGCCCAAATTTATTACTGGAATTAACTTTGAAGCTTAGCTGTTTATTTTGATTTCTTTAGCTTTACCCACTATGCAGCCTGACCTGTCCATTGTCCATTGTGATACCTGACCAGCCCTTGGGTCCATTGTCTCCACTATGGTACCTGACCTGTCCATGGGTCCATTGTCTCCATTATGGTACATGACCTGTCCTTGGGTCCATTGTCTCCTTTATGGTACCTGACCTGTCCTTGGGTCCATTGTCTCCATTATGGTACCTGACCTGTCCCTGGGTCCATTGTCTCCATTATGGTGCCTGACCTGTCCTTGGGTTTATTGTTTCCACTGTGATGCATGACCTGTACTTTGTCCACTGTTTCCACTGTGATACCTGACCTGTTCTTGGGTCCACTGTCTCCACTATGGTACCTGACCTGTTCTTGGATTCATTGTCTCCATTATGGTACCTGATCTATTCTTGGCTCCATTGTCTCCACTATGGTACCTGACCTGTCCTTGGGTCCATTGTCTCCTTTATGGCATCTGACCTGTCCTTGGGTCCATTGTCTCCACTATGGTACCTGACCTGTCCTTGCGTTTATTGTTTCCATTGTAATGAATGACCTGTCCTTTGTACACTGTTTCCACTGTGATACTTGACCTGTTCTTGGGTCCCTTGTCTCCACTATGGTACCTGACCTGTTCTTGGCTCCATTGTCTCCACTCTGGTACCTGACCTATCCTTGGGTCCATTGTCTCCATTATGCTACCTGACCTGTGTTTCCAATGTGATACCTGACCTGTTCTTGGGTCCACTGTCTCCACTATGGTACCTGACCTGTTCTTGGATTCATTGTCTCCACTATGGTATCTGACCTGTCCTTGGGTCCATTGTCTCCATTATGCTACCTGACCTGTCCTTGGGTGCATTGTCTCCACAATGCGGCCTGCCCTATCCTTGGGTCCAATGTCTCAACTAGGATACCTGACCTGTCCTCAGGTCCATTGTCTCCACTGTGATACCTGACCTA
The DNA here is from genome assembly GCF_046119375.1 of Phyllobates terribilis. Taxonomy (NCBI): domain Eukaryota; kingdom Metazoa; phylum Chordata; class Amphibia; order Anura; family Dendrobatidae; genus Phyllobates; species Phyllobates terribilis. The sequence continues at coordinate 173,246,873 of NW_027362768.1, forward strand.
TACTTGGGTTCACTGTCTCCACTATGATACCTGTTCTTGGGTCCATTGTCTCCATTATGGTACATGACCTGTCCTTGTGTGCGTTGTCTCCACAATGTGGCCTGCCCTGTCCTTGGGTCCATTGTCTCCACTTTGATACCTGAATTGTCCTTGGGTGCATTGTCTCCACTATTGTACCTGACCTGTCCTTGGGTCCACTGTCTCCACAATGGTACCTGACCTGTCCTTGATTCCATTGTGCTGCCTCTCCTGACCTCTAGTCTATTGGCTTTATTGTGCGACCTGAACTCTCTATTATCTTGGATCAATTCTAAACATTGTGATGCTTATTGTGAGGAGCTAGCCTTGCTCTAAAAACTATTGGAACAATGAATGTAGAGCAGAGTCTGCGGCTCTAAGGGATGCAGACTCTTTCCAGAATTGAGCACCGGTTACGTCAATCTTATTTCTGTGTTTTATTAGACATTCTCTTGCTCGACAGTTCATCCTCAGGAATCAATGTTTCCATTCAGTGACAGTAAGCAGAAGAAGAAATGCAGGCTGGATCTAATGCATACATAAAGCCCCCGTCTCACATAGCGATATCGCTAGTAGCGATATCGCTAGCGATATCGCTGCTGAGTCACGGTTTTGGTGACTCACCAGCGACCTCACCAGCGATGTCGCTATGTGTGACACTTTGCAACGATCAGGCCCCTGCTGTGAGGTCGCTGATCGCTGCAAAGTGTCCTGGACCATTTTTTGGTCGTTGGCCTCCCACTGGCCAGCACACATCGCTGTGTGTGACCAGCGGGACCAACGATCTGGCTGGTAACCATGGTAAACATCGGGTTACTAGGGGCCCGCGCGCACTTAGTAACTCGCTGTTTACCATGGATACCACTCTGCTACGGTGCGCGGAGGCTACCGTTCACCTTAGCAGAGTCGTATCCATGATAAACATCGGGTTACTAAGTGCGCGTATGCCCCTAGTAACCCGATGTTTATCATGGATACGACTCTGCTAAGGTGAACGGTAGCCTCCGCGCACCGTAGCAGAGTGGTATCCATGGTAAACAACGGGTTACTAGGGGCACACGCGCACTTAGTAACCCAATGTTTACCATAGTTACCAGCCTGCTCCTGCTTAAGTAGCAGGCTGGTAGCGGGAGCAGGACATCGTGGAACGATTCTTTCCACGATATCGCTGCTCCCCTGATCGCTGGTGAGCCTGCCTGTTTGACAGCTCACCAGCGATGTATTAGCGATGCAGCAACGATCCCTGACAGGTCGTATCGTTGTCGGGATCGCTGCTGCATCGCTTAGTGTGACGGGGCCTTAAGGCCAGACCCAAGATTAGTAATCAAGGAACGCAATCATTCCATTGTTCTTCTAGGCACTAGCCTTATTGTATGGATGGGGATAGTAGACCCAATGGAGCCGTCACCATAAGGGGTCTCACATGCAGTCCCAGGTGAAGGGCTTCTGGAGCTAAAAGCTAATGTTTAAGGGGGAGGGTTTGAACACTTTTTCCCATTCAGGGAGCTAATCCCAGGGAGGGAGGAAATGAAGCCACATGTTTAGCCACATGTTTAGTCAGGGAGTTGATGGAATGACGTCAAAGGGAGAGGATCTAGGCTGAGGTCCTGGAGCCCATGGATGAATGGCCTATGGATTTTACAAATCAGTTGCCGACTGGGCTGGATAAATGTGCTACAGTTGTGCGATCTGTCGTCTGGTTTTGATTAACTTTCTTAAGGACTGTTGCTACTGGATACCTGTGCTTCTATCGTATTATCTGTCGTCTGGAGGAGTGTGGACTGTGACTACAGACTATGCTGGCTGGAGATACGAAATCTGTGGGCCAACCAAAAGTTGGGAGACAGTGAGTATTGCTTGGTACAAAGGCAGTGGAACTACCACCCTGGGGAGGGGACCTTGTGGACTGGGGGCAATGTATTTTGGCCATTTACCTGGAGTTCTTGGAAAACCTTGGATGTAAGGAATAAAAAAATTGTTAAGCAGCCTAGGTAATTATTACAACCCACAACCTCAGACCTTGACAACTGTTCTGACCTTGGGTCCATGCTCAACACTGCAATGTCCTTGGGTGCCTGCTATGGACACTATGATGCCTGTATTGACCTTGGGTTATTCTAATTAACCGTTATGACTGTGGTAACTTAATGTCTATTCTGAACACACGGCTGCATGTCCAAACAGGGGATTTACAAATTTTTTTAAGTGATTTTTTTTACTTTCCTTTTGAGGTATTAGTTGATGGTTTGAGTCAAATCCTTCAAAATGGCTCACGTGGCTTATTGAATTTTGCGCAAAATCAAAAATGCTCTTTTTTTCTTGTCTTTTACTTTTTTTTTTATCCTTTTTAGACAAAAATGTCTTATGAGCCTTTAAATAGTTGCACATTAGTCTTCACTTTGCAGAAAAAATAAAATTAAACAGATTTTGGATCCAGTACGGTACCGGAGTGTAATTGCGCAAAAACGCTGCAAAGTTTCGAAAAGTCACAAATGATGAAAGAGGCTGAAACATCCGGATAAGTAAAACCGCACCCACATTGTCGACCAAATATTAAAAAAAAAAAAAAAAAAAAAGGAAGAAAGAAAGTAAAGTTAACTTATAAAAGGCGCAAAAATTTGCAAATATAACAGTCGCTATTAGAACCATTTTTACTCCAGAAAAAAAAAGGCGCAAAGACAATGATGAATCGGGGCCATAGTCTGCGCCAACAGAAGAGTACAGACTGGATAAGTTTGGTGCTCGCCAAGTCGAGAAGGTTTTCGGCCCTTTGCCAGGAGCAGCTGCTGAGGACTGGAGGATTTGGAATGTCAAAGGACTGGTTTGTGCTGGCTGAGTTAATCTAAATAACACAAACGCCTCCGGTAAAACATGACTTCAGCAGTAACTTTAATGTCAAAATTAAAACTACATGTTGCGTCTACCTTCTCTACCTCTTGGCAGCGCGAGCTCCAGTTCAGCCCTGGCCAGTTAGACAACAGCAGAGATTCCAGGGAGATAAAAGGAGCTTGGATGAGTAGCAGGGAGACGGCAGTACACAAAGCAGCCCCCATGCCTCTCCTGGGAGACCCCACTGCAGAATCTGGCCACAGCACAGAAAACAGTTCTCATTACTGTTTACAGGACTCTGCTGTCCAGGGGAAATACTGAATTCTGAAATGTATCAGGTCACTGGGTAATTAACTCTTCCTGTTGATGAGTAAATATGTAACACTGTACAAGTACAAAATACAAGTAAAGACAGGAGAAAAGGAGCCCAAAAGGCTTGTTCTTATCAAAGGAGCATCGGCAGAGATCATCCCATCAGTCCAGGTCCAGCACCCGAAAAAAAGCTGTATATAAAGGCGAACCACAAACCAAATAACACGTAATACTACATGGGGTGACCATTCAGATAAATGTGTAGTAGATGAAGTCAGGGGTGAACATAAAAATCACGGCGCCCCATAGCAGAAGTTCTATTTGGACCCCCCCCAAAAAAAAAATAATAATTGTCGGTGTCACAGAAGAGCAGATCTCACTACTTTCCAGCCTTTACATAGTAATTTTCCTCCTGCTGAAGTCCCAGATCCCTCTTTCATTGACCCCATAAAGTATGATGCCAACAAAAGTGCCCCCCAAACACAGTATGATACCCCCATGGTGAATTCTTCCGCATGCACAATATAATGAACCTACTTTACCCCACCTCAACTCCCAGGGCAAAGTATGGTGACCCCAACACAGTATGGTCCCCCAACTGTGACACCCACACAGCCCTCCATGCAGTATAATGGGCCTACATGCAGTATAATGGCCCGCACTAGCCCTCCAAACCGTATTATGACCCCCACACAGTATGACGGACCCAACACAAACTTTCACACTGTATAATTTCTTGCATACAGTATAATTGACCCCAACATATTATAATGGCCGAACATAGCCTTCCATATAGTGTAATGCACTGCCCATAACCCTCCATATAGTATAATGCATTCCCCATGGTCCTCCATATAGTATAATGGTCCTCCATACAGTATAATGCTCTCCCCATGGTCCTCCATATAATAAAATGCTCTCCCCATGGTCCTCCATATATGAAAATGCTCTCCCCATGGTCCTCCATATAATAAAATGCTCTCCCCATGGTCCTCCATATAATAAAATGCTCTCCCCATTGTCCTCCATACAGTAGTATGCACCCCCATGAGAATCAAGACAGTATAATGCACCCCCATGGTCCTCCACACAATATAATGCGCCCCCCTTGGTCCTCCATACAGTATAATGCAACCCCATGGTCCTCCATACAGTAAAATGCACCCCATGATCCTCCATACAGTATTATGCACCCCCTTAGTCCTCCACACAATATAATACACCCCATGGTCCTCCACACAATATAATGCACCCCAGCATGGTCCTCCATACAGTATAATCCACCCCCATGGTCCTCCATACAGTATAATGCCCCCCCCCATGGTCCTCCATACAATATAATACACCCCCATGCTGTATTATGGCCACTGGTCATTGATTTTAAAAACATAAACACAGTATTCACTTCTCCTGGCTCCAGTCTCCTTAGCATGCGGTGTGAATCGCGAGACATCTGAGAGCAGCGGATGCCCTGTAATGACGTCATCGCGCCCGCTGCTCTGAGACGTCAGACGTTGAGGAAGAATGATGGGGGTGGAAGGGTCTGCTGACACTCCCTCCTCCATCATCATTGCTCGTACTGGGCCCCCCCTCCGGTCGTCAGCACGAGCAATGATGATGGAGGAGGAAGCGTCAGCAGATCCTTCCACCCCCATCATTCCGTGCGGGCGGCCGGGTGCTAACAGGCGGAGGCAGGGCCCAGTGCGGGGAGGGCCTACTGCGAGCCAGCGCTGCTGCTTGTTGACACCTCCATGCCCTGAGTCATATAAGTCATCTCTCTATGATATCAAAAGACTCTAGTTGGTCAAATGCACAGGGATTGTCCTGATAGTAAAACCCCATTAATGAATAAACTCACCTTGTGTTACAGTTTACATATAGATTTAATTCATATAGAGCGCTGAATAAGTGTATAAACTACATTACTGATCCTGAGTTACATCCTGTATTATACTCCAGAGCTGCACTCACTATTCTGCTGGTGCAGTCACTGTGAACATACATTACATTACTGATCCTGAGTTACATCCTGTATTATACTCCAGAGCTGCATTCACTATTCTGCTGGTGCAGTCACTGTGTACATACATTACATTACTGATCCTGTACTGATCCTGAGTTACATCCTGTATTATACTCCAGAGCTGCACTCACTATTCTGCTGGTGCAGTCACTGTGTACATACATTACTGATCCTGTACTGATCCTGAGTTACATCCTGTATTATACTCCAGAGCTGCACTCACTATTCTGCTGGTGGAGTTACTGTGTACATACATTACATTACTGATCCTGAGTTACATCCTGTATTATACTCCAGAGCTGCACTCACTATTCTGCTGGTGCAGTCACTGTGTACATACATTACATTACTGATCCTGTACGGATCCTGAGTTACATCCTGTATTATACTCCAGAGCTGCACTCACTATTCTGCTGGTGCAGTCACTGTGTACATACATTACTGATCCTGAGTTACATCCTGTATTATACTCCAGAGCTGCACTCACTATTCTGCTGGTGGAGTTACTGTGTACATACATTACATTACTGATCCTGAGTTACATCCTGTATTATACTCCAGAGCTGCACTCACTATTCTGCTGGTGCAGTCACTGTGTACATACATTACATTACTGATCCTGTACTGATCCTGAGTTACATCCTGTATTATACTCCAGAGCTGCACTCACTATTCTGCTGGTGCAGTCACTGTGTACATACATTACATTAATGATCCTGTACTGATCCTGAGTTACATCCTGTATTATACTCCAGAGCTGCACTCACTATTCTGCTGGTGCAGTCACTATGTACATACAGGACATTACTGACCCTGAGTAACCTCCTATATTTTACTCCAGACACTGGTGTCCTCTTATTGTTCATACTTGCCTTTCAGCAGCGCTCCATGTATAAACACTAGGAAATCCGAAGACTGATGATAATTTTTGAATATCCCACATTTTCTAATTTATGGAATAAAATTGTAGATCGGACCTATTCGCTTGCACTATAATAATGCAGGGTGTCCTTCAGCAAATGTGAACGAGCCTTTAGACGTCCTCCTGATCTTTAGAGAAAAAAAAACGGCATCTTAATTATCTGTGATGAACCGTAACATGGTGCGGATCACATAAGGTTACAGGAGTCACCAGTGCCCAATAGTTGCGTCTACTGAATTTATAAGCACATATCTCTTGGCAGCGGATACAAAGAGGCCTCCACGAGGCACGAGATTCTGGGCTTCTATCCATTCAATCTGTGAATTAATTGACTTGCTCTGAACTTTAGTGTTTTCTGTTGGAGAATTCTCTGTGAACATGTTGTACATATCTCAAATATCAAAAAACAAATGTTCTGCAGCCAAATACTGAACTTCAGCCAGGAAAATTTTTATTAAACATTTGGGGATTTTTTTTCACTCATTTTTTTGCATATAGGAAATTGAATGTATAATAATAACAGTAATAATAACAGTAACACTAATGACAATGTGATATGTATCAGCAACAAAGTGTATTGTACATTTTCATCAAATCATTATTATATTTGTTACATAATAAAATAGTTGATGGTGCCAATCTTCTTTTATGGCAGTGTCGGCCTCATGCCCCTAGAGTGATGCCAAGCTGTGTCCCGTATAACAATGCCAGTCAGTGTCAATGCCAATCCCTAGAGGGATGTCAGGCATTGTGCTCCAGAATAATGGCAATAATAGTACTCTCTAAGAATCCCAACCACAGTGCCATAGAGCAATATCAGCAAGAATCCTGCTAGAAGAGTGTCAGCCACAGTGCCCCCGCAGCACTGCAAGTCACATTACCACTATGTGATACCAGTGATACCAAGCATAGTGCCCCAGAATAATGGCAATAATAGTACTCTCTAAGAAACCCAACCATAGTGCCTTTGAGCCAAGGCAGCAGCAATGCTATCCATTATGTCTACACAGCAGTGCCAGTCATAGTGCTCCTTTAGTGATGCCACACTTAGAACTCCAGAACAATGCCAACCTCATTGTTTATATACTTGTACCAGCCAATATACACTGCTATACACAGTATGAGCCCCCACATAGCCTCCTACATACAGTATGATCCACATATAGCCCCTATATACAGTATGAGCCACACATAGCCCCTATATACAGTACAAGCCCACACATTGCTTCCCTATGTACAGTATGAGCCCCCACATAGCCTCACTATATACAGTGTGAACCCCCATTCAGCCCCTTATATACTTTATAAGCCCCACATAGCCCTCTATATACCGTATCAGCCCGCACATAACCTCTCTAGATACAGTATGAGCCCCCACATCACCTCCTATATACAGTATGAGCCACCACGTAACCTCCTATATATAGTATGAGCCACACATAGCCTCTATATACAGTATGAGCCCCCACATAGCTTCCCTATATACAGTATGATCCCCGCATAGCCTCCTATATACAGTATAAACCTCCACATAGTCTCTCTCTCTCTATATATATATATATAGTATGAGCCCTCTCATAGACTCCTATATACAGTGTGAACCCCCATTCAGTCCCACTATATACTTCATAAGCCCCACATAGCCCTCTATATACCGTATCAGCTCTTACATAGCCTGTCTATATTGAGTGTGAACCTCCTCAGAGCCTCCTATGTAATGTATGAGCCACACATAGCCTCCTATATACAGTGAGAGTGCCCACATAGCCTCCTATATACAGTATGAGCCCCACATAGCATCCTATATATAGTGAGAGCCTCCACATAGCTCCCTATATACAATATGAGCCTCCACATAGCCGCCTATATACAGTATGATCCCCCACAGAGCCTCCTATATACAATATGAGCCCCCACATAGCTTCCTATATACAGTATGAGCCCCTACATAGCCTCCTTTATACAGTATGAGATCCACATAGCCTCCTATATACAGTATGAGCCCCACATAGTTGCTTATATACATTATGAGGCCCACATAGCCTCCTATATACAGTATGAGCCCCACATAGCATCCTATATATAGTGAGAGCCCCACATAGCTCCCTATATACAATATGAGCCCCCACATAGCCTCCTATATACAGTATGAACCCCACATAGCTCCCTATATACAATATGAGCCCCCACATAGCTTCCTATATACAGTATGAGCCCCCACATAGCCTCCTATATACAGTATGATCCCCTACATAGCCTTCTATATACAGTATGAGCCCCACATAGTTGCTTATATACATTATGAGGCCCACATAGCCTCCTATATACAGTATGAGCCCCATATAGCATCCTATATATAGTGAGAGCCCCACATAGCCTCCTATATACAGTATGAACCCCACATAGCTCTCTATATGCAATATGAACCCCCACATAGCTTCGTATAATAAGTATGAGCCCCCACATAGCCTCCTATATACAGTATGATCCCCCACATAGCTTCCTATATACAATATGAGCCCCCACATAGCCTCCTATATACAGTATGATCCTCCACATAGCCTCCATATATAATGAGAGCCCTCACATAGCCTCCTATATACAGTATGAGCCCCACATAGCCTTCCATATATAGTGAGAGCCCCCACATAGCCTCCTATATACAGTATGAGCTCCACATATTGCCTTCCATATATAGTATGAGCCCCCCACATAGCCTCTTATATACAGTACAGACCAAAAGTTTGGACACCTTCTCATTTAAAGATTTTTCTGTATTTTCATGACTATGAAAATTGTACATTCACACTGAAGGCATCAAAACTATGAATTAACACATGTGGAATTATATACTTAACAAAAAAGTGTGAAACAACTGAAAATGTGTCATATATTCTAGGTTCTTCAAAGTAGCCACCTTTTGCTTTGATGACTGCTTTGCACACTCTTGGCATTCTCTTGATGAGCTTCAAAAGGTAGTCACCGGAAATGGTCTTCCAACAATCTTGAAGGAGTTCCCAGAGATGCTTAGCACTTGTTGGCCCTTTTGTCTTCACTCTGCGGTCCAGCTCACCCCAAACCATCTCGATTGGGTTCAGGTCTGGTGACTGTGGAGGCCAGGTCATCTGGCGTAGCACCCCATCACTCTCCTCCTTGGTCAAATAGCCCTTACACAGCCTGGAGGTGTGTTTCAGGTCATTGTCCCGTTGAAAAATAAATGATGGTCCAGCTAAATGCCAACCGGATGGAATAGCATGCCGCAGCAAGATGCTGTGGTAGCCATGCTGGTTCAGTATGCCTTCAATTTTGAATAAATCCCCAACAGTGTCACCAGCAAAGCACCCCCACGCCATCACACCTCCTCCTCCATGCTTCACGGTGGGAACCAGGCATGTGGAGTCCATCCGTTCACCTTTTCTGCGTCGCATAAAGACACGGTGGTTGGAACCAAAGATCTCAAATTTGGACTCATCAGACCAAAGCACAGATTTCCACTGGTCTAATGTCCATTCCTTGTGTTCTTTAGCAGAAACAAGTCTCTTCTGCTTGTTGCCTGTCCTTAGCAGTGGTTTCCTAGCAGCTATTTTACCATGAAGGCCTGCTGCACAAAGTCTCCTCTTAACAGTTGTTGTAGAGATGTGTCTGCTGCTAGAACTCTGTGTGGCATTGACCTGGTCTCTAATCTGAGCTGCTGTTAACCTGCGATTTCTGAGGCTGGTGACTCGGATAAACTTATCCTCAGAAGCAGAGGTGACTCTTGGTCTTCCTTTCCTGGGGCGGTCCTCATGTGAGCCAGTTTCTTTGTAGCGCTTGATGGTTTTTGCAACTGCACTTAGGGACACTTTCAAAGTTTGCCCAATTTTTCGGACTGACTGACCTTCATTTCTTAAAGTAATGATGGCCACTCGTTTTTCTTTACTTAGCTGCTTTTTTCTTGCCGTAATACAAATTCTAACAGTCTATTCAGTAGGACTATCAGCTGTGTATCCACCTGATTTCTGCACAGCACAACTAATGGTCCTAACCCCATTTATAAGACAAGAAATCCCACTTATTAAACCTGCAGGGCACACCTGTGAAGTGAAAAACATTTCCGGTGACTACCTCTTGAAGCTCATCAAGAGAATGTCAAGAGTGTGCAAAGCAGTCATCAAAGCAAAAGGTGGCTACTTTGAAGAACCTAGAATATAAGACATATTTTCAGTTGTTTCACACTTTTTTGTTAAGTATATAATTCCACATGTGGTAATTCATAGTTTTGATGCCTTCAGTGTGAATGTACAATTTTCATAGACATGAAAATACAGAAAAATCTTTAAATGAGAAGGTGTGTCCAAACTTTTGGTCTGTACTGTATATGCAAGCATACAATACACATATGAATGGAAAAAAAACATACTCACCTGTCTCCTATTCCCCCAGCGTTCTGTTCTAGTCTCCGGTGCACTGAGTCATCGCTCTTCGCAATCAGTGTGTGAGACAGCAGACACGAAGACGTCATTTCATCACATCTGCTGTCACACACACCGATTGGTGGAAGAAGGAGCCGGCAGTCTCTCCTCCACCAATGTATTCATCGCTGTTTGCATCCTGAGGATGTAGACAGCGGTGGCATCAGGAAGTGGACTGTGGCAGACGAGCAGCAGAGAGCATGGTGTGGCCCGTAGGCCACTGTTTTCAACCCTTCTGCAGGCTCAGTCTCCGGGCCGGACTGGAACATCCAGAGGGACGGATGTGGCCCGCTAGCCGTACTTTGCCCAGGTCTGTCCTAGAGTAATGTCAGGTATAGTGCTACAGAACAATGCCAGCCACAGTATCCCTGTGCCAGCAACAATGTGCCAGCAACAGATCCCCTAGAGTAATTTCAGGCATAGTGCCCTGGAACATTACCAGGCATACCATAGTAGTGCCCCCTACAGGTCGCCCACAGTAATGTCATGTCTAATGCACCAGAACAATGCCAACCATACAGATCCCCTACAGTATTGTCAGGGATAAAGCCCAAAACAATGTCAGTCATACATGCCATTGAGAAACCCCACAAGAGTGCCCAAAAGTAATGTCAGACCTGCTACTGCCATAACAGTGCAAGCAACAGTCCTTGCCACAGTGCGCTCATAACAGTGCCAGCCATGGTGCCCTCAGAGAAATATCAACCACAGAGCCTTGGAGCAGTGTCAGCCACAGTACTATCAAAACAATGCAAAGAACATTGCCCCAAAAGCAATACCAGCTAGCGTACCCTCATCTACCATGTGCCATTTATGACGTCTTCTTATGTCAATGCCATCCAGCCCCATATGGCTCTGCCCCTGTAATTGCACATTACTGTTAGGCTGAGGATGATTTAAGACACTGGGCGCTTTCCTTGGTCTTTATGTAAAGATCTTTAAGAAAAAAAAAACTGTGTCATTGAACCATCAAATTCTGCTTGTTCATTGGTCTCAGATCAGTTCATGATTGTTAAATCTGGAGATTTGTTTGTATAAAATGATTGAAAGATCTAAAGACCTTTTACAGTAAAAGGTTAAAAGGTTATTCCCAAAAGTTTAAAGGGAACGTGTCATCTGATAATGATATATTGTTTAAATAAGGTTTCTGTGTTAAATGTAGTTTTTAAAAAAATGTTTGCAATATTTTTTTTTTACATGTCACAATCTGTATTAAAAAGAAAAAGAGAAACCTTGCAAATGAGCTGTGGCATCACCTATTGTGAATGGTGGATTCTCTATTATCTACTGTATATAGAGGTGCTCTCAGTCATTGTACAGGAGGAGGAGGTGAGCTGTGACATCACCTATTGTGAGTGGTGGATCCTGTGTTATCAGTCATTGTACAGGAGGAGGTGAGCTGTGACATCACCTATTGTGAATGGTGGATTCTCTGTTATCTACTGTATATAGAGGTGTTCTCAGTCATTGTACAGGAGGAGGAGGTGAGCTGTGACATCACCTATTGTGAGTGGTGGATCCTGTGTTATCAGTCATTGTACAGGAGGAGGTGAGCCGTGACATCACCTATTGTGAATGGTGGATTCTCTGTTATCTACTGTATATAGAGGTGTTCTCAGTCATTGTACAGGAGGAGGAGGTGAGCTGTGACATCTCCTATTGTGAGTGGTGGATCCTGTGTTATCAGTCATTGTACAGGAGGAGGTGAGCTGTGACATCACCTATTGTGAATGGTGGATTCTCTGTTATCTACTGTATATAGAGGTGTTCTCAGTCATTGTACAGGAGGAGGAGGTGAGCTGTGACATCACCTATTGTGAGTGGTGGATCCTGTGTTATCAGTCATTGTACAGGAGGAGGTGAGCTGTGACATCACCTATTGTGAATGGTGGATTCTCTGTTATCTACTGTATATAGAGGTGTTCTCAGTCATTGTACAGGAGGAGGAGGTGAGCTGTGACATCACCTATTGTGAGTGGTGGATCCTGTGTTATCAGTCATTGTACAGGAGGAGGTGAGCTGTGACATCACCTATTGTGAATGGTGGATTCTCTGTTATCTACTGTATATAGAGGTGTTCTCAGTCATTGTACAGGAGGAGGAGGTGAGCTGTGACATCACCTATTGTGAGTGGTGGATCCTGTGTTATCAGTCATTGTACAGGAGGAGGTGAGCTGTGACATCACCTATTGTGAATGGTGGATTCTCTGTTATGTACTGTATATAGAGGTGTTCTCAGTCATTGTACAGGAGGAGGAGGTGAGCTGTGACATCACCTATTGTGAGTGGTGGATCCTGTGTTATCAGTCATTGTACAGGAGGAGGTGAGCTGTGACATCGCCTATTGTGAATGGTGGATTCTCTGTTATCTACTGTATATAGAGGTATTATCAGTCATTGTACAGGAGGGGAGGAGGTGAGCTGTGATATCGCCTAGTGTGATTGGTGGATCCTGTGTTATCTACTGTATATAGAGGTATTATCAGTCATTGTACAGGAGGGGAGGAGGTGAGCTGTGATATCGCCTATTGTGAATGGTGGATCCTGTGTTATCTACTGTACATAGAGGTATTATCAGTCATTGTACAGGAGGGGAGGAGGGGAGCTGTGACATCACCTATTGTGAATGGTGGATCCTGTGTTATCTACTGTATATAGAGGTATTATCAGTCATTGTACAGGAGGGGAGGAGGTGAGCTGTGACATCATCTATTGTGAATGATGAATTCTGTGTTATCTACTGTATATAGAGGTGTTATCAATCATTGTACAGGATGAGAAGGAGGTGAGCTGTGACATTGATTATTGTGAATGGTGGATCCTGTGTTATCTGCTGTGTATAGCGGTGTTATCAGTGATTGTACAGGAGGAGGAGGAGGTGAGCTGTGACATTGATTATTGTGAATAGTGGATCCTGCGTTATCTACTGTATATAGAGGTGTTATCAATCATTGTACAGGAGGAGGAGGAGGTGAGCTGTGACACTGATTATTGTGAATGGTGGATACTGTGTTATCAGCTGTGTATAGCGGTGTTATCAGTCATTAGAATCCTGCCTCTGATAATAAGGAAACTGCTTCCTGAAAGGACAGGGAGTATTGATCTAAAACAGCCCCAGTGGCCAGAGTGAGAATTGCAAGATTGTTACTTTTTTCCTAATAAAGATGGTTAAAAAGTAACCATTGTTTTAATTTTTATTGCATAAATCAATAGTACATGGGAAAAAAAGGAAGTTTGTAATATATCTTATTAGAGAAATATGCTTCTTTCTCCTCCAGAACTTATTATTTTTCAGAAATTACTGACACAGAAGATGACAGTTGGTGCTCATAAGACTCTATGTAGACAGGAGGAGGTGCTATGAAAGGAAGAGCAAGAATCTGAGCTCTTGCCTCCTCCTCCCCCCTCAAGTCTCTATAGAATCTTACCAATAGCATCTGTCATCTCTTGTTTCAGTAATGTAACAATCTGTCTTCACTGAATACAGATTTCACCCATGAATTACAAATTTTGAGAACAAGGATCAGTCCAGGAGGAGAAAGAAACAGATTTCTCTGATGAGATATATTACAAAGTTTCTTATTTTCACTTGTCCTGTTGATTTGTGAAATAAAAAATTAAATGACAGTTACACTTTACAAGAGTTAAAAAAAATTGCCAATTAAAAAAAAAAATGATGTAACACAAAAACCTGATGTAAACAATAGGTCATTTTCTGATGATACATTCTTTTTAAGTTATCACCTGTCCATTGGAAAGGAGAAAAGATATAATTCTCTGAGGGTCTGGTCACCGAGACCCCCACAATCTTGAAAATGATTTTGGACAACTAGACATGATTCTCTTCTTAGTAACATATCATAGTCCTCTATGAAGAAAAACATCCCTCCATTTCACAGCATATGAAACCTACAGAGTATCAATGGAAGCAATGGGATCCAAAATCTCAAACAAATATCAAAACATTTATTGAAATACAAAATTACATAAATGCAATAATAGTGGTGAACCTGGAGATGTCACCACAATATATACAGAAAAATAGAAATGGACTGAAAACAGAAGCACGAGAAAATAAATGCACCCTAAACAGACAAATGTTCATGGAAAGAAATATGCCAGGTATAAATGTGTACAGTCCATATGGCTAGTGTACCGATAAGGATCACACTAAAAATTATATAGTGTAAATCATGCCGACAATAGTCTATTGAGAAAATACTTGTATATCAAATATACAAAGCCATATAGACATATATGTATCTAGTAATAGAACATTTGTATACAAAGGCAGGGATAATTTTATATATACAACCTATGTATATAACCTCAAAACTATCAAGGTGTGAGTAAAATACTTAAAACTTATTGATCAACGGTTATCTGTGACCATAATTTGAGGGAAGGGCTAATGCACACCTTGACGCGCGTCAGGAGGTCTTCTTAGTTTACCTTTAGACATACAAATTTGGAAAAGGGCAAATTTCTCTTCCCCATGTAATAATACAGCCTTTGTAAATGGCCATATTCTTCTACCAGCCATATTTCGAGCCCTACTAATGCCCATGTAACAGTGCCAGACATGCTAGAAAGTACAGTACAGACCAAAAGTTTGGACACACCTTCTCATTTAAAGATTTTTCTGTATTTCCATGACTATGAAATTGTACTTTCACACTAAAGGCATCAAAACTATGAATTAACACATGTGGAATTATATACTTAACAAAAAAGTGTGAAACAACTGAAAATATGTCTTATATTCTAGGTTCTTCAAAGTAGCCACCTTTTGCTTTGATGACTGCTTTGCACACTCTTGGCATTCTCTGGATGAGCTTCAAGAGGTAGTCACCGGAAATGGTTTTCACTTCACAGGTGTGCCCTGTCAGGTTTAGTAAGTGGGATTTCTTGCCTTATAAATGGGGTTGGGACCATCAGTTGTGTTGTGCAGGAGTCAGGTGGATACACAGCTGATAGTCCTACTGAATAGACTGTTAGAATTTGTATTATGGCAAGAAAAAAGCAGCTAAGTAAAGAAAAACGAGTGGCCATCATTACTTTAAGAAATGAAGGTCAGTCAGTGCAAAAAATTGGGAAAACTTTGAAAGTGTCCCCAAGTGCAGTTGCAAAAACCATCAAGCGCTACAAAGAAACTGGCTCACATGAGGACCGCCCCAGGAAAGGAAGACCAAGAGTCACCTCTGCTTCTGAGGATAAGTTTATCCGAGTCACCAGCCTCAGAAATCGCAGGTTAACAGCAGCTCAGATTAGAGACCAGGTCAATGCCACACAGAGTTCTAGCAGCAGACACATCTCTTCAACAACTGTTAAGAGGAGACTTTGTGCAGCAGGCCTTCATGGTAAAATAGCTGCTAGGAAACCACTGCTAAGGACAGGCAACAAGCAGAAGAGACTTGTTTGGGATAAAGAACACAAGGAATGGACATTAGACCAGTGGAAATCTGTGCTTTGGTCTGATGAGTCCAAATTTGAGATCTTTGGTTCCAACCACCGTGTCTTTGTGCAACGCAGAAAAGGTGAACGGATGGACTCTACATGCCTGGTTCCCACCGTGAAGCATGGAGGAGGAGGTGTGATGGTGTGGGGGGGCTTTGCTGGTGACACTGTTGGGGATTTATTCAAAATTGAAGGCATACTGAACCAGCATGGCTACCACAGCATCTTGCAGCGGCATGCTATTCCATCCGGTTTGCGTTTAGTTGGACCATCATTTATTTTTCAACAGGACAATGACCCCAAACACACCTCCAGGCTGTGTAAGAGCTATTAGACCAAGAAGGAGAGTGATGGGGGGCTACGCCAGATAACCTGGCCTCCACAGTCACCAGACCTGAACCCAATCGAGATGGTTTGGGGTGAGCTGGACCGCAGAGTGAAGGCAAAAGGGCCAACAAGTGCTAAGCATCTCTGGGCTCTCCTTCAAGATTGTTGGAAGACCATTTCCGGTGACTACCTCTTGAAGCTCATCAAGAGAATGGCAAGAGTGTGCAAAGCAGTCATCAAAGCAAAAGGTGGCTACTTTGAAGAACCTAGAATATAAGACATATTTTCAGTTGTTTCACACTTTTTTGTTAAGTATATAATTCCACATGTGTTAATTCATAGTTTTGATGCCTTCAGTGTGAATGTACAATTTTCAAAGTCATGAAAATACAGAAAAATCTTTAAATGAGAAGGTGTGTCCAAACTTTTGGTCTGTACTGTATATGATAATACTATGTACTGAGGGTATAGGACAAGCTTTCTTTGTGTGCCCAAGGCATGAATTTTCAGAAATGGATACAATCGACGCTCAATGGACTCATCAACTTATAATCGGGTCTATTGGGTTTTGACATGTTGTCCATTTCTTTGACGGGAAGAATCCACGATGAAGACTCCACTGCAGATATGAGCAAATAATGTTGAATATAACAATATCAAACCCAAAGCCAAAATAACAAAACATTCCACAATGCCATTTGTTTTTGGGCAGGATTTTTTCTTTTTTTTTTTAGCTTTTTTTTATTGGTGGGGGGAGGTTAATTTTCTTATATCAATGATGTCTTGGCTGCCTCCAACATTTGATTTCTTACAAAGCAGTGTGTAGATAACATCCCAGAGTCAATGGACCATCATCTATCCCTGCACTACTTAATCTCCAGAGATCATATTCCCTTTGTTACTTTTCTTTTTTGTACTTTGTTTCAAAACATAAAACCTTTGATATAAGATCTTTTTTTTTTTCAATTCCCCGCCTATAATTCAATTTCAAGGTCGAGAACTTCATTTTCCTGATTAAAAATATATTCCTGTTCTTGGTTGTCTTGATTCTGAGGTATTACATTTCCATGTAATACAACAAAATGAATAAATGACAATGACAAGGGCTTCAGAAGTCTAAACATTAGGACATCTGACAAAGACACAAGTTGTCGAACATTAAAAAATAACAGGACATGAATGTGGATATTACGGCGCGGCTCCAGTCAGCGCCGGCGACTCCATCTGATAAAAGGTTAAGCTACGTTTACACGGCTTCTTTGCAGAATTTGCTTATAAATTGTGCAACGCGCATCAAGATCGAGAAGAGACTGAATTTGCTGTTCGGTCAATGAAGCGTGAAACCAGGGTTATCTATTCAGCCGTGACCACATTGCTCATTCTCCTCTCCAATGTATTATGGAGTAACTATTATCGAGAGGAAATGTATTTCATTATGATTATGCTTTATTTATACCGCATGACATATTATGCAGAGCCGGACACAGGCTTTACTCATCCACACTGATCTCTGGTCCTTGGAGCTTGCAATCTGGTTTCCATCATTTAGGCAATATCTGGATTTGGGAAGAGACATAACAATAACTGTATAAAATGTATCAGTGCCATCAGTCAATACTCCAAGTATCAGTCAATAATCAGTGTGTAATTGAGACACAAAGCCCTGCTGGGATTGCTGTACCAAATTTAAAAACGTGTCTCCTATAAAAAAACCCCACTAAAGTTATAATAATCCTTTAGTTTTTGTATAGTTTTTATTTTTAAGCTTCACTGTGGTTAAGGTTAAGGCTAGGGTTAGGACTAAAGCTAGGGTTAGGACTAGAGTTAGGACAAGGTTAGGTTTAGGTTAGGATTAGGGTTAAGGTTAGGTTTGAGTCCAGTGGTCTATTTAGAATAGCAGACTAAAGTACCGTGGATCAGCTACTTATTTTCTGATTGGCGGTCATTTAACACCCCTTCTGAATCCTTATGTTTCCCCTAGTAAAATAATAACACTTATGCTCACCTATGGTGCCAGCACTGTTCAAGCTGTGTCCCAACTGGCTCTCCCGGGGATTGCGTGACATTATTATGCCACGCAATCCCTGCTGCCAATCAGCGCTGGCTTTGCTCTCTTCCCCTTAATAGTCTGTGCTTTAAATGCGCACTGAACCTACTGAAATCAATAGCTCAGTGTACAATTGCTGCTTATAGTACTCGGCAGCACAAGCCCTGTTTACACAGAATAATGCGCTGTCGAGAACGATGATCTTTGGTGCAGCCCAAAAGATCATTTCCATCGTTGAACGAGAATTTTCTTATTCATATGGGAATCTTTATGCTGCACGATTATCATGAAACGAGCGTTCCTTGTGTGCAGTGTAAACGGTCTTTTAGATTAGGAATAATGCTGGCATTAGGGTTAAAGAGGTGGTCCACTACTCAGGCAACTCCTTCTGAATCCTTATGTTTCCCCCAGTAAAATAATAACATTTATGCTCACCTCTGGTGCCAGCGCTGTTTAAGCTGTATCACAACTGGCTCTCCCGGGGATTGCGTGACATTATTATGCTACACAATCCCTGCTGCCAATCAGCACTGGCTTTGCTCTCTTCACCTTTGGACAAATCAAGACACCCGGAGGAAATGAGAGATCAGCCGCAGCTGTCACTTCCTCCGGATGTCAATTACGTCCATAGGAGAGGAGAGTGAAACCAGTGCCGATCGACAGCAGGGATTGCGTGACATAACAAAGTCATATGATCCCTGGGAGAGTCAGTGAAACGGCACCAGGACCAAAGGTGAGGATAATTGTTGTTATTTTACTGGGGAAACATAGAGATTCAGAAGGGGTTGTCCGAGTAGTGGAGAACCCCTATAAGTTTACGACTAAAGAAATAAAATAATTGCATAAATAAAAAATAGAAACATTGAAAAAATATAAAGTAAAACAAATAATATATTACTTTGTTTTTAAAATGTTATGTCTAACGGTCTACGGTTAGGAGGTGCCTTGTTCAGGCGCTGGCATCCTGAACTACCCCACTGCCATGATAGTATGGTACCTATTAGCAGTGTTGGACTATGGGGGCAAAGGCTCACCAGAAACATTGATTTTTGGGGCCACTGCTCAGCTATATGCAAATTTACTTTTTCTTCTGTGTAATATTAATTTGGCTAGCTTGTTTAATGAATAATTAGATGATACATTTTTCTGCAAATTGTGAATCAAGGATAGTAGCACTACTCATTAGCAATCCTTCACAGGGGCGGCCTACCGGAGGATTTTTCGGTTCCCCTGTCGGCCAGTCCGAGCCTTCCTATTAGTATCTGGGCATCTTATAGTGAATCGTCCTCATTCATTGCCTTCTGGGATTGTACTACAAGCCTGTAACATTTATGGTTGTTGTACACATTGTTTTATTGCTTCTGTTCTCATCCAGCCACACAATGAACCTTCAGACTCCGAATCTTCATGTAATTACCGCACCCCACTGTATATGAAAACATATGGCTTCCAATGGAGATTTTCATTTCTTCCCTTTACGAAAACCAGATCTGTTCATAGTGATATTTTAATTTCTGATGATGAAGAGGAAGGCAACTGGTTTTTGGTGGTTACAGTAGGGTGACTCACAGCGCTCTCCCAGATGCTAGAACCGTCGCTACCAGAGCAGATTTGAAACATCTTGTCGTGGGCACACATCAGTGCCCCTGCCTGCTGCCTACATCCCAGAGGACAGACCAACACCTGCTGCTGGCAGAACGCCGGCCCCTCCGGATTTCATCGTTCTATTGCTGCTGGGTGATAGGACAGGACAGACTCTACATTTCAAGTGAACTGGCTAAAGGGACCCTGGGGCTCATTGCACCCAATGCTTCCATCCATATGGTTTAATTTCCTTTAGAGGATGCCAGGCCTATGACTGCTCGTACAGAGAATCTATAATTGTAAAATGGCTTGTGTGTCGTTACAGTATCACAAGGTTTTATGGAGTATGTGATATCTGAAGCTTTAGGATGAACCAAGGGAAGCAAAATCATTAGGTTCCGAAATCCAGTGCAACATATTCAAGTGTTTAGTAAATAGAATGTATCCAGGATAAATAGAAGCTTTATACGATACATTGTATCCATCATGGTACTAAAAAGTAATGAAACATTGTTAAACCAAGTATTTTTTTTTTTCTGACATCACTGTAGAATTAAAAAGGAGAAAGAAAAAGTGACTGGAGGATCCTGTGGACGGACGGCAGACATCATGGGAGTCACTGGATTTAATGACAAGGTTAACTTCAGGGACAATGAGCGTCTCAGCTGCTGTATCTAAGCCTTGTATGTGTTGCAGCTTCAGTATATCTTTCTATGATGTGTGGTGCTGTATGCACAGCTTCTGCATCTAGGGCTACGTTCACATGTCCAATAATCATCTGTTAGAACGGATCCAGTAGCAATCCGTTGACAAAAAAAGTTGTGCAGACACAACTTTTTTGCTTGGACAAAAGAAACTGATTTCAACTGGATCCGTTTTTTTTTTTTTTTTTTTTTAATAATGAAGTCTATGGAAAATGGATCCGTTAATCAGCCATCCATTTTTCTTTCATTTTAAAAGGATCTGTTTTTTGCTTACTGGATCCGTTACAAATGGAAGAAAACGGATGGCTAATTAACGGATCCGTTTTCCATAGACTTCAATGTTAAAAAAAAAGGATCCAGTAGAGATCAGCTTTTTAAAAATGGACTAAAAAGTAGTGTCTGCACATTGTATTGCTGCTGGATCTGTTTTAATGGATCATTACTGGACATGTGGACATAATCTGCTGAGCTTCAGTATCTAATAATGTACAGGATGATACTGTGTGCTCAGCTGCTGTATCTAAACATATCATGTATAGTTGTGTCTGCTGGGTCAGTGTCTCCAATCCTATCTTATGTGATACTGTTTGTTGAAATTATGTATCTAAATCTACCATATGTGATACTGCCTGCCTACCAAGTGTATCTAATCCTATAATGAGTGATGCTGTTTTCTGAGATAGAGTATGCAATCTTATTAAGTTTAATACTGTCCACTGAGTTATTGTAACAAATCATATCATGTGTGACACTATTTACAGAGCTGTGTATCTAAGCTCCGCATATGTGATACTGTATGTTGCTGACCCAATGTATCTCTTCCTATCATGTGTGATACTGTATGAGCGAGAGCAGACACAGGCTTAACAGACATCATTACTGTCCCCATTGGGGCTCACAACCTAAATTCTCTAGATAGATAGAGAGATAAATGGATTTATTTACAATACAGACACGTGGTATCTCTCCTATTAAATGTCCCTTTAAATGTGCAGCATCAGTTGCCATTAATAGATATAAGCTGGCTGTAGGCATGACACCAGGGCACACATGATGGGGCCGCACTGCACAGCTGGACCATGGATCCTGACAAAGCGCACAGATCGAACTTTCCATCAGTGTGCGCTGCCCATTAGCGATATCCATGTGGCAGTGGAGGATAAATGTCACAAGTATTTATAATGAATTAACCGAGTCTGACAGCGCTGAACTGTGGGGAGGATCATGGCTGAGAATAACTCAGGGAATGTTCAAGGCAAAACTCAGATTGTTCTTTTTACCTTACACAAAATTTTCTGCAATAATATAATTATTATTATTATTATTTTATATTATATTCCACAGCTGCACTCAATATTGTGCTGGTGGAGTCACTGTGTACATACAGTACATTACTTATCCTGTACTGATCCTGAGTTACATCCTGTATTATACTCCAGAGCTGCACTCACTATTCTGCTGGTGCAGTCACTGTGTACATACATTACATTCCTTATCCTGTACTGATCCTGAGTTACAACCTGTATTATACTCCAGAGCTGCACTCACTATTCTGCTGGTGCAGTCACTATGTACATACGTTACATTACTGATCCTGTACTGATCCTGAGTTACATCCTGTATTATACTGCAGAGCTGCACTCACTATTCTGCTGGTGCAGTCACTGTATACATACATTACATTACTTATCCTGTACTGATCCTGAGTTACAACCTGCATTATACTCCAGAGCTGCACTCACTATTCTGCTGGTGCAGTCACTGTGTACATACATTACATTACTTATGCTGTACTGATCCTGAGTTACATCCTGTATTATACTGCAGAGCTGCACTCACTATTCTGCTGGTGCAGTCACTGTGTACATACATTACTGATCCTGAGTTACATCCTGTATTATACTCCAGAGCTGCACTCACTATTCTGCTGGTGGAGTCACTGTGTACATACATTACATTACTGATCCTGTACTGATCCTGAGTTACATCCTGTATTATACTCCAGAGCTGCACTCACTATTCTGCTGGTGGAGTCACTGTGTACATACATTACATTACTTATCCTGTACTGATCCTGAGTTACATTCTGTATTATACTCCAGAGCTGGACTCACTATTCTGCTGGTGCAGTCACTGTGTACATATATTAAATTACTTATCCTGTACTGATAATGATTTAGATCCTGCATTATACTCCAGAGCTGCACTCACTATTCTGCTGGTGCAGTCACTGTCTACATACATTACATTACTTATCCTGTACTGATCCTGAGTTACATCCTGTATTATACTCCAGAGCTGCGCTCATTATTCTGCTGGTGCAGTCATTGTGAACATACATTACATTACTGATCCTGTACTGATCCTGAGTTACATCCTGTATCATACTCCAGAGCTGCACTCACTATTCTGCTGGTGCAGTCACTGTGAACATACATTACATTACTGATCCTGTACTGATCCTGAGTTACATCCTGTATTATACTCCAGAGCTGCACTCACTATTCTGCTGGTGCAGTCACTGTGTACATACATTACATTACTGATCCTGTACTGATCCTGAGTTACATCCTGTATTATACTCCAGAGCTGCACTCACTATTCTGCTGGTGCAGTCACTGTGAACATACATTACATTACTGATCCTGTACTGATCCTGAGTTACATCCTGTATTATACTCCAGAGCTGCACTCAATATTCTGCTGGTGCAGTCACTGTGTACATACATTACATTACTGATCCTGTACTGATCCTGAGTTACATCCTGTATTATACTCCAGAGCTGCACTCAGTATTCTGCTGGTGCAGTCACTGTGTACATACATTACATTACTTATCCTGTACTGATCCTGAGTTACATCCTGTATTATACTCCCGAGCTGCACTCACTATTCTGCTGGTGCAGTCACTGTGTACATACATTACATTACTGATCCTGAGTTACATCCTGTATTATACTCTAGAGCTGCACTCACTATTCTGCTGGTGCAGTCACTGTGTACATACATTACATTACTGATCCTGAGTTACATCCTGTATTATACTCCAGAGCTGCACTCACTATTCTACTGGTGCAGTCACTGTGTACATACATTACATTACATATCCTGTACTGATTCTGAGTTACATCCTGTATTATACTCCAGAGCTGCACTCACTATTCAGCTGGTGCAGTCACTGTGTACATACATTACATTGCTGATCCTGAGTTACATCTTGCACTTATTAATGTGCAGCTCTGGAGTAAAATAATATGAGGCTATGACTCAGAATCAGTACATGATGAGTAATGGATCTGTGAGAGGAGGATGGTGTTCTTGTTCTTCCCAGTTGCACTGTATAATGATATATTATGGAGTCAGTGATGCTACAGAATGAGGCCCAGTATAACCACACAATTTACTGTATGTAGCATGTGTGAATGAGTATTGAGGTCACTCATGCAGCAGGTTGTCCTGTGTTTGGATGGTGATGTTACTGAGTGGTCAGTTTACATGGATATTTATTTTGATTGGACTGAGAACTATGATTGGATAAAGATGAAATATGAGTTTACATCATTGTGATAGATCGTCTTAGAGAGGTGATATAATGGGTGTCATAGAAAAAAAATAAAGTCCATAAAGACATCTTCGGAGAGGGAACATATTACCCTCACATTGAACATATGGGATTAATTATAACTGGGGAAGTGAGAAACTAATTATAACTGGGGAAGTGAGAGAGAGCTGACACTTCAAACTCCATTGAAGTGGGGATGTCCTGCTTTTAATGGGTAATTACAGCAGCAACCTGCTCTGATAACTAGCCACCAAGACTCAGATTAGTTTTAACTGAGACGGGGCAGTACACTTCCAAGGCAGGTGCTCCCTCAGTTCAAAGCACTGATCTCAGACTTTCTGGATCCAGTGGTCAGTGATGAAAATTGGGGTTTGCAGTAATCCAATATTTATGGGAGATATATCTTCGGCGTCATTGCTAAGGGACGAACATAAGGACATTCTAACCCCTTCACCTTAATATCAAACCAATGGATGATGCTATCCATGCAATGTTTCATCTCTATAGAAAGGTAGAATTACGATAGGAAACATTACGACAATATCTACCTCTGGGACCTCCAGGGGTGAAGATATCCTGAAAGTTGGGGATGTCATAAACTTCTACAAGAACTAACACATCCCACAACCAGCCCCCATATGAGCTCACCAAGGGGAGGTATGTGAGCATAACCTTGATCTAATAAAATTCAGATTTTGGGTTTCTGTCATTTGTCAGTCCTAGAAGGTACAGTTTGCTGTAGTTCTGTGCATTTTCCTAAGGATTACATCCCTTTGCTAAGCTCTGAGCCATTTCTGTGACATCAGGTTTAGTAATTTTCTTTTGTTATCCCTTTTATGTCATGTAATTGTATATATCGTATTGTTTTGTTCCATTTTGTACCATATTTGAATATTTCTTAAAAACACTGCCTACCTTTCCAAGTTAAAAAAATAACATTTAATAACTCTGTTCCTCTTGCTCTGTAAACCGCACCCTTGAAGCCATACGCTACCTGTAATGCGTGTCCAATCAGTCTGTATAAATGATTGGTGGTGGCAGCTAGTAGTTCCTTTTGTTATTGTGAAGTTGACAGTGACCGTACTGAGGTATACACATATATTCCATGCATTGGAATCGGAGGTGTATATACCATATGCTCACTGTGATTTTCTCAATAACCGGCCTAGTAGTGGAAGCAGCCACGGCCTCGTCCATCACTCGTCAGTCAACTGCGTAATTGTCCTGACGATTGGAGGCAGCAGAGGTGTGTTACCCTGACAAGCTGGTGGCAGTGTGAGTCCTCTGTGACAATGGTCGTTACAGAAGACTGTTCTTTTAGTGGCATTGATTTGCACACTGGGTGCTAAAAGATAAAAGATTTGGACACTTTTGAGAGCACCCCTTGTTATGATCTGCAACAGGGACTAAGGAAAGACAGGAGATCTGTCCCTACAATAGAACTAAACTAGATCCCTACGATGTAACGGGGAACCTGATCCTGCGATCAGACCCGCTAAAGTCCTCGGCTAGTCTGTACGAAGACCTATAGATGTGAGGGAGGGATCCCTACAAGAACTAGGGACTGGGATAAGTTGGACACCTCCTAGCAGAAATAGTAGCAGTCAAAGACAAACACACAACAAAAAGCATAGAGGTCAGAAGACCTAGCAACACTAACAGAGAACGGCAACAGAGCACCAAGCTAGCTCAAGAGTAGTAAATACAATGAAGTCCAGCAAGGCCAGGAGGGCGGAGCCGGATTAAATAGGCAAAAATGGTCATGTGACCAGCAAACTAAAAAAAACCTAACAGGAGAGTTCTAACAGTACCCCCTCTTCTAAGAGGATCCTCCGGATCCCCTAGGCCCAGGCTTACCAGGAAACCTCCTGTGAAACGCTCTGACAAGTCTGGAAGCAGAAACATCATCCGCCCTCACCCATGAGTTATCCTCAGGTCCGAAACCCTTCCAAGCGACGAGATACTGCAAACTCCCTCTATACCGTCTAGAATTTAGGATGCGGGAAATTTCATATTCCCCGTCCTCCACCACCGGAGGAACAGTGGCAGAGGCGTCACCATCCGACACATCAGCTTTTTTCAACAGAGAAACATGAAACACCGGGTTAATCTTCCAGGACGTAGGAACCTCCAACCTAACAGCAGATTGGTTAACTATCTGAAGCACCTTAAAGGGCCCTACGAACTTGGGACCCAATTTTTTAGAAGGAATCCTCAATCGCAGATTCTTAGAGGACAACCAAACCATGTCACCAACAGCAAACAAAACCTCTTGCCGTTTCCTATCAAAGTACCTCTTAGATTTTTTGTTAGCCTCCTGAAGATTACCACGCACATCCGTCCAAACTCTCTCCAAATCACCGGAAAAACTCTCCTCCTCAGGCACAGCCGAAACCAATTTGGAGAATGACCCAAAAGACGGATGTCTGCCAGAACAACAAAAAAAGGCGAACACCCAGCAGAAGAGGATGTATGGTTGTTAAGAGCAAATTCAGCAAGTGGCAGAAACTCAGACCACCCCTCTTGATTGTCTGCCACAAAACAACGCAAGAACTGCTCAACATCCTGGTTCTTCCTTTCTGTCTGGCCATTAGACTCAGGATGATATCCGGATGAAAACGACAAATGAACTCCCAACCTGTCACAAAAGGCACACCAAAAACGAGCCACGAACTGAGGTCCCCTATCAGAAACAATGTCAGTAGGAACACCATGTAGTCTGACAATTTCCTTGACAAAGGCCTTAGCGAGTGTCTTAGCGCAAGGCAGTTTGATGAAGGGAACCAAGTGACACATCTTGCTAAAACGGTCCACGACCACCCAGATGACCGTGAAACCTTCAGAGGGGGGAAGGTCAGTAATAAAGTCCATAGCCAGATGTGTCCAAGGTGCACTAGGAACCTCCAGAGGGCAAAGCAACCCCGCCGCAGGAGCATGCGAAGACTTGGATCTAGCACACACAGTACATTGGCGCACCCACTTAATAACTTCCTTCTGCCATCCAGGCCACCAAAAACTGCGACCCACAAGTCTCTTGGTCTCAGAAATTCCTGGATGACCTGCCAACCGAGACTCATGACACTCAACAAACAAATCTCTCCTAAAGGTCCTAGGCACAAACAACCTCCCATGGGGAGTGTTAGATGGGGAATTCTCCTGAGCTTTAAGAATCTCATCCTCCAAAACAGAGTCCAAAGCAGCAATCACAACACCTTCTTGTAAAATGCTCTCCTCTTCCTCCTCAACACCGACCATGGGAGAAAAGCTGCGAGACAAAGCATCCGCTTTAACATTCTTGGTACCCGGGATGTAAGTAACGGAAAAATTAAACCGCGAGAAAAAAAGTGCCCACCTAGCCTGACGGGCATTCAAGCGCTTGGCAGCATCGAGATAGATCAGATTTTTATGATCAGTGAAAACCTGAATGGGAAATTCAGCACCTTCCAAGAGATGACGCCAGTGTTCAAATGCGAGTTTAATCGCCAGCAATTCCCGATTACCAATATCGTAATTAAGTTCAGTCTCAGAAATTTTTTTTGAAAAAAAGGCACAGGGATGTACTCCATCCTTGTTTTCCTGAGACAACACCGCACCAACCCCCACCGAAGAAGCATCAACCTCAACCAAAAACGGCTTAGTCACATCAGGCTGCATAAGGATGGGAGCAGAGGTGAACCTCTCCTTTAGAAACACAAAAGCTTCAATGGCCTCAGAAGTCCACTGAACAGCATTAGCACCTTTCCTGGTGAGATCGGTCAGCGGTTTGACAATAATAGAAACTTTTTTTATGAATTTTCTGTAATAATTGGCGAAACCCAAAAACCTCTGTATCGACTTCAAACCAATAGGCCTAGGCCATTCCTGCACAGCTTGAACTTTAACCGGGTCCATCTCAAAACCTTCACTGGAGACAATGTAGCCCAAAAAACTAATTCTCTGTACAGTGAACTCACATTTCTCCAGCTTAGCAAAAAGCGAATTGTCCATTAATAACTGTAAAACCTCACGTACGCTCCGGCAATGAGACTCCAGATCAGGCGAATAAATCAAAATGTCATCCAAATACACAACCACATTTTTGCCGATTAAAGGTCTAAGGATGTCATTAATAAGATTCTGAAAAAATGCTGGAGCATTGGTAAGACCAAAAGGCATCACCAGATTCTCAAAATGACCCACAGGAGTGTTAAAAGCAGTCTTCCATTCATCACCCTCCTTCATGCGCAACAAATTGTATGCCCCCCGGAGAGCAATTTTAGAGAACCACTTGGCCCCCACTAACTGGTTAAATAAATCAGGAATCAATGGCAGTGGGTAAGGATTGCGTACAGTAATTTTATTAATCTCACGAAAGTCCAGACAAGGACGTAAACCGCCAAAAAATCCAACAGCCACAGGAGACTTGGAAGGCCTAATGTGACCGGCGGCCAAGCTTGTCTGTATGTATTCCTCCAAAGCCTTTCTCTCAGGAATAGTAAGATTAAATAAACGACTTTTAGGAAGAGTCGCTCCAGGGACAAATTCAATGGTACAATCATAGTCTCTATGGGGAGGCAAAATTTGTGACTCCTCCTCAGAAAAAACTCTCCAAAAATCCTGAATAGGTACAGGTAATTCCCCTTTATCCACAGCAGCAATACGTCCGTTACAACACTTGTCATAACACTTAGGGCTCCAGGACTTAATTTCATTGGTAGACCAATCCAGTACAGGATTGTGCAATTTTAACCAGGGTAACCCCAATATTACTGGAGAAGGCAAATTATCCAATACCACCAATTCCAAATTCTCTTGATGAATACCATTAATAGTGAGGGGAAATTCACAGACCTTATGAGTAACACTCTTCAAGGGAGAGCCATCAACAGAAACCACAGCAATAGGGGATGACAAAGGTTTAGGTTCTAATCTAAGTTTTTCCAAGAATCCCCCATCAATGACATTCAGAGTAGAACCACAATCCACAAATACCCGAAATTCAATTAATTCATCCTGAGCAGCAGTAGTGGCAGATAGGAATACTCCCTTAGAATTTAAACAGGCTATACGTGCATGACTGAGCTTTTTTTTTTTCTTTCTTCATACGAAGCACACAGTTCTTAATAAAATGACCAGAATTTCCACAATAGAAGCACAAGCCTTCAGAAAGCCTGCGGTCTTTTTCCTGAGAGCGGGGTGCCATCGCCCCAATCTCCATCGGCTCTCCATTGTCAGCACAGACCCTCTCAGGACTCGGAGCTGACATAGCAGAGGATTTGCTCTCATTAACCCTTGCACGCAGTCTCCTGTCCACCCGTATAGCTAATTGCATTGCCTCCTGCAAGTTTCCAGGTGTGGGATAAGCAATCAGTAAATCCTTAACCTTTTCACCTAGCCCTGCAATAAACAAGCTTTTCAAAGCTGAATCGTTCCACCCCACCTGGGCAGACCACCGACGGAAGTGAGAACAATATTTTTCCACATTACCTGATCCCTGCCTCAGATGTCTCAATTCAGACTCAGCAGATGAGACACGATCAGGATCATCGTACAACAAACCCAAAGCAGAAAAAAAACTATCCACTGATCTAAAGCACGGATCACTAGGTTGGAGAGAGAAGGCCCATCCCTGAGGATCTTTGCGCAAAAGTGACATTATGAACCCTATGCGCTGTGATTCATCACCAGAGGATCCGGGTCTCAAACGAAAATACAATAAACAAGCATTTTTAAAAGAAAAAAAATCTTGTTGTTCGCCAAAAAATAAATCAGGCAGACGTACCTTTGGTTCCACAAAATGTGCTCCAGAACAGCTGCTCACGTGTTGTTGGAGCTTGGCCACCTCTAGAGAGAGTCCCTGCAAGCGTTGAGCCAAATCTTGAACCGAGACCATGATGGAAAACTGGAGGTCTTTCCTTAGAGAAATTTTTTTTTTCTTTTAGGGCTGGACTTACTGTTATGATCTGCTACAGGGACTAAGGAAAGACAGGAGATCTGTCCCTACAATAGAACTAAACTAGATCCCTACGATGTAATGGGGAACCTGATCCTGCGATCAGACCCGCTAAAGTCCTCGGCTAGTCTGTACGAAGACCTATAGATGTGAGGGAGGGATCCCTACAAGAACTAGGGACTGGGATAAGTTGGACACCTCCTAGCAGAAATAGTAGCAGTCAAAGACAAACACACAACAAAAAGCATAGAGGTCAGAAGACCTAGCAACACTAGCAGAGAACGGCAACAGAGCACCAAGCTAGCTCAAGAGTAGTAAATACAATGAAGTCCAGCAAGGCCAGGAGGGCGGAGCCGGATTAAATAGGCAAAAATAGTCATGTGACCAGCAAACTAAAAAAAAACTAACAGGAGAGTTCTAACACCCCTATTCCTCGTGGGCACAGTGGCCCATGAGTAGGTAAGTACGGTCGTTTGGAGAATACATTTTCAGTTGAATAGTCTATGGACAATGACTTTCTACATTGCCTCTATTACGCCCGTGAATCACACTGGTGAGAACGTCTGTCCCAATTCTGATTTATGTGTCACTAATGGAAATATTGCTAACACATTCAATGGAGAAATGTAAAAGGAAGTGAACGGCAAATATGGCATGTGGCAAAGCTGAGAACAATGTAACAAAATTACTTCCAGAATTACTACGCTGAGGTCATCATAAGAAAAGACCCTTTCGGTGTCCATGTACCTTGCTTCCGGTAAAGGTTGAAATTAATGGACAGCCAAGTAATTCACAGTCTCGTTGAGTGAGGAGCTGTTATCTTAAAGAGAGGAGTCCCAAGCAGGGAACCCTTATTATATGTCTTGGAAGATCATATGGACGGGGGTTGTCCTAGTGGGATAACCCTTGGGTAAGACAGGAAGATTTCAGACTATCCTTGACGCCAACAGAAGAGGTGGCTGATCCTGAGTTGCTGAGGATATCTGCGCCCTGATGGATCAGTGTTGAGTAACAGACTATTCAGTGTGATTGCCTTAGAATATCTCATAGTAAAATATACTGGATAACTCAAGATATCCATGGATATCCATGGATAACTGGATAACCAGTCACAGTAAACAATGTTCCTGTCTGTTTTCACTCTCTCCTCTATAATCCTTCACTTTCTACTAACCCCCCTAATGACTACACCTAGTAAGGAACTGGTCATCTCTTCCTCCATCCTCCCCATCCATCTCACCTCCTTCTCAGAACTATTCCTCAACATACAATCCTGCATCTCTAAGCACAGACAGCCACCTCATGCCATCTCCTGCTCCCACCTGCTAACACTTTCTCTGCTCCTCCTCACTGCTGGCGATATCTCTCCAAATCCCGCCCCCACCACATCCCCCCAGTCACTTCTACCTCTCATCCTAGATCTAGCACACAGTTACGCAATTTTTCTAACCTTATACCCATCTACCCAGCCCCTGCTTCCCCAGCCCCGCTAACAGGAGCTCTATGGAACGCTCGCTCCATCTGCAACAAACTTTCCTACATCCATGATCTTTTCATCACTAACAAACTTTCCTTCCTCGCCATCACCAAAACCTGACTCACCCCCTCTGACACAGCCTCTCCAGCAGCACTTTCGTATGGCGGACTCCACCTTTCCCACAACCCCCACCCCAGCAGCAAGCATGGTGGAGGAGTTGGCTTTCTCCTGTCAGACAACTGCTCCTTTTCACATATCTCACTGCCGCCCTCCATTACTCTACCCTCTTTTGAAATGCACTAGGTGCATATTTACTCCCCCTCTAACCTCCAACTGGCTGTCATCTACCGCCCCCCAGGGCAAGCCATCATCTTCTTAGACCGCTTCCCCACCTGGCTACTTCACTTCCTTTCCACTGACATCCCCACTATCATTATGGGCGACTTCAACATCCCCATTAACACTTTCCACTCATCTATCTCCAAGCTTCTATCCCTCACTTCCTCCTTCGGCCTTGCTTAATGGTCTTCCGCAGCCACTCACAAAGATGGACACACATTGGACCTCATCTTCACCCGCCTCTGTTCCCTATCCAACCTCTCTAACTCTTGTCACCCTCTTTCTGAACACAGCGTTCTCACATTCTCTCCCCTCTCCTCTCCAGGTCCACAATCCCCCATCCAGAAAATTTCACACCCTCACAGAAATCTCAAACACCTCAACCTACACTCACTCTCTGAATCCCTCCTCCCTCTTACAGACATAAATTCGATACACGATGCAGATGCTGCTGCCACTGTATATAACACCACAACAGCTGAGCTCTTGAATCGGTCTCCCCTCTCATACATACCAAAGCTCGCAAAATCAACAGGCAACCCTGGCACACCAGCCTGACTAAAGAACTGCGACGGGCTTCCAGGGTTGCTGAGCGGAGATGGAAAAGTTCCCACTCCAACGAGCACACAAACAGACTTCTCATCTCCTCCCTGTCACCCTAAACAGCGGTTCAGTACTTTTAATTTTCTCCTCCATCCCCCAGCACCCCCTCCCTCTCCACTCATCTCAGCTGAAGACTTTGCCTCATTCTTTAAGCAGAAGATTGATACCATCAGACAAAGCTTTTGCCATACGTGCCCACAGTCCCAACTCATATTTACTCAATTCTCCTCCTCCAAAACCAGCTTCTCCGCCATCACGGAAGATCAACTTTCCTCTTTACTCTCAAAGTCACATCTCACCACCTGTGAATTTGACCCAATCCCGTCTCACCTCATCCCAAAGTTTACCGCAGTCTTTATCCCAACCCTAACCCACCTCTTCAACCTGTCACTAACAACTGGTGTCTTCCCCTCATCCTTCAAACATGCCTCGATCACACCCATCCTCAAAAAGCCATCCCTTGACCCATCCTCTCTGTCTAGCTATCGCCCCATATCACTTCTCCCGTATGCCTCAAAACTACGGGAGCAACACGTCCATCTTGAGCTGTTCTCCCACCTCTCCTCCTGCTCCCTCTTTGACCGCCTCCAATCTGGCTTCCAACCGCACCATTCTACTGAAACTGCCCTGACTAAAGTCACCAACAACCTACTGACCACCAAATCCAAGCGACACTACTCTGTCCTTCTCCTTCTGGACCTGTCATCTGCTTTTGACACAGTAGACCATTCACTCTTACTACAGACGCTCACGTCTGTCGGCATCACCGACTCGGCCCTATCCTGGATCTCCTCATACCTAACAGATCGGATATTCAGTGTCTCCCACTCACAGACCACCTCCTCATCTCGCCCCCTATCGGTGTCCCCCAAGGCTCAGTTCTAGGACCCCTACTCTTCTCCATCTACACCTTTGGCCTGGGACAGCTCATAGAGTCTCACGGCTTTCAGTATCACCTCTATGCTGACGACACACAGATCTACCTCTCTGGACCTGACATCACCTCCTTACTAACCAGAATCCCACAACCAGACACGCCCTTTGTGAGGAAGCAAAACACGCGAAACGTACGTTAGAGGGCTATGTCTGGTAACTATAGTGTGAACTTTATCACATGTGTGCATATATATTTATCTGCTTTACCAAGAAGCACTTGTGGGTGCCTTAGAATTTATTTATACTTACATTTGCATTTTTGTTTACCAAATTAAAATACCTAGGCAAAATGTTCAAGTGATCTTCTTCTGCATAGCGGAGTTACAATCTCCATTAATATATATGCTTTTTCTCTACTGATGTCGTATTTATATTGGTTTATTTATATTTACCTGTATATATTAAGGGGGCATGTGTGTGCATATATGTCTTTCTGCATATAAGTGAACATATTTATATGGTATTTAGTATGAATTTATTCTATGCATGTGACACACATAGGTTTTGTATACCAGCTGTTTTCATTCTGCAGTATATCTTTTTTACTTGTTTTTATAATTTCTTTGTATACAAATAAAGATTAATTATTTACACTGTGTTCCAAATTATTATGCAAATAATATTTTCTCAGATTTTCCCAAATTACCTATATGAATTGCAGTCATTGTAATTTTCCAGTCAAATAACTATTAGAGTACAATTGAAAGGTTTTTGTACAAACTGCCTATGATAACAGTATATTTTTAAAAAAATAAAATACTCAAACTGCACTCAAAATGCATGTTCCAAATTATTATACACAGCAGAGTTTTCAACCTTTTCATTTTAATAAAGAACCAAAAAATGGTCATTTTTGAAATTATAAGCATTAGCAGGTTATTACAAACTGAAATCAAACAGTTTTCAACTCAAAACTTTATTCTAGGTGATGTTACATTTGCACATAGGACCCCTTGTTCGAAAGGAGCTTCTGAACTGTCTCGTCCATTGAATTTGTCAGGTTTTGTATGGTTTCTGCTTTAATTGTTTTGCATGAGGACAGAATACCCTCCCAGAGCTGTTGCTTAGATGTGAACTGCCTCCCGCCATTATAGACGCTCCTTTTGATGATGCTCCAGAGGTTCTCAATGGGGTTGAGGTCAGGGGAGCATGGGTGCCACACCATAAGTTTGTCCCCTTTTATGCCCATAGCAGCCAGAGATGCAGATGTGTTATGTGCAGCATGAGACGGGGCATTATCTGGAGCATCATCAAAAGGAGTGTCTATGATGGCGGGAGGCAGTTCACATCTAAGCAACAGCTCTGGGAGGGTATTCTGTCCTCATCACCTAGAATAAAGGTTTGTGCCTGTTATTGTGGCGCCCCGAGGGTTTGGTTGCCACAGGGGTATTGCACCTCAACCAGAGGTGTGATATTCCACTCCCGGGTAAGGATGGAGTGTGGACCAGGGCTCAGTTAGCAGCATACACATGTGGAACCCCAGGGGTCTGGTTACCACAGTAATAGCAATATTACGTCTGTGAGCAGGTGGGAGGTCTCCTGGTCAGGAATCCTAAGCATGCCACACCTCCTGCCCAGTCCTGGGAGGGGAAGAACTTCCCCTATATAAACTGGGGCTGAGGTGGGGTTAAAAAAAGAACACAGACAGAGACAGAGACACAGTCTGGTCTGGTGTGGAGCAGTTGCAGGGAAAGTGACAACAGGAGCTCTGTAGGAGCAGGAGTGAGTGCCAGAGGCTGGAAGCTAGATAGCTCGCCTTGGCTGAAGAGATCTCACCGGACACGGAGTCCGAGGCTGTGGGGACCGTTCCATACCCAGCAGCAGAAACCGACCGGCAGGGGATTTCAGGTCCTCTGGCCAAGAAACCCGAAGGCACGGTCACACGCAAGGGACCAGCACCGCCGTCGTGGAGCGGAGGCTACCAGAAGGCCCCGAGTCACCGGCCATACGGGTGAGCACCACACGGTACACTCAGGGAAGTGGGCTACTTTTACCCGCTTCTAGCAAGGTAGCCAAGAAGAGTACAGTTAGTTGGGGAGGCCTACAACTCCGCCTGGCCAGGGGAGATCCTGTCTGCTCACGGACTGACCAGACCCCGACCGCTAGCCAGTACTCCCGGGAGGGTCTATCTTTGTCACCAGTAAAGACCCTGAACTACACCGCACCGTCTCTGAGTGGTTCCTGGTGCCTGCGTGCAATTCTACCATCCCCATCATCCACGTCCGCTGCCCTGAGGCCATACCCCTCCCGTTGGGGGTTATACTATCCACGCTGCACAACCGTACCACCGGCCTCAGCGGTCTGCCCTGCAGCGGCGGTTTCATAAACGCATTCAACGGGTGGCGTAGTCGAACAATATCACATCTGCCACTAAAAACATCGCCACTTAGTTTGACACCCTGGGCACGGACCGGGTCACCGCCACGAGGACTACCACCCCCAACGGATCCGGCTCCGGGTATTCCCCAAACATGGCCCAGGGGGCGCGTCACACACACGCACCCCATTTCCGGGGGACAGCTCGACGGTGCTCCCATTTATGCAGGCACGACTGACTATGTCCTCGGACAGCTCGACGGTGCACCCATTTATGCAGGCACAACTGACCATGTCCCTGGCTGGAGTGGGGAGGGGGGAGAGAACCCAGTGATGTAGGAGCAGAAGGGGACGGTTTCTGGAGCACAGGAAGGAGCTCATTGGGTGCAGGTCACCTGAGCTCAGACACAGAGAAGCAGATAAAAGGTGGGAGCCATCTTAGAAGTTCAGTCAGTTCAGTGAAGCAGAGCAGAAAGGAGTGAGAGCTGACAGGGAGCCGAGGCTCAGCCTGAGCTCAGCTCCACGAGGCTGGCCTGGAGAGAAGGCCGGGGCCAGAGAGGAGAAGAGGAGAAGGAGAAGGAAGGAAAGAGGAGAGACAGAGGAGTAGAAAGGCTCCAGAAACAAGAAGGCAGAAGGAACCCTAAGAGAGCAGAACGGACAGCAACCGTTGCAAGCCTGCGTTATATCGGGTGAAGGGTCAGGCAGAATAAGG
This sequence comes from Phyllobates terribilis, assembly GCF_046119375.1. NCBI lineage: Eukaryota > Metazoa > Chordata > Amphibia > Anura > Dendrobatidae > Phyllobates > Phyllobates terribilis. The sequence goes on from NW_027362768.1 coordinate 173,283,424, forward strand.
GTACCGGATTCCCAAGTTGGTGGAGGTAAATCATCCCTCAGCCAAGAACCGGAGGTCGTGATCATTTATTGGTGCGACCCCTTGCTACACCCGCTAGGAAGGCACCACATAGGGTCAGGGAAACTGGCGCCAAGTTTTACCAGAGAAGGTCCGAGGCAACCGGACAGAAGCGTAGTCACTGGTGGGGCACGAGAGGCCAGAGAAAGGATAGAAGGGGGTCCTGTGCCACACTCCTGAGTTGCCTGGGGGTTGACCGAGCCCCTCACCTGGTGGACGCAGCACGGTTTGGGCAGTCATTGCTGACAGAAGTGACTTGGATATCAACTGTGAGTAAAAGGCCTGAACTGCACCATTGGACTCTGTGTGATTTATGCTGCGCCTGCACCATCACCCTCAGCATCCACCTACATTGCCCTGAGGCTATACTCTTCCCGTGGGGAGTTATTCTATCCCTGTGCTGCACACCAACACCAGCCTCAGCGGTCTGCCTTGCAGCGGCGGTCACCCCTGACCGCAATCCACGGGTGGCGTAGTCGGACATTCAAAACACTGATAAATAGACTGCCACAATTTGGTCTGACCACCCTGAGCCACGGGATCAGGTTGCCACTACTACCCCCATCAGCACCGTACACCAGAAGGCCCGGTTCCGGGTACCCCACGGCCCAGGGGGCGAGTCATTATCATAGGCAGTTTGTACAAAAACCTTTCAATTGTACTCTAATAGTTATTTGACTGGAAAATTACAATGACTGCAATTCATATAGGTAATTTGGGAAAATCTGAGAAAATATTATTTGCATAATAATTTGGAACACAGTGTAAATGAGTTTCTGTATGGAAGTATTCTTTGTAGGTTTGCAGAATCCCACAATGTCTGTCCGCTATTTCATCTTTCTTCTCTGCTAGATTCCTAAAACTTAAATGGATAAAACTGAATTCATCATCTTTCCCCCATCTCACTCAACTACCCCATCTGACCTATCCATCATAGTCAATGGCTGTCTTCTCTCCCTAGTCCCGCAAGCTCGCTGCCTCGTGGGGTAACCCTTGACTCTGATCTCTCCTTCAAACCTCATATCCAAGCCCTTTTCACTTCCTGCCAATTCCAGCTTAAAAATATCTCCCGGATCCGCACATTCCTCAACCATGAATCTGCTAAAACCCTAGTGCACGCCCTCATCATCTCCCGCCTCGACTTTTGCAACCTCCTGCTCTGTGGCCTCCCTTCCAACACTCTCGCACCCCTCCAATCTATCCTAAACTCTGCTGCCTGACTAATCCACCTGTCCCCCCGCTATTCCCCGGCCTCTCCTCTCTGTTTAATCTCTTCACTGGCTCCCCATTGCCCAGAGACTCCAGTTCAAAACCCTAACCCTGGCATACAAAGCCATCCACAACCTGTCTCCTCCATATATCTGTGACCTAGTCTCCGGCTATTTACCTGCACGCAACCTCCGATCCTCCTTCTCTACTCCCCTCTTATCTCCTCTTCCCACAATCGCATACAAGATTTCCCCCATGCATCCCCCCTACTCTGGAACTCTCTACCCCAACATATCAGACTCTCGCCTACTGTGGAAACCTTCAAAAGGAGCCTGAAGACCCACCTCTTCAGACAAGCCTACAACCTGCAGTAACCCTCGCTCCACCATACCGCTGCACGACTAGCTCTACCCTCTCCTACTGTATCCTCACCCATCCCCTGTAGATTGTGAGCTCTTGCGAGCAGGGTCCTCTCTCCTCCTGTACCAGTCGCCCACTCGTTTTTGTTCAAATTATTGTACTTGTTGTTTGCTATGTATACCCATATCACATGTAAAGCGCCATGGAATTAATGGCGCTATAATAATTAATAATAATAGTAATAATAATACTGTGTCATTTCCTTCCAGAAGATAAATTACTAAGAGTCCAGATATAAAGATACAAAAGGAGGAGTGTGGGGTTTCCATGCTGTATGGGTACAAGCATCTGTTTTGGTGTTGCAGATCCAGTTCCTATGGACTAATCTGTTATATTTCACATCATTTCATATTTCACATTCCACAAATTTACCAAGTAATATTATGTGCTTTCAATAAATATTGGGCAAAAGTAGATGCGCCCTCCTCCACGTTCATGGGGTGACTGCAGAATGGATGTTTTGTTTGGTCATTGCGATATGTACCTTCTTCTACCATAAATTTCCTCCCCTGTCAGCAGCTTCACCAGTGACCTTTACAAAGTTAATTTATCATCCACACCAATTACACGGAGAGCTCATTGAAATATTTTCTCGCTCCATACAACTGTGATAGAACAGCCAGGAAAAAGTCAAAGTTACAGCTATCACTCATAATGTTTTGTGGACTTTTATTAAAGGGGAACTCCAGCAACTTCGAGAGTCTTGGTGACAGTTTGCTGTTCACTAAGGTTTCCACCATTGTGATCTCCGCCAATCAAGAAAATGTGGGGTCCCTTGCTAGAATGGAGCAGCAGTCATGCATGCACCACACTGCTCCTTTCAAAGTCTATGAGATGGATTTTCATAGAGAAAAATTAAAATCCATACAGAAATCTCCAGATAAGGGGACATATCATCCTCACATTGAACATATGGGGAAGTGAGAAAAACTAATTATAACTGAGAAAGCTAGAAACATAGGAAGAACTGACACTTCAATCTCATTTGAAGTAGGGGCCTCCTGTTGTGACCAGGTAATTACAGCAGAGAAATTTGTAGAAGAGACAGTAAGTCTGAGATACTTTTACACAGAGGAGGAGAACTGCCTTCCCAGGCAAAATTTTCCTCTCATCAAATCATCTTTCAAAGACACTCTGTCTTCCGTGTCCAGTGATGAATATAGAGGTCTGTATTGATCCGATATTTATGGGAGATACAGTTTCAACATCATTGCGAAGGGACAAAGAGAACGCCTTCAGTCACATCACTGTAAGGCCATTATAACCTCTTCAACTTAATAACGATTCGATGGATGATGCTATCCAGGTCATATTTGAACTCTATAGAAAGCTAAAATATCTACTGCCTGGGACCTCCAAAGATGAAGATATCCTCTAAGTTGGAGATCTCATAAAATTCTAATGGACCTAGCACATCCCACAAACACCCCCCACATGAGGTCATCAAGGGGAGGTATGTGAGCGTAACCTTGAGCTAATAGAAAGCAGAATTTGGGTTTGGGTCATTGTTCATTCTGGAAGTCATAGTTCTCTGTGAGGATGGTCCATTTTCCCAATCGGAGTACTTCCCTTTGCTAAGCTCTGAGTCATTTCCGTGACATCAGGTTTAGTAATTCTCTTTCGTTATTCCTTATTATTTCTTGTAATTGTATATATCGTATTGTTTTGTTCCCATTTTGTATTATCTTTGTATATATTTATAAACACTGCCTATCTTTCTGGATTAAATATATAAGAAGCCATACGCTACCTGTAATGGGTGTCTAATCGGCCTGTATAAACGATTAGTGGTGGCAACTGGTGCTTCCTTTTGTTATTGTAGAGTTGGCAGTGATTGTATATGGGGTAAATATATATATTCCATGAGTTGGAATTGGCGGTGTATATACCATATACTCACTGTGAGTTCCCCAATAACCACCCTAGTAGTGGAAACCGCCGCAGCCTCATCCATCACTCGTCAGTCAATTGCGTTATTGTCCTGGCGATTGGAGGCAGCGGAGTTGCGTTCCCTTGACAAACTGGTGACAACGGTGAGATCTGTGTGATCTCTCCAGTGTCATCTGTGACAAAGTGGTAACAATGGTAGGATCTGTGTGACTCCCCCGGCTGTTATCCTTGACACAGATGGTGACAGCCGAATGGCAGGGCGCAAGCTCATCCATCATGCCTATGAAATGGTGGACCTATGAACCCAATTCTTATCGGAACCACCCGCAATTGTCCATTATTCACCTCTGCTGTAGATAGCTGGTAAGTTGTGATTGTGGGACGACCCCTTTAAGAAAGATATTAGCATTTTTTTTTTACAAGGAGACACTGAGGCTTGATGGTTACAAAACCACAGAGACAAAGTACTTGAAGGTTGCTGAACTTAACCTTCAGTTTACTTCTTCAGCAGTTACATATTAGGTCCAGGGACTAAGATACTCCAATGGGTTGCATTCTGTCCGGAGTGGTAGTCCACTGTCATATATCCATCAGTACCGCTATGAGGCAACTCTCACCCCCCGCATAGCCTATATACTTACGTGGTTGCACCAGTCACATGTTACTAGGGTCAGGTGCCTCCCAAACATCTTCAGAAGTGAAGCTACAAATGTGCACATTCTCCAAATTCAGATCATTACATGGTCCCAGTCCACATTATTCCCAATAAGGACACCGCTCCTCAATACCCCGCTTCTTTGTAACACAGTAGTAACAATATTACTGTATCACACAAAAACAATGTTAACTTCATCCAAGTCACTTTTATCAGAACACCTGAAACTTGTCACAGATTAGATTAATTTTGTAACTTGTATTGCAACAGTTTTACCCTCAGTGTGCACAGGAGGAAAGTTTCCCACTCTACCCACTTTTACTTACAGGACCCCTAGTTCGCACCCCACCATCCTCAGCCAGGTCAATAACTGACAGGACCGGATCACACTCAGCCAATCCACCAGGATGTACCGGCCACTTACTCACTTTCCAGGCTCACAGTGTTGCAGACCCCTGGTTCACCCATCGTGCACCCCCATTCTGGTGCCAAACACTACCCCCAAATAACCCATCTCTAGCCCTCCACCACCATCACAGTGATATAGAATATCAGTGCCACAACACCTATATCAGTGTGAGACCAGCGCCTACACTGATGCTGGCAATTAGAGTCTGCCATCCCCGCTGCCCAGCCACTGCAAAGCATGATGGCACCATTACATACCACAGTCCTCCAGCCGGCTACAGCCCGATGCTGCACAAGGTACAGAGGCAAATAATTACTCAATATTCAACAAGTGTAATAAGTATTGTGGACTTTTAATTAGAGGGTGACAATAGTATTTACCCCCTTACACGTCCAATTGACCATTTTGTATCACACTAGTTCAGCTGCCTATTAACCTTAACGCCATATATTAATACTAACTTACAGAAATAATATCACGAAGCGTTGCACTCACAATTCTGCTAGCTGTTATTTGGAAACAGTCAGCAAGGTTATTGACAGATACAACTGTTGTAATTATACTGAGCTCCTATAATGTAGTGGAATATTTCATTGTTCTGATATGGATTGAGTGTACAATGTCTGGTGTAAATGTGACACTTTCCAGAATACAAATAGACATTTCTACTCAGAATGAGGCAACTCTGCTCATTCTGTCCCAGTCTGTCCTGCAAAGCTGGTAAATCAGCTGCAGATTATAGGAAGTGCCAAACTATTGTGACTCTTCTACTGGCCGGTGTGAAGACACATAATTAAAGGGAATAATCAATCATACTTGTTTACCCCCTTACAAGTAAGATTGCCCCCCGTATTGTAAGATGCTGGATAGACTGTCTATTAAATCATAACATCATGTACTAATCCTGAATCACATCTGGTAATATAGTCAACTGCTGCACACACCAGACACAATTCTGCCGGCTGTTATTTGGAAACTCTCATCAAGGTTTCTTACAGACACACCCTTTGCACCTAAAGGTGTGGTCCGAAGTCCAAATAAATATTCAGCCCCTGTCCCATCCCTGAAGCGAAGTGTTATCAGTGACGCTCATTTCAGGGGCTGGGCTAGTCCCTGCATGATGTGCACAATGACAGTGCACTCTCTCGCGGGCTCAGATCAGCAGTAACAAGCCGGCAGCAGAGTGCGTTGTCAGAACCCCCGGAAGCGACATCACTGGTCTCTGCACGCCGAATATTCTGACAACACAAACTGACAGTGCGCTTTGTTGCCGGCTCATTACTGCTGTTCTGAACCAGCAGTAGAGAGCGCACTGTCACAGTGCACATAGTGCAGGGACTAGCCCAGCCCCTGAAACGAACATCACTGATGCCGCATCATTTCAGGGGGGCAGAAGCCGTGGCAATGACCACAACCTCTGTCCCCTGATGATGCTTGGTTTGAGCATCCCAGCATGCACTAGAATTCTAAAACAAAGCATCATTAAAAAAAGGAAGTGGAAAAAAAAAACCAGTAAGATAGTGTAGTTAGGGAAGGATAGGTAATTTTTAATTCAAGTATATTAGAAAATATTTTAGATTATGGAATTAAATAGATAGGGTTGTAGGATGAAAATTAATTTGGACTTCAGATCACCCCTTTAAGCTGAACACCTGTAATGCAGTGGGATATTTTCATTTTTCTGACATTGAATTAATGTACAATGACTAGTGTGAGTATGACACGCATCATAGATATTTCTGCTCTGCATGAGACAACTCTGTACTTCCTGCCTCAGTCTATACAGCAAAGCTGATAAGTAAGCTGCAGAAAACAGGCAGAGTCATGCTATTGTGACTCCTCTACTTGCCAGTGTGAAGTCACATAATTAAAGGAAATATTTATAACATTGGCTTGATTTAACTAATGTATCATTTTCCCATTATACATTCCCTTTAAACTCTTTCGGTACAAATTTATTAAAATTCTTTCTATGCCCACAACCACCTCGTCTTGGCATCTGTAATAGATGTCCGGCCTCCCTGCATGAAAAGGACTATTATATGACTTACAATTCTTTTTTTTTCTTCCTTTAAATTAAGGTCTGCAGAACTTTCTGTTTTCTATACCCAAGGGCCACGTTGAGAGGCAAGAGCCGTAGAGGAAACAGCAAGTCCTAATGATGGAGAGTTTTTTGACCACCTTATGCGCGGCAGCCTGACTTAATATCAGCGCACATATCGTCAGCGTTGCGAGGCCAGCGGCTGAACCCTCCGTTGTGGTGTTTTTAAATAAATAGAGCCGGGTGCGAGTTAAGTCCCAGAGATGAAGTTTCGTCTGCAGCCCCGGCCACATTTGCAGTATTTATTGTATAATTAAATAGCTACTGGGGTAATATTAAATTATACAAATCTCGCTTGCAGTGACCAGGTGCATAGTTTAGCTTGTCACCGGATAATGAGAACATGCTTCTTATTAGCTGCGGCTTGTACTTGAATTTTAAATAACCTGATATATTATATAATAAACGCTTTATCCCAGTATTTATTAAGTAACAACAGGGGATACATTTGGTGTCTTTATACGGAAAGTGCTGCTTGGGAACCCAGGGGATGCTTGTGGATTTTTCTTTACTCAGAATTGATAAAAAATAAAAAATAAAGAGTTCTGGAGCTCTAAAAGCAAAACAAAAAAAATGTTACAAATTCCATGTGGCCGTATCGGCATATGGGTAATCTGGGAGATCAGTATGGTCACCATTATGGCTAATAAATGGGTTGTTGAGCAGGTTTTCTGGATATATGAACAGCAAAATTTTGACGAAAAGATATTTGAAATTAAGAAATGGCAAGTTGTTACAAATGATACATTTTAGTTACATTTGTACCTAGCAAAGCTGGGTGATGACCAGGGGTAACATGGATTGAAATCTTTATCCTACAAGAAAATGTATTGAACGACAAGAAAATAGTGATATCCTAAAAGTTTCCTCTTTGACCCTCTAGTTTTAGTTCTGATTTTTTGCTGAACTCTGACATAACATTTTAAAAAATAAGTGATACATTGTTATAATATTTATTTCCTTTACTTTTTATACCTTTATATTACATTTTAATGTAGCTAATTTATTACCCTATCCCTATCCTTAACCCTATCCTTCTACTTAGCCCTAATACTAGCCTTAAAGGGGTTATCTGGCCTTAGGTTACAAGTTTGTAGCGGGAGCGGCCGTCATGTGACCGTAGTATGTGATTGCATACTTCCGGCCACATTCTGACTAGAGGTGTTCAGCCTCGTTCAATACACTTACATTAAGCTAGTTCACGTCTAGTCAGTTTGTGACCGCATGTATGCAACCCTCATGCTTGTGGTCAAGCGCCTGCACCTCTTGGTGCCGACAATGGAGAATCCTCACCGCGTGTTCACATACAGGATACACTATTCACAATAGATGACATCACCGCTCATCTCCTCCTCCTGTACAATGACTGATAACACCTCTATATCCAGTAGATAACACAGGATCCACCATTCACAATAGATGATATAACAGCTCACCTCCTCCCCCTCCTGGACAATGACTGATAACACCCCTATGTACAGTAGATAACACAGGATCTGCCATTCACAATAGCTGATGTCACAGCTAACCTCCTCCTCGTGTACAATGACTGATAACACCTCTATATACAGTAGATAACACAGGATCACCATTCACAATAGGTGATGTCACAGCTCACCTCCTCCTCCTGTACAATGACTGATAACACCTCTATATACAGGATATAGCACAGAATCCCTAATTCACAATAGGTGATGTCACAGCTCACCTCCTCCCCCTGTACAATGACTGATAACACCTCTATATACAGTAGATAACACAGGATGCACCATTCACAGTAGATGTCACAGCTCACCTCCTCCTGTACAATGGCTGATAACACCTCTATATAAAGTAGATAACACAGAATCCACCATTAACAATAGGTGATGTCACAGCTCACCTCCTCCCCCTCCTGTACAATGACTGATAACACCTCTATATACAGAATATAACACAGGATCCACCATTCACCATAGGTGATGTCACAGCTCACCTTCTCCTCCTGTACAATGGCTGATAACACCTCTATATACAGAATATAACACAGGATCCACCATTCACAATAGGTGATGTCACAGCTCACCTCCTCCTGTACAATGTCATTGAATCATCTCCAGTCTGTTGTTTTCTATGGTCCATGTAGCTGCTGTAAAGTATCTCTTTTAATGCTGTTAATAGGAGATCAGATGAGATGGCCGCCAATATCATCATGTATAGAGAAAAGAATAAATAATAATACAAACAGAAAATATAAACAGATTATCAAAATATATGTATCACTATCTGGATTTAATTATTTACAAATATATATATACAGTACATGTGTGATACATTCCCTTTAAGCAGACACCAGTATAAAAAATGGCACATGGTAGGCTGGAACCTGGTTCAGTCGGTGCATTTAGGCACAAGAACTGTCTCTGGCCCTCATGATGGCAGGTTTCCTCTTCCCTTTCCCTACAGTCAGTTCCTCTGGGGAGGGGAGTTCTGCACAAGTTCTTATCACCCAATGGCTCAGGATACAGGACCGGCCAGGGGCCTGATGGCAGCTGCACGCTCTGCCTCCGGAGGGTGTGCACAGCTCTGCTATATATATATATATATATATATATATATATATATATATATATATACACTGTTCAAAAAATAAAGGGAACACTGAAATAACACATCATAGATCTGAATGAATGAAATATTCTCATTGAATACTTTGTTCTGTACAAAGTTGAATGTGCTGACAACAAAATCACACGAAATCATCAATGGAAATCAAATTTATTAACCAATGGAGGCCTGGATTTGGAGTCACCCCCTAAATTAAAGTGGAAAAACACACTACAGGCTGATCCAACTTTGATGTAATGTCCTTAAAGCAAGTCAAAATGAGTCTGAGTATTGTGTGTGGCCTCCACGTGCCTGTATGACCTCCCTACAACGCCTGGGCATGCTCCTGATGAGGCTGAGTATTGTGTGTGGCCTCCACGTGCCTGTATGACCTCCCTACAACGCCTGGGCATGCTCCTGATGAGGCTGAGTATTGTGTGTGGCCTCCACGTGCCTGTATGACCTCCCTACAATGCCTGGGCATGCTCCTGATGAGGCTGAGTATTGTGTGTGGCCTCCACGTGCCTGTATGACCTCCCTACAATGCCTGGGCATGCTCCTGATGAGGCTCAGTATTGTGTGTGGCCTCCATGTGCCTGTATGACCTCCCTACAACGCCTGGGCATGCTCCTGATGAGGTTGCGGATGGTCTCCTGTGGGATCTCCTCCCAGACCTGGACTAAAGCATCCGCCAACTCCTGGACAGTCTGTGGTGCAACGTGACGTTGGTGGATGGAGGACACATGATGTCCCAGATGTGCTCAATCGGATTCAGGTCTGGGGAACGGGCGGCCAGTCCATAGCTTCAATGCCTTCATCTTGCAGGAACTGCTGACACACTCCAGCCACATGAGGTCTGGCATTGTCCTGCATTAGGAGCAACCCGGGGCCAACCGCACCAGCATATGGTCTCACAAGGGGTCTGAGGATCTCATCTCGGTACCTAATGGCAGTCAGGCTACCTCTGGCGAGCACATGGAGGGCTGTGCGGCCCTCCAAAGAAATGCCACCCCACACCATTACTGACCCACTGCCAAACCGGTCATGCTGAAGGATGTTGCAGACAGCAGATCGCTCTCCACGGCGTCTCCAGACTCTGTCACGTCTGTCACATGTGCTCAGTGTGAACCTGCTTTCATCTGTGAAGAGCACAGGGCGCCAGTGGCGACTTTGCCAATCCTGGTGTTATGTGGCAAATGCCAAGCGTCCTGCACGGTGTTGGGCTGTGAGCACAACCCCTATCTGTGGACGTCGGGCCCTCATACCACCCTCATGGAGTCGGTTTCTAACCGTTTGTGCAGACACATGCACATTTCTGGCCTGCTGGAGGTCATTTTGCAGGGCTCTGGCAGTGCTCCTCCTGTTCCTCCTTGCACAAAGGCGGAGGTAGCGGTCCTGCTGCTGGGTTGTTGCCCTCCTATGGCTCCCTCCACATCTCCTGGTGTACTGGCCTGTCTCCTGGTAGCGCCTCCAGCCTCTGGACACTACGCTGACAGACACAGCAAACCTTCTTGCCACAGCTCGCATTGATGTGCCATCCTGGACGAGCTGCACTATTTGAGCAACTTCTGTTGGTTGTAGAGTCCGTCTCATGCTACCACGAGTGTGAAAGCACAACCAACATTCAAAAGTGACCAAAACATCAACCAGAAAGCATTGGTACTGAGATGTGGTCTGTGGTCCCCACCTGCAGAACCACTCCTTTATCGAGGGTGTCTTGATAATTGCCAATAATTTCCATCTATTGTCTATTCCATTAGCACAGCATGTGAAATTGATTGTCAATCAGTGTTGCTTCCTAAGTGGACAGTTTGATTTCACAGAAGTTTGATTTACTTGGAGTTATATTCTGTTTAAGTGTTCCCTTTATTTTTTTGAGCAGTGTATATATATTGCGTATGAGGTAATAGGTAATTCCTGAAACGACAGTAACATTCGCCGGAGTAAAATACGAGTGACCTTCCATTGTGTAAACACCGCGGTCCTGGCAGGCGCATATATATTTAATTATCGGCACACCTGCTTCAGACAGGAAATTGTCTGCACGGATCCAATAATTGAAAACACATTTATTTTTCTTCAAGTTTTTGCAATATTCCCGGCCTCCGTACACTTTGAAATTGTAATTGAGCTGCTGGGATAGCGGCACTTGGCCCATGAAGTTTTTTCTGCTGTTAACTCATTAAAATGACTTACCACAAACTGGAATAATTATAAATAGGGAACATAGTAGAGATGCTGGAAACATAAATTAACATGGCCTGCTATATGCTTCCTACAGTATTGGGGGTGGGGGCATAGCCTCAGTGTCCTTATATTAGTGCCAGCAGGGGTGTAACTAGAGTCCAGACAACTTTTGGACCTGCCCCCCCTCCACTAGCTTGTGGCTTAGATGCCCCAGTGATGCTGATATGATGTATATACTGTATATTCTTCCGACCTAATACTACCAGATATAAATGCCATCATGTGCCAGTATATATTAATAGTGCCCCCTTATGACAGCATATATTATTAATTTCCCCTTGTGCCACCATATATTAATGCCCCCTTGTGCCACTGTTTTATGATAATGCACCCTAGTATCACCATATAGTAATGATGCCCACTTAAGGCAAAATATACTATTAATTCCTCCTTGTAGCACCATGTAGTAAAAATGCCCCCCTTGTGCCACCATATAATATTAATCCTCCCTTGTGACACCATGCCCCCCTATGTGATTCCATTTATTAATAATACCCCCTTGGGCAACTATATTTTAAGGTACCATGTGCCACCAAAAATTAATTATGCCCCACTGAGCCACCATTTATTATAAATGCCCCCTTGTTTTACCATATAATATCAATGCCTCTTTATGCCAATATCAATGTCGCATTATGCCACCATATTAATAATGCCCCAATATATTAGGAATGTTTTCTTGTGCCACCATGTATTAATAGCGTCCCCTTTATGCACCTACATATAGTACTTCCAATCCATATCTGGCCATTACATGACTTGTTTCTTGCCTTGTCACCAGTTTTCCCTTATGCAGTCTCTGTGTCAAATTTTCAGTTGTCTCTGAGCTAGTGGGACAAGACCATACATAGCACACACAGACATGAGAGATTCCTGCTCTCATGTCTCTATGTAATACATGTCAGAAGCAGCAGCAGCAGCATGGAGGACATTATACAGTAGTACTGAGCAGTGTAGCTGTGAATCATCCAGCACTGGGATGAGATAAAACCCTTATTACAAACCTGCAGCATGGAGGACATTGTACAGCAGTACTGAGCAGTGTAGCTGTGAATCATCCAGCACTGGGATGAGATAAAACACTTATTGGAAACCTGCAGCATGGAGGACATTACACAGCAGTACTGAGCAGTGTAGCTGTGAATCCAGCACTGGGATGAGATAAAAACCCTTATTACAAACCTGCAGCGTGGAGGACATTGTACAGCAGTACTGAGCAGTGTAGATGTGAATCCAGAACTATATGATATAAAACATTTCCTAGAACTAGCAGCAGTATCATTTCACTATCTGGCTGCCTCCCCTCCCCCAGACCTTGATTAGCATCTGTAATCTGTAAACACTCACTGATCTGACTGTTCTTTTTCTTTTGCCCACTACAGAGAAGTGGCTCATAAGTGGAGAAAAAAAAGTAGATTTCTCTAATAAGATTCATTGCAAAGTTTCTTATGTTTCCTTGCACTATTAATTTATGGAAAGTTTGTTGACATTTAATTATTTTTACATTTTTAATAAAGTGTTTTGTAATTACTATTAGGCTTTGTTCACACACGTTGGATTTTGCAGCGTATTTTGCTGCAGATTTTTATGCAAATTTTCAGCTGCGTTTTGCAGTACCAGCAAAGTCTACGAGAAACCAGAATTCTCTGTTCACACATGTTGTTTTTTTTTTTTTTGCTGCGTATTTTGTGACTTGGTTTTGTTTTTGGAAAATAGAGCATGTCACTTCTTTCAGCGTTTTTGCAGCATTTTTTCACCCATAGGAAGTAATGGGTGGTCAAAAAAAAAAAGCAGCAAAAACGTAGCAAAAAGCGCAACAAAAATATGCAACAAAACCTGCGTTTTTATTGCAGCTGTTTTGCTGCCAGAGAAAAGTTAGCAGCAGATTTGCAGCAGAAAAAAAACACAACGTGTGTGAACATAGCCTTGTAATGCAAATTGAATTATTTGGATATACTTGTACATACAGTATATAACACAGTAGCTGCCATAGAACTAAAACATCCACCCGGAGGTTTGCAATAGCTGCGAGCCGGCACCGAGCAGCTGGGTGTAAGTGGAAGCATCAAGGCCTTATATTCTCATTTGATGGTCACCGTTAGCACAAATCACGGAGCCAATAAAGTGTCTATATAATGAAGTGCTTACATTACGCTGCACAGCCACTCGGAATTATTAGGCAGCAACATCAGCAGAAAGAAAGGTGATGGGCTCGACAGCGGTTTAAAATGATTTACAGACCTACAGTAAAATAAAAATAGGTAATATGAGCGAGCCGGCTCTTATAAATTTTAAGACGTGACGGGTATTTTGTGAGGTGTGCGTACGTGTCCAGATAATGTCTGCGAAAGTCTCACAGAATGGGGTTAATTGTCCCCAAAAATTTTTTTTTTTTTTTTGCTTCTTTCCAATATTTTATGAATAATATCAAAAAATAAAATAAAATACAAGAATTAGATTTATTGGAAAACATGATGACTTACAAGTCTTTGTGATATAGTTGATTTGCTTCATAACTGACAGGGAAAGATTAGTTTTGGGTCAGAATAAAGTTAAGATTTTCTGAAATTCTTTTTTTTTTTGTTCATATATAAATTAGATTTCTTTAATGGCAGAAATTCTATAAAATTCAGTTTGCTATTAAAACTGGAAGTCATACAAATAAAAAGCCCTTTTAAGTTATTAGTATGAACACTAACAAAAGTTTTGTAGAGCCTTGATGCCCAAACTCCCAACATTAAAAAGTTTTAACTGAACTATTCAATATAATGAACGGGCACAGCTAAGCATTATGGGTATACCCATGCAATCGGTGGTGGAGGAGGGCAAGATAAATGATAGCCATATGCTGTTCCTTACCTTTCCCAGTAGAGAGCGCTCTTTCTTACTGCACAAGAAGTCTGACGAGTGCTGGAAAATATATTCATTTCTTAGATCCAGAGGCTGAAAATGTGACCCGAGTCTTTGCACAATAGATATCAGAGCTTTCCTTAATTTGGAGTTTATACAGATGAGTTTGGTTTTAAATAATGTTTCATTCATTGACAAGCAGATACAGTTGCAATCAAAATTATTCATTGCAAATCATGTTTATTAGCAAAATTTTACAAACTTTCTGCTTTTTGCAATAAACCAATGAAACAAGATGATAAATAGCACAATGCAACTAATATAATAAAAGGCCATCTCCAAATTCAGAACAAATGCCACTTTTACCAACTACTGCAGTCTTCAAATTACTCACCTCTTCATGACATGCGTCTTAAGTACATAGAAGAGCCCTTCTGGCTGTTATAACCTGCCACCCCTCTGGCTGTTATGACCTGATGCAAACGTGATGCATAGCCAAACACCAGTTTCTGGCAGTGTTCCTGAGGAATCTTAGCCAAGTCCTCATGGGCAAAAGACCCCAGGTCAGTAATATTCTTGTGTTTTTAAGGCAGTGGTCCAAAAAGCGAAGAAAAGAGATCATTGTACAAACGAGAATAAATTATACAAAAAGATACAAAGACATTGAATTTTCTTAGAGTTGGAAACCGATCATAAGTCCAAAGTTATAAAACAGAGGCTACACTACCTGGACGTGGAAAAAAAGGAGAAGCTGTCACCGGCTGTCACCTTATTCTCGAGGAGGAAGGTGGTCAAAAACCCTCGAGAGACTGGAAAAGACCTGCAGCAAGAATTAGCAGCAGCGAGAACTGAGGGATCAATTTGTAGAGTAAGGCACTTACCAATCGCTGAATATCTCCATGACGGACTCCAAGATGCCACCTCTACTGACCCAAAAGCAAGAGAAAAGTTTGCTCCAATATTCTCAAACCCATATACTGTAAATAAGCCATAAAAGTTCTGGGACTCTGATCTATGGAGCGTTTAAACAAAACTAGAACTTTTTAGGTTTATGGACCAGTAGTATTAGAAGAAACCGCGGCACTCCAAACAATTGCATTGTAAAGCTGATATTACTTTAATGTTTATCACACCAGTCCCATGATAAATTTAATCACAGAGCAACCAATGAAGTATTTACGATTAAAATTATATCTTTATTAAATAACGTGCTGTGATTGCCTCAAAAGGTTGTTCAACAAAATATTAAGAGTACCATCATTTCTGTCCAGGCCTATTTCATGAATTTTATTTTTTTTTTAATTCTGTGGAAGCAGAAAAGCAATGTCTGACTTTAATTTGTTCATTTCCATAGATTTTTAATGTATTATTACTTTTGTCAGATTCAAGTTATTTCTGTGACCATTGTGGGTTTTTCTTTCATTAAACGAGGGGTACCAACAATTTTGACCAACCTGTGTAACAATGTAATTATCCAAGTTTGCAGAAATAACCTATAGAAGGAAAAAACTAATTTGAACTTTCCTTTAATTAATTGATATTCTTATCCCATACCTCAGATAATTATTGCTTGAAAATAATATAACATTTATATGAATTTTTAATGTTAGCATACACCTGACCCTGAATAGTCAAAAGTCAAATATTCTTCCTATGTACATAACATACAGCAGGCTTAGATAACACATAACATATCCTCATTAAGCCAAAGGCTTCCCACTGAATTGTCAGCCATGAAGCCTGTGATATATTTGCTGTTCAGCTGGGTTTAAATGAGGCGCTATAAATACTGGCACTGCTGAACGTTGCTACCTAAAACAGCAGTCCGGCAGCACCTAAAAACATGCCGTGCTACAAGCTTCACTACAGCTCCATGGATAATAGTTATGTCAGAGATGAACTATTTGGTCATCCATCAGGCAGTGTGTACACTCTATTTGCTGACTCCCCTCACCCCGACGCACGTTTCGCCTTGCTTCTTCCCTCACCCCGACGCCCTCAGGAGGGCAGCTGTTATAACCACCCATCGGTGCCCCCGCTATGCAATCACCGTTATGCTGAAGACCCCCGTGCCTGTCATGATGGTCCTCCTATGAAAGCCAGCATGTAGTTGTGGTATTGCTGTGTATAGTACAAGTGATCAGATGATCGCAGGTTCAAATCCCCTTGGGACTACAAAATACAGTAAGAGGTAAAAAGAAAAATGTTTTTAAAAATCTGAAAAAAAAAAAAAAAAGGTTGAATCATCCCCATTAAAAACAAAGAAATTTAAAAATCTAAAAAAAAACATATTTGGTATCTCCACCTCTGTAAAAGTCTGATGTATGAAAATGTAAAATTTATTAACCTGATCAGTAATTTCTGTAATGATAAAAAAAAATCCAAAAGCCAGAATTGCATTTTTTTGGGGCAAAAAATATGCAACAAAATTAATAAATTAAACTGTGATATTAATTTTTATTTCATAAATCAATAGTAGACATGAAAAAAGAAACATTGTAAAATATCTTATCAGAGAAATCTTCTTCTTCCTTCTCTAGGATTGATTATTCATTCTCAAAATTCTAAATTCGCAGGTAAAATTTGTATTCACTGAAGACAGATTGTTACATCAATGAGACAGGAGATGACAGTTAGTGCTGATAAAATTCTATGTAAAAGGGAGAAGCTCTTCATCTAGCTCCTCTACCTTTTACATCGAATCTTAACAGCACCAACTGTCATCTCCTGTCTCGGTAATGTAACAATCTGTCTTCAGTGAAAACAGATTTTATCTGCGAATTGAGAATTTTGAGAAAGATCAGCCTACGAGGAGAAAGAAGCAGATTTCTCTGGTAAAATATCTTACAAATTGCTTATATTAATGTGTACAATTGATTTATGAAATAAAAATTAAGACAATGGTTACTCTTTGTTTGATTCAAAAAACTTTCTCAATGGAACATGATTGTTTTTGTTTGTTTTTGTTTCTATTTTTTATTTTTTTTTTTCGACTAAACAAACGGGAAATAAGTCAATCTGTCATGTCTGCCTATTAAATGACTGAACATAAGAGACGCGGCAACAAACCTGCTGTGGGAAAGGGAGTTATTAAAGGATTTTTAAATACATTCAGGTATTATGTAGATAGACGAGTCATCTCGGAAAATACAGGTTCCACTCATGGCTCTCAGAGGTAAAACAATGGGCTCCTTTATGGCAGGCTAAAAGAAATTTTAGAAGCATTTTCCTTATTAGCTCTGGTCATTAGAGGGTCATTTAGACTTTTCTTTGATTTTTTTTTTTTTTTTTATCAAAGTCGTCTTGAAAAGAACCTTTTACAAAGGAAGAGCAGTGTGAACGGGGTAAAGTCTTAAAAGGGAAGGATCAGAAGTGTCTTTTGTGCAGAAGGGAAGAAGGGGGAAAAGCGTTTTTGTGTCTGTGCCAACTGTACGACTTTATTATGCTACTTGATATATATAAAACAAGCATTCATAGGAAGAGCTAATACAATATGCCTTACCATATGCTTGTAATGCACAGTGCTACATATCTGCATATACATCCAACACCTGTTTCCTTTCTGTTAGAAACAGGGGGTGTGGTGGGAAAATGCCTCCGATTGGTTGAAGGTCTTTGTGTGCAAAATTCTCATTACCATAATGATATGATACATATGGTGATAAATATTCCCGGGCGTTCGCCAGATATAAATGTTTTGTTTCGTTTCACTTTATAAAGAAAATATTAATATACACCAACTTATAATAGTTGTATTTAATTTGGTAAATTTTAACATTCTTTTCCAGTACAGATGAATTGTTTTTATTCTATCTTATGTTATATTTAGCTAGAACAAAATTAATAGTAAATATTTACATTCCAAATAAAATAATGACAAGAAATTATTATATATATGCATGTGTGACACCCCAGGGGTCTGGTTGCCACAGTGATAGAGATATTATGTCTGAGAGCAGGTGGGAGGTCCTTTGGTCAGGGATCCTGTGCATGCCACACCTCCTGCCCAGTCTTGGGAGGGGAAGAACTTCCCCTGTATAAACCCGGGGCTGAGGCAGGGTGAGTCAGACAAGGAGAGTGGAGAAGAGAAGCAGCATAGGAAACAGCAGAGTTACAAGGAGTCAGGGGCTGGCAGCTACAGAGCTCGCCCTGACTAAGAAGATTCTTTACCGGACCCGGAGTCCGAGGCTGTGGGGACTAACTCCTACCCAGCAGCAGAATCCGTCGGGCAGGGGATTTCAGGTCCTCTGGCCCAGAAGCCCGAAGGCACGGTCACACGCGTGGGACCAGCACCGCCATCGTGGAGCGGAAGCCATTAGAAGGCCCCGAGTCACCGGCCATACGGGTGAGCACCACACGGTACACTCAGGGACGTGGGCTACTTACATCAGCTTCTAGCAAGGTAGCCAGAAGAGTACAGTCAGTTTGGGAGGCCTACAACTACGCCTGGCCAGGGGAGATCCCATCTGCTCAAAGACTGACCAGGCCCCGTTTGCTAGCAAGTACTCCGGGAGGGTCTGTCGTTGTTACCAGTAAAGACCCTGAACTACACCGTACCGTCTCTGAGTGGTTCCTGCTACCCCCCATCATCCACGTCGGCTGCCCTGAGGCCATACCCCTCCCGTTGGGGGTTATACTATCACGCTGCACAATCCTACCACCGGCCTCAGCGGTCTGACCTGCAGCAGCAGCTTCCTGGCTGCACTCAACGGGTGACGTAGTCATCAACTATTTACTACTAATAGACTGCCGTCTAGTTTGACTCCCTGGGCACGGACCGGGTCACCGCCACGAGATTACAACCCTCCACGGATCCGGCTCCGGGTAAGCTCCCGCGTGCGCACCGCAGCGCGACACAGGCCCAGGGGCGCGTCAACTTTGGCGTAGTCGGCAGGATTTCGTGCCCGCAACCACCGGGTACTGCGTGCCTGAAAAGCAAAGACTGTTCAAACTTACCAGTGGTGAAGGTTTCCCGCCATCCGGCGCCATCTTCTACCTTCTTCCCGCCATCCGCGAAGTTTTCCCGCTATCCGGCGCCATCTTCGACCTTCTTCCCGCCATCCGTGGAGTTTTCCCGCCATTGGACGCCATCTTGAGGACGCCGCGCGGGAAGAAGAGGGGCGTGGACTCCGAAAGCGCGCGAGAACTGAAGCCCCGCCTCACGTCCGGACGTTGCGTAAGGTCCTGGAAGGAGCCCAGCAGACGCCGACGTCACAGGAGCGCGACGGAAGGTCCTCAACCCTGACGATCCACTGCGGAGCCGCGGCCTACGGAAGAGGATCATCGCAAGGTAGGCCACGGTCCACTAGGGGGGAGGAAGATGTCGGATACGGAGGAGAGCTTCACTGCCTCAACCCCCGCCAGCGCTACCGCTGCTGCAGTTATGCCCTTCACCATGCCGTATATCCCGGGAGCAGCTTGGCTACCCCAGTACTCAGGGGAGTCACATACCCTGCATGACTTTAGAGAAAAGCTGGATAGCCTCTTCCAGGTGTACCCCCTCACAGAAGAGCAAAAAGTGAGCATCCTGGTGGCCCAACTAACCGGGGCAGCCAAAAGGGAAGTAAAATCCTGGCCACCTGGGAGGAAGACTGTCGCAGGGATACTAACCCGGCTGAAGGACACCTTTGATACCCGCACCTCAGCCGAGATTAAGCTTAGATTCTACGGGTGCAAGCAGCGAGCGCATGAGAGTATAAGGGACTATGCACTAAACCTACAAGAGGCCCTGAGGGCCATAAAGCAGACCGACCCTGATGGGGTGGGAAACGAGGACAGGCTGTTGACTGAACAATTTATAGAGGGTTTATATTGCAATGCCCACCGAACCCAGTTGCGGGCAATGGCCTTACAGGATCCCTATCTGGACTTTGCACAGTTCAAGGACAGAGCCATCCGGGTGCTCCGAGAACCGGCACCAGGTGGCGTTGTGACCCACAGACGCCCCACTACCACTTACTACCAGGAGGCGGCGCCCTTGTCAGCAGGGCCTGTGGGAGCTGATGCGCAGGCTTTGGACAATGACCCGGCTCCAGACCTACACCATCAGGTCCAAGAGCTAGCTAAGAGCGTTGCTGCGCTAACCCGAACTGTGCAGTCTTTACAGGTTTCCACCCCAGGGAAGATCCAGCTGGCATCCGGACCGGAGGACATCCCGTGGCGTCGACCAAGGAGGACCCCACCGGCCAGAGGAAGACCCAGTGACCGATACAGTGAGGACGGACGACCCATCTGCCGCCGCTGCAATCAACCCGGACATATGGCAAGGTACTGTTCTTTAAACGGGCACAACCTGGGGTAGAGGGCCAACCCCCAGGAAAAAGATCACCAGGCCCATCGAACTGGCGCGACAGATATGTGGGAGGACGTCCAGTCTTGCCTGTGGTACTGGATGGCATTCCCATGAGTGCCCTACTGGACACCGGGTCACAGGTCACCACCATCCCGTACGTGCTCTTCAAGCAGTACTGGAATGACTCGGATATTACCCGCTACCCCGACGACGACTTGAGTATCATCGCCAGCAATGGTCAGCCCGTGCCACAGATCGGATTTAAAGAGGTGACCATCAAAATTGGTAGAGTCAAACTGGCCGCACAGGGACTGATCATTGTAGATATCGATAAACATGAGAGTCACCCAAAAATAACCCTAGGAACTAATGTAATTGAAAATTGTCTTGCAGAGGTGATTTTCCTTTTACAGCAGGTTGCCAAGAATGCCAGCTCCGGCGAGCAGCGGGTGCTCCAGAAAGAGATCCGGGCACTGATGCAACGGCAACAAGTGGAACTCTCCGGCGGTGAGATTGGTAGCGTAAGAATGTGTGACCCTTTTCCTATTGCCATGCCCCCAAAAAGTGAAATGATGATTTGGTGCCGAGCAGCTATTGGTCTGAGAGGTAGAGATTACCAGGCAATGGTAGAACCAGTTTACTCAGACAGTAGGCCCACCATTTTGACAGCACGGGGGGTGGTCAATGTACGCCATGGGAGGGTGCCCATTCGCATAATAAATATCGGGGAGAGGGAAGTGTACCTGCCCCGGTATGCCACGCTAGCCAAATTATATACCACTAATCAAAGTTCTATACAATCTGTGGAACCCTTGCCTCCATCTCACCCGGAGGAAGGTAACGGCTCTAAGAAAGACATGGAGGACTGGTGTCAGCAACTACATTTGGGTACTGACTCCACTCCCTCACATCAGAAACAAGGAGTCTATCGGGTGGTTCAAGAGTATGAGAGAGTGTTTAGTAAACACCCGTTAGACTTTGGGCGAGTCAAGGGGGTAGAACATCGCATCCCCACGGGAGATCATCCTCCCATAAAAGAGAGGTATCGACCCGTACCCCCTGCACATTACCAACACGCCAAGGGGATGCTTAGAGATATGAAGGAGGCTGGGGTAATCCGGGATAGTTGTAGCCCCTGGGCAGCCCCATTAGTTTTAGTCAAAAAGAAAGACAACACCATGAGGATGTGTGTAGATTACCGGAAAATCAACCGTATCACACACAAGGATGCGTACCCCTTACCAAGGATAGAGGAGTCATTGGCTGCTTTAAGATCTGCTAACTTCTTCTCTACCTTGGATCTCACTAGCGGGTACTGGCAGGTTCCTGTAGCAGAGGCGGACCGGGAGAAGACCGCATTCACCACCCCGATGGGACTTAGCGAGTTCACCTGCATGCCGTTCGGACTCTGCAACGCACCAGGAACCTTCCAACGCCTAATGGAGTGTTGTCTGGGCCACAGAAACTTCGAGACGGTCCTGTTGTACCTGGACGATGTCATCGTATATTCCAAGACGTATGAGGACCACCTGAAACACCTGGCGGAAGTGTTCGAGGCTCTGGCGAGTTACGGCCTAAAGGTGAAACCCTCCAAGTGTCACCTCCTGAAACCAAAGGTGCAGTACCTGGGACACGTGGTGAGCGCTGACGGAGTGGCTCCCGACCCCGATAAGATCACCGCAATTAAGGGATGGCCAAGCCCCTCCAGCGTAAAAGAAGTGCGGCAGTTCCTCGGGTTGGTAGGCTACTACCGAAGGTTTATTCCCGGTTTCACCAAAAAGGCAGCACCTATGCAGGACCTCCTGATAGGCCAGTCCCGGAAGGCCAAGAACCAGAAGCCGCCCTTCAAATGGGAAGAGCTGGAAGAAGAGTCCTTCCGCCAGCTGAAGATGGCCCTCACGGGGGACGAAATCCTGGCGTACCCGGATTATAGCCAGCCCTTTATCCTCTACACCGACGCCAGTAACATCGGGCTAGGAGCCGTACTGTCCCAGATCCAGCAGGGGAAGGAACGAGTAATCGCCTACGCCAGCCGAAAACTGCGACCCACCGAAAGGAACCCCGAGAATTACAGCTCATTTAAGTTAGAGTTCCTGGCCGTAGTATGGGCAATCACTGAGCGCTTTAAGCATTACCTCGCTTCTTCCCGGTTCACCGTGTACACGGATAACAACCCGCTGACACACCTGGACACGGCAAGACTCGGTGCCCTGGAGCAGAGGTGGATGGCCCGTCTGTCCAACTACGAGTTCACAATTAAATACCGGGCAGGACGCTCCAATACCAACGCGGACGCCCTGTCCAGGATGCCCAACCTGCCGGACGGAGGAGAAGATCCGGAGGGACTGGAAGAAGTTGAACTCCCTGCGTTCCACCGTCATGGGACTATTCAGTATTCCCACCGGGTAAGGAGTAAGCAGGCTGCTACGTTGAACCCCTTACCCCACTACAACTGGGCGGAAACGCAAGACAGCGACCCTGCCGTCCGACTGGTGAAGGAGATGCTGACTCGGCCGGAGGCTCGCCTTGAACCAGACGCTCCGGAGGAAGCCAAACAACTATGGGCAGAGAAGAGTCGACTGTTCCTTTACAAAGGGAAGTTGTGCCGCAGAATGGTTAACTCCCGGACGCATGAATTACTCTGGCAAGTAGTGGTGCCACGAAGAGACGCAGCCATGGTGATGGAGGCATACCACGACGGAGCTGGACACTTTGGGTGGAAAAAGCTGGAGTTCCTGCTGCGCGAGCGGTTCCACTGGGTAGGCATGAGGGGAACCATCGAGAAGTGGTGCAGAGATTGTGGCCCGTGCAACCTGAGAAGGAAGGACCGAGCCAGCCAGAAGACTCCCCTGCAGTCCATCGTCACCCGGCAACCGTTGGAACTGGTAGCCTTAGATCATGTAAAACTGACCCCAAGCAGAAGTGGCTACGTCTACGCGTTAACCATCGTGGATCATTACTCCCGGTTCTTGGTTGTCGTCCCCGTCAAGGACTTAACGGCTCAAACAGCAGCTAGAGCCTTCCAGCAGCACTTCTGCCGTCCACACGGGTACCCGGACCAAGTGCTGACGGACCAGGGACCTGCCTTTGAAGCGGAGGTCTTTCAGGAATTCTGCAATCTGTATGGCTGCCGGAAGATAAGGACGACACCCTACCATCCGCAGACTAATGGACTTTGTGAAAAAATGAACCAGGTGGTAATGGATCTTCTAAAAACGTTGCCCCTGGAAGAACGCGGTCTGTGGCCTGAAAAGTTGCCCGATCTGGTGAACCTATACAACCACATCCCGGTAGGTTCCACCAACTGTACCCCGGCTTACCTAATGAGGGCAAGACCTGGTAAGTTACCTGTTGACCTGGAAATGGGAGTCCTGACCCCCGAGGACACTTCACCAGAAACAGACTGGGACACAGAGAGGCAGCAGCAGTACCGGAGAGTACAGGAGAGCGTGGAGCGAAGTCTCTGTCAGGCTAGGGAAAGACAAGAGAAAACTTACAACCAGTATGCTCCCGCTGTTCCCCTGGTACCCGGAGAGCAGGTCTTGAAGAGGAAGAGACGGCTCCACAAGTTGGACGACCAGTGGGAGAAGGACCCGTACACCGTACTGCCCTCAAGCCACGAGAACCCGAAGGTCTGTACCATCAGTAAAGACGGAGGGGAAACCACAGCCATTGTATCCCGGGACCACCTGAAGAAGTGTCCCGAACAACTGAGGAACCCTGAAGAGGAACAAGAAGACCATCGACCCGTGGAAGAAAGGGAAGATATGGTTAGTACCGTGCTCGGGGACTTTCCTCAGTCTTGGACTCAAGTCAATGGTGCAGTTGTGGTACCCGTACTCACCTTCCTCCAACCATCATCCCAAGAACCTACGGAGCAACGGGTAGAGCTGGAAGAACAGCCGGTCCAGGAGGCAGAAGACTCCACACAAGCAGAACAGGAGAATCAACCCTCTGCTTATAGTGAGCCTGCCGTACCCCTAGTGAGACAAAGAGCCGGTAGACAGCTGCCCAGTTTACCCTTGACAGCTCCTACACCCTGTAGTTCAGGGCCAGACAGTCAGCTCCGTAGGTCCACTCGGGCCACTAGAGGCCAGTTACCCGCACGCTGGAGAATTTAAAGTGTATAAATTGTTTTATTTATGTTTTTCTGTGTCTTGTTGCTTGTGTATAATTTTGTGTTTCTAGTTATTTTTAGGAAACCTTGGTGGATTTACCGGGAATCCTTGTATATAGTTGGAGCGTAACCCAGGATGGACTAGAGACTGTTAAGGACTCGGGGTAGGACAGACCCCTACCTGGTTACGTCTCCCTGTGTTGGTGAAATGGACACCTTTGCTTTTCTTCAAAGACTGCATCCGGTTGCGGACACGCCGTAACCATCTTATGTGTTTTTCTTATAGTATTGTTATTGTTATACTTTGTTATGTTTTTCTAAATGTGTTTAGTCCCGGAGTACTAAATTTCACTAGGGGGGAATGTGACACCCCAGGGGTCTGGTTGCCACAGTGATAGAGATATTATGTCTGAGAGCAGGTGGGAGGTCCTTTGGTCAGGGATCCTGTGCATGCCACACCTCCTGCCCAGTCTTGGGAGGGGAAGAACTTCCCCTGTATAAACCCGGGGCTGAGGCAGGGTGAGTCAGACAAGGAGAGTGGAGAAGAGAAGCAGCATAGGAAACAGCAGAGTTACAAGGAGTCAGGGGCTGGCAGCTACAGAGCTCGCCCTGACTAAGAAGATTCTTTACCGGACCCGGAGTCCGAGGCTGTGGGGACTAACTGCTACCCAGCAGCAGAATCCGTCGGGCAGGGGATTTCAGGTCCTCTGGCCCAGAAGCCCGAAGGCACGGTCACACGCGTGGGACCAGCACCGCCATCGTGGAGCGGAAGCCATTAGAAGGCCCCGAGTCACCGGCCATACGGGTGAGCACCACACGGTACACTCAGGGACGTGGGCTACTTACATCAGCTTCTAGCAAGGTAGCCAGAAGAGTACAGTCAGTTTGGGAGGCCTACAACTACGCCTGGCCAGGGGAGATCCCATCTGCTCAAAGACTGACCAGGCCCCGTTTGCTAGCAAGTACTCCGGGAGGGTCTGTCGTTGTTACCAGTAAAGACCCTGAACTACACCGTACCGTCTCTGAGTGGTTCCTGCTACCCCCCATCATCCACGTCGGCTGCCCTGAGGCCATACCCCTCCCGTTGGGGGTTATACTATCACGCTGCACAATCCTACCACCGGCCTCAGCGGTCTGACCTGCAGCAGCAGCTTCCTGGCTGCACTCAACGGGTGGCGTAGTCATCAACTATTTACTACTAATAGACTGCCGTCTAGTTTGACTCCCTGGGCACGGACCGGGTCACCGCCACGAGATTACAACCCTCCACGGATCCGGCTCCGGGTAAGCTCCCGCGTGCGCACCGCAGCGCGACACAGGCCCAGGGGCGCGTCACATGCATATATATAATCTTTTATTATTATTTTATTTACTATTACTTTACTATATAAATGTACATTACCGTTCAAAAGTTTGGGGTCATTTAGAAATTTCATTATTTTTTAAAGAAAAGCACATTTTTTTTCAATGAAGCTAACATTAAATGAATCAGAAATACCCTCTATACATTGTTAATGTGGTAAATGACTATTCTAGGTGCAAACGTCTTGTTTTTATTGCAATATCTACATAGGTGTATAGAGGCCCATTTCCAACAACCACCACTCCAGTGTTTTAATGGTACATTGTGTTTGATAACTGTGTAAGAAGGCTAATGGATGTTTAGAAAACCCTAGAAAACCCTTGCACAAGTATGTTAGCCCAGCTGAAAACGGTTTGGCTGATTTGAGAAGCTATAAAATTGACCTTCCTTTGAGAGCTAGTTGAGAATCTGGAGCATTACATTTGTTTGTTCTATGAATCTCTCAAAATGGCCAGAAAAAGAGAACTTTCATGTGAAACTCGACAGTCTATTCTTGTTCTTAGAAATGAAGGCTATTCCATGCGAGAAATTGCCAAGAAACTGAAGATTTCCTACAACGGTGTGTACTACTCCCTTCAGAGGAGAGCACAAACAGGCTCTAACCTGAGTAGAAAGAGAAGTGGGAGGCCCCGCTGCACAACTGAGCAACAAGACAAGTACATTAGAGTCTCTAGTGTGAGAAATCGACGCCTCACAGCTCCTCAACTGGCAGCTTCATTAAATAGTACACGCAAAACACCAGTGTCAGCGTCTACAGTGAAGAGGCGACTCCGGGATGCTGACCTTCAGGGCAAAGTGGCAAAGAAAAAGCCATATCTGAGACTGGCTAATAAAAGCAAAAGATTAATATGGGCAAAAGAACACAGACATTGGACAGAGGAAGATTGGAAAAAAGTTTTATGGACAGACGAATCAAAGTTTGAGGTGTTTGGATCACACAGAAGAACATTTGTGAGGCGCAGAACAACTGAAAAGATGCTGGAAGAGTGCCTGAAGCCATCTGTCAAGCATGGTGGAGGTAATGTGATGGTCTGGGGTTGCTTTGGTGCTGGTAAAGTGGGAGATTTGTACAAGGTAAATGGGATTTTGAATAAGGAAGGCTATCACTGCATTTTGCAACGCCATGCCATACCCTGTGGACAGCGCTTGATTGGAGCCAATTTCATCCTACAACAGGACAATGACCCAAAGCCACCTCCAAATTATACATGAACTATTTAGGGAAGAAGCAGGCAGCTGGTATTCTATCAGTAATGGAGTGGCCAGCGCAGTCACCAGATCTCAACCCCATTGAGCTGTTGTGGGAGCAGCTTGACCGTATGGTGCACAAAAAGTGCCCATCAAGCCAATCCAACTTGTGGAGGGGCTTCAGGAAGCATGGGGTGAAATATCTCAAGATTACCTCAGCAAATTAACAGCTAGAATGCCAAAGGTCTGCAATACTGGAATTGCTGCAAAGGAGCATTCTGTGACCAAAGCAAAGTTTGAAGGAAAAAATTATTCTTTCAAATAAAAATCATTATTTCTAACCTTGTCAATGTCTGGACTATATTTTCTAATCATTTTGCAACTCATTTGATAAATAAAAGTATGAGTTTTCATGGAAAACACAAAATTGTCTGGGTGACCCCAAACTTTTGAACGGTAGTGTGTATATATATATGTACACAGCCATGGCCGAAAGTGTTGGCACCCTTGAAATTGTTTCAGAAAATTAGGTATTTCTCCCAGAAAATTATTACAATTAAACATGTTTTGTTATACACATGTTTATTTCCTTTGTGTGTATTGGAACAACACAAAAGAAAACAGAGAAAAAAAGGCAAATTCAACATAATTTCACACAAAACCCTAAGAATGGGCCGGACAAAATTGTGGGCGCCCTCAACTTAATATTTGATTGCACGTCCTTTGGAATAAATAACTGCAATCAATCGCTTCCTATAACCATCAGCTTCTTACTCCTCTCAGCTGGAATCTTGGACTCTACTTTTGTAAACTGCTCCAGGTCTCTAATATGTGAAGGCGTCTTCTCCCAACAGCAATTTTAAGATCTCTCCACAGGTGTCAATGGGATTTAGATCCGGACTCATTGCTGCCACTTCAGAACTCTACAGTGCTTTGTTTCCATCCATTGCTGGAGGCTTTTTGAAGTATGTTTGCGATCATTGTCCTGCTGGAAAATCTATGACCTAGGATGCAAACCCAGCTTTCCGACACTGGACATTACATTGCCACCCAAAATCCTTTGGTAATCTTCAGATTTCATGATGCCTTGAACACAATCAAGGCACCCAGTGCAGTAAAGTAACCCCAAAACATCTTTGAACCTCCACCATATTTGACTGTAGGTACTACTGTATGTTCCATTCTTTGTAGGCATCATTCTGTTTTCGATAAACAGTAGAATGATTTGCTTTACCAAAAAGCTCTATCTTGGTCTCATCTGTCCACAAGACTCTTTCCAGGAAGAATTTAGGCTGACTCACATACATTTTGGCAAACTGCAGTCTATCTTTTTTATGCCTCTTTGTCAGCAGTGGGGTCCTCCTGGGTCTCCTGCCATAGTGTTTCATGTCATTCACATGTGGACGGATAGTTTGGCCAACACTGATTCACTCGGAGCCTGCAGGGCAGTTGGAAATTTCTTTGGAACTTGATTAGGACTGCTTATCCACCATCAGGACCATCCTGCATTGCAACCTTTCATCAATTTTCCTCTGCCATCCACGTCCA
Source organism: Phyllobates terribilis (assembly GCF_046119375.1). Lineage (NCBI taxonomy): Eukaryota > Metazoa > Chordata > Amphibia > Anura > Dendrobatidae > Phyllobates > Phyllobates terribilis. The sequence goes on from NW_027362768.1 coordinate 173,312,356, forward strand.
GGGAGATTAGCTACAGTGCTATGGTGTGGAGACACGGGGGTCAGTGTGTGCTATTGACCACTGGCCCGACTGTCTTTAGAAAGACTGTATGGACCAGGGCTCATACCAATGAACGCCCACTCTCTTTTCCCGTGGGCAGAACACTACCCAGCAATACAGGGTGATGGTAAAACAGTGTAGCAATACTTTATCGAACTACCAAACAGAAAATAAACATATAGAACAGTCCCAGAAAATACCCAAGATGGTGCAAATTACAGAGTCTCACCCTTCCGCCGACTCGCCTGGGTAAGAGCAGCTGTGATTTTGGGGCTTCCAGGACCGACTACCCCGACCAGTGGTGCCCTGCTTTTGGCAGACACCCACAGAGAGGAGGTAATGACAAGCTTAGGAAGCTGACAGCCCATTGAGGTACGTGGCCAGGAGACCTGAGTCTTAACCTGGCTTTGCCAAACGTCTCCAGTGAGTCCAGGTGACTGGTAGGTCCCAATTTTGGCTTCCTCAAACATCTCCATGGGTTCTGTGATAGTCAATGGAGCATATCTGTGTTCCGCCAGCCAGGACCATGGTCCCTAAAGCTGGCATCCTGTAGAATCCTTATCTGTGTCCCTTTTGATGGAACCATGGTGTCCAGCAGAGCTGTCACGTAGAGTATTCCTGGCTGTGGTTTTGTAAAAACACACCCTGATACAGAGGCATATCCCCCTTATATAGTTCAAAACTGTCCTTCAGGGGGAAGATGTGATGAGATCTGCCTAGTTTGTCCTCCTCTGTTTTGTAGGTCAACAAACCACAGGGCCCACACAATGGTTAGTCAACATATTTAGCAAACAACCATTGTTCAATGAACCTGCGTCCCTGTCTTGCAGAGATAGCAGACAATAAGTTACAAAAAACATCAAATCAAGTGTCAACATTCAGACAATATGACAATGTCTCCTGACATACTGAAAATAGACATCTGGATAATTAAGATTACATGTGGTGTTGTCACACATGGGTTGTAAATTTCTTGATTATGTTGTGCATCACGGACAAAGGAACATCAAGATTGAAACCTTGAGATTGTTGATATTTTTCAACTATTTTGGTTCTCAAGTCCTCAGACTGTTCTCTTCTCCTCTTTCTGTTCTCCATGCTTAGTGTGGCACACACAGACACACAATGCAAAGATTGAGCCAACTTCTCCCCTTTTTATCTGGTTTCAAGTGTGCTTTTCATATTGTCCACACCTGGTACTTTCCACAGGTGAGTTTGAGCGAGCATCAAATGCTTGAAACAAAGTTGCTTGCCTACAATTTTGGAAAGGTGCCAACAACTTTGTCCAGCCCATTTTTGGAGTTTTGTGTGAAATTATGTCCAATTTGACTTTTTTTTCTCTTTTTTTTGTACTGTTCCAGTACACACAAAGGAAGTAAGCATGTGTATAATAAAATATGTATAATAATTTTCTGGGGGAAATACCTCATTTTCTGGAACAATTTCAAAGGTGCCAACGCTTTCGGCCATGTCTGTATATATATATAAATTTTTATAATTTTTTTAAATAATTTTTTTATTTGAAATATATATATACAGTAGGGAAAAAAGTATTTAGTCAGCCACCAATTGTGCAAGTTCTCCCACTTAAAAAGATGAGAGAGGCCTGTAATTGACATCATAGTTAGACCTCAACTATGAGAGACAAAATGAGAAAACAAATCCTGAAAATCACATTTCTGATTTGGAAAGAAATTTTTTTCACATTTTGGTGGAAAATAAGTATTTGGTCCATTACAAAAGTTCATCTCAATACTTTGTTATATATCCTTTGTTGGCAATGACAGAGATCAAACGCTTTTTGTAAGTCTTCACAAGGTTTGCACACACTGTTGCTGGTATGTTGGCCCATTCCTTCATGCAGATCTCCTCTAGAGCAGTGATGTTTTGGGTCTGTCGCTGGGCAACACGGACTTTCAACTCCCTCCAAAGGTTTTCTATAGGGTTTAGATCTAGAGACTGGCTAGGCCACTCCAGGACCTTGAAATGCTTCTTACGAAGCCACTCCTTCGTTGCCCTGGTGGTGTGCTTGGGATCATTGTCATGCTGAAAGACCCAGCCACGTTTCATCTTCAATGCCCTTGCTGATGGAAGGAGGTTTGCACTCAAAATCTCACCATAAATGGCCCCATTAATTCTTTCATGTACACGGATCAGTCGTCCTGGTCCCTTGGCAGAAAAACAGCCCCAAAGCATGATGTTTCCACCCCCCATGCTTCACAGTAGGTATGGTGTTCTTTGGATGCAACTCAGCATTCTTTCTCCTACAAACATGACGAGTTGTGTTTCTGTAAGGGAGAAGACCAGGGTGTAAGTACTTTCAAAACAAGGGATCCAGAACTGCCGGGGCCATGCCTGTTGTTGCACGGGGAAGACAGACTGCGAGACAGGAGTCAGGTGACCGGGAAGCTGGGGGTGTGTCCAGAGAGAGAGCTAAGGAGTCCGGGGAGCTGAGCTCGTGTCTAGGAAGAGGGTGGAAAAGGAGTTTATGCACGGAAAAAGCGAGAGTGGACTGTGGGAGTCAAGCCCAACTAGAGGGAGAAGAGATGCAGGATCGCTGGAACCGAGCAAGTGAGGTGCACTGTTATGGACTAGGTGCTCAGCGGGTCAAACCGGAGACCGCCCACTGCCGCCAGAAGACGGAGCATTGTTTAGTCGGGGAAGCCGGAAGAAAGCAACACCGGCACCAGCCGGCAACTGCCTTGTGAGGAGCAAGAGTCAGCTAAGTGAAAAAACTGCCGATTACAACCGTGTCGACTCTGCTACATCTAGCCCAACTGTGGATTGTCAGTTATAGCATATTACCTGCTACTTCTTTGTTGTCCCCATATACTCCCTGTTACTCCCTGCGTGGAGATTGACCCTGTTTCAGTAAATCCCCCATGTTATTTAACCCTGTACTGGCTGCTCTATGTTTCTGTGTCACTGCATCTAAAGTACATGTGTTACATTTAGCGTAGTCGGCAGGATGCAGTCTTTAGACACAGACACTGCAGATTAGTCCATCCTGGGAGCCCCTAGATCTAGTTTGCCACTGGGGCCATGCTCAGCAATCTCCCAAAGTTCACCGAGGACAATATGATGCTGTGGGACTGGGTTGAGAGAGTTAGGAGTATGTTACGTATACATCCGATGACCCTAACTATGCAAGCCGACATAGCCTTACTGGCCCTGGACGGCGAGGCCCGACAATCCGTGATGTACCGCCATCCCCATGACTGGGATACTGTAGAAAAAGTGGTGCGGATATTGGAGGAGATGCATGGGGATTCCACCAATGTAGAAGAGCTGAGGATACGGCTGTTTCACCAAGTTCAGCAGGAGGGGGAGACTGTGGCGCAATATGTTAATGCATTACAGAGGGTGCATGCCTATATCACTAGAAAAGAAGACATGGGGAATTTGGGAATGGGCCCCCCTGACGTGATCTTAAGGGACCAATTTGTGGCAGGCCTCAGGGATGTGCAGCTGAAGCAGGCCTTACGGGAGCGCCTGCGTGCTAACCCACGTATGACTTTTCTAGAAGTGGGGGCGGAGGCACGTGTGAGAGAGCAGGAGATGGGGGTGACGGCCCTGGCAGGGATGGTCCGGAGTAACGAGGTACCCACCTCGCCTGCAGCTGAACCGGAATGGGCTCGAGAGATGCGAAAGGAGATACAGGAGATGCGGGGTGAATGGTCCAGGCTCAAGAAGACCCCTGCACCGACACCAGAGATACCCAGATCGATTGCCCCAGTTAGGGAAAGAATTGAATTCAGGCCCTGCCCCGCAGGAGAGTTCCGTAGAGGAGTGAGGCAGCCCTACACAGACAGAGACACAACCTGCTAGAAGTGTAGAGGCGCAGGACATTACGCCAGGGGCTGTGCCAGCCGAGGGCGGCCCCTGTCACGGCAGCCGTTAAACTAGCGGGCTCCGTGTTTGGGGGACACAGCCCGGAGCCTGAGGAAGGGGAAAGAAAAAAAGGAAGTCCCAAGGACCTGATTTCCACCAGCCCAACTGTCTGGGCCGAAATGAACGGTCGGGCTGTTCACTGCCTGATTGACACGGGATCCCAGGTGACTACGATGACAGAAGCCTACTTTCAACAGCGATTTCCAGAGATAGCGCCGCCTGAATGGGGACCAGTAATTAGACTTACGGCAGCTAATCAATTACCCATCCCGGTCACAGGGGTGGTGTGGATGAAGATCCGAGTGTGTGGAAAAGATGTGGGAAAAAAAGGGGTCGTCTTGGTCGCAGGGGGAACCTGAAGTGGACCCCCCGTGACCCTCGGAATGAATGTGCTGAAAGAGATCGGGCAAATCCTGATTAGTGAGCCGAAGGAGATTCCTCTAGACCGGTGGGACCCACGAACCCCCCAAAGGAGGGTTTTTCAACAATTAATCCGAGCCGCCGAGGCTCAGGAGACGTCGAGTGAAGGGAAGGTCCTGGGGAAAGTAATACTGACAGCAGCTACGGCGCTCACCTTACCGCCAGGACAAACTGTACTCACGTTATCTGCACGGGCCTGCACACCTCTTGAGGGGGTCGAAGTTCAGATAGAACCAACATCGATGGACAAAGTACCCCCCGGACTCTTGGTGGCTCGGACACTGGCCATCGTCCAGGGTGGCAATGTTATAGTGCGGTGCGTTAATCTGGGCGAAGATGATCTCACGCTCCTTCCCAGGGCGGAAATAGCCCAGATTCTGGGAATGCCAGAGAAGTTGGTGCAACCTGATGCGGTACAGCAGTCCGCTGTACAAGGAAACCCCTGGAGTCTGGCGGTCACCGAGTACGAGACTCTTACCCACTACCCCGAATCGAAGAGTCTCTGTCGGCCTTAGGGAAGGCAAGATACTTCTCCTCCTTGTATATGGCCAGAGGGTACTGGCAGGTGCCCGTGGCCGAACATGACCGTGCCAAGACGGCGTTCATATTACCTATGGGACTGTTCGAGTTCAATCGGATGCCCTTCGGCCTGACTAACACCCCCGGGACGTTCCAGCGTCTGATGGAGAGGTGCCTGGGCGATTTGAACTTCGACACTGATTTATCTTGATGACATAATTGTCTATGCCGCCACCTTCGAGGAGCACCTCCAGTGACTGGAGCAAGTACTGAGCCGCCTACAGAGTCATAGTCTAAAGGTGAAGCTCCAGAAGTGCCACCTGTTCCGCAAACAGATCGAATATCTCTGTCATACTGTGTCCGGTGAAGGAGTCAGGCCCACTAGGGAAAAGGTGGCCACCGTACAGGAGTGGCCTACCCCGAAGACACTGAAGGACGTTCGGGCCTTCCTGGGACGTGCCGGGCACTACCGAAGATTCGTGAAGAACTACTCCCGCATAGCCAACCCATTGCTGGAGCTACTTAAGGGAGTGCCGGCGGGCTCCAAGAATCGGGCGATTCGGTGGGAAAGCAGCCAGGAAGAGGCCTTCCATGCCCTAAAAATGGCCTTGACCGAGGCCCCAATACTTGCCTATGCAGATTTCTCCCAACCATTCATACTCCACACTGATGGGAGCCTATATGGTCTGGGAGCCCTGTTATCCCAAGTACATCAGGAGAAAGAGCACGTGATTGCGCATGCCAGTCACTCCCTTCATGACTCCGAGAGGAAACCAGATAATTATAGCTCTTTCAAATTAGAGTTGCTGGCTCTGGTTTGGGCAATGACCGAGAAGTTTGCAGAGTATTTGTCCAGGTCCGAAGTACTGGTGAGAACAGATAACAACCCGTTGGCTCACGTGGAGAATGCGAATTTGGGGGCCCCGGAGCAGCGGTGGGTGGCCCGCATGGCCAGGTACCGATATAAAATCGCCTACCGGTCTAAAGCAGAGAATTCTCATGCCGACGCCCTCTCCAGAGTGACATATGAATGGCCTGATCATGACCGCGATGAAGATTTGGAGGCAGATGAGATCCCTAGCTTCCGAAGTTTCGTGGGACCGCTGGTCGCAGCGCACGGACAGATCGGAGAGACGTCGGAAGAACAAGTGCTAGGGCGGCCAAGAGATGACTGGGTCCAACTTCAACAGACTGACAGAGAAGTTGCTCAATTACGTCAATGGGTGGCTTTGAGGCAGGTCCCCAGTCGAGAGGAGAGGAGTACCCTGTCCCCAGGATCACTGAAAATGCTGGGACAATGGGAGAGACTGTGTTTGCGAGACGGGCTGCTGTACCGACGGGTATAGCTACTGCGAGAGCTTGGGACCACCTGGCAAGTGGTGATCCCAGAGAAGTTGGTCGGAATAGTGGCTAAGGAGGCTCATGAACGAGGGGCTCACTTCGGACCAGAGAAGACATTTCAGTGGTTGCAGAGGCTGGTGTATCACCCCCGACTGCGAGCAACAATAGAAGACACTTGTCAAAGATGCCGGAGCTGTGAGCTGGTTAAGCCCCCGGAGCAGCGGGTCCCCATACAAACTATTGTGACTTCTGCCCCCTTGGAGGTGCTGATGATCGACTATTTGACTGTTGGGTATGAACATTGCCTGGTAATGACAGACCACTTCACAAAGTTTGCGGTGGTGACCCCGACCAGAGATCAGACCGCTGAATCAGCTGCGCAGGCCATCTGCCGAGACTTCATTCGGGTGTACGGCTTCCCAAAGAGGATCCATTCCGATCAAGGCGCCTGCTTCCAGGGCCGGGTGATGGAAGAGCTGCACCGGTTGTACAGGATTTAGAAGTCACGGACTACTCCTTATCACCTTCAAGGAAATGGGGCCTGTGAACGCTTTAATCGGACACTGATCAAAATGCTCCGCACGTTGGAGGAAGATCGGAAGGTGCGATGGCCTGAGTTTGTAGCCGAGCTGGTATGGGTCTGCAACAACCGAGTGAATAGTATGATGGGGTTCACTCCTTATACCTTATTGTTCGGGCGAAAGGGGCGAGAGATTACCGTGTTAGAGCTGGACCCCGAGTAGGACTACCCACGGACGGGGATGTCTTCCTGGATCCGAGAACACCGGCATCGACTGCAGACCCTCCGACGGTTGGTACAACAAAAGTTTCGGGAGCTCAAACATCATGAGACATTGCCTCTTCGAGGGACAGCTCTGAGGCCCGGGGAGCAGGTGTTGGTTCGAGATAGGCGGCCCCCGGGCAAATTGAGTAGGCGGTGAGAATGGACCCCGCACCGAGTGAAACGCAGGTTTGGCGCTGAAGGACCTGTGTATGAAGTTCAACCCGAGGGGGCTGAAGGAGCCCCTACCAGAGTGGTACATCGTAGTATGCTGCGGCCCTGTCTGTCTAAAGATGACGAGGATGAAGAAGAATCACCTGCTTCTAGAGAGGCTCCTTTCACAGTTGCCCCAAGCCACGATGTGGATAAAGAAGAATTGTTGATTCTACCTCCGAGCCCCAACACTCGATTACTTGCAGTCCCCAGTGCAGGCGGCGAGGGAACACCATCGGTTGAAGCCACCGGGCAGGCGGAGATTGGGAATCCAAGTGACCCCGCACCTCCCCATCGGTCAAACTGAGTTACGCCAGTCAGAACGGACAACAGCAGGAATGCCTCCTCACCGTTACAAACAAGATCAATTTTTATGGCAACGTATTATCCAGGAAGTCCAACAATGTGAACGTTTGGTGAAGGAACTCTAGCCAGTGGAATGGCCAGTTAAAGGAGAGCGGGAGTGTAAGGGGGAAGACCCGGGTGTAAGTACTTTCAGAGCAAGGGATCCGGAACTGCCAAGGCCGTGCCTCTTGTTGCAGGGGGAAGACAGACTGTGAGACAGGAGTCAGGTGACCGGGAAGCTGGGGGCGTGTCCAGAGAGAGAGCTGAGGAGTCAGGTGACCGGGGAGCTGAGCTCGTATCTAGGAAGAGGGTGGAAAAGGAGTTTTTGCGTGGGAAAAGCAGCAGTAGACAGTGGGAGTCAAGCCCGACTAGAGGGAGAAGAGACGCAGGATCCCTGGAGTCGAGCAAGTGAGGTGCACTGTTATGGACTAAGGGCTCAGCGGGTCAAACCGGAGACCGCCCGCTGCCGCCAGAAGACGGACCATTGTTTAGACAGGGAAGCCGGAAGAAAGCAACACCGGCACCAGCCGGCAACTGCCTTGTGAGGAGCAAGAGTCAGCAAAGTGAAAAAACTGCCGATTACAACTGTGTCGACTGCTACATCTAGCCCAACTGTGGACTGTCAGTTATAGCATATTACCTGCTACTTCCTTGTTGTCCCCATATACTCCCTGTTAGTCCCTGCATGGAGATTGACCCTGTTACAGTAAATCCCCCTTGTTATTTAACCCTGTACTGGCAACTCTGTGTTTTTGTGTCACTGCAGCTAAAGTACCTGTGTTACATTTCTACCAAACAGTTCAACATTGGTTTCATCTGACCATATGACATTCTCCCAATACTCTTGTGGATCATCCAAATGCTCTCTAGCAAACTTCAGACGGGCCCGGACATGTAATGGCTTAAGCAGGGGGGCACGTCTGGCACTGCAGGATCTGAGTCCCTGGCGGCGTAGTGTGTTAGTGATGGTAGCCTGTGTAACGTTGGTCCCAGCTCTCTGCAGGTCATTCACTAGGTCCCCCCCGTGTGGTTCTGGGATTTTTGCTCACCGTTCTTGAGATCATTTTGACCCCATGGGGTGAGATCTTGTGTGGAGCCCCAGATCAAAGGAGATTATCAGTGGTCTTGTATGTCTTCCATTTTCTAATTATTGCTCCCACAGTTGATTTCTTCACACCAAGCTGCTTGCCTATTGCAGATTCAGTCTTACCAGCCTGGTGCAGCGCTACAATTTTGTTTCTGGTGTCCTTCGACAGCTCTTTGGCCTTCACATAAGTAAGTGTCTTTTATACTGATAACAAGTTCAAACAGGGGCCAGTACTACAGGTAATGAGTGGAGGACAGAGGAGCGGCTTAAAGAAGAAGTTACAGGTCTGTGAGAGCCAGAAATCTTGCTTGTTTGTAATTGACCAAATACTTATTTTCCACCAAAATTTGAAAAAAATTTCTTTCAAATCAGACAACATGATTTTCAGGATTTGTTTTCTCATTTTGTCTCTCATAGTTGAGGTCGACCTATGATGTCAATTACAGGCCTCTCTCATCTTTTTAAGTGGGAGAACTTGCACATTTGGTGGCTGACTAATTACTTTCTTTCCCCACTGTATATATTTTCCCCATATGCATATATTAACTAAATGAAAAATATTAAAATATATATATATTAAATTGGAGATGAAAGAAGTAAAAAAAAAAGAAAAAAAAAAAGGAATATAAAAATAAATAAGTAAAATAAATAGCATAATATCCAAAAATAAAGGACCTACACAATATAACACTTTTTTTCCTTTGATAGTTTCTAAAAAGTTTTCAGAGCTGCTTATGTCAGGGGTGATATGAAAGTGATGTGGAAGATAACATGTTTCCAGATAACATCTTAGGAAATATACATGTCATGGAGACAATTTCCCCACAAAAGATCCCCTTTATTAACCTTTAAATAAACTCTAGTTCTGAACGTGACACACCTATAGATCACACAGTGAATCATTCATTTGAATGTCCACTTGCAATACTTAGTTTCCCCTGTAGTGGCCGTTGCAGGAAAATGTGTAGCTGAGAGTACCTGACCTGATTGATTAGAGCCGACCATCAAACAAGACTCTTGCGATTATTCCTGGAAAATTGTGAGAATTATGTCCATGGCTACCATGAGACAGCCTGTAATTTTGTTAGTGATGTCCGATTTGTCCCATCTCCCATTTAACTGTGGTTGTACAATGAAAACTTTGCATATTTGGCAGTCATCATAAAGAACTAGCTCTTGAAACCATATCTACTTGTAAGGAAGGCCCAGAGCTGCATGTATTCATATCTACAAGCAAAAGTTTCATTAGTTCTCACATTTGTTACTTTTTTTCCATCCCTTAGAACAGGGGTCCTCAAACTTTTTAAACAGGGGGCCAGTTCACGGTCCCTCAGACCATTGGAGGGCCGGAATATAGTTTTTAAAAAAAACTATGAACAAATTCCTATGCACACTGCACATATCTTATTTTGAAGTAAAAAAAACAATACAGGAACAAATACAATATTTAAAATGAAGAACAAGTGAAGTTAAATCAACCGGTATTTCAATAGGTAGGTAACTGTACCCAATAGGCAGCATAGGTCCCCAATAGGCAGCATAGGTCCCCAATAGGCAGGTAAATATCCCCAATAGGCAGCATAGGTCCCCAATAGGCAGGTAAATATCCCCAATAGGCAGCATAGGTCCCCAATAGGCAGGTAAATGTACCCAATAGGCAGCATAGGTCCCCAATAGGAAGCATAGGTCCCCAATAGGCAGGTAAATATCCCCAATAGGCAGCATAGGTCCTCAATAGGCAGGTAAATGTCCCCAATAGGCAGCATAGGTCCTCAATAGGCAGCATAGGTCCCCAATAGGAAGCATAGGTCCCCAATAGGCAGCATAGGTCCTTAATAGGCAGGTAAATGTCCCCAATTGGCAGGTAAATATCCCCAATAGGCATCATAGGTCCCCAATAGGCAGGTAAATATCCCCAATAGGTAGCATAGGTCCTTAATAGGCAGGTAAATGTCCCCAATAGGCATCATAGGTCCCCAATAGGCAGGTAAATATCCCCAATAGGTAGCATAGGTCCCCAATAGGCAGGTAAATGTCCCTAATAGGCAGCATAGGTTCTCAATAGGCAGCATAGGTCCCCAATAGGCAGGTAAATGACCCCAATAGGCAGCATAGGTCCTCAGTGGGCAGGTAAATGTCCCCAATAGGCAGCATAGGTCCCCAATAGGCAGGTAAATGTCCCCAATAGGCAGCATAGGTCCTCAATGGGGAGGTAAATGTCCCCAATAGGCAGCATAGGTCCTCAATGGGCAGGTAAATGTCCCCAATAGGCAGCATAGGTCCTCAATAAGCAGGCTGTTTCCCCCTTATAATGCCCTATGTAGGCTGTTCCCCCCCTTATAATGCCCCATTCAGGCTGTTCCCCCATTATAATGCCCCATGCAGGCTTTTCCCCCCTTATAATGCCCCATGCAGGATGTCACCCCCCCATATAATGCCCCATGCTGGATGTCACCCCCCATATAATGCCCCATGCAGCATGTCACCCCCCCCATATAATGCCCCATTCAGGATGTCACCCCCCCCCCATATAAAGCCCCATGCAGGATATCACTCCCCTGTCGTTATAATGCCCCATTCAGGATGTCACCCCCCCATATAATGCCCCATGCAGCATGTCCCTCCCCTATATAATGCCCCATGCAGCATGTCACTCCCCCATATAATGCCCTATGCAGCATGTCACCCCCCATATTATGCCCCATGCAGGCTGTTACCCCCCCATATAATGCCCCATGCAGCACGTCACTCCTCCATATAATGCCCCATGCAGGATGTCACCCCCCCCATATTATGCCCCATGCAGGATGTCACCCCTAATATGTCCCATGCCTCCATACATTAAAAAAAAAAAATGAAATACTCACCTGCTGTCGCTGCTCTGGTCTGGACTCCAGGTTCGTCTTCCCACTCTGCACTGCCTGTGACGGCTCAGGGGAGGGCGCGGTGTAAAGACGTCACCGCACCCTCTGACCTGAGATGTCACAGGGAGCACAGAGCAGGAAGACAGCGGATCTGCGGAGGCACGGGGAGAGGTAAGTATCCGCACTGCTCTCCTCCACCCACAGCCCGGCGGGCCGGATAAAAATCCTCCGCGGGCTGCATGTGGCCCGTGAGCCGTAGTTTGGGGACCCCTGCCTTAGAATATACAGTAATTTGAAAAATTATTGCGGCCATAAAGTGTCAGTAACGTTCCACCACCTAAAATGTCCCTTGCAATTTGGGACGTCCCCAGAGGAACTTTCAATAAAGGCTTGAAAGAATAAAGGTTCCCAAAATTTACTATATGAAAAAGTGATTTATATGAACAAGGAACAACATATAAAATTCCTTCAAATCTGAAAATATAGAATCAGAACTTTAAATTTGTAATTTTAAGTGTAAAGTGTTTTATTTAAATAGGTTTTTCAGTTGTTAAAATACAATAAACACAGTGTGGATTGGTGAGGGTCCAGATCTTGAAACCCCAACAATTGCTCAAAAGACAATGCAAAGTGCTCAGCTCCTACAAGAGCTTGGGCTCCATAGACTTTCCATCCAAAAGTAGAAGAGAAAGTTACCGAAATCCATAATAGAACATTTGTACTTGGGTTTCTGGCTTTGCCTTGCAACTAGAGATGTGAAATACAGAGAAGAATACTAAGGTGTCAAAGAGACCTAATTTTTTTTATAATTAGTAATAGCAGCAGTTCATTAGCAGTAGTAGAAGCAGCTTCTGTAGCAGTAGTGTGAGCAGATATTATTATTATTATTATTATTAGTGATTAGTGTTGAGCCACCCCCGTAGTGTTCGAGTTCGGTTCGGTTCGTCGAACACCCGTGTGTTCGCCGAACTGTTCGTCGAACTGTTTGTCGAACATCTTCGAACACCGTTAAAACCAATGGCAGGCAAACAAAAACACATAGAAACACATAGAAAACACCTTCAAAGGTGTCCAAAAGCTGACAAACTGCTCAGAAGACATAACTAACACATGGAAAAGTGACAAGTACATATAGTCATGCGAAAAGAAAAGAGGTGGAGGAGTAAAAGGAGGGGGAGACACAGATATAGGCATGTCATGCCCTTCTAAAATCCAAAAAGTGAGAAGCCGACACGGCCAGTCCGCTCCTGCCCGTGCCACCTCCGTGTCGCCGGGTTTGTGCCAGAGCCGCGGTGAACCCTGATGGCCAGCCCCCCTCTCCCAATACTGGTGCCTGTCCGCTGGTGGGTCGAGCGAGCCCCCCTGTGGTGGAGGCAGCTCTAAGCTTTTTAATTTAAATTGTCTCTCTAATTTGAATAAAAACATTTTAAATCCATTTACAAGGATCTATTGGAGGGCAAGTCTCATGCCAGCAGCCGCGTAATTCCAGCTCCAGTAGCGTCCACTAAAGCTGCTGCAGTTAAAAAACTTTTATAAGGATCGAGCTCGGCTGTCCACCGCAAGGCATCCTACTGCCAGTCCCAGCCCCTATGCCTTGGGGTGCCTCCTGATGCTCTTCACTGAGTATCCCATGGTCCCGAAGCATTTCCTTTGAAAAAATTAAGTGTCAAAACTACAGGTGGTGTAGCTTGCTTAACAGCCGGGATAATCCGCTGACTAGCAGACACTGCTACTAGGCACAAAGTATTTCCTGGGCTAGATGCAGTTAAAAATTTGTAATTAGATACTCTCGTTGGCTGCTGAGAAAGCATTCCATAGAGTCTCCTGGCACGCCATATATGATTCTCTTAAAAAGCTTTGGGTAGGGGTCTAGGGGACCCTTTTATAGCCAAAATCACGGCCCTGTATCACAATACGTCACCTAGGCTGAAGATAAATGGAACTGTCGCACCCTGAGGGCTCGGTTGCTACAGAGGTATTGCACCTCACCCAGAGGTGTGATATCTCACTCTCAGGTAAGGATGGAGTGTGGATCAGGACCCGACACCTGCATGCATTACACCACATTGCCGCGGGGCAGGGCGACCAATATGCCTCTGAGATGGGCACGACAGTCCCTGTCCCTGGCTGGAGTGGGGGGAGGGAACACTGAGGAAGGGGAACCCTGTAGTGCAGGAGCAGGGAGGAAGCAGTTCCTGGGTGCATTGAGAAGGGAGTATAAAAGGTGGGCACCATCTTAGTTCAGTGCAGAGAAGTCTGAGCAGAAGTGGCAGGGAGCAGGGGCTCTGCATGAGCTCTGCTCCGGAGGCGGGCCTAGTAACAGAGGCCCAGGCCTGGAAGAGGGAGAAGGAAGGAAGAGGAGCGGAGAAGGCTCCAGGAACGAGGAATGAAGGGATCCCAGGGGTGCGGACGGGCGAGTCGCCACCGCACGCCCGAATCCACCTGCGTGGAGGGGTCAGGCCAAAGGGGGAGACCGGTCCCCGAAACTAGTGGAGGCAGGAAACGACCCTCAGCTAAAAACCGGAGGCTGTGACATTTTATGTGGCGCAGCCCCTCGCTACACCCGCTAGGAAGGCACCACATAGGGTCAGGGAAACTGGCGCCAAGTTTACCAAGAGGAGGCCCGAGGCAGCCGGACAGAAGGGTTGGTAAGAAAGGCCAGACAAAGGACACACAAAGGGGGTCCTGTGAAGCTCTCCAAAGTTATCTGGGAGTTGTCTGAGCCCCTCACCTGGTGAGCACAGTACGACGTGGGCAGCCGTTACCTGCAGACGTGGTCTGGATAATAAGAACTGTGATTAAAGGCCCTGGACTGCATCACTGACTCCGTGTCGTTACTGCTGCTGCCCTGCACCATCACCCCCATCCTCCGCATACACTGCCCTGAGGCTATACTCCTCCCGTGGGGAGTTATGCTACGCTCTGCTGCACCCACAACACCAGCCTCAGCAGTCTGCCCTGCAGCGGCGGTTCACTCTGACCGCAATCCACGGGTGGCGTAGTCGGACATTTAAACATCAAAACCACATAAATAGTTCCGCCACTGGTTTGACCACCCTGAGCCACGGAACCGGGTCGCCGCCACGAAGACTACAACCACCAGCACCCACCAAAAAGGGTCCAGCTCCGGGTGTCCCAAGGCCCAGGGGGCGCGTCAGAACATTTTCATCACCTTTCACAATCACCAATGGGACAAGGCAGGGATGTCCTCTGTCCCCTCTCTTATACATCCTAGTGACGGAGCACCTGCTCTCATCAATTCGCCATAACCCCAATATTAGGTGGATTGAGGTGGGAGGCACCGAGTACAAGTGCTCTCTATTTGCTGATGATGTCCTAGTATATATCACTCAATCACATATATCCATCCATGCTGTTATGGCTGAAATAGATCACTTTGTTACATGGTCAAATTTTAAAATCAATGCAGCGAAGTCTGAGGCCCTTGATGTCTCCCTCCCCAAATCCATACAGGATTCCATCCAGTCCAACTTTCCCTTTGCCTGGCCCTCACAGGGTATCAAATACTTAGGAATTCCTATTCATAGAGACCTCTCCCATCTATGTTATCTTAATTTTGGGCCCTTTATTGAACAACTCCATACAGACCACGGTTGGCAAGTTAGAACTGTAAGATTCACTACGTGAACCACTGGTGTTTTGTGGAAAAGCACATGTACACTGCGTTCCAAATTATTATGCAAAAAGTGTTTAGGAGTGATAAGGGAAGAATTTGTTTGTTTGTCAGTTAAACTCATTGATGGTGATGTGTGTCAGGGCTCTTTATATCACTGTAAGCAATTGCAGACACCTGTGCTAATTAGTTTGGCAGGTGTGTCCAATGAAAGGCAAGACTACTTAAGAAGGCTCTCTCACATTATTAAGCAGCCTACATTTTCTGCCAAAATGGGAAAGAAAAAGGATGTGTCGGCTGCTGAGAAGCAACAAATTGTGGAGTGTTTAGGTCAAGGCATGACTACAATCAACATTGTGCGATGATCAGGATGAAGTGTCTTGGCAATCAAGAAGTATGTAGCTGATTCACAGTACACACGTGTGCGTGCTGATAAGGGCAAATTGAGGACTCTTTCCTACAGGCAATTACGTCAGGTTGAAAGAGCAGTGGCAAAAAAGCCTTGTCATAGCAGCAGACAAGTTTTTGAAGCTGCTTGTGCCTCCAACGTCCCCCGAACAACAAGATGCAGGGTCCTTCAGAGGTTTGCAGCTGTGCATACGCCATCCTGTCGACCTCCTCTATCCACTTCACACAAGCAGAAACGGCTCCAGTGGGCCAAACATTACATGAAGACTGATTTCAAAACTGTTTTGTTCACGGATGAGTGCCGTGCAGCGCTCGATGGTCCAGATGGATGGAGTGGAGGATGGCTGGTTGATGGACACCCCACGCAAACACGGCTACAGTGCCAACAAGGAGGAGGTGGAGTAATGTTTTGGGCTGGAATCATGGGGAGAGAGATTGTCGGCCCCTTTAGGATCCCTGAAGGCGCTAAAGATGAACTCCATAATGTATGTGGATTTTCTCAAACAGCACTTCCTGCCATGGTTCAAGAAGAAGAACCGTGTATTTCACAGCAAGATCATTTTTCTGCATGATAATGCACCATCTCATGCTGCACATAAAACATCTGCATCTCTGGCTGATATGGGCATAAAAGGGGACAAACTTATGGTGTGACCCCCATGCTCCCCTGACCTGTACCCCATTCAGAACCTTTGGAGCATCATTAAAAGGAGTGTCTATGATGGCGGGAGGCAGTTCACATCTAAGCAACAGCTCTGGGAGGGTATTCTGTC
This sequence comes from Phyllobates terribilis, assembly GCF_046119375.1. NCBI lineage: Eukaryota > Metazoa > Chordata > Amphibia > Anura > Dendrobatidae > Phyllobates > Phyllobates terribilis. The sequence continues at coordinate 173,328,671 of NW_027362768.1, forward strand.
CTCATGCAAAACAATTGAAGCAGAAACCATCCAAAACCTGACAAATTCAATGGACGAGAGAGTTCAGAAGCTCCTTTCGAACAAGGGGTCCTATGTGAAAATGTAACATCACCTAGAATAAAGTTTTGAGTTGAAAACTGTTTGATTTCAGTTTCTAACAACCTGCTAATGCTTATAATTTCAAAAATGACCATTTTTTTGGTCTTTATTAAAATGAAAAGGTTGATCGAAAAGTTTGGGGGATCTAAGAGTGTGGCAACCCAGTAGTCATGATTACTTCGAATTCTGACAATATGAGGGTCATGCTGCAGGTAGTGCAGCAAGAAGGCACTTATGTGTCTTGCGCATCTCGGAGCCCCAAAATTATTTTCCGGGCTAGATGCAGCTAAAAATTATTATTAATTTTAAATCTGGTGAAGCTTTAGTATAGATGGCCTAATAGGATCAGTGCTGCACACTGCTACAAAGCCCAAATTATTTTCCAGTCAAGATACAGATAAACATGATTAGTAATTTTAAATCTGGTGGAGCTTATTATAGATGGTCTAATAGAATCAGTGCTGCACACTGCTACAAAGCCCAAATTATTTTCCAGCCAAGATACAGATAAACATGATTAGTAATTTGAAAGCTTAAAACGGTTGGTAGGGTGATTTTAACCAATCATCAAGCTTTTACTCTCCCCAGGATGACACAGGGGTAGAAAAGTTATTTCGGATCCATGATTTGTTCATCTTTATGAACGTGAGTCTGTCTACATTATCAGTGGAGAGCCGCGTGCGCTTATCTGTCAGCACACCACCAGCAGCGCTGAACACACGTTCAGACAGAACGCTGGCTGCGGGGCATGACAAGATCTCCAAGGCGTAAGTGGCTAGCTCCGGCCATTTATCCAGATTGGAAGCCCAAAAAGAGCAAGGGTCCAGTGACACAGTCGTGGCTTCAATGTTTACTTGGAGATACTACTCTAGGCGTTGACTATGTGTCAGACTTTTTGTCTACTGTGGCCTTGCAAAGGATGGGCTAAAAAAGTGGTGAAATGATTCCGCAAAATTGATGTTACCAGCAGATACTGTGGTTCTGTTACGGTTTGAGTGCTGAACACTTGACGGTCCCACGGTTGGCAAGTTGGAACTGTGAGATTCACTACGTGCACCACTGGTATTTTGTGGAAAAGCACATGTAAGATTCTGCAACAGTCTCTGCTGATACTCCTGCATGCGTGCATCCCTTTCTATGGCAGGAATAATTTCTGCAAATTTACTTTTGTACCGGGGATCTAACAGTGTGGCAACCCAGTAGTCAGGATTATTTCTAATTCTCACAATTCGAGGGTCATGTTGCAGGTAGTGCAGCAAGAAGGCACTCATGTGTGTTGCGCATCCAGGAGCACCAAGTCCCTGTTGTGTTGGTGGCGAGGTAACAATCATGCTTCCTTCCTCTGTCCTCTCCCCCCAACCTCGCACAACAGAAATGTGATCAAGGTCTCCCTCATCTGATGAGTCTTCCATCAGTTCGTCCTCCACTTCTTCCTGGGCTCCTGCACCTTCCTCACTAGTTTGGCTGCTACCATGCGCCCTGGTAAAACCATCTCCCCCACCCTCACATGCCTGCCGCCTTGGTGCTGCCGACCGTCTGGACCTTGCAGATGTTAGCCCTTCCGCATACAACTCCTCCTCCTCTACTTCCTCCACCTCCTCTTCTGCCACCACCTGACTCCGAATTCTGTTTAACATGTGCTCCAGCATGTAAATCACCGGAATAGTCATGCTGATAATGGCATCGTCAGCACTAAACATCTTCGTCGCCATTTCAAAACTGTGCAGAAGGGTGCATAGGTCCCTGATCTGAGACCACTCCTCCAGCGTGATTTGCCCCACCTCTGAATCTCGTTGGCCCAGGCTATACGTCAGAACGTATTGCACCAGGGCTTGTCGGTGCTGCCACAGTCGCTGCAACATGTGCAGAGTTGAATTCCACCAGGTAGGCACATCGCATTTTAGCCGGTGAAGTGGCAGGCCCAACGACTTCTGTAGAGATGTAAGTCGCTGAGCTGCGGGATGCGAACGGTGGAAGTGAGCACACAGCGACCGTGCCCTCTGCAGAAGGCCATCTAGTCTGGGATAGTGGGCTAAAAATTGCTGGACAACCAGGTTCAACACGTGAGCCATACAAGGCACGTGTGTGACATTGCCCCGGCGAAGGGCCGCACCCAGGTTTGCAGCATTGTCGCACACGGCCTTCCCTGGTTTCAGGTCCAGTGGAGACAACCATTCATGAAATTGGTTCTCCAGAGCTGACCACAACTCCTCAGCTGTGTGACTCACATTTCCCAGACATTTCAATGTAAAAACCGCCTGATGACGTTGAGCCCTACTGCCAGCATAGTAAGGAGGTGTGCAGGATCCCTTCTGCGCAGTTAGAAAGCTTGTGGCATGACCAGACAGGCTTTGGGTGCAGGTGGAAGACCGAGAGGAGGTTGAGGAGGCAGAAGCAGTGGAGGAACTTTGACATAAAGAGGATTGACGCACAACTCGTGGGGACGGCAAGACTTGGACAGCAGCCCCTTGTCCTGCTGTCACCATAGTTACCCAGTGCCCAGTCAGCGACATGTAACGCCCCTGTCCATGCCTACTCGTCCAAGTGTCTGTGGTGAAATGCACCCTGTCACACACAGAGTTTCTCAAAGAAGCGGTGATGTTGTGTGCGACATGCTGGTGGAGCGCAGGCACACCTTTCTTTGAGAAGTAGTGCCGACTGGGCATCTGGTACTGGGGCACTGCGACGGACATAAGGTCTCGAAAATCCTCTGTGTCCACCAGGCGGAAAGGCAGCATTTCTGTAGCCAAGAGCTTGCAGATGGTGAAATTCAACCTCTTAGCTTTCTCATGGCTAGGAGGAAATGGTCTTTTACTTGTCCACATCTGAGGGACCGAGGGCTGGCTATTGTGCTTAGACGGGGTTGATAAGGGTGTCCCCGGCAAACTGCCGGTCTGTGAGGAAGATGTAGGCGGACATGTTAGGTTGCCTTGATCCAAAGGTGGTGCTATCGATGTCGGACAGCGCTCAACACCAGCTGGTGTTACCACCTCCAAAGAAAATGATGACCTGCCAATCACGCTGGCTGTTGCGGGTAAAGAGGTGGCAGGTCTGTGCCCCAAAACAGGTGTGACTGCTGTCCCCCCAGTCACAGAGGATGAAGAGGCCGCGGATGCACAAGATATGGCAGACGGTGGTTGGCCCGGCCGGCTAGGCCGCATTGTAGCACACTGAGCTTCCCACTGCAACTTATGCTTCATGTCCATGTGCCGGTTCATGCATGAAGTACTCAAACTATGTATTTTTTGGCCTCTACTTAGCTTTTGCTGACAAATGTTACAGATAACACGAGTTGGGTCATCTTTATCGATCTGAAAAAATGCCCAGGCTATGCAAGGCTTAGCACCCATGCGACCTGAAGAGCCACCACGACTTGTGGTGAGAGGCAGAGTTGTGTTTGAGGATGCAGTTGTTGACGTCCTTCCAGTACTACGTCTCTGTCCAGGAAGGCGCAACCTGACCTCGTCGTCACTAGCATCTTCCTCCACCTCCTCTGCTGACCTCATCTCTTGGCTGACTGTGGGTTGACAGTAAGTGGGATCTCCGACCTCATCATCATCACCCTGTGCGTTATCACACCCGTCGTCCTCAGAGCCAACCTGTTCCTGCCCTGACAAAAAACTAAAGTTGTCGCTCCAATCAGGTATTTGAGTCTTATCATCGTCTTCCTCATTGTCTCCACCAACAGGAGTTATAGTTTGGGAATGAGGGTCTACATTATGGTCAGAACCTTCTGCGTCTGGTCCTGGATCCGACTCATAAAGATTCTGGGCATCAGTGCAGATCATTTCCTCGTCTGGATTCACAGAAGCGCTGGAGTCGACCTCTGATTCCCAGGCTATAGTATGAGTAAACAGCTCTGCAGACTCAACCATCTGTTCTACCTCATACTCAGACGGGCAGCTGGAGATTTGGGAGCTGTGAGGAAGCAAGTGCGATTGGGGTGACACCTTTGAGGACTGGAGTATTTGTGATGTTGAAGTTGATGTGGAGGAGAGCCCACTTAAAGGAGCACTTGATATCCGTTGAAGCACCTGCTGTTTTTGTGCCTCATCTGGAATTTGTAGCGATTGGCGTGGCCGTAAGAAAGGGATCTTATCACATTGTCCGCTAAAAGAAGTAGACATTTTAGTTTGGCTGGAAGATGGTCTTTCTTCTGCAGATGTTACTGTTGCTTTAACACCTACCCCACGGACACAACCTTTTTTCCCCTTCCCAACACGCCTATTCCCCTTTCCACCAGCAGCAGGCCTTTTTCCACTCATTTTGGTGGTTAACTAATTCACAACTCTGGAGTTGTTTGCACAAAAAAACAATGGATGGGAACCGAGCAGAGCTGAGTGGCCAAACTGTGGTATTAGGCCAAAACTATTGGTTGGGTTAGATGCAGAAAAAAATTATATTCAATTTGCAACCTGATGGAGGTCTGTATAGATGGATTAATAGAACAAGTCCCACACACAGCTAGAAGCCCAATATTTTTTCAGAGGTAGATGCAGAAAAAAATATATTCAGTTTGCAACCTGATGGAGGTCAGTATAGATGGACTAATACAACAAGTCCCACACACAGCTAGAAGCCCAATATTTTTTCAGAGGTAGATGCAGAAAAAAATATATTCAGTTTGCAACCTGATGGAGGTCTGTATAGATGGATTAATAGAACAAGTCCCACACACAGCTAGAAGCCCAATATTTTTTCAGAGGTAGATGCAGAAAAAAATATATTCAGTTTGCAACCTGATGGAGGTCTGTATAGATGGATTAATAGAACAAGTCCCACACATAGCTAGAAGCCCAATATTTTTTCAGAGGTAGATGCAGAAAAAAATATATTCAGTTTGCAACCTGATGGAGGTCTGTATAGATGGATTAATAGAACAAGTCCCACACACAGCTAGAAGCCCAATATTTTTTCAGAGGTAGATGCAGAAAAAAATATATTCAGTTTGCAACCTGATGGAGGTCTGTATAGATGGATTAATAGAACAAGTCCCACACACAGCTAGAAGCCCAATATTTTTTCAGAGGTAGATGCAGAAAAAAATATATTCAGTTTGCAACCTGATGGAGGTCTGTATAGATGGATTAATAGAACAAGTCCAACACACAGCTAGAAGCCCAATATTTTTTCAGAGGTAGATGCAGAAAAAAATATATTCAGTTTGCAACCTGATGGAGGTCTGTATAGATGGATTAATAGAACAAGTCCCACACACAGCTAGAAGCCCAATATTTTTTCAGAGGTAGATGCAGAAAAAAATATATTCAGTTTGCAACCTGATGGAGGTCTGTATAGATGGATTAATAGAACAAGTCCCACACACAGCTAGAAGCCCAATATTTTTTCAGAGGTAGATGCAGAAAAAAATATATTCAGTTTGCAACCTGATGGAGGTCTGTATAGATGGATTAATAGAACAAGTCCCACACACAGCTAGAAGCTCAATATTTTTTCAGAGGTAGATGCAGAAAAAAATATATTCAGTTTGCAACCTGATGGAGGTCTGTATAGATGGATTAATAGAACAAGTCCCACACACAGCTAGAAGCCCAATATTTTTTCAGAGGTAGATGCAGAAAAAAATATATTCAGTTTGCAACCTGATGGAGGTCTGTATAGATGGATTAATAGAACAAGTCCCACACACAGCTAGAAGCCCAATATTTTTTCAGAGGTAGATGCAGAAAAAAATATATTCAGTTTGCAACCTGATGGAGGTCAGTATAGATGGACTAATACAACAAGTCCCACACACAGCTAGAAGCCCAATATTTTTTCAGAGGTAGATGCAGAAAAAAAATATATTCAGTTTGCAACCTGATGGAGGTCTGTATAGATGGATTAATAGAACAAGTCCCACACACAGCTAGAAGCCCAATATTTTTTCAGAGCTAGATGCAGAAAAAAATATATTCAGTTTGCAACCTGATGGAGGTCTGTATAGATGGATTAATAGAACAAGTCCCACACACAGCTAGAAGCCCAATATTTTTTCAGAGCTAGATGCAGAAAAAAATATATTCAGTTTGCAACCTGATGGAGGTCTGTATAGATGGATTAATAGAACAAGTCCCACACACAGCTAGAAGCCCAATATTTTTTCAGAGCTAGATGCAGAAAAAAATATATTCAGTTTGCAACCTGATGGAGGTCAGTATAGATGGATTAATAGAACAAGTCCCACACACAGCTAGAAGCCCAATATTTTTTCAGAGGTAGATGCAGAAAAAAATATATTCAGTTTGCAACCTGATGGAGGTCAGTATAGATGGACTAATACAACAAGTCCCACACACAGCTAGAAGCCCAATATTTTTTCAGAGGTAGATGCAGAAAAAAATATATTCAGTTTGCAACCTGATGGAGGTCTGTATAGATGGATTAATAGAACAAGTCCCACACACAGCTAGAAGCCCAATATTTTTTCAGAGCTAGATGCAGAAAAAAATATATTCAGTTTGCAACCTGATGGAGGTCAGTATAGATGGATTAATAGAACAAGTCCCACACACAGCTAGAAGCCCAATATTTTTTCAGAGGTAGATGCAGAAAAAAATATATTCAGTTTGCAACCTGATGGAGGTCAGTATAGATGGACTAATACAACAAGTCCCACACACAGCTAGAAGCCCAATATTTTTTCAGAGGTAGATGCAGAAAAAAATATATTCAGTTTGCAACCTGATGGAGGTCTGTATAGATGGATTAATAGAAGAAGTCCCACACACAGCTAGAAGCCCAATATTTTTTCAGAGGTAGATGCAGAAAAAAATATATTCAGTTTGCAACCTGATGGAGGTCTGTATAGATGGATTAATAGAACAAGTCCCACACACAGCTAGAAGCCCAATATTTTTTCAGAGGTAGATGCAGAAAAAAATATATTCAGTTTGCAACCTGATGGAGGTCAGTATAGATGGACTAATACAACAAGTCCCACACACAGCTAGAAGCCCAATATTTTTTCAGAGGTAGATGCAGAAAAAAAATATATTCAGTTTGCAACCTGATGGAGGTCTGTATAGATGGATTAATAGAACAAGTCCCACACACAGCTAGAAGCCCAATATTTTTTCAGAGCTAGATGCAGAAAAAAATATATTCAGTTTGCAACCTGATGGAGGTCTGTATAGATGGATTAATAGAACAAGTCCCACACACAGCTAGAAGCCCAATATTTTTTCAGAGGTAGATGCAGAAAAAAATATATTCAGTTTGCAACCTGATGGAGGTCTGTATAGATGGATTAATAGAACAAGTCCCACACACAGCTAGAAGCCCAATATTTTTTCAGAGCTAGATGCAGAAAAAAATATATTCAGTTTGCAACCTGATGGAGGTCTGTATAGATGGATTAATAGAACAAGTCCCACACACAGCTAGAAGCCCAATATTTTTTCAGAGGTAGATGCAGAAAAAAATATATTCAGTTTGCAACCTGATGGAGGTCAGTATAGATGGACTAATACAACAAGTCCCACACACAGCTAGAAGCCCAATATTTTTTCAGAGGTAGATGCAGAAAAAAATATATTCAGTTTGCAACCTGATGGAGGTCTGTATAGATGGATTAATAGAACAAGTCCCACACACAGCTAGAAGCCCAATATTTTTTCAGAGGTAGATGCAGAAAAAAATATATTCAGTTTGCAACCTGATGGAGGTCTGTATGGATGGATTAATAGAACAAGTCCCACACACAGCTAGAAGCCCAATATTTTTTCAGAGGTAGATGCAGAAAAAAATTATATTCAATTTGCAACCTGATGGAGGTCAGTATAGATGGACTAATAGAATGATGCTATGCCCAAAAGATTTTACTTCACTAGGTGCAGTAAAAAAATTGGTATTCTATACACAGGTGGTATATCTTGCAACACAGATAGGCTACTCCACTGACTAACACACTCTGCAATAGGCCAAAAAGGATTAGCTTTGTTAGATTCAGCCAAATGCTGTGAAAAAAACTTGCACAGCACTGGCACAGACCTGCCTGGCAAAAACTGATAGGAACTGGTGTAACCTAGTCCTGAAAAGGACTCCAATTACAATTAGTCTTTACTCCCACAACCTATCTATTTAAGAGCACAGACCTGCCTGATAAAAGTCATAGGAAATGCTGTAACCTAGTCCTTAAAAGGACTGCAATCACAACTATTCCCTACTCCCAAGCTATCTGTAGATTTGTGCGAAAATTGGCTTGAAATTAACAAGGTATAGCGCACACAGCAACAGCGGTGCCGTCTAACACGCAGCTGCAGCAGTGAGAAAATGGTGGCGACGGGGAAAATGGCTTGGTCTTATAGGGCAAGGACATGTGACATACACTGCCAATGACACATGCCCTTGCTTGTGTGAAAAAAAGCACTTCGCTCCGTGTGTGCGCTGCTGATAGGCTGACAGATTGCACCTCCCCACTGCAAATGCGGGAAAGAGAAGAAAAAATGGAGATCTTCATTGTTCCTGCTGAGATCCATCCCCTGCCCCTCCCCCCACCCCGCTGTACACTCAAACTGCGTATTAACATTAATTTTCATCATTACTGAGAAAAAATCCAGTTATGATTTTGGTGCACGAACAGTTATCGAACATAACCTCGAACAGCCGAATTTTTCTCAAATTGTTCGTGTTCGCCGAACGGCTCGAACACCGCCCAAAACAGCTCGAATTTGAGATTGGCGAACAGTTCGAGTAGAACAACGCTCATCTCTATTAGTGATAGCCACTCTGGTTCTATAGCAATAACTGTAGTTTTTGTTATATAAAAACTGTTGTTTAATATTAGTTGTAGTGTTTCTTGTACTTTATTATAGCTAGTAGTATTTTATTATTATAATAATTATTATTATTATTGATTCTAATAACTTGCAATTGTCTTATATTGTTTATTTAATAGTAGAGGTAGAGGAATAGTTTCTGTAGTTTATTAGTAGTTTAACAGTATTTTTTTATTTGTATGACTATTATTGTTGTTATTATTATTAATACTATCTTTCTATTAATAGTATCAACTCTAATTCTCACAATTTTAGATTGTTTTATTATTGTTGATATTGTTATCAGTAGCAGCAAAAGTGTTAGTAGATTATTATGAGAAGTAGTCGCTTTAATTTATTATTAGTACTAGCAGTAATAGTATTATTATTATTATTATTGTCATTAATTGTAGTTGGAATAGTTTTACAGAAGGGAAAATAAGTATTTGATACGCTGCCGATTTTGCAAGTTTTCCCACCTACAAGGAATGGAGAGGTCTGTAATTTTTATCGTAGGTCACTTCACCTGTGAGAGAAAGAATCTAAAAATAAAATCCAGAAAATCACATTGTATGATTTTTACATAATTAATTTGCATTTTATTGCATGTAATAAGTATTTGATACAATAGAAAAACAGAACTTAATATTTGGTACAGAAACCTTAGTTTGCAATTACAGAGGTCTGACGTTTCCTGTAGTTCTTGACCAGGTTTGCACACACTGCAGCAGGGATTTTGGCCCCCTCCTCCATACAGATCTTCTCCATATCTTTCAGGTTTCGGGGCGGTCGCTGGGTAACATTGAGTTTCAGCTCCCTCCAAAGATTTTCTGGAGACTGGCTAGGTCACTCCAGGACCTTGAAATGCTTCTTACGGAGCCACTCCTTAGTAGCCCTGGCTGTGTGTTTCGGGTCATTGTCATGCTAGAAGACCCAGCCACAACCCATCTTCAATGCTCTTACTGAGGGAAGGAGGTTGTTGGCCAAAATCTTGTGATACATGACCCCATCCATCTTCCCTTCAATACGGTGCAGTCATCCTGTCCCCTTTGCAGAAAAGCATCCCCAAAGTATGATGTTTCCCCCCATCATGCTTCATGTTTGGATGGTCTTCTTGGGGTTGTACTCATCCTTTTTCCTCCAAACACAGAGAGTGGAGTTGATACCACAAAGTTCTATTTTGATCTCATCTGACTACATGATCTTCTCCCATGCCTCCTCTGGATCATGCAGATGGTCATTGGCAAACTTCAAATAGGCCTGGACATGTGCTGGCGTGATCGGGGGGACTTTGCGTGCCCTGCAGGATTTTAATACATGATGGCGTAGTGTGTTACTAACAGTAATATTTGAGACTGTGGTCCCAGCTCTCTTCAGGTCATTGACCAGGTCCTCCCGTGTAGTTCTGGGCTGATTCCTGACCTTTCTCAGAATCATCCTTACCTCACGAGGCGAGATCTTGCATAGAGTCCCAGACCGAGGAAGATTGACAGTCATCTTGTGTTTCTTCCATTTTCTAATAATTGTGCAACAGTTGTTGCCTTCTCACCAAGCTGCTTGTTTATTGTCCTGTAGCCCATCCCAGCCTTGTGCAGGTCTACAATTGAATCCCTGGTGTTCTTAGACAGCTTTTTGGTCAAGGCCATGGTGGAGAGGTTGGAGTGTGATTGATTGAGTGTGCGGACAGGTGTCTTTTATACAGGAAGCGAGTTCAAGCAGGTGCAATTAATCCAGGTAATGAGTGCAGAGTAGGAGGGCTTCTTATAGAAAAACTAACAGGTCTGTGAGAGGTCTGTGACAGTTCTTGCTGGTTGGTAGGTGATCAAATACTTATTTCATTCAGTAAAATGCAATTTAATTATTTAAAAATCATACAATGTGATTTTCTGTTTTTTTATTTTTATATTCTGTCTCTCACAGGTGAAGTGACCTACGATAAACATTACAGACCTCTCCATTCTTTGTAGGTGGGAAAACTTCCAAAATCGGCAGTGTATCAAATACTTATTTTCCCCACTATATATTGTTTTATTAACAGTAATGGTAGTAGTAGACTATTAGTAGTTGCATTCACTGTAGTTTATTATCATTGTTATTTTTTATATCGATTTTATTAACTGCAGTTGTACTACTTTTACATAGTTGTTTCCTTTTTAGTAGTAGCAGTTGTAGTATATTAGTAGCAGCGGTGTATCGTAGTATTGCATTTACTCCATAGTAAGCATCTGATGCATTTCTGTCGTTTAGCTGCTCTTAGGCATTGACTATGATAAGCCTGAAACGCGTCAGGAGTAAATGCAATACTATGATATGCTGGTTTTTTTTTTAATGAAGATGTAATAAAATGTTGATGTTTCTATACAGGGAATGGGGACGCCCAGTTTTCTCTACCTTTTTCTTTAATCCAGTTGCAAGCCCTGATTTTTTCATGTACTTGTATATATAGTAGCAGTCGCTGTAGTTTATTATTAGTAGAGATAGCTGTAGTAATAATAGTTTTATATAGTTTTATTACATGTAGTGGTAGATTTTTAGCAATAGAAGTTGTACTAAAAGCAGTACTCATTTACTATTATGATTAGTGTCTTGCATTATGTATATTTACTTATTTTATCTCGTAATGAAAAACTCTATAATTCACTATAAAATAGGCTGGGCATTTGGAAAAGGGTGGACGCGACAATCCGGACCCTCTAGGTGATGTATATATATGAGGTACACCCTATAATTGCAGCATATCTGTATTATCCGGATACATCGGGTTCAGGTGTGCGTTCTTTTGCAGGATTTTCCAGTCATCTCCTAAGTGCCTCCAATTGACCTTTTACATCTTTTTGATGATCATAATGAATATATATATTTCTATCGCTCCAGCGCTGTCTAAACATTTACAGCTCGCAGCTGCGATTACTCGTTGTCAGCTCCTCTTCCTGACCGGTGACAAGACTGACATGGCTGAAACCTGACACACGAGCGGCTTAAACCCTCCAATCTTATTTCATGTTCAGGCTTTGCAGAGAACAATGCGGCCCATTGTCGATGAGCAGAATATACAGTATATCTGCATTCCTTCTATGACTTCCTGTATTAATGTCCAGCTCTCCCGACCAGTTTGTTACCAATCTCCCCAGTTCTCCCCCAATGCTCAGAGAAGAATAAAAGATACTTTGTTTTTGCAAAGAAAACTCTTCTTTCTTCTCTTTTTTTTTTCCTCTGAAGTCTCTGAACCATTAGAAGACGACTAAACCCAGATTCTATATCTGACCGTACAGTAGGTTATTATGGAATTGTGTATATACTGTAAATTATAATGTTATTACATAGAGACATAAGCACTAGAAAAGCTGTGGTTGGCACAGGAAAGGGCAGATGATTTAAAGAGAACCTGTCAGTAGTGCAATCCCTGCAAAAGCAGAGGTGGTGCACAATGGGACAGTGTAAAACATTATGTAGATACCTCCTACGGCACCATCCTCTAACCCAATGGGCCAAAATGTAGCTTTTATTGATATGCAAATTAGGTCTGCTAGTGAACAGTGTCAGCGCACTTGCAGTCTTTGGCTCCTCTTCGCTTCTCACCACCAGCGTTGTCCCTGCTCCTTGATTGACAGAGGCTTTGCTGCATAATGTCACCTCAGCTCTCTACTGCCAATCAAGAAGTGGGGTCAGAGCCAACATGGTTGAGCAAAAAGGAGCCATAGGCTACAAGTGCACTGATTCTGATATTGATACGCTCACCAGTGTACTTGCAAACTAAATTTGCATTTCACTAAAAACTAAATGCAATGAGTGGCACAGGAATATGTAACTTTCTTAATGCTATTAGCAGGTTCCATTAATTGCAATCACACTACTCACTCAAGATCACCCTCCAAGTATGATAAAGGCTCATGCACATGGCAGCAATGCAGATCAGTGTTGTACAGATCTTTAATTTGGAAAAAGGGGACACTCGCAAGCAGGGGTGGATTAAGAGTAGCAAGGGCCCCGGGCAGTTTAGAAGGCGCGCCCCCCCCCCCCACACACACACACACACCTGATTTATCACGTGACATGTCACATGATCCCCTGTGATAGATCATGTGATAGTTCACGTGAAATTAATTTGGCACAATATTAATTATAATATTTTTTTTTAGGCTGTGTGCCCACTATGCGTTTTTTAAGCGTTTCCGCAGCGGCAATTCCGCTGCAGAAACGCTTAAAAAACGCTTGGTAGAAAGTCTGCCATGTTCCCCAATGATAATCCGTATGTGCTGTGCACATGCTGCGGAAGTTTCCGCTGCGGATTATCATTGCGGAAAAAAACGCAGCACTACCAATTATTTTGCGGAAGCGCTGCGTCTTCGCCGCCATTGACTTGCATTGAAACACATGTAATCCGCATCACTGCATCTGTACATGCAGAATCCATGCGTTTCAATGTGCGGATGGTACCCGGGTGTGGAGGACAGGAGACTCTCCACCAGACCCAGGTACCATAGAACCTGTAAAAAAAGAATAAAATAAAAAATAAATATTATACTTACCTTGTGATGGCCCCCGGTGTCTTTATCCGATGCGTCCTGGCTTGCCGGCAGCTCGCGATGGTCTGAAAAGGACCTGCCGTGACGTCATTTAGTCATGTGACAGGTCACGCGACCGCTGACGTCGGCAGGCCATCAGAAGGTAAGTATATATTTATTTTTTACCATTCTTTCGGTCACACTATATATGCCGGTTGCATGGATTTATATAGTGTGACCAAGTTGTCAAGCACTTTCCAAGTGATGCTAAAATCGCTTGGAAAGCGCTTGACAACCCGCATGCGGAAATGTCAGTGAATAACGCTTCACTTCTGCTTGTCCCTGGCAGGAAAACGCAAGTACAATCCGCATGTACAATCCGCATGTACAATCCGCATGCACAATCCGCACGCACAATCCGCATGTACAATCCGCATGTACAATCCGCATGTACAATCCACATGTAAAATGTGCATGTGTTTTTTCTGCCAGGGAGATGCAGAAACGCTCAAAAAAAATCCGGGGCATTTCTGCATCGTGGGCACATAGCCTTACATTAATTATATGACTCAATATTGAGCACACGTAGCCATCTATACCTGGCGGGAGGCGGCACGTAGCCATCTATACACAGCAGGAGGCCGCACATAGCCATCTATACACAGCAGGAGGCCGCACGTAGCCATCTATACACGGCGGGAGGCCGCACGTAGCCATCTATACACAGCAGGAGGCCGCACGGCACCATCTATACACAGCGGGAGGCCGCACGGTGCCATCTATACACAGCGGGAGGCTGCACGTAGCCATCTATACATGGCGGGAGGCCGCACGTAGCCATCTATACACAGTGGGGGGTCGCACGTAGCCATCTATACCCAGCAGGAGGCCGCACGTAGCAATCTATACACAGCGGGAGGCTGCACGTAGCCATCTATACACAGCGGGAGGCCGCACGTAGCCATCTATACACAGCGGGAGGCCGAACGGTGCCATCTATACACAGCAGGAGGCCGCACGTAGCCATCTATACACAGCGGGAGGCCACACGTAGCCATCTATACACAGTGGGAGGCCGCACGGCGCCATCTATACACAGCAGGAGGACGCACGGCGCCATCTATACACAGCGGGAGGCCGCACGTAGCCATCTGTACACAGCGGGAGGCCACACGTAGCCATCTAGACACAGCAGGAGGCCGCACGGCGCCATCTATACACAGCGGGAGGCCGAACGGCGCCATCTATACACAGCGGGAGGCCGCACGTAGCCATCTATACCCAGCAGGAGGTCGCACGTAGCCATCTATACACAGCGGGAGGCTGCACGTAGCCATCTATACACAGCAGGAGGCCGCACGTAGCCATCTATACACAGCGGGAGGCCACACGTAGCCATCTATACACAGCGGGAGGCCGCACGTAGCCATCTATACACAGCGGGAGGCCGCACGGCGCCATCTATACACAGCAGGAGGCCGCACGGCGCCATCTATACACAGCGGGAGGCCGCACGTAGCCATCTATACACAGCGGGAGGCTGCACGGCGCCATCTATACATAGTGGGAGGCTGCACGGCGCCATCTATACACAGCGGGAGGCCGCAAGTAGCCATCTACACACAGCGGGAGGCGGCACGGCGCCTTCTATACATAGTGGGAGGCCGCACGGCGCCCCCCAGAGAAAGCAGGAGGCCGCACGGCGCCAACTATACTCAGCAGTAGGCCGCATGCAGTCACGCATGCAGTCACGCACACACACAAACATATACAGACATATACATACACGCATAAACACATTTGAAACACAAAAATACATATAAACAGACATCACACAATGATATCTGCCTGCACACACACACACACACAAAGACTCACCATCCCCCGGCTCCATTCCTCCTGCCTGCTCTGACTTCTCCGGTGCAGCAGTGCAGGCCGGGCGCGCATTGCGTGACGTCAGAGCTAGGAGACACGGCCGCGCACAGGGCCGTGTCTCCTAGCAGTGACGCGGCCGGGCCAGCACAGGGAAGTTAACTGCTGTAGTGCTGGCCCGGCCGATGAAGAAGTAGCGGCCGTGCGCCGCTGCTGGGGGAGCTTTCCGGGGCCCCCCCTCCCGCCACTGCTACCGGTATGTGCCGCGGCGGCCCGCACATATAATGAGGGCAATCCGGCATTAGACACCCCGCCCAGAGCCGCGGGCCCCCTGCAGGCTCGGGGCCCTGAGCGGTAGCCCGGATTGCCCTCATTATAATCCGCCTATGCTCACAAGACTCTCAGAATGGCACCTAACAAAATCTTCCTGAAATCAGTAATTCTAAAACATTTCTTGCACCACAATGTCTTGCATTTGCAGGAGCTAAGGGGTCAAGTGGGTGGAGAATTACTGTCAGGGGTGTAACTATAAAGGGACATGACCAAAAAAAACAAAAACAAAAGAAGCACATACCCTGTAATAAGCGAATAGTAATAGTACATGTAAATTACATACGGTACTTAGTTAACACTATTTTGATCAAAAAAGCATAAAAGCCATCCCTGCGTGACAAGGTGACCCTACTCGGGATGGTCCTATCCTGTCTCTAGTATTAAAACTAGTGATGAGCGAGCACTAAAATGCTCGGGTGCTCGGAAGCACATTGGAATACTCGGCTGCTCGACCCGAGCAACGAGCCCAATGTAAGTCTATGGGAAACTCGAGCATTTTTCAGGCGGCTCCCCCCAGCGATCTGCAGAGGTCCTAAAAATTGCCCAAATCGATGGGAACAGTGATCAAATGACATGGGAACAGCATGGAGAAGACCCCTGGAAGCATCTCTGACTCCCAGATCACTGCTGTCAGCAACGTGGTCAGAGTATTACGCCACTTTTACAGCCTCACAATAAAACATACAAAAACGAAACCAAAATGGATTTTCCTGGGAAATATGTTAAGGAACATCCTTTCCAAGGTAATGACTTGTATATAAGGCAAAATAAATAACCAAAAACAAAAATTCTACTCCACACCTTGGGCTATGTTCACAAGTAGCATTTTTGATGCGTTTTTGTACTTTTGCATTGCTTTTAACCGTGACAAATGCATTCAAGTCATTTTAACATTTTACAACCTTATCTGGCCATGTGGTGTGTGACACATCATCAGACACATCGTGTTTCATTTATGAAAGTCTGAAAGTCACAAAGCCTATTTTTATAGGGCCATCAAGCGACCCTTACTATTCTTAAAGGGCCAGCAGTTGGCCCTCGCTATTCTTAGAGAGCCATCAGCCTGCTATGCTTTGTTATTCCCATTACTAAAGAGTGGGTCTCCTATACTGTTATTGCATATGCAGTGAGTGGCGGTCTGCCCAAAATTTGGACGCACCCCAATACCCCTTTGAAAATTTGGACGCACCCCAATGCTCCTTGTGAAGAGACTTAGAGGAGGGCCTCCTGAAAACAATGTTCCCATTATTAGGAAGTGGGTCTCCCATACTGTTTGCCCATGCAGTGAATGCAAGGGCTGCCAAAAATTTGGACCTACTCCAATATCCCTTGGAAGAGACGTAGAGGAGGGCCTCCTGAAAAGAAATGTTCTCATTATTAGGAAGTGAGTCTCCCATTGCGTTTGCCTATGCAGTGAATGCAAGGGTTGCCAAAAATTTGGAGGTACTCCAATGCCCCTTGGAAAAGATGTGGAGGTCAGAGGACCTCCTGAAAACAATGTTCCCATTATTAGGAAGTGGGTCTCCCATAGTGTTGGCCTATGCAGTGAATGCAAGAGCTGCCAAAAATTGGGAGGGACTTCAATGCACCTTGGAAAAGACGTGGAGGAGGGCCTCATAAAAAAAATGTTCCCATTAGAAAGGAGCGGGCCTCCTATACTTGTAATACCCATGCACTAAGTGTATGGGCTGACAAACATTTACCCCTGGGGGTATACATGAACATACTGTATAAAAAAAATTTGCATCACGGACAACGGTCATCCTGGTGATATGGTGGTGGAGGATGAGGATGAGGAGAAGGAGGAGGACAAGAGCAAATAGCCAAAATCAGGAAGCGTATACCCATGTGTGGGTGTGAAAAGGTGCATGGGAATACACCTCCCAAAAAAAGACACTGTATTTCAGTTTATGTCACGCTGCTATCATTCGGTGGTGTTGAGAAGTCTGGCCCAATCCAGCCCTTGTTCATTTTTATAAAAGTCAGCCTGTCAGCATTTTCAGTTGACAGGCGGATGCGCTTATCAGTTATAATTCCACCAGCGGCACTAAAAACCAGCTCTGATAAAACGCTAGTGGCAGGGTAGGCCAGGACCTCCAAGGTGTAGAGAGCCAGTTCATTCCACGTATCCAGCTTGGATACCCAATAATTATAAGGCACAGAGGAATCACAAAGAATGTTGGTACTGTCGGCAAGGTACTCCCTCAGCATCTTCCCAAACTTTGTACTCCTTGTGAGAGTATCCCGTGCCTCAGGGCCTGTGCGATGGGAGGGGCTGAGAAAACTCTCCCAGAACTTTGACAGTGTTCCCCTGCCTCTGCTGTATTGGAGTTGTGTCTCTCTCGCCTGCACTCCTTGGTTGTCAAGCGAACTGTGCCCTCTGCCGCCAGCGTTTTCAGATGGGAATTTTTTTAATAGTTCCGCAACAAGGGCCTTCTGGTACTTTTTGTAGACCTGTCCGCCTCAGGAATAAGAGATAAAAAGTTCTCCTTGTAGCGTGGGTCTAGAAGTGTCACCAACCAGTAATAACTGTCACCCAAAATTTTGAGAACGCGAGGGTCATGGGAAAGGCAGCGTAACATAAACTCAGCCATGCGTGCCAGACTTCTAACAGGCAAGACCCACCAAGAGGACGACTGATCATGCTCTCCTCCTCCTCCTCCCTGTCCTCAGGCCATCCACGCCGAACAGACGGTAAGACAACTGTACAGGTAGTACCATCTACAGCGCATGAAACTAGCTCCTGTTCTTCCTCTTCCTCCTCTTCCTCATTGTCACCCAATCTATGTTGGGATGAGATGAGGCTGGGCTCTGTGTAATCACCCTGTATGGTTCCTTGCTCCATCTCATCATGCTCTGCCTGCAATGCATCCTCTTTAATTGTGAGCAGAGAGCGTTTCAGAAGACAGAGAAGAGGGATGGTGATGTTAATTATGGCGTCACTAATTATGGCGTCATCGCCACTCACCATCTTGGTGGAGTCCTCAAAGTTTTGGAGGATGGTACAGATGACTGACATCCATGTCCACTCTTGAGGTTTTTTGTGTGGAGTCTGAACTGAATACCGACGGCCTTGTTGATGCTGGTAGTCATCAACTGCCCTCTTCTGCTCACAAATCCTTCCCAATATCTGCGGTGTAGAGTTCCAATGCGTGGGGACATCACACACCAGTCGGTGAGCCAGAAGCTGAAAATGCTGCTGAAGCACGGCAAGGGCGGCAGAAACTGTAGCTGACTTTCTAAAATGGGCACACAGGTGGCGTACTTTGACAAGCAGATCCGGCAGCTCCGGGTAGGTTTTGAGAAACCGCTGAACCACAAGGTTAACCACATGGGCCAGGCATGGTACATGTGTGAGCTCGCCTCGCCTTAGAGCTGTCACCAGGTTCCGGCCATTGTCACACACGACCATGCCTGGCTGTAGGTTCAGCGGTGTCAGCCACAGATCTGCCTGCTCTTTCAGAGTTGTCCACAACTCTTCAGCATTGTGCGGTTTGTTACCTAGACATATTAGCTTCAGCACAGCCTGTTGCCACTTGGCTGAGGCAGTGCTGCAGTGCTTCCAGCTTGTGACTGATGTGGTCATTTCGGAGATGGAGGCTGAAGAGGAGAAGGAGGCTGAGGAGGAGGAGGTGCAGGAGCTGTAGACTGTGGGGGCAACCCTGATAGACCTAGGGCCTGCAATCCTCAGCGTCGGGAGGATGTGTTCCGTCCCAAGGTCCAACTGGGTCCCGGCTTCCAGTATGTTAACCCAGTGTGCCGTCAGCGAGATGTACCGTCCCTGCCCATAAGCACTTGTCCACATGTCCGTGGTTAGGTGGACTTTCCCAGTAACTGCATTGTTGAGGGCACGGCTAATGTTGTGGGACACGTGCTTGTGTAATGCGGGGATGGCATACCGGGAGAAATAGTGGCGGTTGGGGACCGAGTACCGAGGGACGGCCGCCGCCATCAGGTTGTGAAAGGCTTCCGTCTCCACGAGCCTAAAAGGCAACATTTCGAGCGAAAGCAGTCGCGAAATGTGGGAATTTAGTAGTGTGACCTGTGGGGCATTGGCTGCGTATTTGCGCTTGCGTTCCAATGACTGGAGTATTGACAACTGAACGCTGCGCTGAGACAAGAACATGCTTGCTGATGGTGCTAGTTGAGAGTGTGCAATGACAGGTGTAGGGCAGGAGGCATCTTTACGTGCACTACAGAGAGGGGATTGGCTTTCATGCACAACAGCGGAAGAAGCCGAGGTGTCACCCGCAGACACTGTTCCTGGACCCTGGGGTTCGGCCCACAAAGTCGGCTGCTTTGCTGCCATGTGCCTGATCATGCTGGTGGTGGTCAGGCTGGCAGTTTTGCTTTCCCTGCTGATACTGGCCTGGCAGGTGGTGCAAATGGCCTTTTTGGGGTTATCAGCAGAGTCTTTAAAAAACAACCAGACTCGGGAAGACCTAACACTTGAACTGGCAACTTCCGTCGTGTTGGTGTTACGGGGAATAGTTGACCGCCTTCTGTCTGCGGCCAATGCAATAATAAATGAGGGGTCGCTCACTGTAGAGTGGGTGCTCAGAGGTAAAGTGCAAATTATTGTATAAAGAGAAACCTCGGCACACCAATATGTGTATGACGAAAATTCCAGAGTTCTAGAGGTGCAGCAAAATCAAATTTTATTCACACCAAGCATAATCCCTTTCATGTGGCAATATATTCATCATGCATCTTAAAGCTTTTGTAGGTCAAACAACATAATGGACCAACGTTTCGACCTGTGTAGGTCTTTGTCAAGGTTTACTCTATGAAAAAACAAGTGATGCAAATTAAAAAGGGAGAAAAAGGGAGGGAGGCAAGGGGGGGAAAGGGAAAGACAGTAAATACATAATACATAGTAAACATAGTTGATACGTAATATACAGAAATATTGCATATAAAGAAAAAATTTTTGGTCATTCAGAATGAAAAGAAAAGAAAAAGGTGAAATGGAGGCAAACTGGTCATCTCACTAAATAGAAGAATCAGAGTGGATAAACATATGTGTCAAAAGAGGGAATCCATAATAAATGCAAACAAAGATTTGGAAAGGGGACTTACTGGCTCAAATAGACATTTGCTGGTTGGACCAGAGGGATACTAAAGAGAAGTAGAAGACAATCATAAAGATATTATGATAGCTGCTATGAGTGCATCTAACAGGGTGAAGTGTACATATAAGTCCAGCATACCTGGTATAGTAGAGAACGGAGCCTCCAAAGGGGATGTGCTGGTGCTCAGGGCAGTGCATGAAGTGATCCGTTATATATGCGCTGCGCAAGTGAAATGTGCGGCTTGTCAGATGCATTGCACGTGCATTCAGTCACGTGTCATCGTGCGACTTCCGGCGCCTGTGATGACTACTTCCGCTTATTGGAACGCACTGTGGAACGCACGGGGATACTTGCGCGTGCGCACAACGTATAGGAAACGAGAGACTGCAATGAATAAGGAACTAGGGATGCCTAACATAAAAGGAAGGAAAAGGGATAGCTGAAATCCCCTATTTTGGGCAAAAAGAATAGTTTTGTTTTAGGTATTAACCTGTGGGGAAGAAAGGGAAAGAAAAAAAGGGGAGACAATCATGAGATATAAAATAATAAATCAATCCAACCATAACATTGGCAATAATAGTAAGAATTTTAACATATTAATAATATACTGTTTATCGGTATTGGGTTTCATACTCTCTATTGAGACCATCTGGTGTGAGAGTCTGTAGTGTGTGAATCCAATAGGATTCCCGTTCTTTCAGTCTCAATACACGATCGCCTCCTCTCCTACTTAATGGGATATGCTCAATTACCTGGAATCTCAATTGTGACACAGTATGGGACATTGTCTGGAAGTGAGCCGGAATGGGTAGCATTGTACGGGAGCATCTAATGGTAGATTTGTGTTGTGATACTGCTGATACTGGCCTGGCAGGTGGTGCAAATGGCCTTTTTGGGGTTATCAGCAGAGTCTTTAAAAAACAACCAGACTCGGGAAGACCTAACATTTGAACTGGCAACTTCCGTCTTGTTGGTGTTACGGGGAATATTTGACCGCCTTCTGTCTGCGGCCACCATACTGCTTCTTCCTGCCTATTGGGGTGCTCTGCCTTCCTCCCCCTGTGTGCTGCTGTCCTCGCTCTGCATGTCCTCCTGCCATGTTGGGTCAGTTACTATATCATCCACCACCTCGTCTTCCACTTCCGCACCCTGGTCCTCCTCCTGACTTTCTGGCAATTGTGTCTCATGATTGTCCATCTCTTGTAACACTTTCCCACCGTCGCCTTCTTATGACCGTGGCTGCTCAAATATTTGGGCATCGCTAAATGCGATCTCTTCTTGCCCCGCTTCAAGTGGACCAGGCGAGAGGCCCGAATCTATAAATGGAAAAGTGAATAGCTCTTCAGAGTGTCCAAGTGTGGGATCAGTTGTCTCTGGGCACTCGGCATGGTGGGAGGAAAGAGGATCAGGGTGAGGAATTTGCGGTCCAGACTCACGGCTACTGAGACTTGACCTAGAGGAAGACAGGGTGGTGGTGGTGGTGGCTAAGTGACTGGAAGCATTATCTGCTATCCAACCAACAACCTTTTCACACTGCTCTGTATTCAATAGTGGTGTTCTGAGGTCCCCTATTAATTGGGACAGGAAGGTCGAGCGAGAAGATGTGGGTGTTTGTTGTGGCACAATTTCAGCTTGCCCACAGCCTCGGCCTCTGCATGCACCATCACCATCAAGTCCAGTTCCCTGTCCCTTGCCACGTGCCTTGCCCATTTTAAATGGAGGACAATATCTTCCACGCTCACTACAAATGGCAGAATTTTGAGCGAACTTATATGTGATCCATGTGAATAACAAACCACAGTTTTACATAGCTGGCCTGTAGGTAACTATTTTTACAGCAAACTGGTGTCAATAACTTTACTGACACACTGAAACAAAATTTTAACGAAGGCCAGAAATGGCAGAATTTTGAGCGAACTTATATGTGCTCCATGTGACGGACAAACCACAGTTTTAAATAGCTGGTCTGTAGGTAACTTTTTTTAACAGCGCCGAACTCGTGTCAATAAGTTCACTGACACACTGCAACAAAATTTCAATGGAGGCCAGAAATGGCAATATTTTCAGCGCAATTATATGTGATCTGTGTGACGGACAAACCACAGTTTTAAATAGCTGACTTGTAGGTAACTATTTTTAACAGCAAACTGGTGTCAATAACTTCGCTGACACACTGAAACAAAATTTTAATGGAGGCCAGAAATGGCAATATTTTCACTGCAATTATATGTGATCCATGTGACGGAGAAACCACAATTTTAAATAGATGGATTTTTAGCGCTGTAATATGGAAAGGACCTGGCTGTATTCTGCAGTGCCAACAAGAAAATGGCGCATAAAAACAGTGTTCTCTGGATTGCTTTTTAAGCAAATAATCAGGATTAAGATTATTTAAAAAAATTATTCCTGGCCCCTGATACCTGGGGCTATTTCTAGGAATATCTGTAAAAGTACCAGCAGCAGACAGAACTGGAATGGACTCTCTTGCTATGTGCACTGCAGTCTGCTATATACCCTGTCTGATATCTCTGCAGATGGATTAGTCCTCAGAAGGACTGATTGTTGAGATGGATATGTGTCTCTAATATAGTTTGGTACACCTACACTAACTGGAAACAAGCAAATCTCTCCCTAGCTCAGCAGCACCTTTCCCTACACTGTCTGATTCCGGAGTGACTGTGACGAGCATGGCGGCGCCAGGTCTGATATAGACCTGATGACGCTGTGCGGCCAGCCAATCACTGTAATGCCACTCTTATGATCTGCAACAAGTACTAAGGAAAGAAAGGGGAAAGCTATCCCTACAGTAAAACTAAGCTGAATCCCTACGATGTAGCGGGCTGCCTGTCCCTTGCAAACAGACCCGCCTTAGTCCTCGGCTAGTCTGAATGAAGACCTATAGCGTAAGGGGAGAGGTCCCTAAAAGAACTAAGGACTGGAACAAAAATGGGACCCCTCCTAAACAGAGAAGTTGTTGCAGATCACAAAAAGATAAACTGACAAAAAGGTACTAAAGGTCCCAAAAGGACCAAGCGAACTAACAGAGAAAGGCACAGAAGCACCTGGCTAAAGAAACAGTCAGACAACACTGAAGTCTAGCACAGCCAAAAGGACGGAGCTGGAATATAAAGGCAGATGGTCACGTGACCGCAAAACACAAGATGGAAAAAACAAACAGGAGGGTTCTAACAGTACCCCCTCTTTTATGAGGATCCTCCGGATCCTCCAGGCCCAGGCCTATCCGGAAACCTCTTGTGGAAAGCTCTAACAAGCCTAGGAGCAGAGATATCATCCGTCCTTACCCAGGAGTTATCTTCGGGACCGAAACCTTTCCAGGAGAGGACATACTATAATCTCCCTCTATGCCATCTAGAATTCAAGATACAAGAAATGTCATATTCGCCGTCTTCCAACACAGGAGGAACTGAGACAGTGGCATCCCTATCAGATACATCAGCCTTTTTCAACAAGGAAACATGAAACACAGGATTAATCTTCCGGGAAGTATGGAAAGCCAACCTAACCGCAGACTGGTTAATAACCTGAAGCACTTTAAATGGACCGACAAATTTAGGACCCAGTTTTTTAGAGGGAATCCTCAACCGCAAGTTCCTTGAGGACAACCAAATAATGTCACCCACAGTAAAAAAAAACCCTCCTTATGTTTCCTGTCAAAATACTTCTTGGACTTCTTGTTAGCCTCTTGAAGGTTGCAACGTACATTGGCCCAAACTTTCTCCAAATCATCGGAAAAATTCTCCTCCTCGGGCACCGCCGACCCCAATTTGGAGAACGAACCAAAAGACGGATGTCTCCCAGTACAACAAAAGAAAGGAGAACACCCTGCAGAGGAGGCTGTATGATTGTTAAGAGCAAATTCTGCGAGAGGCAGAAACTCAGACTACACCTCTTGATTGTCTGCCACAAAACAACGCAAAAACTGTTCTACATCCTGGTTCTTTCTTTCAGTCTGTCCATTAGACTCAGGATGATACCCAGACGAAAATGACAAATGGACTCCCAACCTGGCACAAAAAGCACCCCAAAAGCGAGTCACAAACTGAGGTCCTCTATCAGAAACAATATCCGTGGGAACGCCATGGAGCTTGACAATCTCCTTAACAAATGCCTTAGCGAGAGTCTTGGCACAGGGCAACTTAATGAATGGAACCAAATGACACATCTTACTAAAACGGTCTACGACCACCCAGATGTCAGTAAAACCCTCAGACACAGGAAGATCAGTAATAAAATCCATTGTGAGATGCATCCAAGACACACTAGGAACCTCCAGAGGGCAAAGCAACCCCGCAGCAGGAGTATGTGAAGCCTGTGACCTAGCACAAACAGTAAATTGACGCACCCGCTTGATGACTTCCTTCTGCCATCCAGGCCACCAAAAACTGCGACTGATAAGTCTCTTAGTCTCAGAAATTCCTGGATGACCTGCCAACCCAGACTCATGACACTCCACAAACAAATCTCTCCTAAAGGCTCTAGGCACGAACAACCTCCCATGGGGAATGTTAGATGGAGCATCATCTTGAGCTTTCAGAATCCCATTCTCCAACACGGATTCCAAAGCCGCCACCACAACCCCATTCTGTAAAATGCTCTCCTCCTCCTCGGCACCGACCGTAGGAGAGAAGCTGCGAGATAAAGCATCAGCTTTAACATTCTTAGTACCAGGGATATAGGTAACAGAAAAATGAAACCGAGAAAAAAAAAGTGCCCACCTAGCTTGACGGGCATTCAAGCACTTGGCAGCATCCAGATAGATCAAATTCTTATGATCTGTGAAAACCTGAATAGGAAATCTAGCGACTTCCAAAAAATGACGCCAATGTTCAAACGCGAGTTTAATAGCCAGCAACTCCCGATTTCCAGCATCATAATTCAGTTCAGTTTCCGAAATTTTTTCGAAACAAAGGCACAAGGATGTACTCCACCCTTGTTCTCCTGAGACAAAACTGCTCTGACCCCCACCGATGAAGCATCGACCTCGACCAAAAAAGGCTTGGTCTCATCAGGCTGTATAAGGATAGGGGCAGAACTGAATCTCTCTTTGAGATACTTAAACGCTTCAATGGTCTCAGTAGTCCACTGGGCCGTATTCGCACCTTTCCTGGTGAGATCGGTTAGAGGCTTAACAATTACAGAAAAATTCTTAATGAATTTCCTGTAATAATTGGCAAAACCCAAAAATCTCAGTATAGATTTCAAACCAAAAGGTCTAGGCCATTCCTGCACAGCCTGAACCTTCACCGGGTCCATCTCAAAGCCCTCGCTGGAGACAATGTAGCCCAAAAAAAATTCTAATTTTCTGCACAGCGAACTCACATTTCTCCAGCTTAGCAAAGAGTGAATTATCACTCAATAACTGCAAAACTTCACATACACTCTGCCAATGGGACTCTAGATCAGGTGAATAAATCAAAATGTCATCTAAATACACAACCACATTGTTACCAATCAAAGGTCTCAGGATGTCATTAATAAGGTTCTGAAAAAATGCAGGTGCATTGGTAAGACCAAAAGGCATCACCAGATTCTCAAAATGACCTACCGGAGTGTTAAAAGCAGTTTTCCATTCATCACCCTCCTTCACTCGTAACAAATTGTATGCCCCCCGGAGATCAATCTTAGAGAACCACTTGGCCCCCACTAACTGGTTAAACAAGTCAGGAATTAACGGCAATGGATAGGAATTGCGTACGGTAATCTTATTAATTTCACAAAAATCCAGACATGGACGTAAACCCCCATCCTTTTTTTTAACAAAGAAAAATTCAACTGCCACAGGCGACTTAGAAGGTCTAGTGTGACCAGCAGCCAGGCTAGTCTCTATGTACTCCTCCAAGGCCTTTCTTTCAGGGATAGTCAGATTAAACAAGCGACTCTTGGGAAGAGTAGCACCCGGAACAAACTCAATGGCGCAATCATAATCCCTATGAAGAGGTAAAACTTGCTACTTCTCCGACGAAAAAACCCTCCAAAAATCTTGAATAGGTACCGGTAATTCCCCTTTTTCCACAGCCGCAATGCGACCATTACAACATTTATCATAGCACTTCGGACTCTAAGACTTTATCATATTAGTAGACCAATCCAGCAAAGGATTGTGCAGTTTTAACCTAGGCAAACCTAGAACGACCAGAGAGGGTAAATTATCAAATACAACCAAGTCCAAAATTTCTTGGTGAACTCCACTGATAGTGAGAGGAAATGCAGCAACCTTGTGAGTAATACATTTCAAGGGAGTGTTATCAATTGCAACCACAGAAATAGGTGATGACAAAGGTTTGGATTTCAATTTAAGTTTTTCCAAAAACCCTTTATCAATCACATTAAGTGTTGAACCACAATCCACAAATACCTGAAATTCAATCAAATTTTCCTGCAGAGTAGTACTTCCAGAAAGAAATACTCCTGCAGAGCGTAAACAAGCTATACGGGCGTACCTGACCTTTTTTTTTTCTTTACTTAAACGAAGCTCACAATACTTAATCAAATGGTCAGCTTTACCACAATAAAGACAAAATCTCTCGGCGAACCTCCAGTCTCTTTCCTGAGAGCGGAGCGACTTCGCCCCAACCTCCATCGGTTCTCCACCGTCTGAGCAGATTTTCTGGGGACTAGGACCTGGCATTACAGGAGTCTTTACCTCATTCTGCTTAAATCTCAGCATCCTATCCACACGAACAGCTAATTGCATGGCATCCTGCAGAGTCTCAGGTGCGGGGAATGCAATTAGCAAATCCTTAACCCTTTCACTCAGACCAGCAAGAAATAGACATTTCAGAGCAGGATCATTCCATTTGACTTCTGAAGCCCATCTTCTAAAGTGTGTGCAATAATTTTCAACATCACCTGACCCCTGATTCACACGCCTGAGTTCTGCCTCAGCAGATGAGATTCGATCAGGATCGTCATATAATAGACCCATAGCAGAAAAAAATTCTTCTACAGACCTTAAGCATGGATCATTAGGTTGGAGAGAAAAGGCCCACTCCTGTGGTTCATTGCACAAAAGTGACATAATAAAACCAATGTGCGGTGATTCATTCCCAGAGGACCTTGGTCTCAAACGAAAATATAACAAACAAGCATTTTTAAAGGAAAAAAATTCTTGCTGTTTACCATAAAAACATCAGGCAGTCCTACTTTGGGTTCCACAAAATGCACTCCAGAACAGCTACTCACGTATTGCAGGTGTTAGAACCTTGCTCTTAGGTTTTTTCCTTTGCTGGTCACATGACCTTGTTGGCCTATTTAATCCTGCTCCGCCCTTCTGGCTTTGCTGGACTTCATTGTATAACTACTTTCTAGCTAGCCTGTGCTCTGTATCTAACTCTGTTAGTTTGCTTGGTCTATGGACCTCTATGTTCTATATATTTTGTTTGTTCGTCTGTCTGCTACTATTTCTGTTAGGAGGTGTCCCATTTTCCTCCCAGTCCTTAGTACTTGTAGGGATTCCTTCCCCACATCTATAGGTCTCCGTACAGACTAGCTTAGGACTTTAACAGGTCTGATCGCAGGATCAGGTTCCCTGTTACATCGTAGGGATTCAGCTGAGTTCTATCGTAGGGACAGATCTCCTCTCTTTCCTTAGCTCTGGTAGCAGAACATAACAGTAAGTCCAGCCTGCAAATTCTCTAAGGAAAGATTTTTCTGTTCCATCATGGTGTCGGTTCAGGATTTGGCTCATCACCTGCAGGGACTCTCTCTGGAGGTGGCCGAGCTCCGTCAGCACGTGAGTAACTGTCCTGGAGCACATTTCTTGGAGCCTAAGGTATGTTTGCCGGATTTATTTTTTGGTGAACACCGAGAATTTTTTTCATTTAAAAATGCTTGCTTATTGTATTTTCGTTTGAGACCCAAGTCCTCTGGGGATGAATCCCAGCGCATAGGGTTCATAATGTCACTTTTGCGCAAAGAGCCTCAGGAGTGGGCCTTTTCTTTGCAACCTAGTGATACATGCTTCAGATCAGTGGATAGTTTTTTTTCTGCTTTGGGGCTATTATATGATGATCCTGACTGTGTCGCATCAGCTGAGACTGAGTTGAGACGTTTGAGACAGGGATCAGGTAATGTGGAAAAATATTGTACTCATTTCCGTCGTTGGTCTACTCAAACAGGGTGGAACGATTCTGCTCTGAAAAGTCTATTTCTTGCTGGGCTCAATGAAAGGGTTAAAGACCTGCTAATTGCTTATCCTACACCTGAAGATTTGCAACAGGCTATGCAATTAGCTATACGGGTGGATAGGAGACTGCGTGCAAGGGTTAATGAGAGCAAATCCTCTGCTATGTCAGTTTCTGGTTATGAGAATGTGTGTACTAACAGTGGTGAACCGATGGAGATTGGATCGGTGGCACCTCGCTCTCAAGAAAAAGATCGCAGATTTTCTGAAGGCTTGTGTTTCTATTGCGGAAAATCTGGTCATTTGATTAAAGGCTGTGAGCTTCGTATGAAGAAAGAAAAAAAAATGGTCAGTCATGCCCGTATTGCCTGTTTAAATTCCAAGGGTGTATTTTTAGCTGCTTCCACGATTGCTCAGGAAAAATTAATGGAATTTCGGGTGTTTGTTGATTGTGGGTCTACTCTGAATGTAATTGATGGGGGATTCTTGGAAAGACTCAATTTAAAACCCGAACCTTTATCATCCCCCATTGCTGTGGTTTCTGTGGATGGTTCCCCTTTGAAGAATATTACTCTCAAGGTCTGTGAATTTCCTCTCACTATTAATGGTGTTCACCATGAGAAATTGGATTTGGTAGTTTTGAATAACTTGCCTTCTCCAGTAATATTGGGATTGCCCTGGTTAAAATTTCACAATCCTGTACTGGATTGGTCTACCAGTGAAATTAAATCCTGGAGCCATAAATGTTATGACAAGTGTTGTAACGGGCGTATTGCAGCTTTGGATAGGGGAGAATTGCCTGTTCCTATTCAGGATTTTTGGAGAGTTTTTTCTGAGAAGGAATCGCAGGTTTTGCCTCCCCATAGAGACTATGATTGTTCTATTGAATTTGTCCCTGGAGCGACTCTTCCTAAAAGTCGTTTATTTAACCTTACTATTCCTGAGAGGAAGGCTTTGGAGGGATACATACAGACAAGTTTGGCCGCCGGTCACATTAGGCCTTCTAAGTCTCCTGTGGCGGTTGGATTTTTTTTTGTAAAAAAAAGGACGGCGGTTTACGTCCTTGTCTGGATTTTCGTGAGATTAACAAAATTACTGTACGCAATCCTTACCCACTGCCATTGATTCCTGATCTGTTTAACCAGTTAATGGGGGCCAAGTGGTTCTCTAAAATTGACCTTAAGGGGGCATACAATCTGTTGCGCATGAAGGAGGGTGACGAATGGAAGACTGCTTTTAACACTCCTGTGGGTCATTTTGAGAATCTGGTTATGCCTTTTGGTCTTACTAATGCTCCTGCATTTTTTCAGAATCTTATTAATGACATCCTTAGACCTTTGATCGGCAAAAATGTGGTTGTGTATTTGGATGACATTTTGATTTATTCGCCGGATCTGGAGTCTCATTGGCGGAGCGTACGTGAGGTATTACAGTTGTTAATGGACAATTCGCTTTTTGCTAAGCTGGAGAAATGTGAGTTCGCTGTACAGAGAATTAGTTTTTTGGGTTACATTATCTCCAGCGAAGGTTTTGAGATGGACCCGGTTAAAGTTCAAGCTGTACAGGAATGGCCTAGGCCTATTGGTTTGAAATCGATACAGAGGTTTTTAGGTTTCGCCAATTATTACAGAAAATTCATAAAAAAATTTTCTAGTATTGTCAAACCTCTGACCGATCTCACCAGGAAAGGTGCTGATGCGGTTCAGTGGTCTTCTGAGGCCATTGAAGCTTTTGTGTATCTCAAGGAGAGGTTCACCTCTGCTACCATCTTTATGCAGCCTGATGTGACTAAGCCGTTTTTGGTTGAGGTTGATGCTTCCTCTGTGGGGGTTGGCGCAGTATTGTCTCAGGATAACGGGGATGGATTACATCCCTGTGCCTTTTTTTCAAAAAATTTTTCGGAGACTGAACTGAATTACGATATTGGTAATCGGGAATTATTGGCTATTAAACTCGCATTTGAACACTGGCGCCACTTCTTGGAAGGTGCGGAATTTCCCGTTCAGGTTCTTACGGATCATAAAAATCTGATTTATCTTGATGCTGCCAAGCGCCTGAATGCCCGTCAGGCTAGGTGGGCACTGTTTTTCTCGCGGTTTAATTTCTCCGTTACTTACATCCCTGGTACTAAGAATGTTAAGGCGGATGCCTTGTCTCGCAGTTTTTCTCCCATAGTCGGTGCTGAGAAAGAGGAGAACATTTTACAAGAAGGTGTTGTGATAGCTGCTTTGGACTCCGTTTTGGAAGATGAGATTCTTAAAGCACAGGAGAATGCCCCATCTAACACTCCTCATGGGAGGTTGTTTGTGCCTGGGACCTTTAGGAGAGATTTGTTTGTTGAGTGTCACGAATCTCGGTTGGCAGGTCATCCCGGAAGCTCTGAGACCAAGAGACTGGTGGGTCGCAGTTTTTGGTGGCCTGGATGGCAGAAGGAAGTCATTAAGTGGGTGCGTCAATGTACTATATGTGCTAGATCTAAGTCCTCACATACTCCTGCGGCGGGGTTGCTTTGTCCTTTGGAGGTTCCCAGTGCTCCTTGGACACATTTGGCTATGGACTTTATAACTGACCTTCCCCCCTCTGAGGGTTTTACTGTCATCTGGGTGGTCGTGGACCGTTTTAGCAAGATGTGTCACTTGGTTCCCTTCGTCAAACTGCCCTGCGCTAAAACTCTCGCTAAGGCCTTTGTCAAGGAAATTGTCAGACTTCATGGCGTTCCTACTGACATTGTTTCTGATAGGGGTCCTCAGTTCGTGGCTTGTTTTTGGCGTGCCTTTTGTGACAGGTTGGGAGTTCATTTGTCGTTCTCATCCAGATATCATCCTGAATCTAATGGCCAGACAGAAAGGAAAAACCAGGATGTTGAGCAGTTCTTGCGTTGTTTTGTGGCAGACAATCAAGAGGGGTGGTCTGAGTTTCTGCCACTTGCTGAATTTGCTCTGAACAATCATACATCTTCTTCTGCTGGTTGTTCGCCTTTTTTTTGTTGTTCTGGGAGACATCCGTCGTTTGGGTCGTTCTCCAAGTTGGGATCTGCCGTGCCTGAGGAGGAGAATTTTTCCGGTGATTTGGAGAGAGTTTGGACGGATGTGCGTGGTAATCTTCAGGAGGCCAACAGAAAATCTAAAGACTACTTTGATAGGAAACGACAGGAGGTTTTGTTCGCTGTTGGTGACATGGTTTGGTTGTCCTCTAGGAATCTGCGGTTGAGGATTCCTTCTAAGAAATTGGGTCCCAAATTTGTAGGGCCCTTTAAGGTGCTTCAGGTTGTCAACCAATCTGCTGTTAGGTTGGAGGTTCCTACCTCCTGGAGAATTAATCCGGTATTTCATGTCTCTCTGTTAAAAAAAGCTGTTGTGTCGGATGGTGACGCCTCTGCCTCTGTTCCTCCGGTGGTGGAGGACGGGGAATATGAAATTTCTCGCATCCTTAACTCTAGACGGTATAGAGGTAGTTTGCAGTATCTTGTGGCCTGGAAAGGTTTCGGACCCGAGGATAACTCTTGGGTGAGGTCAGATGATGTTTCCGCGTCCAGACTTATCAGAGCGTTTCACAGGAGATTTCCTGATAAGCCTGGTCCTAGGGGATCCGGAGGATCCTCTTAGAAGGGGGGGTACTGTTAGAACCTTGCTCTTAGGTTTTTTCCTTTGCTGGTCACATGACCTTGTTGGCCTATTTAATCCTGCTCCGCCCTTCTGGCTTTGCTGGACTTCATTGTATAACTACTTTCTAGCTAGCCTGTGCTCTGTATCTAACTCTGTTAGTTTGCTTGGTCTACGGACCTCTATGTTCTATATATTTTGTTTGTTCGTCTGTCTGCTACTATTTCTGTTAGGAGGTGTCCCATTTTCTTCCCAGTCCTTAGTACTTGTAGGGATTCCTTCCCCACATCTATAGGTCTCCGTACAGACTAGCTTAGGACTTTAGCAGGTCTGATCGCAGGATCAGGTTCCCTGTTATATCGTAGGGATTCAGCTGAGTTCTATCGTAGGGACAGATCTCCTCTCTTTCCTTAGCTCTGGTAGCAGAACATAACAGCAGGAGCTCGGCCACGTCCACAGACAATCCCTGCAGGCGTTGAGCCAAATCCTGGACGGAAACCATACTGATCCCCGAATTTCTTTCCTTTTAGTTTTTTGGGGCTGGACTTACTGTTATGATCTGCAACAAGTACTAAGGAAAGAAAGGGGAAAGCTATCCCTACAGTAAAACTAAGCTGAATCCCTAAGATGTAGCGGGTTGCCTGTTCCTAGCGAATTGACCAGCCTTAGTCCTCGGCTAGTCTGGACGAAGACCTATAGCGTAAGGGGAGAGGTCCCTAATAAAACTAAGGACTGGAACAAAAATGGGACACCTCCTAAACAGAGAAGTTGTTGCAGAGGACAAAAAGATAAACTGACAAAAAGGTACTAAAGGTCCCAAAAGGACCAAGCGAACTGACAGAGAAAGGTACTGAAGCACCTAGCTAGCAAAACAGTCAAACAACACTGAAGTCCAGCACAGCCAAAAGGGCGGAGCTGGAATATAAAGGCAGATGGTCACGTGGCCGCAAACTACAAGATAGAAAAAACTAACAGGAGGGTTCTAACAGCCACAACCAACATGGCTGCGGCATTACAGTGCATGGCAGACAATCACTGCATGTTCATTGGCTCTGTAAAGAGCGCCAAACATGCAGGGATGGGACGCGAGCTCCAGCCGAGCAACCCCGGAAATACTCGGCGAGCGCCGAGCATCTCGAGCAGTGAGATGCTCGGGCGAGCACCGAGCAGTAGCGAGCATGCTCGCTCATCACTAATTAAAACCAAACTATAAAGAGACAGGGACAGAACCTAAACTTGTTTGCACTTTTCTTCTCCCATATGCAATCTTTGAACAGTTGGAAAGTATCTTATTCCCACTTGTCAACGTGAATTACATGCATTCATTCCACTGGATTTTGTATGGTGAAGTATTGTGCAGGTAATACCCCTCTAGAAACATTTCTGTATCTTATGGACGCAGGATGTGGAGTGAATACTGGCCCATAATGCTAAACCATATGTGTGTCGCCGTAACCATGCATTGGTAATTTGCTGAGCACATAGACAGATTGTACAACTGTTTGTAACAAATCTTAAAGGGTTATTCTGAAATGATAATTTCCTATCATACTAATATTCATGCAAAGTTATTTTAGTTTGCCAATATAAATAACATTAATATCTGGACAGTTTTGGACATATTAATGAGCCCCCTGTTCTATTTTCCTTTCATAGCCATTGGAAAAATCCTCTAGTAATTCTAATTGCAATCGTCGAGCAGGTGCAGATGCCGCCCTGATATGATTCATGCACCTAATCATTGAGTCTACATTATTTTGGGCAACCAGTAAACCTAGCTCAACTAATGCTGTGCTGAGCCTGCGCTCCACATGTCTCTCTTAAAGTCGCGCTGACGCATTTCCCTACACTTAATTATGAGCCGGATGCCAGTACAGCTCAACTGTGCTGTATTGGCACTCGGCTCCAGCTCAGCAGTTCACAGTCATCCTGGGCTCACAATGTTGTGTGGCGCCCCTGAGGGTTCAGTCGCCACAGGGGTACTGCACCTCAGTTCGAGGTGTGGTATCTCCTCTTCCAGGTAAGGATGGAGCATCTCTCAGGACACCACTTTACACTCAACACTACACCACTCCTGTCCTGAAGGGGGCCTAAATGCACTAGGGTGCTGCCCCGGCCCGGCATAGAGGATATGGGGGGGACCAAAGATAGGGGGAACCATGTAGTGGGTGAGGGTGGAGGACACACTTTTAGGAAACACTTATTCATTCATATTTAATCTATGGCCATCTTAAGTTCAAGGTCTTTGATTGTGATCTTCAGCTAGAGTCCAGATAGAGTCTGCAGCTGACTGAAGATACACGGTCCTCGTACTCTGGCCTTGAGACGAGGAGCGGGTCAGAGTTAACCACTGTCTCTACCTGGTCAAGGTCCTGTTCTAAGAAGGCCTGGAGGGGAGCAGAGGAGATAGGTTCCACAGGCAAAAGGATCCCAGGAGGATAAGGACGGAGGGGCACACGCCACCTGTATTCTTTACTCTGGCATAGTCAGAGGGATTCCTGCTGCAAGAGGGGTGACCGGCCCCCGATATCTGACTTTGTTACTTCACGTCTCAGTCAGAAAAGCCCGGAGGCTTAGTGGATCCCAGGGGGATACGGACGGAGCGGAGTCGCCACCTGTATCTCTCACACTGCGTTTATCCAGTGGGACCCGGCCTTACACCACGTTCGTACCACACACAGTCAGGAGAAGACTTAGTGGGAGAACTTACCAAGGAGAGGAACACACACCAGCGGGGTCTCGACAGGTGCTCCTGATCTACCTGGGAAGTGCTGAACCCCCTTCCCGGTGGCCGCAGTACGCCGTGTGTAGCAGAGAGAAGCTTTGCGGCTGAAAGTACATCTGAAAGTGAGTATTTCCTGCGCGGCACTGCACCCACCATTCCTCCTCACACTGCCCTGAGGCCTGCTCCGCCTGTGGGGAGCCATCCCATCTTAGCTGCCCATAACACCAGCCTCAGTGGACTGAAGCAGCGCTGGTGTCCATCACCGGAAACCGCAGGTGGCGTAGTCGAAATACCACTCTTACTTGAAAGCCCAATAATTTTTATGTGACAGCCCTGGGCACGGAACGGGTCCAGGCCACGACTGCAACCCCGAGACACCTACACTGACCCGGCTCCGAGTAACCCCATTTCCCAGAGAGGGCTAGAGCGTCGCAGTTGCATTGCATTGTTGCTGCAACACGTCTTTGTTGTATGAGCTATAAATTCAATATACAATGATGGGCTTCCTACTTTATGTTTTTTGTGCTGTTGCTAAATTAACTGATTTATTTGTCTTTGCTGCATTTATTTGTGTATTTATTTATTGATTTATTATTGTTGTAGGACTTTGCTCCTGGGATAATCTGAGTAGAGTGGGGCTGGTCAGGAGCACACTGGGGAGCAGAGGGAGGCACCTGCAGCACTGAGGAGAAGCAGGGTGCTGCTGGGAAATGTAGTTTTAGCAGATAACAAGAAAATCGTCCATTCAACTTTATTAAAATAATGCAATTGTAGGAATAATCCCTTTAATTTTTTCCCCTATGGGATGCAATGGACCATTGCAACCACAATTAGGGGAACAATAAAAGTTATCTGAACTCTGGCATTTAAACGTACTATTCTTTCTGGCTCATACTCTGCCGTCATATTGCTATAAAATTATTATTTTTTTGCACAGCAACCAGAGCCACAGCGCTCATAACACAAACACAAATCTGGAAAATGCTGCTTAAGAATTCACCCAGCATATGCATTTTCTTTCTCTGATCACAGATTCCTGCAGGCCCTCTTTCTGTACCTCCACACTGATAGGCTCCAGCAGCTCGTCCTTGTGTACCTCCAGCCTGACAGGCTCCAGCAGGTCCTCTTTCTGTACCTCCACACTGACAGGCTCCAGCAGCTCATGCTTCTGTACCTCCACCCTGACAGGCTCCAGCAGGTCCTCTTTCTGTACCTCCACTCTGAAAGACTCCAGTGGCTCCTCCCTCTGTACCTCCACACTGACAGGCTCATGCAACTGCTCTGTCTATTCCTCCACTCTCACAAGCTCCAGCAGCTCCTCCTTCTGTCCCTCCACCCTGACAGGCTCCAGCAGCTCCTCTTTCTGTACCTCCACCCTGACAGGCTCCAGCAGCTCCTCTTTCTGTACCTCCACCCTGACAGGCTCCAGCAGCTCCTCTTTCTGTACCTCCACCTTAACAGGCAGCTCCTCCTTCTGTACCTCCACTTTAAGGCTAAGTGCCCACAATGCAGAAATGCTGCATATTTTTTCTGCTTCTCCCTGGCAGGAAAAAACAAATGCGGATTTTACATGCGTTTTTCCCGCCAGGTAGAAGCGTTTGTCAAGCGTTTTTGCATGCATTTCTGCATGCGGGTTATCAAGCGCTTTTCCAAGCGATTTAGTATCACTTGGAAAAGTGCTTGACAACTTGGTCACACTATATAAATCCATGCAACCGGCATGGATTTATATAGTGTGACCAAGTAATAGTTAAAAAAAAGAATAAGAATGGTAAAAAATAAAGATTATACTCACCTTTCGATGTGTTTTCTCCACTACATCTGGTCTATTGTATTGGTCGTGGTGGTGTGAAAGGACCTGCCATAACGTCATTTAGTCATGTGACAGGTCACGCGACTGCCAACGTCAGCTGTCGCGTGATCTGTCACAGGACTAAATGACGTCATGGCAGGTCCTTTCACACCACCGCGACCCATACAACAGACCGGACGCATCGCTGAGGAGACCGGGGGCCATCAGAAGGTAAGTATAATATTTATTTTTTATTTTAAATTATTTTTTTAACAGGTTCTATGGTACCTGGGTCTGGAGGGGAGTCTCCTCTTCTCCAAACCCGGGTACCATCCGCACATTGAGCCGTATGATATCCGCATGGGCACATGTGCTGATGTGACACAGGTACTTTAGATGCAGTGACACAGAACAACAGAGCAGCCAGTACAGGGTTAATAAGCAGGGGGAATTTATTGTAACAGGGTCAATCTCCACTCAGGGAGTAACAGGGGAAATATGGGGACAACAAGGGAAGTAGCAGGTAACAGGTTATAACCGACAATCCACATTTTGGCTAGATGTAGCAGAGTCGAAACGGTTGTAATCGGCAGTTTCACACTTAGCTGATGTTTCCTTCCGGCTTCCCCGCCTAAACAATGCTCCGTCTTCTGGCGGCAGCGGGCGGTCTCCGGTTTGACCCCCTGAGCCCCTAGTCCATAACACTGCACCTCACTTGCTCGGCTCCACAGACCCTGCGTCTCTTCTCCCTCTAGTCGGGCTTGACTTCAACTGTCAACTGCCTGCTTTCCCACACAAACCTCCTTTTTCTCCCTCTTCCTAGACACGCCCCCAGCTCCCCAGTCATATGACCCCTGAGCTCTGGCTCTGGACACGCCCCCAGCTTCCCAGTCACCTGACTCCTGTGCTCGCAGTCTGTCTTCCCCCTGCAACCAAAGGCACGGCCCCGGCAGTTCTGGATTCCTTGCTCTGAAAGTACTTACACCCCGGT
The DNA here is from genome assembly GCF_046119375.1 of Phyllobates terribilis. Taxonomy (NCBI): domain Eukaryota; kingdom Metazoa; phylum Chordata; class Amphibia; order Anura; family Dendrobatidae; genus Phyllobates; species Phyllobates terribilis. The sequence continues at coordinate 173,366,564 of NW_027362768.1, forward strand.
CTTCCCCCTTACTCTGACACGGATAATATGCGTTTCAATGCAAGTCAATGGCGGAAATTACGCTGCGTGTCCGCAAAATTAATGGACATGCTGCGTTTTTTTCCGCAATGATAATCCGCAGCGGAAATCTCCGCAGCATGTGCACAGCACATGCGGATTATCATTGGGGACCATGGGGCACGTATTAACAAGCGTTTTTTAATCGTTTTTGCAAAAACGCTTGAAAAACGCATAGTGGGCACACAGCCTGACAGGCTCCAGCAGCTCCTCCTTCTGTACCTCTACACTGACAGGATATAGCATCTCCTCCTTCTGTACCTCTACACTGACAAGATATGGCAGCTCCTCCTTCTGTACCTCTACACTGACAAGATATAGCATCTCCTCCTTCTGTACCTCTACACTGACAAGATATGGCAGCTCCTCCTTCTGTACCTCTACACTGATAGGATATGGCAGCTCCTCCTTCTGTACTCCCACTCTGACAGGATATGGCAACTCCTCCTTCTGTACCTCTACACTGACAGGATACGGCAGCTCCTCCTTCTGTACCCCCACCCTGACAGGATATAGCAACTCCTCCTTCTGTACTTCTACACTGACAGGATATGGCAGCTCCTCCTTCTGTACCCACACCCTGACAGGATATGGCAACTCCTCCTTCTGTACTTCTACACTGACAGGATATGGCAGCTCCTCCTTCTGTACCCCCACCCTGACAGGATATGGCAACTCCTCCTTCTGTACCCCCACCCTAACAGGATATCGCAGCTCCTCCTTCGGTACCCACACCCTGACAGGATATGGCAACTCCTCCTTCTGTACCTCTACACTGACAGGATATGGCAGCTCCTCCTTCTATACCTCTACACTGACAGGATATGGCAACTCCTCCTTCTGTACCTCTACACTGACAGGATATGGCATCTCCTCCTTCCGCACCTCCACCCCGGCAGGTTGCGGCAGCTTCTCCTGTAAAGAGCAAAGGGTAAAAAATTTCCAAAGGGGTTTTCTAATTCCAGGCGATATCAGTGCAGTTATGTCTACAGATAAGTGAAGTTTACAACAGTTTGTGCAGTATATAATACACCATGATCAAGTGCACAAATTATCATGCGAGTGGGCCTGTATGCTTCAAACGCCAGTGCTGCATTTACATTGATTGCAACTTGGAGGCGACATGTTCCACTACGTGCAGCGGTATGGCGGGATTCTCCTCTGGGATCAATGCTTCTATAGAAAAAGAAATAATACCAATAATTTTATTTATATAGCACCAACATATTCCGCAGGAGAACATGTTTTTGCTACAAATTCAGCCTGTCCTGGGGTGCACATGAGGCCTGATATTAGGCATTTTGTGGACCTGCGGAGGACATTGGACAGTACTGGATCAATCACGGCAATAGCATCATGCCATTAATAAAAAATAAAAAAAACGTAAGGAGGGATGTCTGCTCTTCCCACAGAAGTTGAGCCACAGCCAGTAGTCTGTGTACATTAACAATAGACTTCACACCTTATCATTGACTACAAAGAGGCTGCGGTCTGGCAGATACCCTGCTGTCACGTTTTTTGCTCTCGCCCCCTTTGATGTAATGATACGGGTTCCCCGGCTCACATTATTCTCAGTTCTGTTTTTTAACTGTGCAATTAAAAGCTCCAGCTGCAGCCGCATCGTTATCCACCATCGGTTGTCGCTGACCCATCTCTATGAAGGAGGATTTCTTTTATCTTCTGCTAATTGTTGGCATGAGGCACGCTATAAAACAAGAGGCCATTGATTTATTATTTAACCTGCAGGTAGTTGCTGTAAGAGGAGGCGGATGGAAAGTCCGTGTGAACTTATGTCAGACAGCTGCATCGTATTGAAACTACAACTTCGGGGACGGGTTGATGGCTCGTCGTCTCGCCTTCTGTCTTGGAGCTTTTAAAACACTGATTTGTTTGATGGTCTTAATTAGTTTCCAACATTAAAGGGGTTTTGTAGGATAAGTCTTTCAGGGATCGATGATCAGGAGATTTCTGACTATAGTGTACAAGACCAGGCCACCTTTTCCAGTCTACACAACTATTTTCTGCCCCCTTAATGTGTTTTTGAACATTGGGGCTCCATCTAAAGACACTAAAGGCATCACGCAAAAATGTTCAGGATCCGCTGCTTTCTGCAAGGTTTTGGCCAGATGTTTTGGGATTTGCCATCTCTTCAGTTTGTCCAGGAGGTCGCCACTTTTTGCAGGAGCCTCCTGAAAGTTTCGGCATAAGGGACAAGAATAGGATAATTATCTGTAACAAATATGGGTACAGCCGCCCTTGATGGGTGCTGGTCCCTTAAGTCAAATCGCGCCCCCCATGACCTATCCTAAGGATGTTGGGGTGGCCTGTTCTTTAAGAAAAGTATCTGGGAAACCTGGGTGACAACTAGGAGAGTTATATTGGGAGACATTTTGATTGTGACCAAATTATCGACAGTTGAGAATAACTGAAGGACTTTTAGGTCTCGAAAAGTTCCAAAGCTGCAGTTTAAGTATACTAGATGTTCCTGGCAAAGTCCGGTATCTTACACCACAGGCAGCCAAAAAAATTTCAGTTTTTATCTACGAACCCATTCTAAAATTTGGCCTAAGTATAAGACAGCATTCACACATCTGTGTCTCACAGATCAGCGGCGGCTCTAACAAGCCGAACTTAACAGGCTCATTGGCATATTTAAGGCTGCCAAATTCAGGTTAGGAGACCCACGGTCAGTACTTTCATCGCCGCCTGTACTCGGACCGTGACATGCGGATGTGTGAATCTGGCCTAATATTGTATTTAAAGTGTTGTCACTTTTTTGTCATCTTCCTCACTTTTTTGGGAATGTGCAGTTCAGCTTTCCAGTCTGCAGAATGTCTGTTAGTGTTCAGCAATGTCTCCAGTCAGTAAAATAAGACAGAAGGGAGATGCAGCTGCAGTTTCTCTCTGTGGGTTTGAGAGTGCTTGCTGTGAGAGGGGAGAGAGAGCAGGAGCGCACAGCACATGGCACAACTCTTAGGCTTTTTATAAATATGATTAACAGAGGAGAATCCATAACAAATACCCAACTTGGCTACTTTTATGGCGCCAGGTTTTGGTATCAGTTCCCAACTTTCCATGACCCTTGGGCCATTTTTCAAAGGACAGGGAGGAGGGAGATGAGAGCGCATGCTGTGAGAGGGGAGAGAGAGCTGGAGTAGACAGAACATAGCACAGATAACAACTAGGCTCCATTTATGGTGCTAGATATGAGTGCCAATGGCCAATATTTTAAAAGAGAGGGAGGAGGGGGATGAAGGTGCCATTGCTCTCTGTGTCTGAGATTGCATGCTGTGAGAGGGGAGAAGGAGCAGAATCACAAAGCACATATCACACCTCTCAGATTTTTATGAATAACAGAGGAGAATCCATAACAAATATCCAACTGGGCTTTCCTTTATGGTGCCAGGTTTGGCACCAATTCCCAACTTTCTATGACCGTCAAGTCAATTTTACAAAAAAATGGAAAGAGGGGGATGCAGCTGCAGTTTCTCTCTCTGTGCATGCTGTGAGAGGGTAGAGGGAGATGGAGCAGATGGCACAAAGCACTTACATGATTAAAATAGGATACAGCAATTGGGCTCCCTTAAAGGTGCCAGGTTTTGGTGCCGAAGGCCACCTTTGCATGATTCTAGAGGAAACATTTCAATTCCTTTGTAGAAGGGACTCCTAAACAGGTTGTGTATAAAAAGAGTTTGGGACCAACCATGGCGTGGCGCTACCCCTCTAAGGGCCTCTTAGCAGCTGCCTGGTCTTCCTCGCTGGTGCATTGGTTTTGAGACTGGATGGGTCTTGTCATCAGGTCACCAGGTCACAATAATACTCTAAATGTGTCGAGTGTAAATTACCGGCATCATCTCTGCGTGCATGTTCCTGCTAACTTGTGAAAAGATATCAAATATATGTGTGAATTTAATTAACCAAGTGTGACCACGTGAGGCCGCGTCCACCATCAGCCCAGACTGCAGTAACATATTAACATTGCCAGCACGAAAAATACATGAAACCCAGCACCTCCTGCAATAATGTCTCCTACGGTGCACGGCAGATATTCCAAAAGCTGCAATTTAACATGGTGTAATGAATTAGGAAATCCATCCAATATTATAAAGCAGGAGATTTTGGACTCCTTGTCTTCCTGCAGAGTTTCTATCTTGAAAAAGTGAGTTTTGTCGACATTTCTATAATATAGTCCTCTCGTTTAATAGAATATCTGATCATTTGGAATCTGTCCGTTCTATTGCCCTAGATATAAAGGAATGTTACAATTTTTTTGTACAGTATATATGATTGTAGTTTTTGATTATTTTTTAAATTATTATTTTTTTATGCATTTACCGTACATTTTACCCCATTGTTAATTGTTATCTGCATATTAGGATGCAGCATACGAGTCTCAAGCTGTTAGGCTATGTGCCCACGATGCAGAAATGCTGCAGATTTTTTCCACATCTCCCTGACAGGAAAAACACATGCAGATTTTACATACGGTTTTCCTGCCAGGTAGAAGCGTTTGTCAAGCGTTTTGCACATGCATTTCTGCATGCGGGTTATTAAGCGCTTTTCCAAGCGATTTTAGCATCACTTGGAAAGTGCTTGACAACCTGGTCGCACTATATAAATCCATGCAACCGGCATGGATTTATATAGTGTGACCAAGTTAATAGTTAAAAAAAAGAATAAAAATGGTAAAAAATAAAGATTATACTTACTTTCCGATGGCCCCCGGTCTCCTGTACGATGCGTCCGGTCTGTTGTACGGCTCGCGGTGGTGTGAAAGGACTTTTCATGACGTCATTTAGTCATGTGACAAGTTACGCGACCGCCGACGTCAGCGGTCACGTGACCTGTCACATGACTAAATGACGTCACCGCAGGTCCTTTTAGACCATTGCGAGCCGTACAAGAGACCGGACGCATCGTACAGGAGACCGGGGGCCATCGGAAAGTAAGTATAATCTTTATTTTTTATTTTAAATTCTTTTTTTAACAGGTACTATGGTCCCCGGGTGTGGATGAGAGTCTCCTCTTCTCCAGACACAGGTACCATCCGCACATTGAATCGCTTTATATCCGCATGTGCACATGTAGTCATGCGGATATTATGCGAGTCAATGCAAGTGCAAGTCAATGGCGGCAATTACGCTGCGTGTCCGCAAAATTAATGGACATGCTGCGTATTTTTCCGCAATGATAATCCGCAGCGGAAATTTCTGCAGCATGTGCACAGCACATGCGCATTATCATTGGGGACCATGGGGGGGCACGTATTACCAAGCGTTTTTAAGCATTTTCGCTGCGGAATTTCAGCGGCAAAAACGCTTGAAAAACACATAGTGGGCACGCAGCCTTAATGAGAGCCTACATGGGCCGATGTCTAAGGTTGAATTCAACGTGCAGTTACAAAAAATCAGGTGGAAGAGAACAGAATCGAACGCTGTAAGGTCAGACTTAGGAGGAAAGCCAGGAGTCAAACTCAAAGCACCTGGGTTCCAATGCAAAATGTGTAACAGAGTCCTCACCTACCACATGGCATTTTAATAATGGCATCCTTCTATGTGACATTGGAGACCCTCATGCATCAGAACCCTGTTTCAATCGCTACCTTTGCTTGCCCGTCTGGTTACTTCCTTGACATTGTATAGACGACCAGTCTCTACAGACATCTTATCGTTCCAGGACATAGTTGCAAACTCTCTCAAAAATACTCAAAGTTACCATCACTGATGTTGGCAAGTTAGGGATGTTCTCATCCTACCCAATTCTGTCTGGAATCACCCATTTGGTGGTCTTGTTTGTTCATGCCATCTAACTTTCCAGCCCCGAACTTGCTGCTATTGTTTTTGAAAAATCTGAGACTTCCCGGAATATTGGAAGAATAAGCAACTCTCCCAACCACCCAAAAGCTCCCGGAATGTTGTGCTTCTTTATGGTTCTGAGCATGGAGGAGACATGATAGAGGTATGGAGGGGGCGTAAAAGTGGTGTGAAGGAGGAGGCCATGGCATGGTCTCTAACGAGGGTCTGGTGATGTTGACCAATTTTATTGGTGTTATCTAACGGCTCCCATACATATTGGATGAAAGATGGCCCAAACAATGGATTGTATAGGGAATGGCCGCCCATCTGATGTGTATGGGGGCCTCCCGACTCCTCCCTGACAGATGATGTTGGGGGAGAGAAGGATGGGGTACTTGAATGTCAATGGTGGATCCCTTTTTTTGAGGGAAGATGAGCTGCCATCTCTGGTCGAGTGGAGCGTTCATATGTATTCAGGAGAGATTGGTGTGTGCCAAACCAACGTTCGCCCAATCGTTGTCTCATTTGTACAGCCAGTTTGACATTTGCCAAGTACGCCTAGGACTGGAACAATATTTGGATCAAATATTTGGAAATACTGGAGGGAAGTAGGTGTAGGAGACCCAATGGTCAAAAGCCCCAGCTACATGGTTCACCTGTGCAAAAATCCCAATTTATCGAGTTGAAAATGTCAAAATTTGGGGATATTTTAGCTTCAATTATTATAAATTGTCTTACATTTTATTTTATTGCAAAATCGGTTAAACCCCTCAACAAAAAGATTAACAGCCTGTGTCGGGTCTGTACGGGAGGAAAACGAGCATTAGGCGGCTGCCAGGGATTCTCATGCTTAATAAAACCTCCGTTACGTCCCCCTAGAAGATCGTAATTACATTTACAAGTCGTCTTTTCTAGAACTTTAACAAAAGATGGCTGGAAACGTGGGGCTTTTTTTGTAATTTTTTTTAGGTCTTGTTGTTCCATAAGGATTATGGCTCCCCCACTGTTTGGGAAAGATAATTTCACTTGTAACACTAATAATCTGAGCAGGAGATGGCGGGAGCACTCAATGCCATGCACTTCACTGAACATCTTGGCTCAGCGAGGAATCCAAAACAGATGGTTGCTGCGGCTGGCTTCTCACTCGGGTACATTCAGTGCCAGCCCGTGGTGAATGACTGGTTGCTGCTGGCACTCCACATTCTAGGACAGTGGCAAAAGGAATCAAATCTTTTTCATTGAGCAGCACGCTGTAATCGGGTCTGACACATCTGACATTCTATACCTAACATCTATTTAGAATATATTAACCTTTCCGTTCTCAGATTTTTCTTGGGCTCAAGCAATTTACGGACTTCATTAAGTGGAGACGGAAATCGCAACTGCAAAAAATTAAATAACAAAAAAGTGACAAAAATCCAATATAGGAGATCGTTAGGGGATGTGATATTTGGGCATAATGACAGCATGGACGCCCATGGATGTGCACGATTTTTGCAATTACTTGATTATTAAAAGGATGTCTCCTCCGTCTGTTCTATCGCTAGATCAAACCCCGTTTTCCTGTACCGCCAACGTAGACTTATACCGGCACTCATGCATTGAGGAGATGATGGGCATCAAGTCCCAGAAGACCACCACCATTGCCTCAACCCCTCTCTATATAATCTCATATCTATCTATGTGTCCATGGTTTCATTGTGCACCAAGATGGTGGCAAACTTATGACTTACCCATGTGATCACCTCCTCATCCGCGTCCCCTTCTGCCCCGGCACTGAAAGCGTCCGCTGCATACACATATACAGGAGATTACGCTGCCCATAAATGAGCAGGCGCTGACCGCTTTCCACACCGGCACAGAAGATGATGCAGCCCGGGAGTTCGGCACTTTGGTAAATCATCTGACTGCTGCTATCTTGGGATTCATGGACATGGTGGATGCTGGTGTGTACTGTTTATACACCAACACCATGGACATGGATGCTGCTGCACAAAATATGAGGGTTAGGGTCTGGCCATACCAGTATGCAACCGTTTAGGCCATTTTAGGGTCTTCATCGGAAATTGACAAACCCCTTGCAAGAACACTTCTTCTATGGATGCATTGACAATCTGGTCAACCAGATCGGCCAAGTCTCATTGACAACCCAGTTCTTTGTGTTCTACATTTTTATCTCTATTTTCTCCTATAGAAGGAGACGATGACGATGATGGATTTCCGACCCGTGAACCTGAGTGATCCACCAAAGTGACCATCCAGTCCTCTTGTTTTTTTATATTGACATAGCACAGAGCACGGGCTGAGGGTGCCCAATTTTTTTTTTTTGTGTAATGTGAGCCTGAATCTATCTTGACATTGTTTCTTCTTTACTTGATCCATTGTTTCTTTTCCAATTTAATATCATTTTATAGGTTTTGTCACCAGGTAACCCAAAGACAAGTATTAAGAAAAGTCCTGGTGGGAAATGTGGGTGAATTGTGGAAGTTAGCAAAACTTTTATATTGACATGCCACGGAGTATGTGCTGATGGTGCCCCAATTTTTTTTTTGTGTAATGTGGCCCTGTATTTATCTTGACATTGCTTCTTCTTTACTCGCTCCATTGTTTATTTTCCCATTTAATATAATTTTTTAGGTTTTGTCACCAAGTAACCCACAGACGGGTAGCTAGAAAGCTGCCAAATGTGGGTGTATTGTGTAAGCTAGCAAAACTTTGGGAGGGAGTAACACATGAATGAACCAATCAGACTACAAAGGGTTTAATTCTGTAGCTATGGAAACAAACTGGAGCGGCATACACAAAACATATAAAGATTTTTAATTAAATGTGTTTTCCTATTATTATTAGTGATGTTATATTTATAAAATAAACCATCACTTGTTATCAATTTGTATCTAACTGTCGGGAAGCCCATAATTTTCAAAATTAAGGGGCTACATATATTTATTTTACTAGAGGCCACTACTAGAGAGAGTCAATGAGATGACTGCATACAGATTATACACTGATATCAATTACAATTCTGTATGCAGTGAGCTCCTGTTAGAACCCTCCTGTTTGTTTCTGTTTCTATCTTGTGTTTTGCGGTCACATGACCATCTTCCTATATATTCCAGCTCCGCCCTTCTGGCCTTGCTGGACTTCAGTGTTGTTTAGACTGTCTTTCTAGCCAGGTGCTTTTGTGCCTATCTATCTCTAGTTTGCTTGGTCCTCTGGACCTCTAGTTCTTTTGTCAGTTTATCTTTTGCTCTGCAACAACTTCTGTTAGGAGGTGACCCATTTTTGTCCCAGTCCTTAGTTCTTTTAGGGACCCCTCCCTTTTTCTATAGGTCTCCGTTCAGACTAGCCGAGGACGAAGGCGGGTCTGTTCACAAGGAACAGGTCGCCCGCTACAACGTAGGGACTCAGCTTAGTCTTACTGTAGGGACAGCTCTCCCCTTCTTTCCCTAGTTTATGTTGCAGATCATAACAGTAAGTCCAGCCCAAACAAAAAAAAAACTAAAAGGAAAGAAATCTGGGGATCAGTATGGTTTCTGTTCAAGATTTGGCTCAACGCCTGCAGGGATTGTCTCTGGAGGTGTCCGAGCTCCGGCAACACGTGAGTAGCTGTCCTGGAGCGCATTTTGTGGAACCGAAGGTAGGACTCCCTGATATTTTTGATTAGGTAAACAAAAAGATTTTTTTTTCTTTAAAAATGCTTGTTTATTATATTATATTTTCGCTTGAGACCAAAGTCCTCGGGGAATGAATCACAGCGCATTGGGTTTATCATGTCACTTTTGCGCAAGGAACCACAGGGGTGAGCTTTTTCTCTCCAACCTAATGATCCGTGTTTTAGGAGAATTTTTTTTTTTCTGCTATGGGGCTATTGTATGACGATCCTGATTGAGTCTCATCTGCTGAGCCAGAACTGAGACGTTTGAATCAGGGGTCAGGTGATGTTGAAAATTATTGTACACACTTCAGAAGGTGGCCCTCAGAAGTGAAATGGAATGATTCGGCGTTAAAATGATTTTTTCTTGGTGGTCTAAGTGAAAGGGTTAAGGATCTGCTGACTGCATTTCCTGCACCTGAAACCTTGCAAGAAGCCATGCAATTAGCTATACGTGTGGACAGGAGACTGCGTGCCAGGGTTTATGATGAAAAAGTTCCTGCAATAGCAGCTCCTAGTTCCCAGAGGGTCTGCTCGGACAGCGGAGAACCGATGGAGGTTGGGGCGATGTCACTCCGCTCTCAGGAAAGAGACCGCAGGTTTTCCAAGGGTGGTAAATCTGACCATTTGATTAAGAACTGTGAGCTTCGTTTAAGTAAAGAAAAAAAAACGGTCAGTTACGCCCGTATTGCTTGTTTGAACTCTAAGGGAGTATTTCTTTCAGGGAGTACCTCATTGCAGGAAAATTTGGATTTGGTGGTATTAAATAATTTGCCCTCTCCAGTGGTTTTAGGTTTGCCTTGGTTAAAACTGCACAATCCTTTACTGGACTGGTCTACTAATGAGATTAAGTCTTGGAGTCCTAAGTGCTATGATAAATGTTGTAATGGTCGCATTGCAGCTGTGGAAAAAGGGGAATTACCTGTACCTATTCTGGATTTTTGGAAGTTTTTTTCAGAGGAAGAGTCGCAAGTTTTACCTCCTCATAGGGACTATGATTGCACCATTGAGTTTGTTCCTGGAGCTACTCTTCCCAAGAGTCGCTTATTTAATCTGACTATCCCTGAAAGAAAGGCCTTGGAGGAATACATACAGACGAGCTTGGCTGCTGGTCACATTAGACCTTCTAAGTCGCCTGTGGCCGTTGGATTTTTCTTTGTTAAAAAAAAAAGACGGTGGTTTACGTCCATGTCTGGACTTTCGTGAAATTAATAAGATTACCGTACGCAATTCCTACCCATTGCAGTTAATTCCGGACTTGTTTAACCAGTTAGTGGGGGCCAAGTGGTTCTCTAAAATTGATCTCCGGGGGGCATACAATTTGTTACGAATGAAGGAGGGTGATGAATGGAAGACTGCTTTTAACACTCCGGTAGGTCATTTTGAGAATCTGGTGATGCCCTTCGGTCTTACTAATGCACCCACATTTTTTCAGAACCTTATTAATGACATCCTGAGACCTTTGATTGGCAAGGATGTGCTTGTGTATTTGGATGACATTCTGATTTATTCACCAGATCTGGAGTCCCATTGGCAGAGCGTACGTGAGGTGTTGCAGTTTTTGCTAAGTTGGAAAAATGTGAGTTCGCTGTGCAGAGACTTAGTTTTTTGGGCTACATTGTCTCCAGCGAGGGCTTTGAGATGGACCCGGTGAAAGTTCAGGCTGTGCAGGAATGGCCTAGGCCTATTGCTTTGAAATCGATACAGAGATTTTTGGGTTTCACCAATTATTACAGGAAATGCATTAAGAGTTTTTCTATAATTGTTAAGCCGCTGACCGATCTCACCAGGAAAGGTGCGAATACGGTCCAGTGGACTACTGAGGTCATTGAAGCTTTTGAGTATCTCAAGGAGAGGTTCAGTTCTGCCCCTATCCTTATGCAGCCTGATGAGACCAAGCCTTTTTTGGTCGAGGTTAATGCTTCTTCGGTGGGGGTCGGTGCAGTTTTGCATCTGGAGAACAAGGATGGAGTACATCCCTGTGCTTTTTTTTCGAAAAAAATTTCAGAAACCGAACTTAATTACGATGTTGGTAATCGGGAATTGCTGGCTATTAAACTTGCGTTTGAACATTGGCGTCATTTCTTGGAAGGTGCTAAATTTCCTGTTCAGGTTTTCACAGATCATAAGAATTTGATCTATCTGGATGCTACCAAGCGCTTGAATGCCCGTCAAGCTAGGTGGGCACTTTTTTTTTCTCGGTTTAATTTTTCTGTTACCTATATACTAAGTATATAGAATGTATATATAGTATAAGTATATATATGTATATATAGTAGTATAAGAATGTTAAAGCCGATGCTTTATCTTTCAGCTTTTCTCCCATGGTTGGTACCGAGGAGGAGGAGAGCATTTTACAGGAAGGAGTTGTGGTAGCAGCATTGGACTCCGTTTTGGAAGAAGGGATTCTGAAAGCCCAAGATGATGCCCCATCTAACACTCCTCATGGGAGGTTGTTTGTGCCTAGAACCTCTAGGAGAGATTTGTTTGTGGAGTATCATGAGTCTCGGTTGGCAGGTCATCCAGGAATTTCTGAGACTAAGAGACTTATCAGTCGCAGTTTTTGGTGGCCTGGGTGGCAGAAGGAAGTCATCAAGTGGGTACGTCAATGTACGGTGTGTGCTAGTTCAAAGGCTTCCCATACCCCTGCTGCGGGGTTGCTTTGCCCTCTGGAGGTTCCTAGTTCGCCTTGGATGCATTTGGCAATGGATTTTATTACTGACCTTCCTGTGTCCGAGGGTTTCACTGTCATCTGGGTGGTCGTGGACCGTTTTAGCAAGATGTGTCATTTGGTTCCATTCATTAAGTTGCCCTGCGCTAAGACACTCACTAAGGCGTTTGTTAAGGAGATTGTCAAGCTCCATGGTGTTCCCACCGACATTGTTTCTGATAGGGGACCTCAGTTTGTGGCTCGCTTTTGGCGTGCTTTTTGTGACAGGTTGGGAGTCCATTTGTCATTTTCGTATGGTTATCATCCTGAGTCTAATGGACAGACTGAAAGAAAGAACCAGGATGTTGAACAGTTTTTGCGTTGTTCTGTGGCGGACAAGCAAGAGGTGGGGTCTGAGTTTCTGCCTCTCGCAGAATTTGCTCTTAACAATCATACATCCTCTTCTGCTGGGTGTTCTCCTTTTTTTGTTGCACTGGGAGACATCCGTCTTTTGGTTCGTTCTCCAAATTGGGGTCGGCGGTGCCGGAGGAGGAGAATTTTTCCGGTGATTTGGAGAGAGTTTGGACTAATGTACGTTGTAACCTTCAAGAGGCTAACAAAAAGTCCAAGAAGTATTTTAACAGGAAACGTAAAGAGGTTTTGTTTACTGTGGGTGACATGGTTTGGTTGTCCTCAAAGAATCTGCGGTTGAGGATTCCCTCTAAAAAATTGGGTCCGAAGTTTGTGGGTCCATTTAAGGTGCTTCAGGTGGTTAACCCGTCTGCTGCTAGGTTGGATGTCCCTACTTCCTGGAAGATTAATCCTGTGTTTCATGTTTCCTTGATAAAAAAGGCTGATGTATCTGATAGGGACGCCACTGTCACAGTTCCTCCTGTGGTGGAAGACGGCGAATATGAAATTTCTCGTATCCTGAATTCCAGAGAGCATAGAGGGAGATTGCAGTATCTCGTCGCTTGGAAAGGTTTCGGTCCCGAGGATAACTCCTGGGTAAGGGCGGATGATGTCTCTGCTCCTAGACTTGTTAAAGCTTTCCACAAGAGGTTTCCGGATAGGCCTGGGCCTGGAGGATCCGGAGGATCCTCATAAAAGAGGGGGTACTGTTAGAACCCTCCTGTTTGTTTCTGTTTCTATCTTGTGTTTTGCGGTCACGTGACCATCTTCCTATATATTCCAGCTCCGCCCCTCTGGCTTTGCTGGACTTCAGTGTTGTTTTGACAGACTGTCTTTCTAGCCAGGTACTTTTGTGCCTATCTATCTCTAGTTTGCTTGGTCCTCTGGACCTCTAGTTCTTTTGTCAGTTTATCTTTTGCTCTGCAACAACTTCTGTTAGGAGGTGACCCATTTTTGTCCCAGTCCTTAGTTCTTTTAGGGACCCCTCCCTTTTTCTATAGGTCTCCGTTCAGACTAGCCGAGGACGAAGGCGGGTCTGTTCACAAGGAACAGGTCGCCCGCTACAACATAGGGACTCAGCTTAGTCTTACTGTAGGGACAGCTCTCCCCTTCTTTCCCTAGTTTATGTTGCAGATCATAATAGCTCCCCCTAGTGGGCGCTGCAGGAAGCTGAATTTTATTAATTAAGTCTATGTTTATGCAAGCAATTTAGAGCTCTGTATCAGAAAAATGCAGATCAAATGTCCATAAAGAAGAAGGCTATTGAACCTAAAAACCTCCCAATGATAAAAGGCGGACAATCATTCTAACGCTTTCACAACTTGCCCACTTTTTGTTTTTGCATCTCGTCATTTTTCTTTCCTTCTTCATAGATAGATGACTTTATTTGTCCATTAAGATAGCCGTGCGGAGGGGGTTGCTATTTCTGGTTGCAGTTTTGAATGATACAATTCACTTTACCCTATAATGTACGGAGAAACAGCAAAAAAAAAATCCAAATGGGGCAAAATGGTAAAAAATAAATTCCGCCATTTTTTTTTATGTGGGTGGGTATGGCGTTTATTGTGCTATGCAGTATGATTTTGGTGATACTAAACTTATATGGTTGGTTTATTTTTAAAGGGTAAAACATTTTTTGAGATCCTCGACTTTTTTACTTTTCCATAGTTGGGCTTATTTATTGTACACGAGGCTTCGTTTTATTGAGAGAATTTGGGGTTACAAAACAATGTTTTGATCCCTTTCTAATTATAACGCATTTTTGGGGGAGAGGTGCGGTAACAGGAAAACAACAATTCCAGCATTAAGATTTTTTTTTGTGCTTTAAGGCGCTTATCATATAAGGTGAATCATTTTAGAATTCAGTAGATCAGACTTTTGCAAATGCACTGATACCGAGTGTTTTTTTTTTTTAATGCCTTTATTTTTAAAAAGAAGAATGATTTGAAGTTATGTTTTTTTTATGTCCTCGAACTTTTAAAAACTTTTTTTTTTTTTATGTTGCTATAGGGGACTTGAACATTTGATCGTCTGATTACTTGTTCTCTATACTGCAATACCACATTGTTGCAGTATATGAGAAAAATCACAGCCTCCTATGAAGCCCTTAGATCGCACAATTTAAGGGCTTCATAGGAGACTGTGATTTTTGCTATATACTACAAAAATTTGGTGTTGCAGCATAGAGAACAAGTAATCAGACAATCAAAAGTTCAAGTCCCCTATGGGACTTTAAAAAAGTTTTTAAATGCCGCTGTCAGAGAGCTGTCAGAGATTGACAGCACCATTTAAAACGTTTAGCAGCAGTGACCAGAGCTAGCTCCGGTCGCTGCTGTTAGAGGAAGGTAATGGCTGTATAACATAGCCTGCAACCTCTGAGCCCGCTCCATACACATACACACCTGGAAAAAGTTAAATTAACAAAATGAGCAAAAATAAAACAGAGAATACAATTCTGTAAAATGATTGAAGTGCAATGTTTTATGATCTGTTCTTCCAGATTGTAAATGCTGAGAAAATTGTGACACTTTACTCTGGTTTGGAGAGGAGGAGAAATTAAGTTTAAGAGGGATTAACGGACGGAACAAATCCATATTGGCTGCAGGAGCAGAAATCCGTGTGAATGAGGTAACAATCAAGCGCCTGCTCTGATCTGCTGCCGCTCTCTATACGTCTATACGTCTGCTCCTGACACTGACATCCAAAGCACAGTCACAGCAATGTAAACAATATTCCAAAAATAACCCCTCCGCTCGGCAGCCGAGCACCGCACACAGAAGAAATGATATTACACATATGATAAACATCACCCGCCGCCAAACACAAAAGTGGAAACAACTTTTTTTATACTTAGGAAGTATTGCAAGATACCATGATGCGAAAAATAACAATTCAGCTTTTGTGGAGTAAAATTCCAGGAATCTGCATTAAATAAAGTATTTAATAAAACATAAATGTTAACATTCCAGCATTGATAATCCATAAATTCTAGTAATCTGGTATCTAATAATTAATACCTTTTAATAGTCTGGTATTCATAAATGTTTAGACTCTTTTATTCGATTATCTATAAATTCATAACATTTTTAATGTACCGTAATCATCCAGACATTTTTATAATCTAGCACTTGATAAACCACATATTGATATAATCTAGCATCCAATAATTCTTAAAATCGAATAATCTAGCACTTGATACTCTATACATTCTGATAATCTGGCATCTCACAATCCATCCTCTTAGTTCTGGCATTAGATAGTCTGTACATTTTTATAGTTTTGCATTTGATATTCTATACATAGCAAAATCCAGTATCTGGTAAATCATAAATTCTGGTAAATTTACATAAAATAATTTGTGCCTTCTGATAATCCAGCAAGAGATAAATCATAAATTCTGGTCATTCCGTATTTGATAAAACATACATTCTGATAATCTGCCATTTTATAAGGCATAAATTATGCCATTTCTTCCTGAGCCGGCGTATACACCATTACTGCCTGACCTGGCGTTTGCACCATTACTGCCTGAGCTGGCGTATGCACCATTACTGCCTGAGCCGGCGTATGCACCATTACTGCCTGAGCCGGCGTATGCACCATTACTGCCTGAGCCGGCGTATGCACCATTACTGCCTGAGCTGGTGTATGCACCATTACTGCCTGAGCCGGCGTATGCACCATTACTGCCTGAGCCCGCGTATGCACCATTACTGCCTGAGCCGGCGTATGCACCATTACTGCCTGAGCCGGCGTATGCACCATTACTGCCTGAGCTGGCGTTTTCACCATTACTGCCTGAGCCAGCGTATGCACCATTACTAAAAACCAAGCAATGTGAACTGAGGTCTAAGATGGTACACATGCAAGAAATAGGAGCATGTTCACACTAGCAAAAAGAAGCAAAACCTGCAAAAGACAAAAAATGTATCTCATACCCTACCATCATTATATATAAATGTAAAGCAAAGTTGCATATTAAATATAGGGTACTTAGTGAACTATTTTTGATCAAAAAAAGTATACAAGCCGTCCCACCAGCGACAAGGTGACCCTAAATTGGGACGGTACCTAAACTGTCTATATTAAAAACCTTACTGTATATCAAAGTTGAAGTAATGCATATAAAAGGGTAGACAAATAGAACTGGGTCCCAATATCAGACCACCTAAGCCCGTGGTAAGCTACATATATACTAATCAGCTCAACAAAGGGGATGCCACACCCTTAATTTGCACAGAATGCAAACAAGACAAAAAACCAAGCAATGTGAACTGAGGTCTAAGATGGTACACATGCAAGAAATAGGAGCATGTTCACACTAGCAAAAAAAAGCAAAACCTACAAAAGACAAAAAATATATCTCATACCCTACCATCATTATATATAAATGTAAAGCTAAGTTGCATATTAAATATAGGGTACTTAGTGAACTATTTTTGATCAAAAAAAGTATACAAGCCGTCCCACCAGCGGCAAGGTGACCCTAAATTGGGACGGTACCTACACTGTCTATATTAAAAACCTTACTGTATATCAAAGTTGAAGTAATGCATATAAAAGGGTAGACAAATAGGACCGGGTCCCAGCTTCAGACCACCTAGGCCCCTGGTAAGCTACATATATACTAATCAGCTCAACAAAGGGGATGCCACACCCTTAATTTGCACAGAATGCAAACAAGACAAAAAAACAAGCAATGTGAACTGAGGTCTAAGATGGTACACATGCAAGAAATAGGAGCATGTTCACACTAGCAAAAGGAAGTATGCACCATTACTGCCTGAGCTGGCGTATGCACCATTACTGCCTATGCCAGCGTATGCACCATTACTGCCTGAGCTGGCGTATGCACCATTACTGCCTGAGCTGGCGTATATGCACCATAACTGCCTGAGATGGCGTATATGCACCATTACTGCCTATGCCAGCATATGCACCATTACTGCTTGAGCTGGCGTTTTCACCATAACTGCCTGAGCCGGTGTATGCACCATAACTGCCTGAGCTGGCGTTTTCACCATTACTGCCTGAGCCGGCATATGCACCATTACTGCCTATGCCAGCGTATGCACCATTACTGCCTGAGCTAGCATGCACCATTACTGCCTGAGCCAGCATATGCACCATTACTGCCTGAGCCGGCGTATGCACCATTACTGCCTGAGCCGACATATGCACCATTACTGCCTGAGCCGGCGTATGCACCATTACTGCCTGAGCTGGCGTATGCACTATTACTGCCTGAGCTGGCGTATGCACTATTTCTGCCTGAGCTGGCGTATGCACCATTACTGCCTGAGCTAGCATGCACCATTACTGCCTGAGCCAGCATATGCACCATTACTGCCTGAGCTGGCGTATGCACCATTACTGCCTGAGCCAGCATATGCACCATTACTGCCTGAGCTGGCGTATGCACCATTACTGAGCCAGCGTATGCACCATTACTGCCTGAGCTGACGTATGCACCATTACTGCCTGAGCCAGCGTATGCATCATTACTGCCAGGGCCGGCATATGCGCCATTACTGCCAGGGCCGGCATATGCACCATTACTGCCTGAGCCAGCGTATGCACCATTACTGTCTGAGCTGGCATATGCACCATTACTGTCTGAGCTGGCATATGCACCATTACTGTCTGAGCCAGCATATGCACCATTACTGCTTGAGCCGGCGTATGCACCATTACTGCCTGAGCTGGCATATGCACCATTACTGCCTGAGCTGGCGTATGCTCCATTACTGCCTGAGCTGGCGTATGCACCATTACTGCCTGAGCTGGCGTATGCACCATTACTGCCTGAGCCGGCGTATGCACCATTACTGCCTGAGCCAGCGTATGCACCATTACTGCCTGAGCTGGCGTATGCACCATTACTGCCTGAGCTGGCGTATGCACCATTACTGCCTGAGCCAGCGTATGCATCATTACTGCCAGGGCCGGCATATGCACCATTACTGCCTGAGCCAGCGTATGCACCATTACTGTCTGAGCCAGCATATGCACTATTACTGCCAGGGCCGGCATATGCACCATTACTGCCTGAGCCAGCGTATGCATCATTACTGCCAGGGCCGGCATATGCACCATTATTAGTTTTTAGGAATAAAGGTATAGACTGTAGGCATGACACCATAGTTGTAAAAACATCCGAGCAGCAATAAGGCTTTATGCTCAGAGAGACGGAGCAGGGATACCCAATGGATCCTTATAAGGATTACTATGGAAATACTAAAAGCCTACCGTGGTCCTATTGTAGCTCTTTGCAATCAGTATGCCACTGGTTGTAGTGGTCACCTGCCGTCTATGCAGGAAGAGGAAACAAGTAGACGGGTGGAGGATTATGGCAGTGCGCTAGAGGAACTGCATAGGTCTCATAGGTTTTTTTAAGACCACGAAGGGGTCAGTTAAAAAAAAAAGTAGGTGTGGACAACCCCTTTAAGACACTTTAAAGATTTTTAGTAATGATCGCTAGTAATTCCTCTCGACCATCCCATACACATGCATCCTTGGCTTGGGCATGAGAAGAAGAGGCTTCCTGACTCACATGTCTTGTGGTGGTGAACAACAGCTAAAAGATGCACCAAATGCATTAAGATGCAGACATATCTTGAATTTGGCGCAGCTTACTCCATCCAGACTGGCGTGCAAAAAAACGGGAACCCAACAGGGAATGAGAGCTCCAAAAAATAACCATTTAAAAAATAAATAAATACGGTACATACAATTTTTATTATTAGCATTTATAAAATTGCAATTGTAATTTCACTATGTCCGGAGATTAAAAGACGGAGCAAAAGACGTGAAGTCTTAGTCATATTGGCTACAACAGATGCACAAAACTCCTCAGCCATTCTATCACATACATTTTTTTTTTGCGGGGCAAGTGTGAAATATGTTATTGCATACATGCATTTGTAATTAAGCAAATGAAAACTCGATTTACAGTACATTAAATTGCAAAGGAAATCATGCTTTTAGGAAGTTTGATCGTCTCCATAAAATGATATTTATTTATTCATTTTAAAAAAAAATGACAATTCCTTAAAATTTGTAAAAAAAAAAAAATCAAACTTTGTAAAATATAAATTTTCATTCAAAAAACATAAGTATAACCTTAATGAAGAGCGTCTGCAAAATGAATATTAATTCGCTGTTTGTATTCTGGCACAAGTTAAGAGTCTAAATTTGGTAAAACTGCTAGAATTAATATTGGAAAATAAAGCAATTGGCAACAATGTCCCTTTTGTTGCTTAGGGCTGAAATCTGTTGTAAAATAAATAATTTCATCTATCACCGGGCACATAAACACACAAAGCCAATTTTTACATACAATGTTGTTACAATTGGCTGCTCCTTCGTCCTCCGCACATGAGAAAAATCATCAATTAGTTCAAAAACACCTACGAGATACCGAGGAAAAGTGATAACGGCTTCATTGTTTATTCACGTTACGGTTTTATTGCGTCTCTATACAAAACAAAAAGACAACGACGAGCAAAACTTATGTTCACCATGAAATGGAATTTCTGTAGAATTCCTGTCCAATGGGATAAAATCTTGTTTGGAGCATCTGTCGGTAATTGGAAAGAAGAGAATTGAAAGTCGACAGAACTATGAAAAGCGTTTCAACCTAATCAAACTTTTGAAAATTGGGTGAAAATATTATTTATAACGTATATTCCAATAAAAAAAGTTTTAAAAAGTTTATCTGTACAAGTAAATTGCAATCATATCATGGATATAATCAGCTACCAATGCAGGTTATTCATTTATTTATTTTTTTCTGTAGAATAATTTTACAAATTAGTTGGTCTCAGATTAAAATTTTGGAAAATTCTTCCAAAGGAATTGATAAATTAGGAATGTATTCAGTCTTTTTTATGGTTCGGGTGTCATCTTTCTCCCATCCTATTTGTGTATTTACCATTTTCAATTTTCCATATAATTAGTAAATGATATCCCAATATCTGCCAAAATTACTGTAAAATAAAATTTTGGCAAATATTTCAAAGGCAAAAGGAAAAGAGAAACCTTGAATTAAAATTGAAGTCGGGGATGCTTGATAAAGAAGTTAAGAAATGAATGGATACTATGAAATTAATGAAAAAATGCTGTTAAAGGATTTTAGGACTTGATGATTGGAGGGATGGATGGATGGATGGATTGAAAGATGGATGGATGGATGGATGGATGGAAGTACAGATGGCTGGATGGATGAATGGAAAGATGAATGGATGGAAGGATGGATGGGTGGATAGTTGGTTGGTTGGATGGATAGATGGATGGGTGGATGGATGGATGGATGGATGGTTGGAAGGAAGGATGATGGGACGATGGATGGATAGTTGGTTGGTTGGATAGATAATTAAGTGGTTGGTTAGCTGTTTAGTTGATTGGATGGTGGGTTTGGTAGATAATTGGCTGACTTTCCATAGTGGTAGAACAGAACAGAATTTTATTTTATGTTCACTGAAATTAAAACACATTTTCATGTACTTTTCAAAAATTTAACAAAAAATGTAAGAAAAATTTAAGAAAAGTTTAATCTGAGCAAAAGAAGCAATGGATAGATGGGGTTCACTGTGCTGCTGAATATACCAGTAGATGAAACCAGGAGACCTAGGATATTTCTGTGCGGTTTATTGTCAACGCATTTCAAAGTTAACAAGCTTCTTCATCATTTCAAACCTGGTTTAATTTATTGGTATCTTTGCCAGTGCAGTGAACCCCATCTCTCCATTGTTTCTTCCCCTTGGATTTAGTTGCGGGTCTGCTCTGCAGCAGTCAACATCTTCAGGTTGTTTGAGTTGTTGTGTTTCACACAACTCCATCAGGTGAGCAATTCCCGGCATCCTGATCCTCCTTATACACCAGATAAGACCCTATTGGGCTATTGTTTTTCCAGCTTTTTTCATTTAAAGAAAATTTTAATTGAGTTCTTAAGGTTGATACATTAGAGAAAGAAAATAATTGTCCTATTCCGACATATTCTTGGTGACAGCTACAGAGAAAACTGTATTGCAGGTTGGTTGACTGTTGATCCAGAATAAGAATTGACCAGCGGAGGAATTAATTACACCGGTACGGCAAAGTGAACAGGACAAGGTGAACAATGAAGAATAGTAAACATTAGACACAATAGTAACATGTGCTCTGTCTTCTCACGTTACAGGCGTAACTCTGGACTCCATGAGAAGAACACTTGTGGCGACTAGTAGTATCTGATGAGAGATACAATTCAAGGAGGAAAATTTAAAAAAAATGACAAAAACTTGATATAAAGTTTCGAGTCAGGAACTGCAAATATCTTCTCTTTGGGTTTCCTCTTTGAGTTTCCTTTTCATAAAGTAAAGAGGAAGGGGAAAAAAAAACAGATTTCTTAACGAAGCATAAGTAACGTGAGACGATTAATATTCTTCCTGACCATCACAGTGGCATTGCTGGCACAGGATCCCTCTTGGATTCTTGAGTGATAAAATTTAACGCTTGCATTACTGGAGATGCTGCTGAATTCCTATAGAAATGTGTAAACATTTCCAAAAAATATCCGAAAAGAGAAGCTAAAATAAATAATAAAAAAAAAATTGCTTTTTGTGGATTTCAGTAAATAAACATAATTATTTTCTGTACAATTTAAGAAGAAATGATATGGTAATATATGACAGGGGAGAATTAAGGGATGTAGTGGAAGGGAGACTGTTTCTAGAAGAATAGGGGAAAAAATGGTCAAAAAGTTGGAAAATATTAGGAATAATAAATATTTATATAATAATAACAAATATGTCATAAATCACTGTGTAAAGATATGGATGATAGATTATAGATAGATGTGAGATAGATTTTAGATAGATAATAGATAGATAATAGATAGATAATAGATAGATGATAGATATATAGAGAGATAAATATGAGATAGATAATAGATAGATATGAGATATATTTTAGATAGAAAATATGTAGACAGATAGAGAGAGATAATAGATAGATGATAGATAATAGATATATAGACGTTTAAAAAATAATATTACAAAATAAAAAATGCTAATTTTATATCAGTTTTCACAAGTTCCTAAAAGACATAAAATTTAAGAAAAAAATCTGAAAATGTAAAAATATATATATTATTTAAATATATTTATTTTCCATAAATAATATATATAATTTTTTTTCTAAATTTTTTTTTTTTTTTTTTTTTTTTTAATTACACATAAAAAAAGTGACTGTGAAAACAACAGATACTGGATCAGGCTGAAGTCGGCAGAGGAAAAAAAAAAAAAAAAAAAAATAGCTAAACATTGCATGATAGTCTCTAAGCAATTCCATCTGTCAAGCAGAAATTTTAGGCTAATAGCCTGTGGCGATCTCTCTTTCTCTCTCTCCTTCTCCGCAGTCCACTACCTGCTTCTTTGTCCTATAAAATCTCCTCATTCTACTTACGAAAAAAAAAAAAAAAAAGGCATGAAAGAAAAAAGGAGAAGGGGAACGCTGCAGAGTAAAATCATCGGAGAGATGAAGCCCTAATTTTAAGCGTCTCACTTTGATGTTGAGCAGTGGGCTCTTATTTAAGGAAAGAAAAAAAAAACCAACACGGACGGGGAAGAAGACATAGCTGTTAGCAGATGACTTTTCATCTCCACTTCACCTTGCCACTGGGTCTCTGAGAGATTGGTTCATTGTCAAGGAGTTTTTTTTTTTTTTTTTTTTTTTTTTACCCATGATTCCATATGGTATGGAACCGGCTACATGTTGCCCAACATGGCATAGCAAATGTTTTCTCAATTAGGTGTCTTATCTCCCGTGAGCTAGCATCAGATGAAGCTTGCTGACAGCATAATGGCAGGGAAAACTTCTGACGGCTCCATCAAATGGCAGCTTTGCTACGACATCTCGGCCAGAACTTGGTGGATGGTAAGTTGGCAGCCGGACTGTTTTTTTTTTTTTTTTTTTCTCGTTTTTTTTTTTTTTTTACTTTCCCTCCCTCTTTGACAAAATGTCCCAGACCTCACATTTATCAAATTAACATTTGATTTTTTTTTTCTCACTCTCCAATGAATCCGCCTTACGGTTGCCCCACTTGATTTCCTCTGTGCCACTCAATAACAAGGGGCTATTGATGTCTAGCAGTGGATGCCCTGTCCTGCTGTTTTATAAGAATGAATTAAATGTTTCCACAGGAGTAAACGCAAGCAATCATGTCTTGGGTTGATCCTTCCGTCATTCTTCTTTCATTTCTTTTTTTTTTATTTTTGCTATTATTTTTGTCTTTTTTTTTTTATTATTATTTTTATTATTATTTTGCAAATTAAAAAAAGAAAAATTTTGGCTAGAATTCAACCTGTTAGGACATTTTTTATATAGCTCATTATTTCTGTGAAGTTGTAGACTTTCATCCCAAAGTTCTTCTTAGGTTTCTCCCGGGTTTGTTTACATTCGAGCAGGTTACAATCCTATAACGTTCCGGATCTCGGATCTTTTTTTATACGCTCTTCAGCTCAATTAAAAAAAAAAAAAAAGTTGTGCCGACACTTGGAGTTGAGTTAACTCTCATAGTTTGGTCATTCAGGCCGGGTAACCTTTGACTTCTCCATCTATAAGATGTAAAAAGCTTAAGGAGCGGGGTAGACAATCAGCCATTGTTGCGCTATATACACATCTTGTTGTGGAAAGGGGACGACACTGCTGGAATCATCGCTGCCCCTGGTAGTCGTTAGACTTGTTGTCCGTTAGGGGATTAATTCATTAACAGCGCATTTCGGAGTTAGCCATAATTATTATTCTTGTGGCAAGCGTGAATTCTTCCAGTGAGAGAGAAAGTTTTCAGGCAGGACAATGAGCACATTATTCATTCCTAACTAGACCGTGAACTGCAGCTCATTTCACATAGATATCAGTTAAAATAGAGCTGGCGAGTGCGGATTCCTAAAGGAAAGGCTTGATCACTCTCATTGTGCCCAGCTCCCACTCTACTCCAAAGCTTGCTTTTTTTTTTTTAATTTTTGTCACCCCCCCAAAAACCACCACCACCACCACACACCCAACTATCCAGGACGATGAAGGATAAAAGGGATTGAAACTTTTTGTTTTGTTATGTTTTATTTGGTTTGGTTCCTTTTTGAAATCTGTCGCTTTGAGTTTTGTGGGGTTTTTGTGTTTTTTTTTTATGATTTTGCTATCGGACTCCTTTTCACTGTCGTGTTCCCCTGAGGTTTGTCAGGTTGTGCATTTACATAAGGTGGTTGTTGGTGTCTTGCTGTGAATCTAAGGAACTTTTTGAGTTACTGAAGCGTTTATTTTCCCTTCTGTATTCTTCCTAATTCCTCTGATTTCCCTGCGTGTTTTATCATTATTATTATCATCGTTCATTGTTTATTTCATTTTATGATGCGTTATCAGGATTTTATCGATCTACGACATGGCAGGATGTGTTACTGTGTGACGTAATAGTATATCGATACAATGTCTGATGCTTGATACATTCTGATACGATACATGTGATATGAAATATGCTAGAATACAATATATGATAGGATATGGGACATGATATCATACAAGGTACAAAGCAATATATTCAATATAATGTCATGTAATCTGAGATTTGATAATATAATCATCTAATATATCGTATTAATCAATATTTAATGCATAATATGATTTCGTATATGACATCATATGATATCATGCAATACAGTAGATGAATCAATATACAATATATGGTATTATGCCATATTCAACATGTGATATTATACAGGATATGACATCATGTGATAGGAAATGTGATACTATATAACAGTTAATTTTATATACGGATCAACATAAAACGTAATACAATGTAATAATATGATCATATTATATATGTATATATATGATACATTGTACTACATATCCTATTATATCATATACTGTAACAGTCAATATCTGACAATATAATAATCTGAGCTGTTGTATTAATCAATATTCAATCCATTATATGATGCAGTCTATGACATTATATGATACAATGTGATAGAGTAGATTAATCAATATACAATGTATGGTAATGTGCCGTATTCAACATGTGAAATGATACAGGATATGACATCATGTGATAGGAAATGTGATGCTATATAACGGTTAATATCACATACAGATCAATATAGAACATAATACAATAACAGAATATATATATATAATACATTGCTAAATGGTATCACATATCTTATATAATGTATCATTTTATGGATTAAATTTTGAATAGTTTATATACTTTATAGTCAATATATATGAATCAATATAGAACACAATTTATAATATTTTGTGATGATCAATATTCATTATGATATGATACAGTATATGTGATATTATATAGCAGTCAATATCATATATGAGTCAATATAGAACATACTATACATGATATCTGATATTGATCAATATTTAATCCATAATATGATACATATATATGATAGGAGATGGGATACAATAGAGTAGATGAGTCAATATAATATCATATAATATATGGTATTATGCCACATTCAATATATGATACGATACAGGATGTGACATCATGTGATAGGATATGTGATAAGTAACAATCAATATAATTTATGAATAAATATAGAACATAATAAATTCAATTGGATATATACATATTTCATTATTCAGTACATAATCTGATACAGTATCTTGTGATATGATAAGATGTGATATGTGACGTAATTTACCATGTAATATAGTATCTGAATCAATATAGAAAATATAATGTGTAGTATCCAATACATGATATGATACAATAAGTGACGTCAGCTATTAAAAAGGATGTGACGTGTCTGACAATAAATGCCGCTATGTGCTCAGTATCACTCGGATTATATGATGTAGTGATGATAACTGAAAGTGGAAAAGTTTTTCTACCAAATCACAAGAAGGAGCCTCACGTCCTTACTCATAACTTTTTTTCTGCCAGTGTCTTAGACTCCATTTATTGCCATCATCGGGTACATGTAAATGCTCAATGAGATGACACTGGGAATGACTGGGGTGTAGGTGCAGAACTGGGAAAAGGATGGAAAATCTTTCTCAATCTTCTCCAGAATAAACATTCTCCGACCACAGAAGTTCTTGTTTACTTTGAAGATTTGAGTTTATTGCAAAGTTTGTTACAAAACTTTTTTTTCCACAAAATTATTCTGTTGTGATTGGAGGGGAAGGGGGGGGGAGTAATTAGCTTCTACAGCTCAGAAGTTTGGCAAGGCATGAACAATATATACGAAGCACGGCGTATATGTGTGATAGATAATAGATAGATATCAGATGGATAGATGATAGATAGATGATAGATAATAGATCGATATCATATGGATAGATAGATATGAGACAAATAGATAGATGATAGATGGATGATAGATAATAGATAGATATGAGATAAAAGATAGATAATAGATAATAGATAGATTTTTAGAATTTTCGAGTCTTCATAACGTAACAAAAAAAATAAAATATTGTCTGGACTGTCATATGGGGATAAAAAAGACATCGCCCCTGCAGCAGAGGAAGGGTTAATGCATGACACAAGCGGTTTTTCAGGGCAGATTTATTTCAGCACAGTGAGTGACAAGAGAGAAAACACAGCTAAATTATACTAATTGCTTAATAAAGCAGCTGACACTGCCCGTCCGCCCTCCGCTCCCTGCACCTATGTTTTATCATTGTGGTGGATTATTAGTATTTTTATGCCGGCTATTATTGTACATTTGTAGCAGAGCTGAGCTGCTTATGTATTATTTGGAGTTTTGCATAGGATTGCAGAAAAAAAGCTACTGAATTATAATGAACAATACTGCTCCTGAGGATTAAATGACAAATCCAGCTCTGCTACCCGCTATGAAACTTTTTGCAAGAGCGTGCACATTGAACAGTATACATGCACACTTGAGTAGATAGATGCAGCAGAGCTCAGTTGGTTGTGATGTGCCTGTGTAGCAGAGCTGAGTTCATCATCCGGCCTGCCCATGCTGATGACATATTCTGCTGCCTGTAGTTTCAGAAATTCTAAAGACTCAGAGAACCAGAAAGATAAAAGACAAATCCAGCTCTGCTATATCTGTACATTTCTTTAACCCTTACACGTCTCGCTTTATAAACTTCCTAACCTGATAAATATCAAATAAATATGCAGAAGCGTTAAATCACAGCCAGCTCTGCTACATCTCTTGGATTTTAGTTATAAAAGGAAACACTTCTAAATCAAGTCGGAGGGCGGAGAGGGACCCTGTGCAAGAACAGCCAATAGTTCATCATCCTGTTATGTGTCCGTGATGGAAGTTACTCGCTGCTTTGGAGGTGGATGTGGCCCCTGACCTCTTGGGCCCTTGTTCGTCTGCACAGGTTGCACCAATGATATGTCCGCCCCTGTGATTTAATGATCACCTTTGTAATGTGTTTACACAGATGTAGCAGAGCTACACCCACGGCGGTGCAGGTAGGGCATGTTGGGAGTTGTAGTTCTCCATTATACGGAGGAAGCATCTCCAGTGGGCTCTTATCAGTCAGACGTTTGGTGAAAGGCAATAGCTTCCTATATTCGGGGTCTGGTCTCCGGTCCTACTACTAGACCCTCCGATAAGCGCAGCTGTGTTATTCTTCAAAACATTCCTTTATCTGGTTCATATTAAAAAAAGAGAAGCCCCCGACCCCCCTGTCCGGCCGTCCATAGAGAACAATGATGAGAACCGGGTTGTCAGGAGCAGCATCGGCCCCCATGTATTTACCTAAACTCTGCAGACATAGGTGAGATCGGCTGCACCTCCCGTCCGTCCTCTCATGTCTCCGGGGATTAGATACGTCTTGTATCCAATAGTTTTCTTTTAGTTTTTAGGGATTTCTGCTTATAGCCCAGAAATAATAATTGTCAGGAAGACGTAGAACAGGTCAGGAAGACGGCAGACATGGGGGGCTCAGCAGACAGTATTACACCAAAACAGCATGAAAGGTTTAGATACAGCAAAATAGACAATATAGCCCATGAAAGGTTTAGATACATGGCTCAGCAGAAAGGAGAGTATCTAATCTAGGTTGCCCATCAGCACAGGTTTACTTAAATGTTCATGTAAAAATGACCATTAGGGGTCATCAGCTCTGTATACTACTACACGTCAGCCCTGTATACTACTACACGTCAGCCGTGTATACTGCTACACGTCAGCCCTGTATACTGCCACACGTCAGCCCTGTATACTGCTACACGTCAGCCCTGTATACTGCTACACGTCACCTCTGTATACTGCTACACGTCAGCCCTGTATACTGCCACACGTCAGCTCTGTATACTGCCACACGTCAGCTCTGTATACTGCTACACGTCAGCTCTGTATACTACTACACGTCAGCTCTGTAGACTATTACACGTCAGTTCTGTATACTACTACACGTCAGCCCAGTATACTACTACACGTCAGCCCAGTATACTACTACACGTCAGCCCTGTATACTACTACACGTCAGCCCTGTATACTACTACATGTCACCTCTGTATACTGCTACACGTCAGCCCTGTATACTGCCACACGTCAGCCCTGTATACTACTACACGTCAGCCCTGTATACTGCTACACGTCACCTCTGTATACTGCTACACGTCAGCCCTGTATACTGCCACACGTCAGCTCTGTATACTGCCACACGTCAGCCCTGTATACTGCCACACGTCAGCCTAGTATACTGCTACACGTCAGCTCTGTATACTACTACACGTCAGCCCTGTAGACTACTACACGTCAGCTCTGTATACTACTACACGTCAGCCCTGTAGACTACTACACGTCAGCTCTGTATACTACTACACGTCAGCCCAATATACTACTACACGTCAGCCCTGTATACTACTACACGTCAGCCCTGTATACTACTACACGTCAGCCCTGTATACTGCTACACGTCAGCTCTGTATACTACTACACGTCAGCTCTGTAGACTATTACACGTCAGCCCTGTATACTACTACACGTCAGCCCAGTATACTACTACACGTCAGCCCTGTATACTGCTACACGTCAGCCCTGTATACTGCTACACGTCAGCCCTGTATACTGCTACACGTCAGCCCTGTATACTACTACACGTCAGCCCTATATACTGCTACACGTCAGCCCTGTATACTGCTACACGTCAGCTCTGTATACTGCTACACGTCAGCCCTGTATACTGCTACACGTCAGCCCTATATACTGCTACACGTCAGCCCTGTATACTGCTACACGTCAGCTCTGTATACTGCTACACGTCAGCCCTGTATACTGCTGCACGTCAGCCCTGTATACTACTACACGTCAGCCCTGTATACTGCTACACGTCAGTTCTGTATACTGCTACACGTCAGCCCAGTATACTACTACACGTCAGCCCTGTATACTACTACACGTCAGCCCTGTATACTGCTACACGTCAGCCCTGTATACTGCTACACGTCAGCCCTGTATACTACTACACGTCAGCCCTGTATACTACTACACGTCAGCCCTGTATACTGCTGCACGTCAGCCCTGTATACTACTACACGTCAGCCCTGTATACTGCTACACGTCAGCCCTGTATACTGCTACACGTCAGCCCTGTATACTGCTACACGTCAGCCCTATATACTGCTACACGTTAGCCCTGTATACTACTACACGTCAGCCCTGTATACTACTACACGTCAGCCCTGTATACTACTACACATCAGCCCAGTATACTACTACACGTCAGCCCAGTATACTACTACACGTCAGCCCTGTATACTACTACACGTCAGCCCAGTATGCTACTACACGTCAGCCCTGTATACTGCTACACGACAGCCCTGTATACTGCTACACGTCAGTCCTGTATACTACTACACGTCAGCCCTGTATACTACTACACGTCAGCCCTGTATACTACTACACGTCAGCCCTGTATACTGCTACACGTCAGCTCTGTATACTACTACACGTCAGCCCTGTATACTACTACACGTCAGCTCTGTATACTGCTACACGTCAGCCCTGTATACTGCTACACGTCAGCCGTGTATACTGCTACACGTCAGCTCTGTATACTACTACATGTCAGCCCTGTATACTGCTACACGTCAGCCCTGTATACTACTACACGTCAGCCCTGTATTCTACTAGACGTCAGCTCTGTATACTACTACACGCAGCCCTGTATACTACTACACGTCAGCTCTGTATACTGCTACACGTCAGCTCTGTATACTGCTACACGTCAGCTCTGTATACTACTACACGCAGCCCTGTATACTACTACACGTCAGCCCTGTATACTACCACACGTCAGCTCTGTATACTACTACATGTCAGCCCTGTATACTACTACACGTCAGCTCTGTATACTACTACACGTCAGCCCTGTATACTGCTACACGTCAGCCCTGTATACTACTACACGTCAGCCCTGTATACTACTACACGTCAGCTCTGTATACTACTACACGTCAGCCCTGTATACTACTACACGTCAGCCCTGTATACTGCTACACGTCAGCCCTGTATACTACTACACGTCAGCCCTGTATTCTACTAGACGTCAGCTCTGTATACTACTACACGCAGCCCTGTATACTACTACACGTCAGCTCTTTATACTGCTACACGTCAGCTCTGTATACTGCTACACGTCAGCTCTGTATACTACTACACGCAGCCCTGTATACTACTACACGTCAGCCCTGTATACTACTACACGTCAGCCCTGTATACTACTACACGTCAGCCCTGTATTCTACTAGACGTCAGCTCTGTGTACTATTACACGCAGCCCTGTATACTACTACATGTCAGCTCTGTATACTGCTACACGTCAGCTCTGTATACTGCTACACGTCAGCTCTGTATAATACTACACGCAGCCCTGTATACTACTACACGTCAGCCCTGTATACTGCTACACGTCAGCTCTGTATACTGCTGCACGTCAGCCCTGTATACTACTACACGTCAGCTCTGTATACTACTACACGTCAGCCCTGTATACTGCTACACGTCAGCCGTGTATACTGCTACACGTCAGCCCTGTATACTACTACACGTCAGCCCTGTATACTACTACACGTCAGCTCTCTATACTACTACACGTCAGCCCTGTATACTGCTACACGTCAGCCCTGTATACTGCTACACGTCAGCCCTGTATACTGCTACACGTCAGCTCTGTATACTACTACACGTCAGCCCTGTATACTACTACACGTCAGCCCTGTATACTACTACACTTCAGCTCTCTATACTACTACAGCTCAGCCCTGTATACTGCTACACGTCAGCCCTGTATACTGCTACACGTCACCTCTGTATACTGCTACACGTCAGCCCTGTATACTACTACACGTCAGCCCTGTATACTACTACACGTGACCTCTGTATACTGCTACACGTCAGCCCTGTATACTACTACACGTCAGCCCTGTATACTACTACACGTCAGCTCTCTATACTACTACAACTCAGCCCTGTATACTGCTACACGTCAGCCCTGTATACTGCTACACGTCAGCCCTGTATACTACTACACGTCAGCCCTGTATACTACTACACGTCAGCCCTGTATACTACTACACGTCAGCCCTGTATACTGCTACACGTCAGCCCTGTATACTACTACACGTCAGCCCTGTATTCTACTAGACGTCAGCTCTGTATACTACTACACGCAGCCCTGTATACTACTACACGTCAGCTCTTTATACTGCTACACGTCAGCTCTGTATACTGCTACACGTCAGCTCTGTATACTACTACACGCAGCCCTGTATACTACTACACGTCAGCCCTGTATACTACTACACGTCAGCCCTGTATACTACTACACGTCAGCCCTGTATTCTACTAGACGTCAGCTCTGTGTACTATTACACGCAGCCCTGTATACTACTACACGTCAGCTCTGTATACTGCTACACGTCAGCTCTGTATACTGCTACACGTCAGCTCTGTATAATACTACACGCAGCCCTGTATACTACTACACGTCAGCCCTGTATACTGCTACACGTCAGCTCTGTATACTGCTGCACGTCAGCCCTGTATACTACTACACGTCAGCTCTGTATACTACTACACGTCAGCCCTGTATACTGCTACACGTCAGCCGTGTATACTGCTACACGTCAGCCCTGTATACTACTACACGTCAGCCCTGTATACTACTACACGTCAGCTCTCTATACTACTACACGTCAGCCCTGTATACTGCTACACGTCAGCCCTGTATACTGCTACACGTCAGCCCTGTATACTGCTACACGTCAGCTCTGTATACTACTACACGTCAGCCCTGTATACTACTACACGTCAGCCCTGTATACTACTACACTTCAGCTCTCTATACTACTACAGCTCAGCCCTGTATACTGCTACACGTCAGCCCTGTATACTGCTACACGTCACCTCTGTATACTGCTACACGTCAGCCCTGTATACTACTACACGTCAGCCCTGTATACTACTACACGTGACCTCTGTATACTGCTACACGTCAGCCCTGTATACTACTACACGTCAGCCCTGTATACTACTACACGTCAGCTCTCTATACTACTACAACTCAGCCCTGTATACTGCTACACGTCAGCCCTGTATACTGCTACACGTCAGCCCTGTATACTACTACACGTCAGCCCAGTATACTACTACACGCCAGCCCTGTATACTGCTACACGTCAGCCCTGTATACTACTACACGTCAGCCCTGTATACTGCTACACGTCAGCCCTGTATACTGCTACACGTCAGCCCTGTATACTACTACACGTCAGCCCTGTATACTGCTACACGTCAGCCCTGTATACTGCTACACGTCAGCCCTGTATACTGCTACACATCAGCCCAGTATACTACTACACGTCAGCCCTGTATACTACTACATGTCAGCTCTCTATACTACAACTCAGCCCTGTATACTGCTACACGTCAGCCCTGTATACTACTACACGTCAGCCCTGTATACTGCTACATGTCAGCCCTGTATACTACTACACATCAGCCCAGTATACTACTACACGTCAGCCCTGTATACTACTACATGTCAGCTCTCTATACTACACGTCAGCCCTGTATACTACTACACATCAGCCCTGTATACTGCTACACGTCAGCCCTGTATACTACTACACATCAGCCCAGTATACTACTACACGTCAGCCCTGTATACTACTACATGTCAGCTCTCTATACTACAACTCAGCCCTGTATACTGCTACACGTCAGCCCTGTATACTGCTACTCGTCAGCCCTGTATACTGCTACACGTCAGCCCTGTATACTGCTACACGTCAGCCCTGTATACTACTACACGTCAGCCCAGTATACTACTACACGCCAGCCCTGTATACTGCTACACGTCAGCCCTGTATACTACTACACGTCAGCCCTGTATACTGCTACACGTCAGCCCTGTATACTGCTACACGTCAGCCCTGTATACTACTACATGTCAGCTCTCTATACTACACGTCAGCCCTGTATACTACTACACGTCAGCCCTGTATACTGCTACACGTCAGCCCTGTATACTGCTACACGTCAGCCCTGTATACTGCTACACATCAGCCCTGTATACTACTACATGTCAGCTCTCTATACTACAACTCAGCCCTGTATACTGCTACACGTCAGCCCTGTATACTACTACACGTCAGCCCTGTATACTGCTACATGTCAGCCCTGTATACTACTACACATCAGCCCAGTATACTACTACACGTCAGCCCTGTATACTACTACATGTCAGCTCTCTATACTACACGTCAGCCCTGTATACTACTACACATCAGCCCTGTATACTGCTACACGTCAGCCCTGTATACTACTACACATCAGCCCAGTATGCTACTACACGTCAGCCCTGTATACTACTACATGTCAGCTCTCTATACTACACGTCAGCCCTGTATACTGCTACACGTCAGCCCTGTATACTACTACACGTCAGCCCAGTATACTACTACACGTCAGCCCTGTATACTGCTACACGTCAGCCCAGTATACTGCTACACGTCAGCCCAGTATACTGCTACACGTCAGCCCTGTATACTACTACACGTCAGCCCAGTATACTACTACACGTCAGCCCTGTATACTGCTACACGTCAGCTCTCTATACTACTACAACTCAGCCCTGTATACTACTACACGTCAGCCCTGTATACTACTACACGTCAGCCCTGTATACTACTACACGTCAGCTCTCTATACTACTACACGTCAGCCCTGTATACTACTACACGTCAGCTCTCTATACTACTACAACTCAGCCCTGTATACTACTACACGTCAGCCCTGTATACTACTACACGTCAGCTCTCTATACTATTACAACTCAGCCCTGTATACTGCTACACGTCAGCCCTGTATACTACTACACGTCAGCCCTGTATACTACTACACGTCAGCCCAGTATACTGCTACACGTCAGCCCAGTATACTGCTACACGTCAGCCCAGTATACTGCTACACGTCAGCCCTGTATACTACTACACGTCAGCCCTGTATACTGCTACACGTCAGCCCTGTATACTGCTACACGTCAGCCCTGTATACTGCTACACGTCAGCCCTGTATACTGCTACACGTCAGCCCTGTATACTACTACACGTCAGCCCTGTATACTGCTACACGTCAGCCCTGTATACTACTACACGTCAGCCCTGTATACTACTACACGTCAGCCCTGTATACTGCTACACGTCAGCCCTGTATACTACTACACGTCAGCCCTGTATACTGCTACACGTCAGCCCTGTATACTACTACACGTCAGCCCAGTATACTACTACACGTCAGCCCAGTATACTACTACACGTCAGCCCTGTATACTGCTACACGTCAGCCCTGTATACTGCTACACGTCAGCCCTGTATACTGCTACACGTCAGCCCTGTATACTGCTACACGTCAGCCCTGTATACTACTACACGTCAGCCCTGTATACTGCTACACGTCAGCCCTGTATACTACTACACGTCAGCCCAGTATACTACTACACGTCAGCCCAGTATACTACTACACGTCAGCCCTGTATACTGCTACACGTCAGCCCTGTATACTGCTACACGTCAGCCCTGTATACTGCTACACGTCAGCCCTGTAGACTACTACACGTCAGCCCTGTAGACTGCTACACATCAGCCCTGTATACTGCTACACGTCAGCCCTGTATACTACTCAGGGTCAGACTAGGGTGCCTAGGGCCCACCAGGGGAATAGGCTCCAGGGGCCCACACTATAGCTGCCTTAAACGGTTTTATTTAATTGTTCGTTTTTCGACCTCTAACTAAAACATGTTCTTTCTAGCAAACTATACAGTGTGCAAAAGAACTGTATTGTGCCCTGCACTATATTAAAGTGTTTCTTGTTAAAGCACCACTCCAGCGGTTTGATTTTTTTTTTACCGCTGGAGTGGCACTTTATATGTAAGCCCCCTGCACCCAGTCATATATTCATCCTCCGGTGTCTTCATAGTTTTTTCGGTGTCGCTCCGGTCCCCCTGCACCATCTTGTGAGCTTAGCCCCTGACTGGCTGGAGGAAGTCAGAAGTTACATCGCAAGCTCTCCGTGCAAGTCTGTGGGAGCCAGAACGGGGCCAGAACGGGGCTCTCGTAAACTAGTATTATAAAGTGACCTCCGCACAGCTCCATTAAACACTGGAGCTGTCCACGGGTCACTTTTCTCCTGAAACCGATGGGAGCGATGCTGGAAACAGGTGAAGGCGGCGGCAGGTGAGTATCAGACAGAGGGCAGGGGGATTACATTTAAAGCGCCACTCCACCAGTGCAATAAAAAAAAACACTGGAGTGTTGCTCTAATAAACATATTTTTTGTAGTTAATAATGGAATCTGTTATTTACAATCAGTCGCAGTTTTTCTCACACATGGATATTCCTTGTCCTAGATAAACCACCCAGTCCCTCAGCCATCTTACACAATATTCAAAGTGAAGCAGAATGTTATCCGGATCTTGAAATTCAAAAGACTGCTAGAAGTAATCCACATGTGCCACCATCTATCCTCCTGTATAGGGTCTTTCACAACTGACTTGGGAAATTCCCGATAGGAGTCAATCTGTAGTGGTGTAAAGCATAAATTCTCATATAAACTTTTCCATTTCAAGACTCTGGTCAACCTTTTCTTCACTAGTCTGACATTTACTGTATTTTGTGGACTATAAAACGCACCGAACCATAAGTCATATCCCAAATTTTGGGGAGGAAAATAGGAAAAAACTGTTTTAATAAAATGGTGGTGCTTCTTATAGTCTAATTTTACGGTAGTTTGCCGGGGTGGGGGGGGGTGAAGGCTGCCGTGGAACGGGGTCACAGGAGGCAGGGTCGCTGCTGCAAGAAGCTGATGGTGGCGACAGCAGGAGTGGGACGATGCTGCGGGCCCACAGGCTTGGAGGAGAGGGTGTAAGCACCATGCACACATGACATACACGACACACAAGCACCATGCACACATGACACACACATCACACATGTCAGACAAGTACCATGCACACATGACACACGTCACACATGCAGCATGCACACAAGACACAAACAACACACAAGCACCATGCACACACATCATACTACACATAAGCACCATGCACACATGACACACACAAGCACCATGAACACATGACACACATGTCACACAAGCACCATGCACACATGACACACACATCACACAAGCACCATGCACACATCACACACGACACACACGAACCATGCACACATGACACACATGTCACACAAGCACCATGCACACATGACACACGACACAAGCACCATGCACACACATCACACGACACACATGCACTATGCACACGACACGTGACACAAAAGCACCATGCACACATGACACAAGCACCATGCAAACATGACATACACAACACACAAGCACCATGCACACATGACACACAACACACAAGCACCATGCACACACATCACACAAGCACCATGCACACACATCACACAAGCACCATGCACACTCAATCACCATGCACACACGTCATACGACACACAAGCACCATGCACACGACAAACGAGCACCATGTACACTACACACAGACACAATGAACACACGACACACAAGTACCATGCACACAAAAGCACAATGTACACATACAACACAAGCACAATGCACACACGACACACATGCACCATGCACACACATCACACAAGCACCATGCATATTCAATCACCATGCACAAACATCACACAACACACAAGCACCATGCACACGACTCACAAGCACCATGCATATGACACACAAGCACCATGCACACACGACACACAAGTACCATACACACGACACACAAGCATCATGCACACACAAGCACCACGCACATATGACACACATCACACAAGCACCATGCACACATGACACACGACACACACGCAGCATGCACACAAGACACAAACAACACACAAGCACCATGCACACATGACACACATCACACAAACACCATGCACACATGACACACATTCACCATGCACACATGTCACACAAGCACAATGCACACATGACACACGACACACAAGCACCATGCACACACATCACATGACACACATGCACTATGCACACATGGCACACACAACACAAAAGCACCATGCACACACGACACACACAAGCACCATGCAAACACGACACACATGCACTATGCACACATGGCACACATGACACAAAAGTACCATGCAGACAAGACACACACAAGCACCATGCAAACACGACACACATGCACCATACACACATGACACACACAAGCACCAAGCACACATGACACAAGCACCATGCACACACTTCACACAAGCACCATGCACACTCAATCACCATGCACACACGTCACACGACACACAAGCACCATGCATGTGACACACAAGCACCATGCACACATGACACACAAGCACCATGCATACACGTTACACGACACACAAGCACCATGCACACGACACACAAGCACTATGCACACGACACACAAGCACCTTGCACACACGTCACACAAGCACTATGCACACTCAATCACCATGCACACACATCACACGACACACAAGCACTATGCACACGACACACAAGCACCATGCAAAACACGACACTAACACCATGCACACACAAGCACAATGCACACATGACCCACAAGCACCATGCACACATGACACGCAAGCACCTTGCACACACGTCACACGACACACAAGCACCATGCACATGACACATGACACACAAGCACCATGAACATGACACACAAGCACCAAGCACACAACACACAAGCACCATGCACACATGACACACAAGCACTATGTACACATGGCACACAAGCACCATGCACACGACACAAAAGCACCATGCACACATGACAGACAAGCACCATGCACACACAAGCACCATGCACACATGACACACCATGCACACATAAAACACACCGAACCAAGTCACATCCCAAATTTCGGGGAGGAAAGTAGGAAAAAGTTGTTTTAATAAAATGGTGGTGCTTCTTATAGTCTAATTTTATGGTAGTTTGCCGGGGGGGGTGGAGGCTGTCGTGGAACGGGGCCACAGGAGGCAGGGTCGTTGCTGCAAGAAGCTGATGGTGGCGACAGCAGGAGTGGGACGATGCTCCGGGCCCCCGGGATGGGAGGATAGGGTGTCCTGGCGCTGCGAGGCTGCGGGCCCTGGTCTGTCAGAAAATGTCAGCGTTGTTTGGAGTTCTCACACGACACACAAGCACCATGCACACATGACACACGACACAAAAGCACCATGCAAACACGACACACAAGCACCATGCACACACAAGCACCATGCACACATGACACACAAGCACCATGCACACACGAAACACAAGCACCATGCACACACGTCACGCCACACACAAGCACCATGCACATGACACACAAGCACCAAGCACACACAACAAACAAGCACCATGCACACACAAGCACCACGCACACATAACACACACGCAGCATGCACACAAGACACAAACAACACACAAGCTCCATGCACACATGACACACATCACACACGTCACACTAACACCATGCACACATGACACACATTCACCATGCACACATGACACACATTCACCATGCACACATGACACACAAGCACCATGCACACATGACACTTTTCACACAAGCACTATGCACACAAGTACAGCACACATGAAGCAGCGCAGTGTACACAAGTACAGGATATACACAGCACAAACACATTCTAAACATGACAGTAAAGTCACATTATTGCTAACTTACCTCATCCAATCCTGTCTCCATTTCACCAAGATGTATCCTGCAGGCTGCACATGGAGTAGTGGGCCCCAAAGGTTAAGCCCCGTCCCCAAACGCCACTAAGCGCCGCCCCCAGGTCAACGAATTGCAAGAAGTTAAAACACACTTCTTAACCTTTATGTCACACAGGGGTCACTGTGCTCTGAGCCTGGAGACTCCTTACCGCTCATAGACACAGAGCAGTCGGCAGAGTCTCTGGTATTAAACAGGCCACACACAGCATGGGA
Source organism: Phyllobates terribilis (assembly GCF_046119375.1). NCBI lineage: Eukaryota > Metazoa > Chordata > Amphibia > Anura > Dendrobatidae > Phyllobates > Phyllobates terribilis. The sequence goes on from NW_027362768.1 coordinate 173,406,645, forward strand.
AGAGGAGCGGGAAAGTGAGGGACGTAGCTCCGCCGCACAGGACGTCCTGCTGCCAGCGCTACACACCGGAGAAGGACGCTGTGCTGACTGCAGGAGCTGTCAGGGACTGAAGAGGGCTCTCTCTGTCACTCAGCAGGGGCCCACCGGGGAATTCACTGGTACCCCGCCAGGCCAGTCCAACCCTGATACTACTACATGCCCGCTGACACTTAGGGTACAAGATAATGACACTCGGGGTACAGGATAATGAAACTGACACTCGGGGTACAAGATAATGACACTGATACTGGGGTACAAGATAATGACACTGCCACTCAAGATACAGGATAATGACACTGACACTTGGGGTACAGGAGAATAACACTGATACTGGGGTACAGGATAATGACACTGACACTTGGGGTACAGGATAATGACGTTGTCACTCGGGGTACAGGATAATGACACTTGGTTCACAGGATAATGACACTGACACTTGGGGTACAGGATAATGACACTGACACTCGGGGTAAAGGATAATGACAATGACACTCGGGGTACAGGATGATGACACTGATACTTGGGGTACACAATAATGACAATGACACTCGGGGTACAGGATAATGACACTGATACTTGGGGTATGGGATAATGACACTGATACTTGGGGTACGGGATAATGACACTGACACTCAGGGTACAGGATAATGACACTGACACTTGGGGTACACAATAATGACAATGACACTCGGGGTACAGGATAATGACACTGATACTTGGGGTACACAATAATGACAATGACACTCGGGGTACAGGATAATGACACTGATACTTGGGGTATGGGATAATGACACTGATACTTGGGGTACGGGATAATGACACTGACACTCAGGGTACAGGATAATGACACTGACACTTGGGGTACACAATAATGACAATGACACTCGGGGTACAGGATAATGACACTGATACTTGGGGTACACAATAATGACAATGACACTCGGGGTACAGGATAATGACACTGATACTTGGGGTATGGGATAATGACACTGATACTTGGGGTACGGGATAATGACACTGACACTCAGGGTACAGGATAATGACACTGACACTTGGGGTACAGGATAATGACACTGACGCTTGGGGTATGGGATAATGACACTGATACTTGGGGTACGGGATAATGACACTGACACTCGGGGTACAGGATAATGACAATGACACTCGGAGTACAGGATAATGACACTGACACTCGGGGTACATGATAATGACACTGACACTTGGGGTACAGGATAATGACACTTATACTTGGGGTGCAGGATAATGACACTTATACTTGGGGTCCAGAATGATGACACTTTATACTTGGGGTGCAGAATGATGACACTTATACTTTGGGTATGGTATAATGACACTTATACTTGGGGTGCAGAATGATGACACTTATACTTGGGGTGCAGGATAATGACACTTTATAGTTGGGGTGCAGGATAATGACACTTATACTTGGGGTGCAGAATGATGACTCTTATACTTGGGGTGCAGGATAATGACACTGACATTTGGGGTACAGGATAATGACACTAACACTTGGGGTGCTTGATAATGACACTGACACTTGGGGTGCAGGATAATGACACTGATACTTAGGGTACAGGATAATGACACTGATACTGGGGGTACGGGATAATGACACTGACACTTGGGGTACGAGATAATGACAATGACACTCGGGGTACAGGATAATGACACTGATACTTGGGGTATGGGATAATGACACTGATACTTGGGGTACGGGATAATGACACTGACACTCAGGGTACAGGATAATGACACTGACACTTGGGGTACACAATAATGACAATGACACTCGGGGTACAGGATAATGACACTGATACTTGGGGTACACAATAATGACAATGACACTCAGGGTACAGGATAATGACACTGATACTTGGGGTATGGGATAATGACACTGATACTTGGGGTACGGGATAATGACACTGACACTCAGGGTACAGGATAATGACACTGACACTTGGGGTACAGGATAATGACACTGACACTTGGGGTATGGGATAATGACACTGATACTTGGGGTACGGGATAATGACACTGACACTCGGGGTACAGGATAATGACAATGACACTCGGAGTACAGGATAATGACACTGACACTCGGGGTACATGATAATGACACTGACACTTGGGGTACAGGATAATGACACTTATACTTGGGGTGCAGGATAATGACACTTATACTTGGGGTCCAGAATGATGACACTTTATACTTGGGGTGCAGAATGATGACACTTATACTTTGGGTATGGGATAATGACACTTATACTTGGGGTGCAGAATGATGACACTTATACTTGGGGTGCAGGATAATGACACTTTATAGTTGGGGTGCAGGATAATGACACTTATACTTGGGGTGCAGAATGATGACTCTTATACTTGGGGTGCAGGATAATGACACTGACATTTGGGGTACAGGATAATGACACTAACACTTGGGGTGCTTGATAATGACACTGACACTTGGGGTGCAGGATAATGACACTGATACTTAGGGTACAGGATAATGACACTGATACTGGGGGTACGGGATAATGACACTGACACTTGGGGTACGGGATAATGACACTGATATTTGGGGTACAGGATAATGACACTGATATTTGGGGTACAGGATAATGACACTCGGGGAACAGGATAATAACACTGACATTTGGGGTACAGGATAATGACACTGACACTCCGGTTGCAGGATAATGACACTGATACTTGGGGTACAGGATAATGACACTGACGCTTGGGGTACAGGATAATGACACTTATACTTGGGGTGCAGGATAATGACACTTATACTTGGGGTACAGGATAATGACACTTTATACTTGGGGTGCAGAATGATGACACTTATACTTGGGGTGCAGGATAATGACACTTTATACTTGGGGTGCAGGATAATGACACTTATACTTGGGGTGCAGAATGATGACACTTATACTTGGTGTACAGGATAATGACACTGACACTTGGGGTGCAGGATAATGACACTGATACTTAGGGTACAGGATAATGACACTGATACTAGGGGTACGGGATAATGACACTGACACTTGGGGTACGGGATAATGACACTCGGGGTACAGGATAATGATACTGACACTTGGGGTACAGGATAATGACACTGATACTTGGGGTACAGGATAATGACACTGATATTTGGGGTACAGGATAATGACACTCAGGGTACAGGATAATGACACTGACACTTGGGGTACAGGATAATGACACTGACACTGGGGGTACAGGATAATGACACTGATACTTGGGGTACAGGATAATGACACTCACGCTTGGGGTACGGGAAAATGACACTGACACTTGGGGTACAGGATAATGACACCGACACTAGGGGTACAGGATAATGACACTGACACTTGGGGTACAGGATAATGACACTGACACTAGGGGTACAGAATAATGACACTGACAGTGGGGTTGCGGGATAATGACACTGATACTTGGGGTACAGGATAATGACACTGACACTAGGGGTACAGAATAATGACACTGACACTGAGGTTGCGGGATAATGACACTGATACTTGGGGTACAGGATAATGACACTTTGGGGTTCCCGGTAACTTCTGCTATTCATGAGATGTCTCATATTCTTTGTCCTCAATCAAGTCTGTGAGATTCGGACATCACATGTTGCTGTCAATCAGAAGCGGCTGTGAATGTGAAGAGCCTCTCACAATGTTCCCAAATCTGTATCCTTCCTTCTAAAGATAGAAAAGTCTCCATGTGGTGTCAGTAATCTCTACAGCTGGAGAGCAGAGCTTTATGAGGTCAGGAGAGATAACGACAAATTATAAGTAACAGATTTTATAGCCGAAAATATCCATAGTATCTGACATGACCCACATGGGCGGGAGATGGTATTTTTGTAATTGTCTTAGGAATTTTATGGGTACAAGTTCCAACCTCAGGATTAATTCTTCTGCCACTTTAAGGGGGCACCACAACTGGATCCACAATCTACATGACCTTGATTGGCCGTGCCAATTCCAAAATGAAAAAATAAGATGTAATTAATTTTCAAAAGGCTTAGAAGAGGCAAAAAAAGAAAACGATAGGATTCCTGGGCATCGTCAAATTGTGCCCGATCTTATTGGTGCACCAGTCCCCCAGTCTAGACACAGGGAATCACAACTGGAGGTAGGACCCTGACTCAAAGCTCCTGGACGCCAAGGCAAAATTTATAAAAGGACCCCCCAACTATAATGCACTGGTCTCTAAAAAAAAGTAAGAATATTTTTGGGCTCTGTAGGCTCCAGTGCCAAGATGTAACTGTAACCTCTGCTCCTCTTAGTTACACCCTGGGGAGAAGCTCGTTGAGAAGACCCTCTGCTTTTTGGTCCCCAAACCAGTGTTAAACCCATGTAGATGCAAATATTTGTATGTTGCAACAGCAACCAAGAGCTTTTGTTTTTGTGGCAACCCAAGGGTCCTTTTGCTTCATCTAAGGAGACCAGTACACTAAATGACACACACAATTAGTGTCCTTGTTGCACCTTTTGCATTGGGTCATAATGTTCTTCCTCATTTGGCTATAAGTGGTTGATTCCTCCGGAGCACTGGGCTGAGTCAACTTCCCAGAAATGTAATTTGCAGTTTTATTCTTCCCTAGAAATGTCACCATCATAGAGAACTTGGCTGCCTGACACTGTCCCTTTAAATCCGTCTCTGAGGAGCCTCGGCTGCCATCAGAGTTGATGAGATTACAGTTGTGACTCCCCTTGGTCGTCCCACCACTCTCTGTAAGGTTGTAAACTCTTGGATGTCTATGGGTCTTCTGGGACAGTGGTTTTCCTCTGACGATGATGAGCACCACTTACGGACCGGGTTCTTGGCACCAATAAGACACTTGTCGTTCTCCCCAAGGTTTTGCTTTGCAGACTGGCACTCGCTTGCTTGATTTTATTTTTCCCTTTCTTGTACGACTCACAGAGGAACATTACATGGGAAGACTGAAGAGCGATGCAGGGAAAGCGCAAAGCAGGAAAGACAATTAAAGTTTCTAAAAAATAATATTCTCCTCTATGTGCTCAGCGAGACCAGGGGGGAGATGAAGGCAGTGGAGGCAATTGGCCATGGCTCAAGTCATACTTGACAGCTCTTCGTAATATTTGTCCGGAAGGATCTTTATAATAACCATTTCAGGTCACACTCCTTCCATGTCTAGCCCATGCCCCATTTTCTACCCCTCTGACTGTGCAGTTCGACCTCAGGGCTCTACCTGATGATGGAGCGATCCAGTAGTTTTAGGGAGATCTTGTTAGGTTTCAACTTGTGCCCAGGATATTTACCAATTCTTCTACTTTTACCTACATTTATATCCAAACTATCTGGACATTTGAAGTTGTGTCCCGGGACTGTCTGGGAAAGCCCCTAAAACAATGAGGAACACCCATTAAACTTTGCAAAGCCTAGCCCCTTTTCTGGCCCAAAGGACTGTCCCAACAAATTCAGGACCAACAAATATGCTCTTTCAGAAAACTGTCGTAAAAAGGGAAGACTTCCCAACAGTCCCAATACTGCTGGTACAATCTCTCAAACTGCAAAGAGTAATGGACTTTGCAAGAACAGAACATTTCCATTACTATATATATATTTTTTTTTTACGACCTTCGGCTCAGTCTTGATGGATGAACGTTCTGTAGGAAGATGAATCTTGTGCTGTCTAGATAGGTCCACCAGGGTCTTCTCCGCCGTTATCTTGATAGTATCAAGCCATCGGATTGCTGGTCTTCCTCTTCGCCTAGGTCCTTCTATTCTTTTGATCACGGTGTCCTTCTCCAGTGATTGCTCTCTTCATATCATGTGTCCAAAGTAGGCAAGTCGTAGCTTTGTAGCTTCCTTTGCTTAGAGGAGTTGGTAACATGATGTGTCTCCGCCAATTTTAAGAAGAGCATTCCCTTCATCATCAAGGTGGACCCTGCCATTGGATGACCGTGGCTCCATCTAATTAATAAACATCTAAGTGCTATGTGCATTTTTCCATCCATTTTTATATTCCTCCTATGCATTATAAAAAAAAAAAAGCAAATAATCTTGATGAAGAATATCCTACCATTTTCCTATGTGTCTCCTTGGCGACAGACTACAAACAAACCCTGTGTAGTCGGATTCTCAAGGCATTTTCTACTGACTTCTTGCCTATGTATAACTTTAGTTAGTCTCGCGTTAGTTTAGCGCCTCTTGTAACTATTCGGTGGACTTTTGGGATGCAGCACGGTGGCAACCTTGAGAGTTCAGACCAATATATAGAATAGTTATGTCTCACTAGGACACCCTTTTTCATATACCATTCGTTGTATAGACAGCAAAGAGTAAAATTCCCTAGTGGGACCCCGACCATGAGAAAGGTGTGGCCCTCCTTTTTCTGGACCAGTCATGTCATTAGTTGCCAGGGGCCACCATACATTGCTAATAGCTTTCTTTGCAAACAACCATGTATATTTTATCCTATAAGACACAATCATCTTTCGCACAGGAGACGTAATATGTTCTTTTTTTTTTTCATTTTCCGCAGCCGAACATCCATTCACCTGTCCCAAATATGGAAGTGAGTGTGGTTCTAATTTGGAGGCATCAGTCAGGGACTGATTACAGGACAGGAAATTAGAGGATTAAACTGTCTGGTTAAACTTCCTCCAGATATCACAAGTCCGTAACTTGCACTGGATTAGGAACGCAGGGATCCAACTGCGAGAAACTTTCTCTTCTGTCATTCATCTCATACTTGTGTAGAGTCATAAATCCAGCAGAAACGGGGGGGAGGTGTATAGATTACTGTATAGATTTGTGGAACATCCTAATATTCTGTGACCTTTTGATGTATTATGTAGTAATAAAAGAATATTAAATAGAATGTGAGAAATTTACTAAGCAACATGCACCGGAATTGTGGCTCAATTGGAGCCCAAAACTGGGGTACATGTCAACATTACAAGTTATTACCTTTCCCCAAGATAGATGAAAACTAATGGTCTGACCACTGGGACGCCCCACGATCCCCAGAATAGAGCTCCGAAATGCTGGGGATACCTCTCAATCATTGTCTTTGGGTCTGCCAGAAAAAGCCAAGTGCTGCACTCTGCTCCATTAACAAAGAATGGAGTGCATGGGCATTCGCCACTCTATTCAGACCCCTGTTCTTAAAATCATTCCCAGACCCTTACCATTCATCAAGTTATCACTAGAGATGAGCGAACCCAAAATTAAAAGTACGATATTGGTACCAGAAAGTTAATGTCGGGTGCCAAACGCAATGTTCAGAGTTCCGGGGGAAGAGAGAGAGAGGCAAAAAAGTTTGGGTCCCCATTGTTTTCAATGGGGCTCAGGTTCTGGTTTAAGATTGGGTACCAGGACACCAATTTCCACGGGTCCGCTCATCCCTAGTTATAACTAGGGATGAGCAGACCCATGGAAGTTCAGGTTCTGGTATCTGACTTAACTTTAATCCAAAGTTAGGTTCGGGTACCAGAACTGTACCCAAACTTAAACCAGAACCCAAACCCCATTGAAAACAATGGGGACCCGAACTTTGGAGCTGGAAAAATATCTATCTCTCTATCTCTCTCTCTTTCCCTCTCTCTCTTTCCCTTTCTCTCTCTCTCCTCTCCTGGACTTCCCCCGAAACTCTGAACATTTAGGCTATGTGCCCACGATGCAGAAATGCTCAGGATTTTTTCCTGAGCGTTTCTGCATCTCCCTGGCAGAAAAAAACGCATGCGGATTGTACATGCGGATTGTACATGCGGATTGTACATGCGGATTGTACATGCGTTTTCCTGCCAGGGACATGCGGATGTGAAGCGTTCTTCACATGCATTTCCGCATGCGGGTTGACAAGCGCTTTCCAAGCGATTTTAGCATCACTTGGAAAGTGCTTGACAACTTGGTCACACTATATACAGTACAGACCAAAAGTTTGGACACACCTTCTCATTTAAAGATTTTTCTGTATTTTCATGACTATGAAAATTGTACATTCACACTGAAGGCATCAAAACTATGAATTACCACATGTGGAATTATATACTTAACAAAAAAGTGTGAAACAACTGAAAATATGTCTTATATTCTAGGTTCTTCAAAGTAGCCACCTTTTGCTTTGATGACTGCTTTGCACACTCTTGGCATTCAATTGATGAGCTTCAAGAGGTAGTCACCGGAAATAATCTTCCAACAATCTTGAAGGAGTTCCCAGAGATGCTTAGCACTTGTTGGCCCTTTTGCCTTCACTCTGCGGTCCAGCTCACCCCAAACCATCTCGATTGGGTTCTGGTCTGGTGACTGTGGAGGCCAGGTCATCTGGCGTAGCACCCCATCACTCTCCTTCTTGGTCAAATAGCCCTTACACAGCCTGGAGGTGTGCTTGGGGTCATTGTCCTGTTGAAAAATAAATGATGGTCCAACTAAACGCAAACCGGATGGAATAGCATGCTACTGCAAGATGCTGTGGTAGCCATGCTGGTTCAGTATGCCTTCAATTTTGAATAAATCCCCAACAGTGTCACCAGCAAAGCACCCCCACACCATCACACCTCCTCCTCCATGCTTCACGGTGGGAACCAGGCATGTAGAGTCCATCCGTTCACCTTTTCTGCGTCGCACAAAGACACGGTGGTTGGAACCAAAGATCTCAAATTTGGACTCATCAGACCAAAGCACAGATTTCCACTTGTCTAATGTCCATTCCTTGTGTTCTTTAGCCCAAACAAGTCTCTTCTGCTTGTTGCCTGTCCTTAGCAGTGGTTTCCTAGCAGCTATTTTACCATGAAGGCCTGCTGCACAAAGTCTCCTCTTAACAGTTGTTGAAGAGATGTGTCTGCTGCTAGAACTCTGTGTGGCATTGACCTGGTCTCTAATCTGAGCTACTGTTAACCTGCGATTTCTGAGGCTGGTGACTCGGATAAACTTATCCTCAGAAGCAGAGGTGACTCTTGGTCTTCCTTTCCTGGGGCGGTCCTCATGTGAGCCAGTTTCTTTGTAGCGCTTGATTGTTTTTGCAACTGCACTTGGGGACACTTTCAAAGTTTTCCCAATTTTTCGCACTGACTGATCTTCATTTCTTAAAGTAATGATGGCCACTCGTTTTTCTTTACTTAGAATTTGTATTATGGCAAGAAAAAAGCAGCTAACAGTCTATTCAGTAGGACTATCAGCTGTGTATCCACCAGACTTCTGCACAACACAACTGATGGTCCCAACCCCATTTATACATCAAGAAATTCCACTTATTAAACCTGACAGGGCACACCTGTGAAGTGAAAACCATTTCCGGTGACTACCTCTTGAAGCTCATCAAGAGAATGCCAAGAGTGTGCAAAGCAGTCATCAAAGCAAAAGGTGGCTACTTTGAAGAACCTAGAATATAAGACATATTTTCAGTTGTTTCACACTTTTTTGTTAAGTATATAATTCCACATGTGTTAATTCATAGTTTTGATGCCTTCAGTGTAAATGTACAATTTTCATAGTCAAGAAAATACAGAAAAATCTTTAAATGAGGTGTGTCCAAACTTTTGGTCTGTACTGTAAATCCATGCAACCGGCATGGATTTATATAGTGTGACCCGAGAGAATGTCAAAAAATAAAAAAATAAATCTATACTTACCCTCTGATGGCCCCCGGTGTCCTGCTTCACTCCGTTCTCCCTTTCCGGCAGCGGTACACTGAAGAACCTGCCGACGTCAGCGTCGCGTGACCCGTCACATGACTATGAAGTCAGCGCAGGTCCTTCAGTCCATCGAGAACTGCCGGCATGCGAGGAGGAGCGCAGCGCGGGCCTCCAGAAGGTAAGTATATATTTATTTTTTATTTTATTCTTTTTTTTTTTACAGTTTCTATGGTACCCGGGTCCGGAGGAGAGTCTCCTCTTCTCTAGACCTGGGTACCATCCGCACATTAGAACGCATGGAATGCGCATCTACATATACAGTGATGCAAAATCCATGCGATCTAATGCAAGTCAATGGCAGCAAAAACGCAGTACTTCCGCAAAATAATTGGTAGTGCTGCGTTTTTTTCCGCAATGATAATCCACAGTGGAAATTTCCGCAGCATGTGCACAGCACATGTGGATTATCATTGGGGAACATGGCAGGGCTTCTACCATACATTTTTTAAGCATTTCTGCAGCGTTTTTGCCGCTGCGGAAACGCTTAGAAAACGCATCGTGGGCACACAGCCTAAAACGGACTTCGAGAAGAAGTCTGTGTTTGGAGTTTAGCACCGGACACCGGAACAAACCTCAAACTTTTAAGTTCGGGTTCGCTCATCTCTACTTATCACATATCCACTGGTAATAATCCTTATATATATGCCAGTTTTCTGATATGAAAAACTCACAAATTCTAGTATATGCCATATCTGCACCATAATAAGGGCCTTTTTCCTACTTTTGCAAAACTCTCCACAACTTTTAAGAAGTGTGCAGGGCTTAGCACTGGGGTTGTAGCCCCTACAGCCTGACATATTTACTATAATTTTACTAAATTTTAATGCAAGTCCACAAAATTTACTTTCTGGTTTAAGGACATCCAGGGATGCACCCTATTTATTGGGAGGCTTGCAACTTTTTAAGAAATGAGGTGCATTCTGCCCAGACATGCTTTTATTACTGGGTCGTCTAAGGCTACGTTCCCACGATGAACTTTTGGTGAGTTTTTGATGTTGCAGATTTTCTGTACCATTTCTGTAACTATTAAGTAAGATAGGTTACTTGCATTTTTTCGAAAATTCACAGCGTAAAAAACTCGCCAAAATACTCATTGTGTGAGCGTAGCCTAAAGATTCTTTATATATCAATTATTTGGAGTAACCTGTGACTTTTGCACTGGTTTTATTATATAGTTACATAGGTTGAAAAAAGACCCAGGTGCTTCAAGTTCAACCTTTCTCCATCAAATATACATTATTTATTGCCAGATTATTTATTGCATGCCTCAAATGTATTACTCGTTTGCAACATTTCTACCATAATTTGGGCCTAAAGCAAACATTTTGGGGTTCTTTTGTTGGGGAAAGTGGATGGGATTTGGCTTTATAAATGTTCTTAAACAGATTTATGACTTGTTAAAACGTCACTACATTTTTTGCACAAAATGTAATTTTGTGATCCAAATGCAGTATATCTATTTATACTATATGGGCAAAATGATCTACAAATAGCAATAATGTCTTTTATTTTTTTGTGTTTTTTTTTACTTTATGGTGTTCAATGTTTGTGTGCAATAATTAATTATTTTGTATCACTACGGATGCAGAAATAAAAATATATTATTTTCTGACATCTCTTGATATTGTCTATCTTTCTCTTTAGCCTTATTACATCTTGTCCTCTCTCCTGTCCGGAGGCCTGCTGACTGTCAGTGGATGTACTTGTTACTCCACTTACAAGTTTTCGTCTAAATCCAGAATCCATTTTTTAATTTTGGCACAAAGTCCATTGACTTAAAAAAAAAAAGTAGCTCTTCAAAAAGTGAATTCAAAAATTCCCCTGATAATGCATGATCCCTTAGGACCGCTGCATGAAATGCCAGATTTGATAAATCACCCCTTTTGTGCACCTTCCTGCACAGTTTTAAAAAGTGTCTAGAAGAGGAGACGTCACTAATAGGAGTCAAAACTGCACCAGATTTATTATTGGTGTCACCATAATTTAAAGCGCACCTGTCAGCAGGATTGTGCTCAGTAAACCACATACACTGTCAGGTGGGCGACATTACACTGAGTAAAATAATACCTTGGTTGATGAAATCCGTCCTGTGGTTCTTGTGTAATCTCTACTTTCAGTTTGGAGATAATGATATGCTCGTGCTCCGGGGCGGCCTGTGGGGGGTGCTCTATCTGGTGCTCTGCTTACATATTCATCTGTGTGCTCTTATGACAGCTCACTGTGCCTGCACTGACCTGCCTCCTATTTTACCTAGCCCCGCACTAATAGATGCATTATGTAAAATAGGAGGTAGGTCAGTGAAGGCATATAGCTGAATATGTAAGTGACGCGCCCCCTGGGCCTGTGTTGTGCAGGGGATACCCGGAGCCGGATCGCTGGGGGTTGTAGTCTCCGTGGCGCTGACCCGGTCCGTGCCCAGGGTGGTCAATTCAGTGGCCGTCTTAGTGTAATAACAAATGTCCGACTACGCCACCCGTGGATTGCAGTCAGTGGGGACCGCCGCTGCGCTGCAGACCGCTGAGGCTGATGTTGTTTGCTCAGCCGAGTATGGGACAACTCCCCACGGAAGAAGTATTGCCTCAGGGCAGCTAGTGTGGATGATGAGAGTGATGGTGTGAGCGTCCCAGTACTGATGGTGCTGGTGCGGCGATGAAACACAGAGACGTGTGGTGCAGTTTCCAATGCTTTACTCACAGTTCTCATCCAGGTCACTTGTGCACATGAAGGACCGCCTGAGCCGTGCTGCGTTCACCAGGCAAGGGGCTTGACCAACTCCCAGGCAATTCCAGAGCGTGACACAGGGCTCCCTTCTCTTCCCTTCTCTGGCCGTCCTCACCAGTGACCCACCTTTGTCCAGCTTCCTCGGGCCTTCTCTTGGCGAAACCTATCTCCGGTTTCCCTGACCCTATGTGGTATGCTTTCCTGGTGGATGTAGTGAGGGGTCGCACCAAGATGTGGTCACAACCTCCGGTCCTTGGCTGAGGAGTCTGTTGCCTCCACCAATTTGGGTCCCGGTACCCTGCTCTGCCAATCCTTCACCCGCAATCTCCTGGGCCTTTGGGGTTCCTTCTGCCTTGGTGTCTCTGGGCCTTTCTCTGTGTTCCAGTTCCTTGTTTCCTTTCTTGCTTCCTTTGCTGTTCCTTCTCCTCTCTCTCTCTCTCAGGCCCCGGCCTCCTGACAAGGCCTGCCCGTGGAGCAGAGCCCATGCAGCAGCTCTGCTCCCTGTCACTTCTCTTCAGACTCAACTTCTTCTTCTTTCTCTCTGAGCTAAGATGGTGCCCACCTTATATACCTCCTTCTAACACCGAGCCCAGGTGACTAGCAACCAATGGGCTCCTACCTATGCCCAGAGACCCACCCTTATCTGCTCCTACACCACTGGGTTTTCCTCCCCCTCCCCACTCCAGCCAGGGACATAGTCGGTCGTGCCTGCACTTCTGTGGGAGCACCATTGAGCTGTCCCTCGGAAATGGGGTGTGTGTGGTGCATGCAGCCTAACGAGCCCTAGTCCACACTCCATCCTTACCCGGGAGTGGAATATCACACCTCTGGTTTGAGGTGCAATACCCCTGTAGCAGCCGAGCCCTCGGGGTGCCACATAAGCAGAGCACCAGATAGAGCGCCCCCCACTGGCCGACCCCGGAGCACGAGAATATCATCATCTCCAAACTGAAAGTAGAGATTACACAAGAACCACAGGACGGATTTCATCAACCAAGGTATCATATTAATCAGTGTAATGTCGCCCACATGACAGTGTATGTGGTTTACTGAGCACAATCCTGCTGACAGGTGCACTTTAAAGATAACCATCCAAGTTGTGATGTAAGAATAGAAAAGTGTGTATCAAAATGTGCCAAATTTATTAACGTGTGCGGCAATGTGATACATTTGTTGCAGCTTTACTCTATGTGGTCTAGTTTTAAGCTGCCTAAATTTATGTAGTGCCATTAATCCTCATCATCACTATAAGGCCACAGCCCCACTATCAGTATTTGGTCAGTATTCGGTCAGTATTTTTTCTCAGGAGTGGGAGCTAAAACCAGGTGAGGAACAATCAGAGAAAAAGTATAATAGAAACAAGTCACCAATTCTGCATTTATCACCAACTCCTGGTTTTGGCTCCAACTCCTGAGAAAAAATACTGATCGAATACTGATAGTGGGGCCGTGGCCTAAAGCAAACTAAGATCACACTGAATACCACACAAATATTAGTATATGTTCGATAAGATCCAGGTGTTACAGACACGAACGTCTCGATTCATTATTGCATTTGTGCGTCTCTTCGCTAGTTTTTGTTGAAAAGTCTATTTTATGTGTTCGCCTGTGATTTTTTTTTATGTTTGCCATTATGGACGAGCTTTGGGGGTTTTTTAGCTGTTTTCAGTTGATTCATCAATTGCTACTTTTTCAAAAGTCACAACATTTTAGCGACAATATATTCCAGTCCTTCCCAGTCCTGAAGCCAATCCGTGCATTGCGGTCCGAGATCTGACTGATTTGCACAGACGTCTGAATGAGCCCTAAGTTTGAATTTTTTTCCACTAATTTTGAGACATTTTAGCAGAACTTGCTACTTTTTAGGCTAAAAAGTTGCAAAAAAAGGGAGTAGTTTTGATTTCGTGCAAAATGTATGAAGCAATGTGAGGCATTTTTAATAATGTAAGACAAATAAAAGACATCATCGAATGCCAAAAGACAAAACAAAATTACTTAAAAAAAAAGCAAAAATGATGAATCAGGGCCAAAATGTTGAAAAGGAGGAATAATATGGCCGTTTGAAAGAACACGTAAGATCAGGTAGTGCCAGTGCCAGTGTCAATGCCAGTGCATTGACTTCTTGCTGAGCTTGTGTTCGGAAGCAGCAGCCGATCTGGATGGGACGAGCTTCAGTATCGGTGCTTTATAGGGGCGTATTCACAAGGAGCAGATACGCTGAGGATTTTCTATGCATTTTACGGTACCAGCAAAGTGGTTGACATTTACCAAATCTCATCCGTACACATAGAAAAAAGCCACAATACACATTAGAAGCCCGGATCATATGTTCCTAATTGTATGGCATGCGAATCTAGCAACCACATGCCGTCCGGGGTCTTTATGCCGTAAACCACGGAGCATATCCCCGATCACATGACCAGAGGGTTGGTGGGCGCACTTAATTGAGACACACCATGTGAAAGCCGTTGCGGGTCTCTGTGAAATTACTTAATGGGCTCATGGTCGTGCCCGGCGTAGAGGTGTCCGCAGTACAAAACCGCTGTGACATTTGGTAATTTCAGCAATAACGTGCTCATGAAATGGAAACGTCTCCCCCAATTATGTCAGCGAGCTGATCCATCTGGAATGAACTTAACCCTTTGTGGAACAAATGGGACTCGCTCTTTGGAGGAGACAGAACAAAAGCTTCAGTCAAGAGAAAAGTGCAACAAATGTAGCAGAGTTCTGCAACATGTATCACTGACTGTGGGAGCGCAGCAAAGCTTGACTTAACCCTTCAAACATGTTTTACAGACCCCTGTAATGTGGACAGTCACTATACAAATCCCAAATACAGCTCCATAAGGGGCAGATAAAGCCTAAAACAGATCTGTACTCTCTTTCCTGAACTCTTTATCCCATATGAGGGAAGAAATGGGGCATTACACTTGGGGACAGGTTTTATATCGGGGCTCATGTTGCACCTCTCAGTAGGGCGTCTATCACATTGGAAGACTCGGCAGATCCGCACATTATATGTATAAGATTTTAATAAGCACCATGTAATATCCAATCTTCCCTGCGGAGTTGCTGTCATGGAATTCAGCACTTGCTTCCAGGTTTCCCTACAGATCTGAAGTTAACATGGGGATTTCAGCTGTTGGAAACCTGTTGATTAGCTTTTTTTGGGGAAGCCTTCTAAGAGAAAGATATTGTGCAAAGCAGATAACCCAAAGGAATTGTCTCATCACAGACACCTGTCTCCTAAATGAGGGTCCCCAGAAGCCCTTTTCCAACTGGTACCATAGCCACTGTGACTGGAGAAGTGCTGCACATTCATTACCATGAGAAGTGCGCACACAGCAGGGAAAGACCACTGTTTTGGAAATAGGTGTCTGTGATAAGACCACCCTGTGCCCAGCTGTATTGGGAACTTCTACAGTAGTGAATATAGACAGTCACGCAGCCACTTCTCCAATTACAACTGACACGTAATCAGTTAAAATTAAGTATCTGAGAACCCCCCTTTCTGGAGGCAGATGTCGGAGATGAGACTACTCTATATTCTGCTGTATCTGGAACTTCCACAGTAGTGAATATAGACAGTCGTGCATGCGCAGCCACCTTTCCAATTACGGCTGGAGTGACACCAGTCATTATTAGGGATCTGGGGACCCCCCATTCTGGAGGCAGGGGTCTGTAACGAGACCCTAATGTATCTGTAATTCCCATAGTAGTGAACATTGACAGTAGCGCATGCACAGTCACCTTTCCAATTACAGCTGGAGTGATGCAAGTCATTATTATGGATCTGGGGACCCCCCATTCTGGAGGCAGGGGTCTGTAACGAGACTCTACTGTATCTGTAATTCCCATAGTAGTGAATGTAGACAGTCGCGCATGCGCAGGCACTTTTCCTATTACAGTTGGGGTGACACCAGTCATTATTATGGATCTGGGGACCCCCCTTTTCTGAAGGCAAGTGTCTGAGATGAGACCACCCTTTATTCTGCTGTATCTGGACGTCCCATAATAGTGAATATAGACAATTGCGCATGCGCAGTCACTTGTATTACAGTTAGGGCAACACCAATTAGAATTAGGGGATTGAGGACCCCCGTTACCTTTTACTCTGCTGTATTTTGAGCTCCTTTAGTTGTGGATGGAGAGAACCGCACATGCGCAGCCACTTCTCTAATTAAAGCTAGCACAACACCAGTCAGAAATAGGAATCTGGGGAAAGGTGTCTATAATGAGCCAACCCTATGCTTGGCTGTGTTCAGAAGTCCCATAGTAGTGAGAGCAGAGATCTGCGTATCCACCTCTCCAATCACAGCTGGTACAACACCGGTCAGAACGGGGTATCTGGGACCTCTGTTCTGGTGAGAGATGCTGTTCTCAAAGGCGGGACCTGCACCTATTAGACATTTCGGATATGCCATAAATGCCTGTGTTAAGACAACCCCTTTAGTGGTTTTCCATAATATTACTACATATAGCATATATATAAGTGAGTAAAATAAATAAATATGCCGTGGATGTCTGACTGGTTCAGCTCTGGGAACAAACCCCGGTTGGCCAAGTGACTGCTTTCCATTGAAGTCTATGGGGATTTGGACACATGAAAGTTACTGTCCTCCACTGACCATAATGGAGCAGATCCTCGCACCTTGCAGAGCAGGGGGACCAGACGACCCTGCCTCTAAGATTGGATGGGCTTCTGAAATCAGATCTCCACCAATAAGACAATTATTTTGTATCCTATAGAAAAGCCATTAAGACAAAAAGTTGCATATCCAGGTGTTGGGAGCGGTAAATGGAAGCAAATGATCGTCTTCTCTTTCTGCCCTTGTGATTAGGATGCATTAAATATAATGACCTAACCAGGCTTGGAGTGTATTAACGCATTGCGCGCAGCATTTGCCAGATTTGCTCGTACCACTTCATTTAACTGTGCGAGTCATCAAAACGGGCGACTCTGGGAGTTTGACTGGTGAGATTGTACAGTAATTGGTTGACTCGCGCGTCTATTCAGGAGGGACCGACGTGCACTTTAAATGTAATTGCTCAATTAGCTGCAACTGATGTGACAAATCTTGATGAAAGCATTTCTGGGAAAAAGCAGGACATTGCAAGACATCGCTGTGTGCTTCAAACGGTCCGTAGGCGCTCACTTGTGATTTCACCTGAATTACACATATTCCGCTGTATTCACAGCATCACCTTATATAACGTGTCCGTCACACACGATTTTCTATCCATTAAATAGTATTATACATCAGTTTAGTAATATTTCAAAAAAGGTATCTTGGATTAAATAAAACATGGCTACCTTCCTCCAAAAACAGCGCCAGTATGTGTATGGTATTGCAACTCTACACCATTCACTACGAAGAAGCAAAGCTGCAATACCAGAAAAAACCTGTAGACAGGGGGTGGCGCTGTTTTTGGAAGAAGAACACCCCATGCAAATCTGCAGCAAATCCATCCCAAATGCATTTACCCTTAGATACTGGGTTGGTGCATTATAGCTACTGCGCTATTTGAGATGTCTGCTCTGGATATTAAAGGTGACCCCGACCCTTTCTGTGACATCCTTAGTGACGGCAGTGACAATGTATGATTCTTCTTGCATCTTCTTGCTCCTTGAAGCTCATTTATGATGATTGCACACATCACATGAGTCGGACACTACGGTTTATACGACCGTCCCGGGAATCTCTAATGATTGAACAGGAGACATTAATTTGCAGCCGTCTCAGACTCCACGTCAGTGACAGATGAGAAGGAAACGGACGCGAAATTTGTGGTTGAAAATGTTTTAATACGCAACTTATTTTATGTGTGAGAAATGAAATCTGGATGTGTTCAGTTATAGACGGATCTGTCTGAGCCTAATGGACGCACATTAATGAGGGTCTAATGGTAGGACGACTAATGACCGGGGGCAGAGGAGGTTTGGCCGTCTTCACAAAGACACATTTCTGGTTTTCTCTCCAAGTGGAGAATTAAATCCAAGGACTCCATAGCAAAAGTTATGGAAAACGCCCACCCGATCCAACTCCTGTGACTCTTTCAACCCTCTTATCTGTAAATCTACAAGAAGTAAGGTCGCAGACATGGATTGGAGCAAGTGATGTCCAACATCCCACCACATTATCCTTACTGCCCCCCGGCCATTGTGTGTCTGTCCTCTACTACTTATCTTCCAAAATACTTTTGTTCTTGGATCCTTGAACACCACCCAACAGGGTCCACATTAGAATCAATACTCAAAGTCAGCCATAGACATAGGAATCTTGTATTGTATGGTAGAAAGCTAGGTTATATGTAGAAGACTTCACCTCTTATCTGAGGTTCTGGGCTCAATGCTCGCGACACTGTCATTGACAAAGGTGTCTTGTGCTCATTTGCCGGGGTGGTAGGCCATGTCAAGAACCAAACTAAGGTTGGATAATGCCCTGTATAGTATCATCTATCCCTCCCATCCCCTTATACTCTGTACAGTACCATCTATCCCTCCCATCCACTTATACCCTGTATAGTACCATCTATCCCTCCCATCCCCTTATACTCTGTACAGTACCATACAACCCTCCCATCCCCTTATACCCTGTACAGTACCATCTATCCCTCCAATCCCCTTATACCCTGTATAGTACCATCTATCCCTCCCATCCCCTTATACACTGTACAGTACCATCTATCCCTCCCATCCCCTTATACTCTGTACAGTACCATACAACCCTCCCATCCCCTTATACCCTGTACAGTACCATCTATCCCTCCAATCCCCTTATACCCTGTATAGTACCATCTATCCCTCCCATCCCCTTATACACTGTACAGTACCATCTATCCCTCCCATCCGCTTATACCCTGTACAGTACCATCTATCCCTCCCATCCGCTTATACCCTGTACAGTACCATCTATCCCTCCCATCCCCTTATACTCTGTACAGTACCATCTATCCCTCCCATCCCCTTATACCCTGTACAGTACCATCTATCCCTCCCATCCGCTTATACCCTGTACAGTACCATCTATCCCTCCCATCCCCTTATACTCTGTACAGTACCATCTATCCCTCCATCCCCTTATACTCTGTACAGTACCATCTATCCCTCCCATCCCCTTATACTCTGTACAGTACCATCTATCCCTCCCATCCCCTTATACTCTGTACAGTACCATACAACCCTCCCATCCCCTTATACCCTGTACAGTACCATCTATCCCTCCAATCCCCTTATACTCTGTACAGTACCATCTATCCCTCCCATCCCCTTATACTCTGTACAGTACCATACAACCCTCCCATCCCCTTATACCCTGTACAGTACCATCTATCCCTCCAATCCCCTTATACCCTGTATAGTACCATCTATCCCTCCCATCCCCTTATACACTGTACAGTACCATCTATCCCTCCCATCCGCTTATACCCTGTACAGTACCATCTATCCCTCCCATCCGCTTATACCCTGTACAGTACCATCTATCCCTCCCATCCCCTTATACTCTGTACAGTACCATCTATCCCTCCCATCCCCTTATACCCTGTACAGTACCATCTATCCCTCCCATCCGCTTATACCCTGTACAGTACCATCTATCCCTCCCATCCCCTTATACTCTGTACAGTACCATCTATCCCTCCCATCCACTTATACCCTGTATAGTACCATCTATCCCTCCCATCCCCTTATACTCTGTACAGTACCATACAACCCTCCCATCCCCTTATACCCTGTACAGTACCATCTATCCCTCCAATCCCCTTATACCCTGTATAGTACCATCTATCGCTCCCATCCCCTTATACCCTGTATAGTACCATCTATCCCTCCCATCCCCTTATACACTGTACAGTACCATCTATCCCTCCCATCCGCTTATACCCTGTACAGTACCATCTATCCCTCCCATCCCCTTACACCCTGTATAGTAACATCTATCCCTCCATCCCCTTATACTCTGTACAGTACCATCTATCCATCCCATCACTTTATACACTGTACAGTACCATCTATCCCTCCCATCCCCTTATACCCTGTACAGTACCATCTATCCCTCCCATCCCCTTATACTCTGTACAGTACTATCTATCCCTCCCATCCCCTTATACTCTGTACAGTACTATCTATCCCTCCCATCCCCTTATACCCTGTACAGTACCATTTATAGCTCCCATCCCCTTATACTCTGTACAGTACCATACAACCCTCCCAACCCCTTATACCCTGTACAGTACCATCTATCCCTCCCATCCCCTTATACCCTGTACAGTCCCATCTATCCCTCCCATCCCCTTATACTCTGTATAGTACCATCTATCCCTCCCATCCTCTTATACCCTGTATAGTACCATCTATCCCTCCCATCCACTTATACCCTGTATAGTACCATCTATCCCTCCCACCCCTTTATACACTGTACAGTACCATCCATCCCTCCCATCCCCGTATACACTGTACAGAACCATCTATCCCTCCCATCCCCTTATACCCTGTAGAGTACCATCTATCCCTCCCATCCCCTTATACCCTGTACAGTACCATCTATCCCTCCCATCCCCTTATACCCTGTATAGTACCATCTATCCCTCCCATCCCCTTATACCCTGTATAGTACCATCTATCCCTCCCATCCCTTTATACCCTGTACAGTACCATCTATCCCTCCCATCCCCTTATACTCTGTCCAGTACCATTTATCCCTCCCATCCCCTTATACCCTGTACAGTACCATCTATCCCTCCCATCCCCTTATACACTGTACAGTACCATCTATCCCTACATCCCCTTATACTCTGTACAGTACCATCTATCCCTCCCATCTCCTTATACCCTGTACAGTACTATCTATCCCTCCCATCCCCTTATACACTGTACAGTACCATCTATCCCTCCCATCCCATTATACCCTGTACAGTCCCATCTATCCCCCCCATCCCCTTATACCCTGTACAGTACCATCTATCCCTCCCATCCCTTTATACCCTGTACAGTTCCATCTATCCCTCTCATCCCCTTATACCCTGTACAGTACCATCTATCCCTCCCATCCCCTTATACCCTGTAGAGTACCATATATCCCTCCCATCCCCTTATACCCTTTAGAGTACCATCTATCCCTCCCATCCCCTTATACTCTGTACAGTACCATCTATACCTCCCATCTCCTTGTACTCTGTACAGTACCATCTATCCCTCCCGTCCCCTTATACCCTGTACAGTACCATCTATCCCTCCCATCCCCTTATACCCTGTACAGTACCATCTATCCCTCCCATCCCCTTATACCCTATACAGTACCATATATTCCTCCCATCCCCTTATACCCTGTACAGTCCCATCTATCCCTCCCATCCCCTGATACTCTGTACAGTACCATCTATCCCTCCCATCCCCTGATACTCTGTACAGTACCATCTATCCCTCCCATTCCCCTATACTCTGTACAGTACCATCTATCCCTCCCATCCTCTTATACTCTGCACAGTACCATCTATCCCTCCATCCCCTTATACCCTGTACAGTACCATCTATCCCTCCCATCCCATTATACCCTGTACAGTACCATCTATCAATACCATCCCCTTATAACCCATACAGTACCATCTATCCCTCCCATCCCCTTATACACTGTACAGTACCATCTATCCCTTCCATCCACTTATACCCTGTACAGTACCATGTATCCCTCCATCCTCTTATACCCTGTACAGTACCATCCATCCCTCCCATCCCCTTATACACTGTACAGTACCACCTATCCCTCCATCCCCTTATACCCTGTACAGTACCATCTATCCCTCCCATCCCCTTATACACTGTACAGTACCATCTATCCCTCCATCCCCTTATACTCTGTACAGTACCATCTATCCCTCCCATCCCATTATACACTGTACAGTACCATCTATCCCTCCCATCCCCTTATACCCTGTAGAGTACCATCTATCCCTCCCATCCCCTTATACCCTGTACAGTACCATCTATCCCTCCCATCGCCTTATACCCTGTACAGTACCATCTATCCCTCCCATCCCCTTATACTCTGTACAGTACCATCTATCCCTCCCATCCCCTTATACCCTGTACAGTACCATCTGTCCCTCCCATCCCCTTATACCCCGTACAGTACCATCTATCCCTCCCATCCGCTTATACTCTGTACAGTGATAGTGGGGCCGTGTCGTAATGGAAAAAAATATTTTCTAGTTAATATCAGCAAGAACAAATGACCGCTGTACACAACACAATCCACTATACCAACACCAATAATACCACATAGAAAAGGGACAAATACTTCCACACCATGACAAGATCACATATTACTACCACAAAGTGACCGAATAATAATACATACAAGGAACAAATACTGCCACACCATGACCGGACCACATATTACCACCACATAGTGACCAAATACACAATACTGATCATGAATACAAACCACAATACTAACAACACTGTTATTACCACCAGTGACATTATACACAGGAGCTCTGTATATAGTGTACAGGTAATACAGTGATCACCAGTGACATACACAGGAATTCTGTATGTAGTGTACAGGTAATACAGTGATCACCGGTGACATTATACACAGGAGCTCTGTATATAGTGTATAGGTAATAAAGTGGTCACCAGTGACATACACAGGAGCTCTGTATATACTATATAGTGTAAGTGTACATGTAATACAATGACGCACCAGTCTCTAGGTGAAGTCCTTTATGTTCGCTTTTCTTCTTCATCTGGCACAGACAGCCATCACTTCTTCCAGCCAGGACTCATCTCTGCAAAAAATAACACACAGTTATCAATAACTGATCTCTTCTAGAGCACATTCCCACTTTTTCCCCCCGACTTCTACACTACACCAGTTGAAGGAAAAGAGTGACATAGTGCCGCCCTGCACAGTAACAGGACCCCCCTTTTGTCCCCTCCCATGTAAAACAGTTTCCCAAAAAGTAAATTATATTACAGAAGTAATAATGTACATAATTGGACCCTAAAGTGATAATGTTCCCCACTCGCCACCATAAACTAATAATGTAATGTCCTTTGTCCAGCCCAACCCCCATGCCCCTTGTCCAGCCTGGCCCCCCATGTATCCAGCCTTGCCTCCTCACCCATATATCCATCCTGGCCATCCCCGCATGTATCCATTCTGCCACCCACCCCGTATATATCCATTCTGCCAGCCACCCCCCTAAATATCTGCGCGCCCTGCTGCGCACTGGTGCCACAGAACCCAGAAGGGTGCATGGATGGACTTCTCCACAAGAGGCCCTCAACTGTTTGGGAGAAGTGTTGTTCTTGCTCCAACAGATGGCCGACACTGCCAAACCAGGGCAGAGGAGGGTGCTCCAGAAAGAGATACGAGCCCTTATGTACCAGCAACAGGTAAAGCTAACAGGTGGTGAAATTGGTAATGTAATTCCCCCAATGAGTGAGATGCTGATTTGGTGTAGAGCAGCAATAGGTCTCAAAGTACAGAGCTACCAGGCGGTAGTAGAGCCCCTTAGCTCGGAACATAGACCTACACTCTTAACTGCCAGAGGGGTAGTGGATGTACGCAATGGGAGGGTGCCCGTACGCCTCCTAAACTATGGAGAGGATGAAGTCAAATTACCACGATATGCCATTGTTGCCAGATTGTACACTGTAAATAACAACGCTATCCACACAGTGGAGTCCTTAACCTCACCAGACAGAGTGGAGGATAACGACTCGGAAACCCAGGTGGGGGATTGGTGTCAACAGCTCCATGTTGGGACTGACGCCACTCCTGTCCATCAGAAACAGGGTGTACACAGGGTGGTTCAGGAATATGAGGGAGTATTCAGCAAACACCCACTTGATTTCGGGAGCATTAAAGGGGTACAACACCATATACCCACAGGTGACCATCCACCCATCAAAAACGTTACAGGCCCATACCACCAGCACACTGTAACATACCTGGCAGCGTCCTTGCATGGTGGTCCATCTCCCACTGTGCAAGAGCGCGCACTTGATCTCCAGTCCAGAATGTCTCTCTGGCTTCCCTCCTTGCTGTCTGTTTGTCTGTTTTGGCTGCATAGGGCGACGCCCGCTGAACTTCCTGTTTCTTGTACCTGCTGCGGACACGCCCCTGTTGCACCTTCAGCCTATTGCTGTCCATCTTTGGGTATTTATACCACCTTCTTCCTCAAGATGGCGCCTGAGCATTGTGTCCTGTCAGTCGGCTTTTTGTCTCTGACATGCCAGGTCCTATCCTGTTTTCCTGCCTGTTTTCCAGTTCTGTGTCTGAACTGTGGTCTGTTCTTGTGAACACGCTTCTTGCCTGTTCTTTCGCCTTCTAAGGGCCGTATTCCTAGATCTGCCTGTCTGTGCCTTGCGGTATCTGTTCCCGTCTGAACAGAGTCCTGTTTGTGTCTCTGCCTTGCGGTATCTGTTCCCGTCTGAACAGAGTCCTGTTTGTGTCCCTGCCTTGCGGTATCTGTTCCTGTCTGAACTGAGTCCTGTCTATGTCTCCTGCCTTGCGGTGTCAGTTCCCGTGTCTGAACTGAGTCCTGTCTGTGTACTCTTGCCTGCTGCCTTTCCTGGAGGCTGTATTTCCAGGCCTGTCTGAACACGCTCCTAGCCTGTTCCTCCCGCCTTCTAGGGGCCGATTACCTAGATCCGTTCCTGTATCTTGTCTGTCCTGTCTGAACACGCTCCTTGCCTGTTCGTCCCGCCTCTCTGGGGGCCGTATTCCCAGACCCGCTCCTGTATCCCGCTGCAGTGTCGGTCTCTTTCGTACACTCAGTTCCAGTCTGAACTCTCTCCTATCCTTTACCTGTTTTGCCTCTATGTCCGTTCCTTTCCTTTTTCTGCAGAGTCTGAACTCGTACCTAACTCCTGCTTGTTGTCTCTGTACTCCCGTTTGTGAGTTTGTGGTCCACTTGCTACTTCACTGCAAATACCCTGTGGGTATCTGGCTCTGCCTTTCCCTTCCTGTCTGTTCCGTGTGAACAGAGCCCTGTCCGTCCTGCTCTGACTCCTTGCTCACTGCTCCGGCAGCCTTGCTCCGCTCTGACCCTTTTGCTCACTGCTCCGGCAGCCTTGCTCCGCTCTGACCCTTTTGTTCACTGCTCCGGCAGTCCTGTCCTGCCCTGCTTCTGCCCGCTGCTCCGGCAGTCCTGTCCTGCCCTGCTTCTGCCCGCTGCTCCGGCAGTCCTGTCCTGCCCTGCTTCTGCCCGCTGCTCCGGCAGTCCTGTCCTGCCCTGCTTCTGCCCGCTGCTCCGGCAGTCCTGTCCTGCCCTGCTTCTGCCCGCTGCTCCAGCAGTCCTGTCCTGCCCTGCTTCTGCCCGCTGCTCCGGCAGTCCTGTCCTGCCCTGCTTCTGCCCGCTGCTCCGGCAGTCCTGTCCTGCTCTGCTTGTGCTCGCTGCTCCTGCAGCCCCGTCCTGCTCTGTTCTTGCCCACCGCTTTGGGCGTTCCCTCTCTGCTGTGGTTGTGTACCGCATCTGCGGTTCTGTGACCCAGTCTGTACTGGGTCTTAACCTTTCTGTGCTCCAGCCCGTCCTTTCGGCCAGTACCTCCCTGCCTGCATACTCGCCTGTATCCACCCATCTGCATACCTGCCGTGTTTGCTTACATCCACCAGTCTGTGCCAGCCTAACCTGCCTGTTCCAGTAATCCCAGTGTGGGTCAACCCCCGTGTCCGGAGTTTGACCTGGAGTAGCACCTGGTCCCTCTGCCCGGTTTCTCCCTGGTGCACTGGCGTCATATGCCGTCGTGCCACCTTGGTCGGATCGGCCAGATACTTAGTCACGCCCCTCCAGGCACTCTCCGGTCCATGGTCCAGTGGAACCACAACACCCGCACACGCCAGTCAGTCCGGGCGTGTGCATAACACACACTACCAGAAAGCAAAGGAAATGTTGCATGACAAGAAGAAGGCAGGGGTAATAAGAGATAGCTGTAGCCCCTGGGCAGCTCCCCTGGTCCTAGTCAGGAAAAAGGATGGAAGCATGAGGATGTGTGTAGATTACAGACAGATTAATCGCATAACACATAAAGATGCATACCCTTTGCCCCGTATAGAGGAATCCCTGGCTGCACTAAAGTCTGCAAATTACTTCTCCACCCTTGACCTCACTAGTGGGTACTGGCAAGTAGCAGTTGCTGAGGAGGACCGGGAGAAGACGGCCTTCACTACCCCGATGGGACTCTGCGAGTTCAACAGTATGCCGTTCGGACTCTGCAACGCCCCTGGAACGTTCCAGAGATTGATGGAGTGCTGTTTGGGACACCGTAACTTCGAGACCGTGCTGCTATACCTGGATGACGTGATAGTGTACTCCAAGACGTATGAGGACCATTTGAAGCACCTGGCGGAGGTATTTGAGTCGTTGTCCTGGTATGGGATGAAATTGAAGCCTTCCAAGTGCCACCTGCTCAAACAGAAGGTTCAGTACCTGGGGCACATCGTCAGTCCAGAAGGAGTAGCACCAGACCCGGAGAAGGTCACTGCCATCCAGAAATGTCCGGAACCGAAGAATCTCAAGGAGGTACGTCAGTTCCTGGGACAGGTTGGGTATTACCGGAGATTTGTAAAGGACTACACCAAGAAAGCAGTGCCTTTGCAAGATCTCCTGGTAGGACAGTCCAACAGAGGCAAAAGCCCTCCCTTCCAGTGGGGTAAAGAACAGGCTGAGTCCTTTGCAGTGATGAAAGAGATCCTGACTGGCGAAGAAATCCTGGCCTACCCTGACTACAGCCAACCTTTCCTGCTGTACACTGATGCCAGCAATGAGGGACTAGGAGCTGTGTTGAGTCAGAAGCAGTATGGCAAAGAGAAGGTGATTGCCTATGCCAGCAGGAAGCTTCGTCCTACCGAGAGGAAACTATAGCTTCTTCAAGTTGGAGTTCCTGGCCTTGGTCTGGGCCATCACTGAACGATTCAAGCACTACCTGGCCTCCACTAAGTTCACGGCCTATACTGACAACAACCCCTTGACGCATCTAGAGACAGCCAAGTTGGGAGCCATGGAACAGCTTTGGATGGCCCGACTGTCAAACTATCAGTTCACCATCAAGTACCGGGCAGGCCACAAAAACGCCAACGCCGATGCCCTATCTAGAATGCCTCACCAGTCGGACACTGAAGAAGAAGTGGATGACCTGGAGGAGATTGAGCTACCTGCCTTCCACAGAAATGGGATGGTCCACGAGCAGCGCACCTTCAGGAGGTATCATGGTAAGACACTAAACCCTTTACCTCATCACAGTTGGAAGGAGACCCAGGACAGCGACCCGGTTGTCAGCCGTATCAAAGAACTGATAACCCAGGAAGGTTCCTCCCTGGAGAACGACGCTCCTCCGCAAGCCAAGCAACTGTGGAATGAGAGAAGCTGGCTGTTCATCTATAGAGAGAAGCTGTGCCGAAGGTATGTCAACCCCAGGACCCATGAGATGGTATGGCAGATAGTAGTGCCCAGGACAGATATCCAGATGGTGTTGGAGGCCTACCACGATCAAGCGGGGCACTTTGGCTGGAAGAAGCTAGAAAACCTGCTGAAGGGTCGGTTTTATTGGGTTGGAATGCAAAGTTCCTTAGAGAGATGGTGCCGGGATTGTGGACCCTGTAGCCTCAGAAGAAAAGACTACAGCAGCCAGAAGGCACCCCTGCAGCCCATCAAGACAACTCGACCTTTGGAGATCGTTGCCTTGGATCACGTCAAGCTGTCACCCAGCAGGTCAGGATACTCCTATGCCTTGACCATGGTGCATCACTACTCCCGATTCCTTGTGGTCGCCCTTGTCAAGAATCTGACGGCAGAGACTGCGGCAAAGACGTTTCAAGCGTACTTCTGCAGGCCCCATGGATACCCGGAGCAGGTGCTGACGGATCAAGGCCCTGCCTTTGAAGCCGAATTGTTCAAGGAGTTCTGCCATCTGTACGGGTGTAAGAAGATCTGGACTATACCGTACCACCCCCAAACCAATGGGTTATGTGAAAAGATGAATAACATAGTTATCGACCTGTTGAAGACCTTACCGCTAGAGGAGAGAAATCAGTGGCCAGACAAACTACCTGATCTGGTAGATCTGTACAATCTCATACCTGTGAGTTGCACCAATTGAACTCCAGCGTAACTCATGAGAGCAAGACCCAGAAAGTTGCCCATGGACCTGGAGCTTGGAGTGGTAGAGTCAGAAGCAGATATGTCCACTGAAGACTGGGATACGACTCGACAGGAGCAGTACAAGAGAGTACAGGCCTGTGTTGAAGACAGTCTAAATAGGGTGAGAGATAAGCAGGAAGCACAGTACAACAAGAGTGCACCAGCAGAACCCTTAACACCTGGAGAAGTTGTGCTAAAACGAAAAAGGAGAAACCACAAACTTGACGACCAGTGGGAAAGAGAACCTTACACTGTGTTGAATTCCAGATTCGACAATAGGAAAACCTGTCTAATTAGCAAAGACGGAGGAAGAACAACTGGAACGGTATCGAGATACCATCTGAAGTTGTGCCCAAGTCTGTTGAAGCCCCAGGAGGAAGTGCCTCTCACCGTACCGGAGGAACCTAAAGAAGAAGTACTCCATACTGACTTAGGAGATTTCCCGGCAGATTGGCCTCAACTAGGTGGAGCTGTAATAATACCTGTGATGCACTTCTACCAACAGCCAGAAGACTCTCCACTGCAAGTAAGACCTGTAAGTGCCCCAGAAGAGCCTGCTCAGGAAGAATCCCAGGAAGAAGGATCACCAGCTGAAGAAGAGCAAGAAGGCCCAGCCAATGGTATACTTGCCAGTCCCGTAGAGAGGTTAAGGCAGTTTTGCAGTCCACCAACACATAGAGATGATAAAGTGGAAAATAGCGCAAGCATCCATACTACACGCATCCCAGTACTACGTAGGTCATCGCGTAGCACAAAAAGCCAGACCCCTGTCAGATATAGAGAGTAAATAGAGAAACACTGACAGTATAAATAGTTACCCCGTAGGGTTTGTTCTTTTAATAATTTCATGTATTTATTTATTGATTTATTTTGCCTTGCTAATGGACAATCTATGTGACATGGACACTTCTCATTGCATTTAGCTACCCGTAAGGGTATATATGTAAACGACTCGGTGGCTGAGGACTGTGAGCAGCCCAAAAAACTGTCATGTACATAGTTGCACTCCCTGGAGTGCCCTTTAAGCGACCTCAGAGCAAAAACCTGTTTGGCGTGGCAGAAGTCGTGGTCCAACGCCGGATCACCTGTGCCCTGCAGCCACGCCCAGGACCTACGTGGAGGGTTTACGGCCACGTCCTTCAAGCTACCTTTGCACTTTAACCAGTGAGAGGGATACCCTGTTGGGATCTCACTGGAACTGATTTGAGATACTTTATATTATTGTATTATAATGTTACCTGTAACGTTCAAGAAAAGTGCCTCCCATAAAGGGAAAAAATGTTATTGTTTAACCTGTTTTGAGAAAAATGCTTCAGTCCAGGAGTACTGAGTTTTACTAGGGGGGGGGGGTGGCGCCCTGCTGCGTACTGGTGCCACAGAACCCAGAAGGGTGCATGGATGGACTTCTCCACAAGAGGCCCTCACACATTCACACACCTTCACCCTACCACCTCAGACCAGCAGAGGGAGCCCGTCAGGGACATATATATACTGGAGGGTGGAGTTAGGCAGTGAGTTGAGTGGAGTTCAGTTCCAGCTCAGACGCAGAGAGGGGCAGAGCTGAGAGTTGAGCAGAGAGCGTGCTGACGCTCAGAGAGCAGCAAAGAGGCAGCACGCTGGCTGCTGTGCTTAGGCGAGCCAAGGCCTACAGCACGAGTGAAAGCCTAGTGAGGGCCCTGAGTGTGGCCGAAGGTGAGAGGAAAAGGAAGAAGTAGCGAGGGGGCAGAGGAGCATACCAGGCTCACCCCAAGATGTATACCGGACACCAGGTCCGCGCCTACGGGGTCCCTTTATACCCAGTAGGGACCACCAGAACCCCTGGAGGACTACAGGTCCCAGGTTTACCAAACGCTGACTACAGTACCCTTTATACCCAGTAGGGACCACCGGAACCCCTGGAGGACTACAGGTCCCAGGTTTACCAAACGCTGACTACAGTACCAGGGCTAGGAGTCACGGAGGCCCCAGTGTCCAGGGAGAGTGATCTCCAAGAGAAGGCCCCACCACCAGGTCAGCAGGTGCAAGAGAGAGACAGTAATCAAGCTAGGCCTAGCTCCAGGCAGGTCAGAAGCTTAGCGAGTAAAGCCACGGATCAGGAGGCCCTATACCCCCTCACTGGGGAGAGTTCAAAAGTGCACCCTTCGTCCAGAGTACCCTGGACCGTGCCTGCATCATCACCAGTAAAGGTACTGAAGCTTACCTCCATGTGAGTGTCCGCCTTTCCTCCGGGACCGTCTTGCCATCTCTCACCAGCATCCACCATCTACCCCTACACTGCCCTGAGGCCCGCTCCACCTGTGGGGAGCCGTCCTAACAAAGCTGCCCAAACACCTGCCTCAGAGGACTGTCGCAGCGCTGGTAATCCTTACCAGACACCACAGGTGGCGTCACGAACTTATTACAAACACTAAAAATCCCCTATAATATCCCCCTTTTTGTTGACCGCCCTGGGCCACGGACCGGGCCAGCCACCGTGATATCACCCCCAGCATCTACCGGCCCGGCACCGGGTACCCGAAGGCCCAGGGGGCGCGTCATATCCATCCTGGCCCCCATATGTCCAGCCTGCCCCCTCCCATATATCTATCCAGGCCCCCCATGTGTCCAGCCTGCCCCCCCCATATATCCATCCTGGCCTTCATGTGTCCAGCCAGCCCCACCCATATATCCATCTTGGCCCCCCATATGTTCAGTCTGCCCCCCCCATATATATACATCCTGGCTCCCCATGTGTCCAGCCTGCCCCCCATGTATCCATCCTGGCCTCCATGTGTCCAACCTGTCCCCCCCCATATATCCATCCTGGCCTCCATGTGTCCATCCTGCCCCCCCATATATCCATCCAGGCCCCCATGTGTCCAGCCTGCCCTCCATATATCCATCCAGGCCCCCATGTGTCCAGCCTGCCCCCTCATATATCCATCCAGGCCCCCATGTGTCCAGCCTGCCCCCCTATATTTCCTTACTGGTCCCATGCCTCTAGCCTGCATCCCCATATATCCATCCAGGCCCCCATGTGTCCATCCATGCCCCCCCTGCCATGCTTCCAGCCAGGACCCCTCTGTCATGCGTCCAGCCATGTCCCATCTGCCATGCATCCTGCCCCCATGCGTCCAGCCAGGCCCCCCTGCCATGCGTCCAGCCAGGCCCCCTCTGCCATGCGTCCAGCCAGGCCCCCCCTGCCATGCGTCCAGCCACTCCCCCCCTGCCATGTGTCCAGCCAGGCCCCCCCTGTCATGTGTCCAGCCAGGCCCCCCTGCCATGTGTCCAGCCAGGCCCCCATCCCATTCTGAGTTGCGCGCTTCCTTGTCCAGCCTACCCCCCCATATTTCCTTACTGGTCCCATGTGTCCAGCCTGCCTCCCCATTTATCAATCCAGGCCCCCATGTGTCCAGCCTGCCCCCCATATTTCCTTACTGGTCCCATGCCTCTAGCCTGCCTCCCTATATATCCATCCAGGCCCCCATGTGTCCATCCAGGCCCCCCCTGCCATGCTTCCAGCCAGGACGCCTCTGCCTTGCGCCCAGCCAGGTCCCCTCTGCCATGCATCCAGCCCCCATGCGTCCAGCCAGGCCCCCTCTGCCATGTGTCCAGCCAGGCCCCCCCTGCCATGCGTCCAGCCAGGCCCCCCCTGCCATGTGTCCAGCCAGGCCCCCCCTGCCATGTGTCCAGCCAGGCCCCCATCCCATTCTGCGTTCACACACACACACAAAAAAAGAAAAAAAAAGACCTCTTACCTTCCTGCGCTCCCGTGCGGTGTCCTCCTCTGCTGAGGCCGGCGGCTGAGTTGCGCGCTTCCTTTGCAGCAGGCACATGACCATGATGTCATACGCCAGCCGTCGAAGGGAGGCGCACAGCTTCAGCTGCTTGACCGGGATGTGCGCCGCGGCGGTTCAGGTAATGAACGTCCCTGCATACACTCTGCCTGCACTTTTAAAGGGCCCATACCCCTTAAAACCACAGGGTTTTTTTGTTTGTTTTTCCCCCCTTCTCTTCTTCCCCCTCTCCTCTGCAGCAGGGGGCAGGGCCCACCGGGGAAATCCCCGGTACCCCGCCAGCCCAGTCCAACCCTGTCTGCATCCCCTGGTCATTATAATATTGTTGGTTAATAACATTTTAGGAACTCATTACAGTTGGACTTTCTGTTGCTTGGCATCTCCTGGTACGATACCAGGCAGCATCATGGGCAGATTATGGGGAAAATTAACTGCATTGACGACCAAAGGGTACAGCCATATTATGCATCATAATCATAGTAATCAGCCTATAGACTGCTATGGTGCCATATTGTTGTGCTTCATTCCCAATCATGCCATATCACAGCGTATTGCTTGTAGAGGAGGTTACATTGCCTCCTGGGGGCAGATAGCGATGGCGCATGACTTTATAATTTGGCCTCATATGGGTCATTTTGTGCTGTTTGGTTTTCTGCATGGTATAGAGAGCCTCCATCATGTAAGAGCGGTGCAGTCAGCGCCAGGACCAGGTCTGAGGCCACAATAAGTGCATGTAACTTGTCACAACATCCAGGAGAGATCAGCTTCCTTTTGACCCTTCCTATAGCTCCCGTATGTTCGTCTGATTTCATCCTCTCATGTCCCGCGTCTACCGCCTGACACGTACATAAGCAGATCCATCTTGGAAAAGTATGTTTTCAATTATCCGTTAATAATATATTATGATTCAGAAAAGCAGTAAGAATGCGACGCCAGATTTCATGCTCTAAACAAACCATATGTGAAGAATCGGATGCAGAAATCGCTGTCAGCAATGTATGCGGCGCGCAAAGCGACAAGCAAAACACAGGCAGCATCTTTTGTTGTAATGAATGTGTTTGTGCGTGACATATGTTCTAAGGAGAAATCTATTATCATGTCTCCTCCTGAATGACAGGAGATGTCTCCCAAATTACGTTCATCATCCAGGATTATATCACTTGTCAGCCTTAGAAAGCAGCACTTAAAAGGATCGTCCACTTCTTTTTCTCAGCTTAAAAAATGGGTTTATGCTGGTCCCAACATAATACATTCTTATATACCGGACCCCCCACCACTCCTGTGTACTGCGGACAGTCTCCTGGCTTCCTCTCACGCTGGGGGAATGAGATTTAGGGATGTCAGGTGACAGCTGCTGACAATCAATGGCCATTGATTGGCTGCAGCAGTCATCTGATGGTGAGAATGTGTTCTATTTATATAAACATAGTATCATTATTAGTTCAGACTTTAGCAAGGTGCATAAGGACTTTACTAGCGCGCACATGTCTTCTTGCCCGTGTAACTGGAATTTAAAGGAAGTTTTAAGAAAGTTTTATATGCTCTACAGTAGACTACCTTCCTGGGCTGCACCGACTTATTTTAGGTACCTTGCATGTGTAGCACCCTGAGGATTCGGCTGCTACAGGGGTATTGCACCTCAACCCAGAGGTGTGATATTCCACTCCCGGGTAAGGATGGAGTGTGGAACTGAGCTAGTAGGCTGCATGCACTACACACATCCCATTTCCGGGGAACAGACCGATGGTACTCCCACTAGAGAAATGTGCAGGTACGACAGTGTCTGTTCCTGGCTGGAGTGGGAGGGGGGTGGAACATCCCAGTAGTGTAGGGGCAGATAGGGGGAGCAGCCTGGGTAAAGTTAGGAGCTCATTGGGTGCTG
Organism: Phyllobates terribilis; assembly: GCF_046119375.1. Classification (NCBI taxonomy): domain Eukaryota; kingdom Metazoa; phylum Chordata; class Amphibia; order Anura; family Dendrobatidae; genus Phyllobates; species Phyllobates terribilis. The sequence continues at coordinate 173,440,918 of NW_027362768.1, forward strand.
GTCACCTGAGCTCACACATAGAGGGAGTATATAAGGTGGGCACCATCTTAGATCAGGGTCAGTCAGTCAGTTGTCGGTCAGTCAGTCTGTGAGACGTCAGTCGGTTGTCAGTCAGCCACAGTCAGTCAGACAGTCTGTCTGAGAACCTGAGAAGCAGAGCAGAGGAGAAGAGAGAGAGACCCAGAGGCGCAGAGGGGACCCCAAGAGCCCATAAGAGAGCTAATAGGGTGAAGGGTCGGCAACAGGGTACCGGATCCCAAGCTGGCAGAGGCTACAGCACACCTTAGCCAGGAACCGGAGGTCGTGGGCAGGATCTGCCACGATCACCCACTAAATCCACCCAGAAGGCAGGCCAAGAATAGGGTCAGGGAGCCCAGAGGAGGCTTGACCAACAAGAGGCCCGAGGGAGCCGGACTTAGGTGGATCCCTGGTGGGAACGGCCAGAAGAAGGGAGAGACAGAAAGGAGCTCAGGACCACACTCCGGAGTTGCCTGGGAGTTGACCGAGTCCAGGACCTGGTGGACGCAGCACGGCTTGGGTGGTCACTGCTGTACACAGTGACCCGAGCAACACCAGTAAGTAAAACCCTGGAACTGCATTTTATGCCTCTGAGTCTCCTTGCTGCACCTTCACAACCACCATCCTCCACGGCTGACCCCCTGAGGCTATATCCCTCCCGTTGGGGGTTATACTACCTAAGCTGCACTCACATCATCAGCCTCAGTGGACTCTGCTGCAGCGGCGGCCGTATTGACCGCAAATCAACGGGTGGCGTAGTCGACACAAAAGAACATCTAGTAACATCATAAGGACTGCCACACACTGAGTTTGACACCCTGGGCACAGACCGGGTCACAGCCACTCGGAGACTACAACCCCCATCTGATCCGGCTCCGGGTATCCCTAACAGCACTGGCCCAGGGGGCGCGTCAACTTTGGCGTAGTCGGCAGGATTACGTGCCCGCAACAACCGGGTACTGCGTGCCTGAAGAAAAGTACACCGTTACCTCAAAAAGAAGTCTCCTGCCGGTTCCGGAGGGTCCCCGCCATCGGACCCCATCACAGGTCGTTTCCCGTCGGTTGTCCGCCATTTGCAGCTTTTTCCCGCCATCCATGGAGTTTCCCGCCACTGGGAGACGATTCCCGCCATTTCCAAAGATTTCCCGCCTTGGAAGAGCGGACGCCATTATGGGCGTGCCGGAGGGTGGCAAGAGGCCACCTCCCATCGTGGGCCAGGTCGAAGAATGGCGCCAAAAGCGGAAACCGCGCCCACCAACAGAGACTGTGATGCTGGAAGTGTCCATCAGCGTAAGAGAACTGCCCTTGGAACTGAAGTTGCCCCGGGACGACCCTCGATGTGGGCGGAGACAGAACAAGAGAACAAAGATGGGTGTCGCCTGGAGCAGTTTGGAGAGAGCGCACCCGGAGACAAGACGTCTGGAAGAGAGTCCAGAGAAAGCCTACCCGGAGATGGAGGGAGAGTCAGGCAGCACCGACCCAGTGGTCAGGAGCCTGTTGCAGGTCGCCACTCCAGAAGGCCTGCTGGAGATCCTAACACAGCTCCCCCGAGACCGGGAGTGTGCACAGACCGCGTTGGAGGGCCTCGCACGGAGGATGGCCCGGGTGCAGCGAGAGACGTTGGCGGAGTGGAGCCGAGAGATGGCCCAGCAGACCGGCACCCGTCAGCGGAGCACGCCACCTGAGACGAGGAGACAGACCGCCTCTGAGGATGGCGCAGGAGGAATGAAGGCAGGAGACGGCGCCGAGAAGGGAGCTGAACGGACGGAGGCAGGTAAAGGGGACGTCTCTACCCCGAGCCGGGAAACCGCGTGCCTGCCCCAGCTCCCCGTCGCAGAGCCCGAAATTCCCCCTGCCGTGCCCGTCGCTGCATCGTCACCGCCGCCGACTAGGCCTCAACCGGAAACCGCGGCCGCGACCCCTGTGACGTCACACGCCTCGACCTCGAGCGTGGCCAAGCAGGAAATACCACCGGCCTGGTCGCAAGGCCTAGTACACCCGGGCGCCGCCATTCCAACAGCGCCCCCTACCTCCGCGGAGCCACCGGCCTGGCCGCAGGGCCGAGTAACCACGGGCGCCGCCGTTCTTACGGTGCCCTTTTCCTTTAGCGTGCCCCAAGCCTGGTCGCAAGGCCTGGTCAACCCGGGCGCCGCTACTACCACAGCGCCCATAGCACCTAAAGTACCGCACCTGGGTGAGGACCTGTTCGCCCAGCATACGTGCCCGGATGGGCAGCCCTTCATATGGCCACCGGAGTTTCACCATCCCCGACTCCGGAAAGAGAGACCCCTAGACGAGCCCCTGATTCCGGCTCCGAAGCCCGTAAAGAGGACCTCGCCCCCGCTGGAGGAGGCACAGTTCGAGTGGGACCCCACCGGAGAAGACCTCATGGGGTTCACTCAGGAGACTCGGGCGGCCGCAGCAGAGCGTGCAGAGTGCTGCCGGCAGCAGCTCGAGGTCTTCGAGAGGGAGCGGAGAGAGAGGCGGGTCCGGGAACAGCAAATGCAGATAAGGAGCGCGGAGCAGAAGAGCCGGACCAGGAGGAATCCCCGTGCAGCACATGGTCCCCCTTCCACCGGGACTGTGATAAAATTCAATATGCAGCACGGATGGGGCTTTATTAGTGACCATCAGACCCCCGGCGACGTCTTTGTAACCCGCAGAGACGTAGAAAGCCATCTGCCGGAGGGACACAGAGGTCGTGACCTGTATGTAGGGGACGAGGTCACCTTCACCCGGCACAAGTGTGCCCAAGGACCCTACGCCCTCCATGTACATCGCCTGACGGAGGAGGAGCTGCGGTGTGAGGAGGAGCAAGAGGACCCGGACGGGTCTGAAGAATCTAAAGAAGGAGCAGGAGGACGCCGTCGTTAAAGTACGGTAAAGAGACTGTACATAGTTACCCGTCAGGGTATAAGAACTGTTCTAGTTAAAATATAGTCCCCGTTGGGACCAGCCAATTGAACTGAAACCCGTGTGTCCCTATTCCCACTGACCGAGGACTGAGAGCGGTCATTCCTTTCCTAATACCTGGCCGAGGACTGAGAGCGGTCATTCCTTTCCTAATACCTGGCCGAGGACTGAGAGCGGCCATATCCCCTTGTATATAGTTGCGCTTCCTAAAGCGCCCCCTACCAGTTTTATAGGGAACTGTTTTATTCCAAGAGAGACTGTCGCACTTTACCCGGTCACAAGTTGCACAGTGACCGGAGGAACCAGAAACAAGAATGTTATTTATATGAAAAGTTTATTGCTGATATATATATGATGTTTTCTATGTTTATGTTTATGAAAAAAATTGTATGTTTTGGATGTTTATATTTTACAGCCCGAGGACGTGCTGTGATTTACCAGGGGGGAATGTAGCACCCTGAGGATTCGGCTGCTACAGGGGTATTGCACCTCAACCCAGAGGTGTGATATTCCACTCCCGGGTAAGGATGGAGTGTGGAACTGAGCTAGTAGGCTGCATGCACTACACACATCCCATTTCCGGGGAACAGACCGATGGTACTCCCACTAGAGAAATGTGCAGGTACGACAGTGTCTGTTCCTGGCTGGAGTGGGAGGGGGGTGGAACATCCCAGTAGTGTAGGGGCAGATAGGGGGAGCAGCCTGGGTAAAGTTAGGAGCTCATTGGGTGCTGGTCACCTGAGCTCACACATAGAGGGAGTATATAAGGTGGGCACCATCTTAGATCAGGGTCAGTCAGTCAGTTGTCGGTCAGTCAGTCTGTGAGACGTCAGTCGGTTGTCAGTCAGCCACAGTCAGTCAGACAGTCTGTCTGAGAACCTGAGAAGCAGAGCAGAGGAGAAGAGAGAGAGACCCAGAGGCGCAGAGGGGACCCCAAGAGCCCATAAGAGAGCTAATAGGGTGAAGGGTCGGCAACAGGGTACCGGATCCCAAGCTGGCAGAGGCTACAGCACACCTTAGCCAGGAACCGGAGGTCGTGGGCAGGATCTGCCACGATCACCCACTAAATCCACCCGGAAGGCAGACCAAGAATAGGGTCAGGGAGCCCAGAGGAGGCTTGACCAACAAGAGGCCCGAGGGAGCCGGACTTAGGTGGATCCCTGGTGGGAACGGCCAGAAGAAGGGAGAGACAGAAAGGAGCTCAGGACCACACTCCGGAGTTGCCTGGGAGTTGACCGAGTCCAGGACCTGGTGGACGCAGCACGGCTTGGGTGGTCACTGCTGTACACAGTGACCCGAGCAACACCAGTAAGTAAAACCCTGGAACTGCATTTTATGCCTCTGAGTCTCCTTGCTGCACCTTCACAACCACCATCCTCCACGGCTGACCCCCTGAGGCTATACCCCTCCCGTTGGGGGTTATACTACCTAAGCTGCACTCACATCATCAGCCTCAGTGGACTCTGCTGCAGCGGCGGCCGTATTGACCGCAAATCAACGGGTGGCGTAGTCGACACAAAAGAACACCTAGTAACATCATAAGGACTGCCACACACTGAGTTTGACACCCTGGGCACGGACCGGGTCACAGCCACTCGGAGACTACAACCCCCATCTGATCCGGCTCCGGGTATCCCTAACAGCACTGGCCCAGGGGGCGCGTCACATGCAATTCCAAACATGGGAATAAGACAACTGTAATGTGATATCTGAGGGATCGTCTTGGAGGAGACAAATAATGAGTAAGCATAATATAGAGCATATTACGCTGATTTCACACTGCAGCATCTGATTGATGTGTGCGCTGGGAAAGTTCCAGCATTTTTGCTGCAGATTTCACTCATACAGTACAGACCAAAAGTTTGGACACACCTTCTCATTTAAAGATTTTTCTGTATTTTCATGACTATGAAAATTGTACATTCACACTGAAGGCATCAAAACTATGAATTACCACATGTGGAATTATATACTTAACAAAAAAGTGTGAAACAACTGAAAATATGTCTTATATTCTAGGTTCTTCAAAGTAGCCACCTTTTGCTTTGATGACTGCTTTGCACACTCTTGGCATTCCCTTGATGAGCTTCACAAGGTTGTCAACGGAAATGGTCTTCCAACAATCTTGAAGGAGTTCCCAGAGATGCTTAGCACTTGTTGGCCTCTTTGCCTTCACCCCAAACCATCTCGATTGGGTTCAGGTCTGGTGACTGTGGAGGCCAGGTCATCTGGCGCAGCACCCCACCACTCTCCTTCTTGGTCAAATAGCCCTTACACAGCCTGGAGGTGTGTTTGGGCTCATTGTCCTGATGAAAAATAAATGATGGTCCGACTAAACGCAAACCGGATGGAATAGCATGCCGCTGCAAGATGCTTTGGTAGCCATGCTTGTTCAGTATGCCTTCAATTTTGAATAAATCCCCAACAGTGTCACCAGCAAAGCACCCCCACACCATCACACCTCCTCCTCCATGCTTCACGGTGGGAACCAGGCATGTAGAGTCCATCCGTTCACCTTTTCTGCGTCGCACAAAGACACGGTGGTTGGAACCAAAGATCTCAAATTTGGACTCATCAGACCAAAGCACAGATTTCCACTGGTCTAATGTCCATTCCTTGTGTTCTTTAGCCCAAACAAGTCTCTTCTGCTAGTTGCCTGTCCTTAGCAGTGGTTTCCTAGCAGCTATTTTACCATGAAGGCCTGCTGCACAAAGTCTCCTCTTAACAGTTGTTGTAGAGATGTTTCTGCTGCTAGAACTCTGTGTGGCATTGACCTGGTCTCTAATCTGGGCTGCTGTTAACCTGCGATTTCTGAGGCTGGTGACTCGGATAAACTTATCCTCAGAAGCAGAGGTGACTCTTGGTCGTCCTTTCCTGTGGCGGTCCTCATGTGAACCAGTTTCTTTGTAGCGCTTGATGGTTTTTGCAACTGCACTTGGAGACACTTTCAAAGTTTTCCCAATTTTTCAGACTGACTGACCTTCATTTCTTAAAGTAATGATGGCCACTCGTTTTTCTTTACTTAGCTGCTTTTTTCTTGCCATAATACAAATTCTAACAGTCTATTCAGTAGGACTATCAGCTGTGTATCCACCAGACTTCTGCACAACACAACTGATGGTCCCAACCCCATTTATAAGGCAAGAAATCCCACTTATTAAACCTGACAGGGCACACCTGTGAAGTGAAAATCATTTCCGGTGACTACCTCTTGAAGCTCATCAAGAGAATGCCAAGAGTGTGCAAAGCAGTCATCAAAGCAAAAGGTGGCTACTTTGAAGAACCTAGAATATAAGACATATTTTCAGTTGTTTCACACTTTTTTGTTAAGTATATAATTCCACATGTGTTAATTCATAGTTTTGATGCCTTCAGTGTGAATGTACAACTTTCATAGTCATGAAAATACAGAAAAATCTTTAAATGAGAAGGTGTGTCCAAACTTTTGGTCTGTACTGTATTTCCTAACAAGAGATGCAAAAATGGTGCCGAAATTGCTCCACCAAATACTTAAGGAGTGAACATAGCCTTATAATGAAACACCTTGCACTGTATCAGTGTAGTTACAATATATCACTCTGGAGTCCACAGTGGGTTGCCTAGACTGGATACATTGTAGGAAGTATTGGGTCTGCACAGGTTTCCACCCTTCAAATATAAACAAGAAAGCTCTCGTTCACTGAAAGCAAGCCAAAATCTTGAAAATAGTAAATTGAGTATTTTAGGAAGTTTTAGAACTTTTCTTTGTGCAATGACAGTTCTTTACCGACATAAAACCCCTTTCTGGTGCCCATATACAGTACAGACCAAAAGTTTGGACACACCTTCTCATTTAAAGATTTTTTCTGTATTTTCATGACTATGAAAATTGTACATTCACACTGACGGCATCAAAACTATGAATTAACACATGTGGAATTATATACTTAACAAAAAAAATGTGAAACAACTGAAAATATGTCTTATATTCTAGGTTCTTCAAAGTAGCCACCTTTTGCTTTGATGACTGCTTTGTACACTCTTGGCATTCTCTTGATGAGCTTCAAGAGGTAGTCACTGGAAATGGTTTTCACTTCACAGGTGTACCCTGTCAGGTTTAATAAGTGGGATTTCTTGCCTTATAAATGGGGTTGGGACCATCAGTTGTGTTGTGCAGAAGACAGGTGGATACACAGCTGATAGTCCTACTGAATAGACTGTTAGAATTTGTATTATGGCAAGAAAAAAGCAGATAAGTAAAGAAAAACGAGTGGCCATCATTACTTTAAGAAATGAAGGTCAGTCAGTCTGAAAAATTGGGAAAACTTTAAAAGTGTCCCCAAGTGCAGTTGCAAAAACCATCAAGCGCTACAAAGAAACTGGCTCACATGAGGACCGCCCCAGGAAAGGAAGACCAAGAGTCACCTCTGCTTCTGAGGATAAGTTTATCCGAGTCACCCGCCTCAGAAATCGCAGGCTCAGCAGCTCAGATTAGACACCAGGTCAATGCCACACAGAGCTCTAGCAGCAGACACATCTCTTCAAACAGCTGTTAAGAGGAGACTTTGTGCAGCAGGCCTTCATGGTAAAATAGCTGCTAGGAAACCACTGCTAAAGACAGGCAACAAGCAGAAGAGACTTGTTTGGGCTAAAGAACACAAGGAATGAACATTAGACCAGTGGAAATCTGTGCTTTGGTCTGATGAGTCCAAATTTGAGATCTTTGGTTCCAACCACCGTGTCTTTGTGCAACGCAGAAAAGGTGAACGGATGGACTCTAAATGCTTGGTTCCCATCGTGAAGCATGGAGGAGGAGGTGTGATGGTGTGGGAGTGCTTTGCTGGTGACACTGTTGGGGATTTATTCAAAATTGAAGGCATACTGAACCAGCATGGCTACCACAGCATCTTGCAGCGGCATGCTATTCCATCCGGTTTGCGTTTAGTTGGACCATCATTTATTTTTCAACAGGACAATAACCCCAAACACACCTCCAGGCAGTGTAAGGGCTATTTGACCAAGTAGGAGAGTGATGGGGGGCTACGCCAGATGACCTGGCCTCCACAGTCACCAGACCTGAACCCAATCCAGATGGTTTGGGGTGAGCTGGACTGCAGAGTGAAGGCAAAAGGGCCAACAAGTGCTAAGCATCTCTGGGAACTCCTTCAAGATTGTTGGAAGACCATTTCCGGTGACTACCTCTTGAAGCTCATCAAGAGAATGCCAAGAGTGTGCAAAGCAGTCATCAAAGCAAAAGGTGGCTACTTTGAAGAACCTAGAATATAAGACATATTTTCAGTTGCTTCACACTTTTTTGTTAACTATATAATTCCACATGTGTTAATTCATAGTTTTGATGCCTTCAGTGTGAATATACAATTTTCATAGTCATGAAAATGCAGAAAAATCTTTAAATGAGAAGGTGTGTCCAAACTTTTGGTCTGTACTGTACATGCCTAATTATTGTCATAGAGTTGATTTTTTTTATCTCTCTGTTCATTGCCCTTTCGCCTCCTCCTGTATTAAGAAAGAGATGTAGTGAGAGAAGAGGCAGCTGTAATCCCTGGTTGTGTCATTACTCTACTTCTGAGGTTAATCAACTGCAAATTCCATTAACTTCCTACAGAGTGAAAGTAGAGAACGGGCGCTCTGGGGGCCAGCAGCAGTCAGGTGCAGCCCTTCAGGTGTTCATGTCTCTCAGAGACCACAGCAAAGATCAAGGAGGATCTCTATAAAGATCTGCTTTGTCAAGAAGCCCCAGCAGACATGGCTTACATTCAGCCTGAGCACAAAAGGCTCCTTAACCACTTCAATGCTGGGCTGCATGGCTTTCACCCGTCACAGAGAAGCATGCAGATTGATAAATGACTTCTTGTATCATTATATTCTTATATTACTAATCCCCCAGCAGCGCACGGAAGTATCCATTTCCTTTCCAATTTGCCTAAAAATGTTGGTGTTTATTAAACAGATTTAAGACTTTTGGCCGCAGTTTGTCTTCACTGCAGATTTTCTGCATTTCATTTAAATAAACAAATAGAAACAATGTTGCAAAGATAAGTAGAAAATTATCACAAATGGATACAGTCAAATCTCGTCCTTTTCCGCCAAGGATTTGGACAAGTCCATTCAATCACTTTTTAGTTATTCTGTATCTGGCAAAGCTGGGTGTCAGCCAATATGGTACGACCATAGGGGATGTCAGCAGCTTTACTAGTCCGGAAAGGGAAATATATGTAATAAAACAGATGCAGTATGGGACTGAGACTCCTTGGGACTACAGGAGGAGATGATTTTTGGACTCCCTCTATCTATAAGGACTATGTGACATCCGCTATAACAACATTGTAATCATTTCATATACTTACACACAGGACACATCATCAATAAGATCTAGTAGGATATTTGTGATTATCCCGTAATAGACCTTAGTGGTAAATTTGTTTCCAAAGTTACCTCCAAGTGATGCTGTCTATTGCTGGACACTTCGAGTCCACTTTTGAGGAAGTCCAACCCTACGAGCGTGTATCACTATAAAAGCGTAATAAAGCTGGATGATAACCCCTATTTGACAGTCCTAAGTTGCAAACTATCTCCTAAAAGGGGTTGTTCAGGTTTAGAGAAACACAGCTGTTTTATTCCCCCCAAAAATAGCACCACCTCTTTCTACAGGTTGTGTGTGGTATTGCAGCTCAACTCCATTAAATGCATGGGGTTTAGCTGCAATACCAGACACTACCTGTAGACAGAGGTGGCGCTGCTTTGGGGAAAAAAAAGCAGCCACGTTTTTCAACTCCTGGACAACTCCTCTCCTTTACGCAGAGGAGTAAAGCTTAATTAAAACTTTTGATTTAGAGCCAACCATAACCAATCCCAATCCAAGGTCAACAGCACCCACCAGGACCCATCCTCCTCATCCCCTCCTATAAGGGGTGTAACTGTAATAGCTGCTAGGGTTGCAATTGCATCTGGGCCCAGGAGCCTAGGGGGGCCCAAAAGGTTTCTTTGGCCCATATGAAAAGACCATTACTAATAAAGATCTGTCATAATTCGGGGCCCCGCTGGAGGTTTTACATTGGGGCTCACAAGCTTCAAGTTACACCACTGCCTCCTATCACACGTAGGGGGAAAAGACTTCTTACACCCACCTACTTGGCATGTGGATGGATAGAAAATCACACAAGTTTATAATAGGCCCTTTGGACAGGAAAATGGCCCTATAAAAAAACATAGGTTCAGCCTCAGTGATACTTATGCCTTAAAGGGCAAGTCCATAAAAATGGAAATTCTGATATGTGCTATGGACATGTCAGATGACATTCCCAGTAATCCTGGACAGGCAAAATCTGGCCCCATCTACAATGTGCCATTGATAACACTGGTGTCTTCCTAGGTGACGGCGAAACCTTTGTCCCCTGAGGAACCAGAGCCCAGATGTAATTGTTACCACCATATCCCCGATCAACGGCCATTGACATTGCACTGTTTTTCCCAAAACAAGGCAATTCAATATGTAATAAAGTATCAATCTCCATGCCATTTCCAATAATTCCAGCGCTGCAATATTTATTCTGCCGTGATCAAGCGAATTAAAGGAAAATCTGACATCTAAAATCTTTTCATCTTCATCCTTTCCCATAAACAGCGAAGGTTTTTTCTTTCTTTTTTTTCCTAGCATTTTCAAACAAATATAATTGGACATATGGTCTATAACAGGTTTTCAGACAGTTAGTTAAACTTGGCAAATCGTCCCCCCCCTCCCCCTCTCCTTCATCTTTGATCCTAAGTCTTGATGAATTCATTGAGTTGCTCTTGTCTGTCTAATTCCATGTTATGTGCCAGGGGAGGAGGAGAAGATCATATTAACTTTTTACTTTAAAAAAAAATGTATTTTTTTTGAAATTTGCAATTTTGGAACTTTTTTTGAAATCTAAGGAAGTGATTGGGATATCAGGATGGAGATGGGATTATTTTGCTGGGTGGAGGAAGGGCGGTGGTGTAAACTAACAAACACTTGCAGCACTGTCCTCCTTCTGATCATTGTATGTGCTGCAATGAAAGATGTGATTGTCTGGAAGACATGAATATGGGATGCACGCTGGCTCGGGGTCCAGAGGTCTTTCCCTGCAAATCTGCCATTCACTCCAGCACCACATCCATTGTATAGTGTAGTTTGGCAGCTATCTCCTTGCTTGTAGGCTACCTGCCAAAGCAGCTGGTCCTGGAGAAGTGTCTGCTATAGACTACAAAGCGTCACTCAGCAACCAGCGTCTCTGCATGGGGGCTTCTTTCTAAAATGACAAAGAGGAGATCTCCCATAAGTTTACCCCATCCCTCACCCATTTAAGGCTCTACAATTGCATTGGGTCCATGATGGTGTTAATAATGTATCAGTCATTTGATCGGTATGATCTAAGGATTGCCTGTCTTTGATACGTGCTTTAGATAATAATAGGATGAAAATGTCATGGGGGGTACAATAAGTCAAAAAAGGAGGGGCGGGTAATAAAAATCCATCATACAGGGTGATCCGGATAAGGCTGGTCAATATGGAGGATAAGCTTTGGCTTTGATGTTCTCCAACCTGCTCAAGATCATGAGATTGTTTATCACTTGTATTTTGTATAGCATTTTACATTTTTTTAAGAATTATTTACATTATAAATTGTTACACTATTTACATTATAGAATTTATTATGATTTTTTTCATAAATAAATACATTTATTTTATTCAGCAGTGTTTATTATTGACCTACTTATTGTTATTATATATATATATATATATATATATATATATATATGCATTTGTATTATATTTTTAACATTATTTTATTATTATTTACCTATTTATTATTATTTTTAATAGATATTTGTATTCTATTTTATATATTATTTTATTATTAATTACCTATTTATTATTATTTATATATATATTTGTACTATATTTTTTATGTTATTTTATTATTTACCTATTTATTGTTATTTTTTATACATATTTATTTTTATCCTATTTTATTATTATTTACACATTTATTGTTATTTTTACATATATATATTTGTATTCAATTTTTTATGTTATATTATTATTATCCTATTTATTGTTTTTTTTTATATCTTTATTCTATTTTTATGTTATTATTATTATTATTACATATTTTTTGTTATTTTTGCTGTATATTTCTATGTTCTTATCTTGTTTTTTTTATTATTATGATTTACATATTTACGTTTTTTTTATTGTATATTTATATTTTATTTTTATCTTATTTTATTATTATTTACCTATTTATTTTTATTTTATATATACACACACACACATATATATATATATATATATGTATTTTTTTATCGAATTTATTTTATTTTACTGTTAAATAAGGCAAATTGAATATCAGCAAGATTGGCGCCAATAATGTTACATTTCTGTAATCTATGTTACATTTTCTGGAGTAGGAAACTGCACTCAGCTCTTACTTTCAAGAGTAAAGAACAGAGAGGAGGGAATGGATTCTGCATGAATTGAGTTGATGTTAGTTGGACAATACTAAGGCTTTGGTGTAACTTTAAGCTCCTGGGCCCGATGCAAAAGCTCCAATGGGGCCCCCAATTATTGCAATATTTAATAGTATTGGTCTTTTCATATAGGCTAAAGTGACTTTTTGGGCCCCTTGGGCTCCAGGGCCCGATGCGATTACAACCCTGCACCTATTGCAGTTATGCCCCTGTTGGCAATAAAGAGCTTGATACGGGCTGGATCGAGTCCTAGGAGACCTCAGTGTCCATCGGAGATTACAGAAAACTTTTCAATTTCTGCCAAATCATTTTGGTTAGAATTGAATTTTTTTTTTCGGTCCCAAAATTAATTTTAGGAAATTAACTCTTTTCTGGTAAAAAAAGAATCTTTGGGGAAAACAATACTTTAGTAAAAAAAATGTTGACAGATATTTCTCCCAGCCTTCCATATGAATTCCATTGGGCTTGACTGAGCCTGCGTATGTTCTCTATGGGAAGAGGGAGATAGGCTGCTGCCCAACGCCTCTGGCAGCTGCTTATCTAATGTGAAAAACAAAGGATCAGGCATGATGAAATCCAACATCTGACCCAACATTTGTCAGGCTGATGGAGAAGAGTCGGAAGACCCCTATATACATTAGAATGAAATGGGCAGATTCAACCAATTTTCCCTTTGCCTATTTTTGGGCACCATTGGGCTCATTCCACATATGCATCATATACTTTCCATTCTGGGATTGTATAATTGATGAACCACATAGCAGTGATATTCTTACTATCAAAAATATCAAAATCTCAACAGAAATCTTATAGTGATGACTTTGTTATAAACAGTGTGAACAAAGCCTAATAAGAGGAGATTGTGATGTCCGACAAAAGCCTCCTACAAATAAGGCTGTATTTTGCTGGTCTCGTTAATGTGACTGGAGGCTATTACGCCACTCTGATGGACATCAGGCTAATTTAACCTTGGCTCTAATAGGACTACACAGTACTATAAATGTGAATGGTTTGAGTTGTAAAAATGCACTTATTTAAAGGGGTATTCTCATCCCCAAGATCCTATCCCAATATGTAGTAGGTGTAATAATAACAATATTAGCAAATACTTCCAATTAGAAATTCTGTATAGTTCTTCTGATTAGCTATGTCGCTTACCCCATGTGCAGGGCATTGCAGCAGCTTAGGTATCCATGGTCACAACCACTCATATAGTGACAGTTAGCTGTTAGTGCTCGTAACCATGGATATTTCAGCTATTGCAATGCCCTGCACATGGGGTAAGAGACATAGCTAATCAGAATAAATATACTACATTTCTAATTAGAGGTATTTGCTAATATTATTATTATTACACCTACTACATATTGGGATAGGCTCTTGGAGATGGGAATACCCCTTTTAGGGTATGTTGACATGACAGTAATGTTTGATCCATAGGAAAAGGCTGACATAACATGGACAGCACTAAGACCAATGTTATTCAATAAGGCTGTTCAGATGACAGCATGTCTGAGAGAAAATACTTGCAGCATGCATTATTATTTTTTGTACTTGTCGCCCGTTATATCTATGAGTGCCCGAAAAAAAAATCAGATCCCGTATGCATAATTCGTATTACATCCGATAAAATAAAACAATAATCTTCATTGTTCAGCACTGCACCACTCCCTGCTTACTGAGGGGCGGTGCGCTCCTGATTGATTGACAGTTCAGACCAACAGCATGGCTGCGCTGCTAGATTAAACTCTGTGCTTTCCAATGTTGCAAGCAGAGGCAGAGACAGGGAAAACAGGGGCATTGAAGTTCAATGGATCTAATTTCAGAGCTGCGCTCACAAGCTCTATGGAAAAGAGCAGCTTGCATGTTCTGAACTCCTTATCTAGAAAAAGGCCCACCACAGCAAGACTGTAGCAGTGACCAGTAACCGAAGCATTGACCAGTAAACTATAGAATTAAAAATCCCCCAGTTCTTGAGAATGGAGAGGATTTATAACAAGTAAATTGAAAAGTTGCTTACTTTTACCCTCTTTCCCCAGATAAGATGATGAGACCACCCCTTTAAGGCACATATAGATAGCCAACAACTGGCACAGAACAATCATATTAACAATCGTTCTGTTCCTATAAATTTTCTAAACAGAAGCGATCACCAAACAACTTGTATAAAGTCGATCGCCGTTCATTAACGAGACGAGATCGTTTCATCTAAATGTAAAATTGGATTTCGTTTCTTACAAGTTGTGCTTCTGAACAAACAATTAAACATTGCTAAAATCTTGTAAAAAGTAATATTGAAAACCATGAGCAATCGATACAAAAATTATACTGGGAAAAAGTTTATATAACCTTTATTACAGTCAACTTCTGCCCGTAGGATACACTTTCCAAAAAAACTTCCACTCTAATGCAATCTGGATAAAACTTGTAAATTGCAACATTTTTATAAATCCAAACCCATTCACTGCGTAACATTGTATCCAGCTCCATAAAAGCAGTTAACCCTTAGGGTGCATCTTGTTTCTCATCTACTACTACTACTACAATGACGCCTTTGTAATCTTTGTGTTGGCTCTGGCTTTTCCTCTCCGCCTATAAGATTTTATTTTCCACGGTTTAGTCTTGTCTCAGGCTATTAAAATGGCTATGCATTATTTACCAATATACAAAAGTATTGTCATATCACACATCGTGAAACGGACTCCAAAAACACCATCTGGCATTTGGGAACGCGCAGGGTAGGGAACGTGAGACGAGATATTCTTTACCACTCTGCCTGGGACTTTACCGCTTGCAACTTTCATTGCCAAGAATAAAAAAAAAAGGTGAGAGCATTCAAGATCCATGGCAGAGCTAGCCCATACGATGGAGGGTTCCAGCCAGCGGGAAATATTATTACAGTCCTGACATCAATCCAGGATTGGAAAAAAAAAAAATTTCCAATTAAAAGAAAAGACTATAAAATAAGCTTATTGGGTGAAAATCAATCAGGATATTTAGAAGAACGATTCTCACAAGAGGATTTAGGACGATTATGGTATCCTTAGCTTTATCCAAGAACTCATTTACAAAGCTCTTATTAATGCGCCCTAAATTGCACTGCCGTATGGAGGGGGACGTATCTGCCTCTCGTTAAGACTGTTTACTTTAAGTGATCTTTAATCCAAAAACAGGAAATGAACACTTGAAAACACTTTGGCAATTTGGAGGCAAAGCTATAAGTATATGATTACGACTTCAACTCACGGTTGCCGGTTTTGTGTTTCGGAAAAGACAGTCAGGCTGCGTTTCATTGGTTAATAGGAAACATGCAGGGTTTAAAGGGATAAGACTCAACATCATAGGGACCATTCAAGGACATATGGGGTTTCAATAAACTATGGGTCCCTTTGGAGATAGGGGGTTCAATCCTGGTCAATCCCACCACATAGCGAGATTCATTGCAGGATTCTCCTTCATAGCAGGACAAGATTAGTATCATACGTGGGGATTGGGTTCAATCAAACACCAGATCTATTTGTCTGGAGTGGTAAACCCGGAGATGAGAAAATCGCTTTGAAACGATTCAAACTCACCACAATATTTGCAAAAAGTTCCAATTTTCCAGAATTCCGGATTTTAGGCAATTCTTACAAATCCAGCAAAATTTGGATGTCAGGGAGCTGGGAAGAGGTTAAAAAATGAAAAAAATCGAATTTACACAGCCCTTCATCTCAATGGAGCCATCTATATGGGACCATCTTTGGCATCTTCTGTACTGATTAGGTCGTGATGATATAACACCGCAGCTTGTTCAGCGCAGGAGATGATTTTTCATATGTTTATTGTCTGGAGGGACCTCAGAGCATAATAATATCCATACAACTCTAGAGATGATTGAAAATTCGCCATTTTCATCAAATTTTTTCCCAAAAAAAGGCACCAAGTTCTCTGAAAAGATGTAAGGTCTCGACAGACTGTGTTCAACCCCTTTCAAGTATTTATCACAAACACTGCCTTAGTAATGTGAAAGCGACCTCGCAACAGATAAAGATGAGAACTCACAGTAGTAACCAGCAGCCAATTTAATAATACAGTGCACTGACAGACTTGTCATTGTCTTTTTTATTTTAAAAAATAATCAAACAATTATGCCTTTTTGTCATCTGTGATTTGGCAGACTGTTCTGTGCAGAGCACTGTCTCAAACTGACGGCGTCGCTGTCAGAGGTAACATCATTCTCCTGTGACTGAGATGAATGATGTGCTATATAGTCTATAATGCCCTTAACTTCTTCCCCAACATGCTTTTTGGAGGTAAAAGAGGCCAATTGTGACCTGTGTTTAATAGTTTTACTGCCTGGACGGCTGGTGCCAGTAGCGGTGATGGTGCTTCTGCTGATGATAGTGGCTCCCACATTCTTAGCTGTGGTATGTTGTTTTTTTCTTTACTTTTACACTACCTTGTCCATTGTACTGTAACTGTCGTATTTTCTTTCACCATACACTTTGTACAACACTATAATTAACTTTTGACAATCTTTTCAACAATTGCCAAAAGGGACGTTATAAAGGAATGTTAAGTACTCATAGGTGCACGTACAGAAAACAAAGTATGGCACCAGACAGTAGTATAGCTGTGGCTTGTGTGGCTGCCAAATTGGACTATAGAAAAGATTTGCAAAACCAGTGATGCACCATTAAATGTCAGTATTTTTTTAACATTATATTTTCTAAGAAAATTCCCCCTTTCCCAAAAATGACCAGATAAGATCTGCTATAAAAAGCAAACTGTGCCACATTTTTAATAAAACCCAATTGCAAAGTTGATTCTTAGCCCCCAATACCTATATTTACTGAAGAAAAAAAGTTATCCCCAAAGGTGGGACAACCCCTTTAATATGTTGCCATCTTGCATCTACTTATCAATGAGCTTTAATGAGTTATCCAACAATAACAACTTAGTCTGATTGTAGGAGACAAATAAACATCATCACCCAAGTAAATGTCTCAGTAAAGTAGCCATCAAGTCATTAGCTGTAATTGGAAGCCATTTGTTGCGTTGCGCTCACATACATCGGAAACTCTGTTTTCCTCACATAACCGTCTCCTCTGCTCATTGCACTTTGTCATAATAATATTTTCACAACAGAACAATTTCATATTCATTTCCTTCCAGCCATCTTGCAGCTGTCGTATATATAACCACGGCGGAGCCAATTTCTCTAATATCTCCCAACTCTGCCAATAATAAAAAAAAACTATTTACTAAATGATACAATGTTTCATCTTATCCAGTAAAGTTATTGTAAATATTATTTGTTTAGGACCTAATGCAGGTAATATTTATAAACGACTACTACCCTTATTTTCCACATCATGATCTTTCTTACTGCCTTTCCAATTGCTTTTATGCATTTTCTGGGAAATTGATGGGGGCTGCTAAACTTTATTTTTGGGTCCCCATAGTTGTTCTTCTCTTTGGTGCAGGGAAGGTGGAAATAATCCAGCTTCTGGTCCAAGATATGTATAAAAATGTTCTTTTATTTTGAAGAAGTTAAAAAACAACAAAGGCATGTACACCAACAATCTAAAGGTGTGAGGGGGGATTTGGGAGTCATATAGCGGTAACCAGACGCGTTTCAAGCACTTTCTGCTTTCTCTAAACCAAGTTTAAGAGCACAGAAAGCGCTCGAAACGCGTCTGTTACCGCAACATGGATCCCAATTCCCTCCTCACACCTTTAGATTGTTGGTGTACATGCCTTTGTTGTTTTTTAACTTCTTCAAAATAAAAGAACATTTTTATACATACCTTGGACCAGAATCTGGATCATTTTTTCCTTCCCTTCACTGAAGGGTGAGCTGGCATCTCTATTTCTCTTTGCTTCTCCTTGGTGGACATATAATTCCTCCTTTATCTGAGGCTCTGATCATATGACATCTCGTCAGAGCTCTATGTTTGCTGTATACACTAAGAAAAAAAATATGTCAACAGTATCTATTCCCTACGAATGCCAACAGTGTGCCATCCTGGCCTCTGTCGGGCCGATACTCTTCAGTATACCACATCATCATCCTAAAAAGCCTTTTGTGGTTTCTTCTCCCACTATTTAACTCTTGGGGCTCATTCAGATGAGTGTATCATATATCTGAGGGCAACGCATTGACCAATGCAAGTCAATGGGTAATTCACATGTACACACATAGACCAATGATCCATCTGCACTAACTTAATCTGTTTTAAGGATCAGATTCACCTGCTAAAATCAACACATGTGTTAAAAAAATTGATACCACATGGACATCATCCATTTTTTACAGATCTATTGCAATTATTAACTTAGAAAACTGTATCTGGCCTTGTATCATTTTACAATTGTTGATGTATAAAGACAGATGCAATATAGATGTCATAGACGGACACACGGATGGCACACAAATGCCGAGGGAAGGCTCAAACATGATGTGAATATACAGTTAGGTCCATATATATTTGGACAGAGACAACATTTTTCTGATTTTAGTTCTAGACATTACCACAATGAATTTTAAACAAAACAATTCAGATGCAGTTGAAGTTCAGACTTTCAGCTTTCATTTGAGGGTATCCACATTAACATTGGATGAAGGGTTTAGGAGTTTCAGCTCCTTAACATGTGCCACCCTGTTTTTAAAGGGACCAAAAGTAATTGGACAATTGACTCCAAGGCTATTTCATGGACAGGTGTGGGCAATCCCTTCATTATGTCATTCTCAATTAAGCAGATAAAAGGCCTGGAGTTGATTTGAGGTGTGGTGCTTGCATTTGGAAGGTTTTGCTGTGAAGTAAACATGCGGTCAAAGGAGCTCTCCATGCAGGTGAAACAAGCCATCCTTAAGCTGCAAAAACAGAAAAAACCCATCCGAGAAGTTGCTACAATATTAGGAGTGGCAAAATCTACAGTTTGGTACATCCTGAGAAAGAAAGAAAGCACTGGTGAACTCATCAATGCAAAAAGACCTGGGCGCCCACGGAAGACAACAGTGGTGGATGATCGCAGAATAATCTCCATGGTGAAGAGAAACCCCTTCACAACAGCTAACCAAGTGAACAACACTCTCCAGGAGGTAGGCGTATCAATATCCAAATCTACCAGAAAGAGAAGACTGCATGAAAGTAACTACAGAGGGTTCACTGCACGGTGCAAGCCACTCATAAGCATCAAGAATAAAAAGGCTAGACTGGACTTTGCTAAAAAACATCTAAAAAAGCCAGCACAGTTCTGGAAGAACATTCTTTGGACAGATGAAACCAAGATAAACCTCTACCAGAATGATGGAAAGAGAAAAGTATGGAGAAGGCGTGGTACAGCTCATGATCCAAAGCATACCACATCATCTGTAAAACGCGGCAGAGGCAGTGTGATGGCTTGGGCATGCATGGCTGCCAGTGGCACTGGGTCACTAGTGTTTATTGATGATGTGACACAGGACAGTAGCAGCCGAATGAATTCTGATGTATTCAGAGCCATACTGTGTGCTCAGATCCAGCCAAATGCAGCCAAACTGATTGGTCGTTGTTTCATACTACAGATGGACAATGACCCAAAACATAAAGCCAAAGCAACCCAGGAGTTTATTAAAGCAAAGAAGTGGAATATTCTTGAATGGCCAAGTCAGTCACCTGATCTCAACCCAATTGAGCATGCATTTCACTTGTTAAAGACTAAACTTCAGACAGAAAGGCCCACAAACAAACAGCAACTGAAAACCACCGCAGTGAAGGCCTGGCAGAGCATCAAAAAGGAGGAAACACAGCGTCTGGTGATGTCCATGAGTTCAAGACTTCAGGCAGTCATTGCCAACAAAGGGTTTTCAACCAAGTACTAGAAATGAACATTTTATTTACAATTATTTAATCTGTCCAATTACTTTTGGTCCCTTTAAAAACAGGGTGGCACATGTTAAGGAGCTGAAACTCCAAAACCCGTTATCCAATGTTAATGTGGATACCCTCAAATGAAAGCTGAAAGTCTGAACTTCAACTGCATCTGAATTGTTTTGTTTAAAATTCATTGTGGTAATGTCTAGAACCAAAATTAGAAAAATGTTGTCTCTGTCCAAATATATATGGACCTAACTGTAGTCAAAGTGCAATGTACAGCTGAAAGGTGGCAAAATGTTTGCGTAAACTATATGGTGCACAAAAAAGTTGTGACTTTTGGTGTTTTTATGACCGTCCTGACCAACTCTGACAACTTGTTGAAAATTGGAGGGAATTCATGCAGGAGGAGGCTTGGCTGAACAAGGATGACAAATACATTATAATTTATGCCACAAAAATGTCATAAATTAGGACAGATATATAATTCAGTCCCAGAATATTTCTTGCTGTGGCGCAATAAAAGATGCTCCAAATTAATTAACAATCACCTACCTCTAAATGAATTTACTGCTTCTTATTCCAGCACACTGGCCCCAAAGGTGATGAAAAAAAAAGCGCATTAAATTCAGCTTTCCTGGGTGCACTCCTCACCCATCCTGGGTCCATTCCTCACCTGTCCTGGATATACCCCTCACCTGTCCTGGATCCATCCCTCACCTGTCTTGACTACACCCCTCACCTGTCCTGGGTCCATCCCTCACCTGTCCTGGCTACACCCCTTACCTGTCCTGGGTCCATTCCTCACCCATCCTGGGTCCACTCCTCACCTGTCCTGGATCCACCCCTCACCCATCCTGGGTCCACTCCTCACCTGTCCTGGATATACCCCTCCCTTGTCCTGGGTCCATCCCTCACCTGTCCTGGCTCCACCACACATCTGTCCTGGGTCCATCCCTCACCTATCCTGGGTTCACTCCTCACCTGTCCTGGCTGCACCCCTCACCTGTTATGGGCTCATCCCTCACCTCTTCTGGGTCCACCACCCCCCTGCCCTAGGTCCACCATTCACCTGTCCTTGCTACACCCCTCCCGCTTCCTGGGTCCATCCCTCATCTGTTCTGGGTCCACCACCACCTCTGTCCTGGCTGCACTCCTCACCTGTCCTGGATGAACCCCTCACCTGTCCTGGGTCCTTACCTCACCTGTCCTGGGTCCACCCCTCACCTGTCCTGGGTCCATCCCTCACCTGCCCTGCTGCACCCTCACCTCTCCTGGGTCCATCCCTTACTTGTCCTGCTGCATCCCTCATCTGTCATGGGTCTATCCTGCATTTGTCCTGCTGCACCCCTCACCTCTCCTGGGTCCATCACTCACCTGTCCTGGCTGCACCCCTCACCTGTCCTGGGGCCATGCCTCACCTATCCTGGGTCCACCCCTCACCTCTATTGGGTCCATCCCTCAACTGTCCTGGGTCCATCCCTCACCTGTCCTGCCATTGCAGCGCCTCACTCCCGATGGGTTTCCTCTTTGGTACAGATCTTCTGGTGCTGGCGAGGCCTCATGCTGTCACATGGGGCACGACACACATCACTACAGTTAATGATGTGCATGGCGCCCCAGTAGGCCTCGTGAGGTGTAGCCAGCGCCATAAGTCTTGGATTGAAGAGTGATCCAAAGATCGAAGAGAAGACTGATCTGAAGCGAGCGGATGACCGGGCGGGGAACTGCGGCATCTGGACAACCTCATGATGCCGTGTATTACGCTATGGTGTCTGGAGAGACCTCAGTGTATAATAAACATCTTTTTGCAACAAATGTTATTCGGAAGGAATCAATTTTGCAAACTGATTTGAAAAGATTTGCCCAAAACTAATTTGCTTATCTCTAAACACAGCAGTATCCGAAGGTCCAGTCCCATCCACAGAAGAGCTGAGAGTGGGAGACAGTGAGACAATTGCCCTCGAATATCTAATTCCTGCTCGCTGCCATAAATAAAATGGCCACAGAATGCACCGTTTGTGCTACATTCTACACTACACACATGTACATAGTAACATCTCATTAGATGCGTCCTGACCCGGTCCAGAAATAATATCCAGGCAATCCTGGCCGCTCTGGCATAGGTGCCACGTTTCCTCCTGACCTGCCGGATTCTTCAGACTAACATGAACCTTTTAAGGGCCATCAGGGTAGAGCGGCTGACAGAAACAGGTGGGCTCACAGCATGGCGCTAAGGCAGAACCTCCAGTCCTGGCACTGCTGGGATTACTTGTGGCTAAGACAAATCTAATTAAAACGCAGCATGCTTAAATAAGCTTTATATAACGAGTGTTTCTTCTGTTTAGTTCATTTAGCAATGAATATTTCACCGAGACGAGTTTCTGCAGATTTTGGTTGCTTGCTAAAGGGGGATAATTTTGTGACCTGATTATTTATGAAGGAACCCTGGCATCACATGATCACATTAAAAATCAGATAATGAGAATAACAAGAACGGCACCCAAACAAGATGGTGGCATCATTATACAAGGCAAAGAAATGGAATGCCACCCTGGGGCCACTCAGGGACCACCCTGCAACATCTGACTATTGCATAGCACTGTTCAAGGGTCTGACACAGACTATGTACCTACAAGTTTTATGGGGTCAATGGAAAGAAGAGATCCACTGATGTTGGATCCATTCCACTTCCTCATGGGTGGGGTCAAATTTTTTGGGGCAAGGAAAAGAAAACTTGTAGAAGCATAACACCAGCCTTCTATTAAAGGGAGAATTAGAAAAAGTAGGGGAGTAGAGGCTGCATAGCGGTAGGGGTCAAAGGGGGCCCCTTGTAGACAATGGGGCCCAAATTGTATTGATGACTACCCTTTCAGAAAATAGGGACTTAGTGCTTGTTTATACCCCCTTAAAATTGCAATACCCTGGTTTTCAATTCCATTGATTGCAAATGTTACATGTATACCGCGCATGAGGAAGCCATGTGCCAATCTCAGCTAAACCCCATAAAACAAAATATTTGCTGCAAAACGTGGATATTATTGATACCACAATTCTTTTCAATTTCTATTAATTAACCTTCAAGACAAGTGTAATTCCGTCCTTTAAAACTAAATGTATCCGTTGGTTCTTAAAGTGACCTAACCGATTTATCAACCTATGCAAAGTCCCCATACGTGTATAGCTTTTGGCATTTGTGTAGTTCACTGCTGATTTGAGATAACGTGTAGGAAACACAGAGCGCTGGTGGTTTCTGAGATTTATTCCGTACCTTTCCAGTTCACATAGGGAATGAAATCTGTTTTGAATCTATCTGCCTGTGTGGCCAGAAATGAATTCTAAGCTGATATGACAACACCGCGCAGGCAAAGACATATTCGTTCCATCATCTTGCGGATTTCTTGCTTACAGCATCAAGATTAAAGGGATTTCCGGTCACATTAACAACTGATCTAGGCAATTTTTCTTTCTTGCCTTGGAAATGCAAGAAAAGTGGATGAATCGTCGTGCAATCAATATAATTGAAACAAGTGGATATCTTATAGACCAGAACTGCCATCATTCTTACTATACATATAGCTAATGTCAACTTCATTCCTGCATCAGAGAAAGGTGTTCTACAGAATATTCAGCAGTTACAAAACTAATCCGCAACATTCTCACTAATTGGGTAATTACATCATAATTCATGAAAATTCGTATAGGCTATTTTAGAAAACATGATTTGCACATATAACTCCTATAATACTGCCCCCAATGAATGAGCATATCATTATTATACTGCTCCTATCTACAAGAATATAATTACTATAACACTGCTCCTATGTACTAGAAAATAACTACTATAAGATAGCCCCCTATGTACAAGAATATAACTACTATAATACTGCCCCCTATGTACAAGAATATAACTACTATAATACTGCTCCTATGTAAAAGAATATAACTACTATAATACTGCCCCCTATGTACAAGAATATAACTACTATAATACTGCCCCTATGTACAAGAATATAACTACTATAACACTGCTCCTATGTACTAGAAAATAACTACTATAAGATAGCCCCCTATGTACAAGAATATAACTACTATAATACTGCTCCTATGTACAAGAATATAACTACTATAATACTGCCCCCTATGTACAAGAATATAACTACTATAATACTGCCCCCTATGTACAAGAATATAACTACTATAATACTGCTCCTATGTACAAGAATATAACTACTATAATACTGCCCCCTATGTACAAGAATATAACTACTATAATGCTGTCCCCTATGTACAAGAATATAACTACTATAATACTGCCCCTATGTACAAGAATATAACTACTATAATACTGCCCCCTATGTACAAGAATATAACTACTATAATACTGCTCCTATGTACAAGAATATAACTACTATAATACTGCTCCTATGTACAAGAATATAACTACTATAATACTGCTCCTATGTACAAGAATATAACTACTATAATACTGCCCCTATGTACAAGAATATAACTACTATAATACTGCTTCTATGTACAAGAATATAACTACTATAATACTGTTACTATATACAAGAATATAACTACTATAATACTGCTTCTATGTACAAGAATATAACTACTATAATACTACTCCTATGTATAAGAATATAACTACTATAATACTGCCCCTATGTACAGGAATATAACTACTATATTACTGCCCCCTATGCACGAGAATATAACTACTATAATACTGCCCCTATGTACAAGAATATAACTACTATAAGATAGCCCCCTATGTACAAGAATATAACTACTATAATACTGCCCCTATGTACAAGAATATAACTACTATAAGATAGCCCCCTATGTACAAGAATATAACTGCTATAATACTGCCCCCTATGTACAAGAATATAAGTACTATAATACTACTCCTATGTACAAGAATATAACTACTATAATACTGCCCCCTATGTACAACAATATAACTACTATAATACTGCCCCTATGTACAAGAATATAACTACTATAATACTGCCCCTATGCACAAGAATATAACTACTATAATACTGCTTCTATATACAAGAATATAACTACTATACTACTGCCCCTATGTATAAGAATATAACTACTATAATACTGCCCCTATATACAAGAATATAACTACTATAATACTGCTCCTACAGTATATACAAGAATATAACTACTATAATACTGCTCCTATATACAAGAATATAATTACTATAATACTGCCCTTATGTATAAGAATAAAACTACTATAATACTGCTCCTATGTACAAGAATATAACTACTATAATACTTTCCCTATGTACAAGAATATAACTACTATAATACTGCCCCATATGTACAAGAATATAACTACTATAATACTGCCCCCTATGTACAAGAATATAACTACTATAATACTGCTCCTATGTACAAGAATATAACTACTATAATACTGCTCCTATGTACGAGAATATAACTACTATAATACTGCTCCTACGTACAAGAATATAACTACTATAATACTGCCCTATGTACAAGAATATAACTACTATAATACTGCCCCTATGTATAAGAATATAACTACTATAATACTGCTCCTATGTACAAGAATATAACTACTATAATACTGTCCCTATGTACAAGAATATAACTACTATAATACTGCCCCCTATGTACAAGAATATAACTACTATAATACTGCTCCTATGTACAAGAATATAACTACTATAATACTGCTCCTATGTACGAGAATATAACTACTATAATACTGCTCCTACGTACAAGAATATAACTACTATAATACTGCCCTATGTACAAGAATATAACTACTATAATACTGCCCCTATGTACAAGAATATAACTACTATAATACTGCTCCTATGTACAAGAATATAACTACTATAATACTGTCCCCATGTACAAGAATATAACTACTATAATACTGCTCCTATGAACAAGAATATAACTACTATAATACTGCCCCTATGTACAAGAATATAACTACTATAATACTGCTCCTATATACAAGAATATAACTACTATACTACTGCCCCTATGTATAAGAATATAACTACTATAATACTGCCCCTATGTACAAGAATATAACTACTATAATACTGTCCCCTATGTACAAGAATATATCTACTATAATACTGCTCCTATGTACTAAAATATAACTACTATAATACTGCCCCCTATGTACAAGAATATAACTACTATAATACTGCCCCTATGTACAAGAATATAACTACTATAATACTGCCCCCCTATGTACAAGAATATAACTACTATAATACTGCCCCCATATGTACAAGAATATAACTACTATAATACTGCTCCTATATACAAGAATATAACTACTATAATACTGCTCCTATCTACAAGAATATAACTACTATAATACTGCTCCTATATACAAGAATATAACTACTATAATACTGCCCCTATGTATAAGAATATAACTACTATAATACTGCCCCCTATGTACAAGAATATAACTACTATAATACTGCCCCCTATGTACAAGAATATAACTACTATAATACTGTTCCTATGTACAAGAATATAACTACTATAATACTGCTCCTATGTACGAGAATATAACTACTATAATACTGCTCCTATGTACAAGAATATAACTACTATAATACTGCCCCTATGTACAAGAATATAACTACTATAATACTGCTCCTATATACAAGAATATAACTACTATAATACTGCTCCTATATACAAGAATATAACTACTATAATACTGCTCCTATATACAAGAATATAACTACTATAATACTGCGCCTATGTACAAGAATATAACTACTGCTATAATACTGCCCCCTATGTACAAGAATATAACTACTATAATACTGTCCCTATGTACAATAATATAACTACTATAATACTGCTCCTATGTAAAAGAATATAACTACTATAATACTGTCTCCATGTACAAGAATATAACTACTATAATACTGCTCCTATGTACAAGAATATAACTACTATAATACTGTCCCCATGTACAAGAATATAACTACTATAATACTGTCCCTATGCACAATAATATAACTACTATAATACTGCTCCTATGTACAAGAATATAACTACTATAATACTGTCCCCATGTACAAGAATATAACTACTATAATACTGCTCCTATGTACAAGAATATAACTACTATAATACTGCCCCCTATGTACAAGAATATAACTACTATAATACTGCCCCATATGTGCAAGAATATAACTACTATAATACTGCCCCTATGTACAAGAATATAACTACTATAATACTGCCCCTATGTACAAGAATATAACTACTGTAATACTGCCCCCCTATGTACAAGAATATAACTACTATAATACTGCTCCTATGTACTAAAATATAACTACCATAATACTGCCCCCTATGTACAAGAATATAACTACTATAATACTGCCCTATGTACAAGAATATAACTACTATAATACTGCCCCCCTATGTACAAGAATATAACTACTATAATACTGCCCCCTATGTACAAGAATATAACTACTATAATACTGCTCCTATATACAAGAATATAACTACTATAATACTGCTCCTATATACAAGAATATAACTACTATAATACTGCTCCTATATACAAGAATATAACTACTATAATACTGCCCCTATGTATAAGAATATAACTACTATAATACTGCCCCCTATGTACAAGAATATAACTACTATAATACTGCTCCTATATACAAGAATATAACTACTATAATACTGCTCCTATATACAAGAATATAACTACTATAATACTGCTCCTATATACAAGAATATAACTACTATAATACTTCCCCTATGTACAAGAATATAACTACTACTATAATACTGCCCCCTATGTACAAGAATATAACTACTATAATACTGTCCCTATGTACAATAATATAACTACTATAATACTGCTCTTATGTACAAGAATATAACTACTATAATACTGTCTCCATGTACAAGAATATAACTACTATAATACTGCTCCTATGTACAAGAATATAACTACTATAATACTGTCCCCATGTACAAGAATATAACTACTATAATACTGTCCCTATGCACAATAATATAACTACTATAATACTGCTCCTATGTACAAGAATATAACTACTATAATACTGTCCCCATGTACAAGAATATAACTACTATAATACTGCTCCTATGTACAAGAATATAACTACTATAATACTGCCCCCTATGTACAAGAATATAACTACTATAATACTGCCCCATATGTGCAAGAATATAACTACTATAATACTGCCCCTATGTACAAGAATATAACTACTATAATACTGCCCCTATGTACAAGAATATAACTACTGTAATACTGCCCCCCTATGTACAAGAATATAACTACTATAATACTGCTCCTATGTACTAAAATATAACTACCATAATATTGCCCCCTATGTACAAGAAAATAACTACTATAATACTGCCCTATGTACAAGAATATAACTACTATAATACTGCCCCCCTATGTACAAGAATATAACTACTATAATACTGCCCCCTATGTACAAGAATATAACTACTATAATACTGCTCCTATATACAAGAATATAACTACTATAATACTGCTCCTATATACAAGAATATAACTACTATAATACTGCTCCTATATACAAGAATATAACTACTATAATACTGCCCCTATGTATAAGAATATAACTACTATAATACTGCCCCCTATGTACAAGAATATAACTACTATAATACTGCTCCTATATACAAGAATATAACTACTATAATACTGCTCCTATATACAAGAATATAACTACTATAATACTGCTCCTATATACAAGAATATAACTACTATAATACTTCCCCTATGTACAAGAATATAACTACTACTATAATACTGCCCCCTATGTACAAGAATATAACTACTATAATACTGTCCCTATGTACAATAATATAACTACTATAATACTGCTCTTATGTACAAGAATATAACTACTATAATACTGTCTCCATGTACAAGAATATAACTACTATAATACTGCTCCTATGTACAAGAATATAACTACTATAATACTGTCCCCATGTACAAGAATATAACTACTATAATACTGTCCCTATGCACAATAATATAACTACTATAATACTGCTCCTATGTACAAGAATATAACTACTATAATACTGTCCCCATGTACAAGAATATAACTACTATAATACTGCTCCTATGTACAAGAATATAACTACTATAATACTGCCCCCTATGTACAAGAATATAACTACTATAATACTGCCCCATATGTGCAAGAATATAACTACTATAATACTGCCCCTATGTACAAGAATATAACTACTATAATACTGCCCCTATGTACAAGAATATAACTACTGTAATACTGCCCCCCTATGTACAAGAATATAACTACTATAATACTGCTCCTATGTACTAAAATATAACTACCATAATATTGCCCCCTATGTACAAGAAAATAACTACTATAATACTGCCCTATGTACAAGAATATAACTACTATAATACTGCCCCCCTATGTACAAGAATATAACTACTATAATACTGCCCCCCTATGTACAAGAATATAACTACTATAATACTGCTCCTATATACAAGAATATAACTACTATAATACTGCTCCTATATACAAGAATATAACTACTATAATACTGCTCCTATATACAAGAATATAACTACTATAATACTGCCCCTATGTATAAGAATATAACTACTATAATACTGCCCCCTATGTACAAGAATATAACTACTATAATTCTGCCCCCTATGTACAAGAATATAACTACTATAATACTGCTCCTATGTACAAGAATATAACTACTATAATACTGCTCCTATGTACGAGAATATAACTACTATAATGCTGCTCCTATGTGCAAGAATATAACTACTATAATACTGCCCACTATGTACAAGAATATAACTACTATAATACTGCCCCTATGTACAAGAACATAACTACTATAATACTGCTCCCTATGTACAAGAATATAACTACTATAATACTGCTCCTATGTACAAGAATATAACTACTATAATACTGCTCCTATGTGAAAGAATATAACTACTATAATACTGCCCACTATGTACAAGAATATAACTACTATAATACTGCCCCTATGTACAAGAACATAACTACTATAATACTGCTCCCTATGTACAAGAATATAACTACTATAATACTGCTCCTATGTACAAGAATATAACTACTATAATACTGCCCATATGTACAAGAATATAACTACTATAATACTGCTCCTATATACAAGAATATAACTACTCTAATACTGCTCCTATCTACAAGAATATAACTACTATAATACTGCTCCTATATACAAGAATATAACTACTATAATACTGCCCCTATGTATAAGAATATAACTACTATAATACTGCCCCCTATGTACAAGAATATAACTACTATAATACTGCCCCCTATGTACAAGAATATAACTACTATAATACTGTTCCTATGTACAAGAATATAACTACTATAATACTGCTCCTATGTACGAGAATATAACTACTATAATACTGCTCCTATGTACAAGAATATAACTACTATAATACTGCCCCTATGTACAAGAATATAACTACTATAATACTGCTCCTATATACAAGAATATAACTACTATAATACTGCTCCTATATACAAGAATATAACTACTATAATACTGCTCCTATATACAAGAATATAACTACTATAATACTGCCCCTATGTACAAGAATATAACTACTACTATAATACTGCCCCCTATGTACAAGAATATAACTACTATAATACTGTCCCTATGTACAATAATATAACTACTATAATACTGCTCCTATGTACAAGAATATAACTACTATAATACTGTCTCCATGTACAAGAATATAACTACTATAATACTGCTCCTATGTACAAGAATATAACTACTATAATACTGTCCCCATGTACAAGAATATAACTACTATAATACTGTCCCTATGCACAATAATATAACTACTATAATACTGCTCCTATGTACAAGAATATAACTACTATAATACTGTCCCCATGTACAAGAATATAACTACTATAATACTGCTCCTATGTACAAGAATATAACTACTATAATACTGCCCCCTATGTACAAGAATATAACTACTATAATACTGCCCCATATGTGCAAGAATATAACTACTATAATACTGCCCCTATGTACAAGAATATAACTACTATAATACTGCCCCTATGTACAAGAATATAACTACTGTAATACTGCCCCCCTATGTACAAGAATATAACTACTATAATACTGCTCCTATGTACTAAAATATAACTACCATAATACTGCCCCCTATGTACAAGAATATAACTACTATAATACTGCCCTATGTACAAGAATATAACTACTATAATACTGCCCCCCTATGTACAAGAATATAACTACTATAATACTGCCCCCCTATGTACAAGAATATAACTACTATAATACTGCTCCTATATACAAGAATATAACTACTATAATACTGCTCCTATATACAAGAATATAACTACTATAATACTGCTCCTATATACAAGAATATAACTACTATAATACTGCCCCTATGTATAAGAATATAACTACTATAATACTGCCCCCTATGTACAAGAATATAACTACTATAATACTGCTCCTATATACAAGAATATAACTACTATAATACTGCTCCTATATACAAGAATATAACTACTATAATACTGCTCCTATATACAAGAATATAACTACTATAATACTGCCCCTATGTACAAGAATATAACTACTACTATAATACTGCCCCCTATGTACAAGAATATAACTACTATAATACTGTCCCTATGTACAATAATATAACTACTATAATACTGCTCCTATGTACAAGAATATAACTACTATAATACTGTCTCCATGTACAAGAATATAACTACTATAATACTGCTCCTATGTACAAGAATATAACTACTATAATACTGTCCCCATGTACAAGAATATAACTACTATAATACTGTCCCTATGCACAATAATATAACTACTATAATACTGCTCCTATGTACAAGAATATAAATACTATAATACTGTCCCCATGTACAAGAATATAACTACTATAATACTGCTCCTATGTACAAGAATATAACTACTATAATACTGCCCCCTATGTACAAGAATATAACTACTATAATACTGCCCCATATGTGCAAGAATATAACTACTATAATACTGCCCCTATGTACAAGAATATAACTACTATAATACTGCCCCTATGTACAAGAATATAACTACTGTAATACTGCCCCCCTATGTACAAGAATATAACTACTATAATACTGCTCCTATGTACTAAAATATAACTACCATAATACTGCCCCCTATGTACAAGAATATAACTACTATAATACTGCCCTATGTACAAGAATATAACTACTATAATACTGCCCCCCTATGTACAAGAATATAACTACTATAATACTGCTCCTATATACAAGAATATAACTACTATAATACTGCCCCTATGTATAAGAATATAACTACTATAATACTGCCCCTATGTATAAGAATATAACTACTATAATACTGCCCCTATGTACAAGAATATAACTACTATAATACTGCTCCTATGTACAAGAATATAACTACTATAATACTGCTCCTATGTACAAGAATATAACTACTATAATACTGCTTCTATATACAAGAATTTAACTACTATACTACTGCCCCTATGTATAAGAATATAACTACTATAATACTGCCCCTATGTACAAGAATATAACTACTATAATACTGCTCCTACAGTATATACAAGAATATAACTACTATAATACTGCTCCTATATACAAGAATATAACTACTATAATACTGCTCCTATATACAAGAATATAACTACTATAATACTGCCCCTATGTTTAAGAATATAACTACTATAATACTGCTCCTATGTACAAGAATATAACTACTATAATACTTTCCCTATGTACAAGAATATAACTACTATAATACTGCTCCTATGTACAAGAATATAACTACTATAATACTGCTCCTATGTACAAGAATATAACTACTATAATACTGCCCCCTATGTACAAGAATATAACTACTATAATACTGCTCCTATATACAAGAATATAACTACTATAATACTGCCCCTATGTTTAAGAATATAACTACTATAATACTGCTCCTATGTACAAGAATATAACTACTATAATACTTTCCCTATGTACAAGAATATAACTACTATAATACTGCTCCTATGTACAAGAATATAACTACTATAATACTGCTCCTATGTACAAGAATATAACTACTATAATACTGCCCCCTATGTACAAGAATATAACTACTATAATACTACCCCTATGTACAAGAATATAACTACTATAATACTGCTCCTATGTACAAGAATATAACTACTATAATACTGCCACTATGTACAAGAATATAACTACTATAATACTGCCCCTATGTACAAGAATATAACTACTATAATACTGCTCCTATGTACGAGAATATAACTACTATAATACTGCTCCTATGTACAAGAATATAACTACTATAATACTGCCACTATGTACAAGAATATAACTACTATAATACTGCCCCTATGTACAAGAATATAACTACCATAATACTGCTTCCTATGTACAAGAATATAACTAGTATAATACTGCTCGAATGTACAAGAATATAACTACTATAATACTGCCCCTTATGAACAAGAATATAACTACTATAATACTGCTCCTATGTACAATAATATAACTACTATAATACTGCTCCTATGTACAAGAATATAACTACTATAATACTGCTCCTATGTACAAGAATATAACTACTATAATACTGCTCCTATATACAAGAATATAACTACTATAATACTGCTCCTATGTACAAGAATATAACTACTATAATACTGCTCCTATGTACAAGAATATAACTACTATAATACTGCTCCTATATACAAGAATATAACTACTATAATACTGCTCCTATGTACAAGAATATAACTACTATAATACTGCTCCTATGTACAAGAATATAACTACTATAATACTGCTACTATGTACAAGAATATAACTACTATAATACTGCCCCTATGTACAAGAATATAACTACCATAATACTGCTCCCTATGTACAAGAATATAACTACTATAATACTGCCCCTTATGAACAAGAATATAACTACTATAATACTGCTCCTATGTACAAGAATATAACTGCTATAATACTGCTCCTATGTACAAGAATATAACTACTATAATACTGCTCCTATGTACAAGAATATAACTACTATAATACTGCTCCTATGTACAAGAATATAACTACTATAATACTGCTCCTATGTACAAGAATATAACTACTATAATACTGCTCCTATGTACAAGAATATAACTACTATAATACTGCTCCTATGTACAAGAATATAACTACTATAATATTGCTCCTATATACAAGAATATAACTACTATAATACTGCCCCTATGTACAAGAATATAACTACCATAATACTGCTCCCTATGTACAAGAATATAACTACTATAATACTGCCCCTTATGAACAAGAATATAACTACTATAATACTGCTCCTATGTACAAGAATATAACTGCTATAATACTGCTCCTATGTACAAGAATATAACTACTATAATACTGCTCCTATGTACAAGAATATAACTACTATAATACTGCTCCTATGTACAAGAATATAACTACTATAATACTGCTCCTATGTACAAGAATATAACTACTATAATACTGCTCCTATGTACAAGAATATAACTACTATAATACTGCTCCTATGTACAAGAATATAACTACTATAATATTGCTCCTATATACAAGAATATAACTACTATAATACTGCCCCTATGTACAAGAATATAACTACTATAATACTGCCCCTATGTACAAGAATATAACTACTATAATACTGCCCCTGTGTACAAGAATATAACTACTATAATACTGCTCCTATATACAAGAATATAACTACTATAATACTGCCCCTATGTATAAGAATATAACTACTATAATACTGCCCCTATGTACAAGAATATAACTACTATAATACTGCTCCTATGTACAAGAATATAACTACTATAATACTGCTCCTATGTACAAGAATATAACTACTATAATACTGCTTCTATATACAAGAATTTAACTACTATACTACTGCCCCTATGTATAAGAATATAACTACTATAATACTGCCCCTATGTACAAGAATATAACTACTATAATACTGCTCCTACAGTATATACAAGAATATAACTACTATAATACTGCTCCTATATACAAGAATATAACTACTATAATACTGCTCCTATATACAAGAATATAACTACTATAATACTGCCCCTATGTTTAAGAATATAACTACTATAATACTGCTCCTATGTACAAGAATATAACTACTATAATACTTTCCCTATGTACAAGAATATAACTAGTATAATACTGCTCCTATGTACAAGAATATAACTACTATAATACTGCTCCTATGTACAAGAATATAACTACTATAATACTGCCCCCTATGTACAAGAATATAACTACTATAATACTGCCCCCTATGTACAAGAATATAACTACT
Source organism: Phyllobates terribilis (assembly GCF_046119375.1). Classification (NCBI taxonomy): domain Eukaryota; kingdom Metazoa; phylum Chordata; class Amphibia; order Anura; family Dendrobatidae; genus Phyllobates; species Phyllobates terribilis. Next base: position 173,476,761 of record NW_027362768.1, read on the forward strand.
ATAATACTGCCCCTATGTACAAGAATATAACTACTATAATACTGCTCCTATGTACAAGAATATAACTACTATAATACTGCCCCTATGTACAAGAATATAACTACTATAATACTGCCCCTATGTACAAGAATATAACTACTATAATACTGCTCCTATGTACGAGAATATAACTACTATAATACTGCTCCTATGTACAAGAATATAACTACTATAATACTGCCACTATGTACAAGAATATAACTACTATAATACTGCCCCTATGTACAAGAATATAACTACCATAATACTGCTCCCTATGTACAAGAATATAACTACTATAATACTGCTCGAATGTACAAGAATATAACTACTATAATACTGCCCCTTATGAACAAGAATATAACTACTATAATACTGCTCCTATGTACAAGAATATAACTACTATAATACTGCTCCTATGTACAAGAATATAACTACTATAATACTGCTCCTATGTACAAGAATATAACTACTATAATACTGCTCCTATGTACAAGAATATAACTACTATAATACTGCTCCTATGTACAAGAATATAACTACTATAATACTGCTCCTATGTACAAGAATATAACCACTATAATACTGCTCCTATGTACAAGAATATAACTACTATAATACTGCCCCCTATGTACAAGAATATAACTACTATAATACTGCCCCCTATGTACAAGAATATAACTACTATAATACTGCCCCTATGTACAAGAATATAACTACTATAATACTGCTCCTATGTACAAGAATATAACTACTATAATACTGCCCCTATGTACAAGAATATAACTACTATAATACTGCCCCTATGTACAAGAATATAACTACTATAATACTGCTCCTATGTACGAGAATATAACTACTATAATACTGCTCCTATGTACAAGAATATAACTACTATAATACTGCCACTATGTACAAGAATATAACTACTATAATACTGCCCCTATGTACAAGAATATAACTACCATAATACTGCTCCCTATGTACAAGAATATAACTACTATAATACTGCTCGAATGTACAAGAATATAACTACTATAATACTGCCCCTTATGAACAAGAATATAACTACTATAATACTGCTCCTATGTACAAGAATATAACTACTATAATACTGCTCCTATGTACAAGAATATAACTACTATAATACTGCTCCTATGTACAAGAATATAACTACTATAATACTGCTCCTATGTACAAGAATATAACTACTATAATACTGCTCCTATGTACAAGAATATAACTACTATAATACTGCTCCTATGTACAAGAATTTAACTACTAAAATACTGCTCCTATGTACAAGAATATAACTACTATAATATTGCTCCTATATACAAGAATATAACTACTATAATACTGCTCCTATGTACAAGAATATAACTACTATAATACTGCTCCTATGTACAAGAATATAACTACTATACTACTGCCCCCTATGTACAAGAATATAACTACTATAATACTGCCCCTATGTACAAGAATATAACTACTATAATACTGCCCCTGTGCACAAGAATATAACTACTATAATACTGCTCCTATATACAAGAATATAACTACTATAATACTGCCCCTATGTATAAGAATATAACTACTATAATACTGCCCCTATGTACAAGAATATAACTACTATAATACTGCTCCTATGTACAAGAATATAACTACTATAATACTGCTCCTATGTACAAGAATATAACTACTATAATACTGCTTCTATATACAAGAATTTAACTACTATACTACTGCCCCTATGTATAAGAATATAACTACTATAATACTGCCCCTATGTACAAGAATATAACTACTATAATACTGCTCCTACAGTATATACAAGAATATAACTACTATAATACTGCTCCTATATACAAGAATATAACTACTATAATACTGCTCCTATATACAAGAATATAACTACTATAATACTGCCCCTATGTTTAAGAATATAACTACTATAATACTGCTCCTATGTACAAGAATATAACTACTATAATACTTTCCCTATGTACAAGAATATAACTACTATAATACTGCTCCTATGTACAAGAATATAACTACTATAATACTGCTCCTATGTACAAGAATATAACTACTATAATACTGCCCCCTATGTACAAGAATATAACTACTATAATACTGCCCCCTATGTACAAGAATATAACTACTATAATACTGCCCCTATGTACAAGAATATAACTACTATAATACTGCTCCTATGTACAAGAATATAACTACTATAATACTGCCCCTATGTACAAGAATATAACTACTATAATACTGCCCCTATGTACAAGAATATAACTACTATAATACTGCTCCTATGTACGAGAATATAACTACTATAATACTGCTCCTATGTACAAGAATATAACTACTATAATACTGCCACTATATACAAGAATATAACTACTATAATACTGCCCCTATGTACAAGAATATAACTACCATAATACTGCTCCCTATGTACAAGAATATATCTACTATAATACTGCTCGAATGTACAAGAATATAACTACTATAATACTGCCCCTTATGAACAAGAATATAACTACTATAATACTGCTCCTATGTACAAGAATATAACTACTATAATACTGCTCCTATGTACAAGAATATAACTACTATACTACTGCCCCTATGTATAAGAATATAACTACTAAAATGCTGCTATGTACAAGAATATAACTACTATAATACTGCCCCTTATGAACAAGAATATAACTACTATAATACTGCTCCTATGTACAAGAATATAACTACTATAATACTGCCCCCTATGTACAAGAATATAACTACTATAATACTGCCCCTATGTACAAGAATATAACTACTATAATACTGCTCCTATGTACAAGAATATAACTACTATAATACTGCCCCTATGTACAAGAATATAACTACTATAATACTGCCCTAATGTACAAGAATATAACTACTATAATACTGCTCCTATGTACGAGAATATAACTACTATAATACTGCTCCTATGTACAAGAATATAACTACTATAATACTGCCCCTATGTACAAGAATATAACTACCATAATACTGCTCCCTATGTACAAGAATATAACTACTATAATACTGCTCGAATATACAAGAATATAACTACTATAATACTGCCCCTTATGAACAAGAATATAACTACTATAATACTGCTCCTATGTACAAGAATATAACTACTATAATACTGCTCGAATGTACAAGAATATAACTACTATAATACTGCTCGAATGTACAAGAATATAACTACTATAATACTGCCCCTTATGAACAAGAATATAACTACTATAATACTGCTCCTATGTACAAGAATATAACTACTATAATACTGCTCGAATGTACAAGAATATAACTACTATAATACTGCCCCTTATGAACAAGAATATAACTACTATAATACTGCTCCTATGTACAAGAATATAACTACTATAATGCTGCTCCCTATGTACAAGAATATAACTACTATAATACTGCTCCTATGTACAAGAATATAACTACTATACTACTGCCCCTATGTATAAGAATATAACTACTAAAATGCTGCTCCTATGTACAAGAATATAACTACTATAATACTGCCTCCTTTGTACAATATACATATAGATACATAGTTAGTAAAGCCGAATAAAGACTTGCGTCCATCAAGTTCGACCTGTTAGTTCTGTAATTGCTAAAGTTGATCCAGAGGAGGGCAAAAACCCCAAATGAATTAGCCAATCTTCACCTGAGGAAAAATTCCCTCCCAACTCTGAAACCAGCAGTCAGAATAAATCCCTGTATCAACCTACTATTTTATTTTATTTTTAAGTATATGCTGAAATCTGCCTGGTATCTAGAAATGCATCCAGTCCCCGCTTGAACTGGTGTAGTGAATCCGACATTACCGTCTCCTCACTCAGTGAATTCCATATTCTCACTGCTCTTACCGTGAAGAACCCCTTCCTATGCTGGTGCTGAAACCTTTTCTCTTCCAGTCTTAGTGAATGCCCTCTTGTTACCGTAATATCCCTCCTTTTGCACAAATCCCGGGCAAGATCTCTATACTGTCCCCTAACATATTTGTACACATTTATTATGTCCCCCCTCAACCTTCTCTTTTCCAGGCTGAATAGTCCTAGTTTTGCCAACCTCTCTGGGTATTGCAGTCCCTCCATTCCCTTTATTAATTTTGTTGCCCTCCTTTGTACCTTTTCAAGCTCATTTATATCCTTTCTATATATTGGGGCCCATAACTGAGCACAGTATTCCAAGTGTGGTCTGACCAGTGCTTTGTACAGTGGAAGAACAATGTTCTCCTCCTTTGCAGCTATACCTCTTCTGATACATCCCATTACCCTGTTTGCCCTTACAGCAGCCGCCTGACTTTGGGCACTCCAATTTAGTTTGCTATCAATCAAGATGCCCAAGTCCTTCTCCATCTCTGAATTCCCCAATGATTTCCCATTCAGTGAGTACTGGTGACTTCCATTTTTCCTTCCCATATGTATGACCTTACATTTCTCCTCGTTAAACCTCATTTGCCATTTAATGCTCCACCTACCCAGCTTATCCAAGTCCCTCTGTAGGTCTGCACTGTCCTCTTTTGTATTAATTGTTTTACATAACTTTGTGTCATCTGCAAATATTGATATTTTACTATTTATCCCGTTGACTATGTCGTTAATAAAGATATTAAATAACATTGGGCCTAGTACAGACCCCTGTGGTACCCCACTAGTGACGCTTACCCAATCTGAGTATATTCCATTTATAACCACCCTCTGCCTTCTATCCTTTAGCCAGTTAGCTACCCACTTACAGACATTTTCCCCCAGCCCCATCATTCTCATTTTGTATACCAACCTATTATGTGGCACGCTATCGAACGCTTTTGAGAAGTCGAGATACACGACATCCACTGGTTCCCCCTGATCTACTCGAGAGCTAACCTCCTCGTAGAAGTCAATCAGGTTTGTTTGGCAGGAGCGATTCCTCATGAATCCATGTTGGTTCGGGATTAAAAGATTATTAGCATCAAGATGCTCCGTAATTGCCTCTTTAATGAAGCTTTCAAAAATTTTGCCCACAACGGACGTCAGACTCACCGGCCGATAGTTTCCGGCGTCACTTTTCGCTCCCTTTTTGAATATTGGCACTACATTCGCCTGTCGCCAATCAAGTGGTACAGACCCAGTCTCAACAGAGTCCTTAAATATAAGATATAACGGTCTGTCTATCACATTACTTAGTTCCCTTAGTACCCGTGGGTGTATGCCATCAGGTCCTGGTGATTTGTTTATTTTAATGTTACTGAGGCGTTTCTGTACCCCAGCTTGGGTTAGATTTGTCATACTTAGTGGAGGATTAAGCTTGTCACTTCTCATTTCTCCTGTTAGTTCTATTTCCTTTGTGAAAGTTGTCGAAAAAAAATTATTTAATAGATTAGCTTTATCCTCATCTTTCTCTATGATTTTGCCTTCCTCTCTTTTTATCGGTCCAATATTATCCGATTTAATCCTTTTACTATTTATATACGTAAAGAACAGTTTGGGATTTGATCTACTTTCCCTAGCAATACGTTTCTCTGTTTCCTCCTTCGCTATTTTTATTTGTTTTTTACAGGTTCTCGTTTTTTCCTTGTAACACATTAGTGCCTCCTTACTGTTTTCCTGTTTTAATCTCTTGAATGCCTCTTTTTTGCTATTTAACGCCCCTTTTACGTTCTTGTTCAACCATATTGGTTTCCTCTTATTTCTGGCCCTTTTATTCCCATACGGTATATACCTCTCGCACTGAGTATTCAGAATTCTTTTGAAGGTTTCCCATTTACTATTCGTATTCCTTTGATTAAGAACTTTGTCCCAGTCAATAAGTTGAAGGTTTTCTATCAGCTGATCAAACTTCGCCCTCCTAAAGTTTAATGTTTTTGTTGTTCCCTTATTGATAACCCTACTGAAGGGCATTTTGAAGTCGATAATATTATGATCGCTATTACCTAGGTGCCCCCCTATCTGTACCTCAGTTATTCTATCAGGCCTATTAGTCAATATTAAGTCCAACACGGCCTTCCCTCTCGTTGGTTCCTGCACTAGTTGGGAGAGATAATTATCCTTAATATTTGTCAAGAACCTTTTTCCTTTCTGAGATCTACAGGTTTCTGTTTCCCAGTCAATATCCGGGTAGTTGAAATCCCCCATTACAATCACTTCATTATGTTTTGCTACTTTGTCTATTTGTCCTAATAGCAGATTCTCATTCTCCTCTGTTATATTTGGTGGCTTATAGCAGACCCCCAGTAATATTTTATTATTATTTTTTGCCCCCTCTATCTCTACCCACATGGACTCGACCCCCTCTTCTCCCTCTCCTATATCTTCCCTTAGTCTGGGCTTTAGACATGACTTTACATATAAGCAGACTCCTCCGCCTTTCCCCTGTTTCCGGTCCCTTCTAAATAAACTATAATCTAACAAATTTACCGCCCAGTCGTAGCTATCGTCTAGCCAAGTCTCTGTTATACCTACGATGTCATACCTCTCCTCCGATATAAGCGCCCGCAGCTCATCCGCCTTATTGGTCAGGCTTCTTGCGTTGGTCAGCATGCAAGATAAAACTTTGGGGTTATTTAGCATCCTATTCTTCTCTAACGATCTAACTGTACTATCCCCACCCCCCTCTCCACCCTCATTATATTCACTTCTCCCCTTCCCCCTTGCTTGCCTCACATCCCACCTATTTCCTTGGTTCCCCCCCCCCCGTCTCTAGTTTAAAAACTCCTCCAACCTATTAGCCATCTTCTTCCCCAGCACCGCTGCACCCTCCCCATTGAGGTGCAGCCCGTCCCTACGGTAGAGCCTGTAGCCGACCGCGAAGTCGGCCCAGTTCTCCATGAACCCAAACCCTTCTGCCTTGCACCAACTCTTTAGCCACTTATTCACCTCCCTAACTTCCCGTTGGCGCTCCTGTGTGGCTCGCGGGATTGGTAGTATTTCTGAGAAAACTACCTTGGAGGTCCTTGCCCTAAGCTTCCTACCTAGGTCCCTGAAATCATTTTTAAGGACCCTCCATCTACCACTCACTTTGTCATTGGTGCCGATGTGGACCATGACCGCTGGGTCTTCGCCAGCCCCACCCAGTAACCTGTCAACCCGATCCGCGACGTGCCAGACTCGAGCGCCAGGAAGGCAGCACACCGTTCGGCGATCCCGGTCTTTGTGACAGATTGCCCTGTCTGTCCCCCTAATAATAGAGTCACCCACTACCAGAACCTGTCTTGCCTGCCCTACACTTCCCCCCTCCCCCTCATTACTGGAGCATACACTCCCCCGGCGGTCAGAGGATCTGTCGTGCTCCAATAATGCCGGTTCTGAACCAGCCTTCCTATACTTCTTCCCTCTATCCCTCCTAACTGTTATCCAGCTCCCTGCCTGTTCAGCCTGCACTTCCCCTCTATGCTCCACCCCCAGTATTGACCCATTGAGTGTCTGCTCGGTGAGCAGCAAACTCCGTTCCATGTTGTCGATGCTCCTCAGTATCGCTATCTGAGCACTTAGATCCAGAATTTGGGCTTCCAAGTGCACGATATGCTCACATCTCTCGCAGCAGTATGGATCCTCGAGCGGTTGCTCACGGAATGCATACATTGCGCAAGATGTACACTGCACGGCTGCGGCCAACATGGACGTCATTCTAAATATGGGGATACAGTCAGTATATATATACAAGTACAAAACACAATTATTTATATATAGGTGTATGGACGGGGATCAATTAGGGAAGTGCAAGTGTATCAATTAGATATCAGCGGGGGATCAGTTAAGTATGGACGGGGGATCAATTAAGTATCAAGTATGGACGGGGAAATCAGATAAGTAGGTCAGGTGGATTAATTAAGTAAAGAGTAAAGTAAAGAAAGAATAGTAAAGAAAGAATGAAATACAGTCAGCAATTCAGTCCTAAGTCCTCCCTTCCAAACTCCCTGAATCCAAAGTCACTGAAAAACAAGTCACACACTTACTTTCGTTCGCACTTACGCTCCGGACACACGCAGCTCGTTCACACTCGCAAACTAAGAGATTTAAAGAGTTTTTTTTTTTGTTTTGTTTTTTCCTTTTCCAGCAATGTACCCTTCACCTCAATGCACTTCTAAAAGAATATAACTACTATAATACTGCTCCTATGTACAAGAATATAACTACTATAATACTGCCCCATATGTGCAAGAATATAACTACGATAATACTGCCCCTATGTACAAGAATATAACTACTATAATACTGCCCCTATGTACAAGAATATAACTACTGTAATACTGCCCCCCTATGTACAAGAATATAACTACTATAATACTGCTCCTATGTACTAAAATATAACTACTATAATACTGCCCCCTATGTACAAGAATATAACTACTATAATACTGCCCCTATGTACAAGAATATAACTACTATAATACTGCCCCCCTATGTACAAGAATATAACTACTATAATACTGCCCCCCTATGTACAACAATATAACTACTATAATACTGCTCCTATATACAAGAATATAACTACTATAATACTGCTCCTATATACAAGAATATAACTACTATAATACTGCTCCTATATATAAGAATATAACTACTATAATACTGCCCCTATGTATAAGAATATAACTACTATAATACTGCCCCCTATGTACAAGAATATAACTACTATAATACTGCCCCTATGTACAAGAATATAACTACTATAATACTGCTCCTATATACAAGAATATAACTACTATAATACTGCTCCTATGTACAAGAATATAACTACTATAATACTGCTCCTATGTACAAGAATATAACTACTATAATACTGCCCCCTATGTACAAGAATATAACTACTATAATACTGCCCCTATGTACAAGAATATAACTACTATAATACTGCCCCTATGTACAAGAATATAACTACTATAATACTGCCCCCCTATGTACAAGAATATAACTACTATAATACTGCCCCCCTATGTACAAGAATATAACTACTATAATACTGCTCCTATGTACTAAAATATAACTACTATAATACTGCCCCCTATGTACAAGAATATAACTACTATAATACTGCTCCTATGTACAAGAATATAACTACTATAATACTGCTCCTATGTACAAGAATATAACTACTATAATACTGCTCCTATGTACAAGAATATAACTACTATAATACTGCCCCTATGTACAAGAATATAACTACTATAATACTGCCCCTATGTACAAGAATATAACTACTATAATACTGCTCCTATATACAAGAATATAACTACTATAATACTGCCCCTATGTATAAGAATATAACTACTATAATACTGCCCCTATGTACAAGAATATAACTACTATAATACTGCTCTTATGTACAAGAATATAACTACTATAATACTGCCCCCCTGTGTACAAGAATATAACTACTATAATACTGCTCCTATGTACAAGAATATAACTACTGTAATACTGCCACCTATGTACAAGATTATAACTACTATAATACTGCCCCCCTATGTACAAGAATATAACTACTATAATACTGCTCCTATGTACAAGAATATAACTGCTATAATACTGCTCCTATGTACAAGAATATAACTGCTATAATACTGCCCCCTATCCATGGACAATAATAGAATTTCTCTTTTTTCTTATTTAGTTTCTAGTTCATGTAAAGGACGTAGATTTATACCAGTAACCAAAATCTCTACAATGTTTCGGAAACAAAACCTTTGCATACTGATTAAAAGATATGTTACATTTTGATGACCTGAGAACAGGGAGAGTAGTTTAACTCTTGTCGCATTTCATCAGAGGTAAAAATCATTACCCTCTGGCTGCAGTCCAGACTATTGCACTGCGCACAGTTTTGCTATACAGGATATGCACCAATCTTCTCTGTGCCTGTAAAACATTACTGAGCAGAACTCTGAAAAATCATGTACTAAGAATGTTTATCAGAAGGAAGGAAGCAAATACTATTGCAACCTGAATTCAGTATCACTAGTTATCAGGAGGGCTAATGTGGGGAAGTCATGGAATTCACCCTGGATAATATTTAAAATACAACATAAGTTTATCTAAGAGATCACTGAATAAGCAGAGTATTATCATTGGGACACGGGTTTTATAGAAAGTGGGGTCATGGACAACATAGTCTGGTCACGCTTGTCATGTTTTGCTAGCTTTTTTTGTAAGTTTAGCCCAGAGAATACCACCTTACCTCCATATAGTGCTACGCTCAGGCTGCTATACACAGCCCCCATAAAAGCATCATATAGTGGCCAAATAATACTGCTACATGATTCCTACTTAACATTTCAATTAGTTTCCTAAATAATCCGCTGCTAAATAATATTGGGTGATTCTATTTTACTGTAAATATCCTGTCCTCATGGTTTGCTAATAAACAAGGGTAAGGGGCAGTTGCCCAGTTTTCCCCCACGTATACCGCTCTGGGCAATACATTCAAATTACATCGGGGTTTTGGGATACGGGTTGTGCATTTGCTGACAGAGAAACTTTAGGAGAACCGAGTCAATTCATCTTAAATAATCTCAGCATTACAAGGTTGAATAGTTTGCCTTTATGTAAAACAGTAAATCGTAAAGTGTGATGTGGTCATCAATGGTCTGGTTGGTCTTGATGAGGCCAATATTTCTCCAAAGTGGCCCAGATGAGACTAAGGACTTCTCCATAATAGGGAAGATCATAAGCACTGCATTTATGAAAACATTCCCCAAGTGGGAATCATTACAAGAATAACACATGTAGAAATATAATTACTATAATACTGCTCCTATGTACAAGAATATAAGTACTATAATACTGCCCCCTATGTACAAGAATATAACTACTATAATACTACTCCTATGTACAAGAATATAACTACTATAATACTGCCCCCTATGTACAAGAATATAACTACTATAATACTGCTCCTATGTACAAGAATATAGCTACTATAATACTGCCCCCTATGTACAAGAATATAACTACTATAATACTCCTCCTATGTATAAGAATATAACTACTATAATACTGACCCTATGTACAAGAATATAACTACTATAATACTGCCCCCTATGTACAAGAATATAACTACTATAATACTGCCCCTATGTACAAGAATATAACTACAATAATACTGCTCCTATGTACAAGAATATAACTACTATAATACTGTCCCCATGTACAAGAATATAACTACTATAATACTGCTCCTATGTACAAGAATATAACTACTATAATACTGCTCCTATGTACAAGAATATAACTACTATAATACTGCTCCTATGTACAAGAATATAACTACTATAATACTGCTCCCTATGTACAAGAATATAGCTACTATTATTATTATTATTTATTATTATAGCGCCATTTATTCCATGGCGCTTTACATGTGATAGGGATATACATAGCAAAAACATTTACATAATCTTAACAAAACGAGTCAGCGACTGGTACAGGAGGAGCGAGGATCCTGCCCGCGAGGGCTCACAGTCTACAGGGGATGGGTGAGGATACAGTAGGTGAGGGTAGAGGAGGTCATGCAGTAATGTGGTGGAGCGGTGGTTACTGCAGGTTGTAGGCTTGTCGGAAGAGGTAGGTCTTCAGGTTTCTTTTGAAGGCTTCCATGGTAGGCGAGAGTCTGATGTGTTGGGGTACAGAGTTCCAGAGTAGGGGCGATGTACGGGAGAAATCTTGTATGCGATTGTGGGAAGAGGAGATAAGAGGGGAGTAGAGAAGGAGATCTTGTGAGGATCGGAGGCTGCGTGCAGGTATGTACCGGGAGACTAGGTCACAGATGTATGGAGGAGACGGGTTGTGGATGGCTTTGTATGCCGTGGTTAGGGTTTTGAACTGGATTCTCTGGGCAATGGGGAGCCAGTGAAGGGATTGACAGAGGGGGGAGGCTGGGGAATAGCGGGGGGACAGGTGGATTAGTCGAGCAGCAGAGTTCAGGATAGATTGGAGGGGCGCAAGATTGTTGTAAGGGAGGCCACAGAGCAGGAGGTTGCAGTAGTCGAGGCGGGAGATGATGAGGGCATGCACTAGTGTTTTTGCAGAGTCTTTGCTGAGGAATGAACGGATCCGGGAGATAGTTTTGAGTTGGAGTCGGCAGGAAGTGGAAAGGGCTTGGATATGTGGTTTGAAGGAGAGATCAGAGTCCAGGGTTACCCCAAGGCTGCGAGCTTGTGGGACTGGGGAGAGTGAACAGCCATTGACGTTGATGGATAGGTCAGATGGGGGATATGAATGAAAGGGTGGAAAGATGATGAACTCTGTTTTATCCATGTTGAGTTTTAGAAATCTGGCAGAGAAGAAGGATGAGATGGCGGACAGACATTGTGGGATTTTGGTTAGTAGGGAAGAGATATCGGGTCCAGAGAGGTAGATCTGTGTGTCATCAGCATAGAGGTGATACTGAAAGCCGTGAGACTATGAGCTGTCCCAGGCCAAAGGTGTAGATGGAGAAGAGCAGAGGTCCTAGGACTGAACCTTGGGGGACACCGACAGATAGGGGGCGAGATGAGGAGGTGGTGCGTGAGTGGGAGACGCTGAATGTCCTGTCTGTTAAGTATGAGGAGATCCAAGATAGGGCCAAGTCCGTGATGCCAAGAGATGAGAGAATCTGTAGTAAGAGGGAATGGTCCACTGTGTCGAAGGCAGATGACAGGTCCAGAAGGAGAAGGATGGAGTAGTGTCGCTTGGATTTGGCAGTTAGTAGGTCGTTGGTGACTTTGGTCAGGGCAGTTTCAGTCGAGTGATGCGGTCGGAAGCCAGATTGCAGGCGGTCGAAGAGGGAACAGGAGGAGAGGTGGGAGGACAGTTCAAGGTGGACATGTTGTTCTAGTAGTTTTGAGGCAAAGGGGAGAAGTGATATGGGGGGGTAGCTAGTCAGAGAGGATGGGTCAAGGGAGGGCTTTTTGAGGATGGGTGTGATTGAGGCATGTTTGAAACATGAGGGGAAGACACCGGTTGTTAGTGACAGGTTGAAGAGGTGGGTTAGGGTTGGGATGAAGACTGTGGTAAGGTTAGGGATGAGGTGGGATGGGATTGGGTCAAGTTCGCAGGTAGTGAGGTGTGATTTGGAGAGTAAAGAGGAGACTTGACCTTCTGTAATGGTGGAGAAGTGGGGTTTGGAGGAGGAAGGTTGAGTTGATATGAGGAGGGGTTGTGCGGGCTTTGGGCAAAAGTTTTGTCTGATGGTATCAATCTTCTGCTTGAAGAATGAGGCAAAGTCTTCGGCTGAGATGAGAGAAGAGGGAGGAGGTGCTGGGGGATGAAGGAGAGAATTGAAAGTGTTAAATAGCTGTTTAGGGTTGTGAGACAGGGAGGATATGAGAGATGAGAAGTAGGTTTGTTTTGCTGTAGTGAGTGCGGACTTGAAGATAGTGAGGGATTGTTTGAATGCGATGAAGTGCTCAATGGAGTGAGACCTTTTCCATCTCCTCTCCGCAACCCTGGAGGCCCGTCGCAGTTCTTTAGTAAGTTTGGTGTGCCAGGGTTGCCTGTTGATTGTGCGAGACTTGGTATGTGTGAGAGGGGCGATCGAGTCGAGAGCTGCAGCTATTGTGGTGTTATATAAAGCGGCATCAACATTTGCATTGTGTAAGGAATTTATGTCTGTAAGAGGGAGGAGGGATTCAGAGAGTGAGTGTAGGTCAAGGTGTTTGAGGTTTCTGCGAGCGTGTGTAAGTTTGTGGAGTGGGGATTGTGCACTTGGAGAGGAGAGGGTAGAGAACGTGAGGAGGTTATGGTCAGAGAGAGGGAGGGGTGAGTTAGAGAGGTTAGATAGGGAACAGAGGCGGAAGAAGATGAGGTCCAGTGTGTGGCCATCTTTATGAGCAGCTGCCGAAGACCATTGAGCAAGGCTGAAGGAGGAAGTGAGGGATAGGAGCTTAGAGGAAGCTGAGAGAGAAGTGTCAATGGGGATGTTGAAGTCACCCATTATGATAGTGGGGATTTCAGTGGAATGGAAGTGAAGCAGCCAGGTGGTGAAGTGGTCTAAGAAAGTGGTGGCTAGCACTGGGGGTCGGTAAATGACTGCCAGTTGGAGGTCAATGGGGGAATAGATGCGCACGCAGTGCACCTCAAAAGAGGGGAGTGTAACAGAGGGTGGCAGTGAAATTTGGGTGAAAGCGCAGGTATCTGACAGGAGAAAACCTACGCCTCCGCCATGTTTGCCGTTGGGGCGGGGGATGTGGGAAAGGTGGAATCCGCCATATGAAAGTGCAGCTGGGGAGGCTGTGTCAGAGGGGGTGAGCCAGGTTTCGGTGATGGCGAGGAAGGAAAGTTTGTTAGTAATGAAAAGGTCGTGGAAGTAGGAAAGTTTGTTGCAGACGGAGCGAGCGTTCCATAGAGCTCCTGTTAGAGCAACTGAGGAAGTGGGGATTAGTTGGATGGGTATGAGGTTAGAAGGGTTGCGACAGTTTGTGGAAGGTCGTGGATAGGAGGTAGAAGTAACTGTGGGGATATGGCGAGAGATATCTCCAGCAGTGAGGAGGAGCAGAGAAAGTGTTAGCAGGTGGGAGGAAGAGAGAGCATGAGGTGGCTGTCTGTGTTTGGAGATCCAGGATTGAATGTTGATGAATAATTTGGAGGAGGAGGTGAGATGAATCGGGAGGATGGAGGGAGAGATGAAGAGTTTCTTACTATAATACTGCCCCCTATGTACAAGAATATAATTACTATAATACTGCTCCTATGTACAAGAATATAAGTACTATAATACTGCCCCCTATGTATAATAATATAACTACTTTAATACTGCCCCCTATGTACAAGAATATAACTACTATAATACTGCTCCCTATGTACAAGAATATAACTACTATAATACTGCTCCTATGTACAAGAATATAACTACTATAATGCTGCTCCTATGTACAAGAATATAACTACTATAATACTGCTCCTATGTGCACGAATGTAACTACTATAATACTGCCCCCTATGTACAAGAATATAACTACTATAATACTGCTCCTATGTATAAGAATATAAGTACTATAATACTGCCCCTATGTACAAGAATATAACTACTATAATACTGCTCCTATGTACAAGAATATAACTACTATAATACTGCTCCCTATGTACAAGAATATAACTACTATAATACTGCCCCCTATGTACAAGAACATAACTACTATAATACTGCCCTCTATTTACTAGCATGCTATCCACATATCTCTCTTCTTGCATGGTTGTTGACATACTATTGAGGCCAAGAAACAAATACTATGATAACTTCCATTCTACAATATTATTAGATGAATGAATACAGTTTTGGGCTGATACTTATTGGGTTCTATAGGTTTGTAAGCTTTGATCTAAGTCACACATCAGAGATGCCAATACCGGAGAAATAAGCAGCTAAGAAGGTGAAACCCGGCTTTTCCTAGCTGTAGCCTTATATGCGGTATGTGTGGTGCTGAAGTCGTGTGAACGGCTCTAACAAGACTGTAACAATGAAACTTTTTGACTTACTCTTTTAGTGCCAATTAAGTAGAAATCAGTGATACATTGCAATTATTTTAATGAGAGACTGAAACACCATCACAATAAACAAGGCTGAAATATATCAAGTCCCAATGGACCCATGTTATTGTGTATACGATTTAATCCATAGAACAGACCATCTAATGGAAATAAGAAAGGGGGGGATCTCCGCAAAACAGAGAAAAGGATGGTCACACTAGTTCATATGTAAAAAAATGTTTTAAACTTTATTGAAAAAAATAAGTCACATCATGTACACTCACATACGAAACATATCCAAAAGAAAAACAGAGTACTAAGACCAAGACATATACATAAAAAGGCCATGATCACAAAACAATGATAAAATTGTGGTGCATCCGCGGCAAAAGGTAGGCTAACATAATACACAGGTTAGTGGGGAAAACACTTTTATATATATATCAATGACTCAAAGATTAGGAAATATTCCATCCCCATATAACATCTGCATCCCTATATGGCATCTAGGATACCCATTAGACCAAGTGTGGTCACTTCCCACATGTATATATATATGGTATTATTGAAATAGTGACCAAATAATGGGGAAGGGGTATACCTGGATCGTTAATCAGCCTCCAATTGAACAGCGGCAAGCGTCACCCCGACGCACGTTTCGGTAGAAAACCTTCTTCAAGGGGTGATCACATCTACCAGCCACCCACTATTTATACCCCTATGTCCAAGAATATGATGTGCATGTGCTTTGCCGGCGTGCGGAGGTTGAAGATTCGGACCGCCAACCCAGCTGCCAGAAAATCACATGATCAGATCACGTCATGTGGTCAAACAAATTCAGACTCATTATGGGCATATCCCGGTAACCACAGAGACGCGTCACCTGATCACAACACATGATCAGGAAGTCCCGCCTCCATCGTCAAGGACGCTACAAACACTGTCCATCCAGCCGTGAAATGACGCAGACACACCGCCTCCACCGAAACGCACATCAGCGTCGGCATTCAAGGAATGCCAAAAGCCGATGCAAGTGTCAGGGATACGGAGGGACCGCGTACCAGCTGGATAGCCCAGGTATGCGTCAATGCCATGCATAAATGCTATACTAAAACCCAACATAGGCAGTGCATATAACTATAAGAAAATGGAAAAAATTGACATTATAATACGCACCAGCCTTATATGAGTCGAGTATGGAGAAAGGCTACAAAATACACATATTATTCATCATTGGTTGTCACATAATAATAAACGGAGGGGAGGAGGGAAAAAAAAAAGGGGAAAAGGGGAGGAGAAACAGGAAGAGAAAAAGAGAAGAAGACATGGGAACAAAATACTACAACATAATAATAAACGGAGGGGAGGAGGGAAAAAAAAAAGGGGAAAAGGGGAGGAGAAACAGGAAGAGAAAAAGAGAAGAAGACATGGGAACAAAATCTTCAACTTCCGCACGCCGGCAAAGCACATGCACATCATATTCTTGGACATAGGGGTATAAATAGTGGGTGGCTGGTAGATGTGATCACCCCTTGAAGAAGGTTTTCTACCGAAACGTGCGTCGGGGTGACACTTGCCGCGGTTCAATTGGAGGCTGATTAACGATCCAGGTATACCCCTTCCCCATTATTTGGTCACTATTTCAATAATACCATATATATATACATGTGGGAAGTGACCACACTTGGTCTAATGGGTATCCTAGATGCCATATAGGGATGCAGATGTTATATGGGGATGGAATATTTCCTAATCTTTGAGTCATTGATATATATATAAAAGTGTTTTCCCCACTAACCTGTGTATTATGTTAGCCTACCTTTTGCCGCGGATGCGCCACAATTTTATCATTGTTTTGTGATCATGGCCTTTTTATGTATATGTCTTGGTCTTAGTACTCTGTTTTTCTTTTGGATATGTTTCGTATGTGAGTGTACATGATGTGACTTATTTTTTTCAATAAAGTTTAAAACATTTTTTTACATATGAACTAGTGTGACCATCCTTTTCTCTGTTTTGCGGAGATCCCCCCCTTTCTTATTGCAATTATTTTGTATCTATATTTTCCGTTTTCCTGATGATCCAGGAAATTATCAGCTGCCACCATCAACTCCGTAAATAAAGTCGCGCTCTCTGTCATCTGATGAATGGCGGCTGCCAATTATTTGTTAGAGGGTATTGACGATGATTGCATTGCAATTAAATTGTATCAAAAGCCTTGATTTTATTTTGAATGGGGGAATAAAGCTGAAGGGCTATTAAAAAGAATTTTTTTAATGACGGATGAAAGGAGTTAACAATACTAATGGGAATGTCACAATGCGGCCGCAATTGTCATGTGCAGATCTATTTATGTAGCTATGAAGACCCAGCGTGGTGTTTTGTGTTTTATTCGGAGCTCGACTGATGGGCACCGCAGGCAGCAGATCAGTTATTCAGCCCCGGGCAAAACCAGCAATGACGCCTTTTATATATGATCGATGTCAACGTCAACTTGCTGTGTCCATGAGAACATCCTGTTGTGTGCTGTCATATGGAGGATCATTCAGCACTAATCATTCTGTAGAGAGCTTGCCTTGACGCTCCCAATGGAAACATCTCGCTCTAATAAGAGATCTTGGAGGAACTATTTCAAAGAGTTTGCATCAGAATTACCACTTTTATGAATTGGAGCCTGATCTACAAATGCTGAAGCTGCTATTAGTGTCACAAAGATGGTAACTAGGTGAGGTGGATCCTCTAAGACCAATGTCCAGGTGGGCACACGGCCACAGGCTTCGGTGCAGCAGGCGGGTATTGCACGCAGGAAACAGGTAGCCGAGTTACTGGGAGCCACAGGCAGTCCAGAGATGTCCGAGAGATGGCAGACAGATAGCAGAGTTACTGGGAGCCACAAGCAGTCCAGAGATGTCCAGAATATGGCAGACAGATGGCAGAATTACTAAAAGCTGCAGGCAAACTAGAGACGTCCAGGAGACCACAGACAGATAGCAGAGTTACCGGAAGCCGCAGGCAGATCTTGGACATCCAGGAGACCACAGACAGGTGGCAGAGGTACTTGAAGCTGAAGGCAAACTAGAGACATCCTGGAGACCGCAGACAGAT
Source organism: Phyllobates terribilis (assembly GCF_046119375.1). Lineage (NCBI taxonomy): Eukaryota > Metazoa > Chordata > Amphibia > Anura > Dendrobatidae > Phyllobates > Phyllobates terribilis. The sequence continues at coordinate 173,495,372 of NW_027362768.1, forward strand.
TGCAGAGTTACTGGAAGCCGCAGGCAGATCTTGGACATCCGGGAGACCACAGACAGGTAGCAGAGGTACTGGAAGCTGCAGGCAGACAGACAATGTGCTGGAGACTGCAGACAGGTAGCAGAGGCAAAGTAAAAGTCTTAATGCGGTCCTGGAAGCCACAAGCGGACAGGAGGTGTCCTGAAAGCTACAAGTGGCCACGTAGCTGGGCAAACTAAAAGTCTTAATGAAGTCTTGGAAGCCGCAAGCGGCCAGGAGACGTCTTGGAAGCCGCAGGCAGATAGCAGTGGAACTGAAAGACTCAGACAGGTAACTTAGGGACTGGAAGCTACAGGCAGCCAGGAGACGTCCTGGAGACTGTAGACAGGAACTGTGCACAGACAATCTAAAAGTCTTACTAGAAAGTCTTAATACCAAGACACAGGAGTGAGTCTTTGGAGGCTTTATATAGGTCTTGGAAATTCAACACATGGGAGTAAGCCAGACAACTTGCAAAGCCTAACATGTAGCACAAGAATGTTCGGCAGTCCAGAGTGTAGGGAGCAGAGATCAGACCCGGGACAGGTGTGCAACAATTAGTGAGACCTTCAAAAATCCTTAAAATGCCAAGAACAAGCTTAGAATGTGATGTCGATATGAAGTGTTTTTTTCATGTCAGTAGTTGATGTAAAATCACTAGAATATGCCATCACTTAATAATTGGTGACCCGACCAATAAAGTGCTCAGTCCCTCAATGGACACGTTTAATCTGCTCATGGTAAAAATGAAATTTGTTTGCACGGACGATACAATGACCCCTTAATTTTCCAAAATTCTGCAGATCCAGAGACAAATTAGTTGAACAAGAGCCACTTGTGGGTGTTGAAGTGAAAGCGTTTCCATCACTTGTGGCTGCTGAAGTGATTGGAAATTGCTGATTCTTCGCTCTTCCTACAAGTATCTCTTGAGTATAAGCTTTATTAAACACAAAGCCGGCATTATCCCAGCACTGTCAATGTTCCTATAAAGCCATGAGCAATGCGGAAAAGGAAGAGTTAATGTGATGGAGGATTGGACCTTTAATGGTAACCACCCAATACTTTAAAATTCAGGTGAAAGTTTAGGTACTCCACATACTTTGTTTTGCAACTTCATACTTATGGGGGTCAAAAAGGTAACTACAGAAACCTGGCACTCCAAAAATTGTGAAATTCAAGAATTTTATTTACATAATTCTTCAAAATGACGTTTCGGCCTCATACAGCCTTCATCAGAACTGTGAATTTAATTGTGATAATTACATATGAGTATCCATACTTCAGAATGTACTAACAACAGTTAATTCATACAAGAATCAGATTGTAGATAATAAGTTATTATGTCAGTTCTGATGAAGGCCGTATGAGGCCGAAACGTCATTTTGAAGAATTATGTAAATAAAATTCTTGAATTTCACCATTTTTGGAGTGCCAGGTTTCTGTAGTTACCTTTTCTGTAGTTATCTATAATCGGAGTGGAATCCTATCTGAGCACCCACTATCACAGGAGTGCCACGTAGCCTTTTCTTTCCACGGTCAAAAAGGTAACTCGGCAATCTGAGGACCTTACAAACAGCTCCTCATATCTCAGCTTTCTTGACACTTGAGTTAAGTAGGATTTTGGTGATAAAAGCAACCAAACCTCGTCTGAATTTCAGGTCTCCAATCTCAATCTAAAGGGCTCAAGAATCCAATTATGTTATTGTAGGATTTGTTCTGTGGGTCTATGAGGCTTTTTAGCACAAGAGATTGCTTAACCGATATAAACCAGTCCTTGGGGGAAGGACATATTTTGGATCCTCCCCTGAGTACTGTAAAAATCCTACTACAGCTAGATCCAACTATTGAAAATATTTAGTATTTTCACCCACACCCACTATATATACATATATATAGTGGGTCTGGGTCAACATGTCCTTCTATTGTGCATGTGGTTTAAGGATGCTCCAATATTTTGAGACATCTTTTCTACCCAACTGGTAGTGAGCACACATCTGCTTAGCTGTGTGTAATCTTCTGTCACTGAATCCTCTATTTTCTGTTGATATTCTAAGGTTAATCTCCATCAAATATCTCTGCTCCTTGCGGCAGTAAACTGGTGGTTGCACTCTGCCGGTGACATGCATGCTGCTGCTCATGGTGCAGCCGAAAGCCTCTCCTGTGCCCTAGACTTGTATCTACAGCTCTATAATATCCAGCACAGAGCTTGGAATGATCTATATAACTAGAGTTGTTGGTGTAAACTGATGACATACATAATGGGATATTATAAACACATTTACAATTTGAGACCCCCTGTTTCTCCTTGCTAAACGAATGGAGAAAAGAAGTGGAATTGTGGTCACACAGGAGCCCTGACGGAACAGTCAAGTGCAGCACTAGTCTATTTCCCTTAGCTTTGTAGACAAATATAGTAATTTTCAATGGTTGGCTCAGTGGTGAGACCCCAGCATTGGTCATTATATACATAATAAATGTTCTTGTAGGACAATCCCTTTAAAAGAAAACCATAAAGCTCGAAAAGTGTTTACTTTCATGGGAGAGTGTCCTTGCAGTTCTCAGCTGAGTGTTCAAGCAGCGAGCTGCCTCATTTTGTCATTAGGACTGATGATGCTTCATAAAAGAGCTTGCAGGTGACTTGGATGAAATGATTGAGCGGAAAAATGAGAAGGAGCAGATGCTGAAGAGAAGGTGCACAATAACCAAAAATAGTCTTAATATAATTGATCTGGATCTGAAGGCAAAAAGATTACTTTGGTTCAAATTTGGAATCTCAAACATTAAAGTGAATCAGTATTACAGTAGTTATATTCTTGTACATAGGAGCAGTATTATAGTAGTTATATTCTTGTACATAGGGGCAGTATTATAGTAGTTATATTCTTGTACATAGGGGCAGTATTATAGTAGTTATATTCTTGTACATAGGGGGCAGTATTATAGTAGTTATATTCTTGTACATAGGGGGCAGTATTATAGTAGTTATATTCTTGTACATAGGGGGCGGTATTATAGTAGTTATATTCTTGTACATAGAGGGCAATATTATAGTAGTTATATTCTTGTACATAGGAGGCAGTATTATAGTAGTTATATTCTTGTACATAGGGGGCAGTATTATAGTAGTTAAATTCTTGTACATAGGGAGCAGTATTATAGTAGTTATATTCTTGTACATAGGGGCAGTATTATAGTAGTTATATTATTGTACATAGGAGCAGTATTATAGTTGTTATATTCTTGTACATACAGGCAGTATTATAGTAGTTATATTCTTGTAAATAAGAGCAGTATTATAGTAGTTATATTCTTGTACATAGGAGCAGTATTATAGTAGCTATATTCTTGTACATAAGGGGCAGTATTATAGTAGTTATATTCTTGTACATAAGGGGCAGTATTATAGTAATTATATTATTGTGCATAGGGGCAGCAATATAGTAGTAATATTCTTGTACATAGGGGCAGCACTATAGTAGTTATATTCTTGTACATAGGAGCAGTATTATAGTAGCTATATTCTTGTACATAAGACCAGCATTATAGTAGTTATATTCTTGTACATAGGGGGCAATATTATAGTAGTTATATTCTTCTACATAGGGGCAGTATAATAATGATATCCTCATTCATAGGGGGCAGTATTATAGGAGTTATATTCTTATACATAGGGCCAGTATTATAGTAGTTATATTATTGTATATAGGAGCAGTATTATAGTAGTTATATTTTTGTACATAGGGGCAGTATTATAGTAATTATATTATTGTACATAGGGGCAGCATTATAGTAGTTATATTCTTGTAAATAGGGGCAGCATTATAGTAGTTATATTCTTGTAAATAGGGGCAGCACTATAGTAGTTATATTCTTGTACATAGGAGCAGTATTATAGTAGTTATATTCTTGTACATAGGGGCAGTATTATAGTAGCTATATTATTGTATATAGGAGCAGTATTATAGTAGTTATATTCTTGTACATAGGGAGCAGTATTATAGTAGTTATATTCTTGTACATAGAGGGCAGTATTATAGTAGTTATATTCTTGTACATAGGGGCAGTATTATAGTAGTTCTATTCTTATACATAGGGGGCAGTATTATAGTAGTTATATCCTTGTACATAGGGAGCAGTATTATAGTAGTTATATTCTTCTACATAGGAGCAGTATTATAGTAGTTATATTGTTGTACAAAGGGGCAGTATTATAGCAGTTATATTCTTATACATAGGGGCAGTATTATAGTAGTTATATTCTTGTACATAGGGGGCAATATTATAGTAGTTATATTCTTGTACATAGGAGCAATATTATAGTAGTTATATTCTTGTACATAGAGGGCAGTATTATAGTGGTTATATTCTTGTACATAGGGGCAGTTTTATAGTAGTTATATTCTTATACATAGAGGACAGTATTATAGTAGTTATATTCTTAAACATAGGGGGTAGTATTATAGTAGTTATATTCTTGTACATATGGGCAGCATTATAGTAGTTATATTCTTGTACATAGGAGCAGTACTATAGTAGTTATATTCTTGTACATAGGAGCAGTATGATAGTAGTTATATTCTTGCACATAGGAGCAGTACTATACTAGTTATTGTACACAGGAGCAGTATTATAGTAGTTATAATCTTATACATGGCGACAGTATTATAGTAGTTATATTCTTGCGCATAGGAGCAGTATTATAGTAGTTATATTCTTGTACATAGGGAGCAGTATTATAGTAGTTATATTCTTGTACACAGGGGCAGTATTATAGTAGTTATATTCTTGTACATAGGAGCAGCATTATAGTAGTTATGTTCTTGTACATATGAGCAATATTATACTAGCTATTGTACATTGGAACAGTATTATAGTAGTTATATTCTTATACATAGCGACAGTATTATAGTAGTTATATTCTTGTACATAGGAGCAGTATTATAGTAGTTATATTCTTGTACATAGGGGCAGTAATATAGTAGTTATATCATTGTACATAGGAGCAGTATTATAGCAGTTATATTCTTAAACATAGGGGCAGTATTATAGTAGTTATATTCTTGTACATAGGGGCAGTTTTATAGTAGTTATATTCTTATACATAGGAGCAGTATAATAGTACTTATATTCTTGTACATAGGGGGCAGTATTATAGTAGTTATATTCTTAAACATAGGGGGCAGTATTATAGTAGTTATATTCTTGTACATATGGGCAGCATTATAGTAGTTATACTCTTGTACATAGGAGCAGTATTATAGTAGTTATATTCTTGTACATAGGGGCAGTATTATAGTAGTTATATTCTTGTACATAGGAGCAGTATTATAGTAGTTATATTCTTGTACATAGGAGCAATATTATAATAGTTACATTCTTATACATAGGGGGCAGTATTATAGTAGTTATATTCTTGTACATAGGGGCAGTATTATAGTAGTTATATTCTTAAACATAGCGGCAGTATTATAGTAGTTATATTTTTGTACATTGGGAGCAGTATTATAGTATTTATATTCTTATGCATAGGAGCAGTATAATAGTAGTTATATTCTTGTACATAGGGGCAGTATTATAGTAATTATATTCTTGTACATAAGGGGCAGTATTATGGCAGTTATATTCTTGTACATAGGGAGCAGTATTATAGTAGTTATATTCTTGTACATAGGGAGAAGTATTATAGTAGTTATATTCTTGTACATAGGGAGCAGTATTATAGTAGTTATATTCTTGTACATAGGGGGCAGTATTATAATAGTTATATTCTTGTACATAGGGAGCAGTATTATAGTAGTTATATTCTTGTACATAGGGAGCAGTATTATAATAGTTATATTCTTGTACATAGGGGCAGTATTATAGTAGTTATATTCTTGTAGATAGGGGCAGTATTATAGTAGTTATATTCTTGTACATAGGGGGCAGTATTATAGTAGTTATATTCTTGTACATAGGGAGCAGTATTATAGTAGTTATATTCTTGTACATAGGGAGCAGTATTATAGTAGTTATAATCTTGTACATAGGGGCAGTATTACAGTAGTTATATTCTTGTACATAGGAGCAGTATTATAGTAGTTATATTCTTGTACATAGGGGCAGTTTTATAGTAGTTATATTCTTATACATAGAGGACAGTATTATAGTAGTTATATTCTTAAACATAGGGAGTAGTATTATAGTAGTTATATTCTTGTACATATGGGCAGCATTATAGTAGTTATATTCTTGTACATAGGAGCAGTACTATAGTAGTTATTTTCTTGTACATAGGAGCAGTATGATAGTAGTTATATTCTTGTACATAGGGGCAGTATTATAGTAGTTACATTCTTATACATAGGGGGCAGTATTATAGTAGTTATATTCTTGCACATAGGGGCAGTATTATAGTAGTTATATTCTTGTACATAGGAGGTAGTATTGCAGAAGTTATATTCTTGTACATAGGGGCAGTTTTATAGTAGATATATTCTTGTACATAGGAGCAGTATGATAGTAGTTATATTCTTGTACATAGGGGCAGTATTATAGTAGTTACATTCTTATACATAGGGGGCAGTATTATAGTAGTTATATTCTTGTACATAGGGGCAGTATTATAGTAGTGATATTCTTAAACATAGCGGCAGTATTATAGTAGTTATATTTTTGTACATTGGGAGCAGTATTATAGTATTTATATTCTTATGAATAGGAGCAGTATGATAGTAGTTATATTCTTGTACATAGGGGCAGTATTATAGTAATTATATTCTTGTACATAAGGGGCAGTATTATGGCAGTTATATTCTTGTACATAGGGAGCAGTATTATAGTAGTTATATTCTTGTACATAGGGAGCAGTATTATAGTAGTTATATTCTTGTACATAGGGAGCAGTATTATAGTAGTTATATTCTTGTACATAGGGGGCAGTATTATAATAGTTATATTCTTGTACATAGGGAGCAGTATTAGAGTAGTTATATTCTTGTACATAGGGAGCACTATTATAGTAGTTATATTTTTGTACATAGGGGCAGTATTATAGTAGTTATATTCTTGTACATAGGGAGCAGTATTATAGTAGTTATATTCTTGTACATAGGAGCAGTATTATAGCAGTTATATTCTTAAACATAGGGGCACTATTATAGTAGTTATATTCTGGTACATAGGGGCAGTTTTATAGTAGTTAAATTCTTTTACATAGGAGCAGTATAATAGTAGTTATATTCTTGTACATAGGGGGCAGTATTATAGTAGTTATATTCTTAAACATAGGGGGCAGTATTATAGTAGTTATATTCTTGTACATATGGGCAGCATTATAGTAGTTATATTCTTGTACATAGGAGCAGTATTACAGTAGTTATATTATTGTACATAGGGGCAGTTTTATAGTAGTTATATTCTTGTACATAGGAGCAGTATTATAGTAGTTATATTCTTGTACATAGGGGCAGTATTATAGTAGTTACATTCTTGTACATAGGGGGCAGTATTATAGTAGTTATATTCTTGTACATAGGGGCAGTATTATAGTAGTTATATTCTTAAACATAGCGGCAGTATTATAGTAGTTATATTTTTGTACATTGGGAGCAGTATTATAGTATTTATATTCTTATGCATAGGAGCAGTATAATAGTAGTTATATTCTTGTACATAGGGGCAGTATTATAGTAGTTATATTCTTGTACATAGGGAGCAGTATTATAGTAGTTATATTCTTGTACATAGGGAGCAGTATTATAGTAGTTATATTCTTGTACATAGAGAGCAGTATTACAGTAGTTATATTCTTGTACATAGGGGCAGTATTATAGTAGTTATATTATTGTACATAGGAGCAGTATTATAGCAGTTATATTCTTAAACATAGGGGCAGTATTATAGTAGTTATATTCTGGTACATAGGGGCAGTTTTATAGTAGTTATATTCTTATACATAGGAGCAGTATAATAGTAGTTATATTCTTGTACACAGGGGGCAGTATTATAGTAGTTATATTCTTAAACATAGAGGGCAGTATTCTAGTAGTTATATTCTTGTACATATGGGCAGCATTATAGTAGTTATATTCTTGTACATAGGAGCAGTATTACAGTAGTTATATTCTTGTACATAGGAGCAGTATTACAGTAGTTATATTATTGTACATAGGGGCAGTTTTATAGTAGTTATATTCTTGTACATAGGAGCAGTATTATAGTAGTTATATTCTTGTACATAGGGGCAGTATTATAGTAGTTACATTCTTATACATAGGGGCAGTATTGTAGTAGTTATATTCTTGTACATAGGGGCAGTATTATAGTAGTTATATTCTTAAACATAGCGGCAGTATTATAGTAGTTATATTCTTATACATAGGAGCAGTATAATAGTAGTTATATTCTTGTACATAGGGGGCAGTATTATAGTAGTTATATTCTTAAACATAGAGGGCAGTATTATAGTAGTTATATTCTTGTACATATGGGCAGCATTATAGTAGTTATATTCTTGTACATAGGAGCAGTATTATAGTAGTTATATTCTTATACATAGGGGCAGTATTATAGTAGTTATATTCTTGTACATAGGAGCAGTATTATAGTAGTTATATTCTTGTACATAGGGGCAGTATTATAGTAGTTATATTCTTGTACATAGGAGCAATATTATAGTAGTTATATTCTTGTACATAGGGGACAGTATTATAGTGGTTATATTCTTGTACATAGGGGCAGTTTTATAGTAGTTATATTCTTATACATAGAGGACAGTATTATAGTAGTTATATTCTAATACATAGGAGCAGTATAATAGTAGTTACATTCTTGTACAAAGGGGCAGTATTATAGTAGTTATATTCTTGTACAGAGGGGCAGTATTATAGTAGTTATATTCTTGTACATAGGAGCAGTACTATAGCAATTATATTCTTGTACATAGGGGGCAGTATTATGGTAGTTATATTCTTGTACATAGGGGCAGTATTATAGTAGTTATATTCTTGTGCATAGGGGCAGTATTATAGTAGTTATATTCTTGCACATAGGGGGCAGTGTTATAGTAGTTATATTCTTGTACATAGGGGGCAGTATTATGGTAGTTATATTCTTGTACATAGGGGCGGTATTATAGTAGTTATATTCTTGTGCATAGGGGCAGTATTATAGTAGTTATATTCTTGTGCATAGGGGCAGTATTATAGTAGTTATATTCTTGCACATAGGGGGCAGTGTTATAGTAGTTATATTCTTGTACATAGGGGGCAGTGTTATAGTAGTTATATTCTTGCACATAGGGGGCAGTATTATAGTAGTTATATTCGTGTACATAGATGGCAGTATTATAGTGGTTATATTCTTGTACATAGGGGGCAGTATTATAGTAGTTATATTCTTGTATATAGGGGCAGTATTATAGTAGTTATATCCTTGTACATAGGGGTAGTATTATAGTAGTTATATTCTTGTACATAGGGGTAGTATTATAGTAGTTATATTCTTGTACATAGGGAGCAGTGTTATAGTAGTTATATTCTTGTACATAGGGGTAGTATTATAGTAGCTATATTCTTGTACATAGGGGCAGTATTATAGTAGCTATATTCTTGTACATAGGAGCAGTATTATAGTAGTTATATTCTTGTACATAGGGGCAGTATTATAGTAGTTATATTCTTGTACATAGGGAGCAGTATTATAGTAGTTATATTCTTGTACATAGGGGCAGTATTATAGTAGTTATATTCTTGTATATAGGGAGCAGTATTATAGTAGTTATATTCTTGTACATAGGGGCAGTATTATAGTAGTTATATTCTTGTACATAGGGGCAGTATTATAGTAGCTATATTCTTGTACATAGGTGCAGCATTACAGTAGTCTATGGTAGTGTTATAGTATTAAAGTATTTAGTTATTATGTCTTAAACATTACTTTTTTTACATTTTATATTTTAGTAACGGTTGTTGTCTGTAGTAGATTTATGAGATATTATCCGCTAAAGAGCAAACAACTTTTTATTGGGTAAAAGAAAACAGAAATTATCAGACATCTTTCAGCAGGAAAATCAAACACAAAAAAACGTCAGTGAAACTGCAAAACAGAAACCAGTATCAGTTTTCTGCATCCAGTTAATGATAAGATCCAAGTGGCACTGGGGGACAAACATTGTTCCCATTGTTGTACCTGAAGTCAGACTAAGACTAGGTACAAGAGGCTGCATTGAATCAGACAGGAAGAGACTTTTGCAGTTGAGGATGGCGGAGGGATTCGTGGACTTTTATTTTTTTTTTTTATTTCTCCTTGTTTTGTTTTTTTCAGATCAAACAGATGTGTTGATATGTGATTCTGTGCTGAACACATGGACATAATAGAGGTAGAAAATATCTTTACTTTGTGGCTGAAATTGAAGCAAAAAAAAAAAAGATTAAAAGAAAAAAAAAACGTGACCTTAAATTATTTCCTCTCATTCAGGAATGCCTGACGCCGAGGAATAAATAATTCTGCCCAGTTTATTCGTTCTGTTATGACCCCACAAGTGTGGCACCTACCTGGCTACTTTTTGTAATAAAGACAGTGTGCAATGAGCTGGTGTATCTAAGCCTATTATGTGTGATACTGTTCTTAGAACAAGTGTATCTAAGCCTATAATGTGAGATATCTTGTGTTTAGCAAGTGCATATAAGCCTATAGTGTGTGATACCGTCTACGTAGCAAGTTTATCTAAACATGATATTTGTTGCAGAGTCAGTGTATCTGCACCTACAGTATAATGTATGATACTGTCGGCTAAGCATGTGTATCTAAGCCTAAAAGCGTGATATTTTCTGCAGAGCTAGTGTATCTACACCAATAATGATTGATATTTTTGGCTGAACAAGTGTATCTAAGACAATAATGTATGATAGTTTGTGTTTACCAAGTGTATCTACACCTAAATTGTGTGATACTGCCTGTTTGCATGTGTATCTAAACTTGCGTGATATTTTCTGCTGAGCCAGTGTATCTAAGCCTATAATATGTGGTACCGTCTACTGAACCACTGTATCTAAAGCTATTATGTGTGATTCTGTCCACAGGAGAATTAATGTAAGCTTATTTTACAATAAGATCTGTTGAGCCAGTTTATCTAGATCTATCATTTGTGATACTATCCTCTGAGCCAATGTATCTAAGCCTATCATGTGTGATACTGTTCTTAGAGCAAGTGTATCTAAGCCTTTAATGTGAGATCGGTTATTCTTAGCGAGTATATCCAAGTCTATAAAGTGTGATATTTTCTACTTGCCAAGTGTATCTAAAACTATAAGGTGTGATACTTTCTTTTTTGGCAAGTGTATCTAAGCTTATAAAGCATAATATTTTCTGCCACGTCAGTGTATCTACACCTACAACGCATGATACTGTCAGCTGAGCAAGTGTATCTAAGCCTATAAAGCATGATATTTTCTGTGTAGCCAGTGTATCTACACTGATAATGCGTGATACTGTTGGCTGGGCAAGTGTATCTATACCTATAAAGCGTGATAGTTTTTGCTTAGCGAGTGTATCTACGCCTCCATCCTTATGTGATACTGCCTGCTTAGAATGTGTATCTAAGCCTATAATGTGTGATACTTTCAGATGAACCAGTATATTTAAGCCTATCAGGATTTATATTATAGTCAAAGACAAATGAATTGGCTGACAACCATGTCCTGGAGTTAATAATAATAATAATAATAATTTTTTTATTTATATAGCGCCAACATATTCCGCAGCGCTTTATAATTCAGACAATTCATATACATTATTATTGCTGTCCCCATTGGGGCTCACAATCTACATTCCCTATCAGTATGTCTTTGGAGTGTTAAAAATATGCTCAGCACAGTTGTCACCCCCTCCATCTCTTGTCCGCTGTGTGACAACAAGTATAGGGAAAAAACTGTGCTATAGATCAATTAGGAATGAAGAAGGCGTTTATAAAATATGTAGCAAAAGTATCATTTAGAAATGTATCACTGATATTAACATCAAACAGGATGGGTATTGCCCTTTAAATGCTGATAATCCTAAAACTGCTTGGGACCGACCTCCTCATTATCCCTTATGCATATAATGAACAATTGAGGGTCAGATGAGCGCTGCTCCTGAGTGTTAAACCTCCCTTACATTACATGTAATAACACATCATAGATGTTTGCCTAAAGCAGAATTAATCCACAGTCACAATATTGTATCACAAAGGGATTAACGGTAAATATCAGATTCACCAGCGGAGTACAGCCGCTGCAGGTGCAATAAATGAAATAATCACCATTTGGGTCCCAATCTAACCTGATTACATTCTGCTGATGCGCCAAAGATTAATTATCTGTATTATTGCTACAACTCTTCAATTGCGAGGTCTCCGAGGCTGAGCACAATATGCTGATGATTCTTATTGCCGGAAACATCTGGAGGGAAGTTGTCAATTTGGATCCCGCAAAAGTCAATTTGTGCAATATTCCGTCACCGATTCACTTAGTTGTCTGATTCATTTCTTTTAATAAACAGAGAAACAAAATAAACAAATAAGAAATTGTCACATTTAATATTGATAAATAAAACAATGAAAATATCCAAATACAAATATTTAAATTAGATATAAACAATACAGTTTTTTGCAAGAAAATAAAGCGCAGAAAAATGCATATAAAAATATGAATAGCCCGTCCATTTTTTCCGATTTTCTGAGTTCATTCCTTTATCGCCATATTTTGAGAGCCGTAACTTCTTTTTTTTTTCCCAGTAAAAGAAGTTGGCATCAAAATCCACTAATGGCTTGCTTTGATATAGTAAAGCTAGTCAATCACTATTGGATGCTGAAGCCACCTTCTTTAAGGCTATGTTCACAAGTTGCGTTTTTGCTGCGTTTTTTTTCTGCTGGCAAAACTTGCTCTCTTGACAGTAAAAAAGCAGCATACAAAAAGCAGATTATGCTGCTTTTTGGAGTATTTTTTTTGTGCCGATTATATGTGTCATTTGTCTACAGTACATGTTTAATAAAGTTACTTTCACCAAAAAAAAAGCAGCAAAAAAACACATTGTTGTCTTATTTGCGGCATTATTGCACTTTCTCATTGCTTTTTCTATGGTGGAAAAAATCCAGCAAAAGCGCTGATGCTGCAGTTTTCAAAAAAGCAGTCGTTTTCCAATTCAGTCAGATCAGGAAAAAAAAAAACATTCCTGTGCATGAGATTTCTGAAATCCCACAGCTTTTGCTGGTACTGTAAAAAGCAGCTTTTAATTTGCATTAAAAAAACGCAGCAAAAAAAAAAAACACAGCGTGTGAACATAGCCTTACTTAGATTTTGCTTGGGATCACCCAGTGTTTGGCATTCATGTATCCACATGCTATTGAAGCTTGAGCATCACTAGTGTTTTGATTTTTTTTTTCCATCAACATATGTTACCATATGTTTTTTGCAGGATCGGGTGTTGTTTTCCTTGACACACAATAATTTTCCGTATGATGCATTGAATAACAAAGGGTAATGGAGAAAAAAAAAATCTGCCTTTGCTGCTCAGGATGAGTTCTTATGTCATAGACAAAATAACTTTTTATTTTTATAAAAATATATATTTTTATTTAATTTTTATGTATTTTTTTCCTATAGTTTACTTTGTGTTTGTATATTAATCTTTTTTTTTTTTTTTTATTTGAACTGCCTTTTTCTATTTCATTTTTTATGACAGATGTAATGCACTGCAATAATCTTGTATTGCAGTGTATTGTAAGTTTGAAGAGGATGGCAACTGCGTCCTGCAATTAGATTTGTCTAACCGCTTAGATGCTGTGGTCACTATTGACGTAGCATTTAAGGGGGTTAAACCGATCACTGTCGTTACAGAAGGGGGAGGCATAACTCTTGATCTGTACAACAGCACATTTCAGGAAGGGCTTTATAATTCTATATTAGAGCTCTTATATATTACATGCATAGGTTTCCTCACCTCCATTCATAAAATAACAGATATATCCCACTGATATTTTTATTTTTCACAAATATTTAAATCTAGTTATTTCTTTGCATTTTTTATTATTTTTGTTTTTATTGTTTATTGTTAGTTTATATTTTGCATTTTTCTCTCCTTCCATCCAATGCAGTACGCTGTAGCATGGACGTCCTTTCCCATCACTGGTTTTAATGGCACAAAAAAAAAACACAATAGACAAAAAGATGCAAACTCAATAGTGAACAGAACAATTTTAGGGCTAGAAAATGTTCATGTCTTACAGTTCGTGCCACTTTTTTTCCAACCATGAATCAAATATTGAAAGGGTTCAGCTGGCCGTCGTGCTAATTTGTGTCATATATTATACCTACATGTTTAATTTTTTTGGCCCTCGTCTCTTTTTCATCTCACCGGGTCCATGTATCTATACGAGGTTTAGCAGGTTTCCCATAATGGGGCTTCGACGCCGGTTCCAGATTGTAAACAGTTTTACTAACTTTGACAACAATCACAATAAACGATGCTATAATTTCACTGCGTTAACATAGGAAAACGCCGCTGCCAAGTTTCCTCCGGGCGCCAAACCTGCCAGGTGTTTCATTGTGTATCACATTTTTCCCTCTGTTATGAAAGGCGGCACAATACGTTTAAAGTACAGTCGCCGCGCGGTGTCATAGTGGGGGATTTATTATCAGGGCCCCCGATTGGATTTAATAAGCCTTGAACCACAGTTTAGGCATTTGTTCTGGAGCGGCTGCTCATTGCCGAGCCCGCACCTGAATATTCATGCCCTCAGTATTCCCTCAGCTACAGAGAAGCAGCTGTCTGAGCACCGCAGCAAATGTTCAGGAGATTTCCTCAAATACAAACACCCTCGCAACTGAATATTCCAGACTTGGGCACCACAGAGGACATGAAACATTTATGGAAAGTCTTTTTATTTTTTGTTTTATTTTTTTTCCCGAGACTCCAGAAAAACAGAGGAATAGAATAGAATTAAAGGGAATTAAAGGGTCTGCTGATATCTTTCTCAGCACCTTGCCCAAAAACTGTGCTGCTCAGCCCCATTTATGTGAATGGGAATGAGCTGCAATACCTGACACAGCCCATAGACAAGAGGGGCGCTATGCCTGGGGGGAAAAAAATTATAAATTTTCTTAATCCAGAATGATACTTTTAATTATTTTATTACTTTTATCTGGGACTTGCAATACACAACAAGTTCTTCTTCATAGTCATCAATCCCAATAATCAAGTGATTGCTTGGGCCCAACAATAGGCTCCCATTAAGTCTATATATTCTGTAACGCTGCAGCCAATCATTGGTTGAGTTGGTCACCGCTGCAACCATTAATTGGGTGCAGCAGTCACATGTTCCTCCATGGCCAGAAGAGGAAGCAATGGGACTACCAGGGAATAGGGCAGCATATGAAAGAAAGACCACCAGGGGATCGGTAGGTAAGTATAAAGTTTTTGGGGGGTTTTCTTTAGACCACACTGGATCTTGTATAGAAGCGGTGAAAACCCCTTTTAAGGCTATTTTGACATCAGTGCATTGTCTGCTAGGAGGCTCCAACTTAGGGTTCACTCACACTTGAGTGCAATCTGATAAAAAATCAGATTGCACTCGGACCAATGTTATTCAACGAGGCAGTGCAGAGCTGTAAAAAACGGACTACACACGGATGACAAGTCAGAAAAAAATCGTCCCACTTTCCTGATTGAAACTCTGACCGTTTTTTTATATGCTAATGTGAGCGAACCCTTAAAGAGAGATACAAGTGTTATAAACTTCCTATCAGAACAAGCTCACTGACAGATGATTAGTTAACTCGTTCTGCAAGGGGCAATGTGCAGGGAAACAAACTGTGCAAAACTTTTAATGAAACCCATTTGCAAAAATAATTTTAAGCCCTAAATACAAGCACTTAAGTTAAAAAATAATAATAGTAATAATAATAATAAATATCACCCCCAAATGTGTCGGAAATTGATAGGATATCGATCTCCCATAGAAAGCACTAGAAAAAAAACAGTTTTCCTGTTGGAGGAGAGATAATTGCATTATTGACAGTCCACTGATTTTAATGTAATACTTAATTTCCCCCATGGTGGCGCTGCAGGGTAATGGAACATTTACACTTTGATCACAGATGATTTGTCCATCACTCCAGTAGAGCTCTATGGTTGGATCAAATTTTTGATGTGCAGGAAAAAAAGCTAAACGAACCTCAGAAACAAAGTTTTCAGGTTTAGTTTCAGAGATTGGACCCCCCACCTATCATACAGTTATGGTACTGATCCTACTGATATGCCATAACATTCTAGAATGGCACTGCCCCTTTAAGCATAATATTTTTTATATCCATCTTATAGAAAGATATTGGACCCCGACCAGCTGAATTATTTGCGGAAAAGTTATTTCCTCGATAAAAAAAAATGTAATTAAAAAATCTATTATATAAATACAAAAATGTTTGCAATTATGGGTTATTATTGTAGAAGGGGATGCGTCCTCAGCCAAGATAAGTATTAACTTGTGAACTGAACAGATGCACCTTTATCCTGCACCGGAGAGGACATTCCTGCTCCCATGTTAATAAAGAAATCATCCCATTTTAGCAAGTGGAAGAACCAGAGAGTAACCTGATCCCTCGTACCCGGAGCTAAGAACCGAAAATATCCCAAGAATTTAACTTCTTTCTTGCAGATACAAATGTATCATTTTAGCTGCAAACTTTTGATGAAAACACCATTGTTGCATAATTTGGGGGCAAAAACTGCTGCAGCACAGGATGTGCCTATATTACCACAAACTGCGCCATTCTTGTTCCTGAATGGGACTGAACTGTAATACTAGACGCAACCAGAGGACAAGGGTGGCGCTGTTCATGGGGAATAATGTTTTCTAATCATCTACTACCCCTTTAAGTCCAGTATATTTTAGAATGCCCTGTCCTCTGTAGGGTCTTCAGACTTCTGAGTGACGGTCCATGATCTCCTGATTGCCTCCATTCATCTCGTTGTCATTTCTTATTTTTTTTCCCACTCTTCCCAGCATATTTATCACTTCCCATATGTCATGATATAAGAGAAAAGCTTCTTTTCGAGTGGAACATTGGATCTAAACTGGTCAACGATCCATTGGGTCTTCACCAATACTGGTGCTAATTCTTTACCTATCCTTATACTTTATTGTCCAGGTTTATTATCCATAAAGCGCCAAGGACTTATCATATCCTTGACTGAGAATCCATCTACCAAGTGCAATATCACCCCTCTAAGATGAGGTGTCTTGACAATTATATGTGTGTCACACTCTTTTCTAGTCTTCCAATCAGAACTGTCCAGTTAAAACCTCAAAGATGCCCGCATTTAAAGGGGTGGTCTCAAGAACCCCATTCACATTGACATGTCCATTTAAGGCACATGAACATCACAGAAGGAAGATTCCCCCCTCCCGCCTTATGATCCAAAGCCCATGAGACAGAACGGGGAGCTGCTAAATACAAGTGACTCCTGTTCTGGTGGACTCAAGTTGTCATCTGAACAGATGCCACACCATATAGTACTTTTTTCACTTAGTGGCCACTGTAGGGGAAATGACTGCAAATTATCTCAGCGAAATCAGATATTTGTCACAATCTTGATTGCCCCATTCATCCCATTTCGAAACAGGTTATTTCTGTTTAGACATCCCCTTTAAGGAGGACCTGTCACTTGTCACAAATCTGTAATATGTTTACCTGGTGTAAAAGCCGCTGTTCTCCTGAATCCGGAGATGTTTTTATTTTCTTCCTGCGCCTCTCCATTCCTGAGATAAGGGCTCCTTTTCCTTGTATATAAATCTAGTATTTTTATAAAACTGGGCGTGGCGATCAAGGAGACGCCCACAGAGAAAAGTTGAGAGCCACACCCACTTTCTACCGAAACTAGATTTATGTACAGGGAAGAGGAGGCCATATCTCAGGAATGGAGAGGAGCAGGGAAAAAAGAAAAACATCACCGGATTCAGGAGAACAGCGGCATTTACACTGGGTGAAAAAATTACATATTTATGGCAAATGACAGTTCATCCTTAAAGAATATATTATAAAATAACTCATTAAAAATATGGCTGTAGGGGTCTAAAATGAAAATGCCAAGGCAAAAATGCTCTGGTTTAAAGAGTCTCAAAGCTCTGCACAAGTTGGGAGTGTTGCAGACAAAAATGCACCAAATTTATGACAAAACTTGTGGCAGTCTTAGCAAATTCCTTTGTCTCTGAGCCGGAAACTGGGATGTGATTTGAATGTGCTGTAGCAGGATACCCCACATCCATTTGTATTAGTTGTGGCTTCTTTTGTGGCAGAGCCGCTTCTGGACCTCTGCAGGCACCAGGACTTTAGTGCCACAGCTACCTCTGCACCTCATTTAGCTTTGCCCCTGGCCAGACAGATGGCCTCTAATAAAAGTCAAATATGTATTCTCAGAATTTCACAAGTGGCGCAGTGCCGTCTTCATATCTTCATGACTGGGCGACTGAAACATTGTTTTATTCTTTCGGAAAGCATATGTTCTGTAGCTGAAAAGAAAAAAAATCCCAAATTCTGTTGTCTAAGTAGGAGCCGTATTTCGGTACCCTGGGCTAGCCTTTTCTTGGATGCTATCCATTCTACACATAACAGCATGTTTTGACACTAAACAACTTTCCTCAAACGCTGCTCCCAACAGATCCGCTCAGAGATGGCCCGCGTGTGCGCCGACTGACAGAAAAATCATGTTTGAATTCTGTTTATTGCTCATTATATCCGACGTTCTTTGGGGAAACACAATCGCACTAGGTGTAAATTGCAGAGAAAAGACAATTTTGCAGAACGCGCGTTAATAAAGGGTGTAATGTGTCGAGATAAACGGCTATGAATCCTGCTTTCACTGGATGAAGGCGGTTATTGATCATGGTTCTGCTTTCCGCTGGTGAATCAGCCATACAATATCATGTAGTATGATGGAGCGGTGTACTACTTCTCAGCTGCTCAGTGGAGACCCCGGCTGCCACGAGAGGTGGTCAGGTCTCCTTCAATGGAAGTCTTCATACAGAGGCTGGACAGACATCTGTCTGAGATGGTTTAGTGCATTGAGCCGGGGGTTGGACACGAGGACCCTGGCGGTCCCTTCCAACTCTAACATTCTATCATTCTATGACCCCGGGCATCAATTTCTTATACCCATACAACCTCTCGGATCTGGACCCCACCCGACACGCCGTACCACAACCACATAAAGGAAAGTTGGACACAGGCTACACATGGCGTCATTTTTCTGCTGCAGCAAATATGTGGTGAATCCATGGTGATCTCCTAATTCGTGTGGATTTTGCAAAATTGGAGCAAAATGGATGGAGCAAAATTGTATCCATCCAAATCATGGGACAATTTAAGACGCCATAACAGTTTAAAAGAGGCAGTCACACACATGATTGGCCCACTCTACATCTTCTCCGCTGGGCAGGGCTATTGAATAGTTATCAGGCGACCCCATTGTTCCTGTGATGGGGGGGGGGTCCAGAGAGGAGCAGGGGCGCAATTTGAAAATGCTAGAAAAGGGTGAATGGGAAGGGTATTGAGCCCCTTGAAGTCTTCAAGGTTGTGGACCACCAATACACATGCTCCATGCTCCCCAATATTCTTCTTTCTGAAGTCCTTACTGTTGATTCTATTAGATTTATGTTGAAAAAAAGCCTGAGGAAGCCAATTGTGTGCTCCTTTCCTAAATAGAGAGCAGCTGGAAAGAGCGTCCCTCTTGCTGGAGGACCTGGCACATGTACATGCTATTTAGCTGGGAACTGTGTAATGCATAATTTACCCCCATGGTGGCTCTGCAGAGAAACTGAACACTTTATTGTCTGGTTTGCCCATAGATTACAGCTGATCACTGGGGATCACATGGTTTGCCCATAGATTACAGCTGATCACTGGGGATCACATGGTTTGCCCATAGATTACAGCTGATCACTGGGGATCGCATGGTTTGCCCATAGATTACAGCTGATCACTGGGGATCACATGGTTTGCCCATAGATTACAGCTGATCACTGGGGATCATATGGTTTGCCCATAGATTACAGCTGATCACTGGGGATCACATGGTTTGCCCATAGATTACAGCTGATCACTGGGGATCACATGGTTTGCCCATAGATTACAGCTGATCACTGGGGTTCATAACACTAGAGCACCCTATGATCTGTCTATTTTTGGGGAACGCTGCTTAAAAAAAAAGTAATTGTCTAAAGCAGAAAATCTCTTTTCTTGCCATACAAGAAACAAATATACAACTTTCCACTAATCTTTTTGGATAGAGGTGATTTCATAATCATTCTGTCCTTGCACTGACTTTCCGGGGAGCTTGTGCTTATACTCAGCAGCCGATCTGAACAAACCGAGCTCCGGATTCGATCAGTCACTAATCAAAGTTGTAGAAAAGTTAAAAAGCAGCCAACACTGATGAAAATGAATAACAGCGAAGAGTCACCCAAGGGATCGGTGGCTTAAATATATTATTGTAGTCTACAACTCGTATTCTGCTTTGATTCTACACTTCTTAGGAGGAGTAATAGTTCTCAGGGAAGAAGGGCACTGAGTAATCTTCCAATCATGGCCGTTCCTGTTCGGTTAGGGACAGAATGTTGATTAAGAAAACAAATCATCTTATTGATTCCCACCCTCCTAACTCTGAACCTTAATAAGGAACATGCCCCGGCTTAATAAGGAGAAGTGAAGATTTAGTGGCCACATATGCTTTTCATTAAACCACTGAAGGAGAGGAAATAAAGAACGTTGACCCAACCAGTCAGACAGAGCTACGTCTCGCCCTCCGATGACTGTGGAGAATGGGGGAAGTGACTAATGATTACTCTAAGACACCATAGGGTTAATTGCTCAATATTGGCCAAATAAAAAAGTTAGTAATTGATGCTTGTTACTGATGACATCATACTTCTGCTTATACATCTGCTTATCTACTCAATATATACACTAGCTGATGACATCACAGGTCTGCTGATATAACCTATAAATGGACTATCTGATGACATCACAGGTCTGCTGATATAACCTATAAATAGACTAGCTGATGACATCACAGGTCTGCTTATATAACCTATAAATAGACTAGCTGATGACATCACAGGTCTGCTTATATAACCTATAAATAGACTAGCTGATGACATCACAGGTCTGCTTATATAACCTATAAATAGACTAGCTGATGACATCACAGGTCTGCTTATATAACCTATAAATAGACTAGCTGATGACATCACAGGTCTGCTTATATAACCTATAAATAGACTAGCTGATGACATCACAACTCAGCTTAGTAGCATAATAACCATAAAGCGAAGCATCGCCTCTGATCTGGGACCTGGAGCCAATCCACCAACCGGTCAGGGATGCAGCATTTTGTCCCCAGGTGCAGTCCAGGGCCGTCTGCATTAGCACAGGCACTGAGGGCAGTGGTCGGCTGCAGCCTTGTCGATATGACGTTAGTGCTGCAGACAAACAGAGACCGAGGCGGCAGCGGCGACTAATTGCTGGAATCAAGGAGGATAAGAAAATCCCAGTTTTTTTGTTTTTCGCTCTCAACTGCACCTGGGAACAGTGATTTACTGAAGCAAGAAAACCCCTTTAATACAATACTTTGTATCAGAGCTCCCTGGTATCTCAGGACAGATTTCTCAGCCCCCAAATAAACAGTGGAGGTCCCAATTCACTGACAGCTATCAGAAATCTTGGAGATGGTAAATGATAAAGAATCAGAGCACATTAGTCTGTTAGAAAGTTACAGAAAGTTGAAGGTTATACAGTAACCAGCAACATTGTCCAAACAGGATCCTGTGCTTGAATACAATGTAACATCGGAGCAAAAAACAAACAAATAAGTCAAAAAAATCCTAATAATAATGAAATTAACAGGTGATTTTTACCAAAAGAGGAAAATCTCCACCTGAATCTCCCCGGCTGCTCTGCTGGGAGTGATTGTGACAACCTGTTACCCAGCCGGAGGCAGGGAATGAAAACAAATCACTCTGGACGGCGGCGACCACATAAAATCTTCTCTGACTTTTACAACATTGTGGCATTTACTATTAGGATTAACACCAGGTAAATCTGCCATTAACAACCCCATCCCTCTAAGTGATTCCGCATGGTGCCTGGACTGGAAGTAAGTGCACCCAGCTGACTTTCTAAAAATGGCGGAAATTTGCTATTCTGGATGCAAAAGTTTAAATGGGATTTCCTATCTGTTATGGAGACCTGTCCGCTTTTGATCTTAGGGTTGGATCAAAATCGGCAATGTATAAAGTCTATGGGTCCGTGAAAAAGATCGGACCGCACTCAGCTGACATCGCAAGTGTGAGCGAACCCTGAAGTGATTTGCATTGGTTTTCGACACACACCTCCTAATAAATTTGGCGCATCGTGGGTATTTCTTACAACAGATAATAGAGTTTGGTGCTATCATTTATTTATTTATTTTACTCACTCATATAGCACCATCATATTCCCTAGCACTTTACAGACATCATCACTGTCCCCATTGGGGCTCACAATCTAGATTCCCTATCAGAATGTCTTTGGAGTGTGGGAAGAAACCAGAGAATCCAGAGGAAACTAACAGAAACACGGGGAGAACATACAAGTTCCATTTATGCCAATTTCTATCACTCCTGTCACAAATTTTAATTCAAAGTGGCCTTTGTGCCAAATTTTGTGACTTTTTTGCCTATGTTTTGGTACAAAAGCACTTGGCACCTTTATTTTCCATTCGTCCTTTGTACAGGAGCAATCACCTGACGATTTGATACCTCCTCCTCCTCTTCCTGCCCTCAGATCCAGCCTTAGTAATCAGACACAGACTGGTTGATAAGGATTTACTGCTTGACAAAGCCATCGGTGGATCAGCAGTCAGTACCAAGTGGCCGGGTTGTCAGAGTGACAGTTGTTGCTGTCAGAGTGACAGTTGTTGCTGTCAGAGTGACAGTTGTTGGTATCAGAGTGACAGTTGTTGCTGTCAGTGGCGGCCTCGCAGCTGTCACATCATGTCATTCCTCATCTTATTCAGCATTATTAATCAGATTTTTGTGATCCATATTGCTATTATCACGATGGTGACTTATATTATTATTAGAATAGTTATTGCAGGGTCCGTGGTCAGAGGTGCAATCTAAGGCTGTGTTCACACAGAGGTTTCTGATTTTCTAAAGCTGCATAAAAAAAAGCTCAGACTGAACCTTTCCTAAGGCTCCAGACATTTCTAATAATATGTGGATTGTGAGCCCCAATGGGGACAGTGCCCATAATGTTTGTAAAATAGTTTGAATTGTAAAGCGCTGCGGAATATGTTGGCGCTATATAAATAAAAAGATTTTTATTCTTATTAATAGACTGAGTTTTACTTTTAGAAATCAAACTATCCGTCAGACAGAGAGATAATGGGGAGAGGTGGGCAGCAGTCTGTAAAGGGTTAATGACTGCGGCACCTTGAGGAGACCTTGCAGACCCCTGTCATGTGCGCCAGTCTCCTGTCAGCTTCAACAGAAGGGTGAACAGTCAGGGGAATCACAAAGAAGAGGAGTCCTGTACATAATTGATGTGACAAGAAGCGTCCAATCCAGACACCGGGAAATATACCGTATACTGCACTGTAACAGCGGGCATGGGATACGCCGAGCCACACACCACACAGCACCGCTGTATGCTGTATACTCCTACACTACACGTATCCTAAATATTCCACACCCAGTGACATGGAGCAGGCTGGTATAACCTGGGTATCTCCTGTGTATAATTATATATGTACAGCTGGTATAACCTGGGTATCTCCTGTATATAATTATATATGTACAGCTGGTATAACCTGGGCATCTCCTGTATATAATTATATATGTACAGCTGGTATAACCTGGGAATCTCCTGTATATAATTATATATGTACAGCTGGTATAACCTGGGTATCTTCTGTATATAATTATATATGTACAGCTGGTATAACCTGGGCATCTCCTGTATATAATTATATATGTACAGCTGGTGTAACCTGGGGATCTTCTGTATATAATTATATATGTACAGATGGTATAGCCTGGGCATCTTCTGTATATAGTTATATATGTACAGCTGGTATAACCTGGGCATATTCTGTATATAATTATATATGTACAGATGGTATAGCCTAGGTATCTTCTGTATATAATTATATATGTACAGCTGGTATAACCTGGGTATCTCCTGTATATAATTATATATTGTAAGGCAGCGCTAGTCATCATGCTGGGGGACACTCGCTTCACCGGGTCAATTAAAGCACACCAGCCACGTTTTCCAGTATTTCACAATTCAGCAGTTTATTACACTTCATAACTGCTTGTAACCGAATCCATCTCAGTGGCTCGCCTTCATATTACACATATAATGTCCAAGAGCCTTTCCAGTGACAGATATGTCCACTTGGCTCCTGATACAGCCTTCAGCAAGGTAACAACATAAATGTACACATCAAGTAGTGTTTTTACCTTTGCCGGGTCGTAGCTGCTTCAGTCAGATTTGTTCTGCCACCGCTGTGGCTTTACGGCTTCCCAGATGGGGGTCTCCAGCCCTCGTTCCATCCAAGGCTACTGGCATCTCTTGCACACACAGGATCCAGCCTCTGCCTTTCAGGACTCTTGTCTTCCAAGCCTCTTGCCCTCCAAGGCTACTGGCATCGCTTACATATAAGGATCCAGCCTCTGCCTTTCAGGCTTCACCAGGCTTCACTAGGCCTCACTAGGCCTCACTAGGCCTCACTAGGCCTCACTAGGCCTCACACTCTAACGGTGTCCCACACAGGGAACAGGCCTCACGCCTTTCACACCCGTTTCAAAACTACCAGGGTTTATATATCTTCCAGTGCACACAGGACCTGTGCTGATGTCACAGTCATGTGATCAGTCACCTGAGGGGGAGGTACATGGTCAGCCAAAACACACCCTCGACCATTACAGTAATGCCGCAAGCCGTTGCATTACAATATGTACAGCTGATATAACCTGGGTTTCTTCTGTATATAATTATATATGTACAGCTGGTATAACCTAGGAATCTTCTGTATATAATTATATATGTACAGCTGGTATAACCTGGGTATCTTCTGTATATAATTATATATGTACAGCTGGTATAACCTGGGCATCTTCTGTATATAATTATATATGTACAGCTGGTATAACCTGGGCATCTTCTGTATATAATTCTATATGTACAGCTGGTATAACCTGGGCATCTCCTGTATATAATTATATATGTACAGCTGGTATAACCTGGGCATCTTCTGTATATAATTATATATGTACAGCTGGTATAACCTGGGTATCTCCTGTATATAATTATATATGTACTGCTGGTATAACCTGGGCATCTTCTGTATATAATTATATATGTACAGCTGGTATAACCTGGATATCTTCTGTATATAGTTATATATGTACAGCTGGTATAACCTGGGCATCTCCTGTATATAATTATATATGTACAGCTGGTATAACCTGGGCATCTTCTGTATATAATTATATATGTACAGCTGGTATAACCTGGGCATCTTCTGTACATAATTATATATGTACAGCTGGTATAACCTGGGCATCTTCTGTATATAATTATATATGTACAGCTGGTATAACCTGGGCATCTTCTGTATATAATTATATATGTACAACTGGTATAACCTGGGCATCTTCTGTATATAGCTATATATGTGCACCTGGTACAAGTTACACATTTTCTTGCACATAGTGATTGGTCTCTGCTGGTATAACCTGAGCATGTCCTGTATCTGCTCAGTAAATATCCATCAGATACATGCGGTCTCCTGTGGGAGCTGCTTTCTTCTGAGCTGTAGAACTTTCTCTCTTACAGTAGGTGGTGATCTTGTCTCATTTTCATGCACAAGAGGCTAATTAACAGTTCCAGGAGCGCAGCATTATTTTCAACACTTAAAACATTTTAAAGTTTAATGTTCCACGGCAATCCTCGTAAAAACACAATATTTTAAATGCCGGTATTACCTAAGCAAGCATAAAATCCAGTTAATAAAAATGAAAGATATCATCTGAAAGCGGCGGAAAAAAAAAGAGGCTGGAAAAGACAGAACCGGGGTCAGTATTTGTTGTTGGGTACAGGAGGTAATAAATCCTGCACGGAGGGGAACGTTCTCCATACGTCGTTAAAAAGCGAGAACGTGTTTACCTTTTATGATGATCTGACGTTATATCCTTCCTATCCACTTTCTCGTTACGCCCTGTGTGATGTACACACCGCTGGAAGTCTATGACCAGCCGGTAAAGAGAAGGCACAAGACATAGGGATAGATGTACGGCAAATGTGTCCATAGGCCTCCATTACCCCACAGGGGCCAAAAGAGCGGCCAGCCCACCTGCACCTGGCGGACAGGAAAGATATACAGAACGTATGCCGGTGTATAGGGGTAGAAGCATCAGTCTCTATATATCCTGCCAATATACACTGCAAATCCCTGTGTACCCCGTAGATAAATAGATATTAGATAATAGATAAATAATAGATGATAGATAGATAGATAGATAGAAAAAAATCCAAATGTGGCTACATAGCAAATAAAGAGCAATTCTGCAATTAGATTGATTAGAATCGATAATAGAAGATAGAATAGATAGACAGATAGATATTAGAAAGATAGATAGATCTTTTATTATCTATCTATCTAATATATATCTCATATATATCTTCTATTTATCTATTTATTTATTTCTATCTATCTTTCTATTCTCTATCTTCTATCTATAATCTATCATCTATCTATATCATTATCTATCTATATCATTATCTATATCATTATCTATCTATTATCTATCTATCATCTATGTAATATCTATCTATCTAATATCTATCAAAAAATCATGGAGACAGCACCTTTCAAGGTCCCCACTGTTGGACTGAAACGTCGCCTCATTGGCCATTACATTTTCTATTCTTCACCCTTTTTTTTGTGCTGCCTCCATGATTTTTTGATATTTGAAGGACTGGTATGTACCTGGGAGGCTCTGCACTGCAATTGTGGCTGGTGCTGCTCTTTTTCTTGACTTTTGATATCTAATATCTATCTATTATCCATTTATTATCTATTATATATCTAGCTATCTATCTCTCTATTATCTGTCTATTATATATCTATATAACTATTATCTATCTATCCATCTATCTATTATCTATCTATCTATCTATTATCTATCTATCTATCATCTATCTATTATCTATCTATTTTCTATCTCTCTATTATCTATCTATTATCTATCTCTCTTCACATTTTATCTTTCTCCGCCCTCCTCTCGTCTTTCTATAGACAGTAGATGGTTACACGTGGCTGCAGGATCAGACTGTAGCATGCACTTTACCTATAGACACACATAGGCCTATATAGGAGCTGTAGACACATAACCATAGATAATTTTTCATGTAGATGTTCTGGGGAAATGAATCTGCACAGATTGCGGGGTGCTGTGTCTGCTGGGCTATCCTGAGCTGCGGTTTCACGCTATAGGCATCATCTAGGGCTTCACGAGGGGCTGTGCACGTCCGGCTTCCCGGCTTGGATGAAGCTGAAGTTCTTCTTTCTACTTTAATATAGTTTGGGATTGGAGAGGAGGAATCTCCCATGTTGTCAGCCATATGTCTGCCTCCGGGACAGTGGGGATGTAAGTGAGCAGCAGAGGAATGTCGGCGCTTTAATAACTATATGGCTGGAATGTGACCTGGTGAGAACTCAGTGGGAAGAGCGATCTCCAGAAGTTGTGAAGCTGCAGATCCCAAGACGCCCCTGGTCATGAGAATAGATAGGAAGAACTAATAAACAGCGCTGCTCATCCTAATATTCCACAGTGTTGTACAGACATCACCATCACTGTCCCCATCGGGGCTCACAATCTACATTCCCTATCAATATGTCTTTGGAGTGTGGGAGGAAACCAGAGAACCTGGAGGAAACCCACAGACTCCTTGCAGATGTTGTCCTTAGTGAGATTTGAACCCAGGACCCCGGCGCTGCAAAGTAACAGAGCTAATCACTGGGCCACAGTACAGTGCTAACCACTAAGCCACCGTACAGTGCTAACCACTGAGCCACCATACAGTGCTAACCACTGAGACACCATACAGTGCTAACCACTGAGCCACAGTACAGTGCTAACCACTAAGCCACTTTTTGCACATCCCATTTTGCACATTTGCAACTTTTTGCTTTTCAGGTTTAGGCGTAGTGTCTCTTTTAAAAAAAAAAGTTGCAATCTCACTCCGGTAAGAGGGTGGTGTAAAAAGTTGACTCCTATCTTTCTCTACAATAACAATGCCCATTATAATGGTCAGCCATCTTTAGAAAGACCCTGGATAGTCTACACATGTCTACACACTACATCATTATGCATCTGCTACTATAGATTCATCTGTGTCAGTCTTCACTGTATTTCAGTCATTCTATTCATGAACTCTGCTGGTTCTGTGTTACAGTGCATGTAATATGTGTTAGCTTTATATTGGATTATCAGCGAGGTATGCAGCACCCCTGCAGACAATCCCAGCCCCATCTGGACATATATGACAAGCTGTATCTGTCGGCTAGTAGTTTGGAGTTAATGGCCACTGATGGATGTTGTATACGCGGTTCTCGCACATTACAGAACATTCAATAGCGATATTGTTCCCTCCGCTAATCTCCCGGTATAAGGTTGAGAATGGCGGCTCACCTAATATTTACCGGATGCAGCTGAGTAAACAGTCCCACATTACAAGCTGTAAGCTCCTACAATCCGCAGGGACTTTCCGTGTGTGATAAATGGCAAATGGATCATTGCATTAATGGGATTCGCTGCCAAAAAAACTTTCTTCAAAAAGTGGGAAAATCAGGCTCCTATCTAGAAGAGATGCAGAAACCTTAACCCTTTCTTCTTCTCCCAGGACATTGCCTGCGGCAGCAACCCTGGTGTGGGGGAGATGCCGTAATGGGGAGGAGTATCTAATTGTCCGGTCTGAGTTATCCAAAGAGCTAGTTTGGGGTATTGTCAGAGATATATAAAAAGGGAGACTGGTCTGGGATCTGTATCTTTTGGAGGGGTTTGGCCTGGGGTTTATCATTTTTAGGACATCTGCCCTGAAATTTGTATTTCTTTAAGGGGTCCGATTTTGGATCTGTATTTTTTGGAGGGGTCTGGTGTAGGGTCTGTAATTTTTAGGAACTCTGATTTGACGTTCATATTTAAGTAGATGGTCTTGTCATGGGTCTGTATTTTTAGATGATCTTTTTTTAGGGGGTCTGGTCTTGGGTCTTTATTTTATAGATGGTCAAGTCTGGGATATGTATTGTTGGCCTGGTTTCATGTCCATATTTATTATGGGGGAATGGTCTTGGGTCTCAATATTTCAGGGGGACTGTAACTTTTAGGAGCTCTGGTCTGAAGTCCTTATCTATTCAGGATGTCAATATTTTTTAGTCTCTTTTTATGTTGTCTGGTCTGGGGGTCTTTATTTTTTAGGTGGTCAACTCTGGGGTATATATATTTTTAGTGGTTCTATATTTTTAGGGGGTCTGGTCTGGGTTCTTTATTGTTTAGGTGGTCTACACTGGGGTATATATTTTTAGGAGATTTTATTTTTCACTTTTCTGGTCTGGGGTCTTTATTTTTTTTTGGTCTACTGTGGGGTATATATTTTTTAGCGGTTCTGGTGTATATATTTTTAGGGGTTCTGGTGTGGTTTCTTTTGGTGGTCTCATCTGATGTCCATATTTATTATGACGGAATGGTCCTGGGTCTTTTATATTTTTTACGTTGTCTGGTCTGGGGTCTTTATTTTTTAGGTGGTCTTGTCTGGGGTATATATATTTTTAGGGGGTCTTTATTTTTTATGTGGTCTGCTTTGTTGTATATATTTTTTAAGTGGTCTGATGTCTAGATATTTTAGAGGTTCTGGTCTGGGGTCTTTATTTAGAGGATGTGAGAGAATCTGTATTTATATTGGGGTTTGTGTTTGCTTAGGAGTTCGGTATGTATTTAGAGGGACCTTTATGGGGTCTGTATTGATTTTAGGGTGGGCTATAAGGTCATATATACAATTTGTACATAATATGTTGCATGTTTGGAGTGGTGCCCTTGTGTCCTGCAAAAAAATCAGTTAACATTGACTTTCGGCATTGAGCAAAAACTCTGGTTTCCCATCTAGACACATTTATGTCTATCAGACCATAGTTCCCAGATTGACCATAAATAAATGGATCAGCAGAGTAAAGGGGCCGAAAGATGGCAGAGCTGCAGCATCAGATCTGGGTACAATTGTAAAGGGGGCTCCAGCAAACCTTCGATTTACTGCTCGCGGGGATCTATGGAGAGGCCATCAATGGTTATCCTGGAGTCCTGCCCTTATTGCTGTGCATAGACTTCAGGGTATTGGGATCGGGGTGCCGTTCTCTGTATGGCAGGTGTACAAAGTGGCGCTGTGCAAAAACGCCGGAAGCATCAGTGGTCCCATCTCTCTCAAGTTCCCAGCAGCCGGACCCTAAACAATCAGCAGTCGACTTGTTACAATTTTCCCTTCCGATACATTGTATCTGCGTCAGGACGTTACTTCCTATCCGCAGCTTCCACATAAGGTTAAACTTCAGCCGCTTACATTTTATATAATTGTAATCCGACAATTATCAACTCGTAAATCTCGGTCCCAAAGTAAAAAATGATTTCTCAGCAGTCGACAGCCGATACCTTACCATAAATATTCAGCGCTGGGGATGATGGAGAACATTACAAAGCAAATGATCAGAGGAACTCCTAACCTCCGCGATATTCATGTCTGATATTATTTTTTTGTCGGTGATACTCCTGGCAGGGATACGGAGACCCCGGGTTCACCCGTGTCTGCGTCTGCAGCTGAGAGCTTCATTTCTAGAAATATTACTGAGATCTTCCAATAGAATTGAAGAAAAGCAAAAAAGACGAGGCAAGAAGGTCAAGAGTAAACGGTGCCAGATAATCCATATTTCAGATAAAACATCACTCCAAGAAAGAATTCAGCACATTACTGGTTCTCTGTTAGCGGAGAAATCAATAATTCACGGAAGTATTTCTGGAAAGTGGGGAGAAATCCAGGCCCTGCACGCCTTAAAGGGAATGTTCACTTTTTATTGCCGTATTGTTCATAAGTTATATGATCTGTTCTGATTCATTTTTTAACATGTCTTTATAGAGGTTGGAGCTCGGTTTTTATGATACAGCTCTCACCCTCTATAAAGACATACATGATTAAAATCTGCCTGAAATCACCACCAGAGGGAGCGTGGGAGCTGTATTGTATGTACAGTATGCGGTAAGCTCTTCAGCTCCCCCTAGTGGCTGCTACAAGCAGTCAGAATTATTATCCTGCAAGCGACTGATGCTATAGCTCTGTATCGCTTAGTGCCTCTGGCACCTCATTTCTGCTTTTCATGCCTTACTGGAGGTTGAGCTGCCAGACACATTACCGGTACAGAAATTATATCCGGCGTATGGTCCCGGTGATAATCACGTTTCTTGTGTTTGATTAATACAACAACAATGTATAAAGCCATGACGGACAGACAGCCAAGACAACAGGAGACTGAGGGGCTTATTTTTGAATATTCTGTTCCCTGTGGTCCAGTAGAGGTTTCATTTCATGGGTGCAGAGATTTACCCACCGCCCCGTACCGAGGATCCTTCCATGCCATGACACTTGTGTCTCGAACTTTAGTTCTCATTTTGATCTCATTTTATTCCAAGTAATATTTAGGTAAATGGTCAAAAGGGGATTTTTTTCTGTGATTAGATGGACCCCTGGGGGCTCAGCAGGTAAATAACAGACCCACCACATAGGGTTAATAAATACCAGCTGCATAGGGATGGCCCCCGAGTACGGGGAGATCGGATTCTGTCCAGGACACATTTTCCCCTGTATCAATTAGAGCTGATTTAAAGGGTTTAATCCAGGATATTGTACTTTCTTTTTACTATGGACTGAAAACTTAACAGTCAGATAGTTCAACCCGGGGCCGACACAGAGCGGTCACTCCTGCCGGCGATGCAGCTGCTCCACGTCATCAGAGCAGCTCTTCTTCTGCCGGGCTGCTTTGCTGACTGTGAGTGACTACTGACATGATGGTGACTGACAGCCGGCTCCCCGCAGTTAGGCAGCAGGGAGCCGGCCATCAATCAGCATGACCTCAGCAGTCACGCCCCGTCAACACAGTAGCTCTTCTTCTTCCAGTTTGTTTTGTTGACTGGGAGTGACTGCTGACATCATCTTTGACAGCCGGCTGCCCGCAGTTAAGTAGTGGGGAGCCGGCTGTGAATGAGCATGATCTCAGTAGTCACGCCTCGTCAACAGAGCGGAAGAGAAGCTGCAGCTCTGTCGAAGTGACGCCAGAGGAAGCCGCTGAATCTCCGGCAGGAGTCATCAGTGACCGTCCTGTGCCAGCAGAGATCGGTGCTGGGCACAACCGGCAGGTAGGTAACAATCTGCCTCTTAGTTCTTAGAGTAAAAAAACGGATTAGTCCCGGATAACCTCTTTAAGAAAGACAGACAGACATGTCTACATACAACAGAGCGGAAGCACCGGGCGATGGTGGTGTAAAATCCTTTGTTAGAAAGTGGACAGACGGGTGTTCAAACAGTATGCTGACCTATGGACGGATAGATGGATGATGCATAGGCGGATAGATAGATAATAGATAGATGCATAGATTACACAGACATAGATATAGATTAGTTTCACTCAGCCAAATAGATTTTTTGTTCAATGTGTCGGTGGAAAAATTCTCATTTTTATTCTGACTGGACAGATTTGTCAGATTGAGTGTTTGACTTTCCTGCCAATTTCTGTATTAAGTGATTCCACATAATTAAAAATATAATGTCTGTCGAGGAGCCGATACAATGTATCATTTCATTTAATTCACAGTCATAAAGATTCATTATTATCAATGTTATTATTTAAAATGTAAGAAAAAATATTTCGTTCAGCGAGAAACCTGCGGGTGCAATCCCTGCCGCCCATGTATCTGTGTACAGTCCTGGCCGGCGGACATGATGACCACTGTATGGACGCGTCTCCATCCTGCCGGCAGTATCACTACTGTTCATGGACTATGACTGGTAAGGCTGCGGTGTCTGCTGTCAGCCGCCATTTGTGGAGGAGCAAAGTACTGACCCGCAGGGAGTCCTATGTCACCCAGTATTATTGCCCATCTAAATCACACAAAGGTGTATTGGGTCTTGTCTTCCAAATCCATCCATTGTGATTTGCATCATGTGTGTTGTATTCCATCCTCCATGTTGGGGGTTGTAGTTGTACCTCATCCTTGCAAAGGACAATCCCTACATCTAAAAGGGTCCTGTCACAATACGTGAGTCACAAAGTGTCCCTTTGCTACGATCTTTAGCGATCAGATGTGATCTGAGGATAAACCTCCTTGTCAGTGCTCACTTCCTCTACAGCACCACCACTGGGGGAAACTAAGTATTACACTTTGCCTATTTAAATCAATGAGCTGTCTGTGTAATAGTGGACAGGACGGGTCCTCCAGAGAGAGACCATCTTTGTAGTTGACTCAAAATAAGACGATCGTGAAATAGGACCATCTTCAATAGAGAATTTTTTTTTTTTGCAAACTGAATAACCCCTTTAAATAAACATTGTTTCATGGAGAAATGGAAGTAAAACAATTGGTAAGGATCAATCCAGGGTCGTGATTTCCTGCTACATCAGTTAAGTAGTCATGTTAAATGTGTCATACACTATCATGGTCTCATGGTCGCCGATTTGACTTGGAATTTTTGAGGTTTGCAGCTATATACTAACATTGCAAAATTAAGCATTAAGTGAGCAGAGTATTATGGGAAACTAATCAAAGTCTTTTGGTACTTGGTTTCCACTTTGGTTCCAATTTTATTGTTATAATCTTAACTATTAGTTTGCAGCAGTTGTCTCTGAGCTGGTAGGTAGAGAACAGCAGCTATGATGTCTCCCACACAAAGCACACACAGACCTGAGGGATTCTTGCCCTCCTGTTTCCATATAGTACATACTGATAAGCAGCAGCAGCATGGAGGATATTATACAGCAGTACTGAGCAGTGCAGTAGTGAATAGAGCACATGCTAGAAATCAGCACCATGGAGGGCATTCTACAGAAGTACTGAGCAGTGTAGCTGTGAATAGAGAATTTGCTAGAAAGAGGCAGCATGGAGGGTTTTATACAGCAGTACTCAGCAGTGTAGCTGTGAATAGAGAATTTGCTATAATACAGCAGTATGGAGAGTATTATACAGCAGTACTGAGCAATGAGCTGTGAATAGAGAATTTTCTAGAATTCAGCAGTATGGAGGGTATTATACAGCAGTACTGAGCAGTATAGCTGTGAATAGAGAATTTTCTAGAATTCAGCAGTATGGAGGGTATAATACAGCAGTACTGAGCAGTATAGCTGTGAATAGAGAATTTTCTAGAATTCAGCAGTATGGAGTATATAATATAGCAGTACTGACCAGTGTAGCTGTGAATAGAGAATTTGCTAGAATACAGCAGTATGGAGTATATAATATAGCAGTACTGACCAGTGTAGCTGTGAATAGAGAATTTGCTAGAATACAGCAGTATGGAGTATATAATATAGCAGTACTGACCAGTGTAGCTGTGAATAGAGAATTTGCTAGAATACAGCAGTATGGAGTATATAATATAGCAGTACTGACCAGTGTAGCTGTGAATAGAGAATTTGCTAGAATACAGCAGTATGGAGTATATAATATAACAGTACTGAGCAGTGTAGCTGTGAATAGAGAATTTGCTAGAATTCAGCAGTATGGAGGGTATTATACAGCAGTACTGAGCAGTGTAGCTGTGAATAGAGAATTTGATAGAATTCAGCAGTATGGAGGGTTTTATACAGCAGTACTGAGCAGTGTAGCTGTGAATAGAGAATTTGCTAGAATTCAGCAGTATGGAGGGTATTATACAGCAGTACTCAGCAGTGTAGCTGTGAATAGAGAATTTGCTAGAATTCAGCAGTATGGAGGGTATTATACAGCAGTACTCAGCAGTGTAGCTGTGAATAGAGAATTTTCTAGAATTCAGCAGTATGGAGGGCATTATACAGCAGTACTGAGCAGTGCAGCTGTAAATAGAGAATTTGCTAGAATACAGCAGTATGGGGAGGGTATTATACAGCAGTACTGAGCAGTATACCTGTGAATAGAGAATTTGATAGAATTCAGCAATATAGAGGATATTATACAGCAGTACTGAACAGTGTATGTGTGAATAGAGCACTTGCTCGAAAGCTGCAGCTTGGAGGATATTATACATCAGTGCTGAGCTGTGCAGCTGTGAATCCAGCACTGATTTGAGATCAAAACCTTCTTGACAGCAGTGGAACCTTTTGTGTGTGTCTGTATCTCTCTCTCACTCTATTCCTTCTCCAGACTTCAATCTGCAACTATAATCTGATCCCTCATTCACCTATTCAGCTGACAGCCCCTCTAGTTTTTGCCAAGTTGAATTTTATCTGCTTTTAGAATTAATGATAAGTTCAGGGGGTGATAGGGGAGAAGAAGTGGCTCATAAGTGGAGAAAGAAGCAGATTTCTCTGATAAGATATATAATATGGTTTCCTTTATTTGCTTGCACTATTGATTCATGTAAGGTTTGTTCAAACAACAGCGGCCGTTTATTCATTTAGAGAGCGAATCACCATGATAAACTATATAAGTTAAACACTAGGACGTGTCTTCCAATTCCCATACATCATAGGCGCCATCTTGCCTTGGAACTTTCTATTTTGGGCTTTGCAGCGATGCGCTTTTCTTGCAAAATTTAAACATCAAGTGGGCAAAGTGTCATGGGAAATTGGAAGTTAAACTATTTGGCAAGAACGTATCGAGCGCTTGGCGCTGGTAACTAGACGATTCCTCTGTGAGGAGCTACAATAAGACATATTGTGTCATCATATTTCTGGATTCCAGTGTCAGTGTGAAGATGGAGTTGGCCCTTGCTCTTGGACAAGTCACAGCCCAGCTGCGGAACAAATAGAGACAAGTCTCAGAACTTAAAGAGTTTAGAAGTTCTACAGAGATCTGGAAAAAAACGCGCCAAAGAGATGATTGTTCTGTTCATCATCCAAGACTCCCATAACTGATGTTGACTCACATTCAATGTTTTGGATAATGTTTGTTCGAGGATGAAAGGCTCAGCCCGTGTACCCGCCGTTTTGTACCTTTAGCCGTCTTAAAACTGGCATCTGTTTGCATCGCGGGAAACGCACTTAACTAGACAAATAGACAAAATTGGTTGAATGAACTTCAAATATTCAGATCAGGTCACGTCTCGCTGAGCCAAGACTTCTACTTTCTTATTTCAGGAATCGGGAATATGTTTTGCGTCGTCTTTTTATAGGAAGAATTTTTAAGTCATCAGCACATTAAACAATGGGAAGGGATTGAAAACGAGCTGGATGTCTTGGCCTGTCTTGATTATATGGGTATTTCCAAGGGATTTATTTATTTCGCTTATTTATTTTTGTTAGATTCGAGCTCCGCAGAAGGTTTCGAGGTAGAATCCGCATTCTGAAAGTTTTAATGTGGAGAAAAAAGTTGTTGATAAAACTTTTGTAATATGAAATCGAGGTTTGGGAGCAAAGAAAGCTGGTGACCTCTCTGACTCCTCAGAGGGAGACACATAAGGCCACCATACCCTTCTACAGAGAACAAATGTAAATGGATTGAGAAATATATGTTCGCCATAATAAATGTATTGTTTTACATTATAAATCATATCAGGTTACAGAGGAAAATGAAAGTGGTTGTCCGTGATTTTAATAATGATAGAGTATCCATAGGTCATCAATGTCTGATCGGTCGGGGGTGCGATACCCAGCACCCAATACTGATCAACCACTCAGTTGTGGAGCTACACAGCTCCATCAACGAAATAGTGGCTGTGTTCAGGTACTGCACATCCGCCCCCTATTGCAGTACCCAGCTGTGGCCACTAAACCATCGACAGATTTGTGCTCTGCAACTGAGCACTGTATCTCTACAACTGAGCACTGCAGCTCCTCAACTGGGCACTGTATCTCCACAACTGAGCACTGCAGCTCCACAACTGAGCACTGTAGCTCCACAACTGAGCACTTCAGCTCCACAAATGAGCACTGTATCTCCACAACTGAGAACTGCAGCACCACAACTGAGAACTGCAGCACCACAACTGAGCACTGCAGCTCCACAACTGAGCACTGCAGCTCCACATCTGAGCACTACAGCTCTACAACTGACCACTTCAGCTCTACAACTGACCACTGCAGCTCCACAACTGAGCACTGCAGCTCCACAACTGAGCACTGTAGCTCCACAACTGAGCACTGCAGCTCCACATCTGAGCACTGCAGCTCTACAACTGACCACTTCAGCTCTACAACTGACCACTGGAGCTCCACAACTGAGCACTGCAGCTCCACAACTGAGCACTGCAGCTCCACAACTGAGCACTGCAGCTCCACAACTGAGCACTGCAGCTTCACAACTGAGCACTGTAGCTCCACAACTGAGCACTGCAGCTCCACATCTGAGCACTGCAGCTCTACAACTGACCACTTC
This sequence comes from Phyllobates terribilis, assembly GCF_046119375.1. NCBI lineage: Eukaryota > Metazoa > Chordata > Amphibia > Anura > Dendrobatidae > Phyllobates > Phyllobates terribilis. The sequence goes on from NW_027362768.1 coordinate 173,533,053, forward strand.
AGCTCTACAACTGAGCACTGCAGCTCCACAACTGAGCACTGTAGCTCCACAACTGAGCACTGCAGCTCCACAACTGAGCACTGCAGCTCCACAACTGAGCACTGCAGCTCTACAACTGACAACTTCAGCTCTACAACTGACCACTGCAGCTCCACAACTGAGCACTTCCACTGCTGCTGGCACTAGGAATAGTTGTTTGGCACAGGTGCTGGATATTGCATCCTCATCGGTCAGACATTGTACCCAAGGAAATACTTGCAAGATACAAAAATGGATCCTGTTTCCCTTCTCTGCTACAAATTGGTTATGAAGGTCCTCAATACTTTTCAACTGGTTGTGCATCATCACATTATCTGAAAATAGTACTGGTACTAGCAGTCTCGCTTGGAACCTCTGCAACTGTGATTCTTACGTCTCGTTCTTAGGGGCCCCCCGGGGGGTTCTCCAGTCCTCCAGTGAGTCAGTCCGAGCCTGTGGGTTACAAGATTAGAGCCCCACATCTAAGGAAGGCGGGCTAGTGATAGCATGGACTAACACCAGCCGTCAGGGCATGCTGGTAGTTGTAGTTTTACATTAGTTAGAATAGAGACACTGCCAGTGAGACATCACTTAGAGGATTAGGGACAGGCACCTGTAAATATTTTTCTTCTTCTAATTTTTGGAGGTCGCTTTGGTTGTGTTTTTTTTGTGTAATCTTATATCCGTGAATGATCTTAGTATCTATATTTCTTTACCCTGCATTATTTTTCGGATAACGGTTACTTTAAAACTCGCACTGGGCGATGGCTGCGGCTTTCTCTCCACCCTATATATTTCTCAATCCTGGTTTTCAGCCGAGCCAAGTCTAAGACAGATTTCCAGCCCCAGGAGATGCAGTTTTAATAGATTGTGTTGAGGTCAGCAGTGGAGGTTTTTCAAAATATTTTCTCAGAGCGTTATTGAAGATTTGACATCTCCACTGAAGCAGGAAAAGTGCAGGACGGAGTCAGATTTATCGTAGCCATCGTGACATCAGCAAATGATGAATTAAGAGCCAAACATGCAAAGTTATGGAATTAATGGAAGACGAAAACGATATCTTACCAGAAACGTGGTGTGAAATCGTCCTATGTAGCAAGTGTGGAAATACCGGGGATATGGCATTGTGGAAGAGGGGGACACAGCAGCTGCACAAGACCCCATTCCTGACATCGCTGTGCTTAAAGAAGAACACCACAAGTGTAGGGGAAAAAGTACAGAAAAGTTCAATATGTATAGATAGATAGATTGTCATATTTATCATACATTTCATGACATCAGCAAATGAAGAATTTAATGCCAAACATGAAAAGCTATGTAATTGGGTGGAAGACTGGGTAAGAAGTGTTGTCATAGGGACATTGAAGCAGGGGAGCTGAAGACATGACCCACTGTTCATCTTCTGTCTCAATGTAGAGTATATAACATGGGCAGAGAGAGCAATGTCTGAGAGTTTTAAGATGTAATGATACCACAGTCCACCTTCTGTTGATGGGGCACAATACAAAACAATACTGAGTTTTCCTCAAAGAACAATCGGTCATAGATCAGCACTACTGCTTCCAATTGGGGTTTTTATTATACTCACATGTATAAATGAATTAAAAACACATAAAAAGTATATCAAACATGCAGCATGCCAATTTTTAACAAATCTTTTGTTTCGCCTGTCGGCTTCTTCATGGGGTTTGTCAGTTTTTATTCTTGTGAGTATAATAAAAACTCCAATTGGAAGCAAATTGTCCAGCAATGCTGCTCTATGTCCGCTTTTTCTCGGAGATCACTTGTGGAACTAATGGTCTCAGCCGGACTGGATGAATACACCAATACTGGAAGTGTACAGAGAAGATTCTGGATGATGTGAATTTTGCTCTATATATGGCAGATACGGTTCAGTTGTATCTTATCTGTGTACTTACACTGTCCCCATAGAGTCACATTGTATCATCTTGTACTAATGCAATATGGGATTACTGCCATATGGAAGGACTCCCCTATCCCCTTACACAATTCCAGGGATTGATGCAAATAGGGCTGTGCGGTTAATGACAGATCCTTCTAATCGTCCATCGTTACCGCGCTGCGTCACTAATCTCCCGGCTGCTGTTCAGTTAAATGATTGTCAGATTGACTGTAATTCTACGACAGATGTAATCTGCACTGTTTAGTGATTTCTTGTAAGGAAGGACCAGAATCCTGGATCTGGGGATCTGCAGGACGGCTGTGCAGGGTTTACTGAGCTCCTGTTTAATTCTGGAGATTTCTGACGCTGTGTCTGATTAGTTACCATTAAACTAAAGGAATGAACCAGAAATAAACGATCGCCACATAATATGCTGTTTATTTTATCTAAAAAGGTCAATAATGTTCTGAATGTTTATTATTTTGTGTTTATATTCTCTCTTTTCAGTGTATGCAATAATGTCTGTGTGTCGTCACCAATAGATGGCGCTAACAGTGTACAGATAGATAGATGATAGAGAGTGAGAGATTGATGATAAATAGATAGATGATAGATAGATGATAGATAGATATATATACAGTACAGACCAAAAGTTTGGACACACCTTCTCATTTAAAGATTTTTCTGTATTTTCATGACTATGAAAATTGTACATTCACACTGAAGGTATCAAAACTATGAATTAACACATGTGGAATTATATACTTAACAAAAAAGTGTGAAACAACTGAAAATATGTCTTATATTCTAGGTTCTTCAAAGTAACCACCTTTTGCTTTGATGACTGCTTTGTGCACTCTTGGCATTCTCTTGATGACCTTCAATAGGTAGTCACCGGAAATGGTCTTCCAACAATCTTGAAGGAGTTCCCAGAGATGCTTAACACTTGTTGGCCCTTTTGCCTTCACTCTGCGGTCCAGCTCACCCCAAACCATCTCGATTGGGTTCAGGTCTGGTGACTGTGGAGGCCAGGTCATCTGGCGTAGCACCCCATCACTCTCCTTCTTGGTCAAATAGCCCTTACACAGCCTGGAGGTGTGTTTGGGGGTCATTGTCCTGTTGAAAAATAAATGATGGTCCAACTAAACGCAAACCGGATGGAATAGCATGCCGCTGCAAGATGCTGTGGTAGCCATGCTGGTTCAGTATGCCTTCAATTTTGAATAAATCCCCAACAGTGTCACCAGCAAAGCCCCCCCACACCATCACACCTCCTCCTCCATGCTTCACGGTGGGAACCAGGCATGTAGAGTCCATCCGTTCACCTTTTCTGCATCGCGCAAAGACACGGTGGTTGGAACCAAAGATCTCAAATTTGGACTCATCAGACCAAAGCACAGATTTCCACTGGTCTAATGTCCATTCCTTGTATTCTTTAGCCCAAACAAGTCTCTTCTGCTTGTTGCCTGTCCTTAGCAGTGGTTTCCTAGCAGCTATTTTACCATGAAGGCCTGCTGCACAAAGTCTCCTCTTAACAGTTGTTGTAGAGATGTGTCTGCTGCTAGAACTCTGTGTGGCATTGACCTGGTCTCTAATCTGAGCTGCTGTTAACCTGCGATTTCTGAGGCTGGTGACTCGGATAAACTTATCCTCAGAAGCAGAGGTGACTCTTGGTCTTCCTTTCCTGGGGCGGTCCTCATGTGAGCCAGTTTCTTTGTAGCACTTGATGCTTTTTGCAACTGCACTTGGGGACACTTTCAAAGTTTGCCCAATTTTTCGGACTGACTGACCTTCATTTCTTAAAGTAATGATGGCCACTCGTTTTTCTTTACTTAGCTGCTTTTTTCTTGCCATAATACAAATTCTAACAGTCTATTCAGTAGGACTATCAGCTGTGTATCCACCTGACTTCTGCACAACACAACTGATGGTCCCAACCCCATTTATAAGGCAAGAAATCCCACTTATTAAACCTGACAGGGCACACCTGTGAAGTGAAAACCATTTCCGGTGACTACCTCTTGAAGCTCATCAAGAGAATGCCAAGAGTGTGCAAAGCAGTCATCAAAGCAAAAGGTGGCTACTTTGAAGAACCTAGAATATAAGACATATTTTCAGTTGTTTCACACTTTTTTGTTAAGTATATAATTCCACATGTGTTAATTCATAGTTTTGATGACTTCAGTGTGAATGTACAATTTTCATAGTCATGAAAATACAGAAAAATCTTTAAATGAGAAGATGTGTCCAAACTTTTGGTCTGTACTGTAGATGATAGATAAATAATAGATAGATATTATATAGATGATAGATAGATAATAGATAGATATTAGATAGATGATAGATGGATATGAGATAGATAGATAGATATATGATACATAATAGATAGATAATAGATAGATAGATAGATATATGATAGATAGATATTAGATAGATGATAGATAGATAGATATTAGATGATAGATAGATAGATATTAGATAGATGATAGATAGATGATAGATAGATAGATGATAGATAATAGATAGATATTAGATGATAGATAGATAGATGATAGATAGATAGATAGATAGATACTGTAGATAGATAGATGATAGATAGATAGATATTAGATAGATGATAGATATTAGATAGATAATAGATAGATAGATGATAGATAGATATTAGATAGATGATAGATAGATAGATGATAGATAGATATTAGATAGATGATAGATAGATAGATGATAGATAGATAAATAGATAGATAGATACTGTAGATAGATAGATGATAGATAGATAGAAAAAAATTCCAAATGTGGCTAAATAGCAAAAAAAGAGCAATTCTGCATTTGTTTCTTGTTTTTTTTTATTATCTACAGCGTTCATTTTTCAGTAAAAATGGCCTGACAATTTGATTCTCCAGGTCAGTACAATTACTGCGATACCAAACATGTATTGCTTTTTTTATTTAAGTGGTGAAAAAAATCTGAAATTTGTAAAGAAGTAAAAACCCTCACTTATTCCATTTTCCAAGAGCCGTAATATTTTCAATTTTCAGGATATGGGCCTGTGTGAGGTCTTGTTTTTTGCGCCCTGAGTGAATGTTTTTATTTACATCATTTTTGGGTAGATAAAAACTTTTAATCGCCTCTGATTACATTTATTATTAAATCAGCCATCATTTGCCCGCGTCAGGAAGACAGCATATGACGTACCCTATATATCGTATGTCGTGAAGGAGTTAAGGTCACTTTTGCTTGTGGCTTTGTAGACATTACCAAATTTGCACCAAATTTCTCAGAGTGTTGCAGGATACTTGATACATTTGCCGCACCTTGTATCACTGTTCCTCTTATTCCTCTTTTTACATTATCCAGTTACTGGAGCGAGGTTGTGACTTTTCAGTAGCGTCTGATTTGCGTTGCTAGCCGCAATCTCATTTAAAAATTGTTGAGAGTCGTGTAAAATTGCAAAAAAAAAGTCACATTTTTGCTCAAACACAGCGTACAATGTTTTGTTAGCAAAACTGCGGTGCAAAAGCCTCGATGCATAGACCGAGCGCTGCAGCTGCCAGTGAAGAATTCTTGACGTTTGGTTCTCAGCTCCTCACACAGACATTTTTTTTTAGATTTTTCATCACATTTTCCTAGGATCTCTCCACCTGGAGTCTCGGCACAGATCTTGGCTCCGATCCAGGAGATGGTAGAACGGGGGCTTCAGAGCGGGATAATAAGACCCTTGTTGTGACTGGGAAGTTTGCATTACTAGAAATAGCTCTGTCAATATTGTCATAAAGGGGCTTAAAATAGTCCCATTGACTTGCACTGAATGTCCGTGTCCGCCCGCAGCTGGCTCATTAACTCCGCGTCCTCGCAGGTGGAAACGTCCGTGTTTGGATAATTCTTCAGATCTTACAGCTTGTACCAAAATCTGTAATCCTGAGGACGCAGGCTCCACGACGCTTTTGGAAATTGTCGCACTGTCCGATTGCATCAGATTGCTATGATATGGGCGTGATGAGATCGCTGTACATATCTGTGTCATGCACCCCCACAATGGGGTAACACTACCACATAATCGTTGTGCATCGTCGCTTACTGATTTGCAGATCTCTGCTTGCTTTCAGTGACCGGGCAATGATTGTTTGCATCCAGAGGCTAAAAACTTGTTGCAGCATAGTCCTGTTTATTAATGGGGCATTTCTATCCTATAAAGGGATCATATGCAAGGATATGTCATCATCTAATCATCTAATATATATAATCGTCCACGACCAGTCAGCGATATTGGCGCCAAATTTAAACACCGCTGTGCTGATTGCGCCCGGTGTACCGCATACATATTCTAGAATACCCGATGCGTTTGAATCGGGCCACCATCTAGTTGCTATAATAAGTGGGCACCTGACCTGTGCAACCCCCAGCAATCCTGTGTGTTTTGAAGAAAATATTGGACAACCTCTTTGGATCAGAAGGAGGTTTCAGATGAATCCAGGAACATTTTTTATTCCCTGACAGCAAAAAATAACGACCATAAATAAATTGCTTTATTGGATAGACATATAACTATCGAATTATATAAAAATACATGATATCATAATATATAAAATCACTATCATTTTAAAAGGGTGTGTATATATATATATATATATATATATATACAGTACAGACCAAAAGTTTGGACACACCTTCTCATTTAAAGATTTTTCTGCATTTTCATGACTTTGAAAATTGTACATTCACACTGAAGGCATCAAAACTATGAATTAACACATGTGGAATTATATACTTAACAAAAAAGTGTGAAACAACTGAAAATATGTCTTATATTCTAGGTTCTTCAAAGTAGCCACCTTTTGCTTTGATGACTGTTTTGCACACTCTTGGCATTCTCTTGATGAGCTTCAAGAGGTAGTCACCGGAAATGGTTTTCACTTCACAGGTGTGCCCTGTCAGGTTTAATAAGTAGATTTCTTGCCTTATAAATGGAGTTGGGACCATCAGTTGTGTTGTGCAGAAGTCAGGTGGATACACAGCTGATAGTCCTACTGAATAGACTGTTAGAATTTGTATTATGGCAAGAAAAAAGCAGCTAAGTAAAGAAAAACGAGTGGCCATCATTACTTTAAGAAATGAAGGTCAGTCAGTCCGAAAAATTGGGAAAACTTTGAATGTGTCCCCAAGTGCAGTTGCAAAAACCATCAAGCGCTACAAAGAAACTGGCTCACATGAGGACCGCCCCAGGAAAGGAAGACCAAGAGTCACCTCTGCTTCTGAGGATAAGTTTATCTGAGTCACCAGCCTCAGAAATCGCAGGTTAACAGCAGCTCAGATTAGAGACCAGGTCAATGCCACACAGAGTTCTAGCAGCAGACACATCTCTACAACAACTGTTAAGAGGAGACTTTGTGCAGCAGGCCTTCATGGTAAAATAGCTGCTAGGAAACCACTGCTAAGGACAGGCAACAAGCAGAAGAGACTTGTTTGGGCTAAAGAACACAAGGAATGGACATTAGACCAGTGGAAATCTGTGCTTTGGTCTGATGAGTCCAAATTTGAGATCTTTGGTTCCAACCACCGTGTCTTTGTGCGACGCAGAAAAGGTGAATGGATGGACTCTACATGCCTGGTTCCCACCGTGAAGCATGGAGGAGGAGGTGTGATGGTGTGGGGGGGCTTTGCTGGTGGTGACACTGTTGGGGATTTATTAAAAATTGAAGGCATAATGAACCAGCATGGCTACCACAGCATCTTGCAGCGGCATGCTATTCCTTCCGGTTTGCGTTTAGTTGGACCATCATTTATTTTTCAACAGGACAATGACCCCAAACACACCTCCAGGCTGTGTAAGGGCTATTTGACCAAGAAGGAGAGTGATGGGGTGCTACGCCAGATGACCTGGCCTCCACAGTCACCAGACCTGAACCCAATCGAGATGGTTTGGGGTGAGCTGGACCGCAGAGTGAAGGCAAAAGGGCCAACAAGTGCTAAGCATCTCTGGGAACTCCTTCAAGACTGTTGGAAGACCATTTCCGGTGACTACCTCTTGAAGCTCATCTAGAGAATGCCAAGAGTGTGCAAAGCAGTCATCAAAGCAAAAGGTGGCTACTTTGAAGAACCTAGAATATAAGACATATTTTCACTTGTTTCACACTTTTTTGTTAAGTATATAATTCCACATGTGTTAATTCATAGTTTTGATGCCTTCATTGTGAATGTACAATTTTCATAGTCATGAAAATACAGAAAAAATTTTAAATGAGAAGGTGTGTCCAAACTTTTGGTCTGTACTGTATATATATATATATAGTATATTATAAAGAGACTCCAACTGAATAATGATAAAAGACCAAGAAATACCAAAAAAGAAGAACCTTATACAAATATACTCAACAAAGTATAATAGTGAAAATTCTATAAGTATAAGATAATCATAGCTGGACCTACCAAAAGGAGAAGCCACCACTCCGATTTACTTTTTGTTTGAAGCTTTCTCAAGGAGAAAGGACTCTTGAGAAAGCTTGAAGCAAAATGGACATCACTCCTCCTTTTGGTAAGTCCTGCTACTTTTTTGGGTATATTTGTATCACGTTCTTTTTTGTGTATCTTGGTGTTTTATCATTATTCTTTTGGAGTCTCTTTATCACATATAATCTACACTATATATATACCCTTTTTCAATTCTAGTGATTTTCTTTATACCATAAGATTATATACTTTTTGCCTGCCTTATGTCTAATGTTGTTCTTATATTGTGTTCAGCTCCTCATTTATTTTATGTATTTTTATATCATTCAATATTTATATATCTATTCAATAAAATAATATATCTATATATCATTGGGTATACATTATATTTAGGTTGTTTATCCTCTTTTATACCCACTAATATTTTAATATATATACAGTATATATATTTATTTATTATATATATATATATATATATATATATATATATATATATATATACGTATGTATATATATTATATTGTGTACTCCGTGTTATTGGTGAGAGACAGTAACAGTTGTGTACCCATTGTTATATGTTTTGCATAAAGACGTAGTATTTAGACATCTTCCTCATCTTCCAGCATTCATTAGTTTCCCCTTTTCTGGTCTCTAAAAGTTCACAACTCCCTCCTCAACCACCAAAAATCCATCTATGATAATGCAGTAAAGGGAGAGGGGAGGAGGGGGATGAAGCTGCCACTTTTATTAAAACAGCTAAGTAGTAGTGGAAGACTGAAGAAGGAAATGTGATTGGTTCAGAGCTCAGATCTCCGCTCTTACATCATATCAGGAAAGGTTTGCAGACTCGGGGAGTAAAGGAAACATTCCCAAAATCTGCAAGTTACACTACATTAATACCCATGGACAGCCGTGTAAAGAAACATTGTGCGTCAGAAACAGTCATCACCTCCCAGCATTTTCATGGGGCTTAAGCATATTTTTATATAAATCGGCATTTATGGTTTTATAGACTTGAAATGAGGAAACGTGCGTGGAGGAGGGGGCACTCGGGAATCTCGAACCCCCTGGAGCCAGCGGCTTGTCAGACTCCAGATATTTTTAATCTGTGATATTTTTTTTTTATGACAGATTATTTATTTCTCATTTTTCCAATCTGTGTGTTTAGAAGAATTTGAGAACATCAATGACAAATCCAAGTTGTTCTGGTTTAGTGCGTGCTGAGAAACGATATCTCAAGTTGTCAGAAATCAAGAATGTGCTCAGGGGTGTAAATTAAAGGGGCAAAAAAACATCAAAATATCCCACCCCGCTGCCTTTATCTCGTTCCATACTGTACACTACCAATCACGACGAATCACTAATATAAAACATCCACATTGGATATACATTCCCATATCCAGCGTTATCCTTCTGTAATCCAGACAGTCTGATAATCTGGTTCTTGATTTCAGCACTGAGCTGAAATATATTGTGTAATTAGGAAATGATTCTCTTATTTAATATTTCATATTGTACATTCCCATATCCAGTGTTATCCTTCTTTAATCCAGAATCCAGTAGTCCGGAAATTCTTATAATCTGGTCCCTGATTTTACCACTGAAATATAATGTGGAGTCAGAAAATGATTATCATTATTATTACTATTATTATTTATTATTATAGCGCCATTTATTCCATGGCGCTTTACATGTGAAAGGGGTATACATACAAGAACAATTACAATAATATTGAACACAATGTGACAGCGACTGGTACAGGAGGAGAGAGGATCCTGCCGACGAGGGCTCACAATCTACAGGGGATGGGTGAGGATACAGTAGGTGAGGGGAGAGCTGGTCGTGCAGCGGTATGGTGGAGCGGTGGTTACTGCAGGTTGTAGGCTTGTCGGAAGAGGTGGGTCTTCAGGTTCCTTTTGAAGGTTTCCACGGTAGGCGAGAGTCTGATGTGTTGGGGTGGAGAGTTCCAGAGTAGGGGGGAAGCACGGGAGAAATCTTGTATGCGATTGTGGGAGGAGGAGATAAGAGGGGAGTAGAGAAGGAGATCTTGTGAGGATCGGAGGTTGCGTGCAGGTATGTACCGGGAGACTAGGTCACAGATATATGGAGGAGACAGGTTGTGAATGGCTTTGTATGCCAGGGTTAAGGTTTTGAACTGGAGTCTCTGGGTAATGGGGAGCCAGTGAAGGGATTGACAGAGAGGAGAGGCCGGGGAATAGCGGGGGGACAGGTGGATTAGTCGGGCAGCAGAGTTCAGGATAGATTGGAGGGGTGCAAGAGTGTTGGAAGGGAGGCCACAGAGCAGGAGGTTGCAGTAGTCGAGGCGGGAGATGATGAGGGCGTGCACTAGGGTTTTTGCAGATTCGTGGTTGAGGAATGTGCGGATCCGGGAGATATTTTTGAGTTGGAGTCGGCAGGAAGTGAAGAGGGCTTGAATATGTGGTTTGAAGGAGAGTTCAGAGTCCAGGGTTACCCCAAGGCAGCGAGCTTGCGGGACTGGGGAGAGTGGGCAGCCATTGACGTTGATAGATAGGTCAGTTGGGGGGGGCTGAGTGAGATGGTGGAAAGATGATGAATTCTGTTTTATCCATGTTAAGTTTTAGAAATCTAGCAGAGAAGAAGGATAAGATAGCGGACAGACATTGTGGGATTCTGGTTAGTAGGGAGGAGATATCGGGTCCAGAGAGGTAGATCTGTGTGTCATCAGCATAGAGGTGATACTGAAAGCCGTGAGACTCCATGAGCTGTCCCAGGCCTAAGGTGTAGATGGAGAAGAGCAGGGGTCCTAGAACTGAACCTTGGGGGACACCGACAGATAGGGGGCGAGATGAGGAGGTGGTGTGTGAGTGGGAGACACTGAATATCCGATCTGTTAGGTATGAGGAGATCCAAGATAGGGCCAAGTCTGTGATGCCGAGAGATGAGAGTCTGTAGTAAGAGGGAATGGTCCACTGTGTCAAAGGCAGATGACAGCTCAAGGAGGAGGAGGACAGAGTAGTGTCGCTTGAATTAGCCGGTTAGTAGGTCGTTGGTGACTTTAGTTAGTGCAGTTTCAGTAGAGTGATGCGGTCGGAAACCAGATTGGAGGCGGTCAAAGAGAGCAGGAGGAGAGTTGGGAAGACAGTTCAGAATGGACGTGATGTTCCAGTAGTTTTGAGGCATAGGGGAGAAGTGATATGGGGAGATATCTAGACAGAGAGGATGGGTCAAGGGAGGGCTTTTCGAGGATGGGTGTGATCGAGGCATGTTTGAAGCACGAAGGGTTGTTGTTAGTGACAGGTTGAAAAGGTGGGCTAGGGGTGGGATGAAGATAGTGGTAAGGTTTGGGATGAGGTGGGACGGGATTGGGTCAATTTTACAGGTGGTGAAGTGTGATTTGGAGAGTAAAGAGGAAAGTTGATCTTCCGTAATGGTGGAGAAGCTGGTTTTGGAGGAGGAGGATTGAGTAGGTTTGAGGAGGGGCTGTGGGGACTTTAGGCAAATGCTTTGTCTGATGGTGTCAATCTTCTACTTGAAGAATAAGGCAAAGTCTTCTGCTGAAATAAGAGGAGAGGGAGGAGGCGCTGGGGGACAGAGGAAAGAATTGAAGGTGTTGAATAGCTGTTTTGGGTTGTGAGACAAAGATGATATGAGAGATGAGAAGTATGTTTGTTTTGATTCTGTAATTTGATATTTTATGTTATATATTGTGTTCTCTTTTATGTACTTTACTGTGATCATCCAATAATCTAGAATATTTGATAATCCAGTAACGCCAGTACCACATACCACTAATGTCAGACCAAAGACATGTCAGTGTAAATCCCTATGATTTTCTAATATGCTTGGTTATTGAACTACTCTCCGTTTATAAGATCTCGCCTTGCTGTCAGAGAATGTAGACTATTGATCACAACCTCTTTACCTTTTGACAGTGGAGAGTTTGTTACAATTGTATCCAGTCTAGAAAATCCTCTGTGAGCTAAACAGCCTGGACTCTAGTCTGATACATTTTACCTGCACTGATACATTGTAGCAAACTATTAGGACATAAGAGACGAGTAAGTGATGTGTTTAGGTCAGAGATATTTGTGGAGACTTTACAATTGTTAAAAACTGTACAAGTTTTCTCTGTGTGTATACAAAGTGTCACAAACAGAAGGCAGAAATATAAAAGCACTTATCATACAACAGGGAGATGTTAACCTTTAAAGGGATATTCTGAAAAGTAGAAGTTGCATACACACTTATAGATTGTGGGGGTCCAACCAAAAGGACCCCAAAGATTGCCAGAATTTGACATTTGTTACCCCCATTAGGATGGAGCCACATTGCTCAAAAGCGATTGCTGCTGCCATGGGACTGCTGGAGAAAGCCAAGCTCAGTGTCCAACAGTCCAATAGCAGCGGTCGTCTAGTGCCCCATTCTAGAAGTTCTCACTCATCTTATGGAGAACGGTGATGGCTTCTTCTTGCTGTAAAGACCCCCTAAGATGTTCTGGATTTTTGTGTGATTTTCTGGACTCCAGACTGATATATTTTCCCTCCACTGATACATTGTAACAAACAACCCAAAGAAGAGAAACAATGGACCCAATTAATTTGCGTGGGTTTTTTAAATACATTTTTTTATTTTTTTGACCTGTGGTTTTCGCTAACATTTTTTACACCAAATTCATCAAAATATTGCACAGAATCTATGACTTTTGCGCAAAGCCCAACATTGTCTTTTTTTCTGATTTTAATTGGTTTTGCAACTTTTTATCAGGAAAAGTCGTTTCATAAAAATGTGTGCACATAAAATCACTCCAGGGCAGTGGGGGACTGGAGTAGAGCTGTGATGAATTTTGTGACTTTTTTTAAAAAAAAGTTGGATTTCATGAATCTTTTCTGGGAAATTAAGATTGATGTAAATATCAGAAAACGAAACCACAAAAGACAACTTGAAAAAAAGCACAACTCGATTAATGAAATGTTGCAAATTAAAAAGTCACTGATTGGGAGATATTCACTCCAAATACAATGATGAATCGGGGACTATGTGTTTAGCTCGTAGAGGATTGTCTAGACTGGATACAATTGTAACAAACCATTAATTGTGAGACATAGGAGCAGTACACTTGCAGCGCATATTGGTCATGCTGGGAGCTGTAGTTCAGCAGCAGCCGCTGAGTCTGACATTTTCCCATGCTTGCTCACAGGACGCGGCCACTGTACCACAATTATCATCATTCTGCCCCTTGTTCCATATATCATTGTTTTTACCATCTGGTTCCCAGCAGTTCAGCGCCGTGCGGCGATTAATACAGCACAGCTCTGAATGATCCGTGACAGGTGCATGTCTTCCAATAGACGGGTCCTCCCATCCTAATTACTGCATTTACATTGGACAATTAATGCTCCGGGTATAATTACAGTAATAATCCAAATATTGTGCGGAGGGGAAAGACCTGAGGAACAGGAAGAGGAGACCTGGATGTCAATACTCAGAAAAATGCATTCATTGCTCTGTCCCTCTATATGCACAGAAAATCTGCTGGGAGGGAAGCCTGCAATGAATTATACTTGTGGTCTGAAGCATGGCTGATCTGAAGCAGCTGCCTGCCCATTGCTGGTGCCCACAGTCATCCAGCAGCTCAGACACATGATTTATATTCTTATTTCCACATCGCCCTCTAGTGGCTGCAGTCAGCATAAGGGTAAGAGTTTTAGGAAAGTTTCTAAACTTCAGACTGGTAACACAGGCGTGAAGCTGAAGTTGCCTGGAGATAGAGGCAGGGGCGGACATATCATCGGTGCAGCCACACAGGGGCCACAGAGATAAGGGGGTCACTACCCCCTCCAAAGCAGCAAGCTGCTTCTGTCATAGCAGAACTATTGGACTGCAAATGGCCCATATACTATTCTTGCACAGGGGCCCCTGTCTGCCAGTGGATAGGGCCATGACTTCTGGCTCATCATCCCCTTTTGATAGACCCACTGATGATCTTATGTCTATGGGCATGTGTCACAAATCTTGTGAGTTTAGCACAATTTGTGGGTCACCCTGCGGAGCCATAGCATTACAGAGAACAGCAAATTATTTTTTTTTCCACAAAATACTCCAGATACCAAATATTTGGCGTACATATGGTCCATAGACATAAGGCATTAAGTGGCCACCAGTTCAAGCTACAGCTTACTAGGTGACAATGGTAGACATCATTTTCACTAATAAAGAGCCAAGGGCAGTGGAGAAACTTGAAGCTTGTGGGCACCAATGCAAGACCTCCAATGGGGCCCCCAATTATGACAGCTCTTTATTAATAATGGTCTTTTCATATGGGTCAAAGGAACCATTTGCGCCCCCCTTAGGCCCCAGGGCCCAGGTGCGATTTTAACTTCTTCACCTATTATAGTCATGCCCTTGGCCAAGGGCCTTTATTGCTTGGATGCCAGATCATGCCGAGTCCACAACTATGGGATAGCCAAAAATTTGGCATCCTCTTAAAACTCATGTTAATAGTTGAATTTTGCGCCCCGGTTTGGGGACGTTCCCTGCGCTCTTCCTACTACATGGCAGCTAAAGATATCTGACACTAATGAATGCACACGTCGGCACTGACTTACACGGAAAACTCTGAGCTGCTGCTCCAGGGAAGTTTATAAGTTACTTTCTCTGGAAGGATCATGAATATTTTTGGTTGGAGAGAAAGAAATCTGCAGGTTTTGTTCCCATCCAGCAAAGACAGAAAGTAACAAAAGGAGAAGGTTACATTCTGTTACCAAGGTCTTCGCAGGGTTACATTGTTTTATATTATTATTAAAGCTGTCTTTCTGTATTATAAATCTTATTTCCATTTCACTCCGTTTTCCAGTTTTCTGGATGCAGCCTGCAGTGTAAAGAATAGAGGCTTTTTTTTATTCTGGTTGCCATGACTACATCTTTTGATATATTTACAATATATCCCCTAAAGGTCTTGAAAAATATTTAAAGGATGACAAGTTTTCAGTTGAATTTAGTAAGGACGACCGTTTATACGACAAACGTTAAACATTAGTACACTGGAATAAGACGCATCACATTTATTAAGAGGGGCACGCATACATTGGGAGCGACCTTATCTGTCGGTGCACCACAAAAATATTGTGAAAATTTGGTGTGACTGTGTGCTTCATAATTTGTGACTTCTTTACTGCGCTTTTTGTAATGTTGAAATTACATTTCCCCCATTGCATTTCAGTACACCCAGCAAAAGTGTTTTGTGAACTGCGGTTCATAAGTTCATAAAATAGAAGAAACTTTGTTAAAACTTTTTGCTTATTTAGTGTCAGATATGAAGAACTTGTAGTATAAATCCCACCTGTAGGTGTCACTCTTGCCGCTGATGTCCATTCAGAGACTGGAATACAAGTCTGATAAATGCAGTTATATCTAACTTTAACTAGTGATTGTCCATGACCACAACTCCCAGCTACAGACAAGTTCTATGTTCTATACCATCATTTAGGTATTCCAATCTTGGGCTTTTATTGTATATCCACAGAATATACTCTAATGTTCTCTCCTATTCCCTTTATTGTGCCATGAGCTCTTTCCATATCTCCCATATACTCAGGGGAAGACATGCTCATTCCAGAAAGTCTGTCCAGTTATGCAAACCATGCTCTGATCAGAGCATGATTAAAGTTTGACCATAGTGTGATCCAATTTTCTCGGATGTAGAAAAGAAAAAAAAATTCTCCATCTTCTCCATTCTGTCAGTCCATGAAAATCAAACTGCAGTCAGATGTCATTGGAGTGCAGTCCAATTTTTTCCAGAGAAGTTGTGCTCTGTGATGGGATATTAAAGAGCAGAAGGCCATATATTGTTACTTCATTGGGTCCTTTATTGTCTGCATTGATGTCAATCTGCAGAACAGTGTCAAGTGCAGCAATATCTTCATTCACTTTTATGGATGTAGATGGTGATCACTGGATCCTGTTCTCCTATCAGTCATTTATAGCCTATCCTAAGGGTGCACCATAGGGCTGGAATTACACCTGCAGCTCTTTGTGTTGATTTCAATTCAGTTTTGTGATCCAAAGCCACTGTGGATCCAGAAGGAAAGAGAAGTCTGAGTCCTTTCTTTTTATTTCTTGTTTCTTTTAAATCTATCCAAATGCTCAAAAAATGCAAGAAAAACTGCACCAAAAACTGCTTGTCTGATTCCATCCTAAATATTAAAGTATATGGGCACCTTCAGGTGCAAATTCTTTTTCTTTTCTTGTTATTTACATATACGCATGTAGTTTCCACTAAAATCATTTTTGTAATTAGACTTTACTAAAAAAAAAAAAAAAATATTGCACAGTTTGCCTTCTATAGCCCAAGTTTTGCAATGTCTGTTCTTGGCTGAATCTGATTCTGTTGGGAGAGTTTATAACCCTCATCTTCCTTCTACTGAGCTCCTCTCAATTGATTTATGACTACATGAAAGCTAAGCTGAACTTTTGTGGTGTTAGGTCCTAAATCAGCAAAATGGAGCTCAGAAGAAGGGAGAGAAGAGTAATAAAATGCCCCCTAAGAAGGAGCTACTGACAACAGTAGACAATAGTGCAAACAATACAGAGACTATACTGAGCAAAATGGTGCAAACAGAAGGGGCGGCCATATCATTGCTGCAACCTGGGCTTCCTGGAGGTAAAGGGGCCACTACCATCTACAAAGCAGGTGGAATTGTGCATTATGTGGAGCTATTAGCCTGCAAAGGGCCCATATAATGTTCTTTTAGAGTTTTTTTTAGAGAGGTCCTTTTCTGTCTGTATCCACCAGTGGCAAACATACATGCAATTAAGCAATAAAAAGATGGCTCCTATAGGATTCCAGATCATTTAATAACAAGTATAAACTAGTTAAAGCCCTGGATGTAATGCACTTAGTCTACATAGACTATACGGAGGGTAACTGATGACAAAATGCTTCTAGTTCCAAACACTAAACCCTTTCTTTTAGTCTGTACAGTCTTTCACTTGTTAGAGCAGTAGTTTGTGCTGAAGAGCTGCTCTTCTGACTCAGACAGAGGTCTCAAGGCTGCAGTTGTCAGTGGTGGTTCTGGTTCTGTCTCTTCTGTCTTCTTTCCTCTCCATATGTTTCCCCTTATTTATCCCTCTGTGTCTTCCATGCCTGGATTAGTCCCTATGAGGAGGCATTTCTGCAGTAGTCACATTGCACATTTCCACTTTGCATTATTTTGCCATTGTCGTTTTTGCCCTGACCAGTCCAGAGCTGTGACCCAGAGGCCAGAGTGTTTGCTGATTTCACTGTCCCACTGTCTGAATTGTTGGGTCATCTGCTGCTCACTCAGCAAAATCCTCCACAGTGAAACAGATCCAGTCCCCAAAAGGGCAAATCCATCAATCATGTGCCCAACCTCCATGTGTTTCCCAAGTGCTGACAAACACTGCAAGGGCACCAATGCTGGGGGTAGTAGTACATAACATGGTTACGATCTAAGTATAAACATAAATAATGTATATGCGTGTATATATAAATATATATATATATATATATATATATATATATATATATATATATATACACACAATATCTATTTTTTATACTTAGATTGTGAGTATGCTACTACACCCAGCATTGAATCCCTTGCAGTGTTTGTGTGTGTGTGTATATACATATATATATATATACATATATATATATATACATATATTTATATACTGTTTGTTTATAAATACATGTCCTCTGCAAAATATATATATATATATATATATATATTTATACTTAATTCTAAAGCATCTCTATATCTATCTATTTATAACATACAGTGTCCTACATACTACTACCCCTAGCATTGGAACCCTTGCAGCGTTTGTCCCTGCGACATTTACCTTGCACTTTATACAATCCTGACTTTTTCTAGCGTTTTTCTCCTATCATTAACTTGTCTTCATAATAATTCTGTCCTCTCACCATCTGCACTAATACAATGCCTCTTCCTTGCATACTCCGAAAATAGAAAAAATAGCATCCAGATTCACAGGAAACAAAACATGAAACTTTTCCCCAATTATTCCGGAGCATTTTATGCTTTTTGATTCGTTCTATTCGTTGACATTTCTTCTAAGAAACTGAGAACAAGACCCGAATTTGTAGCAGAACTGATAGAACCATAATATTATCTAAAAATGTATAATGTCATTATACATGATTAGTAAGAAAATAAATGGCCATTATATATAAATAATACAGGCGAGTAACGATAATTCCTTGCTGCTTTTAATGTGTGCATTAAAAAAAATATATGTTATCATAATTGATGCAGGGACTATAGACTATTTCAATTGGATTATATCAGCAATTATTAGATGTTATTTGTGTTTTATATATATATATATATATATATATATATATATATATATATATATTGTTTTATTTATTTACTTACTATTATTATTATCGCAACAATCATGTTTGATTTGTTTAATTATTGTTTGCAACTATTTTATGCATCATTATTTATAGCTATTTTAAAAATAATAATAATAATAGCAATAATGATATATGTTTAATCATTATTTTTATTCAAGCATTTATTATTATTATTTTATACATTATTACTTATACTTTATTGTATTGTTATATTAGATCTATTATTATTTTTATTATGTTACCTGAGTTCTCCCCCCGACATTTACCTCATTGGCTTCTAATCTCCTATAATAATCCCAGATCAATTGATATAAACTTCACTGTAAAATAATCATAATAAAGTAAAAAAAAAATACTAGTAATTCTGACCCTTGGGGACCTTTGTGCTTTTTTTAGTGAAGACTTCCTTCTCTCCGATGCCGTATTGTCGGGTTCCTATATACAGACTAGATAGAGAAGCTGGTGTGATAGGGAGACATTGTAAAGCTGTAATCATCCCACATGATCCAATGATGGCTGTGATCATGGTGAGCTCCCAGCTCCCTGCAGAGATCACTGAGCACTTCCAGTAATATTATATCCTGCACGGTGTGTCACTGTCTGATGGATCCAGGCTGCAGAGTCAGATCCCTGGGAAGTGATTGGAAGCTGATAATCTACAATAAGAGGCTGATGGCCAATATTACTGCAAACTGCGCTGTAGACTGTGATAAAGTGGCGCAGAAATTCAATATGCGACAAGTATTAGATCAATGCTCGATGTAATGACTGGGTGCACAATACTTCACACATGATATCGATTATCAGTGGTGGATCCATCACTGATATTCTATGTGCTATTATTGATAATTTTAGTATCATGAAAATATTTTATACATAATTATCTTATATGGAAATAGAGAGAAATCCAGCATTTATATTACCTCTTGATAATGACTGAAGCTCCACCCTCTGATGACTGAAGCTCCACCCTCTGATAATGACTGAAGCTCCACCCTCTGATGACTGAAGCTCCACCCTCTGATAATGACTGAAGCTCCACCCTCTGATGACTGAATCTCCACCCTCTGATAACTGAATCTCCACCCCCTGATAATGACTGAAGCTCCACCCTCTGATAATGGCTGAAACTCCTCCCCTGATAATGGCTGAAGCTCCACCCTCTGATAATGGCTGAAACTCCTCCCCTGATAATGACTGAAGCTCCACCCTCTGATAATGCCTGAAGCTCCACCCTCTGATAACTGAAGCTCCACCCTCTGATAATGACTGAAGCTCCACCCTCTGATAACTGAATCTCCACCCTCTGATAATGACTGAAGCTCCACCCTATGATAACTGAAGCTCCACCCTCTGATAACTGAAGCTCCACCCTCTGATAATGACTGAAGCTCCACCCTCTAATGACTGAAGCTCCACCCTCTGATAATGACTGAAACTCCTCCCATGATAATGGCTGAAGCTCCACCCTCTGATAACTGAATCTCCACCCCCTAATAATGACTGAAGCTCCACCCTCTGATAATGGCTGAAGCTCCACCCTCTGATAATGACTGAAGCTCCACCCTCTGATAATGGCTGAAGCTCCTCCCCTGATAATGGCTGAAGCTCCTCCCCTGATAATGGCTGAAGCTCCACCCTCTGATAATGACTGAAGCTCCACCCTCTGATAATGACTGACGCTCCACCCTCTGATAACTGAATCTCCACCCCCTAATAATGACTGAAGCTCCACCCTCTGATAATGGCTGAAGCTCCACCCTCTGATAATGACTGAAGCTCCACCCTCTGATAATGACTGAAGCTCCACCCTCTGATAATGGCTGAAGCTCCTCCCCTGATAATGGCTGAAGCTCCTCCCCTGATAATGGCTGAAGCTCCTCCCCTGATAATGACTGAAGCTCCACCCTCTGATAATGACTGAAGCTCCACCCTCTGATAATGACTGAAGCTCCACCCTCTGATAATAACTGAAGCTCCACCCTCTGATAATGGCTGAAACTCCTCCCCTGATAATGGCTGAAGCTCCACCCTCTGATAATGACTGAAGCTCCTCCCCTGATAATGGCTGGAGCTCCACCCTCTGATAATGACTGAAGCTCCACCCTCTGATAATGGCTGAAGCTCCTCCCCTGATAATGGCTGAAGCTCCACCCTCTGATAATGACTGAAGCTCCTCCCCTGATAATGGCTGAAGCTCCACCCTCTGATAATGACTGAAGCTCCACCCTCTGATAATAACTGAAGCTCCACCCTCTGATAATGGCTGAAACTCCTCCCCTGATAAAGGCTGAAGCTCCACCCTCTGTTTATGACTGAAGCTCCTCCCCTTGATAATGAATGATGCTCCTCCCTCTGATAATAACTGAAGCCCCCTTCTGATAATGATAATGACTGAAGTCCCTCCCCCTGAGAGACTGAAGCCCCTCCCCTGATAATGACTGAAGCTCCTCCCAAAATAATGACTTAAGCCCCTCCCCTGATAATGACTGATGTTCTATCCTAACATGACTACTATCCATTAAAGTAGAATTTAATTCTATCGGGTCAATACTTTTCTTGGTCTGAGATTTATTTTTTTTACAATTAACTCTGTAAATCGTAAAATATTAGGAGGATTCGCTGGATTTGTATACAACTAATATTCCTATTACCCAATGGAAGTATTATAGTGACTGCTCTCTACAGAAAACACCTGATGAATGTCTGTTACATTTTATATTATTATTAGATTATACTCAGAATATGCAAAAATTCACAGATTTTGGAGAAGCCAGGACTTACAGTGCATTTAAAAGAAAGCTGGGTGCAAACAGAGAGAAAGGTGCAGGCATAGAGGGGTGCAGGCAGAGGGAGAGAGGTGCAGGCAGGGAGAGACAGGGTGCAGGCAAAAGGAGAAAGGAGAGAGGTGCAGGCAGAGAAAGAGGTGCATGGAGAGAGAAGTGTAGGGAGAGAGAAAGGTGCATGGAAAGAGAAGGAGCAGGGAAAGAGAGGGTGCAGGGAGAGAGAAAGGTGCAGGGAAAGAGAAGGTGCAGGGAGAGAGAAAGGTGCAGGGAAAGAGAAGGTGCAGGGAGAGAGAAAGGTGCAGGGAGAGAAGAGTGCAGGGAGAGAGAAACGTGCAGGGAGGGAAAAGGTTCAGGGAGAGAGAAGTGTAGGGAGAGAGAAAGGTGCAGGGAGCGAGGAGTGCAGGGAGAGAGAAAGGTGCAGGGAAAGAGAAGGTGCAGGGAGAGAGAAAGGTGCAGGGAAAGAAGGTGCAGGGAGAGAGAAAAGTGCAGGCATAGAGGGGTGCAGGCAGAGAGAGAGAGGTGAAGGCAGGGAGAGACAGTGTGCAGGCAAAAGGAGAAAGGAGAGAGGTGCAGGCAGAGAAAGAGGTGCATGGAGAGAGAAGTGTAGGGAGAGATAAAGGTGCACGGAAAGAGAAGGAGCAGGGAAAGAGAGGGTGCAGGGAGAGAGAAAGGTGCAGGGAAAGAGAAGGTGCAGGGAGAGAGAAAGGTGCAGGGAGAGAAGAGTGCAGGGAGAGAGAAAGGTGAAGGGAAAGAGAAGGTGCAGGGAGAGAGAAAGGGGCAGGGAAAGAGAAGGTGCAGGGAGAGAGAAAGGTGCAGGGAGAGAAGAGTGCAGGGAGAGAGAAAGGTGCAGGGAGAGAAGAGTGCAGGGAGAGAGAAACGTGCAGAGAGGGAAAAGGTTCAGGGAGAGAGAAGTGTAGGGAGAGAGAAAGGTGCAGGGAGTGAGGAGTGCAGGGAGAGAGAAAGGTGCAGGGAGAGAGAAAGGTGCAGGGAGAGAAAAAGGTGCAGGGAAAGAGAAGGTGCAGGGAGAGAGAAAGGTGCAGGGAAAGAGAAGGTGCAGGGAGAGAGAAAGGTGCAGGGAGAGAGAAAGGTGCAGGGAGCGAGGAGTGCAGGGAGAGAGAAAGGTGCAGGGAGAGAGAAAGGTGCAGGGAAAGAGAAGGTGCAGGGAGAGAGAAAGGTGCAGGAAAAGAGAAGGTGCAGGGAGAGAGAAAGGTGCAGGGAGAGAGGAGTGCAGGGATAGAGAAACTGCAGGGAGAGAGAAGGTGCAGAGAGAGAGAAGAGTACGGAGAGAGAAAGGTGCAGGGAGCGAGGAGTGCAGGGAGAGAGAAAGGTGCAGGGAGGGAGAAGGTGCAGGGAGAGAGAATTGTAGGGAGAGAGAAAGGTGCAGGGAGAGAGAAGGTGCAGGGAAAGAGAAGGTGCAGGGAGAAAAAGGTGCAGGGAGAGAGAAAGGTGCAGGGAGAGAGGAGTGCAGGGAGAGAGAAACTGCAGGGAGACAGAAGGTGCAGAGAGAGAGAAGTGTAGGGAGAGAGAAAGGTGCAGGGAGCGAGGAGTGCAGGGAGAGAGAAAGGTGCAGGGAGGGAGAAGGTGCAGGGAGAGAGAATTGTAGGGACAGAGAAAGGTGCAGGGAGAGAGAAGGTGCAGGGAAAGAGAAGGTGCAGGGAGAGAGAAAGGTGCAGGGAAAGCAAAGGTGCAGGGAGAGAGAAGGTGCAGGGAGAGAGAAAGGTGCAGGGAGAGAGGAGTGCAGGGAGAGAGAAAGATGCAGGGAGAGAGAAGGTGCAGGGAGAGAGAAAGGTGCAGGGAGAGACGAGTGCAGGGAGAGAGCAAGGTGCAGGGAGAGAGAAGGTGCAGGGAGAGAGAAGCTGCAGGGAGAGAGCAAGGTGCAGGGAGAGAGAAGGTGCAGGGAAAGAGAAGGTGCAGGGAGAGAGAAAGGTGCAGGGAAAGCAAAGGTGCAGGGAGAGAGAAGGTGCAGGGAGAGAGAAAGGTGCAGGGAGAAAGAAGGTGCAGGGAGAGAGAAGGTGCAGGGAGAGAGAAAGATGCAGGGAGAGAGAAGGTGCAGGGAGAGAGAAAGGTGCAGGGAGAGACGAGTGCAGGGAGAGAGCAAGGTGCAGGGAGAGAGAAGGTGCAGGGAGAGAGAAGCTGCAGGGAGAGAGCAAGGTGCAGGGAGAGAAACTGTTGGGAGATAGAAGGTGCAGGGAGAGAGAAAGGTGCAGGGAAAGAGAAGGTGCAGGGAGAGAGAAAGGTGCAGGGAGAGAGAATGGTGCAGGGAGAGAGGAGTGCAGAGATAGAGAAACTGCAGGGAGAGAGAAGGTGCAGAGAGAGAGAAGTGTAGGGAGAAAGGTGCAGGGAGCGAGGAGTGCAGGGAGAGAGAAAGGTGCAGGGAGGGAGAAGGTGCAGGGAGAGAGAATTGTAGGGAGAGAGAAAGGTGCAGGGAGAGAGAAGGTGCAGGGAAAGAGAAGGTGCAGGGAGAGAGAAAGGTGCAGGGAGAGAGAAAGGTGCAGGGAGAGTGAAAGGTGCAGGGAGAGAGAAACTGCAGGGAGAGAGAAGGTGCAGAGAGAGAGAAGTGTAGGGAGAGAGAAAGGTGCAGGGAGCGAGGAGTGCAGGGAGAGAGAAAGGTGCAGGGAGAGAGAAAGGTGCAGGGAAAGAGAAGGTGCAGGGAGAGAGAAAGGTGTAGGAAAAGAGAAGGTGCAGGGAGAGAGAAAGGTGCAGGGAGAGAGGAGTGCAGGGATAGAGAAACTGCAGGGAGAGAGAAGGTGCAGAGAGAGAGAAGAGTACGGAGAGAGAAAGGTGCAGGGAGCGAGGAGTGCAGGGAGAGAGAAAGGTGCAGGGAGGGAGAAGGTGCAGGGAGAGAGAATTGTAGGGAGAGAGAAAGGTGCAGGGAGAGAGAAGGTGCAGGGAAAGAGAAGGTGCAGGGAGAAAAAGGTGCAGGGAGAGAGAAAGGTGCAGGGAGAGAGGAGTGCAGGGAGAGAGAAACTGCAGGGAGACAGAAGGTGCAGAGAGAGAGAAGTGTAGGGAGAGAGAAAGGTGTAGGGAGCGAGGAGTGCAGGGAGAGAGAAAGGTGCAGGGAGGGAGAAGGTGCAGGGAGAGAGAATTGTAGGGACAGAGAAAGGTGCAGGGAGAGAGAAGGTGCAGGGAAAGAGAAGGTGCAGGGAGAGAGAAAGGTGCAGGGAAAGCAAAGGTGCAGGGAGAGAGAAGGTGCAGGGAGAGAGAAAGGTGCAGGGAGAGAGGAGTGCAGGGAGAGAGAAAGATGCAGGGAGAGAGAAGGTGCAGGGAGAGAGAAAGGTGCAGGGAGAGACGAGTGCAGGGAGAGAGCAAGGTGCAGGGAGAGAGAAGGTGCAGGGAGAGAGAAGCTGCAGGGAGAGAGCAAGGTGCAGGGAGAGAGAAGGTGCAGGGAAAGAGAAGGTGCAGGGAGAGAGAAAGGTGCAGGGAAAGCAAAGGTGCAGGGAGAGAGAAGGTGCAGGGAGAGAGAAAGGTGCAGGGAGAGAGGAGTGCAGGGAGAGAGAAAGATGCAGGGAGAGAGAAGGTGCAGGGAGAGAGAAAGGTGCAGGGAGAGACGAGTGCAGGGAGAGAGCAAGGTGCAGGGAGAGAGAAGGTGCAGGGAGAGAGAAGCTGCAGGGAGAGAGCAAGGTGCAGGGAGAGAAACTGTTGGGAGATAGAAGGTGCAGGGAGAGAGAAAGGTGCAGGGAAAGAGAAGGTGCAGGGAGAGAGAAAGGTGCAGGGAGAGAGAATGGTGCAGGGAGAGAGGAGTGCAGAGATAGAGAAACTGCAGGGAGAGAGAAGGTGCAGAGAGAGAGAAGTGTAGGGAGAAAGGTGCAGGGAGCGAGGAGTGCAGGGAGAGAGAAAGGTGCAGGGAGGGAGAAGGTGCAGGGAGAGAGAATTGTAGGGAGAGAGAAAGGTGCAGGGAGAGAGAAGGTGCAGGGAAAGAGAAGATGCAGGGAGAGAGAAAGGTGCAGGGAGAGAGAAAGGTGCAGGGAGAGTGAAAGGTGCAGGGAGAGAGAAACTGCAGGGAGAGAGAAGGTGCAGAGAGAGAGAAGTGTAGGGAGAGAGAAAGGTGCAGGGAGCGAGGAGTGCAGGGAGAGAGAAAGGTTCAGGGAAGGAGAAGGTGCAGGGAGAGAGAATTGTAGGGAGAGAGAAAGGTGCAGGGAGAGAGAAGGTGCAGGGAAAGAGAAGGTGCAGGGAGAGAGAAAGGTGCAGGGAAAGCAAAGGTGCAGGGAGAGAGAAGGTGCAGGGAGAGAGAAAGGTGCAGGGAGAGAGGAGTGCAGGGAGAGAGAAAGGTGCAGGGAGAGAGAAGGTGCAGGGAGAGAGAAAGGTGCAGGGAGAGAGCAATGTGCAGGGGGAGAGCAAGGTGCAGGGAGAGAGAAGGTGCAGGGAGAGAGAAGCTGCAGGGAGAGAGCAAGGTGCAGGGATAGAGGAGTGCAGGGAGAAAGGTGCACGGAGAGAAACTGTTGGGAGATAGAAGGTGCAGGGAGAGAAAGGTGCAGGGAGAGAGAAAGGTGCAGGGAGAGAGAAGGTGCAGGGAGAGAGCAAGGTGCAGGGAGAGAGAAGGTGCAGGGAGAGAGAAACTGCAGGGAGAGAGCAAGGTGCAGGGAGAGAGAAGGTGCAGGGAGAGAAAAACTGCAGGGAGAGAGCAAGGTGCAGGGAGAGAGGAGTGCAGGGAGAGAGAAAGGTGCAGGGAGAGAGAAACTGTTGGGAGATAGAAGGTGCAGGGAGAGAGAAAGGTGCAGGGAGAGAGAAACTGTTGGGAGAGAAAAGGTGCAGGGAAAGAGAAGGTGCAGGGAGAGAGAAAGGTGTAGGGGGAGAGAGGAGTGCAGGGAGAGAGAAAGGCGCAGGTCCAGAGAGGTGCAGGCAGGGGGGAGCTGGGTGCCCACAGCGGGACAGAGGTGCAGGCAGCAGCTCTGTGGCCACCTAGTGTGAGTGCAGGGTGCAGCGCCCTCTGGCAGGAGACCTCTGACCACAGATAGGACTGGTTGCTGCTCTGCACAGTTCAGGGCAGATGACTGAGCTGTGTGTGTATATTGCTGCTTTGTTCATAGAGGCTGCTCTTGCTCCCCTGGTTTTGCCTGTGCCCTTGCCCTGCCTGGCAGTGACTCACTCCACGCAGATTCCCCAAGCTGCTCCCTGAAACGCCCCTGGATCATTGCACTGAGCTAAGGAACAGACTGCCCTATAGTGAGCGCACTGTACACTAAGGCTGGGTGTAGCAGAGCTGAGCAAGCTGCAGGGACAAAGGTGCTGCTGTGTAGACCGGTGTCACCCGCAGCTGTGCACCTGATGCCCGGATCCTGCTGCACAAGGGACCCATCCACGCGTGAAACTGCCTGGGACGAAGGGAAACCTCCGTGTTATCTGCAGCCTCCAGCAGCACTGGTGTGGATCCTGCTTATAATAATCTAGTTATAAAGTATCCTGCAAGGTGAGCGCTGCCAGTCACTGCTGCCCCTGGCACTGGGCACAACCAGGGCAGACTGCAGAGCTGAGCTCGGGGCTTCCAGGGAGGTCGATCAGGAC
This sequence comes from Phyllobates terribilis, assembly GCF_046119375.1. Taxonomy (NCBI): domain Eukaryota; kingdom Metazoa; phylum Chordata; class Amphibia; order Anura; family Dendrobatidae; genus Phyllobates; species Phyllobates terribilis. Next base: position 173,560,096 of record NW_027362768.1, read on the forward strand.
TTTGCTTTAATTGTAAAGATTTATTCAGTAATTACAGAGACAGAGAACTGGAGTCCCAGGGAGACATTGATCGCAGGAGAAGTTATCTGTGCCCAGGAGTCAGTGGCCAGAATGCATTTAGAATAGGATGCTGCTCTAATTCTATAATTATATACATATCTATATATACATATATAGAGATAGCAGAACTGATCAGATCACTGTGCCATAGGTCTGCAGGTAAATCTACTGCACTGCCTTATGTTACACCAGGCAGTTCCAATTCCAGCTGTACAATAATAAACAAATTCAGCTCTGCTACATCTGTAGTACATTTGGGAGCTTATATTAGGTTGTTGAAGACAATAGTGATGTACATATTTATGTATATCTATTATAATCCCTCTTGTTACATTTCTTAATATTATAGAGTCCATAAAACTTAGTGTGAAATGTAGCATTGGGGGAAAAAATGTTCCATAGATCCTAAGAATTCTATATATTCTACATATTAAGAATCCCTATGTAGTCTACTCACGGTCAATATATATATATATATATATATATATATATATATATATATATATATATATATATATATATATATATTAGTGATGTGTCAAGAGTCACATTATATCTCTTTACTATCATATTCTATCATTTCAGTGCTCAGGGTCTTACAATCACTGCACTAATATTGGGGACCACCTAGCACAGGTCTCCTTTGACTCATTGTGTGTCCAGTGGGGTTGAGGTCTCAGCATATATAATTGGGGATGAGGGTAGGTGTCTTGTATTTATGATCTTCTTCACAACTGATTTATTCTAAATCTGCACCAATTGTTACACCCCTATAAGTTTTCTTGTGAATCTTTATATTTCTCGCAGTGGTGAAAATATATTTTAATATATTTTATCATATCTATATTTTTTTATATTGACATTCAAAGCGCCATATTTTCTGGCATGACAGCGCTTAGGCTATGTTCCCGCAATCAGTTTTTGGTGAGTTTTTTACTCTTTGTATTATCGGAAAAAAAGGCAAGTAAACCATCTTAATGGGTGCAGAAATGGTGCCGAAAATCTGCAACATCAAAAACTCACCAAAAGCTCATTGTGGGAACGTAGCCTAATTCATATCATTCTCCCGCGGATTGTATCACATGTAGGGCAGCTCTTTCACTATACAGCTAAAGGACGGTGTGTGTTTTTTTTTCTCTGATAGAAGCACAGAATTCAATATTCAATAAAATGAATTTTAAAACTTTGTTCCTCTTGTGTGTCTTCTTTTTCTGTTGTATGTAGTGACCGGACAAATGTAGAGAACTTGTATCCCATGTTCTGGAATTATTAGTTAAAGGCCTGAACAGAACTTGTGCAAAACTTTTGGGCAGAATAATGTAAAAAATAATGGTCACACTTTAATCTAAGTGCAATGCATATAGATAGCTAATAGCATGTCGTGTCTGATACATTATAGATGAGAGGTACATGGGAATCTCTAGGCCTGGGAAGGGGATGTAGATTTGTATTTTGCCTTAAAAAAATTACAATTATTTACAAATATATCAGATAATAATAAATATTGTAATGTGTTATCCCACATAGGGCTGCCAGTAACCTACTTGCTCTTGCTTACAACAGAGCATTGTATGGATGCACAAACTATGTATCTCCAAAAAGTCAAATGACAATTTCAGCTCTGCTACATATATGCACAAATACACTTTTTTTTTTACAGTTTTGTAACATTTGCAGTAAATCTATCTATCTATCTATCTATCTATCTATCTATCTATCTATCTATCTAATATTTTTATCCATGTAATTATATATCTGTTTATCTCATATTTATCACCTCTCTATCTTTCTCTCATCTAGTATTTAATCTCTATCTATCTCATATATTTGTCTCATTTCTATCATTGGCGTAAACTTGAATCTTATGGGCTGCAATGCAAAAATACCAACAGGGTCCCCAATTACCATGGGTCAATAAGGCTGTGTTCACACGTTGTGTTTTTGTCGCTTTTTTTTTTCTGTGCAGATTGGTCACAAAACCTGAAGGCTTTTCTGATGCCAGCAAAGTGAATGAGAATCCTGAAGTCTAATGCACACGTTGCTGATTTTTGACTTGCAGATTTAAATCTGCAGCATGTCAATTATTTCAGCATTTTTGCTTTCTTCAGATTTCACCCATCCTAATGAGTGGGGAAAAATCTGCACCAAAAATGCATGCAAAAACACACGTCAAAAACAAGGCAAAAACTGCTTTATTTTACGCTGCGTTTTTCTTGCCGAGAGATGCAGAAAATTCTCCCCCAAATACTTGATGTGTGCACATACACTAGTAGTATTGGTCTTCTCATATGGGCCAAAGGGACCTTTAGGGCCCCCCTAGGCTCCATGGCCAAGGTTTGACTAGTCTCTGCACCCACTATAGGTACCCCCCACGCCTATCTATCTATTATCTATTTATCATGTATCACTATCTATCTATCTATCTATCTGGGCCAGGTTTATGTTTGTGGATTGTTTCAGTAAATATATCTCAACCAATTAATTAATTCTGAGTTTTAATCTCCTAAAAATATTCTTATTCCATTTTGCTAAGTCGCTGACAGAAGTGACGAGTCTCCCCTGAGCTGCCCGGTGACCGTGCGCCTGTCAGTGACTATGTACAGGCTGGAGCAGACTTTTGCTGGGTGTCTGTATGGTTTTCTGCCAATTCGCCAGTTAGTCATTCTGCCTGCCCGAGCCAAACTTTCACTCCCTCTAATTTACTGAATCACAGCACAGTTTATTTAACTGAGGTTTGATCTTCACAATGATTAATCCATATTTACGCCTTAAAACAAACTAATCTGTAATAGCACAAAGGTCTCTGACGGGGAAAGAGTCCAGTGCAGCACAATGCTGACCTCACAGCAACTCCAGAGCCCTGATGTGTCAGGGAGAAACGTCCTCTGTCCTGTGGATTAAGGAGCCCACAACTAATACAATGTATCCACATCTAAGGCCACGTTCACACGTTCAGTATGTGGTCAGTATTTTACATCAGTATTTGTAAGCCAAAACCAGGAGTGGGTGATAAATGCAGAAGTGGTCACGTGTTTCTATTATACTTTTCCTTTGATTGTTCCACTCCTGATTTTGGCTTACAAATACTGATGTAAAATACTAAATGTGAACGTGGCCTGATAACTAACAACCTCATGGGGAGCAATAATACAGTTACACCAGTTTTCTGGGGTTATGGTTGTGTGGTGTGTTGCTCAAGTGTCCCATTAGAAAAATTAGGGTGCAACCTATATGATAAAAGTTATTTCAAAATGTAAAAGTAGAGGACATTGCAAAGTGGAACACCTCAGTAGACACATTGTATTCTTCAGCTGGCATGCACCTTGTCGTCTACAATGCAGGCTATGATACAATCACCAGTATTGAAGCGTTAGTAAGTAGGCCAAAAGTAATAGTAATATAATGATGTGCTTGTCTTACATGGGACTGCCTGTAAATTTATTGTGTTACACCAAGGCTACATTCCCACATAGTCAAAATACAGAGGACTTTCTGATGCATAATCACTTGCAGAAAATCCGCTGTTTTACACCTGCGAAAAAAAACTAAGACAGAAATACAATACAAAAATACCCTGCAGTAAATAAATAAATCACAATTTTCTGTTTAGTGGCCATGTGTGAACATGCTCTTACATGCTGCATGCACACCAATTTACATTCCAGTTCAGGTTTCTTGGTTGTTTTACACCTGCGTAGTACAGGAGATTTAACAAAATCTCAAAAAAATTCTACAGTGTGAATGGACATGACCTGCGTGTTACAGATCTGCAACATTTCAATATGTATGATACATATTGTAGTAATGCCCCATCCTGGTCCTCATCTTGTTGTAATGTCCCCCATATCGTAGGTATGTCTCCATCCAGGTCCCCCATATCGTAGGTATGTCCCCATCCAGGCCCCCATATCGTAGGTATGTCCCCATCCAGGCCCCCATATCGTAGATATGTCCCCATCCAGGCCCCCATATCGTAGATATGTCCCCATCCAGGCCCCCTTATCGTAGGTATGTCCCCATCCAGGTCCCCTTATCGTAGGTATGTCCCCATCCAGGCCCCCATATCGTAGCTATGTCCCCATCCAGGCCCCCATATCATAGATATGTCCCCATCCAGGTCCAAATATCGTAGATATGTCTCCTTCCAGGTCCCCATATCGTAGGTATGTCCCCATATCGTAGGTATGTCCCCATCCAGGTTCCCATATTGTAGATATGTCCCCATCCAGGTCCCCATATTGTAGATGTCTCCATCCAGGTCCCCATATTGTAGATATGTCCCTATCCAGGTCCCCATATTGTAGATATGCCCCCATCCAGTAGATATGTCCCCATCCAGGTCCCCGTATTGTAGATATGTCTCCATCCAGGTCCCCATATTGTAGATATGCCCCCATCCAGGTCCCCATATCGTAGGTATGTCCCCATCCAGGTTCCCATATTGTAGATATGTCCCCATCCAGGTCCCCATATTGTAGATATGTCCCCATCCAGGTCCCCATATTGTAGATATGCCCCCATCCAGGTCCCCATATTGTAGATATGTCCCCATCCAGGTCCCCATATTGTAGATATGCCCCCATCCAGGTCCCCATATCGTAGGTATGTCCCCATCCAGGTCCCCGTATTGTAGATATGTCTCCATCCAGGTCCCCATATTGTAGATATGCCCCCATCCAGGTCCCCATATTGTAGATATGTCTCCATCCAGGTCCCCATATTGTAGATATGTCCCCATCCAGGTCCCCATATAGTAGATATGTCCCCATCCAGGTCCCCATATTGTAGATATGTCCCCATCCAGGTCCCCATATTGTAGATATGTCCCCATCCAGGTCCCCATATAGTAGATATGTCTCCATCCAGGTCCCCATATTGTAGATATGTCTCCATCCAGGTCCCCATATTGTAGATATGTCCCCATCCAGGTCCCCATATTGTAGATATGTCTCCATCCAGGTCCCCATATTGTAGATATGTCCCCATCCAGGTCCCCATATAGTAGATATGTCCCCATCCAGGTCCCCATATTGTAGATATGTCCCCATCCAGGTCCCCATATTGTAGATATGTCCCCATCCAGGTCCCCATATTGTAGATATGTCCCCATCCAGGTCCCCATATAGTAGATATGTCTCCATCCAGGTCCCCATATTGTAGATATGTCTCCATCCAGGTCCCCATATTGTAGATATGTCTCCATCCAGGTCCCCATATTGTAGATATGTCCCCATCCAGGTCCCCATTTTGTAGATATGTCTCCATCCAGGTCCCCATATTGTAGATATGTCTCCATCCAGGTCCCCATATTGTAGATATGTCCCCATCCAGGTCCCCATATAGTAGATATGTCCCCATCCAGGTCCCCATATAGTAGATATGTCCCCATCCAGGTCCCCATATTGTAGATATGTCCCCATCCAGGTCCCCATATTGTAGATATGTCCCCATCCAGGTCCCCATATTGTAGATATGTCCCCATCCAGGTCCCCATATAGTAGATATGTCTCCATCCAGGTCCCCATATTGTAGATATGTCCCCATCCAGGTCCCCATATAGTAGATATGTCTCCATCCAGGTCCCCATATTGTAGATATGTCCCCATCCAGGTCCCCATATTGTAGATATGTCCCCATCCAGGTCCCCATATAGTAGATATGTCCCCATCCAGGTCCCCATATAGTAGATATGTCCCCATCCAGGTCCCCATATAGTAGATATGTCCCCATCCAGGTCCCCGTATTGTAGATATGTCTCCATCCAGGTCCCCGTATTGTAGATATGTCTCCATCCAGGTCCCCATATTGTAGATATATCTCCATCCAGGTCCCCATATTGTAGATATGTCCCCATCCAGGTCCCCATATTGTAGATATGTCCCCATCCAGGTCCCCATATTGTAGATATGTCCCCATCCAGGTCCCCATATAGTAGATATGTCCCCATCCAGGTCCCCATATAGTAGATATGTCCCCATCCAGGTCCCCATATTGTAGATATTTCCCCATCCAGGTCCCCATATTGTAGATATGTCCCCATCCAGGTCCCCATATTGTAGATATGTCCCCATCCAGGTCCCCATATTGTAGTAATGTCCCCTGTGCCGTTCTTCACATACATATAAAAGAGAAAAAAAAAAAAGATTCTTCTCACCTGTCCTCTGTTCCCTTGGCATCTTTTCTGCACATGGGGCCCGCAGGCACCATAGACCCCTTAACGATCGCGGCCCGGTCCAGGAGCCGCCGACATCAGCGCTTTATTTCAGTTGAATGTGCGTCCTTGAAAGCACATTCAATTGAAGTGTATTGTCACGCAGAGACCATCTCCCTGCACAGCAATACTAATGGCAGCCATCGGCCTATCAGAGGCCAGCAGCTGACATCTGCGCATAGCAGTGATGTCATACGCAGCTGCGCTGGGACGCAGATGTCAGCTGCTGGCCTCTGATAGGCCGACGGCTGCCATTGGTATTGGTATTGCTGTGCAGGGCGCTGGTCAAGGACGAACATTCAACTAAAATAAAGTACTGATGTCCGCGGGCCGCATAAAGCAGCCAGAGGGGTCGCATGCGGCCCGTAGACCGCATGTTTGAGACCCTTGATCTATATACTCTGGATGGCACAACTTGTAGTGAGGCAAATGGAGCCCAATGGGGCACAACTATTGATCTGTTAGCCCTATGGTTTTCTCACGGAGTCATGTAGACTTCTCTGAGTGTACTGCTATAGATAGTAGTATTCCGAGGTTATAAATTGTATTAAAGGGGTTGTCCCAAAATCACAACTTATCATCTATCCATCCCAAGAGACCCCATTTGAAAGGAGTGACGGATGAGCAATTGCACTGCCAATCTATTTAAGTTTGGAACCAATATTGTCATTATTGATGGAGGTTCCAGCGGTCATATCCCCACCAATCAGACACTTATCTCGTATCCTCTGGATTTGGTGATCAGTTCTGATCTTGTGACAATCCTTTAATGATTATTCCCTGTTATCAGCCAGGTTAGGGATGGGCAGCCTGCAGTGTAAGTCAATGGAGGAGCCCCATATACAATACATTAACATTTAATTCAACCCAATGGGCATATATAACTAATAGCTGACACTATATTGCATCAGTTGAGACCAGAGATAACTCCGAATCCACTTAGATTTCATGGGGAAGAACAGTCACAGCAACTGAGTGGTTTAATGGAGAGAAGGAGCTCCATATATCAGTCCAAGGACCCAAAACTCGCCAACACTGCACACGATCACAGGTTCTGATGACTTTTCATGGCAGGCGGGGGCCCAAAAGTGCTCCCCAGGCTTGCCATCTTATTACCCATCTTAGGCTCTGGCCTTTCAGATTTATTTAAAAATATTGTCAAATATTATGTCAAAAAGAAAAAAGTGTACAAAATTGGCGTGATGAATCCGTACTGACCATAACTATCAATGTAGCATGTTATTCAGTGGAACGTCGTAAAAAAATATATAAAAGAAATAAATAAAAACAAAGCTAAACTTGTTGTTTTTGTTCATCTCGTCTCTAAAAAAAACAAAAACTAGTCTGAATATAAATGTACACCAAAATGCTACCAATTACACCATCAATTCATGCAGCAAAATAACAAGTCCTATAGAAAAATAATAAAAAAGTTATGGCTTAATTTTTTTATTTTTTTTTTGCAGAAATAGCAAAGCATAACAAAAATATAAACTTGGCAACCTCAAGAAAAAAGCAGGAATTTTGTTCTCATCCTTCCAAAATTAAAAGGTTTTCAATAGTTTATATGCTCCCCAAGCTTATCATTCAATAATAAAAAAAAATAATAAATAAATAAAATTTGTCCCGGAAAACATCAAGCTCTAAAACAGCCACGTCAGCAGAAAAATAAGTAATGGTTCTTGGAAGGAGATTGCCCAATAAATCTATTGGGAGCTTTACATATTGATCACATATTACCCGCAAACATCAGAATATATTTGGATAAGATCTTGATCAGGAAACTCCCAAATATCACTAATATGTGTAATTAATGATGGATGAATCTCATCCTTAACGTTATCATTTAGACAAAAAGACGGGACAGTGATGTAAATGTTAATGGGAATCTGTCAGCAGGTTCTGCAATGTAAACTAAGAGCAGCATGGAGTAGGGGCTGAGACCCTGATTGCAGCAATGTGTCACTTACTGGGTTACTTATTGTAGTTTTAATAAAATCACTATTTTATCAGCAGGAGATTATCACTAGAGGATTAGTTGTCTTTCTGCCCTATATAACCCTGCCCCCACCACTGATTGGCAGCTTTCTGCCTACGCACTGTGTACACAGGAAGCTGCCAATCAGTGGTGTGGGTGGAGTTATACAGAGCTCAGCATTCAGAGAACTGCTAGATCTAGAGCAGACTGGTCAGTGATTTTATCAAAATGACAGCAAGCAGCCCAGTAATTGACACATCGCAAGATTCAGGGTCTCTGCCCCTACATCATGTTGCTATCAGATGAGGGAGCAAGACTCTAGTGACAGATTCCTTTTATTAATGCAATGAGTTCCGATAACTTATTTTTTCAATTTCTCTATCTATCCATCTCTAATCTATTGCAACCCCATACTTTGTGATAGATAATAGAATGAGAAAATAGAATTGATACAGATAATGCACTGTTTTCTGATGATATATGACATATAGATAGATTAGACATAGATAAGAGATGGATAGAAAAATACATAATATATAGATAAATAGTATTATTATTTATTATTATAGCCCCATTTATTCCATGGTACTTTTACACATGAAAAGACAGAGATAGATGGAGAGATAGATAATAGAGATAGATAATAAATCACTGAATGATAGATAAATAGATAAGAGATCGATGTAATGGATGGATAGATAATAGATAGATATGAGATAGATAGATAATAGATAGATATGAGATAGATAGATAGATATGAGATAGATAATAGATAGATAGATAATAGATAGATAATAGATAGATATGAGATAGATAGATAATAGATAGATATGAGATAGATAGATAGATAATAGATAGATATGAGATAGATAATAGATATATAATAGATAAGAGATCGACGGATAGATAACAGATTGATAGATGTGAGAGATAGAAAATTAACAGATGATAGAGAGATAATAGATAACAGATGATAGATGGATATAGATAAGAGATAGATAATGAGATAGATAGAAAAATAACAGATGATAGATAATATAGAGATAACAGATGGATAGATAAATGGATAGATATATAGATAGATGAGAGATAGATAATCGATGGATAGGTAATGAGATAAATGGATGGATAGATAAGAGGTAGATGGATATTCAGATAGAGATAGATTGATAGAAAAACAACAGATGATAAACGATGGATGATAGATAATTAGATGGATGGATAGATAATATTTACAGATTGATAGATTAATAGAAAGATAGGATAGAGAGATATTTAGATAGATGATAGATAATAGATAGATAACACATGGATAGATAACAGATGGATAGATGACAGATGATAGATAGATGATAGATAATAGATAGATAGATGATAGATACCAGATAGATAATAGACGCATTTCATGTCTCAAGGAGAGTTGAGTTTAGTGCAGACCACTGTGCTCTCTGGTTATTGCACCACCAGAACTACAAGTCCCAGCATGCCTCCAGGACACGTGGGCTGTGCACCTCCTGGCTGTGGTCGGGTCACCAGCAGAAAGTGTGAAGTAATAAATAAATGCTCTGCTCCCTCCTCCCGCCGCCGCAGGAGCTCAGTGCTGCCGGCTGCCGGCTCGTCCGCCCGGCGCTCCCTCCCTCCTCCTCCCGGCCAGGGCCTAGCACCGGGGGCTTTAGAACGTTGCCCCGGCCAGAGCTGCCATTCCCCTTCTCCTATTGGTCGAGCGAGGAAACTATGCAAATTGTAGCAATTGCGGAAATAAACACGGAGCTGGCGGAGAGATTGCAACTTGTACAAAGTGTCCCAGGTCCCCGGGCACAGACTGCGGGATCCCCCACTGTATGCCGGGGAAGAAGCAGTGACAGCCATGGACTGAGCCATGCACAGCCCTCCCAGTCACCAGCCTGCTGCTGCGCCCACCTCCCCAGGGGGCAACTTTCCCCATTTCCCTAAAGCTTGCCAGTCATGAAGCTGCCCTGCTCCAGAGCCACTTAAAGTTCCCCTGTACTGTGTGTGCTCCTGTGCATGACGATGGTACGTGGCTGCACTCAGTTTCTCTTTTGCATTGCATTAGTTAATATGTTGTCATGTTGTGTGGCTGCAGGTTGAGAATTGGGGACGGGAATATTGGGGGCATGGGGCTGTGACTTTGGGGTCAGCAGTAAATGTACATTTTTGTGAATAGTAGCAGCAATGTCTGAACTGCTGCAGCCTCCCTGCACCAGGAGAAGGGTGGGTTTCCTTTCCTTGTAGTGCTAAGAAATGCTGAGCTCTGCACATTTTGCAACTGCTCTATCCCAGCCAGAGAGAGGGGGAAAAAAGTAAAAAAATAAATAAATAAGAGGGAACTGTACAATGTAGAATGTGAGCCTCCCCTCCCCCTGACACAAAGGAAGTGTCTAGACAGATCAGCAATGGCCAATCCTGCTGCAGGAAATAATGATGGATGGGGATGGCAGCCAATGGACTGCTGGGATTCTGTGGTTGGAGGGTGTTTCCAGGCCATTTCTGGGTCCCTTTAGAATGGGGAGGGGGGTGCAGAGTGGTCTTGTGCTCTGCATGGGGCAGAGATTTTAACTGAAGTTTGGTGTTAATGTGGAAAACTGAGGATGTGCATCTGTGGGTTGTATGAAGCCTATGCTACATTGTATCTGTTCATTAACCCCTTACCTCCTACAGAACAGAGTCACTGTAGCAATGACCAGCAATTTTTTTTACTTTTTTTTTTTTTGCTCAACCAAGGCAAGAATTGTTTTCTTACCTTGTCCTGTTTCTAAATTCACTATTGCCCTGGCGGACACAGACAGAAAAGACTCCCTGTGCACAGAGATGTAACTATAATAGGTTCAGGGGTTGCTATCGCACCTGGGCCCTGGAGCCTAGGGGGGCCAAAAGGTTCCTTTGACCAAATGTATATACCATTATTGTGAAAGACTTGCAATAAGTGGGGACCCTTTGGAGCTTTTTCAGTGGCCCACAAACATCAAGTTACGCCACTGCCTGTGCAAGAACAATATATGGGCCCTTTATCAGTAGTGAGGTCTGTAAGCGCAGCCCCCACCAACCCCATATCAATTGCTGAAATGAAGGGGTCTCATCATTTAGAGTTTTTTCCCCCTTCTTAGAATATATTGACAGCACTACCATTGAAGTGAATAGAACTGTAATGCACATGTATAAACCTTGCAGTGGGTATAAAGACTTATTCCAGTGTATCTCTCCATTGTGTATACATTTCCAATCGATACATTATTATCCATATTCTGCCACTTGTCCTCTGAGGTCTCATCTATCATTGTTGGTGCAGTGTAAATGGGATACTTCTTACACAGGACTGAGGCAAGTGTCAGAGCTCCATACATTAGTGAGTTATAGCTCTATAGAGGGGGGCAGCCAGTCCCCTCCTTCTCCTGTAATTAGGAGCCAGACTGTGATCTTCACATTCTTTCACTTACAGCTATAAATCAGCCATTAATCATTGCATGGCCTGAAATCCATAGAAGAGGGCTACATGGCACTGGAGATTTTCAACTTTTAAAAGTTGCCACCTAATCACAACATGGCTTCCTAATTGATTACCTAATGGTGCAATCACAAGTTTTTCTGTATTTTATGAAGCGTCTATGCGGACCGCCCCGTTACCAAATATTAGAATTCCGAAATTCCTAAAGTTTCACTTTTTTAGATTGTGATTGAGTTAAGGTCGATATTACGTAAATGATTTGCACGAATCAGGGTATTCTCCGTACAGCGCCATGAAATATGTTGTCATACGCAATGGGTAATTTGAGGTGCACTGAGGACACCCCATCGCATACCTAGCCACAGCCGCACACTTGTGTGTATATTTACCGCATAGTAAATGCGCTCCTTTAGTGCGTGTGTATATATGTTTCCCATATAGCGGATTGTAAATGCATTCTTGGGCATGATGCCAAGAGAAGCCCGGGAAGGAGTCATTTCCAGTGGGCATTCAAGGCTAAAGCCTCCCTGTAACTCTTGACTGACTCACCTCCATGTTCCCACTTTAACAGCTCAATAAAAGGACATTTTTATTTGTATCCTTTGCTTCCAATTGATTCTTTGCTCCTTGTCTTACCCCATTTCCTTCACCCTGTCAGAAGATGGGCCATGGCTGCCGGCTAGCTCCCCTGGCAATGGCTCAGGACTCTGATCCACCCTCCAGGAGACCTGTCCTCTCTTTCTTTCTTGCAATTGTTTTTCTTGCTTCCACTTTTCCCTGTTTTTATGTTTTGTTTGTGTCTTGGGAAGTGTGAGGGAAGCAGAGAGCTGAGCCTGGGCTGGAGTGTCAGCCTAAAGGGCGCAAGGAGGCCTCTCACAGGCGCACAAAGGGCGCCAAAGCCTCCCTCACATAATATGGAAACCACAAGAGTCTGAGGGGAATAAGCCACTGCTGCTGCGGGGAGAGGGAGAGAGACATTTACTGTACTGAGAGACAAAGCCCAGGCCCCTCCACGTCCCCCTCACCCCTCCCAGCTCCGTGTAATATTCTGCTGCTCCTCACTGCAAGTTTAACCTCAAACTTTAATATGGAGCAAGTTACTGCAGCAGGGTGTGTGCAGAGGGAATGGGAGACAGGGAAGGACTGCGGAGTTATTAACAATTATATATATATGTCTGTGTGTGACTATATTCCTGTGCTAAATCCGTACATGATAGTCTAGCAGCCACTTACTGAATGTGTTATCGTTATCGCTGGAATCAAAATATTATTCTATTTATTTCTGTACATTGTATTTGTTTTATTACAGTCACAGATGTATACACCATTGTGCACAGATACTGTCACACGTCTGTACATGCACACAGACATAAGCATATATACGTATACGCACAGATGCACTCATATATGCAGACGTATCCATATACATATGCGAATAGATCAAACTGTGCCGTCCTTTCAGAAGCATGTGATGTGTTACATATCAAGATAAAGTTTGCTAAATCTGTATTTGCACACATATAGTATATATACGTACACATATGGATACAGGTACGTACAATAATTGTGTACATAGAATATACATATAATGTATAAGGGAAAAAAGGCAGCACTCCAACTTTAAGTGAAAAAGATCACCTTTCTTTATTCACCCATAGGTTTAATACATTTTAAAAACTTAATACTGAACTGTCCTCAAACTGTACAATATATATATATATATATATATATATATATATATATATATATAGACATATATATGTATGTATGTGTTTATATATATATATATATATATATATATATATAAGTGTCGGACTGGGGTGGCAAGGGTCCACCGGTAACATTGACTTGGGGGTCCCACTGTTCAGCTTCATGCAAATATTACATTACCCTCTTTCACAAATGTACTTCTTCTATATAAAAATAAACTAGGTAGTTTGTTGAATGAATGATGAGATCCTGCTTTGTCTGTACTTAGTGAATTAATGAATTGGCCAACTACCGCTCATGTTGGAGGTAAATAGCTTCCTCTTGCATAGGGGCCCACCAGAGGATTGTCCTGTTCTCCTGTAGGCCAGTCCGAGCCTGTATCGAGCATGGCTCTCACTCCGCATGGAACTGTTGTAATTATGTGATACATTGTATTGTTTTTATTGTCTGTACATGTCCCCGCTTAATTGTAAAGTGCTGCGGAATACGTTGGCGCTATATAAATAAAATTTTATATATATATATATATATATATATATACATATATATATATATATATATATATATATATACACTCCAAAGACTATACAGATTGTGAACACCAATGGGGACAGTGATGATGTCTGTTCTGTTCAGCACTGTGGAATTAATGGCGCTATATAAGCAAGTAAAAAAAAAAAAATATATATATATATATATATATATATATATATATATATATATATGTGGAACAGGTACACTTACACTTCCATACACTTGTGCCTAGACGGAGGTGCATAACACATTGTTCTCATTTTGGCGCTTGTTGCTTCCAAGTGGTTAATAGTTGGGCAGAGCGAGTTCTCGGTGTTTATAAGACTTCATGTATACTTTAGACAGTAATTTGTGTGATAACTTTTCTCTGTGGCTTGGACAAAAGTCAGAATGAGAGCCAAAATCTAGTATCTAGGAAACATGGAAAGCCTGTGGGGGTGTTAGCCAAAAGCAAAAATAATTCTGTGGCCTTCCAGCACCTCGCCTGGATTTCCTGAAAATACTAATAGTTAAACAGATGGGGTTTAATGAGTAGAAAAGGGAGACTGGAGGCCAGAAAAAAAATCTCTACAAGTTTAAGAGGCCTGAGATGAACAGGAGTGACCCGATCGGGGATGCCAAAAAAATTTTGCTAGAGTTTTTGTTTTGTGTCGCTGTCTGGTTAATATTGAATATGAGCAGGTATGTGATGCATTATAATGCAGAGTGTTCATATGATTTTTTAGAATGTACATTTTTCTACACATTGTATTGCTCCATATTGTAAATGATTGGCTCAATACTTATGGCTTCCTAAAGTAGAGAAAAAAGTGGTCCTATTGTACTGGTAGAACTACAAGTGCCAGCGTGATGTGGTATATCACGCTATGCCTATGCTGCCAAGACAATACTATGCTGCCAGTGTAAAAATATAGCAGACAGCGTCCAAATCAGATGATGGAAAATCAAGATATCATTTATTCTGCCATATACAGGCTGCAACGTTTCGACCTGTAGCAGGTCTTTTCCAAACATGATACTCTGCTGCCAGTGTCATAAAATAATTAACAAATTCCCCATAACTAAGGCCTTGTTTCCATTAATCCGGCCATCCGGCGGTTTTTCTTTCCAATCTGCTACAGAAAACGCTGGTAGGAACTGATCTCATAGTTACCCTTCAAGGAGCCGTATCCAAAAATGGCGCATGTTGCGTTTTTCCAACCGGCTCTGTATTTTTTTTTTGCAGTAGAACTTTTAAAAAAAATCCAGATGACAACTGATGCAGTTTTAATGTTAGTTGCAATAATTTGAGGTACAAAAAAGTGATCCTTATACAACGAAAAAGTGGAAACTCAGCCATTATAATATCCTTGACCTATTATAATACATATATATATATAATTATAATATAATGACCTATTATAATATAACGGTCATCGACTGTTGTGGGTAAAAACAGTAAGTCCAAAGAAGTATAAGTGGCAGCATTTTAGGCAGTAGTGCAGTTTACAACTTCACACTGACCTTCAGCATGGAAAGTGCTGCAGTTGTAGAACTAGGAGTACCAGCATGCTGTGCCACCCACAGCTGAGTCATACTGGTTTTTGCTGCAGCAGAAGTTACATCCCTCTATATTGGAATTTCATTATAAAATCTACTAATAATTCCCATCCTAATAAGCGCATTTAAAAGCTAACCTGCCATATACTGAGACTGTTCTCCTGCCTTGATGGTAGTAATTGCTACAGTTGTAGAACTGTAAGTGCCAGCATGCCAAAAACTGCTAAAAACTATATAATAACATTAATATATATATATATTTTTTAAATCCTGCATGCTGCTGGCATTTGGCTGTCACTAAAATGCTGATGGTGTGTAGAACTACAAGTTCCAGGGTTCTTAGTGCAGCAGAATCTCTTCAGAATGTTTTTGTTAAGTAACACTAATATTTACTAATAAATGTATCACTGAGCGCAGTGTTAGTAAATAAGCGGCCGCTGCCTCCGGCACTTTGCGCCTCCGGCACTTTGCGCCCCCGGATTGCTCTGCTCCTTGCGCTGCTGCTCCTCTCGCCTCTTCCCATCCAGTATATGAGGTTCTGTAAGAGTCTCTCTGGTCGGGAGAAGCCCCAGAGCCGGTGCCATTGTGAAAATCTCATTTCATAAGGAGCCTGGAGGGAGGGGACCGGTGCAGGTCCCGGAAAGAGAGAGAAGAGAGAGTTCTGCATACTTCTACATTTAACCCCTGCACCCCCTGCTTTCCCTGCAGCGCCCCTGGCACAGTGCGGGTTAACACCTCCCCCAGCAGCACCATGTCTGGGCACTGCCAGCCCCAGGTCTGATATAGACTATTTCATGTATTGATCAGCCCTTTTGCATGATTAGACTGTGCTGTGATCAGAGGAGAAGAGGGGGGGCAGTAGTGGGTGGGGGTTGGGTGCCTGAGAGCTGCAGTATCCGGAAAGTTATTCCTGCTTTGCAGCCAGCAGCTCCCAGCCTAGGACTGGACCAGGGCACAGCAGCTCCTGCACAAGCAGCCAGGCTGCACCGAATGCCAGGGGGGCATCCCCGGGGGGCGCTGTGTGCACAGGCTTGGGGCTGGGGGGTGAAAGTTCAGCTCATGGAGCGGATCAGCTGCAGTTTGCAGAGTTGGAAATGTGAAAGCGAGAAGCAGCAAGAAGCCTGATCCTTCCCTCCTGTCCCCGGCCACTGTGTGTTCTCCCCTGCACTCCCAGCAGCATGTACTCCCCTCTCTGCCTCACCCAGGTAAGTTACTTCTGCACCAGCCTGGCACATGGCTCATGGCGTCTTTGCTATTAATATACTTTCATCAGGACTTGTACAAAAAAAATAAAAATAAGCAGGGATCTGCCCTGAGCTGTCTACACGTGTCTGAAGGGGAGAGAGATGCCAAGGACTGGCAGCCCTGCAGTATATGCCAGGGGATGTGGGCACAGCTCTGGGGTTATTGTTATACTTCAGCTACTTTGTGCATTGCCTATTGCTGCAACACCTCCAGTGTGAATGATCCCCACACACAATGACATTGGCAATGGGGAAGTGTCACTGGCTGGAGGGATGAAGTTGTGTAGTGCTGCCTGCCATTGGCTTGTCATGAGTGTGTGTGTGCTGGCCAGACAGTGCAGGAATCCTGGGTACACTTATTGTGTGTGTGTGCCTTGGCTTTGTGTCACTTTGTGCATGGCAGATAGTTGCTGAGGATTGTCCCTGCTGTCTGGGTGTTGCTGTATACACTTTGCCTGGGCTCTGGATTGCAGTATAATGGGCAGCATGTGTCATGTTGCTTGCAGGGCACAGTGTATGTGAGGGGGAGATTGCTTTGCAGCTTGGTGTTGGCTTTCTTTCTCTTCTGTGTTGGGTGCAGGGCAGGATGTGGATGAGAGTTGAATACAATGTTGCTGGATGTGTCTTTTTTAGTTTGCATGTGTTGTAGTGGGATGTAGTTGGCTAGGGGTGCATTGCAGTGGGCATGTGAGTTGGCTAGTTGCATGGGTGTGCTGGTTTTTGGGATTTTGTTGCAATGTGTGTGGGGGTAGTTGCAGATGTGTAATGGGTACTGAAGTCGTAGTTTGTTGGGTGTTAAGGTAGCTGGGTATGAGGGTGACTGGTAAGTTGTGTATAGTCACTGGTTAGCTGAGTGTGCCGTGTAGTTGTGTGCAGTCACTTTTCTAGCTGTGTGTGCCATTGTGTATGGCTGGTGGGTAAATGTCTAGTTGGTGTATGCCATGTAGTTGTGCATGGCTACTGGGTAGTTGTGTGTAGCCACTGGCTAGTTGTGTGCACCCTTTGGCACAGTAGTGCTCGGTACTTGTGCATATTTCCATAGTGAGCTGGCTAGTTGTGTATGCCATGTAGTGGTGCACGGCTGCTGGCTAGTTATGTGTGCCCGTTGGCACAGTAGTGCTCGGTGCTAGTGCACATTTCCATAGTGAGCTGGTTACTTGGACTAGTTAGCTGTAGTGTAGTGTGTAAATATGTTGGTGGATTTCCTTGCAGAGTGAGTGTGTGTGTGTGTGTCAATGTGTGTGGGGGCCGGTCCTGGCTGTGCTGTCTCTGTTCTCTGGGCAGTTCAGATCTGTCTCTCTCCCCCTCTGGTCGCTGACTATCACACAAGGGGGATGAATTCTACTTGCAACTTTTTTTACCAGGCAGATATCACCCTATGCGGCTCAAGATCTGTGGTAGTATCTCCTCTCCTTCAGGCGGGTGCAGTGGGGCAATGTTGGGGGGGGTCATGGCACTTGGGTTGGCAATGGGCACAGGAGGTGATGTAGATGGAGCCTCCACTTTCATTCCTGGATCTAGATCCTTGCCACCGGTCACTCCTGGTTGGCCAGCTACAAGTGTTTGGGTACAGTGGATTCATGTCTGTTTTTTTTTATATATTTTTTTTCAATTATTATTTTTTTCCTTGTCTGTTTTTTTTTTTTTTATTGTTTTAGCTCCGAAGCATTATCCCATGTCTGGAGTTCTTATAGCCTTTGGGTTAGGGGGTGTGAGAGAAATTATTTTACGTAACCTGTAATTATAAAATAGCACTTTGGAAATTATTGTCAGACTTATTGAGAGCATATAGTATATGTTACTGTATAGAGCCACGGTGACGAGCTGTGCTGAATTTCATAGCATTCATGTCACTATCTCTATATATGGGATATAAAAAAAATCCATAGGTGATGAAAAAATCCTTATGCATTTTTTCCCCTAATTATTTTTTTAGTTAAAGTTGCAGCAAAAAAAAAAGTATCTAGTGCAAAACGTGATTTATGTGCTTCCTGCCTAGGCCTAACAATACTGTACCCCTTACATGCACATGTGAAATTACAGCACATGTCCGCAAGCAGGACTAGCATCGTGCATTAGAAAAGTTTTATTGGAGCCAAAAAAGTATTTTTTTTTATTATCTTGATATATCGTCTCATGATCTTTTATAATATTTTAATGCTTTTCATGCGATGCAACATTCTAAATTTTATTACAGCTACATCATTTTATATATTTTTTGCCTTTCTTTAATTTTATATTTTTTTTATTATTTTTTAAATAATTTTTCATCCTGTCCTAAAATGCCCGTCTTTTTTGTGTAATATTGTAAAATTGTTAACGTCGGACTTGGGAGTGTACTAATTCCTTTTATCCTTTTCATGTCGACTTAAAACTTGACCTAACATGAACTTTTAGTATTTTCATTGACATTTTAGGATTATTTTTTTCTGTTTTTTTATTGCATTGTTTTCCTTGCTTTGCTATTAAGTAACATTTATTGCATGGTTTGTTCTTTTATGCACTTTTTTTTATTTAGATTGCATTTAGATATCGTGATATTTTTTTTTTTCCTCCATGATTTTTATAGTTGCAGAGCTTTCTTTTTTTGGCAGTAGGTGGGTTAAACTGAGATTTTATTCTGTATATAGGTGAAGGGGGAATCTGAAACATGAACCTTGTAAGACTATAGTCATGTCATGTAAAAAAAAAAAAATGCTTTAAATATTTCTTTAGGTGTCGTTTATTCCGGGTCGCCTATGTGTCACTTTGTTTGCTAAGTGATTTTTTTATTTCTAAACTGAATATTTGTGCTGGAAAATGCGAGAACACACAGGAGTGGAAACAGTCTGCAGTTACTGTATTCAACAGGATGATATCGATAGGGTTCTAGTCACTTTTTGAGACCGTTTGGTTCTAAAGGAAAAGTTTTTATGATGTGGCAGAAAGTTAATTTTTTTAGTTGGGGCTTTAGTCCAGTGTGAACGGACCAAGGTCAGCCTTGGCTGAGCACGTTTGTGTAACCTGCTTATCTAAAGCTTAGAAATTATTTTGATTTCTTTTTTTTTTTTTGCTGATTTTTCTTTTTTTCTTTTTTTTTGGCAGCTTAAAACTGAGATCGGAACAGTTGTCTAGTCATGGCTGCTGAATTATTAATGCTTAGGTTACAAAGTTGAGTTCATTCTCTTCTTTTCTAAGCTTCTTTTAGAAGTAAATATTAAACTTTTCCTCTGCAAACTCTTACTCATTCTAGTCTACGCCAGGCCCTGCTTCATAGTAGAGGTGGTTGTACTTGAACTAGGATAATAAAAAGAATTGCAAGAAAATAAAAAGAATTGCAAAAAATAGTCCTCCCTGAAAAAAAAATGCAATTAATTAAAAAAAAAAATCCAAACTGAATAGTAATTTCCCCGAGTGTACAACTATTTATTTCATTTTGCACGCAGGTATAATATTTTTATTTTCTCTCTTTCCGTTCGGATAGATAATAGGTTCTCAGAAAACCTTAAATACTATCCACGTTGAGACGTATTCACAGCAGCAAAAATATTTCTCAGATAATA
The DNA here is from genome assembly GCF_046119375.1 of Phyllobates terribilis. Taxonomy (NCBI): domain Eukaryota; kingdom Metazoa; phylum Chordata; class Amphibia; order Anura; family Dendrobatidae; genus Phyllobates; species Phyllobates terribilis. The sequence goes on from NW_027362768.1 coordinate 173,580,377, forward strand.
TGATTTATTGTCATAACCAGTTGGTTTCATAACTGAGAAAATGTTTCTTGCACCAAATAGTTGAAAGTTTAAACGTCGTCAGTTTTTTTTTTTTTGCATACTTTTTCAAAAACTAGCCAAACTTGAAGGTCTGGACACTTAACCCTTTTTTTGTTACTATTTTTTATTATATATCTATATTAAATAGAGTGCACAATAAGTAGTTAAATTAATTAAAAAAATAATAATTGAAAAAAATGATCTAGAAAATCAAAAATGTGTATTTTACTTTGAACTCTTAAACGTTTCAGCTATTTTAGATAAATAGTATTTTTTTTATCCCAATTTTTTTTTTTACTTGTCCTAGGAAGGCTCGTATTAATATATTTTAATAAAATGTATCAGCAAAAAAAAAAGGTGTACTGTCCCTTTAAATAAGTGAGTTGTTTGGCTCTTGAAGGGTGCCGAGTGTTTGGGTCCGCTTTGAACGGCGCCGAGTTTCAATATCTGGAGATAACGTGTGATCTTTGGTCAGGTATAAATTAAATACACGTTTAATTATGTAATACATAATTCAGAGCCAGTTCTACAAGTACATGTGGTGCGAAGAATCGGCTTTTCCCAGCTCTCCGGCCTCGTAAAAGATCAGATGTAGTTTTTACAATAATCATGAAACTTTTACGACTTTTATTGATTTGTGGCCTTTTCCAATGAGTTTAACTTTCCCGCAACTCCGACTTAAAATGTTGATGTTTTCGGAATTTTTGAAAGGTAGCAGCAAAGGTATAGAAAGCGAGATGCTGTCCGAAATTACCACCATTGCATAATAATCTATAATATTTATATTTTCATAAAGTTTTTTTTTTGCAGAATTTTCAGCTTTTTCTGTATTTTTTTAAATTTTATTTTATTTTTACATTTTTCACGTAAAACAAGGCCTATCACTTCTGTCTTCCCAAGCAGAGACTTCCTGCCTTTCCGACTTTACCTCCGTCCCTCTAACTTTACAATATAAATATTTGTCTGTTATGTCTCCGGCCAATAATAAGAATTTGTTGGCTTTTCGAAATGATTTTTTCATAAATATATTTCTCTTTGTGTTTTCCTCTTCTACAGGATGAATTCCATCCCTTCATTGAAGCACTTCTGCCGCACGTGCGAGCCTTCGCCTACACGTGGTTCAACCTCCAAGCCCGAAAGCGAAAATATTTCAAAAAACATGAAAAACGCATGTCAAAAGAAGAGGAAAGAGCCGTGAAGGACGAGTTACTGAGCGAAAAACCAGAAGTGAAGCAGAAATGGGCATCCCGGCTCCTGGCGAAGCTGAGAAAAGATATTAGGCCGGAATATCGGGAGGATTTTGTACTCACCGTTACAGGGAAAAAGCCGGCATGTTGCGTTCTCTCCAACCCTGACCAGAAGGGAAAAATGAGAAGGATTGACTGCCTCCGACAAGCGGACAAGGTCTGGAGACTGGACCTGGTCATGGTGATTTTATTTAAAGGTATCCCACTCGAAAGTACTGATGGCGAACGTCTTGTAAAATCCCCTCAGTGTTCTAACCACGGGCTGTGCGTACAGCCGCACCATATAGGAGTTTCGGTCAAGGAACTCGACCTATACTTGGCATACTTTGTGCACTCAGCAGGTAAGCTCACTTTTTCTAACTTCTTCAACTTTTTGGAAACTTTTTAACCTTTTTTTTTTAGCCTATTTGGTGATCGAGATTTGGCTTTGGCCCCGTCACCTATAGGCTTATATAGGTGATGGTAGAACAAGGGCACCCGGTTTTGAGGTTTCCGTCTCTAAGCTAGACCTTGTGCCAGAATGTGGTGATGGATTCTTGGCACCGGCCGCGGCCTTACCCAGGTGATGGTAAAACAGTGGCTCCTTGGTTTTTGTTTCCAACCCTCGGGATGCTGCTACAATAAACATACCTGATAACCGGGCAGTTATGTAAAGAAGCTGTAGATTATATAATTATGCACATTAGGCGTGATTGCGGTCTGATCTATAGGTGCGGGGAGACAGAAATGCACTTGGTAATGGATGTAAAAGCCTGCAAGAGTCAAAACATAAGGGCACAGACACATTGTAGATGATGTATGATAGGTTTTCAATAACGCGGATGATGGACGTTACTGCCATTTACTATCAGAAATCCCTGTGGGTCTTTACTCTTCAATTTAAAGCCCTATTAAATGGCTGTCTGATTAACAGTCTATACATCACATTGCTTTTATATGCCCCGCGGTGCTGTCCTGCTTGTCACAAAATGTATTGAAGCCCTTATGTCATATTGTTACAAGAGTTGATTTTATTTCTTTTTTTAAAGTGGTATTACCTGTATTTACGAGCTTGTCGTCTAACATGTCTGATGTTCAGAAGACTTAAGACTTTGTCGCTATATGTTTAATGCTGCGTATATTTTTGGATAACTTCTACCGGTTGGAATTAGCAGTAACGGTGTGGAGGCTTTGATTGCGTAGGCCTCGACCTTTATTGACTTGAGCTGCCAGTGACTTATCCGTATTTCCTCGGCACTTGAACAGTTAAGTGCCTGAGCTTCAAGAATGCCAAGTACTAAAAGTACCCTTCACCTGCCAGGGCCCGTACCACTTAACTGTGTGTTTGCCGATAGGGTCTGGATGTGTAACTCGTGGTAAATATTAGTATATTGTGTGAACCGTAAGCCCCCGTATCATGAGTTCCTATATTAATATATATATCCGTGTATCGATTGCTCTGATAAGTTTTAATCTGCTGATTGTAAAATGTTACTTGTTGTTTTCGGATGTTTAGAACACAAGAAAACTGGGGAAACCGTGTCCGACTGTGTAATGCTATGTATGTGAATATCTATCTATCTATCTATCACATATCTGTCTCTCTGTAGAATATATATCATATGGATCTATCTAGCCAATATCTATCTCATATCTATCTGTCTATTTCATATAAATCAATTTACATAACTCATATCTGTCTATATATACATATATGTATTTCGTTTTTTTAAATATTTTTCCGTATTTTATTTATTGTTTTGCTACTTATATATGCACACTCATCTATTAAATGAAATATTCTGATGTATTTCACAAGTGTGTGGTATCTCCAATTTGCTGCAGCTTCTTTCCCGTATCCTCTCGTGCCCATCGCGGTCCCACTTTTTTTCACTCTTTTTTTTTTTTTCTAAAATTTTGCAAAATGCCTTAGTACCATAAAGAAATCATTTATATTTTTCCCTCCCTGAACTTGAAATACCTATAAACATTGGGGAGGGAGAAAACATTGTAATGCAGATACAGCGTAATGGGAAGAGATCTGTATTGACGCCATTCTCCAGTAAATCTAAAAAAAAAATAAAAAAGTAAAGAGTCTATAAAATCCTTTCGTTAGTTTTCTTAGTATAAAGTGATAGATTACGTTACACGGATCTCTGCAATTCATGAAAAGGAACAAACATAGACTGTAAAAAACGACTAGGTGGGAAATGTTATTTTCTCAAACCTTTGCAGATGTTAAGTTTTAATACTCTTAAGTGTCTATAGGAATTTGTAACAACACTCGGAACTTTGTAAATATGTAAATGTTTTTGTAAATATGTTGCAATTTCTTTTTGTTTTTGGGGATCGTATTAAAAAAAAAAAAAAAGTGCAGGAAATTTATGACGCTTCTCAGGAAGGGCCGATCTGTATCAAGACGAGGAGTTAAAGCAGGCACGTGGCAAAGTCACTTTTTAGTTGTTAAGGTCGTAACCTTTGCCACAAGGCAGTTGACCTTTTAGATAAAATTTAACCTTTGATCATTCGTAAGCAGTCAACCGCAAAAAAAGTTTGGAGAGTTGCAGCTGGGGTGCAAGGTTTGGGGCTTATGTGGGCAAAGTTGTGGGAACTTTCTTTTTGAAGTGGTTTAATTTTGTCTGAGGCCAGATTTGTTAAAGAGTTAGAAGTTAGCAGTAGGCAGACAGTGGATGGATATATATTCTGGCAAGCGAACAATGAGTTGACACCTGATACTCCAGGCCTTTCCCTTCTGTAAATGAGGTAGGCAGCCTGTATCAGGGCCATGTTCGGAGTTACGAGAAAAAAAAATAGAATAAATAAAGCTGGCTTGCAATTTCAAACTAGTGCATTCTATTTACATAAAAATATAAATAGTAAATATATGCAAATTAATTTAATATTTTATAAAAAATATTTATATTTTCAAATTAGCAAAATAAAAAAGCATAAAGTACAACAAAAAAGTACATTGCATGATTAAAAAAAATATCACATTTTTTTTTGTTACAACTTAGAAAGCCGAATTGGTCATTGTTGCAAGTGAGTCATTAATATAAGATGAAGAATTAGAGAAAGTGCCATCGTTAGGTCTCTGCACCAGTAAATCTCGATGTATGTAGTTGAATTATGGAAAGCGACATTTGTGTTTTTTTTTTTTCAAGCTGTAAAATATCCCCTTTGTCCTAAATACAAATTAAGCCAAACGAAGACCAGACTGGGCCGGTTGTGCCGAAATTTTAGTTCAGTTTTGGCAGCGTTTCTGCAATTTCATCATAAAATGGTATTGAAAGCCCCCAATGTGCGGATTGACCAGATGGTCCTGCTGGCACATCGGGATGAACCACTTGCCATAGCTAAAGATCAGGTGTGGGGTTGGGGATTTTCCATTTTTTTTATTTTGAATTAATAAAATCTCTCCTAATGCTACGTACATGTGATTGACGAGGATATGTATCTGTGAAAAAATACGCAAAACGTGTAAAAAAAAAAATTAATTTGCTAAAAATTCTCCCAGTACTTCTTGTTTTCAGAGAACGCATGTTGGAAATGCTATATTTATTTATTTATTTTTTACTATATTTTGTTTCGGTCATTGCAAACAACCCAATCCGGCCAAAAAGAAATAAAATGATAAATAATTAATAATCCTAATAGTCCAATAAAAAAAAAAAAAAGAAACCAATGTGATTACTCTCCATTTAGTGTCGTAGATCCGACGATGGTCGTTAATGATGTTGATGGTCGGATCATTATGTCACTTGTCAGTCTTATAAAATAGATACAAAGAAAGGGTTGAAACCAAATAATGACCGATGTCCAGGAGCAATTAAAGATTTACAGCTTGGAATGATGTGGATACTTTGTAGTCCTGGTCACAAATTGCAATATTTGGTTTTAACTTTCTTTCTTACTTTATATGTTTTTTTTAATCTATAGAATCCCAAAACTTTTTGGAATACTTTTTAAGACTATGCATGATACTTTTTAAGATTATCTTGCATTATATTAATCTTTTGAATAAAAAAACAACTAGTGACAATTACTCTTCCATTTTCCAAATTTGGAGCCCGGCTTCCAAGAGAGGACAAATACCCTCCAGTCGTCAAGCACCAGAGCCTGGAATAGTTTCTTGGTCTTGTTCCTTTAGTTTGACGGACCATCAGGTTTTTGGATTATTAAGATCAATTTGGTGGTAGAGATCGTAAACTCTTGGAAGACCAGGTGGACCTGACGCTTCTTTACACAATGCTCGGTTGGGGTCCCAAATATTCAACACTCCTTAGTCATATAATACTTGATGGAGTCTTGGGTAGAAAGAAAGTCTCGTCTACTGTTGGCTCAAGACTTGGACATGACTCGTAGGGGGGTTCGATTACTGAAGGCATAATATGCATTGACTACAGAAAAGTTTTGGGGTTCAAGCTCTTTTATAGGGCATTTATAAAATGGCAAGAGGTGACCTTGGTATTTCAGAATGTAATCTTAGGGAATTATATATATACTCACTATATTAAAATGTAGGGACGTTTTTTGGTAAGAAAGTCTCTTTATGATCTTTGTAAAAAGCTTCACGGGAGAAGTAATCAGCCCAAAGCTGACCATGGACTTATTGGTAATATGGTGGATACCAGAAGAACGAGAGTAAGTGGCGATGATCACAGCTTCCGTAGTGACAAAAATGTCTCTTCTAAGCCTATAGAAACTTTGTTTTTGAAATTATTTGTGGTGTAAAAATGTATATTCTAATGGTATTTAATGGGTTGCCCCCTTTGGGAATTCCTGTGTCATTGGTCAGATCCCCGAAAGCATACATTTAAGGCTAAAAATAATTTTTGTAATTGGGTTTAATTAAAAATGTAGCTTTGTTTGCCTTCTATGGCCTCTGTGTTGCACATTTCATTGCTAGCTGCAGAATGAGTTAACTGAGAATTCGACAGTGAGCTCATTCTGATGCACTGACACTCCTGTCAAGGAATATTTGAGGGCTTTATCTTCTCTAAAACCCATCCGAGCATTGTCTAAAGTAGACGTCTACTGCACTAGGAGCAAAATGGTGTCAAGTCCACCTGATCTTCAAGAAATAACGATATCTAGACACCAAATTGCAAAATATAATGGTTCTTCAAACTAAATAGTTAAGGAACAAGAACAAGACAATGAAACTATTCCAGGCTCTTGAGTTTGTAGCTCTTATCTGTCTTCTTTCTGAGCTCCTCTCCTCTGATTTATGACCACTGACCATATCAAAGTTGAATTGACCGGGCAGGAAAAAGACTGTAAAACCCAAACGGTGCAACATTTTTAATGAAACCCAATTACGAAAGTGATATTTAGCTCCAAATACATACATTTAAGTAAAAAAAATAAACATAGGTGGACAACCCAAGAGTTTGGCCAATGTGGGCATTTAGGTCTTCTGTAATGAGAGATTGTATTGGTAGAAGTTCACCACTTTAGCCCCATCCAATGCTTGATGTAGAGTTTTTTTTGGGATATGTTGCTCTCCCCAGGGATAATTAAGTTCATAGATGGCTGTAGATTGGCCTATAGATCGCTTTGAATCAAGGAATGTCGTCGATATAGCGCCTCCATCAAGTGCCATAAATGGTAACGACTCTTCGGATATGAATAATTTATAGAGAAATTGTTAATGAATGTCATGTATGTGTAATATAAGGACCTCAGACCTTTCATGGTTCAGCAAATTACACAAGAATTCCTTGTTCCCTGTCTCACTAATGGCACGCTGTGTTAGGCAGGCGCAGGGGAAACCGCACTGTCTGTTGTGGTCAGGGAAGGACACTTCATTTAACTCCAGTAGTTGGGCTACTTAAAAGTTCCCAGACTGGAATATGTGTCCCATTTATTTGGCTGCACAGATTCTAATCAGTTACAAATGTGCTTTAAAGCTGCAGATTTACCAGATACAAAGTAACCGGCACATTGTTTGCAGGGGCCTAAAGTTCCCTGAGCCGGCGGATGTAACTTCGCAGTACCCTGCTCAGTCACGCTGCTCCGTAAGAGTCTGTAGTTATAGGATTTTCAGTGACAAGTTATATAATAGATGGATATGTGGATAATACTTACCTTCCGACAATCTCTTAATGACTATTTGTAAAGCGCAGACCTTAATTTTTTTAATGGGAAGGATTATTCGGATGCACATCAGTGGGATAACCGGACAGTATTGGTATGTTATGGGGGACAATATTCCCCGGTGCAAGGAACTTCCTGACTCTAAATTCTAGGAATTAAGTTCCGCATGGACCTAGAAGTTTGTGATGCATATTCCGGGGGATTGGGAATGTCCTTGCTGGTGGTCTTGCAATAGATCTTGTGCACTTTTTCTTTGTGCGGCACTCTGAAATTTTTTTGCATTTGGGTGAAGAAAATCAGTCAAGACTAAGGTCGTGGCTCCAGACTATTCAGATCTGAGTACCCAATTCGACCCTTGACTGGTCTCACTGGCTTTGTCCTAGACCTGTATTTTGGAGAATTTGGGTCAATTTGTGAATGGCCCAATTGGGCATTCAGTGAGGGTCCCCATTGACTCTTATGTGCTTGGGATTTAGTTTGGTATCTTCTGGATCATATTGATCCTACAGAGATGGACAAGTTGCCGTAAACTTTAGCAGCTAAGCACTGAGGACATCAATAAGAGACAACCCAAAGGTAACGTAGACATTAGACATTGGCTACTTGTGGCCACTGAGTTCCCGGGAGGTCAGTTATAGACTCTACCTGTGGTTAGCACGGTGGCTCAGTGGTTAGCACTGTTGCTTCGCAGCGCTGAGGTCCTGGGTTCAAATCCCACCGACTACAACATCTACAAGGAGCTTGTATGTTCTCCCTGTGAATACGTGGGTTTCCCCCGGGTTCTCCGGTTTCCTCCCACATTCCAAAGACATCCTGATAGGGAATTTAGATTGTGAGACCCAATGGGGACAGTGCCCATAATGTCTGTAAAGCGCTGTGGAATAAGTGGCGCTATATAAGCAAAGCACAATAAAAAATAAGATCTTTCCTCTATAAACTACAAACCCACGAAAGGAAGCAAATATTGGGAAAGAGAGAATCCAACATAGTCCCGCTCCTCACTTTTATGTCTATTACCTTGGGGGGAGGGTGGTCTTTTTAGGCATTTCAGAGATTAAAATGGGGTGATGTGTTTATTGTTAGATTGTGTACCCTATAATTTGAGTTTTTTAATGCAGCTTGGGTATAGAAACTATTGGTTGGTCATAAGATCTTCATTGGTAAAATATTCTGGATTTTGATTGGACATGCATTGGCAATTTAAAAAACTGAGACAATCAATTTCCTCTGGGAAATTTCTGAGAATATCTGTGTGCAATATAACAAGACTGTGCACCTCAAAAACAATTGATACGCCCCCCATCCCAAGTGTCATCCAGTAATTAACATGGTGTCTAAAAAGATAGGTCGTGTTTGACCAGTCAACCATGATTCCATTTCTGTATATGAATGGTTAAAATGATTTTCTCCACGTCATAAATGGTTAAAATTGGCAACATTTTTGTAAAAATTAGCAACTTTTGCAATTTACCTTAAAGATCTTCTTTGTTCTCAAGAATGGAAGGTAACTGACCACCTCTGCAGTCTACCATCGGTGGTCGGTCCCCTAGGAAAGGAGTGCGTGATTACAGGCTCTTTGTTATAGAGCTTGTAAGTGCTGTTCTGATTCTGTCTGGATCAGTGCTCCTCCTATGCTTCAGAGGCAAAGCTCTGTCTGTTTACAGCATCAGAGGGCACCCATTTTAGACCAGTAACTCAACCGTGCTTCTGATCCAAACTTTGAACCATCAGGAGTGCAACGTTTCGCCGGCAAACAGGAAGCGGGAGGCTGCGGAGCAGTGTGCTCTTGATGCACTGCCCTTTAAGACTAGAACTTCAGCTGTATGACCCCAATGTCCTAAGCTTAGGTCCTCCATAGGATGATTGTCTTTAAAGGAACGCAAGTCTGTAAGCGGTGACCTCCTGAAAGTGACAGATTTAGATTTGTCTCTCGTCAGGTCAAAAGGGTTAACAGAAAATAATAATCCCTGGTGGACCTCGATTATAATGTTGCCATGAACTGTGATGAACATGATGGTGGATGGAGGCGCACACCTGCTATCATCCTCCTTACTAATAAATTGATTGGGGAAATGAAGCGTAAAATTTTCTGAGCCAAAATCACCCATAGTACACCTGGGGAAGACCTGCTAAGCGGAGCATTGTGCACACACACATCAGCCGTCCTTGTGTCGCCAGTGACAGATGAGCACAGGCTGGCTCTACCCCGGGGAATGGGTTCTGTTGCCGTGTTTATGCCAAATGGCTTATCATAAGCTGCTAAGGCACTTCATGCATTGGGTTATCATCATCCTTTACGATACCATTCATAGCAGGACGCCATCCGTAAATCACCTGCTTCACCTCGGAAGAGTCATTTTGGGGTGAAATTTCCATGAAACGGTTACTTAGTATCAGCCGCCTTTTGTTTATACGGATCTTCATTGTCACGGAATATTTCATCATTCTGAGCGTTGCGTTTCATAGCATCGATCCGGGTATTGATTGAGATTAGGAGATCCGAGAGGATCAGGTTTCCAGATCTTTACTATAGATATTTCTGTTCTTTTTTTCATTGGCTCGAGCCCGTCGTGTTTTGGAAGATGAGATCCCAATTCACGGAAAATCTCGCACGCAACTGGGGTCATTATTTAGCAAACATGAAAGATCTGGGACTGAGTATATTTGGCAAATGACTAAAAAGCCATACAAGTAACAATGATGTTCTCGTATTGTTTCTTTTTTTCTTAATTTATTTTTTGACGTATTTTTAGTAAGGTGTCGATACTGTTATATTCAGAGAATAACATACTGGATACTTACTTACACAGTATTTACAAATATTTACTTCTATGTGTTTACACAGTGTCTTTTTTTCACTTCTTATGGATTTTTATTATGTTTTTCTCATTCTAAAAAAATAAATTAAATAAATTTAGGACCAAGATATCACATCATCCAAACGCAGCCGGACTGAAACCGAAAACCTACTAATAAATCTCATTCATGAAAATAATCAGTCCACGTCCCTCTCACTTTTTCTGCTGCATTTGGAGTTAACGTCTCAGATTCCACAATGTTGGACATTCCCTGAACCCGGCTGGGTTTGAAATAGGATGAAGCTCACATTTTGTAGAAGGGAGCGGCGCTGCACTTTTTTTCTGTTGCAGAGAAGCCGTTTCAAGTAACTTGTGAGAATGGGCCTTTTGTAGTTCGCTGCTTCCTAACAAGATAGCTATTGTTAGGAGCCTGCCGGGAAAATTTCGTCACCGCAATGCCTGTATTGTGCTGTTTGTTTTTTTTCCCCCTTTTTCTAAATTTTAAAATGTCTTCCTATAGGAAAAGTCTGTGCACAATTGTATCTGTATAGTGTACGATCTGTCTCTATCTATCTATCTATCTATCTATCTATCTATCTATCTATCTATCTATCTATCTATCTATCTATCTATCTATCTATCTATCCAACTCCCTCATATCAGTCTGGATAAACAACACACATAATTATTTGGATACATTGTAGCTGAGTGTTTCTGTTACCCACAGATACAATCAGACTTTAGGAAGTGACTTATTCCACACGGTTATTATTATTTCTTCTGTGCATGGACTGGAGCTCATTATCTTCTAGATTTATGGAAACAGAAGAACTTTTCTTCATCTTTGAACCATTGTATCAGCTAGTAAGTCTTAGGCTCCCCATACACGTTAGATGGCTCTCAGCCAAACGATGCTTTTGCCGGCAGCTTTCACGCCCAGCTCTCCCATGCTATCTCGCCCAGCTCTCCCATGCTATCTCACCCAGCTGTCCCATGCTATCTCGCCCAGCTCTCCCATGCTATCTCACCCAGCTGTCCCATGCTATCTCACCTAGCTGTCCCATGCTATCTCGCCCAGCTCTCCCATGCTATCTCGCCCAGCTCTCCCATGCTATCTCACCCAGCTCTCCCATGCTATCTCACCCAGCTGTCCCATGCTATCTCGCCCAGCTCTCCCATGCTATCTCGCCCAGCTCTCCCATGCTATCTCACCCAGCTCTCCCATGCTATCTCACCCAGCTGTCCCATGCTATCTCGCCCAGCTCTCCCATGCTATCTCACCCAGCTCTCCCATGCTATCTCGCCCAGCTCTCCCATGCTATCTCACCCAGCTCTCCCATGCTATCTCACCCAGCTGTCCCATGCTATCTCGCCCAGCTCTCCCATGCTATCTCGCCCAGCTCTCCCATGCTATCTCACCCAGCTCTCCCATGCTATCTCACCCAGCTCTCCCATGCTATCTCACCCAGCTCTCCCATGCTATCTCACCCAGCTCTCCCATGCTATCTCACCCAGCTCTCCCATGCTATCTCACCCAGCTCTCCCATGCTATCTCGCCCAGCTCTCCCATGCTATCTCGCCCAGCTCTCCCATGCTATCTCGCCCAGCTCTCCCATGCTATCTCGCCCAGTTTTCTGCTTTCTCCTGTGTTCTCTATGAGAGAGCCACTGCCTGACAGGTCTTATACTAGAGACGACAAAACGATCGTCAATCCTACATCAGAGATGCCGGATCGATCTCTTGCTCTGACATCATCTGTTGGCCAAACCGTTGATATCGGAAAGATCGGCAGCCATTATTCTAATTTGTACATATGTCTTTAGGCCATTTATGCTGGGCGATAATTGGGAACGCTGTTCTAGAAACGTTCGTTTCCCAATTGGTGTCCGGTAGAAATGGGGCAGCAAAACTCATTGTTCTTCGCATAACGTGTGATGCAGAAAACAACCAAGTTCTATGCGCATAGAATAATCATATTAATGATTGTTTTGTGCACATGAAAGTGCGCTCTTCATGTCTACACGTAACATTGAGCAGAAACATTTGCAGAACCAGTGGCCACGTCAGTAGTCCTTGCGAACCTCCTACTTACTACCGGCATCCCGGCGCCCTATTTTGATTAGTACGCTTGGTGCAACGTCACCATTGTGATATGACGCACGCATGACATTGTGCCCGACCGACTAATCAGAAGAGGTGTTGGGAATATCGGCAGGAAAATAGAAGTTTGCTCCGGCGACCTCAGACTACCTACAGGGTCCTGTGAATCATTTTGATCAACTACATGTAAGCCGATCGGTGGTGGTTTAATAATGTTTAGCGCTCTGTGTGACCATTGCCTTATGTGGCTCAGACTTCATGGATATGTCCAAAGCATAGATCTCCAACCTGTACTTCTCCAACTACAACTTCCAGCATGGTCTTTTTGAAATGCTGGAAGTTGTGGAGTTTTGCTCGAGCTAACGAGACATCGTTCTCACATAGCGGGTTTGTCATTTGGTCCATCAATGTTTATTGCAAGACTACAATCCCCATTGTGCCCTGACAGCATGCAGCTTTTTTTGATATGCTGGAAGTTATATTTTTGCAAAAGCCATTAAGGCAGAAATTGGAGGCCACTCATTAGAGATTTGGTTCAGTTGGCATTAGGCTGCTTAGTGTTGTTGGATATTCCATGAATGCTACATTGGTGATTGCTGCAATAGTCGAAGAGGGTTGCAAAATTTTGTTTGCATTCTACTAGAGATGAGCAAACTCAAACTTAAAAGTTCAGGGTTCTTACCGGACAGTTAATGTACCGGCTAATCACCAAACAAAGACTTCCTTAGGAAGTCCATTGCAATGTTCGGAGATCCAAGAGAGAATTTTCCAGCTCTAAAGTTTGGGCCCCCATTGGGTTCGGGTTGTGATTCAAGTTCGGGTACAGTTCTGGTACCCGAACTGAACTTTGGAATAAAGTTTGGGTTGGGTACCTTAACCCAAACTTTCACAGGTCTGCTCATCCCTTCATACTACCTGTATCTGTTTCAGTGATTTAAAGGAATAGTCCAAGAAAATTATATGTACTCCAAGGGCCCAATTCATTATTGCATTTGCACCTTTATTCCTCTAGTTTTTGGTGGTTTTTTTGCCTGTTTTTAATTTGCACCAGAGTCTTGTTTTAATTTGCACTTCTTTAAAGTCTATTTTATGTGTTCACCGATGTTTTTTTTTTCATGTTCATCACTATAGCTGCAAAAGTTGCAAAGTTTTTACGCAAAATTATTCCAGTCCCCCCTTGGAGTGATTTTATATACCTTTGGATTTTTTGTGAAAACATTTTATCAGAACTTTCGATCTTTTGTTCTAAAAAGTCGCAAAAAAGTTAGGGACAAAATTAAAGAGCATTTCCGGTTTTGAGCTAAATTCTTGAACCATGCGCCCCATTTTCAAGAAATTGGCACAAAAAAAAGTCAATGAACATCACAAGACAAAAAAACGAAAAGTTTAAAAAAGTGCAAATTATGAATGAAGCTCTATATTCTTAGTATATTTATGGGGCGAGTTGTGATGCTCCATTATGATTGAATCCCATACAATGTAATAGGTACAACTCAGTTATCAGTCTTGCCTGTACTGTCTCTTTAAATAAGGGATACTTTTTTCTCCCCCCTTTTTATTTGGTCATAAAAATACAATTGAATCAAAAGTCTCAAATCTAAAATGTTCTAGAGAATCTATGTTCCTCAGCCGTGTGTGGATGCGACGCTGTGCACTTGTTCGAGGGGTCAGTACGTGACAGCGGAGCCGGATCATTGTGTTACAGTTGTTTAATTAAGACCAGTGTTCATTATTTTCCCTTAATAAGAAACCATTAAAACAATATGATGTTTTCCACTCAGTTGGAGCCTTCCGGCCGTCTCACAGCGCTTATTGTCAAGTAATTTGACTTCATAACTGCCTCCTGACAAGAGGTGCTGTGTGCCCTGGCCGGGGCGGCTCCATAATAGCCCCCCATCCGGCCGCCTTCTGGTTGTGCAAAACTTTGCAAAATGAAATGTGTTTTGTGTGCAGAGAGCAAGTTATGCGAGACAGTTGGGAGATGCACAAAAAAGAGAGAGCGTGTTTATATGTGATGGTAAGAGTGAGAAAGGACAGCTGCGAGGGTCTGCTGGGAAAGAAGGGTCACATGGAAACAACGAAGGATGGGTAACAGCAGGACTGAGTATGGCCGACGTAAAGTCACTATATTTCGTCAGTCATTCTCGACAACTTTTTTAAAATCTTGTTGCATTTTGTTCATATATATAGAAAGAGTATACATAAAAGATGAATGTACATATAAATTACATTACTGATCCGAAGTTACATCCTGTATTATACTCCAGAGCTGCAATCACTATTCTGCTGGTGCAGTCACTGTGTACATACATTACATTACTGATCCTGTACTGATCCTGAGTTACATCCTGTATTATACTCCAGAGCTGCACTCACTATTCTGCTGGTGCAGTCACTGTGTACATACATTACATTACTGATCCTGTACTGATCCTGGGTTACATCCTGTATCATACTCCAGAGCTGCACTCACTATTCTGCTGGTGCAGTCACTGTGTACATACATTACATTACTGATCCTGTACTGATCCTGAGTTACCTCCTGTATTATACTCCAGAGCTGCACTCACTATTCTGCTGGTGGAGTCACTGTGTACATACATTACTGATCCTGAGTAACATCCTGTATTCTACTCCAGAGCTGCACTCACTATTCTGCTGATGCAGTCACTGTGTACATTACATTACTGATCCTGTACTGATCTTGAGTTAAATCCTGTCTTATACTCCAGAGCTGCACTCACTATTCTGCTGATGCAGTCAGTGTGTACATGCATTACATTACTGATCCTGTACTGATCCTGAGTTAAATCCTGTCTTATACTCCAGAGCTGTACTCACTGTAAGTACATGATAAGTAATTTATATACACAGAGACTCCACTAGCAGAATAGTGATTGCAGCTCTGGGGTGCAGGATAAGTAATGTATGTAGTTAACGCTTATTACAATCACATAGTTTTTCTGATATACTGTACATGACCAAACTAAAATCTATTATGACGTTGATTGTCAGTTTGAGTAAATATCAAGTGCTTTCATTTTTATGATTGCGACCAGGTTTCGGGCAGACAATTGTTAATGAAGCACAAGATTCTGATTAATTTGAGAAGGGATTGTGTATTGTATGTGCCGCTCAGGTGAATATTTTCTATTATGGTCATAGGACACAATGAACAAGTGACATTCGGTTGAATCACGTCTTAAGAATGGGGAGTGACAGATCTTTTAACGTTCTCTAACCACAGAGGCCGAAAAGAATTTCTCACGTATTATTGCGACATTCACACCAGTGTCAGCCCGGGTCACCCTTGCCCATGATTTTGCAGCTTTCTCTTCCATTCCCGGCCCTTGTGGACGGACAATGGACGGAGCCTTATTTGTACAATGTAACAGAACTTGGTTACTAATGATTCTATTTACAAACACGGAACATTCAGGACACAAAGGGCTCTCGCTCCTGTCCTCAATGTGTCCCCCTCAGTGAGCGCTCGGAATAATAGACCGCAGTGTGTACACAAGGAGAACACGTCAGTCAAGATTTTAAACACATGGCTTCGGCTTCTAAAATGGTATGTGGTTTTCTCAATACCCTAAATGATGCTGCTTGGAGGGAAAGCACACATACCAATACGCTATAACCGAAAACAGGTTTTATCCTGGATTGTACTCTCTGTTCAGCGTGGATGTGCGGATACAGCTGGGGGAACCAGCTGCCGCGCTCTGTAGGACCAGTCAGCTGCACTGGGCGATCCTTCTCCAAAGGCCTTTACCAAGAGCACGTATCATTAAAATGGAAATGATTTATCAGAATGGGATCCCTGGAACAGTGACATTTCTTAGTTCCTTAATCAATGTTTATTCAACACCCCAATTTACCATGTAGTCAGTGTGCTTAAAGGGGCATTACATCCTACTATTACTTATGCAGAAAAGCAATGAAATGGCTGTATAATGCTCCCTGATGTGGAAAATGATTTGTTGAGCGATGCCGCTAACTACAATATACATATATTGTACTCTGCTATGCTCCATGTGGCCACTAGTAGCACTGTTTTTGCTTTTTTTTTTTGCTTTGTAGATTTGTACATTATTTCCATTTTAATGTGTATAGTTATTTGTCTATATCCCAAAATGCTCCATGACAGGAGAATCGGCTTACTATGAAATTGGTCTCGGCATATATCAAGTCCTAGTGGAGTGGTAACAATGTTGAAGAATATGGTATAACTAAATGAAACGCCTTCCAAAGGCCCCTCAGCCGTCCGCTGGATGGAAAATCTCTTTTCCGGCACTTCTAATCTGTGACGTGCTCAATCCGACATAGACACGTTGTGCAAAATCTTTTTGACTGAATGTGTCAGTTCTGTATTCCCATCTTATAATGTGATAGCACATCTCCATGACGTGGCATCACTTTATGATACGTGCGGACTGACCACTGGGACTATCACCAATCCTGACAATGAAGGGACTGCAGCGCTGATTTAACATTGTGAGCCCTTCACATATTTTCCATAAACTAGTGATCCGGTCGCCAACTTGGAAGCTTGATTCAATTAAATGGGGCTTTGTTACAGTTCCCTCAAAAAGAAGGTGTCCAGCAGCGCTGCTCTGCAAGGGAAACTTAGAAGGAGTATTGCTGTCTGTCCCTTCTTTTGCATCGGCAGGGTTCCCAGAGGTCAGACCTCTCAACGAACATAAAGTGATGGCATATCCTGCGGAGCGCCCATTTAAAAGAATCTTAGACATAACAGTCAAGTCAATTTCACTTTGGTTACAATGTGTATTGGAAATTTCCAGGTACAGAAGCCCTTGATCAGTGGGGTTTGGAGACTAGACGAAGCAGTACCGTTATTTTATTCAAAGGTAGGATGACGTCTTCGACTCGTGATCTGTGATATAAGTAGGAAGATAATTTATTTATTGAGTTTTCACTTTAGGGATCCAGACTCATGGCCTGGTGAAAAAACTTATTGGAGTATGTCAGTTCCCCCATTCCTCAAAGAGGTAGATCCAAAAATAGCTCCTTTGTAACTTATCCAATCATTGGAACGCGTTTAAGAAGTCTCATATTCTAAGACTTCTACCTGATTTTTCCATGTCAGAGGACACATTTAGAAAGGTTCTTTATGAAGGTGTTGGAATCTGACTTGTTAGATTGTGTCATCACTGATTCCATGACTCAGGATGGGAGATCCAAGTGTTACGTTCTATCCTCTTTGGTCACATGACTCAGGATGGGAGATTCGATTGTTACATTGTATCACCTCTGATCACATGACTTAGGATGGGAGATCCGAATGTTACGTTGCATAATCTTTGATCACATGACCCATGATGGGAGACCTGAGTGTTACGTTGTATCATCTTTGATCACATGACTTGAGATAGAAGACATGAGTGTAATTTAGGATTATCATCGATCACATTCAGTGTTATGTAGTATTATTGGTAAGATGACTGGAGATGGGAGACATGAGTCTTATGCTGGATTGTCGTTGATCATGTGTTTCAGGATGGGAGGTCTGAGTGTTATGTTGGATTATCATTGATCACATGACTCAGGATGGGAGATCTGAGTTTTACAGTGCATCTCCTCTAGTCACATGACTCAGAATGGGAAGTTCGATTGTTACATTGTATCATCTTTGATCACATGACCAATGGATGGGAGACCCGAGTGTTCTGTTGTATCGTCTTTGATCACATGACTCAGAATGGGAGGTACGATTGTTACATTGTATCGTCTTTGATCACATGACTCCGAATGGGAGGTTCGATTGTTACATTGTATCATCTTTGATCACATGAAATTTTATGTTGTACTATCATTGATCACATGACTTGATGGAATACATGAGTGTAATTTAGGATTATCATCAATCACATTCACTGTTATGTAGTATTATTGGTAAGATGACTGGAGATGGGAGACATGAGTCTTATGCTGGATTGTCATTGATCACGTGTTTCAGGATGGGAGGTCTGAGTGTTATGTTGGATTATCATTGATCACAGTGACTACGAATGGAAGATCTGAAGTCGATTGTTGTTTTTGTGTTGTAGCCCCTAGAAGCCTTAAGGTGAAAAGCTGAGATTAATCTTCCATTCTCTTTCTGAATTCTGACTTTCCGCAAATTTCTGATTTTTCCATTTGTTTTGACAGCAAAAGAGAAGAGTTAGGCTATGTGCCCACGTTGCATTTATGAAGCAGAAAATTTCTGCTGCATAAATGCAAGTCCTCTCCCGGAAAAACGCATGCGGTATTCCGCACGCGTTTATCGCGCTTTTTTCGCGCGTTTATCACGCGTTTTCCACATGCGGAATTGCCTTGCGTTTTTTATGCATTGGACAAAGGCAATTCCGCTTGCGGAAACGCAAAATTAAATGACATGCTGCGGATTTTTGAACGCGGCATAAACGCTGCGGAAAAATCCGCAGCATGTGCATAGAAGTTGCGGAAACCCATTGGGGATCATGGGGTGCGGGTTACCAAGCGTTTTACAAGCGTTTCCGCTGCGGAAATTCCGCATCAAAAACGCTTGTAAAACGCTACGTGGGCACACAGCCTTACTGCATTTTCTTAGGTGTGGTTCTCTTGGCTGCATTTGCCCTTCTTTAAGGCAACAAGATAAAACTCAACATTCGATCCTAAGCTATAAATCTGCAATAAATGTGCTTAAAATCGTAACTTTCTATAGTTCCAGTATCAGAGGTGGCCCAATTTTCAGGTATCTTTTCTGGTCCTGGAAGATGAACTTCTTGCTTGTGCTCGACAAATTAGAGCTGTATTGGCACGTCATCAGATGTGAAGGGGGCTGGTTGACTGCTCACTACATCCGCTAAGCCAGCCCCCTTCTATGTTAAAGCCAATACATAAAACAGAGAAGGCAGCAGGCGTAGCTATTGAAATGAGTCGGTCAGCCAGCCCCCTTCACACACAGCACTGGTAACATGCCAACACTGTAAGTGGGAAAATGTTGGAGAGGATATCTACAGATTGGGGAACCTATTTAATTGAACTATGTTAATAAAATGTATAATTTGATATTTTAATGGTATTCAAGTGTATTTTTGTTTTACTAGACAGACACTTTAACTTGAATAAATTTACCTTTTCCTGTACAGGTATACTGGAATTACTGATTGATCCATTAATTGGCTCAGAAATAAAAAATATATATTTTTAAAATGATACCCAATTGGTGATATCACTTAACTAGTGACATCAATAAAATGGTCAAATCACTCATCTGGTGACATCACTCAATTGGTGACATCAATACACTGGTGACATCACTAAGCTAGTGATGTCCCAAGTTGAGTGAGTTGATCAATTGAATGATGTAATTAAACTTGTCTTATTACTCATCTGTTGACATCACTCATCTGGTGACATCAATAAACTGGTCAAATCACTCAGCTAGTGACATCATACTGTTGACATCAATACATTGGTGACATCACTAAGCTAGTGATGTCACCAGTTGAGTGATGTTACTAGTTTACTGATGTCACCAGTTGAGTGATGTTACTAGTTTACTGATGTCACCAGTGATATCATTAAACTGGTCTTATTACTCAATTAGTGACATCGCTCAGCTGGCGATGTCAATAAACTGGTCAAATTACTCAACTATCGATATCATTCAACTGGTGAATCAATACATTGGAGATATCACTAAGCTAGTGATGTCACCAGTTAAGTGATGTCATTAAACTGGTCTTATTACTCAACTGGTGACATCGAGCCTGGTGGATGTTATTTTAGATGATGGCACATAGGCCAGTTTCCCACTTTGAGAAGCTTAAGGAAGTTTGGCCAGACTTTGGCGATTTAAATCAACTTTTAATCCAAATAATAGAGATCCATTGGTCTCCATTGATGTTAGAAGGAGCTGAAATTCAGTAACAGCAGGTCCTTGTCTGTGTTTGACCTTGAGAATAACCTGCAACAAAAGCCCCTCTATTCTCCCGGCTGCTGCAAGTGTTCAGCAATGTGATAAGAGAATTCCTCTATGACAGCGCTCCGTTGTCTCCTTCATCAGTTTATGTTCGGCAGGAGAAGGGGGTAACTAAAAACATTGTGCTCTAATGACTGTTTGGCACCTTAATCTAAATCCCTGGCGTACTCCAGTAATTGTCTTTCTGTTTGTTGCTCTGTATTTCTTAATAGCGTAACCCCAAGGCTCCATTTTTAGTTTCGAGCAAGGCTTGACTGTGTGTTCTCCTCCGAGAGCTCGAAGCAGATGGGAATTAAATACACATCACCTGTGCACAGTAAGGTTAGCAAAGTCCTGCCCCCGTCACCTGAAGAGCCAGGAATTCCCAGCCGAGGCCGTAGACACAAGGTGGATAATTTGCATTCACTTTGGGTTATGACAATGGCTTGGCATCACATGTCATAGAATCTAGTGCGGGTTTTTTATATAATCTGTTACGTGGGTTGTTATATCTATCAGATCTGGTTATTACGGTGATGGACTGGTTACTCATAACAACCTATCGGATTCCAGATCTTATTTTTAAAGACCCTTTGGGACACAATCCAATCAATATTCTGTAAATGTCAATGCTGATTTGTGTAATTTTACCCTGTAGATTCTGATAAGCTCCAGCTCTCTTAATGTCTGAGATAATGCAGCGTACTGTATATTACTGCAACACTGTACTGTATCAATGTATCACTGTGTTATTGTATGCCTGTTGTGTATCAATCTATCACTGTTATTATATGACTGTTGTGTATCACTGTGTTGTGTGACTGTACTGAGTCAATGTTACAATCATGCAGTATCATATGATTGTTGTGTAGATGAAGAAGGCTGCAGAAACCGTATAATGGGCACTAGGGTCTTATCTGGTGGTGGAAGACATTAGGGTTCGAGAACGCGCTCACCTGATTGGGTTGTGTGAAGCACAACGACTATAGTAGCTCAGAATTGTCAGCTGCTGTTAGCCCACGATGAAGATCCAAAGAAGAAAAGGAAAGAAGTGGGTTATCTGCACTGCTGATGATGACCAATGGAAGAATCCAGGAGACCGAAGAATTTTCTATGCAGTTTATTATCAATGTGTTTTGAAGTCATCCGATTTCTTCATCAGGACAAACCGCAAGTACAAGTGGTTTGTCCTGATGAAGAATTCGAATGACTTTGAAACGTGTTAATAATAAACTGCATAGAATATTCTTCAGTCTCCTGGATTCTTCCATTGGTCATCATCAGCAGTGCAGATAACCCACTTCTTTCCTTTTCTGATCTTTACATGATTGTTTTGTATCAGTGTTATTTTATAACTAAACTGTTTCATTGTATCACTGTGTTACTTTCTGACTGTTGTGTCATTGTATCACTGTGTTATATGACTGTACGAAACATTGTATCAGTGTGCTACTTTCTGGCTTATGTGTTTTTGTAGCACTGTGTTGTATGACAGTACTGTATCATTGTATCACTCTTACTTTCTGATTGTAATGTGTCATTGTATCATTGTATGACTGTACTGTATCATTGTATGGCAGTTACTTTCTGACTGTTGTCATTGTATCACTGTTACTTTCTGACTTTTATGTGTTATTGTATCACTGTTGTATGACTGTACTGTATCACTGTTGTATGGCTGTATCACTGTGTTACTTTCTGACTGTTGTGTTAGTGTATGACTGCTCTGTGTCATTGTGGTGCTCCATGACTCCCACTACGATATACAAGATATTGTACTCCGATACAAGAGCCATTTGCCTTGAATTGTTTGTGCGGCGGTGGGGTGAGGTCTCGCTCCTCTTTCTGGAGCTTTGGTAAATAAATCCAATTTGTCACGGTGAACTAGATAAAATAGATCAGTTACAATCAGAGATAACAAATAATCGATGACGCTGCAGTGCTGACCGCCTGGAATGCAGCGTGTGGCATGGGAATAGCTGCTTCAGGTTTTCATTAGTCCTGGGGGATAATATTTCTTCTTGGAGTCTACTCTAGTGATTCCTGCCTGTTTTCTTACAGGAGTTTTCTGATTTTTTAGAAACCCATTTTCAAATACCCAAATTAGCCAGGAGCCAAATGATGGACTTCTGAGTCAATAGAGGGAGTTTTGTATTCAGGATTAACTAGAGCAGAATGATTCTTGTGCCGGACGACCCATTCACACAGGCAGCCTATTGATTTCAATGGAAATGATGTAATTCTTCATTTCTCCTATGGTGTCGCTGCAAGGATGTCGAATACTTACTGATGGGTAGAGATTACAGCTGATCGATGGAGGTTCCTGCAGCAGGATAATCTTTGATCGGATTGTAGAGGACCCTTCTAACTAAAGGATTGTCCAAAGCAGACACCCCCTTTAAGGCTTTTCCAATCCCTATGTGTATGTCATGATGGCCTTCAAATAATGTTATCACCTTGAATAATAGAATCACCAAGTCCTTGAAGTATCCCCTAAATAGTCCTTCCAGCCTATTGAGTTTTGAAAAACTGAAAGTGACAACTAATATGGCCGCCATTACAGCCATGTAGGTAGTCACCGAGCCCTACCATATTTCTAGTTATGCAGAAGGTCAGGAGCAGAAGACTCATCAGAAGGAAGAATTTAGAGATTTCCAAATTCAGGGAAGCAATGAGGAGATTGTAAAGGTCGCATTGGAAGTCACCTGCTGTTCCAAAAGTGAACTCTTTCCACAATGGAACTTCATATTGTTCCAAATCAAATGATTTTCCTGCTTCAAATCACAATAATCAAGTAGATATTGAGCCTGAAAGGCAAATAAGCACAATTAGGATCATTTTATTTTGTTTTTATTTTATTGCATTAATTTTGGGCTAAAAAAAATTTTTGCAATTGGATTTCTTTAAAAAAAAAATTGCCCCAATTTTGCATTTTCAGGCTTTGTTTCCCTGCACATTTCTGGCTGTAGAGTGAGTTATTTGAGAATCCATCAGTACGGTAATTGCTTTCTCTGTGTTTTTCTGAGCTCTTTTTGACTTATGACATGATCAAAGTTCAGCTCAGCTTCGGTGTGGTCTGTGCTCATAAGAAAAAAGGGATCCAGAAAAAGACAAAGAAAAGCGTTACAAGCTCTAAGTCATCAAGCGCTCACAGATGGATTCTGCAGCCAAAAATGCGCAGGGGAAAAAATGATTTTTAGCCCAAAATTCATGTATTTGAGTAAAAAGAAAATGTCCCTGAATTTGTTCATACCCTATAAAGTTTTTGCCAACTCTTTGTTATAATTTTCTGTTGACTTCTATGGATATTCTTATTTCAGTGGCAGCCACTCGTAGAGTCTCCAGCGAAAGTCCTAGTGGCTCTAGTATAAAGTATACTATGCACCCTGCGTCCAGACGACTCATTGTCCTCTGTCATGATTTCTGGTAACTTTTTGATAGCTTGTATAAAGGGTTGTTCCTATTATATGTGCCACCACTCAATTCATTGACATAGTGGTGCGATGTGCGGCCATTGCTCTATTCCGATGGGCCACTTCACAGTCCCATTCTCTGCATTGGTCGGGGTCCCACTGGTCGGACCCCTGGTGATTAGCAGCTTGGCCCCTATCCTTTGGATAGGTGATACTTTTTCTACCTTGCAAATGACCCTTTAATTACATCCAACACATTTCATGGTTTACAAATGCACCTGACTCCTCAAGGGTTAACCCCAGGAGCGAGCGATTTCCTTCAACTTTTTAAGAGAATTCTAATTCTTTTTTTTTCTCTTAAGAGGAAAATAATTTATAGTCTCTGAATCCTTTTTTTGTTCCTGGGTGAACTATAGAATTATGCCTCGTATTGATCGCCAGAGCGGATTTGCATTTATTCATACCATAAAAGTGCTTTTAATGGGGACATTCTGGTAATTGAATCTATATAGTGTTTAACATTAGAACCGTCGTCTTCATCCCCCGTCCGTCTCGCGGAGCATTGTCTCCTTCAGTAAACACTTTGGTGGCCGTTCTGTCGTCTCAGCGCCATTCCACGCCAGTTAATATTTTGACAGTGGAACTCGGTCGCGGTCTTTCCCTGTGTTACCGAGGAAGGGGGAGAGAGGAAGAAATATTTCATTACTTTGCGCCGAGCACCGGAGTAAGTCAGAGTAGTTTTGCTAATTAAATTCAATTGCTATCCATTAGACCAATGGAATGAGATGTATTCAGTTATAGCTGACACAGCACAGGTATGCAATTTGGCTAAATGGCTATTTCAGATCCGCAGTGTACGTTCCTCCACATTTTACCGAGCTCAAATTTCCTCCCATAAAATGTTGTATAATAAATATTGCCGACTGAAGGGTGAAAAGCGACTCAGGACAGTCTATAAAGGGCTGAAAAATAATTACACATCAGGACGAACATTTACACGAGGATGATTCAACGGTGCAACTCCTGTTATATTTCTGATGCTTTGTGTGTAGGAAAGAAATAATACCAAGATTATAATGTACATTATAAGTGTTATTAGGGCCATAGAATATAAAATACGTAGTAGATAGTATTATACTCCAGAGCTGCACTCGCTATTCTGCTGGTGGAGTCACTGTGTACATACATTACATTACTGATCCTGAGTTACCTCCTGTATTATACTCCAGAGCTGCACTCACTATTCTGCTGGTGCAGTCACTGTGTACATACATTACATTACTGATCCTGAGTTACCTCCTGTATTATACTCCAGAGCTGCACTCACTATTCTGCTGGTGCAGTCACTGTGTACATACATTACATTACTGATCCTGTACTGATCCTGAGTTACATCCTGTATTATACTCCAGAGCTGCACTCACTATTCTGCTGGTGCAGTCACTGTGTACATACATTACATTACTGATCCTGTACTGATCCTGAGTTACATCCTGTATTATACTCCAGAGCTGCACTCACTATTCAGCTGGTGCAGTCACTGTGTACATACATTACATTACTGATCCTGAGTTACATCCTGTATTATCCTCCAGAGCTGCACTCACTATTCTGCTGGTGCAGTCACTGTGTACATACATTACTGATCCTGAGTTACATCCTGTATTATTCTCCAGAGCTGAACTCACTATTCTGCTGGTGCAGTCACTGTGTACATACATTACATTACTGATCCTGTACTGATCCTGAGTTACATCCTGTATTATACTCCAGAGCTGCACTCACTATTCTGCTGGTGCAGTCACTGTGTACATACATTACATTACTGATCCTGAGTTACATCCTGTATTATACTCCAGAGCTGCACTCATTATTCTGCTGGTGCAGTCACTGTGTACATACATTACATTACTGATCCTGTACTGATCCTGAGTCACATCCTGTATTATACTCCAGAGCTGCACTCACTATTCTGCTGGTGCAGTCACTGTGTACATACATTACATTACTGATCCTGAGTTACATCCTGTATTATACTCCAGAGCTGCACTCACTATTCTGCTGGTGCAGTCACTGTGTACATACATTACATTACTGATCCTGTACTGATCCTGAGTCACATCCTGTATTATACTCCAGAGCTGCACTCACTATTCTGCTGGTGCAGTCACTGTGTACATACATTACATTACTGATCCTGAGTTACATCCTGTATTATACTCCAGAGCTGCACTCACTATTCTGCTGGTGCAGTCACTGTGTACATACATTACATTACTGATCCTGTAGTGGTCCTGAGTTACCTCCTGTATTATACTCCAGAGCTGCACTCACTATTCTGCTGGTGCAGTCACTGTGTACATATATTACATTACTGATCCTGAGTTACATCCTGTATTATACTCCAGAGCTGCACTCACTATTCTGCTGGTGCAGTCACTGTGTACATACATTACATTACTGATCCTGAGTTACATCCTGTATTATACCCCAGAGCTGCACTCACTATTCTGCTAGTGCAGTCACTGTGTACATACATTACATTGCTTCTCCTGTACGGATCCTGAGTTACATCCTGTATTATACTCCAGAGCTGCACTCACTATTCTGCTAGTGCAGTCACTGTGTACATACATTACATTACTTCTCCTGTACGGATCCTGAGTTACATCCTGTATTATACTCCAGAGCTGCACTCATTATTCTGCTGGTGCAGTCACTGTGTACATACCTTACATTACTTATTTGGTGATTTGGCAGGTAGTAGGTCGTTGGTGACTTTAGTCATGGCAATTTCAATAGAATGGTGCGGTCGGAAGCCAGATTGTAAGCGGTAAAAGAGGGAGCAAGAGGAGAGGTGGGAGGACAGTTCAAAATGGACGTGCTGTTCCAGTAGTTTTGAGGCATAGGTGAGAAGTGATATGGAGCGATAGCTGGACAGAGAGGATGGGTCAAGGGAGGGCTTTTTGAGGATGGGTGTGATTGAGGCATGTTTGAAGCTTGAGGGGAAGACACCAGTTGTTAGTGACAGGTTGAAGAGGTGGGTTAGGGTTGGGATGAAGACTGTGGTGAGGTTAGGGATGAGGTGGGACGGGATTGGGTCAAGTTCGCAGGTGGTGAGGTGTGATTTGGAGAGTAAAGAGGAAACTTGATCATCCGTAATGGTGGATAAGCTGGTTTTGGAGGAGGAGGATTGAGTAGGTGTGAGGAGGGGCTGTGAGGACTTTAGGAAAAAGCTTTGTCTGATGGTATCAATCTTCTGCTTGAAGAATGAGGCAAAGACTTCGGCTGAGATGAGGAGAGGGAGGAGGCGCTGGGAGGCGGAGGAGAGAATTGAAGGTGTTGAATAGCTGTTTAGGGTTGTGAGACAGGGAGGATATGAGAGATGAGAAGTAGGTTTGTTTTGCTGTAGTGAGTGTGGACTTGAAAGTAGTGAGGGACTGTTTGAATGCGATGAAGTGCTCATTGGAGTGGGACCTTTTCCATCTCCGCTCAGCAACTCTGGAGGCCTTTCGCAGTTCTTTATTCAGATTGGTGTGCCAGGGTTGTCTGTTGAGTGGGCGAGCTGTGGTATGTGTGAGGGGGGTCACCGAATTGAGAGCTGCAGCTGTTGTGGTCTTATATAAAGCGGCAGCAGCATCTGTATCGTGTAATGAACTTATGCCTGTGAGAGGGTGAAGGGATTCAGAGAGTGAGTGTAGGTCAAGGTGTTTCAGATTTCTGTGAGGGTGTGCAAGTTTGTGAAGTGGGGATTGTGGACCTGGAGAGGAGAGGGAAGAGAATGTAAGTAGGTTGTGGTCAGACAATGGGAGAGGAGAGTTAGAGAAGTTAGATAGGGAACAGAGGCAGGTGAAAATGAGGTCCAGTGTGTGACCATCTTTGTGAGTGGAGGCAGAAGACCATTGAGCAAGGCCGAAGGAGGAAGTGAGGGATAGAAGCTTAGAGACAGTTGAGTGGGATGTGTCAATGGGGATGTTGAAGTCACCCATGATGATAGTGGGGATGTCAGTGGAAAGGAAATGAAGCAGCCAGGTGGTAAAGTGGTCAAAGAAAATGGTGGCTGGCCCTGGAGGGCGGTAAATGACGGCAAGTTGGAGGTTGGAGGGGGAATAGATGCGCACAAAATGCACCTCAAAAGAGGGAAGAGCAACAGAGGGTGGTAGTGGGATATGGGTGAAGGAGCAGTTATCTGACAGGAGAAAACCTACTCTTTCACCATGCTTGCCATTGGGGCGGGGTGTGTGAAAAAGATGGAATCCACCATACGAAAGTGCAGCTTGAGAGGCCGTGTCAGAGGGGGTGAGCCAGGCTTCAGTGATGGTGAGGAAGGAAAGTTTGTTAGTGATGAAAAGATCATGGATGTAGGAAAGTTTGTTGCAGATGGAGTGAGCGTTCCATAGTGCTCCTGTATCGAGACTGGGGAAGTGGGGGCTGGGTGGATGGATATAAGGTTTGAAAGATTGCGAGAGTTTGTGACAGATCGTGGATAGGAAGTGGAAATGACTGTGGGGATGTGTTGAGGAGGGCCAGGATTTGGCGAGATATCACCAGCGGTGAGGAGGAGCAGAGAAAGTGTTAGCAGGTGGGAGCGGGAGAGGGCATGAGGTAGCGGTCTATGTTTGGAGACACAGGAGTGAATGTTGAGGAATAGTTCTGAGGAGGAGGTGAGATGGATGGGGAGGATGGAGGGAGAGATGAAGAGTCCATTACTAGGTGTAGGGATTAGGGGGGTTAGTAGAAAGTGAAGGACTATAGGGGAAGAGAACGAAAACATATAGAAACATTGTTTACTTTGCCTGGGTATCCAGTTTCCTTCAGTTCCCTTCAGGTTCAATATATGCCACACTTTTATGAATCACACTTGGTGAATTCACACTGGGCAGACTACGTCAGCAGACTCACTGCTCACAATCCTGTATTATATACTCCAGAGCTGCACTCACTATTCTGCTGGCGCAGTCACTGTGTACATACATTATATTACTTATCCTGTACTGATCCTGAGTTACATCCTGTATTATACTCCAGAGCTGCACTCACTATTCTGCTGGTGCAGTCACTGTGTACATACATTACATTACTGATCCTGAGTTACATCCTGTATTATCCTCCAGAGCTGCACTCACTATTCTGCTGGTGCAGTCACTGTGTACATACATTACATTACTGATCCTGAGTTACATCCTGTATTATACTCCAGAGCTGCACTCACTATTCTGCTGGTGCAGTCACTGTGTACATACATTACATTACTGATCCTGAGTTACATCCTGTATTATACTCCAGAGCTGCACTCACTATTCTGCTGGTGCAGTCACTGTGTACATACATTACATTACTGATCCTGTACTGATCCTGAGTTACATCCTGTATTATACTCCAGAGCTGCACTCACTATTCTGCTGGTGCAGTCACTGTGTACATACATTACATTACTGATCCTGTACTGACCCTGAGTTACATCCTGTATTATACTCCAGAGCTGCACTCACTATTCTGCTGCTGCAGTCACTGTGTACATACATTACATTACTGATCCTGAGTTACATCCTGTATTATATTCCAGAGCTGCACTCACTATTCTGCTGGTGCAGTCACTGTGTACATACATTACATTACTGATCCTGTACTGACCCTGAGTTACATCCTGTATTATACTCCAGAGCTGCACTCACTACTGCAGAGTTTTCTGCTCTGTGAATCTATCCTGCAGTATGTAGCATGATTACTACGTGTGACCTCCCATAATAACTCATATTAATTTCTTCCGATTAACCCCTTTAAGGATAAATGTAACCATATCCCAAAAATTCGATAACTTTTGCTGATCTGGGATACATCTTGTTGTTTAACTGATACAGGGAAAAAATACTCTTTCTTCTTGGATTCAGTTTAGGATGTTTCATAATCTCCTGTGTAACGAAACAACAAGAAAGAAAACATTGTAATCACTTGTCCCCTCTAATATGAGGCATGTAAGTGTCGGGGCTCTTCCCCCGCAGACACATAACAGGACGTCCAAGTGTCTGCAGTTGCAAAAGTTCTACATTCTCCAAAACTTTCTGCACGGCCCGGGCCTGAATCCCACTCTCTGTATCTAAGCAAAATGGACCGATACAAATGTATTTACCGTATATTCCGGCGTATAAGACGACTTTTGAAGACTGAAAAATCTTCTGTCTAGTCTGGGGTCGTCTTATACGCCGGTAATGCTTTTGAACTTTCAGAAATTGACATGCGGGGATACTCTGGGGGTGTTAATAAGCTGCCGTGGCCGTATCCCTGCCATGTCGGAGTTAATATAAGGTGGAGGGAGTTAAAATATGGCGGCGGTAGGTCCAGACAGTCAGCGCTTCTGTGCTGAAACTGACACATCGCTGCGTATTCCCAGCTCCGGACACAGCGCAGGGCTTCTGTGCCGACAGCTTTCACTTGTCACAGAAGCGCTGTGCTGTGTCCGGAGCAGGGAAGTTCGCATCGCTTCTGTGACAATATATGAAAAGCCGGCAATTCAGCAGCGGCATAAGCCGGCACCCGACAATTTAGAATAGAAAGAATAGAGCATCACACATAGATTAGATAGATAGAAACATGTCAGTCACATATATATGAAGTACAGTGACAGTGCTGGTTACTGTACTTGTCATCTAGTGTTAAAGTAACGGATTTATTTAAAAAAATATTGGCGTGGGGTTCCCCTTAATTTTAGTCTCTAGCGGAGGTTAAGCAGACGGCTGGGGCAGATGTTTGAAGCCTGGGAAGGGGGTAATACCCACGGAGCTTCCCAGGCTACTAATATCAGCCCCCAGCTGAATACCTAGCCTTTACTAGCTATTAAAATGGGGGATCCCAAAAAAATAATGTGGGGTCCCCCCTATTTTAATAGCTAGCAAAGGCTAGGCAGACAGCTGGAGGCTGATATTAATAGCCCAGGAAGGGTGCCATGAATATTGGCCCCCTCCCAGGCTAGAAACACCAGCCGTCAGCCGCCCCAGAAATGGCGCATCCATAGGATGCGCCAATTCTGGCACTTAGCCTCGCTCTTCCCACTGCCCTGTAGCGGTGGCAGTGGGGTAATAGGGCTGGGGTTGATGTCAGCTTATAATGCCAGCTGACATCAAGCCCAGGTTAGTAATGGAGAGGCGTCTATAAGACGCCCCCATTACTAACCCCATAGTCAAAGTTAAAAGAAAACACAAACACCCAGAATAAAGTCCTTTAATTGAAATAAACACACAATTCTTTATTGTTCTAAATTAAACCATACTTACCGTCACGCCCATTCCAGCTGAAGCCAACGATCTCCTGCAATAAAAGTAAAATAATAAAGCAACCTCATCCTTACCTTTCCATGGTTCCCAGGACGGGTCCAGCTCTGCTACATCGAGATGACAAGCGGGACCGCAGCAGAACGCTGCCATCCAGCCTGTCATCCCGCAGACACTGAGAAGCGCAGGCATGCTTGCGCTCCTCAGTGTCTGACTGTGACGGCATCCAGATGAGCCGACAATGAACTCAGCTCACCTCCTGGACGTCGTCACTGACAGCGTGGGAAACTTCTACTGCGCATGCGGGGAGCAGGAGAATTTTCCCACGCTGTCAGTGACGTGCATGAGGTTAGCCGAGTTCATTGGACATGATCTCGGCTCATCTGGGTGCCGTCACAGTCAGACACTGAGGAGCACAAGCATGCCTGCGCTTCTCAGTGTCTGCCGCATGGCAAGCTGAACAGCAGCGTTCTGCTGCGGTGCAGCCTGTCATGTGAATGTAGCAGAGCTGGACCGGTCCTGGGAACCATGGAGAGGTAAGGATGAGGTTGCTTTATTATTTTACTTTTATTGCAGGAGATCGTTGGCTTCAGCTGGAATGGGCGTGACTGTAAGTATGGTTTAATTTAGAACATTAAAAAATTGTGTGTTTATTTCAATTAAAGGACTTTTTTCTGGGTGTTGTGTTTTTTTTAATTACTTTACTAGAAATTCATGGCGGTCATGTCTAATATTGGCGTGACCCCATGAATTTCAGGCTTAGGGCCAGCTGATAATGCCAAGCTGGCCCTAACCCCTTTATTACCCAGTGAGCCACCGCACCAGGGCCCTGGATGAGTTGGGTACAGCGCCAGAAGATGGCGCTTCTATGAACGCGCCATTTTTTGGGGTGGCTGCGGACTGCAATTTGCAGCGGGGGGCAGAAAGCTTGGGCCTCCCTGCGCTGCAGATTCCAGCCCCCAGCTTCCTAGTTGTACCTGGCTGGACACAAAAATAGGGCGAAGCCCCACGTCTTTTTTTTTTTAATTATTTCATGAAATAATTAAAAAAAAAAGGGCTTCCCTATATTGTTGTGTCCGGCCAGGTACAAATAGGCAGCTGGTGGTTGGGGGCAGCCCGTTCCTGCCTGCTGTACCTGGCTGGACACAAAAATATGGCGAAGCCCACGTCAACATTTTTGGGAAAAATTAATTACAAAATTAATAATAATTTAGGGACTGCATCTTTATTAACCCCTCAATTGTCATTTAGTGTTAAAATAAAGGATTTTTTAAAAAGAAAATTGGCGTGGGATCCCCCATCATTATAGTCTCTAGCGGAGGTTAAGCAGACGGCTGGGGGCAGATGTTTGAAGCCTGGGAAGGGGGTAATACCCACGGAGCTTCCCAGGCTACTAATATCAGCCCCCAGCTGAATACCTAGCCTTTACTAGCTATTAGAATGGGGGACCCCCCCAAAAAATGACGTGGGGTCCCCTCTATTTTAATATGTTTATGAGTGACAGTTTTCCTGCTATATACCTGCATGTCATAAGAATTTAAATTAAAAAAGGACCATGTTAAATTCAAATCTGTTTTTTTAAAATTTTTACCGGTGTTTGGTATGCGTTGGAAAAGGGGTAGTCTTATACGGTGAATATATCCTAAACTCTATATTTTAACAGGAAAGTAGGGGGGTCGTCTTATACACCAGGTCGTCTTATACGCCGGAATATACGGTATTTATTTCATAGTCTATTAGTCCAACCCCATAGAGTGTCATATTAAATCTTCCATTAATAGATGCTGGATTATTGGACAGGTATTTACATAACAGCGGGGGTCTCAAACGTAGCCAGGTATATTGGCCGCAAATAGAAGTTGACGGGCCGCAATGTTTGCAGGACGAGATGATGTTTTTAGTGATACAATTTTATTTTATATACGACTGTTATATCACTTTTTTCCACTTTCTGTGTGTCACAATAGATGCATTTTTACCGTGTTTTTTATTTTTATCTTTTTACAGTGTTCTTCGTATGAGCTATGGAAAAGTTTTATAGCTTGGGTCGTTCCAGACGTGGCGTTACAAAACACGTATTTTTCATAGTTTGCTCTCCTTGTTACATAAAAAAGCATTTTTTAGTGAAGAAATATTTTCCATATATATATATGGAATTTTTATTATTATTATTTTTAGTCATTTTTTTATTTTTACTTAGTCCCTACAGAGCCTTAGAGGATATTGAGGCTGGCCAGAAGACCATTACTCGTCCTCGGGTTGCCATTCCTGCCAAGCGATCACGGGGAGCCGAGAGGCTTAAAGCGGGAGTCCCCATCCCTCAAATAACCGTCTATATGCCACTTTCCCTATTGACAGGAGTATCTAAGGGGTTAAATGGATGTAATTGGTGGTGATAGTGATGGTGGCCATTGCATCACGGTGTCAGCTCTGATTAATAGATGACACCCGCTGATGATGGTGCCGGCTGTGCTTGTGAGCCGGCGCCAACATGTATGTCGGACGTAAGGAAGGTGTTAAAAAATGTCCTCCTCTCCATATTCATTTAGCAGCGCAGGAAAAAGATGCCTCTGTGCAGCGGCGTGATGTCATTAAGGGGTGCCGGCACGCTCCTCCTTGGCCCGCTCTCTGCACGTTGTCTCGGCAGCTCAGTGCACCGTGAGCCGCAGAGGACAGCATTAGGGGCCACATGCATCTTTTTGGAGACCCCTGCCTTACAGGATAAGAATGCAACATGATAATGTAACAATATTTATATTTTAGCATTTGATTATACAGGGGGTCCAGGTGTCATTCCAAACTCTGCCCTCGATTCCAGGATCAATTATATCATTCTGAGAGTGACCAAAACGTATATGAAACTTCAGAACCTCCATGACGTCCAGGATCCAAAAACAAGAATGTTTTCATGTATTTAAATTTTTCTGTTGCGCCAAAAATGGCAAAAGTGTAAACGGAGCTTTTCCATGCACCACTTTTTTTTTTTTTGCTTAGATACAGTAACATCTTGCCTCGTTCTTTGACAGGCAGGGTAATGTGGGAACGTTCTGCCTGTCCCGTCCTTCTCCCATTCTGCCAGGGAGAGGGGGCGAAAGAATGGAAGTCGTTTGTGCTCCACTAAACAGTGCCAGTATGATTAATGTAAAGGGCTCCATATGATTGAACCTGGGGGCGCCAGGCCTTTGTCACCCCCACGTTTTCCCCTCGTTAGACTTTATGTAGCATCTATCAAAACTTTCTGGACCCCCTTCTTCCCCCCCTTTTCCTTTCCCTCATTACCATGTGAATTTCTATTCAGCGTTTTTTAACGCGCGTTACGGCCCGGAGTCCTCGATTCTTGTTTTCAATAAGCCGGTTGTAAAACGTCAGACTGTCACTTACAATGTAAAAAAGCAAAAATGATGGTATTTGTAAAAATGTTATCACCTCATAAAAAGCAATTGTAAAGACATGAAAGTGATCCGGGAATGCGGCTCCGCGCACGGGATTGAGTTAGCACAGCTGCCACCAGCACCAGTTGTCCGATTCCCACACTCTCCACCAAAGGCAGAGGTTTACACAGGCGCGATTTTAGTTACAATTACTCTAATTAACATTTGATTTGCATAAATCGTCAAAGTCAAAACAACAAAGAGATGCTTGAGAAGCTTAACCCTGTTTGTTTCCCCCCATGTTGGGGAGGGGGGGGGGTTGGAAATTTTAAGGCTGCACAGACATTGAATTCACTTCTAGAATAAAATCTGGGTTTAATGCATTCCATTCAGTCTGGAATTATTTTTTTTAATGTTTTTTTGTTATGTTTTTGTTTTTATTCTTGAAGTCTGGTAATGTTGGGGTATGTATTGGATTGCTACCAGGGAGCTATTTGTGAGCTGTGTCTGTGTTTGATGGGGTTTCCACCAGGTGCAAGGGTTTCCTCCCACGCTCCATCCCGACCGGTTAATTGGCCTCGGAATAAATTGGCCTTGGTGTTTGGGTGTCTGCACTGGGGGAATTACACAGAGAACTGAAGGCTGGGGTCGGCACGTCTGAACATCAGTTCCTGCACTACAGTACATTGGTACAGAGAAGATTATCAACATCTTCAATACTTTGTACTATTTTTTATGCCTAACACTTATATTTTTTATTTTATTATTATTTTTATACTAATTTTTATTGTATTAGTATAAATTATATTTATTATCTTTTATGCCAAATGCTTATATTTTATATCATTTTCTAAAAAAACAAACAAAAAAACACCCATTGGATTTAATTTATTTAATGGATTTAATTATTATTATTAGACACTTCCCCTCCCCTAAAGAACATAGTAGCAAAAAAATAATAATAATAAAATTAATATATATATATTTTAATATTATTATTTTTGCTATTTTGGGGGATGGAGGGTGTAATGGGTACGAACTACAGTACAGACCAAAAGTTTGGACACACCTTCTCATTTAAAGATTTTTCTGTATTTTCATGACTTTTAAAATTGTACATTCACACTGAAGGCATCAAAACTATGAATTAACACATGTGGAATTATATACTTAACAAAAAAGTGTGAAACAAGTGAAAATATGTCTTATATTCTAGGTTCTTCAGAGTAGCCACCTTTTGCTTTGATGACTGCTTTGCACACTCTTGGCATTCTCTTGATGAGCTTCAAGAGGTAGTCACCGGAAATGGTCTTCACTTCACAGGGGTGCCCTGTCAGGTTTAATAAGTGGGATTTCTTGCCTTATAAATGGGGTTGGGACCATCAGTTGTGTTGTGCAGAAGTCTGGTGGATACACAGCTGATAGTCCTACTGAATAGACTGTAAGAATTTGTATTATGGCAAGAAAAAAGCAGCTAAGTAAAGAAAAACGAGTGGCCATCATTACTTTAAGAAATGAAGGTCAGTCAGTGCGAAAAATTGGGAAAACTTTGAAAGTGTCCCCAAGTGCAGTTGCAAAAACCATCAAGCGCTACAAAGAAACTGGCTCACATGAGGACTGCCCCAGGAAAGGAAGACCAAGAGTCACCTCTGCTTCTAAGGATAAGTTTATCCGAGTCACCAGCCTCAGAAATCGCAGGTTAACAGCAGCTCAGATTAGAGACCAGGTCAATGCCACACAGAGTTCTAGCAGCAGACACATCTCTACAACAACTGCTAAGAGGAGACTTTGTGCAGCAGGCCTTCATGGTAAAATAGCTGCTAGGAAACCACTGCTAAGGACAGGCAACAAGCAGAAGAGACTTGTTTGGGCTAAAGAACACAAGGAATGGACATTAGACCAGTGGAAATCTGTGCTTTGGGCTGATGAGTCCACATGGAGGAGGAGGTGTGATGGTGTGGGGGTGCTTTGCTGGTGACACTGTTGGGGATTTATTCAATATTGAAGGCATACTGAACCAGCATGGCTACCACAGCATCTTGCAGCGGCATGCTATTCCATCCGGTTTGTGTTTAGTTGGACCATCATTTATTTTTCAACAGGACAATGACCCCAAACACACCTCCAGGCTGTGTAAGGGCTATTTGACCAAGAAGGAGAGTGATGGGGTGCTGCGCCAGATGACCTGGCCTCCACAGTCACCAGACCTGAACCCAATCGAGATGGTTTGGGGTGAGCTGGACCGCAGAGTGAAGGCAAAAGGGCCAACAAGTGCTAAGCATCTCTGGGAACTCCTTCAAGATTGTTGGAACACCATTTCCGGTGACTACCTCTTGAAGCTCATCAAGAGAATGCCAAGAGTGTGCAAAGCAGTCAAAGCAAAAGGTGGCTACTTTGAAGAACCTAGAATATAAGAGATATTTTCAGTTGTTTCACACTTTTTTGTTAAGTATATAATTCCACATGTGTTAATTCATAGTCTTGATGCCTTCAGTGTGAATGTACAATTTTCAAAGTCATGAATATACAGAAAAATCTTTAAATGAGAAGGTGTGTCCAAACTTTTGGTCTGTACTGTATATAATATTTATTCTACTTTTTTTTTTTTGGGGGGGATATAAAAACATATATGTATATATACGTATGTATATATATATATATACACAGATGCATCCATTTTTCTATGTATATATATATATATATATATATATATATATATATATATATATATATTTACTTTATTTTTTATTATTATATTGTTTTTTTTGCTATTTTTTGGGGGGAGGGTGGGATACTAACTGACCTAATAGAGTATATAAATCAAAGCAAAGTGCTTAGAAGCATTTCCCTAACTTGCAATGTAGATATATTTATAAAATGAAAAATGCATCAAATAAAAATGATTAATACTTACAAAAAGTTGTAAGCCAAAATATTGCTTTTTTTTTTTAATAAATCATATTGGCTTGTGGACTGGTCAGACTTCTAGATTATTTTGTCTCCTGATTGACGTAAATTCTGTTATCTATAGATACTTTGAATTAGTTATTATTTATCTATATTGTTGTGCATTGTAATTCAGGGCATTGATGATCGCCAGCGAGATGTGAGGCCACTGCAGCCATGGGAGGTTACAATCTAACGAGCAAGAAGAAGTGTCAGCTCTTTGTTTGCACCTTGTGCTACTTACTCTATCGCAGGGAATTTTTAGTTGACCATTCGGAGAGTCTACGATACTTTATTAATAAATTGATAAGTTGAATTAATTACAGTTTCTATTTCTGTCTATTAGATTTATGTATTGATAGAAATTGTATTTATTTATGTTTATAGTGATACATTTATATTTCACATGATCAAGGTTTATGTTCTATAATATTATTTTCACACTCAAAAAGAAATCCTTGACTTGAAAATATTATAAAATATCAATCTAAAATCAGAGGGGCATAGTAAAATGTTCTACTAAATACTCACATGATAGAATAATGTCTATTAATTGGGAAAAAGAGGTAAGAACTCATCCGTGAACCCATCCCCGGATTTCCCACCTAAGCCATAGGCCCGGCTCCAACGTGAGACCATTAAGCTTGATGAAGTAGGTGATTCTCCTCCCGATGTTTGCACAAGGGCCGAGTTATTTCAAATAAAACATCTCTAAGAAACTTCTATGAAAGAAATCCAGACAAAAAAGAAATACGTACTGTAAAAAAAAAAATAAAAATAAAAACTTGCACGGTGATTTATGATTCTGCCGTCCCTCAGTGTTATCCAAAATATGAAGTGAGAATTCTTACCCCCCGTTCGATTTCAAAGCGGACTCGTTGCCCCATGTAGCAAATTGCCATGGAAACAGTCAAAAAAGCAGCTCCAAAGAGACACGGAGTATCCATCTTTAAAATACCCAATCAATTGCATTTACAGCAGAGTTGCCAGAATGTGATTCCAGCCAAATAAAACAAAAGGGATTCCTGGAAGGAAGATAAAAAAAAAAAAAAAAAGGCAAAAAAATAAGACTTTGAAGTCTCCGATCTTATATTGGAACCTTAGCACAAGAAAAAGAGAACAAAAAAATCTTTTAAAAAAAAAAATTGTAAAAATTCTATAATTAAAAAAAATGAATAAATTCAAGCCTTTAGCCGCCAAAAAAAGAGTTTAGGATTTGTCTCGTTTCTGCAGACTTTTACTTTATGTAAAATTGCACATGCCGTATTGAATCAGGTATTGTTTCTGTGCATGGAAGCAAATATAATCAGAACAGTAACTGGATTGGGCCATCGTCCTCTCTAAAGAATTTGCCGGCGCTCAGTATTTTAATTTAACAGCGACAATCGTTATCAGTTTCTGCGGCCCAGGATTACTGAGTAGTGGTTGCACTTTGGACATACACAGTATTGTGAAAAAGGGGCATATCAGATACAATATATAAGCCATAAATCTCTGCTACTTAGTGTCTTTCCCAAGACTCTCCCAATACACCGACCTTTTCTTTTCACCTTACATGCTTTCTTTTTCTTTGAAATGGGCTCAAAACAAGTCTGTGTGTCACTGAGAGGCAGTCTGTTGTACAGCAGGTAGAACTTCCTCTGTCTTCTCTAGAGCATAATCAATTCATTGGGTATTTATTTTTTTTAGAAGGCAAATAAAAGGAAAATTGAACAATATTTTTAATTTGGACATTAATCTTGACCAGAGATGATGAGGCCAAGGCTCAAAACAAGTCTGTGTGTCACTGAGAGGCAGTCTGTTGTACAGCAGGAAGAACTTCCTGTACCTTCTTTCTCTATTGCATAATTGATTCATTGTATACTTATTTTAACGGTTTACGGAGTTCAGGGGGAAATAAAAGGAACATTTTACACAATTTTTTTAACTTTAGAATGATGAAGCCTAGGCTCAAAACAAGTCTGTGTGGCACTGAGAGGCAGTCTGTTGTACAGCAGGAAGAACTTCCTGTACTTCCTCTATTGCGTAATTGATTCATTGTATACTTATTTTAACGGTTTACGGAGTTCAGGGGGAAATAAAAGGAACATTTTACACAATTTTTTAAACTTTAGGATGATGAAGCTGAGGCTCAAAACAAGTCTGTGTGTCACTGAGAGACAGTCTGTTGTACACCAGGAAATACTTACTGTGTTTTCTCTCAAGAGCGTAATGGACTCATTGTCGACTTCTTTTAATGGCAAATAAAAGTTAAATTGTATGATACTTTTAATTTTGACATGGACCTTGAGCACAGATGATGAGGCATCACCTAGGCTTTTCCGGTGAAGACCCCGGAAGAAAAAGTTTGAGAAACCTTACTTTAGAGTTTATTTTGCATGGCGGCCAGGAATACAAGTGATTTTTACGAAGCCAGAAGTTTCATGGAGCTACGACAGTGCAAACTGCAAGGGATGGGAGCTAGAAGAGAAATAAAAATTAAGGGGTTTTATTAAAAAATGTATTAAAATAAGCTGCTAGAGGGCTGTCCCAATACCAGCATATCCTGTGAATTAGTTAAAAATCAGGGGTCCCAAAATTCCCTGTAAGGATGAAGTGTCTGTGGGCATGTGTGACCGCTGCCTCATCAGTCTCCATAGTCGCACATGCTCACCAGAGCTTCATTCCCACAAGATACTTAGGGTCCTCCATTCTCAAGATCAGGCAGGTTCTCACAAGCCGGATCTCCAATGATCATACATTTATCCTTTACATACATGATATGTTTTGATAATAGGGCAAACCCTTTAAGATTTGTTCCAGATACGACTAAAAGGGAAATTCTCAACTGATTTACATTAAAGGGAAGGGAAGGTGACATCAGAAAATGTAATTTTTTTTAAAGTGGGCTTTTAAGTTAAATATATTTAAAAAAAAGAAGTTTTTTTCAGTTGTCATTATCACCATAATACTGATAATGATGCAAATAATAATTCAGAAATCTTGTAATTTTCACACTGGCCACTAGACCTTATACTAGATTCACACTTACTGTTGTCTAAAAAAAGGCAGAATCACACTGATAACACCGCTATATACAGTAGATAACACAAGATCCACCATTCACTATAAGTGATGTCACAGCTTACCTTCTCCTCCTCCTGTACAATGACTGATAACACCCCTATATACAGTGGATAACACAGGATCCACCATTCACAATAGGTAATGTCACAGCTCACCTCCTCATCCTGTACAATGACTGATAACACCCCTATATACAGTAGATAACACAGGATCCACCATTCACAATAGGTAATGTCACAGCTCACCTCCTCATCCTGTACAATGACTGGTTACACCTCTATATACAGTAGATAACACAGGATCCACCATTCACAATAGGTGATATCACAGCTCACCTCCTCCTACTGTACAATGACTGATAACACCTCTATATACAGTAGATAACACAGGATCTACCATTCACAATAAGTGATGTCACAGCTCACCTCCTCCTCCTGTACAATAACTGGTAACACCTCTGTATACTGGAGGACATGTTTTTCTCTGGAACTACACTTATGCGCAGAACAGAATCCCCGACCCTCTTGTGGAGGTGGACGACCAATTATCCTGTGGAAAAATGAATGTAGATGCAGGTTGAGGAGAGTTGGCGCGGGCTCTGGAGGTGGGACCTGCATCTATCCGACATTTATTGTATTTCCCAAGCCCTATGAAGACCCTTTAATAGTGAATATCATTAGGAAACCAAGAAAAAATGTCCCACTGATAGATGAGCTACAATAGAAGCAACCTCATCCCTCCATACAATATACCGTGTATCTGGAGACTTTCCCCGTTAGAGCAAATTCCCGGCATCATTTCTGAGCACATGGCAGGTGCGGGTCCTCCGAGAGCCCGCATACATTATCTCTAATGGATACAAGTTTTTTGTTTTGGCAAAGTTTGTTATTTTTGTCGAAAATGATGATTAATGGGTTCAGCGGCTCAATATCCAAAAGAGAAATCTTTATAAGATCTAGAAATGTTTTTGTTCCCAGTGAAGCTCCTCCAGCCATGGCTGCTGCAGGATGCAGGTAGACGACGCGCACGTGGGGTGGATGTGTTTGGTCTAGCCGTGCAACAAAAGGAAATGTGAGACGGGCGGCTCAGACCGGGCTCCGGCTTGGAAACCAATCTTTTCTCGTGGTGGGTTTTATTGAGTGGCGAGATACAGAATGACATCAGAAGAAGATCCTGCACTGGTCCTGAAGAATTCTCCAAAGCTGATACATTGTATCCAAGTGAAGATAGCTTATTTTTTGTTGATTTCACATAAAGGCCGTGCCAGCTGCTGGCATTTCGATGAACGTGCCAAGACGTCTAGAGCAAAATATAGAACTATGAAATCACGGGATATGATGGTTTTTTTTCCCCCTTTGGACAAAATAGCTACTTATTATGTTGTCTTAAGCATTTCTAAAGTGGCATCGATACCCCCCTTCCTTTTCCATGAGGCTGGCAAATCCAGGAATAGCCAGGACTTTACAACATCCCCTGATTAGTCACTGCTAATGTAGAGCCATCGGAAACACAGACAATTAAATGGACCCAGAATAAGATTTTTTGATTAGATCATTAGCGCATTGTTGTTGATTTTTTTTTCCCTTGATGCACT
The DNA here is from genome assembly GCF_046119375.1 of Phyllobates terribilis. NCBI lineage: Eukaryota > Metazoa > Chordata > Amphibia > Anura > Dendrobatidae > Phyllobates > Phyllobates terribilis. The sequence continues at coordinate 173,622,242 of NW_027362768.1, forward strand.
TTGCAACATAATAACCAACTTATAATAAATGTATCTTTAATTATCTATATTGTTAGTGCCCTCCCATCCTCAACTCCATAGACTAAAATCATAATTGTTTTTTGATCTTGGAAGGAAAATGTGAAAAGGTTTGTATATTATTATCCAGGATTGGGTCATCAATATCGGACCACTGGAGGTCTGACACCGGGGGTCCGATATCAGTTCAGTGGGAGTGCGGAACCACCACTAATTAGTCCTCTGCCGGAGGAAATACATTTCAACCAGAGTCGAAGGGTCAGAGCTCTGTACACTGTGTAGTGGCCGCTGCTGGGTCCTGCAGATCAGATCACATTCGCATCAATGGAAGCTTAGCTGCAGTACCGGGAATGGCCACTACTCAGTACAGAACTGTGGGGTTTTGGCTCCTCACGCTATATACTTCTGGTGGCCTCTGTATCTGGTAGGAGCTGAGGGGGTGTCAAGAGTTGTCCCCTTTCCCATGATCAAATATTGATCATCTATTCTAAGAATAGGTGATCAATATCCTAGACCTGGACAACCCCTTTTAAAAAACTTTTCCATAGACCATTGACCAACCCACTGATGGTAAATTTCGTTAGGTAGAATAGATGTGACTACAGAGGGTGATGGATCATTTGGGGTAGGGTGTTTATCGAGGCTCAACATTTTTGTGCTATAGAGGGGGACTGAAAGACTTCAAATGGCGGGGTAGGGGCTGGCGAGAGTTTCAATTTATGGCGAAAATTATATTTTGGCAATATATGGTGGAACTAACTTACAGTTCCTCCAAGTATACTCATTGTGGTCAAGCCACTTAAAGAGATTTTTGCAATATCTCTCCAAAACAAAAAAGAATAATCCCAGCAACCCCTCTCTCTTCTGTCATCTTATCTTATCTCAATGTGCAAAAGTGATCAATAAGTAAAGAAAATACACACATATACATTTCATATATATCAGGAGACCGGCCACCTCAGCTTCTCATAAGTCTGGAGCTGAACCTGTCTATGACTGTAAGGCTTCTGGCACCTTCAGGAGCTCTCCCCTTTGCTGCATTTGTTTAAAGAGGAGCAGAATGACCAACACAGGAAGAAGCTAGTTTCCCCAGCTATTTCCAGATTACTGTTCCTTTAATTCTTGCATTACTTTACATTATTTAAACTTTTTCCAGCTTTTGTAATTATGTGCCCCCATCCCCATATTTCTGTGTAATAATAAACTATAGTGGAGGAAAAAGAATCTGTACAAAGCGACTCTGCTACCTGCATCATGGCGGCTGATTATGTACATCCGCGCGCCTATGGGAGCTTCTCCGGCTTGTACCATTTCATGTTTGTTTTAAAATCTGAGACTTTTAATTGCTTTGTAGATTAAAACCCTGAAATTTGAACTTGTAATGCGCCCCAACAAAAAACGCATTGAATCCGAGCTTTTGTTTGCAGCCCGCGGGAGAAATTCTGCAGTTTCCCTGCTCAGAAGGGAGTTGTAAAACCTTTCTTAGAAAATTCTGTGTAAATTCACAGGGCAGGATGGTGGGGAGAAGGCAGAGGGGGGAAGAAAATCTTAATTTAGTGGAATAATAGGACTCCGATATCAAGCTGTGTGTACCCCACAAGGAAAGTTAGCCCAGGAATTAAAGTCTCTGGTTTCATCTTCTCAAATCCGGATCTGCATATGTACAATGCACCCTATAGGTTTAACCCCTTTGTCACCCTGTGATGGCTGCGGCGCCTGAAGGATTGTATGAAAGCTTTTTTCTATAAATAAAGCGAAGTGGAAGAAAAGTTCTGCAATGTGCTCCTTGTGATTTCTGCTTGCTGTCACTGAATGGAAACAATGTATCACAGCTGTGCCATGTCCTGCCAATGTGTCCTGATGTCTTCTGTCTCCAGATTTGTTACCAACCCTGCACCTGTGGCACTTTGTAGGATTAATTAAAAAAAACCCAGGGAAATAATTAGTGATGTCACCATGGATCATAGGCTCTCACATACATGGACACTAAGGTGGCTCAGTGGCTATAATTTACATAGGCACAATGGTTGCTTGAGGCTAAATGGTCAACTTTGTGGCTCTCAGTTACTTGGAGACTGTGGTTACTTCTGTGCAGTTTCATGGACACAATGGTGGCTCAGTTGAGCCTGGTTACAATGAATACCATAGTGGCTCAGTAGCTCTGGGTTACATGGACACCACGGTGCTGCGATAATTCTCGGTTACATAGACACCATGGTGGCTCAGTAGTTTCAAGAGCACCACAGTGGTTTAGTGTCTCTGGCTCAGTAACTCCTGGCTACAATGAACACCATTGTGGATCAGTAGCTCTTGGTTCCATGGACACCATGGTAGCTCAGTAGCTCTGGGTTCCACAGACACCATGGTGGCTCAGTAGCTCTGGGTTCCATAGACACCATGATGGCTCAGTAGCTCTGGATTCCACAGACACCATGATGGCTCAGTAGCTCTGGGTTCCACAGACACCATGATGGCTCAGTAGCTCTGGGTTCCACAGACACCATGCTGGCTAAGTAGCTCTGGGTTGCATGAGCACCATGTTGGCTCAGTAGCTCTGGGTTCCATGGACACCATGGTGGCTCAGTAGCTCTGGATTCCATGGACACCATGGTGGCTCAGTAGCTCTGGGTTCCATGGACACCATGGTGGCTAAGTAGCTCTGGGTTCCACAGACACCATGGTGGCTCAGTAGCTCTGGGTTCCACAGACACCATGGTGGCTCAGTAGCTCTAGGTTCCACAGACACCATGGTGGCTCAGTAGCTCTGGGTTCCACAGGCACCATGATGGCTCAGTAGCTCTGGATTCCACAGACACCATGATGGCTCAGTAGCTCTGGGTTCCACAGACACCATGATGGCTCAGTAGCTCTGGATTCCACAGACACCATGATGGCTCAGTAGCTCTGGGTTCCACAGACACCATGCTGGCTAAGTAGCTCTGGGTTGCATGAGCACCATGTTGGCTCAGTAGCTCTGGGTTCCACAGACACCATGGTGGCTCAGTAGCTCTGGGTTCCATGGACACCATGGCGGCTCAGTAGCTCTGGGTTCCACAGACACCATGATGGCTCAGTAGCTCTGGGTTCCACAGACACCATGGTGGCTCAGTAGCTCTGGTTCCATAGACACCATGATGGCTCAGTAGCTCTGGGTTCCACAGACACCATGCTGGCTAAGTAGCTCTGGTTTGCATGAGCACCATGTTGGCTCAGTAGCTCTGGGTTCCGCAGACACCATGGTGGCTCAGTAGCTCTGATTTACATGGACACCATGGTGGCTCAGTAACTCTGGGTTCCATAGACACCATGATGGCTCAGTAGCTCTGGGTTCCACAGACACCATGCTGGCTAAGTAGCTCTGGGTTGCATGAGCACCATGTTGGCTCAGTAGCTCTGGGTTCCATGGACACCATGGTGGCTAAGTAGCTCTGGGTTCCACAGACACCATAGTGGCTCAGTAGCTCTGGGTTCCATAGACACCATGTTGGCTCAGTAGCTCTGGGTTCCACAGACACCATAGTGGCTCAGTAGCTCTGGGTTCCATAGACACCACGATGGCTCAGTAGCTCTGGGTTCCATAGACACCATGTTGGCTCAGTAGCTCTGGGTTCCACAGACACCATAGTGGCTCAGTAGCTCTGGGTTCCACAGACACCATAGTGGCTCAGTAGCTCTGGGTTCCATAGACACCATGTTGGCTCAGTAGCTCTGGGTTCCACAGACACCATAGTGGCTCAGTAGCTCTGGGTTCCATAGACACCACGATGGCTCAGTAGCTCTGGGTTCCATAGACACCATGGTGGCTCAGTAGCTCTTGGTTCCATAGACACCATGATGGCTCAGTAGCTCTGGGTTCCACAGATACCATGCTGGCTAAGTAGCTCTGGGTTGCATGAGCACCATGTTGGCTCAGTAGCTCTGGGTTCCACAGACACCATGGTGGCTCAGTAGCTCTGGGTTCCATGGACACCATGAATTAATGGCTTTGGACTATAGCTTTGGGTGTTATGGACACCATGGTGGATCATTGGTACTGGTTTACATGGGCAACATGATGGCTCTAGATGAGATGGACACCATGGTGGCTCTGTGCCTAAGGGTCACAATGGACATCATTGTTGGCTCTGGGTTACATGGACACCTGGTGGATTAGTAGTTCTGGGTGAACACTATGGTGGCTCAGTGGTTAACACTACTGCTTTGCAGTCTTTTTGTTCTGGGTTGGACTCTTGAACATCTGCATTGAGTTTTGCTATATGTGTTCACGTAGATTTCCTCTGGGTCCTCGCTTCCTCCTACACTTATAGATCAATTGGCTTCTCACGAAAATTGACTCCAATGTGTTGTAATCTCCTCTGAGGATGGGGACTGATGGGATGGATGGGATTCTCTCAGCAGGATATGTTGTAACCTTCAAAGTATTAAATAATCAATATGAGTCAATTCTGATTCAAAAACAATGGTGGCTCAGTGGGTAAGTGCCCCTTTCTGGATGTGATTGTTTAGCCTGTTAAGAGAATGAAGCTTAGTCTCCCTTTAATGCCAGTAAAGTTGATAAATAGTCATAGGATGCGGATAGATTTAAAGGGCCATTCACACAAAAGTTTTTTACTGCATGTTATTTTTCCTGGTATTAGAAATATTCCTGGGATGATATTTCTGGGCCTGTTCTCAATTGTCCTATCAAGGAATACAACAGCAGGCCTTGAAATGGCTGATAACAGGAAACACTAGCCTGAAATGGCTGATAACAGGGAACAGTAGCCTGAATTGGCTGATAACAGGGAACAATTTTTTTGTGTTCTACATTCAGCTTCTTCCCATTCTTAAAGAGCTGATAACAGTGAACAATCGATTGCTTCCACAAATCCTACAGTCAACATCAGGCCAGCCTTAAACAGCTGATAACAGAGAGCAATAGATTGTACTCAGCACCACATGATCTCTTTTAAATAGGGTGAGTTTGTAGCTACATTTTGCTATTGTATCCTTTTCTCAGATCCTACTTTTCCCCCTGATTTTTCCAGCTTTTTTTCCTGATTTTTCTATTACTAATCTGCAAGAGTTAAATGAGCAAATCCTTGCAGGGCCGGCTGAGTTTTTGCCATGATATAAAGCAAGCGATTTTTTAGATATTTTTTTTTTGGAGCCCGAGTCCTGGGAAAGCTCTTACTGTTCGTAGAGTAACTGTATCTCATATTTGGCCGCGGTCCAAGCAGATGTAGAGTCTTGGAATGCGCCCAGCGAACTTGTACTGTGATATCGGCCTCCTTCTCTGATGGAAGCTTTCTCCACATTGTGCTGTGTGACTGCGCCATTGTCATTGATAAACTGATATCGACACAGATTATCCCATCAGATATTCATTGTAGTGAAGGAGGCGCCGCGCAGGAAAGGAAGGTCAAGTGCTCGCATGTAGCACGTCTGTACTTGGGATTTGACAATAATTCAATAATTCGGAGACACGGTGGTTTCACATACTGGGAATAGAACGTTCTAAACTTACAATATCTTCAGGGGGCTACTCCTAGACACACAGACTTAGTATGTCCACTCTTAGGGCCTGTGCACACGTTGCAAATTTGTCACTTTTTTTCTGTGCAGATTTGTCACAAAACCAGAAGGGTTATCTAGTACCAGCAAAGTGAATGACAATCCTGAAGTCTCATGCACACATTGCTTATTTTTGACTTGCAGATATAAATTTACAGCATTGTTCTTCCTCTGTATAAAGCGCTGGTAAGGCCGCACTTAGAATATTGTGCACAGTTCTGGGCTCCGGTGCTCAGGAAAGACATATTGGAGCTAGAGAGGGTTCAAAGGAGGGCGACTAAGGTAATAAAGGGAATGGAGGGACTAGAATACCCAGAGAGGTTGTCAAAATTAGGCCTAGTTACGTTGGAAAAGAGAAGGCTTAGGGGAGACCTCATAAACATGTATAAATACATCAGGGGGCAGTACAGAGATCTCTCCCATGACCTGTTTATACCAAGGATGGAGACAAAGACGAGGGGGCACACTATGCGTCTGGAGGAAAAGAGGTTCCTGCACCAGCATAGAAGGGGATTCTTTACGGTCAGAGCCGTGAGACCCTGGAACTCTCTGGGAGAGGAAGTTGTGATGTCCAACTCACTTAATGAGTTCAAGAGAGGCCTGGACGCCTTTCTTGAGAACAATAAAATTACATCTTATGCTTAGCTAATTAATTAATCCAGGGATTTAATCTGACTGCCAGATTGGTGTCGGGAAGTGAATTTTTCCTCAATGATGTAAATTGGCCTATACCGCATGTTTTTTTTTTTGCCTTCCCCTGGATCAACGCTGCGGAATAGCTGCAGTGCACAAGAAATAGGCTGAACTGGATGGACGCTTGTCTTTTTTCGGCCTTATAAACTATGTAACTATGTCAATTTTTACTGCGTTTTTGCTGCAGATTTCACCCAAACTAATGAGTGGGGAAAAATCTTCACCAAAGATGCAAGTAAAAACGCGACATAAATGCACCTATTGTATGCTGCGTTTTCCTGCCAAGAAATGCTCAAATGGTTATATACTATATTATACTCCAGAGCTGCACTCACTATTCTGCTGGTGCAGTCACTGTGTACATACATTACATTACTGATCCTGTACTGATCCTGAGTTACATCCTGTATTATACTCCAGAGCTGCACTCACTATTCTGCTGGTGCAGTCACTGTGTACATACATTACATTACTGATCCTGAGTTACCTCCTGTATTATACTCCTGAGCTGCACTCACTATTCTGCTGGTGCAGTCACTGTGCACATACATTACATTACTGATCCTGAGTTACATCCTGTATTATACTCCTGAGCTGCACTCACTATTCTGCTGGTGCAGTCACTGTGCACATACATTACATTACTGATCCTGAGTTACATCCTGTATTATACTCCAGAGCTGCACTCACTATTCTGCTGGTGCAGTCACTGTGTACATACATTACATTACTTATCCTGTACTGATCCTGAGTTACATCCTGTATTATACTCCAGAGCTGCACTCACTATTCTGCTGGTGTAGTCACTGTGTACATACATTACATTACTTATCCTGTACTGGTCCTGAGTTACATCCTGTATTATACTCCAGAGCTGCACTCACTATTCTGCTGGTGCAGTCACTGTGTACATACATTACATTACTGATCATGTACTGATCCTGAGTTACATCCTGTATTATACTCCAGAGCTGCACTCACTATTCTCCTGGTGCAGTCACTGTGTACATACATTACATTACTGATCCTGAGTTACATCCTGTATTATACTCCAGAGCTGCACTCACTATTCTGCTGGTGGAGTCACTGTGTACATACATTACATTACTGATCATGTACTGATCCTGAGTTACATCCTGTATTATACTCCAGAGCTGCACTCACTATTCTCCTGGTGCAGTCACTGTGTACATACATTACATTACTGATCCTGAGTTACATCCTGTATTATACTCCAGAGCTGCACTCACTATTCTGCTGGTGGAGTCACTGTGTACATACATTACATTACTTATCCTGTACTGATCCTGAGTTACATCCTGTATTATACTCCAGAGCTGCACTCACTATTCTGCTGGTGTAGTCACTGTGTACATACATTACATTACTTATCCTGTACTGGTCCTGAGTTACATCCTGTATTATACTCCAGAGCTGCACTCACTATTCTGCTGGTGCAGTCACTGTGTACATACATTACATTACTGATCATGTACTGATCCTGAGTTACATCCTGTATTATACTCCAGAGCTGCACTCACTATTCTCCTGGTGCAGTCACTGTGTACATACATTACATTACTGATCCTGAGTTACATCCTGTATTATACTCCAGAGCTGCACTCACTATTCTGCTGGTGGAGTCACTGTGTACATACATTACATTACTGATCCTGAGTTACATCCTGTAGATGTTTTTATTATAAAAATGAAAAACATAACAATAATAATAACAAAAACATAACAAAATTAATAACCACAAAATGAACAATGTAATGAAACTGGTCCAGCCGCTCCCTCTCTCCTCACACACATATTATACATATATACACAATAACAACTACTTACACTGTGACATCTGGTCCGGTTACCAAACAATATAATAAGTAAAATAAACAATAGCCGACAAAAATATATACAAACTAATATATACATATAAATATTTTTTTTATTTTTATAAATGATATAAAATAAATACTAACTATACAAATATATACAAGACTAAACGAAACCCCCCACACTCGAGCCCACCAGTCCCTCCCCGGCACTGACCTGAGAGCTGGTCCTGCGCCTCATGCCTCAGTCCATGTCCAACGTCCATAGGCCAGATCAGGCAGTGCCAGTTTTTCACCCAAATAACCAGTGTCCCTCAAGATGAACCCACCTCCCCCCTTTTCCCACCACCCAACATAACACCTACACCCAAACCCATATATACAATATATACAGAAACAAACAATAGAATAACAAACAATACAATAACCACAACTGACAAAGCCCAAGTTCGGCGCCTGCAGCCCTACATCACTGTCTACTGATCAAAACAAAACAAAAATCTATGGTGTCAGCAGCAGCCCACCACCAGGAGAAGAGATGACCAGACTAGGGCACACTAAAAGAAAAGCCCCTCCAGAGGAGAGCGGCCCTTCGTGTACCCAGTCTCTCATACTCCAGAGAGCGCACCTTCACCAGGTCACCGAGTATGGTCCTAAACACATCGTCCACTGGGAGGATTTTCCGCTGCGTCGATACTAAGCACCGTGCGTTCCACGTGTGATACCTAACCACTGCGCTAACTAGAAATAAGGTGCAGCGGCCCCGACCACCCAGGTCTCCGAATGCTCCATAGGCCCATTCCGCATAAGAGAGACCGGCCAGCCGGGGCCAGCCAATGGAGGCGCCCACCCTGTTGTACACCTCTCTGTTAAAGGGACAACGAAGCAGAAAGTGGTCCATGCTTTCCAGCATGGTACCACAATGCTCCCGAGGACAGTTCCTGTCCTCAGAGCTCCTACACTTCAGATTGTCTCTCACACACAGTTTCCCATGGAAGCAGCGCCAAGCCAAGTCCAAAACCTTTGAGGGGATCCTGATAGAATTCAAAAGATGCAGACCCACCCCAAGATCCCGACTTGGGCAATCCCTTTGCGCCAGAGGCCTCCGAAAGTGGGTCAACAAACCCTTTGTCAAGGAGCTTTCTTGGCAGAGTCCTGACCTCCCACATTCCCAGACCCCACCGGCGAATTACCTTCAGAACCAGGGTAGCGTAAGCCGGGAGATGTCCATGCGGTGTGCGTAGATCCTTCACTTGCCCTCCTGTCTCCCATTCCTGGAAGAAGGGCTGAAACCATCCCCTACAGGAGAATACCCACGGAGGAGCCCTTTCTTTCCAGAGGTTTGTAATATTGGTCTTAATGAAGGTATTCACAAGGAATACCACAGGGTTGACCATACCCAACCCTCCTAGTCTCCATGTACGGTAAGTAACCTCCCTCTTGACCAGGTTCAGTCTATTCCCCCATAACAGTTGGAAGAACAAACTGTAGACCCGAGTCCAGAGAGGCTCCGGCAAAGGGAGCAGGTAAGTTTTGATCAGGTTTACCCTTTCCCTTAGGGTCAAGGACCAACCCTTCCATTGGTTCACCTTCTGAGTGGCGATCTCTAGTCCATCCCGATCCCAGCCAACGGTCCACGCTCCACCCTCCTAAGAAGTGGGTCAATCGCAAACACGTACAGCAGCGGGCTCAAGGGACAACCCTGGCGAACACCACATCCAACCTCAAAAGAGCTGCCAATCCAACTGTTCACAAGCTTGAAACTCTCTGTCCCAGCGTAGAAGGTCTTAAACCAATCAACAAACCCCCCCCGGCAGGCCATACCTCAGAAGGACAGACCAGAGGTACTCATGATTAACCCGATCAAACGCTTTTGCCTGGTCCAGTGACAGCATGTACTCCTTCCAGTGGCCAGCCCTACCCTGCTCCACCGCCTCTCGGACACAAAGTACAGCACTAATTGTACTGCGGCCCGGAACAGAGCAATGCTGGACTCCTGAAAGGAGTCGGGGCACAAATTTCACCAGCCGATTAAACAGCACCTTTGCCAAAACCTTCCTGTCTGTATTGAGAAGCGCTATGGGACGCCAATTCTCAATGCAAGATGAGTCCTTACCCTTTGACAAGATGATCAGGGCAGACCTCCTCATTGACTTTGGCAGAGTGCCCGAGGAAAGACACTCATTGAATACCTCAGTCAAGAGGGAACCAAGGCGTCCTTAAAGGTCTTATAGAATTCAGATGTTAAGCCATCTGGACCGGGAGCTTTCTTTAGGGCAAGCCCTTCAATCGCCAACTTAACTTCCTTTTCCCTGATCATCTCTGTCAAAACGCCAAGAGAGGGGTCTACCCCTGGTTCGGGGACGGCTTCAGCCAGAAAAGCCGACATCTCATCCCAATCCAGATCCCCCTTCCCCAAGAGGTGCGAGTAGAAGAATCTGACGACCTCCAGGATCCCTAATCTGGATCTTTTCAGGGACCACGCAGTGTCAACCAGTCCTGTAACAACTTTACTATTCACTGACATCTTGCAGTTTCTGTAAGGGTCGGGCGAGCGGTACTTCCCATAATCCCTCTCAAAAACCAAAGATGCGTGTCTATCATACTGACACCTCATTAGCAAAGATTTCACTCTGGAGATCTCCTCGCGGCTACTTCCAGTTGAGACAAGATGCTCGAGTTTCCTCCTCAGTCCCTGATACAGGTGGTACCTGTCCCGGCACCTGAGGCTCGAGAGCTGGCGGAAGAATCTCGCCACCCTTTTCTTGAACATCTCCCACCACTCTGACTTCCTACTACAAAGATCCAGTAAGGGTACCTGGCTCTGAAGAAAATCCGCAAAGGACTGTCTTATCTCCGCTTCTTCCAAGAGAGACGAATTGAGCCTCCAAAAGCCTCTTCCCATCCGGGGGGGTCTCTGTAACATTCAGAGAAAACAAAATCAAACAGTGTTCGGAGAACTCCACCTCAACAACAGATACTGCTGAAGAGACGGCTTCCTCCTTTAAATGAAACTTGTCTATCCTGGACCTACAGTTACCTCTATGATAGGTGAATCCCTCGTGGCCTGAGGTGTGCCGGATGTGGACATCTACCAGGCGAGCCTCACTAGCTATACTATTAAGGGCGACGCAATCATAAGTCAGCTTGTCTCTGGAACCTCCTCTATCCCGGGGCCTCGTGACAGTGTTAAAGTCCTCTCCAAAAACTACCTGCCGACTCGTAAAAGGTAGGGCTTGATCCTCATAAAGAGACACTTCCGGTCCCACTTAGATTGGGGACCATAGATGTTAATGAGCCGAAGCTCTTGTCCCTTCATGAGGACATCTAATATCAGGCACCTCCCCATTTCTAACTCAATAACCCGTCGGCATTCTACCGGTGCGGTAAAAAGGACCGCCACTCCGCTATACGGCTTGGCCGCAAGAGACCAATAGGAGGGCCCGAGTCTCCACTCCCTCTTAGCGATAAACACCTCTGCCATATTTGGCAGCCTGGTCTCTTGCAAAAAGAAAATGTCAGCTTCAACCCGGCTGAGAAAATCAAAGGCCGCAAATCTAGCCATATTTGACTTAATGCTGGCGACATTAATGGACGCCAGTGTCAACGGAGTGGGTACCGCCATCATTGGTGATTGAGTTAGATGGCTTTCTTCTTCCCACTCCCCTTATCCTTCCCCCTCTTTAATGACACAGAGGTGTCCATTCCCACATTTTTCCTTCTTTTTTCGTCCTAGTCTCTGGACTCTGGGCCAGTCCCAACCCCCCAAGGACCTTGCATCCCCAGGAGAAGGAGACTCGGCACCCCCTGTAAGCTCCGCTGAAGCCGGAACCTCACCCTCAGCCTCCTCTTCAGAGGAAGAGATGTTATCAAGGGCTTGGAACCGGTTAGAAAGACCAACCAGAGGGGAGTCAGTTTTACCTTCCTTAGGTACCTTGGTCAGAGTGGGAGAAGGTGTTTTATCTCCCTTCTTTCTCTTCTTTTTGGTGCCGAGCTTACGCTTGTCCTCTAGCCACCACTTATTATCCTCATCCATACTTTCATAATGGGAGGATTCTGAGACAGAGGCGGTTTCCTGCCTGTGGATCCTCCTGACTTCCTCATCCAACTCATCATCCCTCGGGGCCTCAGCAGCAACACTGGCATCCAGGACAGGGGCTGCCCCGGTAGTCTGGGACTCGCCCCGCTCCCTCTCCTGTCTGCGCTTGTCTAGACGTCTCAGCTGGGCAGGTGTCTTTTTATTGCTTTTCTTCCCTGGCCCCTGAGCTCCCCCACCCCTGCTAGTCCCCTCCCCAGCCGAATCGGCCTCACGGCTTTCTCCCACCGGGGTCTCGACTGCATTAGCGAAGGAGCGAGGACAACGGCTGAATGGGTGACCTAATTCACCACACAGGTGGCACCTAATCTCCACACAAGAGGCAGCAAGATGGCCGACACCCCCACACAACGCACATTTCTGCACAGTACAGTTTGCACTGAAGTGTGTGGGGTCGCCGCACCTGTGACAGAGCTTCGGTTGCCCTTGGTAGAAGACCAGGATACGATTCCTACCCAGGAAGGCAGATGATGGAATGTGGGCAACCATACCACCTGAACGCTTACGTTTTACCATAAACTTCCAGGCCCCTGACCAGATACCAAACTCGTCGCAGTTTTTCTTTGGCATCTCCACCACCTCTCCATACCGACCAAGTCACGTCATGATGTCATAACAAGAAAGCTACTCGTTACGAGTCATCACGGTCACTTTCTTGATTTGGTTTTGGCGAGACACTGCCTGAACGACAAAGTCTCGCCAGCCGGGCTCATTTTTTGCCAACTCCTAATTCGTCCAGAAGAGCTCAAGCCCCTCCGTCCGAACAAAGCGGACATCAAACTCAGGCATGGAATAGGGATGTATCAAGGCGTAGATGTCAATCGCCTTGAAGCCCATCCTCAGCAGGAGCTCCACAACTTTAGACCTTGGAGGACATGCATCACTGCCCCTCCACCGAATATGGACCACATTCCTACGCACACTGCCTGGCCCGGCTGTTGGGAGGGACCTCACTGTATCCCCCCCTTTTTGTTCTCGGAAGGCCCCGAGGCCATGCCTCTCTATCCAGAAGGATAGATCAACCTCTCGACCTTCTACCACTAGTGATCTCTCACCCTTCTTTAGAGCCTCCTGAAGGCGCCTTTGCAACATGCCGTCCCAAAAGCCCGGAGACGAGGGGGAGGAGGATGCCGCCCTATTTGCCCCGGCGGTGACACTGGCATAACTCTGGACAGGCGTTGCCACCACCGGGGGGGGGGGCAACCGGACCAGTGACTATATCAGCCCCAACAGCATCACCATTACCCACCTCCATCTCACCCTCCACCAAACCAGCAACCACACCACTAGACAATGAATTGGCCTCATTCACTCCCACCACCACATTCATTCCTGCTGGACCAGTAACAATGGTGGATGACATTTTTACCTCAGCATCATCAGGTACAAGGCGCTCAGTCACCTCCATACAACTGGAGGCGACCTCACCCCCGGTCTTATGTGTGCCCTCCACATCATCAGTCGGTAATTTCTGTTTGGCATTCGGTATATTGCGCCGCTGATCTTTAGCTGCTGTGAGGCGCCGCTGATCTTTAGCATCAGGATCCTACAGACCAGCGGCGCCAACACAAAATAGCACTTTCGTGGGAGGACTGAAACGCTCAGCCCCGACAGCCCCCTCACACTGCCGCCGCCTCTCAACTAAGTGATCAGCGGCAACAGCATTCAGAGGCGCCGAGCGCACCACAGCATCGTGGCCTGACCGAACGCCCGCCGCCGGGCTGCCCTCACTGTCCAGCCTCTCGGCTGATGCACCTCCTGCTGCGTCCCCGCTACTACAAGCAGAGACGGAGCTCTGCTCCTCACTACCACGCTCTGTAATCTCCCCGCGCCTTTGCATCGGATCCACAGCAGAAGCTGGGATGGGCTGGGCAACTTGGCTTATACAGTGAGCTGAGCCTGCCGCCGACTCAGGGGGTACAGGGAGGGGGGCATATACGTATCTTACTGCTTCCTGCAGCTTTGGATTGATCTTCTTAGCCTTTTTGTGGCCCCCAGGTGCCTCTTCTGGTACATCGTCACCAAGATGGAAGTTTTGGAGGCACACTGGGGACTCCAGGAGCTTTATCCCTCCCTGGCTGCTGCTGTCACTGTCCTCCCCATAGCCGGCAGAACTGCGACCGGATGTCATTGTCGCCTGTCCTGCAGGGAGCTTGCTGCACGTGGCCTGCGGGTGACTTTGCAGGCTGCCAGGTGGGGCTTTCTGCTGGTCATCATCACTCTCATCATCCACCTGCCTCTCAGGCTGCAGCCCAATCTGCCTTTGCTCTCTGTTGTGGATGCAAGAAAGTGCCAATAATTCCGCGCTCCTCCGGGTCAGAAGAAGGGATGCATTACCCAGTGCTTGGTTAAGAGTCCATTTATTTAGAAGCTAAAATCAGACGCGTTTCGTGGATGTCCTGTCCACTTCATCAGTGCATATTGATGAAGTGGACAGGATGTCCACGAAACGCGTCTGATTTTAGCTTCTAAATAAATGGACTCTTAACCAAGCACTGGGTAATGTTTCCCTTCTTCTGATCCGGAGGAGCGCGGAATCATTGGCACGTTCTTGCATCCACAACTTATGTTACTCGGACCCTTGAGGTTTGGTGTCTCCTGCAGCACTCCACTATACCATCATATGAGTTGTGCATTTCACAACTCACCAAGGTGAGCATCCTTTTTCCTTTATACCACTACTTGTCTGGGTAACAGCGCTATTGGCGCCCCCTCTCCATCCTTTTGCTCTCTGTTATCAGCCATTTCTCTGAAGCGGTCTTCATTAATTAGTTTTTCCTTAAACGGACCACTCTGCTTTCCGATGGTAGCTTTCCTTAGTTCCAGCTCATGAATCTCGCTGGTGAGCCTCTTTACCTCCGCCTGGAGTTTGGTCTTCCTCGGTTTGGAGGCCCCCGCAGCTTTGGCGCTTGTGCAGCGCAGCGCCTCCCGAAGCCTCCTGACGAGCTTACTCGCATCTTCATACTCACGGAGGTGGATCATGACCCGGGAGGCATAGGTGGACAAAGACTCCCGAGGACTGTGCAGCACCCAACCCTCCTCAGTGAGGTCGGCCTCACCTCCGTGAGCAATCCGCTTTCCTCCAGAAGGAGCGCCATCATGCACGCTGTCAGGCTTACCCCCCATGCTGGAAGCCTTGCGGCTTCTAGGAGTCTCCACAGTCCCGGGGGGAGTAGGAGCCACATTGCTGCGACTCCTGGTGGAGAGTCTCACCCCCGAGTCCTCCGATGTGCAGGCCAGTTGCTGATTTCTCCTGTCCCCCGCCGGCCTGGTTCGGGAAGCAGAAGCCTGGGACTTGGCTCCATCACTCATCCCAGGAATACCACTCCCTCCCTTGGTAGGAGAGAGAGCAGGTCCCCAAGTGGAGAGGTGTTGGTTCTCACAGACCTCAGAGGCACACAGCAGGATCTGCAGCCACCACACCCACAATCACCACAGTGAGCAACAGCTGACCAGAGCCGCACTCACTATTCCGCTGGTGCAGTCACTGTGTACATACTTTACATTACTGATCCTGTACTGATCCTGAGTTACATCCTGTATTATACTCCAGAGCTGCACTCACTATTCTGCTGGTGGAGTCACTGTGTACATATATTACGTTACTGATCCTGTACTGATCCTGAGTTACATCCAGAGCTGTATATCTCTGCATTACATGGACATTCCACTCATATCAATGACATCTGTGTAAGGCTGTGTGCACACAGTGCATTTTTACGGCGTTTTTTCCTTGCAAAATTGGCCCAAAAATGCTAGATGCAAAGTCAATGAGAATCCTGAAGTGCTGTGCACATGATCAGTATTTTTCCTTTCAGGATTTGTTGTGCTTTTAAATCCGCAGACTGTCAATTCTTTGTGCGTTTGTGCCTCGTTTTTTCACCCATTGAATTCAATTGAAAAAATGCACCAAAAACGAGCGTATTTTCCATTTTTGCTGCCAACAAATTCCTAGAGATACAGAAGCGTTGCAGAAATTTCGGCAATCAAATACTCAACGTGTGCACATACCCTAATACTTAATCTCTCTTTTTGCTGCGTATTTGATGCATAATCAATAAGGTGCACACGCTGCTTTTTTGTTGCTTTGGGATGAGTAATGGAGACGATTAGTTTTTTCCTTGTTACTGTCTGGTGGTCTCTGCACCTTTCTCGCTGCCCCGTGAGGGCATCCTCCTTCAGTATGTCGGAGGCCGATCCTGTTGCGTTCTGTGTTTATTTATGGCCGCTCTGCCCCAGTTGTGGGGTCTGCATTTTAATAACTCCCCTTGCACAGTTCAGAGGTCGCCGAGCCTTAGACAATAGAGGTCTTTTGTTTTTTCCATTCCCTTTTGGCAAGAGCAGCAAAACCACTGCCATTAATTTCCTGTAGATCTTTCATTCGGCCGCTCAGCTAGCCGGAGTCGGGGAAACTGTAGCAGAGGTGACTTTTTTTTACCCCGGGCAGGATATCCCTGTATATGTTTCAGGTTCCTGCACTTTTTTCATATGATTGTCCTTAGCGCACAGTTCACGCTTGCATTCTGCCTTTTGTCTGCGCCGCCACTTGTGCACGTCGCTTGTGACCGCAACTCGTTATGAGATTTAATTGGCCGACCAAATTCCAAGATGAACTTGATGATTAACGTGGAGCGGGGAGATAAGAAGGCGTCTGAAAACAAGCTTTGCATATTTCACGGAATTAACAGGGGCCGGGTGGAGGAGCCAGGGGCGTTGCATTGTTTTAACTCCTTTGATGCAGGTGAATAGCGATACATCAAGACCGGATTAAACTTCCAGTTTGGACTGGAGAAAGTGCAGCATCAATGGGAAATCTGCCTGCCTTCTGCTGGAAACAGCGCCACTCAACTCCACAGGCCATGTATGGAACTGCAGCTCAGCCCCAGAGTAGATACAAGACTCTGCTCGTGGATGGACAAGGGTCTTTCCAGGATGCAGAGGATGATAGCGGCTGGAGGGAGGTTAATCCTGCGATGGGCGCTCATTTGTCAGAGGCTTTTGTGTCTCCGGGACCATCTTGGCTCGGGACCACCTCTGTGTTCTGCTCCAATAACTCTTCTGAAAACTTTCATGATCAGAGGAATGGTGCTCATATAGAAGGCGTCTACTGTGTTGGGGGCTATGACAAATGTAATTTTGCCTGGTTTGGTGAGATGGATAGATATATATTAGATAGATAGATTTATAATAGAGAAACATAAAACTGACCAGCATCTCCTAACAGAATGATGCAAGTGTGAACAGGTGCAAGCTGCTGTGACTGCAGTGTATACATATCAGAGTGGGTAGCAGCCACTGTGTGCACCAAGATATATGCGAAAAATGCAGCATATAAAATGTATCCTTGACGGGATATGAACCCTGGACCCCAGCGCCGCAAAGTAATAGTGCTAACCACTGAGCCACCGTACAGTGCTAACTACCGAGCCACCATACAGTGCTAACCACTGAGCCACCATACAGTGCTAACCACTGAGCCACCGTGCTGCCCCATAGATATGCCTTGTGATGGCTGGTGGGCTCTCATGAATTGGCCAATTTGTGCACTAGGTATCTTCCTTTATTAAGTATATTCTATATAGCAGTAATGCAGTTTATAGTCCATATAAACATCTTGGCTCTTACAGAGGCTGCTGGGTTCTTCTGTTTGTAGATAACTAGATATTAGATGGATATATATTTGATAAATATGAGAATGACAAATATTTGATAGATAAACAGATATAAGATACATAGATATGACATAGATTTATTTATCTAGCCATTCTATTCCTTACGTGCCCGATACACTACTTTCTAGAATATGGGCTTGTTCACACGTTGCTTTTTTTTCCCACGCATTTATCAAGACTAAAAACTCTGCATTTTACAGTGCAAGTAAAGTGAATAAGATTTCTGAAATCTGCGCACGCTGCTTATTTTTTTCCATCATTGCATTTTTTCAAATCTTCAGCGTCGATTCTTTCAGCGTCTTTGCTTTTTTAACCCTTTCACATGAATGCAAGTAAAAACGTATCAAAAACATGCTTATTTTATGCAGCCTTTTTCCTGCCAACACATTAATGCAGAAAAACCTGCTGCAAATACTGAATGTGTGCACGTAGCCAGTAGGTAGGTTAAGTTTTTTTTTGCAGTTTGTGTCGCTCGCTCGCGCTTCGCACAGAGGTTAGCAGACTCTCTTTCCTCATCTTTTTCGCTCTTACCCTATTTTTATTTACCGTCGCCTTCTGACCTTATTAATGGAGCCTCAGAATTTGATGGGAGGCAGCCAGGCCCATCTATCATCCGCGCTGCGCGAGGCCCGATCGTTATTAGGACCTTCTAGGCCGAAGGATTTTTTTGTTTTCTTTCAGCTTCAGGAAGTGCTGACTCGCACATTTAAAGATATACGGACGCGACAGCTGAGCCTGGCGGAAAATATGAGCGGACAGGTCCGCAGCGCCTTCTGATTGTCTGCAGGAACAGAACAGCCACAGTGCAGCTCAATGCAGAAATGCAGATTTACTATAGAATTGCTCCAGGTTTCAGGATCTGCTTGCTGTCAGTGAATGAGAACAGTCTTGTCTTGTTTACATTTGGTGGATGAAAACCTATATAGATAGGACTGATACTTCTCACTGTGGTTTTGTTACAATTGTATCCAGTCTAGATAATCCTTTGTGAGCTGAACATATTGACACATTTTACCTGCACTGATACATTGTTACAAACTTAGGAGAGATGCAGAAGCTGATGTGTTAACCTCACAGAGGATTGTCTAGGAGGGTTCATAGCTGCACACTATGGTAAAGAATGGAGACTGAGACTTTTATTAGGAGGTTGCAGAACTTTTCATTACATCATTTCTGTATTTACAGAAGCTCTCATCCGCCCCGTAGTTGGAGGGGGATATGTTATAGAAATCAGGCAGGTTGCATCCTCCGAGAGTGTCTGGGGCGCGTTGTACCAGGTGGTGCTAGAACCTGTGAGTTATCAATAAATCAATGAAATGTGCTGCACAAATGGAAGAGGTGCTGCTAATATCTCAGCACTGATTACTACAGGGGGATTCAGTAGAGGGGAGGTAAGAAAGAGATCATTGTGATTGGTATAAAGACTATAAAATGGAGTGAAGGGAGAATCTAGAACTGCCAACCCTAGAACCAAGGACACTAGAACTGCAGAACCTAATATAAACCATGATCCTAATAGTTAGGAATGACCTATTGTATTATAAATCTTATCATTTACTGCAGAACTGAAACCTGAAGCCTCTAGAGCAGCAGAACCTAGAACCACAGGTAGAAGGTAAAACAACAGCCCCTGGAGTGAAAGACTGTAGTCCTGAAGAACCTAGAATGTCAGACCATAGAACTGCAGAACTACAAATGACAGTGCTTAAAACTGCAGAATCAGAGCTAGAACTGCAGAACATAGAACCACGACCTCTAAAGCAGCAGAACATAGAACCGCAGACTCTAAAAAAGCATAACATAGAACCACGGCCTCTAGAACTTCAGAAAATCTAACCATGGCCTCTAAAGCAGCAGAACATAAAACCTCAGACTCTAAAGCAGCAGAACATAGAACCACTGCCTCTAGAACAGCAGAACATAAAACCACAGCCTCTAGAGCAGCAGAACATAAAACCACAGCCTCTAGAGCAGCAGAACATAGAATCACGGCCTCTAGAGCAGCAAAACAGAAAACCACAGCCTCTATAGCAACAGAACATAGAATCATGGCCTCTAGAGCAGCAGAACAGAAAACCACAGCCGCTAGAGCAGAAGAACATAGAATCACAGCCGCTAGAGCAGCAGAACATAAAACCACAGCCTCTAGAGCAGCAGAACATAAAACCACAGCCTCTAGAGCAGCAGAACAGAAAACCACAGCCGCTAGAGCAGCAGAACATAGAATCACAGCCGCTAGAGCAGCAGAACATAGAATCACAGCCGCTAGAGCAGCAGAACATAAAACCACAGCCTCTAGAGCAGCAGAACATAGAATCACGGCCTCTAGAGCAGCAGGACATAGAACCACAGGTAGAAGGTAAAACAACAGCCCCTGGAATGAAAGACTGTAGTTCTGAAGAATCTAGAAAGTCAGACTATATAATTGCAGAACTACAAAGGAAAGCTCTTAGAACTGCAGAAACGAGAACTAGACATGCAGAACATTGAACCACGGTCTCTTGAATAGCATAACATAGAACAGCCTCTAGAGCAGCAGAACATATAACCACAGTCTAAATCAGCATAACATAGAAGCACAGTCTCTAGAGTAGCAGAACATAGAACCATGGCCTCTAGACCAGAACATATAACCACGGCCTCTAGATCAGAACATATAACCATGGCCTCTAGATCAGAACATATAACGATGGCCTCTAGATCTGAACATATAACCATGGCCTCTAGATCAGAACATATAACCATGGCCTTTAGGAAAATAGAACCCCTGGCTTCTAGAGCAGAGCATAGATCCATGGGCTCTAGAGCAGCAGAGCATAGAATCACGGTCTCTAGCACAGCAGAACATAGAACCAAAGGCCCCACAACTGTAGAATGTAAAAGCACAACCTCTAGAGCTAAAAACCTAGACCCACCTAGAACCACAATCCCGAGAACTGCAGAACAATAAATCACAGGCTCTAGAGCTGCAAATCCTAGACTTTGTATCTGTGTAATTGGTGGGGAAAATCTCCCTCCAATTTAGTAGCACATCTCCATGTGGTGGAGCCTGGTACTGCAGCTCCGCCTCAGCTCTGCTTCATTCAGCCTCAGCTCTGCTTCATTCATTGGAGTAGTGCTGAGCCGCAGCGCCTGGAACCCCAGTGTAGGAGCCACGACGGCCCAGGAAAAAATCCAATGACTACTTTTTCTTTTTTCTACTGATTGTTGGGGCTCTGGATTGGACCCACATTGACCTCAATAATAGGCGATCAATGGATATTCTGGAAAAAATGTTCCAGAGGAGTTGTCACTCCAGCACCATCAACCTGTGATTTCCAGGGCATGCTGGGAGTTGTAGTGATTAGTATTGTGCATATGACGAGGGGGACACTCGGCATCTTTGATTTTCCTTCACTCTCATACTGAGCAGTTTTTGCAGAACTCTCTTCCTGCTGAGACGCTCGCGTTCTTCCCTTTTTTCTGGCAATGTTCCTTTATTCACAATAAACTGGGTCAGGCATTCATCGCTGTAACGAAATACACAATAATCATTATCTCCCCAAGATTCGGCCTCTCTTATTGGTTTATTTTAATTCTGTTACTTGGAAACTGTTCGCATGAGAAACAAGTGATAAGTATAACGCGGCCTTGTCTGGCCCGAGACGTCTCCGATACGAGCACCTGAACCTTAGGGTTATGGTCCTGTGATTTCCTACTATAGGAGCAGCGTTGTACGGGATTATATCAGCGCCACTGCTGCTTTCTGCAACACACGTGTCTGCAAAAATATTGGCGTCCATGTTCTGCCACTAGGGGGCGCTATTTGTATACACTTCTGTGTGGCTCCTATTAAAATGAGTATAAAAGACTGATTTATGCTCTCCTTTAACAGGGTGTATGAAATAAACAGGTATGGACCTCCTTTAAGGAGCCACCATAGCAGACCTTGCAGGGAAAACCTTCAAGACCCCATATCTGGAACTACTAAAAGGAAGAATTATGGACCTGGTCAGTAATCAGGACTCCCTTCCTCTAATATTATGTATGGATAAAATTTGTTTTAATGCGTAAATCCCATTAATATATATGTTACATTGTCTCTTAAAGTGAATGTCCTCTTCTTACCATAATTGTAATCTATTTCTAATTGTCGCAGCTGTTTTTCTGATACAAAGCTCCCAATCACCAGCAATGATGTGAAAGTGAATGATAACATGTTGCTTCGTGCAGACACCACAAGAGGGAGCTCACTCCATACTGTTTTATCATTAAGTTCAATGTATTAACTGTATGCAGTAAGCTCCCTCTAGTGGTGACTGCCAGCAGGTAGGATTTTAGCATTTACCTCTTTGGGTATGCATGGATTTGGAAAGAAATTAACTTAGATTTAAAAAAAAGTTAGTTTGTGTGTCACATTGTGGTTGCATGGATAAAAAAAGGAAAGAACAAAAGCTCTGAATTCAGCTTTTTGGCCAAAGAGGAAAAAATAGTGTAATTGGGTTGGATGAAGTCATCTATATACCTAAGTGAATGTTATTGGAACAAGTCTCCCTGATCTTCTTCACTTTACAGAGTGGTTTCATTAGCGCGGCGCTCATGCATGGCGCAGACTACTCTGTGTAATTAACTATCATGTCAGGCTGTATTTGTGTATGGCATATGCAAGTGTCTGCTGGAAGTCGGAGTCCTTTTCTGCTGACATCGTCATATGTAAACATTTAAGACCTAAGTAATAGCCTCGCTAATGTGGAGGGAAGATGCATATTAGACACCGGGATCCCACTTAGCTGAGACTAATAGAATAAAGCGAGGTAACCTCTGCATGCAGGCGATGTAGTATTACATGCGCCCTCCCCACCTGAGCTGCACTGTTGGCCGAAGAAGGACGGATACTCCCTACGTCAATCATTTTGTAATGGATTTTGTTGGGAACAGAACCCTGGATATGGAATTAGGTGGCAACAGCAAGTATCCGGAGAGGAGAAATAGTTGGTTTCCACAAAGGGACGCACTGTATGAATTGGCAGCAACACACATGGATGATAGGGAATGATTTAAAATGTATCAAACTTTATTATAATTAACATTAAGTCACTCTGTAAATATGTTACATTGTGTATTATACTCCAGAGCTGCACTCACTATTCTGCTGGTGCAGTCACTGTGTACATACATTACATTACTGATCCTGTACTGATCCTGAGATACATCCTGTATTATACTCCAGAGCTGCACTCACTATTCTGCTGGTGCAGTCACTGTGTACATACATTACATTACTGATCCTGATTTACATCCTGTATTATACTCCAGAGCTGCACTCACTATTCTGCTGGTGCAGTCACTGTGTACATACATTACATTACTGATCCTGTTCTGATCCTGAGTTACATCCTGTATTATCCTCCAGAGCTGCACTCACTATTCTACTGGTGCAGTCACTGTGTACATACATTACATTACTGATCCTGTTCTGATCCTGAGTTACATCCTTTATTGTCCTCCAGAGCTGCACTCACTATTCTGCTGGTGCAGTCACTGTGTACATACATTACATTACTGATCCTGTACTGATTCTGAGTTACCTCCTGTATTATACTCCAGAGCTGCACTCACTATTCTGCTGGTGGGGTCACTGTGTACATACATTACATTACTGATCCTGAGTTACATCCTGTATTATACCCCAGAGCTGCACTCGCTATTCTGCTGGTGCAGTTACTGTGTACATACATTACATTACTGATCCTGTACTGATTCTGAGTTACCTCCTGTATTATACTCCAGAGCTGCACTCACTATTCTGCTGGTGGGGTCACTGTGTACATACATTACATTACTGATCCTGAGTTACATCCTGTATTATACTCCAGAGCTGCACTCGCTATTCTGCTGGTGCAGTCACTGTGTACATACATTACATTACTGATCCTGTACTGATCCTGAGTTACATCCTGTAGATCTTTTATTATAAAAATGAAAAACATAACAATAATAATAACAGAAACATAACAAAATTAATAACCAGAAAATAAACAATGTAATGAACTGGTCCAGCCGCTCCCTCTCTCCTCACACACATATTATACATATATACACAATAACAACTACCTACACCATGACATCTGGTCCGGTTACCAAACAAATAATAACAATATAATAAACAATAACCGACAAATTATATACAAACTAATATATACATTCTTTTTTTTTTTTTTTTTTTAATAAATAAAATAAAATAAATTCTAACTATACAAATATATACAAGACAAAACAAAACCCCCCACACTCGAGCCCACCAGTCCCTCCCCGGCACTGACCTGAGAGCTGGTCCTGCGCCTCATGCCTCAGTCCATGTCCAACGTCCATAGGCCAGATCAGGCAGTGCCAGTTTTTCACCCAAATAACCAGTGTCCCACAAGATGAACCCACCTCCCCCCTTTTCCCTCCACCCAACCTAACACCTACACCCAAACCCATATATACAATATATACAGAAACAAACAATACAATAACCACAACTGACAAAGCCCAAGTTCGGCGCCTGCAGCCCTACATCACTGTCTACTGATCAATAAAACAAAAATCTATGGTGTCAGCAGCAGCCCACCACCAGGAGAGGAGATGACCAGACTAGGGCACACTAAAAGAAAAGCCCCTCCAGAGGAGAGCGGCCCTCCGTGTACCCAGTCTCTCATACTCCAGAGAACGCACCTTCACCAGGTCACCGAGTATGGTCCTAAACACATCGTCCACTGGGAGGATTTTCCGCTGCGTCGATACTAAGCACCGTGCGTTCCACGTGTGATACCTAACCACTGTGCTAACTACAAATAAGGTGCAACGGTCCCGACCACCCAGGTCCCCGAATGCTCCATAGGCCCATTCCGCATAAGAGAGACCGGCCAGCCGGGGCCAGCCAATGTAGGTGGCCACCCTGTTGTACACCTCTATGTTAAAGGGACAACGAAGTAGGAAGTGGTCCATGCTTTCAAGCATGGTACCACAATGCTCCCGAGGACAGTTCCTGTCCTCAGAGCTCCTACACTTCAGATTGTCCCTCACACACAGTTTCCCATGGAAGCAGCACCAAACCAAGCCCCAAACCTTCGAGGGGATCCTGATAGAATTCAAAAGATGCAGACCCACCCCAAGATCCCGACTTGGGCAATCCCTGAGTGCCAGAGGCCTCTGAAAATGGGTCAACAGAACCCTTTTGTCAAGGAGCTTCCTTGGCAGAGTCCTGACCTCCCACATTCCCAGACCCCACCGGCGAATTACCTTCAGAACCACGGTAGCGTAAGCCGGGAGATGTCCATGCGGTGTGCGGAGATCCTTCACTTGCCCTCCTGTCTCCCATTCCTGGAAGAAAAGCTGAAACCATCCCTTACAGGAGAATACCCACGGAGGAGCCCTCTCTTTCCAGAGGTTTGCAATATTGATCTTAATGAAGGTATTCACAAGGAATACCACAAGGTTGACCATACCCAACCCTCCTAGTCTCCTCGTACGGTAAGTAACCTCCCTCTTGACCAGGTTCAGTCTATTCCCCCATAACAGTTGAAAGAACAAACTGTAGACCCGAGTCCAGAGAGGCTCTGGCAAGATGCACACACTGCCCAGATAGATCAGCAAAGGGAGCAGGTAAGTTTTGATCAGGTTTACCCTTTCCCTTAGGGTCAAAGACCAACCCTTCCATTGGTTCACCTTCTGAGTGGCGATCTCTAGCCTGCTGTCCCAATTTTGTTTGGGGTAATTTCCCTGGCCAAATTCGATGCCAAGAACTTTTGCAGAGACTTTGGGTCCTGGAAGGGTGTCCGGGAGATCAAAACCAGGATCTCCTCCTCCCAGCCAGAGACTCTCACACTTATCCTGGTTGATCTTAGACCCGGATGCCTCCGAGTAGCGATTTACCTCTGACTTCAGCCATTCTGCCTCCCCATCAGAGGAAACAAAAACGGTGACGTCATCGGCATACGCCACCACTCTCAGAGTGGCTTCCGGTGCTGCCTGGTCCATCCCGATCCCAGCCAACGGTCCACGCTCCACCCTCCTAAGAAGTGGGTCAATCGCAAACACGTACAGTAGCGGGCTCAAGGGACAACCCTGGCGAACACCACACCCAACCTCAAAAGAGCTGCCAATCCAACCCTTCACAAGCGGGAAACTCTCTGCCCCAGAGTACAAGGTCTTAAGCCAATCAACGAACCCCCCCGGCAGGCCATACCTCAGAAGGACAGACCAGAGGTACTCATGATTAACCCGATCAAACGCTTTTGCCTGGTCCAATGACAGCATGTACCGCTTCCAGTGGCCAGCCCTCCCCTGCTCCACCGCCTCTCGGACACAGAGTACAGCACTAATTGTACTGCGGCCCGGAACAGAGCAATGCTGGGCCCCCGAAAGGAGCTGGGGTGCAAATTTCACCAGCCGATTAAACAGCACCTTTGCCAAAACCTTCCTGTCTGCATTGAGAAGCGCTATGGGACGCCAATTCTCAATGCAAGATGGGTCCTTACCCTTTGACAAGATGATCAGGGCAGACCTCCTCATTGACTTTGGCAGAGTGCCCGAGGAAAGACACTCATTGAATACCTCAGTCAAGAGGGGAACCAAGGCGTCCTTAAAGGTCTTATAGAATTCAGATGTTAAGCCATCCGGACCGGGAGATTTCTTCAGGGCAAGCCCTTCAATCGCCAACTTAACTTCCTCTTCCCTGATCATCTCTGTCAAAACGCCAAGAGAGGGGTCTACCCCTGGTTCGGGGACAGCTTCAGCCAGAAAAGCCGATATCTCATCCCATTCCAGATCCCTCTTCCCCAAGAGGTGCGAGTAGAAGGATCTGACGACCTCCAGGATCCCTGATCTGGATCTTTTCAGGGACCCCGCAGTGTCAACCAGTCCTGTAACAACTTTACTATTCACTGACATCTTGCAGTTTCTGTAAGGGTCGGGCGAGCGGTACTTCCCGTAATCCCTCTCAAAAACCAAAGATGCGTGTCTATCATACTGACACCTCATTAGCAAAGATTTCACTCTGGAGATCTCCTCGCGGCTACCTCCAGTTGAGACAAGATGCTCGAGTTTCCTCCTCAGGCCCTGATACAGGCGGTACCTGTCCAGGCTCCTGAGGCTCGAGAGCTGGCGGAAGAATCTCGCCACCCTTTTCTTAAACATCTCCCACCACTCTGACTTACTACTACAAAGATCCAGTAAGGGTACCTGGCTCTGAAGAAAATCCTCAAAGGACTGTCTTATCTCCGCTTCTTCCAAGAGAGACGAATTGAGCCTCCAAAAGCCTCTTCCCATCCGGGGGGTCTCTGTAACATTCAGGGAAAACAAAATCAAACAGTCATCGGAGAACTCCACCTCAACAACAGATACTGCTGAAGAGACGGCTTCCTCCTTTAAATAAAACCTGTCTATCCTGGACCTACAGTTACCTCTATGATAGGTGAACCCCTCGTGGCCTGCGGTGTGCCGGATGTGGACATCCACCAGGCGAGCCTCACTAGCTATACTATTAAGGGCGACGCTATCATAAGTCAGCTTGTCTCTGGAACCTCCTCTATCCCGGGGCCTCGTGACAGTGTTGAAGTCCCCTCCAAAGACGACCTGCCGACTCGTAAAAAGGTAGGGCTTGATCCTCATAAAGAGACACTTCCGGTCCCATTTAGATTGGGGACCATAGATGTTAATGAGCCGAAGCTCTTGTCCCTTCATGAGGACATCTAATATCAGGCACCTCCCCATTTCTAACTCAATAACCCGTCGGCATTCTACCGGTGCGGTAAAAAGGACCGCCACTCCGCTATACGGCTTGGCCGCAAGAGACCAATAGGAGGGCCCTTGTCTCCACTCCCTCTTAGCTATAAACACCTCTGCCATATTTGGCAGCCTGGTCTCTTGCAAAAAGAAAATGTCAGCTTCAGCCCGGCTGAGAAAATCAAAGGCCGCAAATCTAGCCATGTTTGACTTAATGCTGGCGACATTAATGGACGCCAGCGTCAACGGAGTGGGTACCGCCATCATTGGTGATTGAGTTAGATGGCTTTCTTCTTCCCACTCCCCTTATCCTCTGCCTCAGAGGAGGAATCCTTCCCCCTCTTTAATGACACAGAGGTGTCCATTCCCACATTTTTCCTTTTTTTTTCGTCCTCGTCTCCGGACTCTGGGCCAGTCCCTCCCCCCAAGGACCTTGCATCCCCAGGAGAAGGAGACTCGGCGCCCCCTGTAAGCTCCGCTGAAGCCGGATCCTCACCCTCAGCCTCCTCCTCAGAGGAAGAGATGTTATCAAGGGCTTGGAACCGGTTAGAAAGACCAACTAGAGGGGAGTCGGTTTTACCTTCCTTAGGTACCTTGGTCAGAGCGGGAGAAGATGTTTTATCTCCCTTCTTTTTCTTCTTTTTGGTGCCGAGCTTACGCTTGTTCTCTAGCCACCGCTTATTATCCTCATCCATACTTTCATAATGGGAGGATTCTGAAGCAGAGGCGGTTTCCTCCCTGTGGATCCTCCTGACCTCCTCATCCAACTCATCATCCCTCGGGGCCTCAGCAGCAACACTGGCATCCAGGACAGAGGCTGCCCCGGTAGTCTGGGGCTCGCCCCGCTCCCTCTCCTGTCTGCGCTTGTCTAGACGCCTCAGCTGGGCAGGCGTCTTTTTATTGCTTTTCTTCCCTGGCCCCTCAGCTCCCCCACCCCTGCTAGTCCCCTCCCCAGCAGAATCGGCCTCACGGCTTACTCCCACCGGGGTCTCGACTGCATTAGCAAAGGAGCGAGGACAACGGCTGAATGGGTGGCCTAACTCACCACACAGGTGGCACCTAATCTCCACACAAGAGGCGGCAAGATGGCCGACACCCCCACACAACGCGCATTTCTGCACGGTACAGTTTGCACTGAAGTGTGTGGGGTCGCCGCACCTGTGACAGAGCTTCGGTTGCCCCTGGTAGAAGACCAGGATACGATCCCTACCCAGGAAGGCAGACGATGGAATGTGGGCAACCGTACCACCTGAACGCTTAAGTTTTACCATAAACGTCCAGGCCCCTGACCAGATACCAAACTCTTCGCTGTTTTTCTTTGGCATCTCCACCACCTCTCCATACCGACCAAGCCACGTCATGATGTCATAGCAAGAAAGCGACTCGTTACGAGTCATCACGGTCACTTTCTTGATCTTGTTTTGGCGAGACACTTCCTGAACGGCAAAGTCTCGCCAGCCGGGCTCATTTTTTGCCAACTCATAATTCGCCCCTCCGGCCGAACAAAGCTGACATCAAACTCAGGCGTGGAATAGGAATATGTATCAAGGCGTAGATGTCAATCGCCTTGAAGCCCATCCTCAGCAGGAGCTCCACAACTTTAGACCTTGGCGGACATGCATCACTGCCCCTCCACCGAAGACGGACCACATTCCTACGCACACTGCCTGGCCCGGCTGTTGGGAGGGACCACACTGTATCTCCCCCTTTTTGCTCTCGGAAGGCCCCGAGGCCATGCCTCTCTATCCAGAAGGATAGATCAACCTCTCGACCCTCTACCATTAGTGATCTCTCCCCCTTCTTTAGAGCCTCCAGAAGGCGCCGTTGCAACATGCCGTCCCCAAAGCCCGGAGACGAGGAGGATGCCCTATTTGCCCCGGAGGTGACACTGGCATAACTCCGGACAGGTGTTGCCACCCCCGGGGGGGCAACCGGACCAGTGACCACGTCAGCCCCAACAGTATCACCATTACCCACCTCCATCTCACCCTCCACCAAACCAGCAACCACACCACCAGACAATGAATTATCCTCATTCACCTCCACCACCACATTCATTCCTGCTGGACCAGTAACAATGGTGGATGACCTTTTGACCTCCGCATCAGGCACAAGGGGCTCAGTCACCTCCATAGAACTGGAGGCGACCTCACCCCCGGTCTTATGTGTGCCCTCCACATCATCGGTCGGTAATTTCCGCTGTTTGGCATTTGGTATAATGTGCCGCTGATCTCTAGCTGCAGTTAGGCGCCGCTGATCTTTAGCATCAAGATCTTACGGACCAGCGACGCCAACACAAAATAGCACTTTCGTGGGAGGACCGACACGCTCAGCCCCAACTGCCCCCTCACACTGCCGCCGCTTCTCAACTAAGTGATCAGCGGCAACAGCATTTAGAGGCGCCGAGGCTACCGGAGCTGCCCCCGACACCGGGCTGCTCCCCCCTCCCACTGAGGAGCGCACCACAGCATCGTGGCCTGATGGAACGCCCGCCGCCGGGCCGCCCTCACTGTCCAGCCTCTCGGCTGATGCACCTCCTGCTGCGTCCCCACTACTACAAGCAGAGACGGAGCTCTGCGCCTCACTACCGCGCTCTGTAATCTCCCCGCGCCTTTGCACCGGATCCACAGCAGAACCCCTGGCTGGGCTGGGCAACGGGGCTTATACAGCGAGCTGAGCCTGCCGCCGACTCAGGGGGTACAGGGAGGGGGGCATATACGTATCTTACCGCCTCCTGCAGCTTCGGCTTGGTCTTCTTTGCCTTTTTGTGGCCCCCAGGTGCCTCTTCTGGTAGATCGTCACCAAGATGGAAGTTTTGGAGGCACACTGGGGACTCCAGGAGCTTAATCTCCGCCATTAGCGCCCCTCCCTGGCCGCTGCTGTCACTGTCCTCCCCAGAGCCAGCAGAACTGCGATCGGATGTCACTGTCGCCTGTCCTGCAGGGAGCTCGCTGCACGTGGCCTGCGGGTGACTTTGCAGGCTGCCAGGTGGGGCTTCCTGCTGGTCATCATCACTCTCATCATCCACCTGGCTCTCAGGCTGCAGCCCCATCTGCCTTTGCTCTCTGGTATCAGCCATTTCTCTGTAGCGGTCTTCATTTATAAGTTTTTCTTTGAAATGACCACTCTGCTCCCTGATGGTGGCTTCCCTAAGTTCCAGGCGTTGAATTTCACTGCTCAGTCTTTTTACCTCGGCTTGGAGCTTGGCCTTCCTTGGCTTGGAGGCCCCTGCACCTTTGGCGCTTGTGCAGCTCAGCTCCTCCCGGAGCCTCCTGATGAGCTTACTGGCATCTTCATACTCACGGAGGTGGATCATGACCCGGGAGGCATAGGTAGACACAGACTCCCGGGGTCCCTGCTGCGCCCACCCCCCCTCAGGGAGGTTGGCCTCACCTCCGTGAGCACTCAGCTTTCCTCCGGAAGGAGCGCCATCTTGCACGCCGCTGTCAGGCTTTTCCTCCATGCTGGAAGCCTTGCGGCTTCTGGGGGTCTCCACAATCCCGGGGGGAGTAGGAGCCACATTGCTGCGACTCCTGGTGCAGCGTCTCACCCCCGAGTCCTCTGATGTGCAGGCCGGTTGCTGGTTTCTTCTGGCCCCCGCCGGCCTGTTTCGGGAAGCAGAAGCCTGGGACTTGGCTCCTTCACTCATCCCAGAAACCAGCTCTCCCTCCGGGAAAGAGAGAGAGCAGGTCCCCAGGTGGAGAGGTGTTGGTTCTCAGAGATCAGGAGCTCACAGCAGGATCTGCAGCCACCACACCCGTAATCAGCACACTGACTAGCAGCTGATCAGAGCTGCACCCAGTATGCTGCTGGTGGAGTCACTGTGTACATACATTACATTACTGATCCTGAGTTACATCCTGTATTATACTCCAGAGCTGCACTCACTATTCTGCTCGTGCAGTCACTGTGTACATACATTACATTACTGATCCTGAGTTACATCCTGTATTATACTCCAGAGCTGCACTCACTATTCTGCTGATGCAGGTACACAGTGACTGCGCCAGCAGAGAATTCAGCCTTCCTTCCCAGTACTGTAGATACCCGGCTCCAGGAATAGATATAGATAACACTGTACACTTTTTGGTCACTTTTTGGAGCCCCTGAATAAGTTTCCTGTAGATTGTGGCTATATTTATATGTTCTCTAGTAAATCTCAGGCTGATCACATCTCTGACTATTTCTGCTCCTGGGTTTTTTATACAAAAGTCTTTCAAGCAGTTTTGTTTTGAAAACTTTTTTTTTCGAGGGGGGGGGGGGGGTTGTCCCAAAATATTTCAAAAGCTCAAACCAATAATGTGCATTGGAGAGGTGGCGGTGTCCCCGTAGTGCAGCAGCTGAAGAAATATTTGTGGGATTCTGACTAATGACATCAGTGATAGACAAAGAAGCCACAATTGGAAGAAGATACAATGTGTTGCTCGCCCCTCCCCCGCTATGTGCCGCTTTGGGAAGATTGTCGGTTGCCTTTGATGAATCCCAATGTAGGATTTCCCACCGAGGTGTCCAGATATGTAAATATACAGAAGAATCCCGTCCTCAGCTCACAGTAAACCCCGTCCATATGTTATAGTGGCCATAAAACGGGAAATAAACCCTAATGCTGCCAAAGGAAGAGTTTCCCTAGAAGGACGATTTACCCTTTATGTTATGTTTGTCTTCTATTTCCTCTTCTGTCTCGGAATTAACCATTTTTCTGACTCTTTACTTTTCCAGTTCGACTTTTCACATGTTTTTTTGTTTTGCAAAATCCATTGGTCTGATATTCCTGACCTTGCTGGACGACTGAAGAGATTTGCTTCTCTTTGTCACCGGACTTTGGTTCTATCACAATAAGGCCAATTTCTCAGCAGTGTATTATGTTTGCTTTTCAGCGCCAGTCATGCCTCTGCATTGCAGTTCACCACCATTGAAGTGAATATGACAATATGACAGAGCTGCTATACCACCCAAAACCTTAAGGCTATGTTCACACACGTTGTGTTTTTTTCTGCTACAAACCTGCTGCTAACTTTTCTCTGGCAGGAAAACAGCTGCATTAAGGCTATGTGCCCACGTTGCATTTATGAAGCAGAAAATTTCTGCTGCATAAATGCAAGTCCTCTCCCGGAAAAACGCATGCGGAATTCCGCACGCGTTTATCGCGCTTTTTTCGCGCGTTTTTCACGCGTTTTCCACATGCGGAATTGCCTTGCGTTTTTTATGCATTGGACAAAGGCAATTCTGCATGCGGAAACGCAAAATTAAATGACATGCTGCGGATTTTTGAACGCGGCATAAACGCTACGGGAAAATCCGCAGCATGTGCATAGAAGTTGCGGAAACCCATTGGGGATCATGGGGTGCGGGTTACCAAGCATTTTACAAGCGTTTCCGCTGCGGAAATTCCGCATCAAAAACGCTTGTAAAACGCTACGTGGGCACACAGCCTTAAAATGCAGGTTTTGTTGCGTTTTTTTGATGCGTTTTTTTGACCACCCAGTACTTCATATGGGTGAAAAAATGCTGCTAATACACAGCGTAAACAAAGCTACATTTTCTGCTGCAAAAACTCTGAATGAAGTGTCGCGCTCTATTTTCCAAAAACACAACCAAGTCAGAAAATACGCAGCAAAAAAAAAGCAACATGTGTGAACAGAGAATTCTAGTTTCTCATAGACTTTGCTGGTACTGCAAAACGCAGCTGAAAATTTGCATAAAAATCTGCAGCAAACTGCACTGCAAAATCCAATGTGTGTGAACATAGGTAAAGACAAAAGTGGCGCTGTTTCTGAAAGAGGGCAGCCATATTTTTCTAAGATTGAACACCCCTTTGATTGCACATTTATTTGTAGGATCTCCTTGGACTTTGGGTTCATTTTTGTTTCATGTAACTCGAGTTTCCCTGGAGTGTGCAAGAGTCTTTCCCATTTAATTAAAGGGCTATTTCAGTCTTTGTTAGTGATATTTGTCAGGTTAATGTGGGTCCACAGCGTTCCATGGAATTGGGGACTTGTGTACCTGATTGTTCCCTTTTTGCAAGACCACAGCCCGGAGGAGTAGAGTGGCGCGGCAGGTCGCCCATGCGCCCCCCTGCTTCATTAATAGCCTATGGAGCTGAAGATGAAAAATTAGTCATGCTGCTGAGTAGAGTGAATCGGTGTGGCGTGTGCTCAATCTGCCACTTCATTCCACTAATTCTGGCTGCAATTTTGCAACAGGGTGATGACTGGGGGACGTATGATCCTTGTCGCTAGTTTCAAGTCTATTAGTGTGCTGCACTGTGCTCTACTATTTTCCCTAGTGCCAAAGACTTGAATTGAGTGGTTTGGCGCATTCGCGATCTGCCAATTAATTTTTAATATAAAGTGCTGCGGAACCTAAAATGTAAAGTGCTGCGGAACCTTAAAATGTAAAGTGCTGCGAAATCTAAATTGTAAAGTGCTGCGGAACCTAAAATGTAAAGTGCTGCGAAATCTAAAATGTAAAGTGCTGCGGAACCTAAAATGTAAAGTGCTGTGGAACCTAAAATGTAAAGTGCTGCAGAACCTAAAATGTAAAGTGCTGCAAAATCTAAAATGTAAAGTGCTGCGGAACTTAAAATGTAAAGTGCTGCGAAATCTAAAATGTAAAGTGCTGCGGAACCTAAAATGTAAAGTGCTGTGGAACCTAAAATGTAAAGTGCTGCAGAACCTAAAATGTAAAGTGCTGCGAAATCTAAAATGTAAAGTGCTGTGGAACCTAAAATGTAAAGTGCTGCGAAATCTAAAATGTAAAGTGCTGCGGAACCTTAAAATGTAAAGTGCTGCGAAATCTAAAATGTAAAGTGCTGTGGAACCTAAAATGTAAAGTGCTGCAGAACCTAAAATGTAAAGTGCTGTGGAATATGTTGGCGTTATAGAAATAAAATTATTATTATTATTACTCCTTCCCATTCTGTCTTGAATGGAGTGGACACAAGATGAGTAAAATGTTTCATCCAGGATGAATAAATTAGAGCGACAGATTGCACATGCACCCTACCGCTCCATTCAATTCTATGGCACTTGGGAAGAAAGCGGAGCACGGAACAGCATTCTTATAGTTCTCCTCTGGTCAAAAGATCAAACCCTGGAGAAATTGAATTGAGCTGCAAATTGCGCATGCGCCCTACCACCTCATCCTCGCCATGTTCCCTGTTCTTCCCTGGTGGTAAAATTCTCCAGATGAGTAGAATGGAGCTGAAAATTGTGCATGCACCCGACTACTTTTTTGAAGTCTATGGCACTTGGAAAGATACATGAGCACAGCGCAGCATTCTGATAGAACTGGATGGAGTGGCAAGGCGCATGCGTCCCCTGTACTCCTTTGGTTGCAAGATCAATCCCTGGAGGAATAGAATTGCTCTGCAAATTGTACATGCGCCCTACTACTTCATTGAAGTCTATGGCACTGGAGAAGATACCGGAGCACGGCGCAGTATTCTGATAGAAGTGAATGGAGTGGCAGGGCGCATGCGTACCCTGTTCTCCGATGGTGTTAAAATCGTTGTCCAGGTGAGTAGGATGGAGCTGCAAATTGCGCATGCGCCCTAGCAATTCATTCCAGTCTATGGCTCAACTGTCTTCATATCCTTCGTACCATAACTTGAATGGAGTGGTAGGCGCATGCACAGTCCGTTTCTCTTTCCTGCTACTTCTGGGGTTTTGAGAATGGAGGAAACAAGTCCCCCATTCTGGCATTTCATGGGGCCACACCAATATAACAATTGAAACTGATAACGGATTCAATTCCTCCGTCTCCTGGTGGGGTGGTGATAGAGCTATGGATGGGTTTTGTCTTTTATTTATTTATTTTTTAAATTTTTTGATTGACCTTCCGTACAAATTGCCGTTCTTTTTTTCCGTCATGGTGGATTCGCCGCACGTTGCGCTCCATCGCCGTCCGGCTCGTCAGACTTGGTAACATGTTCCACAGGATGGCTTGATAGGTTGTTTGTTAGTAAAAATCCCCCCTTCCCCTGCAATTATGGGAACATCTGTAGCGCTGACCACCTCGCTGTAACCTGTCATAATACAGCTGCTAGCAATCATCCGCCATAGACCGCAGCCCCTCACTGGGGTTACATAAACAAGGGAGAAGAACGCGGCTGCGCTATGTGCTGCAGGTGGGCCCTCTGGGGCGGTGGACGGCCCATGCTAGGCCTCCTTGGGTTTCTTCACTGCAGGCCACATTCTTGAGGAAAGTTGAATCTTTTCCGTTGCACCTTTAAGGAGGACGCGGAGCCGATATTTGCAGTTTGCAGGAGTCGCCTCTTCTCATGCTCAAGTAGTTCTGTAAAATGTGCAGCACTCCAGTAATTCTGAATTGCGCCACGCTGTCCAATCCCACAGCCCTCAATCACTCGCACACGTCTGAAGGGTTTCTTTCTGGATGGGAGTCAAGCTGATGATTAACCCCTTAAGACCTCCTCAGGTTTCCATCGCCTGTTGACTGCATACCGCAGTGTGAAGACCCTAAGGCGCCATACACCACTGAGGAGCACCAAGGACTGGATGGAGACATCTTCCTCCAGGACGACAGTGGCAGATGATAGATGGTGTAGTTAGTGGCCTCGGACCTGAAATTTCAACTTTCTCTGAAATACTCTGTGCTGCGGCAGACCTGTTTCTTTTTTTTTTATCTAACTGTGGTTCACTAAATGACCCTTTAATCAAATACACTTAAACCTGCTAATGTCACTTATATCCCTGTCCATATCACTGCCTCGTGAGATCAGCACACATCCACTGAAATACTCTGTGCTGCTGGGGGGGCCCTGCACTTTCTATGATCAAATTGTCAATCTAAGGTCCCCTATAACCCTACTCACCATGAGTATGTTACTGTCAGATAAATCCATGTCCATATCACTGCCCTTGTGAGATCAGCACACATCTTCTGAAATACTCTGTGCTGCGAAGGACCCTGTTCCTTTTACTATCTAATTATCAATCTAAGCTCCCGTAATTACCCTATAAACCTCCATCCCATGAATATGTTACTGTCACATACTTCCCTGTCCATATCACTGCCCTCTTGAGGTCAGCTCACATCCTCTGAAATACTCTGTGCTGCTAGAGAATCCTGCTTCTTCCACTATATAATTCTTCATTACCCTTGTCAGTCTGATGCTGCCCCTGTCACATACAACCAGTCCAGGTCAGTGCACGACATTCCTGCCTCTTCTGAAATACTCTGTGCTGCTGTGAGACCTAATTCTTTACCATATATGTGTTTGAAAAAATTATAATGAACAGTAAATAATGTTAGTATTCATAATATTATTGAGTATAAACTTTACTTATTTTTACAAATTAATAGTGTTTTAATGTGGAGATGAGCTCAGTGTGCGCAGCAGTGGGGTCGTCACAGTGTGTAAGCGTAGAAAGAGAAGAGATTTATGCTCCTTTAAAATTAAAGTATGAAGTTGTAGAGCGACGGCCGGACCGGAGCATAATCTGCATGAAAATCAGGCATTATCCAGTTCATGTAAGTTCAGCGATCGATGCGCAATGTTCCTCCAGAGTGCGCAGGCTGCAGTGTTAAGGCGACACCCACCAGAGATGAGCGAGACCACCCAGGGGCATTGACAGGCCGGCCGCATTCCCTCACTCAAGTGGGTATAAAAAATTAATACAAATATTGTGTACAGTGTAATTCGAAACAGCTTTTATGTGTGAAATGTGGAATAGCCGAAGGCTGACAGATACATGGAGGATACACGGACGCATTACAGGAGCTGCTCTTTATGGCCTCCTCTCATTACGACCCCCTGAGGCAGCCTGGCCTTAAAGGGTATGTCTATCTGTGAGCACCATTTATTCTTCATATGCAGAATAGTGAGTGCAGCTCTGGAGTATAATACAGGATGTAACTCAGGATCAGTAATGTAATGTATGTACACAGTGACTGCACCAGCAGAATAGTGAGTGCAGCTCTGGAGTATAATACAGGATGTAACTCAGGATCAGTAATGTAATGTATGTACACAGTGACTGCACCAGCAGAATAGTGAGTGCAGCTCTGGAGTATAATACAGGATGTAAATCAGGATCAGTAATGTAATGTATGTACACAGTGACTGCACCAGCAGAATAGTGAGTGCAGCTCTGGAGTATAATACAGGATGTAACTCAGGATGAGTACAGGATAAGTAATGTATTGTATGTACACAGTGACTGTATCAGCAGAATAGTGAGTTCAGCTCTGGAGTATAATACAGAATGTAACTCAGGATCAGTAATGTAATGTATGTACACAGTGACTGCACCAGCAGAATAGTGAGTGCAGCTCTAGAGTACAATACAGGATGTAATTCAGGATCAGTAATGCATGTACACAGTGACTGTATCAGCAGAATAGTGAGTGCAGCTCTAGAGTATAATAAATGATGTAACACAGGATCAGTAATGTAATGTATGTACACATTGACTGCACCAGCAGAATAGTGAGTGCAGCTCTGGAGTATAATACAGGATGTAACTCAGGATCAGTACAGGATCAGTAATGTAATGTATGTACACAATGACTGCACCAGCAGAATAGTGAGTGCAGCTCTGGGGTATAATACAGGATGTAACTCAGGATCAGTACAGGATAAGTAATGTAATGTATGCAACAATGACTGCACCAGCAGAATAGTGAGTGCAGCTCTGGAGTATAATACAGGATGTAACTCAGGATCAGTACAGGATAAGTAATGTAATGTATGTACACAGTGACTGCACCAGCAGAATAGTGAGTGCAGCTCTGGAGTATAATACAGGATTTAACTCAGGATCAGTACAGGATCAGTAATGTAATGTATGTACACAGTGACTACACCAGCAGAATAGTGAGTGCAGCTCTGGAGTGTAATACATGATGTAACTCAGGATCAGTAATGTAATGTATGTACACAGTGACTGCACCAGCAGAATAGTGAGTGCAGCTCTGGAGTATAATACAGGATGTAACTCAGGATCAGTACAGGATCAGTAATGTAATGTATGTACACAGTGACTGCACCAGCGGAATAGTGAGTGCAGCTCTGGAGTATAATACAGGATGTAACTCAGGATCAGTACAGGATCAGTAATGTAATGTATGTACACAGTGACTGCACCAACAGAATAGTGAGTGCAGCTCTGGAGTATAATACAGGATGTAACTCAGGATCAGTAATGTAATGTATGTACACAGTGACTACACCAGCAGAATAGTGAGTGCAGCTCTGGAGTATAATACAGGATGTAACTCAGGATCAGTAATGTAATGTATGTACACAGTGACTGCACCAGCAGAATAGTGAGTGCAGCTCTGGAGTATAATACAGGATTTAACTCAGGATCAGTAATGTAATGTATGTACACAGTGACTGCACCAGCAGAATAGTGAGTGCAGCTCTGGAGTATAATACAGGATGTAACTCAGGATCAGTACAGGATCAGTAATGAAATGTACACAGTGACTGCACCAGCAGAATAGTGAGTGCAGCTCTGGAGTATAATACAGGATGTAACTCAGGATGAGTACAGGATAAGTAATGTATTGTATGTACACAGTGACTGTATCAGCAGAATAGTGAGTTCAGCTCTGGAGTATAATACAGAATGTAACTCAGGATCAGTAATGTAATGTATGTACACAGTGACTCCACCAGCAGCATACTGGGTGCAGCTCTGATCAGCTGCTAGTCAGTGTGCTGATTACGGGTGTGGTGGCTGCAGATCCTGCTGTGAGCTCCTGATCTCTGAGAACCAACACCTCTCCACCTGGGGACCTGCTCTCTCTCTTTCCCGGAGGGAGAGCTGGTTTCTGGGATGAGTGAAGGAGCCACGTCCCAGGCTTCTGCTTCCCGAACCAGGCCGGCGGGGGGCAGAAGAAACCAGCAACCGGCCTGCACATCAGAGGACTCAGGGGTGAGACGCTGCACCAGGAGTCGCAGCAATGTGGCTCCTACTCCCCCCGGGACTGTGGAGACTCCCAGAAGCCGCAAGGCTTCCAGCATGGAGGTAAAGCCTGACAGCGGTGTGCAAGATGGTGCTCCTTCCGGAGGAAAGCGGAGTGCTCACGGAGGTGAGGCCGACCTCCCTGAGGGGGGTTGGGCGCTGCAGGGACCCCGGGAGTCTGTGTCCACCTATGCCTACCGGGTCATGATCCGCCTCCGTGAGTATGAAGATGCCAGTAAGCTCATCAGGAGGCTCCGGGAGGAGCTGCGCTGCACAAGTGCCAAAGCTGCGGGGGCCTCCAAACAGAGCAAGGCTAAACTCCAGGCCGAGGTAAAGCGACTGACCAGCGAGATTCACCTGCTGGAACTGAGGAAAGCTGACATCAGGAAGCAGAGTGGTCATTTCAAAGAAAAACTAATAAATGAAGACCGCTTTAGAGAAATGGCTGATACCAGAGAGCAAAGGCAGATGGGGCTGCAGCCTGAGAGCCAGGTGGATGATGAGAATGATGATGACCAGCAGGAAGCCCCACCTGGCAGCCTGCAAAGTCACCCGCAGGCCACGTGCAGCGAGCTCCCTGCAGGACAGGCGACAGTGACATCCGGTCGCAGTTCTGCCGGCTCTGGGGAGGACAGTGACAGCAGCGGCCAGGGAGGGGCGCTAATGGCGGAGATTAAGCTCCTGGAGTCCCCAGTGTGCCTCCAAAACTTCCATCTTGGTGACGATCTACCAGAAGAAGCACCTGGGGGCCACAAAAAGGCAAAGAAGACCAAGCCAAAGCTGCAGGAGGCGGTAAGATACGTATATGCCCCCCTCCCTGTACCCCCTGAGTCGGCGGCAGGCTCAGCTCGCTGTATAAGCCCCGTTGCCCAGCCCAGCCCGGGTTCTGCTGTGGATCCGGTGCAAAGGCGCGGGGAGATTACAGAGCGCGGTAGTGAGGCGCAGAGCTCCATCTCTGTTTGTAGTAGTGGGGACGCAGCAGGAGGTGCATCAGCCGAGAGGCTGGACAGTGAGTGCGGCCCGGCGACGGGCGTTCCATCAGGCCACGATGCTGTGGTGCGCTCCTCAGTGGGAGGGGGGAGCAGCCCGGTGTCGGGGGCAGCTCCGGTAGCCTCGGCGCCTCTGAATGCTGTTGCTGCTGATCACTTAGTTGAGAAGCGACGGCAGTGTGAGGGGGCTGTCGGGGCTGAGCGTTCCGGTCCTCCCATGAAAGTGCTATTTTGTGTTGGCGTCGCTGGTCCGGAAGATCCTGATGCTAAAGATCAGCGGCGCCTAACAGCATCTAAAGATCAGCGGCACATTATTCCGAATGCCAAACAGCGGAAATTACCGACCAATGATGTGGAGGGCACACATAAGACCGGGGGTGAGGTCGCCTCCAGTTCTATGGAGGTGACTGAGCCCCTTGTGCCTGATGCAGAGGTCAAAATGTCATCCGCCATTGTTACTGGTCCAGCAGGAATGAATGTGATGGTGGGGGTGAATGAGGCTAATTCATTGTCTAGTGGTGTGGTTGCTGGTTTGGTGGAGGGTGAGATGGAGGTGGGTAATGGTGTTGCTGTTCGAGCTGATGTGGTCACTGGTCCGGTTGCCCCCCTGGGGGTGGCAACACCTGTCCAGAGTTATGCCAGTGTCACCTCCGGGGCAAATAGGGCATCCTCCTTGTCTCCGGGCTTTGGGGGCGGCATGTTGCAACGGCGCCTTCTGGAGGCTCTAAAGAAGGGGGAGAGATCACTAATGGTAGAGGGTCGAGAGGTTGATCTATCCTTCTGGATAGAGAGGCATGGCCTCGGGGCCTTCCGAGAGCAAAAAGGGGGGGATACAGTGTGGTCCCTCCCAACAGCCGGGCCAGGCAGTGTGCGTAGGAATGTGGTCCGTCTTCGGTGGAGGGGCAGTGATGCATGTCCTCCAAGGTCTAAAGTTGTGGAGCTCCTGCTGAGGATGGGCTTCAAGGCGATTGACATCTACGCCTTGATACATCCCTATTCCACGCCTGAGTTTGATATCAGCTTTGTTCGGCCGGAGGGGCTTGAGCTCTTCTGGGTGAATTATGAGCTGGCAAAAAATGAGCCCGGCTGGCGAGACTTTGCCGTTCAGGCAGTGTCTCGCCAAAACCAGATCAAGAAAGTGACCGTGATGACTCGTAACGAGTCGCTTTCTTGCTATGACATCATGACGTGGCTTGGTCGGTATGGAGAGGTGGTGGAGATGCCAAAGAAAAACCGCGACGAGTTTGGTATCTGGTCAGGGGCCTGGACGTTTATGGTAAAACTTAAGCGTTCAGGTGGTACGGTTGCCCACATTCCATCGTCTGCCTTCCTGGGTAGGGATCGTATCCTGGTCTTCTACCAGGGGCAACCGAAGCTCTGTCACAGGTGCGGCGACCCTACACACTTCAGTGCAAACTGCACCGTGCAGAAATGTGCGTTGTGTGGGGGTGTCGGCCATCTTGCCGCCTCTTGTGTGGAGATTAGGTGCCACCTGTGTGGTGAGTTAGGTCACCCATTCAGCCGTTGTCCTCGCTCCTTCGCTAATGCAGTCGAGACCCCGGTGGGAGTAAGCCGTGAGGCCGATTCTGCTGGGGAGGGGACTAGCAGGGGTGGGGGAGCCGAGGGGCCAGGGAAGAAAAGCAATAAAAAGACGCCTGCCCAGCTGAGGCGTCTAGACAAGCGCAGACAGGAGAGGGAGCGGGGCGAGCCCCAGACTACCGGGGCAGCCCCTGTCCTGGATGCCAGTCTTGCTGCTGAGGCCCCGAGGGATGATGAGTTGGATGAGGAGGTCAGGAGGATCCACAGGGAGGAAACCGCCTCTGCCTCAGAATCCTCCCATTATGAAAGTATGGATGAGGATAATAAGCGGTGGCTAGAGAACAAGCGTAAGCTCGGCACCAAAAAGAAGAAAAAGAAGGGAGATAAAACATCTTCTCCCGCTCTGACCAAGGTACCTAAGGAAGGTAAAACTGACTCCCCTCTGGTTGGTCTTTCTAACCGGTTCCAAGCCCTTGATAACATCTCTTCCTCTGAGGAGGAGGCCGAGGGTGAGGTTCCGGCTTCAGCGGAGCTTACAGGGGGCGCTTAGTCTCCTTCTCCTGGGGATGCAGGGTCCTTGGGGGGAGGGACTGGCCCAGAGTCCGGAGACGAGGACGAGAAAAGAAGGAAAAATGTGGGAATGGACACCTCTGTGTCATTAAAGAAGGGGAAGGATTCCTCCTCTGAGGCAGAGGGTAAGGGGAGTGGGAAGAAGAAAGCCATCTAACTCAATCACCAATGATGGCGGTACCCACTCCGTTGACGCTGGCTTCCATTAATGTCGCCAGCATTAAGTCAAATATGGCTAGATTTGCGGCCTTTGATTTTCTCAGCCGGGTTGAAGCTGACATTTTCTTTTTGCAAGAGACCAGGCTGCCAAATATGGCAGAGGTGTTTATAGCTAAGAGGGAGTGGAGACTCGGGCCCTCCTATTGGTCTCTTGCGGCCGAGCCGTATAGCGGAGTGGCGGTCCTTTTTACCGCACCAGTAGAATGCCGACGGGTTATTGAGTTAGAAATGGGGAGGTGCCTGATATTAGATGTCCTCATGAAGGGACAGGAGCTTCGGCTCATTAACATTTATGGTCCCCAATCTAAATGGGACCGGAAGTGTCTCTTTATGAGGATCAAGCCCTACCTTTTTACGAGTCGGCAGGTCGTCTTTGGAGGGGACTTCAACACTGTCACGAGGCCCCGGGATAGAGGAGGTTCCAGAGACAAGTTGACTTATGATAG
Source organism: Phyllobates terribilis (assembly GCF_046119375.1). Classification (NCBI taxonomy): domain Eukaryota; kingdom Metazoa; phylum Chordata; class Amphibia; order Anura; family Dendrobatidae; genus Phyllobates; species Phyllobates terribilis. The sequence continues at coordinate 173,665,552 of NW_027362768.1, forward strand.
CGTCGCCCTTAATAGTATAGCTAGTGAGGCTCGCCTGGTGGATGTCCACATCCGGCACACCACAGGCCACGAGGGGTTCACCTATCATAGAGGTAACTGTAGGTCCAGGATAGACAGGTTTTATTTAAAGGAGGAAGCCGTCTCTTCAGCAGTATCTGTTGTTGAGGTGGAGTCCTCCGATCACTGTATGATTTTGTTTTCCCTGAATGTTACAGAGACCCCCCGGATGGGAAGAGGCTTTTGGAGGCTCAATTCGTCTCTCTTGGAAGAAGCGGAGATAAGACAGTCCTTTGAGGATTTTCTTCAGAGCCAGGTACCCTTACTGGATCTTTGTAGTAGTAAGTCAGAGTGGTGGGAGATGTTCAAGAAAAGGGTGGCGAGATTCTTCCGCCAGCTCTCGAGCCTCAGGAGCCTGGACAGGTATCGCCTGTATCAGGGCCTGAGGAGGAAACTCGAGCATCTTGTCTCAACTGGAGGTAGCCGCGAGGAGATCTCCAGAGTGAAATCTTTGCTAATGAGGTGTCAGTATGATAGACACGCATCTTTGGTTTTTGAGAGGGATTACGGGAAGTACCGCTCGCCCGACCCTTACAGAAACTGCAAGATGTCAGTGAATAGTAAAGTTGTTACAGGACTGGTTGACACTGCGGGATCCCTGAAAAGATCCATATCGGGGATCCTGGAGGTCGTCAGATCCTTCTACTCGCACCTCTTGGGGAAGAGGGATCTGGATTGGGATGAGATGTCGGCTTTTCTGGCTGAAGCCGTCCCCGAACCAGGGGTAGACCCCTCTCTTGGCGTTTTGACAGAGATGATCAGGGAAGAGGAAGTTAAGTTGGCGATTGAAGGGCTTGCCCTGAAGAAATCTCCCGGTCCGGATGGCTTAACATCTGAATTCTATAAGACCTTTAAGGACGCCTTGGTTCCCCTCTTGACTGAGGTATTCAATGAGTGTCTTTCCTCGGGCACTCTGCCAAAGTCAATGAGGAGGTCTGCCCTGATCATCTTGTCAAAGGGTAAGGACCCATCTTGCATTGAGAATTGGCATCCCATAGCGCTTCTCAATGCAGACAGGAAGGTTTTGGCAAAGGTGCTGTTTAATCGGCTGGTGAAATTTGCACCCCAGCTCCTTTCGGGGGCCCAGCATTGCTCTGTTCCGGGCCGCAGTACAATTAGTGCTGTACTCTGTGTCCGAGAGGCGGTGGAGCAGGGTAGGGCTGGCCACTGGAAGGGGTACATGCTGTCATTGGACCAGGCAAAAGCGTTTGATCGGGTTAATCATGAGTACCTCTGGTCTGTCCTTCTGAGGTATGGCCTGCCGGGGGGGTTCATTGATTGGCTTAAGACCTTGTACGCTGGGGCAGAGAGTTTCCCGCTTGTGAACGGTTGGATTGGCAGCTCTTTTGAGGTTGGGTGTGGTGTTCGCCAGGGTTGTCCCTTGAGCCCTCTGCTGTACGCGTTTTCGATTGACCCACTTCTTAGGAGGGTGGAGCGTGGACCGTTAGCTGGGATCGGGATGGACCGGGCACCACCGGAAGCCACTCTGAGAGTGGTGGCGTATGCCGATGACGTCACCGTTTTTGTTTCCTCTGATGGGGAGCCAGAATGGCTGATGTCAGAGGTAAATCGCTACTCGGAGGCATCCGGGTCTAAGATCAACCGGGATAAGTGTGAGAGTCTCTGGCTGGGAGGAGGAGATCCTGGTATTGATCTCCCGGACACCCTTCCAGAACCCAAAGTCTCTGCAAAAGTTCTTGGCATCGAATTTGGCCAGGGGGATTACCCCAAACAAAATTGGGACAGCAGGCTAGAGATCGCCACTCAGAAGGTGAACCAATGGAAGGGTTGGTCTTTGACCCTAAGGGAAAGGGTAAACCTGATCAAAACTTACCTGCTCCCTTTGCTGATCTATCTGGGCAGTGTGTGCATCTTGCCAGAGCCTCTCTGGACTCGGGTCTACAGTTTGTTCTTTCAACTGTTATGGGGGAATAGACTGAACCTGGTCAAGAGGGAGGTTACTTACCGTACGAGGAGACTAGGAGGGTTGGGTATGGTCAACCCTGTGGTATTCCTTGTGAATACCTTCATTAAGATCAATATTGCAAACCTCTGGAAAGAGAGGGCTGCTCCGTGGGTATTCTCCTGTAAGGGATGGTTTCAGCCTTTCTTCCAGGAATGGGAGACAGGAGGGCAAGTGAAGGATCTCCGCACACCGCATGGACATCTCCCGGCTTACGCTACCGTGGTTCTGAAGGTAATTCGCCGGTGGGGTCTGGGAATGTGGGAGGTCAGGACTCTGCCAAGGAAGCTCCTTGACAAAAGGGTTCTGTTGACCCATTTTCAGAGGCCTCTGGCGCTCAGGGATTGCCCAAGTCGGGATCTTGGGGTGGGTCTGCATCTTTTGAATTCTATCAGGATCCCCTCGAAGGTTTGGGACTTGGCTTGGCGCTGCTTCCATGGGAAACTGTGTGTGAGGGACAATCTGAAGTGTAGGAGCTCTGAGGACAGGAACTGTCCTCGGGAGCATTGTGGTACCATGCTTGAAAGCATGGACCACTTCCTGCTTTGTTGTCCCTTTAACACAGAGGTGTACAACAGGGTGGGCGCCTTCATTGGCTGGCCCCGGCTGGCCGGTCTCTCTTATGCGGAATGGGCCTATGGAGCATTCGGGGACCTGGGTGGTCGGGACCGCTGCACCTTATTTCTAGTTAGCGCAGTGGCTAGGTATCGCACGTGGAACGCACGGTGCTTAGTATCGACGCAGCGGAAAATCCTCCCAGTGGACGATGTGTTTAGGACCATACTCGGTGACCTGGTGAAGGTGCGTTCTCTGGAGTATGAGAGACTGGGTACACGGAGGGCCGCTCTCCTCTGGAGGGGCTTTTCTTTTAGTGTGCCCTAGTCTGCTCGTCTCCTCTCCTGGTGGTGGGCTGCTGCTGACACCATAGATTTTTGTTTTATTGATCAGTAGACAGTGATGTAGGGCTGCAGGCGCCGAACTTGGGCTTTGTCAGTTGTGGTTATTGTATTGTTTGTTATTGTATTGTTTGATTCTGTATATATTGTATATATGGGTTTGGGTGTAGGTGTTAGGTTGGGTGGAGGGAAAAGGGGGGAGGTGTGTTCATCTTGTGGGACACTGGTTATTTGGGTGAAAAACTGGCACTGTCTGATCTGGCCTATGGACGTTGGACATGGACTGAGGCATGAGGCGCAGGACCAGCTCTCAGGTCAGTGCCGGGGAGGGACTGGTGGGCTCGAGTGTGGGGGGTTTTGTTTTGTCTTGTATATATTTGTATAGTTATCATTTATTTTATTTATTTAAAAAAAAAAAAAAAAAAAAGAATGTATATATTAGTTTGTATATAATTTGTCGGTTATTGTTTATTATATTGTTATTTTTTGTTTGGTAACCGGACCAGATGTCATGGTGTAGGTAATTATTATTGTGTATATATGTATAATATGTGTGTGAGGAGAGAGGGAGCGGCTGGACCAGTTCATTACATTGTTTATTTTCTGGTTATTAATTTTGTTATGTTTCTGTTATTATTATTGTTATGTTTTTCATTTTTATAATAAAAGATCTACAGGATGTAACTCAGGATCAGTAATGTAATGTATGTACACAGTGACTGCACCAGCAGAATAGTGAGTGCAGCTCTGGAGTATAATACAGGATGTAACTCAGGATCAGTACAGGATCAGTAATGTAATGTATGTACACAGTGACTACACCAGCAGAATAGTGAGTGCAGCTCTGGAGTATAATACAGGATGTAACTCAGGATCAGTAATGTAATGTATGTACACAGTGACTGCACCAGCAGAATAGTGAGTGCAGCTCTGGAGTATAATACAGGATGTAACTCAGGATCAGTAATGTAATGTATGTACACAATGACTGCACCAGCAGAATAGCGAGTGCAGTTCTGAAGTGTAATTCAGGATGTAACTCAGGATCAGTAATGTCATATATTTGCAAGGTGACTCCAATTTGTATTTATCTTGTACCTTTATGTACAGTGGTAGTCGGTGCTGGACTTCCATCTTTACTCACCCAAGACCTCTGTTGGGATTGATGCAGGGATTGCTCTGTAGGAAGAACATGTTCAGCCTGTTTATCCCTGGCTCCCAGCTCAGAGAAGCTAATCATATGGTCTATTGATCTTGTGATTAGTCTTGTGTGTCAATGAGTACAAGTGCCCTGGATTTCGGGATCACACTGACCTTTAACCTTTACTTCTCCAGGCACCTTGTCAGTATCCTGCACTTGGAACACTAAGCCCTGTTTTCGTCTTATTAGCCATCCTCATATATTACATACTGTGTCCACGTGACGCTGTCACTTTTAAAGCCTTATTCCCACTTTTCTATGTCTCTATGAAGCATTTTATATTCTTTTCCTCTGTACCAGGAGGCTCAGGATGAACAGTTCATCCTATTGATCCCAACAAATGGGACATCGCTGCAATCTGTAAATACAATTGTCGCCATTGCGTCTAGTCTAGGTAATCCTGTGATCCAGTGTACTATGCTGCCAGCTGCTAACAGAGGATTGTCTGTCTAGAATGGATACCATTGTAGCAAATCCTCATCTGTGAGACAGCAAGCAGAGATCTTAGAAATGAAAAGTAAATGAAGCGCAAAGTCTGTGTGAAAGTTGCAGATTTTTCTCTCTATTCTACGATTGAACTTTTCGTAAAACTGGAAAACCCCATGAAGAGTTGAAGATGCAGTGACCCCACCTGCCCCCTCTCTCACGAGCCCGGTATCCGTTACTTTAGCCGAGCCCCTCCCCTCCCCCAGGTAGTCCGCTGTCAGTCGCTGCGTGGCGTTGCTGCATTACTATGACCTCGGGGCAGGGATAGGGCCGACACATGAACTCATCTGTCCCCATACACACCCTGTATTCTACATATATAGACGCCTGCGGTGCGGGCTCCCGTCGGGCCTCGCAGGGGCGATCGGCGCAGATACGTGCAGTTTGTTTTCTCTCTTGGGCGTGCAAAATAAACTGAGATTTCTGTAACATATTGTTAAATTGTTTGACTGGAAATCTGCAATGGAAAAAAAAGTGATATGTTGTAGAATGTATAGCAGACGCCATATGGCAGCGCTCCGCCGCCACCGCCTCACTGCTGGTGCCAGGGATCGGAGAAGGTGGTTTATAGGGCAGGTAAGAGCACACGGGGGAGCGGTCCATCAGCCGGATGTCTAATAACGCTGCCAGCATCCAGCTTTCCCGAGCCCCTGAGCAGCAGATCTGCCCTGGTATGCATCGGTACACCCCTCTCCACCGTACACCTGCCATTCAGGAGACTGGGAAAGTTGCATCCTCTCCATTATCGTGATGGTGATGGATCTGTCTCTGAAATATATAAAGTTCCTCCCTGCAGATTGTCCTATCCTTATTTACGGGAGGATACCCTTTATGTGCTCGGGTGGCTCTGAGGCTGTCAGGAGTCTCACCAATGGGGTCTTCCAATAGACATTTATGCCATAAAGAACTGATGGGCAGCACTGTGACTCAGTGGTTAGCATTGTATGGTGACTCAGTGGTTAGCACTGTATGGTGGCTTAGTGGTTAGCACTGTATGGTGGCTTAGTGGTTAACACTGTATGGTGGCTCAGTGGTTAGCACTGTGTGGTGGCTCAATGGTTAGCACTGTATGGTGGCTCAATGGTTAGCACTGTATGATGGCTCAGTGGTTAGCACTGTTGCTTTTCAGCACCGGAGTCCTGGGTTCAAATCCCACCAAGGACAACATCTGCAAGAAGTTTGTATGTTCTCCCCGTGGTTGGGTGGGCTTCCTCTGAGCCCTCTAGTTTTCTCCCAGACTTACTGATAGGGAATGTACATTATGAGTCTCAATGGGGACAGTGCTGATAATGTCTGTAAAGTGCTGTGGAATTAATGGCGCTATATAAGTTAGCAAAATAAATACTGGTAACTACCTATTTGGAGAGTTGGGGGGGGTTCCCGTATCCCAGTTGTGCCTATATATGTATTCATTCAAGTCCGTAGAAGATATGGTGGGTCCATTACTATCACCCCTCTAAGACTCCTCTTTCCCATAGTGTTATAGCCTGTGAAGGGTGCACATACGCAGCCATCGCCTCATTCAGGGCACTTTAGAGCCCCATTCTCTGGAGCAGCGGTCGGACCCCTAGCCATCAGCAGGTTACCAATTATCCCGTTTGTAGGTGATCACTTGCTATGTTCAAACATCCCCTTTAGGAAAGCGGCACGCACAGTGGTGTAACTTGAAGCTCATGGGCCTCAACGCAAAGCTCCAATGGGGCCCTCAATTATTGTCTTTAATAGCCATGGTCTTTTCATATAGGCCAAAGGGACTTTTTGGGCCCCCTAGGCTCCAGGGCCCGGATTGCAACTTTTGCACCTATTATAGTTACGCCCCTATGTACCCATCACCCGATGTAATTGGTGGTGGTCCAGTCTCAGAGGTTGGGATTCCCACCGATCAGACATTTTTGGTATGCTTGTGAATATGCTATAAATGCTATAAATGTTTATGGTGGAGAAAATGACGTTAACGGAACAGTAGTCATCTAGAGCTTAAGGGACCCCCGATCGCCCGGTTTGTAGGGGTCACAGAGGTAAGCCGTCCACCCGTCAGACATATTGGCAAATCCTGGGATTAGTTGACTTTTGCTTCACCCTGTAAGGCTGTGACCTTGCTTTTGAACTTGGCTGGAGGTCTGAGTAGAATGGACTTTGTGTCCCGGCTTCCTGTAAATAGAGAACGGCAAACAGTCCCTGACTAATATGCGACCCGTGATCAGCCCTTCATGGTTATTAAAGGGTGCTCTCACTTCTGCAGCCATTGCTCCAATGTGTCTGAAAAAAAAGAAGAAATTAAGCAACTTTGCAAAAGCTGTGATTCAAAAAGAAAAATTCCCACCATTTTATGTATGCATCTCCCATGCAAACCTATGTGTCTCCATGGTTACAGACTACAAACAGAACTTTTGTAGTCTGATCCTGCAGTCCTGTCATTTTCCTCCTTCGGTATCTTAAAGGGGTGCATGGGGAGCGCTGTGCACTGGACTGTAGGATCAGACTACACCTAGTTTGTTTGTAGTCTGTAACCATGGATACATAAAACGTTGGAGATTTTTGCAACATTGCTTCTCTCATTTTTTTACATTTCTTTTCTATATATTGAAGATCTGGTTGCATAACATGAATCATTTATCTGGTCAGTCTAGGCTCATCATGGTTACCAGCTATGAGCATGCTGATACTTGTAGTTCACTGCACACAGATCTTTTATGCCAGATGAGCCATTTTACTCAGCCATGGCATCATAATTAGGTTTTTTGTTCTGTGATAGATGGTCGGCCATCGCACTCGTTTTCCTAATATAAGGCTTTTTTTTGTCCTTACAAGTATTTGATGGATGGGGCTAAATGCTGAACATTTTTTATTCGATATTCCTGCCCTGGAGGCCGTTCTGTAGGCTTATTTGATTTTAGATCTGCTAACCGGTATAACAGGCTGTATACAGGTCAGGCAAGTCAATGACAGCCATTCCCTCCATGCAGAGACTGAAAACCTGCACAGACCTAATACTTATCACATCTGGGGGTTTGCTACAGTTGTATCCAGTCTAGACCATTCTCTATGGGCAAAACACATTAGCAGCAGCAATCTTTCCGCAGTTGCGATAGTTTGCTACAATGTATCAGTCTGCAGTCCAGCCAGTTTAGCTCACAGAGGATTGTTTAGACTGGAGACAATTGTAACAAACCCTCAGTATTAGTTTTGTACAGGTTTTCAGACTTTAGAATATTAGTAATATTCCCATTCAAGGACTTCTCTCAGAGATCTTAAAATGCAGGACAGATCCTTGCAGAAAATTAGTTCTACAGATGAGGGTTTGCTACAGTTGTATTCATCCTGGACAATCCTCTGTGAGCTAAGCAGACCAGCAGCTCACAGAGGATTGTCTAATCTGGATGCAATTGTAACAAACCCTCAGCTGTATGACAAAAATTGTTCTGCAAGGATCTAATATACTTTTGTGTTTTAAGATCTCTGCATGTTGTCAGTGAATAAGATCATTCCTGTTTACTATAAAGACCTAACACTTCACACAGATGAGATTAGAAGCGCAAATCTCTCTGGGTCTGGTTTGTTTGTTACAATGTATCAGTGCAGGTAAAATGTTTCAGCCTAAAATCCAGACTGTTTGCCTCACAGAGGATTGTCTGACTTGATACAATTATAACAAACCGTCATCTGTGAGAAGTGCTAGGTCTGTAGAGGTTTTCGGGATGTAAACAGGGGTGATCTTCTTCACTGACATCTTGTAGAGACTTTAAAGCACAAGGAGTCCAATTCATTATTGCATTTGTGCCTATTTTTTGTCGAGTTTTTAGTGTTTTGTGCCTTTTTTTGGTCTGCACCATATTCATCATTTGTATTTGTTTTTGTTTTATAATTTGCCATTGTTTAGGGTTTCTAGATGTTTTCACCTGATTCATCATTTGCAAATGCTCTGCAGCCCCCCCCCCAGAGTTAACCCTAATATATTGGCGCAATTATTTGCACTATTTTGCAAACCGTGCAACTTTTTTTTTGCTCTAAAAAGTTTCAAAAAAGGTTAAAGACAAAATAAAGAGCCTTTTTGACTTTACATTTTGAATAATTTGGCACAAAAATTGTCACTGAAGACCAAAAGAAAAGTAACTTAAAAAAAAGAGCAGCAGACTAGAAATAAGGGCCAAATATATTAGAATCTTGCAGAACATTTTTAGTTTATAGTTTGTTACAATTGTATCCAGTGCAGACAATCCTGTGAGCTAAACGCACCATGAGCACAATACTCTCTGTTGTCCTGGTAGTTTGTTACAATGTATCAGTCTGGAGTTCAGAGATTTTAGCTCACAGAAGATTGTCTACACTGGATAGAAGAGTGACAAACTCTCAGCTGTGAGAAATCTCCGGTTTGTACAGGTTTTCCGCCTCTGAATGGAAACTAGAAAGCTTCCAATCATGTCAGCAAGCAGAGATCTGAATTGTATCGGAGGCTGCAGGACTTTTGTGTTATGCAATGATCTGAGCAGACAGATGTTTTTCTGTAAGATGTTCTGGACTTTTTGTGGTTTGCTCCCGCCGCTCCTTTGTGTGGTGGAGCTGGACTTGTTTGTCCATTTACAGTGATTAGTTTGGATGTAGCAGTGTTGTCTCTGCGGGGTCAGTGTTAGGAGAGGAATATAAAATGTCAGTTATTAAAGTGCAGAGATTAGATTGGAATGCGCAGGCTGGAAACGTGGCAGCGCGGCAAGCTCTGTATGGTTTAAATTATCACGAAAAAAAAAAAAAAAGAGAAGCGGAGCGCTCGCAGAATAGCTCGGGGTTACATTTGGGAGGAAGGCAGAAGCAAGTGGGCTGGTTGCGGTTTTTCTTCCTTTTTTTTTCTCCCCACCATATGACGGCCTCACTTTCCCGTGTTGGAGCACACATCGACGCTTCGGGCTGTCGTAGGCGACCACACAGCTTTTCAGCTGCCCACAAAAAGGAAGTTTGGCAATAGATAGTATAGGATTAATGCCCGCTGTCTCTTAACCCGTCACAATGCCAGGACTTGTAGGAAAGTTTCCCTGTCAGATCCTATTAGAGGCGGCGGAACTTTCTCTGCTGTTTACTGTACAGTTCGCCAGCAGACAAGTAACGTCTTGTGAAGTCTGTGATTTAATCAGGGTGGAATACGGGCGATATGAGGGTCCTGTCCTGCGAGGTCAGACCAGATCCCAGGGACAGTCTGTTTCAGGGGGTGGAAATGGTCTGATGTACAGGGTCAGGGGATGTTTGCTTCCGGATGGATGGATGGAAAGATAGATTGATAGATATGAGATATATAGATAGATATGAGATCGATAGATGCGTACCGTACAGACCAAAAGTTTGGACACACCTTCTCATTTAAAGATTTTTCTGTATTTTCATGACTTTGAAAATTGTACATTCACACTGAAGGCATCAAAACTATGAATTAACACATGTGGAATTATATACTTAACAAAAAAGTGTGAAACAACTGAAAATATCTCTTATATTCTAGGTTCTTCAAAGTAGCCACCTTTTGCTTTGATGACTGCTTTGCACACTCTTGGCATTCTCTTGATGAGCTTCAAGAGGTAGTCACCGGAAATGGTCTTCACTTCACAGGTGTGCCCTGTCAGGTTTAATAAGTGGGATTTCTTGCCTTATAAATGGGGTTGGGACCATCAGTTGTGCTGTGCAGAAGTCTGGTGGATACACAGCTGATAGTCCTACTGAATAGACTGTTAGAATTTGTATTATGGCAAGAAAAAAGCAGCTAAGTAAAGAAAAACGAGTGACCATCATTACTTTAAGAAATGAAGGTCAGTCAGTCCGAAAAATTGGGCAAACTTTGAAAGTGTCCCCAAGTGCAGTTGCAAAAACCATCAAGCGCTACAAAGAAACTGGCTTACATGAGGACCGCCCCAGGAAAGGAAGACCAAGAGTCACCTCTGCTTCTGAGGATAAGTTTATCCGAGTCACCAGCCTCAGAAATCGCAGGTTAACAGCAGCTCAGATTAGAGACCAGGTCAATGCCACACAGAGTTCTAGCAGCAGACACATCTCTACAACAACTGTTAAGAGGAGACTTTGTGCAGCAGGCCTTCATGGTAAAATAGCTGCTAGGAAACCACTGCCAAGGACAGGCAACAAGCAGAAGAGACTTGTTTGGGCTAAAGAACACAAGGAATGGACAGTAGACCAGTGGAAATCTGTGCTTTGGTCTGATGAGTCCAAATTTGAGATCTTTGGTTCCAACCACCGTGTCTTTGTGCGATGCAGAAAAGGTGAACGGATGGACTCTACATGCCTGGTTCCCACCGTGAAGCATGGAGGAGGAGGTGTGATGGTGTGGGGGTGCTTTGCTGGTGACACTGTTGGGGATTTATTCAAAATTGAAGGCATACAGAACCAGCATGGCTACCACAGCATCTTGCAGCAGCATGCTATTCCATCCGGTTTGCGTTTAGTTAGATCATCATTTATTTTTCAACAGGACAATGACCCCAAACACCTCCAGGCTGTGTAAGGGCTATTTGACCAAGAAGGAGAGTGATGGGGTGCTACGCCAGATGACCTGGCCTCCACAGTCACCAGACCTGAACCCAATCGAGATGGTTTGGGGTGAGCTGGACCGCAGAGTGAACGCAAAAGGGCCAACAAGTGTTAAGCATCTCGGGGAACTCCTTCAAGATTGTTGGAAGACCATTTCCGGTGACTACCTCTTGAAGCTCATCAAGAGAATGCCAAGAGTGTGCAAAGCAGTCATCAAAGCAAAAGGTGGCTACTTTGAAGAACCTAGAATATAAGAGATATTTTCAGTTGTTTCACACTTTTTTGTTAAGTATATAATTCCACATGTGTTAATTCATAGTTTTGATGCCTTCAGTGTGAATGTACAATTTTCAAAGTCATGAAAATACAGAAAAATCTTTAAATGAGAAGGTGTGTCCAAACTTTTGGTCTGTACTGTATATTAGATAGATAATAGAGAGATAGCTGATGATGGACCGTTTTCCTGGATAATCTGATACATGATAACATCTCCTGATCACAGGTGACTATCACACATCTTCCGGGCTGTATTGGGTGATTGATGCTGCCGTTCTCTATATGTGTGTCTTTGTGTTTATTCATTATGTGTGATGGGGACATTGCGGCCAGTGGACCTGTAGGTACAATTTGAGACTCAGGAATGGATGACTCTCTGGGGACTTCTCCATTTACAGTGAGATTTACTATCATCATTTTCCACCTCAGTTTGAGCCTTATCAAGTCTTTAATAAAGTCCTGAGAGTCGTCGTTATTATTGTGCCATAAAATAAGTTATAACGTGTCTCAATGTTGAGGTTTTGTAGTCACTCATGAGGATTTGTTACAGTTGTATCCTGTGCAGACAACCCCCAACCTAATCATGAAGAGACCTCCAGACTGATACATTGTAGCAGCTCTCAGGACAGGATTGATTGGTGCTGATGATGTGTTCAGCTCACAGAGGATTGTTTTGCATCTGTAACAAACCCTCAGCTGTGGGCAATAAACGTCGAGTTTGCGCATTCTGTTGATGAGGTATTTACCAACCTATATAGTCGCTTCCCAGCTCCAGGGAGGTTTTCCTCCATACTTTATTCATGTATCAAGCACATAAATCAGTGGCGGATTTTGTGGGGACATTGGCGACCAATTGGAGACGTTTCCACCTGTCCCGGGTGTTAAACGCTCAGTCGCTGTCAGGCCCATCGTGGAGAAGGGGTGAGTTACGCTCACTATGTGCTATATGTAATGAAATATTCTCATATGATCATGGTCCCACCAGTGTCTAGATGCCCGGATTATCAAATAGTAGAAATCTGATAATCCGGCATCTGGGTTTTCATTGTTTCTGATCTGGATGATTCTGGATTATTGAGCAGTAGACTTGCTGTAACAGAACATTCTGGATTATTAGCAAGTATAAAAACAGTCTGGATTACTGGACTGTAGAAGAATATTCTAAATTATTGGACCGTAGGAGAACATTTTAGATTATTTGGCTGTAGTGAAACATTCTGGATTATTGGTATGAAAGGGAAGAGTCTGGATTATTGGGCTGTTGTAAAACATTCTGGATTATTGGATTGTATCAGAATATTCTAGATTATTGGGCAGTAGCAGATCATTCTGAATTGTTGGACTGTTGGAGAACATTCTAGATTATTGGGCCTTGACACTATATTCTGGATTATTAGGCTGTTGGGAGTACATTCTTCATTATTGGTCTGCAGTAGAGCATGTTGCTTTACTGGACTATTGAGGTACATTCTGGATTATTGGTCTGCAGCAGAACATTTTGGATTAATGGGCAACGTAGAACACTGGATTATTGTTTGAAGGAAAATATTCTGGATTATTAGTCTGTAGCAGAACATTCTGGATTTATTGGCTACAGTAGAACTTTCTAGATTATTGGTCTGTAGGGAAATATTCTGGAATATTGGTCTATAACAAAAAAAATTCTGGATTATTGGGTAAAAGTAAAACATTCTGGATTATTGGTCTGTAGCCGAACATTCTATATTATTGGGCCACAATAGAACATTCGGGATTATTGGTCTGTAAGAAAATATTCTGGATTATTGGTCTATAGTAGAACATTCTGGATTTATGGGCTGCTGTAGAATATTCTAGATAATAGGTCTGTAGGGAAATATTCTGAATCATTGGTCTGTAACAGAACATTCTGGATTATTGGGCCACAGTAGAACGTTTCTGGATCATTGGTCTGTAGCAGATCATTCGGGATTATTGGGCCACAGTAGAACATTCTGGATATTTAGTCTGTAGCAGAACATTCTGCATTATTGGTCTTTAGCAGAATATTCTGGATTATTGGTCTGTAGCAGAACATTCTGGATTATTGGGCTGCAGTATACCATTTTAGATTATCCGCTCTGGATTACGGAGGTATAATGTCACGTATTGGTCAGATCTTTTCTGACCTGATGAATGGTTATTTCAGAGCATCGCGTGGAATAAATGAAAATAAATGGCGTCCTATACGGCACATCCAGCGCTCTTCATTTTAACGCTCCTCCAATTAGAAGAGGCTTTGCTGATCATATAACATGGGGGTTTTTCTGTCCCAGCGTGGAGCGAGGATGGCGGGAGTGGAGGAGCAGCCGGCTCCGTGTAGGCAGCGATGGCGGTTTCATGGGCGCTGTGTGGATCGGCCCTGTGATAATGAAGCTGGAAGCATCAGATGCAATTAGCAGAAGTGTGTTGTAAAATGTAATTATTTTTACATTTGCGCCGCGGAGCGACATCAGAATTAATTTTTGAATGAATATGCTGGGAGAAGACCTAATTTATTGTCATTAGCAAATGAGTCTATTATTGTAATGTTCCCTCATTTGAAGCCATTGGGTTTATCTGCACCACTTAAAGTCGGCTTTAAAGATTGGTAATGGCGGCGGGCATTTACGGAACAGCGAGAGGAGGAGAACGGAAGATTACGAGGTTGTAATCTCTCTCACAGTCATTAGCAAATTATCGCTCTCTCATAAAAGCTGCTTTATTCTTTCATTGGGTCTTTATTTCGGGGATTCATTAAGTCCTATGTATTGAATATAGTCAGTGATGTCATTTACTGTGAGCTGTGATGTCATCAAATGCCATCACTTCCTATATAGGGCCAAGATAGTGCCTGGTCAAAGGATTGGAAAATATGGCTTTCTTCCTGAAACAGTGCAACCCCCATCTCCAGGAGTTGTCTAGCAGATCCGCACCATTGAAGTGAATGGGGATGGCTGCAATACCCCATACAGCCTGTAGACAGATGTGGCACTGTCCATGGAGGAAATCAACCTTATTCATCTAATCCAAAGAAAATGACCCTCTGATATGTCATTGATACATGTGACAAGATCTCATTGATGAAAAGATCTTCCCATCTCATGAATGTTTGAGTAGGATAAGCCACCACTTCATAATCGGTGGAGGTCCAGCCTTTTTATCCCCCCAATCCTGAGATCTTGCACAGTCTTTCTTTGCAAAATAATGGCAGCTGTGATTTAAAAAAACAGGAAGAAATCAGTGCAGCCCCCTCAGTGTCAGGATCGGTCAAGGTCAGATCCCACCGATTATAAAAGGATCCTAGTGGTAGCCATCACTATGATCGGGGGAGGTCCAGCTTCTTGGATCCTGAGAATACAGCTCCTGTGAAGTCTTTCACAGCTGTGCTAGAAAAAGCTGTGAAAAGGCCGCCAAATTGCATTAACCCTGTGCCCTATAATTTTTAAGATCGGTGGAGGTCTCAGAGCTCATACCCTATTAATCATAAACGGATCCTAGTGATAAGCCATTGCTACAGTCGGCGAAGGTCCAACCTGTGAGACTACTACAGATCCCGAGAACAAAGGTCCTGTACCATCTTTGTTGATATCTGGTGAAAAACAGTGACGGGGCCACAGAAGTGAATTTGCGCTGTGTCCCCTAAATTATCAAGATCCGTCGGGATCCCAGTGGTCAGATCTGCACAAATCATAAGTGAATCCACTATGGTGGAGGACCAACCTATGAGATCCCCACAGATCTCGAGAACAAAGGTCCTGTACAGTCACAGTCCACTATGATTGGTGGAGGACCACCTTATGAGATCCCCACAGATTCTGAGAACAAGGGTCCTCTACAGTCACAGTCCACTATGGTTGGTGGAGGACCACCCTATGAGATCCCCACAGATCCTGAGAACAAACGTCCTGTACAGTCACAGTCCACTATGATTGGTGGAGGACCAACCTATGAGATCCCCACAGATCCTGAGAACAAAGGTCCTGTACAGTCACAGTCCACTATGATTGGTGGAGGACCACCCTATGAGATCCCCACAGATCCTGAGAACAAAGGTCCTGTACAGTCACAGTCCACTATGATTGGTGGAGGACCCACCCTATGAGATCCCCACTGATCCTGTTAATATAAGTCTTTCACAGTCTTTCATGACTCCCACTAGAAAAAAAAATACAGAAAGGGACGACAGAACTGAATCAGTGCTGCGTCCCTTTAATTCTCAGTATCAGTCGGGGTCCCAGAGGGCATCATAATGGGACCCGAGTGATAATTCATCTTTTTTTTTTTAAATGTGAATACCCCTTTAAATTTTTCTGAAGATTCATATGGCTCATACAGTAGTAATCACGGAGGGAGAGGTAATTCTGTCTCTCCCTTGTCAGAAATGGCTGATAACAGAGAACAATATACATGTAGAAATCGAGAGTTACTCTTTGAGCTTCCCCATACAATACCGTTTTATGTGTAGCAAGCTGGAGATTTCGACGAAAATCACTGGAAATCAGGTTGTAGAGCGCACGTAGGCTCCCGCTGCCTCCGGAATAGCATGTAAATACTCGGGGCGCTTAATCTTTATGGTATGCGGCGTGCGTTAATAATGCTACACCGTGTGCCTCCATTTCTCCTGTTGGCTGTAATGTAAGCGCGCTATTTATGAGCTCATTATCTGTTTGCTGTATAAGATGTGGCCCTAATCCATCCACATTCCTGGAGAAGCGAGGATTAAGCAGCTGCTCTCACTGCAGAGACGGGGACCGGAAGAGACGGACGGGACCGTAATTAAAAGGAGTAGAGACGGTGCAGGTAAATGTTGGCTCCAGCCCCTTACATCTCGTGTCCACATCACATATGGGAATTGCTTCCCTTCGATTCTGGTTGCCCCTCCAGCTGAGGGAGTCAAGTGGTTGTCCGGTCCTTGCTTTACACTGCAGCTCTGCTTTTCTTATCGTTCACAACAGGATAGATAAGTAGTCACAACTTTCTTGTCCCTTCCTAATTTTCTAAAAGGGATTGTCTGGATTGTAAAACACTTTATCAAATAGGCTAAATGCTAAAATAAATGCTGGCATGTGTATGCAACGGGGTTCCTGCCCTCTCAATCTGGATGCTCAATTCTTTCCCAAAGAGTGTCTCACTCTCTTTTCAGGTCCATGCATTACACTCAGTTGTTTTCAATGAAAATTGTGCAATACTTTGTTTCCCCTGTAGGGGCGCTGCAGAGAATTTAAACACTTGTCCCCATCATCAGTGACCCCAATATCTTCAGCATCTGCCTCCATTTGTTGAGACATTGAATCAGATTTTGCTGGCCGATGGAGTTGACTTGGAGGTTGGAACATTGTATCACAGTTCTGGTTCCCCATGTTTAATGGTCAGGATTGACAGCGGATGGGGTGGAGAAACCAGGATGAACATGTAAATTTAACCCCGGCATGGCTGGAGAGATGAATATATGGGTCGAGCTTCCGCTGTCCGGCTAGCTCAGCACACTCGTGTACACCAGAAGCATCCAGGAAATTGTACTGATCCCTCTGCTGCTGATTCCTCTGTCATGTCCAAATCGTCCTTGTAAACGGTGAAACGACACCGCACTGCCTAAACCTGATCCCGTACTAACCCCCTGAGGTAGTGTCAAGGTCAGTGCTAGAGAGGAGCTTCACGGCTTCCCAAAACGGGTCCGTCTGGCAGCCGCAGTGCTGGAAATTTGGTGTGTGTGCCTCCAAGAGGCTCGTATATATCTATGTGTATGGGTATATATATATCTCCTTCTGTTTGGTCTTCTGACATGCCATGCATAAGCAAAATCTATGCCAGGGCCGACCATCCATGTGCCATTTATAATGCAATACGACAGACGGACATTTGGGCCCCTCAGACACCAAGAACAGGATGCAACTGCTACCTCTGTACCCCCTCTATCTGTCTATCTATCTATCTATCTACAGTTATATGAAAACGTTTGGGCACCCCTATTAATCTTAAGCTTAATGTTTTATAAAAATTGGTGTTTTTGCAACAGCTGTTTCAGTTTGATGTATGTAATAACTGTTGGACACAGTAATGTTTCTGCCTTGAAATGATGTTTATTGTACTAACAGAAAATGTGCAATCTGCATTCAAACAAAATTTGACAGGTGCATAAGTATGGGCACCCTTATCATTTTCTTGTTTTAAATACTCCTACCTACTTTTTACTGACTTACTAAGGCACTTTTTTTGGTTTTGTAACCTCATTGAGCTTTGAACTTCATAGCCAGGTGTATGCAATCATGAGAAAAGCTACTGAAAGTGGCCACTTGCAAGTTGTTCTCTTGTTTGAATCTCCTCTGAAGAGTGGCATCATGGGCTCCTCAAAACAACTGTCAAATGATCTGAAAACAAAGATTATTCAACATAGTTGTTCAGGGGAAGGATACAAAAAGCTGTCTCAGAGATTTAACCTGTCAGTTTCCACTGTGAGGAACATAGTAAGGAAATGGAAGAACACAGGGACAGTTCTTGTTAAGGCGAGAAGTGGCAGGCCAAAAAAAACATCAGAAAGGCAGAGAAGAAGAATGGTGAGATCAGTCAAGGACAATCCTCAGACCACCTCCAGAGAGCTGCAGCATCAACTTGCTGCAGATGGTGTCACTGTGCATCGGTCAACTATACAACGCACTTTGCACAAGGAGAAGCTATATGGGAGAGTGATGCGAAAGAAGCCGTTTCTGCAAGCACGCCACAAACAGAGTCGGCTGAGATATGCAAAAGCACATTTGGAGAAGCCAATTTCTTTTTGGAAGAAGGTCCTGTGGACTGATGAAACCAAGATTGAGTTGTTTGGTCATACAAAAAGGCGTTATGCATGGCGTCAAAAAATCACAGCATTCCAAGAAAAACACTTGCTACCCACAGTAAAATTTGGTGGAGGTTCCATCATGCTTTGGGGCTGTGTGGCCAATGCCAGCACCGGGAATCTTGTTAAAGTTGAGGGACGCATGGATTCCACTCAGTATCAGCAGATTCTTGACAATAATGTTCAA
Organism: Phyllobates terribilis; assembly: GCF_046119375.1. NCBI lineage: Eukaryota > Metazoa > Chordata > Amphibia > Anura > Dendrobatidae > Phyllobates > Phyllobates terribilis. The sequence goes on from NW_027362768.1 coordinate 173,683,975, forward strand.
GAATCAGTGATAAAGTTGAAGTTACGCAGGGGATGGATCTTTCAGCTAGACAATGATCCAAAACACCGCTCCAAATCTACTCAGGCATTCATGCAGAGGAACAATTACAATGTTCTGGAATGGCCATCCCAGTCCCCAGACCTGAATATCATTGAACATCTGTGGGATCATTTGAAGAGGGCTGTCCATGCTCGGCGACCATCAAACTTAACTGAACTGGAATTGTTTTGTAAAGAGGAATAGTCACAAATACCTTCATCCAGGATCCAGGAACTCATTAAAAGCTACAGGAAGCGACTAGAGGCTGTTAGTTTTGCAAAAGGAGGATCTACTAAATATTAATGTCACTTTTCTGGTGAGGTGCCCATACTTATGCACCTGCCAAATTTTGTTTGAATGCAGATTGCACATTTTCTGTTAGTACAATAAACCTCATTTCAAGGCAGAAACATTACTGTGTCCAACAGTTATTACATATATCAAACTGAAATAGCTGATGCAAAAACACCAATTTTTATAAAACATTAAGCTTAAGATTAATAGGGGGGGGCCAAACTTTTTCATATAACTGTATCTATCTATCTATCTATCTATCTATCTATCTATCTATCTATCTATCTATCTATCTATCTATCTCATATATTTATCCAGAGGTTGACATATCACAGGGGCCCAGGAGGTAAGGGGGCCTATTTCTACCTCCAAAGCAGGTGCAATTTTGCATGTTAAGGACCTCTTGGGCTGCACAGGGCCATATATTGTTTTTGCACAGGGGCCCTTTTCTGTCTGTGTCCACCAGTGTGTTTATCAATCTATAAAAGATCAATATCCTATCTATCTATTTAGATCCGGAATGAAAGCAGCACAAGTGTATATATACGATCCTCACGGGTGCACATCCCAATCATTAAACCACTGGCTCCAATACATAGAATCCGAAAGTCGACAGCACTCTGAAAAATATTCCCAAAAATAGAAGACTTTATTAGCTATCTATTGTCTTGTCCATATACTCTCTATTTAACACCTTAAGCCCCGGAGCATTTTTCGTTTTTGCATTTTCGTTTTTGCTCCCCTTGTTCCCAGAGCCATAGCGTTTTTATTTTTTGGTCAATATGGCCATGTGAGGGCTTATTTTTTGCGGGACGAGTTGTACTTTTCAACGCCATTACTAGTTTTACCATATCCTGTACGGGAAAATGGGAAAAAAATTCCAAGTGCGGTAAAATTGCAAAAAAAGTGCAATACCACAGTTGTTTTTTATTTATTTTTTTTACCACGTTCACTGAATGCTAAAACTGAACTGCCCTTCTGATTCTACAGGTCATTACAAGTTCATAGACACCAAACATGTATAGGTTCTTTTATATTTAACTGGTGAAAAAAAATTCCAAAATTTGGTAAAAAAAAATTAAAAAAATAGCGCCATTTTCTAAGACCCGTAGCGTCTCCATTTTTTGTGATCTGGGGCTGGTTGATGGCTTATTTTTTGCGTGCCGGGCTGACGTTTTTATTGATAGCATTTGGGGTAGATCCGATGTTTTGATCGCCCGTTATTGCATTTTACTGCAATTTTGTGGCGACAAAAAAACGTAATTCTGGCGTTTAGAATTTTTTTCTCGTTACGCCGTTTACCGATCGGATTAATTCTTTTTTTATATTGATAGATCGGGCGATTCTGAACGCGGCGATACCAAATATGTGTATGTGGGTTTTTTTTTTATATATTTTATTTTGAATGGGGCGAAAGGGGGGTGATTTAAACTTTTATATTTTTTTATTTTTTTTTATATTTTTTAAAACTTTTTTTTTTTACTTTTTGCATGCTTCTATAGTCTCCATAGGAGACTAGAAGCAGCAACTATCCGATCGCCTCTGCTACATACAGGGGACGAGCAGGTCCCCTGCATGCAGCAGAAAAGGTCCTGTGCTATGAGCGCCGACCACTAGGTGGCGCTCATAGCGACAAGATCATGACAACCACAGGCGTCTGCTGCAGACCCTGGGTTGTCATGCACGCCCATCGGCGACCCGCGATCACGTGACGGGGTCGCCGGTGGGCGGGGCTTATGACGCGCTACCCGGAGGCGCGCGTTAAATGCTGCTGTCGGAGATTGACAGCGGCATTTAACATGTTAACAGCCGCGGGTGGATCGCGATTCCACCCGCGGCTGTTGCGGGCACATGTCAGCTGTAAGAATCAGCTGACATGTGCTCCGTTCAGTGAGGGCTCAGCGCAGCAGCCCTCACTGAACGGACAGTACGCAAATATGCGTACTAATACGTCCCCGGTAAGTAAGGGGTTAAAAAGGACCGGTCACTTGCTCAAAAAAATTGAAATATATAACTGCACCTTGTAAAAATCTCTGAGCTCCCCTGATTCTGCCGCTCTTTTCCATTTTACGCTGCGTTGCCCTGTTGCAGAGATATTCACATTTGTTTCTTCTGGAGCGCAGCATGTGAAATCTCTGCATGTAGTACAAATGAGCTTTTCTTCAGATTCTTCTCTGGGGACGTGGCTTTCACCCCTCCCAGATGCTGCAAAGCTGTGAGGAGGAACAATTGAAAGCCACGTCCCCAGAGAAGACTCTGAAAAAATGCCCAGTTGTACTACATGCAGAAATTTCACTTGCTGCTCTTCAGAAGAAACGAATGTGAATATCTCTGCAATGGAGCGACGCAGCGCAAAACGGAAAAGAGCAACAGAATCAGGGGAGTGCAGAGATTTTTACAAGATAATTAGCTCAATTTTTTTTTAAGCAACTGACCGGTCCTTTTTCATATATATCCATCTCTTATCCATCTATCTGTCTCTTTATCACCTCCTGTGAACATACCCTTATATTTTTTATAAGCAAGTGTTGTATTATCAGACTCTCTGGATGAATTATAGATTTATTTATTATTATTTATATAATATGGCAATTACAGACAGAAATGACCCTGTGTTCCCGCCGTATTGTGGGGCTGCTTGGACAATGCAATGTAGCTGCTCTGTTCTGGGATCCGCGCTGCAGGGAGCGGTTTTGCTGAAGGAAGGGAATTTTTCCCGGGAACAATCACAGCTTTTATTAATCAGCTTCTTCTGGTTTCATTCTTCGCCAGCTCTTTATAGTAACAGCAATGTATAGCGGAGATACGAGGTTACCTAAGGCAGCCCGGGATGTGCTGAACACATGGGACCTTGTGTCAGGAGCTGGCTGTCTACCTCTGCTGCCTGTCACAGACTGGAGTGCTGACATCTGGCTGCGGGCTCATGTGGTCTGGAGGACCGTGATCTGTGCCAGGGTGTAATATTCCCGAGTGCTCATAATCTAAGGTGCCCAATGTTTGACTGCTAATAAATGGGCTTGTAATGCTTTGCTAGAAGTGACTAGTTGTCAAACCCTTTTATTCCCATTGTGATCTGCGGCCCCTCCGATTAGACCCTCACATCCGTATATACATAGAAAAGCCGACATGTTTATATGTAAACTATTTAGAACAACCGACTGCACTTCCATGCACCCAAATGATTGCTAATAAAGATCGTTCTGTGCACGTAGAACATCATTTTTCTCAGCAGCACATGTCTTTGATTACACAGGGCGATGCTGCCGAGAATTGTTTTTTAAGCCAACCTAAAAAACATCTCAGCCAGTGAATAAGCGTTTTGCTCGTTCATCAAGTGATTTGCAGTCTGTTTACAATGAACACTGTTGGCCATAGTACTTGACTAGTCATCATTATTGATATTCTATATGTTTATTGGATGTATGTAGTACCAGGGGCACAGCTATAGGGGCAGCTAGCTATCCATGGCACCTGGGCCCTAATACCTGAATGGGGTCAATTTTGCAGGGTTATTTGCCCACACCTCCCACATTATATTATTTCTCCATGTCAGGACCCCGCACGCCCCGACCCGCGCTCTGCCTCTCGCACCTCCTCTCGTTGTTTAGCTTCTGCCGTGATGTTTGTACAATAACGAGAAGTGTTTGTGTCGTGTGATATCTGCTGTTGTCTCTTCGCGGGATATTTAGAAATAGCTCAGCAATCTGGTCATTGTTGCCGCACAGAGAGTCATCCGGGGAGATAAGTACCAGGATTTAGTGTCATTTCTAGGAAAAAAATTTCTTGGAAAGCAGCACAAAGTCCACATCTCCTCCGGTAACATAAGCACTTTTTATAAAATTCTTCCTCTCCAGTTTAGACAAGTGCTGGAGGCCTGGGGGGTAATACAGACCTCTTACCTCTGTGATGGTGGATTGCGGTAGGATATAGTCACTCTTGTCCTATGTCTACTGTGATCATTGTCCAACAGAAACCTGTTTGGAAGCAGATGTAACACCACAGCTCCCCGCATGTCCTACGAGGTCTTCAGCTTGTATCCAATATCTTCCGTTTGGGTTGGGGTTGGTTTTTTGCATGGAGTCAAGTTCCAGTCCAGCTTACAAAAAAAAAATGCCATAAAAGGCCGATAGGTGCTGGCCCCAATACTTGGATCAGCTTCTTCTGTGTCTAAAGAATGGGGTCTTGTGCTACTGGAGATCGAGAGGTGGCCACACGTATGCTTCTCTCTTCATTTACTTGTCTTGGAATTATAAAAATCGCCAAGAAAGCATGGGCAAAAATTTTCAAACCTCTTATAAAAATGAATAGAAAGAGCCATTTCTTGAGATAGATTCAAGAACTGAGAATACCCCACAGCACCACAGACTTGGTTTACCCACTGTCATGGGTGTGTCAGGTGTATTAGACAGACGCTCTGGATCTGGCTGTAGAAGGTCACTGCTCTTGGTATTGCAGACACCTTCTTAATTCTTCTTCCTTTAAGACACAGTGGCAACCTGCCTCCTGCTGCTGATTGACACACCCTTGTATGGGAGTCAAAAACCCTCAGTTTGCTCCAGGCAATCGCCAGTGATACTTCTGTGGACCTTTGTGCATGCTTAGAGCCCTAGCTGTTGGCTGGCTTCTTCTCTGGTGCCTTTGGAGGACAGTTGGTGTTACTCCTCTGGTGTCTGCTCAAGCTAAGTTATTCCCTTTGTTTGTCTACCTTGTTGTCTTTAGTTTGTAGTGGGGCCTGACAAGTGCTCACCCCTCCACCTCCCTATATAGGGTCAAGCTCTAGGGACATACAGGGTTTAGGGTCCTGTTCAGCGATAGGTGTGGAACCTATATAGGGATGGTAGGGTAGGCACTGTGTTATTCGATTTGCCTAGGGGTCTCCACTCCCCCTTTCCCTAGTGTTTGGGCTTCCTCCCCCTCTTCCCTTCGTGTTGCACTTAGTCTTTCCCACACCTTGCGTGACACCCGCCCATGGTCTCCATACTAAATACCTGTAGTCAGAGCTTTGTAGTAGTGCAGCTCCAATGCTGTTGGATAGAGATGGTCAAAAAGATTTTCAAGACCCTGGTCAGGCAGCCACGTCGGACCAGAGCTCTGCAAACCTGTTGGCATCATTGGTGGTCCGGCACCCAGAGTGACATGGTTGGCAGGCACAGACTACTAACGTGGCCACTGGACCAGGGTCCTGGAAATCTTCTTGCTCAGCTCTACTTTTGTATCGTCCCACTTTAAAAAGGAAAATAGAACATGGTGCCTCTCCATGCCATTCATCTTTACCCTTGGAATCCCTCCCAGTTAAAAGTTCTGTCTGTAACTGTAGACAATATGGCTGTACACTATACATAGCCTTATAAAATACTAACGCTTTAATTTTATTTGCATCTACAATATTGTTTTATTTTAGCTTTTTTGGGTCATTCTACTCTGCAGACTTCTCTTCTAAATTAATTTTGGAACATTTTACTCAGGACAAGCCACAAGATAAATGACTTCTCCAGCAGATAGAATGTAAATTGAGCTGCTAACATCTCACGATTATATAACTGCAGCTTTATATAGGGCGAACTTGGAAATAATAGAGATCTCTCCGAAAAGAGAAGGTAAAGAAAAGGCAGCGGAGAGTGAGGAGCTTGTAAGTGTAGATAAATAATTTAGTGCGAGGGGAAGAAATGGACATGATGGAAGGGAAGAGCGATAGACGAGAGATACTGTATCAATCACACTGCAGCAGACATCAGTCACCACGCGCGGATCAATCATCTATCAGAAATTCATGTTGGACAGAATAATTGTTTTATAAATTATTGATGTTTTATTAGGAGATTTATGTTAAACAAAACACAATTTAAACAAACCCATCAGTCAGTCTGTCAGGGGGAGGCACCAGTACCATGCCAGCGCCAACATCCCAGGTCAAATATTGACTTTATTGCATGTGGTTTACAGAAAGAGCAGATACTGTTTAAATTGCAATATTTTTATAGTCCAGCATCTGGGAATTTTCAAAATCATCATACTTTTTAAAAGTTTGCAAACTTTAAGCATAATTTTTATGCACGATTGACCTGTACTACACAGCCATAAGTGTCCCATGTGCGGCCACATCGTGCCTTTGTATGGCAATGAATTACAAAGTTTCCATTAAGTGAACATGTCACAAATATATTTCTCTGTCTTAACCTGAATAATATGTATCAAAATCGGAGGTATATAGAGGCATAGTTGAGTCCATACATTTCTATGGTTTACAGATTACTGCTCTGTCACTCCTTGGTGCCGTCACTGTGTACATACATTACATTACTTATCCTGTACTGATCCTGAGTTACATCCTGTATTATACTCCAGAGCTGCACTCACTATTCTGCTGGTGCAGTCACTGTGTACATACATTACATTACTTATCCTGTACTGATCCTGAGTTACATCCTGTATTATACTCCAGAGCTGCACTCACTATTCTGCTGGTGCAGTCACTGTGTACATACATTATATTACTGATCCTGTACTGATCCTGAGTTACATCCTGTATTATACTCCAGAGCTGCACTCACTATTCTGCTGGTGCAGTCACTGTGTACATACATTACATTACTGATCCTGTACTGATCCTTAGTTACATCCTGTGTTATGCTCCAGAGCTGCACTCACTATTCTTCTGGTGCAGCCACTGTGTACATACATTACATTACTTATCCTGTACTGATCCTGAGTTACATCCTGTATTATACTCCAGAGCTGCACTCACTATTCTGCTGGTGCAGTCACTGTGTACATACATTACATTACTGATCCTGTACTGATCCTTAGTTACATCCTGTGTTATGCTCCAGAGCTGCACTCACTATTCTTCTGGTGCAGCCACTGTGTACATACATTACAATACTGATCCTGTACTGATCCTCAGTTACATCCTGTATTATACTCCAGAGCTGCACTCACTATTCTGCTGGTACAGTCACTGTGTACATACATTACATTACTGATCCTGTATTGATCCTGAGTTACATCCTGTATTATGCTCCAGAGCTGCACTCACTATTCTGCTGGTGCAGTCACTGTGTACATACATTACAATACTGATCCTGTACTGATCCTCAGTTACATCCTGTATTATACTCCAGAGCTGCACTCACTATTCTGCTGGTACAGTCACTGTGTACATACATTACATTACTGATCCTGTATTGATCCTGAGTTACATCCTGTATTATGCTCCAGAGCTGCACTCACTATTCTGCTGGCACAGACACACCACTTAACAGTTTAGCTATGCTCCTATTTTGTAGGTTAGAGAGTTTCCTTATATGACATGTTTGTTCATTGCCAAGAAACACTTCCCACAATACTCATTATCAGAGCATGCTCTGTCTGTGCAGACACTGAACAAGCAGGGTATTCTGAAAGATTTTAGCTCTGAAGCCTACACAATTGTGAATGCTCAATGTAATCTCTATGTTGTACTTATTATTATCACAAAGTTGCATTCTTGAGACATTGATATAAACAAATGTATTTGTTTTTTTCCTGGGAGGTGGGGAGAATGCTGGGACAGGAACAAGCTTGTGATGGTTTACACAAGGTCAGCGGAGAAGAATACATTTTTATAAATTGTTTATACACTTGGCCTTGATTGTATATTCCACTTAAGAAATGGAGCTTAACTCTGATTTGATTTGGAGTTCTTGAAAGTTTCAGCAGATATTATTTTTCCTTCTCTCTCTCTCGGAGACGCGTGTCAGAGGAATGTCCGAGGCTCCAATCTAATTACAACAGCTGGGCTTCTGAAAATTCATTTATGGTGAATGTATGTCTTAACCCTCCAGTCTTCAGCTTCTCTCTGGAAAATGGCCTACCGGTCACAGGAAATAATGAGGAACGTGGGGTGCAAGTCTTCTCCAAATAAACAGAAGTATGAACAGATACAAATGAGAACAATAGTTTGTGCAGTTGTGTATTCGACCTGTACCAACACTTTGATTGGCTGCAGCGGTCAAGTGACTAGAATACCGCGTCATTAGATGTTTCTCTGTTGATGCACTGTTCCAGACTGCTGCAACCAGTCACAGGCTTCAGCCTTCCTGTGACATCCGGACAATTCTCGAGCCGTCACTGACCTCCAAAAGCAGCTGGTCCTGGATCCATAGAGATGGCAAGATGTGAGATGGTCCAGCACACTACAGTGCACATTACCGCTGCAACCAATCACTCAGTTCAGTGGCTCTGCTGATGTAGATGGCACAAAAAGCCAAGCTCAGTGATTAGCTGCAGCGGTGATGTGACGCCACCAGAGCAGTGGCGTAAAGCCGGTACTGGATCCAGCTAGAGTAAATACCTGCTCTGTCTGTTATTTTACAGGTGTAAGACTACTTCTTTTTGGAAAACCCCTTTAAGTAATCTTATGGAATTTTTTAAAAAAAATTTAACTTCAATTTCAAAATGACCTATTATCAAATTTTTTTATTTGAACACTTAGCAAGTCTAAAGGAAAGGATAAAATGGCATTCCTTACTTTGGAAGACTTGCAGATGGGGAATCAATTGAAAATTGTGTAATACTCTGTTTGTCCTGCGGTTGTGCTGTAGAGAAATCCACCTCTTGGCAGATTATCTGATCGCTCGATCACTTTATCATTAATGGGTCTTTATAAAACAAATTAGTCGACAACCTGTACGGGACATCAGAAACCAGCGCAATGTGTTAGGCTTCTATTGTATGGGCCATATACATTGCAGAGCAGTTTGCAGAGCAGTTTGCAGAGCCGGCTGAGCCACACGCTATAGGAATAGATGGAATTCATCCACAGCCGTCCCCTTCCAGGTCTGGCTGCATACAATGGCTAATTGTAAGCTCTTGTACAGATGCTCGTACAGATGGAAGCCTTGTACCTGCATGCATAGCAAATGAATTATACTGGCAACCCCCGTTTTATACATCATAAATATGTAATTTGTTCAGCTGTTGTAATTAAATATGTATGTGTGAAACAGCCACTATTCAGGTCATTAATGATGCGCCATGGCAAATTACAGCTTACAGACGCTAATGTGTACTGTGCTACAATGAGGGAATTGCCCACAAGTCTTTGTGCGGAGATAGAATCAGGGCCTTTAAGTGGCATTTCTTTTATTACTATAATTTGCTGCAGTTCACATCGCACACAGGATGTGGGTAATGTGAGGTTACCGACACACACTTTCCACATCTCTGCTGCGTTTTGGATTTTTTTTTTCTTCTCCTCGGCCTCATTTCATTTTCATGGGATTCTCTAAAGAGTAAATGCAGCCGTCTTCAGTCATGAATATGGCAGTGTGTGCCGAACTTAGGAGGAACGCTTTCTAGGAACTGAAATATTGCTGGTCTTTTGTTGCAAAATGCATGCATTCAATTTTTACTAAAAGGATTAGATAGTTCCTGTTATTTAAAGAAATTTACATGTATATTAGCTGCAATGAACAAACTCTGACCTTATCTTTTGTATTGAAGCATCTAATAAGCGTGTGCAAAGGTCATTGTGAAGGAAGCTGTGACATCACCTATTGTGAATGGTGGATCCTGTGTCATCTACTGTATATAGAGGTGTTATCAGTCATTGTACAGGAGGAGGAGGTGAGCTGTGACATCACCTATTGTGAATGGTGGATCCTGTGTTATCTACTGTATATAGAGGTGTTATCAGTCATTGTACAGGAGGAGGAGGTGAGCTGTGACATCACCTATTGTGAATGGTGGATCCTGTGTTATCTACTGTATATAGAGGTGTTATCAGCCATTGTACAAGAGGAGGAGGTGAGCTGTGACATCACCTATTGTGAATGGTAGATCCTGTGTCATCTACTGCATTTAGAGGTGTTATCATCATTGTAAAAAAGGAGGAAGAGGTGAGCTGTGACATCAACTATTGTGAATTCTGTGTTATCTACTGTGTATAGAGGTTTTCTCAGTCATTGTACAGGAGGAGGAGGAGGTGAACCTAGACATCACCTATTGTGAATTGTGGATCCTCTGTTATCTACTGTATATAGAGGTGTTATCAGTCATTGTACAGGAGGAGGAAGAGAGCTGTGATATCACCTATTGTGAATCGTGGATCCTCTGTTATCTACTATATATAGAGGTGTTATCAGTCATTGTACTGGAGGGGGAGGAGGTGAGCTGTGACATCACCTATTGTGTAAATGTGTAACAAGATGTTATCTGTCATTGCAATCTTGCCTCTGTTAATAAGAAAACTGCTTAATGACTCTAAAAAAAAAGCCCCAGTGAACAGTATGAATATTGCAAGATTAGTCATTTAGTTTTTGTTTTTAATTCTGAAATGAAATTCAAAAAATAAATAAAAATGCATTTAACACAAAAGCCTGATTTAAACAATAGGTTATTTTCTGACAACACATTACCTTTAATTGCACCAGACTGCAAAAGAAAAAATTACCTCCAGGACTGGTGCCGCTCCTCCAGTGCCGTCACTATGTCTCCCGGCAATCACATGACATTATATTTCATCAGACTTGACGTCATACTGAAAGGCTGCAGCCGATCAACAGCCGCTGATTAACTGCAACGATCATGTGACTGCTGGGAGAAACAGCACCGACATCGAGGGAGCCGCGCCAGTCTGGGAGGTAATGTAAGCTTTTTTATTTTATTTTGTTCTGCATGCTGCTGCTATTACAAAGTTGTTGAGTGGGAATGGACAATCCCTTTATTGGAAAGGATATGAAGACTTTTGCGAGCTTCACTGTGTCTGATGTAGGCGGATAAACAATTTTACGTATAGTCTAGATTAAAGATAATCCATCGTTTTGTGTACACAGCTCCCATGAAGACCAATGTGTCTCCAAGGTGACAGACTACAGAGTCATGTGTTCCCTCTGTCCAATGCTCTTTGATGACATAGAGACTGGAGAAGAGGAAGTGGAATAACATATAACAGTTGGATCAGACATAGATCTGCATAAGTGCTGCTTACACAAAACGGATGATTTTTTTTTTTCTGAAGGCTATTTGCAAAGTTAAATCTAATTAGAAAAAATACTAATATTTTACCAGGTGCGTAGCGGAACCAATTCAAAGAGCACTACTCCCATCATTGCTGAAGAAATAAATGTAGTAGTCATTTATGCCTCATTGTGTTTTTTTTTTTTTAGTATTCTGTTGTTCCCCAGGCATTAAATACTAAATAAGATCAGTCTCCTTTAAATTGTCATCAGTTCTACATTTCCAGATTTTTTACTTTATAGGCAGTTTAGTCGTAGCGCTCTCACGCTGCCAGCGACTCCGATGAGAGTGAGCGCTGAATGACCCGCGCTTGTAAACTTCCCTGATTTTACTGTACATTCGTTTCCACAATTCAGCACGCTCGGGATGTATACAATGCCTCTGGGTGATGGTGACAGATGCTTCTCTGGGATTTCTCTTTATAGGAGCGCAGACATTCCATAATGAGAAGGATTTAAAGGGACAGCGCCATTTTAAACTTCAAACATGGAAGAACCAAATACAGAAGGCGCCAATGCGAATAGAACTCTGCTGGGTTATGTTCTACCGACGTAAAGTTTCTTACAGCTAAGCACTTGTGTATCTGATTGGTTCACATGACCATCGTAATGTCAAAATCCCTTCCACGAGGCGTGACACTTACGGAAGACGTATTATCGAAATATGCATGGATTGGCCTATAGGAATGTTTCCGTCCATCTAGGCAGAGATCTCCAAAACAATGAGGAATTCAAACAAAAAAAATCCGTTAGAAAGTGGCAGGATTTATTTTTTGTTAAATTTATTTAAAATTCAAATCAAATAAAACCTGACACTCCCTTTAATTACATCAGAAAAAGCTATTGTCCTCTGTTATCTATGGTTTATTTTCACCCGAAGCTCATCACATCATTTAGTTCTAGACTTCATAATTGTAGCAAAAAAATATTTCCCCAGTTATTATGAGGAATTAGTTAGATATTCTATATATATTTTTCTTTCTAAAAGTTTCTCTTCTACTGCTGAGACTGAAACTTGTGAGTGACTGTGGAAAGTTTAGGAGAATTTGGAGAGATCCGGACGGGGGATGGGCTGTGACACTCATCACAGTTCAGATGTCTCACACCAGAAGTTCATGTCACTATCTCCACTTCTTGGCATTTGCAGCAGACTGACAAGAACCAAAAATAAAACTCCATGCAAATGAGACCAACAACATCATTAATGCAAAGGCAAAAAAACACATTTGGAACGATGTTAAATATTGCAATTTTATATGATAACTTTCTGCCCTTTTATGTGCTGTTAAATCTTATAATAAATTATAATTAGGATTTGGGCTTCACTCTTCGTATACAAACCTCTAAATTCCATGTATGGGCATAAAGGTAAATGATAAAATCCTGTCAGCCTGCATCCACCACTAGAGGGAGCACATTGCATACAGATTATACAGCCATCACTAAGGGGAGCTCCCTGCATACAGATTTATACAGCCACCACTAGAGGGAGCACATTGCATACAGATTTATACAGCCATCACTAAGGGGAGCTCCCTGCATACAGATTTATACAGCCACCACTAGAGGGAGCACACTGCATACAGATTTATATAGCCACCACTAGGGGGAGCTCACTGCATACAGATTTATGCAGCCACCACTAGGGGGAGCTCCCTGCATACAGATTTATACAGCCACCACTAGGGGGAGGAGCTCACTGCATCCAGATTTATATAGCCACCACTAGGGGGAGCTTCCTGCATACAGATTTATATAGCCACCACTAGGGGGAGATCTCTGCATACAGAGTTATACAGCCAGTACTAGGGAGATCTCACTGCATACAGACTTCTACAGCTACCACAAGGGAGAGCTCACTACACACAGATTTATACTGCCTCCACTAGGGGGAGCTCACTATGTACAGATTTATACAGCCACCATTAGAAGGAGCTCACTACATGCAGATTTATACAGCCACCACTAGAGGGAGCTTCCTGCATACAGATTTATATAGCCACCACTAGGGGGAGATCTCTGCATACAAAGTTATACAGCCAGTACTAGGGGGATCTCACTGCATGCAGACTTCTACAGCTACCACAAGGGAGAGCTCACTACACACAGATTTATACTGCCACCACTAGGGGGAGCTTACTATGTACAGATTTATACAGCCACCATTAGAAGGAGCTCACTACATGCAGATTTATACAGCCACCACTAGAGGGAGCTGACTACATACAGATTTATACAGCCACCACTAGAGAGAACTCACTACATACAGATATATACAGCTACCGCTAGGGGGAGCTCACTACATACAGATTTATACAGCCACCATTAGAAGGTGCACACTGCATACAGAGTTATACAGCCACCACTAGTTGGAGCTCACTACATACTGATTTATACAGCCACCACTAGGGGGAGCTCACTACATACTGATTTATACAGCCACCACTAGGGGGAGCTCACTACATACTGATTTATACAGCCACCACTAGGGGGAGCTCCCTACATACTGATTTATACAGCCACCGCTAAAGGGAGCTCATTACATACAGATTTATACAGCCACTACTAGGGGAAGCTTACTACATACTGATTTATACTTTTCACCACTAGGGGGAGCTCACTGCATACAGATTTATAAAGCCACCATTGGAAGGAGCACACTGCATACATACTTGTATAGATACCACTAAAGGCTGCTCGCTGCTTACAGACTTATATAGCCTCCACTAGGGGGAGCTTATTATATACAGATTTATAAAGCCACCACTAGTGAGAGCTGACTGCAGGCAGATTTGTAAAGCCAGCATTAGAGGGAGCTCACTGCATATAGATTCATAAAGCCACCATTAGGGGGAGCTCACTACACACAGACTTATATCGTTCTCATGTAATGCTATAACAACCTGTCCTCATTGTACTTTTAAGCTCCCCCCAGAGGTGGCTTCAGGCAGACAAAATGTTATTTTTTTTGTAGGTCACTAATAGAATATCGAAAAAAACATTTCCTATAGCTATACTTTGGCTATAGGAGCCAAAGTATACCTACACCAGCTGCTATGAGTCACTTGTAGTCCTCTTCCCAATATTCTCAGTTGCAGATTTGAGGTTAAAGTAGTTGTCCAGTACTTTATATTAACCCCCCCCCAATGTAGCCCTCCGGGGCCCCTAAGACTTTTTGTAAATACCTTCTGTTGCAGATACTGCCTGTGAGAGGCGCTATCGGTGGCCGCTCACAGGCATCACGTGACCCTGCTCTGATGTAACGACAAGTGAGGCGAGACTCAGCGCTGGGGTCCCCACGGTGGCTGCTGGGTTTTGGACGGGGATACCACCGCGCGTCACACCCAGCATCCACTGCTCTCTTTCCCAACGAATGGGGAGAGGCAGAGCGTGAGGTGGATGCCGGGTGTGACGCTCAGGGTAACCCGGCCCACAACCCAGCAGCCACCGTGGAACCAGGAAGACAGAGACCCCCGGCTGCTGCCAGCACTTGTCGTGACGTCAGTGGATGTCAGAGCCGGCAGCAGCCGGGGGTCACGTGGTGCCTGTGAGCGGCCAGTGATAGCGCCACTCACAGGCATTATCTGCAACGGAAGGTATTTACAAAAAGTCTTAGAGGCCCCGGGGGATACATTGGGGGGGGGGGGGGGTAATCTAAAGTAGTGGACAACCCCTTTAAAGCTACAGGGCTTGACCACATTCACAAAGTTTGTATCACTCCTGCAGAAGTCATCCAATACAATGTATGTTAGTAGAATATTGAGGTTTCTTCATTGCCGGGGGAGGGGCGGCTTCGGCTGCAGTTGTTCTGTCTGATCCACAGATAATCCGGCTGACGCTCCAGACCATCTAGGTAACAGAACTCATCCTGCCTTGTTCACGGTGAGAACAGAACATTCCTGCGGTGATCCTCTTTGATATGATTCCTGTGAGCCGGGCTTGATACGATTACTGCTGGGCTTCGGAGGGCTAGACAGACAGTAATGACATCACAGGGGCAATGTGGGCCACGATCACAATGCCCTTGTTGAGTTTTTGTTTATTTCATGTATCAAGTTGGCACCAGGTCAAAAGTGGCCAGTTTTCACTCTTATTTTATAGCCATTTTAGTTAGTACAACATTGTATGGTCTTTATAAGGGGGTTTTGCATACAGAATAATAATGCAGAGCATCCTAAAGACACGCCCCAGAGGATCTTGCTGGCCACGCCCCCTTGGTAAAGACCATAAAACTTAGAGCTAAATAAGAAGGTCTATATGTCTGGAACTGTATGGCGGATAAAAAAAAAAAGTTTTAATGGAATACTCATCGGAGCACGAGGAATAAGATAAGAGCAAAAACTGGCCACTTGACTTGTTGACAGGTCCACCTTTAAGGAGGTAAATATTGAGATAATGATGGGCCACTATAATGGTTCCAGCAGTATCCTGAATGAGAGTACAGGGAGATGAACCTCCACTGATCCATTCACTTGAGAAATACAACCCCTCAGACATACATTAGAGAGCCGCTCTGTCCATCTCATGCATGTCAATATATGGCTGATTTTTTTTCCAAAAAGTTTTCCATTTTTATGGTCAAGTTTGGGGCCAAATGTCAACTTGCTAAACTCAAAATTCTCCTGCTCGTCTTAGGCTGAATGGAAAGTGTTGGCCGCCAACTTTTTCAATTTTCAGATGTGAAAAATTTGAATTTGAGATTGTAAAAAATTGACCCCAAAGAAAGCAAAAAAAAAGAAGATGTTTTGTAGGGATTTTCTTTAATGCAGTGATGTTGGGATTCTCAAACACACAATGAGTGTCTGAGTTGTTCCCTTTCAACCAGTTACCTTTACCAGCCTTTTCTTTTTTTTTTTTTTACTTTTTGATTTATTTCACTTTTGATTTCCTGAACCTAATTTGGATCTTTGGCCAATCTTCACACAATACATTATTAAAATTAAAAAAGAAAAAAAGGACAAGAAAAGAACAAAAAAAAACCCCTGAAAGTTAAAAAAAAAGTTCCCTCGGGTCTCATTCGAAACACAAAGTTGCCACTTTAAATTAGAAAAGTGTGAGCTGCTTTTTTCCAGATGATTGGAAGAGCTGGCGATTTTTCTTCCACCATTGTTGTTACAGTTGGTAACGTGCTCCTAACACCTCCGCTATTATGGAGCCAAGAAACGCTGTCAACTGAGCATGTGGCCAAATGTAGTAGAAAAAAAAGAAAAGAAAAAACGATTGCACGCTTGCAAGTTGATCCGTTTAAGAAAACCAAAACTTTCAGGAGTCGACAGCTGACCCAAACTTAGTTAACTGTTTGATTCTGCACTGGAGAGCATTGCCGTGTCTTGGCACACAAGGGGTTATCTAGACTGGGCCAGTCTTGTGGCTGGAAGCCAGTCAGTTTGTGATAAAATGGCTGCAAGACCCTGCCGGTCGGCCTTGATTGTTTGCTGGCATTTGTATCTTTGGCCACAGCCGGAGTAAACACTTTCTCTTGAATGTTGATTTGCTGTTGTGTCTGGCAACCACCGAAGGCTTGAACCTCCGCCAGGCTGCAAGCGACTATTTTTACATCTGAGTGCAGCGTTCGACTGGCCAGGCCTTGGACGTGAAAGAGCTGTCTGCGACTCTGCCAGAGTTTTTTTTTTTAATGATTTTGTATGACATAGTCTTAGAGTCACATCTGGCCATCTCCGAATTAACCATGTATGGTCTGTAAACTGTGAGCGTAAGACGTGGATTTCCTGTTCTGCAGTACGCAGCTCCCTTTTTTTTTTTTTCGCCTTTTTTTTTTTTTTTTTTTTTTTTTTTGGGCTTTTTGCTTTCCGCGCCTGGAAAGTTTACAGTTAATATATTCCCTGGAACACAGTCAAGTTTTTGACAGTGCCTGAGTGTATGCTGAGCTGTGAAATCGAGACGCAGAGCAAGTTGCAAGAAATCTGTTTCTACTCAAATCTGTTAAGGTTTATAAAACTCCAGCGGAGGGGAAAAAAAAAAAAAAAAAAATTAAGGAAAGGGTCTCGGCTTGTTTCCCTCGCAGCGTTCGGTGTCCGCCATTTTAAGAATTCTGCAAAAGGCAAAGCTTTTTAGTTCCTTACATGGCGGCCGTATAGACTGCATTCCCGGCCAATCATGTAAACCGTGCCAAGTCATGTGACGTGCCACGAGTGCAGTCACAGGCATTTCCTTGTCTCGGGGAGAAAAAAAAAAAAAACTTTGTTACCCTTACGGATTACCTTGTTTTTTATGCCAGATGCTCCTCGCTGCGGCTGTCTAGCAGACTGGCATTTGTCCATAAAGTTATTTTAGTAGGTAAAAAGTCTCGGAGCAGTCGAGCTGCGCTGATTCTGTATGTAAAATGGGTTTCCCTACCTGGCCCCGATCCAGACTTAAGGAGCTGGGCGAGAAGAGTCCTCGTCTGCACAGAAACTAGTGGACTGACACACTCAACAGTTTTGGCTCCTAACCAAACAAGCGAAATCGATGCCAAAATTGTAGAAAATAACACATTATTGTGTAATGGGAAGATCATGATAATTACCGCACTCAGTTTAGGTGTTTATCTTCCCCAAGAGAATTTCACAAAGGTATTGAAAAAGAAAAATTCCACCTTTTTATTATTTTTTTCCAGTTTGAACATTTCCTCGAAGGTAAAAAGTTTGTTTATTTTTTTTTTACATAAGTGAAGCAAAATTATTAAAAGTTTTTGGACGTGCAAAAGTCACATTCTAGAAGATAATTTGTGCTTTCCACCATTGACTTCATATTGGAGATCCAGCGATGCAATTTCTTGGAGAATTAGTGACGTCATAGATCTTCTTCTTGGAAAGCGGTGAATGATGTCATGCGTGTCACATGACTCTATACAATTGTGTAATAATAAAGGGGCCCTTTACTTTTTTGTACGCAATAGAAAGTTGTTCTGGTGTTTATTAAGGGGGCTAAAAATACAAATTAATTGCTTTCCATAACTTATGGATCAGATTTCTCTTCTGCGTTGGCAATCGCCTCTGCAGTCAGAATTCACTCTTGCAAACATTTTCGGTACGTTCTTTGCACATCGTGGGCAAGATGGAAATATTATCTCATTTTTATAGGATAGGATAACAATGAAAGGTAATACTGTAGTGCTGGTGGAATAAAACAATACTGATTACAGGATAGGACAGGACAGCTCCTCCTCCCTCTCTCTGCATAGTGACCACTGCATAGGTAACAGAGCATGCCCACTCATAATCACATGATAATTATTTAGACTGTTTAGGGTTGTTCACTACTTTTATTCACTTTCTTATATAGTCCAGAGTAGCTCAAAAGTGAAAAAATACATACCTACTGGATCGGCACCTCTTCTCTGATCTGCTGCATTCTTAATTGGGCTCCTAGCTTCCTTTTCTGGCAGGGGGCATCATAGTCACTTGAGGCCACTCACTGATTGTTCCAGCCTTGACATTGACATTGCATCCAATGTAGGTTAGTAGGAATGTTTTATTTTTCTTACCACCCTATTAAGAAAGTATGCAAAAGTAGTGGACAACCCATTTGAAGAGGAACTATCACTAGCTTAAAAAATAAAAGTAAAATGCCTTGCAAAAAAAATCCGTTACCTCCCCAGATTCTGCCGCTCTGTTCTGTTTTGCTCTGTGTTGCTCCATTGTAGAGATATTCACATTTGTTTCTTCTGGAGTGCAGTATGTGAAATCTCTGTAAGTCAACTGGGCATTTCTTCAGAGTCTTCTCTGGGAACGTATACTTTCACCCATTCCTCCCAGATGCTGCCAATCACAACTCGGCAGCTAATCTAGACGTTTAGCAGCCTCAGATCATGATTGGCTGCATCTAAAAAGGAGGGGGTGAAAACGCACGCCCCCAGAGAAGACTCACAAGAAACAGAAGCAGAGATTTCACATTCTGTGCTCCAGAAGAAACAAATGTGAATATCTCTGCAATGGAGCGATGCAGTGCAAAACGGAAAAAAGTGGCAGAATCAGGGGAGCTCAGAGATTTTTACAAGGCATTTAACAAAGTTCTTTTTGAGAAGCTGACAGGTCCTATTTATTCTTGTAATATATAGGTGCCTGCTGTAAAGTGAAACTCTGGATCTATTGTCCATAAATCCAAATCAAAATGGCCTCCCTCATAATCACATCAAGAAAATAAAAAAAAAAATTACAAGTTTTCAAAATACCAGTTTTAGATGTTGCTATTCGTAATTGATGAATTCCGTCCTATGCATTTTATATTTTTTATTTTTTGGGGGCTGGAATATAATGTTCACTTGAATTACATACTACGCTACAATCTTAAATACAAAGATATTAGCCACTTATTTCTGTGCTCTGGCTAGTAAATTTACTGCCGTGACAGTAGCTTGGCCCGGCCTTGAGGAGTCAACACAAGTGCAATATTAATTATACGTAACTCCAATTACTTTTTTTTTATGTTCTGGCTTGCTGAAGATATACTATATCACATGTAATGGAATTTGTTGCACTTTTAAGGCCCGGAATATGTTGTTCTAAAAGGTAATGTAGCGTATACTGATCAGAAAATAAAGATTTTTTTTATTTTCTTGGAAATTAAAAATTACATGTTCTCGTATTTTAAGAAGAAATTTAAAATGCGTACATTGAAAATACAACTTTATTGACATTGTAGAAATATCCCATGAATGATGGTGTCACTTGAAATCGGCCACTTTCCTTGGTGCTCAGATGTTCCCTATGGTACCGGATCTTGAAGCTCGTGCTGGCTGTACATTTCCAATGGGGGATATTTAAAGTGATTGGCCCACTGATATAATAAATGGGTGAGCTAGATCCTTCAGAGAAGGAAACGCTCTTACATGGAGGCTTACCATTATGACTCAGAGGCAGAAGGATGAGTGCCCCGAACTCCGGACGCCTTTTTTCAAAGACTGTATATATTTTTCAGAAAGAATATGACTTTATTCACCCAAATACAAAAAAAAAAGATCAGTGTACCATAGAGGAAAGTGCAGTCTATTGTAAACCTTCTCCAAAAGGAGAAGAGCCTCCAGGAAACCTTTTCCCACTTCTCCGGACCAATGGCAAGAGTAGGGGATAGGTACTCTACCCTTGTCAGAGCTTTGGGAGTGTTGGCCAAGGGTTAAACTTGAGGTCTGTCCGTCCTTCTCCTTGAGGGAGGAACAAGGAATTCCAGGGATGGAAGGAACTTGATGGCCACAAACCAACCATATACCTCGGGAGGCACCATGTCCTCAATAGTCCTTATGACAAACCAACGTGAATAGTGAACACACATAAAAATAAAAAAACTGCTCCGTGAAGATGACCCGGACATACCGTATGACCCAAATGAATATATGTACTGTGAGTGTCTAAGTTTAAAGAGGAAACCTCAAAAAGAAAAACAAAGGACTTATGTTTTTTCTAGGTCTTCCAATAACTGGAATAGGGGACAACGTAGCGAGTAATGGCAAGAGGAAGGCCAAAAAGTCAAGTAAAAAAAAAATACAGAGGATACGAAGGTTAGGAGATTGTGTATCTCCTGGAAAACAAAAATAATTTTTCCCCAAAATTTTCACTATATCGTAAAAAAAAGTAACTGAGTTCATTTTAATATAAATAAAGTAAAATTCATCAATGGGACTGAATACATTCAAGATTATCCGATACTTTGGATTACCACAAAGTAGGGTAAGAGTAAAGACCCCCTCAGAAATATTAGGACCCTGAAATAAATTTTGAACTCCAAAACTTTGTTCTTTTTAATCAAAGGTGTCTCTGCCCAATGTTCTTTTTGTTCTTTTGGTTGATTTTGTGAAGTTAAAATGCCAGGTTATCTGATTTTTGTTGGATTATTGGATGCCAGATGAAAGGAATTTTTCTGTAGGTCTCTATATGTTATTATCTCTCCCCCGGGCAATAGTCGTTAGATTTTTCACCGAACACTTGACCAGTAAAGTGTGGGATCCTGATTGGGAGATTACGAGTGGGGAAGTCAACCACTCTGTGGTTTGTGATGATTGTATATGGCCACCGGCGTCCCTGACAGAGACCGACATTTCACAAAACCACAAGCGTTAACAACCTCAAGAAGCAGAAGTCTGTTCAGAGTCGTCTCCCAGCGCCGCTCGCCGCCAGAAACTGCTGGCTAATTGTTATTAAAATTAATAAAGATTAGTTTTATTTTGCCAAGGATAAAATCCGACGACGGCAATTACAGGTGCATTAAGTGGGTCTGTTTACAGGGACTAAGGGGCAGACAAGTGATGACTGTGCCACCGCTGATAATTAGCATTACAAATAATTAGAAACTTTTTGATTAAGTTTTTGAAATACTTTTTGTAGTTAATGATTGGTTTCAACTTGCACGGCTGTCTTAATTGTTCTACTGAAAAATTTAGATATTTCTATCACCCTATAAGTACAATTAAAGAGTTATTTTGGTATAATTCAACCTTAGGAGATTTTCAATATCATAAAACTTTACCGCTTCCATTCTGTGTGTCCCCATTGCCCTTGTTGCTCCTAAGTTTGCACTAATTTAATGTCCAAATGTTGATTGAAGCAGTGAATTTATGCAACAGAATGGGAATATGGGGTCTTCGCTGTCCCTAAATGTCTGTAATATAGATTGGAAAATACTTCCTGTGCCATGAATCCATTCGATGAAACATGTGGCACCTATTGTCACCATTCAATTAAAAATGTGCCACCTATTGTATCCTTCAGAGTACCCATTCTCTCATCCGATGAAACATGTGGCAGCCTTGGTACAACCTGATGGAACATGCAGAGACTATTGCCCCCAACTTGTTGTCCCAATCGGATGAGTTCCCCACTGATGAAACATTTGACTCATAGTGTCACCTTCTGTTATACCATATGATACCTTTCATTACCATCTAATGGAACATGAGGTGCCCATTGTCCCATCCGATAAAATGTGACATCTATTCTGCTATCTGAGATAGTATGAGGCTCATATGGTCCCATCTAGTGAAAGATGTGGCATCAACGGCACCCATCTGATGGTACATGTAACATCCATTGTCGCCATCCGTTGGAACGTGGCACTGTCTTTCCATCCAATGGAACGTGGAACCTATTTTTCCATTTGACGGAATGTGGAACCTATTTTTCCATCCTATGGAACATGGAACCTATTTTTATATTCAATGGAACGTGGTTCTATTTTTCCATCTGATGGAAGGTGGAACCTATTTTTCCATCCGTTGGAACGTTCAGCGCCTTTTCTACCCATCCGATGGAACATTTAGCTCCTATCTTCTATGGGTGCCATTACTAATCAGTGCAACACAAATCCACATTACTTGGCCCTAAATCCTCCAAAAGCAGCTAAAAATGTACATAAATTTCTTTTCTGTAATACAGCACTACAGCCAAGTCTTATTTTCCTGGAATACAATTAGGAATTAGCAAAATGAAAACCTTTTTGGGTTCGGACCACTGTAACTTTTTAAAATGACAAAATGTAACTGGAAGCAAATGCTGAAATGTAGCAAATTAATAGAATTATTCACTGTGCCGACGAAATGTAATTACGTATGGGCGAAGCTTTAATAAAAAATATTTTAAAATACAAGAATGTAATTTCAGCATTTACCAGAAAAGGATACATAATTACGATACAAAAAATAAAATTCATAGATTTTTCCATTAATTTTAATATTTCCTTTTATTAATCTGGAAAATGTTGAGTTATACGGTTTATATCGTTCCATCACGTTGTTCCATCCACAGGTCCTTAATATTGATTTTATGCGTATCTGATGTGAAATGAAATGATGTTTATCTCAGATGGCTATCCTCTAGAATGTAAAATGTGAGATATTCATTTTTTTCCCGATTCCCTTGTTTAGTTAGACCTTTTGTTAATTGACGGATAAGTCATTGATGTGAGATTAGTGGGGCTTTACCCCTCACTTCACCATCAATCAGGTGATTGAAGAGCCCATCCGAAGTAGCACAGTTGCATAGTGGCTGTGGATGGTACGGCAAGCTCTTTCCTATTCACTTTTTATGCCCTTGTGATACAGCCTTAATATTATCTTTTTATTTCCTGAGGGAATCTTCCTTACTAAGGGAAAGAGGTTGTTGGCCAAAATCTCGCAATACATAACCCCATCCTCCCTTCAATACGGTGCAGTCGTCCTGTCCTCTTTGCAGAAAAGCACCTCCAAAGTATGATGTTTCCCCCACCATGCTTCACGGTTGGGACGATGTTCTTGAGGTTGTACTCATCCTTCTTCTTCCTCTAAACACGGCGAGTGGAGTTGATACCAAAAAGTTCTATTTTGGTCTCATCTGACCATAAGATCTTCTCCCATGTCTCCTCTGGATCATGCAGATGGTCATTGGTGAACTTCAAATGGGCCTAGACATGTTCTGGAGTGAGCAGGGGGAACTTGCATGCCCTGCAGGATTTTAATCTATGACGGTGTAGTGTGTTACTAACGGTAAGGTTTGAGACTGTGGTCCTAGCTCTCTTCAGGTCATTGACCAGGTCCTCCCGTGTAGTTCTGCGCTGATTCGTGACCTTTCTCAGAATCATCCTTACTGCACGAGGCGAGATCTTGCATGGAGCCCCCCAACAGAGGAAGATTGACAGTCATCTTGTGTTTCTCCCATTTTCTAATAATTGTGCCAACAGTTGTTGCCTTCTCACCAAGCTGCTTGCCTGTTGTCCTGTAGCCCATCCCAGCCTTGTGGCAGGTCTAGAATTTTGTCCCCCGTGTCCTTAGACAGCTCTTTGGTCTTGGCCATGGTGGAGAGGTTGGATTATGATTGATTTGAGTGTGTAGACAGGTGTCATTTATACAGGTAATGAGTTCAAATAGGTGCAATTAATACAAGTAGTGAGTGCAGAGTAGGAGGGTTTCTTAAAGAGAACCTAACAGGTCTGTGAGAGCCAGAATTCTTGCTGGTTAGTAGGTGATCAAATGCTAATTTCATGCAATGAAGTGCAAATTAATTATGTAAAAATCATACAATGTGATTTTCTGGATTTTATTTTAGATTCTGTCTCTCACAGGTGAAGTGTACCTATGATAAAAATTACAGACATCTCCATCCTTTGTAGGTGGGAAAACTTACAAAATCAGCAGTGTATCAAATACTTATTTTCCCCCCTGTATATGGGCGTCATTAAGCACTAAGTACCCTAGGACTGCCAACTGTCCTGGAGCATCTGGAAGGCCCTAAAAAATGAAGAGGTCTGCAAAACTGCCTAAAAAGTTTCTTTTTTGTGGATTACACCCGGCTGCTCTGTCCTAAGACGAGGCCGTAGTGTCCAAAAACACATTCAGCTGGTGGATGAGGAGATGTGGAATGGGCATGTAAGGATCATGCAATTAGTAGCCCATCTCTGAAACTTGGCAAGTATGTGTTCCCCTCCATATGACCCGAAATGAAGGGCCTCTCTGTCAGAGCAGCTCTGGTTCTGGTGAACTTTTACATTACAAGGATGACCATTTATTTAAAAAGCCGCCATGTAATAATTGCTTTTCCATTGTTGCAGCCATTGCAGGGCCAGCAAAGGCTTAGCTTATCCCAGCAAAGTCCAATCAGGACCATGCGTCAGCATTTTGAAAGGGGTTGTCTCAGATGGGAGACATTGCTATCAGAAATACATTGTTGCTTTCTTTAAAAAAAACAGCGCCACACCTGTTCACAGGTTGCGTGTGATATTGCATCCCAGTTTCATTCAAGTTAATAATGCTGAGCTACCATACATGGTCAGAAGTGGCGCTGTTTTTGGAAGCACGCAGCCATATTTTTTTCTGATCATGGACAACCCCTTTAAGCCCCTGATTATGTACTTATCAAAGTTTACCTCCTCGGCTGTTTGTGTCTGTGCCTGCGGCATGTTTGTGAATGTGCTGCACAATTGGGCTGTAATAACAAATAATAAGTCTTTTAACTAGAGCTTTTTACAGCTGATGAACTCCCCCCTGGGCCCCCTGTAATTATTTTGACGCCCAGCCGATATTGCGCTGTCTCCATCTTAATTGTAGTGTATAGGTTTCTGTGACCTTAGGGATGGGACCAGGCTAATTACAGAGTATTTGATCGTTCCTGGGTATTAGAACACAATGCGGTATTATCCTCTTAACCTGTGCAGGAATGGCAGCACAGTACCACGCTGCGTCCCCAGACTCCACAGACGGTGGCGTTGTGCCCCTTCCAACTTTATATCACCACCTGCATATTGCCTTAATGAACAATAACAGCTGATTACTTGTATCATTGCAACCTATTACCTTCCACAAAACAAGCAATTAAATGAGGTTTCCACCGTAACCAGTTATCCTTCCATCCAAAGCTGAGGTCTTGGAAGGTTCTGATAAGGAGCCGCTCTTCTATCGGACTTTACTTTCCCAATTATTACTTGTGCCCTTTAGTGAAGCCTCACTTACCTGCAGATTGTCTGCATCGCTTTCTGTCTGCTTATACTTTGTTTTATTTCATCTGTTTCCTGACAGTGAATCGAATCACTCTTTTTTTTTTACATCTAGTGACTGAAAACCTGCCCTAATTATATACAGTTGCAGAACTTGCTACAGTGTATCAGAGATCTCTACAGGCTTGTGACTTAAATGGGTATTCCCATCTCCTATCCCAATATGTAGCAGGTGTAATACTAATATTAGCAAATACCTCCAATTAGAAATGTAGTATAGTTCTTCTGATTAGCTATGTCACTTACCCTATGTGCAGGGAAAGCTTAGGTTTCCATAGTTGCGCCAACTCATATAGTGACAGTTAGTCGTACTGCAGTACCCAACACATGGGGTAAGAGACATAGCTAATCAGAAGAACTATACTACATTTCTAATTTGCGGTATTTACTAATATTATTATTATTATACCTACTACATATTGGGATAGGATCTTGGAGATGGGAATACTCCTGTCACTCGCCATAAATATTGTTTTATTTTTGTATGTGTGATGTAAATGTCGCTGTTCTTCTGAATCCGTCGCTGTTTTTCTTTTCTTCCTTTGCCTCTCCGTTCTTAAGGTATGACCCCCTATCTCCTGTATATTATAAATCTAATATTGTTTGCCACGTGGGCGTGATCCTCAACTCTCCTATGTGGGCGTCTTATTGAGGACCACACCCCTTTGGCGAACAAGACTAGAGTTACATACAGGGTCATATCTCAGGAATGGAGAATGGAGAAGTTTCTGACCTGTGTCAAATGGCTCTGTCCATTATTGTTTATGCAAGTTCTGGAAGGAAAGAAACCATGAAGCAAGGAGTTACTTCTCCATTAATCGGAAAGTGAGAGAGGGTATAACAATGGACAGAAATTGTAAATGCCCCCAAAAAGATGGCAGGGCCCGGTACTTGTGCCTAAATACATAGAGACTGGGGTGGACATTGGCTGCGGTCGTGCACTTAACATGAGAGCGTTTAATTTATATCCAGAAACATTCGGCGGTTTGCTGCCGAAAACGCGGGAATAATTAAACTTTCTCGCTGTGTGTATGCTCGGGAAAAAAAAAAAAGAGTTGAAGGGATACATATTTGTATGATTTTTCCATGTGTAAGGCCCATAATTCACTTCAGCAAGTTCATACATCTTTGCCAAGATTTTTCGTGTTAAAACCATGAGTTTGGACAGCGACCAAATTGTCTACAAGTTCACTTGTACCTTTTAACTCTCGCTTAGCTGAGCGGCCCTGGGTTACCTAAGGTAATGAATAGCAGAAGGATTTTTGGAGGTGGTTTCTTTAAAAAAAACAAAATCACAAAATGGTGCGAAAATAGAATAAAAAAATCACTAGCATTCTCTTGCCACATATATTTATATTTGAATTTGTATTTATTTTATTTTTCTTTTCACAAATAAAAATGGCCAATAAAGGAATCACGCAGTAAAAGCTGTTTTCTATCTTTCTGGCACTTTATGAAAAAATAAATAAATATACAGTACAGACCAAAAGTTTGGACACACCTTCTCATTTAAAGATTTTTCTGTATTTTCATGACTTTGAAAATTGTACATTCACACTGAAGGCATCAAAACTATGAATTAACACATGTGGAATTATATACTTAACAAAAAAGTGTGAAACAACTGAAAATATGTCTTATATTCTAGGTTCTTCAAAGTAGCCACCTTTTGCTTTGATGACTGCTTTGCACACTCTTGGCATTCTCTTGATGATCTTCAAGAGGTAGTCACTGATAATGGTTTTCACTTCACCAGTGTGCCCTGTCAGGTTTAATAAGTGGGATTTCTTGCCTTATAAATCGGGTTGGGACCATCAGTTGTATGGTGCAGAAGTCAGGTCGATACACAGCTGATAGTCCTACTGAATAGACTGTTAGAATTTGTATTATGGCAAGAAAAAAGCAGCTAAGTAAAGAAAAACGAGTGGCCATCATTACTTTAAGAAATGAAGGTCAGTCAGTGCGAAAAATTGGGAAAACTTTGAAAATGTCCCCAAGTGCAGTTGCAAAAACCATCAAGCGCTACAAAGAAACTGGCTCACATGAGGTCAGCCCCAGGAAAGGAAGACCAAGAGTCACCTCTGCTTCTGAGGATAAGTTTATTCGAGTCACCAGCCTCAGAAATCACAGGTTAACAGCAGCTCAGATTAGAGACCAAGTCAATGCCACACAGAGTTCTAGCAGCAGACACATCTCTTCAACAACTGTTAAGAGGAGACTTTGTGCAGCAGGCCTTCATGGTAAAATAGCTGCTAGGAAACCACTGCTAAGGACAGGCAACAAGCAGAAGAGACTTGTTTGGGCTAAAGAACACAAAGAATGGACATTAGACCAGTGGAAATCTGTGCTTTGGTCTGATGAGTCCAAATTTGAGATCTTTGGTTCCAACCACCGTGTCTTTGTGCGATGCAGAAAAGGTGAACGGATGGACTCTACATGCCTGGTTCCCACCGTGAAGCATGGAGGAGGAGGTGTGATGGTGTGGGGGTGCTTTGCTGGTGACAATGTTGGGGATTTATTCAAAATTGAAGGCATACTGAACCAGCATGGCTACCACAGCATCTTGCAGCGACATGCTATTCCATCCGGTTTGCGTTTAGTCGGACCATCATTTATTTTTCAACAGGACAATGACCCCAAACACACCTCCAGGCTGTGTAAGGGCTATTTGACCAAGAAGGAGAGTGATGGGGTGCTATGCCAGATGACCTGGCCTCCACAGTCACCAGACCTGAACCCAATCGAGATGGTTTGGGGTGAGCTGGACTGCAGAGTGAAGGCAAAAGGGCCAACAAGTGCTAAGCATCTCTGGGAACTCCTTCAAGATTGTTGGAAGACCATTTCCGGTGACTGCCCCTTGAAGCTCATGAAGAGAATGCCAAGAGTGTGCAAAGCAGTCATCAAAGCAAAAGGTGGCTACTTTGAAGAACCTAGAATATAAGACATATTTTCAGTTGTTTCAAACTTTATTGTTAAGTATATAATTCCACATGTGGTAATTCATAGTTTTGATGCCTTCAGTGTGAATGTACAATATTCATAGTTATGAAAATACAGAAAAATCTTTAAATGAGAAGGTGTGTCCAAACTTTTGGTCTGTACTGTATATATATTTATTTATTATTAGTATTAATAATAAATATATATTATTTTTATGAAAAAGTGACACAACAATAGAAAATAATAAATGTATATATATTTATTATTAGTATTATTATTATTGATAATAATAAATATATAAATGTATATAGTATTATTATTTATGTAAAAGTGACACAAAAATAGAAAACGGCTTATACTGTGTGATTTCTTTATTGACTATTTAGGCTCTGTGAAAAATGATGTAACAAGACCTAAGGGTATTTTATGGCTTCTTTACTGGTTGCCTCCAAATATCTGTAGAAGATAGAAGAGCCGAATAGAATATAACACTTTCAGGCTTAAGGATAACTCAGGTTATTTTTGAGAACTTTTGTTATTTTATGGGACTGAGATTTTTAGGATAAGGCACCGAATTGAGCCGTAGACAACCATGAGTTCCAATACCTCTTTTTGCCATTTTTTGCTTTCTTCATTGATGGCACCCAGGACGTGGTCAATGTGTTTTGTCCTCACAGGTCTGCAAAGTTTTGGAAATTCTTATTAGTTTTCGATAATTTTATTGCATCTTGTATGTTGTAGCTTCCAATGGGTTAAGCACTTGGAGGTGGGAGAGGAAGAGGTTATGCTAGGAGCGAAAACCTGGTTCTAATTATGCACCGTGCTTATTCCCAAAATTTACAATACCTTACATAACTTTTTCCTTTATTTAAATCATCTATAACCCATGAGAATGTTTATGGTTGGTAAGGGAACTGTGTGTATGCTTATCCTTATTGTAAACCATTGTATCTATAACAGGAAAAGATAGTTTGGGGATCACTACTACGTGGTCTTTCCTCCCCAGAATCTCAACATTTGTTGCTCATAGTATTGGAAACTTTTTACTACTTTTGGAAACATTTCTGATTTTAAGCTCGTCTGGCACCGATTGACATCAAAAGTAAAAACATTATAAAATAACAGTAAATTCTCAGGTAAACAGCTGAACAGTGAGTAGTAGACTGGCAGGAAAGATCCTAACCTGTTAAGGGTATGTGCACACGGTAATAATTTGGTGCAGACATTTTTGCACCATTTCTGCATTTCTTGCCAGGAAAAACGCAGCGTAAAATGTACATGTTTTTGCCATGTTTTTACATGTGTTATTGGTTCAAATTTTTCCCCACTCATTAGAATGGGTGATATCTGTAGCAAAAATGCTGAAAGACATGCTGCAGCACTGACGGACACAGACCGAAAAGGTCCCCTGTGCAAGGAAAGTACATGGGTCCTTTACAGTCCAATAGCTTATCATGCTCACATGCTTTGCATGTGGAAATGGGCCCCCTTACCTCTTGGGCCCCTGTACGTCTGCACAGGTTGCACCAATGATATGTCCACCCCTGTGCTGTAGATTTAAATCTGCAAATAACGAGTGCATGAGACTTCAGGATTCTCATTCACTTTGCTGACATTAGGAAACCCTTCAGGTTTTGTGACAAATGTGCACTGAAAAAATGCAGCAAAAACGCAAAGTGTGCACAGAGTGGATGGCCGCATGACATTTCCAGTCATTTTAAGGATCTGTATATTTTGTAACGTTTTTATTGCTCTGATGCAGAATACAGCAACTTTGCAAATAGTCTTTAATGAAAATCTACTGTTTTTTTATTTTTTAGAAACAGCTCCTATGCAAATGTTATTTCCATGATTGCAGAATACAGAGCATCCCTGTGTAGTCTGATCCTGCACACTTGCTTTAAACCACTCTCTTCTATGAATGAGAGTAGAAAAGGATATAGAGGGGTTGTAGATCAGACTACACAGGGTTTGTAGTCTGGAGCCATGGAGGTAAAAGGACTGTGTAATGTTTCCAGTTATTCTAAGGATCTGTATATTTTGATACCACTTTATTGCTCAAATGCAAAATGCAGCACCTATAAAATAGTTTTGAAGGTTTGTGGTCTGTAACTTTGGAGACACGTAGGAGCTGCAGATACAAAACATTCGGCCATTTCTAATCGAGATTTGCTTCAGTTTTATTGTATTTTGGCTACATTTGTATTGTTACCAAATCCATTTATTGCCTTAAAAATGATTGGCCAACCAAATGCATATTTCCTAAAGGAACAGAGCAGGCAAACCGGCTGCTTTGTGTTATGCCTAGTACTAGAGGTTGGTACATGGCGCAGAAATCCAAAGGTAGAGTCCCTGTGTCATGTCCCTCCTGCTATCCAGTGTATCAGTTTTTCCTTTAAGTGCTTCCATAGGTAATATTAGAGTTGATTGTTTGCACTAGACCCATAGAATCTGATATACGGTATAGAGGTGAGTCTGCCAGGAAGCGTTTATTCACACCCCGACCCCGGTCAAGCGCAGAGATTGTATGGCGGCATAGTTTAATGTTGCAATGACTTAATCTCTTTGAATAGTTCCTGAATTGTAGCATTGTAATTGCCAGAACAGTAAACATGTGCGTTCACTTAATTATAATGTTATCCTGTTAAGACTAATCACATTGCCGTCAACAGTGGCTTCTATGTAGCCCCGGTAATGGGGTGTGTTTGTCTTGGTTTGGCAACTTCTAGCGACTGTTACAAGTTGGCTTTGCCTAAATATATTGTGGTTTGTAGAAGCCCTCAATGTCCCTCCCCGCCCGTCACACCAGCAACTTGTTAATTCTCAGTTGCAGAGCAATAATTATATGGCATGAATGATTAGCGCTCTCTATTGTTAGCGGCTGGCCCTGAAACTTAAAAGTTAAATTGCCTCGGACAAGTTTGCCAACCTGAGGCACGAAATGGGACCCTTGGTTTCGTTGATCAGCGCCATTTACAGCTTAAGGAGGTGTGAGCACTTAAAATAAAACCCCTCCATCTCTACTGACATATCTGTTGTAGATAATAATTGTATTTCCTTTGAGTTTACAATGCCGGAGTATTTTTTTATTATAAAATTTACATTGTGCCGTTCCTCTGATACTCCTATTGGAAATTTATGAAAATTGTTGATAACTTGGTGTTACCTTTCCTCTTGTCAGTAGAGGCAGGGCGGTCGGCCACTTGTAGCCGCGTGCTTTGTTTCACAATCACCTGGCCATTGACTAAAGTGGGCAGGTGTAGTTTTGGACATATATGTCCAGGCGTCCTTGTGGTTTCACCCTTAGGCTCGGGTCACACCACCGTATTTTCTACCATTCAAGAGAATTGGGCCAATTATGCCAATCACACTCAGATCAGAGTTTGATCCCAGAATGATCTAATTTTCTTGGATGTGGAGAAGATGGGAAAAATATTTTCTCCATTCTGTCAGTCCGTGAAAATCGTCATCTGAAAGCGGTCTGATGTTTTCCGCGGACTCATTGATTTGCGCAGCTGAGTGCGATCCAAATATCGGATGCAAATCATGTATGTTGCGGTATTTTCCTCGGACAGCCTATGACATGTGCACCTCCCCTTAGACTAATATTGGCCCGTGTGCGGTCCGATATTTTGTTGGTTTGCACTTGGACTGAAAATACAATCAACTGCTATAGCCCCTAGATTGTAAGCTTCCGAGCACGGCCCTCACTCCTCTTCGTATGTGTTGACTTGTGTGTTATTCTGTAATGTCTGATATTGTTTGTACAAATTCCCTCTGAATTGTAAAGTGCTGCGGAATATGTTAGCGCTATAGAAATGTATTAATATTATGCCAGGTGCAGGCAGCCATATTTCATGGTCTGAATATGGACCTCCATTCCAAAATGACAGGGTGGTCTCCTGACCAGAACGTGTCAGCCTCATAGGCAGACCTGCAGTCAGTCCGGGCATTGTGGTCTGTATAAGAACTGTTAAAGAAGTTGTCCATTACTTGGACAACTCCTCATACCCCATGCTTGGCTCCGATAAAATAAAAAAGCTTATGCTGACCTCTTGTGCCGGCGTCGTTCCCGTGGTGTTGGCACTCGCTCTCTCCGGGGCTCCCGTGCTGTTGTTGTGACACGTGAACCCGTCACCCAATCAGTGCTGGCGTCACTGTCACCCCCTTGTTTCGAACGGAACATGAAGAGGAAGTCAGAGATCGGCTGCAGCCTGGACTTCCACTTCATGTTCGATTTGTTCCGAAGGTGGGGATAGTGACGGCAACACTGATTGGGCACCGGGGTCACATGTCTCAACAAGCGTGCACCACACCATTATAAAATTGAACGATACCTGAACAGGGTGAGCTGATGTGATATTTTTTCTTTGCTTTTGTTCTCTATAAGACAGCCATGACCAAAGTCTGGCAGCGGCGTATCTCCCTTCTGAACAAAAGTATCGGCCGTCGAAATTCCAACAGACAGATCCTTCTCTTCCCGGTCATCATTTGTTGGGGTAGAGTTTGGAGGTCCCAAAAACATTGCACTATCTTCCTGGCTAGTTTAGACCAATATATATGGCTGTCTTTACAGTGGGGCAGTCGGACGTCTTTGGGCCATAGGTAAAAGCATGCCGTAGACTATTTCTTTAATCTTCATCATTGTCCCACCCCCTCTTTCAAGATTCTTGGCTCAAATTTGGAAAGCTGTCATTAGGGGTAACATTTTATCAAAGTGTTTTACCTCTTTCAAGGCAGTTTTAAAATTTCCTTTGAGTTTGCACAAAGCACCAGAACATAAAAAAATGAAGTGTAGCAATAACTCATTGACATTAATGGGAGAGTGTAGTGGGCATTCTCTTTGACCGACGCAGTGATTGTGGTGATTTGGTTGTAATTCTTTTTCCGACCTGTTGATGCCATTGTTCAAAAACTGTATATGAAAAACTTTTGGTCGCAGACTAAACATCGGCATGGCGACACCTCACCTGAATAAAATGGGGCGTAACTGGGCTGAGTTGTTAGGGATGCCTACCTTTTTAGTTTTTCCCCCCACTCTTCTAAAGTAGGGGGATCCTTTAGTTTTTTTTATATACAGTCTTAGTTTAGAAACTCATGACAAGTTTTCCTAGAAAAGGAAACACAACATGATGGTGAATATCTTGTAATTTATGCCACAATTTGGATTTTTTTTACCATAATTTAGCAATGAGAAAAAAAAAATGTTTATTAATTCAAGCTGAATTGTAAGTCCCCTATCAATAAATTTATTGCTCGTATACTATGGGCACATCCTTACATTTTTTTGCCCTTAATGTGTTTTTACAAAAAAAATTGTATCTGAAATTTTAAAAATTCTATATATTTGAATTTAGAAATTGGAATCTATTGAATCCTTTCCAACTTTTCCCAATTTACTGGGTCCTGCACGATCTAAAACTATGAGATTATGAAGCGAGTCTTCTTTATGAGGGTTATTCAGAGGAGCCAAGGGTAGGTTGCCCATGGTAAATTATGGCCGTCGATGGAGCCGATGTGTTCAAAGAGTTAATTTCTTCTTTTAATTGCTTGAAACTTAATATGGGAATTGTGGCCAAGTCAGATTTAAGGCTTGACGCGCCTAATTATTTTTTTATCAATAAATAAGGGTGACATACAGATAATTTTGGCACGGTAATTGAGCAATGCATTGTGGGCAGGGAGAAAATCGCTGTAAGATGCAGTCATGTTTTGGAACGTATTCAGAAGAAAGAAGCCTTTCATGGAGCGCACGATGCTGTTGTCAGAGCTAAGGAAGATAATGGTTTCGTAATAATGGCACATTGTGAATATTTAAGCTGAAAAGATTGGAACGGAATGGATGGCCATTGTCGCTTTACTAAGCAGAGCGCTTGAGCTTCGAGCTCGGGAGTCACCACAAATACAAAAAAAAAGAAAAATTCAGATCTTGTTTTTCTATTTTTGAATTCTTCCGTGTTTTCCTGGGGGCATTCACGAGCAAATAATAATTTTGGGGACAGTATAAGAAAATAGCGATTTTGTGCCGCTCCTTGCTGATAATCTCCCGTTATCTTGTGAAAGGATTGGGAGAATTTTCTGCAAATTGGTAAAATGCAATGTGTCTCGTGCTGGGCAAAATCTCTCGCCAGTTACCAGCGGATTCAGTTTCTCATTGAAAAGTTGCATTTAATAGTCGGGTAAAGTGTTAGATGTAAAATTAGCCATTGTTGGAAGATAAAAGAAATAATATTGGCTTTGTCTGGGAGGAATCTGGGACGATAGAAGCGGTTATTTTGTGTTCCCCTGGGGCCAGTTGATACATTTCAGCATTTTATTTTTTACTTTATTTATTGACTCATTTTATGTGTTTTTTTTAAGAATTTTTATATAGCTTTTTATTATTTGTTATGTTTTGATTTTTTTTTCTGTATTCAGTTTTTTATTTTTATATATTCATGTTTTAATTTTGATAGCTTTTGTTTATTTTTGTGTAATTTTGTTTCATTTTCTTTGGACATAAGGAAACGAATTTTTATATATATATATATATATATATATATATATATATATATATATATATATATATATATATATTCTTTTTTTTAATCATGCGCAGGACATAATCAGTTTTTCTCGGCCTGATAAAATGGGTTTTGGTTTTTTTCATTTTAATTTTTTTTTCCATTTTTTTTCTTAATCAGACTTTTAATTTTTCATTTTGTATGTATATGTATATATATATATGTGTGTGTATATATATATATATATATATATATATATATATATATATATATATATATATATATATATATATATATATATATATCCTGAATTCTGGACTGCCCATATGATGATGTCATGTGTTTGGAAGGTTTTCTGGCAACATCTGAGTTAATTAGAGACACACCTGTGGATGTATTTTAATGCACACCTGAAACACACTGCTTCTTTGTGTAGCATCATATATATATATATATATATATATATATATATATGTTTAAAGGCACAGTAATGTTAGTGTATGTAAACTTTTGACTTTGCAGTAAGTAATAAAAATGCCTTAAACATTCTCTCTCTCTCTCATTATTCTGGCATTTGGCAAATATTAATAATTATGGTAATCCTAATTGAGCTAAAACTGGAAAAGTTTATTCTGATTTCGTGTCAGATATTGAGAAAAACTTGCAGATGTGTCTTTATATATACTGTATGTAAATTTCTGGTTTTAACTGTGTAGATATATTTTTTTATCATCAGTGCTAGTACCAGGCTCATCGCTCTCCTCGCTGTATCATCCCATTACTTCATTGTTGGACTTCGGGTCTGTACGTTTTCTCCCTTAGACATCTGCTGGAAGTGACTCCGTCCGTCCCATACGTTTCCATCTATTCCAAAAACAGATATTTTTGTCTGTCTGACAAGACAATCCCAATGTAGACTGTTTCTGGGATTAATCCCTACAGTCTCATCCCGCCTTCATATTTCTGCGCTGACACTAGCGGAGGATATTAGGTGCGGTGTCCACCATTATCACTGGGCGTGTAGATATACATGGTGATACATCTGCCCGTGTCTGTGCTCAGGAAATATGGAGAGGGTGGCAGAGACTGTTTCATAGTAAAGACTGGGGCTCTTTAAGACTTCCGAGATAGATACAGGCTTAGATACTGGGTTAGATACAGACTTAAGTCATCTGATATAGATACAGGACTAGATGTTAAGTTATACTGTGCTTAGCAATAATATTATAATTAGAAAACATTTAATTACCGAAGTCACAGAGTCAGTACCACACATGATGGGCTTAGATACAGAACTCAGAAGACAGTACCACACATGATAGACTTAGATACAGAACTCAGCACAGTAGCACACATGATGGGCTTAGATACATAGCTCAGAATACAAAATCACACATGATAGGCTTAGATACAGAGCTCAGAAGACAAAATCACACATGACAAGCTTAGATACAGAGCTCAGCAGATAGTCTGATATGATCATATGACATAAGGTATGCTCAACGGACAGTATCACACATATAGGCTTAGATACAGTAGCTGAGCGGTCACTATCAATCACATAGGCCTAGATGCTGCTGCTCAACAAACAGTACCACTCATTATAGGCTTAGATACAGTAGCTCAGCGGTCACTATCAATCATATAGGCCTAGATGCTGCTGCTCAACAAACAGTACCTACCACTCAATATAGGCTTAGATACAGTAGCTCAGCGGTCACTATCAATCACATAGGCCTAGATGCTGCTGCTTAACAAACAGTACCACTCGTTATAGGCTTAGATACAGTAGCTCAGCGGTCACTATCAATCACATAGGCCTAGATGCTGCTGCTTAACAAACAGTACCACTCGTTATAGGCTTAGATACAGTAGCTCAGCGGTCACTATCAATCATATAGGCCTAGATGCTGCTGCTCAACAAACAGTACCTACCACTCAATATAGGCTTAGATACAGTAGCTCAGCGGTCACTATCAATCACATAGGCCTAGATGCTGCTGCTTAACAAACAGTACCACTCGTTATAGGCTTAGATTCAATGGTTCACCAGACTATATCGCCCATGATAGGATTTGATACATCATCTCAGCAGACAGCATCACACAGGGTTAGATACAATTACTCAGCAGACGATATCATACATGATATTCTTAGATACACAGCTCAACAGGACATTTTCACTGTAAAATATTTCAAAATGAAATTCCATTTAAATTCGGATGCTTCTCGTCCTCGTTTTAGTAGGAGATGAGATTTCTGAATGCCCGCGTCCCACCTTTACCCCACATTCACATCCTGCTTTTCCCTTCGAGGACCCAGCTGTTTTTTCTTTTTTTCCCATCTGGCACAGAAGGGGTTAAGAGTCTTAGAAGGTTTAATGGGAATCACAAAGCACTGAGAGCCATATGCAGTGGGCATTGCGCCAGCTGGTTGCCAATATGCCCAGGCCACCTGGCTTAACATACAGCCAAGTATGCCATTCTCTGTAGCCCGTCTTAACCTTCCGCATGTGTTTGTGTGTGTGTTGCACTATGAGAACCAATAATGAATCTCTGTGCTCCTTCCATGCCAGCTTTATGTGTGCAGCCAGACAGACTGCGAAGCTCGAGCAGGCCAGACGCCCCCTGCACCCACTCCAAATCAGATCCTCTTTTGTCTCTCCATCGGATCAGTAGAGTTGAACCAGCCATGGCCACAGTTGGGCATTTGCAATGGGAGACTGCTAGACTGTGCACCAATGACTTGGCGTCTGTGGGTGTGAGAAGGGATGATGTGTGATTTCAATTATCAAAAAAAAAAGATATATATTTGCATATATATATTAACAGATTAGATACTTTGTCCAATTGGTTGGATGCAAATAAAAACATTTTTTATAAGAAGTTTATGGTGGCTGATGTAACTTCAACATCCAGAGAACAATGTAACAATTGCAGAATGTGGCAAGGTGATGAAAAGCAAATATTTGCAGATTTGCCTATATGGAATAGATACATTGTAGTCTGTTCTCTTGAATCATTTGAAGTTTCCATTATAGGGAAAATATATATTCTTGTACCGTGTTAGCCAGTAGATAGAAAAATATTTAGATTTGAGAGTCCTCAGTGGTTGATACCTTTTAATGGCTAACTGAAAAGATGGTAACAAATTGCAAGCTTTCGAGACTACTCGGGTCTCTTCATCAGGCTAGTAAGGAAGTTTTCATTGTATAATTCCAGCATTGTCTGCAAAACATCTTTAGCTATTTGTATCCTTTGCCCACTGTGGCTTCTGGTGTATATAGTGCTCCATTCCCGGCTTCTTAGACTTTTGTAAGGATTTGGGGATCAAAACAAGCTGGATACTCCATAAGTTTCTAATGCATGTTTCCATATCATCATTAGGAGACCACTAATAGGCTTTGGAACAACTGATCCCAGAATGGCTTTGGCTGATAAGGCATGTCTGCTTTTCTAGTTCCACCTTATCTCAAGAGCCACAATTTGACTTTTTATAGGATTATCAATCAATATCTTGTAACTGGAGCCGATCATCCTGTGTTCTTCCATCTCCATCAGGAAAGGATATACAGACTCTGCCTCGGTTGTGTAAGGCTGTGTACTGCGGCTCTGATGTTTCCATGTTTGGACAAAAACCTTTCTGATCGTCTCTCTTTATACTCCGGACACCAAGGCGCTATCAAACTGATAAATGTGTATTTCCCTTTCATTATTACTGCGCAATATAAAAAATCTGTCACTTGAGCAATCGAAGAATAAGAAATCCAATAAAAAATGTGTATTATAAAGTGAAAAGTAAATAAATAACAAGACAAACACAACTCTTCTTGTGCAGAGATTCTATCTGTCTTATTATTACCTACCTATTTACTTGTTTATCTAATATCTATCTCATAGCTATCATATATACAGTACAGACCAAAAGTTTGGACACACCTTCTCATTTAAAGAATTTTCTGTATTTTCATGACTATGAAAATTGTACATTCACACTGAAGGCATCAAAACTATGAATTAACACATGTGGAATTATATACTTAACAAAAAAGTGTGAAACAACTGAAAATATGTCTTGTATTCTAGGTTCTTCAAAGTAGCCACCTTTTGCTTTACAGAAAAATCTTTAAATGAGAAGGTGTGTCCAAACTTTTGGTCTGTACTGTGTATATATATATATATATATATATACAGTGCTGGCCAAAAGTATTCGCACCCCTGCAATTCTGTCAGATAATACTCAGTTTCTTCCTGAAAATGATTGCAATCACAAATTCTTTGGTATTATTCTCTTCATTTAATTTGTCTTCAATGAAAAAAACACAAAAAGAATTGTCCTTAAGCCAAATTTGGATATAATTCCAAACCAAACCTAAAAATGGGGGTGGACAAAGGTATTGGCACCCTTTGAAAAATCATGTGATGCTTCTCTAATTCGTGTAATTAACAGCACCTGTAACTTACCTGTGGCACCTAACAGGTGTTGGCAATAACTAAATCACACTTGAAGCCAGTTAACATGGATTAAAGTTGACTCAACCTCTGTCCTGTGTCCTTGTGTGTACCACATTGAGCATGGAGAAAAGAAAGAAGACCAAAGAACTGTCTGAGGACTTGAGAAACCAAATTGTGAGAAAGCATGAGCAATCTCAAGGCTACAAGTCCATCTCCAAAGACCTGAATGTTCCTGTGTCTTCCGTGCGCAGTGTCATCAAGAAGTTT
The DNA here is from genome assembly GCF_046119375.1 of Phyllobates terribilis. Taxonomy (NCBI): domain Eukaryota; kingdom Metazoa; phylum Chordata; class Amphibia; order Anura; family Dendrobatidae; genus Phyllobates; species Phyllobates terribilis. Next base: position 173,723,923 of record NW_027362768.1, read on the forward strand.
AAAGCCCATGGCACTGTGGCTAACCTCCCTAGATGTGGACGGAAAAGAAAAATTGACGAGAGATTTCAACGCAAGATTGTGCGGATGGTGGATAAAGAACCTCGACTAACATCCAAACAAGTTCAAGCTGCCCTGCAGTCCGAGGGTACAACAGTGTCAACCCATACTATCCGTCGACGTCTGAATGAAAAGGGACTGTATGGTAGGATACCCAGGAAGACCCCACTTCTTACCCCAAGACATAAAAAAGCCAGGCTGGAGTTTGCCAAAACTTACCTGAGAAAGCCTAAAACGTTTTGGAAGAATGTTCTCTGGTCAGATGAGACAAAAGTAGAGCTTTTTGGGAAAAAGCATCAACATAGAGTGTACAGGAAAAAAAAAGAGACATTCAAAGAAAAGAACACGGTCCCTACAGTCAAACATGGCGGAGGTTCCCTGATGTTTTGGGGTTGCTTTGCTGCCTCTGGCACTGGACTGCTTGACCGTGTGCATGGCATAATGAAGTCTGAAGACTACCAACAAATTTTACAGCATAATGTAGGGCCCAGTGTGAGAAAGCTGGGTCTCCCTCAGAGGTCAAGGGTCTTCGAGCAGGACAATGACCCAAAACACACTTCCAAAAGCACTATAAAATGGTTTTAGAGAAAGCACTGGGGACTTCTAAGGTGGCCAGCAATGAGTCCAGACCTGAGTCCCATAGAACACCTCTGGAGAGATCTCAAAATGGCAGTTTGGAGAAGGCACCCTTCAAATATCAGGGACCTGGAGCAGTTTGCCAAAGAAGAATGGTCTACAATTCCAGCAGAGCATTGTAAGAAACTCATTGATGGTTACCGGAAGCGGTTGATCACAGTTATTTTGGCTAAAGGTTGTGCAACCAACTATTAGGCTGAGGGTGCCAAAACTTTTGTCCGGCCCTTTTTTGGAGTTTTGTGTGAAATGATCAATGATTTGATTTTTGCTTCATTCTCTTTTGTGTTATTTCCTTGCAAGCAAATTAAATGAAGATAATAATACCAAAGAATTTGTGATTGCAATCATTTTCAGGAAGAAACTGAGCATTATCTGACAGAATTGCAGGGGTGCCAATACTTTTGGCCAGCACTGTATATATATATATATATATATATATATATATATATATATATATATATATAAATTTCTAATGAGGAAAGAGTCACATGATTGCAGAATTTCAGTCGTCCACAAAAGCTACAGTGGAGCCTTCTTGTCTTTCTGTGCAGGAGCTTCTTGTGGGACTTAAGCCGGTGATTTTGGAAGTCAATGACTTAATCAGCTCCTAGAGCAGATCGTCTGCCTTCAGCTTGTATTATCTTAGGCAGACATCCTGCATAGCTGCAACACAAGCCGCCTTCCAGGGCTGGAGATGGAGAAGGCCACACTGTTTGGCAGCCAATAAGTCAGAGAAGTACAGAAAATAAAAAAGAAATTCTAGCTTTCACCGTTTCTTCCTTACTTGAGGCTCTTCACACAGTAAAATCAATACCATGATCAATATAGGGTTTTCAGTCTGTTCCCTGCGTGGTGGGTCTGTTTTCCAGTATAAAAAAAAATATCAGGACTATAGACAGATAAGTTTACAGGAAAGTTGTAGTTTTTTCCACCGATTATTTGCAACAATTAAAACTTTTTTTCCCCAAGAATTTTGGAGGAAAAAAGTATAACTATTCAGTTAATGTATTTGCCTGTGTTTTTTTTTTTGTTTTTTTTTTACAAATTTTCGCTAATGATTGTTGCTATCATACTAAAGAAAAAAAAGATTTCATGAGCAATTTAGGACAGGCACCAACCGCCATGGCTAGTGATGTCGACCTGCAATCGCACTGGGCACAATTCTTGCACTTTTTATTGAAGCCTAGCTCGTTAAGGATTTTCAAGTTTTTTTTTTTTTTTTTTTAATTCACACAAAACTCTTTTGATAGAAGATTCAATGTTCTTGCCATTTCAAAGTCTTATTTTGTACCATCATTAGATGTAATCATAGGATCAGGTCCTATGTAGCTATCGTTAGTAGGTCACAAAAGACAAAAAAAATGTTTTTGAAAAAGTCAGTTCCATTTGATACAATTTTCTCTGAAATCTGAGGATGTATCATATCCATGGGACCTAAGTTACATTTGAGCTGGCCTGATACATTTATGATTCTCTCACTGTCTGACGTATCAGAGTAGAAGAATGTTGCCATACTTTTGTTGCTGCGGAGAGAACAAGGTGAAAAGTAAAGAATTACAATGGGGGTTTGCATGATGAATATGAACCAAAAGAGTTGGTGCTCATAGATTTGGGTCCACCCGGAGTTTTAGTATAACAGGGCTGGGGTGGGGTGGTGACTTGTCATTTCATGTATCTAGAAGATATTGGAAGCATTTTCTTTTCCTTTTGCTATTGGTCTTTTTTTTGTTGAATTGTGGCCAATTTCCCAATTCAGAGAAAAAAAATAAATTGCATTAGAAAATCGAAAAATATGTCCGTTAATTGTAATGTATAACGTGTAATCAATGGATCCAAAAGAAGACAAAAATATCCTATTAAAGGAGTTGCCAACTACTAAGACAACCTCTTCTTAAATTTAATGTTTGGCCCTGATAAAATAAAAAAAAACTATACTCCCCTTCCGTTCTAGCAGTGTAGGGACTTGCGGTCCCGAAGCGCTGGTGCGGTGGAATGACACATGGTGCCCGGTGCCCAATTAGCGCTGGCGTCACTGTCCTCACCTTTGAACGTTTTGAACATGAAGAGGAAGTCCGGGCTGCAGCTGATCTCTGATTTCATCTTCATGTTCAATTTCGTACGAAGGCAGAGACAGCGACGCCATCGCTGATTGGGTGCTGGGCATAACATGTCATTCCACCGCACCAGAGCCCCAGGACAGCGAGTGCCAACACCGCTGGAACGGTGCCTGCATGGGAGGCCAAACATTTAGTTCAAGAAGCCGTTGTCCTACTAGTGGACAACCCCTTTAAGGAATGGCTCAGGCAATTGTGTCCCTGATCAAATAGTTATAGTAAATGCAATTATCTTATATGTTTGATGGAAAGTTGGAATCCAGGGCAAACATTTGTACTTTGACTCCCCAGGTCTGCATACTGTCTCTTTAAATTTGCACCAGTGAATAAGATGCTACTATTGTATTTACAACTTTTGTTTACAAATATATTTGATATTTACTAAATGGGGAAACCCCATATAATACCCCTCACTAAAGACTATAAAATGTAACTTTTATTAATTATTTTTATGAATTTACCATTCGTGGCAGAATAGGAAGGTAGTTTATACTAGCACATGTCCCCCCAACATGTTTCACCGCTTCAGCGGCATCGTCAGGGGATGGGACATTGGCCTGATTGGCTTTCAGCCAGATACACCTATATCTAGATATATATAGACATATGACACATGGGACATGTGCTAGTATAAACTACTTTCCTATTCTGCCACGAATGGTGGTTTCCTATGAGGCCATCAGAACAAACATATGAGTGATTATATTGGAATGTTTAGGTAGATCAGGGATGTTTTTTAATTCCCAGTGTGCATTTTAATTGAATATTTAATAAAAGTTAAATTGTATAGTCTTTAGTGAGGGTATTATATGGGGTTTCCCCATTTGGTAAATATTGCATAAGCATCCCTCCGGGGTATTTATATTTCTCTTGTTGGTATTTGGACAAATATATTTGTATCAATCTGTATAAAATGTAAATCTATTATTCTGCTTTTGAATTGTCTTTAAGAGTTTTTTTTTTTGTCTTGTCTGTCAATTATGGGATATTGCATACTCCCCCACTAGCAGCAGCAGCGGCCGCGGCGGCAGCTCTTTCTATTCACAAAGCCTCTATGAAAAGGGCCAGTATATAGTTTGGTATGTAATTAGAGGGGATTAAACCGAGCAATTTATCAAAGGAAACAATTTCCTCGAGTGATAATGGGATCATGAGATCTACACCCATTCAATAATAACAATAAAGCATTACATTTATTAGAAGAAACCAAAAAGCTCATTTTCATCATTTTAGAAAATTGGTGGAAGATATCAATCTATCAAATCAACAAAATTGCACCACAACTTGGAAACCAGCGCCCGTCAGCCCCCACCACCACTAGCCGATGGTAGATCAATAGTGAACGAATAATATTTAATAGGAAAGCTCGAAGCATGCATGCTCCTCCACTGCACTCTTAGATATCAATCATACTATATTAATTGAAAGGATTAGATCTAATCTCATAAAGCGACAGAAAAACTCTTGGCTTTTCTCTAAAGTAAAAATATATCACTCGTGTCATCCATTACTGTGCTATAATTATGGTAAGTGAAACTGAACAGGATCGATAGAACAATTTATCAGCGGGTTTTACCCTCCAGTACCGCAGTTTACGTCATACAGCTGCTAATACTCTCCGCCGCTAGAAAAAAAAAATCCCCCAAAAATTCAAAAAAAATTATGAGTTGACTGATGTGGTTTTTTTTTTTCCTCTATACAATGTTTCGGATGTCATCCTGTCATTTACGGCTTCGTTCATTTATTTTTTATCGCACTTCAAATTAGCCACAATCAATTCATTCCCTTAATAAATCGCCTGCTCTGTAAGCGGAGACCGTGATTTGCTGCTCCGGTTATATTAGACCTCAAGGTCATGACCTCGTGGTAACTATAAGTTTACTACTTGAAAGACTCATCCTTGGGAAAGTTTTTTTTGGTTAAACTTTGTGCCGTGTATTGGGATATGTGAGGGATGGACAGTATCATTTTCATTTATGGGTAGAATCATACCTATATTCACTTTTAAAATGTAGAAAAAATGTGAAATATTTTTTTTTGATATCCCCTATGCCTCCCACATGCCACTCGTAATCTCCCTTCATTGCATGTCCAGTTTGCTTTGCTCTGTTCTGGGCAGAGAAAATAGAAGTCTTCAAACAGAGGCTGGACAGACATCTGTCTGAGACGATGTAGTGAATCCTGCATTGAGCAGAGGGTTGGACACGAAAACCCTGGAGGACCCTCCAACTCTGACATTCTATGATAAATAAACGTTTTGTGCATCCACTGGTCTCATTTTCACTTCCACTACATCATCTACACATAACTGAATAAGAGATAACTTCGAGAAAAGCGTAGCAAAATCATGTAAGAAATAACCATATTGTTTTATACTACTATGTGGACTATTATATAGACCGGCCACTCTAAACACTATGAAGGAGAAGGGTGACCCGAAGGTCAGAAATGAGCGATACTAGGTCATCAATGAATAGAAAAATATATAATAACTGTATTGATAGCATAATTACAAACAGGTAGAATAAAGTGCATCAGACAAATACATAATAAAAACACCTAGAGTGCACATAGTGGCAGGTACTGGACTGATATATAGATATAAGAACATGCAATGGTTGTAAACAGTATACAATGCATATATGGTGAATCATGTGCTACCCATAGGTCACATGGCTACATATTACCTATTTACCTAAATTATATTACACCATATGAGCATAGCAATATCACCATTGCTTTACATTACCTCAGTAGCTTAAAGTCCAGACCAGCCACGTAGTACACGTCCCCCGACGCGCGTTTCGGCGTGAGCCTTTCTCAAGGGATCATCTACACATAATTGGTGGCACCCCTATGAAAGGTCTACATATAGCAGGGGTAAGTGATGAAGCTGATGACCAACCTGGAAGTGACATCTGGACTGGCGTGTGCACAAAAGGAAGACAAACTGCCCATGTGCCAGTCTTCTGGGAGAGTTTGAGGAGTTTTGAAATTTTGCTTTTTCTAAGGTATGCAGTAAGGGGCACTAATAGATATACATTTATAAATGGATTTAGAAGGTATACCGAGTGGTAATAACGGTTTAAGTGGGTGATACTTAGTGACTAGTTACCTTTAACCCACCTTGGACAGTGTCCTGGCCCAGGATCAGACAATTCTAGGATCACTTTCGATCACTGGTTACAAAGTTCTTGACCAATTTGGATCATTCTGGGTATATTATTGAGCATAAGTAGATTGATTTGGTTGATTGGGTAAGTAACAGCAATTGGAGATATTGGTGCCAAATAACAACCCCCTCTCTTTCTTAGCTCTACTGGTGGATCCACTTCTCCCAGTGCATTCTGTTTTAGGACTATCTCAGATACTTATTTAGATGAGTATATCTTATTTGTAGCCAGTTTAGATTTGACAAAAGTGGGTGACTGAAATGATCAATAATGGTTATTGGAATTGAAGGCCCTTATAGAGGTCACCGTTATTGTTTCCATAAAGGTTAGCTCCACAGTTATGCTTTTTTGTACCCTTGTTTTTCATGCTATGAAGAAGGATCATCATTAATCCCAAACTCGTTGCATTTTTTTTGCACTTGTGTCTTATAACATATCTTTGTGGAATATTCAATAAAGCCATTTTGTATTTTATTGGATCGTGGAAGCTGGATATGCTTTTTATTTTTTTTATTTTTCATTTGTCCAATATCGATGGATTGGCTTGTTTCAAAAGTTGATTGAATGCTCAATCAGCCATATTGTTCAACGAGGTTCGAATTCAACTTGGGGAGGACGTTATTGCCCATTGACATGGCGGGACCTCCCAAGAGTTGGCTGGATGGGAACTTAACATTTTCTAGTTTTGCCCTTAAATTACATTGCAAATACTCTGATCTCTGCCTATGGCATAGAAAACAATAAGCTATTAACACCTTTTTTAAAATATATATATAAATATGTGTCCTGTTGAATGTTTTGTTACGGCCTCGTTAAGCACGAACAATGTATTCTCTATTTTGTAAGTCTGCTTCAATTGTTCCGTGTATGTGCCGCCCCTAATACATTGAAGACAAATATTGTTTGCTGAACATAGTGTCCTTGCCAGGTTGATTTCATCATATTTTATTTCCTGCTGTATGGATTTAACTAATTTGTTGACTCGAGGCGCATAATCCCTCCCCCGTACAATGGAGTTTTGCTTAAGGGAAAACCAACTTGCAGGGTTTCTTTTTTTTTTTCTTCTCTCAGGTAATGTGTTGCATTAGCACCCCTTATAAAACTCATTTGGAATACATGAAATAAGAAATACATTCATAATATGTTCGTGTGTTTGTAAAAAAAAAAAAAAAAAGAAGAGAAAGTTTTTCAACAAAAATATATTTTGGATCAAGAATAAGATATATATTTTGATTGTTTCCACTTTCCTGGTAATTTCCCCTTTTGCTATCATTGAATGGCCAATCAGTGGTAGAGACGAGAAAACCTTTTTAACATTTAAATTCACTCAATTTTCCCTGATAATTCGATTTGCCCCAAATCAAAAGTACTCGAAAGTCTCCAAACTGTCTTGAAAAAGAGTGTATGAACTGTTCACTTTTCCTCACACACTGATTTTCTTCACTGCTGTGCTGTCACGCACTGTCTGTACAGTTTCTTCAGTGTTCTATGGCTTCTTTCCCTATCTCTATTGCTAAGTTGTGAGATTTGCTATCCATTCACTGTCTATGACGCTGAGTCACTTCTCACGGACAAACCGTGAGTCGGGATAGTCGAGGAGTCCGAGGTCAATAGACAGGAGGGTATGTCATAAACAGAAGGAAGACACAAAGTCGTAGTCAGGCAACCGTCCAAGGTCAAAATACCAGGAGAAAAGTGGATCAGAGCAAAGGGGTTAAACAGACGGATGGTCAGAACGAGGTCCAAGGTCAGACAGCAATACATCAACAAGCAAAATACGAGACACAGAGTAAACCAACCACACTTGGCAAAAGCTACAGCTGACCGCTATCTGGGACAGCCAGCTCAGCTAAATAGCTGAGCAATCAAGGAACCGGGAGCACCTGATGAGAGCTCAGCACCTCCCAGACTCAGATTGGACACCCGAGTTGTCAATAAAAACACAAACAGCTCCGCACGCCCCTGCACCACACTGAACAACTGAGCTGTCAATCTCTGCACAACAGCTCAGCACTCCCCTGCATCAGACTGGACAATTGAGCTGTCAATCACTGCACAAACAGCTCAGCATGCCCCTGCACCACACTGAACAATTGAGCTGTCAATCACTGCACAAACAGCTCAGCACGCCCCTGCACCACACTGAACAATTGAGCTGTCAATCACTGCACATACAGCTCAGCACGCCCTTGCACCAGACTGGACAAATAAGCTTTCAATCACTGCACAGACAGCTCAGCACACCCTTGCACCAGATCGGACAAATGAGCTGTCAATCACTGCACAGACAGCTCAGCACACCCCTGCATCAGACTGGACAAATGAGCTGTCAATCACTGCACAGACAGCTCAGCATGCCCCTCCATCAGACTGGACAAATGAGCTGTCAATCACTGCACAGACAGCTCTGCATGCCCCTGCATCAGACTGGACAAATGAGCTGTTAATCACTGCACAGACAGATCAGCATGCCCCTGCATCAGACTGGACAAATGAGCTGTCAATCACTGCACAGACAGCTCTGCATGCCCCTGCATCAGACTGGACAAATGAGCTGTCAGTCACTGCACAGACAGCTCAGCATGCCCCTGCATCAGACTGGACAAATGAGCTGTCAATCACTGCACAGACAGCTCAGCATGCCCCTGCATCAGACTGGACAAATGAGCTGTCAGTCACTGCACAGACAGCTTAGCATGCCCCTGCATCAGACTGGACAAATGATCTGTCAATCACTGCACAGACAGCTCAGCATGCCCCTGCATCAGACTGGACAAATGATCTGTCAATCACTGCACAGACAGCTCAGCACGCCCCTGCACCATTTAGAACCTCGGTAAAAGTCTCTTTTACTTCTTTCCCTTTTAGCAATTTAATTCCAAATATTTTAATTCTTCTATTTCTACATTTTGCTCCCAGGCAAAATTTTGCAAAGACCAGTAGTCGATTGCTTTAGGATTCAAGGGTGCCTCTTGGTCCCAAAAACTTTGCTGATTGCATTAAATGTTTCCCATTTTGATGACCTTTCACAAAAGAAAATACACTAAAGTTTAATCGAAACTAAAAATGGAGAAAATTTTGAATTTTATACAACTATTTTCTTTTTTTTTTTTTTGGGCATTACAAAAATATTGAGATCTCGAAATCTGGCCCTGAAGGGTTAACTACCCTGCGGACATTTTTTTTTGTTGCAGAACCTAGAACATAGGAAGCCCAATTGTTAAGAAAACAAATAAACGTGACAAAAATATCCTTATCCCGGTGCCAGCGTCTTGACTACCGGACTGTTAACCATTTATTGTTTTTTTGGGGTTTTTTTTTTTCATTTTTTTGGTATTGCGTCTATTTATAACTGTAGAATCGGCACACCGAGCGCACGGAGCTGAATGTGCAGCTGTGTGAGGCTGCCAGATAAATCCTCAAAATGGTTGCCAAGCTGTAAGATGGCTGCCAAGGTCTGTGCAGAGAGATCGAAGGGAAACGTCCATTTCAAAATGGTGACCAACTTCTCCCAGTCTGTCTGTCAGAATGAGAAAGATTCGGCATTTGGCACTGAAAATTGCAGAAAAAAAAAATTGGCACAAACATTTCCAGTGTCATTCAGAGGCTTAGAGCAGTAACTGTGTTCGATTTGCTTCAGCGTCCTTCTTGGCACACGGGATGTTCAGGAACACACCGAGAGAGACGGAGAGAGGTGAAGTTGTCGCTGCCGATGCCGCCGCGTAGGAGAGAGGGCAATGTTGTGGAACAGTTACTGTGGCTCACCTACTGCTCCAAGCGTCGGTGCAGAGAAGCCTCTCGCTGTCAGCATCGGTAGAGTCCCAAAAAATTGCCAAAAATCTATTAAATGAGACGGACAAAACTTTTGCAAGTAAAAAAATCAATATATATTATTTTTGTTTTGGCCACTACAATGTCACTGCTGGAAAATGGCAGAGAAATCTGATGATGACAAGTTGAGGAAAGTCTACTATTTTTGTACACGGTCCAAGGATTTGGGAGCTTGGCTTGTGCTCAAAAGCAGATTTCTGGTGTACAGTCGGCATTTGCATTTTTATTTTAAAGGAAAAACTACTTTTTTTTCCAATATATATAGAGTTGAAAAATAGAAAACCATTGCAATAGTTTTTTTGGGGGGAGAGACTACAGGAAGCAACGGGGTTATACATTTTGCTGTTGAAAAATTTCAAAGTCTCGAAAACATTTTGATTACTTGTTGCATTTGCCTTCCAGTAATGACGCACAGCAAAACTATAACATAAGGCTATTATATATGCACATTGAGGGTTTTATTAGTTGCAATATTTAAAGTTTTGGCTATGTTCACACAACATCTTTGAAACTTAGGCGAACCTGGCAAGTTTTTCAAGCAGAAAACTGTTCTGGAAATGCTAGGGCTTTTTTTTTCCTGAAGCGTCTTTTGTGTCGTTCTTTCAGTTGTTTCTTGAAAAGTTTTTCTGATTTTTTTTTTCAGCCAGCTTTTATTTTCGAGGTTTTTGTGACCTCTTATTTTTTTTGCTAACGTTTCCAATTACTTTGTTTTCCACTCCAATGAATAACGAATAGTGTTGCGTGAACATGCTCGGATAAGATGCTAACCGAGTATCTTCGGCGTGCTTGAAAAATATGTTTGCTTCGCCGCGGCTGCATGTCTCGTGGCTGTTAGACAGCTGCATAACGTGCCGGCATTGCCTAACAAACAGGCAATCCCTGCATGTGGTGTGGCTGTCTTAATAGCCGCGAGACATGTAGCTGCGGCGACGCAAACATATTTTTTGAGCACACCGAAAATACTCAGTTAGCACCCGAGCGTGCTCGGATAACACCTTATCCAAGCACGTTCGGGCAAAACTAATAACAAAGAAACGTCTAGCGGGTTTTTAGCAAAAATTATGTCAAAATGCTCCAAAAAATGGCACCCAAAAATGTCCGATCATCTTCATGGCGCCGTTTAAACCTTCTCATACCCTTGTATTGTAAAGTACAGAGCGTCTTCCGAGTGGAAAATATCAGAAAATTGGACAGGTCACTTCTTTTAACCGCTTGGTGTTTTTACAGATCTGAAGTGGTTAAAAGACGTTGAAAAGCGTGAACAGCAAGTAGTTTTTACATAGGAATCATGCACATTCTTTTTATTCTTTTTAGTTAGTTTTTTCAGGCAGTTTCCGATGTTGACGTTGTGTGCACATAGACAAAATGTATAGAATATTAGTGAAGTTGCTATATGTAAAATAAATGTCTTTGTTCTTGTTTGCTCCAGTCCTGTTTTTTTAGACTGGTCACACCGCTCATCAGACTGTATTTTCCTACTTGGGTCACCAACGATCAACTCAGGAAAAAAGTGATCATTTCGCTTACACTGCCTCCAAAGGTGAAAAGAAGCATTACACAATTCTTATTAAAAATAAATGGACAGTCTGTATAATGCATGGATGTGCCGGGTCCTGCAAAGGAAGAAGCCCCCCACTGTGGCAAATTGGTGGGGGTCCTGAATGGGGACCTCTTTATTATTTCCTAATAGGGTATTTAATAATGAGTTTTCAATTACCTGAATTTCTTCATGCCCTTTGAATATCATACATGGGTGCAACGGTTGGAACAAATTGTCCATATTCTAGATATTTCTACCTGGCCTCTGTAATTTAAAGGCACAGTGACCTATATAAGTATATCATCCATTTTTGGATAAAGTGGCCATAAAGGTTAAATCCCCTCCTGTGGAAGAATAATACCGCAGAAACAATTGGCTTCTCCAAATCCCGTGTAGCCAGATAACAGATAGGGTATTTAGAGGTCACTGGAACAGATGGCGCTGACGCCGATTATATAACCAATTCTCTGATTCATGTTAGGATACGCTCTCGTGTGGTAAGAGTGATCTGATCGCTCTACTTTCTGTGCAAATGACAAGCTCTGTAATTATAGGATTTCAGCTCCGACTGTGTGAGGGATGACGGGTTGCAGAATAGGTTTGTGCTATATATAAGCAATGGTCAACACATTTATAATATATTTGGAATTTTTTGCCTCTATGTCAATTTAAAGAGGTATTCCATAGTCGAATAGGTGTAATAAACAGGAACTGAAAAGCTGAATAAAGATGGAAATACAAAAGGGGGGTTTATAAAAATTAGAAAGTCAACAACATCAACCAATCATAATCCAGCTCTCATTTTCTAAATGTCCCTTTAAGAATGAAAGAAAAATTTTGATTGGGCACTCGCCACTCCAGCACCTTTCCTTTGCGCTGGTTTTAGTATAACGTCAGGCTTTCTCATTAGAGGGTGTTCTGATTAGACAGAGGGTTGTGTCCTCGGAATCACAGTCTGATTATGTGCCAATCTGCATTTTCTTCACTCTGTGTCTTTAAAGAGTAATCATTGTTTTAATTTTTATTTCATAAATCAACAGTACACATGAAAATAAGAAACTTTGTAATATATTTTAGCAGAGAAATCTACTTCTTTCTCCTTATTATTCTCAAAATTCTCAATTTCTGGGTAAAATCTGTATTCAGTGAAGACAGATTTTTAAATTAGTGAGATGGAATCTTATTAGTAGCAACCGTCTTTGTAGCGGAGAAAGTGGAGGTGAAGGGAGGAGCTAGAAGCAGAGTTCTTCCCTCCTTCCATCGATATACCGTAGAATCTTACCAGCAGTAACTGTCATCTTCTATCTCCGCAATGTAAAAATCTGTCTTCCCTGAATACAGATTTTACCCTGGAATCGAGAATTTTAAGAATGAACAATCAGTCCTGGTGGAGAAAGAAGTAAAATATGTCTGATAAAATAGATTACAAAGTTTCTTATCTTCATGCATACTTTTGATTTATCAAATAAAAATTAAAACGATGCTTTAAGCAATTGATGTGTCCAATACCGGACTGTCAGTCACCCTGTAGACCCACCCCCACTTAGCTGCTCAGGTTGCAAACACCGGGCACACCACCACAACGTAATGAATGCAACTTATGTAGCGGCTGTAAATAAAAATACTGAACTTGTCACGTGCTGCTCCACAGGTATTTAAGGTAGAGCCTCAGCTGTTTTTTGTATTATTTTTATTTTCTGTCCTTGATCCGACACCCAAAACAGCTGGGATTCTGATTTTTTTTTTTTTTTAATAGCTGATTTATTCCATGAGCCAACAAGTCAGTTTGCTAAATGTGTTTTCATGATGACTGTTCAGATAATAATTGTGGTGTTTTGTGGCTTGGCAGAAACACGGGGTCTCCTCTGAGGCCACTTGCCAAAGCCTTTGAAGGGGTTGAGGTGGATTTACTGCCAAAATGAGTCACTACTTTCTCTCTCTGGCCTTCTCTCTCTATTTTATTTAATATCCTTCTGCCAAAACCTTAGACACGTTCTATTTTCATTCTTCTCAAGGCTTTTCCTTTCCACATTGTGGCTTTCTTCACAGCCAGGTAGATATTTTTGCCAGGATAGGTGAGAGAAGGTGGCCCGCATTCAAAAAGGCTGTTGCCAAGTAGGGAGATCAGGCCATCTAGTACACGTTGTTTCTGCCTTGCCTTCCAGGAAATCTTCCCGAATTTGAATGTTTGTTTTTGCTCCAAGGGTATTATTGATTGTCGCCAAGGAACTTTTTGAAATTCTAGAACAAACTTTTTGGAACTTTGACTTTTTTTTTTAAATTTCCTAACAAACTTTTGGAAACTTCTTAACCTACTAATTATTATATCTGGACATGAAGCCTTCAATGAATCTACAATTTCTGCCTTCTCTGGATAAACTGAGCATTAGCATTTAAAAGGGTAATTTACCTCTGATTATAAGAGCTACCAGGGCATATGCACATCATAAAATCAGGAGATCTACTACTTGCAACCCACCTCTATGCCCATTCATTGCATAGGTGGTCTTTGATCTGATCTGCCTTGTTGGCATCCCTCATGTTTAACAACTGATTGTCCAAACTGAGAATAGCAATATCGGCTGGGTTCAATTTAAGTGGCATGGTATGGTCCTTTTTAAAGAATCTTATAATGTACAGTATTTGTTGCACATAGAGGCATAGATAAAGGTCTAAGGATCCTGGTCTAAAATTCGAGCTTAGTCACCCCTCTAACTCTTACTATGATTGACACAATTAAAATATCCTATTAGACATAAATAATACAGCCATGTACTGTCAATATAAATAATAGCGCTATAATATGAACACAAGTAATCCTACTGTACTGAGCGCTGTACTGTAATTTCTGTACTAAATAATGTCACCACATACTATATGCATAGATAATGTCAACATCTATTATGTATAAATATAACAGCCATATACTATAAACAGATAGTGCTGCCAAATACTAGACCCATAAATGACGTTCCCATATTATGCACACAAATTATACCACCATATACTGTATACACAAATAGTGCCACCATATCCTTTAGTGTAGAAGGACCTGTCTGATGGGTGGGCCTCCTCTTGTGCCAGAAGCTGCAGCCTCATCTGCAATTGCTTCCACTATGATCCCTGATTTCGTCACTGCATGCAAAGAAAAAAAAATAGACAACTTTTAACTTTTTATTATTTTTAATGTAGACAGCACATCTAGAATTCTCAGTAAGAAGCAACAGTGTATTATAATGGTGTTAAAATGTCTTCTGATGCCTATTGGCAAATGGTATGAGCAGGCGCTCATTATTTTAGCCTAGACCATTGACTGACAATGTTGGCTAAATTGCGCTGGCTGAAAAATAATTGTCAAAATCCATGATGGTCCTTCATGTTGTTTGATGTGAATATTGCTTAATATATTTCTAGATTTCCTTAAAAGTTTGGCAACAGTGTCTTTGTTACTTTATTGGCAAATGAATGTAGACTTTTCAACGTTTCTCCTCAATCGAGGCCTCGTTAGGCGCATGAAGCGATACTTTGTTACAGTGTGTTTGTCTGCAGATACTGCACTGTATTGTGCTGTTTTCCTGTGTCTGCCGTTACGCTTTGTTCTCTGTTATATTCCTGTCCATCTGTATCCTGTCCAAAGCCTCAGCTGTTATCCCTTCCACATAATGACTTGTTTGATGTTTAGGATAAATATCTGTGAGTGCTGGATATCTGCGGAAAGAAGATGACATCAGGCACAAGGAGTTATTTATTATAGTTTTCTGTAATAGATAGATACGTAAATAGATGTCAGAAAGATAAATAGAAAGATAAGATATAAGATAGCTAGGAGATAGATATTAGATAGATGTGAGATAGGTATTACATAGATGTTAGATAGATAGGCATTCGATTGATAAATATGAGATAGATAAATATAAATCAATAAGATTTACTTTTCTTTTATTCCCTAAATAGAAAGATATACGTTAAATAGATAGATGGATAGATACATAAATAGATTCCAATTGAGAAATTGGTTCCATTGAACGGAGGTGAAACGTTGCAGATGGGTGAATACAGATCCACTTTCTTCCTTCACTAAGCTTATTTTTCTTGTTTGGATTTATTGGATAGGGCCCTTAGTCAGTGGCCCTTGGGGGCTTTGTACCAATGCCAGTGGTGCTCCAGTATTTATTTTTTTCTAGTAGATAAATGGGGGATAGATGGATCTATCAACAAGACCAAAATCTTTATCCATACTTGCTGAGTGGTCGATACAGTTTTCTAACCTTAGGCTGAGGTCAAACTCTCAGTATTCGGTCAGTATTTTACATCAGTATTTGTAAGCCAAAAGCCTGTGAGGAACAATCAATGAAAAGTATAATAGAAACACATCACCATTTCTGCATTTTGACCCACTCCTCGTTTTGACTTACAAATGCTGATGTGAAATACTGACCAAATACTGATAGTATGACTGTAGCCTTAAATTTACACACCAGGCAGAACTGACACTGTATTATTCCTGGTGGAAGATTTGGGGGGCAGTCATGATTCTCTCTTTGGTGCCCCCTGAATATTTGTGTCATGCTCCACCCTCAGGATATGATGTATTACAACGTAACAATATTGCCTGGAGTGTTCCTCTAAGGTCGAAAGATTAATGTTTTTGTATCTGTAGGCTTGCGTAGAGCGTCAGTCTTACATTATGCCAATCATTTTGCTCATCCCTTCATGATTGAATTATCACTTGAGCTGGACACTAATCTGTTGACCCATTTGAGATTGCGCTTTATACAAAGTCGCAATTGTAAAGAGCGGATACGTTTTGCAGCAGTTTCCCCTTTTTTTCTTCTTTTTGCAGCCATTGATGGACGGTTCCTGCTGTTTAACGTCAACTCCATGAAAACGCTCAGCTCACATTTTTCTATTTATGAAAAGACGACTTCCCCCCTGAAATTGTAGCGCGCTCTCTCGAACAATGCGAGCACGAGATCCGGCGCACAGAGCTGACACTGCAACATTCAGCTCTGAAAGAAACTGTGGGAAACATCAGATTTATTACCATGTGGATGATCGGGGCACAAGGGGGGGTTCTATTTTTTTTTTTTTTTTTTTTACTAGTAAACCCCTTTCAGGCTCTGGAAAGATTTTGGCCGCATCCCAGCAAAGCAGAAGGAATGAGTGTCCCAGGCTTCCCCCGGGATGTAGGGAAATATACAGCCCTTGGGTCTCTAGATTCTCCGTCTCTTGGGCTGCATTTTTGGAGAATGGGAACCAGGCTGTCAGACTCATGACATGTTTGGGGTCACCTGCTGGTCGGGGGGTGCTCTCGCCAGTTGTTGGCATAATAGGACCCCCCCTCTGCTCATTAATTACAATTCACAGTATGCAAACCAGACAACCCTCCTCCATATTAGCATTGAGTGGAGTTGCTCTGTAATTTACTTGTAATCCTATTTAAATGGGAAAATGACCCTCTCATTCCGCAGCCGGTTCCCAATATTATACCATTGGCGACAATGTGACTCGTATCAATCAGTGGGGCAGTGTTTCCCAATTTAAGCTTCAAGGGGTTCTCCGGTGAAAACAAGTTATCACCTACGCACAGGATAGGCAATCACGTGATAGGTGGTAACTTAATTTGGGGTCCGACCGCTGGGACCTGCACCAATAGGCATAATGGGGCACTTTTATCCCTGTCAGAATGGAGCAGCATTATACATGCTCGTCCTCGGCTCCATTCATTAATGCACATGCTCGTCCTCCTCTCCATTAATAATGCACATGCTCGTCCTCCTCTCCATTCATTAATGCACATGCTCGTCCTCCGCTCCATTCATTAATGCACATGCTCGCCTCCGCTCCATTCATTAATGCACATGCTCGCCTCCGCTCCATTAATAATGCACATGCTCATCCTCCGCTTCATTCATTAATGCACATGCTCGTCCTCCGCTCCATTAATAATGCACATGCTCGTCCTCCGCTTCATTCATTAATGCACATGCTCGTCCTCCGCTTCATTCATTAATGCACATGCTCGTCCTCCGCTCCATTCATTAATGCACATGCTCGCCTCCGCTCCATTCATTCGCTAGTGGGCTGATGAGCGCTGCTCAGCTTTTTCTGGCAGCCCCATAATAAGTGAATGGTGAAGCGGTTGGGCGTCCAATCTGCCGTGCCATCTTGTATCAGAGAAAAAAGTTTCCTGTTCTGCAGGTCCCAGCGGTCGGACAGTCACCAATCAATAAGTTATCACTGGAAAACCCCTTTAATGGGTTTCTGTGTATATGGTTTATGTTTCAATTCACCACCATTTTCAAAATGCCTACTTGCTTTCAGATGCTGCAAACAAGACTTTACTTCTGGGCTGCATTATAGGGAACTCAAATGGGACAGTTTCCCAAATGCCTCCACTTTTTAGGGTCCCTAAACCAAGAAACTCCCTCTAAGACCTTTCCAACAGCAGATATAGGGATATAACGGGGCTGGCCCGTTGTGCCTTAGGGTGTTGTTCAGTATTACCAATGTTAAAAGGATCTGCTCACAATTATTTTATGTCAAGGGGTCTCCATCATTTTTGTTTATCAATGCATGCCTCCTGACTTTCCCGAAATTCAGCTGTGGGGAACTTTCCCGCTGTCCCAGGAGGTCGGCAGCATGTTCCACTTTCAACTGTATCTGTGTCATTTGAGGCATTGTGTGGGGGCACTATGGGGGTTGTGTCCAAGGAGCACTTTGGGGGCATTAATATGTTTTGGGGGGCATTCTCCTGTGTGGAAGGCATTGTGAGGGTGAAATGATGTGTTGGAGCATAAAGGGGTATTAAACTGTGGCAAAACTAAGTGTCTTCACTAGGGGCACTATTTCTGTTGGTAGGTTTGGGGGTTTAGCTCAGTTGAGCCCACTGCAGTTTATGTCCCTCTTTCCTATCCTTCATAGTTGGGAGTTATGCCAATGGGACTTTTCCCTTTCACGTGGGTGTATTTTGTTACAGTGTGTTAGTATTGGGTAAACCAGATTGCCTCTCTCAGCTGCATCAGCGGGTCTAGGTCAGAATACATTTTTTATGCCTGTTATGAATCCACATTACTCAAAGTTCAGTTTGGTCAGAAGTAATTTTGACGGCTGTATGCACAAAACAAGGTGACGTATGGATATTTAGGAGTGAGGCAGGATCCCCAAGTTTGTACATGATGGGGAAGCTTAGATTTTTGGGGCCCATGTTTGTTTGTGAGACTGATGTCAACTCAAATATCAGCAGTGTACATAGAAAAAGTAGGCCTCATTTATCACATCTGTCTTTGTTGCCCATAGCAACCAATCACGGCGCAGCTTTCATTTTACTAAAGCTGTATAAAAAATGAAAGCTGAACTCTTATTGGTTGCTAAGGGCAACAAAGGTAGCTCAGGTAAATGAGGCCTACTACACAGCTAAGCCTCATAAACATGGCTTCCAAACCTGAGCTTTGTGTCTATATAATGTCTACTGTCTAACATATCACAATTTCGGTATATACCTATACTGCCTACGACATCAGCTGTGAGAGAAATATTGGCAACCAGATTGGTTTATCATTTTATCAGAGGGGTTTGGGGGTCTTGCTAATCACTATAGTGTGTAACGATCCTGGATGCCGGCGACTTTTTATTTACGCAATTTCCTGTAATATAAAAAAACCCTCTCTCTTTTAATTAATGTACAGGAGAGGCATGGACCCTTGACGGTTTTCATTAAGGAGAAGATGAAGAAGAGAAGAATTATTGCGTGTTTTACTTAACCTGTGTAATAAAGAAACGTCCCATTAGTCATTGCTTCCGCTGTATCCCTATTCTCAGTTAGTGCAGACATCACACTGCTGTCCATGTTGAGCAGTGTTTGCTGTTCTACAGGCCTAAAACTTGTCTGAGCTGAGGGTTTGTTACAATTGCATGCCATTCAGACAATGAGCGAAATGCTAATCAGAGTTTCATCAAAGTGTGATGATTGTTTGATCCAATTTTCTCGGTTGAGGAGAAGATGAAATATAAAAATGTTTTCATCTTCTCCATTCTGTCAGTCTGTGAAAATCGGACTGCACTCAGATGTCATTCGAGTGCAGTCTGATTTTATTCAACTGACTCATTGAGTACGATCCGAATATCGGATGCAAATAGTGCATGCTGTGTTTTTTGCCCTCAGACAGGAAAAAAATCAGACATTTGCATGGCCCCATAGAATAATATTGGTCTGGGTGCGATCCAGTGCTTTTTCGGATCACACTCGGACCGGAAATACGGTCGTCTGCATGAGTTCTAGCAGCAGTCAAGCCAGAAGTTGCATCCTCACAGCCGAAAGATTGTATACAGTCTTAGGCTATGTTTACACGTTTCGTTTTTTTTTTCTGCAGGCAAAAACCTGCTCTCTTGGCATTAAAAAAGGAACCTCAAAAGAGCAGGTTTTGATGAGTTTTTGCTGTGTTTTTACTGAGTTTTTTACTGCTTTTTTGCCAGGGTACATTTGTCTCTTGTGCATGCTGATAAAGTTTAGTGCATAAAAAAATAACCTGATTCAACGTACTCAGGTTTTAGCACCAAAACCGCAGCAAAAACCTGATACCTGCGTATTTTTGCTGTGTTTTTGCACTACCCATTGCTTTCAATGTGTGAGAAACGCTGCAAAAAAGAACTGACATGCTGCATTTTGCAAAAAGGAAGAAAACCCAAGGTGTGCATCAGATTTCTTAAATCTCATAGACTTTGCTGGCACTGTAAAACGCAGCTGAAAATTTTGCATAAAAAAAAACGCTGCAAAAACGCAACGTGTGAACATAGCCTCAGGCAATCATCTGCTAGCTAAATCATCCAGATTAATGTAATCTGAGAATTTGCATTGTTTCCCGTTCACTGATGACAAGCAGAAATCTTGAAAACTGTGTCGAAATTAAAAAGCAAAGTGTATTAGAAAGTTGCAGAACTTGACCTGCTTCACAACTTTCTAATATGCTTTGCCTTTTAATTCTCCATCATTTTCAAGATCTCTGCTTGCAGTCAGTGAATAGGAAATGGCACAAATTCTCTATTGACCTTAATGCTGACAATTTAACTTGCAGGTGAGCCTTTTGTGCAACTTGCTGTCATATGACTAGAAAAAAAGGACAAGCCGCATTCAAGTTACAGTTGCATGCAACTTGCATTGAAGTCTGTGGCACAAGAGTTGCATGCAACTTGTAACCATCGTAAAAAAAAAAAATTCAACATATTTGGAAACATTTGCAACTATGTTTCAAAGTTACAAAAGGTTGCAGTACGACAATGTGATACAGCGATGTCAATGTCATGCAACACATGTCGCCAGGTAGCTCTAGTCTTAGAGTATGTGCACACATTGAGTATTTAGTGTGCAGAAATTTCTGTACATTTTCTGCATCTCTTGGCAGGAAAACACAGCCTCAAAAACGTTTCATTTTTGCCACGTTTTTTACCTGCATTTTTTCAATACATTCATTGGGTAGAAAATGCAGTCAAAAACGCACAAAGAATTGACATGCTGCGGATCATTTTCTGCACCAAATCTGGAAGTCAAAAATACTCAACGTGAGCATGACACTTCAGGTTTCTCATTCACTTTGCTGGCATCAGGTTTTGCTAGCAAATCTGCATGGCAAAAACGCACCAAATTCGCAACGTGTGCACACAGCCTTAACCAGAAACCCTTCTAACTTGGAACATTTCCCTTGATCATGAGTAAACCGCAAGTGACTCGTCAATCTGAAGGACGTGCAGAAGGGGAAGCTGTTGCTAAGTGTTGGCATGTTCATTGCATAGAGATGGGTGAACACAATCTCCTCCACGTCTCCCTGATATTATTATGGCGGGAGTCGCCGTTCCCCTGACTCCCTTTTCTTACAAAGAGTCGCGTCGTCGTGCGGAGTGTCTGCGAGACACAAAGGAAACACCATGTGAAGGTCGTTTCCTTGGTGTCCTCACAAGGTGCACAGGCCCCACCAGAGAAGAGTCTACTTGAGACGTCTGCGGGAAAATACGCTTCCTCACCAGCACTAAGTGGAAGCGCCTGCAGTAACCACAACAGTGTCCAATCTCCTGCGCACATTGGAACGGCGCGTAACTCGCACCATGTGTGCAGAGAAAAATATGGTTTCAGCATACATTGAAATAAGGCAATGTCAAGCTCAGCGGTGGCTTCTCCATTCAGGGCTCATTTCTTTATCAGTTATGCACTTGGGAAGATTTTATGGAGCAATTATCCAATTAAATGTCCTTTTGGGGGGAGGGGGAAGAGACCGTGCGGACTGAATGGGGCTTTTATGTTTTGAGCCTTGTTGGAGCATTGGAAGTTCTACAGAGTTTTCCATTCAAGCAATGTGCTTGGGTTAGTAAAGTGGAAACGAGCTGACTCGCCACAGAGACAATACTCACTGTTTAAATACCGCAGACTGACTTTCGCTAATTGTGAGTTCTCACCAAGAGCCTGGACAGGGGCCTCTCATGTCTGTGGATCAGACTTCAGACATTTCTTGTTTAAAGGGGAAGAAGTTCTTCCTGTAGGAAGGATCCTGGCTCCTGTGATCAAAGGAGAAAGACGCCATAGATTAAGAAAATGAGAAATTATGGTGAAAGAAGGCTTCTTGTATGTGATTCTCCCTAAGCTTGCAGATCCATAAATATGACAATGGGGGCAGTATTATAATAGCTATATTCTTGTACATAGGGGGCAGTATTATAGTAGTTATATTCTTGTACATAGGGGCAGTATTATAGTAGTTATATTATTGTACATAGGAGCAGTATTATAGTAGTTATATTCTTGTACATAGGAGCAGTATTATAGTAGTTATATTCTTGTACATAGGAGGCAGTATTATAGTAGTTATATTCTTGTACATAGGAGCAGTATTATAGCAGTTATATTCTTGTACATAGGAGCAGTATTATAGTAGTTATATTCTTGTACATAGGAGGCAGTATTAAAGTAGTTATATTCTTGTACATAGGAGCAGTATTATAGCAGTTATATTCTTGTACATAGGAGCAGTATTATAGCAGTTATATTCTTGTACATAGGAGCAGTATTATAGTAGTTATATTCTTGTACATAGGAGCAGTATTATAGCAGTTATATTCTTGTACATAGGGGCAGTATTATAGCAGTTATTCTTGTACATAGGAACATTATTATAGTAGTTATACTCATGTACATAGTGGACAGTATTATAGTAGTTATATTCTGGTACATAGGGGCAGTATTATAGTAGTTATATTCTTATACATAGGGGACAGTATTATAGTAGTTATATTCTTGTACATAGGGGCAGTATTATAGCAGTTATTCTTGTACATAGGAACATTATTATAGTAGTTATACTCTTGTACATAGTGGACAGTATTATAGTAGTTATATTTTTGTACATAGGGGACAGTATTATAGTAGTTATATTCCTGTGCTGAGGAGGCAGTATTATAGTAGTTATATTCTTGTACATTGGAGGCAGTATTATAGTAGTTATATTCTTGTACATAGGGGCAGTATTATAGTAGTTATATTCTTGTACATAGGAGCAGTATTATAGTAGTTATATTCTTGTACATAGGGGGCAGTATTATAGTAGTTATATTCTTGTATACAGGAGCAGTATTATAGTAGTTATATTCTTGTATACAGGAGCAGTATTATAGTAGTTATATTCTTATACATAGGGGACAGTATTATAATAGTTATATTCTTGTACATAGGAGCAGTATTATAGTAGTTATTTTCTTGTACATAGGGACAGTATTATAGTAGTTATATTCTTGTATATATGAGCAGTATTATAGTAGTTATATTCTTGTACATAGGAGCAGTATTATAGTAGTTATATTCTTGTATATAGGAGCAGTATTATAGTAGTTATATTCTTGTATATAGGGGCAGTATTATAGTAGTTATATTCTTGTACATAGGGGGCAGTATTATAGTAGTTATATTCTTGTACATAGGAACAGTATTATAATAGTTATATTCTTGTACATAGGGGGCAGTATTATAGTAGTTATATTCTCATACATAGGGGGCAGTATTATAGTAGTTATATTCTTGTACATATGAGGCAGTATTATACAACTTCTATTGTATATAGGGGCAGTATTATAATACTTTTATTCTTTGCAGTATAACACATTATTTAACTCAGGATCAGTAATGTATGTACACAGTGACTGCGCAGCAGGATAGTGAGCGCAGCTCTGGAGTATAATACAGGATATAACTCAGGATCAGTACCGGATCAGTAATGTAATGTATGTACACAGTGACTGCACCAGCAGAATAGTAAGTGCAGCTCTGGAGTATAATACAGGATGTAACTCAGGATCAGTAATGTAATGTATGTACACAGTGACTCCACCAGTAGAATAGTGAGTGCAGCTCTGGAGTATAATACAGGATATAACTCAGGATCAGTACAGGATCAGTAATGTAATGTATGTACACAGTGACTGCACCAGCAGAATAGTGAGTGCAGCTCTGGAGTATAATACAGGATGTAACTCAGGATCAGTAATGTAATGTATGTACACAGTGACTCCACCAGTAGAATAGTGAGTGCAGCTCTGGAGTATAATACAGGATGTAACTCAGGATCAGTAATGTAATGTATGTACACAGTGACTCCACCAGTAGAATAGTGAGTGCAGCTCTGGAGTATAATACAGGATGTAACTCAGGATCAGTAATGTAATGTATGTACACAGTGACTGCACCAGCAGAATAGTGAGTGCAGCTCTGGAGTATAATACAGGATGTAACTCAGGATCAGTAATGTAATGTATGTACACAGTGACTGCACCAGCAGAATAGTGAATGTACACAGTGAGTCCACTTTTTATCTAGAGTTATTCTATATAGTAAGTAGAACATGTTGCTCAAGGTTGATATTCCCTTTAAAGGAGCTGTATAAATAATGTGCATTTACCACATTTTCTCAGAATTCTCTAGTGGAATTTTCATTGTACAGATGGAGTACGCTAAATTTCATTTGCAGGGATGAGAGATGCAGGACAGGCAGTGTCCCAGCACACATCATGTCAATAAATCATTCGATAACCATTGTGGTGTTGTCCGAAATATATCTCTACCACACAAGAGTCTGTTCTTTTCTACTGATTATTATAGTCCGTTTAAAAAAAAAAACTTGAAAGCCACATAAATTCAATAGAAGAGCCGAGAAAAAAGATTGGGATGGTATCTGGGAATCGTTGACTCTGCAAAACTAAGACAACTCTCAGCACTGCAGCGCTTTTACTGAATTACTCTGCCAGTGCACCCCGTAAATCGCCAGGTTATCTTCTTACAGAGACTCGATCCTAAAATTTTAGGGTCAGTTCAGCACAAGTCATAAATTGGCACCATGAACATAAAAGAATAACATAAAATAATTAGATTTTTTTTTTTTTTTATTAAAGCGATTTTCAGTTTGTGATTTTGGAATTAAAGTAAGAGTATGGCGTATACACAGCTTGAAAGTAGGGATGAGCGGACATGTGTAAGTTAGGGTTCTGGTACCGTAACCGACCCGAACTTTAGTCCAAAGTTTGGTTCGGGAGCAGTCAGTGTTCCAAGTTTAGCACCGGGTACAAACCCTGAACTTTTAAGTTCGGGTTCGCTCATCTCTACTTGAAAGGGCTTTGCTATGTCAACTATGGGATCTTGAATAGATTTTCCATATTTTTTCGATCAGTGTTCTGGTGACTGGCAGTGACATTGATCCCTGGTCTCTTTTATTGACATAGAAGTGACCTCCTATGTAAGGTCACACACGTTCAAAGTATCTGGTAGATATAGAAACATTAAATAAGTATGTTTCCTTGTTTTAGTACTTTAACAATTTATCTCTACATTGAGAAAGAGGCTATGAGGGGCTCTCAGGAGTGAAAACGACCATCAGACTTAAAACATACCCCTGCACTCAAGCCCTTCTCGTCACTGAAGATATAGCAATTTCCTTTTTTTGTCTACTCTTACATAGCTCCTCGTGGGTGGGCCATGTGTCTTGCCCCGCCCCTTTGTGTATTTTCATACCTAGGCCTATAATGAGAGCAAAAACTGCTTTCCATGAGAAAAGCGCAAGGTTATCCTTAGATGGCTACATAACTCTCTTATTTGCTGGCCATGCATGGGGAGTGTCAGTCTCTTCACAGTTCACATCAGGAAAATAGGGCTGTCCTCATATATGTCGCCATAAAACTGGAGGGTATATGCTTTCTTTTTACCCAATTTATAAAAGTCAAGTTTTATGGCTCCTTGAGCAATGTCTTTCTCATCCAGTTTTATGGCTCCTCATGGGCGGTCCTTATGTCATGCACCACCCTTTTTTTCATTTGTACACTTCCTTCTGTGCCAGTGATAAAAACAGGGACTGCCTTATACAAGAAAAGGCCAAGGTGACCCTTGGGTTTTTCTAACCCGCCATTATTTGTTGACATGGACATCACAATTCACACCATCCATGGGGAAGAAAGATGGGGACGTCCTGATATGGAGCCCTATATCACCGTAAAATATGGAGGGTATATACTTTTCTGCCCTATTTTGAAAATAGCCCAATAATTTGGCTCCCTGGGCATTAATTTTTCCTTAAAGGGTAAAGGATCATGGTTCAAAAATGTTAAGGGTGCTTCATATTTTATGGGTGGGGTTGCACTTTAATTAACACTTGGAAAGTAATATTTCACATCCGAAGAGAAAGAGATGTAGAAAACAGCTGAGTTCTAGTATCACAGGTATGCAGTGTAATAATGTAACAGTTTGATTTGATTGTAGCCAATTTTCATTTTTTTTTTTTTAAATGTTTGAATTTTTTGTCATTTTTGTATTTATTGCAAAATGTGGCTCTTTGCGCAGAATATCTAGATATTTTCAGCTTCATTTTGATGGTCTATTTTACAGTTTCTGCCTGCGCTGACGAGAGAGTGTGAAAATATGATCTCTCCCTCTCATATCTCCTGACAGTTATTTCAGAAATTATACAAATCCTTAAAATGTTGGCTCTAAATTGAGTGGATTAAACATGGGAAAGTGCTTTAAGTAGTAGTGTGGGAAGCAATTTACAATTATTACACTTCCCTTCAATTAATCTGAAATAACGGATCTGTGCATATGTCCAAGAATTCCGCTCTCGTCTGAAATTGAAATTGTCCCATGAATTTCAATCACGACATAAAATGTGGGGCCACGGAGCATAAATCACATTTCCCTGCAACTCTATGAAATGACAATGAAATGGGATTGATCTGCAGATTCAGGGCGGTGTTCTCCTGTAAGGCTCATCATTTTCTCTATAATGCAGTGGTTTCCAACCTGTGACTTTCTGCTTAAGTGCAGAACTACATCTGCCAGCATGCAGCAAGAGCTGTAAAGGCACTAAGAGTTGTGGTTCTGCTACTAGTTGGGGACTACAGTTGTAATGTCATTGTAAGTACCATCTCACAGTGGTATTTTTATTTTTTTTTACTAAATTATGGCATATGTACAGAAACCCTCATCCATCAAGACAATTGGGGGTCTGGTGACTATCGCTTCCAGGTTGCTGCATTAGGTTTAATGCAGTGATGGCCAATTCGTGAAAGATAGGCTACTCTCACGCAACCGTATGTTCTCCATCCGAGAAAAATAGTTAGATTATGCTTATCGCCATCTGATCAGACTCTGATCAGAGTGAGATCCGTTTTTTTTCGGATATGTAGAATTTAAAACAATGAAAAAAAATTCTCCTTTCTGCCAGTCTGTGAAAATTGGACTGCTCTCGAATGTCATCCAAGTGTGGCCCAATTTTTTTCACAGACCCATAGACTTGAATGGCCAATTGTGATCCGATAATTGGGGGCAAATCATCCATGCTGCAATTGTTTTCCTTGGACCACTCGGTCGAAGGGAAAAATTGGACATGTGCACGGCCTCATTGAATAACATTGGTCCGAGTGCGATCCGATGTTTTGACGGATGACACTCGGAATGAAGATACGGTCGTTTGCGCGAGCCCTTACAGATACAGCTAGTCCAAAGGAGAATGCAGCCGCTGAGAATTTGTCAATGGGAATTATCATATCCCATTTTTCCCAATAGGTCAGAATCCCAGAGGTAGACCTGTAGAAATTTCATAAATGCTGAAAATGGGAATACTCCTTACAAATATTGAGAAGTTGAATCTCTCTTTCTCCAGTGCAAGGATAAGCTAAGGAACAGGGCTTAGAACGCCTAAATCAGTAGGGAAGGTCTTCTGCTGCAGGCAGTTGTCTGACTGCCAGAAACTGGTGTGATCTGAGGTTCTGATAAGGATGGAAGAAAGTGGCTAATTTTCTGGGAAACATTAGCTGAGCCCAATAGAGAATGCAGCAGCTGAGAACCTGTGAAGGGGGTTACCATATCCCTGTATTCACACTAAGGGTCTCGGAGGTGAAACTAGTAGACATGTCATAAATGCTAAAAATGCATCTATCAAATATTGACAAGTTGGATATCTCATTATCCTCATCAAGGCTAAGCAAAAGCGGTTGGGCTTGGCATGCCTATATCCGTGCTAAAGAACTTCTGCTGCAGGCAGTTGCCAGACAGCCAGACATAGGTGGCATGAAAATGGTCATTTTTTATATATTTCTCAATTGTGAGATACCAATTGACTCTTCTGGATGATATTTTATATATCTGCCTCCATGTTTAGTAAAATTCCTGTAATCTGGCACCTAGTGGTCCTGATTTTCTTGTTCTTTTGTGATATCATATAGGACTTTCTTCAATATGAAATTAGATTTTCAAAGACCAAGATTTTGCTACATTTCCCGTCTATCGGTTGTGAATCTGTATGGCATACCGTGTATATGGCAGTAGAGGTTTTGTATACAGCTCAATAGCAGACTAAGAAAATGCAGAAATCCAGGGAGGAAACCGTACACAGGCAGCAGCGTGTTTTCTTTCCTTCCGCTATGGCTGTTAGGGAGACACTCGACTCAAGAGCTAAAAGTACGCAAAGTAATTGATACATCAGCGGTTGTCAGCTGTAATGAGGAGACGGCCGTGCACTTTTGAACTCCTTTTTTCCTTTCTTCCTTCTTGAAACAGATTTGTGCTCTGCTCCGATTATACTCATTCTTCTGTTTAACAAATTATAACTTTTTCCCATTAATGGGATTTTCCGCTTTTACTTCAATAAAGTTTAATCATTGTACAACTTTCCAATTTACTTTATGTTCAAAGTTGTCAAGAATAAGATCTTTCCTTGTTGTCAAAGAATCCCAACTGGAAGCGGCCTAATATTCATAGCAGTTGATGGTGTCATGTAGTCCAGCTAATCCTTTGTTAGTCTGTACTTAAAACTGATACATCTTTCCTGTGCTGTTAAACTGCGGAAAATTATCTGGATAGGAAAGGGGATTGCTGTGTACACACAGAGGGTTGTCTACGCCAGGGGTGGGCAATTCATTTTCTCGAGAGGCCACATGAGAGACAAGGCCCAACCAATAGGCTGAAATTAATTCTGCTCAAAATTAATATTAACATAATATTAATATAAAATAATTATAAATGTAAATATTATCACTTAATATTGAGCAGAGTTAAGTATGCTGACACCCTCTATATACAGTATGAGCAAACACAGCCCCCTACATACAGTATGAGCATACAGTCCCTATATACAGTATGAGCACACAGACAGCCTCCTACATACAGTATGAGCCCCCACATAGCCTCTCTATATACATTGTGAGCCCCAACATAGCCACTTATATAGAGTATAAGCCCCCACATAGACCCCTATCTCTAGTATTAGCCTCCTATATACAGTATGAGCCCCACATAGCCTCCTATATACAATGTGAGCCCCACATACCATTTTATATACAGTATTAGACTCTTATATACAGTGTGAGCTCCCCATAGCCTCCTATATACAGTGTGAGCCCCACATAGCCTCCTATATACAATGTGAGCCCCACATACCATTTTATATACAGTATTAGACTCTTATATACAGTGTGAGCTCCCCATAGCCTCCTATATACAGTGTGAGCCCCACATAGCCTCCTATATACAATGTGAGCCCCACATAGCCTCCCTATGTACGGTATGAGCCCCCACATAGCCTCTCTATATACAGTGTGAGACCCACATATCCTCCTATATACATTATTCGCCTCCTATATGCAGTGTGAGCCCCACATAGCCTCCTATATACAGTGTGAGCCCCACATAGCCTCCCTATATACAGTATGAGCCCCACATAGCCTCCTATATACAGTGTGAGCCTCACATAGCCTCACTATTATACAGTATGAGCCCCACATAGCCTCCTATATACAGCGTGAGCCCCACATAGCCTCTCTATATACAGTGTGAGACCCGCATAGCCTATATACAGTATTAGCCTCCTATATGCAGTGTGAGCCCCACATAGCCTCCTATATGCAGTGTGAGCCCCAAATCGCCTCCTATATACAGTCTGAGTTCCTCATAGCCTCTCTATATACAGTGTGAGTTCCCACATAGTCCTCTGATCGGTGGAAGGACCGGCGGCTCTGTCCTCCAGCAATGTATTCACCGCTGTGTGTATTCTGAGGATGCAGGTAGCGGCGTCATCAATGAGTGGGTGACGGTGGCGGACCTTCAGCTGTCTCGGTCCGCATATGGCCCATGGGCTGCATTTTACCCAGTCCTGGTGTAGACTGAATATATTTGTAGCTACATTTGAGCTACACTACATCTACACTGCTCCGGATATTAAAATGAATGACAGCAAGCAGAGATGGGGAGGGGATGATGAGGATTGTCTAGCCTGAATACGGTAGTATTATACCATCAGATATGAGAAGGTCTAAACAGTATTTTGACTTCCAATAGCAAAAAAAAAAAAAAAGGAATGTCCTTATTCACTGACTCGAAACAGAGATCTTGAATCTGTGAAGCATTAGCATAATAGAAAGTTGTTGACATTTTCTTCAATGAATAAAGGGGTCTCCAGAGAAGGAACTATATCTATTGTATGGCTGTAGATAAGAATGATTCTGTTCGCATTTGGCATGCAGAGATCTTGAAAACAGCAAGGATCTAAACACACAAAGTTGCAGAACTTTTCATGATTTTTATTTACATTCTTTTTCCCATTCACTTCCCGGAATCCGGAGCTCTCCCTAGCACCCCGCCATAGCCCACCTGTGCAGGAAAGATGTATAGGGTGCTGCCCGACTCCTGCCAGCCGTACCTCTCTCCCAGACAGTTGTCATTACCTTGGTCGAAAGGTCACACCTAAATTAAATGAGAGGAGCGCAGTGTGTTCCTGCACGCTGCACAAAGGCGGTATTGACTTTTTTTTTTTAATCCACTTTGCAGAAGGGGTGAGAGAATTAAATTAGATCTCTACGCAAAAAGAAATCGAGAGCCTTTGAAAGCAAAGATAAGACGAGAGCTTGAATTTTTTCCCCCTCTTTTCCTCGGAGCTCTGAGCTCAGGATTTTTTTTTTTTTGCAGGTGTGTCATCGGATCCATGCCTTGCATCGATCAAAAACTCCACGCCGATGCATATTTAATTAGTGAGGGGACTTTTGATGCTGCCATATTGAATGTGCTGTCTGAAAGAATCCCCCCCCCCACCCTTCCCACGTTGTACACTCCCCCGCCCCATCTCCGGCCTCCCCCCTCTGCGTTGTTTGGGGAGATTCTGCATTTTGTCTGAGAATCTAAAACTTCTTTTGTTTTTAGCTGCTGTTGCATAGAAAGCTACTGACAAGCATACAAACAAGCATGGGGGGGTGTTTATTTTTTGTCTAGGGAGAAGGGTTGAGTCAATTACGTTTTTTTTCTCCTCTTTGGGGATTTTATCCCCCTTTAGAAAGTATATAAAAAGTAACAAAGGCATCCCATATTTTCCCAGCTCGCAGCACAACATCGTCAGGGTGTTTTTTCTTCCCCCCACTTTTGTATGGACGCGGCTTTTGTTTTGTCTAAATCGCTCATTATTTTTTGTTTGCTTCTTATTTGAATATACGACGGTAAAAGAGACATCTCGCCGGACAGGACGCACTGACTCCATTCTGGTCATGGCGGCTGCTGGGAAAAGTGTCACTGATCCAAACATTGTATCCATAGTTGTAACCGATCACACAGGCGATCAAGGCCCAAAAGAAGGTGTATGGAAAGGCTTGTCCTTCTCCTGCTTGTGGAACCATCTCCATCTTTTGCATCCATATTATCAATTGCCAGTTTTCTAGTCCCCATATGTTTTAATGTACTTATTAATGCCTAATATTCTGTACTATACTATGTTAATATTTTTTTATATATAAGTGTATAGATCCATTTTCTGATAAAGCGCTGAAAATCCTCCTCCACACAACCATAAAGGGGCTTAGTCAAATGCTGTCTTCCTGCATCCACCACTAGAGGGAGCTCTTTGCATTTAGCTCCCACTGAAATCAGTGTATCCGGAGCCAGTGCTTAAGCTCCCCCTAGTGGTGGCTGCAGTTAGAAAGGATTTTATTATATTACTCCGGGAATTTGGAGCTTTGTACAAGAAAAAAAATCTAAAACTGTATTGTAAACCAGTTATTTACAATCATACAGACACCAGAATAATTTAATTACAAATCACATTGATTGCAGTAAGCATTTTCAAAGAATGCCTTATCTGTGAATCTTATCTGAGAGGACTCCAGCCTAAAGGGAATCTGTCAGTAGGATCAACCTTCCTAAGCCATCTTTATGGGCATGCAGGCCATAGGAAGCTAAATAAAATGATACTTTGATATCTAAGATCTGATGTCTTATTTCAGAAAAATCCACTTTTTTCTTATATGTAAATGAGCTGTTAAGATCTATGGGCTGGACATAGATCTCCTGAGAATCTGTTTCCAGAGCTTATTGTAAATGAAAGGTTGCATAGCCAGTGTGAGACATGTAATGACTGACAGCCTGCTCTCCTGATCTACCTGTCTCACACTGGTAACGCCGTCTTTCATTATAAGCTCTGGAAGCAGATTCTTGGGGAGATCTATGTCCAGCCCATAGATCTTAACAGCTCATTTACATTTTAAGAAAAGTGTGGATTTCTCTGAAATAAGATACCGTATCGCAGACTTCGAGGTGGCAATTTATTCAGCTTCCTATTACCTGCATGTACATATTGACACATTCCCTTTAATACATTTTAACAGAATTGATACATTGTAACAAAGTAGAGAATGTGTGATTGTTGATATGATTACATCTCAGAGGATTATATAGATTGTATATAATTGTAGCAGACCCTCAATTGTGACATTTCTGAATTAGGCTTTTGAATTTTTAGCCTCTGGATGTAAATCGTAAACTCCATTCACTTGTGGCAAACAGAGATCCTGATGATTGTGAAAAAAAATTAGAACTTTCTGTGATACAAGCATTAGGCATTAGAACTGAAGAACCTCCTTAATTGGTTGCTAGGGGGAATAATACGGTTTGTGAGGGTCCACAACTCTGTATATGGGGCCCCAATGGCTGCAGGGGCACCTGGAATCCCCCAGTGTGAGGCTTGGTGCATAGGTGTGCTATTCTTTATCTGATATTAAGGTCCAGGAAAGGATGAAATGATTTAATTTAAATGCATTCATTTTTTTTTCCCGTGGAGATTCAGCTGTCCGCTGGGCCTGCAGCCATCTGGCTCCTAGCGGCCAAAAGATGTGGGTTTTTCAGCGTGCAATAAAAAATGGCCAGAAGCCACTACTTGCCTACATGCCAAAACTCAGCCGGTCATAGCAAAATAACCCGAGAGATTTATGATCAGAGGGGACGAGTTTAAGTAACGGTCGCTGAAGGTTTACAATTCACAATCATTTGGGCCGCAGCAAATTGCGGAGTAGTAAACCGCATGTCGTATACTTATCTCCAGTCACATGACACTACACAGGTCACGTAGTCTAATACAGGAAACTTCTATAGTATAATGATATAATGTCTGCAAAGTCTACTTATAAATCTTATATCATTGCCTCTCGGAATGGAAAAAGTCTTTTTTTCCAGTCACATCCAAAGCTGCAATCAGTTTTCTGCTGGCTGCTTCTAGAAATAAACAGCAGTTTAGCTCCTCCCCACTGTCAGATCTGTGAGCCAATAGCTTAGCCCTAATAATGTCATCTAAGCTCCCACAATGCCCTGCTCTCTGGTAACGGGAAACTAGCAGAATTGTGGATTTACCTTTAGATGTGCATGGAGAAGAAAACATTACATCCAAAACGGTACAAGATAAGAAAAGCAAAATATGTACAAAGTAACTGCACATTTTATGTAGATGTTATCTGCCATCAGGCTCGGACTTGCCCAAAGGGGAACCGGAGAATCCCCTGGTGGGCCCCTGTGCAGTAATGGATCCCACACCCCTATATATGAGCAGCAAATGACATAACATAATACACGTGATTCACTATTTACAGACAAAGGCAGCATCAACTCATTCATTTAATAAACTAACCAGTTAATTATTATATATTAACATAGGCAAAAATTGTAATATTTGCATGTAAATGAACAGTGGGCCCCCAGAGTCTATGTTAGTGGTGGGCCCTTGGCACCCGAGTCTGACACTGTCTGCAATATATAGTGGAATAATGTAAATAAAAGTGTAGATTTGATTGTTGGGATCTGGGTGCTGAGATGCCACCCGATGGGTGAGACAATATCAGCAGAGTGCTGCCATCCTAAATTACATAAGGATAGATGAAGATGGGTCCATAGACTTTCTGTTCAGCCCCTCTTTAGCTAATTCCACCTCAGTGGTGTCTCCGCACCCAGATCTCCATCCCCACCAGTCAAAACTTTTCACATGTCAGAAGAGGTCACTTATCTCTTCAATATTCTTCAAAGCAAATATTTGAAGGTTCTATGTAAAAATAAATAAATGAAAATGATCTATTATACTTTGTGTATTAATTTCCTGCTGTTTTCTGCTTGTTGTTCGTAAATGGACACATTGCCATTTGTATCCAGTGACTGAATAATTCATACACACATAGTACTTATACAGTTTAGGGTTTGTGACAAATTGTATCCAGTCTAGACAAATCTGCTGCAGTGTTCCAATGCTATCTATCAATCCTGTCATTCTCATGATCTCTGCTTGCTGTTCATGAATAGGACAATTCTTCTTTACATCCACACCTAGAACTCCTCTTATGATCACATCTAACTGCTACAGGTTCTTTACATCCTCTTATCTGGCAAGTTTTAATGTTTTAGTTGTGCGCCACATGGGCAAAATACAACAAATTGCTGCTTATCCAATAATTCCATAATTCCGAAGTGTATTCGGCTTTGACGCGTGACATCCTACCACAATGTGTGAGCCCGGCCTATAGACCTGATGAACTGTAATGAGCCCTAAAGCTGTGTCGGTTACACATGATTAGGATGGATTTTTACTTCTGAAAATGAACAAGAATGTTTCTGTTCACTGACGGCAAACAATAATTTTTAGAATTTTGTGAAATCGCAACATACAGTACATTAGAAAGTTGCAGAACTTTTACATGTACAATAACAACGTTGTTTTCTGTAATAATGTACACAATAACTGATATGCAACATTTATGGTTTAGGGCTTGTTCACACGCTACGTTTTTCAAGTGTAAAAAAACGCTGCACTTTACAATACCTGCAGAGTGAATGAGACATCTGAAATCTCATGCATGCGCTGCTTATTTTTTCTTTTTTTTTTTCTTTAAATCTGCAGTATGTCAATTCTTCCAGCAATTTTCACTTATTAAAGTAAATAGGAAAAAAAAAAGTGCAAAACAAAATGCACTTAAAAACACGTAAAAATGTGCATAATTTACTCTGTATTGTTCCTGGTGCGGAAAAATCTGTTGTGAATACTCAATGTTTGCGCATACCCTAAACAAGGTTGTAGATATTTCCGGATATTCCCGATTAGAGGGATCATTATTAATTAAGCCAAATCAAAGATAAATAAATCTGAGCTCTGTGCAGTCGGAATTGTACCAGTTCCTGTAGGGAAACAATGACTCCTGGGAACTGCAATGAGTTAATGCTCTGTACCCAATGTAAATGGGAGCGGCCGAGTCCAGTGCACTAAGTAATGCTATTGATTTCATGGAAATGCTTCCAATATGGATCTGCCATTTGCATTCATTATAGATGGGCAGATATTAATCTATTCATCGGATTACCTGTTACCCCCGGATGATTGACAGCTCGCACTGTTTTACACATTAGTGCACGGTGGGACTATGAAATCCAGACGCTCCTCCATCATCTAAGTTCATATATATGACGAGGAAGCAGGCTTTTTTTTCTATCCAGAGGGCGATTTTTTACTTCAGACAAGAGGAGGGGGCGGTTTGTTTAATTAAAGAGAAAATAATCAGTATCTTTCATTCGGCCTTCATAGAATAAATGACTCCACGTGATGCAATTGACTTAACTAGTGGGCGTATAGACTCTTGCAACCAATTTTTTATTGCCACAGCTTAAAAAATGAAGGCAGCATGCAAATAAACGCGATTAAAAATCTCTCCCTGTTTTGCGTATGCAGCTCCTGTGCAAAGCTGTGCGTCTCCATGGTTACAGACTACTAACAACCCTTATGTAGTCGGATCCTGCAGTCCCTTGCCCCTAAATCAGTTCAACGTAGCGAATATTCCAGTTCGACCTCTGAAGTTTTTATTTAATGCTTCTTTCATCTCATAGGAACAATTGCCTTCAGTACTGACAGCTATGTGTGCTTGTGTTGACATCGATGTACAAGGTTATTTGAATTCACATAATGTTTGCAGCAGGGAGAAACGGGAGTGCACAACTGGAAGTGTTATCATGGGGTCACAGGAACAAAGATGTTGCAGACTTTAAGAATGTAACACTGATAATACTGTATATTTTATCACATTTTTGTGAACACTAATGAACTTTTTTTTATATGTTCTTGAATCATAAATTTGGTCTATTTTTACTCAGAAACAGATTATAAAAGTCATTATTTTCTGTTACCAGATTCAAGTCAGTCAGACAGTCCCAGCCAGCCCAGCGAGGCTGATATCAAGGACCAGCCGGAGAATGGTGAGTCCATCCATACATGATACTTTTTGTGGGGGTCACAGCATTAAATTCTAAGAAAATTATTATTAATTTTGTAAACAATATACTGTTATATTTCTCTAATAAAAAGCAGTGTTATAACTGAAAGATGCAACCCAGTATATCTATCATTTGCTTAGGTAACACTATTTTATGATTCTTCCCTGGTTGTGGACTTAGACTTCAATTACTTTGTTATATCCTTTATTCCAGAGCTGCACTCACTATTCTGCTGGTGCAGTCACTGTGTACATACATTACATTACTGATCCTGAGTTACATCCTGTATTATACTCCAGAGCTGCACTCACTATTCTGCTGGTGCAGTCACTGTGTACATACATTACATTACTGATCCTGTACTGATCCTGAGTTACCTCCTGTATTATACTCCAGAGCTGCACTCACTATTCTGCTGGTGCAGTCACTGTGTACATACATTACATTACTGATCCTGAGTTACATCCTGTATTATACTCCAGAGCTGCACTCACTATTCTGCTGGTGCAGTCACTGTGTACATACATTACATTACGGATCCTGTACTGATCCTGAGTTACATCCTGTATTATACTCCAGAGCTGCACTCACTATTCTGCTGGTGCAGTCACTGTGTACATACATTACATTGCTGATCCTGAGTTACATCCTGTATTATATTCCAGAGCTGCACTCACTATTCTGCTGGTGCAGTCACTGTGTACATACATTACATTACTGATCCTGTACTGATCCTGAGTTACATCCTGTATTATATTCCAGAGCTGCACTCACTATTCTGCTGGTGGAGTCACTGTGTACATACATTACTGATCCTGTACTGATCCTGAGTTACATCCTGTATTATACTCCAGAGCTGCACTCACTATTCTGCTGGTGCAGTCACTGTGTACATACAATACATTACATTACTGATCCTGTACTGATCCTGAGTTACCTCCTGTATTATACTCCAGAGCTGCACTCACTATTCTGCTGGTGCAGTCTCTGTGTACATACATTACATTACTGATCCTGAGTTACATCCTGTATTATACTCCAGAGCTGCACTCACTATTCTGCTGGTGCAGTCACTGTGTACATACATTACATTACTGATCCTGTACTGATCCTGAGTTAAATCCTGTATTATACTCCACAGCTGCACTCACTATTCTGCTGGTGCAGTCACTGTGTACATACTTTACATTACTGATCCTGAGTTACATCCTGTATTATACTCCAGAGCTGCACTCACTATTCTGCTGGTGCAGTCACTGTGTACATACATTACATTACTGATCCTGAGTTACATCCTGTATTATACTCCAGAGCTGCACTCACTATTCTGCTGGTGCTGCCACTGTGTACATACATTACTGATCGTGTACTGATCCTAAGTTACATCCTGTATTATACTCCAGAGCTGCACTCACTATTCTGCTGGTGCAGTCACTGTGTACATACATTACTGATCCTGT
This sequence comes from Phyllobates terribilis, assembly GCF_046119375.1. NCBI lineage: Eukaryota > Metazoa > Chordata > Amphibia > Anura > Dendrobatidae > Phyllobates > Phyllobates terribilis. The sequence goes on from NW_027362768.1 coordinate 173,761,806, forward strand.
AATGATCCTGAGTTACATCTTGTATTATACTCCAGAGCTGCACTCACTATTCTGCTGGTGCAGTCACTGTGTACATACATTACATTAGTGATCTTGAGTTATATCCTGTATTATACTCCAGAGCTGAACTCACTGTTCTGCTGGTGTAGTCACTGTGTACATACATTACATTACTGATCCTGTACGTACTGATCCTGAGTTACATCCTGTATTATCCTCCAGAGCTGCACTCACTATTCTGCTGGTGCAGTCACTGTGTGCATACATTACATTACTGATCCTGAGTTATATCCTGTATTATACTCCAGAGCTGAACTCACTGTTCTGCTGGTGTAGTCACTGTGTACTGTACTGATCCTGAGTTACATCCTGTATTATACTCCATTTAATTATGCAATCCCTTAATCTATATGAGCAATTTGATTGTAGTGTCAATGAAAATGACCTGCAGTGTAAAGCACCAACCTTTTTTTTTATTTCAATGCTGCAAAAGAAACAATTTAGCAACGAGATATGTTACCGGTATATTATATTAGGAAATAGCTGATAATGCCTTTCCCTGAGGAAAAGGGGCCCTGTGGTGATCCGTCACTAAGTCTCCTTGTGCAGATTGCTCGGGACCCTGTTGGGTACGTTTCTGGATGCGTTTGTCGTTACAGTGTAGCGTCTCATGCCACTAGATGCCTTCAGTCTATGGGCGCAGTGATACAGAGACGTCGCTTGCAGCTCATCAATGTCATTGTCAAGCAGGGAAAGAAATGTTTTTTCATGTGAGATCTGTTGCCAAGCCGTTTGCAGCTTCCATGCAGAAATGTGCGGTGCTGTGTAGAGTTGCGCCTCCGTCTCACTGTACAGCTTTTGGCAGCATTCTCAGCCTCTTATAAAGCCCCCCGGCCGCTCGCATGCTAATTTCTAATATTATGCTCCCCTGTGATTTATAAAGCAGAAGGCTGTTTATTCTGCAAGTATCTCGTCTCTTGTAGTCACAGTAACATTCGGGGGGCAGATTCCAAATATGCCTGTAACGGCATTATGACCACACCCATGAAAAGTAGAGCGACAGCGCCCACTATGGGCCGAAGGCTCCACTTCAGGGCTTTGTAGCAGATAATCTTTCTTGCAGATGTGATAACTGGGGAAGTTTACACAAGTTGTTCTTCAGCCGTGTCTGCACGGGGCGTCATCCAGCCCCAATAGACATCTGCTCCAAACCAGGGGTGAAAAACTGCTGCTATCAGTGAAATGCCTGCAGTGCATGAAAAGTAAATGAACCCATCAGATGTGTAAATGGAGCTAAAGTAGCTCTTTATAGGTAACCGCTCCATTATTTCAGCAGTTTAGCTATTCTTTATAATGTGCAGCTGGAAGCTTGATGCTTTGTATCCTCCACCATGGACAGATGGAGATCGCCATTACTTGGGCATATCCTCTTTTGGATTTAGACACATCAGCAAACAGTAGCTCCTGCGGATTGTGACCCCCATATGGCTAAAGCCCCCCATATACATTGCTCAGCTGACAGTCTAGTGTGTTTGGGGTGTCCTGACGCTTCTACAACAAATGATGTTGGGGGAGATATTGATCCGACATGTCCGATTTTAGGCTGCCGATCACTATGTGCTCGGTGAGATTAGCTGAGCTCTGCTGTGTATGGAGGAGTTGGATGATGGGACAAATTATTTTTCGTTCAACAGCTGTCTATTGTGTATGGGGGGCTTAACTTGTAATGATTAGACAACGCCTACAAATAGTGTCAGATTAAAAAATAAATGACATTACCCATCTCCTACAGATCCAGTCTGTACTCCACAGCTGCAGGTGCAATTTTGCTAATACTTATTGAAACTTGTTGTCAGACACCCCTAACAGCTAAACCAAAGTAAAAGTTTTGTACATTATCTGCAGTTACTTTTATAAATACCATAATGGATGTCATCAGTACAAGCTTTGTGCAGACACTGAACAAGCAGGGAATACTGTGAACGTTTGCTCTGAAGGCTGTAGAATACTGAGTTCAGCTCTGGAGTATAATGCAGGTTATAACTCAGGATCAGTAATGTAATGTATGTACACAGTGACTGCACCAGCAGAATAGTGAGTGCAGCTCTGAAGTATAATACAGGATGTAACTCAGGATCAGTAATGTAATGTATGTACACAGTGACTGCACCAGCAGAATAGTGAGTGCAGCTCTGGAGTATAATACAGGATGTAACACAGGATCAGTAATGTAATGTATGTACACAGTGACTGCACCAGCAGAATAGTGAGTGCAGCTCTGGAGTGTAATACAGGATGTAACTCAGGATCAGTACAGGGTCAGTAATGTAATCTATATGTACACAGTGACTTCACCAGCAGAATAGTGAGTGCAGCTCTGGAGTATAATACAGGATGTAACTCAGGATCAGTACAGGGTCAGTAATGTAATCTATATGTACACAGTGACTTCACCAGCAGAATAGTGAGTGCAGCTCTGGAGTATAATACAGGATGTAACTCAGGATCAGTAATGTATGTACACAGTGACTGCACCAGCAGAATAGTGAGTGCAGCTCTGAAGTATAATACAGGATGTAACTCAGGATCAGTAATGTAATGTATGTACACAGTGACTGCACCAGCAGAATAGTGAGTGCAGCTCTGGAGTATAATACAGGATGTAACACAGGATCAGTAATGTATTGTATGTACACAGTGACTGCACCAGCAGAATAGTGAGTGCAGCTCTGGGGTATAATACAGGATGTAACTCAGGATCAGTACAGGGTCAGTAATGTAATCTATATGTACACAGTGACTTCACCAGCAGAATAGTGAGTGCAGCTCTGGAGTATAATACAGGATGTAACTCAGGATCAGTAATGTATTGTATGTACACAGTGACTGCACCAGCAGAATAGTGAGTGCGGCTGTGGAGTATAATACAGGATGTAACTCAGGATCAGTACAGGATCAGTAATGTAAGTACACAGTGACTCCACCAGCAGAATAGTGAGTGCAGCTCTGGGGTATAATACAGGATGTAACTCAGGATCAGTGCAGGATCAGTAATGTAATGTATGTACACAGTGACTGCACCAGAAGAATAGTGAGTGCAGCTCTGGAGTATAATACAGGATGTAACTCAGGATCAGTAATGTAATGTATGTACACAGTGACTGCACCAGCAGAATAGTGAGTGCAGCTCTGGAGTATAATACAGGAGGTAACTCAGGATCAGTACAGGATCAGTAATGTAATGTATGTACACAGTGACTACACCAGCAGAATAGTGAGTGCAGCTCTGGAGTATAATACAGGATGTAACTCAGGATCAGTAATGTATGTACACAGTGACTGCACCAGCAGAATAGTGAGTGCAGCTCTGAAGTATAATACAGGATGTAACTCAGGATCAGTAATGTAATGTATGTACACAGTGACTGCACCAGCAGAATAGTGAGTGCAGCTCTGGAGTATAATACAGGATGTAACACAGGATCAGTAATGTATTGTATGTACACAGTGACTGCACCAGCAGAATAGTGAGTGCAGCTCTGGGGTATAATACAGGATGTAACTCAGGATCAGTACAGGGTCAGTAATGTAATCTATATGTACACAGTGACTTCACCAGCAGAATAGTGAGTGCAGCTCTGGAGTATAATACAGGATGTAACTCAGGATCAGTAATGTATTGTATGTACACAGTGACTGCACCAGCAGAATAGTGAGTGCAGCTCTGGAGTATAATACAGGATGTAACTCAGGATCAGTACAGGATCAGTAATGTAATGTATGTACACAGTGACTGCACCAGCAGAATAGTGACTGCGGCTGTGGAGTATAATACAGGATGTAACTCAGGATCAGTACAGGATCAGTAATGTAAGTACACAGTGACTCCACCAGCAGAATAGTGAGTGCAGCTCTGGGGTATAATACAGGATGTAACTCAGGATCAGTGCAGGATCAGTAATGTAATGTATGTACACAGTGACTGCACCAGAAGAATAGTGAGTGCAGCTCTGGAGTATAATACAGGATGTAACTCAGGATCAGTAATGTAATGTATGTACACAGTGACTGCACCAGCAGAATAGTGAGTGGAGCTCTGGAGTATAATACAGGAGGTAACTCAGGATCAGTAATGTAATGTATGTACACAGTGACTACACCAGCAGAATAGTGAGTGCAGCTCTGGAGTATAATACAGGAGGTAACTCAGGACCCCAACAGACTAGAAAGTGACTGAACATTTATGGGATAAGGTATCATTTACTGTTATAAACCATAGAGTTTTTATACTTTGGTACATGGTGATGTACAATTTTCATATAAAATCTTGCGGTTAGGAGGTTGCTGGAAATAATGGAACATAAACTTTTGTATAAATCTGACCTATGTATTATTTTCTGTAATTAATATTAGTCCATTAAAGGGATTGTCGACTACTGCACAACTTCTTATTAATGGGCCCAGGCAGGTGAAAAAAAATGAAAATATTTGATACTCCAATTAAGATCAGCATCCGATGGCTGCAAATAGGCTGCAGTGCTCCTATTTAACTCCTTCCACTGATATAAAGTGTGAATGCTCCCAGCTGATCAGGCGCCACTGATTGGTTGCAGCTCTCATGTTTGGACTGGTTGCAGCGCTGGATGTTGATCCCAGCAGACCTAGTGGTGGACATAGTGCTGAGTAAGGAGGAGCAGCGATGGTCGGGGAGGCGAGTATCATTTTCTCCTTATGTTATTATTTCACCTCACTGGACACATTGATAAGGAGTTCTCTGCTGCTGGTTCGCAACTTTAATTCAGATGTAAATTGCTGCTGGATTACTGGACGGCATTAATTCCATTTTGGAAACAACACATTTAAATCCTGACATTATAAGTCTCGTGAAGCCCCGGTCCTGCGTGTGCTGAGTAAGCGCCGCTCTGTCTTTGAGTGTAACTTTCAGAGACATTTTACGGGATTGAATCTCACAATAAGGAGACTTGTAACCTGAATTTCCATTTGCCCCGACGTCTTGATTATCTGAACCATCTTAGCCGTTTCTTCTAAACCAAAGAGTGCGCGAGATTAAAATCAGCAAACCTGGGATTTCATTTAGAGGAACTTGGAGCCCGGAGCTCAGCGGCCACAGAGCGCTCTTTTGTCCTCCTCACTATTTAGCTTGAGGAACCGGTTTTCCAACTTTCCGCTTATAAGACTGAACTTGCAGATGCATCTCTGACATTCCTTTATTTTCTGAAGTTGTCTAAAACTAAATATTCTGTTCACAGCCGCCATTGTGATTCAGATATCTCCAGCCATCAGTTTGCTTTGTAGACTCACTAATCCCACCCATAAGTTTCCCCGCTATCCCCGGATTACTGGGGGTTTACTTTGCACCCCCAAAGTCATAATAGAAACCTCTAGGAATAAAGATTACTTGCAATAGAAAAAGTTTTGTAAATACGCTTATGTGCCCCATTCATTTTTGCCTGTTTTTCCAACAGTTTTTCATTTGTGCCTAACTGTTCTTTTAATTTCTTTTTGCCTCTTTCATCTGTTCGCCTGTGTTGTTTTGTTTTTTTTGTATTCGCAATTGTGGGCTAGGTTGTTGGTTTTTAAGATATTTTCAACTGATTCCTCATTTGTGACTTTTTAAAAATTTGTTACATGTTATTATTATTTATTATTATTATAGCACCATTTATTCCATGGTGCTTTACATGTGAAAAAGGGGTATACATAGCAAAAACAATTACGATAATCTTGAACAATACAAGTCCGCGACTGGTACACAAGAAGAGAGGACCCTGCCCTCGAGGGCTCACAATCTACAAGGGATGGGTGAGGATACAGTAGGTGAGGGTAGAGCTGGTCGTGCAGCAGTATGGTGGAGCGAGGGTTACTGCAGGTTGTAGGCTTGTCGGAAGAGGAAGGTCTTCAAGTTCCTTTTGAAGGTTTCCACGGTAGGCGAGAGTCTGATGTGTTGGGGTAGAGAGTTCCAGAGTAGGGGGGAAGCATGGGAGAAATCTTGTATGCGATTGTGGGAGGAGGAGATAAGAGGAGAGTAGAGAAGGAGATCTTGTGAGGATCGGAGGTTGCGTGCAGGTAAGTACTGGGAGACTAGGTCACAGATGTATGGAGGAGACAGGTTGTGGATGGCTTTGTATGCCATGGTTAGGGTTTTGAACTGGAGTCTCTGGGCAATGGGGAGCCAGTGAAGGGATTGACAGAGAGGAGAGGCCGGGGAATAGCAGGGGGACAGGTGGATTAGTCAGGCAGCAGAGTTTAGGATTGATTGGAGGGGAGCGACAGTGTTAGAAGGGAGGCCACAGAGCAGGAGGTTGCAGTAGTCAAGGCGGGAGATGATGAGGGCATGCACTAGTGTTTTTGCAGATTCGTGGTTGAGAAATGTGCGGATCCGGGAGATATTTTTGAGTTGGAGTCGGCAGGAAGTGGAAAGAGCTTGGATATGAGGTTTGAAGGAGAGATCAGAGTCCAGGGTTACTCCAAGGCAGCGAGCTTGTGGGACTGGGGAGAGAGAACAGCCATTCACTTTGATGGATAGGTCAGTTGGGGGCGTTGAGGGAGACAGTGGAAAGATGATGAATTCAGTTTTGTCCATGTTAAGCTTTAGAAATCTAGCGGAGAGGAAGGATGAATTAGCGGACAGACATTGTGGGATTCTTGTTAGTAAGGAGGTGATATCAGGGATGAAGAGATCTAAGATGGGACCAATGTTGATGAAAATGTACGACAGCCCCCCCCCCCCCACCTCCAGTGTGATTTTATGTATTTCTGGGTTTTGGTGCAAATTTTCAGCATTTTGCAAAACGTATGACTTTTTGTGCTAAAGAGTCACGAAATAGGTCAGACAAAAATGAAAGAGCGTTTTTTATTTTACTCAAAATTCATGAACCACTTGCACCTTTTTAAAGAATTTTGCACAACAAAAAGTCCCCATCAACGAATACCACACGACAAAAAAAAAGTGGCTTAAAAAAATTATACTTTTGACGGCGGCTTATCTCGGGGAGAACAATGCGATCAGTCTGAAATCCGACGTGCCTGATTCACATCTCTTCCGACCATCAATCCCATACACATTAGAACCTGTCGATATCAGCGGGTTCAATATCTACGGGGGCCTTTAAAGTACATTCAAAGGGAATCTGTCAGTAGGTTTTTTTTATGCAATCTGAGAGCAGATTAATGTAAGTGAAGAGACCCTGATTCCAGCAATGTGTCACTGACTGGACTGTGTTTTGCTGTTTTAATAAAATCAGTGTTTTATCAGCAGGAGATTATCGCTAGAGTACTAGGTACCTGGTGCCTTCTGGTCCAACCTTGCCCCTATCACTGATTAGCCGCTTTCTGTCAATATACAGTGAACACATAGCTGTTGATCAGTGTTGTGTGCAGGGTTATACACAGCTCAGCTTTCTGAGCTCTGCTAGATCTGCAGTAGAGAAAGCTGATTGTATCACAACTGCTGCCCCCAGTAAATGATACGTTGCTGGAATCGGGGTCTCTGACCCTCCATCATACTGCTATTAGATAAGATAGCAAAAACCTGCTGACAGATTCCCTTTAAGGCCTCCATACACATTAGCTGGCTGTCGGCCACATAATGCTTTGGCCAATCGTTCAGCCTACAGTCATCTTGGCTGTCTCTCCCATACACAGGAGCACTTGATCTGAGATAAATTTGTTGGTCGCATGTCCATGCCCCATCTCACCCGTACCCTCCCACTTTTCTAAGAGTTAGCAGAGCTGGCTGTGACTGCTGTCAAAATTCCAAAACTTACAACTTCGGGTCAACTTTTGCGTCATTTCAAGGAGGTTTATTTCAATTCTGACAAAGTTTCCTTGATGAATCAGATCCAAGTTATGTTAGAGAGTTGCAAAATGTAGTGCAGCTTCGCTATTGGATTGTGCAGAATTCCAGAATGTTGCAGTTTAGGTCTAGTTATTCCTAATCTTGATGTGTTATGTATAATCTGTACATACATGATAGATTGTTAGCGTCTAGATCGCTGTGTTCTGTATGAACAAAGGCGGATGAATGAATTAGCTCACCTGAATGAAGACAGCGATCTATTCCCGGCTGCTCCAGCTCCACCACGTAGGCCAGGAAAATCTCATTTTAGCTTAAATTAGTTTTTGGCTCAGAAAATCTGTTATTTGAACACCTGGCTCCTTCTACTACAAGTCTTGTGCTAGACCCTATAAATGTACAAAAGTAGCAAACACGACCTGTGAAAAACATGACAATCCACTGTACCTATAAATGATAGCATGTACATTTAGGTTATATATTCTTGTACATAGGGGCAGTATTATAGTAGTTATATTCTTGTACATAGGGGGCAGTATTATAGTAGTTATATTCTTATACATAGGAGCAGTATTATATTAGTTATATTCTTGTACATAGGAGCAGTATTATAGTAGTTATATTCTTGTACATAGGGGCAGTATTATAGTAGTTATATTCTTGTACACAGGGGGCAGTATTATAGTAGTTATATTCTTGTACATAGGTGCAGTATTATAGTAGTTATATTCTTGTACATAAGGGGCAGTATTATAGTAGTTATATTCTTGTATATAGGGGGCAGTATTATAGTAGTTATATTCTTGTACATAGGGGGCAGTATTATAGTAGTTATATTCTTGTACATAGGGGCAGTATTATAGTAGTTATATTCTTGTACATAGGAGGCATTATTATAGTAGTTATATTGTACATAGGGGCATTATTATAGTATTTATAGTCTTGTACATAGTGTCAGTATTATAGTAATTATATTCTTGTACATAGGAGCAGTATTATAGTAGTTATATTCTTGTATATAGGAGCAGTATTACAGTAGTTATATTCTTGTACATAGAGGGCAGTATTATAGTAGTTATATTCTTGTACATAGGTGGCAGTATTATAGTAGTTATATTCTTGTACATAGGAGCAGTATTATAGTAGTTATATTCTTGTACATAGGTGGCAGTATTATAGTAGTTATATTCTTGTACATAGGGGCAGTATTATAGTAGTTATATTCTTGTGCATAGGAGCAGTATTATATTTGTTATATTCTTGTACATAGAGGGCAGTATTATAGTAGTTATATTCTTGTACATAGGTGGCAGTATTATAGTAGTTATAGTCTTGTACATAGGGGCAGTATTATAGTAGTTATATTCTTGTACATAGAGGGCAGTATTATAGTAGTTATATTCTTGTACATAGGGGGCAGTATTACAGTAGTTATATTCTTGTACATAGGAGCTGAATTATAGTAGATATACAGTACAGACCAAAAGTTTGGACACACCTCATTTAAAGATTTTTCTGTATTTTCTTGACTTTGAAAATTGTACATTCACACTGAAGGCATCAAAACTATGAATTAACACAAGTGGAATTATATACTTAGCAAAAAAGTGTGAAACAACTGAAAATGTCTTATATTCTAGGTTCTTCAAAGTAGCCACCTTTTGCTTTGATGACTGCTTTGCACACTCTTGGCATTCTCTTGATGAGCTTCAAGAGGTAGTCACCGGAAATGGTCTTCCAACAATCTTGAAGGAGTTCCCAGAGATGCTTACCACTTGTTGGCCCTTTTGCCTTCACTCTGCGGTCCAGCTCACCCCAAACCATCTTTATTGGGTTCAGGTCTGGTGACTGTGGAGGCCAGGTCATCTGGCGTAGCACCCCATCACTCTCCTTCTTGGTCAAATAGCCCTTACACAGCCTGGAGGTGTGTTTGGGGTCATTGTCCTGTTGAAAAATAAATGATGGTCCAACTAAACGCAAACCGGATGGAATAGCATGCCGCTGCAAGATGCTGTGGTAGCCATGCTGGTTCAGTATGCCTTCAATTTTGAATAAATCCCCAACAGTGTCACCAGCAAAGCACCCCCACACCATCACACCTCCTCCTCCATGCTTCACGGTGGGAACCAGGCATGTAGAGTCCATCCGTTCACCTTTTCTGCGTCGCACAAAGACACGGTGGTTGGAACCAAAGATCTCAAATTTGGACTCATCAGACCAAAGCACAGATTTCCACTGGTCTAATGTCCATTCCTTGTGTTCTTTAGCCCAACCAAGTCTCTTCTGCTTGTTGCCTGTCCTTAGCGGTGGTTTCCTAGCAGCTATTTTACCATGAAGGCCTGCTGCACAAAGTCTCCTCTTAACAGTTGTTGTAGAGATGTGTCTGCTGCTAGAACTCTGTGTGGCATTGACCTGGTCTCTAATCTGAGCCGCTGTTAACCTGCGATTTCTGAGGCTGGTGACTCGGATAAACTTATCCTCAGAAGCAGAGGTGACTCTTGGTCTTCCTTTCCTGGGGCGGTCCTCATGTGAGCCAGTTTCTTTGTAGCGCTTGATGGTTTTTGCAACTGCACTTGGGGACACTTTCAAAGTTTGCCCAATTTTTCGGACTGACTGACCTTCATTTCTTAAAGTAATGATGGCCACTCGTTTTTTTTTACTTAGAATTTGTATTATGGCAAGAAAAAAGCAGCTAACAGTCTATTCACTAGGACTATCAGCTGTGTATCCACCAGACTTCTGCACAACACAACTGATGGTCCCAAACCCATTTATAAGGCAAGAAATCCCACTTATTAAACCTGACAGGACACACCTGTGAAGTGAAAACCATTTCCGGTGACTACTTCTTGAAGCTCATCAAGAGAATGCCAAGAGTGTGAAAAGCAGTCATCAAAGCAAAAGGTGGCTACTTTGAAGAACCTAGAATATAAGACATATTTTCAGCTGTTTCACACTTTTTTGTTAAGTATATAATTCCACATGTGGTAATTCATAGTTTTGATGCCTTCAGTGTGAATGTAGAATTTTCAAAGTCATGAAAATACAGAAAAATCTTTAAATGAGAAGGTGTGTCCAAACTTTTGGTCTGTACTGTATATACATATATACAGTATATATCTCTTGTAAATAGGCGTGTGGATTACCTTCTCATGCACAGACTCCAACCTGGGGATTCACCTATTCCCCTGTGGACTAACCCGACCCTAATTTTGGGACACATAATATGACTATGGGCATCGTAGAGCTTTCTTGAAGCTATTACATTGTATCTTCTTTTTATCTCTGAGGTTCTAGATGCTGAAAGCTCTTCTCCGCGATCTGCTTCCTCTCTGCATTACCTCTGTTAATGTACAGACACATTTCTTAAAGTTTAAGTGGTGATGCGGCACAGCGTGTATTATTAAGTACGTTGGTGTATGAAGAAGGGAAAAAAAGATGTCTTCAATCTTGTTTAATGACCCTGGCGCCGGCTGCTGCTCACTTCTTTACTTTCTTCTGCCAAAGTGACTCACTGCCATGCTCTCCCAAATTGTTGCTGTACTTTGTATCAAAGCGTGTGTCAAGAGATCAATCTCCTAATACACATTATGTCCTATTTTACTAAACAAATCTTCCTGCAACTATACATTGTATCATCCCACCCCCATTCACATATAAATAAACGTGCTTTTTTGCATCTCCCATCATCACCCAGGCGGATGTTTTGTGGTTGCATTTGACTCACCTCCAGTTCCATATTATAACTGTTCCAATTACAGCTATTTCTATGTCTTGAGCCTGTTTCGGATGAACTTCTTACTGTACCATTTTTGCACCTGTATCGCAAATTCAAATCTTAGCACACTTCTGGTTAAGGAACTGTTCACACTTACCTGATTTAGCACAACCTTTGGCTTGGATTCGCTTCAAAGCCCAAGGACCATGCATGGAAATGGGGTATCACACAAATCCAATTATATGCAGCAAAATTAGAGTAGAGTATGCAAGGGGCTAACCAGCCCCCCTTAGGCCACGTTCAGTATTTGATCAGTATTTTACATCACCATTTGTAAGCCAAAACAAGGAGCGAGTGATAAATGTATAAGTGGTGACGTGTTCCTATTATGCTTTTCCTCCGATTGTTCCACTCTCAGATATAAGGTCAGCTTGGGGGTCCTTTTTTTTTATCACGCAATGTTTTTTTTTGTTTGTTTTTTTACAGAAGTTGGGTAAGGGTTAAGGTTTTCCCTTACGCTGGTAACCCCATGTTCTTCCTGATGGTCAGTTAGAGGTTTGGTCAATAGATTCATTGCTGGTGGAGCCTGGTAATGGATGGAGGCGCGCTGCAGACACCTGCTGCGGAGTGGATACATCTCTCGCCTTTCGGGGCTGGATACATAATTTAGCTGCAATTTACTGTTCAGATGCACTTGTGATCTGAGCCGTTAATGCACAGTTCAGCTCTTAGTAGACCCCTGTGTAGACAGTTCACTCATCAGCATAGTTTTACATAGTTAGCAGGGTCTTGTCGGGAATCATCATGGGGCTGAGAATTAAGGAACATTAACTGGCAGCTGTAGAGAATTCTTGTCAATGATGCAGCCAGCAAAAGAGCGAGACCACAACTCCGACTTGACCACCAGAGCTGGTAGACCACAGGGCTATGGGGTCAGATATAAGGGATTCCTGGACGGAGTCCCTGTAACAAACTTAAGAGCATCATGTTTATTTTTTCTTTTCAATTGGGGAGAGGGGCATTGTACAGTGAGGTTGGAAGTGTTCTCAGATGTGCTAAGAATTTTCCATACAGATTTTAAAAATCTGCAGCAAAAACTGAGCTGCAGAGTGGATTTTTAATTCGCAGTACGTAAAATTTATTCTTCAGTTTTCATTAATCCTTACACTTTTTTTTTTCCACCAGTTTTTCAAAATCTTTTCAGGGAAAAGAATCCAAAAACTTCTCACTTCTCATCTGAACAGCAAAGTGGATTTCCAATAAAAATAAGTGAGAAGAGTTTTCTGAGTATTTTTATGCTCATACAACGTCTTTTAAAGGTTTTCCCAAATAAAGCTGCTGGCGGGCATTTTTAAGAAGTGGCTTCGTTGGCAGCTTTGCCGTTGCTCTTACAGCGGCTTTGACGCCAGCGTTTTTTACTCTGTACCGTGAAGTATAGAAAGTAGGCGGCTTCCGAGCAGAAGCCACCCGTTTAACCACTCCAGAGTTTCCGAACCCTGTAGTGACATAAGACTGAACATGTGCACAGCAATGTCGTTTTGACTTTGCTGTATATTATGTTCATTTTATAGGTTGTTTTTGCGATGCTTTTTCAGGCACATTCTGGGCGGAATCCACCTGAAAAAGATGCCATGTGCACATAGCGGTTTTTGCAGAGGATTTTGGAGCTTTCCCACTGCAAAATACTCCATGTGAACATAGCCAATGCTGCCTGTGTGCCCCCTATGACAGTCAGAGCCATCTTGAATATCAGGTTCTGGTTTGTTACATTGTATATTATTTTGATTCCATCCTGACAGGTGGTCCCTGACCGGACATTGAGCCCTGAAGCTTCTGAGTTATTGCTAGCAAGAAATGCAAAATGTGATTTAACCTATAAGCCTCTCATTACCTCTGTATCATGTAACCTGAGCTGCTCGGGGTGATATAAGGTCACTTTAATCAGTTGGTGCATATGCAATCTAAAGCGATTATGTATCCACTGGGTGAATATTTGTAGCAGAGATGATGTAAACACTGAGAATATAAATATATACATAATGTATCTGTGTGGGTATAATCATACAGCTGTAAGGTGCAGGGCTGCCTTCTGGCATTGAGCACTGCATACAATCTGGAACTCGTCATTCACACTCTCTGTAGCCCGATCTAGATTTATTGCTCAGCTGCTAGGATGTTCTGTATGTTTTTCATTGTAATACAGAATGACCCCCATGTCTGATGAGCCCCAGCTGTCCCCGGACGGTCTGATTGGACAGGAATCTCAAACAGGTGTCATCATGTTGCTTCCCCGTATACATTATTCGCCCTATGTCAGGTCATACGCTGGGGTCTCACTGTTGTGCTGAGTGTACGTACAGTAGACGTAACACTAAGGCTGTGTGCCCACTATGTGTTTTTTAAGCTTTTCCGCAGCGGCAATTCTGCTGCAGAAAAGCTTAAACGCATGGTAGAAGGTCTGCAATGTTCCCCATTGATATAATCCGCATGTGCTGTGCACAGGCTGCGGAAATTTCTGCTGCGGATTATCATTGTGGAAAAAAACGCAGCACTACCAATTATTTTGCGTAATCGCGGCGTTTTTTGCCGCCATTGACTTGCATTGAATCACTTAATATCCGCATGACTACATGTTCACATGCGGATATTAAGCGATTCAATGTGCGAATGGTACCTGGGTCTGGAGAAGAGGAGACTAAAAAAAAAAAAAAAAAAAAAATGTAAAATAAAAAAAACATTGTACTCACCTTCTGATGGCCCCTGGTCTTCTATCCCGTACGTCATGGCTCCCTGGTGGCTTGCGATGGAGTAAAAGGACCTTCCATGACGTCATTCAGTCATGTGACAGGCCAGGTGACCGCTGACGTCGGCAATCAAGTGACCTGTCACGTGACTAAATGACGTCATGGAAGGTCCTTTTACACCACCGCGAGACACCGGGGAGACCGGACGCATCGGAGAAGGAGACCGGGGGCCATCAGAAGGCGAGTATAAATTTTTTTTTCTTTTTACCATTTTTATTCTTTTTTTAACTAACTTGGGCACGCTATATAAAATCCATGCCGGTTGCATGGATTTATATAGTTTGACCAAGTTGTCAAGTACTTTCCAAGTGATGCTAAAATCGCTTGGAAAGCGCTTGTCAACCCGCATGCAAAATCGCATATGCAAAATGCGTGATAAACACTTGTCCCTGGCTGAAAAAACGTATGTACAATCCGCATGCATTTTTTTCTGCCAGGGAGATGCACAAACGCTCAGGAAAAATCCGGAGCATTTTTGCATCGTGGGCACATAGCTATATCCTGTTACACAGGTGGAGGCAATTAATAAAGGGGATTTCCAGTATTATGTAAATTAATCATAGTTATCTTATAATCAAAGGTTCTGCAATTTTTTAATGTACTTTCATATGCAGGAACCCCGGCATTCACAGTCTGAGTATGGACCGAAATAGCCTCATAGTCATATGAGTCAGGAGTCCCCTGGCCAATCTGGACATAGTGGTCCATACTCAGACCTTGAGTCTTGGACGTGTTAAACCAGACTTGGATGCAACAAATAATGTATTGAAAAGCATCTTGGACAAACAATTTCTGGCATAAAATCTATTAAATCAGTCCTCCAGCTAAGCCAGTATCACATTTTTGAAAAGTGAAGAGTCCTGTCAATGTGGAAAAAAATGCTGCAAAGATTTGCAACTCTTTTTTTGAACATAAAAGTAGAGTTTTGTGTTTCCATTTCTCACCAATCTCAAGATGTCTGCTTTCTGTCCATGAGTGGAGACATTAAAGGCCACGGCCCCACTATCAGTATTTGGTCAGTATTTGTCTCAGGAGTGGGAGCCAAAACCAGGAGTGGGTGATAAATGCAGAATTGGTGACTTGTTTCTATTATACCTTTTCTCTGATTGTTCCTCACCTGGTTTTGGCTCCCACTCCTGAGAAAAATACTGACCAAATACTGATAGTGGGGCTGTGGCCAAAGGGTGAGAAAATCTTGACCTTCTTACAGTTGGTTACATTTGTATCCAGTCGAGAAAATCCTCTGTAAACTAAATGCCGGAACCATCTCTCTCCTGTCCTGGTTGTTTGATACAATGTATCAGGCTGAAAACCAGAATGTTTAGCCCAGAGGATTGTCTAGACCAGTGTTTCCCCAACCCCATCCTCACAGACCCCCACAGGTCATGTTTTCAGGATCTCCTTAGTATTACACAGGTGAGAGAATTCCTGATGCCTTGATGATACTTCAATCACCAGTGTAATACTAAGGAGATCCTGAAAACATGACCTGTGGGGGCCGTGAGGAAGGGGTTTGGGAAACACTGATCTAGACTAAAGTACAATTGTAGCAAAATCTCAGCTGTGAGAAATTTTCACCCTCTGGATGTTCCCAAGATGTTGCCATTTATAGACCCACACCAGAGACTTTAAAAACATATGTCTTCCATTAATTTTGACTTTTTACTAACTATGTAGAATCACTGCTTACAGGAACAGCATGTTATTGTTGGAGATTTACAGAGCACAAAATATAATCTGCAAAACATTATTAGGAAAGATGAGAACTGGAGCCAGCAGCAGGTGGTCATTGATGGTGGCACAGAAGTACCAATGCTCCTCATAGGGGATAATGGAAAACTCTTAGTCCTGAATTTTCATGAGAGGAGCAGAGACAGAGTAACATGGTGCTCAAAAACTAGTAAAAGCTGAACAAATTGTTCAATGCTTTCATGTCTGCTATGAAAAAGGTCATGTTTCTTCTCCATAAGGTGCTGTAATATAGTAGTTATATTCTTGTACATAGGAGCAGTATTATAGTAGTTATATTCTTGTACATAGGAGCAGTATTATAGTAGTTATATTCTTGTACATGGGTGCAGTATTATAGCAGTTATATTCTTGTACATAAGGGGCAGTATTTTAGTAGTTATATTCTTGTACATAGGGGCACTATTATAGTAGTTATATTCTTGTACATAGGAGCAGTATTATAGTAGTTATATTCTTGTACATAGGGGCACTATTATAGTAGTTATATTCTTGTACATAGGAGCAGTATTATAGTAGTTATATTCTTGTACATAGGGGCACTATTATAGTAGTTATATTCTTGTACATAGGAGCAGTATTATAGTAGTTATATTCTTGTACATAGGGGCACTATTATAGTAGTTATATTCTTGTACATAGGAGCAGTATTATAGTAGTTATATTCTTGTACATAGGAGCAGTATTATAGTAGTTATATTCTAGTACATAGGAGCAGTATTATAGTAGTTATATTCTTGTACATAGGGGCAGTATTATAGTAGTTATATTCTTGTACATAGGAGCAGTATTATAGTAGTTATCTTCTTGTACATAGGGAGCAGTATTATAGTAGTTATATTCTTGTACATAGGGAGCAGTATTATAGTAGTTATATTCTTGTACATAGGAGCAGTATTATAGTAGTTATATTCTTGTACATAGGGGCAGTATTATAGTAGTTATATTCTAGTACATAGGAGCAGTATTATAGTAGTTATATTCTTGTACATAGGAGCAGTATTATAGTAGTTATATTCTTGTACATAGGGGCAGTATTATAGTAGTTATATTCTTGTACATAGGGGCAGTATTATAGTAGTTATATTCTTGTACATAGGAGCAGTATTATAGTAGTTATCTTCTTGTACATAGGGGGCAGTATTATAGTAGTTATATTCTTGCACATAGGAGGTAGTATTATAGTAGTTATATTCTTGTACATAGGGGCAGTATTATAGTAGTTATATTCTAGTACATAGGGGCAGTATTATAGTAGTTATATTCTAGTACATAGGAGCAGTATTATAGTAGTTATATTCTTGTACATAGGGGCAGTATTATAGTAGTTATATTCTTGTACATAGGGGCAGTATTATAGTAGTTATATTCTTGTACATAGGGGGCAGTATTATAGTAGTTATATTCTTGCACATAGGAGGCAGTATTATAGTAGTTATATTCTTGTACATAGGAGCAGTATTATAGTAGTTATATTCTTGTACATAGGGGGCAGTATTATAGTAGTTATATTCTTGCACATAGGAGGCAGTATTATAGTAGTTATATTCTTGTACATAGGGGCAGTATTATAGTAGTTATATTCTTGTACATAGGGGCAGTATTATAGTAGTTATATTCTTGCACATAGGAGGCAGTATTATAGTAGTTATATTCTTGTACATAGGAGCAGTATTATAGTAGTTATATTCTTGTACATAGGGGGCAGTATTATAGTAGTTATATTCTTGCACATAGGAGGCAGTATTATAGTAGTTATATTCTTGTACATAGGAGCAGTATTATAGTAGTTATATTCTTGTACATAGGGCCAGTATTATAGTAGTTATATTCTTGTACATTGGGGGAAGTATTATAGTAGTAATATAATGTCTTTAATTATTAAAGCAGATTTTCATACATCCCTAAATATTGTCACCACAACATGTGCTGCAAATCCATCTGCAACCCTTTATTTCTGCGCCGATGTATTGGCTCCTCCTGGGTGCAGCGAGTCTGGTAGTATTGTTGCATTACCAGAGAGAAAAATGTCCCAGCTCTTCAGGGTCTTCTCAGCAGTGACCCCTCGTATCTGTCCTTAGCTTGCCTGTCCTGTGCAGCTATTTACATTATTTTATCTGTATGTCTTCCAGTTTTAATTTTACAATTTAGAAGCATTACACAAATCTATCAGTTTCTGGAGAGCTCAGACCCGACTCTTGCAGCAGTGCTATTAAAAGCCAATATCGTGTAGTGCAGCAGTCACTGTGATTTAATGAGTGACCCCGTCCAAACCCTTCACTGTAACCTCCTAGTGTTTCTGCTGCTAGAATGATTTTCTGCACTAAAAGTCTTCACACTTTTTCCATTTTCCTCTCCCAAACATTATAATTGGCACTTGTTTGGCAGCACGCACTTGGCGTTTATACATAAAGCAAATCTAAACTGTGAGCATTCAAGATACTGGGAGCCAAACCTGGGAAATCTGCTTGTCTGGAAGTGACAGATTTAATGGTAAAATGGTAATTCGTTAGTTTAATTCTTCTGTAATGTAAAGTTTTAAAGGGGGTTTTGCAGGATTAAAAAAAGATGTCTGCTTTTTCTAGAAAGGGCACCACACTCAGGCTTTGTCTGGTATTGCTGGTGTATGCACTTAAACATAGCATAAACATCTCCCAACAGAGTATCACAAAAAAAAAAAATCAAAGACGGTCATATCACACATTTATAAATGTGTCAGTCTAGGAGGAAAGAGGAGAAAGGACACACCTGTATATTTCATCTTTTTATACTCTCTCCCACAATGCTTTCAAGCCATTTCATTACACCTCCAGGTTCCGTTCATTTATGAAAATGGAGAAGTTTTGTGAGATTGTGGTGTTTGCATAAACTGACACGGGAAAATTAAATTCAAATTGAACTGGGAATTTTAGGCTCGTTAATGTGCATAATTACTCCCTCGTCAGCTCGTGTTGCTGGCAAAATTTATTGAGGTTTTTTTTTTTTTTTTTTTTTTATAACTTGAAAATTTCTGCTATTTTACTTTAACCTCTTGAAGGATTGATGTAATTGAATGCAGCAATTATTTTTTATATAGGACTTAAACTGGAGGGGGGCAGATAATTTCTGCTTGGTTGTGGTAGATGACATCGTTTACATAGTGTAGATTACAGTTTTGCAAGAGGCAGAATATTTTTTTTTCTTAAAGGGCTTGAGTCATGGGCATTTCCCCTCCTAATATTCCTATTTGTAGTCTGAGCCATATGTGGCACATTACATTTTTCTGACAAGTTCAGCATGATCTCTAGCATTACAACTGCTGCCCAAAAAAATGCAAAACTGTTCCTGTAGGACACTATAGGAGACTAGTTTGTCATGTTTGTGAACTCAAAGGCTCCCAGACCAGGCTATCCAACCTCCCTTTGTTCTGATTGTCTGCCAACTCACTCAGGAAAATAGGTAACACTAAAAACTGCAACTGACCTGGCCAGTTCATGTACAGACTAGAGATCCTGACCCTGCAGTCCCTAGTGGTTTATTTATTTATTTTACACACTTATATAGCACCATTGACTTCACAGCGCTTTATCGGCACTGTCCCCATCGGGGCTCACAATCTGCATTCCCAATCAGGATGTCTTTGGAGTGTGGGAGGAAACCCACGCAAACACGGGGAGAACATACAAACTCCTTGCAGATGTTGTTGGATTTGAACCCAGGACCACGGCGCTGCAAGACTGCAGTTCTAACCACTGAGCCACCGTTACCACAAGAGCAGAGATAGCCCTAACCACAGACTAAATGATGGCAACACGGACCTATGCTGCCTGAAAGGCCGATGAGCGCATCACGTTCCTCCTAAAGAACCAGAGGGCAGAGCAGAGCATGAATTATCTGCAGAGAGGGAAAGTGTGCTGAAATAGGAAAGATCCGAGTGAGTAAAGCAAGCCACGAAATACAAAAAAAAAAAAAAGGATGTACTGATGTAGGTGGCATATTGTCTTTCCTAAAAAGAAAAAAGAAGATAGGTGCAGTGTAAAGAACATAAACAGCAAAGAGATAGACTCAAGCTGGTCTTTCACTGACTGGCTTAGACTACAGCAGTATGGCTGCACATCCGAATGAGAATATCACCAGCAGGAAATACCAGCAGGGGGAAAGTATATAAAGCCGCACCCAAAAGGTGATAGGGCAGACCAATGAGTAAATGAAAACGCGTTACCCTCAAGAAACTGAAGCAAGGATAACAGAAACTAAACACTTGGAGAAAAGATGTATCTGCTGTGGCTTGGCAGGCAGGGAAGCTGACCACAACGCACAGACTCAAGGGTTCGAATCCAGACACATGATATTCTTACCTTAATGAACAGCCCCAACTAATTATTTTGCTCAATATACAAAGTGAGCCCCTCTCAAACAAGAACCCTGTTTCTTGGAAAGGTGCATGGTGACATGTTCTGCTGACACGCGTCTGCTGGGATCATTTTCACATCAATTTCCTCAACTGAAGTTGTAGATGTGCTTTCACACAAAACCACGTATACTGCTTTATTCTGAAAGGAGACCAGCAGAACAGTCGGTTGTTTCTGTGGTTGGTCCAGAGTGTACATCGGCCATGTAGTTCATAGACACAACACTACTGCATCCGTAGAGTAACACCCGATCATCAGGAAGGAGATGATGAGCCTCATTGATTCTTGGGTGAAATGAAAGTCCTGATTGCTATCTCTCCTGGCAGCAAATACAGTCACCCTTCATTGTGTGCCTCCTTCTCTCACCAACGCCCAATGGTACCTCGCGTGTCTTCAGAGTTAAATATCACCCCTAGCAGAGTCAGACGTAACAATGGCGGCTCTGGATTCCCCATGTCACCAGTGCAATGTGTCACTCACTGTTCTTCCCTTTCTTGTCCTATGATTTACACAGATGCAATACTTCCTATAGGACGCATCCACCGCAGCGACATTGCATACTTGTGGGATCACCGAAGTCTCATTATTAGGCCAGGACCAGGAAACCCTTCCCAATGAACATAGAGATCTGGCCTGGGATTGTCGAGCCCCTTGTAGGAGGCCGCAGCGCAGAGTTTTCTATTCACCCATAGCCACTTCCAGCTGTTGTTATTGAAATCCCCACATAATCTCTCGGGGGTCAGAGGACAGTCATCCATGACTGCGGTTCTAAAAAGGTTATGCTGATTTCAGTTGTCAAATATTGCCCCCTTTTCTCCTTTTTTTCAATAACCACCATTCTGCCTTTTCAACAGGAAAGATTCAGCCAAGAATTGTATTACATGAATTTAGAGTCTTAAAAGTGTTCCCTCATTGTAGGAACACGACATGCTCTGGATGGGATAATTCATTCCTCTTTATTGCAGGAAGACTTTTTTTTTTTTCTTCTTTCCTGAGATTTCTTTGAATACATTTTGCACAGGACTTGGGCTATCTTAGAAGCCACACAATAGACGTCTGCCTTACTGGTAGCAAAAGCCGGGGTTTTACTGGTACAGCTAAGACCGTGAAATATTATATGACAGACATGTTATCAGTCACTCCAGAGTCATCTCATCATCAAGCCAATTATATAGATTAAAAGGATGCAGACACCTCTAGTCACCATAATATATAGATATATACTGAATAAATCGAGATGATTGAAGTTTCGTTTCCATATTTTTCATCATTTGCATATTATTAACATGTCTATCCATCCTGTGATTTCCATCATTCCACAATATTTCCTTCGTGGTGTTCAAGAGTGTATATTATTACATTACTGATCCTGAGTTACATCCTGTATTATACTCCAGAGCTGCACTCACTATTCTGCTGGTGCAGTCACTGTGTACATACATTACATTACTGATCCTGAGTTACATCCTGTATTATACTCCAGAGCTGCACTCACTATTCTGCTGGTGCAGTCACTGTGTAGATACTTTACATTATACAGATCCTGATTTGCATCCGGTATTAGACAAGCCCTCTAATATAAAAGATTGCCCCCATTTATGCCTAGTTCAGTTGCTGTCGGCTACAGTTTCCGTTTTTATCCTGACACTTTTCTGTGAAGTTAGTTTCTACATATATCCTACTATGGACCTATCAGCCCCATAATTAGGGGGGTTACCAGCTGTTGCAGTGAGATTCCCCTTATGTAACCTCAGACGGGGAGACGGGATCTTGCGATTTAGTTTGGTTGGAACGTGATTCCAGATAATCCCAATCAGATGTTACTTCATAGAAGGGCTTTAAATCTATCAAGGATCTCAGTGCTCACTCCTGGAGGGGGATACCTCGGCCCTGATCTGCTCATGTGTTACCAGTCACATGGGGTTATCCGGGGTAACGCATTATTAAAACTCTATCTGTTCCACATTTCCTGCTAAGTTGCCTGTGCATTATGGAGCCGTCCAGGTGCAGATATTTTATCCCTTTTCGAATCTTCTGAAAACGCAAACCGCACAATAACTCAGCCGGGCCGAGCGCTCTGTTTATGGTGTTTATCGTTCGTGTCCATTTAAAAAAATCAATAAAGTTATGCGCAATCTTTCAAGTGCTGGAAGATAACAGGCGGCGGATGGAAATATTAATTGCTGCTTTTGTGTTTCTATTTTGCAGGACATTTGGGCTTCCAAGACAGCTTTGTGACTTCAGGTGTTTTCAGTGTTACAGAACTTGTCAGAGTGTCGCAAAGTAAGTAGCAATCTCCCCACATTGTTTTTTTTTTTTTTTGTGCACAAAGTATCATTTTTGGGGTTTGATACGCAGCAGATTGTCCGTGCAGCTTTTCTGCAGCGTAAATTGAACTGAGCTGTGGATTTGACATCCCCACAGCATGACCACTTCTGCAGATTTTTACCCTAAATGCAATGCAAAGGGTGAAGCTTGCAGCAAAATCCACACCATTTGGTGAAATTCCACTATGGACGTTTCTATACGGATTCATCGTGATGCATTTTTTCATTCCTGAGGACGAAACAGTAGCAATGTCGAAGATCTATGGATGCGTTTTGCACCTAGAAATTGATTCAAAATGGGGCTCATAATGTTGCATTAAGTTTAGACCTAGTTCTATGTTTTCGTGGTTGAGGCATGGCTTAAAATGTGAAAACATGCCAAATTGTGCCAAAATTTTATGCAAAAAAAAGGCCTAAAGTAAGAAGTAGAATAAAGATAGTCAAAGATGCACCAAGTTCATCATCTGCCATTGTGCCAAATTTAGCCCATTTCCGACTTTGCACTGTCTGATAGTGTGCAGGATTAGTGTGCCCAACTTTGGGCCTCTTTTCTTACTGTGAATATTGCACTTTATTATGTATATTTGAAGATTTATCCTAATATAACATTTGCAAGAAGCAAGGCTTTTCGGTGTGCTTTTTCTGTACAGTTGTAATTGCTGACATCACTGAGACTCAGAGGAAGTGGCTGCAGGATCCGACTACACTTTTTGTAGTCTGTAACCATGGCGTTGCACAGGTCCGCATAGGAGTTTTACACAGCAAACTGTAGGATTTTTTTCATCAAAACTCTGCTTCAGTTTTGATTTTAACTGCATTGGCACAATGGGGTGCCCCTCCAGGCATACCGAGTGTATCTTGTATGTAAAGTCACTATATACATTTTACATCTCATATTATATCTGAATATCATAGTAGATATGTGCTGTGGCTCTGATGCGCCGCCGTCCCTTTGCTCTGGGACCTCCGTGGACACAGGGGTTTGGGTTTGACCTTTTAGAGGATGCTGATGTCGGCCGTATGAATGGCACCGCTCAGCATGATCGTTACCCGCCTGTCAATATTCACTAAGCACAATGAATTAGCAGGAGTAGTAGCGCTCACCATCCTGGTCGATTGATTAGAGGAGCGATCATTGCATTCTGCCTGAGTGTTGGATACGAGACAAGCGCAGAAGCCGAGTCCTTATGTCACTGAACGACAGAACAAACCTGAATGTTCCTTACAAGATGTGTAAAGCATCAGAGGGAAAGTGTGGGGCGAGGGATTAAGGAAGGAAGCACATTTTTCCCAGAATATCTATAAACGGGGGAAAAAAAATAATAAAAAAATATCCAGTTTTCATTTGCAAAATTGCTGCAGGTTATAATGCATTGTCACTATTTTTTAAATGATGTGTAAATTTAGCATATTCCATATCACTATAGTAGCATAACTGTGTTTTTCTGGTTGTTGCAAAAGTACAACTCCCAGAATGCCCTGACTGCTGTACTTATTGCAAATCCTAATAGGAACAATAGAAAGAATGTAACTGGCTAGGATTATAACCCCCCATCGTGCCCCATTGGCTGTCATAGCAGATTTGGGGATGTTGATTCGCACCAACTGGACCGTCAGCCATTATATTAGCTTTGCATAAAAAGAAGACTGTTTATAATGTTGTTCAGAGTCTGTAGAAACCCACCTAAAAGTATTGTCATGCATGCCATAGGTGTTCACTCAGTTTCTCCTATCCATGTAGGAGACCAAGAAATGGTGGAACAAAACATTAAAAGAATTCAGAGGACAATTCTAGGTCACTTTCCCTTTAAATTGTTCTTTTGCAGTAACCACTTTTCTTATTTATGCTGGTTTGATACATTGTAGGTTTTTATGTTGCCACAAGTTGCAGCATTTAAAGAGACAGTAACAAACTATTTTAAAGGATATCTCAACATCAATACTGGTGTTTGTTTCTTTTTTTAGCAAGGATTCATTTTGCTTCCATCCCCAGCAGCTGTATACTCAATGTGTGCACAGCACTATAGATACAGCTTCAGGAAGCAGTAATGTATATACTGCGCTGTGACCTCTGCAGATGTTGTATAAAGTCAATTTGTATAATTGCTTGAAAATTTACAGCGCGAGCTGGGGAGGAGAGAGGCAGATAGGACGCAGCGGCTGACCTCATACCAGTTATAAATACCGGGTCCCAAAACTAATCTCTGCTCTTTAGATCCATCCATAAAACAGAAGTCCCGAAAAGGGAAATAGATTGCAATGTGCGGATTACTTCCATGTGACCTGCATACTAAGAAAGCCAATGACCGTTCCGAAATGTGGAGGAATTAGATGCCCAACACACAAGCCATCACCAAGTACATTGGGGAGCTCAAAGTCCCAGTATGGTTGAATCTAGGAATACAATTGTCTATACCCACCAGCTTAAGGTCCCAGAATAAAATGTCACTTAAAGTCACAATTGTAGCCAAAGGTCTGCTATTGGAGAACTGTTACTGGCCCCTAATCATCTTTAGCCAGGATCAGAATCCCTATAATTGTGCAAAACTTAGCTTTTGCTTTCAGAGTACTACAAGTCCCAGCATGGGACTGTCCCAGTACTGTGAATATTGGCGGTTCTAGAACGGGCTGCTACTGAACACTACGGCCCAGAATTGTTTCCATGACAATTATTTTTAAGTCAATTATTACTTATTATCGGGTTGGACCCAAACTTCTGCCAGACCTAAACTGGGTTACCACTGACCTGCAGGAATTGGAACAACGACCATATATTGTACCTAGTACTACAAGTTCCCAGCATGGACTGTCACTGACCACTATGGTCTAAAACCATGCATTTCCAAACCATTGGCATTGGAACACTACAAGTCCTAGCATTGAGGAGTGATCTGTAACCACCAAGACTTAACACTGTATTCAAAGCAATACTGTTGAAGGACTATTACTCCCAGCATTCACAGCCCAGGTCAGGCTGGCACTGTTACCCCAAACCTAAAGTCTCATTTCTCATATATAGCACTGAATACATACATTTTCCAGGTGCTTGGGAAAGAGGTATAAGAGCTGGACATAAGATAACCCCAATATTACATGATTTTCAGTATTATATGGGGAGTTAAAGACAGGAGAAGAATGGATGTTATCAATATCATGGATGGCAAGAAGAACAAACAAATCAATCCAGACAGGTCACTGGAGCGAGGATCACCAAGCTACGACTTACCTACTGTGGACACATCACATGAAGAGAGCAATCACTGGAGAAGGACATCATGGTCAAGGAAGACCAGGAACCCGATGACTCGATACAATCAAGATAACGGCAGAGAAGTCCCTGGTGGACCTATCTAGGCTTGCACAAGATCAATCTTAATACAGATCGTTCATCCATCAAGTCATCATGGCCACAATTACAAAAAAAACATCCAAAATGTCCTAAAAATACAAGAACTCTGCTGACACCTATTCTGCGCACCTTTGTGTTGTCCTAAATGGTTATTTCCCGGAACACACACAGAAGAGGGTGGCCTAGACAGGACATGGTGGATCAGCAGCCGGCACTGGGGTCCTGGGTACATCGTATTGAACAGGTGGTCTTCAACCTGTGGTTTGTCAACTGTTCTAGAATGAGAACTCGCAGCATGAGTTAACCAGGGCTCCCCAACTCCATTCCTCAAGGACCACCAACAGATCATGTTTTCAGGATTTCCTCAGCATTGCACAGATGATAATTACATCACCTGCACAGGCAATAATTACATCACCTGTGCAATACTAAGGAAGTCCTGAAAACATGATCTGTTGGTGGGCCTTGAGGACTGGAGTTGGGGAACACTGAGTTAAGTTATGCAACTTCTAGAAAAATCACAGGTTGGAGACCTCTTGCTGTAAAACACAGCAATGGATTGGTGGTCAGTACTGGGGTCCTGGGTTTGAATCCAATGACAGGCAGCACAACTTTTTGCTTGGGTGACAGGTGCACTTTAAATACTGGAGTCAGGTGTAGGATTCTCTTTGAACTACATACCAGGAATTAACCCCCTCCCCACCACAGTCATTGCCAAGTGCAGATAAGATAACGCTGCTCTGCTACAGATAATACATTAAACCCATCAGAACTTTGAGTCCGATGTTGAGAAAGAATTTGCGGTCAATTCAGGACAAGCTCAGTCGGGAGAACAGTTGGTTCTTATTTAGACGTCTTTTCTTGCTACATTTCAATAATGAGTCAGCTATGTCTCAGATATGATTCAGATGTGCTACAAAGGTCTGAAAAGTTTGACGCCCTTCATCCTACTCGGCCACCCACAACTCTAGTAAGGTGCTTGCCGTAATTCATGTGTCTTGCTCTGTGCTGTTATCCTGTCCTGTACCTCACTGGTATTTCTTTGTGGTTAGCGGACAAATTTATAAGCAATTTCTATGGTATTTTATCATTTCTAATTTTTTCCATAGAGGACATAAGGCAGGGAGCAATAATACAGCGACACCTACTGGCCAAATCAAAAGAAATATTTACTAATATATTTTGTAACTGATTCATCATTTGCTTGTTTTTTTGTTTTCTAACTCCTATTTCCACCTTGTCTTTCTTTTTGCACCAGTGCATTTTATACCAAATTCATCCAATATTGGATGATTCCGTGCAAATTAAGAGATGTTTATTTTTTTTTGGCTCTTTTGTTTTTATAGACTAAAAAGTTGCATGATTCCATTAAGAAGCTTCAGGCCACGTTCAGTTTTTTACATCATTATTTGTAAGCCAAAATCAGGACAGGAGCAATCAGAGAAAAATATAATAGGAACACGTCACCACTTCTGCATTTATCACCCACTCCTGGTTTTGGCTTACACATACTGATGTAAAATACTGACCAAATACTGAACGTGGCTTTAAAATGTCGCACGTTAGTTTTCAACTCTGCAGAGAAAAGGAAATATTTTTTGGCTCCACTAGGGCACTGTCAGTAACAATTGTGCAAACATTTTGCGACATTTCAAAAAGTCGCAGATTATGAATTAAGCTAAAATATCTGGATGGCAAAAACTACGCTCATAATGCAAAAAAAAACAAAAAAACAGACAAAACCAAGTAAATTTAACTGAAAAAAAAATGCAAATTTAAATATGAATAAGGCGCAAGTTAAAAAAAAAAAAAAAAAAGGTCATAATAAAACAATTTTCACTTAAGAAAAATAAATAAAATCATTGATTAATAGGCCCCTTTGTATTTGAATCTGAAGACATTTTCAAGATCTCTGTTTACTGTCAGTAAACTGGGAAATTATTTTTTTTATTTCTAAACTTTCTGCTTCTCACAGCTGAAGGTTTGTTACATTTGTATCCAGTCTACAATTCTAAACAGATCAGTTTCTCCAATCTGTTTTCTGTACTGATAGATTTGTTACAATGTATCTAATATATATACTAGAATTATATTACTATCTATTTATTTGGCTGTGTTAATGAGGGAAAGGTCTGATCTTGCAGGATTGAGGCTCAGTGCCCACGATGCAGAAATTTTCCTTAGCATTTCTGCATCTCCTTGGCAGAAAAACACATGCGTTTTTGACGTGTTTTTGCATGCGGATTTGCCATGTGTTTTTCCAATGCATTGTCTAGGCAAATCCGCATGCAGAAACGCACAAGAATTGGTCATGTCCGGATTTTTTTCTGCAAGTAAAATCCGCGCAGAAAAAATCCTGACCATGTGCACAGAACTTGCAGAATGTCATGGGATAAGGTATGCAATGCATTTCTGGAGCATTTCCGCGCTGCAAATCCGCACCAAAACCGCATCGTGGGCGCACAGCCTTAGTCAGTGGGAGCACAATTGGGCCTCTGTCTATCTGATCTTTGTCTTTACAAGCATTAAACATGGTTACCTAGATGGCTATGGGTCCACCACGCACATTGTGCCCTAGGTTTGCCTGGTGCAGTATTTCTGTATGGACTCAACAACTTGCTGAGTCCGGCGTGAGAAATGTCTCCCTCGCTACATTGTGAGCTCAGCTCTGCTGCTCAAAAGAGAGAGCTATTTGTGCCGGGATATTAGAGAGAAGAAAAAGATTATAATAAAAAATAGCCTGCAGCCCGAGAATGAGCAGTCGCAGTGACCTTGCCTTTTGTATGCCATTACACAATTCAATGGCAGTCCACTCAAACCGTGCTCTCGATCAATATCCTATTAAAGCTGCACAAAAAGTCTCCATAAACTTAGTGGTTTAGCCATGTTTATAAATGGAACTCAGCATAATGAGATGGTCAATAGAAACCGGCACTAGTAATTCTGAAGTGAGAGCCACGCGTTTCATATCCATTGTGTGAAGTGAGGAGAGTAAAATCAGAAAGTTCGGTCTGTCTATCTAGGGCAGGGGTGTGGAACATTTTTTTTGCCAAGGGCTATTTGGATATTTATACCATCCTTTCGGGGGCTGTACAAAATTATCAACTTGAAAATTACCCTGCTATATTTGGTCAAACATTTAATTATCTCGCCCCTAATGTGACAGCTGGAGCTGCTTCTCTTTGGTGTGGTTGTGATGATGTTGCTACTCATAACTGCGTTTCATGGCGTTGCAGCATATACATCACTGGGGACACTGGGGTATATACATTAATCATTGGAGACACTGGGCTGGGGCGTATACATTACTGGAGACACTGGGCTAGGGCGTGTACATCACTGGAGACACTGGGCTGGGGCGTATACATCACTGGAGACACTGGGCTGGGGCGTATACATCACTGGAGACACTGGGCTGGGGCGTATACATCACTGGAGACACTGGGCTGGGGCGTATACATCACTGGAGACACTGGGATGGGGCGTATACATCACTGGAGACACTGGGCTGGGGCGTATACATCACTGGAGACACTGGGCTGGGGCGTATACATCACTGGAGACACTGGGCTGGGGCGTATACATCACTGGAGACACTGGGCTGGGGCGTATACATCACTGGAGACACTGGGCTGGGGCGTATACATCACTGGAGACACTGGGCTGGGGCGTGTACATCACTGGAGACACTGGGCTGGGGCGTATACATCACTGGAGACACTGGGCTGGAGCGTGTACATCACTGGAGACACTGGGCTGGGGCGTGTACATCACTGGGCTGGGGCGTGTACATCACTGGAGACACTGGGCTGGGGCGTGTACATCACTGGAGACACTGGGCTGGAGCGTGTACATCACTGGAGACACTGGGCTGGGGCGTGTACATCACTGGGCTGGGGCGTATACATCACTGGAGACACTGGGCTGGGGCGTGTACATCACTGGAGACACTGGGCTGGGGCGTATACATCACTGGAGACACTGGGCTGGGGCGTATATGACGCGCCCCCTGGGACATATTCCTTTTTGAGGGGAATACCCGGCACCGGATCAGATGGGGGGTTGTAGTCTCCGAGCGGCTGTGACCCGGTCCCGTGCCCAGGGCGTCAAGCTCAGTGTGATGTGGCAGTTCTACAGATGTTACTAAAGTTCTTTTGTGTCGACTACGCCACCCGTTGTGATGCGGTCACTGTGGCCGCCGCTGCAGCAGGGTCCGCTGAGGCTGATGGTGGGTGCGCGGCTTGGTGGAATAACCCCCAACGGGAGGGGTATAGCCTCAGAGGGGACAGGCGCAGAGGATGGGGGTTGTGGTGGTGTAGTGCAGACGGCAGTGAAGACAGAGTCGGGTTGTGCAGTTAAGGGTGTTTACTTACTGCAGATGTTGTACTGGTCACTCCAGCTGCTAGTGACCACCCGAGCCGTGCTGCGTCCACCAGTTCCTGGATCCAGCCAACCCCCAAACAAGTCCGGAGCGTGGCCCTGAGCTCTCCCTCTGTCCTTTCTTCAGCCGTCCCCACCAGTGATCCACCTAGGTCCAGCTCCCTCGGGCCTTCTGTTGGGACACCCTTGGCCCTGGGTTCCCTGACCCTTCATGTGGTGTGCCTTCGGGGTGAATGTGGTGGGTGACCGTGACAGACACTGCCCACGGTCTCCGGTCTCTGGCTGGGGATTGTTTTTACCCCCACCAGCTTGGGTTCCGGTACCCTGATGCTGACTCCTCACCCGGTGCTCTGATTTGGGTTCTTGGGTCCCTTCTCTTCTGTGCTCTGGGTCTTTCTCTTTTCTCCTCTCTCACTCTGGGTATTGGTCTTTCTTCTCTCCTCTGCTCCTGACTTGTTCTCTGCAGCTACTCCTCTCTGCATCTGATCCTCTGCATCTGACCCTGATTCTAGTTGGTGCCCACCTTATATACACCCTCTATGTGTGAGCTCAGGTGACCAGCACCCAATGAGCTCCTAACTTTACCCAGGCTGCTCCCCCTATCTGCCCCTACACTACATGGGATGTACCACCCCCCTCCCACTCCAGCCAGGAACAGACTCGGTCGTACCTGCACATTTCTAAGTGGGAGTACCGTCGGTCTGTTCCTCGGAAATGGGATGTGTGTAGTGCATGCAGCCTACCGAGCTCAGTTCCACTCTCCATCCTTACCCGGGAGTGGAATATCACACCTCTGGGTTGAGGTGCAATACCCCTGTAGCAGCCGAATCCTCAGGGTGCTACATTCCCCCCTGGTAAATCACAGCACGTCCTCGGGCTGTAAGACATAAAACACCAAAACATACAAAATTTTTCATATAAACATATAAAACATATAAAAACATTATATAAATAACATATCTTAGCAGATAAAACTTTCTCGTCGTCTCCTGTTTCAAGTTCCTCCTCCGGACACTGTGCAACGCGTGTCCGGGAAAAGTGCGACAGTCTCTTAGAAAAACTGGTTTTTCTATAAAACCGGTAGGGGGCGCTTTAGGACGCGCAACTATTTACAGGGGAAGTTGGCCGCTCTCAGTCCTCGGCCAGGTAGAGGGAAGGGAATGGCTGCTCACAGTCCTCAGCCTATAGGGTGAAGGGGTTAACGGGTAACAGTTCACTGGTCCCAACGGGGACTATTTTAGCAGCAACAGTTTCAGTTTCTTTATACCCCATTGGGTAACTTATTTACAGCACCTGCTCTGCCGCACTCAACGGCGTCTTCCTCCTGCTCTTTGAACTTCAGACCCGTCCGGGTCCTCTTGCTCCTCCTCCTCGTACCGCAACTCCTCCTCCGTCAAGCGGTGTACGTGGAGGGCGTAAGGTCCTTTGGCACACTTGTGCCGGGTAAAGGTGACCTCATCTCCGATGTAGAGGTCACGACCTCTGTGCCCCTCCGGCAGATGGGACTCCACGTCTCTGCGCGTGACAAAGACGTCGCCGTGGGTGTTGTTGTCTCGAATGAAGCCCCACCCGTGCTGCTGGTTGAACTTTATTACAGTCCCGGTGGTACGGGGACTGTGCGCTGCACGGGGGTCCCTCCTGGTCCGGCTCTTCTGCTCGGCACTTCGTACTTGGGCCTGCTGTTCCCGGACCCGCCTCTCTCTCCGCTCCCTCGCGAACTCTTCGAGCTGTTGGCGGCAGCACTCCGCACGCTCTGCTGCAGCTGCTCTAGTTTCCTGAGTGAACCCCATTAGATCTTCTCCGGTGGGGTCCCACTCAAACTGCGCTTCCGCTAGCGGGGGCGAGATCCGTGCCACGGGCTTCGGAGCCGGAATCAGGGGTTCATCCAGGGGTCTTAGTCTCTGCTGCCGTTCCAGCTCATGGTATCCTTCGGGCCAGATGAAGGGCCGCCCGTCCGGCCATGTGAGCTGGCTGAACAGGTCCTCCCCCAGGTGTGGCACCCTTGGTATTGCGGGCGCGGGCGCGGTGGTGGTGGCGCCCGGGTTGCCCAGGCCTTGCGGCCAGGCCTGGGGCACCTGGAAGGTGAAGGGCACCGTTAGGACGGCGGCGCCCTGGGCTACCTGGCCTTGCGGCCAGGCCGGAGGCTCCGCGGAGGTAGGGGGCACTGTTGGTGATGCGGCGCCCGGGGGTACTAGGCCTTGCGACCAGGCTGGTGGTATTTCCTGCTTTGTCACGCTCCGGGTCGAGGCGTGTGACATCACAGGGGTCGCTGCGGCGGCTTCCGGTCGGGGCCTAGTCCATAGCGGTGACATGGCGGCTACGGGCACAGCAGGGGGACTTTCGGGCTCTGCGACGGGGAGCTGGGGCAGGTGAGCGGTGTCACGGCTTGGGGTATAGGCGTCCCCTTTACCTGCCTCCATGCGTTCGGCTCCCTTCTCGGCGCCGTCTCCGGCCTTGGGTCCTCCCGCGCCATCCTCAGAGGCGGTCTGCTTCCTCTTCCAGGGTAGCGTGCTCCGTCGACTGGTCTCAGTTTGCTGGGTCATCTCCCGGCTCCACTCCGCCAGTATCTCGCGCTGTACCCGGGCCATCCTCCGTGCAAGGCCCTCCAGGGCAGTTTGTGCACACTCCCGGTCTCGGGGGAGCTGTGCTAAGATCTCCGCTAGACCTAGCGGGGTTGTGGACTCTAGCAGGCTCCTGACCATCGGGTCGGTGCTGCTCTGCTCTGCTTCCGGCAGGCTCCTGGCCAGCGGGCCGGTGCTGCTCTGCCCTCCTTCCTCGGTCTCTAGCAGACTCCTGGCCAGCGGGCCGGTGCTGTTCTGCTTTCTCTCCATCTCCGGGTGAGCTCCTCTGCTGTTTCTCTCCAGGCTTCCTGCCTCCGGGTGCGCTCGCTCTAGACTGCTCCAAGCGACACCCATCTTTTCTCTTCTCTTTCGTCTCCTCCCACTTCGAGGGCGGTCCCGGGGCAACTCAGTGACTGTCAGCTCCAGGGGGAGTTCTTTCACGCTGACAGACACCTCCAGCATCACAGTCTCTGTTGGTGGGGGCGGTTTCCACTTTTGGCGCCATTTTCTGTCCCGGCCCACGATGGGAGGTGGCCTCTTGCCCTCCTTTGGCACGCCCATAATGGCGTCCGCTGCTCTTCCAAGGCGGGAAATCTGCGGTTTTGGCGGGAAGCATCGCCCAGTGGCGGGAAACTCTGCAGATGGCGGGAACAAGTTGGAAATGGCGGACAATCGGCGGGAAACGACTGGTGATGGAGTCCGATGGCGTGGACCCTCCGGAACCGGCGGGAGACTTCTTTCTGAGGTAAACTTGCACTTTTCTTCAGGCACGCAGTACCCGGGTGTTGCGGGCACGTAATCCTGCCGACTACGCCAAAGTTGACGCGCCCCCTGGGACATATTCCTTTTTGAGGGGAATACCTGGCACCGGATCAGATGGGGGGTTGTAGTCTCCGAGCGGCTGTGACCCGGTCCCGTGCCCAGGGCGTCAAGCTCAGTGTGATGTGGCAGTTCTACAGATGTTACTAAAGTTCTTTTGTGTCGACTACGCCACCCGTTGTGATGCGGTCACTGTGGCCGCCGCTGCAGCAGGGTCCGCTGAGGCTGATGGTGGGTGCGCGGCTTGGTGGAATAACCCCCAACGGGAGGGGTATAGCCTCAGAGGGGACAGGCGCAGAGGATGGGGGTTGTGGTGGTGTAGTGCAGACGGCAGTGAAGACAGTCGGGTTGTGCAGTTAAGGGTGTTTACTTACTGCAGATGTTGTACTGGTCACTCCAGCTGCTAGTGACCACCCGAGCCGTGCTGCGTCCACCAGGTCCTGGATCCAGCCAACCCCCAAACAAGTCCGGAGCGTGGCCCTGAGCTCTCCCTCTGTCCTTTCTTCAGCCGTCCCCACCAGTGATCCACCTAGGTCCAGCTCCCTCGGGCCTTCTGTTGGGACACCCTTGGCCCTGGGTTCCCTGACCCTTCATGTGGTGTGCCTTCGGGGTGAATGTGGTGGGTGACCGTGACAGACACTGCCCACGGTCTCCGGTCTCTGGCTGGGGATTGTTTTTACCCCCACCAGCTTGGGTTCCGGTACCCTGATGCTGACTCCTCACCCGGTGCTCTGATTTGGGTTCTTGGGTCCCTTCTCTTCTGTGCTCTGGGTCTTTCTCTTTTCTCCTCTCTCACTCTGGGTCTTGGTCTTTCTTCTCTCCTCTGCTCCTGACTTGTTCTCTGCAGCTACTCCTCTCTGCATCTGATCCTCTGCATCTGACCCTGATTCTAGTTGGTGCCCACCTTATATACACCCTCTATGTGTGAGCTCAGGTGACCAGCACCCAATGAGCTCCTAACTTTACCCAGGCTGCTCCCCCTATCTGCCCCTACACTACATGGGATGTACCACCCCCCTCCCACTCCAGCCAGGAACAGACTCGGTCGTACCTGCACATTTCTAAGTGGGAGTACCGTCGGTCTGTTCCTCGGAAATGGGATGTGTGTAGTGCATGCAGCCTACCGAGCTCAGTTCCACTCTCCATCCTTACCCGGGAGTGGAATATCACACCTCTGGGTTGAGGTGCAATACCCCTGTAGCAGCCGAATCCTCAGGGTGCTACATATACATCACTGGAGACACTGGGCTTGGGTGTATACATCACTGGAGACACTGGGCTTGGGCGTATACATCACTGGAGACACTGGGCTTGGGCGTATACATCACTGGAGACACTGGGCTGGGGCGTATACATCACTGGAGACACTGGGCTGGGGCGTATACATCACTGGAGACACTGCTGTTGTCTTCTCCTCTGGGACAGGAGAGCATTGTGCGCCAACTCTGCCTACAGAATACATCCTGAGTCCTGGCCCAATGTAATCTTCCATTGCACAAGCCGCAGCGTCCTGTAGGGAACGCTGCATGTGTGTGCTCGCAGAGTAATAAGAAATTAAAGGGCTGGCAGCCATCAAAATGCAGCTGCTGACCAGATTCCCTGGGAATCTTTCCGGGGGCCGGAGAAAAGGTCATCATGGGCTGTAAACGGCCCGTGGGCCAGAGGTTCGCCAGCCCTGAACCACTGATCTAGGGCTTAGGTATCTATGGAGGCAAGCATGTCATGGAGGTGTAATTTATTAAGACCGGTATTTCATATTCCAGTCTTAGGTGTTCAATTAATATTGCTTTTTATCCAATTTTTTTGGAGTTAGATACTTTTTTCAAGTTTCTTTTTACGGCATGCGCCAAATTTACACTTGCTACAAATCTATTGTTTTGCATCTCGTCTGACAGTTTTTCATTTTGTTGTCGTCTCAGTTTGAGATG
This sequence comes from Phyllobates terribilis, assembly GCF_046119375.1. NCBI lineage: Eukaryota > Metazoa > Chordata > Amphibia > Anura > Dendrobatidae > Phyllobates > Phyllobates terribilis. Next base: position 173,797,648 of record NW_027362768.1, read on the forward strand.
TTGCTAATCAAATTTACCAATTGTGATTTCTCTTTGTCTTCTTTTTTTTGAAGTTGCAAACTCACACAAATAGATGAGGTGCAAAATTTAACTTTTCTAGACTGAAGTATTTTGTTCAACGATGTGCCAAATGTAACAAACATCGTGCGACAATTTGTACATCAAAATCCGGTGAATTTGAATTTCTCTTACTCCAAAAAAATGACTTTATCAATGGCCCTAATATCATGCTAGCTGGAGCAACATACACTTAATTTGTTTCGAGTTGCAAACTTCTTAATAAATGCAGCACATCCCTCACCATCTGGGCACAAGAAAGTGAATTCTACGTCAGCCATAAGCTTTATCATTTACAGCAATTTCTGGTGTGAATTACAGTAAATGTGGTGGGAAGGGAAGACCCACTTACCTCCGTCTGAGCAATGCCTACTTTTTAAAAAGTTGTTGAGAGACGGAGGAAGGCAAAAAAGTGACGTGTGGAACAATTAGCATCTTTTTTCCAGAGCTAAAACTGTCTTAAATCCATTAAGAGCACATCGCTAGGATATGACACCAATTTATGATGGTTAAAGGGTCCACAATTGTGAGAATGAAGGGGTCGGAGTTCTAGTTTATGGTTACATGCCTATTCACAAGTAAATGGAGGTCGCAGCCTTTGCTTGTGCAGCCAGACGTCTGCGACCGTCACTGCACAGGGACTTTTTAGAAGAAGCTGGTGTCCTTTCATCTTGAAGATCTTTAGTGGTTCCTAAAATCAGACCCCCGCTGATCATAAAGCGATGGCATATATTAGATTCCATTTAAGGGTCTAAGCTAGAGATGAGCAAATCGATTCATAGGACCCCGTTCCAGCGGCCAGGTCATTATTCCGTGGATGCTGGAGAGGAGCCCCAAGAACATTGCTCCTCTCTTGATTAGCCGATCTGGCACAATGTCATCTTTGTGGCGTGATGCAGATAGGATGTCACTCCAAGCCGGCTAATCAAATGAGTAACAGCAGATACCGGCAGGTAGGAAGAGGTTTGCAGCACTCCCATAATACTGAACTGACCGCTGCACGCGTGTCCTGCGAAAGTATTCACTCATCTATAGTCTGAACGAATCCATGTGACTCCTAGTGTATTGTGCAGTGCTGAGTACAGCCGGGGTAATGGTTCGCTCTCGGATCCATAAGTCCAGCATCTCCTCGTCTTCTACTACTTTCCCGGTCCATAAAAAAAGTTTATTAGCGGCACATAATGTTTCTTGCTAATGCCGCGTCTCGTGGAGGGTGAATACATTAGGAGGAGAGTATTTATGGAAGGTTACTAATGCAGCCTTATCATTTTATAGAGCCGTTTTATTTTACTTTTCACTAAATGTTGGTAAATCAAACTCTGCAGTATTCCAGGGAATGAAAACACCATCTGGCCGCTTTTATTTATTAGATTTAGCCAGTTCTCTTCCAATAAATTTCCCAAATAGTACATGAAAATTAGATTATACTTATCACTATTCATCTTTGTCCTTAAATTTCTATGACTCTGATGCTGTAGAACGTATGCAAAAGAAAAAGAAACTTACAATGAAAGGATGGATCACAATCAGAACTCTCCGGTTGTTTTAAAGCTACAACCAGGGGAGGAGTCCTGAGGAGATAATTTGCATATTCCCACTGCATTTTGGGATAAGTGAAGAGTCTCCGCGAGCTCAAAGAACACTGGATTTTGGCTGTTGGAGCTGAAAAGAGGACATCGGTAAACCAGGGGAGGAGTCCTGAGGAGATAATTTGCATATTCCCACTGCATTTTGGGATAAGTGAAGAGTCTCCGCGAGCTCAAAGAACACTGGATTTTGGCTGTTGGAGCTGAAAAGAGGACATCGGTAAACCAGGGGAGGAGTCCTGAGGAGATAATTTGCATATTCCCACTGCATTTTGGGGTAAGTGAAGAGTCTCCGCGAGCTCAAAGAACACTGGATTTTGGCTGTTGGAGCTGAAAAGAGGACATCGGTAAACCAGGGGAGGAGTCCTGAGGAGATAATTTGCATATTCCCACTGCATTTTGGGGTAAGTGAAGAGTCTCCGCGAGCTCAAAGAACACTGGATTTTGGCTGTTGGAGCTGAAAAGAGGACATCGGTAAACCAGGGGAGGAGTCCTGAGGAGATAATTTGCATATTCCCACTGCATTTTGGGGTAAGTGAAGAGTCTCCGCGAGCTCAAAGAACACTGGATTTTGGCTGTTGGAGCTGAAAAGAGGACATCGGTAAACCAGGGGAGGAGTCCTGAGGAGATAATTTGCATATTCCCACTGCATTTTGGGGTAAGTGAAGAGTCTCCGCGAGCTCAAAGAACACTGGATTTTGGCTGTTGGAGCTGAAAAGAGGACATCGGTAAACCAGGGGAGGAGTCCTGAGGAGATAATTTGCATATTCCCACTGCATTTTGGGGTAAGTGAAGAGTCTCCGCGAGCTCAAAGAACACTGGATTTTGGCTGTTGGAGCTGAAAAGAGGACATCGGTAAACCAGGGGAGGAGTCCTGAGGAGATAATTTGCATATTCCCACTGCATTTTGGGGTAAGTGAAGAGTCTCCGCGAGCTCAAAGAACACTGGATTTTGGCTGTTGGAGCTGAAAAGAGGACATCGGTAAACCAGGGGAGGAGTCCTGAGGAGATAATTTGCATATTCCCACTGCATTTTGGGGTAAGTGAAGAGTCTCCGCGAGCTCAAAGAACACTGGATTTTGGCTGTTGGAGCTGAAAAGAGGACATCGGTAAACCAGGGGAGGAGTCCTGAGGAGATAATTTGCATATTCCCACTGCATTTTGGGGTAAGTGAAGAGTCTCCGCGAGCTCAAAGAACACTGGATTTTGGCTGTTGGAGCTGAAAAGAGGACATCGGTAAACCAGGGGAGGAGTCCTGAGGAGATAATTTGCATATTCCCACTGCATTTTGGGGTAAGTGAAGAGTCTCCGCGAGCTCAAAGAACACTGGATTTTGGCTGTTGGAGCTGAAAAGAGGACATCGGTAAACCAGGGGAGGAGTCCTGAGGAGATAATTTGCATATTCCCACTGCATTTTGGGGTAAGTGAAGAGTCTCCGCGAGCTCAAAGAACACTGGATTTTGGCTGTTGGAGCTGAAAAGAGGACATCGGTAAACCAGGGGAGGAGTCCTGAGGAGATAATTTGCATATTCCCACTGCATTTTGGGGTAAGTGAAGAGTCTCCGCGAGCTCAAAGAACACTGGATTTTGGCTGTTGGAGCTGAAAAGAGGACATCGGTAAACCAGGGGAGGAGTCCTGAGGAGATAATTTGCATATTCCCACTGCATTTTGGGGTAAGTGAAGAGTCTCCGCGAGCTCAAAGAACACTGGATTTTGGCTGTTGGAGCTGAAAAGAGGACATCGGTAAACCAGGGGAGGAGTCCTGAGGAGATAATTTGCATATTCCCACTGCATTTTGGGGTAAGTGAAGAGTCTCCGCGAGCTCAAAGAACACTGGATTTTGGCTGTTGGAGCTGAAAAGAGGACATCGGTAAACCAGGGGAGGAGTCCTGAGGAGATAATTTGCATATTCCCACTGCATTTTGGGGTAAGTGAAGAGTCTCCGCGAGCTCAAAGAACACTGGATTTTGGCTGTTGGAGCTGAAAAGAGGACATCGGTAAACCGCGCGCCTACCGGCGCGCGCATTTTGAAGCTTTTTTTTAAGCTTTTTTCACTGTTTTCAGAACATTAACAGTAAGAACATGGAAGAGTCCAGGAGCCATTTGGTGAGCTGCATATCCTGCTACATGTTCACAGACTTGCCAGTGGAAAAGCCAAACTTCACATGCCAGAAATGCAAGCTTGTGTCCCTGTTGGAGGAAAATCTAGAAGAGAGGTTAACTACCTTGAAAATCATTAAGGAAGGTGAAGAGTTCTTAGACAGAGCAGAATTATCTCTTCATGATTCAGAAAGAGAAGAAATTCGAACTGCACCTGACGAAACAGAGGAATGGAAGCATGTGACCCACAGAAGCAGGAGGATCGAGAGGCAGTCAGCACCCATACTGCTCAGGAACCAGTACCAGGCTCTCACGCAGGAGAACCATGAAGAAATACAGCAAAATAAGACTTTGCCAGCAATGAATAACCTTGTAAGCCCTCAGAATCCTCCTGGATGGAGAAAGAAGAATGTTGTGAAGAAAAAACGGAGAGTGGTGGTCATGGGGGATTCCCTGTTAAGAGGAACAGAGGCCGCTATCTGCAGACCAGACATAACCTCAAGAGAAATGTGCTGTCTTCCAGGAGCAAAAATTAAAGATGTGTCTGACAGGATATCAAGACTCTTCAGACCTACAGATCACTACCCATTCCTGCTAATACATGTGGGGACAAATGACACCGCAAGAAAGGACCTAGAAACCATCTGCAGTGACTTTGAAGACTTAGGCAAGAAAGTGAAAGAATTGGGAGCGCAGGTGGTCTTCTCATCCATCATCCCAGTGGATGGCCATGGAACAATGAGGTGGAATAAGATTCTACAGGTGAACAACTGGCTACCTCGATGGTGCCGTCAACAAGGATTTGGATTTCTGGATCACGGAATGAATTACCTATACGATGGACTACTTGCTAGAGATGGGGTGCACCTTACGAAGACTGGAAAACATGTATTTGGAAGTCGCCTTGCTACACTCATCAGGAGAGCTTTAAACTAGAACAATGTGGGAAGGGAAGCAAAAGGCCAGAAAAAGCCATACAGCTGACAAATACTATTGAGATCTCTGCTACTGGAAGTGGAAAGGAAGAACAAAGACAAAACAATTTAAATAATAAAAATATGGGAGGAAGAGAAACCAATCACAAACTAAAATGTTTTTATACAAATGCACAAAGCATGGGCAACAAACAAGGAGAATTGGAACTACTAACACAGGAAAAGGAATATGATGTCATTGGAATCACTGAAACTTGGTGGGACGATACACATGATTGGAATAAAAGGCTAAAAGGATACAACTTATTTGCAAGAAACAGACTTGATAAACGAGGAGGAGGTGTCGCATTGTATGCTAGAAAAGCATATATCTGCACAGAGATTGAAGCTTCAGAGACTGGGAGTTCTGTGGAAACTGTTTGGGTAAGAATACAAGGAGAGAACAACGGAAAGGACACCATTGTAGGCATTTACTACAGGCCACCTGGGCAAGCTGAAGATATGGGTGAACTCTTTATGTATCAAATGACCAAGTTCTCCAAAAAATATGACGTAGTGGTCATGGGAGATTTCAACTATCCAGACATTTGTTGGGAATCTCTCTCAAGTAAAACTAACAGGTCAAGCAAATTCTTATCCTCTCTTGCTGACAACTTTATCTTCCAAAAGGTAGGGGAGAAAACAAGGGGATCTGCTACTTTGGATCTAATCCTTATAAACAGGGAGGAAATGGTTGAGGAGGTAAAGGTGGCTGGGACGCTAGGAGGCAGCGATCATGCTATTATAGAATTTTGGATAACTAGAGGAGGAAGACATGTGAAGACTCAAACTTCAAGGTTAGATTTTAGAAAGGCAGATTTTAAGAGACTCAGAAAGAGAATAGGAGGGATCCAATGGCTGGATGTCCTTAAGGACAAAAATGTCCAGGAAGGATGGGAAATTTTTAAAAATGAGATTCTCAAAGCACAATCGTTAACAATCCTGAAAAGTAGGAAGAATGGGAAGCATTTAAGGAAACCAGGATGGATGAACACAGAACTTAAACACATGCTAAAAAGAAAAAGAAATGTTTTATTAAATGGAAAGAGGGAGGCATATCTAAAGAAGATTATAATGCAGTCTGCAGATCCTGCATGGCACGTATCAGGTTAGCTAAAGCTGACAATGAATTAAGGCTTGCAAGAGATGTCAAAAGCAATAAAAAAGGATTTTGGGGGTATGTCAAAAGTAAAAGAAAAGTCAAAGATGCTATAGGATTTTTACAGGCTGAAAATGGAGAAATGGTAAGAGAGGATGTTGAGAAGGCCGAACTTTTTAATTCCTATTTTGCATCTGTTTTCTCTCAGAAAGAAAATGTAACATCAACTGATCTTCACTGTCCTTTTAAAGGAATAGAGGAATCCAAGTTATCTGTAAACAGAAAGATTGTGAGGGAATATTTAGCTAACATAAATGAGTTCAAGTCTCCAGGTCCAGATGAATTACACCCCAGAGTACTGAAGGAGATTGTAGAAGAAATTTTAGAACCACTCTCCATAATCTTTGAAAATTCTTGGAGAACAGGAGAAGTCCCAGAAGACTGGAGAAGAGCAAATGTTGTTCCTATCTTCAAAAAGGGGAAGAAGGTGGACCCAGGGAACTATAGGCCGGTGAGTCTGACTTCTATACCAGGAAAGATCTTTGAACAAATTATTAAACAACATGTATGTAAGTACATGGATAAGAATGAAGTGATTAACCAGAGTCAGCATGGGTTTGTAACTAACAAGTCATGTCAGACTAACTTAATTTCCTTCTATGACAGAGTCACTGACTGGGTGGATCAGGGAAATGCTGTAGATATAGTATATCTTGACTTCAGCAAAGCATTTGACAAAGTATCTCACACCATCCTTATTGAAAAAATGACCAAGTATGCAATGGACCAGGCAACTGTTAGGTGGATTCATAACTGGCTTAGTGATCGGACTCAAAGGGTGGTTGTAAATGGCTTCACATCCAGCTGGATGAATGTCTCAAGTGGGGTACCACAGGGCTCCGTCCTGGGACCTGTATTGTTCAACATCTTTATCAATGATTTAGATGAAGGAATTGAGGGTAAACTGATTAAATTTGCTGATGACACAAAGCTAGGAGGGATAGCTAATACTAGAGAAGAGAGAGAGAGGATTCAAAAAGACTTAAATAAACTGGAGCAGTGGGCAGCAACCAACAGAATGGTTTTTAACAGGGAAAAATGCAAAGTACTACATCTGGGCAATAAAAATGAAAAAAGCATATACAGAATGGGAGGAATAGAGCTAAGCAACAGTACATGTGAAAGAGACTTAGGTATACTAATAGATCATAGACTGAACATGAGTCAACAGTGTGATGCAGCAGCAAAAAAGGCAAATACAATTCTGGGATGTATTAACAGAAGCATACAGTCTAGATCACGTGAAGTCATTATCGGTCTTTACTCCTCTTTGGTCAGACCTCATCTGGAATACTGTGTACAGTTTTGGGCACCACATTTTAAAAAAGACATAGACAAACTGGAGCAAGTTCAGAGAAGAGCGACCAGAATGGTGACTGGTCTGCAAACCATGTCCTATGAGGAACGGTTGCAGGATTTGGGAATGTTTAGCTTGCAAAAAAGAAGACTGAGAGGAGACTTAATAGCTGTCTACAAATATGTCAAGGGCTGTCACATTGTAGAAGGATCATCTTTATTCTCATTTGCACAAGGAAAGACTAGAAGCAATGGGATGAAACTAAATGGGAGGAGACACAGATTAGATATTAGAAAAAACTTTTTGACAGTTAGGGTGATTAATGAGTGGAACAGGCTGCCACGAGAGGTGGTGAGTTCCCCTTCAATGGACATCTTCAAACAGAGGCTGGACAGACATCTGTCTGAGATGATTTAGTGAATCCTGCTTTGAGCAGGGGGTTGGACCAGATGACCCAGGGGGTCCCTTCCAACTCTACCATTCTATGATTCTATGAACTCCCAGCAGAGCTGGATATTGTGGTTCTCCAGTTCCTGCAACAATACAAGTCCTGATATTTTTGTGATGATTACACAGGTATATGGCTTGTTACAAGACACAGCTCTGAAATGTAACTGTGACGACCAATGCAGCTGTATGAGCAGAACATTGTCTATTTCTGCAGAAGTAAAGTTTTCTCGTGCATGGTTACCTCTCCATTCCCGGCAGCTTTTGAGATGAGGTGGGACACGTACAGTACAGACCAAAAGTTTGGACACACCTTCTCATTTAAAGATTTTTCTATATTTTCATGACTATGAAAATTGTACATTCACACTGAAGGCATCAAAACTATGAATTAACACATGTGGGATTATATACTTAACAAAAAAAGTGTGAAACAACTGAAAATATGTCTTATATTCTTGGTTCTTCAAAGTAGCCACCTTTTGCTTTGATGACTGCTTTGCACGCTCTTGGCATTCTCTTGATAAGCTTCAAGAGGTAGTCACAGGAAATGGTTTTCACTTCACAGGTGTGCCCTGTCAGTTTTAATAAGTGGGATTTCTTGCCTTATAAATGGGTTTGGGACCATCAGTTGTGTTGTGCAGAAGTCAGGTGGATACACAGCTGATAGTCCTACTGAATAGACTGTTAGCTGCTTTTTTCTTGCCATAATACAAATTCTAAGTAAAGAAAAACGAGTGGCCATCATTACTTTAAGAAATGAAGGTCAGTCAGTTTGAAAAATTGGGCAAATTTTGAAAGTGTCCCCAAGTGCAGTTGCAAAAAACATCAAGCGCTACAAAGAAACTGTCTCACATGAGGACCGTCCCAGGAAAGGAAGACCAAGAGTCACCTCTGCTTCTGAGGATAAGTTTATCCGAGTCACCAGCCTCAGAAATCGCAGGTTAACAGCAGCTCAAATTAGAGACCAGGTCAATGCCACACAGAGTTCTAGCAGCAGACACATCTCTACAACAACTGTTAAGAGGAGACTTTGTACAGCAGGCCTTCATGGTAAAATAGCTGCTAGGAAACCACTGCTAAGGACAGGCAACAAGCAGAAGAGACTTGTTTGGGCTAAAGAACACAAGGAATGGACATTAGACCAGTGGAAATCTGTGCTTTGGTCTGATGAGTCCAAATTTGAGATCTTTGGTTCCAACCACCGTGTCTTTGTGCGACACAGAAAAGGTGAACGGATGGACTCTATATGCCTGGTTCCCACCGTGAAGCATGGAGGAGGAGGTGTGATGGTGTGGGGGTGCTTTTCTGGTGACACTGTTGGGGATTTATTCAAAATTGAAGGCATACTGAACAAGCATGGCTACCACAGCATCTTGCAGCGGCATACTATTCCATCCAATTTGCGTTTAGTTGGACCATCATTTATTTTTCAAAAGGACAATGACCCCAAACACACCTCCAGGCTGTGTAAGGGCTATTTGACCAAGAAGGAGAGTGATGGGGTGCTACGCCAGATGACCTGGCCTCCACAGTTAACAGACCTGAACACAATCGAGATGGTTTGGGGTGAGCTGGACCGCACAATGAAGGCAAAAGGGCCAACAAGTGCTGAGCATCTCTGGGATCTCCTTCAAGATTGTTGGAAGACCATTTCCGGTGACTACCTCTTGAAGCTCATCAAGAGAATGGCAAGAGTGTGCAAAGCAGTCATCAAAGCAAAAGGTGGCTACTTTGAAGAACCTAGAATATAAGACATATTTTCAGTTGTTTCACACTTTTTTGTTAAGTATATAATTCCACATGTGTTAATTCATAGTTTTTATGCCTTCAGTGTGAATGTACAATTTTCATAGCCATGAAAATCCAGAAAAATCTTTAAATGAGAAGGTGTGTCCAAACTTTTGGTCTGTACTGTATCTACTATAAAAGTGAAAAATGGGGATAACTTTTTAAGGTTGCTATTTAATTAGTGCAAGGAGAGATCGTAAAAAACATAAATATTTGACACAAAAATAATATCCATGTAAATATCACATCACTGGTGGACACAGACGTAAGAGACCCCTTTGCAAGGAGGATATATGTGTCCTTTGCAGTCCAAAAGCTCATCATAATGCACAATTCCACCTGCTTTGGAGGTGGTGGTGGCCCCCTGACCTCTTGGACCCCTGTGCAGCTGCACAGATTGCACCAATGATATGTCTGCCCTTGATCACATCCCTGTCCCTAGATAAGCAGCCTTGTGAGAGCAAGTTTCTGGGTACTGAAAAGAAGGGTGCCAATGATTGTTAGCGGACGGCATAAGTGAGGGACCCCTCTCTAGATGCTTTGATCGGTCTTATAGAGCAGGATTGTCCTGCTACGACTGAATGACCAGTATGTGATAGATGTATGCCGAAGCCATGTTGTCTTCACACCATAGCATTCTCTGTAATTCCCGCACGTTATCCGGTCAGAATGCATTTTTTGTTTGCTGTAAGCTGATAATTAGCTGAGGTTTCACTTCCCCCTCTGCCCTGTACATAAAACATCTTATTATGGTTCCCAGCTAATTATAGACGGTACATTCTTACACCCATGCCCCAGGTTTGATCTGTGGTGAACTCACCTCATGCCTTGGTATCAGATGACCCCCCCGCACATAGTGCGCCAGCCTCATTATGTTCCTCCGAGTTCTGTTTACCATGTGGTGTACGGCAGGTTTGTCATACCAAGGATGTCTTATCTGACCTTCAACCTCTAGCAGTCGCCTTATGTAGATTTTGGGGCCCTGCATGCTGGGCGTTGATGCTCTTCAACACCTTAAGGGTTACAGGAAGAAGGCCCCCCACTCAGAAGAAGACTACCATTCGGGAAGAAGACCCCCGCTCAGAAGAAGACTACCGTTGAGAAGAGGACCCATGCTCATTGTCGTAACTTGAAGCTCGTGGGCTCCAATGCAAAAGCTCCAAGTCTTTAATAGTGGTGGTCTTTTCATATGGGCCAAAGGCACCCTTTGGATCCCCTAAGCTCCAGGGCTCGGGTGCGATTGCAACCCCTGCACCTATTATAGTTGCGCCCCTGCCCCCCTATAGAATTTGTCACCTGCTCCTGTGTATGATGGAGCCACATGTTCTATAGAAAGGGTCAACTAGAAATATTGATCTATCTCCCACCCACCCACACCCTGTATTAACCTCCAGTGATGTCACCTACTGCTGTATATGATTATGTCATATTACTGGGAAATGATGGGGGGGGGGTAGGTCTAGTATTCTCAGAGATCCTTTCAATAAAACATGTGACATCATCATGTACAGAAGCTGATGACATCATTGGCTGTTGGGGGGGTAGGTCTAGTATTCTAGGAGACCCCTGCTGTAGCACATGTGACATTATCATATTCAACAGCAAATGACATCACTGGCAATAGGTGGAAGGTAGGCCCAGGTTGTTGGTTAGGTTTTTGATTTCGGTCCCAGTGGGCAATAAGGGCCTATAGAGCACATCGTGGCCCCATGCCCACTTTCCATGGCTAGTATGAACCTCTAAAGGCCACCAGGTCTCTTAAAAGTCCAAAAATGGATTCACTTCTGATTGACTAACATTATGTATAAGCAGATATGGTTCATTGTAACCCCTGCAAATGAACTTTCAGGAATGACTGAGAGGCAATGGGTACATTCCCCACTGCCTAAATGCTCAGTCCACCCCAAGGAAGAGTGCAGATTGCTAGGGTGAGGGGTGTGGGAAGTTAAACTACAGAGAGCTCTATGGTGGTCTGTATGATGCCCCAGAACAACCTGTATACCGGGGCCGGCGATGAATAAATATAAAGCGCATCATTTCCTCCGATCCTGCGAGTGTAATATCCTCTGAGCAGCTGATCTTTCATAGTCCCATCAATTCTCACCATTATAGGAAATTATTTCTTTTAATTGGATGTCACATTGCTGCTGCATCTGCTCCTAAAGAGACGGGGGGCTCAGCATCCGCAGACACATAGCTGCTAAAATATTTCTATCTAATACAGTCAGTGTTACTTATCCGGAAAAAATCCTCCCAGTGATGAACATGGGCCGCCTGTTATATATACTAATATCCGAGGGATCTGTGTACTCGTCAATGACTGCTACCTGCAATAAAAGGTGTCTAATTCCACATCAGTGGGACAAATTCTGTATCTGAATTACCAGATTATCACACGCTCTCATTATACCGTAATCTATGATCACTGTGGCGATATATTTTCACTTAGAAAAAGGTAGATGGCTAAATACATGTTAGATAAATACCGTAGATAGAAAGAAAGATACAAAAGAGATTTAAAATACATAGGTAGATAGAATTGATAGATGCAATAAATAAATATCGGCATCACGTTGGCTCAGTGGTTAGCACTAAGGTGGCTGCGGTTAACACTGCATGGCGGCTCAGTGGTTAGCACTGCAAGGTGGCTCCATGGTTAGCACTGTATGGTGGCTCAGTGGTTAGCATTGCAAGATGGCTCCATGGATAGCACTGTATGGTTGCTCAGTGGTTAACACTGCTTGGTGGCTCAGTAATTGGCACTGTATGGTGGCTGTGGTTAGCTCTGTATGGTGGCTCAGTGGTTAGAACTAAGGTGGCTCAGTGGTTGGCACTGTATGGTGGCTTAGTAATTGGCACTGTATGGTGGCTCAGTGGTAAGAACTAAGGTGTCTGCGGTTAGCACTGCATGGTGGCTCAGTGGTTGGCACTGTATGGTGGCTCAGTGGTTAGCATTGCAAGATGGCTCCATGGATAGCACTGTATGGTTGCTCAGTGGTTAACACTGCTTGGTGGCTCAGTAATTGGCACTGTATGGTGGCTGTGGTTAAATCTGTATGGTGGCTCAGTGGTTAGAACTAAGGTGGCTCAGTGGTTGGCACTGTATGGTGGCTTAGTAATTGGCACTGTATGATGGCTCAGTGGTAAGAACTAAGGTGTCTGCGGTTAGCACTGTATGGTGGCTCAGTGGTTGGCACTGTATGGTGGCTCAGTGGTTGGCTCTGTATGGTGGCTCAGTGGTTGGCACTGTCTGGTGGTGGTGGCTCAGTGGTTAGCACTGTTGTTTTGCAGCGCTGGGGTCCTGGATTCAATTCCCACGAAGGACAATTTCTGCAAGGTGTTTGTATGTTCTCCCCGTGTTTCCGTGGGTTTCCTCCGGGTTCTCCAGTTTCCTCCCACACTCCAAAGACATACTGATAGGGAATGTAGATTGTGAGCCCCAATGGGGACAGTGATGATGTCTGTACAGCGCTGCAGAATAAATAGAATAAATCGTTTTTAAAAGAGAAATGAATAGACACTTATCATAGACAGAGAGCAAGAAATACAAAGTTCTAGGTAGATACATTGATTTGATAGATATTGGATTATTACGAGATAGAGATATAGAACCATTGCTGCTCTGTTTTTAGATACAAGTACATATAAGTATTTTCCTTTCTGTTCAGGTGAAGTTTGTGCCCTCTGAAAGTCCGGGGCTGCACTGATGGGCGTCTGTTGGGAGTAGTGCGGCTGGGATACTGCAGCGATCCAGTATGATTGATTTCCATTCAAGTCAGACTGACTGCAATGTGGTCATTTTTCTGAGCCATCACGGTGTTTTTGCTGCGGTCTGCTATCTGCAGGGGCCGGACTCAGTGTCCACGTCTCCGGTGCCTTCTTTTTATACAAGTTACTTCACTCAGATTTTCTTTCCATGCAGATTAATCAGTTTTACAGCTTTCTGATCTGCTGTCAGGAGGTCCAAGAATCCGGTTCCTCCCTTGTAGGCTTGTTCCCAGAGGAGAGTCAGGGTGATGATTTTTGTAACCTTTGTTGTGGAGGGGTAGCATCCTTTGTCATCTGCTTTGATTGGACACACAGTAGCAGTCAGATCAGTCAATAATGCAAGCAGCAGGAGAGAAGTGTGCTGATCTTGTGGGAGGCAGTGACCCTCTGTCCACTTGACTGGACATGTTGTTGGGGACGACAGGGCAGCAGGTGACCAGGATAGGAGACAAGAGGGAGGTCAAAGATTAGAAGTGACAGATTGGAAGGAGTGAAGTTCTCTGGATCAGAGTATTTCAGCAGATGAATGTGTTGATTTTGTTAGAGGCAGTGACCAGTGAAGTCATGTGATGCTGTTAATAAGGACTGTAGGTTTCAGAGGTAGGTTCATGATGTAAGGAGGGGAATGGAGGTAGGTATCAGACTAAAAGCTACAAAGGGTCCTCCTGAAGCACCGAGTGTATCAACAGGGGAATGTGCTGATTTTTGCAGAGAGCAGTGACCTGTGATAGGGACAGTTTATAAAACTGTTCGTATGTAACTTGATATTTCATATATAGTGTTGCACACAAAAAAATCTAGACTAATTTATTTGCAGTGATAAAATTACTGTCCGATGTGCAGACAGCCTGACATCTGCTCCGTATCAAACCGCCGTCCACGGAGAAATGCTGCTCTTGACATCATTGTTGTGTTTGCTAGAAATACTCTCAATAATAAATAATTGGTAACATGATCCAGAAGCCGCCGACTCTCATCTAGAAAGATGCAAAAATATTTTCAGATAAAAACCATTTGTCACTTTGTGGAAATCTAAATTGGAGTTTTTAAGTTTGTAGCAAAAGTTAATAGGAAATGTACAGCGTGGGAGCCATAGGAATGCTCTCTCCCTTTAATATACAGCGTGTGAACCAAGAGAATGCTTTGCCCCTTTAATATACATTGTGCAAGCCATGAGACTGTTCTTTCCCTTTAATATACAGTATTAGAACTAAGAGAATTCTCCATCCCTTTATCATGTAGCGTGTGATCCAAGAGAATGCTCTGCCCCTTTTAATATACATCACGTGAGCAAAAAGAATGTCCTGTCCCTTTATAGGGGATTCCAAAAATTATCATTTATAGTATTTCCATCAGATATTGGAATGTCACCAATCATGATAGGGGAGAAGAGGACCACTGAGTTGGCTTTGCGATAATTTCCCATATGTTTTATAGACTGCTGGTGGTCCTCTTTGTGGTCCTCTCTACTGCCTGCTTTGGAAGGTGCAACATTGGTAAAAAGTCACGATTAGTCAAGATCCCAACAGTCAAACCCAATTAGCCGAATATTTGTGTCTTATCTACACAATGATAGATTCAGGACCTTAAAAATTATCTTGCAGTGTCTGCCTAGTTACCCCTAACAAAGGCTGATCAGCAAAAATGTCTTGCGCATCAAGGAAATGCCCATCATAGCGAGTGGTGAGAGTCAGGCTGTGGTTATAAAGCCAACTACTTTTTAGTTATTCCTCTGTGTTGTTCATATTTATACCCATTGTATAAGGTCATGTTCTTGTAAGCAGGGGTGCACTATACTAAGAGGTTGCAGAGGTAGCAGCCAACCCCACCTTGATGCTTGAGGTGACCCATTGGCCTCACAATGAGAGCTGTTACCAATTTTTGCATTGGGTCCTTTGCTTCAATTTAGGTAAAAATTGAAGTAAATAGCCTATTTCCAGAACCTTAGTGATGTCACTAATTCCTGAGTTATGGATAGGTTTGGTTTCATTCCTTCATAGTGTGACATTAGTTTTGTCATGTCTGTAAAGCCAAGTGGTTTTTCCACAGCTCAATTTTGTTTCTCTTTTCTTATGTTCCAGCACCCATAGCAGCAGGAACGGGTCCTAATTTCCCCATTTCAGATTTGGACAGTTCTTCATACTACAGTATGAGCCCAGGTGCAATGAGAAGATCGTTGCCCAGCACGTCTTCTACCAGGTAAATAAAAGTGGTGCAGCTACCAGACATTCATAATATGCTTTGTTAGTGACTTATTAAATGTTTTTTTTTCATAGATTGTTCCACGAGGTTGCTCTTTTTTTATTGATCTGTAATGGCTTTATGCTTGAAGATAGAATATTTTAGATCATGAATTTTGAATTTTCCTTATTCTCCTTTTTCTTCCTCTCTGCAAGTTCTACGAAGCGCCTCAAATCTGTAGAGGATGAGATGGACAGTCCTAATGAGGAGCCATTTTACCCAAACCAGGGGCGTTCACCAGGAAGTGGCAGTCAGTCAAGCGGGTGGCATGACGTGGAACCAGGTAATAACATCCAATATTATGGTGAACTTTTCCCATTGAACTGAAATGTCCAAATATGAAGAAACACCATGGTGCGATCATCCAACAGTCATATTTTTTATTGAGTGAACCTCATTATGGTATTATGTTGGATTTGCCTTCATCGTGGTCAACGAGAGAATGTCCTCCATTGTTGATATAATGTCTGAAGGAGCTATTGGTGGTCATTTATGATGCGTTGGTACGCTGCAGAATACATTTTCTATTTTTATGGGTACTTCATTCCATATTACAATTGGTATAACACAAAGACCATAAATCTGGTCAAAGAGGTGGTCTCAAAATATAGTATGGGCAAGATATAAGACTCTTGTATATTCTGACACTATGTATATTTTTTTGGCTGTGTCTGATAGAGGCCAAGGTTGACCTAAAACGCGTTGCAGATATATAGATGAGCAGCCAACAACTGGTTCATCATGTTCTTTATCTAAATATTTTTACCCAGCTAATAATTCTCCAACGTTCTTATTATTAGGCCCATGTTCATGTAAATTCATTTACTCTGCCTCGTGAAGCCCTGAAACGCATTGCATATACATTTTAGTTCCTAAATAAATTGTCTCCTGATGTTCCTTCCAACACCATCTGAGGACCCTATTCAACCATCTAAAGCTTTTTTGAACAGTAAGCCTCTTTCCTGATCCCTTTTTGGGGAGCTGTATGTAAATTGCCTGAAATGCGTTGCAAAATAAATTAACATTCAGTCAACCACTGGTTATGCAGTTGGCACCCAAGAGTAAATGCTGTGATAAGAAGTAGCCCTGATAACAACTGATTAACTTCTTAGATGGTGCTGTCAGTCGTTATTGGGTTGCTTACGAGATTATGAACAGAGGGGTAGCTGCTTCCAAAGCCGAGCACTTTCCCCACTGTCCCCTCACTTGATATGATTGCCGGGTGCCGTTAGGTTGCCATGGTCTGCTAAAGGCCACTGTCACTGCCATCTAGGTGTAGGCTGTTTTTATATATATATACACAGTGCCTACAAGTAGTATTCAACCCCCTGCAGATTTAGCTGGTTTGATAAGATGCAAATAAGTTAGAGCCTTCAAACTGCAAACGAGAGTAGGTTTTATGAACAGAAGCATAAATCTTACAAACCAAAAAGTTATGTTGCTCAGTTGAATTTTATTAAATTTTAAACATAAAAGTGTGGGTCAATTATTATACAACCCCTATGTTTAATATTTTGTGGAATAACCCTTGTTTGCAATTACAGCTAATAATCGTCTTTTATAAGACCTGATCAGGCCGGCACAGGTCTGTGGAGTTATCTTGGCCCACTCCTCCATGCAGATCTTCTCCAAGTTATCTAGGTTCTTTGGGTGTCTCATATGGACTTTATTCTTGAGCTCCTTCCACAAGTTTTCAATTGGGTTAAGGTCAGGAGACTGACTAGGCCACTCCAACACCTTGACTTTTTCCCTCTTGAACCAGGCCTTGGTTTTCTTGGCTGTGTGCTTTGGGTCGTTGTCTTGTTGGAAGATGAAATTACGACCCATCTTAAGATCCTTGATGGAGGAGCGGAGGTTCTTGGCCAAAATCTCCAGGTAGGCCGTGCTATCCATCTTCCCATGGATGCGGACCAGATGGCCAGGCCCCTTGGCAGAGAAACAGCCCCACAGCATGATGCTGCCACCACCATGCTTGACTGTAGGGATGGTATTCTTGGGGTCGTATGCAGTGCCATCCAGTCTCCAAACGTCACGTGTGTGGTTGGCACCAAAGATCTCGATCTTGGTCTCATCAGACCATAGAACCTTGAACCAGTCTGTCTCAGAGTCCTCCAAGTGATCATGAGCAAACTGTAGACGAGCCTTGACATGACGCTTTGAAAGTAAAGGTACCTTACGGGCTCGTCTGGAACGGAGACCATTGCGGTGGAGTACGTTACTTATGGTATTGACTGAAACCAATGTCCCCACTGCCATGAGATCTTCCCGGAGCTCCTTCCTTGTTGTCCTTGGGTTAGCCTTGACTCTTCGGACAAGCCTGGCCTCGGCACGGGAGGACACTTTCAAAGGCTGTCCAGGCCGTGGAAGGCTAACAGTAGTTCCATAAGCCTTCCACTTACGGATGATGCTCCCAACAGTGGAGACAGGTAGGCCCAACTCCTTGGAAAGGGTTTTGTACCCCTTGCCAGCCTTGCGACCCTCCACGATCTTGTCTCTGATGGCCTTGGAATGCTCCTTTGTCTTTACCATGTTGACCATGTCTGAGTGCTGTTCACAAGTTTGGGGAGGGTCTTAAATAGTCAGAAAAGGCTGGCAAAAGAGATCTTTAATCCACACATGTGAAGCTCATTATTCTTGGTGCCTGAACTACTTCTTAATACTTTTGGGGGACCAAACAGAATTCTTGTGGTTTGAGGGGTTGAATAATAAATGACACTCTGAATTAACTTTTTAACGTTTTTAAAAAAAAAAAAAAAAAAAATTTGCTGCAGTGCATTTCCCACTTCCAGAATACTACTTGTAGGCACTATATATATATATATAATATAATATATATATATATATATATATATATATATATATATATATATATATATATATATATATATATATATATATAATTATAAAATATATAGAAAACGGGTATTCCAAAAGAATATTCAGTATTGTTGCATCTGCAAAAATCCAATCTATCAAATTCTGAAGTTCTTTAAAATATGAAGAAAATGCCTTAAAGAAAAAAAATATGAAAACCTCTAATTTGCTGTTTTTTGCTCTCTATACCTCCCACAAATGCAATAAAAAGCCATCAAAACTTTGTATATAACCCAAAATGCTATTAATAGTACTAATAAAAACTAATGCAAACAAGCCTCCAAGTGGCTCGACATTGCCTAAAAAATAAAACAGTCAGGGGTCTCAGATAATGGTCGACACAACCCAATTTTTTTTTCTTTTTACCAAGTTTAGAATTTTTTTTAAGCCTAAAAATAATAATAAAAAAAGAAGCCCATAAGTTTGGCATCGTTGTAATCATACTGACCCAGAGAATGGTGCTGCCTGGTCATTTTTTTACCTTCTGCAAAAAAATAAAAACGTTATGAAAAGGAAACCACCCAAAAAATAGCAGATTTGCTGTTTTTTCCCCCCGTTTTTCAGTGCTTTATACTGTGAAGTGAATGGTGTAATTCAAAACTACAACTTGCCTCGCAAAAAAAAACCCCAAGCCCTCATATGGCTATATGGTTGGGAAAATTAAAAATGTTATGGCTCTTGGAAAGCGAAGAGGGAAAAAAAAATGTCTCCTAAGGATTAACATCCAGTCAAACTCTGGGTCAGTAAACCACCCATCAATATAGACCCCTTTCTATTGGATGAATATTTTTTTACCTTTTTTTTTTCTTCTTCTTTTTATCCCCCGACACACTTCACTTGACCTAACACATGTGCCAGTAACATTTTCCCCTTTCAGTAATTTTTTTGCTATTTCTCTTCACAAATGGAAGAAGAATTGGCGTCGCCAGGTTCCACAGTGCTGCCCACCCCATCATAAATGACCACCTGTGTCGTCTAGTTTGTTGCCCCTTGTTTTGGTTTGTGCAGTGATTAATGGACCCTGATGAAATCTCGGTGTACAGTTTAGTCCGGATATCAAAGGGGGTAAAGAGCACTAATGAAGATGGCACTGAAATCCTGTGCTGTAATATTACAGCCATCACGTAACTAAGTGGGTGCAAATTGTGACTATTTTTTTGGGGGGGAGGGCGCAGCTCTCAATAAATGCGGCACTTTCACCACTTTATTAAATTTGGTGCATTTTTCCACACAGAAAATTGTCTGCCGCGCGCCAAGTAATGCCACGGTTTGGTGTAATTTTCAATATATTTTTGGTGTAATGGGCTTCAGCAGATCCCAAACTGATTCAGCTCTGCTACATATGTCAAGATGTAGATTTTAGTTTACAGATGTACTGATCTGTGGAGAAACTAGAACTACATGTTAATTGTTGGGGTCTGTAAGCCCAGTATAGGCTTCATTGATCAAAACTGTCTGTTGCCCATAGCAACCAATCAGAAAGCAGCTTTCATTTTTTAAGCAGCTCTGGTAAAATGAAAGCTGCATTGTGATTGGTTGCTGTTGGGTAATAATGACAGTTTTACTTCTAGACACTTTGGATTCATCTGCCACCATATCTATGGATGATTTGGAGGGGTGGACGAGTCAGTTTAGCCTAATAACCAGTTGGGGCGCTGAACTTTGATAGGATTTGTATAATCGGCTATAAAAGGTCTCCTTTATCAAAATTGCCCATATCAACCAATCAGAGCACAGCTTTGATTTTACCGTAGCAGTTTAAAAAATGTAAGCTGAGATCTGATTGGTGGCGCTGGGCATAGTTTTGATGAATGCGGCCCCCGGAGCTCAGGTGGAATTGCGTTTTTGTTTCCGCGCAGTATATGCATTGCTATGGACGCACCATTTATGGTTTAAGGCTCATCTTTATTTTATCTCGGCGCTTCCAATGCATTTCACATCGAACTCGGAAGAGGCACATAAGAGGATAAGAAAAATGTCAGGTAAGAACGAGCGAGCGGCACAGACGTGGAACAGACTCAAAGACATGGCCTTGTCTTATCCTTTCATTATTTTTTGGCTGTACGATCGGACGTAGACCATTATACCCGTATATATTGCCTTGGCTTTTTGTTTTTTTGTTTTTCTGTTTGAAAAAAAAAAAATTGTTGTATTGTCCTTGCACGCTGCAAGTGTCGCTGTACTACAATCCTATGTATGTTATATACTAAATATTATACTGTGTATGATTTATTTCACATGTCATTTATGTATTAATTTCCACATCAGAGATTTTTCTCTTTTTTTTTGTGTGTGTTAAAAAGAACCTGTGACATAAATATGCAATTTTTTTTTATCTGGTGTAAATGCCGCTGTTTTCCTGAATCCGGCGATGCTTTTCTTTAGCTTCTGTGCCTCTCCGTTCCTGAGATATGGCCCTTTCATTTCTGTATATAAATCTAGTGTTGTTAGCCAAATGGGTGTTGTCCTTGACGTTTTGTGGGCGTCTACATTAGGACCAAGCCCAGTTGTATAAAAAGGATAGATGTACTTGCAAAGAAGAAGGTGTTGTATCTCCGGAATGGAGAGTCACAGGAACGAAAGAAAAACATCGCCGGATTCAGGAGAACAGCGGCATTTACACCAAATATCACATATTTAAAACCTTCTTTAAAATGAGGGTTTCTTTCTTTATTTTTTGGATTATCTGCGCCATATTGCGATTTCAGCAAGGCATATTGGGTCTTATGGGTAAATATGGAGGAAATACCTGCAGATTTCTTTTCAAACACCATTCTAGCTGCAGTTTTTCATCAGCGTCTTGTGGCTGCTTTGTTATATTGCGTCTTGCACTATTAGGCCACGACCCCACTATCAGTATTTGGTCCGTATTCGGTCAGTATTTTTTCTCAGGAGTGGGAGCCAAAACCAGGAGTGGGTGATAAATGCAGAATTGGTGACTTGTTTCTATTATACCTTTTCTCTGATTGTTCCTCACCTGGTTTTGGCTCCCCCTCCTGAGAAAAATACTGAGCGAATATTGACCAAATACTGATAGTGGGGCTGTGGCCTTAACATGAACTTCACAATATGAGTTCTTGCATTGCACCGTTGTATCATCTTTCTTAGGGCTCGCTCACACGTATAACATGGCCGAGTGCTATGTGATGTTTTATCGCATAGTACTCACCTGTGTTATTCTCAGATCTGTGATTTTTTTTTTTTTTTCTCATGCCGATTTGGATGGGGGAGATCTTAATATTTTGGGAATAGCGCTTCCATGATTAAGGAGTTAGTACAGGATTATAAAGACATGATCCACTGTTTCTAGAAACAGCGCCTCACTTGTTTATGGATTGAGTCTGGAATTGCAGCTCTGCTTCATTGAAGTGAATGGTGCTGAGCTACTTGAAACCTGTGGACAAGGGTGGCATTGTTTGTGTAATTCTCTGCAAGCTTGTGTGTTTTCTTTTTGTATGAAGTTGTACTGAGCACGTGCAATCATTACTCCTATAGAAATGAAGCGGTGGTCTCACATGCTCGCTACTGCTCTATTCATACAAGGGACTTTGGGACCCCCATTCTTGTAATCAATGGGGGTCCCAGAGGTCTTAGCTATCCACATGATAAGTAATAGATATAACGTATGGTTTTGCCAAAAACCCTTTAGGGTATGTTCACATGTGGCATTTTAACCTCGTATTTTACATCCTACAGTACAGCAAAATCAATGAGATTTCTGAATTCTAATAAAAATGCTGTATTTTTTTTCTGCATGTTTTTTGAGCCCTGCGGTGTTTTTGTCCACATGCAGCATGTCAATTCTTTCAGTGTTTTTGCAGAGCTTTTCACCCATACAAATGAGTGGAGGAAAAATGCACACAAAAATGCTGCAAAACCCCCTTCCCTCACATAAAACGATATAAGAAAAACTTTTTCCTGCCAACGTGTGAACATACCCTTAAAGGTGCTGTCCACCACTCGGACAACCTCATCTCAATGCTCATGTTTCCCCCTTGTAAAATAATAACACCTATACTTGCCTCCGGTGCCGCTCCAGCAGTCTCGGCACTGGCTCTCCCGTGGATCACGTAACATTGTCATATCACGCGATCCCTACGGATGTATGTGATTTGTCCGAAGGCAATGAGAGTGAATCCAGCGCTGGTTATGTCCCCTGCGGCCAATCAGCACTGGCTTCACTCTCCTCTCCTTCGGACAAATTGCATACATCCAGAGGATGTAACAAGGGGGCACCATAGGGATTGAAATGGGGTTGTCAGTGTAGTGGACAACCCCTTTAAAGAGCCGCCCAGCCTGATTTTAGAGAAGCTTATTTAAAAAGTTCTGCAGCTTCCCAATCTACTTTTACTATGATTTATTAGACGGTTTGCGTCAGAAATCTGGCATAAAACTGTTTAAAAATGTCGCAAACTTATTAGCGCAACTTATGGTTATTATAAAAAAAAAATTGACTTTTGGTGCAATTTCACCAACTCCAGAAACTTTTTTATAAACTTAACAAAGTTTTTAGGAGAGCTTGGCGAACAAATTAATCATAATTCATGCCACGTAAATTAGAACAGAAATGTATTCCATAAACTGGAGTGTGTTTCTTATGCAGGCGCACCGCAGCCTGGAGATGCGCAAAATCCAATCAGAGGCATGTGCTTCTTATTGAATTTTGCACATTTTACTCCACTGGACTTTTCATCAAGATTGTTGTAAAAAAACGTCAGTCTTGATAAATTTGGCTCCTTAATGAATTTAATTCCTCGCTATTTTTTAGATAACTTTTTTGCAGTCAGGGAACAGGAACCTTCCATTAATAACTTCTCATTTTTTAAGATAACTGCTTGCTGCCTGTGAATGTGAACTTTTCTATCTACATTAATGCAGGTGCACTGCAGCACCTCCTGCTCCTGTGCCAGTTTAAGTGTTCAGTCATTATTTTAATATTTCCATTCTTCTGGCGCTACTCACCCTGAGAACATCAGAATTACAGTGGTTATCAAAACTTACAGAACAATGCCATTCCGGATCTTTGGAAGTCGGATGCCAGCTTTAATTGGCACAGTATTTGGTTGCCATTAGTGGTTGTGACCTCTGACACCTGTATTGGAGCTGAAACTGCTGAATTTTTAGGGGGAGAACTTACTTAATGGACATCCTAGGTCTGATGATCTGATGTGGGTGATGGAGTACTTCTCTTTCTACTCCACGTATGCTCATAGGGTCCAGATGTGGCGTGACTCATGGCTGAAAAATAAACACTACGACTCCCCCAATCCTAAACCTTGTCCATCATTGCCAGTGCAGGCATTAATGCACTTGCAGACGTTCACCACCTATCCCATTGCCCCCCCCCCCATATAACATTGGGAGCTATGAGAAGACCACAACATATACATTGTGGAGAGACGAGAAACACGGAGGGGCTAATGCCCTTGAATGTTGAAGTGAACCCAGCTGTGTAACTCTATCTCGGCATGACCTCACCGAGCATGCACGCCGCACCTGGGCAAATAAATAGCGGCTGCCTACTGAGAATGGGGTCGGTGTAAATGAAGAGGGTGTGGAGAGCGCAGGAAGGAAAGGTTTGGGATTACCTGCAGAACTTTTACCTTTCTCTACTGCCTGTCACTCGGGTACCACATGCTCCGCAGACGTGTGGACAAAGTGACAGCTTGCAGCCCTGTAAGAAACAAAGCCCTTATTTTATACAAAGGAGAAACAGATGGAAACTGTTTATGAAAACCCCATTTGTTATAAGGACCTGGGAAGAAATGAAAGCACGCTCACAATACAGTACCTACAATACCTCCTCCTACCTGCACCCGCTGCCTTGCAGGACGGGGTCACAGAGGCCCAACCAAAGATAATGCGGGAAATGTGTGACGTCACATTAGGATCTAAACATTATACATTTTTTTTGCATTGATTGGATACTTACCGTATAATATAACTTTAAGGATAGGTTCACACAAATGTTTATTTTGGTCCATTTGCTGTCCGTGAGGGTAACGGACCACCCACGGACAGCACTTGGACTAATGTTAGCCTGGTGCACATGAGCAATTTTCCTTACGGGCCAGACTAGTGTACAATGGGTAGCCCCTGTACCCGTTCGCTACGTGGGCAGGCACAAGAGGCCAGTCATGTTCGCAATTGGCAACAGAGGTCATCTGAACGTAACCTAATGTCCCCTACCAAGCTGCGGTTGGGATCAAAATTGACCTCTCAGAAATTCCGTTTTAAAAGGCATTTCTAGCATGCTTAGGGTGCATTCATGTGCAGTGTCATTTTACAGCAAATAGGATCAAGATTAATACTCACCTTTTCCATTACCCACCTCTTGGCGGTCCCTGATGATCTTTACTCTGCTGCAACGATGATGTAGGATACAGCCACGTAACTGCTGTAACCAATCACTGGCTCCTGCACTCATGCTGATACGAGTGATTGGCTGCAGCGGTCACATGGATACAAATGACGTCATCACTGCAGCGAACAAAGATTGTTTAACACCACCGAAGCATCGATGCTGGAAAGTCAGGGGGATTTATGAAGTAAGATTTGGGTATCTTCTTCTTTTTTATTTTATCTCATTTGATGCTATTATGGACCTTTATTAAAATCCTCGCCATCCACTTAAAGTGAAGGAGCTGCGCACAGGACATAGTCACAAGCACAAATATGACACTATAAGCAAGAGGATGAAGACCCTTCAGAATAATGAAACAGAACTCAAAAT
Source organism: Phyllobates terribilis (assembly GCF_046119375.1). Lineage (NCBI taxonomy): Eukaryota > Metazoa > Chordata > Amphibia > Anura > Dendrobatidae > Phyllobates > Phyllobates terribilis. Next base: position 173,822,676 of record NW_027362768.1, read on the forward strand.
TCCCTGCAAATGTTCCCACCATTGAAAGTTCTCACGTCACCGCAGAAGAGGCGATTACTTGCTGATCGGTGGGGATCCAACTGCTGGGACCCTCACCGATCCTGAGAACTGAGCTCTAAAATGACCCATCAGAATGGAGCGATGCCACCATATTCATTGCCTGTGGGACTGTCGGAGATGACTGACAGATGAACTTGGCTTTCTGGCAGTCCCAAGAACAATGAATGGAGCAGGGATGCACATGCACAGGACATTTTAGAGCACCTGTTCTTGGAATTGGACCCCTGCCGATCAGCAAGTTTTTGCCTATTCTGTGGATAAGTAAGAACTTGCAGTTTTTGGGATAGCAATTTCTTTCTGCCTGAACCACAACTAGGGAAGGAGGTTGGTGCTCAGTGTAGACCGATTTGTTGTTGATTTCAGTGGGAGATTCATAAATCTAGCCACAGTGGGCTCCCCCTGGTGGTGGCTGCTAGAAAACAGGATTTGATAGCTGAAGTCTAAAGTTTTGTGAGGGGAAGTAGATTTTCAGCCAAGTACCAGAAAAAGAGAATTCTGACCCCTTTCAAGATACACAATGAAATGAATAATGAGAGATCAGATCTAAAGAGAAGGGAGTCAACCACCGAATGAATATTGATGACCCAGCCTTATCTCTCCTGTCACTGTTATTACACAACAGTGCTAAGTGATAACAACAGTGATAAGAGGTACTCTTATCATACACCCTGGCATGTTACTTGAAAGTGCGAGTCTTGGCTGGGTGTGTGGACTTGTGCTGTGAGGGCGCTATGCCCGTGCAGGCCGCATGTAACCGATGTTGTTGGTTTGCCAGGACCAGATGTTGGACAGCTCAATGAGGGAGGCCTCCATTTGAAAATAAACTTTTTACTGAACGGGAACTTGGTAGGGAATAAATACAAGAGATAGCGGGTACAAAGTCTTGTGAACGTTTCTTTTACAACTCTAAGCATTTTCCACACACAGATTCCTTCCTCTTTGTTTCTCACTACTTCACCATAACCCAGCTCAACACTACAGTCCTACTTAGTAAGACACCTTTACTCGCCCCGCAGCTCCGCGTCTTCTTTCCCTTAAAGGGAGGTACTTATCTTCTCTAGTGTTGAAGCTCTTGAACGCCTGCCCGGGACAATCTATTCATCTCACGTACTCAGTCCTGTCTCGGCCCATTATCTTTTGGTGTTATAAACTCTGGGCCTTACTACTAGATGTCTTCTCCCAGAAGCCGTCTCCATTTGATCACTCCGTCTCTCAATCACTTCTGCTCCGGATCTCACTAACTTTCTCCTTCGGTCTCCTTTCACTTTAGTGGCACCCCAGAATGCGGCACTGCTCACCGTGGACCTTAGGTCCTTTCTCTTTGCATTCCAGACTCTCACTTTCCCTTCAACTTGGCCCCTCCCACTCTGGGCTAATCCCAAACATTAACTCGCTATCCCTACTGTCAAGCTGCACACACTATCATTACTAACACCTTTAGCGCACATCACAATTCACATTACATATCACAGTTCACATTACATCATATAACATTAAACTTGTTTCTTCAAGAGGGAAACGTGGGCAGTATGTCCATCTTCTTACAGATGCACAAATCTGGCATTTTGAGCTACCCTTCCTACAGTTCAGTGGTATCCAGCGACAATACAACCTGCAGCTTGTTCTTCCTTCCAGTCTTCCATCCTGCCACACAAACATATTACATGCAAGTATTACGTATTTTAGGCTCTCTGCCTGCAGGGTATGCACCTGGAAATGCTGTATAGTACATAACTGTAAGCTTCTGTGTGCAAATGTTCCACTATAATGGCTCTATGGAGTGATGCAACCCCTTTAACACTGTTTAGAGATTGATTAAACTTTGGTTAAGGTATCAGAAATCTCTGTGCGGTGCCAAAGGAGTTGTATCATTCCACAGAGCCTTGGATATTAGTGATCTTTTAAGTGTGATCTTCTCCCATGTATCTATGACAGATTTAATGATCCATTTCACCAGTCTCCCCCATTAAATGGCTCCAGAAGACATGTACCACGCGCATCTTGACCTGACCCACAACACAACCGAACAATTGCTGGTCTCCAAGCCCAGCTTCACTCTTGACAAAACTGACCTCATCTTGCAAAAATTTCAGCTTATTATTTTTATTTTTTTTTCCGTTATTTTCTTTTCCAGACCCCTGTTCCTGCATCTCTCCCAGAGACTGGGGGGGAACTGTAAAAGCCTCGGCTTTGTGTTTGTTTAACCCAAACCGAGGAAATTCTGCAGAGCACGTCAGTCAGACCGAAGATAAGCTATCTCATAAAACCAAAATATTTTCTGCGATATGGTGAAAGTTTTTCTTATTTGGAGGGAAAGGTCCATTTGGGCTAATTAACTAAGGAAAATGCACGGCTTGTCACGGAGCTGTCAGCAGAAGGAACAGAAAGCAGACACATGTTCCTAATCCTGTGCAGATAAGTGGTTAGCGTGGTTTAGGTGCACACTATCCTCTTTGTTGGACGCCATATTAATCGGAAGGTAGAACGTAACCGGGCCTCTGCTGATACACGGTATCATTATTGTACAAGACGTCTTACCTAGTAACGTGCGCCACGAGACAAGCTCTGTCCTGTCAATAGGTCCCCGAGGGGCGATTGATTTAAATTCAATCTGTAGGTTAAACCAGTCTCTGCTGCACACAATGCACCTGGTTGTTCTCTAAGTAAACACGTTCTTCACTGCGATGGTAGAAAATAAGGTCACCGACATCCAAAAGGGACTCGGATTATAAACGTTCCAGAATTTTATGAGAAAAAGTGTAATCACATAACTAATGAGACTTTGTGTTTTAAATCTCCAACGTTTTGAAGATCTCTGCTTGTTGGTGGTGAATAGCGACATTCATTGCTTATATTCTTAAAAAACAACTGCAGTTCATTAGAAGAGAGATTAGATACATTGTACAGAGTCAAGCACCTGTGAGCTGGACATGATGATCAGGAGGAGTCTGCAGCCTCCACAGGTTTCCACCAATTAAGGACACGTTCACACGTTCAGTATTTTACATCAGTATTTGTAATTTAAAACCAGCAGTGGGTGATAAATGCAGAAGTGGTGATGTGTTCCTATTATACTTTTCCTCTGATTGTTCCACTCCTCATTTTGGATTACAAATACTGATGTGAAATGCTGACCAAATACTGAACGTGTGACCGTGGTCTAATGCCTCCTTCATACTTTCGTGTTTCCGTGTGTCATCCGTTTTTTTTCACAGATTCCACATGTTCCCACTATAGGCCATGGAGCTAGCTGCTCCACATGTCCATTTATTCCGGCAGCACGGATGACAAGGACTAATACAAGTCTATGGGTCCGTGATGATAAACACGTACAGCACAAGGACGGCATCCGTGTGTCATCCGTGTGCTGTCCGTGTTTAACACTGCAAAGTATAGGAGAAGCTTTGTAATTTATTCCTTTATCCATACCGGAAAAACACTGATGACACTGGTAGAAATTATACGCTGGTGACACAATGATCCAAAACACTGAAGACACCGGTACTGGTTCTTCATTTACGTATTTAAGCACAGATGTGTGAATGAAGCCTAAAAAAAAGATCCCGACTCCAGTGAAAAAAAATGAAACACAAAATTCTTTTTATTTACATAAAATTAAGTGTTTGGTAGTAACAAGATTATTTTGTTGCAATGTGGCCCTATGTAGTAGTTGCATCTGTTCACTGTATGGCCATACACGTTAGAAAGCTGACTGCCGTATGCTTGTTATCCTGCCAGCTTATTCCTTCTAACCCCTCCACATACATGCACACTTAGCTTGGCGTACTGTACGTTCGTATGTTCTGTATGAAAAGAGAGGAGATAGAAGCATACTGAATCTACCCTGAAAACAAAAGGATTGGGCATATTGAAATCTAACTGCCCAATCCGTCTTTTACTCCGACACCAGCCATCAAAGGAAAGATGGGAGGCCTCCATACACAGTAATAATAATAGATAGTCATACAGTCCTTTAGATCAGTTCATCTGACTTTATTCCTATGTATGCAGCCATATTTATTATATAGGCACTATATGTCAGTATATTGTGAGCACTATATTTCGGTATTATTTAGGCACAGGATGGTTAATATCTTTTTACAGAGGCAAACCTGAACCTTTTGGCTCTGATGCTAAAGCTGGCCATACACATTATGTAGCCGACGGCTGAATTATCCTTCAGCTAACTGTTATCCCTCCTGACTCTCCGATACACAGGAACACAGACACCTTGACTTATCTCCCATTGATTGTTTCAAATTCCAACAGCCGGATCCTTTTCTTCCCCGATGTCATCTGTTGGGGGAGAGTCGGGAGGCGCCCATTCACATAAGATATTTGGTCTATCCCCCAGAAATTGGCTAGTTTGGCTGACTTTAATCTAACATGTATGGAGGCTTTAAAGAGAACCTGTCGGCACGATTTTGTAATGTAAAGTAAATAAATGGCTGTAATGCAGATTAAATTAATAATTTTCGTGAAGAAATCCCCTTTATTATTCTTCTTTAATCAGTATTTGAAGTTTTCTGCTAATTAGATTTCGGTGCACAGGTGCCGGACTGTGCACTGGGTCTTCTCCTCCGGTCTGTGATTCTTCAGCTCCTCCTTTGCCTCTGGTTTGTGAATGACCTGCCTCCTCTGTTATCTCAGCAAAGACCAGAGGCAGCAGAGGGGCTGGGAATCACAGACAGGGAGGAGAAGACCCAGTGCACCGTCCGGCCTCTGTGCACCAAAATTAAATTAGCAGAAAATTGTGGATTAAAGAAGAACCACAAAGCGGATTTCTTCACCAACGGTGCCAATTTAATCTGCATTACCGCACCATTACTGCCATGTCTTTTACTTTACATTACAAAATCGTGCCGACAGATTATCTTTGAATCTGTAACGGAGCCCCCACTTACCATGTGTTCTCCTATGAGATTTTGTGGACTCGTAGGCAACAGAGCCTAAATCTGATTTCTGTCTGCACTCCTTTTAGCTTTGGACCCTAATTATACAAAAAAAAGTACCCCTTGTGGATTGGAAATATTGAATCTGTCGCTGTAGGGAGCTCATGTGAACAATATCCTGCTCCTCCAGGACACCATTTAGGGACAGAATTTTAATATACCGAGAATTATGGGTAACGACGACGCTAGACATATTTTGTTTTTTTTTTTCTTATTTTCCCCTGAGAACAGAAAACCAAACAGAACTCCAAAAAGCCGCCTAAGTGACTAATGCAGGCATTAGCGGCGTTATCTCAAACCTGGGCTTGACCATATCGACTCTCCTCTTCTATATGGATAAAAGGACCCTCAAGGAGAAGGATGGGGGCTTAGTGAGAGATGACAGGCAACTTGCATTAAGTAACAGGCTGAGGTCAAGTCAGTCTATTTGTTGTGAGGGAAATAGTACAGAGATGAAGAATCGAATACGGGGCCATAATAAGGTTTCAGCAGAAATTGCTGACTTTGCGTAGCGATGATTCCTGCTGACAGGACCTTTTCTATTGTTCATTACTTGATTTCACAGTTCAAGCAATTTTAGGGCTTGAAAATATATCTTTTTTTTTTTTTTTTTTTTATACTCGAGTTCCCCGGCATGTGGGTAAAGTCTGCTGCACCTCAGTATATGATATCTCCCTCGTATGTCCCCGGCTTATAATCTATCCTCCCGTCAGCTGTAATTATTCTTCATATGGAACAGATTCACTTTTGTTATGGGCCCCGGGGACACGGTGAAGTCACTTGTAGCTGTTGAAGCCTCTTGAGGATTTGATGAAGTGTTGATCACAGTCATCTACAAGTCACACACAGTCTTTTCTTATATACATTCCCGTTTCGGGGGGCTACAGATGACCTGGAGATGACGTCTGGGAAGATCTCAATCCCAAACATCGTATTTTCTGTGGGGGCTAAGAATGACATACTATGTGAATTCAGTAGGGCCCATATAAAAAGAGGGGCCCCCGACTGGATATCCTAAGGGTCACTCCACTTCTCACCCATACCCAAATTTCATGATCCTATAGGCAACAAAATGCTCTCTGGTTGAATCTTTTCAATCTTAGAAAGGTTATTTTGGTTTTACTTAAATAAGCCTTAAATTGTAACAAACTATCATTTGTAAAAAAAAATATATATTATAATAACTGTAAGTGCTGCCAATCTGTGGGGGTCTGGGACCTGAGATCCCCCTATGGTGGATGAACCCCTAGACTTACGATTGAGCCCATACGTCTCCCTGTGTAGCTTATACAGGAGCTGCACACTCATCAGTGTGGGTCTCAGGACCCGGACCCCTACCGATTGGCAGCACTATACAAACCTGATAATATCTAAACTGTTTTTAAAAATAGTCAGTACACTTTATAATATGCAAAATAAAAAAATCTGCAAATTTTTAATACACTTTGAATTTCAATTCCTCGCCATTTTCTACATCTCTGCTTGATGTCAGAACCTTTTTGCTATATCCAAAGGCTGAAAAAACCCATAACCTGATACTTTATAATTTGGGAAGGGAAAGGTTGCTGCAATTGTATCCATTCTAGATAAACTTTTCTCCTGCCCTGGTAATTTGTTACAATGTATCAACCTGGAGTCCTCACAGTTTTAGCTCACAGACTAGATACAATTGTAGCAAACCCAACAGTAGATCTGTGCAGATTTGTAGCCTCTGGAAAATGTTTCCAGTCACTGAGAGCAAGCAGAGATAATTGTAGAAATGAAAGGCGCAGTATATAGCCAGCCTGGAGAATCGGGATTTTATGGACATCTAGAGGGGTCCCTATTTTTTTATTTGCTCCCCCCACCTCCTCCTCAGTGTCCACCTCTACTCTCCTGAGCGAGCTGTTAAGTTGTGTCGTACAGGATTCATTTCACATTTACGAGGTGATTTTTCTTCCTCCATATAACTCCTGATTTGTTTGTGTTATGTGACAAATCACAGGACTATTAATAAAACGTGAAATGAAGAATTAGGATGAGGTAATTAGTGTAACTGCATTGTAAAAGATATACAGCAGCTGCTGAAAAAAGCCATATTGAATATTTGTCAGAGCTAATTAATTCTTTTTTTGTTCCCAGTTTGCATTACTTAAAGTCTCGCTCCTGTGGCGTCATCCATTTTCATTAATTTGATTGATATGTGAGACAGGAGCTTTTTAGATAAACGGCCACCTCTGCCGTGACGACCATTAACCTGTACAGATATCAATTGTAAGCTGTAGGGCAAGGGTCTCCAGCCAGTGGCTCGCTATTGCAAAACTACAACTCTCAGCATATTGTGACAGTGGCAGGTTTTCAGGGCATGCTGGAAGTTGAAGTTTTGCAAAAGCTATAGAGTCTCATTGTGTGTGTAAAAAATATCTAACACCAATGGTAAGACTGTTTACCACAAACATTAGTTCTTGAGGCATCCTCATTGTTCTTGAACTGTTTCTAGGTCTCTTACCAACCAGTGGGTGTTGTAGTATGTTTGCCATTACTGCTCCCTACAAGGTTGTTACCCAACTTTCTCAGGGTTTTATCTGCGCATAATTTAGCACATCTGTCATTCATTTTCTTGGAAAAGCTGGGAGACAATATATTTAGGTATAGTAACATATACAAATATGTATTTAATTATTTATTTTTTATTTATATGTAGTAAATAAGTATGGATCTTTTTTTATTTTTTGCTGTATTTTTTTCTCTTTTTCAATAAATATTCAAATTTATGTGTGTGTGAGTGTTTGTATGTGTATATCGAGTGAAATGGGTATTGAGCACCTGACCATCTAAGTAAATATCTTTCTAAAGGTGCTATTGACATGAAATTCTCACCAGATGTCGGTAACAACCCATTCAATCCACAGAGGCAAAGAAATCAAACTATAGATGTCTATAAATTAAGTTTTGTGTAATAATGAGAAATGACACTGAAAAGGTATTGAACACATGAAGAAAGAGAGGTGCAAAAAACCATGGAAAGTCCTGACACCGGCTGAAATCTATCAATAAATTAGAAAGCAATCCTGCCACCTAGTGAAAAGTAATACCAGCTGGTTCAACTGATGGCCTATAAAAAGGTGTCTCATTGCCAAGGTGCCACACAGGAAACCTCTCATGATGGGTAAAACCAGTGAGCTGTCTCAAGACCTTCACAACATTATTATTGCAAAACATACTGATGGCATTGGTTATAGAAGAATTTCTAAACTACTAAAAGTGAGCACTGTTGGGGCGATAATCCAGAAGTGGAAAGAACATAATTTCGCCATAAACTGGCCACGACCAGGTGCTCCCCACAAGACTTCAGACAGAGGAGTGAAAATAATTATTAGAAGAGTTGTCCATGAGCTAATGACCACCTGTGGAGAACTACAGAAAGACCTGGAATCAGCAGGTACAATTGTTTCAAAGAAAACAGTAAGTAATACACTCAACCTCCATGGCCTGTATGCACGCTCACCACAACCTCCATAGACTGTTGCACGTGCATCACACGACCTCCATTGCCTGTACCCACGCTCACCACGCAACCTCCATGGCCTGTACGCACGCTCACCATGCAACCTACATGGCCTGTACGCACTCTCACCACGCAACCTCCTTGGCCTGTACGCACGCTCCCCACGCAATCTCCATTTCCTGGGCACTGTATATCACCCCAAAAACACCATACCAACAGTGAAGTTTGGCGGTGGGAACACCATGGTATGGGCTATTTTTCAGCTTACTGCTCTGGCAAATTTCATATAATTGAAGGAAGGATAAATGGGCAAATGTACCGGGACATTCTTGATAAAACTCTGCTACCATACACAAGGATAATGAAAATGAAACGAGGATGGACATTTCAGCAAGACCATGATCCCAAACACACAGCCAAGGAAACTCTCAATTGGTTTCAGAGAAAGAAAATAAAGCTGCTAGAATGGCCGAGCCGATCACCGGACCTGAATCCATAGAAAATGTATGGAAGGAACTAAAGCTCAGAGTTCATAGAAGGAGTCACGGGACCTTCAGGATGTGACGAGTGTTTGTGTGGAAGAATGGGCCAAAATCACACCTGAGCAATGCCTGCGACTAGTTTCTCCATACAGGAGGCATCTGGAAGCTTCATCACCAACAAAGGCTTTTGTACGAAGTATTACATAAGTTTCAGTAAGCGTGTTCAATACTTTTATCCCAGTGTCATTTCTCATTATTACACATCATTTATGGACATCTATGGTTTGATTTCTTTGTGTGGATTGGATGGGTTGCTACCGACATCTGGTGAGAATTTCACGTCAATAGCACCTTTAGAAATATATTTACTTAGAAAATTGGTGACGTGTTCAATACTTTTTTCACTCGCTGTATAATGTGTGTGTTGTGTGTGTGTATATTAATTAATGGGATAAAACTTTGTTGAAAATATCTGATTTTTTTATTTAATCTATTGAGACTCAAAAGCTTTTATGAATGTCATTCAGCCTAGACCATTGATATGTAATAATAAGCATTTGTGGTGATGAATAATTAGGTCTTTTTCTATCAGTTATCAAGGAAAATACATTGTATCCTTGCCGCTCTAAAATGTAACAATTCAGTGATTTTGTTGAGTTTTGAATCAAATTGATAGTTTATTAATGATCTATTTTTTATCTGATAAGATTCCTGTTTTTCTTGAGTGTTGGATTTGTGTTGGGGTCGCCGGTCACTGTGTTCCGGGTGATCTCTTTCTGGGTCTTTGATTTTGAGACCTTGTTTCAGTTCATGTGTACAATCCTTCCAAACCACGTGTCTACATTATCTGGATAGGAGGGAGGTTTGCGAAGTTTATAGGCAATGGAGCCGCCCAGACTTGGGGGGGGCTTTCCTGTATATAAATTGACTTCTGCTACATGAGATCTCTGACTTTGGCCATGGCGCTTGCATTTCAGCAGATCACGAATTGTGCATGCCCTGGAATGTTGGGGATCGCTATGTCACATCACTGAATGCCACGATCTGATGTCCACTTAATGTTTTAGCATTTCTAACCCATTCTGCACCCGAGAGACACATACCGATTCAACACATGTCCATATTCTCATAGGGGGATGATGGCGTGCATACGCCTTCATGATAATGGGCAGCGTTCCCTTACCCATTGCATTGAAGCGGGCTCTACCATTACGTTGCTTAATTTTGTAACTAACCATCATTTTTAGCAAGGATTTGCATCCTAAAGGATGATAAAGGGTATATACACTTTAGAAACTTTTTTTGTTTTGTTTTGGTCCAATGTATCCAAAAGAAAAAAAAAATCCACTTCTGTTTTGTGTCTACAGCTCCTATGCAGTCCTATGTATTTTCATAGCTCTAGACTACAAATTTCACTTTTGTGTAGTCCTGATACTTCTTTTCCTCTTCTTGCTAACCTAAAGGCAGTAGCAGAGGACTGCATGATAACGGTGCAGTAGTAGCCGGTAACCATGGTGATGAATAGAAGTACATAGGAGCTGTAGACACAGAACGGAAGACTTGTAAAACTAAATGCAAAAGTATACGCACCTTAGCTGTCATTCTCAATCACAAAGTATTTATTTGCAAAGAATATTGCAGACTTGTATCATATCCAAGGGCAACATATACCTGGTATTATCCAAGGGCAGTATATACCTGGTATGCACAGAGCCCGTATGTTGGCACTATTGTGCTGCCATATAAAGTCTCCAAATAGCATTTTGTATTGTTCCCAGACGACATATTCACAACACACAGGCCTCAGATTTGTATGGGTGGAGTATTACAGGAATATATACCCTTGTACATGCTGCCAATCAGCCCATTCCATCACATTTCCCGATGGAGAAGCATTAATTGTGGCATCAGTGACGATGTTGTTGTACCATGCACTGTGTGAAATCCTATAAATGTTCGAATGTTTTTGCATGCTTCTCCTACTAACCTGATGTCAATGTTACCTTGGTATCAATAACCGAGCACTGTCCTATAATGCTACCTGCCGATGCACCATGATTTCTGAATGGGACTAATTGCTTTGCGCTAACTAACACTGAACTTCCCACTCCCCATCCCCGGTTATTATATGGAGCCATGTACTTGTGCCTGTTAATTGTCAGTTTTTATGGTCTTATCGAGCACACACTTCTATATATAACACTGATAACACCGGCCAGACAGGCTCAGCTCGGTTTCCTGTCTTTGGCAGGGATCAAGGTTAGCTGGAGGCCCAGGGAGAATATCCATATAGAAAGAAATATACTGTGTACATTCACTAAACCTATATGTACAGACTGTACTATATAAATGTCCATAGGTAAAATTTCCAAGTCAGATTTTACATTGTGCTTCTATAGAGTGCAAGCTCTTCTACCGATTTCTGAAACACAGACTGAAGGTACAAGGCCATATAAGAAATTACTATGAATCATCCTATAAGAAACATCATATCTCTGACCAAACATTTTAACCCTTACCTCCAAACTTCAGGGTTCATTGCAGCTAATACATACCCTAAACACTCCCTATCCCTCCCCCTTCCCAGGGTATAAAAGAGTACATAGGCAGAGTAAGGAGCTGCGTGTAGTAAAAATGATCTTCTGATTCCTATAGATACATGTCATTAGATGACATTGGTGAAATATATTTTATCTGACCACTCTAATGTGAAATGGCTATAGGGGGCAATGATACTTTGTCTCTGTGCAGAGATTTCAGATACTTAATATTGGATACATTTTACACACACTGTAATTAATTTCATCAGCCATTTGTTTAGAATGTACCACTAGAAATCTCTAAGCCGTACCAAAAGGGTCTGATCTCAGTATAGTGATGGAGGTCAGCCATGGCTTAAAAGAGTTTTCCTGTTTTGAAAAACCCCTGTTCCCAAGTCCAGTTTGCTAAAAAAAGTGTGCTTTACTCTCCCTCCCCGGGTCAAGTGCTGAGTCTCCACTGCTGATCCTGGTGTCCATTATTGTCTCCTACGCCGACTTCAAGTCAACAGCACTTCAGCCAATCAGTGACTGAGCCAATGAGCTCACTGATTGGTTGCAGCGCTATCGACATGACTTCAACACTACAGACCTAAACAGACACCAGGAGCAGCGGTGGAGACCCTGCACTGGACCCCTTTAAGATCAGATCACAGATGTCATCAATGTCATCTTCACATATCTATCGGTGATTTCCCCTTTATGGCTTTTTCTTGTATACAAGAAGCTGAAAACCCATCCAGATCTAACACTTCTCAAACCTGTGGGTTTGTTACAGTAGCATCAGCTTAGTCAGCCTTGTCTCAGCAGCACATCCAGGCTGTTAGACTGGATAGGATAGATAGAGAGATAGATAGATAGATATCCACAAAAAGATTGGAGGCAGCACACAAACAGATGCTAAAAAATTGTCTTTTAATAGTCCATGTGGCTGTAGCAACGTTTCGGTCCAAAGTTGTGGACCTTTCTTCTGGCTTGAGAAAGGTCCACAACTTTGGACCGAAACGTTGCTACAGGCACATGGGCTATTAAAAGACAATTTTTTAGCATCGGTTTGTGTGCTGCCTCCAATCTTTTTGTGGATATACATAGGACTGGTGTGTACCTGGGTGGCTTTGCACCTTTTTCCATTTTTGTGCTGCTTTTGATCTATTTCTTTTAGATGATAGATAGATAGATAGATGATAGATAGATAGATAGATAGATAGATAGAGATAATATATAGATAGAAGATAGATATAAAATGGATAGATATGAGATAGATAGATAGAATTTTGATCTAAACAAAATATTTCATATCACTGACAGATCTGTAAAAAAAAAAAAGAGGAATTGAAATACTGTGGGATTACATTATTATTATTACATTTACACGACTTTAATGGAGTTGCAAATATTTGTACACACCAATAATAAAATTAACCCCTTTCACCACTATTAAAAGGATTGAGACAAAGGGTGAAATTCCGCAAAGGGAGCATGATCAACCACAGTTCAGTCAATATACTATGATGAACTCCAGAAATTAGTGTAAATTCTAGCGCAGATCTTTTCCTAACTGATCGAGTGATACAACTTGGTCATGATTTGAGTCACTTTCCACTACTGGATTACCATGGCATATTACATTCTTGCCCCCCATACCAAAGTGTGAAGACCAATGCCATAACCTTAGATCTGAATATCCGGGTCATTTTCCCTACAAAGTCCCAGCAAGTGGCCGTATAGTAACACCACAAATAGGTCTAGTACTCAGATCATAACGTACCATAAAAACTGACAAAGACCTCTCAGCTAATCTATTAAATAACTTTGCTTTTTATGTTATTTTCTTTTTTTTCTCTTTTCTTAATACTTTCCCCTCAGAGCGATTTAGTGATACTCAACCTTATAAAAAAATCTGGACACTTAACGCAAGAATCTCCTCCTGAGGCTTCACTAGACTGGAATTAGAAACAGTAATAGCCTATAACATAGGTAACTTTGTAACACATTTGTTGCCCCTAGAAGTATTTACTTTGCTTTATTAGAGCTCAGAATCTTTCCATGAATTTTGAGAAAAACCTAAAAGATATTTAGTTTTTCACTAAACTAATTCTCTTATAAATAACTTGCCAAAATAGTATCAAATAATTTTTGTGCATTAAGTCTTATACCACCTCCCGCAAAAAAAATGCTTTGGGAGCTACAGTTGTGTCTGTGCTGGGTCTTTAAGTTTTGCCCTCCCGGACCTAAAAAAAAGTAGTGGTCTAAACACGGAAAGATCTTTATTTAAAGGGTCACTTCAGATTTTGGCAGTGCTTCAGGTATTGCCAGAAGTGCATATATGCTTATGCAGCAAACTATAGCATTGAAAAAAATCCAACATAGTCTATTACGATTCCCACAAGATTGTTTAACAAGATCTGAAAAAAATCAATTTTCTGTCTATCCATCAAGAGCTAGCCATTTAATGGTTGCCCTCATGGACTTTTTGTGATGCCACCTTACCATGCAGATGAGATAGGCATGACCTATATTGTCCAATCCCAGCTTGGCCATGGTACAAGCAGCTTATGGAGCACCCTGTGGAGGTTGAGTATCACTGAATGAACCCTGCTTTTGCACCCACATTCACAATGCGTAGGCTGTGGTTCCATGACTTAGCATTATTAAATTGCACTTATCAATCATTCTTGCCAGGAATGCCATCGCCTACTGTCTTAAAGAAGTCAGAGAAGTCTGGTTTCAGCAGTCCTTCTCCTTCGCAGACCTCTTCCCTTGGAACGGCTTTTACGCATCATCATCGACCTGTCATTACAGGACCCAGAGGTGAGGACAAAACCGGAGAACATGCCCCCCAACCCCATCCCTTATTCTGTCAGGACTGCGTTAAGCCCTGCTCTCTTCCAGATAGGGTACCCTTTGTTCAGTAGACCATAGCTTTGTTAGTAATAATTCTGCATTCATTTGTGTCTTTTTTTTATACTATTAACACATCAGGAAATGTGTGAGAGGCTTCATGTTCCGCTTGTCTTATTATCCTAAAGTTTAATGAACTTTGGTCAGTAAGAATATTAGTTTTGGATTTGTTCTATGTTTTTTTTTTTTTTTTTTGAGATTTATTGTTATTTATGTATTTAAAATTTATAATCTAATTTTTTTTGGTTTGATTCTTTTCCTATTTTTACAAAAATGTCTATGGTTTTGTAGATTTTTATTCTTTTGCTGTACAATACAGCACAACTGAATACTTTTGATGGCAGCACCTGCAACTGTTAACATCAGGCTGCGTTTGGTAGCAGCATATATTTTATATACTTGTGTATTGCTTTTACTTAAAAAAAAGTTTGAACTATTTAGAACTAGAATAAATGCGTAATATGAGATTCTCTAATCTGGTCAAAGACCTCAAAACTTTTTTTTTTTTTTTTTTTTAGGTAAAGTTTTTACATTATCGATATTTAAAAAAGAATAATAATTATATTATAAAATGTTATGTTGAACCTTCACCAGAGAATCAATATCTTTTTGAGGCCAACTAAGTATCTGTACACATTACATAGCATTAATACATTTAGCGCATGTACTTTATTTGGAGGTCATGAAACTTTGCGCATTAGACTTTATTCAAAGGTCATGAGACTCTGCACATATGACCTCCAAAAAAAGTCTTGAGACTTTGCACATGAGATTGTATTTGGAGGTCATAAGACTTTGCACATGAGACTTTTTGGAGGTCATGAGACTTTGCACATGAGACTGTATTTGGAGGTCATAAGACTTTGCACATGAGATTGTATTTGGAGGTCATGAGACTTTGCACATGAGACTTTTTGGAGGTCATGAGACTTTGCACATGAGACTTTGCACATGAGATTGTATTTGGAGGTCATGAGATTTTGCACATGAGATTGTATTTGGAGGTCATGAGACTTTATTTGGAGTTACAACAAAAAAAAAAGTATATTATGCATTTCTAACTATGGTAAATAGGTGATATATACAGTGGCTAAGGTCTGAGCATTACTTAGGAAGTGAACATTTTGCAATACTTTCAGTGTGATGCGAACAGAGCCCGAGATCCCACATTTCCAACATCTCTGTTGTATGCCCCTTTCAATAAGTCTAAGGTGTCCATCACATGTTTGTATTACATATACATCTGGTAGGGATTTTAATTGGGCTCTGGTATGATTACGCTGCCCTACAATGACAGTATATGGAGGCACCTATTGCACTTTTGCTTTATAATTTGCTCACAACTTTGCCTTGTCCACCAGACTTTCCTTGCACTTTCTGAGTTCCCACAGAATTGGCCCAATAAAAGTTACACCTTAGCACCACTTTTAGCAGTTGTCACATCCTTTCTCCCACATGGCAATGAATAGGCAATAGCTGTTTAAGACCAAGATAAAGACTGACCCTACTTGGGAAAGCTTGAATGATGCTGAGCATCATGGGTGAAAACTTGTTTCTTGCATCCATGCATGCTTTAGATGGAAGCGCCACCACATTGCAGTCACCACTTTAGTGCGGATTTTGTGTGTGACAGGTGTGCCTGGAGTAAAATGTTGGTCCAGTGGTTTTATGGACTGGATGTGATGGCAAACAAATAATTTTCCATAGTGCAATAGGACATTTATCTTGTAGATTTGAGATGGCGGCGTTCATGTAGAATCAGTGTCCCATAATGGGTCAGGATCAAGATGACGTCGTCATGGATTCCCACTATTTGTCAATCTTCATCTATTCCCCTCGAGATGAGACTGATCCCCTTATGACAGAAACAGCAGCAAACTTCAGGAAAAGTTTTCAGAAAACACATTTTAATTAATATTCATTACCTCTTTTTAGAACATACAGTACGATCCTATTTTTAGTTGCCCTTTTCCTTCGTATATTTAACAATCTATATGAGGAAGTTTAAGAAATTTTTTTAACTTTTTTTTTTTTTTTCAGTAAAATATAGGAAAATGATTCACTGGGGCATATTAGGAGTTGTAGTTACCAGCCTGTGATTAATAAGCGATGTCACTTCTTTGTTTAACCCCTTTCCTGCGTGCACACACTCGCTCGTACCACTGTATATTTATTGCTCCATTGTTACCGGACAGGACCTTTTTTTATAATTTTTTTTTCATGTCCCTCCCTTAAAGCAGAAATAACACGTTCTTCCTTTGTAAAGCGGCATATTTGTCTGCTGAGATCGCCATGCTAACCTTGAGTAAAGATTCTGAGCAGATGTCTCGTTAGGCAGAGGAAATTAGCTCACTGTTTACACCTCAGACTCCAGCAAGTGATTAGCCAAAAGGAGCGAGCGGCCGGCAGGAAGCGCACGCTGGCACCGCCGCCATATTCTGCTCCTCTTTAAATTCCTGACGAAAATCCACATTACTCATTTCACTCCTGGAATTTGGTTATGTGTCAGTGTTTGTGACAACTTTGATTGTGTGATTGGGGGAGGAGGGGTGGGTTATTAATATTATATCTAGATATACTTTGTCATAAATAATGGAGGCAAGGTCGTGTTCACATTTGTGTCACCGATAAAATAGTGTCAAATTTTACCAATCAAAACAATTAAAAATTGCGACAAATAACAGAATTAGGCGCTGTTTAGTGTGTGAACCTGAAAAGCTACCAACATACAGCCCCACTATCAGTATTCGGTCAGTATTTTTTCTCAGGAGCGGGAGCTAAAATCAGGTGAGGAACAATCAGAGAAAAGGTATAATAGAAACAAGTCGCCAATTCTGCATTTATCACCAACTCCTGGTTTTGGCTCCCACTCCTGAGAAAAAATACTGACCGAATACTGATAGCAGGACCTCATTCAGACTTCAGTATTTTCCACGTACGAGAAAAATAGACCGATTAGTTTGATCAGAGCGTGGTTCAAGTGTCATCAGTTTTTCTCGTATATGGAGAGAAAAAAAGAAAAGTTTCCCCAACTTTTCCATTCTGACAATCCGTGAAAAATGGACCGCACTTGGATGTCATGCGGGTGCTTTCCGATATTTTTTTTTTTTTTTCACGGACCCATAGAATTGCATTGCTGATTTTGATCCAACGCTTAGACCACTTAGTTTGAGAAAAAAATTGGACATGTGCACAGCCCCATAAAATATCATTGGTACAAATGCCATCCAAAAAAATCGAATAGCACTCATGCGAGAAAAACTGACGTGTAAATAATCCCTTACAATGCATAATATATTATTATCATATGAGCGGACAGACACCAGAAGGTGTTCCCTACAAAAAGGAATGGACCAACATGATGGGAGATTACCATAATACATACAGTGGTATCCAGTAGAAAATTTACACTTATTTACAACTGGACTCTATAGGAAATTTATGCCAAAAATTGATGCATGAACATATAGAAGATAGAGATGAAATAAATAGATAGGTTCCCTCCACATCTCGTCTATACCATCTTCATGGAAGACACTAGAAACACTGCTTTTCAAGAGCTGGATTCATAGCTACACTACTCAGTACTGTTATCTATCTATCATCTATCTATTATCTATCTGTCTATCTGATAGATAGATCCTCTGTAAATGTCTTATACACCATCTCCATGGAAGAAACTTTCTAGAAACACTGCGTTACAGGAGGATTTGGAGTGCACCTAGTGGATTTGCCATGTCATCAGGGAGTTTGAAAGTTTGGGATTTTTTTGGGGGGTCTCATGAGCCTTGTGGGAGAAACGGCAAATATCAGATACATATGTATAGGTAGATACTTTGTGTAACTTTGTGGAGGTGATATTCTAAACTTACTGTTGTACCATGGTCATTGTCACATCTTTTAAAAGCCTTTTCTTATAACAATAATATTAAATGGGAAGTTGCAAGTTGCAGGAGTTATCCAGAACTATTTAATTTTTTTTACTATAGGCCTAAGAACTAATAGGCAGGTAGTTGCTAACTACTTGCCTGTTGTGCCCAGTGCTGATTTCTGCCGCCACAGGGTGGTCACAAATCACTGTGGCTTCCGCTGACGTCATGTCGACAGAGCAGCTGCTTCTCTTCTGCTCTTCTCTGTTGATGGGGCGTGACTGCCGATGCCATGCTGATTGACAGTCGGCTCCCTGCTGCCTAACTGCGGGGAGCCGGCTGGCAATCAGCATGACGTCTTGACAAAGCAAATCGGAAGAAGAGGAGCTGCTCTGTTGACGTGAAGCAGCTGAATCGCCGGCAGGAGCGGTCGTTGACTGCTCTGAGCCAGCGCCTTTGTTAGCAACTACTGTACCTGACTGTTAGTTTTTAGGCTTATAGTAAAAAACAAAAAATACGATAGTCCTGGACAACTCCTTCAAAGTGTATTCATAGATTCAGGTTACTGTTCAGAGTAATTTATTTTTATTTATTTTACTCACTTATATAGCGCCATTAATTCCACAGCACTTCACAGACCATATCGGCACTGTCCCCATCGGGGCTCACAATCTAAATTCCCTATCTGTATGTCTTTGGAGTGTGGGAGGAAACCGGAGAACCCAGAGGAAACCCACGCAAACACGGGGAGAACATACAAACTCCTTACAGATGTTGTCCTTGGTGGGATTTGAACCCAGGACCCCAGTGTTGCAAAGCAACAATGCTAACCACTGAGCCACCGTACAGTGCTAACCACTGAGCCACTGTGCTGCCCAGAATAAGCTGTCATGCGTGTACACATGAGAAATAACACTATTTCTGGCCATTATATGACTTGCACTCTACATTTTCATCAGTTTTTGCCCTATTTCTAATTTTCAGTTGTCTCTGAGCTAGTGGATGTCTTTTATGCCCAGCATACACAAAGATGAGGGATTCCTGCTATGTCTCTATAAAACACATGTTCAGAAGTAGTAGCAGCATAGAGGACATGATATAGCAGTACTGAGTAGTGTAGCTGTGAATCCAGCTCTGAGATGAGATAAATCACTCACTAACTTCAGTGCAATCTGTACATTTTTTCTGCATCTGCTTGTTTTCTAACCCTACTCCGCACGCCTCCTCCCCCCTCCCCTCTCCATAGACATCAATAGGCAGCTGTAAATTGATCCCTCAGTGAACTGGCAGTCTCTCTTGCTTTCACTATGATGGACTTGAGCTTGTTTTTTCAGAGTGAATTAATGAGTTTAAGAAGCAGGGCTATAAGAAGTGGAGAAAGAAGCAGAATTCCGTGATAAGATATATTGCAAAGTTTCTTTTATTTACTTGTACTATTGGTTTGGATTGTGCAAAAGTTTTTTTGAAAGGGCGGCAACCATTTGAGCAATTGCCTAACATATTCTGCACTGTATCTACTAATAGAATTTGCTCTTTAGTAATTGGCGCTGTCATAATTAGGGGAACCCGGATTGTTCCTTATGGAGGAAGGAGTTAAAGAGCTTCTTTGTGTTTTTAAACCCCCCCTGGCCCAGTGGCGCCTCTCTCCTTATCTGTAGGGTAGTGCTATGATCTATATGACAGCTTCCTGATAAGTGTGTTTGTTCTTGAGGTTGCTTTCCTTTCTTGGTCATGGTGCAGTATGGATAGTTTGAGTGGAGGGAGACGGCTTCATCTAATGGTTCTAATACATACAATACTGGAGCAGACAGAACTGGGGATCACCCATAGTCCTGATAGACAGCTGCCCAGGTTGCTGGATTTATACAGTGTGCCAATGTAGTAAATCCCTCCTGTGTGATACTGTGCTGAAGAGTTGAATATCTAAGCTTATCATATGAGATACTGATAGAGAAGGAGTCACAGCACAATATTTTTCAGTATATCATGTATGATACAGTCTGTTGAGCTGTGTATCTAAGCGGATCAAACATATCAATGTCATACTAACTAGTAAACTGCTATATCTGAGCCTATGCTGTGTGAGACTATCTACTGAGCCGCTGTATCTAATCCTATCCTGTGTGATACTGTCATCTGAGCCGCTGTATCTAATCCTATCCTGTGCGATACTGTCATCTGAGCCGCTGTATCTAATCCTATCCTGTGTGATACTGTCATCTGAGCCGTTGTATCTAATCCTATCCTGTGTGATACTGTCATCTGAGCCGCTGTATCTAATCCTATCCTGTGTGATACTGTCATCTGAGCCGCAGTATCTAATCCTATCCTGTGTGATACTGTCATCTGAGCCGCTGTATCTAATCCTATCCTGTGTGATACTGTCATCTGAGCCGTTGTATCTAATCCTATCCTGTGTGATACTGTCATCTGAGCCGCTGTATCTAATCCTATCCTGTGTGATACTGTCATCTGAGCCGCAGTATCTAATCCTATCCTGTGTGATACTGTCATCTGAGCCGCTGTATCTAATCCTATCCTGTGTGATACTGTCATCTGAGCCGCTGTATCTAATCCTATCCTGTGTGATACTGTCATCTGAGCCGTTGTATCTAATCCTATCCTGTGTGATACTGTCATCTGAGCCGCTGTATCTAATCCTATCCTGTGTGATACTGTCATCTGAGCCGCAGTATCTAATCCTATCCTGTGTGATACTGTCATCTGAGCCGCTGTATCTAATCCTATCCTGTGCGATACTGTCATCTGAGCCGCTGTATCTAATCCTATCCTGTGTGATACTGTCTGCTGAGCCGCTGTATCTAATCCTATCCTGTGTGATACTGTCATCTGAGCCGCTGTATCTAATCCTATCCTGTGTGATACTGTCATCTGAGCCGCTGTATCTAATCCTATCCTGTGCGATACTGTCATCTGAGCCGCTGTATCTAATCCTATCCTGTGTGATACTGTCTGCTGAGCCGCTGTATCTAATCCTATCCTGTGTGATACTGTCATCTGAGCCGCTGTATCTAATCCTATCCTGTGTGATACTGTCATCTGAGCCGCTGTATCTAATCCTATCCTGTGTGATACTGTCAGCTGAGCCGCTGTATCTAATCCGATCATGTGTGATACTGTAAACTGATCCACTATATCTAGTTCAATGATTTCTAAATCTACCATGCGTGATAGTATTTGCTGATCTAGTGTATCTAAGCAAACCTTGTGTGATACTTTATACTGATCCAATGTATCTAAATCTATCACATATGATACGATAATGTCTGTAAAGCTCTGTAGAATTAATGGCCCTACATAAGTGAGTAATATAAATAAATACCACCTAATTGTTCCCCACTACATTGATGACTGTGCATACCCTCAGTGCAGTCATCTACCCTTGTTTAGACTAGGTTTATATCCTACAAGCGTATTATTATATGGTATTTTAATGGCATTTTTCCCCAGGCCTCGTCATAATGTCCTATCTACAGAGGGGAATACATGCAACCCCAGAACACAGAATAATTATTGGGCATGTTTTGTGTCAGTAAGCAGCCTGGTTTATGAGATAGTAAAACCGCCATCCCTTGTATAAGTCTCCTGTCAGCCAAGGGAACACAGAGCTGCACTATGCCATAGGTGTCACAGTCTGCCCGAAGCTGCATCCATCTCACCTACTTCCCAGGCTTCTGATCACGGAATCCGTGAGGCTTGCTTCATTGACATCGCTCGGCTTACTTAACACCAATATTTTTACTTCAAGGAACAAATTTTGCATTTTACAGTATGCAAATAAGTCATGTACCAATCCTGAATTATATCCTGTATTATATCCCAGAGCTGCGCTCGCTATTCTGCTGGTGCAGTCACTGTGTACATACATTACATTACTGATCCTGTACTGATCCTGAGTTACATCCTGTATTATACTCCAGAGCTGCACTCACTATTCTGCTGGTGCAGTCACTGTGTACATACATTACATTACTGATCCTGTACTGATCCTGAGTTACATCCTGTATTATACTCCAGAGCTGCACTCACTATTCTGCTGGTACAGTCACTGTGTACATACATTACATTACTGATCCTGTACAGATCCTGAGTTACATCCTGTATTATACTCCAGAGCTGCACTCACTATTCTGCTGGTGCAGTCACTGTGTACATACATTACATTACTTATTCTGTACTGATCCTGAGTTACATCCTGTATTATACTCCAGAGCTGCACTCACTATTCTGCTGGTGCAGTCACTGTGTACATACATTACTGATCCTGTACTGATCCTGAGTTACATCCTGTATTATACTCCAGAGCTGCACTCACTATTCTGCTGGTGCAGTCACTGTGTACATACATTACATTACTGATCCTGTACTGATCCTGAGTTACATCCTGTATTGTACTCCAGAGCTGCACTCACTATTCTGCTGGTGCAATCACTGTGTACATACATTACATTACTTATCCTGCACTGATCCTGAGTTACATCCTGTATTATACTCCAGAGCTGGACTCACTATTCTGCTGGTGCAGTCACTGTGTACATACATTACATTACTGATCCTGTACTGATCCTGAGTTACATCCTGTATTATACCCCAGAGCTGCACTCAGTTTTCTGCTGGTGCAGTCACTGTGTACATACATTACATTACTGATCCTGTACTGATCCTGAGTTACATCCTGTATTATACCCCAGAACTGCACTCACTTTTCTGCTGGTGCAGTCACTGTGTACATACATTACTGATCCTGTACTGATCCTGAGTTACATCCTGCATTATACTCCAGAGCTGCACTCACTATTCTGCTGGTGGAGTAACTGTGCACATACATTACATTACTGATCCTGTACTGATCCTCAGTTACATCCTGTATTATACTCCAGAGCTGCACTCACTATTCTGCTGGTGCAGTCACTGTGTACATACAGTACTGATCCTGTACTGATCCTGAGTTACATCCTGTATTATACCCCAGAGCTGCACTCACTATTCTGCTGGTGCAGTCACTGTGTACATACATTACATTACTTATCCTGAATTACATCCTGTATTATACTCCAGAGCTGCACTCACTATTCTGCTGGTGCAGTCACTGTGTACATACATTACATTACTTATCCTGAGTTACATCCTGTATTCTACTCCAGAGCTGCACTCACTATTCTGCTGGTGGAGTAACTGTGTACATACATTACATTACTGATCCTGTACTGATCCTGATTTACATCCTGTATTATACTCCAGAACTGAACTCACTATTCTGCTGGTGGAGTCACTGTGTACATACATTACATTACTGATCCTGAGTTACATCCTGAGTTACATCCTGTATTATACTCCAGAGCTGCACTCACTATTCTGCTGGTGCAGACACTGTGTACATACATTAGTGATCCTGAGTTACATCCTGTATTATACTCCAGAGCTGCACTCACTATTCTGCTGGTGCAGTCACTGTGCACATACAGTACAGACCAAAAGTTTGGACACACCTTCTCATTTAAAGATTTTTCTGTATTTTCATGACTATGAAAATTGTACATTCACACTGAAGGCATCAAAACTATGAATTAACACATGTGGAATTATATACTTAACAAAAAAGTGTGAAACAACTGAAAATATGTCTTATATTCTAGGTTCTTCAAAGTAGCCACCTTTTGCTTTGATGACTGCTTTGCACACTCTTGGCATTCTCTTGATGAGCTTCAAGAGGTAGTCACCGGAAATGGTCTTCCAACAATCTTGAAGGAGTTCCCAGAGATGCTTAGCACTTGTTGGCCCTTTTGCCTTCACTCTGCGGTCCAGCTCACCCCAAACCATCTCGATTGGGTTCAGGTCTGGTGACTGTGGAGGCCAGGTCATCTGGCGTAGCACCCCATCACTCTCCTTCTTGGTCAAATAGCCCTTACACAGCCTGGAGGTGTGTTTGGGGTCATTGTCATGTTGAAAAAGAAATGATGATCCAACCAAACGCAAACCGGATGGAATAGCATGCCGCTGCAAGATGCTGTGGTAGCCATGCTGGTTCAGTATGCCTTCAATTTTGAATAAATCCCCAACAGTGTCACCAGTAAAGCACCCCCACACCATCACACCTCCTCCTCCATGCTTCACGGTGGGAACCAGGCATGTAGAGTCCATCCGTTCACCTTTTCTGCATCGCACAAAGACATGGTGGTTGGAACCAAAGATCTCAAATTTGGACTCATCAGACCTAAGCACAGATTTCCACTGGTCTAATGTCCATTCCTTGTGTTCTTTAGCCCAAACAAGTCTCTTCTGCTTGTTGCCTGTCCTTAGCAGTGGTTTCCTAGTAGCTATTTTACCATGAAGGCCTGCTGCACAAAGTCTCCTCTTAACAGTTGTTGTAGAGATGTGTCTGCTGCTAGAACTCTGTGTGGCATTGACCTGGTCTCTAATCTGAGCTGCTGTTAACCTGCGATTTCTGAGGCTGGTGACTCGGATAAACTTATCCTCAGAAGCAGAGGTGACTCTTGGTCTTCCTTTCCTGGGGCGGTCCTCATGTGAGCCAGTTTCTTTGTAGCGCTTGATGGTTTTTGCAACTGCACTTGGGGACACTTTCAAAGTTTTCCCAATTTTTCGGACTGACTGACCTTCATTTCTTAAAGTAATGATGGCCACTCGTTTTTCTTTACTTAGCTGCTTTTTTCTTGCCATAATACAAATTCTAACAGTCTATTCAGTAGGACTATCAGCTGTGTATCCACCAGACTTCTGTACAACACAACTGATGGTCCCAACCCCATTTATAAGGCAAGAAATCCCACTTACTAAACCTGACAGGGCACACCTGTGAAGTGAAAACCATTTCCGGTGACTACCTCTTGAAACTCATCAAGAGAATGCCAAGAGTGTGCAAAGCAGTCATCCAAGCAAAAGGTGGCTACTTTGAAGAACCTAGAATATAAGACATATTTTCAGTTGTTTCACACTTTTTTGTTAAGTATATAATTCCACATGTGTTAATTCATAGTTTTGATGCCTTCAGTGTAAATGCACATTTTTCAAAGTCATAAAAATACAGAAAAATCTTTAAATGAGAAGGTGTGTCCAAACTTTTGGTCTGTACTGTACATTACATTACTGATCCTGAGTTACATCTTGTATTATACTCCAGAGCTGCACTCACTATTCTGCTGGTGCAGTCACTGTGTACATACATTACATTACTGATCCTGAGTTACATCCTGTATTATACCCCAGAGCTGCACTCACTATTCTGCTGGTGGAACAACTGTGTACATACATTACATTATTTATCCTGTACTGATCTTGATATTAAGCTTCTGGATTAAGAAGTGAAGCAGACTCCTGACACCATAGATGTTCTTTAGTTGCCAAGTAACTTTTGCTGCAAGTATACCTTCACTTTACATGCAGCTCTGAATATGTAGCTGCGACCATAAAATAACTGAAATTTCTGTTTCCCTTTATACCATAGATTGTAAGAAACAAGAGACTTAACTCAAAACTTCTTGGCCCTTATGCAAAATTAGACCTACATGATCGTCTAGTCCATTGGGAACTCTTAGGCACCTGGCGTGTGATGCAGCTGCCACCTCTGCACGTCCTATAGCTGTGCCTCCAGCAGGACCTCGCATGTCCCTGCTGCTGACACTTCCTTAACATACAGTCTTGTGACGCATTGGAAAGTAATGCATTACAAGATGGCACTGTAGAGTAGTCTGAGTAACCCTGCACATAAATCTCCCATCACAATGCATCCTGCAGTCAGAGCTAAGCTTTTAGAGTAAGGCTGTTGGTGCAGAGCTGATGAATTTCTAGTAAGGGTAAGCAGAATTCTGAATGCAGCTCTGAAAGTGACCAGAGTTATGACTTACATGCCAGTTTCTGCAAGAGCTACAATCTACCAAATACAGGTGCTTCTCACTAAATTAGAATATCATCAAAAAGTAAATTTATTTCAGTTCTTCAATACAAAAAGTGAAACTCCTATATAATATATGAGTCATTACAAACAGAGGGATCTATTATATAGAGTCATTACACACAGAGGGATCTATTTCAAGTGTTTATTTCTGTTAATGTTGATGATTATGGCTTACAGCCAATGAAAACACAAAAGTCATTATCTCAGTAAATTAGAATACTTTATAACAACAGCTTGAAAAATTATTTTAAAATCTGAAATGTTGTCCTACTGAAATGTCTGTTCAGTAAATGCCCTCAATACTTGGTCGGGCTCCTTTTGCATCAATTACTGCATCAATGCGGCAATGTGGCATGGAGGCGATCAGCCTGTGGCGCTGCTGAGGTGTTATGGAGCCCAGGTGGCTTTGATAGCAGCCTTCAGCTCGTCTGCATTGTGGGGTCTGGTGTCTCTCATCTTCCTCTGGACAATACCCCATAGATTCTCTATAATAGATTCTCTATGGGATTAGGGTCAGGTGAGTTTGCTGCCAATCAAGCACAGTGATACTGTTGTGTGTAAACCAGGTATTGGTACTTTTGGCAGTGTGGACAGGTGCCAAGTCCTGCTGGAGAATGACATTTCCATCTCCAAAAAGCTTGTCGGCAGAGGGAAGCATGAAGTGCTCTAAAATGTCCTGGTAGACGGCTGCGCTGACTTTGGTCTTGATAAAACACAGTGGACCTCCACCAGCAGATGACATGGCCCCCCAAACCATCACTGATTGTGGAGACTTCACACTAGACCTCCAGCAGCTTGGATTGTGGCCTCTCCACTCTTCCTCCAGACTCTGGGACCTTGATTTCCAAATGAAATGCAAAATTTACTTTCATCTGAAAACAACACCTTGGACCACTGAGCAACAGTCCAGGTCTTTTTCTCCTTGGCCCAGGTAAGACGCTTCTGGCTTTGTCTATTGGTCATGAGGGGCTTGACACAAGGAATGCGACACTTGTAGCCCATGTCCTGGATACGTCAGTGTGTGGTGGCTCTTGAAGCAATGACTCCAGCAGCAGTCCACTCCTTGTGAATCTCCCCCAAATTTTTGAATGGCCCTTTCTTAACAATCCTTTCAAGGCTGCGGTTATCCCGGTTGCTTGTGCACCTTTTTCTACCACACCTTTTCCTTCCACTCAACTCTCCATTAATAAGCTTGGATACAGCACTCTGTGAACAGCCAGCTTCTTTAGCAATGACCTTTTGTGGCTTACCCTCCTTGTGGAGAGTGTCAATGACTGCCTTCTGGACATCTGTCAAGTCAGCAGTCTTCCCCATGATTGTGGAGCCTACAGAAACAGACTAAGGGACCTTTTTAAACACTTCAGAAGCCTTTGCAGGTGTTTTTTTGTTAATTATTCTAATTTACTGAGATAATGACTTTTATGTTTTCATTGGCTGTAAGCCATAATCATCAACATTAACAGAAATAAACACTTGAAATAGATCACTCTGTGTGTAATGACTCTATATAATATGAGTTTCACTTTTTGAATTGAAGAACTGAAATAAATTAACTTTTTGATGATATTCTAATTTTGTGAGAAGCACCTGTATATGAGGCACCTATAGATTTAATGTGTCGGGTACTGGGTTGGCTCACTTTTACTGATCCTGTTATAGGGGTTTTGTTACTTTTGCTTTTTTATGAGTACTCTAATATAAAGGCTTTGTTGGCGGTACTGTTATAGAGATGGAGTACTGAAGCTGGCACTGATACAAGGTCACGCTGGTTGGTAGTATTATGAGGCACTTTGGCTGGTCGTGGTATGGGAGCATTGAGGCTTGTACAGTTCTGGAGGTATTGTCATAAAGACATTGTGGTTGTCAGTATTATGGTGCACCGTTGCTGTGCATTTTATAGGAGTAATGTGGTTGGTTCTGGTACTCTTATAATGACACACTGGCTCAAATATTTTTGAGGGTTCCATGGCTAACATGTACTAGGGGTACTGTGGGTGGTACTGTTACAAGTCACTGTCCTTGGTAGTATTATGGGGCTTTTTGGCTGATCATGGTATGGGAGTATTGAGGTGGTACTGTTACAAGTCACTGTGCTTAGTAGTATTATGGGGCTTTTGGCTGGTCATGGTATTGAGGTGGTACTGTTACAAGTCACTGTGCTTGGTAGTATTATGGGGCTCTTTGGCTGATCATGGTATGGGAGTATTGAGGTGGTACTGTTACAAGTCACTGTGCTTGGTAGTATTATGGGGCTTTTGGCTGATCATGGTATGGGGAGTATTGAGGTGGTACTGTTACAAGTCACTGTGCTTGGTAGTATTATGGGGCTTTTGGCTGATCATGGTATGGGAGTATTGAGGTGGTACTGTTACAAGTCACTGTGCTTGGTAGTATTATGGGGCTTTTGGCTGGTCATGGTATGGGGAGTATTGAGGTGGTACTGTTACAAGTCACTGTGCTTGGTAGTATTATGGGGCTTTTGGCTGGTCATGGTATGGGGAGTATTGAGGTGGTACTGTTACAAGTCACTGTGCTTGGTAGTATTATGGGGCTTTTGGCTGATCATGGTATGGGAGTATTGAGATGGTACTGTTACAAGTCACTGTGCTTGGTAGTATTATGGGGCTTTTGGCTGGTCATGGTATGGGGAGTATTGAGGTGGTACTGTTACAAGTCACTGTGCTTGGTAGTATTATGGGGCTTTTGGCTGATCATGGTATGGGAGTATTGAGGTGGTACTGTTACAAGTCACTGTGCTTGGTAGTATTATGGGGCTTTTGGCTGATCATGGTATGGGGAGTATTGAGGTGGTACTGTTACAAGTCACTGTGCTTGGTAGTATTATGGGGCTTTTGGCTGATCATGGTATGGGAGTATTGAGGTGGTACTGTTACAAGTCACTGTGCTTGGTAGTATTATGGGGCTTTTGGCTGATCATGGTATGGGAGTATTGAGGTGGTACTGTTACAAGTCACTGTGCTTGGTAGTATTATGGGGCTTTTGGCTGATCATGGTATGGGGAGTATTGAGGTGGTACTGTTACAAGTCACTGTGCTTGGTAGTATTATGGGGCTTTTGGCTGATCATGGTATGGGAGTATTGGGGTGGTACTGTTACAAGTCACTGTGCTTGGTAGTATTATGGGGCTTTTGGCTGGTCATGGTATGGGGAGTATTGAGGTGGTACTGTTACAAGTCACTGTGCTTGGTAGTATTATGGGGCTTTTGGCTGGTCATGGTATGGGGAGTATTGAGGTGGTACTGTTACAAGTCACTGTGCTTGGTAGTATTATGGGGCTTTTGGCTGGTCATGGTATGGGGAGTATTGAGGTGGTACTGTTACAAGTCACTGTGCTTGGTAGTATTATGGGGCTTTTGGCTGGTCATGGTATGGGGAGTATTGGGGTGGTACTGTTGCAAGTCACTGTGCTTGGTAGTATTATGGGGCTTTTGGCTGGTCATGGTATGGGAGTATTGGGGTGGTACTGTTACAAGTCACTGTGCTTGGTAGTATTATGGGGCTTTTGGCTGGTCATGGTATGGGGAGTATTGAGGTGGTACTGTTACAAGTCACTGTGCTTGGTAGTATTATGGGGCTTTTGGCTGGTCATGGTATGGGGAGTATTGAGGTGGTACTGTTACAAGTCACTGTGCTTGGTAGTATTATGGGGCTTTTGGCTGATCATGGTATGGGAGTATTGAGGTGGTACTGTTACAAGTCACTGTGCTTGGTAGTATTATGGGGCTTTTGGCTGGTCATGGTATGGGAGTATTGAGGTGGTACTGTTGCAAGTCACTGTGCTTGGTAGTATTATGGGGCTCTTTGGCTGATCATGGTATGGGAGTATTGAGGTGGTACTGTTGCAAGTCACTGTGCTTGGTAGTATTATGGGGCTTTTGGCTGATCATGGTATGGGAGTATTGGGGTGGTACTGTTACAAGTCACTGTGCTTGGTAGTATTATGGGGCTTTTGGCTGGTCATGGTATGGGGAGTATTGAGGTGCTACTGTTACAAGTCACTGTGCTTGGTAGTATTATGGGGCTTTTGGCTGGTCATGGTATGGGGAGTATTGAGGTGGTACTGTTACAAGTCACTGTGCTTGGTAGTATTATGGGGCTTTTGGCTGATCATGGTATGGGAGTATTGAGGTGGTACTGTTACAAGTCACTGTGCTTGGTAGTATTATGGGGCTTTTGGCTGGTCATGGTATGGGGAGTATTGAGGTGGTACTGTTACAAGTCACTGTGCTTGGTAGTATTATGGGGCTTTTGGCTGATCATGGTATGGGAGTACTGAGGTGGTACTGTTACAAGTCACTGTGCTTGGTAGTATTATGGGGCTTTTGGCTGATCATGGTATGGGAGTATTGAGGTGGTACTGTTACAAGTCACTGTGCTTGGTAGTATTATGGGGCTTTTGGCTGGTCATGGTATGGGAGTATTGAGGTGGTACTGTTACAAGTCACTGTGCTTGATAGTATTATGGGGCTTTTGGCTGGTCATGGTATGGGAGTATTGAGGTGGTACTGTTACAAGTCACTGTGCTTGGTAGTATTATGGGGCTCGTTGGCTGCTCACTCTGTAGGAATACTATTTATGGTATTGGTCTGGGAATACTGCGGTTAACCTGCACTGTTATAAGGGTAGTGTGGCTATTGTTACGCAGGGGTATTGTGGCTGGCACTGTAATAGATGTCCTCTGTGGATCACCATTATGGTGGCACTGCTCACCTATAGGCTGTCTCACCACGTACGGTATATACCCTGCTTCCCTCCCGTCTGTTTCTAGGCAGCGCTGACGTCTCTTTAGTGCACAGTGACACCTATGGGCGTTGTGTCTCCTTATACCTGGCACTTGTTTTGGCATTTGTCCTCCGTTTTTACCGGACACTTAATAAATAACGTGGTCAACCCATATAATTATCCGGAGAGCCGAGGGTCATTAATGAGAGTATGTGTTAGCTAATTCTTGCCGTGTTTATAAAACTCTCTGCATAATAGGTGTATTGTGCGCTTAATAGCTCGTCCTGGAGCGATGCTGTGATCTTGGGATGTTTTTTCACATAATGCCTGTACTGTACAATAAAACGGCTGGAGATCTGTCGCTGGGAACGGGCAGCTTTTCTAAAGAAATCCTAAAATAATAACCCAGCGTTTTTTTTTTTTCAATTAATTGTCTTCGCCCGACTCTGCTAATTGTTATTGTGAAGGTGCACGGAAAAGCGCGCAATTAAAGGCGGAAAGCATGTAATTACAGCACAGCCTCCACTATACGGAGGAGGGGACCGCAGCCGCACAGGGGAAATATTTAAACAGGAGATGGCTCGGTCCGTTTCCCAGTAATGAAGAGCTTAGGTTCGTAGTATTTTAAATTAACCATATCGCCGCACGCTGGGGTTGTGTTCGCCGGACCAATGAGAAGTCGCCTTCCCTTTGTGGAGCCGCTCAATAATTACTAAGCACAAGTATAAATGGAAGCTCTATTGCAATCATAATTTGCACGTAGATAGATGCGAGGGGCGTCCCGCCGAGTTAATTTGGAATTCCCGCTGCACAGACCAGGAACAGTGTTAACATGTTCATCGCAGATCTGTTAAGTCCACAGAACGTTCATTTATTCATTTTACAAGCAAATGCATTTATGGAGGAGAAGAACAGATCAGCAGTATTACGGAGGAGTAAAGATCAGCGGCGATTGTGTGGGGAGGGAGTACAGATCAGCGGAGGATGTAGAGATCAGCAGGGGTTAAGAAGAGGCAGGACCGATCAGCGACAATCAGGAGGAGGGAGTACAGATCAGCAGGCACTAAGAGGGGGTACAGATCAGCAGGCACTAAGAGGGGGGTACAGATCAGCAGGCACTAAGAGGGGGGTACAGATCAGCAGGCACTAAGAGGGGGGTACAGATCAGCAGGCACTAAGAGGGGGGTACAGATTAGCAGGCACTAAGAGGGGGGTACAGATTAGCAGGCACTAAGAGGGGGGTACAGATTAGCAGGCACTAAGAGGGGGGTACAGATTAGCAGGCACTAAGAGGGGGGTACAGATTAGCAGGCACTAAGAGGGGGGTACAGATTAGCAGGCACTAAGAGGGGGGTACAGATTAGCAGGCACTAAGAGGGGGGTACAGATTAGCAGGAACTAAGAGGGGGGTACAGATTAGCAGGAACTAAGAGGGGGGTACAGATTAGCAGGAACTAAGGGGGGGGTACAGATTAGCAGGAACTAAGGGGGGGTACAGATTAGCAGGAACTAAGGGGGGGGTACAGATTAGCAGGAACTAAGGGGGGGTACAGATTAGCAGGAACTAAGGGGGGGGTACAGATTAGAAGGAACTAAGGGGGGGGTACAGATTAGCAGGAACTAAGAGGGGGGTACAGATTAGCAGGAACTAAGAGGGGGGTACAGATTAGCAGGAACTAAGAGGGGGGTACAGATTAGCAGGAACTAAGAGGGGGGTACAGATTAGCAGAGGATGTAGAGATCCACAGTGGTTAAGAGGCAGAACCAATCAGCGACAATCTGATTAAGACGGCTGTGTTCAGATGAGGGGAGATTACAGTTCAGCACCAATTAAGGTAGGTGCAAATTGGCGGCTCTTCAGAGGAGTACAAATCAGTGAGAAGTACAGATCTGTCGCGTTTCAGTGTCGGAGTACAGATCAGCAGTGATTAGGAGCCCTAGAGATTGGACGCGATTAAGAGGGGGCAATACAGATTGAAGGGAAAGTACAGATATACATATCTACTATATAATCGGCTTATCCCGTCTGTCTGTCCGTCCAGGATATCAAGCGTCGCTGATTGGTCCGGCCGTGGCCAATCAGCGACGTGGGATTTCAGAGCAAGATGGCGGCCGTTAGCGGCTCATCTGCCGCACGGAGGTCAGCGGCGATGCAGCAGGGAGATGACCGGCGCTAGCCGATCATCTCCCGGCTGCTCGCAGCAGAAGTACCCCGACCGGCGGCCTAGGCGGCGCCGCTCCCTGGTCCTCCCTTCACACTTGCCGTCGGGAGATCAGCAGCTATGGCCGCTGATCTCCCGACGGTAGCCGCATGGAGGTCAGCGGCGATGCAGCCGGGAGATGACCGGCGCTAGCTTGTCATCTCCCGGCTGCTCGCAGTGGAAGTACCCGCACAGGCAGCGCCGCTCCCCGGTCCTCACTAACACGGTTAGCGAAATTTAAAACACCGCTGTCCTGAATTTAAAGTAGTGCACAACCCATTTAAACACTGCTTCGCTGATTAGTCGCGCCCGGTCGGCCGCATACATATTCTAGAATACCCGATGCGTTAGAACTGGGCCACCATCTAGTATATACATACAGTTAGGTCCATATATATTTGGACAGAGACAACATTTTTCTAATTTTGGTTCTAGACATTACCACAATGAATTTTAAACAAAACAATTCAGATGCAGTTGAAGTTCAGACTTTCAGCTTTCATTTGAGGGTATCCACATTAAAATTGGATGAAGGGTTTAGGAGTTTCAGATCCTTAACATGTGCCTCTTCAGTGTCCGTGCGCTCTTGTGATGAGGCTGAGCTGTCTTTGCTTGCAGCATAGCTGAGCGCACTGTTTGGAGCCACTGTGCGACCATGCTACTGGTCTGAACTGTCAATCTTCAGGAACCAATCAGCCCTACTGCAAGCAAGAAGCAGGGTGGCCAAGGAGCAGTGCGCTTCTGAAGAACAAACTCGAGATTAAGGAGAAGTAGGCAGGGTGAAGATCTGCAGCAATGAAAGGATAAGTGCAGAGTGGTGCTTAATGTGCACAAAGCAAATATATGTACAGCACTTTATTTTTATTCACTTATTTTAGTCACTTATATAGCACCATTAGTGTTGAGCGATACCTTCCGATATCAGGAAATATCGTATCGGATTGGATCGGGCCGATACCCAAAAAGTATCGGATATCGCCGATTCCGATACCGGAAACCAATGCAAGTCAATGGGACACAAATATCGGAATGAAAATAAACCCTTTCTTTCCTTGTAGGTTAATTCTACATGAAGTAAAACAACTAAGAATAATGTAGAATGACATGAAAAGCCGGCAATTCATCAGCGGCATACACCGGTACCCGACAATTTACAACAGAAAGAATAGAGCTTCACACATAGATTAGATAGATAGAAACATGTCAGTCACATATATATGAAGTACAGTGACTGTGTTGCTTACTGTACTTGTCATTTAGTGTAAAGGATTTATTAAAAAAAATATTAGTGTTTTCGTGCACCGTCTCTTTAAAAAAGCCGGCCGGCAATTCAGCATCTGTACCCGACAATTTATAACAGACAGAATAGAGAATCACACATAGATTAGATAGATAGAAACATGTCAGTCACATATATATGAAGTACAGTGACAGTGTTGCTTACTGTACTTGTCATTTAGTGTAAAGGATTTATTTAAAAAAATAATAGTGTTTTCATGCACCGTCTCTTTAAGAAAGCCGGCCGGCAATTCAGCATCTGTACCCGACAATTTAGAATAGAAGGAATAGAGAATCACACATAGATTAGATAGATCGAAACATGTCAGTCACATATATATGAAGTACAGTGACAGTGTTGATTACTGTACTTGTCATGTAGTGTTAAAATAAAGGATTTATTTAAAAAAAAATTGGCGTGGGGTTCCCCTTAATTTTAGGCTCTAGCGGAGGTTAAGCAGACAGCTGGGGCAAATGTTTGAAGCCTGGGAAGGGGGTAATACCCACGGAGCTTCCCAGGCTACTAATATCAGCCCCCAGCTGAATACCTAGCCTTTACTAGCTATTAAAATGGGGGAACCCCCCCAAAAAAATAACGTGGGGTCCCCCCTAATTTAATAGCTAGCACAGGCTAGGCAGACAGCTGGGGGCTGATATTAATAGCCCAGGAAGGGTGCCATGAATATTGGCCCCCTCCCAGGCTAGAAACACCAGCCGTCAGCCGCCCCAGAAATGGCGCATCCATAGGATGCGCCAATTCTGGCACTTAGCCTCGCTCTTCCACGCTGCCCTGGTGCGGTGGCAGGGGGTAATAGGGTTGGGGTTGATGTCAGCTTATAATGCCAGCTGACATCAAGCCCAGGTTAGTAATGGAGAGGCGTCTATAAGACACCCCCATTACTAACCCCATAGTCAAAGTTAAAAGAAAACACAAACACCCAGAGTAAAGTCCTTTAATTGAAATAAAGACACAATTCTTTATTGTTCTAAATTAAACCATACTTACCATCACGCCCATTCCAGCTGAAGCCAACGATCTCCTGCAATAAAAGAAAAATAATAAAGCAACCTCATCCTTACCTTTCGATGGTTCCCAGGACAGCTCCAGCTCTGCTACATCGAGATGACAGGCTGGACCGCAGCAGAAAGCTGCCATCCAGCCTGTCATCCCGCAGACACTGAGAAGCGCAGGCATGCTTGCGCTCCTCAGTGTCTCTCTGTGACGTCATCCAGATGAGCCGAGTTCATGTCCAATGAACTCAGCTCACCTCATGCACGTCACTGACAGCGTGGGAAAATTCTCCTGCACTCAGCGCTTCAGCGTGAGAATTCTCCCACGCTGTCAGTGACATACATGAGGTGAGGTCATGTCCAATGAACTCAGCTCACCTCATGCACGTCACTGACAGCGTGGGAAAATTCTCACGCTGAAGCGCTGAGTGCAGGAGAATTTTCCCACGCTGTCAGTGACGTACATGAGGTGAGCTGAGTTCATTGGACATGACCTCGGCTCATCTGGATGCCGTCACAGCCAGACACTGAGGAGTGGAAGTATGCCTGCGCTTCTCAGTGTCTGCGGGATGACAGGATGGATGGCAGCGTTCTGCTGCGGTCCAGCCTGTCATCTCGATGTAGCAGAGCTGAAGCTGTCGTGGGAGCCATGGAAAGGTAAGGATGATGTTGCTTTATTATTTTTCTTTTATTGCAGGAGATCGTTGGCTTCAGCTGGAATGGGCGTGGTGGTAAGTATGGTTTAATTTAGAACAATAAAGAATTGTGTCTTTATTTCAATTAAAGGACTTTTTTCTGGGTGTTGTGTTTTTTTAAATACTTTACTAGAAATTCATGGTGGTCATGTCTAATATTGGCGTGACCCCATGAATTTTGGGCTTAGGGCCAGCTGATAATGCCAAGCTGGCCTTAACCCCTTTATTACCCAGTGAGCCACCGCACCAGGGCCCTGGATGAGTTGGGTACAGCGCCAGAAGATGGCGCTTCTATGAACGCGCCATTTTCTGGGGCGGCTGCGGACTGCAATTTGCAGCGGGGGTGGCCCAGAAAGCTTGGGTCTCCCTGCGCTGCGGATTCCAGCTCCCAGCTGCCTAGTTGTACCTGGCTGGGCACAAAAATAGGGCGAAGCCCCACGCATTTTTTTTTTTTAATTATTTCATGCAATTCATGGAATAATTAAGAAAAAAAGGGCTTCCCTATATTGTTGTGTCCAACCAGGTACAAATAGGCAGCTGGTGGTTGGGGGCAGCCCGTCCCTGCCTGCTGTACCTGGCTGGACACAAATATAGGGCGAAGCCCCACGTCAATTTTTTTTAAAATAAATCCTTTATTTTAACACTAAATGACATTTGAGGAGTTAATAAAGATGCAGTCCCTAAATTATTATTTATTTTTTAATTAATTTTTCCCAAAACTTTTGACGTGGGCTTCGCCATATTTTTGTATGCCAGCCAGGTACAGCATCCAGCCATTTTCCGGGGTGGCTGCGGACTGCAATTTTCAGCGGGGGGCAGAAAGCTTGGGCCTCCCTGCGCTGCAGATTCCATCCCCCAGCTGCCTAGTTGTACCTGGCTGGACACAAAAATAGGGAGAAGCTTCACGTATTTTTTTTTTTTTTAATTATTTCATGAAATTCATGAAATAATTAAGAAAAAAAGGGCTTCCCTATATTGTTGTGTCCAACCAGGTACAAATAGGCAGCTGGTGGTTGGGGGCAGCCCGTTCCTGCCTGCTGTACCTGGCTGGACACAAATATAGTGCAAAGCCCCACGTCAATTTTTTTTAAATCATTTCAGGAAATTCATGAAATAATTTAAAAAAATTGATGTGGGGCTTCGCCCTATATTTGTGTCCAGTCAGGTACAGCAGGCAGGAACGGGCTGCCCCCAACCACCAGCTGCCTATTTGTACCTGGCCGGACACAACAATATAGGGAAGCCCTTTTTTTCTTAATTATTCCATGAATTTCATGAATTTAAAAAAAAAAAACGTGGAGCTTCGCCCTATTTTTGTGTCCAGCCAGGTACAACTAGGCAGCTGGGGGCTGGAATCTGCAGCGCAGGGAGGCCCAAGCTTTCTGGACCCCACCCGCTGCAAATTGCAGTCCGCAGCCGCCCCGGAAAATGGCGCATTCATAGAAGCGCCATCTTCTGGCGCTGTACCCAACTCATCCAGGGCCCTGGTGCGGTGGCTCACTGGGTAATAAAGGGGTTAAGGCCAGCTTGGCATTATCAGCTGGCCCTAAGCCCGAAATTCATGGGGTCACGCCAATATTAGACATGACCACCATGAATTTCTAGTAAAGTATTTAAAAAAAACACAAACACCCAGAAAAAAGTCCTTTAATTGAAATAAACACACAATTCTTTATTGTTCTAAATTAAACCATACTTACAGTCACGCCCATTCCAGCTGAAGCCAACGATCTCCTGCAATAAAAGAAAAATAATAAAGCAACCTCATCCTTACCTTTCCATGGCTCCCACGACGGCTCCAGCTCTGCTACATCGAGATGACAGGCTGGACCGCAGCAGAACGCTGCCATCCAGCCTGTCATCCCGCAGACACTGAGAAGCGCAGGCATACTTCCACTCCTCAGTGTCTGGCTGTGACGGCATCCAGATGAGCCGACAATGAACTCGGCTCACCTCATGTACGTCACTGACAGCGTGGGAGAATTCTCCTGCACTCAGCGCTTCAGCGTGAGAATTTTCCCACGCTGTCAGTGACGTGCATGAGGTGAGGTCATGTCCAATGAACTCGGCGCACCTCATGCACGTCACTGACAGCGTGGGAGAATTCTCACGCTGAAGCGCTGAGTGCAGGAGAATTTTCCCACGCTGTCAGTGACGTGCATGAGGTGAGCTGAGTTCATTGGACATGACCTCGGCTCATCTGGATGACGTCACAGAGAGACACTGAGGAGCGCAAGCATGCCTGCGCTTCTCAGTGTCCGCGGGATGACAGGCTGGATGGCAGCGTTCTGCTGCGGTCCAGCCTGTCATCTCGATGTAGCAGAGCTGAAGCTGTCCTGGGAACCATGGAAAGGTAAGGATGAGGTTGCTTTATTATTTTACTTTTATTGCAGGAGATCGTTTGCTTCAGCTGGAATGGGCGTGATGGTAAGTATGGTTTAATTTAGAACAATAAAGAATTGTGTCTTTATTTCAATTAAAGGACTTTTTTCTGGGTGTTTGTGTTTTTTTTAAATACTTTACTAGAAATTCATGGCGGTCATGTCTAATATTGGCGTGACCCCATGAATTTCGGGCTTAGGGCCAGCTGATAATGCCAAGCTGGCCTTAACCCCTTTATTACCCAGTGAGCCACCGCACCAGGGCCCTGGATGAGTTGGGTACAGCGCCAGAAGATGGCGCTTCTATGAACGCGCCATTTTCCGGGGCGGCTGCGGACTGCAATTTGCAGCGGGTGGGGCCCAGAAAGCTTGGGTCTCCCTGCGCTGCAGATTCCAGCCCCCAGCTGCCTAGTTGTACCTGGCTGGACACAAAAATAGGGCGAAGCGCCACACATTTTTTTTTTTAATTATTTCATGAATTTCCTGAAATAATAAAAAAAAAATTGACGTGGGGCTTCACACTATATTTGTGTCCAGCCAGGTACAGCAGGCAGGAACGGGCTGCCCCCAACCACCAGCTGCCTATTTGTACCTAGCCGGACACAACAATATAGGGAAGCCCTTTTTTTCTTAATTATTCCATGAATTTCATGAAATAATTAAAAAAAAAAAAACGTGGAGCTTCTCCCTATTTTTGTGTCCAGCCAGGTATAACTAGGCAGCTGGGGGATGGAATCTGCAGCGCAGGGAGGCCCAAGCTTTCTGCCCCCCCCCCCCCCCCCCCGCTGAAAATTGCAGTCCGCGGCCGCCCCGGAAAATGGCGTGTTCATAGAAGCTGGATGCTGTACCTGGCTGGCATACAAAAATATGGCGAAGCCCACGTCAAAAGTTTTGGGAAAAATTTATTAAAAAATAAATAATAATTTAGGGACTGCATCTTTATTAAGTCCTCAAATGTCATTTAGTGTTAAAATAAAGGATTTATTTAAAAAAAAAATGGCGTGGGATCCCCCATAATTTTAGTCTCTAGCGGAGGTTAAGCAGACAGCTGGGGCAGATGTTTGAAGCCTGGGAAGGGGGTAATACCCACGGAGCTTCCCAGGCTACTAATATCAGCCCCCAGCTGAATACCTAGCCTTTACTAGCTATTAAAATGGAGGACCCCCCCCCAAAAAAATGACGTGGGGGCCCCCCTAATTTTAGTCTCTAGCGGAGGTTAAGCAGACGGCTGGGGCAGATGTTTGAAGCCTGGGAAGGGGGTAAAACCCACGGAGCTTCCCAGGCTACTAATATCAGCCCCCAGCTGAATACCTAGCCTTTACTAGCTATTAAAATGGGGGACCCCCCCAAAAAAAATGACATGGGGTCCCCCCTATTTTAATAGCTAGCAAAGGCTAGGCAGACAGCTGGGGGCTGATATTAATAGCTCAGGAAGGGTGCCATGAATATTGGCCCCCTCCCAGGCTAGAAACACCAGCCGTCAGCCGCCCCAGAAATGGCGCATCCATAGGATGCGCCAATTCTGGCACTTAGCCTCGCTCTTCCACGCTGCCCTGGTGCGGTGGCAGGGGGTAATAGTGGTGGGGTTCATGTCAGCGCCAGCTGCCATGAAGCCCAGGTTAGTAATGATGGCCGTCTATATGACACCCCCATTACTAACCTACAAAGTGTTAAAAAGAAAAAACACACTACACCCAGAAAAAAAAATTTTATTTGAAATAAAACACCATTTTATTTAATTCTTAGTTTACTAAAAAAAAAATAGTTACCTGTCCACGTTCCTGCGCTCATCTCCCATGCACAGCTGTCACATCTGGAGATGGTGACAGCTGTGCATGGCTGCTGTAAGCTCACGCTGCCGGGAACACGTCCGCTCCCGGCAGCGGGAGCCACTGACTGAGGTCACCGGAGTGCATTCAGGCAGCGCAGCTCCGGAGACCTCCTTTACGGCAGTGCTGTACCGTGGGAATTTCTCACGATACAGCAGTGCCGTAAAGGAGCTAACCGGAGCAGCGCTGCCTGAACTCCGGTGAACCCTTACGGCCCCGTCATTCTAGCGGCGGCAGCGGTTCAGAGCGGTCACATTCTATGTGGCTGCTCTGAACTGGAGATCTTCGTGGGACACTCGTGGACTGCTACGGAGGGGTAAGGATAAGGTTGTGGTTTATTATTTTATATTTTATTACAGGAGATCGAT
Source organism: Phyllobates terribilis (assembly GCF_046119375.1). Lineage (NCBI taxonomy): Eukaryota > Metazoa > Chordata > Amphibia > Anura > Dendrobatidae > Phyllobates > Phyllobates terribilis. The sequence continues at coordinate 173,863,403 of NW_027362768.1, forward strand.
GGCTTCGGGGAATTAGGTGTCTAGGTGAGTATAGGTGTAGTTTTTTATTTTTTACTTTATTTTAGGTGGCGATCGGCGGGGACAGGTAATGTATGAACTAATTTCTTTTAGGTAACCACTGGCCACCAATGACATGTATTTAAAATTTATTGGGGACACAGTAGGGCAATTTAAATAGCAGGATCAGGCTGATGGGAACTACTGCTCCCATCGAGCTGATCCTGCTGGCAGGAGTGGACGGGGGACAGACATAGGCCGATGGGAGTAGTAGTGTCACATCGGCCTATGTCTGCCTGCACGCACAGACACCCCGCACACACACCCGCACACACACACCCCGCACACACACACACCCCGCACACACACACACACCCCGCACACACACACACACCCCGCACACACACCCCGCACACACTAATCATGACGGGTTTGGGAGGAGTGGCTGACCTGTGCGGCCGTGGGAAAGTTGATGTGAGTTCATGCAGTCAAGCATGAACTCACATGAACCCTCTGAGGGCACCGCGGCTACTTCAAATTAACAGCTGATCGGCATCACCTGATACCTCAGCTGTTCATTTGAAATAACCGGCGGGAAAGCGCAGCACAGAACGGGAAAGCCGGCGGTGAAGTCTTTTCACTGCCGGCTTCCCCGCCCGGGTCCTTCGCTCCTTGGTGCTGCACTCCCCGCCCGGTCCTAATTTACGATTGGGATTGGAGGTGGCGAGGGGAGCGGAGGATCGGGGTGGGAGGCTGCGGGGAAGCAGTATGGGGCTGCGTGATTGTTTAAAAGCCGGCGGCTTTTTACCGCGCGCCGGCTTTTAAACAGTCAGGAGAATTCTCCCACGCTGGGATGGCATTCTGATGACAAGCTGGATCGCAGCTGAGCGCTGCCATCCAGCTTGTCATCCTTCACAGACACTGCAGAGCGCAGGCATTATGGGAACTTCCGATTCCGGTATTCGATATTATAAAAGTATCGGAATTAAGTATCGGAATTCCGATACAGTGAATATCGGCCGATACCCGATATTTCAGTATCGGAATGCTCAACACTAAGCACCATTCATTCCACAGCACTTTACAGAAATTATGGGCATTGTCCCCATTGGGGCTCACAATCTACATTTCCTATCAGTATGTCTTTGGAGTGTGGGAGGAAACCGGAGAACCCAGAGGAAACCCACGAGAATACGGGGAGAACATACAAACTCCTTGCAGATGTTATCCTTGGTGGGATTTGAGCCCAGGACCCCAGCACTGCGCTAACCACTAAGCCGCCATGCTTAGTGTTATGTCATTCTATAATCTTAAGGGAAATTAAAGGGGTTGTCCGGTACTTTTTTTTAAGTTGCCCAATGTATTCAGCATAAGTTTCTCTGTAAATACCTTGTGTTGCAGATAATGCCTGTGAGGGGCGCTATCACTGGCCGCTCTCCGGCATCACGTGACCCCCGGCTGCAGCCGGCTCTGACATCCTCTGACGTCACGACAAGTCAAGGTTGCAGCCGAGGGTCCCTCTTCCTCGTTACACCGGTGGCTGCTGGGTTGTGGGCGGGGTTATTCCCCTGCGTCCCACCCGGCATCCACTGCGCGCTCTCCCTCTCCCCATTCATTGGGAAAACGCGCGGTGGATGCTGTGTGTGACGCAGGGAATAACCACTGTGGGGACCCCAGCGCTGAGTCACACCTCACTTGTCGTGATGTCAACCGGGGGTCAAGTGATGCCTGTGAGCGGCCAAGGATAGCGCCCCTCACAGGCATTATCTGCAACACAAGGTATTTACAGAGATACTTATGCCCACATGCTGAATACATTGGGCAATTTTAAAAAAAAGTACCGGACAACTTTAAACTTCTATGTGTTCATGTATCCAACAGCATTCAGTGGGATACATAGAGGGGCCCGCAACAAAACTGTAAATGGTATGCTTCTGCTAGTTCCCATCTCTACCTTGATTTCTGAACAGAGGAGTCTAAATGTAAAAACAATTTAGAAATCCTGCAATTTTTACACTGGCCACAAGGGCTAATGCTAATGTAGCTGCTGTGTACAAATTACTTTTAAGTCTCATTATCATTACAGACAGAATAAAAATAACTGATAACACATTAATATACTGTAGATAATACTATCCACCATTCACAATAAGCTATGTCACAGCTCACCTTCTCCTCCTCCTGTGCAATGACTTATAGCACCTTTTATATACAGCAGATAACACTGCACCCACCATTCACAATAGGTGATGTCACAGCTCACCTCCTCCTCCTGTACAATGACTGATAACACCTCTATATACAGTAGATAACACAGGATCCACCATTCACAATAGGTGATGTCACAGCTCACCTCCTCCTCCTCTTGTACAATGACTGATAACACCTCTATATACAGTAGATAACACAGGATCCACCATTCACAATAGGTGATGTCACAGCTCACCTCCCCCCATGACTGAGAACACCTCTGTATACAGTAGATAGCACAGGGTCCACCATTCACAATAGATGTCACAGCTCACCACCTCCTTTTCCCTGCACAATGCTTTTTGTTCAGATCAGCACATACCGAGAAAAGTTCTATGTAATTCAATGAGTCATATTTAGTCTATTGCTGCCTATGTCCGTGTGGCTGCTAGAAAGAACAAGAGGTAGGAGAGTCTTTTGTTTGTTTTTTTTGCTGTTTTTATTAAATCCACATGAAGATGTGAAAGTGTAAAACATTTTTCTTTAAATACAAATAACATAAAAGCCTGATTTAAACAGTTGATTTTCTAATGACATGTTCTCTCTAGCACCTTAAAATGACGTACCTATATGTTAGCGTTGGGGTCCACAAATGTGTCGGGAGCTCATGCTGCTGTCACTCAGCGACGTCTAAATGGACTTGATGCCAGTGCATGCACAACAACTTTGTCAGACCCCTGCAATGCGATTTCGGGGTACTGATGGGTCCCCATGGCAGCCAGGGGCCTAGTGAAGGTTCTTGCGGCTGCCATCTTGGTACTCCTGTGCAATACTGTGGTATTGCAGTGTACAGTTAAAATAATCAGATGATCGCAGGTTCAAGTGCCCTCTCTTTTCTTGTCCTTGAAAGTCTGTTCTGTCAACATATAAAATTAACCTGTATGGTAAATGCTGTAAAGAGAGAAAACAATATGAAATGCAAGAATTGTGGTTTATCAGTCACCATGCCTCCCTAAAAAATACAACTGTTTGATTACCTTTCATTGTATGTACCCCAAAATGGTATCATTGAAAACTACAGCTCGCCATGCAACATATCAAGTCCTCACCCCAGCTCCATCAGCACAAAAATAAAAATGGCGACAGAAACAAAAAAAAATAAATTTAGAAACCTCAGATTTTTTTTTATCAGTATTTAAATAAAAGAAAAAAGGATGTAACTTTGGTAGCGTTATAATTGAATCCTGTTACCAGCTCATTTTTCCCATACAATGAATACTAAATAATAATACCCCCCCCCCCCTAAATATATATATTATTATTTTTATTTATTTATTTTTTTCTGTAAATATATTTATTAAAATTTTGTCAAAGATAAGATACAACAATCAGGAAAAATAATCAAGAAAAATAGTATACATATGAATTCACATTCAGGTATAATGCAACTTTATGAAGAAACAATCAAACTTGTAATCTAAGATAATTATTATTTTTTTTTTACGTTTCATTCCACTTGAATTTTTTTTCCAGTTTTTCAGTACATTGTATGATAAATGAACAGTGTCATTCAAAATTACAACTGGTCTCACAAAAAAAAAACACAAGCCCTCGCCCGGCCATATTAACGGAAATAAAAAAAAAGGTTATTGCCCTTAGAAGAAGCGGAGGAAAAAAACCAAGAACGAAGGAGCAAAAATGAAAAATTGCATCAGTCCTAATGGGGTTAATAGAGCATCCAGTTGAGAGAAATTTTGCAAATGTAAACTTTGTTATTGAGTCACTAGAAAAGGACCAGAAAACTTAAAAATTAGGTGCAGTTAGTGAATAATTAGCAGAAAGAAAATCATCAGCAGCGCAGATCGTGCTAACATAGCAGAAATCTGCGATCTGTCATTAGTTTTCAAAGAGACTGTTGAAGTATCCTTGAAGAGCGACTTGTTGACAGGCGTTTTCTAGATTAATTAGTGCACGGTGCTAATGGCTCTCTTATAATTACGCTCTTTCCTGTGAATATGTGTCAGCTAAACTCATGCTCTGCAGAGATGACATCTTATCCTTTTTTTTAAGGGTTTAATCTTTGAGCATTTCTAAGTAATGCGAACCATTAAGGTATTCCCAGCAGGTGTGTGTATGGAGGGGGGTGGTATGACTGGTTGAGTAACGGCTTTGATCGGACTATCTGATGAGGTAGAAAATGACTGTTTAGCTTTCTGTTTGCTGATATCCTGCATTAGACACCAGGGGTGCAAGTCACTTGCAGAGCTTGGAGCATTGCCAGCCTCCCCTATTAAAGAGTCACTCTTCATATTTCCGATAAAGGACGGCTGTTAGATGATGTTTGAAAGCCTTTCACATCAGCAGGATTGGTGGCGCTTCCAATTAGCACTCTGATATGGTCAATCTAGAAGACAAATGAATTGAGCGGGTAGACGGGGCGATTGATGTTCTGTAACGTGGCCTAACACCAGGGGTGTGGGTTTGCAAACGTGCACCAAGCACTTGCCCTTTTCTTCACGGTGTGCATATTTTATCATTTGCTACATTTTATGTGATGATGTTTACACTTTTTACTTTTTTACATGTATATATTTGTTGTATCTGTGATTCATGTATTCATTTATTATTGTTATATATTTGCTACACTTTTGTCAAATTTTTAGGGTTTTTTTGTATTCATATATATTTATGTATATTTTTGATCCCTATTTTGTATGCTTGGTTAATATATTTATGTTGTAGATGATATTATTTTTTCATAGATGTATAGATTTACTAAACATATCTATAAAAACAAATAATGAAATAATTATTTAAAAAATGGTTGTTACTAAGAAGATATTATTTATAACATTTTTCGGACAACAGAGTTTTTCTAAGGTTGTTGAAAAACATTAACGTTAATATTAAAATAAATAAATACTATAGTAACCTGTTTAATATTTTGGAGCAGATTTACTAATCCTACCTAATTTTTAGACACTGTATCCTTAGACCAAAGTCCCTCATGCTGCTTGATAAATTTGATGTATCCTTAGGCTCGGGTCGCACCAGTGTACATTCTCTCATCTGAGAAAATCGGGTCGATTATGCAAATTCCACTCTGATCAGAGTGTAATCAGATTGTGATCCGATTTTCTCGAATGAAGAGAAGACGGGGAAAAAATGTCTCCATCTTCTCCATTCTGTCAGTACGTGGAAATAGGACTGCACTCCGATGTCATCCGAGTGCAGTCCGATGTTTTCCAGGGACTCATTGACTTGCATGGCCGACTGCGGTCCGATAACGCTAGTATACAGTGATTTTGGTGCCAACAATGTCTCTGGTATTAAGTTTATGGTGCCGATTTAGAATATGACTTCACTTTTGCCAGTTTTGGCTTTAGTTTCTGAGATATTTAATAGTTAATTAGGGTTAATTAAACTTTTTCTTTCACTATTTGTCCACTGTCGTAGGTGCTCCACACATGTTTTGCAAACCATATGTGGAGCCCAAGACTTATCCTGGTCTCCAAGCTGTACTCCAAAGTAAGCCAGGTATACTCGATGCACAAAGTCTGTGATATTTCTTCTTTGTTTTTCACCCATGTACTCCCCTCAAATGTAGATCAGGATTGTTCATGCAGGTTCTTCTTGATGAAGTCAGAATTTTTACATGTATTTATATACTTACTAAGACAGAACTTTTTGGGTATAAACCAAGACTGGGTTCACAAACTTTTACTGTAGCCGACTTCTTTCCTCAGCAAATTCACTGTAGAATTCTGGCTTCAAAAAGTCGCTTTTATAGCATTGTAAGCCTACAAATTAAATTACAAAATAATTACCATATTTTGGGGACTATTAAACACACCGAACCATAAGTCACACCCCAAATTTGAGTAGGGAAAAAAACATTTTTTTTTTAAATACGTCAAATGGGGGTGCGACTTATAATCCGAACTTAGCTTTCCAGGGGGCGACGGTGGTGGAGCGCGGTCACAGGAGGCAGGGTCGCTGCTGCAAGAAGCCAGCGGTGGCAGGAGTGGGGCGATGCTGCGGGCCCTGGGCTGGGAGGAGGGGGTGTCCCAGTGGTATGAGGCTGCGGGCCCTGGTCTTCAATAACACGTCGGCGGTGAGGCGGGAGTAAAGTCTAAGGTCTGTAGATTGATTTCTTGGCGGTGGGCTTCAGGAAAATGGCCGTCGGAGGCAGCTCATGCGCAGATTTAGATCTCTGCTCAATGATGAGGCAGCAAAATAAAGATTTTGGCAGGTATTTGATTGCATTTAATTATGTGCCAGAAAGGGGGTAGTTAGGAACGGGAAATGGTTGAACACTTGACCCAGGTGTTGAGTGTCAAGGGTGGCGCAAGCAAGCACAGGGTGGCGCAAGCAAGCACAGGGTGGCGCAAACAAGTACAGGGTGGTGTAAACAAGTACAGGGTGGTGTAAACAAGCACAGGGTGCTTAGACTCAAAACTGAATTTTTGCTCCCAAGAAAAGGAAAAAACTAGCAAGGCTGGACAGGGTGTCTTGCATTTCAGTGCTGCATTGCTTTAGATGTAAATAGAAATGTTGCACAATTGTTGCAGTTAACGCCTCCATACACATTAAATAAAATTTGGCTGAACTGTCTGACTTCGGCAGGACCGCCCGACCATCTGATGTGTGGAGGCTTCAGCTCGCTCCCAGCATCATAAGTTTGGGCAGTTGGAGTTTTAACTCCCAATCGTTTTGTTTTGGGGAGATAAGAGGTTTCTGATGGCTGCTTTTTCCTCTCTCCCCGTTGAGTCGAGCTGAGCACTTATGTGTATGGGGGGGTCAGCAGCTATCTGCTGTGCCGTGTATGGCCAGCTTTGTACTACATTTTCATGAATTGCTATTAGAGGGTAGAACTGGAAGGGGGATGTAGAGCGCTGTTACCGCTTGCAGCTGACTGTGGTGTATCTTGTGCGATCAGTATACGTCTGGAGTGTGCAACATAACACTGCCCATTGCTAGGAAATAGCTCAGGCTTTAGGGTAGGTTTCTATATCTATAGGTATGCAAAAATAAAATAAAGAAAAATAGACGTGCGCCCTTAGCTTCCCCTCCATTAAAATTCTGTTATAGAGAATCTTAGTCACCTCCAATATCTCAAGACCTTCATTGTAAGAAGCACCGCCGCCACATGATAATAATAGGCTCGCAGAACAATGATAAATTGATTTGTGGTTGAGACTTAAATGCCCACGTGATGAGGTCACCTCCCAGCAAACCAATTACCACTTTCCATAAAGCTCCCCAGTATGGTGTATCTTGTACTTCAAACATCTCTGCTTCCTCCAAGATCCTGAGACGAGGCCTTATTTCGTCACCTGGCCTTAAGGGTATTGTATTTCATTAAACACTTTGGCTTTATGCGCAAGAACAATACAGTAGTTGCATTGTATTCATGCCGCACGTGACGGCATACATTATACTCCACAACATAAAGAGACCGTTCCGTGCAAAAAAAATAATTCACTCACTATTTATAGCTTTGAGGGGTAATTATCTGTCCTGTAATCTGCCGTGTCCCTTTTAATAATTAGGAAATATTTTCTTTTTTTCTTGATTTATTTCTTGCTTGCGTTACCATACACGATCCAATGTATACAAAAAATAATAGTGCCATTGTAGTGTCCCTGTTATGGTCACGGATGTTCATGCTGTTTCCATGACCCTTGGGCCAATTTCCTACCCCCTTCCTTGCTATAAATGTAGTTCCTCTGGGAGGGGAGTATTGCACAGATCCAACCAATAGGGAAAATGTTGATTTAGTGTTGCACTGCAGTTCCCCAGCACAACGTCACTCCCGGCCTCCCAGATGGGCAGAGTACAGCTGCCATCCCAGACACTGCAGTTCCCCAGCACAGCGTCACTCCCGGCCTCCCAGATGTGCAGAGTACAGCTGCCATCCCAGACACTGCAGTTCCCCAGCACAGCGTCACTCCCGGCCTCCCAGATGTGCAGAGTACAGCTGCCATCCCAGACCCTGCAGTTCCCCAACACAGCGGCACTCCCGGCCTCCCAGATGTGCAGAGTACAGTCGCCATCCCAGACACTGCAGTTCCCCAGCACAGCGTCACTCCCGGCCTCCCAGATGTGCAGAGTACAGCTGCCATCCCAGACACTGCAGTTCCCCAGCACAGCGTCACTCCCGGCCTCCCAGATGTGCAGAGTACAGCTGCCATCCCAGACACTGCAGTTCCTCAGCACCGCGGCACTCCCGGCCTCCTAGATGTGCAGAGCACAGCAGCCATCCCAGACCCTGAAGTTCCCCAGCACAGCGGAACTCCCGGCCTCCTAGATGTGCAGAGGACAGCAGCCATCCCAGACACTGCAGTTCCCCGGCACAGCGACACTCCCGGCCTCCTAGATGTGCAGAGGACAGCTGCCATCCCAGACACTGCAGTTCCCCAGCACAGCGGCACTCCCGGCCTCCTAGATGTGCAGAGGACAGCAGCCATCCCAGACACTGCAGTTCCCCAGCACAGCGACACTCCCGGCCTCCTAGATGTGCAGAGGACAGCTGACATCCCAGACACTGCAGTTCCCCAACACAGCGACACTCCCGGCCTCCCAGATGTGCAGAGGACAGCAGCCATCCCAGACCCTGCAGTTCCCCAACACAGCGACACTCCCGGCCTCCCAGATGTGCAGAGTACAGCTGCCATCCCAGACACTGCAGTTCCCCAGCACAGCGGCACTCCCGGCCTCCCAGATGTGCAGAGTACAGCTGCCATCCTAGACACTGCAGTTCCCCAGCACAGCGGCACTCCCGGCCTCCTAGATGTGCAGAGGACAGCAGCCATCCCAGACCCTGCAGTTCCCCAGCACAGCTCCACTCCCGGCCTCCTAGATGTGCAGAGGACAGCTGCCATCCCAGACCCTGCAGTTCCCCAACACAGCGACACTCCCGGCCTCCTAGATGTGCAGAGGACAGCTGCCATCCCAGACCCTGCAGTTCCCCAACACAGCGACACTCCCGGCCTCCCAGATGTGCAGAGGACAGCAGCCATCCCAGACCCTGCAGTTCCCCAACACAGCGACACTCCCGGCCTTCCAGATGTGCAGAGTACAGCTGCCATCCCAGACACTGCAGTTCCCCAGCACAGCGGCACTCCCGGCCTCCCAGATGTGCAGAGTACAGCTGCCATCCTAGACACTGTAGTTCCCCAGCACAGCGGCACTCCCGGCCTCCTAGATGTGCAGAGGACAGCAGCCATCCCAGACCCTGCAGTTCCCCAGCACAGCGGCACTCCCGGCCTCCCAGATGTGCAGAGTACAGCCGCCATCCCAGACACTGCAGTTCCCCAGCACAGCGGCACTCCCGGCCTCCCAGATGTGCAGAGTACAGCAGCCATCCCAGACACTGCAGTTCCCCAGCACAGCGGCACTCCTGGCCTCCTAGATGTGCAGAGTATAGCAGCCATCCCAGACACTGCAGTTCCCCAACACAGCGGCACTACCGGCCTCCCAGATGTGCAGAGTACAGCTGCCATCCCAGACACTGCAGTTCCCCAACACAGCGACACTCCCGGCCTCCCAGATGGGCAGAGTACAGCAGCCATCTCAGACACTGCAGTTCCCCAGCACAGCGGCACTCCCGGCCTCCCAGATGTGCAGAGTACAGCAGCCATCTCAGACACTGCAGTTCCCCAGCACAGCGGCACTCCCGGCCTCCCAGATGTGCAGAGTACAGCTGCCATCCCAGACACTGCAGTTCCTCAGCACAGCGGCACTCCCGGCCTCCTAGATGTGCAGAGGACAGCAGCCATCCCAGACCCTGAAGTTCCCCAGCACAGCGGCACTCCCGGCCTCCCAGATGGGCAGAGTATAGCAGCCATCCCAGACACTGCAGTTCCCCAACACAGCGGCACTCCCGGCCTCCCAGATGTGCAGAGTACAGCAGCCATCCCAGACACTGCAGTTCCCCAGCACAGCGGCACTCCTGGCCTCCTAGATGTGCAGAGTATAGCAGCCATCCCAGACACTGCAGTTCCCCAACACAGCGGCACTCTCGGCCTCCCAGATGTGCAATTGTATAGCAGCCATCCCAGACAGTGCAGTTCCCCAACACAGCGGCACTCTCGGCCTCCCAGATGTGCAATTGTATAGCAGCCATCCCAGACACTGCAGTTCCCCAACACAGCGGCACTCCCGGCCTCCCAGATGTGCAGAGTACAGCAGCCATCCCAGACACTGCAGTTCCCCAGCACAGCGGCACTCCTGGCCTCCTAGATGTGCAGAGTACAGCAGCCATCCCAGACACTGCAGTTCCCCAGCACAGCGGCACTTCCGGCCTCCTAGATGTGCAGAGTACAGCAGCCATCCCAGACACTGCAGTTCCCCATCAGAGCGGCACTCCCGGCCTTCCAGATGTGCAGTTGTATAGCAGCCATCCCAGACTCTGCAGTTCCCCAGCACAGTGGCACTCCCGGCCTCCTAGATGTGCAGAGGACAGCAGCCATCCCAGACACTGCAGTTCCCCAGCACAGTGGCACTCCCGGCCTCCTAGATGTGCAGAGGACAGCAGCCATCCCAGACATTGCAGTTCCCCAGCACAGCGGCACTTCCGGCCTCCTAGATGTGCAGAGTACAGCAGCCATCCCAGACACTGCAGTTCCCCAACACAGCGGCACTCCCAGCCTCCCAGATGTGCAGTTGTATAGCAGCCATCCCAGACTCTGCAGTTCCCCAGCACAGCGGCACTCCCAGCCTCCTAGATGTGCAGAGCACAGCAGCCATCCCAGACTCTGCAGTTCCCCAGCACAGTGGCACTCCTGGCCTCCTAGTTGTGCAGAGGACAGTAGCCATCCCAGACACTGCAGTTCCCCAGCACAGCGGCACTCCTGGCCTCCTAGATGTGCAGAGGACAGCAGCCATCCCAGACACTGCAGTTCCCCAGCACAGCGCCACTCCCAGCCTCCTAGATGTGCAGAGGACAGCAGCCATCCCAGACTCTGCAGTTCCCCAGCACAGCGGCACTCCCGGGCTCCTAGATGTGCAGAGTACAGCAGCCATCCCAGACACTGCAGTTCCCCAGCACAGCGGCACTCCCAGCCTCCTAGATGTGCAGAGTATAGCAGCCATCCCAGACACTGCAGTTCCCCAGCACAGCGGCACTCCTGGCCTCCTAGATGTGCAGAGTACAGCAGCCATCCCAGACACTGCAGTTCCCCAGCACAGCGGCACTCCTGGCCTCCTAGATGTGCAGAGTACAGCAGCCATCCCAGACACTGCAGTTCCCCAGCACAGCGGCACTTCCGGCCTCCTAGATGTGCAGAGTACAGCAGCCATCCCAGACACTGCAGTTCCCCATCAGAGCGGCACTCCCGGCCTTCCAGATGTGCAGTTGTATAGCAGCCATCCCAGACTCTGCAGTTCCCCAGCACAGTGGCACTCCCGGCCTCCTAGATGTGCAGAGGACAGCAGCCATCCCAGACACTGCAGTTCCCCAGCACAGTGGCACTCCCGGCCTCCTAGATGTGCAGAGGACAGCAGCCATCCCAGACATTGCAGTTCCCCAGCACAGCGGCACTTCCGGCCTCCTAGATGTGCAGAGTACAGCAGCCATCCCAGACACTGCAGTTCCCCAACACAGCGGCACTCCCAGCCTCCCAGATGTGCAGTTGTATAGCAGCCATCCCAGACTCTGCAGTTCCCCAGCACAGCGGCACTCCCAGCCTCCTAGATGTGCAGAGCACAGCAGCCATCCCAGACTCTGCAGTTCCCCAGCACAGTGGCACTCCTGGCCTCCTAGTTGTGCAGAGGACAGTAGCCATCCCAGACACTGCAGTTCCCCAGCACAGCGGCACTCCTGGCCTCCTAGATGTGCAGAGGACAGCAGCCATCCCAGACACTGCAGTTCCCCAGCACAGCGCCACTCCCAGCCTCCTAGATGTGCAGAGGACAGCAGCCATCCCAGACTCTGCAGTTCCCCAGCACAGCGGCACTCCCGGGCTCCTAGATGTGCAGAGTACAGCAGCCATCCCAGACACTGCAGTTCCCCAGCACAGCGGCACTCCCAGCCTCCTAGATGTGCAGAGTATAGCAGCCATCCCAGACTCTGCAGTTCCCCAGCACAGCGGCACTCCCAGCCTCCTAGATGTGCAGAGTACAGCAGCCATCCCAGACACTGCAGTTCCCCAGCACAGCGGCACTCCCAGCCTCCTAGATGTGCAGAGTATAGCAGCCATCCCAGACACTGCAGTTCCCCAGCACAGCGGCACTCCCGGCCTCCCAGTGTCTGCAGTTTCCCAGCACAGCGAGTGCCTGGGGTTCGAATACACAGTGTTTCTCTGCACATGGTGTTTAGCAGTGCTGTCCTTATAGTCTCTTGATCAGGGGGGATCCATGAGGGGTTGGCGCCTCACCAGTTTCACTTCAGCGATTCAAGAGGAGAGTGAGCGAGCAGCAAAGAACTGCGAATTGTCCCGAGAATGAACTATGTCACAGGAAGTGTGTGTCCGTCACACTGCGGGTATACATTGTATCAATGTGCTCTTTGTTATACTGTGATTGCGATGGATATTTGTTTTTGGAAGACGCTTCAGACCTTTATGTGAACTGTGAATGTTTTACAGCAAACAGAGATAACAGTCGCTTCTCTTCTCTCCCTGACAGTGAGTCCGCATGCAACGCCATCAACTTTACATTTCCCGACGTCACCCATTATCCAGCAACCTGGGCCGTATTTCTCTCACCCAGCAATCCGCTATCACCCACAGGAGACTCTGAAAGAGTTTGTCCAACTTGTCTGCCCAGAAGCCGGTCAGCAGGCTGGACAGGTGGGGTTTCTAAACGTAAGGACTGCTTTTTATACTACAGAAGTGTCTGTCCATTGTTTCTAAGATGTTTCTGTTACCAACAATGTACTTGTCTTGTGCTGATCCTGAGTGACATTCTCTATACTCCAGAGCTGCACTCACTATTCTGCTGGTGGAGTCACTGTGTACATACATTACATTACTGATCCTGAGTTACATCCTGTATTACACTCCAGAGCTGCACTCACTATTCTGCTGGTGGAGTCACTGTGTACATACATTACATTACTCATCCTGTACTGATCCTGAGTGACATTCTCTATACTCCAGAGCTGCACTCACTATTCTGCTGATGCAGTCACTGTGTACATACATTACATTACTGATCCTGTACTGATCCTGAATTTCATACTGTATTATACTCCAGAGCTGCACTCACTATTCTGCTGATGCAGTCACTGTGCAGCTCTGGAGTATAATACAGGATGTAACTCAGGATCAGTACAGGATCAGTAATGTAATGTATGTACACAGTGACTCCACCAGCAGAATTGTGAGTGCAGCTCTGGAGTATAATACAGGATGTAACTCAGGATCAGTAATGTAATGTATGTACACAGTGACTCCACCAGCAGAATAGTGAGTGCAGCTCTGGAGTGCACTACAGGAGGTAACTCAGGATCAGTACATGATTACTGTGTTGCACTAAGGGATGTAGCGTGTACACTAGATGCTGTATATAAGGCCATTATCATCTCTTTGTACAACGCTGATGTATTCCGAGCTGTCTGATGAATTGTGAATGTAGCTCTGGATGTGACTGGAGCATACGTGAAGAAAGTTACCCACAATTATGGCTCAATGGTTAGCACTGCATGGTGGCTCAGTGGTTAGCACTGTAGCTTTGCAGCACTGGGGTCCTGGGTTCAAATTCCACCAAGGACAACATCTGCAAGGAGTTTGTATGTTCTCCCCGTGGGTTTCCTCCCACACTCCAAAGACATACAGATAGGGAATTTAGATTGTGAGCCCTGATGGGGACAGTGCTGATATTGTCTGTGAAGTGCTGTGGAATTAATGCTGCTATATAAGTGAATAAAATAAATAAATTAATTAAATGTTGTATCAAGATGCTGAAAAGTGAACCTTTACTCAGTGATCCCATGATGCCACTTCCAGTTACTCCATTCCCTCAGCATTCTGGGTGTCGCATTGGATTTTAATACAGTTTTTAATGTTTTTGGTGTTTTATCGCAGCTTTAGCTCTATGTTCATTAATCCCCTTTTAAATCTATTTCGCAGAGCTCTTAGTTTACAGTGGCTCTAAATGAAATTAGTGCAGATAGCTATTACATTGTGGGGGGATAAATTAGGAAAAGGAAGAAATAAAACTACAAAATGAAATGGCTCCGGCTAAATGATCTTTAACAACTTGTGGGAAGACAGATGTTCCAGGTCTGGATGTTATTTATACGTGTATATCAAGTACTTGAGTTCTAGTTGACCAGTACTTGAACCCTGCATACCACACTGCGAATTTCTTACACTTGGTATTTATCTGTCTGCAGATCTGCGAATGCAGAAAAAGCATCTGAGACCTAATGAGCGCTCAGAGGCCGGGTCCTAATAATAAGGATCGCATTCAGTGTCAGGGCTGGAGCAATGGCTGATGGTGTAAATTTGTGGGATGAGGGTAACCAAAAGGATAAAAATGTTCCAGATATTTTTGGACAAATTCCCCTCCATATATCTGCAATTCTACTCTACTCATGCTGGGAGTTGTAGTTTTGCAACGGTCAGGGATCACTGTGCTTTCGAGAAGCCCATTGCAAGTAGAAACTGTGTATTTTACTAGGAGATGGGTGCACAGTTTGCCCCAAAGCAATTATTTTTAGGCTATGTTCACACGTTGCATTTTTGCTGCGTTTTACAGTACCGGCAAAGGCTATGAGATTTCAGTAATCTCAAGCACATACTTTGTTTTTTTTTCTAGACTGTCTTGTCAGACTGCTGCGTTTTTGCAAAGTGCAGCATGTCCCTTCTTTCAGCGTTTTTGCAATGTTTTTCACCCATACAAAGCAATGAGTAGTGCAAAAAACACAGGTATCAGGTTTTGCTGCGTTTTTGGTGCAAAAACCCGAGGAAGTTGAATTATGTTTTTTTTTATGCACTAAACTTTATCAGCATGCACAAGAGACAAATGTACCTGACAAAGAAGCAGCAAAAACTCAGCAAAACATGTTTTTTTTAAGCAGCTTCTTTACTGCCAAGAGAGCAGGTTTTGCCTGCTGAAAAAAACACAGCAAAAACGTAACGTGTGAACATAGCCTTAAAGATATAATACTACAAAATGAACATTAAAGGGGGATGCATATTTTGGAGCAATTATTTGACAGCTAAATAAATAGGATACTGATTGCTGGGTCCTCTTGCAATCAGCTGATATCAGCATCAAAGTCCAAAGCTAAATGTTCAGTTCTTCTGAATACTCAGATACTCCAGGTCTGCTCTTTGAAAGACAGGTTAGAATCCCTGCAATATATATATATATATATATATATATATATATATATATATATATATATATATATATATATATATATATATATATATGTATATGTGTGTGTGTACTGCAAGTTTGCAAACAGTCTTAATAAAAAAAAATATATATTTAGTGTATGCAGCGCCAATCCAGACCTATGTGACTCCATGGCTACAGACTGCGAATAAACCTTGTGTAATCTAGTCCTGCATTCCTATATTAATCCATTCAAAGTACATGCAGGATCTGACCACATGGTGTCTGCAGTCTGTCACCATGGAGACACATAGCTCTGCATAGGAGCTGAATACACAGAACAGTAATGTGTTGGGTTTTTTTTTTAATTAAGACTATTTGCGAAGTTGCATTATTTTTTTTGCAATCACTAAGAGGTAAGGCCTCAGTCGGACATCCGTGTTTGTTCACGTACGCAAAAAAAAGGTTCGAGGATCATCAATTTTTTAGATCCAAGTTTTCAGAGTGTGATCCGTGTGTCAGTGTTTTTCATATACGGGTAAATAAATGACAAAGCTTCTCCTATCCATTACAATGTTAATCATGGACTACACACTGATGCCAGCTGAGTGCTGTCCGTCATTTTCACCGGTTCATACACTTGTATTAGTACTTTTCTTCCATGATGATGATTTCTTTGATTTTTTTTTTTGCAAAGACACATTGTCCGCAAAAAATCATAGACATGTGAACAGCCCCATAGGGTATGTTTTCTTTCTGTGAAAATAACGTACTTGAAAACCGGACGTCTGAATGAGGCTGAAGAGATTTTTTTTAGTGGTTTAATTTTTTCATTACAGTAACATTTACCCTGCAGATGCGTATGTCGGCATTGGAGCTGTATGCAAAAATAAGTTGGACGTGTTTAATCAAGATTCTTTAGAAAGTTTTTTTTTTTTAATGAAACATTAAAGAAGTTGCAAAAGTCTACACACCCTTTAAGCAATTATACATGTATCTAAATAAAAAACAACAACTAGTGCTTCCTTTTTTTTTACTCTTGCACTAAAAACGTATAATGTAGTATTTCATATTTTGCTGCCATTTTTCGACAGCTAGCACAGTTGCAGGAGCCCATCTTACTTGCGTGAGGGAGGACTTATATTCTGAGATGTGAGGTGGACACATCACGGCTGCAGTTATGGAAGTTATAAAGACTTCACTAAAGGATTTTATTGTTCCTTAAAACCACTATAGTCCCATTTTATGGTCCCGTCGGCTGCCATTTCTCTTTCCCCCTGGAGCGCTGCATATAGAATGAGATGCCTGTATGGCGGATCCATTTGTTGACTGTTGTCAAAACGGATATTGTCAGACAGTGCGAGTGCTCGGCCTCCTAAATTCTATTGCTCCATAAATTAGACTTACTGCTTGGCCTCATAAAATGGTAAATATACGGTTACGCCGGCGCACAGCTGAAACAGGCCGGAGCCGAGACGGAAGTTTATTCCATCTTTGTTTCTGCCTAAATGATTCTAAGGAATCAGGTTTATGATTTATCAAAAAACTCTGCACTGGAATGTAACAAGCCCCTCCGCAAGAGAGCGACCCCCCTACATGCCGTCCTGACATCCTCCGGGTAATCACTCAGAGATAATGATCTCCCTGGACAGGTAGGAAAGAATCGTAAACTGTGATCTCAGGCAACCAATAATCCAGAAAATCTGATAATCCAGAACTGCAATACACTGTGGATATCCATAGAACTTTATGTAATTAAATAGTGAAAAAAGCGTTAATCCAGCATTTAATAGTCTAAAAATTCTGATAATCCAGCCCTTGTTTTCATCACCGAACTGCAATATGTTGCGTATTTTTCTAGGCTCATAAGTAATTAGGATTTTTTTTTTTTTTTCTCATTTAAACATTGAAAATCCTTTTAACCCGACATCCAATAATCCAGAGTATTTGATAATCCAGTGCTTTACAAGTCAGTTTCAGATATTTAATTTTGTACACTGAAAAGGGTTATGAAAGCATTTACAGCCACAAAATGTATTTATTTCTCCTCTGCATCTAAAATAATGCACGAATCAACATTGCAAATATTGATGAAAAGTATTCTTCTCTTCGATGTATACAGCTCCCGTGCGGAGCTGTGTGTCTCCATGGTTAAAGGCCGCAATCAAACCGTGTGTAGTCTGATTCTGCAGGCTATGTGCACACGTTAAGTATTTGGCGTAGAAATTTCTGCAACATTTTTCCATGTCTTGGCAGGAAAAAATGCTGTGTAAAATAGGCACGCTTTTTAAACATTTTTTTTTCTACATGCGTTTTTGGTGCAGATTTTCCTACACTCATCAGTATGAGTGAAATCTGCAGCAAAAACACTGAAAAGAATTGACATGCTGCAGATTTAAGGACCTGTGCACACATTTCAGATGTGTCGCTTTTTTTCTGCGCAGATTTGTCACAAAACCTAAAGACTTTCCTGATTCACGCAAAGTGAATAAGAATCCTGAAGTCTCCTGCACGAGTTGCTGATTTTTGACTTGCAGATTTAAATCTGCCGCATGTCTATTCTTTCAACGTTTTTGCTGCAGATTTCACTCATACTAATGAGTGGGGAAAAATCTGCACCAAAATCGCTTAAAAAATGCAACAAAATGCGCTTTTTGTCCGCTGCGTTTTTCCTGCTAAGAGACACAGAAATGGTTAATTTGTGCACATAGCCTAAATCTGCACCAAATCTCCAAGTCAAAAACAAGCAACGAGAGTGCATGAGACTTCAGGATTCTCATTAATTTTGCAGGAATCAGGAAACCCTTCAGGTGCAGAAAAAATTGCAACAAATCTGCAATGTGTGCACAGGCCCTAGGTGCTGGAGGGGGGCAGCTAGAACACAGTATAACTTTAGGATCAGAAACACGGCAGCAGTGTAAATCATGGGGGCCAAGAGGTAGATGTTAATAAATGTAGTCCGCTCCCCTTTTAATATTGTGGGGTTTTTTTTTTTGTTCCCTAATCTGTCTTTGACTTAAGTGTTTATTTTCTTACTTCACAGCCCAATGGTAGCAGCCAAGGCAAGGTGCACAATCCATTCCTTCCTACTCCCATGTTGCCACCACCTCCTCCGCCACCAATGGCCAGGCCTGTGCCCCTGCCAGTGGCAGACACCAAGCCTCCAACAACGTCTACAGAAGGAGGAGCCTCATCTCCCACTTCTCCGAGTAAGTGATAAGGGTCCGTGGAAGATTTTATTACTATGCCATCACTTTTGGGAAGGAATTTTCTCCCTAATTTGGGGCAATTAGCATCTGGATCACTGGGTTTTTGCCTTCCTCTGGATCAACATGTTGGGCTATAGATTGCACTCGATGGACTTATCTCTAACTTCAACCTAAAAAACTATGAAACCATGTTGCAGCTATTTCTCTTTCTGTTTTTAATCTTTACTGGGGCTGGCTATTTAGGGGACACACACCTCCTTCCTATATTGTACATATAGACTCTATTACAGGGTATGTACTCTATGGCTGCTGTAATGAATTGGAGTCAATGGACAGAAAAGTGTCCATAGACTAATACAATCTAGATTATGAAATTGCTCTGCTGATCTTGTCCCAGTCTATACAGAACAGCTGCAAAATGATCTGCAGAAAACAGGATGTGTTTGCTCCAGTGACCATTATGCCCATAGACTGACATATCTGTGTTAAGTGTCCCTATAATTATAATTATATCTTTACTAGCAGGTTCTATATAACTAGATCACCTGTGACAGCGGCTGCAGAAGGGAGAATTACGTTTCTCATAGGTTTTATGTGAGCAAACTCTCTGCTGTTTTCTTAGTCAAGCTGAAAGTGAACTTCCTGGGGCTCGGTTCACATCATTTATTTAAAAGCTTCCACAAAATGAAGACTTTCATATTCTCCGCACTCACGTAACGCTGCTTGAATTTATTATCAGATGTACCTGAGGTTAGACTTGCAGAAGGCATTCCTAGCAAGGTGAAATTAATAATAGAAATGGACATGAAAGACTGGTAACAATATAAAACGAAGAGTGTATATTTCTTATCTGTACTGAAACATGTGTACATAGTACCAACTATTTTTATACCTATGCCACCTATCTTATCCATTTACTAGAGAGAGAGATGGCATAAATGTGACTGCAGCCTATCCATTCACTAGAGAGCAGTGACATCACTGAGAATGCAGCCTATCCATTCACTAGAGAGCAGTGACATCACTGAGAATGCAGCCTATCCATTCACTAGAGAGCGGTGACATCACTGAGAATGCAGCCTATCCATTCACTAGAGAGCGGTGACATCACTGAGAATGCAGCCTATCCATTCACTAGAGAGCGGTGACATCACTGAGAATGCAGCCTATCCAATCACTAGAGAGCGTTGACTTCACTGAGAATGCAGCGTATCCATTCACTAGAGAGCGGTGACATCACTGAGAATGCAGCCTATCCATTCACTAGAGAGCGGTGACATCACTGAGAATGCAGCCTATCCATTCACTAGAGAGCGGTGACATCACTGAGAATGCAGCCTATCCATTCACTAGAGAGCGGTGACATCACTGAGAATGCAGCCTATCCAATCACTAGAGAGCGTTGACTTCACTGAGAATGCAGCCTATCCATTCACTAGAGAGCAGTGACATCACTGAGAATGCAGGCTATCCATTCACTAGAGAGCGGTGACATCACTGAGAATGCAGCCTATCCATTCACTAGAGAGCAGTGACATCACTGAGAATGCAGCCTATCCATTCACTAGAGAGCGGTGACATCACTGAGAATCCAGCCTATCCAATCACTAGAGAGTAGTGATATCTGTCCTTATGATATCTTATATTAAGTCTGTGGATTTCTCTCTTTAAACATATTCCTATTTAATAACATACTAATTAATCATTTTTCTTTACTTTTCTGTCTTCCTTTTCACTAATCTTCCATTTCTCCTTTATTGCGGCCCCTGCAGAACAGACAGGATTGCTTAATTCAGCAGGTAGGGGACAATACTTTGGTGTCTGTATTTACCATACTATCCAGTTGGGGTATTTCTCCTATTATTTGGTGACCCCTATGTCCTGATTATCCTTTGCTCATTAATTGCGTCACATGTTTATTCTGATGGGTATAATAACCAGAAATTATGATATGTGGCACCGCAGGCTAGAGCTGGCAGCTAATTCTATGTGTGTGCCAATATAGGGGTAACCTAAAGCCCCTGGGTGCCACGAAGGTGTGGGAAAGACTAAGGCTGAGTTCACACGATGCGTTTTTCATGCGTTTCCGCGGCGTTTTTGCAGTTGCGTAAACGCCGCGGAAACGCATGAAAAACGCATGGTAGAAGGGCAGCAATGTTCCCCAATGGAAATCCGCATGTGCTGTGCCCATGATGCGGATTTTTCCGCAGCGTAAACGCTGCGGTCAAAAATCCGCAGCATGTCAATTAATTTTGCGGAAACGCTGCTCTTTTGCCGCCATTGACTTGCATTAGACCGCATGGAATCCGCATCACTGTATATGTTGATGCGCTTTTCATGCGGTCTAATGTGCGGATGGTACCCGGGTGTGGAGGAGAGGACTCTCATCCACACCCAGGTACCATTAAAAAAAAAAGAATAAAATAAAAAATATATATATTCTCACCTTCTGACGGCCCGCGCTGCGTCCTGCTGGCTTCCCGGGCACTTCGCGGTTGAATGAAGGACCTTCGCTGACGTCAGAGTCATGTGACGGGTCACGTGAAGCTGACGTCGGAAGGTCCTAAAGTCTTCACTGCCGGCAGCCGGGACCGATGAAGCAGGACACCGGGGGCCATCAGAGGGTAAAGTATAGATTTATTTTTTATTTTTTGACATACACACTATATAAATCCATGCCGGTTGCATGGATTTATATAGTGTAAAGTTGACAAGCACTTTCCAAGTGATGCTAAAATCGCTTGGGAAGCGCTTGTCAACCCGCATGCGGAAATGAAAGTGAAGACCGCTTCATTTCCGCATGTCCCTGGCAGGAAACCGCATGTACAATCCGCATGCGTTTTTTCCTGCCAGAGAGATGCAGAAACGCTCAGGAAAAAATCCTGAGCATTTCTGCATCGTGTGCACATACCCTAAGTGTAACACGAAGGGAAAAGGGGAAGGAAGCCCAAACACTAGGGAAAGGGGGAGTGGAGACCCCTGGGCTGATCTAATATCACCCTGCCTACCCTACCGTCCCTGTATAGGTTCTACACCTATCGCCGAGCAGGAACCTAAACCCTGAATGTCCCTAGAGCTTGGCCCTAGATAGGGAAGGGACAATGTGAGCACTAGTCAAGCCCCACTACAAACTAAAGACAACAAGGTAGACAAACAAAAGGGATACACTTAGCTTGAAACTTAGCTTGAGCAGACACCAGAGAGATAATGCCAACTGTCCTCCAAGGGCACCAGAGAAGAAACTAGCCAACTGCAAGTGCTCCAAGCCAACACAGAGGTACATAGAACTATCACCGGCGCATCTCTGGAGAAACTGAGAGTTTTTAACTACCAATCAAGTGTGTGTCAATCAGCAGCAGAAGGTGGAGGTAGCTGCTGGGTCCTAAAGGAAGAAGGATACAACAATACCAAAGAGATGAGAGGATCAAAAAGGCGTCTGCAATGCCAAGCACAGTGACCTTCTGCAGCCGGCTCCAGAGCGACTGTCTGTCACACCTGACACACCTGTGACATTGGTTCCCAAAGCAAAATCCATAACAGGGCTCCCAACTCTGACACATCATTAAGAGCAGTAGTTTCATTGGCAGGAGAGGAACCATTGCACTGCAGGGCCGGATGAACCTGCACCATCTTAGATTTTTTACTTCATACCATAGGAGCACTTTTTGTAGCTTGAGAATGCCATATTTCCCATAGAAGTGAATGGCATTGGTTCCCCCCAAAAATTGACGTCCCAGTCCATTATCTTCTCATCTGAAGATGACCCCATACAGTAAATAACATCAGTGCCGCTGGTAATGTGCTGCTGACTCGTAACTTCCTACAAGACGGTTATGGAGCCGAGCTGGGACACCCGACGCAGAAAACGTTACCCTGGCTATGAATAAGTTATATTCCTGAGATGTAAGTGCGCCTCGCCTGATTACAGGAAGCTCGTAACTGCAGATAAAAGCGCGATGCTGTGTCTCGCGCGCATTAGGTTTATGATTTTATTCCCAATGGGACTCTCTCAGCCCAGACAAAGTGTGATATCGCACCAATGTCTCGCAGGTTCTGCTCTTTTCTGCAGAGTTGATTCTGCAGGAAGATGCAGTAACTGCTGATTATACCTTCTAATGAGGATCCTCAAAGTCTATGGGAGCAGGAAATGGTTCGCGATGGGTCCAAGTCATTAAGACTTTCAGTTGATAGTGCTGTTTAGAGTCCCATCCTTGTTTAGGTCAGGGCCGACTTTAGAAAAAAAAAAATGGGTCCTTGAACAATTAGAAAAATACAACAACGCTTTTTTATTCCGTTTTTTTTTAGGGGGGGGGAATTAGTTTTTTTTTGCAAAAATAAATTATCTAGCATGCCAGAAGCTTTCCTACAGACAGCTGTTTTGTGGTCCCTGCCCCTCATCAGTGCATCTCAGAGTCTTGGTGGCTGAGTGTAGCCCCCTAAGGCAACATAGGGGAAGTTCTAGTTCTCCTCAATGATCCATGGGTGAAAAGTATGCAAATTAGCTCTCTAGCTGAATGAAATAAACTCTCAAGTACCACGTAGAAGAGGTATCTATCCTATAAGTCAATGTCTGACCCTTAACGGTGCTCATTAGAGGGCAGGAGATTCATTACCTCCCCTAGCTGGTACTTACGAGAGAGTTTCTTTCATTCTAAGAGAGAGCGAATTTGAATAATTTTCTTCCATGACGCATTGCCAGTCAGGCTCTATACTTAGCTAGTCTGTTTAAGGAGAAACAGTAGTTCCCCACATTCACATAATTTTAAAATTCCTGGTACTGAAGCACAGAGAACATCACTAAGACTTAAGCTTACCTGCTCATTGGAAACTAGTGACAACACTAAGAAGTCAGACTATCGATTCACTAGGGATTGGTGACATCACTGAGAATGCAGCCTATCCATCACTAGAGAGCGGTGACATCACTGAGAATGCAGCCTATCCATCACTAGAGAGCGGTGACAGCACTGAGAATGCAGGATATCCATCCAGTAGAGAGCAGTGACATCACTGAGAATGCAGCCTATCCATTCACTAGAGAGCAGCGTCATCACTGAGAATGCAGCCTATCCATTCACTAGAGAGCGGTGACATCACTGAGAATGCAGCCTATCCATTCACTAGAGAGCGGTGACATCACTGAGAATGCAGCCTATCCATTCACTAGAGAGCAGCGTCATCACTGAGAATGCAGCCTATCCATTCACTAGAGAGCAGTGACATCACTGAGAATGCATCTTATCAAGACTGGTGACATCCTTTAATGGAGTCAAACCTGTAGTTCCCATCCGATGAGATGAGATGCTCAGTTTGACATCCTTAAAGAGTTGATTACTAATAAATGATTGAATCACACAATCTAAGCTTTGGGTTTCCTTGCTGTAGCCAGTTGTACAGTATGCTCCAAGATATGAGTCTACATGGGACAGAATAAAAAACTTGGGGTCACAGAGAGATCACCCACCCCAACTTTTACTTTTAGTGGATCCAGGCAACTGGTCTTTTTGCATTACATCATGATTGCCAAATGAAGTGAGCAGGTGAGACATGGATTGTGCTTTTCCTGCATCTTTTAAGATAACTCGTCACTTTGTTTTTTGGATTTTGTTTTCTATATATATATAGCCACCTTTTGCTTTGATGACTGCTTTGTGCACTCTTGGCATTCTCTTGATGAGCTTCAAGAGGTAGTCACCGGAAATGGTCTTCCAACAATCTTGAAGGAGTTCCCAGAGATGCTTAGCACTTGTTGGCCCTTTTGCCTTCACTCTGCGGTCCAGCTCACCCCAAACCATCTCGATTGGGTTCAGGTCTGGTGACTGTGGAGGCCAGGTCATCTGGCGTAGCACCCCATCACTCTCCTTCTTGGTCAAATAGCCCTTACACAGCCTGGAGGTGTGTTTGGGGTCATTGTCATGTTGAAAAATAAATGATGGTCCAACCAAACGCAAACCGGATGGAATAGCATGCCGCTGCAAGATGCTGTGGTAGCCATGCTGGTTCAGTATGCCTGCAATTTTGAATAAATCCCCAACAGTGTCAACAGCAAAGCACCCCCACACCATCACACCTCCTCCTCCATGCTTCACGGTGGGAACCAGGCATGTACAGTCCATCCGTTCACCTTTTCTGCGTCGCACAAAGACACGGTGGTTGTAACCAAAGATCTCAAATTTGGACTCATCAGAGCAAAGCACAGATTTCCACTGGTCTAATGTCCATTCCTTGTGTTCTTTAGCCCAAACACGTCTCTTCTGCTTGTTGCCTGTCCTTAGCAGTGGTTTCCTAGCAGCTATTTTACCATGAAGGCCTGCTGCACAAAGTCTCCTCTTAACAGTTGTTGTAGAGATGTGTCTGCTGCTAGACCTCTGTGTGGCATTGACCTGGTCTCTAATCTGAGCTGCTGTTAACCTGCGATTTCTGAGGCTTGTGACTCGGATAAACTTATCCTCAGAAGCAGAGGTGACTCTTGGTCTTCCTTTCCTGGGGCGGTCCTCATGTGAACCAGTTTCTTTGTAGCGCTTGATGGTTTTTGCAACTGCACTTGGGGACACTTTCAAAATTTTCACAATTTTTCGGACTGACTGACCTTCATTTCTTAAAGTAATGATGGCCACTCGTTTTTTTTTACTTAGCTGCTTTTTTCTTGCCATAAAACAAATTCTAACAGTCTATTCAGTAGGACTATCAGCTGTGTATCCACCAGACTTCTGCACAACACAACTGATGGTCCCAACCCCATTTATAAGGCAAGAAATCCCACTTATTAAACCTGACAGGGCACACCTGTGAAGTGAAAACCATTTCCGGTGACTACCTCTTGAAGCTCATCAAGAGAATGCCAAGAGTGTGCAAAGCAGTCATCAAAGCAAAAGGTGGCTACTTTGAAGAACCTAGAATATAAGACATATTTTCAGTTGTTTCACACTTTTTTGTTAAGTATATAATTCCACATGTGTTCATTCATAGTTTTGATGCCTTCAGTGAGAATGTACAAGTTTCATAGTCATGAAAATACAGAAAAATCTTTAAATGAGAAGGTGTGTCCAAACTTTTGGTCTGTACTGTGTGTGTGTGTAATATATATATATATATATATATATATATATATATATATATATATATATATATATATATATATATATATTATAAAGATTGTCCAGGCTTGGGACAAAGTGACTGCAGACTGCTGAATCGTGTCAGCATTTCGATGTGCATACGGGCTGTCACGTGTCCGCATGAATGTGATTTGAGCACTCATGCTGACTAGACACATTCTGCTACTCTCAATAGACATCAATTTAAAGAACATGGATGAGACTAGTCGTCACATGCACATCACATACATGCGGTCACGTGACTTTCTGCTTCCACCAAGAATACCCGGGAATCATGACAGTGTGCACATTGCATGCTGCAATGATTCGGCAGTCACATAAAGAAACTGCAGACTTTTGTCCCAAACCTAAACAACCCCTTTAATCACAAATGTATCCAATTCTTGCCACAATTTTCCCCTGTCCTGAGTGTACCAGCACTGATCCATTGAACTGAACTAAAGCATCAATGTAAAATGTCACTTTTATAAAACTATTTCAGTTTGTTAAAAAAAAAAAGCTTTGGAAAGCTCCGATCCCAATAATAGAACAGATGTGAATAGTAGAATGATTTACCCACCACTATACTAAACTAGAATGGAATTAGGGGTTTACTGGGATTGGAAACCTTATTTCAGGGGTAGTAATAAGGTTGGCATCGCTGCCACAGAAGACTGAACACAACTGTAGCAAATGCTCAGTTGTGAGACGTGTGAATAAGATTTTAGTCTCTGGATGAAACTCAAATGTTCCTATTCACTGACAGCAAGCAGAGCTCATAAAGATGGTGAGAAATGTTAATACAAAGTAGATTAGAAATCCTATTTGCTTGATTAAACTTTATTTACATAAAACCATAAAAAAGACTAATTAATAAGATGTAATGCAGCCCTCTGTAATCACATGGATAAGGTCGCATTGAGTCGTGTGAATAAAGGGCGTTGTCTAATTAGGATGATGCGAAGAATTGAGCCGCCTTGGTGTACCTGCTCCAGATCATACAGTACGGCGTCCCGTCCATATCACGTTATATATGAGCCATTGCCTCTGACAGACCATCATTTTCTTGCTGCTTTACGAATCACCATGTAGCTTAGATGCTTAATTGGATAAAACATTGCGCTAATTATTAAGACAGTCTCCGCATGCGCTTCGGGGCGAAATATTGTCAATGGTTTGAAAATAAGATTGAAATGGTGGTGAGCGTCGCCGTGGCGCGGTACCGACAGCTCATTTAATGATATTTACGAGCTCACTTAAGTTCTATTTCATAATTAAATAAGAGACTAAGATGCTATAATTTGCCGTCATTACTTACCCATTTCATTATTCCAGAGCAGTGCTCACATTTACTAGCAGACATCTATGGAAGGAAGATTGTGGTCACATTTACGTCTTCGGAGCTGTGTGGTAATGCGTTTGACACCTTGAACTCTCGTGTCTTGCCTGTTAAAGAGCCAATTAGTTTCTTACAAGACGCAGAATAATAATACCTCCCAATACTCCAGTATCATTTAGGATTTTCAGTAATTTCTTTGATTATTGCGTTAAATAGAAGGCCGAGCTCATTCAGGGACTATAACATTTCCTTCGGTTTTTCTTTGCATAAACGGGGATATTTACTTAAGATCATCATTTTGTACACCGTCCTAATAATGAGAGCACTGGGGTAAAAGGCGACAAATTGATTAAAATGTATACGCTTCATAATAAATGTGTCACCTGTACACCATTCTCTGTGGGCGAACATAAATTCAAGCTATAATTTGAAAACATTTCTGGTGTCAGTTATACTAAATTTGTTTGGTTATGGCAAGATATACCAGTTCCTTTTAAGCCTGCCACTCCCTTTCCTGATATGCATGCCATTCTTCTTCCTGATAAACCCACCATACCATTCCCTGATAAGCCCACCAATCCCCTTCTTGATATGCCCGCCATGCTTCTTCCTGACAAGCCTGTCACTCCCCTTCCTGAAAAGCCTGCCATACCAATCCCTGATAAGCCGGTCATACCCCTCCCTGATAAGCCCGCCATACCCCTCCCTGATAAGCCCGTCATACCCCTCCCTGATAAGCCGGTCATACCCCTCCCTGATAAGCCCGTCATACCCCTCCCTGATAAGCCCATCATTCCCCTCCCTGATAAGCCCATCTTTCCCCTCCCTGATAAGGCCCATCACTCCCCACACTGATAAGCCCGTCATACCCATCCCTGATGAGCCTGTCATTCCCCTCCCTGATGAGCCCATCATTCCCCTCCCTGATAAGTCCATTATTCCCCTCCCTGATAAGCCCGTCATTCCCCTCCCTGATGAGCCCGTCATTCCCCTCCCTGATGAGCCCGTCATTCCCCTCCCTGATGAGCCCGTCATTCCCCTCCCTGATGAGCCCGTCATTCCCCTCCCTGATGAGCCCGTCATTCCCCTCCCTGATGAGCCCGTCATTCCCCTCCCTGATGAGCCCGTCATTCCCCTCCCTGATGAGCCCGTCATTCCCCTCCCTGATGAGCCCGTCATTCCCCTCCCTGATAAGCCCGTCATACCCCTCCCTGATAAGCCCATCATTCCCCTCCCTGATAAGCCCATCTTTCCCCTCCCTGATAAGGCCCATCACTCCCCACACTGATAAGCCCGTCATACCCATCCCTGATGAGCCTGTCATTCCCCTCCCTGATGAGCCCATCATTCCCCTCCCTGATAAGTCCATTATTCCCCTCCCTGATGAGCCCGTCATTCCCCTCCCTGATGAGCCCGTCATTCCCCTCCCTGATGAGCCCGTCATTCCCCTCCCTGATGAGCCCGTCATTCCCCTCCCTGATGAGCCCGTCATTCCCCTCCCTGATGAGCCCATCATTCCCCTCCCTGATGAGCCCATCATTCCCCTCCCTGATGAGCCCATCATTCCCCTCCCTGATGAGCCCATCATTCCCCTCCCTGATGAGCCCGTCATTCCCCTCCCTGATGAGCCCGTCATTCCCCTCCCTGATGAGCCCGTCATTCCCCTCCCTGATAAGCCCGTCATACCCATCCCTGATGAGCCTGTCATTCCCCTCCCTGATGAGCCCATCATTCCCCTCCCTGATGAGCCCATCATTCCCCTCTCTGATAAGTCCGTTATTCACCTCTCTGATAAGCCCGTTATTCCCCTCCCTGATAAGCCCGTCATACCCATCCCTGATGAGCCTGTCATTCCCCTCCCTGATGAGCCTGTCATTCCCCTCCCTGATGAGCCCATTATTCACCTCTCTGATAAGCCCGTTATTCCCCTCCCTGATAAGCCTGTCATTCCCCTCCCTGATGAGCCCGTCATTCCCCTCCCTGATGAGCCCGTCATTCCCCTCCCTGATGAGCCCGTCATTCCCCTCCCTGATGAGCCCTTCATTCCCCTCCCTGATGAGCCCTTCATTCCCCTCCCTGATGAGCCCATCATTCCCCTCCCTGATGAGCCCATCATTCCCCTCCCTGATGAGCCCATCATTCCCCTCCCTGATAAGCCCGTCACTCCCCTTCCTCATATGACTGATATACTTCTTCCTGATAAGCCTGCGCCTCCTTCCTGATGAGCCCACCACACTCCTCTATGATAACCCCATGTTCCTTTCTGATAAATCTTCCACGCCCCTCCCTGATAAGCCCGTTATTCCCTTTCCTGATAAGCCCATCACTCCCCTTCCTCATATGACTGATATACTTCTTCCTGATAAGCCTGCGCCTCCTTCCTGATGAGCCCACCACACTCCTCTATGATAACCCCATGTTCCTTTCTGATAAATCTTCCACGCCCCTCCCTGATAAGCCCGTTATTCCCTTTCCTGATAAGCCCATCACTCCCCTTCCTCATATGACTGATATACTTCTTCCTGATAAGCCTGCGCCTCCTTCCTGATGAGCCCACCACACTCCTCTATGATAACCCCATGTTCCTTTCTGATAAATCTTCCACGCCCCTCCCTGATAAGCCCGTTATTCCCTTTCCTGATAAGCCCATCACTCCCCTTCCTCATATGCCTGCCATGCTTCTACCTGATAAGCCTGCCCCTCCTTCCTGATAAGCCCACCACACTCTTCTATGATAACCCAACCATGTTACTTTCTGATAAATCCACAATGCCCCTTCCTGATAAGCCCGCCACACCCCTCCCTTATGAGCCTGCCACTCCCCTTCCTGATGAGCCCTCCCACTCCCCTTCCCGATGAGCCCTCCCACTCCCCTTCCCGATGAGCCCTCCCACTCCCCTTCCCGATGAGCCCTCCCACGCCCCTTCCCGATGAGCCTGCCACGCCCCTTCCCGATAAGCCTGCCACTCCCCTTCCTGATGAGCCTGCCATGCCCCTTCCTGAAATGCCGTTTACTCTTTCCTGTCACGTTCCTTGAAAATAAACCCACCACTACTCTTCCCACTAAACCTGCCACACCCCTTCCTAAGTATCCCTTTTGCTTCTTCCTGATAAGCCTGTCACGCCCATATAAAACAAAAATTGCAGCAAAAAAAAAATTTAAATTCTACAGAAAACTGTCAAAAAAGTTTTGTACCATTTTTTTTTTATTTAGACTTTTTTTTTCAATCCTATAGAAAAGTGTCTAGAAAAATGAATGAAAAAGAATGCCATACCAAGAGCATGCTGCCTTTAAAAAAAAAAGTGCAGAAGGTGCAAAAATTGTACCAAAAGTAAAAAGCACATTAAAAAAATGCACTATTTGTAGCACTTTTTATATTACCTGTTTAACTTATGGTAAAACTCTGGATGCAATTTTTTTGTCTAAAAAAAAAAACCAAAAACGTAAGGAAATACTACACAAAATATTTTTTTCTTAAAAAAATGCCACTTTGGAAACCACATTGAAGGGAAATTCCAATTTCCACAAATGCAGTGTATCAATTCCTAATGATTTTCAATATCTCTGCTTGCTATCATTGAATGGTTTACTTCCTCTGGTTTTAAACCTGTGCTTGTCATGTGATAGGGACACAGGTGCAGGGGTTAAAGGAAAGGAACAGGAAGTCGAACCAGGTGAACCTGATGCAACTTAAAGGATGAGAGGTGTAGTGCCTAGCAGCTGGGCCGGCGTCAGCACCTGGCGTACCTGGGAAAGTGCCGGGGCCCTGGACCATCAGGGGGGCCCACTCGTTATTGGGGCCCTGGCCGCTTCCCCAGCATCTGTGCAGGGCCGCCGGTGCTGTTCAAGCCCTTCTCTGCTTCATGCAGCAGCAGCAGTGTGTGGTCAGTGTGCTGCTGCTCCACCAATCAGGCCCAGTGCTGTCACTTTCCAGACATGGCCGTGCGGCTGTGTCTGGTAGTAATGACACGCAGGGGTGGCACTGCGCCTTTAATTGTGCTTGTGTGTAGCACCTGCCACGTCATTACTACCAGACACAGCCGCACAGCGCGCTGCCATGTCTGGAAAGTGACAGCACTGGGCCTGATTGGTGGAGCAGCAGCACACTGGCCGCACACTGCTGCTGCTGCATGAAGCAGAGCAGGGCTTGAACAGCACCGGCGGTCCTGCACAGATGCCGGGGAAGCGGCCCGGGCCCTGACGGCGAGTGGGACCCCCTGATGGTCCAGGGCCATGTGACACGTCTGAGGCCTTTAACTGCCACATGACTGAGGAGCTGGACGAGACACAGGCCAGGGGGCAGGTGAGCGAGCTTCCTCAATCCCCATATAAAAAATATTTCTAATGCGTGTGTGCATGTATGATGTGAATGTGTGTGTATGACTGTGTACATATATTTATGTCTGTTTTATATGTGTTTTTAAGAATGTGTTCAAATATGTATGTGTATGTATCTGTGCGTGTCTGTGTATTGTGTGTGTGTATATCTGTGTACCATGTTCATGTGTGTGCATGCCTGCGTACCATGTGCATGCGCATGTCTGTGCACTGTGTGTCTGTGTATTGTGTGCGTGTCTGCGTATTGTGTGCGTGTCTGCGTATTGTGTGCGTGTCTGCGTATTGTGTGCGTGTCTGCGTATTGTGTGCGTGTCTGTGTATTGTGTGTGTGTATATCTGTGTACCATGTTCATGTGTGTGCATGCCTGCGTACCATGTGCATGCGCATGTCTGTGCACTGTGTGTCTGTGTATTGTGTGCGTGTCTGCGTATTGTGTGTGTGTGTGCGTGTCTGCGTATTGTGTGCGTGTCTGCGTATTGTGTGCGTGTCTGCGTATTGTGTGCGTGTCTGCGTATTGTGTGCGTGTCTGCGTATTGTGTGCGTGTCTGCGTATTGTGTGCGTGTCTGCGTATTGTGTGTGTGCGTGTCTGCGTATTGTGTGTGTGTGTGTGCGTGTCTGCGTATTGTGTGTGTGCGTGTCTGCGTATTGTGTGTGTGTGTGCGTGTCTGCGTATTGTGTGTGTGTGTGTGTGCGTGTCTGCGTATTGTCTGTGTGTGTGTCTGCGTATTGTGTGTGTGTGTGTCTGCGTATTGTGTGTGTGTGTGTGTGCGTGTCTGCGTATTGTCTGTGTGTGTGTCTGCGTATTGTGTGTGTGCGTGTCTGCGTATTGTGTGCGTGTCTGCGTATTGTGTGCGTGTCTGCGTATTGTGTGCGGTTCTGCGTATTGTGTGCGGTTCTGCGTATTGTGTGCGGTTCTGCGTATTGTGTGCGTGTCTGCGTATTGTGTGTGTGTCTGCGTATTGTGTGTGTGTCTGCGTATTGTGTGCGTGTCTGCGTATTGTGTGCGTGTCTGCGTATTGTCTGTGTGTGTGTGTGCGTGTCTGCGTATTGTGTGTGTGTCTGCGTATTGTGTGTGTGTCTGCGTATTGTGTGTGTGTGTGTCTGCGTATTGTGTGTCTGCGTATTGTGTGTCTGCGTATTGTGTGTGTGCGTATTGTGTGTGTGTGTCTGCGTCTGCGTGTTGTGTGTGTGTGCGTGTCTGCGTATTGTGTGCGTGTCTGCGTATTGTCTGTGTGTGTGTGCGTGTCTGCGTATTGTGTGTGCGTGTCTGCGTATTGTGTGTGTGTGTGTGTGCGTGTCTGCGTATTGTGTGCGTGTCTGCGTATTGTGTGTGTGCGTGTCTGCGTCTGCGTATTGTGTGTGTGTGTCTGCGTCTGCGTATTGTGTGTGTGTGCGTGTCTGCGTATTGTGTGCGTGCCTGCGTATTGTCTGTGTGTGTGTGCGTATTGTGTGTGTGTGTGTGCGTGTCTGCGTATTGTGTGCGTGTCTGCGTATTGTCTGTGTGTGTCTGCGTATTGTGTGTGTGTGTCTGCGTATTGTGTGTGTGCGTGTCTGCGTATTGTGTGTGTGCGTGTCTGCGTATTGTGTGTGTGTGTGTCTGCGTATTGTGTGTGTGCGTGTCTGCGTATTGTGTGTGTGTGCGTGTCTGCGTATTGTGTGTGTGTGTGTGTGTCTGCGTATTGTGTGTGTGTGCGTGTCTGCGTATTGTGTGTGTGCGTGTGTGCGTATTGTGTGTGTGCGTGTCTGCGTATTGTGTGTGTGCGTGTCTGCGTATTGTGTGTGTGTGTGTGCGTGTCTGCGTATTGTGTGTGTGCGTGTCTGCGTATTGTGTGTGTGTGTGTGTGCGTGTCTGCGTATTGTGTGTGTGTGTGTGTGCGTGTCTGCGTATTGTGTGTGTGTGTGTGTGCGTGTGCGTATTGTGTGTGTGTGTGTGCGTGTGCGTATTGTGTGTGTGTGTGTGTCTGCGTATTGTGTGTGTGTGTGTCTGCGTATTGTGTGCGTGTCTGCGTATTGTGTGCGTGTCTGCGTATTGTGTGTGTGCGTGTCTGCGTATTGTGTGTGTCTGCGTCTGCGTATTGTGTGTGTGTGTGTGCGTGTCTGCGTATTGTGTGCGTGTCTGCGTATTGTCTGTGTGTGTGTGCGTATTGTGTGTGTGTGTGTGTGCGTGTCTGCGTATTGTGTGCGTGTCTGCGTATTGTGTGCGTGTCTGCGTATTGTCTGTGTGTGTGCGTGTCTGCGTATTGTGTGCGTGTCTGCGTATTGTCTGTGTGTGTCTGCGTATTGTGTGTGTGTCTGCGTATTGTGTGTGT
The DNA here is from genome assembly GCF_046119375.1 of Phyllobates terribilis. Lineage (NCBI taxonomy): Eukaryota > Metazoa > Chordata > Amphibia > Anura > Dendrobatidae > Phyllobates > Phyllobates terribilis. The sequence goes on from NW_027362768.1 coordinate 173,897,175, forward strand.
GTGTGTCTGCGTATTGTGCGTGTCTGCGTATTGTGTGTGTGTGCGTGTCTGCGTATTGTGTGTGTGTGTGTGTCTGCGTATTGTGTGTGTGTGTGCGTGTCTGCGTATTGTGTGTGTGCGTGTCTGCGTATTGTGTGTGTGTGTGTGCGTGTCTGCGTATTGTGTGTGTGCGTGTCTGCGTATTGTGTGTGTGTGTGTGCGTGTCTGCGTATTGTGTGTGTGTGTGTGTGCGTGTGCGTATTGTCTGTGTGTGTCTGCGTATTGTGTGTGTGTGTCTGCGTATTGTGTGTGTGTCTGCGTATTGTGTGCGTGTCTGCGTATTGTGTGCGTGTCTGCGTATTGTGTGCGGTTCTGCGTATTGTGTGCGTGTCTGCGTATTGTGTGCGTGTCTGCGTATTGTGTGCGTGTCTGCGTATTGTGTGCGTGTCTGCGTATTGTCTGTGTGTGTGTGTCTGCGTATTGTGTGTGTGTGTGTCTGCGTATTGTGTGTGTGCGTGTCTGCGTATTGTGTGTGTGCGTGTCTGCGTATTGTGTATGTGTGTGTGCGTGTCTGCGTATTGTGTGCGTGTCTGCGTATTGTCTGTGTGTGTGTGTGCGTGTCTGCGTATTGTGTGTGTGCGTGTCTGCGTATTGTGTGCGTGTCTGCGTATTGTCTGTGTGTGTGTGCGTGTCTGCGTATTGTGTGTGTGTGTGTGCGTGTCTGCGTATTGTGTGTGTGTGTGTGCGTGTCTGCGTATTGTGTGCGTGTCTGCGTATTGTGTGTGTGCGTGTCTGCGTCTGCGAATTGTGTGTGTGTGTGTCTGCGTATTGTGTGTGTGTGTGTGCGTGTCTGCGTATTGTGTGCGTGTCTGCGTATTGTGTGTGTGTGTGTCTGCGTATTGTGTGTGTGCGTGTCTGCGTATTGTCTGTGTGTGTCTGCGTATTGTGTGCGTGTCTGCGTATTGTGTGCGTGTCTGCGTATTGTGTGCGTGTGTGTGTCTGCGTATTGTCTGTGTGTGTGTCTGCGTATTGTGTGTGTGTGTCTGCGTATTGTGTGTGTGTGTCTGCGTATTGTGTGTGTGTGTCTGCGTATTGTGTGTGTGCGTGTCTGCGTATTGTGTGTGTGTGTGTGTCTGCGTATTGTGTGTGCGTGTCTGCGTATTGTCTGTGTGTGCGTGTCTGCGTATTGTGTGTGTGCGTGTCTGCGTATTGTGTGTGCGTGTCTGCGTATTGTGTGTGCGTGTCTGCGTATTGTGTGTGTGTGCGTGTCTGCGTATTGTGTGTGTGCGTGTCTGCGTATTGTGTGTGTGCGTGTCTGCGTATTGTGTGTGTGTGTGTGCGTGTCTGCGTATTGTCTGTGTGTGTGTCTGCGTATTGTGTGTGTGTGTGTGTGTCTGCGTATTGTGTGCGTGTCTGCGTATTGTGTGCGTGTCTGCGTATTGTGTGCGTGTCTGCGTATTGTGTGCGTGTCTGCGTATTGTGTGCGTGTCTGCGTATTGTGTGCGTGTCTGCGTATTGTGTGCGTGTCTGCGTATTGTGTGCGTGTCTGCGTATTGTGTGTGTGCGTGTCTGCGTCTGCGTATTGTGTGTGTGTGTCTGCGTCTGCGTATTGTGTGTGTGTGCGTGTCTGCGTATTGTGTGCGTGTCTGCGTATTGTCTGTGTGTGTGTGTCTGCGTATTGTGTGTGTGCGTGTCTGCGTATTGTGTGCGTGTCTGCGTATTGTGTGCGTGTCTGCGTATTGTCTGTGTGTGTGTGTCTGCGTATTGTGTGTGTGTGTCTGCGTATTGTGTGTGTGTGTCTGCGTATTGTGTGTGTGCGTGTCTGCGTATTGTGTGTGTGTGTGTGCGTGTCTGCGTATTGTGTGTGTGTGTGTCTGCGTATTGTGTGTGTGTGTGTGCGTGTCTGCGTATTGTGTGTGTGTGTCTGCGTATTGTGTGTGCGTGTCTGCGTATTGTCTGTGTGTGCGTGTCTGCGTATTGTGTGTGTGCGTGTCTGCGTATTGTGTGTGTGTGCGTGTCTGCGTATTGTGTGTGTGTGTGTGTCTGCGTATTGTGTGTGTCTGCGTATTGTGTGTGTGTGCGTGTCTGCGTATTGTGTGTGTGTGTGTGCGTGTCTGCGTATTGTGTGTGTGTGTGTGTGCGTGTCTGCGTATTGTGTGTGTCTGCGTATTGTGTGTGTGTGTCTGCGTATTGTGTGTGTGTGCGTGTCTGCGTATTGTGTGTGTGTGTGTGCGTGTCTGCGTATTGTGTGTGTGTGTGTGTGTGTGCGTGTCTGCGTATTGTGTGTGTGTCTGCGTATTGTGTGTGTGTGTCTGCGTATTGTCTGCGTGTCTGCGTATTGTGTGCGTGTCTGCGTATTGTCTGCGTGTCTGCGTATTGTGTGCGGTTCTGCGTATTGTGTGCGGTTCTGCGTATTGTGTGCGTGTCTGCGTATTGTGTGCGTGTCTGCGTATTGTGTGCGTGTCTGCGTATTGTCTGTGTGTGTGTGTCTGCGTATTGTGTGTGTGTGTGTGTGTCTGCGTATTGTCTGTGTGTGCGTGTCTGCGTATTGTGTGTGTGCGTGTCTGCGTATTGTGTGTGTGTGTGTGTGCGTGTCTGCGTATTGTGTGTGTGCGTGTCTGCGTATTGTGTGTGTGTGTCTGCGTATTGTGTGTGTGTGCGTGTCTGCGTATTGTGTGTGTGCGTGTCTGCGTATTGTGTGTGTGCGTGTCTGCGTATTGTGTGTGTGCGTGTCTGCGTATTGTGTGTGTGTGTGTGCGTGTCTGCGTATTGTCTGTGTGTGTGTCTGCGTATTGTCTGTGTGTGTGTCTGCGTATTGTGTGTGTGTGTGTGCGTGTCTGCGTATTGTCTGTGTGTGTGTCTGCGTATTGTCTGTGTGTGTGTCTGCGTATTGTGTGTGTGTGTGCGTGTCTGCGTATTGTCTGTGTGTGTGTCTGCGTATTGTGTGCGTGTCTGCGTATTGTCTGTGTGTGTGTGTCTGCGTATTGTGTGTGTGTGTGTGTGCGCGCGCGCATGTTTGCATATGTGAAGGATGAGGTGGCAGCCTGGGCCCTGTGTTGTATACCTATATTTCTCTGCTGTATCTGTGCATCATGAATCCTGGTATGTGCTAAAGGGGCCACTGAGACTCTTTCGCCCGGGGCCCACAAAAACCTGGAGCCGGCCCTGCCTAGCAGCCTGGCACAATGCCCATCCCATTTGCTTGCAAGATAATAAATGAAGATAATTAAATTAGACAAAGAAAAACATTAATAAGGGGGGGGTTGTATAAAAAGACCACGTGTGTGCGGAGTTCTTCTGTTGATCCTATCATGGCATCTCCAGAGCAAACGCATCTCCACAGCAGGTGGGAGATCAGAAGGATATGACACATGGTGGATATTACAAAGTATCCATGTCTTCAACTTGATACAAAGCGGCCCTCTTATGAATAGAGGCCACCAGAAGTCCTGGACCATGATACAATGTTACTAAGTGCTATCATTTATTGCATATACAAAGATACCAGCCATAAAGGGTTAAATTATCTGGGCTCCCAGATCTATAAGGCCATGGGCCCGTTTCGCCATGATATACCATACTTATACCACTAGGAACGAGCTTCTCTAATGCCAAAATTGTCCATCCCCCTCTACTGCAGCGCAGCTTCCAATTTTTGCAGTTTTTTCCCAGCAAAGCCACTGGTTTCACTTTCAGTCGTCATCTTTTTAGAACTTTTCTAGCTTTCTGAACTTTTCGGAGAAACTATTTCTGTCCGGCAGATTTCCGAGCTATTATACCAGGAAGCGTCATTCTGGCTAATCAGAAGTCCTTTTTAGAGGATGTAACACTTGCCAATATATTTAGTTCTTTCCCTGGTACGTGCGGCTCAGCAAATGTCAATCACCCTCCCTTTTCTTGTAATTTCTGAGATTTTAAGTGACATCCCAAAATATATAGACCCTAGAGTTATTTAAAGGGTAATAATAACCCCAGAATAATAAAAACCCCAAAACATGAGCACCAAATAGAGTAACATCTACTTGTACTGTGCCTATGTTCTTATCACAACTGTGCTGGCATTGTATTAATGAACCAGGAGGCTCTGGATGATACAGAGTAGGTCCAGCTATGAGAAGCATCAGGGATAGCTCTCCGGACATGTCTGTTTTATGAAGTAATTGCATTTACCATAAATAAGAATTATAGACCATTTTCTGTACATTGTGGTATTTCTCTGTTGTTCCTTTTGGAAATGTATAAAAAAAAAAAAAAAGCCTTGCACTGGGTGTTTCCATCCCCCGGTCTCCACGTCAGACACCTCCCTATCACAAGGGGAATGGTAATGCTCATTTGTCTATGCATTTCTCACAGTTCCAGGAGGAATAACTGAGGAACATAGTTTTGAGAAAAGATACTACAGAATAGTTTCTTAAAGGGGAATGCATTTTTTTTTCACTAGAGACTCTTTAATGGATGTGTCTGTTCAGAGCATGTGTGCTGTTGGTGCATCTCCCTTAACGACTTCCTCCATCATTATAGATCATGCGGATAACCCCTGATAAATTGCTGTACATGTTAATCACTTCGCAGGGATGTATGGGGACCGTTTACCCAATGTAAATGACTCGATGAGCTTGCGGTCTTGCTCCACTTCTATTTGCAGACGTGTTCGCCTGTAATATAATTATTACAGTACTTTAGTCATTTTGTGACTTGCAGGCTTCAGAATAATATCCATCGGCTTGGACAAGCTCCAAGTTTGCAATATAGCTTTGAACCTTAAATTGATTCTTGCTTCTCCCTCCCCGACTATGGAAATAATGTGCGGACTTCACAAGAAGCCACAATCTCATTTTCCTGCAAGTGCATTATAAGCACGGGGGGAAAAAAAAAGGAAAAACTCGGCACAAGGATGGAAGTTTTCAAGCAAGAACTCTCGAAATCTAGTATATTCCACAGTTTTACTCTCCTCTTCTACATGTACTTAATGTGGTTCATTATTATACTAAACCATAGAAAGACTGATAAATAGGACTGATATAATTGATAGGATTGGTTAATAGAGCGATGGGTAATAGGTATGAGATAGGATCTATACTGTGCTTTTATTTAAGAAATCTCATTGAAGTTTTTGGAAACTTACTGTGCATTGTCATCATCCTTCTGTATAAATATTATAAGATGGAGGCACGAGGATTAGTCCCTCGGGATCACGCGTCCTCCAGGACTCTATATCTACAGCTGCACCAGAGGTGCTGTGTTATATTCACATTGTTTCATATCCTAGTGTTACATTTTACTCACCCTTCATATTTTTTTCACCCACAGCCTACTCAACACCCAGCACTTCCCCCGCAAACCGATTTGTCAGTGTTGGACCACGAGATCCAAGCTTTGTAAATATCCCTCAACAGACTCAGGTATGAGACCACTTCTATCTCTCCTAACAGACCTCAATGGGAGCAGTTCTACAGTATCGGCGTAATACTGAACAAGCAGGGCATGCTGGGAGATTTCAGGATGCAACTCAGGATCAGTACAGGATCAGTAATGTAATGTCTGTACACAGTGACTGCACCAGCAGAATAGTGAGTGCAGCTCTGGAGTATAATACAGGATGTAACTCCAGATCAGTAATGTAATGTATGTACACAGTGACAGCACCAGCAGAATAGTGAGTGCAGCTCTGGAGTATAATACAGGAGGTAACTCAGGATCAGTACAGGATCAGTAATGTAATGTATGTACACAGTGACAGCACCAGCAGAATAGTGAGTGCAGCTCTGGAGTATAATACAGGATGTAACTCAGGATCAGTACAGGATCAGTAATGTAATGTATGTACATAGTGACTACACCAGCAGAATAGTGAGTGCAGCTCTGGAGTATAATACAGGATGTAACTCAGGATCAATAATGTAATGTATGTACACAGTGACTGCACCAGCAGAATAGTGAGTGCGGCTCTGGAGTATAATACAGGATGTAACTCAGGATCAGTACAGGATCAGTAATGTAATGTATGTACACAGTGACTCCACCAGCAGAATAGTGAGTGCAGCTCTGGAGTATAATACAGGATGTAACTCCGGATCAGTACAGGATCAGTAATGTAATGTATGTACACAGTGACAGCACCAGCAGAATAGTGAGTGCAGCTCTGGGATATAATACAGGATGTAACTCAGGATCAGTAATGTAATGTACAGTACAGACCAAAAGTTTGGACACACCTTCTCATTTAAAGATTTTTCTGTATTTTCATGACTATGAAAATTGTACATTCACACTGAAGGCATCAAAACTATGAATTAACACATGTGGAATTATATACTTAGCAAAAAAGTGTGAAACAACTGAAAATATGTCTTATATTCTAGGTTCTTCAAAGTAGCCACCTTTTGCTTTGATGACTGCTTTGCACACTCTTGGCATTCTCTTGATGAGCTTCAAAAGGTAGTCACCGGAAATGGTCTTCCAACAATCTTGAAGGAGTTCCCAGAGATGCTTAGCACTTGTTGGCCCTTTTGCCTTCACTCTGCGGTCCAGCTCACCCCAAACCATCTCGATTGGGTTCAGGTCTGGTGACTGTGGAGGCCAGGTCATCTGGCGTAGCACCCCATCACTCTCCTTCTTGGTCAAATAGCCCTTACACAGCCTGGAGGTGTGTTTGGGGTCATTGTCCTGTTGAAAAATAAATGATGGTCCAACTAAAAGCAAACCGGATGGAATAGCATGCCGCTGCAAGATGCTGTGGTAGCCATGCTGGTTCAGTATGCCTTCAATTTTGAATAAATTCCCAACAGTGTCACCAGCAAAGCCCCCCCACACCATCACACCTCCTCCTCCATGCTTCACGGTGGGAACCAGGCATGTAGAGTCCATCCGTTCACCTTTTCTGCGTCGCACAAAGACACGGTGGTTGAAACCAAAGATCTCAAATTTGGACTCATCAGACCAAAGCACAGTTTTCCACTGGTCTAATGTCCATTCCTTGTGTTCTTTAGCCCAAACAAGTCTCTTCTGCTTGTTGCCTGTCCTTAGCAGTGGTTTCCTAGCCGCTATTTTACCATGAAGGCCTGCTGCACAAAGTCTCCTCTTAACAGTTGTTGTAGAGATGTGTCTGCTGCTAGAACTCTGTGTGGCATTGACCTGGTCTCTAATCTGAGCTGCTGTTAACCTGCGATTTCTGAGGCTGGTGACTCGGATAAACTTATCCTCAGAAGCAGAGGTGACTCTTGGTCTTCCTTTCCTGGGGCGGTCCTCATGTGAGCCATTTTTGTTTGTAGCACTTGATGGTTTTTGCAACTGCACTTGGGGACACTTTCAAAGTTTTCCCAATTTTTCGTACTGACTGACCTTCATTTCTTAAAGTAATGATGGCCACTCGTTTTTCTTTACTTAGCTGCTTTTTTCCTGCCATAATACAAATTCTAACAGTCTATTCAGTAGGACTATCAGCTGTGTATCCACCTGAGTTCTGCACAACACAGCTGATGGTCCCAACCCCATTTATAAGGCAAGAAATCGCACTTATTAAACCTGACAGGGCACACCTGTGAAGTGAAAACCATTTCCGGTGACTACCTCTTGAAGCTCATCAAGAGAATGCCAAGAGTGTGCAAAGCAGTCATCAAAGCAAATGGTGGCTACTTTGAAGAACCTAGAATATAAGACATATTTTCAGTTGTTTCACACTTCTCTGTTAAGTATATAATTCCACATGTGTTAATTCATAGTTTTGATGCCTTCAGTGTGAATGTACAATTTTCATAGTCATGAAAATACAGAAAAATCTTTAAATGAGAAGGTGTGTCCAAACTTTTGGTCTGTACTGTATATACACAGTGACTGCACCAGCAGAATAGTGAGTGCAGCTCTGGAGTATAATACAGGATGTAACTCAGGATCAGTACAGGATCAGTAATGTAATGTATGTACACAGTGACTGCACCAGCAGAATAGTGAGTGCAGCTCTGGAGTATAATACAGGATGTAACTCAGGATCAGTACAGGATAAGTAATGTAATGTATGTACACAGTGACTGCACCAGCAGAATAGTGAGTGCAGCTCTGGAGTATAATACAGGATGTAACTCGGGATCAGTAATGTAATGTATGTACACAGTGACTGCACCAGCAGAATAAAGAGTGCCGCTCTGGAGTATAATATAGGATGTTATTCAGGATAAGTAATGTAATGCATTTACAAGTTATCTTATTCACCCAAAGTGGTGATTGGGGTCCACACTGTTAGAAACTTCCATTGCCAGTTTCATTCACACTGCAGGACCATACCCATCATGCATTATAAATTTGACTTATGGGTAAGATGTTTTAAGGACAAGCACTTAGCGGTGATATATTTCATGCAGTGGACAGTATAACCGGTATCACACCACTTACTGTAATGATAGACCTTCCATACTCTCACAACCAGAGGAATTACTTAACAAGACTTGGATGTGATGAACACAATTCTGCACTCTATGGAAATGTTACATTTTTACTGTTTTTGATACTTGAATCTGTCACTTTTGTGGGGTTTTTAGCCATAAATATAACAGAATACATAGTATCACATCATTATCATCCGGTCCTCAGAAGAGCAGCGTCAGTGACTGCAGACATACAAGAAGGACGGATTCATGTTTGTTTTATGACCACCGTGGTGTTGAGCAGATTATGCCGGGGGCAGCTTTTTTCTTCTCCTTTTGCAAAACTGTATTACTAGACCATTGGTATCCAATTTATGTTACTTTGTGTTTTTCAATTACGATAAAATGTGACCTTCCCAGATAGCCTACAACAATCGACTGGGTATTTATTATATCTTTGGCTGGCGGTTTTGTGCCCACATCTGTTGGCATTTAAAGGAGTTTTCCTATTAAATAAATGTTTCTTCTCTTCATAGAATATGTGATAAATGGATGATAGCTGTGAGTCTGATCATTGGGTACCCCGCTGATCTTGAGAACAGGGGTCCCAATGTCTACTATATGAATGGCATGGTACCTCTCAATTCTCCTCTATGGCTGTTCCCGATTTTTCAAGATCACTGGTGGTCCAGCAGTCAGATCCCCCAGCTTGTGAGACGCCACCTATCCTGTGAATAGGAGATAACTGTATTTAGTGGAAACCTCCTTTAATATTCCTTCATTCTTGTTGGCTAAAAATAAAAGGAATTACAGGGGATTATAGTTCCACAATAATTTTATTACTAGGGTGATCAAAATCAATAGTCCTCGATGGAAAGATCGGGAGTCCATCCGATGGAGCAATGTTGAACTTTCAGAGTCAAAAATTCACTAAAACTGCCTCTACTTTTTGACCTTGTGGGAACTGGGGTCTGGTCAGTACCTGGACACACATAGGAGGTGCAGGGGCTATTTTTATCAATAACCTGAAAATTATATATTTTTTTATTATTATTATTTGGCCTACAGGTTTGGTGCCAACATTTATACCTGTTGATAAATTTGATGAGCCAAACTTCTTGGTTGTATAACGTGTAGGAATTTACATCAAGGTTTCTGAAGAATGAGCTCCAGCCTGATAGTTCCTTATATTCTTCATGGTCAGTACTAAAGTGAGGAAGAGTAGAAATTGGGGTTCCTCCTGAATTAACCTAATTAAAACGTGTCTCACCCCAATGCAATTGGTTATTATCCCTTTGCCCTGAGTCTTTAATCCCAAATTAAAAAAGAGGATTATTGTTATGGGGTTTTTTTCTTTACACTTAACACATACCAAGCAATCTAAGAATTAATTCCACCGTTTTCAGAGATAACGTGTCTAGAAGTTTCAGCTCAGGTGCTTTGAAGTCACCAAGGGTTGATCTGAAACCTCAGCACAGAAGGTTGATAAGACCAAACTGGCTAAATTAAATAGCAGCGGTAATGGAGGAGTCAAGCTACTCAAGGTCAGGAGAGGTGTCACACAGACGTAAAGCCATGTGGGAAGATTGCAGCAGGGCTTAAAAATGTGTGCTCAGATTCCAAAACTACACGAAAGATTCTGAAGTGAGACAGCAAGCGAGATCGTGAACTTTCCTGTCTACAGTCTAAAAAAGGTCACAAAAATAAGCAAACCTTACATTTAGGCAGGTTTCTGCTGACCAAAGCCGTAGGTGTCATGATGGTGATCCCTAGAGCAAAGGACCAGAGAACAGATCTAAAGACACCGTTTAGAGTAGGAAGGTCATTGTTTAGCAAGACCATGGCTGATGATGGTTATGGGCCATAAAGTTGGTGTTCGTTTCTGTTCGTCATAATGAGAAGGTCTGACCTCTGCTTGGGTTTTCAGTCTCCTACATGGCTTATCTTTGATTTCTGAGGTTGTCTCCATCCGGTTGTTGGTCTTCTGTTCTTCCAACTCTTCTGTTTCCAAATTATGATAAACCTCCAATGTTCACCCCTTGCTCTGGATATACAGATATACACAGTGACAGATGGACCTGGGTTGTGTTGAGCATAGGACATAATCCCTGCCTTTATGAACATTAATCACATCTGACATTCATCTTTCTGTTCCATGAAAAAAACAAAAACAAAATGTCATCTATAAACAGCAACAGCGCTACAAAGTGTAAAATCAGATGGAGTGATGTTCACGCGCTGGATAGAGAGATACAAAATGTCTTGTAACAAGATCACGTGAAAACCAGCCAGTCAGCAGTTATTAACTTTTGATAAGAAGTAGACAAATTTATTAAAAACAATAAATGGCACCAACTGCTAAATTGTGAAAAGAGAGTTAAATGGAATTGAATCAGGAGACTGAAGGGTCTTTGTTAGGATCTTTGATGGAGGGGCTTTCTATGTGGTACCAGTGGCATGAGTGATCGGACTAACCAACCTGCCAGCTACATTTGCTGTCATCAGATTAAAGTTTCAGGTGCGAACAGGGACCTCATTGGAAGTGCACTTTAACACAATTGCCCAAATGGATTACCACCAAATTTGCCAACGAGTGCAACTTTGTTACACCGCACTCATTCAGGTCTGTTGGGGTGGTGAGCAACTTTTTTCTTGCTTCCCTTTCCCAAAGATACATATACACACTTCTCAACTTTGAAATTGCAACACCAAGAAAGAAAACTGGTGGAGTTATAGAAATTACAGGATGGATAGACGGGTTAATAACCTGCAAATCATGAAAAAAATGGAAACAAGCTTTTAAAATATCTGGATTTATTAAATCTGGAGCATGAGCCACGTGCAGAAATCCTCGCACTTACAACCTCTGCTGCCATCACTGAGGTTATTAATGGTCGTCTGAGGAAGGTTCTGAATGCACTTGGGTAAATCATCAAGATCCACTGCTGGCAGCTCCTGTATAATCACCGACCAATGACGTCTCCGATGTGCTCGATGGGAGACAAGTCCGGAGACGTGGCAAGCCACGTGCGATGCTCACAGTAGCACCATACTCCATAATGAATAAATCAAGATGTTTTGAACATTTTGTTTTCATTTTTTCATCATTTGCAGATCAGTAACTCCTCTATCCTTTCCGTGATTTCCATCATTCCATGACTTTTTCTTCCTGGTGTTCCAATTTCAATATTGAGTGTGTTTGTGTGTATACATGTGTGTCTATTGTAATAAATATATATATATATATATATATATATATATATATATAATGTATTGTGTGTGTATTGTAATAAATATATATATATCTATATATCAGCATCCTGTGAATGTATCCGCTTTACACTAGTATCCAGCTGACTGCAGTTGCTCCACTTCCGGAGTGTTTGCTGCTTCTCTCTGTTCTTTTCTACAGTCTCGCTTTTTCTTGCTTGTCTGTCACTTTTGAACGGCCATCATCTCTGTTGTTTCTATTTTTAACGAAACGGCGATTCGCGCTATTTCAAGAATGGCCGAACTCGACACTGGCTCAGCGCTTGATATAATGTCACAGGTGTGGAATCCAAAACCTCATAAATCATTTGATTTAGAATCCACCAGACATTACTTGTCCCTCCTATTTTTGTCTCTTAAAGGTGCCCATCACCAATATGATGAAGGCGGATACATCCTAAACCAATGCGCTGTTCAAATGCAGTGCAATCAGTTCATCAAGAGGTATTATTGATGGCATTATCCATCATTAATGCTTCTTGAGTCTAGACTTAGGCTCCTGTCACTACACTGTTTTCCCTGCAAAAAAAAAAAATGGTTGTCTATCCCTGACTCTAGCATTTCTCACAGAGAGTTTGTTACAATTGTATCCAATGCAAGCAAACTTTTTTTTGCAAGCCTGATATCAGCAGAACAAAGCTCTATCCTGTCCTGGTAGCTTGTTACATTTTACCAGCACTGATACATCGTATCTCACATGAGAAATGTAAACCATCTATACATTACTTCTTAAATAAAAAAAAAAAGCAGTAAAAAGACACATCCAACAAATGAATACATGGAAATAAATCTTTATTAGCTATAAACATCCATAGAAAAGACACCACAATCCAATATTAAAAACACCTAAAACCGCACTAGTAAGTGCATAAAAAAACAGCTGCGACTTATAATTAAGTCACACAGCTCCCAGAATAGTCGAAATAAGCAAATATAAGAGACAAATCCATATACTTTTATATGAACAAATGTGTATGGGTGAAATAAATGCAGTGTGAAATAAATGCAGCATCAGAGATAATGCAAGGAAAAAAGTAAAGATAAATGGATCCATACTGTTCCAAAATGCAGGATTACATCCTACTTTTTTCATCCCCCCTTTATACTGTATATCTGTTCCACCAAATCTCTCTCCATGACCTTGGTCACTCCAGTTTGTATGGTTTAAAATGACTTAGATTGACTCTAGGTATTTTGTTACTTAATTTCAATTACCCGGATTGTCTCTCCATGTTTATTATACCACATAATCTGGTAATTTCAATATATGTTGTTTTTCGGTTAATAAATAAAAAATTATTAGAAAAAAAGATCATGACGGCAGAATGAACCCCAAGCGTTTCGCCGGTATCTCTGCTTCCTCAGGGGTTTATTAAAAGAATGGAAAGTTATAGAGCAGGGGATTCAGGACAGGCCCTGGACATGTGGCAAAAGCCGCTTTAACTGGTTGTGATGGATGTAATGGTGGCCATATTTGCTTTTCCCAGAGATAAACAGACTTTTGTATGAGTACATGCACTTTTTCTAGTAGGACTAGTGGGTGCACTTTACTGCTGCTATACATTCCACCAAGTTGCTGATTGGCAGATTGCTACATAGTAAACACACTTAGACTCGCCCGTTTCTGAATTATTGGACATTTATAGAAAAATCTATAGAATTTCTGGATTATCAAATACCAGATTTAAAAAAAACTCTCTGTATAATGATCCCGTTCTGCAGTTGCTGTTTTCTGTTGAGCAGTTTTGTTGTGCTTATTACAGTAAAACGGTTAATTTGCCGCCGTTTGCATTTGTTTTAGCAAAAGCTTCTGCAGCTCCATTTAGCGTCCGGTCACACATCCATAACGCATAATGGTGTATCAAATTAGTGCGCGATGTTACTGCATCAGGCTGTCAGATCGATATATTGACTCTGTCTGTCAGAGCGGTCGGTACAGTAATTGTTACAGGGGAGAGATGGAAAGAACGTGTCCAGATGATGCGAATGAATAAAATATAACGTTTAGTTCCGTCGCTGTATTTTGCGTACACATCGTTGTGTTTACTCCGCAGAGCGTTGCACGTACGTTAATCAGCAGAATGTACATTATTTATGGCCGGAGCTTGATGGTTGGGAGTCTCATTGAAAGCATTGATCCGGCACAGGTGATCCAGACCTGACTGTGGTTTTGTATCTTTCCCCCGTCGGCCGCGCGCAGCTTCAAACTTCCATCAAATCACATTTGTTTGACTGACAGCTCAGAACTCATCCTGACAATATCATCGATTTCTCTCTCCTGTTCCCAGAGATGCAGAGAGAAACATTAATCACCAACAAGCAGCTTTTGCAGAATTTTGTGCCAGTCCTAATTATAGCATAAATTGTGTCATTGAGGGACGTTCCGGTGACATAGGTAATCCTCAGACACTAGTCGCCACACCCTGTCGCAGAAGTTTAAGACTAGTGGGCCGAAGAACTATATGTTTGATCAGGGTTAATAATAAGAGAAAAGAAATTACAAGCTGCATCAAAAACTTCCTTTATTTTCAAAATAAGTGCTTATCACATGATGTAGACTGGATGCACTTATTTTGGAAACAAATTAAGTTTTTAATGCAGCTTGGTGAGTGTAATTTGAGCATATCCTGAAATAATGAATCACATTTGTTTCATATTTTTACGCATTCATTGAATCCTTAATACTACACGGTGCTGTAAATATATATGTGATACTGGTCCCAGCTCTGATGTGTATTTTTCCAGAGATCTTGAAAGATCTCAGAGAGACCTTGAAAATTCGATGTCAAGCAGTAAAATGTCTGAGAAAGCACCGCGGGGTCCCGCATTCCTTTGTTGATGCATGGAAACCATGTTTGACAACGGAGGAACATTGAGATTGCATGCAAATTCGACTCGGCCATAAGCCTCGGCATGTTGTGTCTGGGGCAGTCAGACTTGTAACACGAGTCTCCATTAGAGCTGCAGATAAATGTGTCCAATTATACAGATAAATCACCATTATAGATGGATAAATAGGGGGAGTACATAAATACGTCCCTGATTTTTGAAGACCCCCCTGAAGTAGACCATGGCAACATAGTGCCAACCTTATTTTTTACTTAGCTACAGACTGGTAGTGATTGGCAGTAAAAGTAATGGGCACCAGTGTAAGTATATCTTGGTATCATGATACCAATAGACAGATCTAGATCTTTTGGAGACATGGATTTTTGGGGGACTGCTAGATCCAACAAGTAGGTCAATTTTAGTGTCTTCTTGCTGTGATGCTAAAGAATGAGCCAGTGAAATGTCTCTACTTCTGCTCCCTCTCCCCTCTCACAGCACACAAAGAAGCCGCTGCTGCATCTCCCTCCTCCCTGTATTCTGTTTGGTGTATTAAACTTGCCGATTTTATTTAGGGGATCAAAGAAGCGCATTCTACTTTATCAGCTGTTCACCAAACGCTTCCCAACTCCCCCCAATACATGCACATTGTTGCCTTTGCTTTTCTGATGAGTATGCATATTGTCTCTTCAGAGAGGAAGAGGACTTAAACTCTAGCACCACCTGTTGGAAGCAGCAGTCTTACAAGTCTATATCGACCCATTAACGAGCCTTGCAATATGACTTTGGATAAATGCCAAACCAGAATTCCTATTGCTGACATGATGTTTCGGGGTATTGCCCCTCGTCAGTGCAAAGTGTGAGATCTAATTTGACTAGGTAAGAATCTAAGACTGGGATCTAAGTACCTTTCCTCCTTTTGGAGAGTGACAAGCCAGGTCTGGCATGCCAGTATGAGGAGACTTAAATGCCTTGCATGCTCCTCTGGGACATTAAATATGAAAATTGTCTCTTCAGAGAGGAAGAGGACTTGAACCTATTTGCATATTTAATTTCCCAGAGGATCATGCAAGGCGTTTAAGTCTCCTCATACTGGCATGTCGGACCTGGCTTGTCACTCTCCACAAGGAGAAACCTTACCCCTTAGATCCCTTTCTAATGAGAGAATGAAATAAGCGTTGCCAAAGGAGTCTAACTTTAGAAAAAAAAGGATCGGGCATGTTGAAATCGTTCTTTCATTGGGAGAGAATCAGGACACTGTTATAAACATACCATAGGTGGATCGTCCGGCCAAAATTGGTGGCTTTGCCAACTTTCCTCCAATGTCTACAGAGATTTCTGACCATTGCCAGTGCTTTGGAAGGCAAAGAACAATGGTTAGCTGTTGTCAGGTTTACCCCATTTTTAAGAATATTTTCCTACACTTTATAAAACCCTATTGTCGTATAGATATTCTGTTCCTTTTTTTATTTTTCTGGAGGCAAGATAAGGGAACACCACCTACATTTTGTTTTTCGAGACAGAAAAAAAATAGAGGATAAAACCCCAAATATTTGCACTCACCGCTAATTGTTACTTACTGCAAAGTTCACAAATACTCTCAGGTTTCCAAAATGAAGCAAAACGAGGCAAAAAAAAAACCCCCAAAGAAATAAACATGGCTGCCTAGCAACGAGGTTACACACCAGTGAGCCAACACAGAAAAAGGGTATTTCAAAGAGATTTGGCAACATCTCGAAGACCAGCACCTCTCCATTGTCTGCTATAGACGTTAATGGTGCGTTCTGCGGGGCGATCAGATGTCGTTCCTATTGTCTGCATCCAAAAGGCCCATATGTTCTTGATAAAAAATAGGACAGTAACATGTAAAAAAAAAAAAAAAAAAAGTCCATATCGTATGTTCAGAGTAAAAGAGTGGGAAAGCCTCTTGGAATCCGGCTCCTAACCAATATTGTTGATTTAGCGAGCATATGGTTGGAAAAGGTCAAACGTTCCATATCCCACCTACAGCTACTTTCAGAAATTGCCTTTGTTTTGGTTGGGATGAGGAGGGATTGGCAGGGGATCTGCTTTCATAAAGCTTTGGAGAATTTGAAGTCTATTTTTAAAGAGTTTTTTAACCCTTTCTTAAAACTCTAGAAAAAAAAAAAGAAATTAGAAAACAAAAATATCAAAGTTTTCCAAAATGTACATCTTCAGAAACTTTTTTTTTTCACCCTTTGTGCCAACTTTTCTTTCAAAACACATCCCCTTTAAACTGAAGAAGAATTAACATTCTAAGAAGCAAAATGACCAAGCTGAAGATCTAAGCTGCGGGGTTTTTTGTTTTGTTTTGGGTTTTTTTCTCCACCTTTTCTAACTCCTGTGTCCTTTAATCCCAATGCAGAGCCTTAAGTCTGAAGAAAGTCTTGTCCAGGGCTGTGTTTTAATGGCTGCAATCTATTTTTTATGAAAAAGCAGGAAACAAGCTGTCCTCAGTAAAAAGATTTACAAAATGTAATCATTGTTGAAATATTCTCTTTGAACTGGCTCGGTCCACAGGGGTCTGTGGCTCCCAATACCCTGTTTTTCTTAAGAACACCCTCACAAGTTCCTCTTTAAGATCAGGTACTGTGCTGGTGTTCTCTTTGATGTTCTGAATGAATGAAAGAAAAGCATAATAAAAGGGGACTGTTGATCAAGCATAAAATACACTTTAAGCCGACAGAATAGCAGAGTTAACACATACTAAGCTGCTTTTAGCTCCCCTCTCCTCACGTCTCTTTTTCACTTTTTTCCTGTGCTTTGTATACAGTGGGGTTTATAGTATAAAAAGTCTCTGATCTGTGTAGTATGCCATTTCCTAATAGGAAAAAAAAACATCTAAAATACGATTGGGAACCTTATGTGACCACATTCGTTTTTGTGTTTTTCTTTTTATATTTTTTTTTGAGGGGGGGG
The DNA here is from genome assembly GCF_046119375.1 of Phyllobates terribilis. Classification (NCBI taxonomy): domain Eukaryota; kingdom Metazoa; phylum Chordata; class Amphibia; order Anura; family Dendrobatidae; genus Phyllobates; species Phyllobates terribilis. The sequence continues at coordinate 173,914,550 of NW_027362768.1, forward strand.
GGGGTGGAAAAGAACAAAAATTAAAGTGTAACTGACCATTGCATTCACATGGGTGAAAATCCCTCTAATTTCTTTTAAAAATATTTGATCTATAGCTTGCATTCTGTTTATTTCAACATATAACATTTTTTTTTCAGAACAGTTGGGGTTTCCAGTGTTAACATAACATAGGCTACCACATGGTTCATATTTGTGAAAACACCAAAACCCAGATGGAAACCTGAAAGAACTAATTACACGTCTGTGGAATCTGCCAAGATTTGTTGGGATCCTTAAAGCAGTTTTCTAGGATTTTAGTATTGACAGCCTATGTTTAGATAGACCTTTAGTATTTGATCAGTTGGAGTTGACTCCCGGCACTCCTGCTAATCATTATTTGAGTGATCATTTTTGATCAGTTGTTGTCACGCAAGGTGTGGGAAAGACTTAGTGCAACACAAAGGGAAGAGGGAAAGGGAGCCCAGACACTAGGAAAAGGGGGACGTGGAGACCTCCTAGTCTGATCTAATATCACCCTGTCTCCACTAACATCCCTATATTGGTTCTTCACTAGTCGCCGCATACGAACCTTGCCCTGTCTTTCCCTTGCATTAGACCCTGGCTAGGGAAGGGAGGGGGATGAGCGCTAGTTGATCCTCACTGACTACTAAAAACAAGGGGGAACAAACAAGGGAAGATAGCTTAGCTCTAGTCAACTTCAGAGAGATGAACACCCGTCCTCATAGCTCCAGAGAGGAAGAAGTAATGCACTTGCTCCGAGCCTTCACAAGGGTTAATGTGAGTATCGCCGGCACCTCCCGCTAACAGACAGCAGGTATTTATACACGCAGGCCAGGGTGTTAATTAGCCAGAGGAAGGAAGCTGCTGGGTCCTAGAGAGAAAGCCTCTAAGAACGTGTCTGTAATGCCAAACTCCTGCAACCAACCATAGGGCGACTGTCTTTCACTTCTGACACACCTGTGACAATTGTTATTGCAGCACCTGGTTCTGCAGCTCAGTCCCATCCACTTGAACGTACATCTATATATATTTTGTGGTGCCTCGAAAGCAAAGAAAGAGTTGTGACACTGATCACTTCAGCTGATTCCCAAAAGTTTCATCTCCACTGATAAAATATTCATGTCATATCCTAATTCTATATAGAATCATAGAATGTTAGAGTTGGAGGAGACCTCCAGAGTCATCTGGTCCAACCCCCTGCACAATGCAGGATTCACTAAACCATCTCAGACAGATATCTGTCCAGCCTCCGTTTGAAGACTTCCATTGAAGGAGAACTCGCCACCTCTCGTGGCCGCCTGTTCCACTCATTGATCGCCCTCACTGGCAAAAAGTGTTTTCTAATATCTAATCTGTATCTTCTCCCTTTCAGTTTCATCTCATTGCTTCAAGTCTTTCTTTGTGCAAATGAGAATAAGGATGATCCCTTACAGTGTGACAGCCCTTCAGATATTTGTAGACAGCTATTAAGTCTCCTCTCAGTCTTCTCTTTTGCAAGCTAAACATTCCCAAATCCTATAACTGTTCCTCCATAGGACATTCTTTGCAGACCAGTCATCATCCTGGTCACTTTTCTCTGAACTTGCTCCAGTTTCTTCATGTCTTTTTTAAGATGTGGTGCCCAGCACGGGACACAGTATTCAGAGGAGGTCTGACCAAGAAGGAGTAGAGGGGGATAATTACTTAATGTGATCTAGAGTCTTTGCTTCTGTTAATGCAACCCAGAATTGTATTTGCCTTTTTTTCTGCTGCATCACACTGTTGACTCATGTTTAGTCTGTGATCTATTAATATACCCAAGTCTTTTTCACACGGGCTGTTGCTTAGCCCTATTCCTCCCATTCTGTATATGCTTTATTCATTTTTCTTGCCCAGAGTAATTGAATGCATGTTTGAAAAATTATTTTCTAATTTAACATAGAGTTAGGCCCTGTTCTCATTTTTCTCTGAGGTAGAAGAGTTACGGAGGCCATGCACAATAGATGAAGGTCGTGCGAACCAATGGATTTCTGTTGGATGACCGACCATATAATGGATTTGTCTTGACTTCCCTAATGAATTTCAGAAAAAAAAAAGATCAGGCAGTTTGGATTTCAACCTGCCCAATCCATTGGTTATTGAAGAAAAAGGTATGCCCACCAAAGGAGTCCGGCAGCAGCTTATTTCCTTATTGAGAAACCATGTCCCAATTTAGAATACATGCATGCTCAGTCAAGTCTAATATGCACGTGTATGGGAGAATTGACTGTTTAGACAATAGCTGTTCTTATGCTGTGGGTTTCAGTGTATATGGCTGTGTGCCCACTATGCGTTTTTGAAGCGTTTTTGCCGTGGAATTTCCACAGCGAAAACGCTTGGTAATACGTGCCCCATGGTCCCCAATGATAATCCGCTGCAGATTATCATTGCGGAAAAATACGCAGCATGTCCATTAATTTTGTGGACACGCAATTGCCGCCATTGACTTGCATTGAATCGCTTCATATCCGCATGACTACATGTGCACGTGCGGATATGAAGCGATTCAATGTGCGGATGGTACCCAGGCCTGGAGAAGAGGAGACTCTCATCCAGATCTGGGTACCATAGAAACTGTAAAAAAAATAATTTAAAATAAAAAATAAATTTTATACTTGCCTTCCGATGTCTCCCGGCCTCCTCAGCGATGCGTGCGGTGTGTTGGGCATCTCGCGGTGGTGTGAGGACCTGACATGACATCATTGAGTCATGTGACAGGTCACGCGACCGCTGACGTCGGCGGTCGCGTGACCTGTCACATTACTCAATGACGTCATCGCAAGTCCTTCACACCACCGCGAGACACCGGGGAGACCGGATGGAGTGGAGAAGGAGACCGGGGTCCATCGGAAGTTAAGTATAATCTTTATTTTTTACCATTCTTATTCTTTTTTTTTTTTTTAACAATTACTTGGTCACACTATATAAAGCCATGCCGGTTGCATGGATTTATATAGTGCGACCAGGTTGTCAAGCACTTTCCAAGTGATGCTAAAATCGCTTGGAAAAGCGCTTGACAACCCGCATGCGGAAATGCAAGTGAAGAACGCTTGACAAACGCTTCTACATGGCGGGAAAAACGCATGTAAAATCCACGTGCGTTTTTTCTGCCAGGGAGAAGCGGAAAAAATATGCAGCATTTCTGCATCGTGGGCACATAGCCTAATAATATTGCCTAAATATTATTTGTAACACTAAATATAAGACAGGGACGAGGGAGATGCAGCTGCATCTTCCCTTTGAGTGTCTGTGAGGCTGCGAGAGGGGAGAAAGAGCTGAATTGGACAGAAAAAAATTTAATTTGCTGGTCAGCTATCTAAGGTGTATGGCCAAATTTACTTGAGGGCAGTAGCAGATATAAGAGGATTGAAGTGGTTCCTGCTGCTCAGTGCCTGTCAGTGATTAACTGACATAAAACACCTGGGCATTAGCCCATAACCCCTTCTCATCTGGCCACCAGCCTAGGCCACAACAAGGTCTAATCTTCACACTTCTGAAGTGCCGTCAAGTCCAAAGATAAGGATTAATTAGTAGTCTGGATCAGCCGCTTTCTTTCAGATCGGAGATTTTGCGTCCAGAGAATAGAAGACGTTCCAATTATATTTGCTCCTGATACAACAAATAATTCACCGTGCAGTAGTCATAGAAAACTGGTGTCACGTTACTGTTACCTTTACTACATCAGAACAGTTATTTTAATAGATTTTTATTTTTTTTTAAAGGGATTTCAAAACAAAATTATACTCTGGCAAATAGTCCCCCGCCAATGACCAGATTCTCCGTTGAAATGAATGGGAATTACATAGAGTGCTGAATGACAGACGTCTTTGCCAAGTCAAAGTTAAATAAAACGTTGTTTACATGACCATTTAAACTTTACATTGCTTTTACAAAATGTACAAGTTTGGGCTTTTACCTGGATTTTTACATATTTTATGAAGAAAAACTATTTGGACATAGACCAGTCCAAAAGATATTAACTGCATCATACTGAGCACTAGCCGAGGTTTCCTTACCAAAATCCAGAAACACCAACTCTACAAGTATTAAACAGAATTTACATGTCCTCAAATAACTCCCTGATTTGTAGACGTGCGCCAAGTGTCACACCCTGTTCTGGATTCCACATTAACAATCTCCTTCCTCAGTGTTAAACTTTGCCCTTCAAGACTTTTGTTTAACTTTTGTAATTTGAAAAGCAGAAAGTGCTTAGTTGCCAATCACATGCAAGTTATAACCATACCTGCGAGTAATATCCTCCTACTCCAGTGTGTTTAGAAAACCGCAGCCAAGAGAATCACAAAAGCAGAATAATCTCATATAATCACTGAGGATCTACTCCAGCATCCTACACGTAAAGAGCGGGAAGATGCACAGTCTTGGGGGTCACCTACATGAATGCTGTAGACCAGTGAGTTGTCAAAAATGGTGGATGAAGATGGTGCTACAGTTCTACCGGGATAATCCCATCACCCTAGAATATTTGGGTATCTATAGTTGTTATGATTATGTAGCAATTCACTCAGGAAAATAGGTAACACACTAAAACTGCAACTGACCCTGCCCGTTCCTGAAGACTAGAGATCCAGACCCCACAGTACCTAATGGTTCCTGTGAGAGCAGAGATAGCCCTAACCACAGGCTAAACAATGGCAACCTATGCTACCTGAAAGACCGTCGAGCTCTTAATGTTCCTCCTGAAGAACCGCAGGGCAGAGCAAATTGCCTACAGAAGGGAAAGTGTGCCGAAATAGAAAGAGATCCCAGAGTGAGTAAAACAAAATAAAGGATTAAGTACGAACTGTTAGAGAATTTGCCACCTATTTCCTAAAAAGAAACAGAAGATAGGTGAAGGGTAAAGAACAGAAACGGCAAAGAGATAAACCCTAGCTGGTCTTTCACTGTCTGGCTTAAAATACAGAAGTATGGCTGGACACCCGAATGAGACTATCATCAGCAGGAAATACCAGCAGGGATAAAGTATATAAAGTGGCACCCGAAAGGTGATAGGGCAGACAAATGAGTAAATAAAAACACTTGTTACCATAAAACAACTGAAGCAAGGATAACAGAAACTAAACACCCAGAAAAGAAAGTGTATCTTTCTGTGGCTTGGCAGACTGAGAAGCCGACCACAAAGCACAGGCTCAAGGGTTCAAACCCAGACGCATGACAATAGTATAAGATGACAGAAGTTCATAGTTAATACCTTGTTGTAAACATAAGAGAATTGCATAAATTACTTAAAGATATGTTCTTTTTAGTGCATTGTATGTATTAAAAGGTAATCTGTCACTATGATTTTTCTACTTAACCCTAGAACGCATACCTGGGGCCTCGCAGGCCCGCCCTGTTAATTGTTTTCTATTTTCTGCAAGATTACTTTAGTTAGAATTTTGAAACTCTAGGTATTCCTCAGGTATATAGTTGTTTGTCATTTTTGTTTGAGTTATTCCATGTTATTTGCACACGGGCCTAAAAGGCCCCAGGTATGTGAAAAAGTAGATTTTTATGGTCATGCGTTCTAGGGTTAACCTGAGAGCAGCATAATGTAGAGACAGAGACTCGGTGTGTCACTTACTGGGCTACTTTGTGTTGGTTTTATAAAATCACAGTTTTATTGGCCATGTAGTCCTCCATATTCATGAGCTCTATATAACCCCACGTTTACTATTGATTAACTGCTTTCTGCCTATGCACAGTGTACACAGAAAGCAGTCACTCAGTAATGTGGGCGTGGCTGTACAGAGCTCAGCATTCAGAGAACTGGTAGATCTGCAGCAGATAAAACCGTTTTTAATCAAAACTGCAGCATTCCGTAAAATAAGTGAAAAATAACTGGAATCCGTCTCTGCCCCTACATCATGCTGCTCTCGGATGGAGTAGCAAAACCCTTGTGACAGATTCCCTTCAAAACATTTGTGCAATTGGCCTTGATTAAAAATTTGCAACCATTTTTCTTTTGCAGCTTGCTTGCATGCATTGCAATACACGGCAAGCTGCTCAATTCAGTTCTTTCTCAATTCCAAAAGGCAGCTTCCTCTTGGGTTAATCTTTAGTTCCTCTCCTAAACCTTCATCTTATCTCAAATATAATGAAATCAGATTTGAGCTCTGATTGGTGTTTGGAAGAGCCATAGATAGGGGCTGAAAAGCGAGTTCGGCTGTCTGGATTGAGACTGAATGGAATCAAGAAGCATTGCGTAATGTAATGCATGAAAGCTGCAAAGGAGAGTGATAAAACTTTCATTGAAATCAATTTCAGAAATGTTTCATATTGCATAATACATACAACATACTAAAAATATATATGCAAACTTCAATAGACTTAAATGAAGAGAGACACCATATGCTGCTTGGATGTAGCCTTCCCATGAGGTATACCCTTAGTACACCTTAAAACAGTGTTCCCCAACTCCAGTCCTCAAGGCCCACCAACAGATCATGTTTTCAGGACTTCCTTAGTATTGCACAGGTTATGTAATTATTGCCTGTGCAGGTGATGGAATTATCACCTGTGCAATGCTAAGGAAATCCTGAAAACATGACCTGTTGGTGGGCCTTGAGGACCGGAGTTGGGGAACCCTGCCTTAAAAGATGTTAGCTATTTAAAATCACGTTGTGTTCGATCCCATTGCTCTAACCCAGAACATTGATAAGTGGTCAAATGAACAAAGATTAGTTGATATCAATAGACAAATTGTCTCTTCAGAGAGGAAGAGGACTAGAACTCTAGTGCCACCTACAGGAAGTACTTCCCATAGGTGGCACTAGAGTTCTAGTCCTCTTCCTCTCTGAAGAGACAATTTGCATATTTCCCAGAGGAGCATTGCGGTTTAAGTCTCCTCTCCTTGACATGCTTAACATGTCACTCTCTGCATGGAGAATCTTTACCCCTGGATATCAGTAGGAAATCCATGTTATACATGAAAGGACTTGTTCATTTTAGCTTTGGATGTTGAGGAAGCTATCAATGGACGGGTTCCCCTCTTTTTCATCTTATACCCAAGTAGAAAAGGGAATTTTGGAAAGGCATTGTCAAAGGTAGACTAAGTATTTAAACTGAAGGCTGATCGCTGGTAAGCTTGCACACATATATTAGTGAATTATTGTACATATATCTAATACCCAAACAGCTCCCTAGGATTCATACATTTTATTAGGGGATTTCTGGAATGCAAATTCACATGTGAACTTCCAGCAGAATACTTGAATTGTTCAAGATAGGCCATCATTGTGTTCATCGGTATATCTTGACTTTTGTGTCTCAATTCAGATTATTTGTATTCCAACATAAGGCATAAATCTACCAATGAAAGTAAGCTTTGTGTTACGCATTTGTCCTGGAGCCAGGTTGTGCTCCCATCGCCCTGGTCCCCTGAACTCTGTTTTGCTCCACGTCGGGTTTTGCAGATGGCCCGGCGTGATCTCATGTGATCATTTTCCTGGGCCTATATAAGGCCTATCAAGACACACACCAGTGTCTTGGTATTAAGACTTTAGTTGCTCTAGAGTTCTGTCTGCTACCTGTTCCCCGCCTTCCAGGACTTCTGCTATGTGTCCACCTGCAGCCTCCAGGACGACTCTGGTCCGCTTGCGGTTTCCAGGACCTCTGCTACTTGTTCCCAGTCTTCCAGAACCTTTGCTACGTGTCCGCTTCCTGCTTCCAAGATGTCTCCTGTCCGCTTGTGGCTCTGCTATTTGTTCCCGATCTTCCAGGAACTTTGCTGTGTCCGCCTGCAGCTTACAGGATGTCTCCTGTCCACTTGCGGCTCCCAGGACCTCTGATACCTGTTCCTGTTCTTCCAGGACCTCTGCAACCTGTCCGCCTGCAGCTTCCAATATGTCTCCTGTCCACCTGCAACTTTCTGAACCTCTGCTACTTGTTCCCGGGCTTCCACGACATCTGCTACCTGGCTGCGGTCTCCGGAGCCTATGCTACCTGTTTCGAGACTCCTGTCTGCGATCTCCTGTACCTCTGCTACCTATTTCCCGCGTGCCTCATCTGCCTGCTGCACCACACCCTTGACCACCCGGACCTTGGGCTTTGAAGATCCACCTCACTTTGACACTGAGCCTTTTGGTATCTTAGGGTACTTCACCATAATAACCTATTTGCCCATTGTAAATGCAGCCATTCTGACCTCTGGAGCAGAACTCCAGCAGTCGTAATAACTGTTTTGCCACCATTAAAGTCTTCATATTTGCAGTTGTCACTTCCTTTATTCTGGTCTGTCAGGTTTCTGACATGGTGTCTCTCATTATACCAGAAAAAAATGTATACATCTTGCAGTGCAATGTCATTTGGCAATTATGAAAAAATCTGTGATGGTGGCTCTGAATAAAGCCTCCAATGCAGATGTGAACACAGCCTAAACAGCAGATCAGCATAAGCTTCGTTTATCGTGGTCCATGGCTGATCCAGTTTGAGACTACAACATGACAAGAGGAGGAAAGCAAATCTTACAATCCTTCGCTGATTCCACCTGACCTTGACCAGGTAGTTATAGTCCCTTACATGAGGTTGTCCGCCCCCTGGTGAATCTTTTTGTTCGGTCAGGTACACTACATAGATGAATATGTTAATGATGAAGGTATTATAAGATGATGTGTTAAACGCTGCGTCTGCAGTTTGGTCGTGAAGATGAAATTGTCAAAAGCTTCTATGTCTTCGTCCATCACAATGGGACGGTCACAGATCAGCAGTTATATCAATGAGAGAAACTTCCTGTTTAGAATGCAGCCGAGAGTATATTGTTTATGGTTCATAAAGTCTTACTACTGTCCTCCGACACCAGCGCATCAGTGTTTCAGCTTTCATGGTGCAGTAAATTAGGGAAGAAAGGAAAAAAAATAGTGTCAAAATGCTCCTCCGAGGACAGTAAAACCCCATTCACTTTGTAATGGTTAAATGGTATTTTATAAGCGTCTTCTACGTGGGGCTGCTTTGCATTACATGAGTCGAGTACCTTGGAGATGACACACATCTGCAAGCATTTTATTAAATCCTTAGTCAGCACTTTTCAATCTGATGTGATTACTCCTTCATTTGACTTGAGAAAGGGAAGCTAAGATCTCGTACTGGACTGCAGAATTCTGTCTGATGTTTCTCCTTGAAGAATGAAAGGAGGACATGATGAAAATTCTTAAAGACAGACAAGCTGTGATACAATGGAACAAGGTGTCAAGACTCGTAATGGTCTTCTACAAGACACAATGCTGAAGACACCTTTACTTCACAGTAAATTTGTATAGTAATTGGCTGTGAAATGCGTTAGCATGACACTTGGTGATTTGGAAATCCTGAAGGACTGATATCCATTATGGATTGTAGTCACCAAATCTGTTTTAATGATACCTCATCATCATATCTCATGATACTGAATTTTCTGGAAGGTATAACCATTGCCGAGAAGGTCAATTTCTGGAAATTAAGAGTCCTAAAATCCAAAAATAGTATAGAAAATCCATTGGTCCAATAATCCATTTTATCCAAGGAGATTTGGAATCTTCAAAAGTAATGACCGATTTAAGCGTTTGTCTACTTTTGACAATTTGTTGAAAGGATCCTCTACAAATAATCTGAGTAGAAGTTAGCCCATCGATCAACTACAATCTTGGAAATCACAGAAACCTGTCAGCAAGTGTTCATTTCCCCCACTGCACCACCAGAGATCAGTGAAATATTACATGTAACCCAGTGATATTGATGGACACTCTGCGTAATGATGGAAGCGTCGGATCTTTCAGAAAGTCAAACACTCTTTCTAGCGACCCTTCAATTTGGCTAATTAATGGAAGTCCCAAAAGAGGAACTTCCCTCAATTAACTAAATTCTGTAATGAGGCATTTGAAAAAGGGTATTAAACGTCTTACAACCCTTTTGGGAGAAGCTCGTGCTACTGTTTTTCAATTAGACTGATATGAAGTGCAAAAATTATAGTTATCCCCTTCATAACCACTTTGCCGAAAACATAGATGGAAAAAAACAACAACTTGGAATTTAGTTGCCATTTAGACCATTTCAGGATCCGGATTCTTTATGGATTGTAGCTTAGGTAATGGTGGAGCAATGATGTTATAGTCAATACTTTATTCCCTTCAGTGCCTATAAATATTCATAAAGATGTCACCGGGTGTCTAACTGCCCCCCTATAGACCACGAAAGGAATCATGTCAGTCATTACGGTCTACCACCAGTTATGACTTTATCCCAGCCCTAGTGGCAAAAACAAAACCTGATGTTAATGTGTCTGTGTGGTCAACATCCTCTATTCTCCCTTAGGGTATGTCCACTAAGTTTTTTATGTGGATTTTGGAATGGATTCACTTTAAAATCCATATGAAAAAGCTGTGTGAACATACCCTTAGACCATTATTGAAACCTCTCAGGAACCAGCATGGTTTATCTTTGTGGTGTCAATGGTCATTGTCCTCTGTGTTACATACTGGGGCACAAATTGCCCTAATTCCACATCTGCTTTGGGTAAAGTAAGAAATGGCCACAAAGAACCTTTATCACGGTAATGGAACCAGTAAGAGCTGGACTACCAGTCCAAAAACCCAAATAGGCAGGTTGTCCTATTACCTTGTCATGGAGATTGGCCCTATGTGGGAGTTTGGGAGTTAGCAATGGATTATATATATTTATTTGTTTTGGCATATCCTAGGGGTCTTATCAGATTACTGATAAGTTGATTGAAAGGAGCCATGACACCACAACAAGCACCATATCCCCTTCATTATCAGACATGGCACTGTATATTTCGTAGTGGTTTTGTCTGGTATTTTTACCTGCATGGAACTAAAGTTTGCCTTAAACATTAGATGGCTATTGGTCATTTCTCCCGACTGCCCCACACATGAACGTTCAAGCCAAGTCTTCCCATGATCTGTATGAGAGAGCGGTGGCCAGACGCTTCTAGTGGCTTATCTTCCCTAAGAACAAAAGGATGGGCCATTGAAGTTCAACAGGCGGGATCCTTCCTCCTACCCCCATTTCTCCAACATCATCTCTCGGGGGGAAAGTCTGGTGGCCCAATTAACATTAAATGATCGGCTGGTTTGGCCAACTTTGGGGCCTTAACTTTAAGAAAGCAGACGTACCAGACACAGGAACTACAAAATGTACTGTCCATCCCATCTGATATGGGTGGCATGTCCTGTAGATAGACCATTAGTTTTTGAACTCTCAGAAAACCCCTTTAACGTTGTGATCTTAAGGTCTTCCCACCTATTAAAACTTTTGCCTGTTCTATGATTCTTTCATGTGCAACTGTAGAAAAACCCTCAAAATTTTGAAAATTTGGATAGCTGTAGTCCGATGCAGGAAGTGGTTGGGTCAATGAAGAGAATTGGGTGGCATGTCCTGTAGATAAACCATTAGTTTTTGAACTCTCAGAAAACCCCTTTTAACATCGTGATCTTAAGGTCTTACCACCCAATAAAACTTTTGCCTGTTCTGTGGTTCTTTTAGAAAAAGTCTCAAAATTTGGATAGCTGTAGTCTGATGCATGAAGTGGTTTGGTCAATGAAGCGAATTTTAGTTTAGTTTTTACTTTTTTTTTTTCAGCATTGCTGTCATATTTATTAAGATAGTCCGTTACTATTATAATCAAGTCCAAGATTGTTAGTCTAAACAAAAATTTCTAGTGTAGCGTATGCTTTCCATCATAAGATCCTAACTCCTGTACCAGCAAATTCCAACAGCGAGTCGTATCTGCAAAGCACTGCAAGACCCGGTCTTCAAGAAGGGGAGGGGGGGTGAGAAGAAAGTTTGAAAGCTGAATTACCAGACAAAGACTTGGGAGTCGTGCTGCACAGCTAAAATAAAACTCCCGACTCAGCACCTTCTATTGATTAAAAACTAACCTTTAAAGTAACTCGGAGTGTGTGGTTAGCATTTAAATTTAGGCATGTCATGAAGTTGATTTGTGTTACAGAATACCAACTCCATAGGCGTCACCCTCTCATCAATTTCCCTAAGCAGCCGGAATATTTCACAAAAATGTCAATAAATGAGGGAGAAATCTTAAAGAAGATCCTCATGCAATCGCACCCTAATCCTTTGACTATTATAAATGTGCAAAGTGAAAAACCTAATAATTGCTTCTTTGTCTAACTTTTCCCAAGTACCAGGCAAGGGCCGATTAATTAAACACACAAGACTGTTTTTGGAGTGTGGGGTCCCACTCTCGTAGGTGGGTCATAAATTACCCAGAATGAATACTTCAATGTGTTTGCAGTGGATTTGCAACGTCAGAAAAAAGGGGAAGGTTCGGTAGGAGGGGAGCCGGGACTTTCTTGCTAATGATAGTCACGTCTGGCTCTGTCTGGTTGCTCCTAACAACCAGACATGATGTAACACCACGATGAACTTGAACTTGGGGAGTTGAAATGGGAACAATAGACCAGAGTAATCAATAATGCCTATTTCAGTGAAGGATTACAGATCTGCTCTGGGGTAACCTTGTCTGCAAGACTCAAGCTGAAAACTAAGAAAACTTTTTTTTTTCTGTATTTTTGTTGTAAGTGCATAATATAGTTTTAGTTTATTTTTGACCATGAGTTTGGATTTTTTTTTTTTGTTTGTTTAATTGTGCAAAATCACAGCTTAAACCGTGCAAGAGAATGGCAATGCACCAGCTGTTTACACATGGCAAGTTCATTCATAAGCCATGTGCACAGCTGCTCTGGAACTTGGGTCATGGAAGGTAGCCGAAAAGCATTGTCTGTAATAAGAGTCTGGTGCCTGGGCCAAGAGCTTGCTGACTGCGCTGGGAAAGAAACCTCTTTAAATCTAATTACAGGATGTAAATGTTCTGTATCCCGTGGCAACCAATCACAGATTAATTTTCTTTTTCCTGCAAAAAAAAAAGAATCTTAAAAATCTTCTGCTCTGATTGGCTGGTGGGATTACAATGCAGTTATATGATCACTCGTATTATTGTAGCACTGTTATGTTACTTTTGTGGGAGGAATATCATGTTCTCGTTGCTTCTTGGGAGGGAAAAGTTACAAAAAATAAGGATTTGGATTTTTTTTTTTTCAATTGCGTGCAATTTAAGATTTGTTTACCCCAAGGTTGGAGGTCTAGGGTAGAGCCACTAAAATTAAGAATAACTGTCTTGTTACCAGAAGGCAGTGAATGGATTTTGAACTAATGCTTTGGTGGTCTCTGTCATTCTTTAGTTATACTGTAGCGATGACATCACGTACATCCATGTGACCGCTGCAGCCAATGACTGACCTTAGCTCTTTTGCGCTGTACATCCGATGAGGCCAGTGATTGGCTGCAATTTTCCCATGGGTGAACGGCATGTCATCACAATAGCAAGAGTAAACCATCAAGCGAGGACCACCCAAATGACGTCACTAAAAGCGCAAGTTTTTAGTGACTTTGGCTCCCAAACAGCCTTGATGACATGAGCCCTATATGTACAGCAGAAGTCGCAGGACATGTGCCAAGTTCGGACTCAAAGGGTGGTTGTAAATGGCTTCACATCCAGCTGGATGAATGTCTCAAGTGGGGTACCACAGGGCTCCGTTCTGGGACCTGTATTGTTCAACATCTTTATCAATGATTTAGATGAAGGAATTGAGGGTAAACTGATTAAATTTGCTGATGACACAAAGCTAGGAGGGATAGCTAATACTAGAGAAGAGAGAGAGAGGATTCAAAAAGACCTAAATAAACTGGAGCAGTGGGCAGCAACCAACAGAATGGTTTTTAACAGGGAAAAATGCAAAGTACTACATCTGGGCAATAAAAATGAAAAAAGCATATACAGAATGGGAGGAATAGAGCTAAGCAACAGTACATGTGAAAAAGACTTAGGTATACTAATAGATCATAGATTGAACATGAGTCAACAGTGTGATGCAGCAGCAAAAAAGGCAAATACAATTCTGGGATGTATTAACAGAAGCATACAGTCTAGATCACGTGAAGTCATTATCGGTCTTTACTCCTCTTTGGTCAGACCTCATCTGGAATACTGTGTACAGTTTTGGGCACCACATTTTAAAAAAGACATAGACAAACTGGAGCAAGTTCAGAGAAGAGCGACCAGAATGGTGACTGGTCTGCAAACCATGTCCTATGAGGAACGGTTGCAGGATTTGGGAATGTTTAGCTTGCAAAAAAGAAGACTGAGAGGAGACTTAATAGCTGTCTACAAATATGTCAAGGGCTGTCACATTGTAGAAGGATCATCTTTATTCTCATTTGCACAAGGAAAGACTAGAAGCAATGGGATGAAACTAAATGGGAGGAGACACAGATTAGATATTAGAAAAAACTTTTTGACAGTTAGGGTGATTAATGAGTGGAACAGGCTGCCACGAGAGGTGGTGAGTTCCCCTTCAATGGACGTCTTCAAACAGAGGCTGGACAGACATCTGTCTGAGATGATCTAGTGAATCCTGCTTTGAGCAGGGGGTTGGACCAGATGACCCAGGAGGTCCCTTCCAACTCTACCATTCTATGATTCTATGATTCTAGAAGTTGACTCCATACACAGCAAAACCGGCCGCATATGGATAACTCCAATCCTGGCCAAACTTCCCACTCTTCTATTTTCCCACAATCGGACTCTTCATATATGGCTCATGTATAATAATTAGTAATAATAATTGGTAATTAGATTTATAAAGCTTAGTATATATTTACATAATTACAACTTGTCAACTTTCCCAAGTCAATATGCAACTGGCTATGCAATTAGGAAATTGATTATACAATATTAATGACTTTTATTTTGAAACAATAATTGGTGTTTGTATATTTCTACCTCCCCCGGCAAAACCCAAAACTGATTTCGAACTCCACAGGCTTGAATGCCCTTTTTCCTGGGGTTTCGTGGGGTGCCGTTGGGTTGTAATTTTTATTTTCCATGCGATAAAGTCGTCCTGCAAAAATAAGCCCTCATTTCGATCGAGAAATATAAAAGTTAGGGCCCTTGACATATTGGAAGAAAAAGCAAAAAAAGAAAAATTAACAATCAGGTGCTGAATAATTTAGGTCAACTCATATCTTTTCGGAGATATGTAAAAATCCGAGGAAAATAAACATTTTGTCTGCTGACAACTTTTTGAGCCAATGTGTTTGGGTACTCATTAGAGCTGTAGATTGTAGGTTAATTTCTTACCATATAACAAGGGAGAGGACGTTGCAGCTAGGGTCAGCCATTTTGAAGTTATGGAGCCATCCACTCATTGACTTGTATACTTGTTTTTCTGTTTCTCCGGAAGTTAGACAATTTGGATGCAATTTGTGTATGTAAATAGTGTTGTAGCAAATTTGACATTTTCAGTATTCTCGGAGACTGTTTCAGAACTAGTGGTTTTATCTAGAGACGAGTGAATCTAATTTGTGTTGGATTTTAGGAATCCGCTGAACTTTCCAAACTCAAACAATTTGTGATTCACTTCGTGCAAATTGCCTATAATGTCCACCACCGTTTTACACACTGCAGAATATTCTATCAGCCCAAGGCTCCCATGACCTTGAGCATGGACAGGCTGGTTTTACCATTATGCCTTGCAGCTATCACATCACATGGTATAGTACAGCCAATCAAGAGAGACTATTCATAGCCTGTATGAAAGCATAAGTAGGGAATGCAGCAGCCATTTTGTAGTGAGAGGTTGTCACAGCTCAAAGCCTAGCCATAGATCTAGGGAGTAAAAGGCATAAAACACTGAAGAAACTGTACAGATAGTTTGTGTACCGCGCAGAAAAGAACAGTTACCATCCGTTTACCTGTAGCCATATACGGTGAGGTCACTTGGATATTACAGAGGCTGTTTTTGCGCTAAAGAGCTTGAAAGGGGTTGGATAAAGTCCTAGGAGACCTCAAATTGTTACACACATCTTTTCATGTCAAATTGAGTCTGTGCGTACTTTCAATGTACCACGAATCTCTAATTTTTAGGTAAAATTCTGCACAACTGTTGAATTTAAGTTTTAAAAGAATTGCGTTCCTCATCTTGTGGAAACAACATACATTTATGTTTCCAACACAATGCACAAAAATTCTTGAGTAGGGATGAGCAGAACCATGGAAGCTTGAGTTGTGGTACCGACCCGAACTATGTTCCAAAGTTCAGTTTGGGTACCAGAACTGTACCCAAACTTGAACCAGAAGCCGAACCCCATTAAAAACTATGGGTAGACGAACTTTCGAGCTGGAAAATATTATCTCTCTCTCTCTGACTTTTCCCCGGCACTCCGAACATTGCAACGGACTTCCGGGAGAAGTCTGTTTTCGGGGTTTAGCACTGGACACTAACTGTCCGGCATGAACCCCAAACTTTTAAGATCGGGTTCTCTCATCTCTACTCATCAGCTAAACTCCAAATTGGTTCATAAAAAGTAAAAATGTGACACATATAAGCATCAAAATTGATGGAAAAATGTTAAAAGTATCATGGCACCAAATATCAAAAAATTGATCAGACGGTAAAATAACATCCTGTATGGTAAAAAAAATGTTCCTCTACTCATCGAAATGGATTTCTTAGTTGACAAGTGGTGGAATATCTTGAAGATTACCAGTCCCCTTGACTTTGACATTAAATCACTGAGATAAAGAAATTTTGACAAGTATAAAAACTTATGTCTAAAATATTTTTGTTTTTTTTTTCTTGTGTCTTTTCAGTCCTGGTACCTGGGATAATGGTCACAGATTTCTATCAAAGACATGACAGACCACCTGGCCCTTCCCATCTCTGTAACATGGAAGAAAACGGTGAGGACACAGCATAGTTGCTTCGCTCCAATAGAAGGGGAAGACTTGTGTCAACAGCAGAACAACATTGAATGAGAAGACAAAAAAAAAAAAAAAGAATCTTATGTGGTCGCATGGCAATGACCCTCTATAATCAGCCTTACTTCCCTTTTTTATGATTACTTTCTTGGGGTCTGAAGAAAGTTCTTGCCGGGAAAAGCTGGGCATCATGGCATTTGAAGTGTTTCATTGGTAGTGTAAGCATTAGGTGGTTCTGGGTAGCCTTAGTCTGATGTTTCTTTTTTTGTATTTTTTTTTTTTCTTACCAACTTGCTGTAAAACACATCATGAAGCCCAGCATTTTCTGCAATGCCACTCCTTTACGTCCATGTTTGTGAAACTTCTTGAGGAGTTTTGGAAGAGAAGCCCTCGCCCCCCCTTTAAGAAAAAAAAGGACTTAAAGCACTCTTAAAATATACATGTAAAATGACATGTGAGATGAACCTTCTACTACTATGACTATGACCACACTACAGTTGTTTCAGATAACATGGAAGTTTACCCTTTCGTGGTCCGGAGCCTCCATATTTTTCTTTTTTTTTTGCAGATATTTTGAGTGCTACTTCACCTAAAAAAGGATTTGCTAAAACCCACGAAATGTGTTACATCAGTTATCACAAACTGCATTTTCTTTTTTCTTTAATATAATTTAACGACCCTCTCCCTACCTTCCTTGCGGAATTGATGAAGTTGTATCAAAGGACACAACTGCGACAAGATGCTTCACTAACATATCAACAACACGTCCACTCTTCTTTCTTTCAAGGAGTAATCACATCCATGACCCCACCCACGAGGAAGCTGTTAACATATAGTTTCATTCAAGTTGCAGAGCAATGTTTTAAAAAAAAAAAAAGAAAAAAAAAGAGAAAAAAAAAAGAAGAAAAAAAAATTGTCCAGAACTTTTATTATTCATGTAAGAAAGAAAAAAAAAATGCTGCACTTACAAAAATAAGCTTTTCTGAGACAAATTTTCAACAATGACACAGAAATACAGAAGCGGGGAAGATGGTCTGTTTTGACAGAAACTGACAGGAACCAATCAAAACAATCATGTTTGGATTGAGTAAAGTGCAATTTCATTGGATAGGTAAATATCTTTGTAAGATAGAGATTGTTGAAAATTCTATTTTTGTTTTTTCAAGTCCTACCACCCCGGGACTCTAAACTATGGGGGTTTAAAAAAAAAAAAAAAAAACAGCCTTGCAAAAGAAAGGGGAGCTATTTTTGCTTTTTATGTTTTTTATTGTTAAAACTTGTATCCCTTAAAAGTTAAAAAAAAAAAAAAAAAAAAATCTAAAAAAATATATATATATTATAAAACATAATGGTGCTTTTACCACAATATGTTAACTACATTAAATGCTAAGTAATCATTTTCTTTTATCAAAGCACATAACTAAAACTGAATCATAATACTTGTTAATTTTATAAGCTAAAGTCACTATTAGTGGTTATGCCAATTCAAGACAAAACGCTAAAATTTCCCAATATAGGATTTAGTCGGGCACCTCAGGATCTTTATAAATGTCCAGATTTTATCCATGTAATTTTTTTATTTTATTTTTTTTTTAAATTCCATCATTTTTATTCTCTGGACTATAAATACTGATCAATCTAGAGGGGATTTTTCAGCAATTGCTGGAAAAGAAAAAAATTAAATTGAAATTGAATTATAGATTTTATGTACTTGGAGAATAAAGCAAAAAAAAAAAGGACAAAAAAAAAAAAAAAGGTCTAAAAGGCAAAATAAACAGAATTCACATGATTTATTTTCTACCAGACAGCGGAGCATCCCTTTGCTTCGCATGCAACCTTTAAAGGAGGTTTCCTATACTATACATATATTCTATACTTTCTGGCGGACAGATTTGCCCGCCGGAAGAAAAAAAAAACAACAAAAAAAAAAAAAACGTCTCTGCATGTTTAGTGTTAGTATCTCATTTTTATATACTTAAAAGTAGGATAAAGTAGAGTGCATTAAGACAAGACATTTTAATCTTTATTCCAGGCACTTGCCTTTTTACCCTCTCTCTCCCCTCCCCCCATTTGCAGCTGTAATGGGGCTTTTCTTGCCCTTTTTATTGGCAGTGAAGGAGTTAAACTCTGCGTGCTCAGCCCTATTGGAGGGCTTTTTTGCTACTGTCCTGTACAATCAAGTCCATGAAATTCTTGGGAAGACACTTTTGCTCCTGATTATTTTATTTTATTTTTTAATAAATATATTTTTTTTTATTTCTTTAACTTTTTTGGGCGCGAGGGGGACGGCTTGGGATGCAATTTGCAGTGCGTCGCAGGCCTCTCTAGCAACCAATAGGTTAATAATTTGCACGAAGATGAAATAAATTCCATATCAATGTGCCTTGCCCTGGATAGCGATTATTTGTGAAATTGTTGCACATGTTCCTATATAGATAGCGGGGAGAGAATTCTCCCCGGTCACGCGGTTTTTTTTGGAGACACGTTTTTTTATTTGTTTTCTTGTAAATGTGACTTTTATGTCAGACGTTGCAGGCTTCACCATGTAGGTATTTTAGTTATATCCCACCAGTAGGAGTAGTGTGCTTAGTCTTGTAGTGTCTGTGCTATTTTTGCGTAGGAGATCAGTATTTTTGGGGGGGATGTTTGCTGCATTGTGACAATTTATTTAGAGTCTTCCTTTTTATTATTATTATTTTTTGTTTTTCCCTGATCAATGAAAATATGCAATACCTGCTTATATCATGTAGTCAAAGCTTAGCGAATTTATTAGAATTTTATTTTATTTTTTTTTTATTTGACCAAAGTTGGTGCTGTACTTGACGCAGTGTGTTTAGGTGTTTAGTCATTGTATCCTTTGTGACTACGAATGCACATGCAGGAGGGGGCCTCTTAGAGAAGCAGTCAGACTGTGAAGCACTAAGCTGTACCCTGCTTTGAGCAACTTTATTATTTTTTTTTTTTTGTGTGTGTGTTACAACCGCTCCTATCACAAGCAAGCCTTAAAGAAGAAAAAAAAATAACGGACTTCCTTTTCCTTAAAAAAAAAAAAAAAATTTCCCTCCACACCCTTTTTTTCTTAGCAGACAGCAATCAACCCACGTTCAATAGCGAAAAGGTCCTAACGCCCATTTTTTATATGCACGTTTTTAAAACTTCCGACATAAAAAAAAATTAAAAAAATTGTTTACCGGTTCTCTCTATTTAAGAAAAAAAAATAATAATTAAAAAAAAAAAAAAAACAAAAAACGAAATAAATGAATACAAATGTTTTTTGGATTTTTTTCATATGTGTCTGATACGTGGTTGAGTAGTTGTATTGTGTGAGTGTTAGTGAATTGTGTCCATTTTTCTGTAGCCAGCATCCTTTGCCTTTCCTATAGCACTTAGCTGGGCATTACCTTATGACATATGTGCACTAAAAAAAAAACAGCAGCTTGCAGTGCTTCACAGTGAAGGGAAATAAAGCCTAGACAAACATTTTGTCAGAACCTTGCTATAAGTCAAGGCGTTACCAGTAAATTGGTTGTACATACAATACGAACGCACCCTTTTATAAACATGCAAAATAAGCAATAGCTCTGGGCAGGTGTAGGGTTTCTGTTGTTTTTGCTTTTTTAATTTTTTTTTTTGTTGTTGATTGTGTTGTGTAGACATAATGGCGAAAAAAAAATAAGAGAGCAAACTGCCCGCTCAAATATGTAATTTGTATGTTGTATAGTTTTACTGAGTACACTGATTTATTCTACCCCATTTTATAATGCAGGACTTTTGTAATGTTGTTTAAATGAGGACAATTTTCTGTCAATTTAGGCTTTGCAGATTTTTTCCGATTGTTTATTAAAATGGCAGCGCTCTTAGAATTTTTTTTTTTTTTGGGGGGGGCAGGAGGGTGGGATTTTTTAATTTTTTTTTTTCCTTCCAGGAACTGGATTTAAGTTAAAACTTGCCTGTTTCCTTTTATTTTTTGTATGTATTTAAATACAATGATTTTTTGTTTCTTCTCGCATCGGTATAGCATATTCCTATACTTGAGAAGTATGGGCCACTAAATAACCATTTTAAATGGACATTAAAAGTATGCTGTATTTTTAAGTGTTTGATCACTTTAAGCTCCGACTCTTAAGGTTGAGGATTTCTGAAGACTTTCTCAGATAAAGTGTAAAAAAAAAAAAAAAAAAAAAAAATGTCGTAGGCAGTCGAGGATGTTAAACAACAAACTTGTTTCAAGTATGGGACTTATGAAGTTTACTTGCGCTCATCCGACCACCATATTTAATATACAGCCAGAAATCATGTATAGGCTCAAATCTGCTTTTTATTTTTATTTTTTTTTTTTTTATAAAACCTCAAAATTTGACACATGAGCAGTAATGCTGGGTGTGCAGCGTAACGATAGATATGTCACTATACATAGGGAACCCTAGAAAAATATCCGTCATTAAGTGCAATTTAGCAAACTTCAAATATGCAGTGTGAATATAATGAGAAATACGAGGCCTTCTCCATTGTAACATATATTAGCGCGTTCTTAGAAAATAACACGGGGTAGCAAATCCAAGAAATTGATAAATTTAAAAAATGCAAATATTTAACAAAAACAATGACATTTATTTTATAGATTATATATCACCGTGGCCGTTGATTGTTTTTCCATCACCCTCTCTCTCTCATTAATATTTTATATCCCTCCTGTGAAAATCCAGTCCAATTAGCTTGTAGATTTTTGAAAAGTTCATATTTCATTTAAATCTTAGTTCATATATGTTTTTTAAGAATTGCCTAGTACAGAGGGTATATGGATGATCTCAATTCCTAAATTTGGCCTTTTCCAGTCTTTACGATCATTAAATTTTTTTTTAGAAAACTTTAGATGTTGCTAAAAAAAAAATAATTACAGCATTAAGTGATCAAATACTAATAGAAAAGAACCTGATTTTCTTTCCTGACTCCATAAAAGTTTAACTCTTCCTTCTCCTTAAGTTATATCTGTATTTGTAACCAAGTAACAAGAATATACTTGGTAAGTGTGGGCATTTGTCCCTTGCATGCTAGCACAGGGTTGACATAAGATGGGCCCGTCTACTGCGTTCCTGTAATTTATAATTAAGGATTACCTTCTCTTCCCTTCCTTGGATCATAAGCTGTGATTAGTACGACACTACATGATAAGACGTATCTGCAGCTTTGCCGTTACAAAGTGGTCTTTGCCTAAGATCCCTTATTCTGAAATGCACTTTGTCAAAAGCACACGTTCTATGCTCCTTGGTCGTGAAGAGGTAAAAGGATGTCACTTTTCTGCAGAAGAACAGGGTAATGAAGGAAGGTCTTCTCCATTGACCGGTATATAGCAAGTCCATTGTTTATTGGTCAGGTTGCTGCACACTCGAGCCGGATTGCGCTGCTTTTTTTTTAGTATTTTTATTTTGTTGTTCGATGAAAGCTATTCTTCCGTAATTAAGAAAGTAAAAGATACAGACACACACAAGACTTCCTCTATTCACCTCTAACCGGTAACAATTTGCAGATCCCAAGGCGGTTTCTTTTTTGCTTTTCTTAGATTTTTTTTCAGCTTGGAGTAACAGTGTTATATATATATATATTTTTTTTCTTTAAGAGCAACACAAAAGCTTCAACTTCATAGTTTTATTTTCTTGTGGTGATATACATATATAACTCTTTAACAAAAAGTCGATCAATGTTGTACTTTGCATTGTGTCTCTGGTAAAGTAGGATTTTTTAAATTTTTATTCTTTCTTGGGTCGGGAGGGGGTTCAAAGCCTTCATAGAACAAAGAAAGGAGAGGTCCAGTGGCATGGCAATCGGGGAGACAACATTGCCACTTTTTTTTTCTGCCAGGGCTATCCACTACTAAGTGCTCGTGGGTCGAGGCCAGTTCTTCGTTGTCTTTTGGCCTCACCACACATCAGTATATGATTTTTATTTTTTTTTTAAATCCCAGCCTAATGGATGAGAATTTTTCTAATACGGGAACTGCTGTGTACGGTCCAACAACATGCCACCACTGGATTTGGGAAACGAATAAATTCATGACATGGTGCTAAGATAGTCCGGCGAACCGATTGAGGCCTATGTATCTAGTTAGACTGATCAGCTCCTCTGTTCATCCATGTAAATGCATAGCAGTGTTCTTCTCTGCATGGAAACTATGCACTAACCCTACCTGAGACCAGATACGATCAACTTTAAAAAAAAAAAAACTTTTCCGTTAACTTTCAGTCCTTGCCTTTTTTAGTCATTCTTATTAAGATGCCAGCTTTAGGACAGAATGAAATATATGATATAAAACCAGCAAAATATCTGATTTCTGAATTGTAGTGCCTGTGAAACCTGTATTATATGCTCTTCTAAAGAAAGAACTTTCTACACCGTGAGCCTTTTGCTGTCCGTCAGAGTCGTCTGATGTAAAATAACCATACCATAAATATGCATGCAATCCCATACTGCTCAGTCATCTTACAAATATTTCTTATCTTAGCCTGAAATTTAATTTTTTTTGCCCGTTAATTTTTATTGTACGTCACTAAAAATGCAAATTCTAGTTTTTAACTTTTTTTTTTTTTTTTTTTTTTTCGTTTTTTTTCTGGGGGTATTTCAGTATTTTTTTGGAGGAAGTATACATCTTACAACTTACTTAAGTTCAGTATTAAAAAATTTTTAATATATATTTTTTTTTATTTCCCCAAAAATTACATATTATGGGAAAGTTGCTTGAACAGCTGTTAGGTCATTTCACAAATTTGATTTTACGAGGTTGAAACAAAACAGTGAGCCAACGATTTCCCATCTTCACACCAGACCTCCGATTTAAAAAAAAATTAATAAAAACATTTTGACAATTGGTTTCACATTCAAGCTCTATATATACTGTATGTACCTGTTGTTATTTTTATTTTATTTTTTTCCTTGTGTGTTTTTAATCAAATTATTTTATTCTGTACAACCTTTTGGGCCTGATTCATGAAATATATGAAGCTATGTATCATTACACAATGCAAGTACACAGGTGCGATTGTTTTTCTACCTGATCAAATTTTTCTATGCCGCCCCTCCCCCGCGAAATTTCGGTGGCGGACGGACCTGACATCAGTGTTTTAATAAATGTGTTATCTCACAGCTCATTTCCTTATGATGATTAAGTTAATGTGAACCTTTCTAGATCAAATTAATGTACAGCATCAATTTTAAGTTTGAAAATCCCCTGGTCTGCAATTTTTTTCGACCGCTTTTATATTTTATGGCTTGTAACGGAGTTCCTTTAGCAAGTTTTGTCGTTCTGCGCAAGCTGGTCTTGATCAACTATCACTTTCAGAATTCTTTTCTTTCTTTTTTTTGCTCTCGAGTCACCACTAAAGTGCCGAAATGCTCCTGTCTTCACAGCTGCTCTCAGAAATTCATAAAATATCTATAAAATTGTAAAAAAATAATAACAACTCATTAACTCAAATGGTATGGGAATTGTTTAGCCAATATACTTAATTATCTACTTAAAAAAAAAAAAATTAAAAAGGTCGAAAATTATATATATTTAATTCCATTCCTAATTTTTTTGGAGGGGGGATTTACATGAAATTAAAAATATACTAAAAAGGGGAAATCTGCACGTTAGTCTTTATTTAGGCAACTAGGAATAAAAGAAAAAATATATAATATTTTTGCAATTTTATTTTTTACATTATTTAAAAAAAAAATGCAGGTTCCCTCATTTTTCTATGTTTTTAATTCTCTGTGTATTTTTTTTTATTATCTTTAAAATGTTATGTTATAATGTTATCACCCAGAATATGGACAGTAATAAACATTTTTGAGGACAATATCTGTGCATTTTAGCTAAAGGTCTCATGCCAGGCCTTTGTAGGGTGCAGTTCGGCTTTTATCTAATGCAACCCAGATCCCGATTTTATATTTGATATTTATGCACGGTGTAGTAATAATAATAACAATAATAATAAGCCCTTAATCTCACGATGCAATAGAGGCTCGGCACATCGCACCATGTGTCGCACCAACCCTTCAAGCTGTGTGCACTCTGGGACATATAGTCCGTTGAATGGGTTCTTTGTCCCCCATTCTTTACAAAATCACACAACCATACATTGTTGGCATAAGTCAAGGGTGCAGACAGCAGGTGAAGACGGGCATCCTTACAAGCTTGGGATTGCGTTAGGAATTGGGTCTTTGTTTGCATGACTAGGTGGGATCTATTTGGTGGCCGTGGGAATCTCCTGTCCCCCATTTATTTTATCTCTTCATTTCTCACAATCCCGGGCTCTTCATTGAATACCGCGCGCTGCAGCCAAGCTGGCTCTTGACCATGTTAAACCCTTATCTTTCTGTTTAATTAATCGCCCCATAATGGGTGTTTTTATGATCTTCAAGGAAATCCTTGTGTGCCTGCGTTAATACAGTCACTTGTTTTATGAATCAGGCTCTCCGTGCCTCTCCTACCATGTATTTACTCATGCTTGTTATCAGTTTATTTTTTACTGTGTTCTGTGAAAAAAAAAAAAAAAAAAATGTAATTGGTTGAGAATCACTGTGGGTATGAATTGTTATCCGACTAAATCTCTGCAGGTTTGTTTTTTTTTTTTTTTTTGAGCTGGTGTGTGGATTAGTTAACTCTTGTACTCAGCCATTAGTGCAACCAACTCTTACATTACAATACAATTACTGGAAACGAATACTGCATTTCCTATGCAACAAAAAAAGGAAAATAAAAAAAATTGCTAATGCTAACGCCTCGTCCTGGAGTTTGTTTTTTTTTTTTTGTTTTTTTTTTATAAAAATGTGGAAATATTAAAGATTTCTGTGAATGACTACAATTAATTGCAAACAAAAAAAAAAAGGTTTAGAGCAAGGTTTCCTAATGAAATCTGGTTTTTGGCTTCACAATAATATTAGGCATGCACCCAATGGGTGGAAATGATTATATTGGTGGAAGGGAATTTATAAAAATATTTTTTAGTGGAAATCGAATGAAGAAAAATGTATCTATAGAAATATGCACCAAGCATGTACTTATCAAGAGGGGAAAATTGTGCTATATCCAAAAAGATTGTCAGTCCAGCGTCTATGTCCAGATCATCCAACCTCTGCTCACACGGTGACGCGGCCAGCGGTCTGGGCATCCAAGCAACGAATGAACGGAGAGGTGACCATGAGTGGGGGCCGCTCTCACCATTTATTTAAACAGCTGAGGTCAGACCCGAATTCTCGACACACTGATTTGACACTAATGGCATATCCACACCACAATTCTGTTTCTCTTCTTTATGGGGGTTTGAAAATGTCATTTATTGGGAAGAGACATGGTCAATGGCAATGGTATTGGTAGCCTTAAAGGGGTTGTCCGGTCCCGATCGATAAGTCTGCAGTCACTCTGTGACAAGACTGCTAAGTACTATAGTGATATGCTGCAGGAAACCACAGTGAGAAAAATGGTGGAAACAATGGATTCTTATGAAGGAGAATTCCTCCATGTCTTTTGTTTCGCTTCTACAAATTAAAGGGATTGTCTGGTCTAAACCGACAAGTCTGTGTGACTGCAGACTTATGAATCCCCCCCCCCCCCCAGCGCACAAACTGTGCATCGCGGGGATTCACCGGTTTCTGAGGGTATGTAAGAGGTATACATACTTCTGCCCGGTGGGCGCGGACTCACTCTCTATACACTTGTATGGAGCGAGGACATGTACTCTAGTCTGTCACACCTGTGTCACTAGACGGGGCGCGGCCTTGCTCAATACAAGTGTATAGAGAGCAAAGCCTTGCCCATTAAATGGGCCCTGGCCGTGGGATGTATAATTCATACATAGCCTCCGGTCCCGGGTCAGAAACCAGCGAATCCCCGCGACACACAGTGGAGATTCATAAGTCTGAAGTCACACAGAGTGACTGCAGACTTATCGGTTTAGACCGGACAACCCCTTTAATTTGTAGAAGCAGAGCAGAAAGACATGGAGCAGTTCTTCATAAGAATCCATTGTTTCCTCCATTTTTCTCACTGTGGCTTTCTGCAGCATATCACTATAATACTCAGCAGTCCTGTAAGTTGGGCGGCTGATTGTTTGGATCCTGAGAATGAAAATTCTGCAGACTGTAGCAGCGCGAGTCCAAAGCCAAGCAATGACTGCAGACAACTCCAGCATTGCCACATTTAGGCTGTGTGCCCACGTAGCATTTTTCAAGCGTATATGCTGCGGAATTTCCGCAGCGTAAACGCTTGAAAAACGCATGTATATCCGCACCCCATGGTCCCCAATGGGATTCCGCAAGTTCTATGCACATGCTGCGGATTTTTCCGCAGCGTTTATGGCGCGTTCAAAAATCCGCAGCATGTCATTTAATTTTGCGTTTCCGCAAGCGGAATTGCCTTTGTCCAATGCATAAAAAACGCAAGGCAATTCCGCATGTGGAAAACGCGTGATAAACGCGTGAAAAATGCGCGATAAACGCGTGCGGAATTCCGCATGCGTTTTTCCGGGAGAGGACTTGCAGAAATGAAGCAGAAATTTTCTGCTTCATAAATGCAACGTGGGCACATAGCCTTACTGGTTTACTGATACATTATCGTTTTTCTGAGGGTCTGAGCACTCAGACTTCATCATTGGGAAAGTAATGGCATATAATAGTTGTATGCCATCACAATACCCCTCTAAGATTTCTTTCCAATTATTCAAACTGGACACAAGAAGACACTGGAAAACTTTTTTCAATTTGATCAGACTCTGAGGATTGGTGCAATTCCTTTGCAGAGTTCATTATGTACCAGAAATAAGGTAAGGAGAGTTGTCATCGCACGCGCGGCATAAGGAGTTGGATACTGAATAGATGGTTCCTGGGTTGTAAGGGTCAATGTCATTGTGTTCCTATATTGATAATGAAAACTATCCACTGAACCAAAGTCCTGGCACCTCCACCGATCTGGGGCTTTACAGGAAAGTGTTATAGTCAAGATGGCAGCGCTCCATTGTACGATAGAAAGAGCCATTAATGGCAATCAATAAAAATGCAATAGTACTGAATGTTCTATGGAGTTACCCGCAAAGAAAAAAGTCTCAACACATCCATGAGGACACAACATATCTCAGCAGAACAAACAAACAGATCTCCAGTGTCTCATCAGAATAGTGAGTGCAGCTCTGGAGTATAATACAGGATGTAACTCAGGATCAGTACAGGATCAGTAATGTAATTGTATGTACACAGTGACTGCACCAGCAGAATAGTGAGTGCAGCTCTGGAGTATAATACAGGATGTAACTCAGGATCAGTAATGTAATGTATGTACACAGTGACTGCACCAGCAGAATAGTGAGTGCAGCTCTGGAGTATAATACAGGATGTAACTCAGGATCAGTACAGGATCAGTAATGTAATGTATGTACACAGTGACTGCACCAGCAGAATAGTGAGTGCAGCTCTGGAGTATAATACAGGATGTAACTCAGGATCAGTAATGTAATGTATGTACACAGTGACTGCACCAGCAGAATAGTGAGTGCAGCTCTGGAGTATAATACAGGATGTAACTCAGGATCAGTACAGGATAAGTAATGTAATGTATGTACACAGTGACTACACCAGCAGAATAGTGAGTGCAGCTCTGGAGTATAATACAGGATGTAACTCAGGATCAGTAATGTAATGTATGTACACAGTGACTGCACCAGGAGAATAGTGAGCGCAGCTCTGGAGTATAATACAGGATGTTACTCAGGATCAGTACAGGATCAGTACTGTAATGTATGTACACAGTGACTGCACCAGCAGAATAGTGAGTGCAGCTCTGGAGTATAATACAGGATGTAACTCAGGATCAGTACAGGATAAGTAATGTAATGCATGTACACATTGACTGCACCAGCAGAGTAGTGAGTGCAGCTCTGAAGTATAATACAGGATGTAACTCAGGATCAGTACAGGATAAGTAATGTAATGTATGTACACAGTGACTGCACCAGCAGAATAGTGAGTGCAGCTCTGGAGTATAATACAGGATGTAACTCAGGATCAGTACAGGAGCAGTAATGTAATGTATGTACACAATGACTGCACCAGCAGAGTAGTGAGTGCAGCTCTGGAGTATAATACAGGATGTAACTCAGGATCAGTAATGTAATGTATGTACACAGTGACTGCACCAGTAGAATAGTGAGTGCAGCTCTGGAGTATAATACAGGATGTAACTCAGGATCAGTACAGGATCAGTAATGTATGTACACATTATACACATTGGCTCTATTTGGGGAATAGTGAGTGCAGCTCTGAAATATAATGCAAGCTATAATTTAGGATAAGCATGTCATAAAATAACAAAGTAACTTACAATAATTTTTGCACAGATTCATTGGTGCTTAGTTGTTCTCGTCCTCTATTGAACAATGTATAAACATCCTAATTGTATCTACTTGATTCAGTAAAATCACAAAATATAAGATGATGAGTGGGTGAGAATACTTCTTAGGGCTCATACTCATCTGTGTTTAAATCTGATTGCACTCTGACTAATGTTATTGAATGATTCTGTGCTCATCTGCAATTTGTTTTTTCTCAGCTCGGATCGGACTGAGAATAAAATCTCAGCATGCTGGGAGTGGCTGCGTATATTGGACAAGACTCTGCGATGCAAGTCAATGGGTGCGAGGAAAATAATTCCACGGCACAAGGACCATTTTTTGCATCATTTTTACTTACCCATCTCTTAGGAAACCTGACATTTCATCAGCCGAGTACAGTAAATTTACATCGTGAACCTTCAGGATAGAATAGATATATAGATAGAATAGATATAGAAATATGTCAGTGAGATATATATTTAGTGCAGTGCGTGTGTAGCTTGCTGTACATGTATTTAGGTAATAATTAAATAAGAGAAAACAATGGTGTGGGGTTCCTCTTATTTTTATTAACCAGCTGGGGATGCCCCTATTTTTAATAACCAGAAAATGCTAGGCAGACAGCTGCGGGCTGATATTAATAGACTGGGTAAGGGCCATGGATATTGGCCCCCTCCCAGACTAATAACACCAGATCTCATCCGCCCCAGAAATGGCCAATTCCGGCAGTTAGCTCTTCTTGCCCTTGTGCATTGACAAGTGGGGTAATTGTTTAGGGGTTGATGTCAGCTTTGTAATGTCAGCTGACATCAAGCCCAGGGGTTAGTAATGGAGAGGCGTTTATAAGACACCCCCATTACTAACCCCGTAAGTTTAAAGAAAAAACACAGAGCAAAGTCCTTTATTCTAACAAAACACTCCCTGACCCTCTTTTACCCATTTATTACCTTTAAAACATCAAATATTCCAAAGGGTTCTGCCGTAAATCCAACCCACATTGATCCCCAACTCTGCTACATCCGGATGATGTGTTCAGCAGCAACATGAGTCACGTAACCACTCAGAATGCAGTGCAGTGACGAGAGTTGATGCCACTAAGGTGACCTGAGTTCATAGCCGATGAACTCCGGTCACCTTACTGACGTCGGCACTAGCAGCATGAGAAATATATCACGCTGCGAGCGCTGATGTCACTAAGGTGACCAGAATTCATCGGCTATAAACTGCAGTCATGTTCTCGCGCTACTTTCAGTGTGTTCCGGCTGGCATACAGAGTGGTCGCATGACTTCTGTCACCACTCAACACACCATCCGGATGTAGCAGAGTTGGGGGATCATCGTGGGATGTCTGTTGGATTTATTGCAGACCCCTTTGGAATATTTGATGTTTAAAAGGTAATAAATGGGTAAAAGAGGGTTGGGTAGTGTTTTATTCAAATAAAGGACTTTGCTCTGGGGCAGCTGAGGGCTGGTGTTATTAGTCTGAGAGGGGGACAATATCCATGGCCCCTTCCCAGCCTATTAATATCAGCCCGCAGCTGTCTGCTTAGCCTTTGCTGGTTATTAAAAATAGGGGTGATCCCATGTGATTTTTTTTGGATCCTTCCTTTTTAATAACCAGTAAAGGCTACGCAGAGAGCTGAGAGCTGATATTAATACACTGGGAAGCTCCATATTTATTTCCCCCTTCCCAGACTATTAAGACCAGCTCTTTGCTATCTGCTTTCCCTCAGCTGGTTAATAAAAAATAAGGGGGACCCCACACAATTTTTTTCTTTTATTAGCTTAATACAAGTACAGAAAACTACACACGCAAAGCACTGATTATATATCTCACTGACATATTTTTCCATCTTATCTATATCTGTCTGTAAGATTGTTTTATTAGTTAGAAAACTAGCGTGAAATGACTGAGAATTACTGTATGTAAAAGCTGATGTTAAAAACGCATTGCATATGCATGTCATACAGATGGTACTTTAGAAAAATCGAATTGTATTCGCATGACACTCGTCCTACTTTTCAGGGACAACATCGGAACGATTTTATTTACGCAGATGAATTCGAGCCTTATAAGCACTAAAGATATATTTCCCAAACATTTTAATCTTCTCTATTTTTTATGTACATTTTTACAATATGGCGGCAATCAAAGTGGGCAAACATTATGAAAGGAATAGGAAAGCCTAATGTATTTTACCTGCCAACCATGAGCCAAAACTGCAGTATTTATCGGCTGCAGGTGTCCGGTGCATGGTATTAATTGTTGAGGGTTTTGATGGGTAGTTAGCACTTGGGTATTAATGAAAATAGCAGCACTTCATTTTAGAATTAACTACTTGGCCGTTCAGCAGAATGAGCTGATAGATTGTGGCAATAAATTTGTGTCGGAGATTTATTCCATAGTAAGTCATGCGGTGGCCTGTAGGCTTTCTGAGGCTGAGCGCGGATCAGTAACTCATGGGAAGCATTGTCTGCTCCGGGAGACTGGCCTTTATTAAACTGTGTCAGGATTATTTTAAGACATGTCTCACCTTTATTAAATGGCACCTAATAATGGTTTTTATATTTGCCCTCCGCTGATGTGACTTTTCAAGTTTCTTCCTATAAATTTAAAGGGGTTGTCCAGTCAAAAGCAAAATTTGCCTTTTTTTTTACCCTGTAGTCATATTTTACGGTCTATTAACTCTTAAAAAGCATTTTCTACATATAAAAACTACATTTTTCAAAAAATGTTAAAATGTAAATTTAAAGAAACCTATGGATTACAACCAATATGGCTACCAGGACCGCACACTGTGAGGGTGGTCACCTACATTTTCTTCAGTCATCAATGACATGTGGCTACTTAAAAGTAATATGGAAAAGAGGGATGTACATATTAGGTCAGTAGAAGCTCAGCAAATTAGTATATAGTTTTGCAGAAAAAGTTTCATTAAAACTTTAAAGCCCAAAGCAGATCTATGTCAATAAATGAAGAGTCCAGGAGGCGGTCCTACAGCTTTCACTGTGTAAACATGCTTCCAGAGGTGGCTGTCATTTACAGAGTAGGACCACCCACTAGACTCAAGCTGTCAGTCACAGAGTAGGACCACCCACTGGACTCAAGCTGTCAGTCACAGAGTAGGACCACTTACTGGACTCAAGCTGTCAGTCACTGTAGGACCACCCACTGGACTCAAGCTGTCGGTCACAGAGTAGGACCACCCACTGGACACAAGCTGTCAGTCACAGAGTAGGACCACCCACTGGACTCAAGCTGTCAGTCACAGAGTAGGACCACCTACTGGACTCAAGCTGTCAGTCACAGAGTAGGACCACCCACTGGACTCAAGCTGTCAGTCACAGAGTAGGACCACCTACTGGACTCAAATGTAGAGCAAGAAGGGATTTACAGCAGTAAATTACAGTTTATACTGATTTTTTTCTGCACAAATGTACATTCTGTAGTAGTCCGCTCTGCTTGTCCTGTTTGCCTGCACGTAGGAACGCTGGAGTTGCATTTTTCAACTATAGAACTTTGCACAATCAATATTGTTAAGTTCTTGCTGTCTGCAGTCACCAGTAGGAGAACACTAAATATTGGCGTCTATAGCTAGAATTTAACACAATGGACGCTGTCAAAATATATAATCTATGTGTTCCGCTGTGTGGAGGGAATTGAGGTGAGCATGTAGATGCCAGGCCCCTTCTCAGTACAGCCCCCCCATAGCAGTAGAGTTTGGGGTACCACAAATCTTACATTTGTTCTCTACATACAAAGCTGCACATTCCTATTGATTGAGTTTGGGTGGAGTAAGCAGTTATCTCCTCTCTGTCATGTTACTTTACAGTATAGAAACTTTGTAGCAATCATCTACCACAATGTTCTGCACTAGACTAACAGATTAGTAGTAGAACTTTGAAAATTAATATAGGAACAATTAAAAATAATTCACATAATTAGCAATGACTCCATGTTTTTTTTAATCTTACTCTGGCTTATAATGAAAAAAAAAAGATCACTGTATAAAGAAATCTCTGAGTATCAGGAGCTCAGCCATATCCCTCCTCCTTACTGTATTGCATACAGCTGTAGGACAACTGGCTGCAGCAGGATCCTCTCCCCTCTACTTAGTGGGAAGTAGGGCAAATTATTGCTAAAACCTGCCTCCTTAACAAAGGGGGGATGGCTTCGATTGGTCACCAGCTGAAGTTGGAACTGCCCTCTATGTAAAGATCGGAGGTCATGCAAGGACCTTTCGGTTTTGTGACATTCTCAGGTCACATGACTAGACTGAGGACAAGGAGCAGGACAAAGGCATGGTAGGTATACAGTGAAGAAAATAATTATTTGATCCCCTGCTGTTTTTGTAAGTCTGCCCACTGACAAAGACATGAACAGTCTATAATTTTAAGGGTGGGTTAATTTTAACATTGAGAGATAGAATATCCCCCCCCCAAAAAATCAAGAAAATCACATTGTATAAATTAGATACATTTATTTGCATTTTGCAGTGAGAAATAAGTATTTGATCCCTCTGACAAACAACACTTAATACTTGGTGGCAAAACCCTTGTTGGCAAGCACAGCAGTCAGACGTTGTTTGTAGTTGATGATGAGGGTTGTGCACATGTCAGGAGGAATTTTGGTCCACTCCTCTTTGCAGATCATCTCTAAATCATTAAGATTTTGAGGCTGTCACTTGGCAACTCGGAGCTTCAACTCCCTCCATAAGTTTTCTATGGGATTAAGGTCTGGAGACTGGCTAGGCCACTCCATGACCTTACTGTGCTTCTTTTAGAGCCACTCCTTTGTTGCCTTGGCTGTATGTTTTGGGTCATTGTCTTGCTGGAAGACCCAGCCACGACCCATCTTCAATGCTCTTACTGAGGGAAGGAGGTTGTTGGCCAAAATCTCGCGATACATGACCCCATCCATCTTCCCTTCAGTACGGTGCAGTCGTCATGTCCCCTTTGCAGGAAAGCACCCCCAAAGTATAATGTTGCCCCCACCATGCTTTACGGTTGGGACGATGTTCTTAGGGTTGTACTCATCCTTCTTCTTCCTCCAAACAAGGCGAGTAGAGTTAATGCCAAAGAGCTCAATTTTTGTCTCATCTAACCACAGGACCTTCTCCCAATAACTCACAGAATCATCCAGGTGTTCACTGACAAGCTTCAGACGGGCCTGCACATGTGCCTTCTTGAGCAGGGGGACCTTGCGGGCACTGCAGGATTTTAAACCTTTAAGGCGTAATGTGTTACCAAAGGTTTTCTTGGTGACTGTGGTCCCAGCTGCCTTGAGATCATTAACAAGTTCCCCCCGTGTAGTTTTAGCCTGATCTCCAAAGACATACTGATAGGGAATCTAGATTGTGAGCCCCGATGGGGACAGCGACGATAATGTATGTAAAGCGCTGCGGAATATGTTAGCGCTATATAAAAATAAAGATTATTATTATTATTATATCTCACCTTCCTCATGATCAAGGATACCCAACGAGGTGAGATTTTGCATGGTGCCCCAGATCGATGTCGACTGAGTTATTTTGTATTTCTTCCATTTTCTTACTATTGCACCAACAGTTGTCTCCTTCTCACCCAGCGTCTTTTTATGGTTTTAGCGCATTCCAGCTTTACGCAGGTCTATGATCTTGTCCCTGACATCTTTAGAAAGCTCTTTGGTCTTGCCCATGTTGTAGAGGTTAGAGTCTGACTGACTAATTGAGTCTGTGGACAGGAGTCTTTTATACAGGTGACTATGTAAGACAGCTGTCTTTAATGCAGGTAACGAGTTGATTAGGAGCGTCTAACTGGTCTGTAGGAGCCAGAACTCATAATGGTTTGTAGGGGGTCAAATACTTATTTCTCACTGTATGTCTGTTGTAGCAGAGCTGTGTGTGTACATTTTTGGGGCATCATATTGTGAGAGTATTATACTGCATGGGAGGTACACTGTGTGTGTGTGTGTGGGGGGGGGCTGCGGAACAACATAATATGTGGGAGCGCTGTGGTGGTACCATAATGTGTAGAGGGCCATGGGAGCATCATGGTGTGTGGGGAGCTGTGAGAGAATTATACTGTGTGGGGACATCATGCTGTGTATGTGGGGGCTTTTGGGGCATCATACTGTGTGTGAGAGCTGTGGGGTATAAAACTTTGGGTGGATGTAGGGGCATCACACTGTGTGTGGAACATCATACTGTGGGGCATCATACTGTGTGTGGGTGAATGTGAGGACATCATACTGTGTGTGCGTGGATGTGGGGACATCAAACTGTGGGACTGGAGCATAAATCGTTATCAGGGCTGTGGAGTAATCATACGGTCTGGAGGCTGTGGGGACTTCATACTATGTGTGGGGGAATCATATTGTGTGTATTGGGGGGTTGTTGGGGCATCATACTATGTGGTGTGCTGTAGGGACATAATACTGTGTGAGGGGGAATTAAATTGTATGGAAACTGTGGGGCTTCATTACGTGCGCTTGTCTGTGAAAACATACTGTGAGCGGGTTGCTGTGGGGGCAACATACTGTTTGAGGAGCTGTGGGGGCATCGTACTGTATTGTGTGGAGGACTGTGGGGCATCATACCAAGCGGGGGCTGTAAAGACATCACAGTGAGTATGGGGGCATCATACTGTATGTGGTGTTAAGTTGTGGCATTATTCTGTGTGTTACGCACACGCCCGGACTGACTGGCGTGAGCGTGATTAGTGATCCCACTAAACCATGAACCGAGGAGTGCCTGGAGGGGCGTAACTAAGTATCAACTCTGTCCGACCAAGGTCACACGGCGGCTCAGTTGACTCCGTGAACCAGGGAGGAACCGAGCAGAGGGACCAGGTGCTACTCCAGGTCAGACCCCGGTCACAGCTGTTGACCCACACTGGGGAATGCAGGAACAGGCAGGTTAGGCTGGTATACAGACAGGTGGGTACTGGCAGGCACGGCTGGTATGCAGACAGGTGGGTATTGGCAGGCAGGGCTGGTATGCAGACAGGTGGGCACTGGCAGGCACGGCTGGCCTGCAGACAGATGGGCACTGGCAGGCACGGCTGGCATGCAGACAGGCGGGTACTAGCAGGTAGGAACGCAGGCAGGATAGGGACCAGTACAGACTGGGACACAGGAACGGAGCCGCAGGTGCGGTAGACAAGCAGAGCAGAGCAAAACCCGCAGATGCGGTAGACAAGCAGAGCAGAGCAAAACCGGCAGATGCGGTAGACAAGCAGAGCAGAGCAAAACCCGCAGGTGCGGTAGACAAGCAGAGCAGAGCAAAACCCGCAGGTGCGGTAGACAAGCAGAGCAGAGCAAAACCCGCAGGTGCGGTACACAAGCAGAGCAGAGCAAAACCCGCAGGTGCGGTAGACAAGCAGAGCAGAGCAAAACCCGCAGGTGCGGTAGACAAGCAGTGCAGAGCAAAACCAACAAGTGCGGTAGACAAGCAGAGCACAGCAAAACCCACAGGTGCGGTAGACAAGCAGAGCAGAGCAAAACCCGCAGATGCAGTAGACAAGCAGAGCAAAACCCACAGATGCGGTAGACAAGCAGAGCAGAGCAAAACCCGCAGATGCGGTAGACAAGCAGAGTAGAGCAAAACCCGCAGATGCGGTAGACAAGCAGAGCAGAGCAAAGGCCGCAGGTGGGGTAAACAAGCAGAGCAGAGCAAAACCCACAGGTGGGGTAAACAAGCAGAGCAGAGCAAAACCCGCAGGTGCGGTAAACAAGCAGAGCAGAGCAAAATCCGCAGGTGCGGTGAACAAGCTGAGCAGAGCGAAACCGCAGGTACGGTGAACAAGCTGAGCAGAGCGAAACCGCAGGTGCGGTGAACAAGCAGAGCAGAGCGAAACCACAGGTGCGGTGTACAAGCAGAGCAGAGTGAAACCGCAGGTGCGGTGAACAAGCAGGGCAGAGCAAAACCGCAGGTGCGGTGAACAAGCAGAACCAGATACACACAAGGTACTTACAATGAAGTAGCGAGTGTACACAAAAGTCACAAACAGAAGTTCAGAGACAATGAGTTGGAGTTTGGTGCACGTTCAGACACTGCAGGAAAAGGGAAGGTTCGGACATAGAGAGAAACAGGTAACGGGCTAGGACACAGTTCAGACAGGAACTGAACCAGGAATAAGATGCAGGAACGAGCCTGGGAACTCAGCCCCCAGGGTGGCGGAGACAGGCTAGAAGTCACAGATACAGGTAACAGGCCTGGGTATACGGCCCCCAGGGGCGGAAACAGACAAGATACAGGACAGGACCTGGCAACTCAGTTGCACAGAACACACTGAATGAAAGTGTTGCTCAGGCACCCCCTACTGGGTGGAGGGGGTTTAAGTATCCAGTGACTCACAGCAATAGGCTGGGGAGGCATTAGGAGTGCGCACACAGTAACTATAAGAATCAGGCAGTAGCCGCGGAGCCGCCCTAGGCAATCAGACAAGAGACGCAGCAGGTACTGGAGCAAAGTGTGCAGCCTGGATTGATAGGTAAGATGGCGGTCTTGCATGGTGGGAGGTAGTAAGCCATGCCAGCACGCCACCAGGGATGTTACACTGTGTGTGTGGGATATTGTGGGGACATACTGTGAGGAGGGATGTGGGAAAGCATACTGTGTTTGGGGGATGATACTTTGTGGGGGCATCATACTGTGTGAGGATGATGTTGGAGTATCATGCTGTATGTACTATAGTATTTGGAGGAATTTACTGTGAGGTCATTAATATTGTATGGTGCACAGTTGGGAATTTGGGAATGATACTGTTTGTGGGGAGCTGTGGGGGCACCATACTGTGTTGTGTGAGAGACTGTAGGGTATCATACTGAGTGGGGGAATGTGAAGACATCATACTATGGGGGTATCATACTATGTGAGGGGAGTTGTGGGGGAATCATACTGTGTGTACAGAGCTGTGGAGTCATACTGAGTGTGGAGAGATAAGGGGACATCATACTGTGTGGGAGAATTCAGGGACATCATACTGTGTGTGGGGGACATGAAACTTGGTGTGAGGTTCTATGGGCGCATCATACTGTGTACGGAGAGCTTTGGGAATATCATACTGCGTGTGGTGGCATCATACTCTGTGTGGGGAGCTGTAGTGGCATTAAATTGTGTCTGCAGAGATGTGGGGGCACCATACTGTGCGTGGGGAGCTGTGGGGACATCATACTGTGTGTGGAGGAATGTACTGTGGAGGCATCATTCTATATGTGGTGGGCAATGTAGAGGCCATGAAAGGGATATCATATTGTATGGGAAAACTAA
Source organism: Phyllobates terribilis (assembly GCF_046119375.1). Taxonomy (NCBI): domain Eukaryota; kingdom Metazoa; phylum Chordata; class Amphibia; order Anura; family Dendrobatidae; genus Phyllobates; species Phyllobates terribilis. Next base: position 173,952,946 of record NW_027362768.1, read on the forward strand.
TGGACTTCACTAGGAGCAATATTTCTGCATGAGCACATATAAAAGATCGGACGAAGTTAAGGTACTGGCTTAGTGTAAAATAAAAATTGCCACAGTCTGTCCCTCTTTTATCTTTCAAAGTTGGGAGGTATGATTTCTGTATGCTGCAATGCCTAAGAGTATGGGAGTATGAGCTGTCATTAACTCACTCACCACCTAATAATGAGATGACTCTGTTAATTCCACCCTCTAATGATGAGATGACTCTCCTGACCATACTCTATGATGAGAGGTCTCTGCTCATTCTGTCCCAATCTAAACAGTAAAACTGACAAATAAGCTTCATAAAAAGCAAAGTGTCAGGTTATTATCAAAAATAAAAAATTCTCATAGTGGACTTTACTCTGAATTACTGGAATTTGTTGGATGAGCGATGGCTGATCCTCTACTCTAAAAACTGATAAGCGGGGGAAGGCTGTGTCTTCTCTTTTCAGATCATTCTGCGGCTCGTTATGTTGTGGGAACCGTATGAGCTTTATTTATGGACATTATTATGTATGAGCTGTCAGGATCATAAAAGTCCCATTTTAGGATGAGAAATCCCTTTTATAATCTCATGAAAGGTATAGTGTTGTCTGTGCAGAGCGCGTATAAAAAATGTCGACAATAAATTGCCTTAGTAAAAAGTATTTAAGGCTCCAGCACTGAATATAAAGTATGTCCGCGGCCGGGCACTGCACAGTAAGGGACAACGCTGCGGCTGCAGATGGAATCTGTTACTGGTCTGCTGGCTAATATCATTATCATTGCTGGATCTTACAGAATAATAAAATCCTCTCTCTAATCCCGCTCAGGCTGATTATGAACACCACAAAGGCTTCCCATCTTCTGACCCCTTTTTTTGACTGGGGTTTTACATATTACAAAATATTACTACATGGCCAACCTGACTTTTTAGTAAAGTCGTAAAGGGAGATCCTGATCTTGACCATTTTGGCTGTTTCTCTAGTCCCAACCATTTGTGACAAATATTGCTAATTTTCATAAAATCTAGGACCTCTGAACAGAGTCAGATAATATTTTGGCAGATCCAACCCTTCCAACCCACCAATAAATCAATCACAGTGCCTGTTTCATGGGTAAATCACTCCTATACTTCAACCAAACTGCCACATGCCCTCTTTTACTATCTCACCCCATTCCAGGGTGTCATGCAAGGTGTGGGAACGACTAAGTGCAGCAAGAAGGGAAGAGGGGAAGAAAGCCCAAACACTAGGGAAAGGGGGAGTGAAGACCCCTAGGCAGATCTAATATCACCCTGCCTACCCTATCGTCCCTATATAGGTTCCACACCTATCGCCGAGCAGGACCCTAAACCCTGTATGACCCTAGAGCTTTGCACTAGATAGGGAGGGTGAGGGGTGAGCATTGGTCAGGCCCCACTACAAACTAAATACAATAAGGTAGACAAACAAAGGGATACACTTAGCTTGAGCATATGCCAGAGAGGTAACGCCAATCTCCAAGGGCACCAGAGAAGAAACTAGCCAACTACTAGTGCTCCAAGCCTGCACAAAGGTACATAAAACTATCACCAGCGCCTCTTTGGAGAAACTGAGAGTTTTTAACTACAAAGCAAGGGTGTGTCAATCAGCAGCAGAAGGTGGAGGTAGCTGCTGGATCCTAAAGGAAGAAGGATATAATCATACTAAAGAGATGAGAGGATCAAGAAGGCGTCTGCAATGCCAAGAGCAGTGACCTTCTGCAGCCGACTCCAGACACACCTGACACAGGAACTACTTACACCACCTGCTAGGTTGACATTGTAGGTCCTATGACTGCAGGGACATTTCTTGAATCTCCCGGATCAAAGAGAAAACAGTATTATAATGAACAAAACCCAAGAAAAACAAAATGAGCATATACCATACAGCAATAAAGTAAGTACATAGTAATAGCACATGTAAATAACATAGGGGACTCAGTTAACACTATTTCGATAAAAAAAATGCATAAAAGCCATCCCACCACGACAAGTTGCACCCATCAGGATGGTCCTAATCAGGGTCCCGACTGAGACACCCATCCATGGGAAGCTATGCTTAGCTCATTTCTTTGGCTTTGCTGTAATTTCTTGTACCCTGTAGAAACAGGGGCGTGCCCCCCCTTTCTGAGCTAAGTATTTCATCTATATAGCTTCCCATAAATGGGTGTCTCAGTCTGGCCCCGCTCTGCCCTTATTCACATTGATATTGTTTGACACAAGGTAAGGTTTTAATCTTAGACAGATTAGGAAAGTCCCGATAGGTTCCTTGTCGTGGTGGGATGGCTTTTATGCTTTTTTGATCAAAATAGCATAAGCTAAGTATCTTATGTTATTTCCATGTGCTATTGCTATTTACTTGCTGTAGGATATATACTCATTTTGTATTTTCTTGGGTTTTGTCTGTGAAGTGGCCACAGTGTGAACATGTTCTTACTCTTTGCATGTATACCAGCTCATTTTTTTGGTTTAGCAGTATAATAATGAAGCATATATGTATACAGTGAGCTCTGCTATATCCTTGTGCAGGTATCCTCATAAGCCATCACTTGTGCATTGGTCACTTACAGCAGCGTTATTAGAGGAGGGGGTCCTGGCATGATGCCCGACTTCACTTGTAATCTCTCTAGCCGTACTGCTTCACCAGTGTGTCCAACTGATTAGGTTTTACAGTCCTATACCGGCATGTCCCCATCTCCCATTCTTCCCGTAGTAAGTCAACGACATTAAAAAAAAAATAAAAATCTTGCGTTGCTTTAACTCTCTGTGACCTGCCATAAACCATTTACAGTCTCACTGCTGGTATTTTTAGATCAATTGAAAAGTGGGTTCTTTATTTCACATGTTCATTAGCAGAAGGTCACCTTGTGGCTCCGTGCTAGAAGAACGAGCATTAGTCTAGATTCCTCCCAGCCGCATCCTTCACACCGCCGGCCCCTATTGAACTACTATATAATATGATAAGGAGATGTGATGATGACGGCAAACATTCCACTAACTGATACAATGTTTCAAATTTTTGATACATTCATTTTGCAACATTCTAGAACCTCAGAGATTAGGAATTCTATTTTTGAATGTTTTTGTATTTCAAATATTTTTCTTTTTTTTTTTTTTTTTTTTTCTTTACAGCCTGTAGTTCGATTCTCTCAAGGGGCAGACGAGAAAAAAGTCTAAGATTTCACGAGGAGAGGTGATCTTGTCTTGTGGCACAAAAGCCTTGAGGGCTCTATGTAAATAATTCACGGTTTCATTCAATACTGTGTAAGATTTCATCTGCAAAACTGTCTGTCTGGCCTTGATAAGGAAGCTTGGCTTTGACCAGAGCGGCTGTGCCACTAATGTTGTCTTAGTGCCTTCTTCTAGATTATCAAAGCCGGGGAGGGGGGATTATTTTTCCAGACCAGACATCTAGAGGAAGCGATCAATTTAACATATTTATTTCACAAGTTGGAATGTATTAGGGTAGGGGGGCTCTGGTTTTTTTTTTGTTTGTTTTTTCCTTTTAGTAAAATGTACCGTGGGCTTGAACGCATTGTCCTCCTATTTATAAACATGACATATTTAATAGAACGGGCAGGTACCTGAATTATTGATTGCCAGATATTTAACCTGAGAGTTCACATCCATCAAACCATGTGAGGAGGCGGCCGACAGATTTATGACATGCCGATTTCTGTGACGGCAGCCTGCAGGAGACATTTCCATTAATTACAGCCTACACTTTAGTGGCTCTAGTATTCTGGACTCATAAACGATGTGTCTGTTACACTGGTTTAATATGGTGTCAGTAGCCGAAGCCGGCTCCTATAACATCTTCATGCCGCTTTTAATTTAGTGGAGAAATATCCTTGATTGGATCACAAATAATTGTAAATGGCTGCAGCTCTCAGCAGCTTGTTAGTTCATGAGTATAAGTCAGTGGAGTCTATGCAGCCGGCAGGAGGATGGCGGCTATTCACCTGCTAGATGTCTTGTGTTACCTCATTAATGGACTGTGGTCTGAGCACAGGACATACTGATCAGAGGACCGGCCTGTAACCAGCAGAGCAGGCGATACCACGGCCCCGTACTCCTCATGTCTCCAGCTCCAACACATCATCAAGTCAGAACACGCAGCAGACACACAGCACTCATATAGTACATATACCAGCCATACAGAACTCATACTGTACATATGCCAGCCATACAGTACATATACCAGCCATACAGAACTCATACTGTACATATGCCAGCTATACTGTACATATACCAGCCATACAGTACATATACCAGCCATACAGAACTCATACTGTACATATGCCAGCCATACTGTACATATACCAGCCATACAGTACATATACCAGCCATACAGAACTCATACTGTACATATACCAGCCATACAGTACATATACCAGCCATACAGAACTCATACTGTACATATGCCAGCCATACTGTACATATACCAGCCATATAGTACATATACCAGCCATACAGAACTCATACTGTACATATGCCAGCTATACTGTACATATACCAGCCATACAGTACATATACCAGCCATACAGAACTCATACTGTACATATACCAGCCATACAGAACTCATACTGTACATATGCCAGCTATACTGTACATATACCAGCCATACAGTACATATACCAGCCATACAGAACTCATACTGTACATATACCAGCCATACAGAACTCATACTGTACATATGCCAGCCATACTGTACATATACCAGCCATACAGAACTCATACTGTACATATACCAGCCATACAGAACTCATACTGTACATATGCCAGCCATACAGTACATATACCAGCCATACAGAACTCATACTGTACATATGCCAGCTATACTGTACATATACCAGCCATACAGTACATATACCAGCCATACAGAACTCATACTGTACATATGCCAGCCATACTGTACATATACCAGCCATACAGTACATATACCAGCCATACAGAACTCATACTGTACATATACCAGCCATACAGAACTCATACTGTACATATGCCAGCTATACTGTACATATACCAGCCATACAGTACATATACCAGCCATACAGAACTCATACTGTACATATGCCAGCCATACTGTACATATACCAGCCATACAGTACATATACCAGCCATACAGAACTCACTGTACATATACCAGCCATACAGAACTCATACTGTACATATGCCAGCCATACAGTACATATACCAGCCATACAGAACTCATACTGTACATATACCAGCCATACAGAACTCATACTGTACATATGCCAGCCATACTGTACATATACCAGCCATACAGAACTCATACTGTACATATACCAGCCATACAGAACTCATACTGTACATATACCAGCCATACCGTACATATACCAGCCATACAGAACTCATACTGTACATATACCAGCCATACAGAACTCATACTGCACATATGCCAGCCATACAGTACATATACCAGCCATACAGAACTCATACTGTACATATACCAGCCATACAGTACATATACCAGCCATACAGAACTCATACTGTACATATGCCAGCCATACTGTAATATATACCAGCCATACAGAACTCATACTGTACATATACCAGCCATACAGAACTCATACTGTACATATACCAGCCACACAGTACATATACCAGCCATACAGCAACCGTACAGTACATATATCAGCCATACTGTGCATATACCAGCCATACGGTACATATACCAGCCATACAGAACTCATACTGTACATATACCAGCCATACAGTACATATACCAGCCATACAGAACTCATACTGTACATATGCCAGCCATACTGTATATATACCAGCCATACAGAACTCATACTGTACATATACCAGCCATACAGAACTCATACTGTACATATACCAGCCACACAGTACATATACCAGCCATACAGCAACCGTACAGTACATATATCAGCCATACTGTGCATATACCAGCCATACAGTACATATACCAGCCATACAGAACTCATACTGTACATATACCAGCCATACAGTACATATACCAGCCATACAGAACTCATACTGTACATATGCCAGCCATACTGTATATATACCAGCCATACAGAACTCATACTGTACATATACCAGCCATACAGAACTCATACTGTACATATACCAGCCACACAGTACATATACCAGCCATACAGCAACCGTACAGTACATATATCAGCCATACTGTGCATATACCAGCCATACAGTACATATACCAGCCATACAGAACTCATACTGTACATATACCAGCCATACTGTACATATACCAGCCATACAGAACTCATACTGTACATATGCCAGCCATACTGTACATATACCAGCCATACAGAACTCATACTGTACATATACCAGCCATACAGTACTTATACCAGCCATACAGAACTCATACTGTACATATGCCAGCCATACAGTACATATACCAGCCATACAGAACTCATACTGTACATATACCAGCCATACAGTACATATACCAGCCATACAGAACTCATACCCCCTGACGAAGGACGTGTTGTCCGAAACGCGCGTCGGGGTTTGCCGCGGGGTGCCACTCACACAAGCTGCTGTAGACACAGGTACGCTATTCATTTTCTGATTGACTGTATGCTGCCCCTTTGGTACTGCCTGTATAGATATATCTGACATAGATATGGCCATAATTATAGTGCACATAGTACTTTCACATATACTGGTTGACCATATACCTGCTTTCTATCCTGGATTCTCAGAGGATTCTCACTATACGTTAACTAGATTCCCAGCAAATACGGTCTAATATTTGTACCTGCTGCATTACTATCATGTTTTGTATTATGCAGCTTATCATGTAAATTTTACTCTGTGATTTTTGTTTGTGTTTGGACTCTGCAATGCGGCTTTCCTTTTGCATGTAGTGCCACTTGTTACCTTTACATAATAAAAGTGATTTAGATAATCCTTTGCCTGATTGGACCTATCATTCGGTGGTTCTCTTCTTTTCATATACCAGCCATACAGAACTCATACTGTACATATACCAGCCATACAGAACTCATACTGTACATATACCAGCCATACAAAACTCATACTGTACATATACCAGCCATACAAAACTCATACTGTACATATACCAGCCATACAGCAACCGTACAGTACATATATCAGCCATACAGTGCATATACCAGCCATACAGAACTCATACTGTACATATACCAGCCATACAGAACTCATACTGTACATATGCCAGCCATACTGTACATATACCAGCCATACAGAACTCATACTGTACAAATGCCAGCCATACTGTACATATACCAGCCATACAGAACTCATACTGTACATATACCAGCCATACAGAACTCATACTGTACATATACCAGCCATACAGTACATATACCAGTCATACAGAACTCATACTGTACATATACCAGCCATACAGAACTCATACTGTACATATACCAGCCACACAGTACATATACCAGCCATACAGCAACCGTACAGTACATATATCAGCCATACTGTGCATATACCAGCCATACAGTACATATGCCAGCCATACAGAACTCATACTGTACATATACCAGCCATACTGTACATATACCAGCCATACAGAACTCATACTGTACATATACCAGCCATACAGTACTTATACCAGCCATACAGAACTCATACTGTACATATGCCAGCCATACAGTACATATACCAGCCATACAGAACTCATACTGTACATATACCAGCCATACAGTACATATACCAGCCATATAGAACTCATACTTTACATATGCCAGCCATACTGTACATATACTAGCCATACAGTACATATACCAACCATACAGAACTCATACTGTACATATGCCAGCCATACAGTACATATACCAGCCATACAGAACTCATACTGTACATATACCAGCCATACAGAACTCATACTGTACATATGCCAGCCATACTGTACATATACCAGCCATACAGAACTCATACTGTACATATGCCAGCCATACTGTATATATACCAGCCATACAGAACTCATACTGTACATATGCCAGCCATACTGTACATGTACCAGCCATACTGTAAATATACCAGCCATACAGCAACCATACAGTACATATACCAGCCATACAGCACATATACCAGACATACAGCAACCATACAGCACATATACCAGCCATACAGCACCCATACAGTACATATACCAGCCATACAGTACATATACCAGCCATACAGCAACCACACAGTACATATACCAGTCATACAGCAACCATACAGCACATATACCAGCCATACAGCACCCATACAGCACATATACCAGCCATACAGTACATATACCAGCCATACAGCACCCATACAGCACATATACCAGCCATACAGTACATATACCAGCCATACAGCAACAGTACAGTACATATACCAGCCATACAGCAACCATACTGTACATATACCAGCCATACTGTGCATATATCAGCCATACAGTACATATACCAGCCATACAGCAACCGTACAGTACATATACCAGCCATACTGGGCATATATCAGCCATACAGTACATATACCAGCCATACAGCAACCATACTGTAGATATACCAGTCATACTGTGCATATATCAGCCATACAGTACATATACCAGCCATACAGCAACCGTACAGTACATATACCAGCCATAGAGTGCATATACCAGCCATACAGTACATATACCAGCCATACAGCAACCATACAGTACATATAGCAGCCATACAACACATATACCAGCCATACAGCAACCATACAGCACATATACCAGCCATACAGCAACAATACAGCACATATACCAGCCATACAGCACCCATACAGCACATATAACAGCCATACAGTACATATACCAGCCATACAGAACTCATACAGTACATATACCAGCCATACTGTGCATATATCAGCCATACAGTACATATACCAGCCATACAGCAACCGTACAGTACATATACCAGCCATACTGGGCATATATCAGCCATACAGTACATATACCAGCCATACAGCAACCATACTGTAGATATACCAGTCATACTGTGCATATATCAGCCATACAGTACATATACCAGCCATACAGCAACCGTACAGTACATATACCAGCCATAGAGTGCATATACCAGCCATACAGTACATATACCAGCCATACAGTACATATACCAGCCATACAGCAACCATACAGTACATATAGCAGCCATACAACACATATACCAGCCATACAGCAACCATACAGCACATATACCAGCCATACAGCAACAATACAGCACATATACCAGCCATACAGCACCCATACAGCACATATACCAGCCATACAGTACATATACCAGCCATACAGAACTCATACAGTACATATACCAGCCATACTGTGCATATACCAGCCATACAGCTACCGTACAGTACATATATCAGCCATACAGTACATGCAGCAGACATACAGCACTCATACAACTACCATTCATACAGCAGATATACAGCACTCATACATTACATATACTCTCCTCTCTGTCAATCTCTTCACTGGCTCCCCATTGCCCAGAGACTCCAGTTCAAAACCCTGACCATGACATACAAAGCCATCCACAACCTGTCTCCCCCATACATCTGTGACCTAGTCTCCCAGTACTTACCTGCACGCAACCTCCGATCCTCACAAGATCTCCTGCTCTACTCCCCTCTTATCTCCTCTTCCCACAATCACATACAAGATTTCTCCCGTGCTTCCCCCCTACTCTGGAACTCTCTACCCCAACACATCAGACTCTCGCCTACCGTGGAAACCTTCAAAAGGAACCTGAAGACCCACCTCTTCCGACAAGCCTACAACCTTCAGCAACCCTCGCTCCACCATACCGCTGCACGACCAGCTCTACCCTCACCTACTGTATCCTCACCCATCCCCTGTAGACTGTGATCCCTCGCGACAGGGTCCTCTCTCCTCCTGTACCAGTCGCCGACTTGTATTGTTCAAAATTTACTGTAGTTGTTTGTGCTATGTATATCCCAATCACATGTAAAGCGCCATGGAATAAATGGTGCTATAATAATAAATAATAATAATATACCAGCCATACAGTACAGACATTCAGCAACCATACAGTAGACACACAGACATACAGCTCTCATACAGTACATATACTATCCATACAGCACTCAGCAGATATACAACACTCATACAGTACATACACCAGCCATACAGTACACAGACATATAGCACACATACAGTACATGCACATATACAGTACATATACCATCCATACAGTACACAGACATATAGCACACATACAGTACATGCACAGACATACAGCACACATACAGTACATGCACATATACAGTACATATACCATCCATACAGTACACAGACATATAGCACACATACAGTACATGCAGACATATAGCACACATACAGTACATGCACACATACAGTACATGCACAGACATATAGCACACATACAGTACCGATGCCCTGATTACTGCGCACTGCTTATGTATCTATGACTAGTAATGCAGCGTGTGATAGAAGACATATAATTTCTTTGCCCAATCCCTGGAGAACATTGTGTAGACCCCAAATCTGACCCTGTGCTTTATTACAATGCCAGGCAACCATAAATCTTATCTGCCCTTAGAGGGGATCTCGCTGCCAGGAGGGACCTCGCCCTGAACCTTCTACCGTGGAACAAATACCCCCATTGTATACCGATATGAGAAATATGTTAAATCTGGAGAAACGTCTCCTTTTCCCAACATCTGTTCTCCCCCAGATGTGAGATGGAGCAGCTGAAGCCTCTGGTGTCTGAGAGCGATGGTGGGAAAAGGGACCCTATTTCCAGCTGACGGACGGGGCACAAAGATGTCCGGGACGTATTAAGAATCTGCTTTCTCTTTATCTTCTATGGGTCCCATGTTGCTTTTACAGGCGGCCATTGTTACCTTGCATAGAGATATTGCATACTGCACCCCTCTTCTCCGATCTCCATGTGGCAGCATTAATAAGGATCCGTTACAGCACTGCACAAACTGTCTGGAGGCTTCTGGGCAAAACATACGAGTCTGATGTTATAATAGAGCCATACAGCGAGAAATAATAGCACCGCAGTCTGCAGACATAATAGTGTCATACAGTGATGGGATAGCTGCACCATAATGCTCAAAGAAAAGGGCGCCAGGGTGGCAAATAATATTACCATATAGCACCTTCTTATTATTTTTTTCAAACAAAGTGCATAGATAATAGTCCCAAGTAGTATTGTCCCAATATTGACACGCCTGATTAATACCGCCATACAATGCTAATAGTACTGTACATTGTGAACATAATTGTGTCTGCAAAGAACAGATTGTATTACCATACAATGCCCACACAACACTGCACACATAATAATGCATAGAGTGCATAAATAATAACACTATACAGTATTGATAATAGTACCTATATAGTAGTTCCATACAGTGAATGGGTATCAGTACTATACAGAGCCCAGATAATATTGCCCAATAGGGTATGTGGTTAGTACTACAATTACAGTGCAAATATAATTGTGGCATGTAGGGAACAGACAATATTGTCATTCAATGCTCATACAATACTGTGCATATAATGCATAGCAGAGCTGAGGGTGTTTAAATAATACCACCATACAGTAATAATGGTACCATATAGTGGCTATATAATAGTTCCATACAGCGAATGGATAACGTAACTATACAGAGCCCACATAATATTGCCCAGTAGGGTACTCTACAGTGCCACATAGTACCACACAGTGCCACATAGTACCACACAGTGCAAATATAATTGTTCCATACAGTGCCCACATAATACGGCCCAAATAATAGTGCAGCAGAATAACATCACTGTGCGGTATTCATTACAGTAATATATGGTTCCTGTAGAAAATTTTTATATAGTGAATAAATTCTGATACTATATAGTGCCACTTAATACTGCCTAATTGTGTCTGAATACTATGTATTACTGGGAAAGGTGAGTGGCGGAATTGCACAGGAGGCTGGTCTGGCGCTGTAGCAGAATTAACTTAGCATAGCAGAGCCTGTAAATTAGACCTAAGTTGCAGAATGATAGAGCAGAATGATATGTCACAGAGTCCAGTGCAGAGCTTTCACTGGTACAGCACAGTTGACTCAGTAACATAGCAGAGCTGAGTTTGTCACAGAGTCCAAAGTAGAGCTGGCAGGGTTATCTCACAGCTGACACAGTGATATAGCAGAGCAAAGTTTGTTACAGAGTCCAAGGCAGACTTGACCTAAAGTATAGAAAAGTTACCCAAGAATGTAGCAAAGCTGGGTTAGCCACAAAGACCAAGACAGAACTAGCCAGTGGTATAGCAGAGTTACCCCATGATATAGCAGAGCTGGGTTTGTCACAGAGTTCAAGGAAAAGCGAGCACAGCTTAACAGTAACCCAGCAATGTAGCAGAGACGGTTTGTCACAGAGTCCAAAGTAGAGCTGGCAGTGGTATCTCAGAGTTGACACAGTGATATAGCAAAGTAAGGTTTGCTACAGAGTCCAAGGCAGAACTGACCAGAAGTATAGCAAAGTTACCCAGGGATGTAGCTGGGTAAGTCACAAAGGCCAAGGTAGAACTGCAGAGTTACCCAATGATATAGCAGAGCTGGGTTTGACACAGAGATCAAGGAAAAGGTGGCACAGCTTAAGGGTAACTCAAAAAAATTGTACGGTAATACCTAAATAATACAAATGGCGCCATCCAAGTATTTACTTGATAGACCCTTTTTACTGAATCTGTACAACCCCTTCAAGTTACCCGAAGGCAAAATAATCCTCATTGAATTCTTTCACTTTGTTTTCATGCTGATTTTCCATATTTTTTTGGCAGTTTGAGCTTTTTTTATATATATATTATTGTCTTGGATACGTGACAGTTCCTTTTATTTACTGCTGTACATCTGTTTCTCACCATACGACGGCTGTGTGAAGAACACTGAATCTCATCCCAATCTGCGCTTGTACCTACGCACACGGGCAATATGGAAGCGCGTCAAGGAGAAACATTACATAGCTGTTATTACAATGGACGTCAGTAACTGGAATCGTCAGCGATGCTTGCCAAACCCAGGATGGAGTTTGGTGCATTGATAACTCGACAAATGTTCCAACTTTTCACAATAAGAAAATCAGGGAAAATAATTCCATTTGGTGTATTGGTTGGAAGTATCCAAGTATTGGAAGCGATATCAGGATGGGGGAGGGGCGGCTGCTATTCATGGCATTAATGATATTTTATACATCTGTTGTGTCTTCCAATAACAGATGACTTTTTTTTTTCTTGTTTTTGCAGTGAGTTGAATAATTTTAATATGAATGAAAGGTTCAGACCTGAAATACTTCACTTCTTCTTTGTTAGGATTTCAATGTGATCGGAATATTTTAGGGTCATTGCCCTTAGCTTTATCCACGTGTGAGGGCCGGGTGGCATCAACGACAATGATCCATTATGTAATTAGTGTCTAATCTCTGAATTGAAGAGAGTATCACACCTACGTGGCGGCAAAGTGGTATGAAGACTTCCATCAAGAGGACTGGTCTTGGTTTCCAACTAGGACAAGTCCTCCATACAGTTTGCACGTGCCGCTGAGAATTTTTGGGTGCAGCAAAGCACTGGCTGAACTATGGTGGTGCACAGCATTATGTTCCCAGTTGCCAGTCTGCTTCTGTATTGTGCCGCTCTTGTAGTGGGTCATACGCATGCGCCAACGCCGGCAGCTCCAATCTCTTAAAGAACCAATAGGTGCCAATCCCCCATGACTTCAGCTAATGCCCAAATGCCTCAGATTACTCAAAGACTATTTCCATATCACTTCTTTCCCAAGCAATAGGATTCTCTGGTTCCAAAAGTTTGTTCTTGTTCCATTTGGCATCACCAGGATTCCAAGTTTGACCAAGTCTTATTTGCTGCTCATCCCTAACCTCGGACTCTACCTTCCTTGACTTTTCCATTGTCTGGCAATGGCTGAAGTTCTCCGCTCTTGGTTCTACAACTAGGTGCCCTCAGTTTTCCTACCAGCCAGCCATTGCTAATGGCAACTATTCCGGGGTCTTGCATTCACCTTTGGGAAGTATTTGCCACCTCTTAGGGGATTAGGCTTAAAGGTCACATCATCCTTCAGACTCAAGCCAGATCCATTAGTGACCCAGTTGGTCTTCCTCTCTTGGTGGCCTTATTACATGGAGTCTTTGTTGGTACGTATCTTGCCTTACCCAACCGGAAGCAGCAGGGGTGCGTCAAAGAGAGAAGATTGAGAAGTCAGGGAACATTGCAGATGTAACCTGGAGACTTGAGGGCTGAGAAAAAGACGAGAAGACCAAGGATGTAACCGCAGTAGATATTTAGTGCGTTTTTGGTTTGGATCTGGAAGAAAATGAGAATTAGTGGGTTTACATATATTTTATAAGTAGACAGCGCCAAACTGGGGTTCTTTGGCTCCACCAGAGGAAATATTCTCTTACCCCTCTCCATCTATACAAAACAGGAGCTCGTCCACTTGTAATCTTTGTCGCCATCATACAGGACATGTCACCAAAGAGATCTACTAACATACTTATGAATCATGCTATAAGAAGTAGAGTCTGGAGGTAAGTGATGGGATCCAAAGTCACCTCCAAATGGAGTCATCTTTTGCTGGACTTTTGATACCAATTTTAAAACTAGAGCCTGGCTCCAATGGAGGAACCTCTGATACTCTGGTGCACAAATCCCATACTGGAGACCACATATGTGGAGGCCAATCAAGAGGGGCCCACCGGCGCACAGATCCAACAAAATTGGCAAATGAGAAACTGCTCTAAATTCATACCACACTTCCCTTCTACAATGAATAAAAACAAGCCCCAAACCCTCCACTCTTGGGTTGACTATGGAAACGTTCGGTAGGTTTCTAGGCTATCTATACTTTGTGCACCTATTAAGGGACAAAGTCGAGTTGTACCCATGATATTTCCCTACTTTGCTACCCCTTTACTCAGCCCTTCACAGACCACTGAAATGTCAAAAAGTCCTCAGCAAATGTACTAAGGTAACGCAATGGTTCTTCTTCCCGACCATCCACCCAGAGATGGTCTCCGAGGACCGGGATCTAAGTGCTGTAAATAATTTAGTTCTCATGTTCTATCACAAGTCGTGTTGAGCTATGGATTTCTTGTCTACATTTACATTGCCATAAACATTACACAAACCTTGTCATAACCAGAGCCGCCCGGCAATAAAGACGCAGGAAAGGTTCTATAGGTTCATGGTTTACGACAGCGGACGGGAAGCCATCGACATGGAACCTGATGAAGATTCATGGACCATCACAGGACAGTCCTGATCGCGGTGCTTAAGTATATTATTAATGTCCACATAACAGCAGACGATATATATATTTA
Source organism: Phyllobates terribilis (assembly GCF_046119375.1). Lineage (NCBI taxonomy): Eukaryota > Metazoa > Chordata > Amphibia > Anura > Dendrobatidae > Phyllobates > Phyllobates terribilis. The sequence continues at coordinate 173,968,344 of NW_027362768.1, forward strand.
ATGTTAAAACACCGGCCCCACGTATAAATCAATTACAATGTAGATGGATGACTGTTTTGTAATTACAACGTATTGATTTTTTGGCTCGCGTGTATTAAGATAACTGTAGATCAAGTAACTTCTAAAGTTTAAATGGACACATTATTTGCGTCCCCCGCTCGCTCGTCTCTCAATGCATTATCGGACCTTCATCTCTGTCTACGTTAAAGTGGACCCATCGCTTACACTTGGTGGAGACAGTCGCATTGCATGAAATGGGTTGCTTGTTTCAAAAGACCCTCTTTTTCCGGATTATGGGTCCCCTTGGAGTAAGGATACTATCAGAAAGTTGCTGTGGAACATGAATATAATGCATTTGATCACAGATAAAAAGCCGATGACAGAGACAATTTCTTTCCGTTTTCCCATCAGATCCTATCTGAGACGTTCCTCCTGCCAAATATGAAGACTTGGAAGTCATCGTGTCGTGCAAACTGAAACCACAGCCATTCTCTTGTCTTTGCCTATTGACAGCCATTTTGGCTGTCATGGGGCAGCTTGTATTTGTCACTTGGTCACTCAACGACGTACCTCCTCCTCTCACATGATTGATTTAAAGGAGTAGTCAATCTCCATGAAATTTAAAGAGAAACCAATGGCGTAAAGTAACAAAAAATAATTTTTTGTTGCAGCTCCTGTCCCCAGGAATCCCTGGTCCCCTGCCCCTTGAACTACCACCAATGACGCGTACGAGCAGATGAACTTACGTCTAATCGATCATGGACCAGCTAATGTGTACGACCACCTTTAAATGTTAATTTGTGGCTGTATTCACAGCTATGGAATGGAACGAAAAGTCATAGATTTGTTCTCTGCAAGTCAAAGTCAATGTTGTTGGCAGCACATTCTGAGTTTACACAGGACAATGTGCTGCCGAGAACGATTCATTTTTTTGTAAGCTGGTTAAAAGAACATTTCACCCAACGTATGAGTATATAGCTTGTTTGTCAGATAATTGGCAGCCTGTTTGCGCTGCACAATTATGGGAAAATGAGCATTTTTAGGAACACTCAGTCCCAAGAATTGTGCAATGTAAATGCACCCTAAGGAACAAATCACTTTCTGACACATTATAGATACATTGTAGCTGCAGCCGGTCACGATCCTTCTTTCTACTGTTAGCTCCCTTCTTTTTTACACTGATTTGTTGAAATAAGTGCAGAGGCTGCAGTAATCACAGGACTTCATTAATTCAGACACCTGGTAACTTCTTGTTTGGGTAAGATATGGACACTTTGTGCTACATGAGGACAATGTAAGAAGGCCAGCTGGACAAGCAATACCCTTCAATGTCAAAGATGAGTCAAATTATGTATTATTGCTTCTGACAATTCACAGGAAGAATATGGATTAAGGGTTCAATTCATTATTACAATTGTTACTTTTATTTGTTCAGTTTTTGGTGTTTTTTCTTTTTAATTTGTGCCTTTTTTAAAGTCCATTTTGTGTTTTCCAGATATACTTATATACATATGTTTGTCATTGTGAGCAGAATTTGGGGTTTCTACAGTAGATATTTTCAGCCAACTTTTTAATAAGTCATAACATTTTGCACAAAACTACCCCAGTTTCCTCCTGGAGTGATTTTTTTGTGAGTCTGAAATTTTTGTAGACATTTTGCAACATTGTTGGAGGAACTTGTGACTTTTTGCACTAAATGCAAAAAGATAGAACAGTTTTGATTTTGTGCAAAATTGAAGAGCCACGTGCGCCATTTTAAAGAATTTGAGACATAAAATAAAGAGAAAAAAAAAAAGAAAAATGACTTAAAATCAAAACTAGCCGCCTGCACAAATGTAATACTGCTAGAAAACAAGAAAAAGGAGAGGACAGAGTTTCCTTTTAAATGTAATAATGATTATGACTGAGGGGAATCTGCCTGTCCTGATTTATCATTGTGGGGGTGTAACCTCGCTGGTGTGCCCGAGACCTCGGCATCTGGATCCTCATATTCTAGAGGAATCTTGGGGAAGGTCAAGAAAATTAGCAAAATAAGCAGGGCTGCGGAGTCGGTAAGCCAAACCTGCGACTCCGACTCCTCAATTTCCCTTACATCGACTCCGACTCCACATATATTGCTTATATTTAAGTGAAAAATTTATTGTAGTACAATGTGAACATCAGACATTTAATCATTTTTATGATACAAAAATCAAGATATTTAGAAAGAACATAATATATATTTATTGGAATACAACTTTAGAACCCAAAAAACTGTAATAAAGTGTAAATATGTAATACAGTATGTAATATCGATTACATATCTATCTATTGTAAGGCAGCACTAGTCATCATAACGGGGGATACTCGCTGCACCGGGTAAATTAGGCACACGTGCAATGTCCTTCCGGTATTTTTTCAATACATCAGTTTATTATCTTATCATAAACCGCATATCACACAGTCCTTCTTAGTATATCACCGGCATGTTTACACACTTCACATCCGGGAGTCTATCAAGTAGCAGACAGGCCGAATTGGCCCAAGTTACAGCCTTCAACAAGGTAACACTATAGCAATGTCTATATAAGTGTCCATATAACAAAGTGTATTACCTTTGCCGGGTTTAGTTGCTGCAGTCCATTTAATCCGCCACCACTGTGGCTTTAAGGCTTTCCCAGGTGGGGGTCCCTAGCCGTCGTCCCGTCTAAGGCTACTGGAATGTTTCACTCACACCCATCCAGTCTGCGCCTTTCCGGATTCTTCACCAAGCCTCTGCCTTCCAAGGCCACTGGCATCTACACAAGATCCAGGCTCGACCTTTCAGGCTGCCAGGCTTCACGGTATCACGGTGTCCCACACACACGGGAACAGGCCTCACGCCCAACACACCGAACACACCTGTCTCCCATCAAGCAGGGTTTATATATCCATCCCGTGCACACACACACACATACTGACAGGACCTTGCTGATGTCACAGTCATGTGATCAGACAGACATTCTGTGCGTGCAGGACCTGTGCTATGTCACAGTCATGTGACCAGTCACCTGAGGGGGAAGGTACATGGTCAGGTAAAACACATCCTGGACCATTACCGTAATGCCAGCAAGTCGCTGCATTACACTATATAATTGTCTTATCCCGTCTGTCTGTCTGTCTGTCTGTCCAGGAAATCCCGCGTCGCTGATTGGTCACAAAAAGATGGCGGCCGTTAGCGGCTGATCTGCCGCATGGAGGTGAGCGGCGATGCAGCCGGGAGATGAAGCCGGCTGCTCACAGCATACGTCCCCCGACTGGAGGCGCCGCTGACCCCCATGCGGCAACTGTCGGGAGATCAGCGGCTACGGCCACTTATCTCCGGACAGTAAAAGTGACGCCCCTCCCCTCTCCTCCCCTCCTGTCCCTCCCCCCGCTTGCTCAGGACCCCGGCACCCGGCGCCATACTTACCCCTCTCCTCCTCTTCCCTCTCCTCCCCCCCCCCGCTCGCTCAGGACCCCGGCACCGGCATCATACTTACCCCTCCCCGTGCCTGCGCAGCAGCTCCTGTGTCTTCCGCTGCTGCTGTGTGACATGTCAGGTCAGAGAGCGCGGTGACGTCTTTACACCGCGCTCTCTCCTGACCGGTCACAGCGCACAGCGGGAACATGCCGGCTACGCTGGAGTCCAGAGGAGCAGCTGACAAGTGAGGTGAGTATTGGATTTTTTTTTTTTTTATTGTATGGGGCCATAGGGCATTAAATGGTGGGGTGGGGAAGTGTGACATCGTGGAGGGGCCATTATAAGGGAAGGGGGATGTGACATCCTCCATGGGGCTCTATGGGGGGGATGTGACATCCTGCATGGGGTCTTATATAGGGGGGATGTGACATCCTGCATGGGGCATTATAAGGGAGGGGGGATGTCACATCCTGCATGGGACACTATGGGGGGGATGTGACATCCTGCATGGGATATTATAAGGGAGGGGGGGATGTCACATCCAGCATGGGGCATTATAACGGACGGGGGATGTGACATCCTGCATGGCGCATTATATGGGGGGGGGGGGGGGGGAGTCACATCCAGCATGGGGCATATTCTAGAATACCCGATGCGTTAGAATCGGGCAACCATCTAGTATATATATATAAAACACTATGTAATAAACTATGTAAGTGGCAAAAAAACAGTTTGCACAAATGTTATTTAGTATGTTTTTGTTGAAGTCTATGAATTTGTTCTGAGAAATAGTATCGCCTCCATCAGATCCTCCTTCATAGGTGACCTCAAATCTGACCTAATTATTTTAAGGCTAGAGAACAACCTCTCTACACTAACTTGGGTTGGAGGCAAAGCAGTAACCACATGGGCAACATCTCTAACTATTTCCGGGTATAAAGGAATTGCCTCGTGCAGTCAGTTTTGATGAACGGTTTAATTTTTCTATTTCTTTGAGAGCAAGTGAAACATTTTGCTGAAATCTGGTCAATCTGCTATAGGAGACAGAGTGAAATCTTTCCTTGCGGCAACGCTTTGCCTGCTCCATGTCATCCAAATACTTGTCAAAGTCAAACTCCTCATCTGATGAGGATGAAGATATGGCAGCAATAGCACTGTCAGGACCCAAGTCCTCTTGCTCCTGGCCGTCCTCCTGTAGGCCACTCATCCTAACTGCTACCTCAGTCAGAGCTTCATTCTTTTTGGTACAGATAAGCTATGGATAAATGGATGGATAGATAGATAGATAGATAGATAGATAGATAGATAGATAGATAGATAGATAGAGTCATAGAGGGAGAGATAGATAGATAGATAGATAAAGTCATAGAGGGATAAATAGATAGATAGATAGATAGATAGATAGATAGATAGATAGATAGATAGATAGATAGATAGATAGATAAAGTCATAGAGGGATAGATAGATAGATAGATAGATAGATAAAGTCATAGAGGGATAAATAGATAGATAGATAGATAAAGTCATAGAGGGATAGATAGATAGATAGATAGATAGATAGATAGATAGATAGATAGATAGATAGATAGATAGATAGATAGATAGAGGGATGGATAGATAGCTAGATAGTGGGATAGATGGAGGAATAGATAGATTAATAGAGGGATGGATAGGTAAATAGAGGGAGGGATAGATGGAGAGATAGATAGATAGATAGATAGATACAGGGATGGATGGATGGATGGATGGATAAATATATGGATAGATAGATGATAGATAGCCATATGGATGGATAGATGGAGGGATAGATGAAGGGATAGATGAAAGGATAGATAGATAGATAAGATAGATAAAGTCATAGATAGATAGATGGAGGGATGGATAGATAGATAGTGGGATAGATGGAGGAATAGATAGATTAATAGAGGGATGGATAGATGGAGAGATAGATAGATACAGGGATGGATAAATATATGGATAGATAGATAGATGACAGATAGCCACAAGGAGGGATAGCTGGAGGGATAGATGAAAGGATGGATAGATAGAGGGATGGATGGATTGATAGAGGGATAAATGAAAGGATAGATGAACGGATAGATGGAGGGATAGATACTGTAGATGGATAGATAGAGGGATGGATAGATAGATGAATATACGGAGGGATAGATAGAGTGTGATAGATAGATGACAGCTACAGACAGCAAATAGTACATTGCACATATTGCACATATAGTTCACGCATTTTACAGAGAGCACATAATAATCACCTACAATATTAGCATTATTTACCTTCCTGTGACAGAGATGAGCAGTAGTACTTTCACTTTCTCAGTTTCTCCAGCTTGGGGCCCAGGAATCGGATCCTGTGCAGGGCAGACACCCCTCCCCCTCCTCTCTCTGGTGAAGACGGCAGAAGACAGGACAGAGGAGGGGAGATTGCCCCCTGCAGTCTGGAGCCAGTGCAGGATGGGAGCACTGCAGCATACAAGTGAGTTTTGATAGGTGCGTGCCCCTGCTTCTAGGGAGGGGGGGGGCAGCTGCCCCTCCCGTCCCTCGCTGGCTTCGGCCATGATTCACACCACGTTTTTGCGGATCCGTTTTTTGCAGTAAAATACAGTGTCTCTGGGCATCCCAGCAAAGTCAATGGGTTTCAAGATATGACATTCAGACACATCGTTTTGTGAGGATCCGTTTTTGGGCTCAAAAACGGATCCTCACAAAGAATGAGCATGTCAGTTTGTGCGGCATTTTTCTAATCTGCTTTTGATATTGAAAACATTATCTATGAGCTCAAAAACCTTTCAGGTGATGCGTTTTTTTAAAAAGCTTATCTGCTTTTGCAGCTGAAAAACGTATCGTCAAAAAACGCAGCAAAAACGCTGTGTGTGAATGTAGCCTTAGATCAGGAATAGAACAGCCATTTATAGGACATTTCATAACTTTCCCAAATTCCTATGAAAAAATATTCAGCACATTCTGCATTGAACTACTGCACCCAATTTATTATATATTTTAGGAGTCGGAGTCGGTCCATTTTATACCGACTCCACCAAAATGAGCACCGACTCCAACTCCACGACTCTGACTCCACAGCCCTGAAAATAAGGACATGCCAGAACGTCTTTTAGGTGCTGAACTGATTGATGATGAAATGACAATGATTGTCAAAATTTGGCAACTGAGGAAAGAAAATACTTTTCCAATTTATGCAACAATTTCACAAAAATAAGCTTTTGTATAATAATCAGATACATGATACATTATAATTAGTGCTGAGCGAGCATGCTCGACACTGCTCGGTACTTTCACTACTCGGGAAGTTTGGCGAGCACCGAGCATTTCCAGGCTAGAGCTCGGGTATCCGCCCTGCTCGTTTGGCGCTCTTTACAGAGCCAATAAACATGCAGGGATTGCCAGCCAGTCACTGTAATGCCGCAGCCATATTGGTTGTGGGCATTACAGTGATTGGCTGGCCGCACAGCGTCACCTTGAGTATTTAAAACTGGGCGCCGCCATCTTGGACACAGTCACTCCGGATCAGAAGGTGTAGGGAGAGTGCTGCTGAGCTAGGGAGAGATTTATACTGCGAAATAGGTAGTGTAGGGTCTCTAAAGCCTGCCAAATCAAACAAACAGTCCTTCTCAGGACTAATATCCATCCCAGATATCAGGAAGGCAGGCAGGCTGTATAGGAGACGCAGTGGTTATACCAGCAAACGCTGCATTACAGTCCTGTGTGCTGCTTTTCAAATTGCTAGACTTAGCCCCAGGTCTCAGGGGCCAGGAAAAATCTTTTTTTTTTTTTATCTAAATCCTCTTTTTTTTTTTTTTCAGTCAGACTGTACAAATACCCGTCTTATTAACCTTTTGGTATCCCCCCCCCGAAAAATAAATTGAGTGTGTCTGTGAGTGTTCAGACACAAATATATCTGTTTAAAAGAGTCTGGTGTAGGCCAGATAACTAGAACTGTGGTTTTGCAGTTCCACGGTTCAAATCTCTGTATTATCCACTTTTTTTGTCTTTTTTCAATAAAAAAAAACATTTTGAGTGTCTCGCAGATTGTTCAGAGACAAATATATCTGTTTAAAAGAGTCTGGTGTAGGCCAGAGAACTAGCACTGTGGTTTTCCTCTTCCACGGTTCTAATCTCCTTTTTATTACCCTTTTGCCATTGATAATGAAGTAAAACAGCTTACACTCGCACTAACAATGGGCAAGGTGCGTGGCAAGGGACGTGGAACTGGACATTCTGGTGATGGTGCGTGCAGAGGACGGGGCCGTGGCCAAGGTGAAAATGTGCCACAGCCAACAGCCACATCTTCTCGCTCCCAGTTCTTGACCGAATTACTAGGGAAACATACAACAGCACCACTATTGCGAACGGAATCAGTGTGAACAGGTTATTAATTGGAGAGCAGATAATACTTCTAGTTACCTGGGCACCACCACCTCCGGTCTGTCTTCCACACGGTCAAGTGTTAGTAGCCGTGAGTCTCGACCGCATACTCCTCCTCACCCTGATGCTCCTTCCTCCCACCATGCCGAGTGTCGTCAGACAGCAACTGATCCCACACTTGGACACTCTGAAGAGCTGTTCACTGGTCCATTTCCATATTTGTGCCCCTCGCCTGCTCCGCTTGAAGTGGTGGAAGAGGAGATCACATGTAGCGATGGCCAAATATTTGAACAGCCACGGCCACAGGAAGGCGACGCTGGCAATTTGTCACAAGAGGTGGACTATGACGAGATACAATTGCCACGAAGTGAGGAGGAGGACCGAGGTGCGGAAGTGGAAGAGGAGGAGGTGGTGGATGATCTAGTAACTGACCCAACGTGACAGGAGGACACGCAGAGCGAGGCCAGCAGCACACAGGGGGAGGGAGGCAGAGTACCCCAACAGGCAGGAAGAAGCAGTGTGGTGGCCACAGACAGAAGGCGGGCATCCGTTCCCCGTAACACCAACACGAGGGAAGCTGCCAGTACAACCGGTAGGTCTTCCAGAGTCTGGAATTTTTTTAAAGACTCTGCTGATAACCCCAAAAAGGCCATTTGTACCACCTGCCAGGCCAGTATTAGCAGGGGTGACAACACTACCAGCCTGACAACCACCAGCATGATCAGGCACATGACAGCAAAGCACCCGACTTTGTGGGGTGAACCCCAGGGTCCACGACCAGTGTCAGCGGGTGTCACCACTGCTTCTTCCGCTGTTGTGCGTGCAAGGCAATCCCCTGTCCATACTGCATGCAAAGATGCCCCCTCCTCTCAGTCTTCACTTGTTATGGCAGTTTCTCAAGAAACAGCATCAACGTCCACATCCACGTCCCACCGCAGCGTTCAATTGTCCATATCCCAGACCTTTGAACGAAAGCGCAAATTCGCAGCCAACGCCCCACAGGCCACAGTCCTAAATTCGCACATTTCACAACTGCTTGCGTTGGAAATGCTGCCTTTTAGGCTGGTGGAGACGGAATCCTTCCGCAACCTTATGGCGGTGGCCGTCCCTCGGTACTCGGTCCCCAGCCGACACTATTTTGCCCGGTGTGCCATCCCCGCACTACACAAGCACGTGTCCCAAAGCATCTGCCGTGCCCTCAACAACGCAGTTACTGGGAGAGTCCATCTGACAACGGACACGTGGACAAGTGCTTGTGGCCAGGGACGGTACATCTCCCTGATGGCACACTGGGTAAACATAATGGAAGCCGGGACCCAGTCGGACCTTGGGACGGAACACATCCTCCCCACACCGAGGATTGCGGGCCCTATGTCAGTCAGAGTTGCCCCCACAGTGTACAGCTCCTGCGCATCATCCTCCTCCTCCTCCTCATGTTCAGCCTCCATCTCAGATATCACCACATCAGTTACAAGCTGGAAGCACTGCAGTACTGCCTCAGCCAAGCGGCAACAGGCTGTGCTGAAACTCATAAGCTTAGGTGAGAAACCTCACACTGCTTGTGAGTTGTGGACAGCTGTGAAAGAGCAGGCAGATCTGTGGCTGAGACCGCTGAACCTACATCCAGGCATGGTCGTGTGTGACAATGGCCGTAACCTGGTGGCGGCTCTGAGGCGAGGCGAGATCACACACGTACCATGCCTGGCTGATGTGCTTAACCTCGTGGTTCAGCGGTTTCTTAAATCGTACCCAGAGTTGCCAGATCTGCTCGTCAAAGTATGCCGCCTGTCAGCTCATTTTCGGAAGTCGGCTACAGCTTCCTCCGCCCTTGCTGTGTTGCAGCAGTGTTTGCAGCTTCTGGCACACCGACTGGTGTGTGTTGCCCCCACACGTTGGAACTCTACCCTCCACATGTTGCAAAGGATTTGTGAGCAGAAGAGAGCAGTTGTGGAGTACCAGCTGCAACAAGGCCGTCGATATTTAGGTCAGACTCCACACATAAGACCTCATGAGTGGACCTGGATGTCTGACATATGTACCATCCTGAAAAACTTTGAGGAGTCCACCAAGATGGTGAGTGGCGATGACGCCATCATTAGCGTCAGCATCCCACTTGTCTGTCTTTTGCAACGCTCTCTGCAGAGAATTAAAGAGGAGGCATTGCAGCCAGAGTATGATGAGATGGATCAAGAAGCCGTAGCGGGTGATTACACACAGCCCAGCCTCATCTCATCCCAATGTGCATTGAGGGACAATAAGGGAAAGGAGGAGGAGGAAGAACAGGAGCTTGTATCATGCGCTGTAGACGGTAGTACCTGTACAACTGTCATACCATCGGTTCAGCGTGGGTGGCCTGAGGACAGGGGGGAGGAGGAGGAGAGCATGGTCAGTCGTCATCTTGGTGAGGACACGGAAGTCTTGCCCGTTACCAGTCTGGCAAACATGGCTGACTTTATGTTACGCTGCCTTACGCTGTCAAAATGTTGGGTGACAGTCATTACTGGTTGGTGACACTTTTAGACCCCCGCTACAAGGAGAACTTTCACTCTCTTATTCCTGAGGTGGAGAGGTCTACAAAAATGGGGCAGTACCAGAAGGCCCTTGCTGCAGAACTGTTAAAAAAATTCCCATCTGAACACGCTAGCAGCAGAGGTCACAGTTCGTTGCCCAACCAAGGCGTACAGGCGAGAGAGACGCAACTCCAATCCAGCAGAGGCAGGGGAACACTGTCAACGTTCTGGGACAGTTTTCTGAGACCAACCCAGCTTACAGGCCCTGAGGCGCGGGGTACTCTCACAATGAGTGGAAAGTTTCAAAAGATGGTGAGGGAGTACCTTGCCGACCGTACCAGCGTCCTCCGTGATTCATCTGTGCCTTTTAATTATTGGGTATCCAAGCTGGACATTTGGAATGAACTCACTCTGTACGCCTTGGAGGTCCTGGCCTGCCCTGCCGCTAGCGTGTTATCGGAGTGTGTTTTTAGTGCCGCTGGGGGAATTATAACTGATAAGCGCACTCGCCTGTCAACTGACAATGCTGACAAGCTGACCCTTATCAAAATGAACAAGAGCTGGATTGGGCCAGACTTCTCATCATCACCAAATGACAGCAGAGTAACATAAAGTCAAATCCACTGTGTTATTTCGGAAGGTGTATTCCCATGCACCGCTTCACACCCACACATGGGTATACGCTTCCTCATTTCGGCTGTTTTTTGCTCTTCTCCTTATCCTCAGCCTCCACCACCACTATACCACCAGGGTGACCGTGGTCCGTGTTGCCAGCATTGCAAGTTCCTCCGTCCTAATTTTTGGCAGCTTTTGCTTGGAAGGCATAGGCAAAGATTATGGGAGACCTACTCCCCAATAATGGGAATAATGTTTTTAATATGCTGTACTGCATGGCTCTTATAAGGGGCATTAAAACCGTGTTGTTAAGCTACTGTGACCTCTACGTCTCTTCCAAGGGGCATTAAAACCGTCTTGTTAAACCACTCTGAACTCCATGTCTCTTCCAAGGGGCATTAAAACCATCTTGTTAAACCACTCTGACCTCCACGTCTCTTCCAAGGGGCATTAAAACCGTCTTGTTAAGCTACTGTGACCTCCACGTCTCTTCCAAGGGGCATTAAAACCGTCTTGTTAAACCACTCTGACCTCAACGTCTCTTCCAAGGGGCATTAAAACCGTCTTTTTAAGCTACTGTGACCTCCACGTCTCTTCCAAGGGGCATTAAAACCGTCTTGTTAAACCACTCTGAACTCCATGTCTCTTCCAAGGGGCATTTAAACCATCTTGTTAAACCATTCTGACCTCCATGTCTCTTTCAAGCGGCATTAAAGCCGTCTTGTTAAGCTACTGTGACCTCCACGTCTCTTCCAAGGGGCATTAAAACCGTCTTGTTAAAACACTCTGAACTCCACGTCCCTTCCAAGGGGCATTAAAACAGTCTTGTTAAGCTACTGTGACCTCCACGTCTCTTCCAAGGGGCATTAAAACAGTCTTGTTAAGCTACTGTGACCTCCACATCTCTTCCAAGGGGCATTAAAACCGTCTTGTTAAACCACTCTGAACTCCATGTCTCTTCCAAGGGGCATTAAAACCGTCTTGTTCAACTACTGTGACCTCCATGTCTCTTCCATGGGGCATTAAAACCGTCTTGTTAAGCTACTGTGACCTCCAAGTTTCTTCCAAGGGGCATTAAAACCATCTTGTTAAACCACTCTGAACTCCACATCTCTTCCAAGGGGCATTAAAACCGTCTTGTTAAACCACTCTGAACCCCACGTCTCTTCCAAGGGGCATTAAAACCGTCTTGCTAAACTACTCTGAACTCCACGTCTCTTTCAAGGGGCATTAAAACCGTCTTGATAAACCACTCTAAACTCCACAGCTCTTCCAAGGGGCATTGAAATGTTGTTTTTAATTACCTCTAACCTCCACGACTCTTCCAACGGGCATTGCATTTCCTCCTAATTTTAGTCAGCTTTTGCTTTTCAATGCATAGGCGAACACTAAGGGAGACCCACTCCCCAATAATGGGTAGAAGGTTTTTAGTACACTGTAATCCACATCTGTTTCAAGGGGCATTGCAGTTCCTCATAATTTTTGGAAAGCCTTCCATTCACTGCTTAGGCCAACAGTGTACAGGAGACCCAGTTACTATAAATGGAAAAAAACAGTTTAGTTAAGGCCCTCTGACCTCCATGTCACTTCCAAGGGGCATTGGAGTGCCTCGAAATTTTTGGTAGGCATTGCACTCACTGTATGCCCTATAACTGTGTAGCCGAAACGCTCCTTTTGGTACAGAAACATATCCTATAAGACATGTGTGGTTGACTGGCCTGATATTGATGTGAATTGTCCCTGTTCCTCCTGCTCTTTCTCCTTTGCCACCACCTCATCCATCATTCATCACCTGAAGCTTTGTTTTAACGGGAGTCATAGAACTGGGATAGTAGCAGGAAAACATCCAGCAATCCTCGGAGGAGGTAGAATATGCGCCAAAACGCTGACCACCTCAGGCCTAGCCGCTACTACATACATGCGCTTGCATTCCAAGGAACAGAAAGCTAAGGAGATGGATGGCCTCATGATCATGAATAATTTACTCGTTGTGTAGGAGGCCGACCACTGCTGCTGTCTACCTTCTGAACTTTGTGTTGAAGCCTGATAGACCCAGGACCCGCAATCCTCTATGTCTGGAGAACGTGTTGCATCCCAGTGTCCAACTGTGTCCCGGCTTTCACAATATTAACCCAGTGTGAAGGCGTCAGTGAGATGGACCATCCCTGGCCACATTCACTTATTCACGTGTTTGTGGTTAGGCTGTCCTTCCCACTAAATGCACTGGGGAGGGCACAGGTAATGTTTTGGTATGCGCGCTTGTGTATAAGGCACACCAGGACAAATAGGGGCGGCTGGGGACCGTTTATGGACACCCGGCCGCCTCCAGGCGGCTGGGGACCGTGTGTGGGCACCCGGCCGCGGGGCGGCTCGGGGCCGAGTATGGATACCAGGCCGCCGACGCAGCCATGACGTGGTGACCAGATTCTGCCTCCACATGCCTAAAAGGCCCAATTTCAAGTGTAAGCAAGCAGTATGGTATTGCAGCCTGGGGGTGGGTGGGTGGCAGGCTGCATACTTGCGCTTGCATTGCAAGGAATGGGGGAGGTACAATTGAACACTGCCCTGGGACAAGGACTTGCACGGGGATAGTTGCAAGTCTGCATCTTCTGATGCGGCAAGGATCACTTCTGATGGGCACACTTTTAGGCAGTGACCTGGGTGTCAGAGATGCTTCCAGGGGTCTTCCCCATGCTGTTCCCATGTCTTTTCAGCACTGTATGCATGTGTCACACAGCACATGGCCAGATAAGGTTGTAAAATGTTAAAATGACATTTCCCGGTGAATGCATTTGTCACGGTTGAAAGCAATACAAAAGTGCAAAAATGCATAAAAAATGCTACTTGTGAACATAGCCCAAGGTGTGGAGGAGTATTTTTGTTTTTGGTTATTTATTTTACCTTACACACAAGTCTTTACCCTGGAAAGGATGTTCCTTAACATATTTCACAGGAAAACCGTTTCAGTTTAGTTTTTGAACGTTTTATTGTGAGCCTGTAAAAGTGGCTTAATACCTCAGACCACGTTGTTGACAGCAGTGACCTGGGGGTCAGAAATGCTTCCTGGGGCGATTCCCATGCTGTCCCCATGTCATTTGAGCACTGTCACTATCGTTTTGGGCACTTTTTAGGCTTTCTACAGACTGTCGGGGCTGCTGCCGCAAAAATGCTCGGGTCTCCCATAGACTAACATTGGGCTCGTTGCTCGGGTCGAGCACCCGAGTATCACGGTGAGCTCGGCCCGAGCTTCGAGCACCCGAGCATTTTAGTGCTCGCTCAACACTAAGTATAATGCCACCATAAGGATCAAACGCAATTACACAGCTACAATTTCAGAAATGCATCCCAGTTTTATGTAAAAAGAGCAAAACTATCTCATGATGAAAAGTTCTCCAACTTTCTGGTAGATTTTGTGCATCAATTCCTTGGCAAGATCTCTGCTTGTTGCAGTGAATGGGAACATTATTGTTTACATGTGAGACTGAAATCCGGCACCGACCTCATATTTCTCACAGCTGAAGGTCTGTTACATTTGTATCCAGCCTAGATAATACTCTGAGAGGTACAGAAAACATCACCACAAATCTCTCCTGTCCTGATAAGTTTGCTACAATGTATCAGTGCAGGTAAAAGTAACAGGCTGTTTTGTTCACAAAGGATTTTCTAGTTTGGAACTGTAACAAAACCTCAGCTGTGAAGAGGAATGGATGTAAACAGGAACATTGCAAAACTACAACTCCCAGCATGTCCAAGCATGTTACAAGTTGTAGAAGAGTAGTAACCAAAGTTACAAGTTGGGACCGCTGTCCTACAGAATATCACACCCTGGATCGCTATATTAGAGAGCAGTTGTCAAACTTTTTGGTGCAAACTCTGCATCTACCAAAATGAACCCAAGCAAAAACAACTGTTCAGATATTGAACTGGAAGGGGTTAAAGTTAGACCCCCTTTATATTCCACAATATAGCTGTGTGCCCACTATGCGTTTTTTAAGCGTTTCCGCAGCGGCAATTCCACTGCACAAACGCTTAAAAAATGTATGGTAGAAGGTCCGCCATGTTCCCCAATGATTATCCTCATGTGCTGTGCACATGCTGCGGAGATTTCCACTGCGGATTATCATTGCGGAAAAAAACGCAGCACTACCAATTATTTTGCGTAATCGCCGCGTTTTCGCCACCATTGACTTGCATTGAATCGCTTAACATCAGCATCACTACATGTTCACATACGGATATTCTGCGATTCAATGTGCGGATGGTACCCGGGTCTGGAGAAGAGGAGACTCTCCTCCAGACCCGGGTACCATAGAACCTGTAAAAAAAATAATTAAAATAAAAAATACACATTATACTCACCTTCTGATGGCCCCCGATCTCCATAGCGATGCGTCCTGGCTCCCCGGCGGCTCGCAATGGTCTAAAAAGACCTGACATGATGTCATTTAGTCATGTGATGGGTCACGCGACTGCTGACGTCATGGAAGGTTCTATTACACAACCGCGAGACACCGGGGAGCCCGGACGCATCAGATAAGGAGACCGGGGGCCATCAGAAGGTGAGTATAATGTTTTTTTGTTGTTTTTTTTTTACCATTTTTATTCTTTTTTTTAACTAACTTGGTCACATTATATAAAATCCATGCCGGTTGCATGGATTTATATAGTGTGACCAAGTTGACAAGCACTTTCCAAGTGATGCTAAAATCGCTTGGAAAGCGCTTGACAACCCGCATGCGGAAATGCAAGTGAAGAACGCATCACATCCGCATGTCCCTGGCAGGAAAAACGCATCTACAATCCGCATGTACAATCCGCATGTACAATCTGCATGTACAATCTGCATGTACAATCCGCATGTACAATCCGCATGTACAATCCGCATGTACAATCCGCATGTACAATCCGCATGTACAATCTGCATGTACAATCCGCATGCGTTTTTTTCTGCCAGGGAGATATGCAGAAACGCTCAGGAAAAATCCGGAGCATTTCTGCACCGTGGGCAATTAGCCTATAATGCAGAAAAAAAGTTCTCTCTATACAGACACTGAACTGGAAGGGGCTGCAGTTAGATCTCTTCATTGTCCACAATGCAAGGAGAAAATCACTTTCTGTTCAGACACTCAGACACTGAACCAGAAGAGGTTGCGGTTAGATCGCTCTCTCTCCATGCAGTGCAGCAGATCCCTCTCGGTCCAGACATTGAACAAGAAGGGTTGTAGTCACATCCCTTTATCTCCGACAATGCAATGCAGCAAATCTCTCTTATTTCAGACACTGAACTGGAAGGGGTTGCAGTTAAATCTCTACAACAGGCACAAAACACGGCCCACGGGCCATACGCGGTCCGTGGAGTTGCCCGGGAGATGCCGCTCCTTCTTTCAGATGCGAATACATATGAACACTGCGGCGCCGGGGCAGAGAAAGCGCTCGTCAGCCCCCCCACCGACCTGCAGCAGCGTGATGAGGTCAGCACGCTGCTCACATCATCACACTGCTGCCCGGGCCGCACACACAGAGGAGAAGTCAGGCACCAGTAAGCGCTCCATTAAGGAGCTGAAGATTAAGTGTCAAGTTATTTTTGATGAGGGGTTGGGGGAGGAAAAGGTAGTGTTGCTACAAGGGCATATAATGGGGCAATTTGGGACACTATGGGGCAATTTAGGACATTATGGGGCAACTAGGATGGATCGTGTAAGGGAGCATAGTATAGCGAGGGGCAGTGAGGGGGTGGAACTTGGGAAGGGGCAGTTTGGGGGAGATATAGAAAGACGCAGTATGTGGGGGGACATTATGGAGATGGGTTGTGTGGGGGGATATTATGTGGGGGAGATATATAGAGGGATAGTGTGGGGGGACATTATGGAGATGGGTTGTGTGGGGGGATATTATGTGGGGGAGATATATAGAGGGATAGTGTGGGGGGATATTTTGGAGAGGGGCGGTGTTGCAGAGATATACAGATGGGCAGAGTTGGGGTATAATGTGGAGAAGGGCTGTGTGGGGGTATTTTATAGAGGGGGAGTGTGTGGGGGAGTATTTTGGAGAGGGGCAGTGTGTGGGAGGTATTATAGAGAGGAGCAGTGTAAGTGGGATATGTTGCAAGGGGGCAGTGTGGGGGGGATATTTTGGAGAAGGGCAGTGTGTGGGGGTATTTTGTGCAGGAAGCACAGTGAGGGGAAATTATTTATTCAGGGCTGCAGCATGGAAGATATTTTTATTTATGGAGAAGTATGCTGATGCTTTTATTTTTAAAGGCACCGTGTCGGGATGTGCTGCTGAAGACGAAGAAGAAGAAAGTCTGGAGAGAGAAGTTCTGGGTGTGAAATCTCATCATGGCATCTGTGCTATATAGAGACAAAAGAGATAGAAACAACTTCAATCAGAGAAGATGTCACTTATAACGTACCTGGATGTAAATGTTTATGTGTGATACTGCCTGTGTGGCACCCCAGGGGTCTGGTTTCCCACAGTAATGTAATGTTATGTCTGAGAGCAGGTGGGAGGTCTCTTGGTCAGGAATCCTATGCATGCCACACCTCCTGCCCAGTCTTGGGAGGGGAAGAACTTCCCCTATATAAACCCGGGACTGAGGCAGGGTGAGGAGTAGAGAAGAAGTAGAGACGAGAAACAGTCATAGGAAGAAACAGCAGAAGCTCAGTGGGAGCAATACTACTACGAGTCAGGGGCTGGCAGCTGCAGAGCTCGCCCTGACTGAGAAGCTTTCTTACCGGACCCGGCGTCCGAGGCTGTGGGGACTAACTCTTACCCAGCAGCAGAAGCCGACCGGCAGGGGATTTCAGGTCCCCAGGCCCAGAAACCCGAAGGCACGGTCACACGCGTGGGACCAGCAGCGCCATCGTGGAGCGGAAGCCATAGAAGGCCCCGAGTCACCGGCCATACGGGTGAGCACCACACGGTACACTCAGGGACGTGGGCTACTTATATCCGCTTCTAGCAAGGTAGCCAGAGGAGTACAGTCAGTTTGGGAGGCCTACAACTCCGCCTGGCCAGGGGAGATCCCATCTGCTCAAGGACTGACCAGGCCCCGTTCGCTAGCAAGTACTCCGGGAGGGTCTATCGTTGTTACCAGCACCGTCTCTGAGTGGTTCCTGCTACCCCCATCTTCCACGTCGGCTGCCCTGAGGCCATACCCCTCCCGTTGGGGGTTATACTATCACGCTGCACAATTCTACACCGGCCTCAGCGGTCTGCCCTGCAGCGGCAGCTCCATAGCTGCAAATCAACGGGTGGCGTAGTCGACACTCAAATAACATCTATCAAGACTGCCACACACTGAGTTTGACTCCCTGGGCACGGACCGGGTCCCCGCCACTCGGAGACTACAACCCTCATCTGATCCGGTTCCGGGTAAGCCCCGTGCGCGAGACGCTGCGCGACACAGCAGGCCCAGGGGCGCGTCAACTTTGGCGTAGTCGGCAGGATTTCGTGCCCGCAACCACCGGGTACTGCGTGCCTGAAAAAGAGACTTTTAAAACTTACCATCCGTGAAGTTTTCCCGCCATCGGTGAAGATTCCCGCCATCCGGCGCCATTTTCAGCCTTCTTCCCGCCATCTGTGAAGATTCCCGCCATCCGGCGCCATCTTCAGCCTTCTTCCCGCCATCCGTGGAGTTTTCCCGCCGTTGGACGCCATCTTGAGGACGCCGCGCGGGAAGAAGAGGGGCGTGGACTCCGAAAAGCCCGCGAGAACTGAAGCCCCGCCTCACGTCCGGACGTTGCGTAAGGTCCTGGAAGGAGCCCAGCAGACGCCGACGTCACCGGAGCGCGACGGAAGGTCCTCAACCCTGACGATCCACTGCGGAGCCGCGGCCTACGGAAGAGGATCATCGCAAGGTAGGCCACGGTCCACTAGGGGGGAGAAGGATGTCGGATACGGAGGAGAGCTTCACCACTTCAACCCCCGCCAGCGCCACCGCTGTCGCGGTCATGCCTTTCACCATGCCCTATATCCCAGGGGCAGCCTGGCTACCCCAGTACTCAGGGGAGTCACATACCCTGCAGGACTTTAGAGAAAGGCTGGATAGCCTCTTCCAGGTGTACCCCCTTACAGAGGAGCAAAAAGTGAGCATCCTGGTGGCCCAATTAACCGGAGCAGCCCGAAGGGAGGTAAAGTCCTGGCCACCTGGGGGGAGGACTGTCGCAGGGATACTAACCCGGCTGAGGGACACCTTTGATACCCGCACCTCAGCCGAGATCAAGCTTAGATTCTACGGGTGCAAACAGCGGGCCCATGAGAGTATAAGGGACTATGCCCTGAACCTACAAGAGGCCCTGAGAGCCGTTAAGCAGACCGACCCTGACGGCGTGGGAGACGAGGACAGGCTGTTGACTGAACAATTTATAGAGGGTTTATATTGCAATGCCCACCGAACCCAGTTGCGGGCAATGGCCCTACAGGACCCTCATCTGGGATTTGCACAGTTCAAGGACAGAGCCATCCGGGTGCTCCGAGAACCGGCACCGGATGGCTTTGTGACCCTCAGGCGCCCAGCTATCACTTACCACCAGGAGGCGGCGCCCTTGTCGGCAGGGCCTGTAGGGGCTGATGCGCAGGCTTTGAACAATGACCCGGCTCCAGACCTGCACCATCAGGTCCAAGAGCTAGCTAAAAGCGTTGCTGCGTTAACCCGAACTGTGCAGTCTTTACAGGCTTCCACTCCAGGGAAGATCCAGCTGGCATCCGGACCGGAGAACATCCCGTGGCGTCGACCAAGGAGGACCCCACCGGCCAGAGGAAGACCCAGTGACCGGTACAACGAGGACGGACGACCCATCTGCCGCCGCTGCAATCAACCCGGACATATGGCAAGGTACTGTCCTTTAAACTGGCACAACCTGGGGGTAGAGGGCCAACCCCCAGGAAAAAGATCACCAGGCCCATCGAACTGGCGCGACAAATATGTCGGAGGACGTCCAGTCTTGCCTGTGGTACTGGATGGCATCCCTATGAGTGCCCTACTGGACACCGGGTCACAGGTCACCACCATCCCGTACGTGCTCTTCAAGCAGTACTGGAATGACTCGGATATAACCCGCTACCCTGACGACGACTTGAGTATCATCGCCAGCAATGGTCAGCCCGTGCCACAGATCGGATTTAAAGAGGCGACCATTAAAATTGGTAGAGTCGAACTAGCAGCACAGGGACTGATTATTGTAGACATTGACAAACACGAGAGTCACCCAAAGATAACGCTAGGAACTAATGTAATTGAAAATTGTCTTGCAGAGGTGATTTTCCTTTTACAGCAGGTTGCCAAGAACGCCAGCTCCGGCGAGCAGCGGGTGCTCCAGAAAGAGATCCGGGCACTGATGCGACGGCAACAGGTGGAACTCTCCGGCGGTGAGATTGGTAGCGTAAGAATGTGTGACCCTTTTCCTATTGCCATGCCCCCAAAAAGTGAAATGATGATTTGGTGCCGGGCAGCTATTGGTCTGAGAGGTAGAGATTACCAGGCAATGGTAGAACCAGTTTACTCAGACAGTAGGCCCACCATCTTGACAGCACGGGGGGTGGTTAATGTACGCCATGGGAGGGTGCCCGTTCGCATAATCAATATCGGGAAGAGGGAAGTGTACCTGCCCCGGTATGCCACGCTAGCCAAATTATATACCATTAACCAAAATGCTATACAATCTGTGGAACCCTTGCCTCCATCTCACCCGGAGGAAGGTAACGGCTCTAAGAAAACAATGGAGGACTGGTGTCAGCAACTACATTTGGGTACTGACTCCACTCCCTCACATCAGAAACAGGGAGTCTATCGGGTGGTTCAAGAGTACGAGAGAGTGTTTAGTAAACACCCGTTAGACTTCGGGCGAGTCAAGGGGGTAGAACACCACATCCCCACGGGAGACCATCCTCCCATAAAAGAGAGGTATCGACCCGTACCCCCTGCACACTACCAACACGCCAAGGGGATGCTTAGAGACATGAAGGAGGCTGGGGTGATCAGGGATAGCTGTAGCCCCTGGGCAGCTCCACTAGTCTTAGTCAGAAAAAAAGACAACACCATGAGGATGTGTGTAGATTACCGGAAAATCAACCATATCACACACAAGGATGCGTACCCCTTACCAAGGATAGAGGAGTCACTGGCTGCTTTAAGATCTGCTAACTTCTTCTCTACCTTGGATCTCACTAGCGGGTACTGGCAGGTTCCTGTAGCAGAGGCGGACCGGGAGAAGACCGCATTCACCACCCCGATGGGACTTAGCGAGTTCACCTGCATGCCGTTCGGACTCTGCAACGCACCAGGAACCTTCCAACGACTAATGGAGTGTTGTCTGGGCCACAGAAACTTCGAGACGGTCCTGTTGTACCTGGACGATGTCATCGTATATTCCAAGACTTATGAGGACCACCTGAAACACCTGGCGGAAGTGTTCGAAGCTCTGGCAAACTACGGCCTAAAGGTAAAACCCTCCAAGTGTCACCTCCTAAAACCAAAGGTGCAGTACCTGGGACACGTGGGGAGCGCTGACGGAGTGGCTCCCGACCCTGATAAGATCACCGCAATTAAGGAATGGCCAAGTCCCTCCAGTGTAAAGGAAGTGCGGCAGTTCCTCGGGTTGGTAGGCTATTACCGCAGATTCATCCCCGGTTTCACCAAAAAGGCAGCTCCTATGCAGGACCTCCTGATAGGCCAGTCCCGGAAGGCCAAGAACCAGAAGCCGCCCTTCAAATGGGAGAAGTTAGAAGAAGAGTCCTTCCGCCAGCTGAAGATGGCCCTCACGGGGGATGAAATCCTGGCGTACCCTGATTACAGCCAGCCCTTTATCCTCTACACCGACGCAAGTAACATCGGGCTAGGAGCCGTACTGTCCCAGATCCAGCAGGGGAAAGAACGAGTAATCGCTTACGCCAGTCGAAAACTGCGACCCACCGAAAGAAACCCTGAGAATTACAGCTCATTTAAGCTAGAGTTCCTGGCAGTGGTGTGGGCAGTCACCGAACGCTTTAAGCATTACCTCGCTTCTTCCCGGTTCACCGTGTACACGGATAACAACCCGTTGACACACCTGGACACGGCAAGACTCGGTGCCCTGGAGCAGAGGTGGATGGCCCGTCTGTCCAACTACGAGTTCACAATCAAATACCGGGCCGGACGCTCCAATACCAACGCGGACGCCCTGTCCAGGATGCCCAACCTGCCGGACGAAGGAGAAGATCCGGAGGGACTGGAAGAAGTTGAACTCCCTGCGTTCCACCGTCATGGGACTATCCAGTATTCCCACCGGGTAAGGAGTAAGCAGGCTGCTACGTTGAACCCCTTACCTCACTACAACTGGGCGGAAACGCAAGACAGCGACACTGCCGTCCGACTGGTGAAGGAGATGCTGACTCGCCCGGAGGCTTGCCTTGAACCAGACGCTCCGGAGGAAGCCAAACAACTATGGGCAGAGAGGAGTCGACTGTTCCTTTACAAGGGGAAGTTGTGCCGCAGAATGGTTAACTCCCGGACGCATGAACTACTCTGGCAAGTAGTGGTGCCACGAAGAGACGCAGCCATGGTGATGGAGGCATACCACGACGGAGCTGGACACTTCGGGTGGAAGAAGCTGGAGTTCCTGCTGCGCGAGCGATTCCACTGGGTAGGCATGAGGGGAACCATTGAGAAGTGGTGCAGAGACTGTGGCCCGTGCAACCTAAGAAGGAAGGACCGTGCCAGCCAGAAGACTCCCCTGCAGTCCATCGTCACCCGGCAGCCGTTGGAACTGGTAGCCTTGGATCATGTAAAACTGACCCCAAGCAGAAGTGGCTACGTCTACGCACTAACCATCGTGGATCACTACTCCCGGTTCTTGGTTGTCGTCCCCGTCAAGGACTTAACAGCTCGAACAGCAGCGAGAGCCTTCCAGCAGCATTTCTGCCGTCCACACGGGTACCCGGACCAAGTGTTGACAGACCAGGGACCTGCCTTTGAAGCGGAGGTCTTTCAAGAATTCTGCACTCTGTATGGCTGCCGGAAGATAAGGACGACACCCTATCATCCGCAAACTAATGGACTTTGTGAGAAAATGAACCAGGTGGTAATGGATCTTCTGAAAACGTTGCCCCTGGAAGAACGCAGTCTGTGGCCTGAGAAGCTGCCCGATCTGGTGGACCTATACAACCACATCCCGGTAGGTTCCACCAACTGTACCCCGGCTTACCTAATGAGGGCAAGACCTGGTAAGTTACCTGTTGACCTGGAAATGGGAGTCCTGACACCCGAGGACACTTCACCAGAAGCAGACTGGGACACAGAGAGGCAGCAGCAGTACCGAAGAGTACAGGAGAGCGTGGAGCGAAGTCTCTGTCAGGCTAGGGAAAGACAAGAGAAAACTTACAACCAGTATGCTCCCGCTGTTCCCCTGGTACCCGGAGAGCAGGTCTTGAAGAGGAAGAGACGGCTCCACAAGTTGGACGACCAGTGGGAGAAGGACCCGTACACCGTACTGCCCTCAAGCCACGAGAACCCGAAGGTTTGTACCATCAGTAAAGACGGAGGGGAAACCACAGCCATTGTATCCCGGGACCACCTGAAAAAGTGTCCCGAACAACTGAGGAACCCTGAAGAGGAACAAGAAGACCATCGACCCGTAGAGGAAAGGGAAGATATGGTTAGTACTGTGCTCGGGGACTTCCCTCGGTCTTGGACTCAAGTCAATGGTGCAGTTGTGGTGCCCGTACTCACCTTCCTCCAACCAGCATCCCAAGCACCTACGGAGCAACAGGTAGAGCTGGAAGAACAGCCGATCCAGGAGGCAGAAGACCCCACACCAGCAGACCAGGAGGATCAACCCTCTGCTTGCAGTGAGCCTGCCATATCCCTAGTGAGCCAAAGAGCCGGTAGACAGCTGCCCAGTTTACCCTTGACAGCTCCTACACCCTGTAGTTCAGGGCTAGACAGTCAGCTCCGTAGGTCCACTAGGGCCACTAGAGGCCAGTTACCCGCACGTTGGAGGATTTGAAGTGTATAAATTGTTTTATTTATGTTTACCTGTGTATTGTTGCTTGTGTATAATTTTGTGTTTCTAGTTATTTGTAGGAGTCCTTGGTGGATTTACCGGGAATCCCTTGTACATAGTTGGAGCGTAACCCAGGACGGACTAAAGACTGTTAAGGACTCGGGGCAGGACAAACCCCTACCTGGTTACGTCTCCCTGTTTTGGTGAAATGGACACCTTGCTTTTCTTCAAAGACTACACCCGGTTACGGACATGCCGTGACCACCTTTATGT
The DNA here is from genome assembly GCF_046119375.1 of Phyllobates terribilis. Classification (NCBI taxonomy): domain Eukaryota; kingdom Metazoa; phylum Chordata; class Amphibia; order Anura; family Dendrobatidae; genus Phyllobates; species Phyllobates terribilis. The sequence goes on from NW_027362768.1 coordinate 173,992,541, forward strand.
GTTTCTTCTTATTGTACTATTATTGTTGTTATATCTGGTTATGTTTTTCTAAAATATGTTTAGTCCCGGAGTACTAAATTTCACTAGGGGGGAATGTGGCACCCCAGGGGTCTGGTTTCCCACAGTAATGTAATGTTATGTCTGAGAGCAGGTGGGAGGTCCTTTGGTCAGGGATCCTGTGCATGCCACACCTCCTGCCCAGTCTTGGGAGGGGAAGAACTTCCCCTATATAAACCCGGGACTGAGGCAGGGTGAGGAGTAGAGAAGAAGTAGAGACGAGAAACAGTCATAGGAAGAAACAGCAGAAGCTCAGTGGGAGCAATACTACTACGAGTCAGGGGCTGGCAGCTGCAGAGCTCGCCCTGACTGAGAAGCTTTCTTACCGGACCCGGCGTCCGAGGCTGTGGGGACTAACTCTTACCCAGCAGCAGAAGCCGACCGGCAGGGGATTTCAGGTCCCCAGGCCCAGAAACCCGAAGGCACGGTCACACGCGTGGGACCAGCAGCACCATCGTGGAGCGGAAGCCATAGAAGGCCCCGAGTCACCGGCCATACGGGTGAGCACCACACGGTACACTCAGGGACGTGGGCTACTTATATCCGCTTCTAGCAAGGTAGCCAGAGGAGTACAGTCAGTTTGGGAGGCCTACAACTCCGCCTGGCCAGGGGAGATCCCATCTGCTCAAGGACTGACCAGGCCCCGTTCGCTAGCAAGTACTCCGGGAGGGTCTATCGTTGTTACCAGTAAAGACCCTGAATTACACCGCACCGTCTCTGAGTGGTTCCTGCTACCCCCATCTTCCACGTCGGCTGCCCTGAGGCCATACCCCTCCCGTTGGGGGTTATACTATCACGCTGCACAATTCTACACCGGCCTCAGCGGTCTGCCCTGCAGCGGCAGCTCCATAGCTGCAAATCAACAGGTGGCGTAGTCGACACTCAAATAACATCTATCAAGACTGCCACACACTGAGTTTGACTCCCTGGGCACGGACCGGGTCCCCGCCACTCGGAGACTACAACCCTCATCTGATCCGGTTCCGGGTAAGCCCCGTGCGCGAGACGCTGCGCGACACAGCAGGCCCAGGGGCGCGTCACCTGCATCTCATCAGTGCTATGGCTCCTGTATGGTCCACAGTCGGATGATGGCTGGTAACAACTCCCAGCATCTCCTTACCATTTTTAAGGACATACTGGGAATTGTAGGTACATGCAGTACAAATGTATTTGGGTCTGACCTGACATTACAATTGATCACAGTACTAAATTTGGTGCTGCATTCATGTACTGATGGAGGTTCTTTCTCTGCATTCATGTACTGATGGTATTTCTGGCACTGCATTCATGTACTGACTGTGTTGCTTGCGTTGAATTCATGTACTGATGGTGGTTTTGGTGCTGCACTCATGTGCTGACAGTGGTTCTGATCTTGTACACATGTAGCAATCCATAACGTCTTTCATGTCTATGTTAAAACTTAAAAAGTGTCAAAACTTAGAGATTTGAGTTTATGTGGAGGATTTGGCGAGTTTCTACTCTAAAAAACTCAGTTAATGTTAGCGTGTGTTCATACTGATTTTTTTTTGGAGCAGAAACTCTCCAAATCCTTCTCAAAATTTGGTTCTGGTGATGTACTAATGTACTGATGGTGGTTCTCGTGATGTATTCATGTAAGTACCCCTTTAAAAAAAATTGTGGCCCTTGGGATTAGTTCAGCATGGCAATGTGGCCCTTGGATCAAAAAATGTTGTGCAATAGTTAGATGTAAGATCCTATAGAAATCAGTATATAGTTAACTAAGTCCTAAACTCTGAAGGAATTGCACTTAGATCACAAAATACCCTACATAAGATCCAGTACCAAAGACGACATTAGGTTTGGCTGCTGCTCTGGATGTAACTAGAGCAGAACAGATGATTCACTTGACGATCACTGTACAATAATTCATGGAAAGTATCAGATGATCTTCACGTTTCAGAAATGCATTTCGACAGCTTCCCTTTAATTCATCAGTATTTCTACCTGCGACTAACTAACGGCTTCTCATCCTCTACGACATCCCTTTTTTAGGTGCAGCATGAGAATTGACATCAGAATTGAGGACATTACATATCTGGAGATGCTAAAGGAGAGAGCAAGTGACTGAAATGTAAAAATGCCGCTCTTATGTGCAAGATTTATACCGCGCTCGCTCTGCACAGGAGGCAGGTGACTGGCAGTTTTGCATTACGGAGAGCCCGAGGTAACCATAAAAGCATAAGTGGTATCAGATTATTGATTTTTTTTCCTTTTCCTGCAGCCGACAAATTAGAAAAAGGTGCAGCTAAGACTCACTGGTCCATCCAGAAACTTTAATTATAACATAAATAAATCATTTTACTTGCTGCCTTTGCATATCAACAAAGAAATAGATGGCGCCTTTACAAGCTCTTGTCAGCGAGCGCGAACTAATGACGGGGAGCTAAATACAATGTAACAAGGGATGAGCTCTTCTACAAAACCTGGTGCCCCAGCGGCTACTAAAGAGGAGGCTGCATCCTGACTTTAACTTTGCAAATAGTTCTGATGAAAAATTAACTTGCCGTTTTGTGTAAGCAGCCCCTATGCAAAGTTCTATGTCTCCATGGTTACAGACTACAAACAATCCCCGTGTAGTCTGATCCTGCATTACTTCACTCAATCCAACCCTATTCTTCATGACCTACACCCAGGAGAAGATGGAACGTGGCCGCATAGTTGGACTTTGCTGGGTTTTATCGCAACTCTGTAGCCATGGAGACTCATTTCTCTGCTTGGAACCTTTAGATTCAAAACTGTTCATTCCTACAAACTCACATTTTTTCATTTTTATTTTAGATACATTAAAACAATACATGTATCTAATTTCATGATGGCTATGAAATTATTCATAGCCATCAGCCGATTTCTAGCGGCCCAATTTTCACAGCGCCAATATCTGGGGATCTGCACAGGTTTTTATTTTAGGCTGCATAGGGGATGTTCAGTAGTGTACGATCCCTTTAATCAAATCATACAGAACATTTTTAGATCTGATAAAAAGTTTCCGCTGACAAATGTAATTTCTTTTGACACTCTAATTTCTGATACAAAGTTCCAAATCCTCTGACAAGCTACAGAGCTAAACTCTAAAATTCTGACTACCTGCAGTTGCCACTAGATGGAGCTCACAATTTATTATGAATATGTTTACATTTAGTGAGCACCCCCTAGTGGCTGCTCAAGGTAAAACTCAGGAAATGAAGAGCTGAACTGAGCTCCCCTGGACCACAGGGATCATATTATGATTTTTATTTGTTATAGGTGGGAAATGGTCCATTTTTTTAAATCTCTGGATCCATTTCTGGTCCATGTGTCAGTATATACAATCTTTGTTGCATCTGTATTTTATACCCATTAAAAAGTAAGACAGAAATAGACGACCCATGCTATTCTATTTCTTTTTGTTCACGGGGCAACTGCTTTGCATTGGTGTCTTTTTAGGGTGACAAAAAACAGGATCTGTGAAAATAGCCTAATACCGAGGTCACAGAGACAAGGTCACAGCGCTATTAGTGATTACAGTATCGTGGTTGCTTCCAGGCTTTCAACAAGACTGTTTTTATTCACTGACAGCAAGCAGATATATGACAAATGGAAATTGACCGAAGCCTGAAATATATTAGAAAGTTATAAGATAATTTATATAAACCTGGAAAGAAAACTCCTTAGAAAGATTGGAACAAATGTAATAAAAATATTTGGAAAATAATTAAAAATAAATAAATAAATAAAATAAATATTTATACAAATCAAACCCTAAAAACTGTAAAAAAAAAAAAAAAAATCTGATCACTGAAATACCAAGATAAAAAGAAAACAAAATCGGGCTAAAGAAGTGTCTGTAAAGTGTTAATATTACTTCTTCTACAGAGGATACAATGTATCAGTGCACGGAATACAGAACCCAAGTGTGAACCAAGACCAAGACACAATGTTCCAAAAACAAAGCAGTTGCTGGTGAAGGACAAACGTCAGTTTCTTCCTCACCCAACTAATTCCATATCCCCCTCCCATCCCCTGTAGTGGGGGGCATTGGCGGACCCTCGGTCCATGGCCAGCGGAGGTGTGAGTAACCCGGCACATTGGGATGGGGACAGGAGGCACGGAGCCCAGATTTTTTAGTGTCTGCGGCAGTGCCAAGGCATGAATGAGAGGTGAAGTGTCAGTACAGTCACAGCAGGATGCCCAGGCCGCGCTGTGTTTATCCAGCACATGGCTGGGATATAGGATATGTTTACTGGAGCCGCGCCACCGGGTATCTGCGGACTGTGGGGAAAAACAGGGAAGTATACGGTGACAGCTATAAGTGACGGAACATTATAGAAGTATAAATAATCCCGCAGGAGTTGTCAGAGCCCCAGCAATTGTGTCTTTCTGCTGGAAGTGCAGAGGGGGCGATGGAAGATATTATATTATATAAATGTAAATTATTACAGAAAGGACACAATTAGACGGATTATTATCCACAGGATATAGGTGGCTCTGCGGGGACTATATACATGGATATAGTTGGCTTCATATGGGTGGAATAGGAAAATATAAGAGGCTCTGTATGTGCAGGGTAGGGATATATATGGAGAAAAGTATGTGCCCCCTTCACATCCGCCTCCAGGAGCTTTTCTGACCTCCCATCCTACATCCATAGACATAATATGGAGTCGCCCCTCTGCAGATATAACGGCTCTCGCTCTTCTGGGAAGGATTTCTATAAGATTTTGGAGGCATCTGTGGTAATTTTTGTCCCTTCATCCAGAAAAGCATTTGTGGGGTCAGACCCTGATGTTGGGGGGTCCGGGCTCACAATCTCCATTATAGGATGGGGTGGAGGTCCGGGCTCTGTGCGGCCCCTCATGTTCTCCTCCATGTCAGTATGGAGCTTGTGCACTGGGCGCAGTCATGGGGGACAGATAAGGGCGAACCCCAAACTGTTCCCACAAGGCTGAAGCTACAATTGTCCACAATGTCTTGTGCTGAAGGTTAGGATTTCCCATCACTGGAGCTGAGGGTCCGCGGCCGCCCCCTGATAACAGCCCAGAGCATTATCCTCCTCCACCATCTGTACAACGGCACAATGCAGTCAGGGGGGAACGTCCTCCTGGAATCACCAAACCCCGACTCCTCCATCAGATGCAGCGGCTTTACACCACTCCATCCGATGCTCAGCATTGTGCTTGGTGATGTACGACTGCAGGCAGCTGCTTGGCATGAAGGCTGCTTCGGTCGCTGTCAGTGCCTTGCTATAGCTTACACTAGAGTGTGACAAGGGGATGTTGGCTCTTGTAGGGTCGGCTGACCCCGGGTCACTGCTCTACACTATAGACAATACTCCTGACCGCAGCATTAGTGCCGTCCAGCTCCTAAAGTTCTGTTACAATTTCCTATTGGAACATCTGTTAGACGCGTTTGGCATATCTGCTTCTATGTAGTATATCTGTGTATCTGTTGTAGTCAAGTCATAGCACGATGGAATGAAAGACGAATGACAAGAGAGGTTAACTGTGACCAATAAATCAGCCGAGAGTCAGTACAGACAGCTGCTTTTATCATTCATCCCATAAAGTGATACATAGCCCCCACTGCACGGCTATTACCATTATAAGGCTCCTCCACCTCATCTTCTGCCCTATATTTTATCTGCCTCTAACAGCTGAAAATCTGATTTTATATATTTTTTTTAATTAACGTAATAAAACGTTATTACAGGGAACTTGAGGGATGGTAAAGAGGCACCCCGTACTCAGTACAGTCTCACAGCCTCCAGACACTTACTGATCCCACAAAGCATGGGGTTATATGAAGGCAGAATTATAGGCGCTGCTGGGTATTCCTGTGCTGAGGAGGCAGTATTATAGTAGTTATATTCTTGTACATAGGAGCAGTATTATAGTAGTTATATTCTTGTACATAGGGGGCAGTATTATAGTAGTTATATTCTTGTACATAGGAGCAGTACTATAGTAGTTATATTCTTGTACATAGGAGGCAGTATTATAGTAGTTATATTCTTGTACATAGGAGCAGTATTATAGTAGTTATATTCTTGTACATAGGGGGCAGTATTATAGTAATTATATTCTTGTACATAGGGGGCAGTATTATAGTAGTTATATTCTTGTACATAGGGGCAGTATTATAGTAGTTATATTCTTGTACATAGGGGCAGTATTATAGTAGTTATATTCTTGTACATAGGGGGCAGTATTATAGTAGTTATATTCTTGTACATAGGAGCAGTACTATAGTAGTTATATTCTTGTACATAGGGGGCAGTATTATAGTAGTTATATTCTTGTACATAGGAGCAGTATTATAGTAGTTATATTCTTGTAGATAGGGGGCAGTATTATAGTAATTATATTCTTGTACATAGGGGGCAGTATTATAGTAGTTATATTCATGTACATAGGAGCAGTATTATAGTAGCTATATTCATGTACATAGGAGCAGTATTATAGTAGTTATATTCTTGTACATAGGGGGCAGTATTATAGTAGTTATATTCTTGTACATAGGGGGCAGTATTATAGTAGTTATATTCTTGTACATATGGGGCAGTATTATAGTAGTTATATTCTTGTACATAAGAGCAGTATTATAGTAGTTATATTCTTGTACATAGGGGGCAGTATTATAGTAGTTATATTCTTCTACATAGGAGCAGTATTATAGTAGTTATAGTCTTGTACATAGGGGGCAGTATTATAGTAGTTATATTCTTGTACATAGGAGCAGTATTATAGTAGTTATATTCTTGTACATAGGAGCAGTATTATAGTAGTTATATTCTTGTACATAGGGGGCAGTATTATAGTAGTTATATTCTTGTACATAGGAGCAGTATTATAGTAGTTATATTCTTGTACACGGTGGGCAGTATTATAGTAATTATATTCTTGTACATAGGGGGCAGTATTATAGTAGATATATTCATGTACATAGGAGCAGTATTATAGTAGCTATATTCATGTACATAGGAGCAGTATTATAGTAGTTATATTCATGTACATAGGGGGCAGTATTATAGTAGTTATATTCTTGTACATAGGGGGCAGTATTATAGTAATTATATTCTTGTACATATGGGGCAGTATTATAGTAGTTATATTCTTGTACATAAGAGCAGTATTATAGTAGTTATATTCTTGTACATAGGGGGCAGTATTATAGTAGTTATATTCTTGTACACAGGGGGCAGTATTATAGTAGTTATATTCTTGTACATATGGGGCAGTATTATAGTAGTAATATTCTTGTACATAGGGGCAGTATTATAGCAGTAATATTCTTGTACATAGGGGCAGTATTATAGCAGTTATATTCTTGTACATAGGGGGCAGTATTATAGTAGTTATATTCTTGTATATAGGAGCAGTATTATAGTAGTTATATTCTTGTACATAGGAGCAGTATTATAGTAGTTATATTCTTGTACATAGGGGGGCAGTATTATAGTAGTTATATTCTTGTACATAGGGGGCAGTATTATAGTAGTTATATTCTTGTATATAGGAGCAGTATTATAGTAGTTATATTCTTGTACATAGGAGCAGTATTATAGTAGTTATATTCTTGTACATAGGGGGGCAGTATTATAGTAGTTATATTCTTGTACATAGGAGCAGTATTATAGTAGTTATATTCTTGTACATAGGAGAAGTATTATAGTAGTTATATTCTTGTACATAGGAGCAGTATTATAGTAGTTATATTCTTGTATATAGGAGCAGTATTATAGTAGTTATTCTTGTACATATGGGGCAGTATTATAGTAGTTATATTCTTGTACATAGGGGCAGTATTATAGCAGTTATATTCTTGTACATAGAGGGCAGTATTATAGTAGTTATATTCTTGTACATAGGGAGCAGTAGTATAGTAGTTATATTCTTGTACATAGGGGCAGTACTATAGTAGTTATATTCTAGTACATAGGGGGCAGTATTATAGTAGCTATATTCTTGTACATAGGAGCAGTATTATAGTAGTTATATTCTTGTACATAGGGAGCAGTATTATAGTAGTTATATTCTTGTACATAGGGGCAGTATTATAGTAGTTATATTCTTGTACATATGGAGCAGTATTATAGTACTTATATTATTGTACATAGGAGCAGTATTATAGTACTTATATTATTGTACATAGGAGCAGTATTCTAGTAGTTATATTCTTGTACACGGGGGGCAGTATTATAGTAGCTATATTCTTGTACATAGGAGCAGTATTCTAGTAGTTATATTCTTGTACATAGGGGCAGTATTATAGTAGCTATATTCTTGTACATATGAGCAGTATTATAGTAGTTATATTCTTATACATAGGGGGCAGTATTATAGTAGTTATATTATTGTACATAGGAGCAGTATTATAGTAGTTATATTCTTGTATATAGGAGCAGTATTATAGTAGTTATATTCTTGTACATAGGAGAAGTATTATAGTAGTTATATTCTTGTACATAGGAGCAGTATTATAGTAGTTATATTCTTGTACATAGGAGCAGTATTATAGTAGTTATATTCTTGTATATAGGAGCAGTATTATAGTAGTTATATTCTTGTACATATGGGGCAGTATTATAGTAGTTATATTCTTGTACATAGGGGCAGTATTATAGTAGTTATATTCTAGTACATAGGGGGCAGTATTATAGTAGCTATATTCTTGTACATAGGAGCAGTATTATAGTAGTTATATTCTTGTACATAGGGAGCAGTATTATAGTAGTTATATTCTTGTACATAGGGGCAGTATTATAGTCGTTATATTCTTGTACATAGGGAGCAGTATTATAGTAGTTATATTATTGTACATAGGAGCAGTATTCTAGTAGTTATATTCTTGTACACGGGGGGGCAGTATTATAGTAGCTATATTCTTGTACATAGGAGCAGTATTCTAGTAGTTATATTCTTGTACATAGCAGCAGTATTATAGTAGTTATATTCTTGTACATAGGGGCAGTATTATAGTAGCTATATTCCTGTACATATGAGCAGTATTATAGTAGTTATATTCTTATACATAGGGGGCAGTATTATAGTAGTTATATTATTGTACATAGGAGCAGCATTATAGTAGTTATATTATTGCACATAGGAGCAGTATTATAGTAGTTATATTCTTGTACACAGGGGGGCAGTATTATAGTAGCTATATTCTTGTACATAGGAGCAGTATTATAGGAGTTATATTCTTGTACATAGGGGCAGTATTATAGTAGTTATATTTTTGTACATAAGAGCAGTATTATAGTAGTTATATTCATGTACATAGGGAGCAGTATTATAGTAGTTATATTCTTGTACATAGGGGCAGTATTAAAGTAGTTATATTCTTGTACATAGGGAGCAGTATTATAGTAGTTATATTCTTGTACATAGGAGCAGTATTAAAGTAGTTATATTCTTGTACATAGGGAGCAGTATTATAGTAGTTATATTCTTTACATAGGGGCAGTATTATTGTAGTTATATTCTTGCACATAGGGAGCAGTATTGTAGTAGTTATATTCTTTACATAGGGGCAGTGTTATAGTAGTTATATTCTTGTACATAGGGGCAGTGTTATAGTAGTTATATTCTTGTACATAGGGGCAGTGTTATAGTAGTTATATTTTTGTACATAGGAGCAGTATTATAGTAGTTATATTCTTGTACATAGGGGCAGTATTATAGTAGTTATATTCTTGTACATAGGGGCAGTATTATAGTAGTTATATTCTTGTACATAGGGAGCAGTATTATAGTAGTTATATTTTTGTACATAGGAGCAGTATTATAGTAGTTATATTCTTGTACATAGGGGCAGTATTATAGTAGTTATATTCTTGTACATAGGGAGCAGTATTATAGTAGTTATATTTCTGTACATAGGAGCAGTATTATAGTAGTTATAGTCTTGTATATATGGGGCAGTATTATAGTAGTTATATTCTTGTACATAGGGGGCAGTATAATAGTAGTTATATTCTTGTACATAGGGGCAGTATTATAGTTGTTATATTCTTGTACATAGGGGGCAGTATTATAGTAGTTATATTCTTGTACATAGGAGCAGTATTATAGTAGTTATATTCTTGTACATAGGAGCAGTATTATAGTAGTTATATTCTTGTACATAGGAGCAGTATTATAGTAGTTATATTATTGTACATAGGGGCAGTATTATAGTAGTTATATTATTGTACATAGGGGCAGTATTATAGTAGTTATATTCTTGTACATAGGAGCAGTATTATAGTAGTTATATTCTTGTACATATGAGCAGTATTATAGTAGTTATATTATTGTACATAGGGGCAGTATAATAGTAGTTATATTCTTGTACATAGGAGCAGTATTATAGTAGTTATATTCTTGTACATAGTGGCAGTATTATAGTAGTTATATTCTTGTAAATAGGAGCAGTATTATAGTAGTTATATTATTGTACATAGGGGTAGTATTATAGTAGCTATATTCTCGTACATAGGAGCAGTATGATAGTAGTTATATTATTGTACATAGGGGGCAGTATTATAGTAATTATATTATTGTACATAGGGGCAGTAATACAGTAGTTATATTCTTGTACATAGGGGGCAGTATTATATTATTTATACTCTTGTACATAGAGGGCAGTATTATAGTAGTTATATTCTTGCACATAGGAGCAGTATTATAGTAGTTATATTCTTGTACATAGGGGCAGTATAATAGTAGTTATATTCTTGTACATAGGGGCAGTATAATAGTAGTTATATTCTTGTACATAGGGGGAAGTATTATAGTAGCTATATTCTTGTACATAGGAGCAGTATTATAGTAGTTATATTCTTGTACATAGGAGCAGTATTATAGTAGTTATATTATTGTACATAGGGGCAGTATTATAGTAGTTATATTCTTGCACATAGGAGCAGTATTATAATAGTTATATTCTTGTACATAGGGGGCAGTATTATAGTAGTTATATTCTTGTACATAGGAGCAGTATTATAGTAGTTATATTATTGTACATAGGGGCAGTATTATAGTAGTTATATTCTTGTACATAGGAGCAGTATTATAGTAGTTATATTCTTGTACATAGGGGGCAGTATTATAGTAGTTATATTCTTATACATAGGGGCAGTATTATAGTAGTTATATTCTTGTACATAGGAGCAGTATTATAGTAGTTATATTATTGTACATAGGGGTAGTATTATAGTAGTTATATTCTTGCACATAGGAGCAGTATTATAGTAGTTATATTCTTGTACATGGGGGGCAGTATTATAGTAGTTATATTCTTGTACATGGGGGGCAGTATTATAGTAGTTATATTCTTGTACATAGGAGCAGTATTATAGTAGTTATATTATTGTACATAGGGGCAGTATTATAGTAGTTATATTCTTGTACATAGGAGCAGTATTATAGTAGTTATATTCTTGTACATAGGGGCAGTATTATAGTAGTTACATGCTTATACATAGGGGTAGTATTATAGTAGTTATATTCTTGTACATAGGAGCAGTATTATAGTAGTTATATTCTTGTACATAGGAGCAGTATTATAGTAGTTATATTATTGTACATAGGGGCAGTATTATAGTAGTTATATTCTTGTACATAGGAGCAGTATTATAGTAGTTATATTCTTGTACATATGAGCAGTATTATAGTAGTTATATTCTTGTACATAGGGGGCAGTATTATAGTAGTTATATTCTTGTACATAGGAGCAGTATTATAGTAGTTATATTATTGTACATAGGGGCAGTATTATAGTAGTTATATTCTTGTACATAGGAGCAGTATTATAGTAGTTATATTACTGTACATAGGGGCAGTATAATAGTAGTTATATTCTTGTACATAGGAGCAGTATTATAGTAGTTATATTCTTGTACATAGTGGCAGTATTATAGTAGTTATATTCTTGTAAATAGGAGCAGTATTATAGTAGTTATATTATTGTACATAGGGGCAGTATTATAGTAGCTATATTCTCGTACATAGGAGCAGTATGATAGTAGTTATATTATTGTACATAGGGGGCAGTATTATAGTAATTATACTCTTGTACATAGAGGGCAGTATTATAGTAGTTATATTCTTGCACATAGGAGCAGTATTATAGTAGTTATATTCTTGTACATAGGGGCAGTATAATAGTAGTTATATTCTTGCACATAGGAGCAGTATTATAATAGTTATATTCTTGTACCTAGGGGGCAGTATTATAGTAGTTATATTCTTGTACATAGGAGCAGTATTATAGTAGTTATATTATTGTACATAGGGGCAGTATTATAGTAGTTATATTCTTGTACATAGGAGCAGTATTATAGTAGTTATATTATTGTACATAGGGGCAGTATTATAGTAGTTATATTCTTGTACATAGGAGCAGTATTATAGTAGTTATATTCTTGTACAAAGGGGGCAGTATTATAGTAGTTATATTCTTATACATAGGGGTAGTATTATAGTAGTTATATTCTTGTACATAGGAGCAGTATTATAGTAGTTATATTCTTGTACATAGGAGCAGTATTATAGTAGTTATATTATTGTACATAGGGGCAGTATTATAGTAGTTATATTCTTGTACATAGGAGCAGTATTATAGTAGTTATATTCTTGTACATAGGGGGCAGTATTATAGTAGTTATATTCTTGTACATAGGAGCAGTATTATAGTAGTTATATTCTTGTACATGGGGGGCAGTATTATAGTAGTTATATTCTTGTACATAGGAGCAGTATTATAGTAGTTATATTCTTGTACATAGGGGCAGTATTATAGTAGTTATATTCTTGTACATAGGAGCAGTATTATAGTAGTTATATTCTTGTACATAGGGGGCAGTATTATAGTAGTTATATTCTTGTACATAGGAGCAGTATTATAGTAGTTATATTCTTGTACATGGGGGGCAGTATTATAGTAGTTATATTCTTGTACATAGGAGCAGTATTATAGTAGTTATATTATTGTACATAGGGGCAGTATTATAGTAGTTATATTCTTGTACATAGGAGCAGTATTATAGTAGTTATATTCTTGTACATAGGGGGCAGTATTATAGTAGTTATATTCTTGTACATAGGAGCAGTATTATAGTAGTTATATTCTTGTACATAGGAGCAGTATTATAGTAGTTATATTATTGTACATAGGGGCAGTATTATAGTAGTTATATTCTTGTACATAGGAGCAGTATTATAGTAGTTATATTCTTGTACATATGAGCAGTATTATAGTAGTTATATTCTTGTACATAGGGGGCAGTATTATAGTAGTTATATTCTTGTACATAGGAGCAGTATTATAGTAGTTATATTATTGTACATAGGGGCAGTATTATAGTAGTTATATTCTTGTACATTGGGGCAGTATTATAGTAGTTATATTCTTGTATATAGGAGCAGTATTATAGTAGGTATATTCTTGTACATAGGGGCAGTATAATAGTAGTTATATTCTTGTACATAGGAGCAGTATTATAGTAGTTATATTCTTGTACATAGTGGCAGTATTATAGTAGTTATATTATTGTACATAGGGGCAGTATTATAGTAGCTATATTCTCGTACATAGGAGCAGTATGATAGTAGTTATATTATTGTACATAGGGGGCAGTATTATAGTAATTATATTATTGTACATAGGGGCAGTAATACAGTAGTTATATTCTTGTACATAGGGGGCAGTATTATATTATTTATACTTTTGTACATAGAGGGCAGTATTATAGTAGTTATATTCTTGCACATAGGAGCAGTATTATAGTAGTTATATTCTTATACATAGGGGCAGTATTATAGTAGTTATATTCTTGTACATAGGAGCAGTATTATAGTAGTTATATTATTGTACATAGGGGTAGTATTATAGTAGTTATATTCTTGCACATAGGAGCAGTATTATGGTAGTTATATTCTTGTACATAGGGGGCAGTATAATAGTAGTTATATTCTTGTACATAGGAGCAGTATTATAGTAGTTATATTATTGTACATAGGGGTAGTATTATAGTAGTTATATTCTCGTGCATAGGAGCAGTATTATAGTAGTTATATTATTGTACATAGGGGGCAGTATTATAGTAGTTATATTCTTGTACATAGGGGCAGTATTATATTAGTTATACTCTTGTACATAGAGGGCAGTATTATAGTAGTTATATTCTTGTACATAGGGGGCAGTATTATAGTCGTTATATTCTTGTACATAGGGGGCAGTATTATAGTAGTTATATTCTTGTACATAGGAGCAGTATTATAGTAGTTATATTCTTGTACATTGGGGCAGTATTATAGTAGTTATATTCTTGTATATAGGAGCAGTATTATAGTAGGTATATTCTTGTACATTGGGGCAGTATTATAGTAGTTATATTCTTGTACATTGGAGCAGTATTATAGTAGTTATATTCTTGTACTTTGGAGCACTATTATAGTAGTTATATTCTTGTATATAGGAGCAGTATTATAGTAGTTATATTCTTGTACATTGGGGCAGTATTATAGTAGTTATATTCTTGTATATAGGAGCAGTACTATTGTAGTTATAGTCTTGTATATATGGGGCAGTATTATAGTAGTTATATTCTTGTACATAGGGGGCAGTATTATAGTAGTTATATTCTTGTACATTGGAGCAGTATTATAGTAGTTATATTCTTGTACATAGGAGCAGTATTATAGTAGTTATATTCTTGTACATAGGAGCAGTACTATTGTAGTTATATTCTTGTATATAGGAGCAGTATTATAGTAGATATATTCTTGTACATAGGGGCAGTATTATAGTAGTTATATTCTTGTACACAGGGGCAGTACTATAGTAGTTATATTCTTGTACATAGGGGGCAGTATTATAGTAGTTATATTCTTGTACATAGGAGCAGTATTATAGTATATTCTTGTACATAGGGGGCAGTATTATAGTAGTTATATTCTTGTACATAGGGGGCAGTATTATAGTAGTTATATTCTTGTACATAGGGGGCAGTATTATAGTAGTTATATTCTTGAACATAGGGGGCAGTATTATAACATTTTAGTAATGTTAGTAGTGATATCATTTTTCAGTTAGGCTATGTGCCCACGATGCAGAAATGCTCAGGATTTTTTCCTGAGCATTTCTGTATCTCCCTGGCAGAAAAAACGCATGCAGATTGTACATGCGGATTGTACATGCGTTTTTCCAGCCAGGGGCATGCGGATGTGAAGCGTTCTTCACTTGCATTTCCGCATGTGGGTGTCAAGCGCTTTCCAAGCGATTTTAGCATCACTTGGAAAGTGCTTGTCATTTTGGTCACACTATATAAATCCATGCAAAAAGCATGGATTTATATAGTGTGACCTTAAAGAATGGTAAAAAATAAAAAAAATCTATACTTACCTTCCGATGGCCCCCCCAGTCTTGCTTCGCTCCGTCCTGGCTTGCCGGCAGCTCGCGGTACACTGAAGGACCTGCCGTCACATGACTATGACGTCAGCGCAGGTCCTTCAGTCCACAGCGAGCTGCCGGCAAGGGAGGACAAGCGCAGTGGGGGCCATCAGAAGGTAAGTATAATGTATATTTTTTATTTTATTCTTTTTTTTCCAGTTTCTATGGTACCCGGGTCCGGAGGAGAGTCTCCTGTCCTCCAGACCCGGGTACCATCCGCACATTGAAACGCATGGATTCCGCATGTACATATACAGTGATGCGGATTCCATGCGATTCATTGCAAGTCAATGGCGACGAAAACGCAGCACTTCCGTAAAATAATTGGTAGTGCTGCGTTTTTTTCCGCACTGATAATCCGCAGCGGAAATTTCCGCAGCATGTGCACAGCACATGAGGATTATCATTGGGGAACATGGCAGGCCTTCTACCAAGCGTTTTTTAAGCGTTTCTGCAGCGTTTTTGCCGATGCGGAAATGCTTAAAAAACGCATCGTGGGCACACAGCCTTACAGTGACAATCTAAAAGTGAGTAACAAAATGTATTAAACAAAAACAATCAAAAAATAAAATAAAACAAAAACATGGAGTTTATTGACAATCAGAGCGAAAAATATTTTTTAGGCCAAAACTATTGTTCTGTTACTTTGTTGCTATTTTATATTTATTGGGAAAATAAATATTAATCATCATTAGTCATCTATACCGTGAACATTTCTTCCTATTGGACACCTCACCTTCAGTGTATCTGTACCCAGGATTACGTACGATTAGATTGCGAGCTCTTGATACTTGTGTACCAGCAATAACATTGTATGCTGCTTATCAAACTATATTTTCCTTCTTGCAGGAACGTCTCGCTCTCTTGTTCATGTACAGAGATCAATCACAGCCATAAACTTAACTTCAATTAAAAAGAAATATATAGAAACCCCCAAAGTGCCCCCCAGGGAATTGATTATACATGTCCCCGCTGAACTGTTCATTACTCTGGCTTGATAAATATGCAGTATCCCTCCCCCATCCTGGGATTGAGCTTCAATGTAGTACATGGACTTGGGAGACCTCACAAATCTATCATTGACGTACTGACACATGCAATTGAAATGATTGACAAGATGTATAGTCCTGGTATTTAAATAGTTAATCTGCTGCCATCTAGTGGTGGAACAGGAGCACATACCCAGACCAGATCACTCTATGCTGATAATGAAAAATTAGTTTAATTCAGCACTTCACCAGCTCCGCATTGTCAATTATTCTCAATTATGGGAAAGGCATATGAAAATTATAGAATCCAAGAGTATAATAAGAATATAACGTGTGAAGCCTGCACTGATCACTTTCCCAGAATGCAACACTCCTGTGATCTTTTCATTAGAGACAAAAACAAGAAGTGATGGCAGCACCGAGGTCTCTGCTGATTGGCTGCTCACTGTTAAGTTATTAATCAGCAGAGTGGGGAGTGCAGCTCTGGAGTATAATGCAGCATGTAACCCAGGATCAGTAATGTAATGTATGTACACAGTGACTGCACCAGCAGAATAGTGAGTGCAGCTCTGGAGTATAATACAGAATTGAACTTGAAAGGAACTGAAGGTAACTG
Source organism: Phyllobates terribilis (assembly GCF_046119375.1). Classification (NCBI taxonomy): domain Eukaryota; kingdom Metazoa; phylum Chordata; class Amphibia; order Anura; family Dendrobatidae; genus Phyllobates; species Phyllobates terribilis. Next base: position 174,009,635 of record NW_027362768.1, read on the forward strand.
GATACTTGGACACTGTAAACAATGTTTGTGTTTGTTTTCACTCTCACCCCCTTAATCCTTCACTTTTTACAACCACCCCTAATCCCTACACCTAGTAATGAATTCTTCATCTCTCCCTCAATCCTCCCCATTCACCTCACCTCCTCCTCAGAACTGTTCCTAAATACTCAATCCTGTGCCTCCAAGCACAGACAGCCACCTCATGCTCTCTCCTGCTCCCACCTACTAACACTTTCTCTGCTCCTCCTCACTGCTGGTGATATCTCCCCAAATACTGGTCCTCCTCACCACATCCCCACAGTTACTTCCACCTCCTATCCCAAACTCACACAACCCTTCTAACCTCATACACATCCGCCCAGCCCTCGCTCACCCAGTCCCACTAATAGGAGCTCTATGGAACGCTCGCTCCGTCTGCAACAAACTTTCCTACATCCATAATCTCTTCATAACTAACAAACTTTCCTTCCTCGTCATCACCGAAACCTGGCTCACCCCCGCTGACACAGCCTCCCCAGCTGCACTTTCATATGGTGGATTCCACCTTTCCCACACCCCCTCCCCATTGGCAAGCATGGTGGATGATTTGGCTTTCTCCTGCCAGATAACTGCTCCTTCACCCAAATCCCACTGTCACCCTCCATTACTCTCCCCTCTTTTGAAGTGCACTGTGTGCGCATCTTCTCCCCCTCCAACCTCCAACTGGCTGTCATTTACTGTCCCCCAGGGTCAGCCACCACCTTCTTTGACCATTTCACCACCTGGCTACTTCATTTCCTTTCCATTGACATCCACACTACCATCATGGGCGACTTCAACATCCCCATTGACACTTCTCTCTCAGCTTTCTCTAAGCTTCTATCTCTCACTTCCTTCTTCGACCTTGCTCAATGGTCTTCCGCAGCCACTCACAAAGACGGCCACACACTGGATCTCATCTTCACCCGCCTCTGTTCCCTATCTAACTTCTCTAACTCAGCCCTCCCTCTTTCTGACCACAACCTACCTACTTTCTCCACCCTCTCCTCTCCAGGGCAACAATCCACACTCCACAAAATAGCATACCCTCGGAGAAACCTCAAACTCCTTGACCTACACTCACGCTCTGAATCCCTCCTCCCTCTTACATACATCACTTCCTTACACAATGCAGATGCTGCTGCAGCATTATATAACACCATAACAACTGCAGCTCTCAATTCGGTGGCCCCCCCTCACACATACCACAGCTCGCACAATCAATTGGCAAACCTTGTACACCAGCCTAACCAAAGAACTGCGAAGGGCCTCCAGAGTTGTTGCGTGTAGATGGAAAAGGTCCCACTCCATTGAGCACTTCATCATATTCAAACAGTCTCTCACTACCTACAAGTACATACTCACTGCAGCAAAACAAACCTACTTCTCATCTCTCATATCCTTCCTGTCTCACAACCCCAAACAACTATTCAACACCTTGAATTCTCTCCTCCGCCCCCCAGCGCCTCCTCCCTCTCCTCTCATCTCAGCCGAAGACTTTGCCTTGTTCTTCAAGCAGAAGATTGACACCATAAGATAAAGATTTTCCCTAAAGTCCCCCCAGCACCTCCTCACACCTACTCAATCCTCCTCCTCCTCCAAAACCAGCTTCTCCACCATTACGGAAGATCAACTTTCTTCTTTACTCTCCAAATCACACCTCACCACCTGTGAACATGACCCAATCCCGTCCCACCTCATCCCCAACCTCACCACTATATTCATCCCAACCCTAACCCACCTTTTTAACCTGTCACTAACAACTGGTATCTTCCCCTCATGCTTTAAACATGCCTCGATTACACCCATCCTCAAAAAGCCCTCCCTTGACCCATCCTCTCTGTCTAGCTATCTCCCCATATCACTTCTTCCCTATGCCTCAAAACTACTGGAACAACACGACCATTATGAACTGTCCTCCCACCTCTCCTCCTGCTCTCTCTTTGACCGCCTCCAATCTGGCCTCCGACCGCACCATTCTACTGAAACTGCCCTGACTAAAGTCACCAACGACCTACTAGCTGCCAAATCCAAGCGACACTACTCCATCCTTCTCCTTCTGGACCTGTCATCTGCCTTCGACACAGTGGACCATTCCCTCTTACTACAGACTCTCTCATTTCTCGGCATCACAGACTTGGCCCTATCTTGGATCTCCTCATACCTAACAGACAGGACATTCAGTGTCTCCCACTCACACACCACCTCCTCATCTCGCCCCCTATCTGTTGGTGTACCCCAAGGTTCAGTCCTAGGACCCCTGCTCTTCTCCATCTACACCTTCAGCCTGGGACAGCTCATAGAGTCTCACAGCTTTCATTATCACCTCTAAGCTGATGACACACAGATCTACCTGTCTGGACCCGATATCTCCTCCCTACTAACCAAAATCCCACAATGTCTGTCCGCTATCTCATCCTTCTTCTCTGCTAGATTTCAAAAACTTAACATGGACAAAACAGAATTCATCATCTTTCCACCATCTCATTCATCCCCACCACCCGACCTATCTATCAACATCATTGGCTGTCACTCTCCCCAGTCCCACAAGCTCGCTGCCTCGGTGTAACCCTGGACTCTGATCTCTCCTTCAAAGCACATATCCAAACCCTTTCCACTTCCTGCCGACTCCAACTCAAAAATATCTCCCGGATCCGCACATTCCTCAACCATGAATCTGCAAAAACACTAGTGCACGCCCTCATCATCTCCCATCTCGACTACTGCAACCTCCTGCTCTGTGGCCTCCCTTCTAACACTCTCGCACCCCTCCAATCTATCCTGAACTCTGCTGCCCGACTAATCCACCTGTCCCCCCGCTATTCCCCGGCCTCTCCTCTCTGTCAATCTCTTCACTGGCTCCCCATTGCCCAGAGACTCCAGTTCAAAACCCTAACCATGGCATACAAAGCCATCCACAACCTGTCTCCTCCATACATCTGTGACCTAGTCTCCCGGTACTTACCTGCACGCAACCTCCGATCCTCACAAGATCTCCTTCTCTACTCCCCTCTTATCTCCTCCTCCCACAATCACATACAAGATTTCTCCCGTGCTTCCCCTCTACTATGGAACTCTCTACCCCAACACATCAGACTCTCGCCTACCGTGGAAACCTTCAAAAGGAACCTGAAGACCCACCTCTTCTGACAAGTCTACAACCTGCAGTAACCCTCGCTCCACCATACCGCTGCAAGACCAGCTGTACCCTCACCTACTGTATCCTCACCCATCCCTTGTAGATTGTGAGCCCTCGAGGGCAGGGTCCTCGCTCCTCCTGTACCAGTCGCCGTCACATTGTGTTCAAGATTATTGTAATTGTTCTTGTATGTATACCCCTTTCACATGTAAAGTGCTATGGAATAAATGGCGCGATTATAATAATAATAAATAATACAGGATGTAACTCCGGATCAGTAATGTAATGTATGTACAGAGTGACTCCACCAGCAGAATAGTGAGTGCAGCTCTGGAGTATAATACAGGATGTAACTCAGGATCAGTAATGTAATGTATGTACACAGTGACTCCACCAGCAGAATAGTGAGTGCAGCTCTGGAGTATAATACAGGATGTAACTCAGGATCAGTACAGGATCAGTAATGTAATGTATGTACACAGTGACTGCACCAGCAGAATTGTGAGTGCAGCTCTGGAGTATCATACAGGATGTAACTCAGGATCAGTACAGGATCAGTAATGTAATGTATGTACACAGTGACTGCACCAGCAGAATTGTGAGTGCAGCTCTGGAGTATAATACAGGATGTAACTCAGGATCAGTACAGGATCAGTAATGTAATGTATGTACACAGTGACTCCACCAGCAGAATAGCGAGTGCAGCTCTGGAGAATAATACAGGATACAACTAAGGCCACAGCCCCACTATCAGTATTTGGTCAGTATTCGGTCAGTATTTTTTCTCAGGAGTGGGAGACAAAACCAGGTGAGGAACAATCAGAGAAAAGGTACAAGTCACCAATTCTGCATTTATCACGCACTCCTGGTTTTGGCTCTCACTCCTGAGAAAAAATACTGACCGAATACTGACCAAATACAGATAGTGGGGCCGTGGCCTCAGGGTCAGTGCAGGACAAGTAATGTATTTTCACGAGGACTTAACGTCTTATGTGGATATATGCTATATATTGACTATAAAGTCATGCTGGAAAGCTGTATTTTGCATTTTAATATGAAATTTGAAGCCAACAATAAAGTTTGTGTTTAATAGACATTTCATGGATTCGGGCAGAGAAAGCAGAGTCATGATAGTGTGCGCTGTATCTGCGGGGAGGAATCCTTGGCTTGTCTCTTCCTGTGTCTGCTGATGTAAGTCAGTGGGAGCGAATATTAAACAAATCTCCACAATGACCGGGTTAAGTATTCAGGAAAAAGCATTGAATTTCCAGTGCACTATCCCGGCCATAAAACAACCACAACATTATACAGTAAGAGCCCGATCCCCGTAACCCATGAGTGCACTGCAGTGTGTGCTACGTATAGTGTGAACTGTAGACCGATGGACGGAGGGACGGCAGGGACATATTGAGAGTGCAGAATATTAAATATATTTATTAGAATAAAATATTTTTTTTTTTTACATAGTCTCATCCTTGATAGCATTACTAATCTATAGAACTACCAATCTGCCTGGTTATTAGCATATAAAATATCAGATAGCAGAGGGCGTCCTTGGCTGCACAGTTTGCCATCACCTATGCGGCCAAATGTCTGAAGGACCCTCAGGTAGACACTGATATAATAGTGGCAACTAGCAGCCATCACTATGGGGAGATCAGTACAAGCACTGCTCCTGCTCACATAATAAGCCTACATGCAGTGAGCTCCCCCTAGTGGTGGCTGCAGGTAGGAAGAATTTTTATCATTTACTATACATCTATTCCAGAGATCTGGAGCTCAATATATCACAATAATAATGCTCAAGCCCTAATAGGAAATAACATATATTATGAAATGCATTAGACCTGTCTTTTTAAAACATTTGATGATGTATATATCCTGTATATTTCACCGTTTTTCTCCTCTGCAGACTATTTTTAATTTTCAGTTGTCTCTGAGCTGGTGGGTGCAAACTAACTGCCATGATGTCTCCCTTACACAGCACACACAGACATGAGGAATTACTGCTCTCCTGTTTGTATGTAACACAGTCTACTACTGTACTTACTAGAAAGCACCTCTGTGTGCGTCTGTATTTCTGTCTTCACTTTTCTCCTCCTTTGAAAGCTTTCGAGACTACTCAGGTCTCTTCATCAGGCATCGAATGCCTGATGAAGAGACCTGCGTAGTCTCGGAAGCTTGCAGTTTGTTACCATAGTAACATAGCTTGTAAAGCCGAATAAAGACTTGCGTCCATCAAGTTCGACCTGTTAGTTCTGTAATTGCTAAAGTTGATCCAGAGGAGGGCAAAAACCCCAAATGATTTGGCCAATCTTCACCTGAGGAAAAATTCCCTCCCGACTCTGAAACCAGCAGTCAGAATAAATCCCTGTATCAACCTACTATTTTATTTTATTTTTAAGTATATGCAGAAATCTGCCTGGTATCTAGAAATGCATCCAGTCCCCGCTTGAACTGGTGTAGTGAATCTGACATTACCGTCTCCTCACTCAGTGAATTCCATATTCTCACTGCTCTTACCGTAAAGAACCCCTTCCTATGCTGGTGCTGAAACCTTTTCTCTTCCAGTCTTAGTGAGTGCCCTCTTGTTACCGTAATATCCCTCCTTTTGAACAAATCCCGGGCAAGATCTCTATACTGTCCCCTAACATATTTGTACACATTTATTATGTCCCCCCTGAACCTTCTCTTTTCCAGGCTGAATAGTCCTAGTTTTGCCAACCTCTCTGGGTATTGCAGTCCCTCCATTCCCCTTATTAATTTTGTTGCCCTCCTTTGTACCTTTTCAAGCTCATTTATATCCTTTCTATATATTGGGGCCCATAACTGAGCACAGTATTCCAAGTGTGGTCTGACCAGTGCTTTGTACAGTGGAAGAACAATGTTCTCATCCTTTGCAGCTATACCTCTTCTGATACATCCCATTACTCTGTTTGCCCTTACAGCAGCGGCCTGACTTTGGGCACTCCAATTTAGTTTGCTATCAATCAAGATGCCCAAGTCCTTCTCCATCTCTGAATTCCCCAATGATTTCCCATTCAGTGAGTACTGGTGACTTCCATTTTTCCTTCCCATATGTATGACCTTACATTTCTCCTCGTTAAACCTCATTTGCCATTGAATGCTCCACCTACCCAGCTTATCCAAATCCCTCTGTAGGTCTGCACTGTCCTCTTTTGTATTAATTGTTTTACATAACTTTGTGTCATCTGCAAATATTGATATTTTACTATTTATCCCGTTGACTATGTCATTAATAAAGATATTAAATAACATTGGGCCTAGTACAGACCCCTGTGGTACCCCACTAGTGACGCTTACCCAATCTGAGTATATTCCATTTATAACCACCCTCTGCCTTCTATCCTTTAGCCAGTTAGCTACCCACTTGCAGACATTTTCCCCCAGCCCCATCATTCTCATTTTGTATACCAACCTATTATGTGGCACGCTATCGAACGCTTTTGAGAAGTCGAGATACACGACATCCACTGGTTCCCCCTGATCTACTCGAGAGCTAACCTCCTCGTAGAAGTCAATCAGGTTTGTTTGGCAGGAGCGATTCCTCATGAATCCATGTTGGTTCGGGGTTAATAGATTATTAGCATCAAGATGCTCCGTAATTGCCTCTTTAATGAAGCTTTCAAAAATTTTGCCCACAACGGACGTCAGACTCACCGGCCGATAGTTTCTGGCGTCACTTTTCGCTCCCTTTTTGAATATTGGCACTACATTCGCCTGTCACCAATCAAGTGGTACAGACCCAGTCTCAACAGAGTCCTTAAATATAAGATATAACGTCTGTCTATCACATTACTTAGTTCCCTTAGTACCCGTGGGTGTATGCCATCAGGTCCTGGTGATTTGTTTATTTTAATGTTACTGAGGCGTTTCTGTACCCCAGCTTGGGTTAGATTTGTCATACTTAGTGGAGGATTAAGCTTGTCACTTCTCATTTCTCCTGTTAGTTCTATTTCCTTTGTGAAAGTTGTCGAAAAAAAATTATTTAATAGATTAGCTTTATCCTCATCTTTCTCTATGATTTTGCCTTCCTCACTTTTTATCGGTCCAATATTATTCGATTTAATCCTTTTACTATTTATATACGTAAAGAACAGTTTGGGATTTGATCTACTTTCCCTAGCAATACGTCTCTCTGTTTCCTCCTTCGCTATTTTTATTTGTTTTTTACAGGTTCTCGTTTTTTCCTTGTAACACATTAGTGCCTCCTTGCTGTTTTCCTGTTTTAATCTCTTGAATGCCTCTTTTTTGCTATTTAACGCCCATTTTACGTTCTTGTTCAACCATATTGGTTTCCTTTTATTTCTGGCCCTTTTATTCCCATACGGTATATACCTCTCGCACTGAGTATTCAGAATTCTTTTGAAGGTTTCCCATTTACTATTCGTATTCCTTTGATTAAGAACTTTGTCCCAGTCAATAAGTTGAAGGTTTTCTTTCAGCTGATCAAACTTCGCCCTCCTAAAGTTTAATGTTTTTGTTGTTCCCTTATTGATAACCCTACTGAAGGACATTTTGAAGTCGATAATATTATGGTCGCTATTACCTAGGTGCTCCCCTATCTGTACCTCAGTTATTCTATCAGGCTTATTAGTCAATATTAAGTCCAACACGGCCTTCCCTCTCCTTGGTTCCTGCACTAGTTGGGAGAGATAATTATCCTTAATATTTGTCAAGAACCTTTTTCCTTTCTGAGATCTACAGGTTTCTGTTTCCCAGTCAATATCCGGGTAGTTGAAATCCCCCATTACAATCACTTCATTATGTTTTGCTACTTTGTCTATTTGTCCTAATAGCAGATTCTCATTCTCCTCTGTTATATTGGGTGGCTTATAGCAGACCCCCAGTAATATTTTATTATTATTTTTTGCCCCCTCTATCTCTACCCACATGGACTCGACCCCCTCTTCTCCCTCTCCTATATCTTCCCTTAGTCTGGGTTTTAGACGTGACTTTACATATAAGCAGACTCCTCCGCCTTTCCCCTGTTTCCGGTCCCTTCTAAATAAACTATAATCTAATAAATTTACCGCCCAGTCGTAGCTATCGTCTAGCCAAGTCTCTCTTATACCTACGATGTCATACCTCTCCTCCGATATAAGCGCCCGCAGCTCATCCGCCTTATTGGTCAGGCTTCTTGCGTTGGTCAGCATGCAAGATAAAACTTTGGGGTTATTTAGCATCCTATTCTTCTCTAACGATCTAGCTGTACTATCCCCACCCCCCTCTCCACCCTCATTATATTCACTTCTCCCTTTCCCCCTTGCTTGCCTCACATCCCACCTATTTCCTTGGTCCCCCCCCCGTCTCTAGTTTAAAAACTCCTCCAACCTATTAGCCATCTTTTCAGTTAGCCAGGTATCAACCACTGAGGACTCTCAAATCGAAATATTTTCCTATCTACTGGCTAACACGGTACAAAGATATATATTTTTCCTGTATTCGAGTGGAATAGAACTCTCAAATTTTCCAAAAAATTTTATTGTCAAGAATACAGGTATTTTGCACAAATTCAGAAAAATTGCAGCTGGATGGAGACCATTTTGCTAAACCATAGAGGGCCAGCAAAAGGTTAAAAAAAATAATAAAATAATAATAAAACTCATCTCATCGCTCACCGGTCCCATCCCCAACTATCTGCAGCCTGCCATCCAGACCTCAACACCTCTGGACTGGACAGCGGGATTCCGGAAAGGTGAGGAGCAAGCAAGAAACCAGGACGGCTGCCATCACTGACGGAAAAAGGAATTCTGAATTATACCAGTCAATTCTAAAGGAGAATGTCAGGACATCCGTCCATGAGCTGAGTCTCAAGAGGGCGAGGGTCCTACAGCAAGACCTCGACTCAAAGTCTTTCTACAAAAGAAAGGTTACACAAGAATAAAGCTATGGCTTTTGAATAGCCAAGTCCTGACCTAAAACCTATAGAAATGTTGTGGACAGACCTGAAGCGAGCAGTTCATGGCCACACCAGGTTCACTTACTTTTACCACTCACAGACATGTGATATTCAATTATTTTCCTAATTTGAAAAATGACAAATTTAATATTTTTGACAAATTTGTTTGTTTTTTATCTAATTTTAGGACTGATGTCATTTTTGGTCAAATGTATGCAGAAATATGGAAAATTCTGAAGGGTTCACAAACTTTCAAGCTCCACTGTATCTACCTGTATTTCTCAGCATTGAGGACACCATTAATTTTTACAAAATCCCCAACTCTTTTTGCTGAAATGCAGCCGCAATCCTCCACCATGCTACACTGCTGCCTGCAAACAATCATTACTGTACCACTCTCCAGCCCTTCTATTACAGCCACATACTTCACATTTTGCCTCCTACGTGCAGAGAAGCTGCTGCCTTTTTTCAATGCTGCAGTTCCTATGTTTTTGTGCATAGTTCAGCCTTCTTTGCATATGGAGGGTATGGGCTTTCGACTGCAATTCTCCGAAGAAGACGACTTCTGGCCTGACTTCTCTGGACATTAGATGGGTGTAGCTGGGTCAGGTTGCTGCCAGTTCTGAGCTGATGGCACTGCTGGACACCTACCGATTTGTAAGGAAGCATGATGTGTCTAAGTTTCCTTGGCCGCCTATGGTCCTCAACGTTGCCAATTTTTTGGTGCTTCCTTCAAAAGAGCTTGAGCAGCACATCAAACCCCAGTCTGCGGTGGAATCTTTGCTTGGGAGACACCCTGCTGATGCAGTAGAACTACCTTGTGTCTGGTTGCTGTGCTCAGACTTAACCTGTGTATGACCATCAGTGTATATGACCTGTCACATGAAAAGGTCTTCCAGAACTTCACATTTGTAGCCGAGTTTGGCTGTACCTCAACCAGCTTTATGCATCCAACACAGCTGTTTCTGTTTCAGTTAATAACTGTTTCAACTTACTTATTAAAATAATGATTATAACTACATTTGAGTGAGCAGATTTGCCAACTGGGCAAATCACACAAATCACATCAAAGTTATTCAATGTGAGTATTCCTTATGATGACTTAGGGTCTCTCCAGGCATAGTGCATAGTAAAAGTAGGATGTAAAAAAATAAACTAATAATTCTCACCTCACCAGTCCCATAGCCCACTGTCCGGTCTTGCACACCTCTTCTTCATAAATCCATTTTATTCATGCTTTGATACATTTCCACAATGTGTTGTGAAGATCAGACTTTAATAGATTCTTATTCTTTAAATAAAACAGGTCGCCCACTCACACCTGATTGTCATCCCATTGATTGAAAACACCAGACTGTAATTAATTTCATCTTCAAATTATCTGCTGATTCTGAAGGATTACTAATGTTTGCAACTCACAGACATGTAATATTAGATCATTTTCTTTTTTAAAAAAAATCATGTCTAATATTTTTTACGTTGTTCGATTTGATTTCCTTCATCTACTTTTAGGATTTGTGTGAGCATCTCCTGTAGGTTTATGGCAAATTTATGCAGAAATATGAAAAATTCTGAAAGGTTCATAAACTTGCCAGCATCACTGAATTTATTTATCCATCATGTAATATCATCAGGGAGGTGTATTATTGGTTCCAAATTCGGAAAATGAACTCAAACATCCAGCCAATGTCACTAAGATCGATCTTCAGTGTAAAGAAGAACGAGGAGTCCTGGAGGTGACGATCCGGCCCCACAGAGCCAGCCCTGATCTCACATCATCCAGTCTGTCTGGGATCACATGAGAAGACAGAAGGATCTGCACAAGCCTCATACACAGAAGATCTGGGGTCAGTTCTCCAAGATGTTTGGAACAACCTCCTGCCGAGATCCTTCAAAAACTGTGTGCAAGTGACAAAAATATTGATTGGATTTTTATTTCTCTTTTGTTCATTCACTTTGCATTTTGGTAATTGATAAAAATAATTAATAATTCTATTTTTGAAAGCTTCTTACTTTGTAGCATATTTTTCACACCTGCATACAACTTTTGCACAGGATTGTATAAATATATACATTTTGATCCATAAATCCTACACATTTGACAGCCAACACAAGTTATCATGTAGTAAAGTGACAGAGGAATTACTCCAACGTGACAGAGCCCCGACTTCCTTAGCAAACTAAAGCTCCCCGCAGACCGCGGCTTAGTAAGACCCCCGGATCCGTGCTGCAGAATCCAAGAAGTCTCAGTGTCAGCATTTTCCAGCCAATAAACTTTGAAGCCAACTCCTTTTTTTTCCCCCTTTTTTTTAATGGATTTCAATAACCTGATACAAATACACATCATCTGGACAGCGGGAACCGGGGGAACCTGCGTGCAACGCGGTGGCTAAAACATGTTTCCCTGCCTGTTGGAAATCATCGCTGGAAGAAACTGCGCGGATCACAAATAATCAAACCCCGCTCCAAATATGAATAATAAAAGAAACACTTTTATCCCGGGGTAACCTTTCAACTTTTTCCTTTTCAAAAATTTTTTTTTTTTTTTCATTTTTAAGCAATGACAGAAAACAGATGAAAAAAAAAAATCATATACATATATTTAATGTGTTTGCAAAAAATAAAACACCCAGATACTCAAATCAATATACATGTCAATTTAAAACAAATTGTGGAAAATTATTTTTTTATTGAATTATTTTTTTAGTTACAAGTTGATTTTCCTACAAATTGAGGATCTTTGAGGACAGATTTATTGTTTCTTTTTTTCTAAAGTACAAAATTATAAAACAAAATTTGAGAGTGAAGTTTCTGGCGCCGTGAAAAAAAAAAAAAAAGTCACTTTTCATGAAGCAACGGAGATATAATTGGTCTGCACTCGGATATTTTTCAGAAGGTGAAAACCGCAACATAAATTGAAATATTAGTAAATATCATTCATGGATCTGAAATGTGAATAATCGGCCAATTTACACTACAGGTTTTTTTTTCTGCAGTTTTTGAGTGCGACGCTCCAAAGGAGAACTCCGAGAAAATTTGCAAAAAAAAAATTGTTTTTGTAGACGTATTAGTAAAAAGTATGTGACATCAAGGACATGATAATGTAATGCTGAATTATGGCACTAAATCACCATGGGGTAAGTTTGGGAGGCTTAGGACACTTGACAAGTTTCCTGTAACCCTTTCCCGGCCGTTGCCAATTTTCATTTTTTTTCCTCCTCTTCTTCCAAGAGTCACAATTTTATTTTTCCAATAGCATCGCGATATGAGGGCTGAGGTTTTTTTGTTGCATGCCAGGCGGTAGTTTTTATTACTACCATTTAGGATTACACACAATACGTTTGTTTTTTTATATTTGATTAGGGGGCGGGGGAGAATGGGGAGGTCCAGGAACCCAAAAACTGCAATTTCTCTTATGGCGCTTACCTTATGGCTTTAGTAACTTTATATTTTGACAGATTGGACTTTTATCGAATTGGAGATTACAAATATGTTTATTTATTTATGTAAATTTTTTACAAATATTTAAATATAGAACTTTTTTTTTTTTACTTTGTTTAAAAAGCACAATATTGCAGTGTATGGTGAATATGATGGTCAGATAGTGGCGGAGGGTTGCTGAGCTAATGGCGATAGAGGACCTCCAGCAAGCTTCTGGCTGCAATGGCAACTCATTGGTATTTTTCAATTTCATCATTATGGGGTTAATAGGCCCCTGAATGTCCGCCTGGGCAGGATCTTGTGCCTTAAATTCTGCTGTTAAAGATTTACATTTAAGAGGTTTCAACAAACAAAGCTGGCTCCGGTCGCGGCTGTATAACACAGCAGGCACCCACTGAGGATAGTGTAGGCTCAGCTCCTGAGCCCGCACCATCTGCCCACACCAGTCATATGAAGTATTATTCCGTTCTGTGCTTGGGAGGGTCTAAGAAAAAAAAAAACATGAAAATGTAGTTTTCTTTTTCAATTATTAAATATATATATATATATATATATATATATATATATATATATATATATATATGCAATAACACTTGCTCCAAACCTGCATGAGCAAAGAGATTTCCTGGGCAGCTCCGGACAGGCACAGGCAGCCGCCATGAACTAGCTGCTCGCTGCGGACCTCCATGGAGCACCCGAGACTAGGAAAGTCTAACTTTGCATCTGACATAGGATATATTACCTATAAGAAAGTGGTCACCCAGCTTTCCCAGATACAGACATAATAAATCTAAGAAGATGATTTAGGGACTCATTTTGGGGGAAAGCTTCCCTTTGCGGTTTGGCTGGGGGCTGGAGTGGATTTGCAGTGACCTGAGCTGCAGTAAGTGCTGGGGGCTGATTTTGGGATTGCAGTAACCATCTGTGAAACGTATCAGCGCTGTACGGTGATCCCGCGCTGACCCCGGCCTTCCCTCGCTGCTATTTCCTCCATTTAGATACAACAATGCTGGTAATTTGTGTGGATTGGGCAGGACGAGTGACTCTTACAGGATTCCACTTCCATTACAGGAGCATTTTCTATATCTTCTCCAGCAAGTGCTGATGTGATTGAATATTGCAGGGCGAGCTCCTCTCCTCGCTCCCAGCGGAGTTCTGCCAATGCTAAAAGAATCCATTCAACTACAAATACATCATCTATCTGCAAACAACAGCGCTGCCCGGGGCTTATGCTGCATTATGCGCTGCTCTATCTGCCGACGTACCAGCAAGAACCCATGACCATGCCCGAAAGATCAACAGGGACCAGTGACGAAGGACTGACGAAAAGCGTGCCGCTCCCAGGAACATACACGAGGAAGTGGTACTGGGTCTGAGAAGACATTATCCTTAAAGGGAATCTGTCAGCAGGTTTTTACTATGTAATCTGAGAGCAGCATGATTCCAGCGATGTGTCACTTACTCGGCTGCTTGCTGTTAAAACATAGATTGTATTGTATCAGCAGGATCATCACAAAAGACTAGATGTCTTGTGCCTCCTGGTCCAGCCACTCCCCTATTAGCAGCTTTCTGATAATATACATTGTAAACAGAAATCTGCCAATCAGTGGTGTGTGCGGGGTTATACACAGAAAGCTGCCAATCAGTGGTGTGTGCGGGGTTATACACAAAAATGTGCCAATCAGTGGTGTGTGCGGGGTTATACACGGATCAGCATTCAGAGAACTACTAGATCTGCTGCAGAGAAAACAGTGATTCTATCACAACTGCTGCACCCAGTAAATGACACATTGCTGGAATCAGGTTTTCTGTCCCTACATCATGCTGCTGTCAGATTACATAGCAAAAAACTTGTTGACAGATTCCCTTTAATAGCGCATCACCGAGTCACTGTCTCTAAACCTATCATGAACGATTCCATCTGCTGACCATAGAATCATAGGTGGATTATAATGAGGGCAATCTGGGCTACCGCCCGGGGCCTCGGGCCTCCAGAGGGTCTATGGCCAGATTGCCCTCATTATATGTGCGGCGCCGCGGCACATACTGGCAGATAGTGGAGGGGGGCCCCCGGACCGCTCCTCCAGCAGCGGCGCACGGACACTGCTTCTTTTCCGGCCGGGCCAGCACTACAGCTGTTAACTTCCCTGTGCTGGCCCGGCCCGTGTCACAGCTAGGAGACACGGCCCTGTGCGCGGCCGTGTCTGCTAGTGTGACGTCACACAGTGCGCGCCCGGGCTGCAGTGCTGCACCGGAAAGGAGCAGGAGGACAGGAGCCGAGCCGGGGGATGGTGAGTCTGTGTGAGAGAGTCTGTGTGAGAGAGTGTGTATGCGAGTGTGAGAGTGAGTGTGTGTATGTGTGATTGAGTGTGTGTGTGTGTTTGCAGGCAGATATCATTGTGTGATATCTGTTTATATGTATTTTTGTGCTTCAAATGTGTTTATGCGTGTATGTATATGTCTGTATATGTTTGTGTGTGTGCGTGACTGCGTGCGGCCTCCCGCTGTGTATAGATGGATACGTGCGGCCTTCCGCTGTGTACAGATGGCTACGTGCGGCCTCCCGCTGTGTACAGATGGCTACGTGCGGCCTCCCGCTGTGTACAGATGGCTACGTGCGGCCTCCCGCTGTGTACAGATGGCTACGTGCGGCCTCCCGCTGTGTACAGATGGCTACGTGCGGCCTCCCGCTGTGTACAGATGGCTACGTGCGGCCTCCCGCTGTGTACAGATGGCTACGTGCGGCCTCCCGCTGTGTACAGATGGCTACGTGCGGCCTCCCGCTGTGTACAGATGGCTACGTGCGGCCTCCCGCTGTGTACAGATGGCTACGTGCGGCCTCCCGCTGTGTACAGATGGCTACGTGCGGCCTCCCGCTGTGTACAGATGGCTACGTGCGGCCTCCCGCTGTGTACAGATGGCTACGTGCGGCTTCCCGCTGTGTACAGATGGCTACGTGCGGCCTCCCGCTGTGTACAGATGGCTACGTGCGGCCTCCTGCTGTGTATAGATGGCTACGTGTGCTCAATATTGAGTCATACAATTAATGTAAGGCTATGTGCCCACGATGCAGAAATGCTCCGGATTTTTTTTGAGCGTTTCTGCATCTCCCTTGGCAGAAAAAACGCATGCGGATTGTACATGCGGATTGTACATGCGTTTTTCCTGCCAGGGACATGCGGATGTGAAGCGGTCTTCACTTGGATTTCCGCATGCGGGTTGACAAGCGCTTTCCAAACGATTTTAGCATCACTTGGAAAGTGCTTGACAACTTGGTCACACTAGATAAATCCATGCAACCAGCATGGATTTATATAGTGTGACCGTAAAAGAATGGTAAAAAATAATTATATAATTACCTTCTGAAGGCCTGCCGACGACAGCGGTCTCGTGACCCGTCACATGACTAAATGACGTCACGGCAGGTCCTTTTCAGACCATCGTGAGCTGCCGGCAAGCCAGGATGTATCAGATAAAGACACCGGGGGCCATCAGAAGGTAAGTATAATATTTATATTTTATTCTTTTTTTACAGGTTCTATGGTACCCGGGTCCAGAGGAGAGTCTCCTCTTCTCCAGACCCGGGTACCATCCGCACATTGAAACGCATGGATTCTGCATGTACAGATGCAGTGATGCGTAATCCATGTGTTCTAATGCAAGTCAATGGTGGCGAAAACGCCGCGCTTCCGCAAAATAATTGGTAATGCTGCGTTTTTTTCCGCAATGATAATCCGCAGCGGAAATTTCTGCAGCATGTGCACAGCACATGCGGATTATCATTGGGGAACATGGCAGACTTTCTACCATGCGTTTTTTTAAGTGTTTCTGCAGCGGAATTGCCGCTGCGGAAACGCTTAAAAAATGCATAGTGGGCACACAGCCTAAAAAAAATTATTATAATTAACATTGTGCCAAATTAATTTCACGTGAACTATCACATGATCTATCACAGGGGATCATGTAACATGTGATACATCAGGTGTGTGTGTGTGGGGGGGGGGCCCCTTCTAAACTGCCCGGGGCCCTTGCTACTCTTAATCCACCCCTGCATAGAATGTATGTATGATACTGGTGAATTATAATGGCGGTATGCAAATATTACATGGTGGTTTACACTGGCGGCCTACGTATTACATGGTGGTTTACACTGGCGGCCTACGTATTACATGGTGGTTTACACTGGCGGCCTACGTATTACATGGTGGTTTACACTGGCGGCCTACGTATTACATGGTGGTTTATACTGGCAGTCTACGTATTACATGGTGGTTTACACTGGCGGCCTACGTATTACATGGTGGTTTACACTGGCGGCCTACGTATTACATGGTGGTTTACACTGGCGGCCTACGTATTACATGGTGGTTTACACTGGCGGCCTAAGTATTACATGGTGGTTTACACTGGCGGCCTAAGTATTACATGGTGGTTTACACTGGCGGCCTACGTATTACATGGTGGTTTATACTGGCAGTCTACGTATTACATGGTGGTTTACACTGGCGGCCTACGTATTACATGGTGGTTTACACTGGCGGCCTACGTATTACATGGTGGTTTACACTGGCGGCCTACATATTACATGGTGGTTTACACTGGCGGCCTACGTATTACATGGTGGTTTACACTGGCGGCCTACGTATTACATGGTGGTTTACACTGGCGGCCTACGTATTACATGGTGGTTGCACACTCTTGGCATTCTCTTGATGAGCTTCAAGAGGTAGTCACCGGAAATGGTTTTCACTTCACAGGTGTGCCCTGTCAGGTTTAATAAGTGGGATTTCTTGCCTTATAAATGGGGTTGGGACCATCAGTTGTGTTGTGCAGAAGTCTGGTGGATACACAGCTGATAGTCCTACTAAATAGACTGTTAGAATTTGTATTATGGCAAGAAAAAAGCAGCTAAGTAAAGAAAAACGAGTGGCCATCATTACTTTAAGAAATGAAGGTCAGTCAGTCCGAAAAATTGGGAAAACTTTGAAAGTGTCCCCAAGTGCAGTTGCAAAAACCATCAAGCGCTACAAAGAAACTGGCTCACATGAGGACCGCCCCAGGAAAGGAAGACCAAGAGTCACCTCTGCTTCTGAGGATAAGTTTATCCGAGTCACTAGCCTCAGAAATCACAGGTTAACAGCAGCTCAGATTAGAGACCAGGTCAATGCCACACAGAGTTCTAGCAGCAGACACATCTCTACAACAACTGTTAAGAGGAGACTTTGTGCAGCGGGCCTTCATGGTAAAATAGCTGCTAGGAAACCACTGCTAAGGACAGACAACAAGCAGAAGAGACTTGTTTGGGCTTAAGAACACAAGGAATGGGCATTAGACCAGTTTAAATCTGTGCTTTGGTCTGATGAGTCCAAATTTGAGATCTTTGCTTCCAACCACCGTGTCTTTGTGCGACGCAGAAAAGGTGAACGGATGGACTCTACATGCCTGGTTCCCACCGTGAAGCATGGAGGAGGAGGTGTGATGGTGTGGGGGTGCTTTGCTGGTGACACTGTTGGGAATTTATTCAAAATTGAAGGCATACTGAACCAGCATGGCTACCACAGCATCTTGCAGCGGCATGCTATTCCATCCGGTTTGCGTTTAGTTGGACCATCATTTATTTTTCAACAGGACAATGACCCCAAACAAACCTCCAGGCTGTGTAAGGGCTATTTGACCAAGAATGAGAGTGATGGGGTGCTACGCCAGATGACCTGGCCTCCACAGTCACCAGACCAGAACCCAATCGAGATGGTTTGGGGTGAGCTGGACCGCAGAGTGAAGGCAAAAGGGCCAACAAGTGCTAAGCATCTCTGGGAACTCCTTCAAGATTGTTGGAAGACCATTTCCGGTGACTACCTCTTGAAGCTCATCAAGAGAATGCCAAGAGTGTGCAAAGCAGTCATCATAGCAAAAGGTGGCTACTTTGAAGAACCTAGAATATAAGACATATTTTCAGTTGTTTCACACTTTTTTGCTAAGTATATAATTCCACATGTGGTAATTCATAGTTTTGATGCCTTCAGTGTGAATGTACAATTTTCAAAGTCATGAAAATACAGAAAAATCTTTAAATGAGAAGGTGTGTCCAAACTTTTGGTCTGTACTGATATATATATATATATATACATATATATACACACACACACACAACCAGTCAAAAGTTTGGGGTCACCCAGACAATTTTGTGTTTTCCATGAAAACTCATACTTTTATTAATCAAATGAGTTGCAAAATGAATAGAAAATATAGTCCAGACATTGACAAGGTTAGAAATAATGGATTTTTATTAAAAATAATAATTTTCTCCTTCAAACTTTGCTTTCGTCACAGAATGCTCCTTTGCAGCAATTCCAGCATTGCAGACCTTTGGCATTCTAGCAGTTAATTTGCTGAGGTAATCTTGAGATATTTCACCCCATGCTTCCTGAAGCTCCCCCACAAGTTGGATTATCTTGATGGGCACTTTTTGCGCACCATACGGTCAAGCTGCTCCCACAACAGCTCAATGGGGTTGAGATCTGGTGACTGCGCTGGCCACTCCATTACAGATAGAATACCAGCTGCCTGCTTCTTCCCTAAATAGTTCATGTATAATTTGGAGGTGTGCTTTGGGTCATTGTACTGTTGTAGGATGAAATTGGCTTCAATCAAGCGCTGTCCACAGGGTATGGCATGGCGTTGCAAAATGGAGTGATGGCCTTCCTTATTCAAAATCCCAATTTACCTTGTACAAATCTCCCATTTTACCAGCACCAAAGCAACCCCAGACCATTACATTACCTCCACCATGCTTGACAGATGGCTTCAGGCACTCTTCCAGCATCTTTTCAGTTGTTCTGCATCTCACAAATGTTCTTCTGTGTGGTCCAAACACCCCAAACTTTGATTTGTCT
This sequence comes from Phyllobates terribilis, assembly GCF_046119375.1. Lineage (NCBI taxonomy): Eukaryota > Metazoa > Chordata > Amphibia > Anura > Dendrobatidae > Phyllobates > Phyllobates terribilis. Next base: position 174,029,049 of record NW_027362768.1, read on the forward strand.
GTCCATGAAACTTTTTTTCCAATCTTCCTCTGTCCAATGTCTGTGTTCTTTTGCCCACCAGTCTCAGATATGGCTTTTTCTTTGCCACTTTGCCCTGAAGGCCAGCATCCCGGAGTCGCCTCTTCACTGTAGACGTTGACACTGGTGTTTTGGTGTACTATTTAATGAAGCTGCCAGTTGAGGAGCTGTGAGACGTCGATTTCTCACACTAGAGACTCTAATGTACTTGTCTTGTTGCTCAGTTGTGCAGCGGGGCCTCCCACTTCTCTTTCTACTCTGGTTAGAGCCTGTTTGTGCTCTCCTCTGAAGGGAGTAGTACACACCGTTGTAGGAAATCTTCAGTTTCTTTGCAATTTCTCGCATGGAATAGCCTTCATTTCTAAGAACAAGAATAGACTGTCGAGTTTCACATGAAAGTTCTCTTTTTCTGGCCATTTTGAGAGTTTCAAAGAACAAACAAATGTAATGCTCCTGATTCTCAACTAGCTCAAAGGAAGGTCAATTTTATAGCTTCTCAAATCAGCCAAACCGTTTTCAGCTGGGCTAACATACTTGTGCAAGGGTTTTCTAAACATCCATTAGCCTTCTTACACAGTTAGCAAACACAATGTACCATTAAAACACTGGAGTGGTGGTTGTTGGAAATGGGCCTCTTTACACCCATGTAGATATTGCAATAAAAACAAGATGTTTGCAGCTAGAATAGTCATTTACCACATTAACAATGTATAGAGTGGATTTCTGATTCATTTAATGTTCGCTTCATTGAAAAAAAATGTGCTTTTCTTTCAAAAATAATGACATTTCTAAATGACCCCAAACTTTTATAAAAATATAATAATATAATAATAATAATAAATATATATATATATATATATATATATATATATATATATATATATATAATGGATTTCTTTGACTTCCTTCTCTTCTAAGATATTTTAGAGGTTTCTAATAAAAAATGCATTTTTAATCTGATCAAGTGCAGTACATAGTTGTAAGGGTCTATATTATATTAGTTCACACCATGATACTTTTTGCTCAGATTTTTAATGGTTGTTTAGATGTACAATACTGGAGGTATATAGGAAGGATGCCGAAGCAAAAACAACGAGTCTAAGGCCCATTATATGAAAAAATAGAAAATATTTTATTAGACATTATTGTTTAAACAGTATCCGGAGTGACGCAAATATGCAACCAGTACGTGAGTGAGTTAAAACATACTAAAAACATATATGAGTATTACAGCAGATCACCACAGGTAACCGGTGTATATCTCACTGATATCCCCATTTCACCACTCATTATCACATAGAAAAAAATACACATAAGGGGAAAAAGGAGAAACCATCCAAATATCACAGATTGTCATATCCAATGACTCCCAAATATACTGTGTTCTCCCTCTCCTCCCTAAAAGCAAATGAAGAGTAGAATCTAGTTACCTTTGTACCCTTGGGGAATCACACAGAGTACCGGTGCCACGCTACAAAGGTAACTAGATTCTACTCTTCATTTGCTTTTAGGGAGGAGAGGGAGAACACAGTATATTTGGGAGTCATTGGATATGACAATCTGTGATATTTGGATGGTTTCTCCTTTTTCCCCTTATGTGTATTTTTTTCTATGTGATAATGAGTGGTGAAATGGGGATATCAGTGAGATATACACCGGTTACCTGTGGTGATCTGCTGTAATACTCATATATGTTTTTATGTTTTTAGTATGTTTTAACTCACTCACGTACTGGTTGCATATTTGCGTCACTCCGGATACTGTTTAAACAATAATGTCTAATAAAATATTTTCTATTTTTTCATATAATGGGCCTTAGACTCGTTGTTTTTGCTTCGGCATCCTTCCTATAAAACTGATTTAAACGAGTGGTCAGAGACATATGTCCATGAGTAGGTTGCAAAATGTATGATGTATATATTGGATATTTAATCATATTTAGCAACTTAGTACTCGGTTCTAATTCTTTCTCTCAAATACTGGAGGTATGTACAGTTTATAACACTATTACACTGGTGTATTAAGCTGGTGGAGCTCCAGACTTTCTCTACAATATCTGTACTGGTGAGACAGGTGCCTTTCTGTAACCCATTACCGTTCCTTTCTTTGTAAAGTGCACACATGACCTTTGTGAACTCAGAATTGATTCCTCATCTGCATTATACTGTACACCACATTCCAACATATCTATTTCCAGATGTATTGTGCCTCCCATTGTTCGCGTTAATATTTGGCGCAACGTATATTTTTGCAACGTTGAACCGCAGTCTAACACATTCCCTGGTTAATACAAACACGAAACTTCTCATCTGCCATCGCGTGATTTAATAACAGAGGATCAGCAGAGGTTGCTTGTGGCTTTCAGAGTGCTCCAGCTATTTATAACATATTGCAGGAGGATATTTATTGCAAACTATCTTATAAATTGTTGGCTGTTGATGTTCATGTTAACTAGAGATATAATAGTCAAAGCTCAAGGGTGATTCTCCTGGAATGTGGAGCGAAACGCAGAGTAAAGTGTTATCACTGCATAATAGAGATGAGCAGAGTACAACGCCAGGAGTGTGCAATACATGACAATATCCACATCGATCTTATATTAACCCAGACATTGTAAGATGCTGATTAGTGTTGAGCGAGTATGTTCTGTCCGAGTACGCTCGGGCGAGCACCGAGTATTTACAGCTGCTCGGTGATATGCTTGAATCGCTCCCGTGTGCATGATTTGCAACTGTTTGATAGCTTTATTACATGGGAGGAATGTCTATTTCTTACACATTCCTCACATGTAATAAAGCTGTCAAACAGTTGGAAATCATGCACACGGGAGCGATTCAAGCATATCACCGAGCAGCTGTAAATACTCGGAACTCGACCGAGCATACTCGGCGAAAGGGTTAACAAAACATACTCGCTCATCACTAGTGTTGAGCATTCTGATACTGTAATATCGGGTATCGGCCGATATTCGCGGTATCGGAATTCCGATACTTAATTCCGATACTTTTACAATATCGGATACCGGAATCGGAAGTTCCCATAATGCCTGCGCTCTGTAGTGTCTGTGAAGGATGACAAGTTGGATGGCAGCGCGATCCAGCCTGTCATCAGAATGCCATCCCAGCGGGGGAGAATTCTCCTGATTGTTTAAAAGCCGGCGGGCGGTATAAAGCCGCCGGCTTTTAAACAATCACACAGCCCCATACTACTTCCCCGCAGCCTCCCACCCCGATCCTCCGCTCCCCTCGCCACCTCCCATCCCGATCGTAAGTTAGGACCAGGCGGGGAGCGCAGCTCCAAGGAGCGGGGAGTGAAGGACCCGGGCGGGGAAGCCGGCAGTGAAAAGACTTCACCGCCGGCTTTCCCGTTCTGTGCTGCGCTTTCCCGCCGGTTATTTCAAATGAACAGCTGAGGTATCAGGTGATGCCGATCAGCTGTTCATTTGAAGTCGCCGCATTGCCCTCAGAGGGTTCATGTGAGTTCATGCTTGACTGCATGAACTCACATGAACTTTCCCACGGCCGCACAGGTCAGCCTCACCTCCCAGACCCGTCATGATTAGTGTGTGTGCGGGGTGTGTGTGCGGGGTGTGTGCGCGATGTTTGTGCGGGTGTGCGCGGTGTCTGTGCGATGTGTGCGGGGTGTGTGTGCGATGTGTGCGGGTGTGTGCGGTGTGTGTGCGTGCAGGCAGACATAGGCCGATGTGACACTACTACTCCCATCGGCCTATGTCTGTCCCCCGTCCACTCGTGCCAGCAGGATCAGCTCGATGGGAGCAGTAGTTCCCATCAGACTGATCCTGCTATTTAAATTGCCCTACTGTGTCCCCAATAAATGTTAAATACATGTCATTGGTGGCCAGTGGTTACCTAAAAGAAATTAGTTCATACATTACCTGTCCCCGCCGATCGCCACCTAAAATAAAGTAAAAAATAAAAAACTACACCTATACTCACCAAGACACCTAATTCCCCGAAGCCATCGATCTCCTGTAATAAAATATAAAATAATAAACCACAACCTTATCCTTACCCCTCCGTAGTAGTCCACGAGTGTCCCACGAAGATCTCCAGTTCAGAGCAGCCACATAGAATGTGACCGCTCTGAACCGCTGCCGCCGCTAGAATGACAGCATAAGCGGGTTCACCGGAGTTCAGGCAGCGCTGCTCCGGTTAGCTGCTTTACGGCCCTGCTGTATAGTGAGAAATTCCCACGGTACAGCAGTGCCGTAAAGGAGGTCTCCGGAGCTGCGCTGACTGAATGCACTCCGGTGACCTCAGTCAGTGGCTCCCGCTGCCGGGAGCGGATGTGTTCCCGGCAGCGTGAGCTTACAGCAGCCATGCACAGCTGTCACCATCTCCAGATGTGACAGCTGTGCATGGGAGATCAGCGCAGGAACGTGGACAGGTAACTATTATTTTTAGTAAACTAAGAATTAAATAAAATTGTGTGTTTCATTTCAAATAAATTATTTTTTTCTGGGAGTAGTGTGTTTTTTCTTTTTAACACTTTGTAGGTTAGTAATGGGGGTGTCTTATAGACGCCCATCATTACTAACCTGGGCTTCATGGCAGCTGGCGCTGACATGAACCCCACCACTATTACCCCCTGCCACCGCACCAGGGCAGCGTGGAAGAGCGAGGCTAAGTGCCAGAGTTGGCGCATCCTATGGATGCGCCATTTCTGGGGCGGCTGACGACTGGTGTTTCTAGCCTGGGAGGGGGCCAATATTCATGGCACCCTTCCTGGGCTATTAATATCAGCCCCCAGCTGTCTGCCTAGCCTTTGCTAGCTATTAAAATAGGGGGGACCCCACGTCATTTTTTTGGGGGGGGTCCCCCATTTTAATAGCTAGTAAAGGCTAGGTATTCAGCTGGGGGCTGATATTAGTAGCCTGGGAAGCTCCGTGGGTTTTACCCCCTTCCCAGGCTTCAAACATCTGCCCCAGCCGTCTGCTTAACCTCCGCTAGAGACTAAAATTATGGGGGATCTCACGCCATTTTTTTTTTAAATAAATCCATTATTTTAACACTAAATGACATTTGAGGAGTTAATAAAGATGCAGTCCCTAAATTATTATTTATTTTTTAATTAATTTTTCCCAAAACTTTTGACGTGGGCTTCGCCATATTTTTGTATGCCAGCCAGGTACAGCATCCAGCTTCTATGAACGCGCCATTTTCCGGGGCGGCTGCGGACTGCAATTTTCAGCGGGGGGCAGAAAGCTTGGGCCTCTCTGCGCTGCAGATTCCATCCCCCAGCTGCCTAGTTGTACCTGGCTGGACACAAAAATAGGGAGAAGCTCCACGTTTTGTTTTTTTTTAATTATTTCATGAAATTCATGGAATAATTAAGAAAAAAAGGGCTTCCCTATATTGTTGTGTCCAACCAGGTACAAATAGGCAGCTGGTGGTTGGGGGCAGCCCGTTCCTGCCTGCTGTACCTGGCTGGACCCAAATATAGTGCAAAGCCCCACGTCAATTTTTTTTTAATTATTTCAGGAAATTCATGAAATAATTAAAAAAAAATTATGTGGGGCTTCGCCCTATATTTGTGTCCAGTCAGGTACAGCAGGCAGGAACGGGCTGCCCCCAACCACCAGCTGCCTATTTGTACCTAGCCGGACACAACAATATAGGGAAGCCCTTTTTTTCTTAATTATTCCATGAATTTCATGAAATAATTAAAAAAAAAAATACGTGGGGCTTCGCCCTATTTTTGTGTCCAGCCAGGTACAACAAGGCAGCTGGGGGCTGGAATCCGCAGCGCAGGGAGACCCAAGCTTTCTGGGCCCCACCCGCTGCAAATTGCAGTCCGCAGCCGCCCCGGAAAATGGCGCGTTCATAGAAGCGCCATCTTCTGGCGCTGTACCCAACTCATCCAGGGCCCTGGTGCGGTGGCTCACTGGGTAATAAAGGGGTTAAGGCCAGCTTGGCATTATCAGCTGGCCCTAAGCCCGAAATTCATGGGGTCACGCCAATATTAGACATGACCACCATGAATTTCTAGTAAAGTATTTAAAAAAAACACAAACACCCAGAAAAAAGTCCTTTAATTGAAATAAAGACACAATTCTTTATTGTTCTAAATTAAACCATACTTACAGTCACGCCCATTCCAGCTGAAGCCAACGATCTCCTGCAATAAAAGTACAATAATAAAGCAACCTCATCCTTACCTTTCCATGGTTCCCAGGACAGCTTCAGCTCTGCTACATCGAGATGACAGGCTGGACCGCAGCAGAACGCTGCCATCCAGCCTGTCATCCCGCAGACACTGAGAAGCGCAGGCATGCTTGCGCTCCTCAGTGTCTCGCTGTGACGGCATCCAGATGAGCGGAGGTCATGTTCAATGAACTCAGCTCACCTCATGCACGTCACTGACAGCGTGGGAAAATTCTCCTGCACTCAGCGCTTCAGCGTGAGAATTTTCCCACGCTGTCAGTGACGTGCATGAGGTGAGCCGAGTTCATTGGACATGACCTCACCTCATGCACGTCACTGACAGCGTGGGAAAATTCTCACGCTGAAGCGCTGAGTGCAGGAGAATTCTCCCACGCTGTCAGTGACGTACATGAGGTGAGCTGAGTTCATTGTCGGCTCATCTGGATGCCGTCACAGCCAGACACTGAGGAGTGGAAGTATGCCTGCGCTTCTCAGTGTCTGCGGGATGACAGGCTGGATGGCAGCGTTCTGCTGCGGTCCAGCCTGTCATCTCGATGTAGCAGAGCTGGAGCCGTCGTGGGAGCCATGGAAAGGTAAGGATGAGGTTGCTTTATTATTTTTTTTTTATTGCAGGAGATCGTTGGCTTCAGCTGGAATGGGCGTGACTGTAAGTATGGTTTAATTTAGAACAATAAAGAATTGTGTGTTTATTTCAATTAAAGGACTTTTTTCTGGGTGTTTGTGTTTTTTTTAAATACTTTACTAGAAATTCATGGTGGTCATGTCTAATATTGGCGTGACCCCATGAATTTCGGGCTTAGGGCCAGCTGATAATGCCAAGCTGGCCTTAACCCCTTTATTACCCAGTGAGCCACCGCACCAGGGCCCTGGATGAGTTGGGTACAGCGCCAGAAGATGGCGCTTCTATGAACGCGCCATTTTCCGGGGCGGCTGCGGACTGCAATTTGCAGCGGGTGGGGCCCAGAAAGCTTGGGCCTCCCTGCGCTGCAGATTCCAGCCCCCAGCTGCCTAGTTGTACCTGGCTGGACACAAAAATAGGGCGAAGCTCCACGTTTTTTTTTTTAAATTCATGAAATTCATGGAATAATTAAGAAAAAAAGGGCTTCCCTATATTGTTGTGTCCGGCTAGGTACAAATAGGCAGCTGGTGGTTGGGGGCAGCCCGTTCCTGCCTGCTGTACCTGACTGGACACAAATATAGGGCGAAGCCCCACATCAATTTTTTCTTAATTATTTCATGAATTTCATGAAATAATAAAAAAAAAAAAATACGTGAAGCTTCTCCCTATTTTTGTGTCCAGCCAGGTACAACTAGGCAGCTGGGGGATGGAATCTGCAGCGCAGGGAGGCCCAAGCTTTCTGGCCTCCCCCCCCCCCCCCCCCCCGCTGAAAATTGCAGTCCGCAGCCACCCCGGAAAATGGCGCGTTCATAGAAGCTGGATGCTGTACCTGGCTGGCATACAAAAATATGGCGAAGCCCACGTCAAAAGTTTTGGGAAAAATTAATTAAAAAATAAATAATAATTTAGGGACTGCATCTTTATTAAGTCCTCAAATGTCATTTAGTGTTAAAATAAAGGATTTATTTAAAAAAAAATTGACGTGGGGCTTCGCCCTATATTTGTGTCCAGCCAGGTACAGCAGGCAGGAACGGGCTGCCCCCAACCACCAGCTGCCTATTTGTACCTGGTTGGACACAACAATATAGGGAAGCCCTTTTTTTCTTAATTATTCCATGAATTTCATGAAATAATTAAAAAAAAAAATACGTGGGGCTTCGCCCTATTTTTGTGCCCAGCCAGATACAACTAGGCAGCTGGGGGCTGGAATCCGCAGCGCAGGGAGGCCCAAGCTTTCTGGGCCACCCCCGCTGCAAATTGCAGTCCGCAGCCGCCCCAGAAAATGGCGCATTCATAGAAGCGCCATCTTCTGGCGCTGTACCCAACTCATCCAGGGCCCTGGTGCGGTGGCTCACTGGGTAATAAAGGGGTTAAGGCCAGCTTGGCATTATCAGCTGGCCCTAAGCCCGAAATTCATGGGGTCACGCCAATATTAGACATGACCACCATGAATTTCTAGTAAAGTATTTAAAAAAACACAAACACCCAGAAAAAAGTCCTTTAATTGAAATAAACACACAATTCTTTATTGTTCTAAATTAAACCATACTTACCATCACGCCCATTCCAGCTGAAGCCAACGATCTCCTGCAATAAAAGTAAAATAATAAAGCAACCTCATCCTTACCTTTCCATGGCTCCCACGACAGCTTCAGCTCTGCTACATCGAGATGACAGGCTGGACCGCAGCAGAACGCTGCCATCCATCCTGTCATCCCGCAGACACTGAGAAGCGCAGGCATACTTCCACTCCTCAGTGTCTGGCTGTGACGGCATCCAGATGAGCCGACAATGAACTCGGCTCACCTCATGTACGTCACTGACAGCGTGGGAAAATTCTCCTGCACTCAGCGCTTCAGCGTGAGAATTTTCCCACGCTGTCAGTGACGTGCGTGAGGTGAGCTGAGTTCATTGGACATGAACTCGGCTCATCTGGATGACGTCACAGAGAGACACTGAGGAGCGCAAGCATGCCTGCGCTTCTCAGTGTCCGCGGGATGACAGGCTGGATGGCAGCGTTCTGCTGCGGTCCAGCCTGTCATCTCGATGTAGCAGAGCTGAAGCTGTCGTGGGAACCATGGAAAGGTAAGGATGAGGTTGCTTTATTATTTTACTTTTATTGCAGGAGATCGTTGGCTTCAGCTGGAATGGGCGTGATGGTAAGTATGGTTTAATTTAGAACAATAAAGGATTGTGTCTTTATTTCAATTAAAGGACTTTATTCTGGGTGTTTGTGTTTTTCTTTAACTTTGACTATGGGGTTAGTAATGGGGGTGTCTTATAGACGCCTCTCCATTACTAACCTGGGCTTGATGTCAGCTGGCATTATAAGCTGACATCAACCCCAACCCTATTACCCCACTGCCACCGCACCAGGGCAGCGTGGAAGAGCGAGGCTAAGTGCCAGAATTGGCGCATCCTATGGATGCGCCATTTCTGGGGCGGCTGACGGCTGGTGTTTCTAGCCTGGGAGGGGGCCAATATTCATGGCACCCTTCCTGGGCTATTAATATCAGCCCCCAGCTGTCTGCCTAGCCTGTGCTAGCTATTAAATTAGGGGGGACCCCACGTTATTTTTTTTGGGGGGTTCCCCCATTTTAATAGCTAGTAAAGGCTAGGTATTCAGCTAGGGGCTGATATTAGTAGCCTGGGAAGCTCCGTGGGTATTACCCCCTTCCCAGGCTTCAAACATTTGCCCCAGCTGTCTGCTTAACCTCCGCTAGAGCCTAAAATTAAGGGGAACCCCACGCCAATTTTTTTTACAATAAATCCTTTATTTTAACACTAAATGACAAGTACAGTAATCAACACTATCACTGTACTTCATATATATGTGACTGACATGTTTCTATCTATCTAATCTATGTGTGATTCTCTATTCTTTCTATTCTAAATTGTCGGGTACCGGTGAATGCCGCTGCTGAATTGCCGGCTTTTCATGTCATTCTACATTATTCTTAGTTGTTTTACTTCATGTAGAATTAACCTACAAGGAAAGAAAGGGTTTATTTTCATTTCGATATTTGTGTCCCATTGACTTGCATTGGTTTCCGGTATCGGAATCGGCGATATCCGATACTTTTTGGGCATCGGCCCAATCCAATCCGATACGATATTTCCTGATATCGGAAGGTATCGCTCAACACTACTCATCACTAATACTGATAATAGAGTTTCATATTCTTGTACATAGGGGGCAGTATTATAGTAGTTATATTCCTGTACATAGGATCAGTATTATAGTAGTTATATTCTTGTACATAGGGGCAATATTATAGTAGTTACAGTGCCTACAAGTAGTATTCAACCCCCTGCAGATTTAGCTGGTTTGATAAGATGCAAAAAAGTTAGAGCCTTCAAACTGCAAACGAGAGTAGGTTTTATGAACAGAAGCATAAATCTTACAAACCAAAAAGTTATGTTGCTCAGTTGAATTTTATTAAATTTTAAACATAAAAGTGTGGGTCAATTACTATACAACCCCTATGTTTAATATTTTGTGGAATAACCCTTGTTTGCAATTACAGCTAATAATCGTCTTTTATAAGACCTGATCAGGCCGGCACAGGTCTGTGGAGTTATCTTGGCCCACTCCTCCATGCAGATCTTCTCCAAGTTATCTAGGTTCTTTGGGTGTCTCATGTGGACTTTATTCTTGAGCTCCTTCCACAAGTTTTCAATTGGGTTAAGGTCAGGAGACTGACTAGGCCACTCCAACACCTTGACTTTTTACCTCTTGAACCAGGCCTTGGTTTTCTTTGCTGTGTGCTTTGGGTCGTTGTCTTGTGGGAAGATGAAATTACGACCCATCTTAAGATCCTTGATGGAGGAGCGGAGGTTCTTGGCCAAAATCTCCAGGTAGGCCGTGCTATCCATCTTCCCATGGATGCGGACCAGATGGCCAGGCCCCTTGGCAGAGAAACAGCCCCACAGCATGATGCTGCCACCACCATGCTTGACTGTAGGGATGGTATTCTTGGGGTCGTATGCAGTGCCATCCAGTCTCCAAACGTCACGTGTGTGGTTGGCACCAAAGATCTCGATCTTGGTCTCATCAGACCATAGAACCTTGAACCAGTCTGTCTCAGAGTCCTCCAAGTGATCATGAGCAAACTGTAGACGAGCCTTGACATGACGCTTTGAAAGTAAAGGTACCATACAGGCTCGTCTGGAACGGAGACCATTGCGGTGGAGTACGTTACTTATGGTATTGACTGAAACCAATGTCCCCACTGCCATGAGATCTTCCCGGAGCTCCTTCCTTGTTGTCCTTGGGTTAGCCTTGACTCTTCGGACAAGCCTGGCCTCGGCACGGGAGGACACTTTCAAAGGCTGTCCAGGCCGTGGAAGGCTAACAGTAGTTCCATAAGCCTTCCACTTACGGATGATGCTCCCAACAGTGGAGACAGGTAGGCCCAACTCCTTGGAAAGGGTTTTGTACCCCTTGCCAGCCTTGTGACCCTCCACGATCTTGTCTCTGATGGCCTTGGAATGCTCCTTTGTCTTTCCCATGTTGACCATGTCTGAGTGCTGTTCACAAGTTTGGGGAGGGTCTTAAATAGTCAGAAAAGGCTGGCAAAAGAGATCTGTAATCCACACATGTGAAGCTCATTATTCTTGGTGCCTGAACTACTTCTTAATACTTTAGGGGGACCAAACAGAATTCTTGTGGTTTGAGGGGTTGAATAATAAATGACACTCTGAATTAACTTTTAACGTTTTAAAAAAAAACAAAAACAAAAACAAAAACAAAATTTGCTGCAGTGCATTTCCCACTTCCAGGCTGATCTACAGTACAAATGTCACAATGCCAAGTTAATTCCGCATGTGTCAACCAGCTAAATCTGCAGGGGGTTGAATACTACTTGTAGGCACTGTATATTCCTGTACATAGGATCAGTATTATAGTAGTTATATTCTTGTACATAGGGGGCAGTATTATAGTAGATATATTCTTGTACATAGGAGCAGTATTATAGTAGTTATATTCTTGTACATAGGGGCAGTATTATAGTAGTTATATTCTTGTACATAGGAACAGTATTATAGTAGTTATATTCTTGTACATAGGGGGCAGTATTATAGTAGTTATATTCTTGTACATAGGAGCAGTATTATAGTAGTTATAGTCTTGTACATAGGATCAGTATTATAGTAGTTATATTCTTGTACATAGGGGCAGTATTATAGTAGTTATATTCTTGTACATAGGGGCAGTATTATAGTAGTTATATTCTTGTACATAGGAACAGTATTATAGTAGTTATATTCTTGTACATAGGAACAGTATTATAGTAGTTATATTCTTGTACATAGGGGGCAGTATTATAGTAGTTATATTCTTGTACATAAGGGGCAGTATTATAGTAGTTATATTCTTGTACATAGGGGCAGCATTATAGTAGTTACATTCTTGTACATAGGAGCAGTATTATAGTAGTTATATTCTTGTACATAGGGGACAGTATTATAGTAGTTACATTCTTGTACATAGAGAGCAGTATTATAGTAGTTATATTCTTGTACATAGGGGCAGTATTATAGTAGTTATATTCTTGTACATAGGGGGCAGTATTATAGTAGTTATATTCCTGTACATAGGAGCAGTATTATAGTAGTTATAGTCTTGTACATAGGGGGCAGTATTATAGTAGTTATATTCTTGTACATAGGGGGCAGTATTATAGTAGTTATAGTCTTGTACATAGGGGCAGTATTATAGTAGTTATATTCTTGTACATAGGGAGCAGAATTATAGTAGTTATATTCTTGTACATAGGGGGCAGTATTATAGTAGTTATATTCTTGTACATAGGGGCAGTATTATAGTAGTTATATTCTTGTACATAGGAGCAGTATTATAGTAGATATATTCTTGTACATAGGGGGCAGTATTATAGTAGATATATTCTTGTACATAGGGGGCAGTATTATAGTAGTTATATTCTTGTACACAGGGGGGCAGTATTATAGTAGTTATATTCTTGTACATAGGAGCAGTATTATAGTAGTTATATTCTTGTACATAGGAGCAGTATTATAGTAGTTATATTCTTGTACATAGGAGCAGTATTATAGTAGTTATATTCTTGTACATAGGGGCAGCATTATAGTAGTTATATTCTTGTACATAGGGAGCAGTATTATAGTAGTTATATTCTTGTACATAGGGAGCAGTATTATAGTAGTTATATTCTTGTACATAGGGAGCAGTATTATAGTAGTTATATTCTTGTACATAGGGGCAGTATTATAGTAGTTATATTCTTGTACATAGGGGGCAGTATTATAGTAGTTATATTCTTGTACATAGGGAGCAGTATTATAGTAGTTATATTCTTGTACATAGGGAGCAGTATTATAGTAGTTATATTCTTGTACATAGGGAGCAGTATTATAGTAGTTATATTCTTGTACATAGGGAGCAGTATTATAGTAGTTATATTCTTGTACATAGGGGCAGTATTATAGTAGTTATATTCTTGTACATAGGGGGCAGTATTATAGTAGTTATATTCTTGTACATAGGTGCAGTATTATAGTAGTTATATTCTTGTACATAGGTGCAGTATTATAGTAGTTATATTCTTGTACATAGGAGCAGTATTATAGTAGTTATATTCTTGTACATAGGAGCAGTATTATAGTAGTTATATTCTTGTACATAGGGGGCAGCATTATAGTAGTTATATTCTTGTACATAGGAGGCAGTATTATAGTCGTTATATTCTTGTACATAGGAGGCTGTGTTATAGTAGTTATATTCTTGTACATAGGGGGCAGTATTATAGTAGTTATATTCTTGTACATAGGGGGCAGTATTATAGTAGTTATATTCTTGCACATAGGGGGCAGTATTATAGTAGTTATATTCTTGTACATCGGTGGCAGTATTATAGTAGTTATATTCTTGTACATAGGGGGCAGTATTATAGTAGTTATATTCTTGTACATAGGGGGCAGTATTATAGTAGTTATATTCTTGTACATAGGAGCAGTATTATAGTAGTTATATTCTTGTACATAGGAGCAGTATTATAGTAGTTATATTCTTGTACATAGGAGCAGTATTATAGTAGTTATATTCTTGTACATAGGAGCAGTATTATAGTAGTTATATTCTTGTACATAGGAGCAGTATTATAGTAGTTATATTCTTGTACATAGGAGCAGTATTATAGTAGTTATATTCTTGTACATAGGAGCAGTATTATAGTAGTTATATTCTTGTACATAGGAGCAGTATTATAGTAGTTATATTCTTGCACATAGGAGCAGTATTATAGTAGTTATATTCTTGTACATAGGGAGCAGTATTATAGTAGTTATATTCTTGTACATAGGGAGCAGTATTATAGTAGTTATATTCTTGTACATAGGGAGCAGTATTATAGTAGTTATATTCTTGTACATAGGGAGCAGTATTATAGTAGTTATATTCTTGTACATAGGGAGCAGTATTATAGTAGTTATATTCTTGTACATAGGGAGCAGTATTATAGTAGTTATATTCTTGTACATAGGGGCAGTATTATAGTAGTTATATTCCTGTACATAGGGGGCAGTATTATAGTAGTTATATTCCTGTACATAGGGGGCAGTATTATAGTAGTTATATTCTTGTACATAGGGAGCAGTATTATAGTAGTTATATTCTTGTACATAGGGAGCAGTATTATAGTAGTTATATTCTTGTACATAGGAGCAGTATTATAGTAGTTATATTCTTGTACATAGGAGCAGTATTATAGTAGTTATATTCTTGCACATAGGAGCAGTATTATAGTAGTTATATTCTTGCACATAGGAGCAGTATTATAGTAGTTATATTCTTGTACATAGGGAGCAGTATTATAGTAGTTATATTCTTGTACATAGGGAGCAGTATTATAGTAGTTATATTCTTGTACATAGGGAGCAGTATTATAGTAGTTATATTCTTGTACATAGGGGCAGTATTATAGTAGTTATATTCCTGTACATAGGGGGCAGTATTATAGTAGTTATATTCTTGTACATAGGGGGCAGTATTATAGTAGTTATATTCTTGTACATAGGGGCAGTATTATAGTAGTTATATAATATACAATTTAATTTTACCATAGACATATAAGAAGTATATGCAAGAACTAAATTCTTATATTATTTAACATGACAAAGTGGAAGTAAAAGCCACTTTTTTACAATATAATCAATGTGTGGTGTAATGCAACAAGAATATTAAGGAGGATATAAACAAGTCACTCGAGTGAATACTGTGAATTTTGAGAACAAAGTCTATATTGAGCACTAATAACAAATTTCACATTTCTGCTTGTACCACAATTCTGATCACATCTCATCTACATACATCACACAGTTCTGCTTATCAGCAAATTCACCCTACAAAGTTCTGCAGCTAAGAAATTCCCCCACCCGAAGATACAGTCAAGGACGGAGTGAACTTTAACAATGTAGAGACGACTCTGCTGCCGTCTCCTGTGTGTTTTGTCATTAATTGGTGCTTTTATTACTTACTGTTTTTTTATGACAGTCCTTATTATTTTACCCCTGTATGTTATTGTCTTGTATTATTCGGTCATGCGTCTCAAATATTTCAGTGTGTATATCATATTATATCAGAATAAGTTTATCCTTCTGTCCTAATTAATTTATTAAAAAAAAACATTTCATAGTAATTAGAACCTCTTCATAGTCATCAAACAAAAAAAAATCTGTCAGTCTGTAGCCACCACTAGGGGGAGCACAGGAACTTACTTATAAAGTTCAATAGTAGCTGTGTAAACTGTATGCATTGATCGCCCCCTAGTGGTAGACACAATTTTATAATTTCTGTTTTTTTCACTTCAATGAAATAGGTTAGTGTTACATGGGGTAAAAAAGTGTTGCATGGTATATAGAAGCAACAGTTTAACCCCTTCACCCCAGGGCCATTTAATGTTTTTGCTTCCCTTCTTGCCAGAGCCATAACTTTTTTTATTTTTCTGCCATTATTGCCGTGTGAGTGCTTGGTTTCTTGTTTGTTGAGGGACGAGTTGTACTTTTCAATGACACCATTGATTTTACCATATAATCTACTGGAAAATGGGAAAAAAAATTCGAAGTGCGGTGACATTGTACAAAAAGTACAATTCCACAATTGCTTTGTTTTTTTTACCACGTTCACTAAATGCTAAAACTGAGCTGCCATTATGATTCTCCAGGTCATTACGAGTTTGTAGATACCAAACATGTATAGGTTCTTTTTTATTTAAGCGGTGAAAAAAAATCAAAAGTTTGTAAAAAATTGCATTTTGGGGTAGATGTTTTGATCGCCCGTTATTGCATTTTATTGCATTGTTGAGGCCACTAAACGTAATTCTGGCATTTTGATTTTCTTTCTCGTTACACATTTTATCGAACTGATTAATTCTTTTTATATTTTGATAGATCTGGCGATTCGGAATGCGGCGATACCAAGGAGTGTGATTTTAACTTTTATATTTTACATTTGTTTTTTATATATTTTTTTTTTAAATTATTTCTACTTTTCACTGGCTTCAAAAGTCTTCATAGGAGGCTAGAAACTGCGATCATCCGATCGCTTGTGCTACACACAGCAGGGCTGCAGCCCAGCTATGTGTAGCAGAATTGATCATCTGCTATGGGCGCTGGCCACGGGGTGACGCTCAAAGCAGATCAGTAATGGCAACCACAGGGTCTCCCACAGACCTCGGGGTGTCATGCCAAGCCATCGGCACCCCAGGATCATGTGAGGGGCGCGCAGATGGGCGGGATTAGTGACGCTCTTACGGTGTGGCCTTGTTAAATGCTGCAGTTGGAGATTAACAGCGGCATTTGACATGCGGGTGGATCACTATTCCATCTGCGGCTGTTAGGGGCACATGTGCCCGAAAAGATGCGGGCTCAGCGCTGGAGTCCGCATTAAAATGGGAGTCACGACAAGCGCCGTATATATACGTCATATGTTGTGAAGGGGTTAAACGTGTAACTGTCACTTCATGACTTTTTCAAAATAAGCTATCAAACTATTTCTGACCATTATACAGTGCTAAGCATAAATGAGTACACCCCAACAAATGGTCCAAAAAAACATTAGTTTACTTTTAGAATCAATATTTTCTATGAAATATCATACTACAAAATGCTCCCATAAATGTGGGCCACTGATTGCAATCAAGATTTGTTACTTGGTAAAATTAATTTGAGTGTGTTAACAAATTCATTCATGCCCATGTTGCAAAAATGAGTGCACCCCAATAAAAGTCTTAGGAGCAAAGCTAAAGTTTAGACTACAAAAATTCTAATTAACAAGAATTCAACCACCAGTAAGTGTAATTATTCATTAAACAGGTGTCCGGCAGACAGGTGACTATAAATGGGGTTCCCATTTCATGCTATCTGCAATGGCACCACATGGTAGAGAAATGTCACAAGACCTGAGAAAGAAAATAATGTAACCCAGTCTTGCCAAAATGTTGGAAATTGTTCTCGTGTTCAGTGAGATATTGATTAAAATCTTACTTTTCAATAGGGAGCACTGGATGTATCCTACATTTTTCTCCAATTTTCTCCTCTGCAGGTTGTATTTTTAATTTTCAGTTGTCTCTGAGCTGGTGAGTGGACGAGCTGCTATTTTGCTAATAAGATATATTAGAAAGTTTCTTACAGTTGCTTGTACTTTTGAATTAAAGTATGTTGAAATGACAGCCACAATTCCTGGGAAATCTGTGAATTATTCGTTTATTTCTAAAAATGGGAAAACATTCTTTATCGCCAGAAACCTTTAGACATTTTTGTGCCACCACAGACTATTTTAACTACCGAGCTTATTGTGCTTTTCATCGTAAACTGGAACCACCAAATGTAAGGTGCCATTTTTATATGAAAAAGTAATTTGTTTTACCAAGTACTTCATCTGTTTTTCTTCAAAGTGGAGCCCTCGACCACCTCTTACAGCCAATAATATTAAAATCCTATCAATATGAGCTTACGCCAGTTACCTCGACAGCGCCCAATGCAGAATAAACTACCAAATAATAGACCTATGGCAGAAAATCCTACAGCATCATCAATCACACAACTCCAAACATTGCAACCTAATACAAAAACTTCAAAAACAACAGAATAAAGTTAACATTTTTGCTCCTTGACTTTTTTTTTTTACGGAAAGTTGACCTTCTAAAATTCAGAACTTTCAAAAGGCCAATCGGGTTCTTGTCAGAGTTTAAAAAAAACGCATTTATTAATTAAATATATCCTTGCTTTCAATACTGGCAAAGAAGCAACGCAAGGACGGTGCGTGAAAATTTAATAGACCACAACGGAGACTGTATCAAGCTTGGAGGAGAGTTTAATAATTAATGGCCAATTTTAAAATTGTATTTAAAAATCAATGGACTTGAGCCGGACAAAAAAAAAAAAACCCACCAAAAAAAACCCCAGTATATATAATATATAGAAAAAAAATTGGCATTCAGAAAGGAGTTTGTAAGGTTCATTTTTAATGCGATCTTATTACAGAGATCCGGATCCTCGTTCCGTGAGCTGCACTTTTACACTGTATCACTTACTTTCCTTGACTTTTTATTGAAATGCGCAGAGATCGGTGGCTCTAGACGGAATAATTACTCCAGGAGCTTTTTATGCAGTGTCAGAAGTCACCACACATCAGCTGGTGCCCTTTATTTAAAAATTCCTTTATCATTTAACTTTATTACAATAGACGTAGCCTATACACTTGGAGTGACAAGGACTATTTTCTTAATTACTGTACTTAGATAATAGCATTTGCTGTGGCAGTTCCAGTGCTATTCAATCAAGCGAGATTCGATACAAAAAAGCTGATTTGCCAAAAAAGAGCTTAAGCGTAAGTGCCTGGAGTCACATTCTATTTGCTTTATAAGGTAAAGGTATCTGCAATGAAAAGCACTTTTCAGAACTTTCTGCGTGGAAAATTCATTTCTTTTTTTTTTTAATATATGAACGGTGTCTGGATACAGAGGAGAAAGTTGCTTACTGATAACTGTAACACTATGGAAGGTTTCTCAGAATTAGCTAAGTCTAATTAACTAACAACCAAGTCTACGAACAATAGAAGAACCAAAGTAATATCCCTATATAAGAGCTCTGGTTCACACAGATAAAGTTCCATAGTCCCCTTCGTCTCTCCACACATTTAATTTATTCTGGATACCTGCAGCCACCACTAAGGGGAGCCCACTGCATCCAGATGTATACAGACACCACTAGGGGGAGCCCACTGCATCCAGATGTATACAGACACCACTAGGGGGAGCCCACTGCATCCAGATGTATACAGACACCACTAGGGGGAGCCCACTGCATCCAGATGTATACAGAAACCACTAGGGGGAGCCCATTGCATCCAGATGTATACAGACACCACTAAGGGGAGCCCATTGCATCCAGATTTATACAGCCACCACTAGGGGGAGCTCACTGCATCCAGATTTATACAGCCACCACTAGGGGGAGCTCACTGCATCCAGATTTATACAGCCACCACTAGGGGGAGCTCACTGCATCCAGATTTATACAGCCACCACTAGGGGAGCTCACTACATCCAGATTTATACAGCTACCACTAGGGGGAGCTCACTGCATCCAGATTTATACAGCCACCACTAGGGGAGCTCACTGCATCCAGATTTATACAGCCACCACTAGGGGGAGCCCACTGCATCAAGATTTATACAGACACCACTAGGGGAGCTCACTGCATCCAGATTTATACATTCACCACTAGAGGGAGCTCACAGCATCCAGATTTATACAGCCACCACTAGGGGGAGGAGCTCACTGCATCCAGATTTATACAGCCACCACTAGTGGAGCTCACTGCATCCAGATTTATACAGCCACCACTAGGGGGAGCTCACTGCATCCAGATTTATACAGCCACCACTAGGGGGAGCTCACTGCATCCAGATTTATACAGCCACCACTAGGGGGAGCCCACTGCATCTAGATTTATACATTCACCACTAGAGGGAGCTCACAGCATCCAGATTTATACAGCCACCACTAGGGGGAGGAGCTCACTGCATCCAGATTTATACAGCCACCACTAGGGGGAGTCCACTGCATCCAGATTTATACAGCCACCACTAGTGGAGCTCACTGCATCCAGATTTATACAGCCACCACTAGGGGGAGTCCACTGCATCCAGATTTATACAGCCACCACTAGGGGAGCTCACTGCATCCAGATTTATACAGCCACCACTAGTGGAGCTCACTGCATCCAGATTTATACAGCCACCACTAGGGGAGCTCACTGCATCCAGATTTATACAGCCACCACTAGGGGGAGCCCACTGCATCTAGATTTATACAGCCACCACTAGTGGAGCCCACTGCATCCAGATTTATACAGCCACCACTAGTGGAGCTCACTGCATCCAGATTTATACAGCCACCACTAGGGGAGCTCACTGCATCCAGATTTATACAGCCACCACTAGGGGGAGCCCACTGCATCTAGATTTATACAGACACCACTAGAGGAGCTCACTGCATCCAGATTTATACATTCACCACTAGAGGGAGCTCACTGCATCCAGATTTATACAGCCACCACTAGGGGGAGCTCACTGCATCCAGATTTATACAGCCACCACTAGGGGGAGCTCACTGCATCCAGATTTATACAGCCACCACTAGGGGAGCTCACTACATCCAGATTTATACAGCCACCACTAGGGGGAGCTCACTGAATCCAGATTTATACAGCCACCACTAGGGGAGCTCACTGCATCCAGATTTATACAGCCACCACTAGGGGGAGCCCACTGCATCTAGATTTATACAGACACCACTAGGGGAGCTCACTGCATCCAGATTTATACATTCGCCACTAGAGGGAGCTCACAGCATCCAGATTTATACAGCCACCACTAGGGGGAGGAGCTCACTGCATCCAGATTTATACAGCCACCACTAGTGGAGCTCACTGCATCCAGATTTATACAGCCACCACTAGGGGAGCTCACTGCATCCAGATTTATACAGCCACCACTAGGGGGAGCCCACTGCATCTAGATTTATACAGCCACCACTAGGGGGAGCCCACTGCATCTAGATTTATACAGACACCACTAGGGGAGCTCACTGCATCCAGATTTATACATTCACCACTAGAGGGAGCTCACTGCATCCAGATTTATACAGCCACCACTAGAGGGAGCTCACTGCATCCAGATTTATACATTCACCACTAGAGGGAGCTCACTGCATCCAGATTTATACAGACACCACTAGAGGGAGCTCACTGCATCCAGATTTATACATTCACCACTAGAGGGAGCTCACTGCATCCAGATTTATACAGCCACCACTAGGGGGAGTCCACTGCATCTCGATTTATATAGCCACCACTAGGGGAGCTCACTACATATAGATTTATACAGCCACCACTAGGGGAGCTCACTGCATCCAGATTTATACAGCCACCACTAGGGGGAGCCCACTGCATCTAGATTTATACAGCCACCGCTAGGGGAGCTCACTGCATCCAGATTTATACAGCCACCACTAGGGGGAGCCCACTGCATCTAGATGTATACAGACACCACTAGGGCGGAGCTCCATAGTCCCTGCTTCTCTTCACACATTTAATTATTTCTGGATACCTGCAGAAACCACTAGGGGGAGCCTACTGTATCCAGATGTATACAGGCACCACTAAAGGGAGCTCACTGCATACAGATGTACACAGCCACCACTAGGGGGAGGAAACTGCATCCAGATGTATACAGCCACCACTAGGCGAAGTCCACTGCATACAGATGAATACAACCATTACTAAGGGGGAGTCCAAGGCATATAGCCACAACTAGGCTGAGCCTACTTCATACAGAAGTATACATCTACCATTAGGGGGAGTCCACTGCATACAAATGTATACAATCACCACTAGGGAGGGGCAAATGCATACAGATGTATACAGGCACCACTAGAGGGAGCTCACTACATACAGATTTATACAGTTACCACTAGGGCAGTGGTCCCCAACCTTTTTTGCACCAGGGAACGGCTTGAAGCAAGATCATTTTTCCATGGCCCAGCAAGGAGGGGGTGGGGTGGGCGGGGCAATGGAGGGATTTGGAGTTTAGTGCATACTTATCATATAGTGTAGACCAGGTCCCCGCCAGGAGCCCCACATAATGTGCTGTGCCAGGAGCCGCATCACTGAGGCCCCATCACGCCCTGCAGCAGGACAGGGCAGCTGTCCTGACAGCTGCTGTTCAGCTCCATTTACTTCATCCCAGGGGCGGACACAGACTGTAGTGGGCCCCTGTGCAAGAAATTTTTGGGGGCCCCCCCCCACCCTTCATAAAGCAACAAAGTTATGTAAACATAACCCCCCCATGTGCATCTCTCACCCCCCCATGTGCAGCTCACCCCCGTGCATCTCTCATCCCCCTCCGTGCATCTCTCATCCCCCCCTTCCCTCCCATGTGCATCTCTCATCTCTCCCCTCCCCCCCATGTGCATCTCTCATCTCTCCCCTCCCCCCATGTGCATCTCTCATCTCTCCCCTCCCCCCCATGTGCATCTCTCATCTCTCCCCTCCCCCCATGTGCATCTCTCATCTCTCCCCTCCCTCCCCATGTGGATCTCTCATCTCTCCCCTCCCCCCCATGTGGATCTCTCATCTCTCCCCTCCCCCATGTGCATCTCTCATCTCTCCCCTCCCCCATGTGCATCTCTCATCTCTCCCCTCCCCCCCATGTGGATCTCTCATCTCTCCCCTCCCCCATGTGCATCTCTCATCTCTCCCCTCCCCCCATGTGCATCTCCCATTCCCCCCACTCCTAGTTAATTGTATTTAAAAAAAAATAAAACTTGTTATACTTACCCCCATGCGATCCCTGCAGAATCCTGGCGCTCGTCCAAATCGCTGACACCAGGTTCTCCTGACTTCCGGCCATGTGACGGCGCCGTCACATGACCGGAAGTCAGGGGAATCATGAAGGTGCTGCCGCAGCAGCGCAGCGCTAAGATGTTCCGGACCCGGCGCTTAGCATGCGGCCGGGGGCCCCATGAGGAGAGAGACGCACAAGAGGGGGGCTCCGAGGGGGCTCCTACTGGCCGGGCCCCATACTGGAGTCAGGGCAGTCATGCCCTGATGGCGGCCCTGCTGGAGGCTGGAGGGGCCCCCTCTCCCCACGGACCGGCTGAAAAACCCCAACGGCCCGGTCCTGGTCCGCGGACCGGCGGTTGGGGACCTCTGCACTAGGGGAGTTCACAATACAACTTATAGATTTATACAGCCACCACTAGGGGGAGATCACTGCTTACAGATCTATACAGCCATCAATAGAGGGAGCTCCCTACATCTATATACAACCACTACTAGGACGAGACTACTCAAAATAGATTTATATAGCTGGGCAGCAGAATGGCTCATTGGTTAGTAGTGCAGTTTTGCAGCGCGCAAGAAAAAAAAAAAAAAGATCAGATGCCATACAGAGTCACAGTACAGCATCCGTTTTTTACAGATACATTGCAATTCTATCAGATTGGAAACTGTAAATGATTAATAGCTGCACGGATGACAAGTGAGAAAAAAAAAATCGTCCCACTTTTCTGGATGCAACTCTGAATGATTTTTTATATTGTCATGTGACCCCAGCCTTAAAGTTAATGATGTACCTTTATGTATTACTAATATGGAATGTTGATTGTGAGCTCCAATGGGGGCAGTGCTGATTACGTCTGGAAAGCACTGAGGAATTAATGGCGCTATAAAAGCGAGTAAAACAAATAAATATGGCCACGGCTAGAGAGAGCTTACTGCATACAAATGTATACAGCTAACACTACAAGTGAGATCACAGCATAAAGATGTATAAGCCACCACTAGGGGGAGCCCATTGTATGCAGATTTATACAGCCACCACTAGGGGGAGTCCATTGTATCCAGATTTATACAGCCACCACTAGGGGGAGCCCACTGTATGCAGATTTATACAGCCACCACTAGGGGGAGCCCATTGTATGCAGATTTATACAGCCACCACTAGGGGGAGCCTACTGTATGCAGATTTATACAGCCACCACTAGGGGGAGCCCACTGTATGCAGATTTATACAGCCACCACGAGGGGGAGCCCATTGTATGCAGATTTATACAGCCACCACAAGGGGGAGCCCATTGTATGCAGATTTGTACAGCCACCACTAGGGGGAGCCCATTGTATGCAGATTTGTACAGCCACCACTAGGGGGAGCCCAATGTATGCAGATTTATACAGCCACCACAAGGGGGAGCCCATTGTATGCAGATTTATACAGCCACCACAAGGGGGAGCCCATTGTATGCAGATTTATACAGCCACCACTAGAGGGAGCCCATAGTATGCAGATTCATACAGCCACCACTAGGAGGAGCCATTTTCATATTTATCCTGATATTATTGATCAATTTAAACTGTAAATATGTTAACGAGCTCCTGCTAAACGAGGTGGTTCAAGCAAATGCTGTAAGGCGAACTTCCCACCATATGTCCCCCACCAGTCACAATGTCTGCCACCATAGAACTTACTCCACTGCCTAATTTAAAATGTACATAAATCTAAATGTATTTTTGGAAGGGGGAAGTAGACACTACGTGAGTGTAGGTACCGCTCCTATGGCAGTCTAGTTGCAGCAGTATTACAGCAGGTTGTAGACTTTCTGGAGAGGTGGATTTTCAGGTTAAATTTGAAGATTTTGAAGGTGAAGAAACACCAGACCGATTGGTGTAGAATATGGTGGAAGCATGGGAGAAATCACAGAGAAGGATGCTAAAGAAGCAGCCAAGAGGAGAGCAGAGAAAAGACGTTTTATGCATGGGAGATAGGAGATTAGGTCAGAGACGGATAGAGAGGACGGGTTCTGGGCTGGAAATTATGTGTGAGGAGGTAGTAGGAGATCGGGGGAGATTTATGGGGAGGACAGGCGATGAACGGCCTTGTAAATCACTGTTAGTATCAGAACTAAGGAGCTGGTGTCGGTAAACCAACTTCAGCATTAAAAACATATATTAAAGGATTTGTCCACCTTTGGGGACTATTTTTTTTTTTTACCTAAATGCATGTATTTGGGGCTAAAAATCATTATTGCAATTGGGTTTTGATTAAAAATGTTGCACTGTTTGTTATACAGGCTTTTTGTTTCCCTGCACATTCAACTCTGATGTAGTCTGTGGTTATAAATCAGCTGAAAGGAGCGGAGCAAAAAAAGGCAGATAATAGCGTTCTAAACTTCCTGATAGATTCTTAGTTAACTCGTTCTGCAGTTAGTAATATGCAGTACAACACAGAGGCTATAGTAGGATAACGGTGCAAAAAATGTAATAAAACACAATTGCAACAATTAGTTTTAGCCCCAGATAAATGTATTTAAGAATTTTAAAATTGTCCTCAAAGGTGGACAACCCCTTTAATATTGAGTAACACATTTACTAACTTTCAAAGGAATTTAGACATGTTTAACCACTTCCAGACCAGCCATAGACAGGCCGTCCACCTCCTACTCTGCAGTGACGTTCTAAAACATCACTGCATAGTAGCAAAGGTAAGGTACATGCAACTGTGCAGCAGAGTGGGAATCGGCTGCCAGAGACAGGCGGAGTATCCATAGAGAAGGCAGCGTCTGTGTCTTTCTCTATCGCTGTATACACAGAACTGGGTATTAAGTAATAGGAAGCACTGACAGCGCTTCCTCCTCATCCTCCTCAGGGGTCATAAGCGACAGACAGCTCTACTATGTAGTCAGGATGCTGCATTTCCCCTGTAACTGGGGCTAATATACCAAACCCAGTTACAGGGGAAATAAGATGAAAATTAAAATATTTAAATGTTGAAATGTCCCCAAAGGACTTTTATGACCTTATGTGGGGGGAGGGAGGGGCAGAATGTGTAAAATAAATGAAAAATAAATAAATGAATAAATAAAAATGGCAGTGTCAATCCAAATCGCTGTTACTAGATATGCCCCGCTAAACTAAAATATATATATGTGCAATACAGAAAAATTATAATTATTACAGAAAGGGGAACAAATTTTTTAAATGTAGTTTAGTGGTCCTTTGTGGTCATTAAAAAAATGGGAAAAACAGACACATTTCCTGAAATCAGAGAAAAAAAAAAGTATGACAGTGAATATTTTTTTGTTATGGTTTCAACAGTTGAGTATCAGAAAGAAAAAAAATCTTTACTGTATGTGTGAGAGAAAAAAAAAAAGAAGGTAGAGGCCGGTCCTGTCGCCTCCCCTGCCGGAGGTAGAAGCCGGCCCTGTCGCCTCCCCTGCCGGAGGTAGAGGCCGGCCCTGTCGCCTCCCCTGCCGGAGGTAGAGGCCGGCCCTGTCGCCTCCCCTGCCGGAGGTAGAGGCCGGCCCTGTCGCCTCCCCTGCCGGAGGTAGAGGCCGGCCCTGTCGCCTCCCCTGCCGGAGGTAGAGGCCGGCCCTGTCGCCTCCCCTGCCGGAGGTAGAGGCCGGCCCTGTCGCCTCCCCTGCCGGAGGTAGAGGCCGGCCCTGTCGCCTCCCCTGCCGGAGGTAGAGGCCGGCCCTGTCGCCTCCCCTGCCGGAGGTAGAGGCCGGCCCTGTCGCCTCCCCTGCCGGAGGTAGAGGCCGGCCCTGTCGCCTCCCCTGCCGGAGGTAGAGGCCGGCCCTGTCGCCTCCCCTGCCGGAGGTAGAGGCCGGCCTTGTCGCCTCCCCTGCCGGAGGTAGAGGCCGGCCCTGTCGCCTCCCCTGCCGGAGGTAGAGGTCGGCCCTGTCGCCTCCCCTGCCGGAGGTAGAGGCCGGCCCTGTCGCCTCCCCTGCCGGAGGTAGAGGCCGGCCCTGTCGCCTCCCCTGCCGGAGGTAGAGGCCGGCCTTGTCGCCTCCCCTGCCGGAGGTAAAGGCCGGCCCTGTCGCCTCTCCAGCAGATATAGAGGCTGGTCATCTGCCTTTCTACCGGAGGTCTATAAAACAACATACAAACATAACAGAAAGACATGCTTTCAGCCAGGAGAAGCAAATCATTGGAAAATGCCAGAAGCAATGCATACTAGGAAGTGAGGTAAGTGAAGTTCCAGCACTTATAGTGCTGGAAGAATGCTGATGAGCAGTTGGATGCAAGCTACAAAGCAAAAAAAAAAAATCAGGATAGTTCCTTGACATTAGACGTATTGGTGGCATATATGGGAGGGGATAAAAGGCAACAAAAGGTTTTTCTACATCTTTCCGTGAAAGGACAGCGAAGCCTGAAATAAATCAATTTTAAAAAATGTGTTTGGTTTTTTTGCTACAAAAAAACATTTTCCAATGTCCAGCCTCTCGATGCAAGGCCTGCAGGGTGATGGGAGGTGCACAGGTTCTGGATGTTCATGTTCTGATATTGGGGGATGAACGCTTTACGACAGCCCCATTCCAAGTCCATGTCATTTCCAGATGTAGGTCTAGCAATGCTTTCCATCACGGCACCTCATACAAATGGAAAATAAAAGATACACTTCTTTTAATAACTCAATCTCAAGAAGAGGAGGGTGGGATTGAAAAATCTATTCTTCGAAAGTCCATTACTCATCTCAGACCAACAATGAACCGGGCCATCGTGCCGGACGTTAATGGATATCCACCGTGATGATAAACTGCGCCAGCGATCATTATTGTAAACCCTCGTAAGATGATTACAGTATTCTAAATCCAGGGCTGTGAATAAGTACGAGGGACAATGATGTAAGTGTTCCCAGGGACCAATATTTATCCTTCATATCGAGAGGTAAAGCCAAGATACTCATAAACTCTTTAAAAACCTTTAACACAGGAAGCTATTTATCACATCGAGCTCGGCCGATGCTCCGGCCATACTGAACCAATTAGGGCCAACGCGTTTCGTCATCTTTCATAAAGTTAAGATAAGTTTTCCGAGCGCGGTATAGAGCCGTAATTGAGATTTGATCAAACACACATGCTCCATAACCCAGTATGGATATTTAAAAGCTGTGAAATGTTCTGAAAACTTTAGACTTCTCCATCCAGCCAAGAGGACAGGATGTACTCCAGCAAGTGAGAGCGGAGGAGGCTTGGAACGTGCCGCAGCTGCAAAACAAATATTTTTTGTTCATGGTTTTCTTTTTTGGACTTTATATTTTATTTTGATACAGTAGCTCATTAACACATGGAGGATCAAAATGTACGAGCGACCAGTGAGCATATAATAACTTCTCGTAGACATTTTAGCTTTTCCTTCTCAATTTACACATCTGACCATCCCTGATCACCTGGGACGCGGCTATGGGGGCGGTCAAACGGTCGCCACCAAAGAAATAAATCCTTTGGTTTCCCCTAAAGATAAGACGTTCCAGAGATACCGGGAGGTCATTGATGTCTACCTGTTTATTTTTTGGGTGTGTGCACAGGTTAAAGGGTTTATCCGGGACTAAATTATTATTTTTACAATGAGCCAAAAAACAAACCGGCAGGTTGTGGCAGGTGCCCGGCGTCGGCTCAGAGCGGTCACTGACTGCTCCACGGCAACATGGCAGCTCTTCTTCTTCTAGGCTGCTCTGTCGACAGGGCGCGACTGCCAACATCATGCTAATTGACAGCTGGATTCCCACAGTAAGGCAGTGGGGAACCGGCTGTCAATCAGAATGACGTCAGCAGTCACACCCAGTCAACAGAGCAGAGCGGAAGAGAGGCTGGTGCTCCGTCAACAGGGCGCGACTGCCAACATCATGCTGATTGACAGCTGGATTCCCGCAGTTAGGCAGTGGGGAGCTGGCTGTTAATCAGAATGACGTCGGCAGTCACACCCCATCAACAGAGCAGAGCGGAAGAGAAACTAGTGCTCTGTCGACGTGACGTCAAAGGAATCCGCTCTGTGCTGCAGAGATCTGTGCTGTGCACAACAGGCAGGTAGTTAGAAAACAACCAGCCTGTCAGTTCTTAGGTCCACAATAAAATAAAAATATCGTGTTGGATAACCCCTTTAAGTATTTGCATCTGGCATTTTGGCACCAATTAAATAGCTCTTAGCAAAGAAAAAAGTTGCGTAAAATTAACGCACTTTTTTGCAATTTTTCCCATTCATTTAAATGAGTGAAAAACGTTGCAAAGACGCTGAAAGAACTGACGTGCTGCAGAACTGAAACTTCTTCAAGTCTGCAAGGAAAACATAAGCAGCGAGTGCATGAGATTTCGGAAACGCCATGCACGTTACTGATACAGAAAAGGTACGTTTTTTCCTCGGAAGAGAAAAATAAAGCAGCAAAATGCAATGTGTAAACGATCCCTTTAAGTAGGAAAACCTGGACTGATTCAATATATTACCATCTTAAAAGGGGCTTCCAAGGGAAATGGAACACAATACTAAATGCTGAGGGTATGACCGTTGTGACTACCAGTTCTGTAAGATCATGTCCGAATGGAGACGAGGTCGAGCACAAACCTCCGCACAATTAATTGTCCAAGGAACGGCCGGAGAAAACCAACAGCCAATTATACTGCCGATTATTTCCAGCAGTACCATGGACAAAGCATTGAGTGAGGATTTGTTTTGTATATAAAAGCTCCAATGTAAATTTAGGCATCTCCATGGTAACAGACAACAATCTCTGTGTAGTCTGACCCCGCAGTCATGCCTGTTTTCATCGGTCCTCTGCTTCCACTAATATGTCAAATTGAGGGAAAAATGAAAGTGAGTATATATGCAGGATCAGACTACACAGGGTTCTGTTACCTTGGAGACACAACGTGGCTTGCGAAAGTATTCACCCCCTTGGCTTTTTGCCTATTGTGTTACATCATAACGGGTGTTTAAATATTTTTGTAATCCGATTTGTGTGTGATGCATCAGCACTAAATAGTCTAAGTGGGAAAAGTGTAGGCATAAATTAAACTTATAGGATCAAAGAACTAAAAATTGGCATGCACATATGCATGCATCCCTTTTGCTATAAAGCCCCTAAAAATTTCTGGTGCAAGCAATTACCTTCATAAGTCCCATGCTTAGTGACAGGACATCCCCCTATGTGCAATCTAAGTGTCACATGGTCTGTCAGTATATACTGTACACACCTTTTCTGAAAGGCCACAGAGGCTGCAACACCATTAACAAGAGGCACCACTAACCAAACAACAGCATGAAGACCAAGGAGATCTCCAAAACAACAGCATGAAGACCAAGGAGATCTCCAAAACAACAGCATGAAGACCAAGGAGATCTCCAAAACAACAGCATGAAGGCCAAGGAGATCTCCAAAACAACAGCATGAAGGCCAAGGAGATCTCCAAAACAACAGCATGAAGACCAAGGAGATCTCCAAAACAACAGCATGAAGACCAAGGAGATCTCCAAAACAACAGCATGAAGACCAAGGAGATCTTCAAAACAACAGCATGAAGACCAAGGAGATCTCCAAAACAACACCATGAAGACCAAGGAGATCTCCAAAACAACAGCATGAAGACCAAGGAGATCTCCAAAACAACAGCATGAATACCAAAGAGATCTCCAAAACAACAGCATGAAGACCAAGGAGATCTCCAAAACAACAGCATGAAGACCAAGGAGATCTCCAAAACAACACCATGAAGACCAAGGAGATCTCCAAAACAACAGCATGAATACCAAAGAGATCTCCAAAACAACAGCATGAAGACCAAGGAGATCTCCAAAACAACACCATGAAGACAAAGGAGATCTCCAAAACAACACCATGAAGACCAAGGAGATCTCCAAACAAGTTAGGGACAAAGTTGTTGAGAAGTACAAGTCAGGGTTGGGTTATAAAAAAATATCCCAATCTCTGATGATCCCTGGAGCTCCATCAAATCCATTTTCACCAAAGGAAAGAGCATGGTAACACAACAAACCTGCCAAGAGAGGGCGCCCACCAAAACTCTCAGCCCGGGCAAGGAGGGCATTAATCAGAGAGGCAGCACAGAGACCAAAGGCAACCCTGAAGGAGTTATCAGGAGTTTCCAAGCAGAGACTCTGTCCATAAGACCACAATAAACCATACACTTGTAGATTGTGAGCCCTCGCGGGCAGGGTCCTCGCTCCTCCTGTACCAGTCGCTGTCACATTGTGTTCAAGATTATTGTAATTGTTCTTGTATTATACCCCTTTTTCACATGTACAGCACCATGGAATAAATGGTGCTATAATAAGAAATAATAATAATAATACTACACTTCATAGAGGTGGCCTTTATGGAAGAGTGGGCAGAAATTAAGCCTTTACTTACACACAAAAACTGTAAGACTCATTTTGAGTTTGCCAAAAGACATGTGGGAGACTCTCCAAATGTAAGGAGGAAGGTGCTGTGGTCAGATGAGACGAAAATTGAACTTTTTGGCCACTAAAGTAAATGCTATGTCTGGAGCCAAACCAACACAGCTCATCACCCCAAGAACACCATTCACAGAGTGAAAACGTGCTGGTGGCAGCATCATGCTGTGGGGATGTTTTCGGCAGCAGGGACAAGGAAAATGGTCCTAATCGAGGGGAAGATGGATAGTGCAAAATAAAGGGATATTCTTGAGCAAAATCTGTTTCAGTCTGTCAGTGATTTGAGTCTGGGATGGAGGTTCACCTTCCAACAAGACAATGACCCTAAGCATACTGGAAAATCAACACTCGAGTGGTTTAAAGGGAAGCGTGTAAATGTTCTGGAGTGGCCGAGTCACAGCCCAGACCTTAATCCAATTAAGAATCTGTGGTCAGACTTGAAGATTGCTGTTCACCAGCTAACTTGAAAAAGCTGGAGCAGTTTTGCCTTGAGTAATGGGCAAAAATCCCAGTAGCAAGATGTGGAAAACTGAGAGACTTATCCCAAGCGACTTGTAGCTGTAATTACCGTAAAAAGAGGCTCTACAAAGTACTGACTTTAGGGGGACGAATAGTTATGCACACTGAAGTTTTTAGTCATTTTGTCCTAATACATTTTGTATGAATGTTCTTTAAATGAACTGACGCAAAGCCTTTAATAAATAACAATGAAATTCCAGGTTGTGAGGTAGCAAAACACGAAAATGCCAATGATGGGGAGGGGGGGGGGGGGATTTTTGCGAGCCACTATATGTCTGTATAGGAGCAACAGACGCAAAAAGATATGACATCCCTTTAACATCAACTGCTTGGGTCTCCTATTATATAGTGTCGCCATACCCCTCTGCACTGTATACAGTATCTGTCACAGTTCTGATGACCACAAAACAAAAACATCGTAGATCCCTACGGCAACAAATGTCGTCAATTTAGAACTATCTATTCCAGACAGCGCTTAACAATGGGATCATATTAAATTGCAAACCTGGGCTTCTCTCCGTGGCCGGTTTTACACATGAAGTTAGAAGACGCCCTCGTCTACGACATCCAGGGCTAGTTTGGAGAACGGATTACTGTACAGCGCCGTATTTCACTTTTACTGCAGTGCTCGGAGCATTGTGAGGTCAGCACTTTACCATGCCACGGCCTCCGCACCGCGTCCTCCTGCAGTCACACACCCGGCCATTCACAAAGGTGAAGCCGTATATCAGCCGTTACAGAACCGTACGGCGGCTGTGATAGTCTGAGCGCAATACAATAATCATGCGGAATATAACAACACCCTGCAAGTAGAAGGCAAAATGCAGAACGTCACAGAGCAAAAGCCAAGAGCGCGACACGCAACTGGAATTACACCCAGAGAACAATTTACTGCAGATTTTTTTACTCTCATTTTTCTTTTTAAGTTTTGATGGTAGATAGTTTAATTCTATTTTCTGCAGGTGATTATGGGGGCGGATATGAGATGAGCGGCTATTAATCGCATTTATAGATGTGCGTTACAGCAGCTACGTGGACTACAGGAACAGTCCGGGGGGGGGGGGGGGGGAGTAATGACTTCTAGAGGAGAATGATGTGGGCATGCTCTGTGACCTGTGCAGAGGATAGGTCATCAATGCTAATCTGTCCGACACCCGGCAGCTCTGTGCAGCTATTATCCAATGGATAGGTCATCAATGCTAAAGCAATGGAAACCTCTTTAAAGAGGATCTGTCACCAGATTTCACAATAGAAACAAATATTGGACCAGATGAAGCCGGAGTAATTACTATGAAAATCCATACCAGAATGGCTGTATTATCTTGATATTAAAATGAACATATTGTCAGTTCAGCTATAGAATTAAAGAGCTTGTGAGTTCGAGTGTATTCAATCTCCATCCACCCAGCTGGACTGTCAGCTGCAGCTTGTACTGAACAGTGTTAAAACTCAGCAACAGGAGGGAGGAGGAACACTGAGGGTCAATAAGGCTAGATGGGCAGGGGTTGAGCAATAGTAGGGAGGAGGGAGACTGAGGTGCTGTTAATTAGACTAAAGATGGAGATTCACCAGCATGGTGGAGGTACACGGAGGTGTTCTCAATCAAGGCAGGAGGGTAGAGATTCAGTACCTGCAGCAGGGAGGAGGGGCACTGAGGATCTGTCATTCAGGTTGGGTGTGTGAAGATTGAAATAACATTTCATAAAGGATTATGCCAGCCATTCTGACATGGATTTTTTTAGAAGAAATTACATCAGCCTCATCAGGGCTAGGATTTATTTAGTAATATGTGCAGTTTTTATTGCAAAATCCGGTGTCAGACTCACTTTCAGTATCTGCTGTGTAGCAATAATATTTCATAAAAAGTGGCAATTGTAGCAAAAAGGCAGAAACTGAAATAAAATCTGAATCTCATCTTATCGCTGGTTGGAGAAATATTATTTAAGAAGGGGCAAACTTTTCTTATCGATACACACAAGACGTGATAGGAGAATGAACTCGTAACTTGGCTGCTGAACATGAAAGTTGTAAATCTCAAAAACTTGTCAACTAGACACAGCAAAAATTCCTTCTCAGCGAGAGCTGGCAAAGCCACGGGCGCGTTACATAACATCGAGGATCGGGTGATGATAGGCAAAGCACATTAACCTACGGTCTAACAGCTCACTATGGCCAAGATGCGGGAAGCAGAGCCATTGTTCTCTCCAGCGATGGCTTATACAAAGGGAAGCCCGATAGCAATGAGCGATCTAAAATATCAGATACGTGACGGTATATAGCAGTGGGAACGACGCAGATCGATCTGTTGTATTAAAAGCATCTCTCGGCGTCTGTGGTCCCGGCGAGCAGCTCAGTCGGCCTAGCGCAATATATCATGTGGTTAATATTTCATTACTGTCCGGCTTCTACATCAAAGGTTGACACGATGAAGGAAAAGTAATCCTTATCTCGCATGGAAGCATTTCAACAACTATCTAAATGTCGCCATAATAACTCCAGCTTTACACTACAATGCGCTCTGTTCAGCGGGTGGTGGTGCACAACAGTGCCCCTTATGGCAGGAGCTGGTACTGCAATGTCCACAAACAGGTTTTATTGACGATTGAAATCGGGGCAGCACGGTAGCTCAGTGGATAGCACTGTATGGTGGCTCAGTGGATAGCACTGCACGGTGGCTCAGTGGATAGCACTGCACGGTGGCTCAGTGGATAGCACTGTTGTTTTGCAGCACTGGGGCCCTGGGTTCAAATCCCACCAAGGACAACATCTGCAAGGAGTTTGTATGTTCTCCCCGTGTTTGCGTGGGATTCCCCCGGGTTCTCCGGTTTCCTCCCACACTCCAAAGACATACTGATAGGGAATGTAGATTGTGAGCCCCAATGGGGACAGTGATGATAATGTCTGTAAAGCGCTGTGGAATTAATGGCGCTATATACAATACAGACCAAAAGTTTGGACACACCTTCTCATTTAAAGATTTTTCTGTATTTTCATGACTTTGAAAATTGTACATTCACACTGAAGGCATCAAAACTATGAATTAACACATGTGGAATTATATACTTAACAAGAAAGTGTGAAACAACTGAAAATATGTCTTATATTCTAGGTTCTTCAAAGTAGCCACCTTTTGCTTTGATGACTGCTTTCCACACTCTTGGCATTCTCTTGATGAGCTTCAAGAGGTAGTCACTGGAAATGGTCTTCCAACAATCTTGAAAGAGTTCCCAGAGATGCTTAGCACTTGTTGGCCCTTTTGCCTTCACTCTGCGGTCCAGCTCACCCCAAACCATCTGGATTGGGTTCAGGTCTGGTGACTGTGGAGGCCAGGTCATCTGGCGTAGCACCCCATCACTCTCCTTCTTGGTAAATAGCCCTTACACAGCCTGGAGGTGGGTTTGGGGTCATTGTCCTGTTGAAAAATAAATGATGGTCCAACTAAACGCAAACCGGATGGAATAGCATGCCGCTGCAAGATGCTGTGGTAGCCATGCTGGTTTAGTATGCCTTCAATTTTGAATAAATCCCCAACAGTGTCACCAGTAAAGCACCCCCACACCATCACACCTCCTCCTCCATGCTTCACGGTGGGAACCAGACATGTAGAGTCCATCCGTTCACCTTTTCTGCATCGCACAAAGACACGGTGGTTGGAACCAAAGATCTCAAATTTGGACTCATCAGACCAAAGCACAGATTTCCACTGGTCTAATGTCCATTCCTTGTGTTCTTTAGCCCAAACAAGTCTCTTCTGCTTGTTGCCTGTCCTTAGCAGTGGTTTCCTAGCAGCTATTTTACCATGAAGGCCTGCTGCACAAAGTCTCCTCTTAACAGTTGTTGTAGAGATGAGTCTGCTGCTAGAACTCTGTGTGGCATTGACCTGGTCTCTAATCTGAGCTGCTGTTAACCTGCGATTTCTGAGGCTGGTGACTCGGATAAACTTATCCTCAGAAGCAGAGGTGACTCTTGGTCTTCCTTTCCTGGGGCGGTCCTCATGTGAGCCAGTTTCTTTGTAGCGCTTGATGGTTTTTGCAACTGCACTTGGGGACACATTCAAAGTTTGCCCAATTTTTCGGACTGTCTGACCTTCATTTCTTAAAGTAATGATGGCCACTCGTTTTTCTTTACTTAGCTGCTTTTTTCTTGCCATAATACAAATTCTAACAGTCTATTCAGTAGGACTATCAGCTGTGTATCCACCTGACTTCTGCACAACACAACTGATGGTCCCAACCCCATTTATAAGGCAAGAAATCCCACTTATTAAACCTGACAGGGCACACCTGTGAAGTGAAAACCATTTCCGGTGACTACCTCTTGAAGCTCATCAAGAGAATGCCAAGAGTGTGCAAAGCAGTCATCAAAGCAAAAGGTGGCTACTTTGAAGAACCTAGAATATAAGACATATTTTCAGTTGTTTCACACTTTTTTGTTAAGTATATAATTCCACATGTGTTAATTCATAGTTTTGATGCCTTCAGTGTGAATGTACAATTTTCAAAGTCATGAAGATACAGAAAAATCTTTAAATGAGAAGGTGTGTCCAAACTTTTGGTCTGTATTGTAAGTGAGTAAAATAAATAAAGAAAAATTATATTGCATGAAAGTGGATCATAAAATCACACCTCCACTACTGGACAACAAAGGGAGGTGGAAAAAAATGGAAAAAAATTGATACTCACCTCTCCGACGGGGCGGATCCTTCTCACACAGCGCTGCGTCTCCCACACTGGGGGCATCATGTCAACGCTCAGCCGAAATGTGAACGCTACAGCTGATCAGTGCCTGCCGATTAGCTGCAGCGTCACAAGTTGATGCCACAGGCCTATGGAGGACGCAGTGTTGAGTACAGAAGGGAAGTGTCGGCCTAGAAGGAGAGCATGTTTTTTTTTTTTTTTTTTTTTATCTCCCAAGACCAACTCATAAGGTTGCCCAGTAGAGAACGAATTCGTCCAACTATTTTTTGTGGAATTTTAGGTAATTAATGTGAATACTGGGGTTATTCCAGTGAACGGGGCTGAGCTGTAGTACTAGAGAAAAAAAAATCCCCAAAAATGATCCCGTTTCTTCAATACTTCTTTTTTCTCTTTCTTTATAAGTAGTACTAGAGAAAGTCACACATTTGGGCACAGCCGTTTCAGGAAGGGGCGAGATCCGAGCTCCCTTATCTTTGGGAGATCCAAGGAGCGGACCCTTATTACTTGCCTATTAAAGGCTTATCTTGAGTATAAGCAGTAAAATCCTTGAAAACCCCTTTAAAACAGAAAAAAAAATGCAATTTAGTTTGTGAACCCCCCCCCCCAATTTGCAATTTTATTGCCATTCCTAATGTGCATTACCAGTAATCTGTATCAACTAAATAAATAAATATCTGCAATATTCACACCACAAGCCGTCCCGTCAGGTTCGCCACATTTACAGTTTTTGTTGGTGCAGGTTCCAGCCCAACACCGAGTGCATCGACAAGAACGGCAGAGAGAAAGTTACAGGTAAATGTCTGTGTGAATATATCGAGGCGGCAGAACAATCCCCGGCACTTTCCAGATCAATACAATGTTCTCCTGAAATCTAATGGTGGAAAGTTATTTAGCTGCAGCAACACAAATAGTCCGGAAACCTAATTCATTCCTTATGTTGGAGCGTCTCAGTTCTTGGCAGATGCTGATAACACTATGATAGATTAAAAAGCAATGTTCTATTCTGAGCCGGGAGACCGCAAGAAACGAGATTTACTTCTCAGAACGCTGCGCTGTTCGCTAGACGGGAGCAATATGGACAAAACAGCAGACATATCGACACCCGGAGATTATCTCAGACGTCTGGATTAGGTGATCATCGCCGGCATCCAGTAAGAGAAGAATGAATATTAACGTACAGGATTCCTTGAGAGTCGATCCCTTGTCCGTTCTCAAGATTTTACCCATCAATTATTTATGTCGATGACATGATAAAGTGACATCGGGGGGCATCCTGCAGAAATAACTGTGGTCTTGTAGACAGGAAAGTTCCAATTTTCTCCAGTGCAATAAGACGACGAAAACTCCTAGGAAGAAATTCACATGAAATAAATGTTGATCCACCATCGGGACTGGAGATTGTAGTCAGCCACTGTCGGTGGGGACTACGACTTATTCTGGGGCTGCCAAGAAAATATGGAGTATAAAAAATAAAAATTAGAGGTGCAATTCTTATAGATTGATAGGTAGAAAGGACAGCACTCCTGATGTTGTAACATATATGTACCAACTACTTGAAAAGATGTTAAGCCTGGATGCGGCTTAAGCTGCTGGATGGAAACACATTGCATGCAAAACGCAGCTGCAATGTGTAGCGGCTGCTGCCAAGTACTGCAGAATGCTTTCCACTACAGAGTTCTGCAGCACTCAGCAGTGGCCACTACACATGCAGGCGCTTAACTGTTTCATTCAAACTGTTTACATCCAGCCATGGCTGAAGCAAATAATGGCTGATCAGTGGTGGGTGCCGGATGTTGGACCTCTATCAATATGTTGTGCCTAATCTCATCCCACAAATGGATGGAACTGTGCATTCAGATTGCAAGAAGTTTACTGCAATAACATCCCAGGGATAACACACAGGAGTTGTGCCCATGCCATCCACTGCAGAGACGGGCTGTAGCACGCAGCTGAACTCCTTTTGCATGTCTTGGGATTGGACCTAACTCCGATCCTAGCACTTTAATCCCCATAGAAGTTTGACAGAAGGAGATCTCTCCCTCTTGCTGCTCATTGGCACCGCAGTGGCCCGATGACAAGGTGCCGATGGGTGGCAGTGGCAACCTGAAGCCTAACAAAGGACTTGGTGTCTCCCATACATCTCAGCCCATCAGATTCCCTAAGTTTAATTCTACTGAGGTTTTCTAAGAGATGCCATCCTGGGGGGGGTCTCACCAAGAATAACCTCATGGCCCAACATTAACATGGGTTTATGAGAGATCGGTACTGTCCAACTAATCTGATCAGCTTTAATGAGGAGGTAAGTTCCAGACTGGACCAGGGTAACACCATGAATGTCTTCCATCTGGAGTTTTTAAAGGTATTTGATCACCTGCCACATAAAATGTTGGTTCAGAAAATAAGAGCAATGCACCTAGAGAAAAATGTGTTCTTGGGTTATGAAATGGCTCAAAGATAAAAAAAAACAAAGGATGGTTATTAATGAAACACACTCGGATTGGGTTACAGGATTCACACAGGGGTCAGAATTGGGCCCTCTTAAAATATTTAGTAATGACCATGTCGTGGGCATAAAGAGTAAAATTGCAATATTTGCAGAGGATAATAAACATGATCTAAACACGATGCAAATAAAATAATGGGATACATTAAAAGCAGCCTAGATGCTCAAGACAAGAACACAATTTTGCCTCTATTCAAGCCCCTAGTGCAGCCACACTTCGATACTGTGTACAAGTTTGGTCTCCGGTGGTTAAGAAGGACAGAGCTGAACTAGGGCGGGTGCAGAAGAGCAACCAAGGTTATTAAGAGAATGGGTGAACAGCAATACCAAGACAAGTTATCAAACTTGGGGTTATTCAGTTTGAAAAAAACGAAGGCTACAATGTATAAATATATGAAGAGACAGTACAGAGATCTTTCTAATGATCTTTTTACACCTAGGCCTTTGTGACAAGGGGGCATCCTCTACGTCAAGAGAAAGGAAGGTTTAATCATAATCACAGACGCAGATTCTTTACTGAGCGAGCAGTGAGACTATGGATTCTTTACTGTACAAGCAGTGAGACTATGGATTCTTTACTGTACAAGCAGTGAGACTATGGATTCTTTACTGTACAAGCAGTGAGACTATGGATTCTTTACTGTACAAGCAGTGAGATTCTGGAACACAAAATGCTCATCCACAAAATGTTGTAATGGATGATTCACAAATGAGTTCAAGGATGGCCTAGATGCCTTTCTTGGAAAAATGGTACCAGTAAAAACTAC
Organism: Phyllobates terribilis; assembly: GCF_046119375.1. Classification (NCBI taxonomy): domain Eukaryota; kingdom Metazoa; phylum Chordata; class Amphibia; order Anura; family Dendrobatidae; genus Phyllobates; species Phyllobates terribilis. Next base: position 174,068,643 of record NW_027362768.1, read on the forward strand.
AGCTTGTACTGCAAAAAATAAATCCTTATAGAGCAAATAACCTTCTCCACAAACTTCAGGCCCATCTGGAGAAATTGCTCACATTGCATACGGTGCGGCAGGAGCACACACAGATTAAATATCGAAACCTAAATCTATAGTAAATCCTACACATGTGGAAAGAGAAAGGCATCTCCAGCAGATCTAGGTCACCTTGTCTACTCTGTACAAGTGGGTTGAGGACTATACCCCCGGGCATTGTGAGGTGATGTACCTCCGTCATATGAACAGTCCGATGCATTTCTCCATCTCAGCCTGTAAATGTAGGTGGAGACCCCCTTTAATCTTTGTAGATGGGTTCTCTCACACATGACAAATACAGTGAAGAAGAAAGGGATTCAGAAATCAGATTTAAGGCAAATGACAATAGTTTAAAGTTCCCTTTGATGTGACGTGTGACTTACTGTGAAGCTATGGGTACAACTGCGACTCTCTGAACGTCTCGTTATTGATAGTCAAGTGCATCAGCCTAGCCCCGTAGTAGTCGATGATATAACTGGATCCATCAGACGGGCCGACGATCTGCAAGGGAAAAAAAATAATATTATAGAAAAACAATAAACTATAACTCCTAAAATCCTCCTGGAGTGTCGTAGGTAACGGGCCTCTGCTCTATTGACAACCAGAGCTGCATTGCCACATGTAAGTTAAAGTGATTATCCCCAAATTAGATGTACACTTTCAAAAATAACCCCAAATACACATAAAAGAAAAGAGGAAAATAAAAAAAGGAGAGAAAGAGGAAAATAAAGAGCGAAAGAAAGATTTTTCTCTTACAAGTTCGGGTCACCAATATATTAAATGAGGTTCGGGTCAGGTGGCAGAACCCGAAATTCTACCGGTCCGCATATCACTACCCGTTACTTATTTTTTATTCTTCTGTTGATTGAGCCATACAACATCTTTTTTTTTTTTTTTAGCGGGATAAGATGTCGTTTTGTTTTTTTAAATAGTACCAATATGGTCAACATGACATTCTGATCACTTTTTGTAAAAAAAATAAATCATTTTTACCCTCGTTAGCAAAAAAAGCAATTCTGGTATTGTTTATTTGTACATATTTTTTTTTTTTACATGCAGGATAGAGAAAATTAGCTTATTTTTTTTTTTAGTACGGTTCATTACTGTTACAATGATCCAAAATCATAGATACATTTTTTAATGTGAAAAAAATAATTTTCCTGGGGCTTTTTTTATTTACACATTAAGGAGACTTGACCATGCAATCACAAACTAAATATATAATGTAAAAATGACAAAAGTATTCTTAGAGTGATACCTTTATTGGCTAACCAGAAAAAAAAATATATATTTTATATATATATATATATTATATATATATATATATATATATATATATATATATATATATATATATATATATATATATATATATATATATAATAGTACAGACCAAAAGTTTGGACACACCTTCTCATTTAAAGATTTTTCTGTATTTTCATGACTATGAAAATTGTACATTCACACTGAAGGCATCAAAACTATGAATTAACACATGTGGAATTATATGTGCAAAGCAGTCATCAAAGCAAAAGATGGCTACTTTGAAGAACCTAGAATATAAGACATATTTTCAGTTGTTTCACACTTTTTTGTTAAGTATATAATTCCACATGTGTTAATTCATAGTTTTGATGCCTTCAGTGTGAATGTACAATTTTCAGTCATGAAAATACAGAAAAATATTTAAATGAGAAGGTGTGTCCAAACTTTTGGTCTGTACTGTAATATATATATATCTAAATTTTCTTTTTTTTCTGGTTAGCCATTAAAGGTATCACTCCAAGAATACTTTTGTCATTTGTACATCATATATTTAGTTTGTGATTGCATGGTCAAGTCCCCTTAATATGTAAATAAAAAAAGCCCCAGGAAATGGTTTTTTTTTAATGTGAAAAATTCAAAGTGTAGAAATGAATGTAAATGCAAAAGTCTTCACATTGTGCTCTGAATTGTCCAGCGAGAAACTTTTTTTTTTTTTTAAATCCAATTCTAGAATTGTGCGTGGAGCTCACCTGCATGGAGATGAGGATAAAATCAATGAGACTGCCGATCCCACAAAACCCGACTGTGCAGAACTTCAGCATTCCTGCAAAGAGAGAGAATTACAGATCACAGACGCAACGGCCGAGGTGTCACACCAACCACAGAGCGCACACTTGTATTCAGGATTGTCAGACATTAGTTATTAGGGGGGTGTTAAGGTTTTAATTTTTCCTATTCCCTTTTATAAGGGATATCCAGTATATAAAACCCATTTAATTCAGCATCTTCAACTCTTACAAGACAGAAAAGTAATAAAAAGCATCTCTCTCCCTGGAGGACTGGTCCTATCCAGCATTACACAGGAAACCCATTCATAGAAATGGACAAGGTGTAATACTTAAATTCTCCTGTGGTGGCATTGTTGGGAAAGTCAACACTTAGCAAACTAACAATGCTTAGTTTCCCAGTGAAAGGATCAGCCTAAATTCAAAGGGATCTTCTGAAAAGCATGAAATGTCCACAGTAATCTGCAGCCATGGGCCTTTTACACAGACCGATCACTGATAAAGATCGATATCCAGGGAGCGAACAATCAGCATTATTTCAGTATTATAGTAGTTATATTCTTGTACATAGGGGCAGTATTATAGTAGTTATATTCTTGTACATAGGGGGCAGTATTATAGTAGTTATATTCTTGTACATAGGGGGCAGTATTATAGTAGTTATATTCTTGTACATAGGGGCAGTATTATAGTAGTTATATTCTTGTACATAGGGGCAGTATTATAGTAGTTATATTCTTGTACATAGGGGGCAGTATTATAGTAGTTATATTCTTGTACATAGGGGGCAGTATTATAGTAGTTATATTCTTGTACATAGGGGGCAGTATTATAGTAGTTATATTCTTGTACATAGGGGCAGTATTATAGTAGTTATATTCTTGTACATAGGGGCAGTATTATAGTAGTTATATTCTTGTACATAGGGGCAGTATTATAGTAGTTATATTCTTGTACATAGGGGGCAGTATTATAGTAGTTATATTCTTGTACATAGGAGCAGTATTATAGTAGTTATATTCTTGTACATAGGGGCAGTATTATAGTAGTTATATTCTTGTACATAGGGGCAGTATTATAGTAGTTATATTCTTGTACATAGGAGCAGTATTATAGTAGTTATATTCTTGTACATAGGGGCAGTATTATAGTAGTTATATTCTTGTACATATGTTGCAGTATTAAAGTATTTTTATCCTTGTGCAGTGGCTTTTGGATGATATATAATGAGAACAGTCTCTTACCTAGAGCGGGGTAACCCAGGTAGAACCGGTCAGCTCCCAACCATCCAAGAAATAATGACAGGGCCACGGCCACTTTGTAGGAATACCCGTTCCTGCAGGTGTTAAAAAAAAAAAAATCTGTGTGACCTCCTGTGATCAGAACCCGGCTCTACGGAGTGTACATGGATCTGGTACTTACACATTGCGGCACGGGAAGGGTCTGAGGAACCCGATTTCTTTTCCAGAGAACGTGGTGACGTTTCCGCCATTATCTTTACAGGAGATATTTGGTGCAGGATAACAAGGAGCTAAGTGAGAAAGATACACATGATTAAGGGGGAGAAGTCCGGGGGCAGCAGCCGCGCATTACATTTATCGCAATTATGCATTTAAAGGGGTTGTCGGGACATTTTTAAAATTGGTATAAAGGCAGGAAATCATATTAAATAATAAAACTAGCATTATTCCTTTATTTAAATCCCTGCCATTCTCCACGCTCCTGTAGCGATAACATCATGTCAGTTATTCACATGACCGCTGCAGCCAATCACTGGTCTTAGCATTCCTTCAGACATGTGACCTATGAGGACAGCGATTGTCTGCAGCAGTCACGTGAACGGTGGGGACCACCTGGCAGAGGCAGAGCTAAAAGGCTAAACTAGATCCCAGAGTCAACAGTGACCACAGCACCCAACTGGTTTTATAGAGGAAGGCTGGGCTTCTTCTTAAAGCCCCTGAATGCCCCCAAAAATGCTCATAGGACAGCAATGTGTTGTTGCTGAGAGTCGTATCAGACTGCAATACAAAAAAAAAAAAAAAAAGTTTTTAGACCAGAAAAATCCACGGAACACAAATGTCTCAATTTTTCCATTGTGTTCCTTTAAATTCTCCTCTTCTCTGTTGGCCCCGTACACATTAGGTTAGTAAATTTGGTTTTATGAATTAAAACCCCAGTAGAGAGAAACATATAAAGAATAATCATCCCTCATTATCATCTCTCCATAAAGCTTTATAGTCCCGCTAACAACAACATCAAGGAAAAACAGCAGAAAAATAAGAATGTTACAAGTACAAATCAGCTGAGCAGCGATCACATAAAATCCAGAGAATTCTTATTTCATTAGTTAGAAGAAAAAAAAAAAGTTATTGCATGGAAACCATCAGCAGGTTGCAGTTGGTGGATCTTTTTTAATTGTGTTATTGAACCATTTTATTTTATATTATATAAAAAAAAAACACATACGGTAGTTATTACATGGAAACAATCAGCAGGATGCAGTTTCTGGATCGTTTTATTATTATAGTGTTATCCAGTCAATTTGTACATGAGAAAAGCAGTTATTACAAGGAAACCATCAGCAAGTCACAGCTGACGGATCTTCTTTTATTCATGAGTTATGGGGATATTTTTATTCATTTATTTTACATCATTTAAGAAAATAAACAATTATTACATGGAAACCATCAGCAAATTGCAGATGATGGATTTTTAATTTTATTTGTGTGTTATCTGGTCATTTAAAAAAAAATAAAAAATACAGAAAAAAAAAGCCACTTATTAGATGAAAATCATCAGCAAGTTGCAGAACAGTTGATAAACCTTCTATTCGTGGGTTATGTGGTCATTTTTATATTCTATAGCAAAAATAAAAGTTTTACATGGAATGGAAACCATCAGAAAGTTAAGTTTATGGATATTTCATTTCAATCATGTGCTGGTCATTATACAGCAAAAAAAATAAATAAATAAAAAAAAAATCATTCTTGTCTTATAGGGTTATTTTTCTACATTATGTAAAAAAAACAGCTATAAATGGAAACTATCAGCAAGTTGGAGATGATGGATGTTTTATTTTAGACTTTTTTTAATCAGGTCCTTGAGAGAATCATGGGCCGTGTTTAAAGAATGACAGATATAGACCGCGCCTCTCTGAGGGGGCCCCCAGGAATATCATCATTGGGGTAAACACGAGTTAAAGGGGAACTTCCTTGAAGATGTCTCCATGTGATGATGATACCACTGAAGCGTATCTTACGTTTCTAAAGCATATTGAGAATCGCAGTCAGGCCAGGACTTAGCTATAATAGGCAAGAGAAAAATATGCCGCCATTCGGTTGTGTGAATTAGCCCTTAAACGGGTTTACTCTGTCGCCTCATTGCGGGACACAGGACCATGGGTGTTATGCTGCTGTCCACTAGGAGGCGACACTATGCATAATCTGAAAAAGATTAACCGTGGCTCCTCCTCTGCAGCATACACCCCTGGACGGCATCAGCCTTCTCCAGTTTTTGCTTTGTGTCGTATAGGAGGCACACCTAAAACTTTTTCTCCGTTTTTCACCGACGGCTTTACAGATGAAGAAAAGTGGGTCTACTGCGAGACTCCCGGCATGGCTCCTTCCTCGGCCCCTTATTATGGGGTGCACGGTTGAAGTTGAGATGGCTATTCCCCATGTCGCTCCTTCCCCAGCCACTCGGGTGCTGGTTCAAAGTAGAGACCCCCCTCCTTCCCCAATTCCTTTTGGTTTCTGGGTTGAGGTCGAGGCGAGGATATAGCCCCCTGACGGTGACAACAGCACCTCCCTAATCCCCCCTGGAGGTATTAGGCTGAAACGCCTCAGGTAGGGCCTGTACAGGCAGCAGCTCTCAGCAGCCAGCACAGGCTGAATCCAGGGACCCCAGCCCTGCTGCGGGCTCCTGTCAGGACCGGGGGGACCGCAGGCAGAACACAACAGAGGCACAGGCCTCCCTGCGCCCTGTTTCTGCGGCAGCACCAGCTCTACGGTGCCTCAGAGGGACCCTTCACAGGGCCCCCCCTTCCGCTTATACCCCACCGCTATCCTGCCTTTAAATCCAGGGGGGTCCGGTTCAGATCCGGCCCCCTCCCGGACTTCCACGCCGACCTGCAGTCCCTTTGGGCATCAGGCATCTAATGTAGGCCGCGGCTTCGGCCTAGCTGAAGCCGCCACCTCCTCTCCCCGCCCCGCGGATGATAAATATGACACTACAGTGTCATAGAGGGGGCGGATAGAGACTGAAAGGGCGCGATTTCACACAGTTCTGCGCCCCTTTTCAGCTCTCCGCCCCCCTTCTTTCTTAACTTTACTCCAGCGGCCATTATCTGCTGCAGGATAAGGGAGACCTCCGGGGGGCACAGGACCGTGGATCTTCGGCGCTGGACCTAGGGGCACACTGGTGGGATAAGATCACAGCTGGAGTTCTTCCTCGGCTGTGAGTCCATTATTCCTTATAGGCTCCTCTGCATAGCCACCCCTGTAGGGCCCTCTGCATAGCCACCCCAGTGCACTATGCCGGGCTCTGTACAGCGTGCAGCAATACTCTCCCAAGTGGCAGCACGTACCCGCACTGCCAGGACTGCATCCAGACTACTGTGCCAGAGCCCCAAGAAGCCCCTGTCAATGCTTCGGTGTTTAATGCCACGCTGGAATGGGTCACTCAGATGTTGCAATTTATGATGCAGTCTATAGATAACCTAACCTCCACATTGCTTCAGGCTCTGCAAAGTTATGCCTCGGCTATGAACACTACCCAGCAAAGGGAAGGCTCGACTAGGACATGACGACCCGGGCACATCCACGTTTTGGTCAGGACGCAAGCGGACCCACAGGTCACGTTCATCTGCGTCATCCCATAACACACGGTCATCCCCTTCTAGGGAGAGACACCGTAGTTCCAGGTCATCTAGACCGTCCCCTACCAGGGACAGACAATGCAGTTCTCCGCAGCGATCCCCGACCAGAGAAGGCCTCCACCCTGGTTCACCCAGCAGGAGACACCTTAGCGATACACAGGATTCGGAAGGCATCTGTGATTCCGACTCAGACAAGGAAACTGAAGGGTCTTTGATCCCAATCCCCCTAGCAATACAGCGCTAGTTGAGGACGTAATCTCGTCAATCCATCGGGTGCTGGACATTTCTGATCCGCCCCCGGAGGCATCACAACACAAGATTTCCTTTGAAGGACTTCTGAAGCCACCTAAGGTCTTCTTTGACCACCCAGAGTTTAAGTCGATCCTTAAAAAGCAGTTCTCACAGCCTGAGAAGAAGTTTACTAATCGCAAATATCTGGAGGCACAATACCCCTTCCCACAGGAGACTACCAAGGAATGGACAGATCCACCTGAAGTGGATCCCCCAGTCTCTAGGCTAGCAGCACAGTCACTCCTTTCACTGCCAGGTAGCTCAACCCTCAGGGACACCGCAGACCGGCAGGTAGAAGCATGGCTCGTTCAATTTTCGAGACCGCAGGGGCCTCTCTGGCTCCCGCGTTCGCTTCAGTTTGGGCTACCAAAGCCATCCTGGCTTGGGCCAAAAATTTACAAGCTGGCCTCCAAGTATCTGCTCCTGAGCTGTCGGACCAAGCGGTTCAAATAGCAGTTGTAGCAGATTGCATGCTTCATGCAGCTCTGGATTCTGCAAGGGGTGCAGCGGGGATAGCATCAAACGCCATCACGATTCGGCGTATCCTCTGGCTGCGGGACTGGAAAGCAGACGCAGCCTCAAAGAAGTCCCTCACGCACCTCCCGTACCTCAGTGGTCGACTTTTTGGTGAACAGTTGGACACGATGATATCCAACGCCACCAGGGGTAAGAGTACCTCTCTCCCCCAACTGAAACCCAAAAGCACTTACAAGATGCGTAACCAAACTCGATTCCGATCCTTTCGGAACTCTTCGGGCTGGTCCGTCTCGCGGCCAGCACAAAATAGCAACCGCTCCCTACGCAGGGACAACTCGCTGTCGACGCAAAAGTCGGACAAGACCTGGCAGTCAAAAGCAGGCCAGTCAAAGTTCAAAAGGAGGAAAATCTCAGACTTCCTCCTCATCATGACTCACGGACTCCGGAAGACAAAGCACCTGTAGGCGGCCGACTTTTGTTCTTTCATCAAGTCTGGTTGCCTATTACAGAAGACAGGTGGGTCAGGGAACTAGTGTCTTCGAGATACAAGATAGAGTTCACTTCCAACCCACCAAACAGACTCTTTCTGTTCCCCCAAAACCGCCAGCCAAGGCTTGTGCCTTCCGCCAAGCGGTCTTCTAGCTTCTTCAAGCAGAAGTCATAGTACCGGTCCCTGCGGCCGAGCGCTTCCGAGGGTTCTACTCCAATTTATTCGTAGTTCCCAAGAAAGGAGGCGGCGTACAGCCCATACTGGACCTAAAACAGCTCAACAAATATGTACGGGTATGTCACTTCCGCATGGAGTCCCTTCGGTCCATCATTGCGTCCATGGAAAAAGGGAGAATTTCTCGCCTCCATAGACATACAAGACGCATACCTGCATATACCAATTGCACCAGCCCATCAGAGATTTCTCAGGTTCGCAATCGACCAGGAACACTACCAGTTCGTGGCTCTCCCGTTCGGACTCGCCACGGCTCCCAGAGTGTTTACCAAAGTCATGGCAGCCACCATGGACGTCCTGCACTCCAGAGGCATAGTAGTCGTTCCATACCTGGACGATCTCCTTATCAAGGCTCCCACCTTCAAGGACTGCGAGCAAGGACTGCGAGCTCAGCATCTCAATCACAATCGACACTCTGAGTCGCCTGGGCTGGTTAGTCAACCTACAAAAGTGATCACCAACCCCGAGTCAGTCTCTGACCTTCCTGGGAATGCTATTCAACACCTTCAGGGGTCTAGTGCTCCATCCCAAGGACAAGGCACTGCCTCTCCGTCTAGGAATTAAACACTCTCCTCAGCAAACCCCCTCGATCTCTCCAGTTTGCCATGAGAGTCCTCGGCAGGATGGTGGCGGCAATAGAAGCGGTCCCATTTGCCCAGCTTCACCTCAGGCCTCTCCAACTAGCCATTCTCAAGTCATGGGACAGGAACCATTTTTCTCTCGACAGGGAGTTCCAGCTGACGTCGTCAACCAGGAGGTCCCTGCACTGGTGGCTCAAGCCAACCTCACTAACAAAGGGGAAATCCTTTCTCACGGGTCAATGGAAGGTTCTGACCACCGACGCGAGCCTGACGGGTTGGGGTGCGGTGCACCTACACCACAGAGCACAGGGCAAGTGGTACCCAGCGGAAGCGACCATGCCCATCAACATCTTGGAAATTCGTGCCATCCTCCTGGCATTGAGAGCCTTTCATCACTTACTAGCAGCCTCTCACATCAGAGTACAGTTGAACAATGCCACGGCTGTGGCATATGTGAATCACCAAGGGGGGACCCGCAGTGCCCAAGCGATGCGAGAAGTGACACACATTCTCCACTGGGCGGAAGACACAGGTTCGGTTCTCTCTGTGGTCCACATTCCGGGTGTGGACAACTGGGAAGCAGACTTCTTCAGCCGGCAAGGAATGGACTCGGGAGAGTGGTCTCTTCATCCCGAAGTTTTTCGACAGATCTGCCATCGCTGGGGGACTCCGGACGTGGACCTAATGGCATCCCACTTCAATGCCAAGGTCTCCAACTTCATGGCCAGAACTCACGACCCGTGGGCGCTAGGAGCGGACGCCCTGGTTCAGGACTGGACCCAGTTCCAGCTCCTGTACATTTTTCCACCTCTCCCCCTGATATCCAGAGTGGTGAGGAAGATCAAGCAAGAGGGAGTTCCAACCATCCTAATCGCACTGGACTGGCCCAGACGTACATGGTATGCCGACATCGTACAGCTCACAGCAGACGTCTCCTGGGGTCTCCCCAACCGACCGGATCTTCTGTCACAAGGCCCGTTCTACCACCATAACTCAGGGGCCCTCAATTTGACGGTGTGGCCATTGAGACCTGGGTTCTAACCCAGTCAGGGTTCTCGCCGGACGTCATTGGAACCATGATCAGGGCACGGAAGCCAACCTCTGCTAAGATTTATTACCGTACCTGGAAAGCCTTCTTTACCTGGTGCGAATCTCGTGGCCAGACCCCATTCCCTTATTCCCTCCCCAGGCTACTTGAGTTTCTCCAATCGGGTCTGGAGGCCAGACTGTCCCTGGCCTCCCTTAAGAGCCAGGTGTCAGCTCTCTCAGTGCTCTTTCAGAGGTGCATTGCTAACAAGCCGCAAGTAAGGACATTTCTTCAGGGGGTTTCCCAATTGGTTCCCCCCTACAGACGACCACTAGAAACGTGGGACCTCAACCTGGTGCTGACAGCATTGCAGGAAACACCCTTTGAACCCCTTAGGGAAGTCCCACTCCGCATTCTATCCCAGAAAGTGGTTTTCCTGGTGGCAATCACCTCGATACGCAGGGTGTCTGAACTGACAGCACTCTCCTGCAGACGGCCCTTCCTGGCTTTTTACCAGGACAAGGTAGTTCTCCGTACGGTCCCATCCTTCCTTCCGAAGGTTGTGTCCAACTTCCACCTCAATGAGGAAATTTCACTGCCATCCCTCTGTCCGGTCCCGGTTCATAGAGTGGAGAAGGCTCTGCATACGCTTGACCTTGTCAGGGCATTGCGTATCTATGTGTCTAGGACTGCGCCCTTCCGGAAGTCTGATTCTCTTTTCCTTCTTCTGGAAGGCGGCCGCAAGGGTCTACCATCTTCCAAAGCTACCCTTGCCAGGTGGAACAAATCCACCATACAAGAGGCCTACCGCCTTAAAAATTCTCCTCTTCCAGCAGGTATTACGGCACATTCTACACGTGCGGTAGGGGCCTCCTGGGCCATTCGGCACAACAAGTGTGTAAGGCAGCCACCTGGACTAGCCTACACACGTTTACCAAACACTACAGGGTTTATACCCAGTCCTCAGCAGACGCGAGCCTGGGTAGATGTGTTCTGCAGGCAGCGGTACCCCAATTGTAGGGGCCTGTCTACACAATATTCGTCCGTTGCTACCCACCCAGGGACTGCTTTGGGACGTCCCATGGTCCTGTGTCCCCCAATGAGGCGACAGAGTCAAGGAGATTTTTGTGTACTCACCGAAAAATCTCTTTCTCTTAGCCTCTAATTGGGGGACACAGCTCCCACCCTGTCGCCCGTTCCGGGCCGTTATTATGTTGAGTTCTCATATTGTCTTTGTTTGAGCTCGTACATAGTTGCCTTCTTATAGGCATGGTTATGTTATCAATGTTATGTTCCTGCTAATACTTTTGCACAAAACTGGAGAAGGCTGATGCCGTCTAGGGGTGTATACTGCAGAGGAGGAGCCACGGTTAATCTTTTTCAGATTATGCATAGTGTCGCCTCCTAGTGGACAGCAGCATAACACCCATGGTCCAGTGTCCCCCAATTAGAGGCTAAGAGAAAGAGATTTTATGGTGAATACACAAAAATCTCCTTTTGCACTTTTAGAAAAATGGCCCCCAAAACACTTCCAGTATTGTAAAATAACAATTATCAGATAGTTATCACCCTCCCCAGGTCCTGCACCGATGTCTGTGCTTTATATGCAGTGGTGACGTCACGTCGGCAGCGCACATCACTGCGACACGAGCTGCCGAGTGACCGGCTGACACGATGTGATGTCACCACTGCAGAAGCGGCAGGGAGGCGGCACACCACCCGGGGGAGGGGGAGAACTATCTGAGTTTGTCATTTTACAGTACAGGAAATATTTTTCCTAAAACCCCTTTAAGGGTAAAGACCCTCGAGGAAGACGGAAAACAAAAGCTATAAAAAGGTGACAAACAACAAAAAGAAAAATCTTTTAAAATAAAAAAAGAAACTTTAGGATCTGTCATCAGCAGCTTGTGGGCAGTTTACCAGAAGACAAATAATTCTCTAATATGCAAAAAAGTTAAATAAAAAAAGACGCAAAAATAATAAAAAAAAAAATTCACATCACCTTCCATTTAATAAAAGCACTCACCGTAAGCCGTAAAGTTGGCGCACCGGACCGGCTCTTGAGTCACAGGGTTTATTTCGGCGTCCATGCACACATATGTTCAAGGATTAAGGAAAAAGCGGTTATCAGTTCTTACACACAGCACAAGGGTAAAGCGACTGCCCCCCACCACCACCGTACAAGGCTGTGAAAAAAAATTTAAAAAATTAAGCCACCCAGAATGCAAATCGCCGGAGAAAGCTGTGAAAATACACTGAACAAGCAGAGCATGCTGGAAGAGTTCAGCTCTGTAGACTGACAAAAAACAAAAACAAAATGACACATACTATACACAGTCATGGTCGAAAGTGTTGGCACTCTTGAAATTGTTCCAGAAAATGAAGTATTTCTCCTAGAAAATTATTGTAAGTCCACGTTTATTTCCTGCGTATTGTAACAACACAAAAAAAAACCAGAAAAAAAGGCAAATTACACAATTTAAAAAAAAACAACAAGTGGGCTGGACAAAATTGTTGGCACCTTCAACTTAATATTGGATTGCACATCCTTTGGAATAATAACTGCAATCAATTGCTTCCTATAACCATGAGCTTCTTACTCCTCTCAGCTGGAATCTTGGACTCTTCTTACAATCGTCTCCAGGTCTCTCATATGTGAAGACGTCTTCTCCCAACAGCAATTTTAAGATTACTCCACATGTGTCAATGGGATTTAGATCCGGACTCATTGCTGCCACTTCAGAACTCTCCAACCCTTTGTATCCATCCATTTCTGGAGGCTTCTTGAAGTATGTTTGGGGTCTTTGTCCTGCTGGAAGACTCATGACCTAGGACACAAACCCAGCTTTCTGACACTGGGCACTACATTGCCACCCAAAATCCTGTGGTAATCTTCAGATTTCATGATTCCTTGCACAAAGTCAAGGCGTCCAGTGCCAGAGGCAGCAACAACACATCCTTGAACCTCCACCATATTTGACTGTAGGTACTGTGTTCTTTATATTGTAGGCCTCATTCAAACAGTAGAATGATGTGCTTTACCAAAAAGCTCTATTTTGGTCTCATCTGTTCACAAGACGCTTTTCCCCAGAAGGATTTTGCATTACTCGTGAACATTTTGGCAAACTGCAGTCTAGCTTTTTTTTTTATGTCTCTGTGTCAGCAGTGGGGTCCTCCTGGGTCTCCTGCCATAGCGTTTCATTTCATTCATAGGTGGGCGGATAGTTCGTGCGGACACTGATGCACCCTGAGCCTGCAGAACAGCTTGAATTTCTTTGGACCTTAATTGGGGCAGCTTATCCCCCATCCGGACTATCCTGCGTTACAACCTTTCATTAATTGTTTTCTGCCGTCCACGTCCAGGGAGATTAGTTACAGTGCCATGGGTTGTAAACGTCTTGATTATATTGCACATCATGGACAAAAGAACAACAAGATCTCTGTAGATGCACTTGTAACCTTGAGATTGTTGATGTTGTTCAACAATTTTGTTTCTCAAGTCCTCAGACAGTTCTCTTCTCCTCGCTTAGTGTTGCACACACAGACACACACTGCAAAGATTGAGAAAACGTCTCCCCTTTTTATTTGGTTTCAGGGGTGATTTTCATATTGTCCACACCTGTTACTTGCCACAGGTGAGTTTGAACGAGCATCACATGCTTGAAACAAAGTTGTTTACCCACAATTTTCGAAAGATGCCAACAATTTTGTGAGGCCCATTTTGGGGGTTTTATGTGAAATTATGTCCAATTTGCCTTTTTTTGTGTTGTTCCAATACACACAAAGGAAATAAATATGTGTATAACAAAACATATATAATTGCAATAATTTTCTGGGAGAAAATGCTTCATTTTCTTGAACAATTTCAAGGGTGCCAACACTTTTGCACATGACTGTAGATCTAGTGCTGATTAACCCCTTAGATGCTGCGGTGGATTGCACCTGCTGCATCTAAGTTGATGGGTTTAGCCATGAAGGACGTCATTCAAAAGTAAAACTTGTTTCGCAAAAAAAAAAAAAAAAAGTCTCGTAGGTTTTCCTGCCTTTTGGCCGATGGCTAAGGGGTCAAAAAAATAAAAAACCCTCACACCTCTTGGAAGAAGAAGAAGAAAGGGGAAATGAAAGAGCAAAACTGCTAATTGGGATAATTCACACAAAAAAAAAACAACAACAACATGGCGGACAAGACAGAGGAGGCGTAACCACGGTAACAGCACAAACCCCCCCCCCCCCCCCCCCCCGGACTGGCAGTGAAGGAAAATGAGAGCAAAAATATGAAAAAGTAGACGTTATACATTATATATATATATATATATTAACAGGGTATTAATAAACAGGACACCGTCACTGTTGTGACTTGTGGTTCCACAGCCCCCTCCTACATATCTCCCCACTGATAACACACGGGTCAGGATATTGTCCCAGCCGCAGCTCGTCACACTTCTGGATCCCGTCATCGGCCGCCACACACCAGAACCAGAACCCAGACAACAGCGACAAACCGAGCCGGACGGACGCCATCTTACGAGAGGCAAAAGACCGCTGTCAGAGATCCTTCCGCCTCCGTCACGTGACCCAGCGTGCGTGACGTCTCCCCGGCGCCATCTTGAGCGTGGCAAACTACAAGCAAAGAAGGGGGGAAAAAAAGTCTTTCTGCAACTACATCTAGAAGGTAGGAAGGAAGAAATACTGGTGTGACTGATCATGTCATTATTTATCTATTTGTTTCCTTGTGTTGGGAGTTATATCAAAGCTGTTTTTCTTTTCTTTAAAATATATTATATTTATATAACATATAACAATAATAGTAATAAATAATAATAATATAATGATTATATTAATATGTATATAATTATATTTACTATATGTATAACATATATATATATATAATTATAATTTATAATTATATTATTTATTATATTCATAACATTAAACATTCATAATTATGTCTATATATCCACATATACATGTATATATTATAATATCGCGATCCTGACACGTGTATATATATATATATATATATATATATATATATATATGTGTGTGTATATATACATATAGATAGACAGACAATATAATTATGTATATTTAGAATGTTATAAATATAATAAATAATAATATATATATTATAATATCCTGAAACGTATGTGTGTATATATATATATATATATATATATATATATATATATTCTGAAACATGTAAAAAAAAAGTTAAAATAAGGGAATAGAAAAAAGATAAAGTTAAAAAAGACAAAATGTGAAAATATAATATTAATTAATAAGAAGAAGAAGAAAAAGAAGAATTGTGTTCTAAAGGATGATACTGATAAAAACATAAAAATAACATAAATGTAAAAAATAATGAATATGTATATGGTAGAAATATATATACATTCATTATTTTTTACATTTGTTATTTTTATGTTTTAATCAGTATCATCCTTTAGAACACAATTATTATTATATTTTCAGTTTTTGTCCTATTTAACATCTTTTTTCTATTTTTTTTTTACATTTCACAATATTTTTTTATTAAAAAAGTAATCTGCTTTCTAGACAAGTAAGTGGCTTGTGTGTAATAGGAGGTAGGAGGTCGGTCTGTGTAGTCAGATTGCTAAAAAAAATAAAGGAAAGGAAACGTATGGTGGTGATTTTACACATGGAGGCAGTGGTACGGCTGTGTAGGTGCTTGTACCCTGATAGAAATGGTGCTTTTCTTGTAGGGATGTACCGGTCATGAGAATTCTAGAGTAGGAGCCACATACTAATCAGGCAGGAAATGCACTGGGGGCGTGACACTGCATGTGGATGAAGCACACAGACACGCCCCTACTGCACTTCCAGCCTGATTTGCATATGGCTTCTACACTAGATTTCTCATGACCGGCATGTCAGATCACTACAAGAGAAGTATTATTATTTGGGGATCAGTGCCCATAGAGCTGCACCACTGCTTCCTTATGTAAAAATCTGCCGACAGAGCTCTCTTAATATCATTATCTGCAGTCTGGGGGATCACAAACTAAGAGAGACAATTTCATTTCAGTCATAGACGTATAAGGGTATGTGCACGTTCAGGATTTGAAGCAGAAATTTCCTGAGCGTTTCTGCATCTCCTTGGCAGGAAAAACGCTGTGGAATAAGCGCGTGGTTTTACCGCGTTTTTGATGCGATTTTTTAAAGTGTTTTTGTACATCAATGAATGCTTTTTGAAGCTAAATAAAGTTATTTGGTGGGACATTGCTTTAACCCTTGGATTACCGTCAAAACCGGGGTGAGTATATTGGTTAATTTAAATGATTAAATAACGGGTCTGTTGTATTTCAAATAAAGTGTTTACTCTGTGTCTGTGTGTTTATTTAACTCTTTACTTTACTTTAATTAGGTTTGGTGATGAAAGGGTCTGATTGACACCTTGTCATCACCAAGCAAAAGAGTTGGGTGTCAGCTAGTCCCATTTACCCAATCTTCATTAGCATTTCTATTCATGTAATTTCATCAGCACTCAGCAGCGTTTTGGACTCAGCGTATTTTTGCCGCACTTTTTTTGTCGGTAAATGTGAATCCACTGCATATAATGACACTTCAATCGGTTAAAATATGTCTCCGCAACAGAAATTTGGCCACTAGAATGTATAGAATGCGGTAAATCCGCAAGGTTCAATGAACACGTGGATTTACCTACGTTCAATAGAATGCAACGTTTTGGACGCATCAAAAATATGCGTCCAAAGCGGTGCTATGTCCGGATCGTGGGCCCAGAGCCTGACCTCATCATCAGTACTGGTGGGAACATTCTTGAGAAGTGAGGTCACGTGAGCTCTCAGCTGATAGCTCATGTGACTGCAGGTCCTGGCAGCGCAGTGATGTACACTGCCGGGGGACATTGCGAGGACACCAGGGGGCTCCGGACAGGTGAGAATAGTGGGGGGGTTTTTACTTTTTTTTTTTACACCACGTGCACTCCGGCTCGGCTGAGGACACTACTACTCCTCTCAGCCGCGCCGCTTTCGCTGTTATCAGAGGGAGCAGCGGTCGGATGAGGGGAGTAGTAGTCCTCCTCTGTCAACCCGGGTACCACTCGCAGTGTTTCCGCAGCGTTTCACCACCCATTGATTTTAATTGAAAAACAGCAAATCCGCAGGTATAAATATTATACCTGCGGATTTGCTGCGGTTCAATTAAAGTCAATGGGCGGGAAACTCTCCGGAAACGCTGCATTCAAAGGGTATGCTGCGTTTTTTTCAGCAATGGCAATCCTGAGCGGAAATTTCCGCATCATGTGCACAGCACATCAGGATTGCCATTGCAATAGCTGGCAGATGGATTACATAGCTTTTTCGCTGCGTTTTCGCATGGAAAAACCGCCGTGGAAATGCATCAAAAACGCTACATGTGCACTTAACCTAATTGTTAAAAGACAAAAAACAGATAGAGAGATGGATAGGATTAGATACACAGCTCTGCAGAGAGTATCACACATGATAGTATTAGATACACGGCTCAGCAGAGAGTATCACACAGGATAGGATTAGATACACGGCTCAGCAGAGAGTATCACACAGGATAGGATTAGATACACAACTCAGCAGACAGTATCACACAGGATAGGATTAGATACACAGCTCAGCAGACTATCACTCAGGATAGAATTAGATACACAGCTCTGCAGAGAGTATCACACATGATAGGATTAGATACACGGCTCAGCAGAGAGTATCCCACAGGATAGGATTAGATACACAACTCAGCAGACAGTATCCCACAGGATAGGATTAGATACACAACTCAGCAGACAGTATCACACAGGATAGGATTAGATACACAGCTCAGCAGACTGTATCACACAGGATAGGATTAGATACACAGCTCAGCAGACTGTATCACAATATAATATTGTGCGATTCTCACCGATTTCTTTGTACTGTGAGTTACTGCAGGGCGGTATTATGTAGACATTACAGAGCGGTATTATGCAGACATTACAGGGCGGTATTATGCAGACATTACAGGGCGGTATTATTAGTTGACTTTATGGATAGGGCTGTAGTTTTGTGTCTCTTCGGCCCTGTACGGTATTACGTGGACACCTGGGGCGCTATTATTTAGGCAGTGTATGGTACATGATCTGCGCTCTGTATGGTGTTGATGGCGCGGTATAGCAGTCTTATGTTGGCGTAGTACTTGCCCAGGTTATGGCACTGTTATTCTTGCCCCGTTCTGTATGGCACTAACCTGTCAGTATGAGGACGGGCACCAGCAGGCAGCGTCCACCATGGAGCTGGCAATGAAATACTGTGTAAATGTTTCCTATCAGGGTTTTTACAAGTAATCTGAGTATAATAAGGAATAACCAAATGTGGAAGAGAGCCCAATAACATATAGAAAAAGAGGTCAGAAAACCGACGAGCCGACAATCAGGTAAACTGAGCCATGCAGACGCTAAATCTGGAGACTTCAACCCATAAACAGAAGCTTCCAGGAAATTCTTCAGTGAGAAGATGATCAAACATAAAATTAGTTATATGGGGAGCACTTATATCCCTGACAGCCGCTGATGAGAAGGCGTCCACCGATCAATCACAATTATATGCATTTACCCAGAGATCAGAAAATAAACACCTTCAGTGCCGACACCGAGGAGATGTGACCGGGAAGGGGGCGAAGGGAGAGGTGGGCACAGGTGAAGACCGGGGGTCACATCCAAGATCTGATGAGATACAAGTCTTCATTTGTCATGTCCCTCAGACCAACCATTATCCTGCCACTAGGGCATCCGCTGCCATGGAGGGGCACTCGGTCTATACAGTAATTAGGTAGATGGCACATGTCACATCCACATGATGCCACGACCCGTGGGATCCCAGCAGGACATGATGTCCTTGTGATTCCACAGACCAGGCCGCCTTCTTCTGTTATGGCCCAGTCCTCATGATCCCCTTTCTATCATAGTTGCGATGCTCTGCCTGTCCTGACCCCTTTCTATCATAGTTGCGATGTTCTGCATGTCCTGACCCCTTTCTATCATAGTTGCGATGCTCTGCACGTCCTGGCACCTTTCTATCATAGTTGCGATTTTCTGCCTGTCCTGACACCTTTCTATCAAAGTTGCGATGCTCTGCACGTCCTGGCACCTTTCTATCATAGTTGCGATGCTCTGCGTGTCCTGACACCTTTCTATCATAGTTGCGATGCTCTGCGCGTCCTGGCACCTTTCTATCATAGTTGCAATGCTCTGCCTGTCCTGACCCCTTTCTATAATAGTTGCGATGCTCTGCATGTCCTGACACCTTTCTATCATAGTTGCGATGCTCTGCATGTCCTGACACCTTTCTATCACAGCTGCGATGCTCTGCGTGTCCTGACACCTTTCTATAACAGCTGCGATGCTCTGCGCATCCTGACACCTTTCTATCATAGTTGCGATTTTCTGCCTGTCCTGACCCCTTTCTATAATAGTTGCGATGCTCTGCGCATCCTGACCCCTTTCTATCATAGTTGCGATTTTCTGCCTGTCCTGACACCTTTCTATAATAGTTGCGATGCTCAGCATGTCCTGACACCTTTCTATCATAGTTGCAATGCTCTGCCTGTCCTGACCCCTTTCTATAATAGTTGTGATGCTCTGCATGTCCTGACACCTTTCTATCATAGTTGCGATGCTCTGTGTGTCCTGACACCTTTCTATCATAGTTGCGATGCTCTGCGTGTCCTGACACCTTTCTATCATAGTTGCGATGCTCTGCATGTCCTGACACCTTTCTATCATAGTTGCGATGCTCTGTGTGTCCTGACACCTTTCTATCATAGTTGCGATGCTCTGTGTGTCCTGACATCTTTCTATCATAGTTGCGATGCTCTGCCTGTCCTGACCCCTTTCTATAATAGTTGCAATGCTCAGCATGTCCTGACACCTTTCTATCACAGCTGCGATGCTCTGTGTCCTGACATCTTTCTATCATAGTTGTGATGCTCTGCGTGTCCTGACACCTTTCTATAATAGTTGCGATGCTCTGTG
Organism: Phyllobates terribilis; assembly: GCF_046119375.1. Taxonomy (NCBI): domain Eukaryota; kingdom Metazoa; phylum Chordata; class Amphibia; order Anura; family Dendrobatidae; genus Phyllobates; species Phyllobates terribilis. The sequence continues at coordinate 174,088,748 of NW_027362768.1, forward strand.
TGTCCTGACATCTTTCTATCATAGTTGCGATGCTCTGCGTGTCCTGACACCTTTCTATCATAGTTGCGATGCTCTGCGTGTCCTGACACCTTTCTATCATAGTTGCGATGCTCTGCGTGTCCTGACACCTTTCTATCATAGTTGCGATGCTCTGCGTGTCCTGACACCTTTCTATCATAGTTGCGATGCTCTGCGTGTCCTGACACCTTTCTATCATAGTTGCGATGCTCTGCGTGTCCTGACACCTTTCTATCATAGTTGCGATGCTCTGCGTGTCCTGACACCTTTCTATCATAGTTGCGATGCTCTGCGTGTCCTGACATCTTTCTATCATAGTTGCGATGCTCTGCGTGTCCTGACATCTTTCTATCATAGTTGCGATGCTCTGCGTGTCCTGACACCTTTCTATCATAGTTGCGATGCTCTGCGTGTCCTGACACCTTTCTATCATAGTTGCGATACTCTCCTGACACCTTTCTATCATAGTTGCGATGCTCTGCGTGTCCTGACACCTTTCTATCATAGTTGCGATGCTCTGTGTGTCCTGACATCTTTCTATCATAGTTGCGATGCTCTGCGTGTCCTGACACCTTTCTATCATAGTTGCGATGCTCTGCGTGTCCTGACACCTTTCTATCATAGTTGCGATGCTCTGCGTGTCCTGACACCTTTCTATCATAGTTGCGATGCTCTGCGTGTCCTGACACCTTTCTATCATAGTTGCGATGCTCTGCGTGTCCTGACATCTTTCTATCATAGTTGCGATGCTCTGTGTCCTGACACCTTTCTATCATAGTTGCGATGCTCTGCGTGTCCTGACACCTTTCTATCATAGTTGCGATGCTCTGCGTGTCCTGACACCTTTCTATCATAGTTGCGATGCTCTGTGTGTCCTGACACCTTTCTATCATAGTTGCGATGCTCTGCGCGTCCTGGCACCTTTCTATCATAGTTGCGATGCTCTGCATGTCCTGACACCTTTCTATCATAGTTGCGATGCTCTACGTGTCCTGACACCTTTCTATCATAGCCAGCAGTGACTTTCTGTAATTTGTGGTAGTCACTCTTCTGCAGGTTCTATCCTGATAGGCATTCACCCCCATAGGTAGTCCTGCCATATACCAGAAACACCCTACAAGACCTGCAATATACTGGGAATACCCCTACTGACACACCATATAACAGGAACCCTCCACAAGACCTTCCGTAACCAGTAACACCCCTTGAGCCTATGTGACCACTATGCGGAAATGCTCTGGATTTTTCCTGAGCGTTTCCGCATCTCCCTGGCATAAAAAAAAAGCATGCGGATTGTACATGCGGATTGTACATGCGTTTTTCCTGACAGGGACAAGCGGATGTGAAGCGCATGGATTCTGCATGTAGAGATGCAGTGATGCGTAATCCATGCGTTCTAATGCAAGTCAATGGCGGCGAAAAGGCAGCGCTTCCGCAAAATAATTGGTAGTGCTGCGGATTTTTCCGCAATGATAATCTGCAGCAGAAATTTCCGCAGCCTGTGCACAGCACATGCGGATTATCATTGGGGAACATGGCAGACCTTCTACCAAGCGTTTTTTAAGAATTTCTGCAGCGGAATTGCCGTTACGGAAACGCTTAAATGCATAGTGGGCACACAGCCTAAGACTCGCGGTATACAGACAACACCCCACACGATCCGCAATATACAAGGAACACCCTAAAGTTCCTGCCGTATACCGGGAACATCCCACAAGACCTGTCGTAATCCAGGAACACCCCTTAAAGGGGTTTTCCAACTAACAAAAGCTCATTTTAATCAATGGCTGTGTCTGACCTTACAGAACATGGTCTGATCATACCACAGCTCCTGGGCAGAGGAGGAAGCAAAAGAGTATACAGACATTACAGCAGGAGAACGCATGAGGGTATACAGACAGGACAGCACAGGATCGCAGCTGATAATTTCTTTGAAGTAAAACATTGTTTGAAAACAGGATAGGAAATGCTTTACCGCACAAAATGAATCCTCTGTGATCCCCTGCTGTAATGTCTGTATACTCTTTTGTTTCCTCCCCTGCCCAGGAGATGGGTATGATCAGACCATGTTCCTGCACGGTCAGACACAGCCATTGCACAGCACAAATTTTGCAAAAAATTCTACATTTATGTTTTTTTCAGTGAAGATGGGGTGCAGAGTGTACTTTAATGAGAAAAAATGAACTTTTTAGAATTTACCAAATGGCTGCAATGAAACAAAGAGTGAAAAATTTAAAGGGGTCTGCATACTTTCCGTACCCACTGTATACTAGGAACACCCCACAAGACCTGCCGTATACCAGGAACACCCGCTGTTTTGGAGATGACCCACTCGTCCAGTCATCATCATTTGGCCCTTGTTATTCAGATTTTTGTATTTGCCCATTTTCCCCTTTTCCAACACCTGAGGATCTGACTGTTTTCTTGCTGCCGGATATTTTCCCTATCACGGATTTTTTCTCATGAAGTTAATTTACTGGAGTCCTGAGTGTCAAGGATGGAGCTGCGGACTGGAGACGCTCCCTTATAACTCATCGGGTTACAGATCATAAATCCAAACTTTTACAAGATCTCTTCTCTCACGACGCCATTTCCAGTCCTGACACCCCTGACATGTTTCTTCTGTTACCCCTTCACCGCCATCATTGCGCTATTTCTGTAATCTATCACGTTTAATGTTGTAGAGCCTAGCCCCAGCTCTCCTCTTTAATATACGATTATATCCAGGACTTTCCCGCAGCGGCGCTCCTGACTGATGCTGACAGATACCAGCGTGTCGCTGAGATTTGGAATTCTCTTTAAACTTGCTGAGTGGCAGCAGCTGCGGAGCGAAGATTCATTCTGTCTGTAGTCGTGGAGGAATCAAAGACCCGCTCCGCTGCTGTACAGTTGAAGTTGATTTGCTAGGATATGCACTTTGGGGGTTAATGGAACAATGAAAAAAAAGTTACGTTGTGTTTTCTAATTTGATTTTAGTGACAAAAAATTGTGATAGATTTGTAACAAAACCAGAGCTGAAAGAAGCTTTAGGTCTGATCTGAGATAACCTGCTCAAAGATCATAAAAGGGGGAATTCATCACAGACTTTACACAAGTTTTGTGGATTAAAAAAGTTATTGTGACTTTTTGGCTGTGTGCCCACGTAGCGTTTTTCAAGCGTTTTTGATGTGGAATTTCCGCAACGGAAACGCTTGTAAAACGCTTGGTAACCCGCACCCCATGGTCACCAATGGGATTCCACAAGTTCTATGCACATGCTGCGGATTTTTCCGCAGCGTTTATGCTGCGTTCAAAAATCCGCAGCATGTCAATTAATTTTGCGTTTCCGCAAGCAGAATTGCCTTTGTCCAATGCATAAAAATCGCAAGGCAATTCCGCATGTGGAAAACGCGTGATAAACGCGTGAAAAATGCGCGATAAACGCGTGCGGAATTCCGCATGCGTTTTTCCGGGAGAGGACTTGCAGAAATGAAGCAGAAATTTTCTGCTTCATTTATGCAACGTGGGCACATAGCCTTAATGTTTTTATTCCAAGCCCAATATTTTGCTAAAAAGTATGTAGCGCTTAAAAGGAGGGGCAATGACCAACTGCGACCTGATTTAGAGAGGCATCTACACCGGCAGACCGCCTCATCGCAGCTCCCTATAAGGCTACGTTCCCACAATGAGCTTTTGATGTTGCTAATTTTCTGCACCCATTAAGTAAAATCGGTTACTTGCATTTTTCGAAAATACGCAGCTTAAAAAAAAAATCAACAAAAACTCATTGTGGGAACGTAGCCTAACAGTGGCAGACGTAGTAAGCCATCACAGCTCACTATAAGGCCACGTTCACACGTTCAGTATTTGGTCAGTATTTTACATCAGTATTTGTAAGACAAAACCAGGAGTGGGTGATAAATGCAGAAGTGGTGACATGTTCCCATTATACTTTTCTCTGATTGTTCCACTCCTGATTTTGGCTAAGGACTCGTGCACACGACCGTATTTTCTGTCCGAGTGCTGCCCGTAAAAAAACAGACAGCACTCGGACAAATGTTATTCAATGGGGCAGTTTGGATGAACAATTTTTTTCACTGATTGAATCTGCATGTGAAAAAAAAATCACAGCTGCACATTTTTCCTCTGAAAATTGGATGAGACTCACCCATTTAAGTCTTTGGGTACAAAAAAAAAATCAGATGCCACACAGAGCCACAATACAGCATCCGTTATTTACGAATACATTGTAAATCTGTAACATAGGAAACTGTAAATGATTAATAGCTGCACGGGTGACAAGTGAGAAAAAAATCATTCTGGATTCAACTCTGAACGATATTTTATATTGTTGTGTGATCCCAATTTAAAGATACTGATGCACCTTTATGTATGTATTAGGGCAACACGGTGGCTCAGTGGTTAGCACTGCAGCCTTGCAGAGCTGTGGTCCTGGGTTTAAATCCCACCAAAGACAATATCTGCAAGGAGTTTGTATGTTCTCCCTATGTTTGCGTACATTTCCTCCAAAGACATGCTGATAGGGAATGTAGATTGTGAGCCCCAATGATGACAGCGATGATAATTTGTAAAGCCCTGCAGAATATGATGGTGACATATAAGCACAGAATAATAAATAAATACATACATGTAAAATACAGAAGGTAATAGGGCCTCATAGCAGTGCCAGGCACAGCACACCATAACAGCAGTGTATGAGGTGCAATATCAGATGCAACCTGTGGACAAGTGTGGGGCTGTTTTCTTAGAGTACGTGCACACGATCAGTAATCGCTGCGGATTGGACGCAGTGCACTTGCGGTGCGTGCAATCCGCAACCGCCAGATGTTACAGTATAATGGATGAGATTTCAAGAAATCCCATGTCCACTATGCATCTCTGTGCTCCTGCGGATCACCTGCGGACATGCAGCGTGTCTTTACAGACCGCAGCATGTCAATTTCTCTTGCGGAGTCGCTAGTCTCTGCAAGAGAAATTAGATCACTGTAATGTACAGGATGCGGTGAATCCATGATTCAATGAACACATGCGGATTCACCTGAGTGCAGCGCTTTGGACGCAGCATCAAGTATACTGCGTTCAAAGCGCTGCCAATACCAACCGTATGCACATACCCTAAGGCTGTGTTCCCATGATGAGTTTTGGATGTTGCAGCTTTTCTGCACCATTTTTGGACCTATTATGTAAATTAGGTTACCTGCGTTTTTTATTGCTGTGTTTTTTGTCTTTTTTTTGTATGTCATATTTTAAATAAAGCTGCTTTGCTTTTGAAACTTCCTGCTATTTGCCTTTGACAAAACTCACAGTCATGTGCGGATGACATGCGTTTCTGTTGCGCCTCCACTGTAGAAATGCCCTAAAAACACACCTAATGCAAATCTGCAGGTAAAACTCAGCGTACCCGCAAGAGAAATTGACATGTTGTGGATTTGAAACCCGCACTGCAGGTCAGTATATGCAGCATTAAAAAGCACAGCGGGCGAGAGATCTATATAAATCCCATCCACATTGTTGGAACTGTAAGACGCGGCAAAAATATGCAGCGTCAAGAACTCATTGTGGGCACACAGCCTAAAGGGAGGAACTATGTTTTGTGGGGTGGTAGGGGGTTTGTTCTGACAACCCCCCTAACAGGTGTGGAGAGACTCAATTAAACATGGGCATTTGCATTGGCAACTGTTCAATGAGTATAAACAGGATCTGTGCACAATAATCTTGTCAACTCGCCCTGCCGTGTCATATTGGTGGGAGACTCTTCCCAGGTAAACCCTCTAACGTTCCCATTTTTTTGCATTAACCCCTTTAAATCCCATGACATATTAATACACGTCTGTGCCCTGGGCTTTAAGAGCCTGACCCGTATTAATACGTCATGGCGATCGCGCGCGCACACAGGATGTGCGGGCGCGATAGCCGCCGGGTGGCAGCTGATTGTCACAGCTGACACCCGATGCTATGTGCAGGGAGCGGTCCCGCACCGCTCTCGGCACATTAACCCCCGCAATGCTGCGATTGAAGTCGATCGCAGCATTGCGGTGGCTAAGGGGAGGGGATCGCAATACTCACCTGCTCTTCCGGCCTCCAGCGCTGTCTGCCGCGGCTTCCCGGATGTTGCCATGGCGATCCGATGTCGTCATGACAACATCAGGGTCACCAGACAGCAGGAAGATTTTTTGGTCATGCGCAGTGCATGACCAAACTATCTTCTCACTGTGCAGCGCTGACTGCCTGCATGGCACAGGGATGGTGCTGCATTCCTGTGCTATGCAGGCGATCAGAATAAAAAAAGTGAAAGTCCCATAGTGGGACAAAGTATAAAAATAAAAAAACTGTCAGAAAGTGAAAGAAAAAAAAAAAAAAAGTAAAAATATAAAAAAAATAAATAAAAAATAATCCACCAAAAATAAAAATATAATGTACCCATCAATAAATATTATTATGAAAAAAAAACAACAACAATAAAAGTCCACATATTTGGTATCGCCACGTCCGGAACGACCTGACCTATAAAATTGTCCCACTAGTTAACCCCTTCAGTGAGCACGGTAAAAAAAAAAAAAAAAAAAGCAAAAAACAATGCTTTATCATCATACCGCCAAACAAAAAATGAAATAACACGCGATCAAAAAGACGAATATAAATAAAAATGGTACTGATGAAAACGTCATATTGTCCCGCAAAAAGCAAGCCACCATAGAGCTCCATCAGCCGAAAAGTAAAAAAGTTATAGCTCTCAGAATAAAGCGATGCAAAAAAATAATTTTTTCTATAAAATAGCTTTTATTGTGTAAAAGCGCCAAAACATAGAAAAACGATATAAATGTGGTACCGCTGTAAACGTACTGACCCGAAGGATAAAGCTACCTTATCAATTTTACCACACGCAGAACAGTATAAAAAAATGAAAAAAAAACACAATTCCTGAATTGTTGGTTTTTGCTTATTCTGCCTCCCAAAAATCGGAATAGAAAGCGATCAAAAAATGGCACGTGCCTGAAAATGGCACCAATAAAAACATCAACCCGCAAAAAACAAGCCATCACATGACTCAGTCGGCCAAAATATAGAAAAATTATAGCTCTCAAAATATTGCGATGCAAAAACTAGATTTTACAAAAATATGTGTCTTTTAGTGTGTGACAGCTGTCAGTCATAAAATATGATTCTGGTATCACTGTAATCGCACCGACCCAAAGAATAAAGTCGTCTAATCACTTATACTGCACGAGGAACGGCGTAAAAAATAAACGCTAGGGCTGGGGTTGGGGTTAGGGTTGTGCTAGGGTTAGGGCTGTTTTTTTTTTTTTTTTCAAAAGTAAAAAAAAAAAAAATGATGACGATATGGCGACTAATGTTGAGCGCAAGTACTTGTTATTTGAGTTTGCATCGGGTGCTCGGGTATGCATTGAGTATCGCGGGTGCTCGAGTCTTCACCCCATATGCTTCGCGGCCAAAAAAAACTCGCGGGGATTGCCTGCCATGCACGAGCGATCCCCGCATGGTTTTTTTTGGGTGTCTAATAACCGTGAAACATGTGGGCGGGGACTCGAGCATGTCACTCGAGCACTCGCGATACATGGTGCATACCTGAGTACCCGATGCAAACTCAAGTAGCGAGCACTTGCGCTCAAGACTAATGACAACATATTCAATATGATGACCTAATGTTATCAAATTCTGTGTCGTACCTCTGGGTTCAAAATGTTCACTACACCCCTTGATAAAATCCTTGAGGGGTGTAGTTTCCAAAATGGTGTCACTTGTGGGGGGGTTTCCACTATTTAGGCACATCAGGGGCTCTCCAAACACGACATGGCGTCCGCTCTCGATTCCAGCCGATTCTGCGTTCAAAAAGTCACACAATGCTCCTTCCCTTCTGAACTCTGCCGTGCGCCCAAACACTGTATTTTCCCCAGATATGGGGTATTGGCGTACTCAGGAGAAATTGCACAAAAGTTTTTGGTGTCCATTTTCTCCTTTTACCCTTGTGAAAATAAAAAAATTGGGGCTAAAACATCATTTTTGTGGAAAAAGTTTGATTTTTTTATTTTCACGGCTCCATGTTATAAACTTCTGTAAAGGACTTGGGGGTTCAGGGTCCTCACCACACATCTAGATAAGTTCCCTGAGGGGTCTAGTTTCCAAAATGGTGTCACTTGTGGGGGGTTTCCACTGTTTAGGCACATCAGGGGCTCCCCAAATGCAACATGGCGTCCGCTAATTATTCAAGCAAATTTTACATTCAAAAAGTCAAATGGCGCTCCTTCCCTTCCGAACCCTGCCGTGCGCCCAAACAGTGTTTTTTCCCCACATATGGGGGAAATTGCACAACAAATTTTGGGGTCCATTTTTTCCTGTTACCCCTGCGAAAATGAAAAAAATTGGGTCTAAAGTAACATTTTTGTGAAAAAAGTTAAATGTTAATTTTTTTCTTCCACATTCCAAAAATTCCTGTGACGCACCTGACGGGTTAATAAACTTCTTGAATGTGGTTTTGATCACCTTGAGGGGTGCAGATTTTAGAATGGTGTCACTTATGGATATTTTCTGTCATAAAGACCCCTCAAAGTGACTTCAAATGTGATGTCCCTAAAAAAATGGTTTTGTAAATTTTGTTGGAAAAATGAGAAATCGCTGGTCAACTTTTAACCCTTATAGCTCCCTAATAAAAAAAAATGTTGGTTCCAAAATTGTGCTGATGTAAAGTAGACATGTGGGAAATGTTATTTATTAACTATTTTGTGTGACATATCTCTCTGATTTAAGGGCATAAAAATTTAAATTTTGAAAATTGCAAAATTTTCAAAATTTTCGCCAAATTTCCTTTTTTTTCACAAATAAACGCAAGTGATATCGAAGAAATTTTACCACAATCATGAAGTACAATATGTCACGAAAAAACAATCTCAGAATCAGGGGGATCCGCTGAAGCGTTCCAGAGTAATTACCTCATAAAGTGACAGTGGTCAGAATTGTAAAAATTGGCCTAGTCATTAACGTGCAAACCACCTTGGGTTGTAAAGGGGTTAAAATAGCTTTTAACTCTAAAATATTAACTTTGCAATCTATGTATTCTTGCAGAAATGTTACAGTGCACTTCCCCTTTAATTATAATACACATGTCACCTGCTAACAAGTAGCACCCTGCACCCTGGGAATAGGAGGAGATGACCAAACTATTTCACTCCATTTCCTGTTTATCAGCTTCCCTACCTGCTGCTGTTACCTTTAGGCTTATCGTCACTTTGTGCATTTGTTACTTTAAATAAAGCTTGGAAGAAAAAAAAAAAAGTACAGAACCCAAAGTGCAGCAGCAGCCACAAGCTGGGAGTGATTGGAGATTGCAGAGAGTGAGGTATGTGCCATCTGGAGACCCTGGCACTCAGCTGCCCTCCCCCCTCCTATCCCTGTACAGGTGTGAGCCCCCTCCTGTATCAGGTGACCCCACCACACCCTGCTCTCCTGGGAACATGCAACATACAGGGATACAGGAAGTGACTGGCAGCCTGAGATTCCCATATCCACAGCCCCAAACCTTCTGCCTATTTGTATTTGACTTGTTTGTTTCTCTTAGCCGGTGATCTGCAGCAAGAATTCTGTAGATCTGAAATGTTTTCCCTAATCCAAAACTGAAACCTTTCTGTAGAAACTACAAGACCAGGAAGCCAGGAAAGGACTGCTGTAAAATCATGTGATCAAGTGGAAACAATGTTACAATGTTATGTAAATAAAGTGGAATCATTGTATCAAGAAGAGTTCTGCAAGTTTCTAATGCACTTTCTGGAATGATTCCCTGAGCTCTTGCTGTCAGGGAATAGAAACATAGTTGTGTTACATCCAGAGGCTGAGGAATTAGAAAGAAATTTATAATTGTTTTTTTTTTGCCCCCAAGGGTTTAGTTACAACTGTATCCAGTCTAGACCATTTTCTGAACTCTGGATTCAATGTAGCAAACTGAGGGTGTTCATTGTAACATAAATGTTGCAGGTTTTTTTTTCCTTGCAGAAAATCTGCTGCACTTAAGGCTACGTTTTCACAATGAACTTTTGGTGAGTTTTTGACCCCACGTATTTTCGCTGTATCAAAAATGAAGCGTTTTACAGTTCCAGCAAAGTGAATGGGATTTATAGAAATCTCCTGCCCACTGTGCTTCTCTTTTACTCAGCAAAAAGTGACCTGGGGTGCGTGTTTGTAATCCGCAACATGTTAATTTCTCTTCCGAGTATGCTGAGTTTTATGTGCCTTAGATGCGGAAAATGCGCAGGTAAAAAAATACATGCACATTTCTGCTAAGGAAACTCCTAAACACATGTAATCCACATTTAAGTATGTAAAAAAAAAAATAATTGCCAAAGACAAATACCAGGAAGTATTAAAGCAAAGCAGCTTTATTTAAAGCACTAAACACCAAGAAGAGACAAAAAAACACAGATTTAAAATCGTGATAAAAATGTATGTTAAAAAAAATGCAATGAAAAACTGAAAGTAACCTAATTTACATAATAGGTGCTGAAATTCTGCAACATCAAAAACTCATTGTGGGAACATAGCCTAATCTGAGAGCTGGACAGCTTGGACTCCAGGCTGATACATTGTAACAAACTTTCAGGACAGAAGAGATCTTTGTTTTTTTTTCTGGTGTGTTTAGCTTACAGAGGATTGTCTGGACCAGGGGTCTCAAGCTCTGCTGGGTATATGGGCCGCACATAGAAAAAAAATTTAATTCGGCAATGGGGGGTGGGGGGGGGGGATAGGCAGCATTTTTTGCAGGACAAAGTGACCTTTTTAGCGATATCATTTTTTTCTATACACCTTTTGATCTTTTTTTTTTTTAAAACATTTTTGCCGTGTTGATTAAATTTTTTTTAAATGGCATTCATTGTATGGGTTTTGGTACAGTTTTAAAGCTTGGATTCTTATGGATGTTTATATATAAAACAGCATTTTTAGTGGCAAATATTTTTTCATGCTTTATTTTTTATTTTTTTTTTATTTTTACAATTTTGTCCCCCCCCCCCCAATTGACACATATAGTAATATTGTCTTACAATGGGCACCATATAGTAATTCTGGCAAACATCTTGTAATAATTTCCCCCATCCTGGTCTTCACCTTGTAATAATGTCCTCATCTTGTAGTAATGTCCCCCATCCTGGTCCTCCTCTTGCAGTATTGTCCTCACCTTGTAGTAATGTCCCCCCGTCCTGGTCCTCACCTTGTAGTAATGTCCTCATCTTGCAGTATTGTCCCCCATCCTGGTCCTCATTTTGTAGTATTGTCCCCCATCCTGGTCTTCGTCTTGTAGTAATGTCTCCCCATCCTGGTCCTCATATCTAGTAGTAATGTCTCCCCGTCCTGGTCTTCATCTTGTAGTAATGTCTCCCCGTCCTGTAGTAATGGCCCCTATTGTGCCGTTCTTCACATACATATATAAGAAAAAGGAAAAAAAGATTATTCTCACCTGTCTCCCGTTCCCTCAGTGTCCTTTCTGCACATGTAGGTACTGCAGACCCCTTGATGTTCGCAGCCCAGTGCAGGGGCCGCCGACGTTGGTGCTTTAATTCAGTTGAATGTGTGTTCTTGGGCGCATGTTCAATTGAAATACATTGCCGCGCAGAGACTGTCTCTCTGCACAGCAATACGAATGCCGGCTGCTGACATCGACGTGGCGGTGCAGCGGCTTATGACGTCACTGCCTTGCGCAGGCACGCCGAAGTCAGCTGCTGACCTCTGATTGGCCGGCGGCTGGCATCGGTATTGCTGTGCAGAGAGCCGGTCTCTACGCGGCAATTCATTTCAACTGAACGTGCGTCCAAGCACGCACCTTCAACTGAAAAAGCACTAATGTCGTCGGGCTCCTGGACCGGGCTGCGATTGTCAAGGGGTCTACATTGACTGCGGGCTGTATGACGCTGCCTAAGGGGCCGCGTGTTTGAGACCCCTGGTCTAGACTGAATATAGTCGTAGCAAATCTAATTCTTACCATGTGGATGAAGACCAGAATATTTCCATTTCCTGAAAGCAAGCAGAGATTTGACTCGTCGTCAGCTGAAAAGCTGTACACAGCTAGTACTTCTCACAGCTGAGGATCTGTTACAGCTGTATCTATTGCAGACAATCCTCTGTGGGCAAAACACATCCGCACTATAAATCGCCCTCCAAGTTTGTTACAATGTATCAGTCTGAAGTCCAGGCTGCTGAGCTTTGAGGATTGAAGGTCTCATTCAGACACAACTTTTCTGCCTGTGGAGGTTTTCATTTCAGTGACATTAAGCAGAAATTGTGTCAATTGACAGGAAGTTAAACTGAACAAAATGGTTCTTGATATAGTAAGTGTATGTTACTGGGGGCAGCGTAGCCAATCTGACTCCCATGTCACTATGAGATTACTTTTTGTTAGTGTAGGGCAGAAGTGGGCCATTAATTTTCCTGAGGGGCAACATGAGACCGTGACTGTTGTGGAGGCCGAACCAATAGGCTGAAATTAATTCTGCTCAATATTAATATTATAATTATTTATGGTATCACTTAATATTGATCAGAATTAAGTATATTGAAATCCCCCTATATACTGTATGAGCACGCATACCGTCCCCTATATACACTGAGCCCCCACATGGCCTCACTATATACAGCGTGACCCCCACATAGCCTCCTATATATAATATGATATAATATGAGCCCCCGCATGGCCTCCCTACATACAGCATGAGCTCCCATATAGCCTCACTATATACAGCGTGACCCCACATAGCCTCCTACATACAGTATGAGCCCCCACGTGGACTCCCTACATACAGCATGAGCTCCCATATAGCCTCCTATATACAGCGTGAGTTCCCACATGGCCTCCCTATATACAGCATGAGCCCCCATATAGCCTCACTATATACAGTATGAGCCCCACACAGCCTCCTATATACAGTACATACAAATATCCCATACATATGCGGAAAAAAACAAAAAACACATACTCTCCTCGCTCCCGTTCCCCCGACGCTCTGCTCCTGTGCACTGAGTCTCAGCAGCAGCGAGATGAAATTACATTAATCGCATCTACTGTCTGACATGCTGATTGGTGGAAGATAGATCTGGTGGCTGCGTCCTCCACCAATGTATTCACCGCTGTCTGCATCCTGAGGATGCGGAGAGTGGTGACAATGGGTAGCGGTGGATGGATGACGGACAGAAGAGGGTATGGTGTGACTAGTGGGTTGTTGTTTCAGCCCTTTGGCTGTCTCGGTCTGCAGGGGCCGCAGTTTGCCCAGGTCTGGTTTAGGGTCACACGTTGTTCTCTATCTGAGAAAAAAGGTCAGATGACGCTAATCACACTCTGATCAGAGTTGCATCTGTTTTTCTCAGATGTGGGGACTAAAAAAAAAAAAAAAAAAGTTTCTCCATTCTGATAGTCCATAAAAATCAGACTGCAGTTGGATGTCATTTGAGTGCGGTCTAATTATTATTTTTTTTCTCCAAGGTCCCACAGACTTGGATGGTTGAGTGTGATCTGATTCAGAGGCAAATTGTACGTGCTGCGATTATTTTTATATATTTTTTTTTATTGGACCACTCAGACCAAGGACAACAATGGACATGTGCATGGCCTTATTGAATAACATTGGTCCGAGAAAGATCCGATGTTTTGACCGCACTCAGACCTTTTCTTTTTATGCAATTACCCTGCATCCTCAAACTGCCCCAAATTTTCTGGCAGGATCACTTGCCCTAGGACCTAAGATACGTTACCTTGTTCCTGCTATCCACTGCTTAGTAAATTGCTTAGAATGCAATTCCCTTTTATAAGAGGATCCATTCTGGAGCTTCACTTTAGAGGAGCTTTAACCTTATCTGCTTAGGACTACGACAGTTATTATGTTAACAGCCGAGTCTAAAAAATCCTGTAATCCTCTTTTACTACCATCTGTTCCCCACAGACGCCCTGATGAGCTCTGCTCCCAGTCATTCCTAAATTCCGGTACAAATGTTTTCTGGAGTACATTACAATTTTTTTTGTGACTACTTTTGTGATGATTTAATATACTTTTTCTGCTTTATTTTATCCAGTCTGCCCATCTAAAAAAAAATAAAAAATGTCGGTATATGTTTTTTACAATGTTTCAGTATAGTCATCCTTTGCTGACAATATACCGATCTGTGTTTACAGGAGTAAGTAGGGGTTTAACATTTATTTTATAATATTGTGTTTGATTTCATTTCTTCGCTGTTTTCAACATCCTTACGGAGTTGGAGATAATGATTGAAAACATTCATTCTTTGCTTTGGAAATGTGATAAAAGGAGCTCAAAAGTCGTTTTTATATTGCAGTGCACATGTTCATTCTTTTTAGCGTTTTTTTTTCAGGTGGGTCATGGAGTGCACCTGCCTGAAAAAGACATTGTGTGCATATGCCCTTAGATAAAGAAGCAGTCCTATGAAACGTTTTCTGCCCTAAACCTTAGTGTGGTAATATACTTACCAATCGCTGTCTTCTCCAGTTTCCAGCGCCGCTCCGCTCCTCTTCTGGATCACATGAATTCTATTCTGACTTGCTGGATCCCACTGGGGTTTGTGTGAGCTGGTAGTCACGGTGGCTCAGTGGTTAGCACTGTACGGTGGTTAGCACTGTACAGTGGCTCAGTGGTTAGCTTTGTTGCTTTGCAGCGCTGGGGTCCTGGGTTAAAATCCCACCACGAACAACATCTGCAAGGAGTTTGTATGATCTCCCCATGTTTGCGTGGGTTTCTTCCCGGTTCTCCGGTTTCCTCTCACATTCCAAAGACATCCTGATAGGTAATGTAGATTGTGAGCCCCAATGGGGACAGTGATGATGCCTGTACCGTGCTGCGGAATATTATGGCAATATAGAAATAAGCATAATAAATAAGTCGCTGTTACAATGTAAGTCTATAAAGCGTCAGAACAATACTTAGTAGATTTAACATTGTAAAAATGACATCTAGGCTCACATATAGACCTCAGTGTGATCCGGTAAGTCGCGTGTCCCAGAAGGGGAGCGGAGCAGCACTGGTAACCGGGGAAGATGGCGATCAGTCAGTAATAGACCGTGACACACAGATGCTTTAGAAGAAAACGGTGAAACATTTGTAATGAAATCCAATTCCCAAACAGCATTTTTAGCTCAAAATGCCATTTAATTAAAAAAAAAATAAAAAAAAAAAAAATAAATTGCTCCGAATGTGTCCAAGACCATGATGCCCACTTCTGCTCTCATTTTCAGCTCAACTATTAGGGCGTGTTCACACATTGCAGATTTGTCACATTTTTATAAAAAAAAAAAAAAATTCTGCGCAGATTTGTCACAAAACCTAAAGGATTTCCTAATGCCAGCAAAGGGAAGGAGAATTCTGAATTTTCAAGCACACATTGCTTTTTGACTTTCAGATTTAAATCTGCAGCATGTACTAATGAGTGGAGAAAAATCTGCAATAAAAACAATGCAAAAATGCAAAAAAGTGTTTTTTTTTCTGCCAAGAGAGATGCAGAAACTTCTGCTGCAGATACTGAAGGTGTGAACATACCCTAGTGTTTCCATGCCAGTCTCGGCTGCACCCAGTGAGACGGTGTAGCAGTCACATGGGATTAAACTTCACCACAGAACACAGATATGTTCGGAGCGTACAACGGGGCGTGTCTTGGAGGGGAAAAGGGTGTGGTTTAAAATGCACCAAAGAGTGGCGCAGTCTCTGGAAGTGTTCTCGCTCGCTGACCGCAAGCGTAGAGCTTGTAAACTAGTAAGGAATTGAGACACAAGTGTTGCAGAACTTTTCTTATCAACAAAACATCCCCTTAAAATGTAGAGTTTAAAAAGTCTGACTGCAGTAAAAAGGCTAAATGTTGCTAGAAAAAACTTTACATTTAGTCCTGTGTTTCCAGATTTCTCGAGTGGATTGTCCGCCGTTGGGAAGATGCCAGAATTTCTTGACACCGGTAAGTACAATATTTCTTTTCTGCCTCTGATACAATGTTACTTTGTATATAGCAGTGCTGATGGATCTTGTTTTAGGCACGGTCTCCGTGGACAAGCAGAAGGTGCTGCAGATCGCCGACCGCCTACAGAAGAAACTGAAGGATAAAGGAGAACTCTCGCACCATGACAAGTTATGCATCCTGCGCGACACGCTGGCCAGCCCGCTGTTTAACCAGATCCTGACCGTGCAGCAGTCAATCAAACAACTGAAGGAACAGGTATGGAGAAAGGATCATCTGTTAGCAGGACGGTATGCACTAAGAATGAAGTATTCTGCGTTGGCCGAATTGAAAAGTGATGTCTGGAGCCTCACAATTCAACATAAATCAGGACGTTTTTGGGAAATCTGAATTTTATAAGCTTTTTCTCTAACATTGGAGGAGACTGTGCATGAATTGCATCAACTGCGGAGCCCACGAGGTCTGAGCTGCACTTTCTTCCTCCACCTTTTATGCCTTACTGCTGGTCCCTCCCTACACAGCAATTCCAATGTGTATTATGGAGATTGAGATTTTTACTATATACTGCGATACTGAAGCATTACAATACTAGCCATCAATGATCACTGGTTCACATCCCCTGTGGGCACTAAAAAACAAAATGTTAGTAATTTTTTAAAAAGGGGGTAAAAATAATCACCCTCCCTTTAAAAAAATTAATAAGATAAGCATATTTGGCATTGCTATGTCCATTAAAAAAATGTAAAATGATTTAATATATAAGATCAACACCATAAAGAGAAAAACAATGAAATGCCAAAATTGCAACACAAAACAATTATATATCATTTTTTTACAAAGTTCAGATTTTTGCTACTTAAAATGATAAAAGAAAATTATACAAATTGGTAATCGCCATAATAGTACTGACATGGAGAGTCATGTTATCAGGTTATGTTTGCCACTTTGAGCGATTTACAAACAAAACGAAAAAAATAAAATAAAACCCATTTTAAAACAGAAAACAAAGTTATTATGGCTCCTGGAAGAAGAGTGGGGGACAAAATTGTAGAAATTGATTATTCTTAATGGAAATCTGTCAGCAGTTTTTTGCTTTGTAATCTGAGAGTATCATGATGTAGGGGCAGAGACCTAAGAGACACAGACTTATTAGGCTGTGTGTAAATTATTTTAATAAAATCATTGTTTTATCAGCAGGCGATTATCCATGGAGGACTAGGTGTCTCGTGCATCCTAGTCCAACCCCGCCCCCAGCACTGATACAGTGTACACAGAAAGCAGCCAATCAATGGTGTGGGCGGGGTTATACAGAGCTCAACATTCCGAGCTCTGATACATCTGCAGCAGAGAAAACTGTGATTCTATCACAACTGCTGAACTCAGTAAATGAAGTGATACATCACTGGATTCAGGGTTTCTGCCCCTACATCATACTGCTGTCAGATTACTTAGCAAAACCTGCTGACACATTCTCTATGAGGGTTAATGGGGACATCAGCTAATTTGGCAGGAGAAGATACAAGTACCATAAAAGAGTTAAATAATTGTTAGCTCCCATTACAAACATGTAAAAATCCTCAAATAAACCAGCAGCAAATATTAAATCTTGCAGCCTCAAAGCTGAAGACAACCCAATAGAATTCTGGATGTGAGCAGAGTATAAGGGGAAAATCATCTAGGATCAATGCAATTGGAGGATATGAAAAGTTAATATTAAATATAGATACAGTATAAACTGTGACTTAATGGAGAAGAGAACATCTAAAACCCCAGTCTTTGGCCACATTATTTATGTTTTATATCTTTGTGGATCTCTTTCTAATATGATCCGCTGTTTTGTATGACAAGAGATAAACCAGGTAACACATTGTCGGTATATTTGGGGTAGTAACTAGTTAGATTTGGAATTGGTTATGTCTACTTGACTCTTGGCTATAGAGTTGGGAAAGAGAGAAAATTCTCAGTCCGCTCTAAATGATTTCTTCTGGATCCTGGAATATTTATATCGGTAATTGCAGCTTCTTAATGTGAATTTTCTGCTTTATTACTCGTCATGTGGATTTTAATCAATTTGGCTGGAATGAATTGTATTTTTTAGCTGAATCGCATGCCAGCCGACCGTTCTGCAGAATTTGATTTCACAAAGAAAGGCTTATTGGTATTTGAAGCGGACTCCTCTGCCCACTTGGGAAACAAGAGCAACTCTTTGTCCTTTGACAACTTTGTCTCGTCTAGATTTCCTCTCAGCAGCTCTAACTCGGGCGCAGATGAGTTCACCAGTAAAATTCAGCAGATGGCCGAGGTGAGTGAAAGTCTGAATGAAATAGTGTATAATATTATTTTTATTATTATTTATATTTTTTTCGGTAGTGTGCCATTAAAAATGACCTATTGCTTAAATCAGGCTTTTGTGTTCAGTGTACCTTTTTTTTTTTTTTTTTTTTTTTCTCTTTAAATTTCTTTACTGAAAAATATAAAAAGTAATTTTCACACTGACCACTGGGGTTATTTCAGGCTTATACATCCTGTCCTTCTGGATGAGTTTACAGCAGTTTCCTTATCATTAGAGGCAGGATTACAATGACTGGTTACACCTCTATATACAGCTGATAGCACAGGATTCACCATTCACAATAGGTGATATCACAGCTCACCTCCTCCTCCTCCTGTACAATGACTGATAACACCTCTATATACAGCTGATAGCACAGGATTCACCATTCACAATAGGTGATGTCACAGCTCACCTCCTCCTCCTGTACAATGACTGATCACACCTCTATATACAGTAGATGACACAGGATCCACCATTCACAATAGTTCATGTCACAGCTCCCTTCACAATAACATTTGCACACGCTTATTAGATGCTTCAATACAAAAGATAGGGTCGAAGTTCATTCATTGCTGCTAATGTTTATGTAAATTTCCTGAAACATGAAATTAGAGGCTAAAAAAAAAAAAGCCCCTGTGGGAAATTTTTTTTTTTTTTTTTTAATTTAATAAAGACAGTAAAAAGTAAAAAAAAAAAATACTTTTAACCCCTTTACAAGCTATGATGTATAGGTACATCATAGGTCGTCTCCCCCTGTTTGATACGGGCTCCGACGATGAGTCCGCATCTTTCCTGGCACTAATCAGCTATCATGTGCCCCCTAACAGCCGCAGGTAGAATCGCAATCCTCCCGCGGCTGTTAACAGGTTAAATGCCGCTGTCAAACTCTGACAGCGGCATTTAACGTGGCCGTGCCGGAAGCGCGTCACTAGCTCCACCCATCGGCGCCCGTCACATGATTGTGGGGCGCCGATGGGTGGGCATGACAACTCGGGGTCTGCAGGAGACCCCTGTGGCCGGCACTCATAGCAGATGAGCATTTTTGCTACACATAGCAGGGCTGGAGGATCACAGCTTCTAGTCTACCATGGAGACTACTGAAACCAGTAAAACGTTTTTGAAAATATTTAAATAATATAAAAGTTCAAATCACTCCCCTTTCACCCCATTCAAAATAAAAAAATACATGTTTGGGCGATTGGATCACCGCATTCACAATCTATCAATATAAAAAAATAATCTGATTGGTAAACGGCGAGAAAAAAAAACAAAACTACAGAATTACATTTTTTTGGTCACCGCAACATTGCATTAACCCCTTTCTGGCCCAGGGCGTACTAATATGTATCTGAGCCCTGGGCCTTATGGGCCTGATATGTGTTAGTACGCCTTGGCGATTTCGCCCGCACACAAGCGGTGCGGGCGAGATCGCCGCCAAGTGTCAGCTGATTGTTACAGCTGACACCCGGTGCTATGTGCAGGGAGCGGTCCCGCACCGCTCCCGGCACATTAACCCCCAAAATGTTGCAATTGAAATCGATGGCAAGAGGAGGTAAGTGCGATACTTAGCTTCTCTGCCGGCGTCCTGCGGCATCTGAGTCCGGTCCCGGATGTTGCCATGGTGACCCGATGTCATCATGACAACATCCGGGTCACCAGGAGGCCGGAAGTTGCTTTGATCATACGCAGTGCACAACCAAAGTAACTTCTCCCTCTGCAGCGCTGACAGGCTGTATAGCACAGGGATGCTGCTGCTCTCTATGCTATACAGCCGATCAGGCTGCAAAAAGTGAAAGTCTCATAGTGGGACAAAGTGTAAAAGTAATAAAAATGTCAGAAAGTGGAAAAAAAAAAATTGTAAAAAAAAATATATATATATATATATATATATATATTTATATATTATGCCCATAAATAAATAATCTTATGAAAAAAAATAAGCCAATAAAAGTACACATATTTGGTATCACCGCGTCCGGAACGACCTGACCTATAAAACTGTCCCACTAGTGAACACAGTAAAAAAAAAATAAACAAAAGACGAAACATAAAACAATGTTTTATCATACTGCCAAACAAAAAATGCCATAAAACGCGATCAAAAAGATGAATGTAAATAAAAATGGTACCGCTGAAAATATTATCTTGTCCCGCAAAAAACAAGCCGCCATACAGCTCCAACGGCCAAAAAATAAAAAAAGTTATAGCTGTCAGAATAAAGCGATGCAAAAACAATTATTTTTTCTATAAACTACACTGCTCAAAAAAAATAAAGGGAACACTCAAATAACACATCCTAGATATGAATGAATGAAATATTCTCATTGAATACTTTGTTCTGTACAAAGTTGAATGTGCTGACAACAAAACCACACAAAATCATCAATGGAAATCACATTTATTAACCAACGGAGGCCTGGATTTGAAGTCACCCCCAAAATTAAAGTGGAAAAACACACTACAGGCTGATCCAACTTGGATGTAATGTCCTTAAAACAAGTCACAATGAGGCTGAGTATTGTGTGTGGCCTCCACGTGCCTGTATGACCTCCCTACAACACCTGGGCATGCTCCTGATGAGGCTGAGTATTGTGTGTGGCCTCCACGTGCCTGTATGACCTCCCTACAATGCCTGGGCATGCTCCTGATGAGGCTGAGTATTGTGTGTGGCCTCCACGTGCCTGTATGACCTCCCTACAACACCTGGGCATGCTCCTGATGAGGCTCAGTATTGTGTGTGGCCTCCACGTGCCTGTATGACCTCCCTGCACCGCCTGGGCATGCTCCTGATGAGATTGCGGATGGTGTCCTGTGGGATCTCCTCCTAGACCTGGACTAAAGCATCCGCCAACTCCTGGACAGTCTGTGGTGCAACGTGACGTTGGTGGATGGAGCGAGACATTATGTCCCAACTTATTCAATGTGATGACCTAATGTTATCAAATTCTGTGTCGCACCTCTGGGTTCAAAATGTACACTATACCCCTTGATAAAATCCTGGAGGGGTGTAGTTTCCAAAATGGAGTCACTGGGGGGGAAGGGGGGTAGTTTCCACTATTTAGGCACATCAGGGGCCCTCCAGACGCAACATGGCGTCCACTAATTATTCAAGCAAATTTAAATTTCACATTCAAAATTGCTCCTTCCCTTCCGAACCCTGCCGTGCGCCCAAACAGTGGTTTTCCCCCACATATGGGGTATCTGCTTACTCAGGAGAATTTGCACAACAAACTGCATGGTGCAATTTCTCCTGTTACCCTTATGAAAATGCAAAATTGGGGGCTGAAAAAACATATTTGTTGAAAAAATGTGAAAATTTTATTTTTACGGTTCAATGTTATAAACTTCTGTGAAGCACCTGAGGGTTCAGGGTCCTCACCACACATCTAGATAAGTTCCCTAAGGGGTCTAGTTTCCAAAATGGGGTCACTTGTGGGGGATTTCCACTGTTTAGGCACATCAGGGGCTCTCCAAACGCAACATGGCGTCCGCTAATTATGCAAGCAAATTTTACATTCAAAAAGTCAAATGGCGCGCCTTCCCTTCCGAACCCTGCCGTGCGCCTAAACAGTGGTTTTTCCTCACCTATGGGGTATCTGCGTGCTCAGGGGAAATTGCACAACAAATTTTGGGATCCATTTTTTCCTATTACCCCCTGCGAAAATAAAAAATAAAAAAAATCTGGGTCTAAATTAAAATTTTTTGTGAAAAAAGTTGAATGTTAATTTTTTTTTTTCTTCCACATTACAAAAATTCCTGTGAAGCACCTGAAGGGTTAATAAACTTCTTGAATGTGGTTTTGAGCACCTCGAGGGGTGTAATTTTTAGAATGGAGTCACTTTTGGGTATTTTCTGTAATAAAGGCCCCTCAAAGTCACTTTAAATGTGATGTGGTCAGAATTGTAAAAATTGGCCTGGTCATTAATGTGCAAACCACCCTCAGGAGTAAAGGGGTTAAAATGCGATAACGGGTGAGCAAAAGATCGTATCTACCCAAAAATGGTATCAATAAAAACGTCCGCTCGGCGCACAAAAGATAAGCCCTCACCTGGCCCCAGATCCCGAAAAATGGAGTGGAGACGATACGGGACTCGGGGGAGAGAGGGGGATGTGAGGCGCCATTTGTTTTTTTCACCACTTAAATTAAAAAGAACCTTTACATGTTTGTTATCTACGAATTCGTATTGACCTGGAAAATCATAATGGCAGCTCAGTTTTAGCGTCCCGCAAAAAGCAAGCCCTCGCATAGGCATATTGACAGAAAAATAAAAAAGTTATGACTCTGGGAAGAAGGGGAGTAAAAAAATTTAAATGGAAAGCCCAAGGTGGTAAAGGTGGTAATGCAGAATCCTGACTTTTTTTATAAACAAAAAAAACAAACACCATTTTCTGATGTCCTATTTCTTTTCAATCTGCATTTTTTTTCTCCTATGGTATATCCACAGAGATAAATGCGGGTTCAACCTTTGGGAACTGCTCCTTGTACACAACCTACCTTGTTGTGATCCCTATTGTCATAAATGTCCAATGTGGAAATAACCCTTACCTTTTTTTTTCAGATTTGTTGTTTTATTTGTTTATTTTTGCTTTGTACTTTTTTTTTGCATGGGTTTTGATGTGATTGGCCTTTCGGGGGAACTGGGAAATTCGCATAGACGTATACATTCTCTACTGTATCAAGCAACATTTGTAATGTTGATATATTTTTAATCTTTGGTTTGCTTTTCTTTACCGCTGAACTTTTGTTTCCAGATTTATTTTAATGTTTTAACCAGACACATTCATGTATACCACTATTAAGAAAGCGTTTTCATTGACAAGCCTAAGATATATTGGGTCCATAGGGGGGCTGTTATTTTAGACCTAAAATAAAACAAAAAATGTAAAATGTTTTTTTTTTTTATATATCCGGCTATACATTTAGAGAGTATTCCCATCTGTGCAAGTTATCAAGCATTCATAGGATAGTGGATATAACTTATGAGATCCTTACCAATGTCAGGGCTGGGCTGCCGCTTTATTAATACTCTGGAATTCCTGGAGATAGCAGAGCGAAGCACTTGACTATTACCGGCACATCTGCTACAATGAATGTTGTAGAGGAGCGTATGCAGAGCCACTGCATATTTCTAACAGGGTTTTTCAGATCTCCAATCTCCGGATTGCTTGTGATCCCCACAGTCGGACCCCCAATCAGTGACCATCTTACCGATATGTTTTCAAGCATCAAAGCCACTCCTGTCACCCCATACATAAAACCAACTGAGCAGAAATCACCTTTGCTTTATATTTTGTCTTGTTTTCAAGCAATCTTTTTGAGCATTTTCTGTATAGAATAATCCAGTATGTAGGACTTGTGCAGTGCATGCTGAACAACATTGCTGTTTGCAGAAAAGGGACGTTTAATACCCACTTACGATATTCCTGAACTGAGCAGGACCTCCCCAAGTGTGAGGCAGCGATTACTTCAATCAAGACCCTCTAAAGTCCATAACCTTTCCCTCCTACCCCCAAATTTCCCAGGATGGTATCTAAAATGAAAAAAAAAAAAATCAGGACACTCCCACCCTGCAACTCAAAACTTTTGGCAACTAATGAGTACGAGTCTGGAAAAGTTGGGAAATGGTAAAATTTTTGAAAATGGAGAAAGTGTTTCCCCTTTACCAAGAAAAAACTAAAACTTGCAGTAAAAGTCTCTATGCAGAGTGTAATTATAACAGTTTAATTGTAATTTACTGGACTAAGATTAGGATGACCCCGTAAATCACCCAGTGACTGCACCAGCAGAATAGTGAGTGCTGCTCTGGAGTATAATATAGGATATAACTCAGGATCAGTACAGGATAAGTAATGTAATGTATGTACACAGTGACAGCACCAGCAGAATAGTGAGTGCAGCTCTGGAGTATAATACAGGATGTAACTCAGGATCAGTACAGGATAAGTAATGTATGTACACGGGGAGTGCAGCTCTGGAGTATTATTAATGTAATTTTAGATACAAGTCACATTTTAGCAGAGATCTTCCAGGAATGTACAAGCCTCAAGTTCATTATTTCCAGCTAAAAAATGAGAAGTCTTCTTAGCCAAACAGCCTTTAATTCAGTCCTCATTTAAGCGGGAACTTATCGCACAACTTTATTTAGCTGGAGAATGAAGTGTGAAAATAGTTCTGAAATTCCCTGAGGTTTTTCGTTGCGGCGCTGACTGCATGTGGTGCTCTCTGTTTCACGGAAAAGTAATGAAGTGAGATCCTCCGCAGAATTAATTTATTATCTAAGTGCTGAGTTTGTTCTGTCTTACAGGATATAAATTTCTCCTAGTTCACCGGTCTCTCTGGAGCAGATTGAACGTGTTGGCAGAGACATCGGCTCAACAAATCAAAATTCTATTTGTTTTTGTTTTTCATTAGGGCAGACAAATTGAATATATAGATATCGAAAAACCTCCTGTAGGAGGCCTCGGATTCAGCGTCGTGGCGCTCAAGAATCCCAATGTGGGAGATGCGGGAGTATTTATCAAGGGGGTTCAGCCCGGAAGCCTAGCAGACAGGTAAGCTTTAATAATAACAATAATAATATAATATTTTTTTATTTTTATCTTTTTTTTTTTACATTTTATTACTTGATATTTTTTTTTTTTCACTTCAACCTCAAATCAATTTATCCTACGTTTTGTTTATGTAACGTAACCTAGACCCATAATTTCACATCAGTCTGAACCTGCAGCCATCAACATGATAGAAAACGTATGGGAGGGAGATTGGCTGGGAGGGTAATGTTCTGTGAAAGAGAATTTTTATTTTATTTTTTGCATAATGGCTGAATGTAGTAATGTGGGTAATGATGTGGCGGGTCAGGTAAGGTCAGTGCTTTTCACACTGGTCATTGATACCAGATGGCAGAATGCGGCTGTTAGGATTTCAGAACACGAAAAGTGAGTGGAAAAAGCCTCGGTTTGGAGGAGATTTCCTGAAATTAGACCAAACTTTTTTTTTTTTTTTTTTATTGGAGTAAATAGAATACAAACATAATTTATCCTTATACAAGTCAGTCTGGAGCTTTATTTGGGAATTTAACAAGACGTGAGGACGATTCTATCTTTTACATTACAGGTGTGTTGGGATCGACTCAAAAGAGAAAATAGAAAACATATTAGGAGTACAGGAGAAATTTGACTTTTGCAAACACTATATATATATATTTTTTTTTTTTATTCCCCCAATGCAACTAAAAGACAGAAGTCAAGCAACTTTTCAAACCATCTTTTTTTTTAAATTGCTTTCCATTATTTGTATACAGCTCTCATGCTGATCTACAGTGGTGGCCAAAAGTATTGGCACCCCTGCAATTCTGTCGGATAATATTCAGTTTCTTCCTGAAAATGATTGCAATCACAAATTCTTTGGTATTATTCTCTCCATTTAATTTGTCTTCAATGAAAAAACACAAAAAGAATTGTCCTAAAGCCAAATTGGATACAATTCCACACCAAACCTAAAAAAGGGGGTGGACAAAAGTATTGGCACTGTTTGAAAAATCATGTGATGCTTCTCTAATTCGTGTAATTAACAGCACCTGTAACTTACCTGTGGCACCTAACAGGTGTTGGCAATAACTAAATCACACTTGCAGCCAGTTAACATGGATTAAAGTTGACTCAACCTCTGTCCTGTGTCCTTGTGTGTACCACATTGAGCATGGAGAAAAGAAAGAAGACCAAAGAACTGTCTGAGGACTTGAGAAACCAAATTGTGAGGAAGCATGAGCAATCTCAAGGCTACAAGTCCATCTCCAAAGACCTGAATGTTCCTGTGTCTTCCGTGCGCAGTGTCATCAAGAAGTGTAAAGCCCATGGCACTGTGGCTAACCTCCCTAGATGTGGACGGAAAAGAAAAATTGACGAGAGATTTCAACGCAAGATTGTGCGGATGGTGGATAAAGAACCTCGACTAACATCCAAACAAGTTCAAGCTGCCCTGCAGTCCGAGGGTACAACAGTGTCAACCCGTACTATCCGTCAGCGTCTGAATGAAAAGGGACTGTATGGTAGGATACCCAGGAAGACCCCACTTCTTACCCCGAGACCTAAAAAAACCAGGCTGGAGTTTGCCAAAACTTACCTGAGAAAGCCTAAAACTTTTTGGAAGAATGTTCTCTGGTCAGATGAGACAAAAGTAGAGCTTTTTGGGAAAAAGCATCAACATAGAGTGTACAGGAAAAAAAAAGAGGCATTCAAAGAAAAGAACACGGTCCCTACAGTCAAACATGGCGGAGGTTCCCTGATGTTTTGGGTTTGCTTTGCTGCCTCTGGCACTGGACTGCTTGACCGTGTGCATGGCATTATGAAGTCTGAAGACTACCAACAAATTTTGCAGCATAATGTAGGGCCCAGTGTGAGAAAGCTGGGTCTCCCTCAGAGGTCATGGGTCTTCCAGCAGGACAATGACCCAAAACACACTTCCAAAAGCACTGTAAAATGGTTTGAGAGAAAGCACTGGAGACTTCTAAGGTGGCCAGCAATGAGTCCAGACCTGAATCCCATAGAACACCTGTGGAGAGATCTCAAAATGGCAGTTTGTAGAAGGCACCCTTCAAATATCAGGGACCTGGAGCAGTTTGCCAAAGAAGAATGGTCTACAATTCCAGCAGAGCATTGTAAGAAACTCATTGATGGTTACCGGAAGCGGTTGTTCGCAGTTATTTTGGCTAAAGGTTGTGCAACCAAGTATTAGGCTGAGGGTGCCAATACTTTTGTCTGGCCCTTTTTTGGAGTTTTGTGTGAAATGATCAATGATTTGATTTTTGCTTCATTCTCTTTTGTGTTTTTTCCCTGCAAGCAAATTAAATGAGGATAATAATACCAAAGAATTTGTGATTGCAATCATTTTCAGGAAGAAACTGAGTATTATCTGACAGAATTGCAGGGGTGCCAATACTTTTGGCCACCACTGTATGTTCCACCATGGTTACAGGTTACAGACGAACCCTCTGTAGTCTGATCCTGCATTTATGTGTTACTTCAAAGTATCCGCACCCAGTTCTTAATAAACTAGTTGGAAAAGTAAAACATGACTGGAGGATTTACTTGTATTCCGCAACTAGCAGAACAGTGAATGCAGCGCTGGAGTATAATACAGGATGTAACTCGGGATCAATAATGTAATGTATGTACACAGTGACTGCACCAGCAGAATAGTGAGTGCAGCGCTGGAGTATAATACAGGATGTAACTCAGGATCAATAATGTAATGTATGTACACAGTGACTGCACCAGCAGAATAGTGAGTGCAGCGCTGGAGTATAATACAGGATGTAACTCAGGATCAGTAATGTAATGTATGTACACAGTGACTGCACCAGCAGAATAGTGAGTGCAGCGCTGGAGTATAATACAGGATGTAACTCAGGATCAGTACAGGATCAGTAATGTAATGTATGTACACAGTGACTGCACCAGCAGAATAGTGAGTGCAGCTCTGGAGTATAATACAGGATGTAACTCAGGATCAGTAATGTAATGTATGCACACAGTGACTGCACCAGCTGAATAGTGAGTGCATCTCTGGGGTCTAAAACAGGTCTCAGACAGGCCTCTCTGTCTTATTGGAATATATGGATGTTATTTGGAGTCCCATGTAGTTTATCTAAAGTAAACCAACCTCCCCCAGGAGTTCCTCTGAATAAATTTCAGTCTTTCTCTCTATCAAATTTAACTTTTTTCAGAGATGGAAGGCTTAAGGAGAATGATCAAATATTGGCCATTAATTATACCCCACTGGATAGGAACGTCTCACACCAGGAAGCCATATCTCTACTCCAGCAGTCTTCCGGGCACATTCACTTAATTGTTGCTAAACAGCCGCCTCTGCTCCTTTCCCAGACCCAGATTCCCCAGCAGGAAGAACAAGTAAGTTCACGTTCTCACTTCTTATGACTGTGGAACAATGACAAATAAACAGAAGTATTGAATCTAGTTGGAAATGTGTTTAAAAAAAAAGAAGCCAGACCTATGAATAGAAAGGTGCTTTACAGCAGCACAGAGGATTTCAGAAGATTCTGTTGATCTTGTGGGTGACACTGGTGAGCAAAAGGCCCCATATGACAATGTTATGAGTAGTAGAATTAAGATGGATGGGACTTAACAGATCAAGAATTGCATCGTGGACAAAAAAGGGGTTCCACAGCAGCACAGAGTATTTCAAAAGTTGAGTGGGTTGCAGTGACCGATCCACTGGTTTGATAATGGTAATACATCCATGATGTACTCGAGGAAATAAGAGGGGTGCAGAGTAGACAAAATTCACAGCAGCACAGAGTATTTATGATTTTTGGGTCAGATGATAGTCTGATAAGTAAGTTTTCATGCAAGTCTTGATTCTCCCTTTTTATGAGTGTATTTATTGGAGAAAGGATAATCAGATCAGCATGGGGTCCATGTTACGGGCGCGCTCGAGAAGAACAGCATATGTAGATATTGAATATAGGCAATTAACAAAATAGGCGACCGCTAATGTTCATCCTAATGGGAGCCATATGGAACGGCGGCTGGATTTCCAGAAGGAATCAGTTCTCCTATGCTTCGGTTCTGTAGATATATGACATTAGCATTGTATTATTTTAGTTCTTTTGTTATAGGATGCAGGAGGGGCAGATAAATTAGACATTTCAGAATTCGCAAACTGGAAAAATGTCCTTCTGTGGTCTTATAAATTGCAGATCTGGGGCCACGTGGAAGAGATTGAGCTCATTAATGATGGATCGGGATTAGGATTCGGGATTGTTGGTGGAAAAGCCGTCGGTGTCATTGTGAGAACCATTTTACCAGGAGGACTTGCTGATCGGGTAATTTATCTTCTCATTTTCCATATTTACACTTTTTAGGTAATTTTTTTTTGTTAATTTAAATGCATGAAATTATGGCCCAAAACATTTTTTTGCAGTTGGGTTTCGTTAAAAATTTTGCACCGTTTATCTTCTAGAGCCTCTGTGTTGTACTGTTCATTGCTGGCTGCAGAATGAGTTAACTGAGAATCCATCAGTCAGCCCATCCTATTATAAGCCCTTCCCATCTGATTTATGACCAGCAGGAAAACAATGGAGTGTGTAAAAGCTATAAATGCAAAAAATGCATCCCCCCCCCAAATATATGCATTTAAGAAAGGGGGGGGGGGGGGGGAGTCTCCAAAGATGGCCGACCTCTTTAATGCATAGAGAATAATTCGTAATAATAATTTTTAATACATTTTTTGTTTGTTTTTGGAAAATAGGGGTGATTAGAATATGTATCGTCTTACTATTTTTATAAACTTTTTTTTTTCTTTAACGAAGATCATTTGATCGATCATTCTCTATACTGCAATATTTCAGTATATAGTGAAAATCCGGATCTCCTATGAAACTCATCCCCGTTGTGGGGGAGACCGTTGGGTGCCTGAACGGCTTCTTCACCAGGATTGCGGCACTTTAAATGCTGCTGTCAGAGCTTTAGAGTGACATTTAAAGGGGTTGTCCACTAATTGGACAACCCCATCTTAAATTCTGTGGTTCCCCTAGTAAAATATAAGCGTCTTATGGGCCATGTTCACACGTTCAGTATTTGGTCAGTGTTTCCTCCTCCCACACCGGCACCATTCCAGCAATGTAAGCGCCAGGTCTCCTGGCACCCGTGTGAAAGTGTCATAGCCTCCAATCATCGGCCATTAATGGGCTGTAGACGTCCTCTGGATGTCTGAGGAAAGTGTGAGTGGCCCATTTGCAGTCGCTGATTGTCTGCAGCGCTCACATATCATATCGCTGGAATAGCGACAGGTGTGTACTGTATAGCACAGCCGTCACCTACAATGTATGGAGCGGCCTTTTTACATGTTTGGCGAATCTCAAGAAGGGGTTGAAATAATATTTTAATAGGTTTTCTTTTAGTTTAATAAAAAAATTGTCTGTTGCCCATAGCAACCAGTCACAGCGCAGCTTTCATTTTACCAGAGGTGTTTTAAGAAATAGAAGCTGGGCCCTGATTGGTTGCTATGGGCAGCCAAGAGGTTTTTATAAATGAAGCCTATTAGGCCACTGTTATCAAAACAGTCTAGAAAGAAAAACCTTTGTGCTTGTTACCCATAGCAACCAATCAGGTCCCAGCTTTTAGTCCTTAAACAGTTTTGGTAAAATGAAAGCTGCGCTATGATTGGTTGCTATGGGCAACAAATCCGGTCTTTAGGTTTTTCCTGTGCAATTGAGGGGGCGGGGGGGAGGCCTAAAATACATTCTTTTGGCTTCCTTCAGGCAAACCAAGCCCTAGGGGTGCCGGATTATCAGATTGTTGGAGTTTTCTTTTTGATTTTTGGCACATTTGTGACTTTCCATTGAAATATCGACTTTTGACCAATTTCTGCCCCTGACTTTTATATATTCTCTTTGTTGAGCTGCTTTTTTTTAAATATAAGATACGTTGGCCCGGGCTGCGGCTGTATATTATCTGGATGAAGGGGCCTGTTTTTGGAATTTAAAGGGGTTTATGGCCGGTTAATTGCAAAAATAAATAGATCTCATCAATTTACCGCCGGAGATAAATAAGCTGTTTAAATGGCTCTGACCGTCACACTAGAAAATTGGGAGGCAATTAAAGAAAAGCGTGAAAGTTAAAGAAAAAAAAAAAGCCAATTTTACATTAACTGGAGCTGAATAAAACCCAGTGTTAATCTGGACATTAATATATTTTATGTATTTTACAATGTCTTCATTAACTAGAATTCCTTCCATATTAGTAATGGCAAAAGACCCTGTCTGCTCTGCTGTATATATCCAGCTGGAGCAGCTTCTGAAGGAAATTTCTGCCATAAGTACATCTCTTTAATAATGGGTTTCTTAAAGGGGAACTTTATTTATTTTTAAAATATGCTGAAATATATTCAATTATCTTGTATTAATTTTGGTTGATTTTATTTTTCTCATTCTGATAGGGACATGTGTGTCTGGAGATGACTCATTGACTTCTATGGGAGATAGTAGTGATCTGGGCATGCTCTGACCTGTGTGGAGGTCATTGTGCAGGGAGGAAGAGGAAACGACTCATTGTTAGGGATGAGCGGACCCATGGAATTTAGGGTTCATGGTGTTCGACCGAACTTTAGTCCAAAGTTCTTTTTCTGTACCAGAACTGTACCCGAACTTGTACCTAAACCCAATAGAAATCAATGAGGACCTGAACTTTGGAGCTGGAAAATTTTTCTTCTTCTCTCTCTCTCTCTTTTTTCTCTCTTTTTTTTTTTTTTTCTCTATAACTCGCTCGGGTTCGCTCGTTTCTACCCATTGTTACTATGGGATGGAGTAGTGGGCATGCTTTGCTCCCTGTGCAGAGATCATTGTGGAGGTAGAGGAGATGACTCACTAACTTCTATGTGAGATGGGTCATGCCCATTGCTAGCTATCTGTCTATCATATAAGTTTATCAGTCCCCTACCTCCACAGGGACCTCTGTACAGGGGACAAAGCATGCCCAATACTCTATCCCACAAGTGAGTATGGAGTCATCTCCTCTCCTTCCCTGCACAAGGACCTTCAGTAGGTCACAGAGCATGCCCATTTCTATGTGAAGGTCATTGTGCAGGGAAGGAGAGGAGATCACTGAATGCCTACTTATGGGTAGAGTATTGGGCATTCTTTGTGCCCTGTACAAAGGTCTTTGTGGAGGTAGAGGACGCATTAACTTATATAATGGCAATGGGCATGCTCCATGTCCTGTGTGAAGGTCATTGTGCAAGGAGTGAGCGGAGATGATTCATTGCCTACTATGGGATGGAATAGTGGTCATGCTTTGTGCCCTGTGCAGAGGTCATTGCTGAGGGCGAGTAGATGACTCATGGACTTCTATAGGAGCTAGTAGCCATGCTCTGATCTGTGTGGAGGTCATTATCAGGGAAGGACAGGAGGTGACTCCTTCACTTCTATTAGATAGAGTAGTGGGCATTCTCTGTGACCTGTGCAGATGTCATTGTGCAGGGAGGGAAAGGAGACGACTCCCCGACTTCTATGGGAGATAAGGTTATGGACATGTGCTAAGATCTATGCAGATCATTGTGTAAGGAGAGGAGATGAGTAGTGTTGAGCGAGTATGTTCTGTTAACCCTTTCGGCGAGTACGCTCGGGCCGAGCACCGAGTATTTATAGCTGCTCAGTGATATGGTTGAATCACTCCCGTGTGCATGATTTGCGACTGTTTGACAGTTTTATTACATGGGAGGAATGTCTATTTCTTACACATTCCTCACATGTAATAAAGCTGTCAAACCGTTGCAAATCATGCACACGGGAGCGATTCAACCAGATCACCGAGCAGCTGTAAATACTCGGAGCTCGGCCCGAGCATACTCGGACAGAACATACTCGCTCAACACTAGAGATGAGTCATTATCTTCTGTAGTTTGGTCCTGATGAAGAGGTTTGGAAACCTTGAAAGGCGTTGACATAACAAACGGCATTCTTCCTTCACCTTGGTGTGTGATCGCATATTTGAACTTTTGGGCAGCTCGGATTTTGAAACCACCGTATTCCACATTTACTGTAAATTATCTTCTATGGGAGATAGCAGTGGGCATCCTCTTTAACCTGTGCAGAGGTCTCGGTGAAGGGAGAGGGAAGAGAAGCTGAATTGTACTCCTTATTTGGCTGGATTAAGATGTGCGGAGGCAAAAGAAGAGATTTGTGGAGGGAGGAAGGAGCCCAATTCCATCTGTGGGACCCAGGCTCCTAACCGCAGTCAAATATACTAGAAAAGACCTGCGGGTAAGTAGAGGTTTTCATTCCGGTTAGCATGGCTTTGTCAAAGGTAATGTTAGAGAAAAATTGTTTTTCTTTTGTAGGAAAAAAAATCTCTGCTTTCTTTCAGTGAATAGGCATTACTGTTGTACAAGTTAATACAGAAACCTTTTTAGATTCATAAAGAATTTCTAAAGTATTTCTCCTTGCTGAAATAAATTTTAACTTTTTGTTGACTTCTTAGGATGGAAGGTTAAAGACAGGGGATCACATCTTACAAATAGGAGGTACCAATGTCCAAGGAATGGCCAGTGACCAGGTCGCTCAGGTGCTGAAGAATTGTGGAAATACTGTTCACATGGTGGTTGCCAGGGATCCTGCGGTCAAGACTCCTCCAGTGAGACCTCCAGCACCAGCAACATTGCCTGTTGGTTCCCTACCTCCTAAAGAGCTCAAGAGCAGCAATGCTGTAAGTGCCGCACTCTACATAATTATCATCCGCAGTCGTATCTGCAGATTTAGGCTATGTGCACACGTTCAGGATTTGAATGCAGAAAATTCCTTTAGGTTTCTGCATGTCTTGACAGGAAAAAAGCTACAGGGGAAAAAAAGCGCGTTTTGCCGCTTTTTGGAGAGGAGACTACCTCTCCCCTCAGCCGCGCATGCTTCCATCGTGCTTCGGATGATGGGAGGAGTAGTCTTCCCCGGGTACCATTCTTTGTGCGTTTTTGACTCATTGACTTGAATTGGGTCAAATACGCAGCAAATATATTTATACCTGCGTTTTTGCTGTGGGTTTGACTGACTCCATTCAAGTCTGAGTGAAAAATGCTGCGGAAACTCACAAAAAATTGACACTCTGCAGATTTAAACGCAATGACAACCCTGACAAGAAAATTCCTGATGTGCACAGCACTTCAGAATTGTCATTGCATTAGCTGGCACACGGATTACCTAGAGTTTTTGGTGCATTTCCGCGCGGAAAAAAATGCATCAAAAGTGCATAGTGTGCACATAACTTTAAACAAGGGGCGCTCTCTGCCCCCTTACAACTGTATGAAAAAAAATATAATTATTTGCCTTGGGATAAATTTCTTATCAAACTTTACACTGAACTCTTGATGTAATGTTTTACCTTTCAGCTGTCACCATTAATTCAAATTTAAATTTGTGTCACAGCCTTTAGTTTAAAGGGAATGTATCACCCGTGACCTTTTTTTTTTACTAATTATACCCAGATAGAACCACACATTCATTTTTAAAGATTTCCTTTACAGCAGCCAGATGGAAAGCAATCGATTAGAGATGTTCATTGACTTTTAAGAGAGAGTGTTGTGGGCATGATCTGTGCAGAGGTCATTGTGCAAGGAGGGGGGAGGAAGTGGATCCTGTGTTACCTGATGTTGTCAATTATGCTTTTGGTTAAGATGAAAAAAAACTTAGTAATGTACTTTGTGTTGCAATACCAGACTTGTTTTTCATGCAGTATCTCTGCTTGCTGGCAGTGCATAACCGCTGCTATTCTCTTTAATCCTGCTTTTCCTGCTTTTTATTTCTTTTTATTTTATATATATATATATATATATATAATACATTTTTTTTTTTTTTTTATACACACACAGTGGGTACGGAAAGTTCTCAGACCCCTTTAAATTTTTCACTCTTTGTTTCATTGCAGCCATTTGGTAAATTCTAAAAAGTTCATTTTTTTCTCATTAAAGTACACTCTGCACCCCATCTTGGCTGAAAAAATACAGAAATGTAGAAATTTTTGCAAATTTATTGAAAGAGAAAAACTGAAATATCACATGGTCATAAGTATTCAGACCTTTGGCTCAGTATTGAGTAGAAGCACCTTTTGAGCTAGTACAGCCATGAGTCTTCTTGGGAATAATGCAACAAGTTTTTCACACCTGGATTTGGGGATCCTTGGCCATTCTTCCTTGCAGATCCTCTCCAGTTCTGTCAGGTTGGATGGTGAACGTTGGTGGACAGCCATTTTCAGGTCTCTTCAGAGATGCTCAGTTGGGTTTAGGTCAGGGCTCTGACTGGGCCAGTCAAGAATGGTCACAGAGTTGTTCTGAAGCCACTCCTTTGTTATTTTAGCTGTGTGCTTAGGGTCATTGTCTTGTTGGAAGGTAAACCTTCGGCCAAGTCTGAGGTCCAGAGCACTCTGGAAGAGGTTTTCATCCAGGATATCTCTGTACTCGGCCGCATTCATGTTTCCTTCAATTGCAACCAGTCGTCCTGTCCCTGCAGCTGAAAAACCTCCCTCCATAGCATGATGCTGCCACCACCATGTTTCACTGTTGGGATTGTATTGGGCAGGTGATGAGCAGTGCCTGGTTTTCTCCACACATACCGCTTAGAATTACCACCAAAAAGTTCTATCTTCGTCTCATCAGACCAGAGAATCTTATTTCTCATAGTCTGGGAGTCCTTCATGTGTTTTTGAGCAAACTCTATGCGGGCTTTCATATGTCTTGCACTGAGGAGAGGCTTCTGTTGGGCCACTCTGCCATAAAGGCCCGACTGGTGGAGGGCTGTAGTGATTTCCCTACTGCATCTCTGGAGCTCAGCCACAGTGATCTTGGAGTTCTTTACCTCTCTGACCAAGGCTCTTCTCCCACGATTGCTCAGTTTGGCTGAATGGCCAGGTCTAGGAAGACTTCTGGTGTTCCCAAACTTCTTCCATTTAAGGATCTGAAACAACTGATACTGGAAGCCTGTGCTAGCATTTATTCTGCGGTGTTTCTATCAGTGTGTCAAGAGTGGGAGAAGAGGTTTGCATTGACAATCCAACACAATGGGCAGCACTTTGAACACATTTTATAAGTGGTCATAAACTTGTAAAAACCTCATGAAAGAATAAAGTTACGTTAAAACCAAGCACACCATTGTTTTTCTTATGAAAATCTCAATAAGTTTGATGTGTCACATGACCCTCATGCCATTGAAAAAAAAAAAGTTGGATCCAAAATGGCCGACTTCAAAATGGCCACCATGGTCACCACCCATCTGGAAAAGTTTTCCCCCTCCCATATACTAATGTGCCACAAACAGGAAGTTGATATCACCAACCATTCCCATTTAATTTAGGTGTATCCATATAAATGGCCCACCCTGTGTGTGTGTGTGTGTGTGTGTGTGTGTGTGTATGTATGTATGTATGTATGTATGTATGTTTTCTTCTTTCCTTAATAATAAAGACCTTCATTTAACAACTGCACTTTGTGGTTACTTGTGTTATCTTTGTCTAATATTTACATTTTTTTTAGTGATCTGAAACATTTAAGTGTGACAAACATGCAAAGGAATAAGAAATCAGGAAGGGGGCAAACACTTTTTCACACCACTGTATGTGTATATATGTATGTGTCCCTCTTGTAACGAAGGGAAGGGGGAAAATGGGACCAGACTCTAGGGAAAAGGGGGGAGTGTAGACCTCCTAGGCTGATCTAATATGACCCTGACTTCACTAATATCCCTATATTGGCTCTTCACCAATCGCCGCACGCGAACCTCGCCCTGTCTTTGGCGTTTGGCCCTGGCTAGGGAAGGGAGGGGGATGAGCGCTAGTCGATCCTCACTGACCACTAAAGACAACAAGGATAAACAAACAAGGGAAGATAGCTTAGCTTTAGTCGACTTCAGAGAGATGAACACCCATCCTCAAAACTCCAGAGAGGAAGAAGTAATGCACTTGCTCCAAGCCTTCACAAGGGATAATGGTAGTATCGCCGGCACTTCCCTCCAGCAGACAGCAGGTATTTATACACGCAGGCCAGGATGTTAATTAGCCAGAGGAAGGTAGCTGCTGGATCCTAGAGAGACAGCCTCTAAGAAGGTGTCTATAATGCCAAACGTAGAGATCTCCTGCAAACAACTGCAGGATGAGATGGGGTGCACCTTACGAAGACTGGAAAACATGTATTTGGAAGTCGCCTTGCTACACTCATCAGAAGAGCTTTAAACTAGAACAATGTGGGAAGGGAAGCAAAAGGCCAGAAAAAGCCATACAGCTGACAAATACTATTGAGATCTCTGCTACTGGAAGTGGAAAGGAAGAACAAAGACAAAACAATTTAAATAATAAAAATATGGGAGGAAGAGAAACCAATCACAAACTAAAATGTTTTTATACAAATGCACAAAGCATGGGCAACAAACAAGGAGAATTGGAACTACTAATGCAGGAAAAGGAATATGATGTCATTGGAATCACTGAAACTTGGTGGGACGATACACATGATTGGAATAAAAGGCTAAAAGGATACAACTTATTTGCAAGAAACAGACTTGATAAACGAGGAGGAGGTGTTGCATTGTATGTTAGAAAAGCGTATATCTGCACAGAGATTGAAGCTTCAGAGACTGGGAGTTCTGTGGAAACTGGGTAAGAATACAAGGAGAGAACAACGGAAAGGACACCATTGTAGGCATTTACTACAGGCCACCTGGGCAAGCTGAAGATATGGATGAACTCTTTATGTATCAAATGACCAAGTTCTCCAAAAAATATGACGTAGTGGTCATGGGAGATTTCAACTATCCAGACATTTGTTGGGAATCTCTCTCAAGTAAAACTAACAGGTCAAGCAAATTCTTATCCTCTCTTGCTGACAACTTTATCTTCCAAAAGGTAGGGGAGAAAACAAGGGGATCTGCTACTTTGGATCTAATTCTTATAAACAGGGAGGAAATGGTTGAGGAGGTAAAGGTGGCTGGGACCCTAGGAGGCAGCGATCATGCTATTATAGAATTTTGGATAACTAGAGGAGGAAGACATGTGAAGACTCAAACTTCAAGGTTAGATTTTAGAAAGGCAGATTTTAAGAGACTCAGAAAGAGAATAGGAGGGATCCAATGGCTGGATGTCCTTAAGGACAAAAATGTCCAGGAAGGATGGGAAATTTTTAAAAATGAGATTCTCAAAGCACAATCATTAACAATCCCGAAAAGTAGGAAGAATGGGAAGCATTTAAGGAAACCAGGATGGATGAACACAGAACTTAAACACATGCTAAAAAGAAAGAAAGAAATGTTTATTAAATGGAAAGAGGGAGGCATATCTAAAGAAGATTATAATGCAGTCTGCAGATCCTGTAGGGCACGTATCAGGTTAGCTAAAGCTGACAATGAATTAAGGCTTGCAAGAGATGTCAAAAGCAATAAAAAAGGATTTTGGGGGTATGTCAAAAGTAAAAGAAAAGTCAAAGATGCTATAGGATTTTTACAGGATGAAAATGGAGAAATGGTAAGAGAGGATGTTGAGAAGGCCAAACTTTTTAATTCCTATTTTGCATCTGTTTTCTCTCAGAAAGAAAATGTAACATCAACTGATCTTCACTGTCCATTTAAAGGAATAGAGGAATCCAAGTTATCAGTAAACAGAAAGATTGTGAGGGAATATTTAGCTAACATAAATGAGTTCAAGTCTCCAGGTCCAGATGAATTACACCCCAGAGTACTGAAGGAGATTGTAGAAGAAATTTTAGAACCACTCTCCATAATCTTTGAAAATTCTTGGAGAACAGGAGAAGTCCCAGAAGACTGGAGAAGAACAAATGTTGTTCCTATCTTCAAAAAGGGGAAGAAGGTGGACCCAGGGAACTATAGGCCGGTGAGTCTGACTTCTATACCAGGAAAGATCTTTGAACAAATTATTAAACAACATGTATGTAAGTACATGGATAAGAATGAAGTGATTAACCAGAGTCAGCATGGGTTTGTAACTAACAAGTCATGTCAGACTAACTTAATTTCCTTCTATGACAGAATCACTGACTGGGTGGATCAGGGAAATGCTGTAGATATAGTATATCTTGACTTCAGCAAAGCATTTGACAAAGTATCTCACATCATCCTTATTGAAAAAATGACCAAGTATGCAATGGACCAGGCAACTGTTAGGTGGATTCATAACTGGCTTAGTGATCGGACTCAAAGGGTGGTTGTAAATGGCTTCACATCCAGCTGGATGAATGTCTCAAGTGGGGTACCACAGGGCTCCGTCCTGGGACCTGTATTGTTCAACATCTTTATCAATGATTTAGATGAAGGAATTGAGGGTAAACTGATTAAATTTGCTGATGACACAAAGCTAGGAGGGATAGCTAATACTAGAGAAGAGAGAGAGAGGATTCAAAAAGACCTAAATAAACTGGAGCAGTGGGCAGCAACCAACAGAATGGTTTTTAACAGGGAAAAATGCAAAGTACTACATCTGGGCAATAAAAATGAAAAAAGCATATACAGAATGGGATGAATAGAGCTAAGCAACAGTACATGTGAAAAAGACTTAGGTATACTAATAGATCATAGACTGAACATGAGTCAACAGTGTGATGCAGCAGCAAAAAAGGCAAATACAATTCTGGGATGTATTAACAGAAGCATACAGTCTAGATCACGTGAAGTCATTATCGGTCTTTACTCCTCTTTGGTCAGACCTCATCTGGAATACTGTGTACAGTTTTGGGCACCACATTTTAAAAAAGACATAGACAAACTGGAGCAAGTTCAGAGAAGAGCGACCAGAATGGTGACTGGTCTGCAAACCATGTCCTATGAGGAACGGTTGCAGGATTTGGGAATGTTTAGCTTGCAAAAAAGAAGACTGAGAGGAGACTTAATAGCTGTCTACAAATATGTCAAGGGCTGTCACATTGTAGAAGGATCATCTTTACTCTCATTTGCACAAGGAAAGACTAGAAGCAATGGGATGAAACTAAATGGGAGGAGACACAGATTAGATATTAGAAAAAACTTTTTGACAGTTAGGGTGATTAATGAGTGGAACAGGCTGCCACGAGAGGTGGTGAGTTCCCCTTCAATGGACGTCTTCAAACAGAGGCTGGACAGACATCTGTCTGAGATGATCTAGTGAATCCTGCTTTGAGCAGGGGGTTGGACCAGATGACCCAGGAGGTCCCTTCCAACTCTACCATTCTATGATTCTATGACTGTCTGTCACTTCTGACACACACATATATATTATAATTAATTACACACATAAAAGAATTTATATATTCACATTGTAGCTAATATCAGCAGAGCCTACACTGGATAAAGAAAAGTATCAAACCCTGAGTTGAGAAGTATTCGGTCTGTAGAAAATGTGCATCTTCTGGAGGCTAACCAGAATATTTTAATTCACTTACAGTAGAGGTCTTTGCAGCACTTTTTCAATATTGCATAAAGTTAAAGAAAACTCACTTTTTTATTCTGTTGACAGGGCTGATTGACCTCTGATTATGTACAATTTTTAGATAGAAAGGAATGGCGGACGTCTTCTAACCACAAACTCATTCTTCCTTTTTTTTTTTTTTTTTTTTTTTGTATTTTCAGGAAGGTGCTGAGAACAATACATACGATATTACCCTCACCAAAAAAGAAGGGCAGAGCCTTGGAATAACAGTGGTGGGCTACACAGGAGGGAGTAGCGGAGGTAAGATTCACTGTATCCTGCTAATTCTCTACCAGATGGTTATACATACTTACTAGTGTTGAGTGAGTGTGTTCTATTAACCCTTTCGCCGAGTATGCTCGGGCCGAGCTCCGAGTATTTACAGCTGCTCGGTGATGAGGTTAAATCACTCCCGTGTGCATGATTTGTGACTGTTTGACAGTTTTAGTACATGTGAGGAATGTCTATTTCTTACACATTCCTCACCTGTAATAAAACTGTCAAACAGTTGCAAATCATGCACACGGGAGCGATTTAACCTGATCACCGAGCAGCTGTAAATACTCGGAGCTCGGCCCGAGCATACTCGGAACAGAACATACTCGATCAACCCTAATACTTGCCAATACTCCCAAAACACAAAGTAGGTGCCCAGAAATAGGAAAGACCTTTGGGAACTCATGAAAGAGTTTCCAGGTGCTGCCAAACCTCTCTGGAAGGAGCTCCTCGTGGGCGTGATTCAGGCATGCTCCATCATAGGATGGGGTCCACACATTAATGCAAAGGCGGGTAATGGGGGGTACGTGGCCAAGGAAAATGCTGAAAGTTGGTAACTTTGACTTACAGAAGTTTTCCAGTTTAAGAAAAAAAAGGCCTTTTAATACGTTATCCATATAAGTCTATAGAACCCTAATTTTTTTTATTTGTGTACTTTTTCGTTGAGTGTCTTGTTTTTGATTAAAAAACACAGATTTTTCCAACAATTTCCTGTGTTTTTTCTTTTTCTTACTTTTCCCCTTGGTGGCACACCAGAGAGCACAGACTCGGGCAGGTATGAGGGTTTTCACTTGTCGATTGTTGCCTGATCCTTAAGGCTACTCAAGGTTGTGGCCCTCCATCCTTCCCCTCCTGTGTGTCATACTCTCCGCCATTGCATGATGTAACAGCTCTTCTCACGTGTTTAACCAACCTTTACTTCATCTCATCATGGCCAGGCAGGGCATAAAGGAGACCATCAGAAAGAATAAACTAGGCCTCCTCTCTTTTAAGATCTTAAGAACTGTTGTTGTTTTTTTATATATTCACTTAAGCGAATTTCGGAAACTTTCTAGTGCAATTCTTTGGTTTATGGCCCTGTAACAACGTCCAGGGAATTTCTGGGCATTTTTTCAGTTTATTCAACCGCAGCATCGTTCATACGGTTGTGACTGTCTGTGTGTGTCTATATCCACCTTCCGTTTCCCATTGAAAAGAGAGACCTTTTTAAAAATTAACATTTTGTTATTGTTAAAGTCTTATCTATCAAAAAAATGTATTTAAACCATACATGAAATGGCAAAGAGGAAAGAAGAAGGAAAAAAAAAAAGTCGGCGTTGTCATTTTTTGGTCACAGCACTTTCCTCCCAAAAATGCAATAAAAAAAAAAAATTAAAATGTATATACCCCAAAATGGTATCAATAAAAACTATAGATCAACACACAAAAAAACAAGCCTTCACACCATGCAATCGTCAAAAAAATAAGGTTACGTGTCTCAGAAAATAATGACCTCCTTTTTTTTAAATGTTTTTACAAGATTTTGAAGTCTAAATAAATCCCGAAAAAACAGTGTCCGATTGGGCGGGGGGCTTTACATGTACAACCCCTTTTAAGATAACTTTATGGAACTGCAGAATATTTTTTGTTCTTTTGCACCGGGGAAACTTGTAGTGTCGCCTGTTTAGTATTTGGCCATGATGTGTCCCCATCTGACTGTCACATATTTTACTCTTGTTCAAAGTAATAATTTACTGCCTGCGAAACCACAAAGAGAATGTATCCGACCATGTGTCTGCACGCTTCCAAGTGTCATCCCCCCCGCCCCAAGACCACTTTCTGAACCCCTCTCTGGTCAGTTTGGGGTGTCTGAGCTTTGGGGCTCGGAGAAGTTAATAAAGTTATTTTTTTTCTCTTGTTTTCCAGGCTCTTCTGGTATTTATGTGAAAGGTATCATACCGGGCAGTGCCGCCGACCATAGCGGATGCATTGAAGTTCACGACAGGATAGTGGCTGTTAGTCCATTTCTTTTCGATTTACATATATGTGCACTGCTGAGCGGCTCCCAGAGGATCCGAGCGAGAAGAATGAAAATCAATTCAGTTTAATAATTTTTTGTTAACCTCAGTCACCATATAATGAAAAATTCTACCACTAAAATCTTACAATTCCTCTGCATTTTCAAAATTTCTGCTTGCTGTCACTGAATCTAAACATCCTTGTTTACATGCTCACCGCACGACTCACAGCTGAGAGTTTTTAATAATTGTTCCCAATCTAGATAATCGCCTGTGAACTAAACAGCTTGGACATCGGACTATTACATTTTATATGCAATGGTACAATGTAGCAAACTATCAGGCTAGGCAAGAGGTTCTGGATATTAAACGAATGTTTATGATTACTGACAGCAAGCAGAGATTTTGAAAATGATGAAGGATTGAGACCCAAAATATATTAGTAAGTTGCCTAATTTCCTCCTTCTCAGTGTTCCACCAGCACTATAGGTGCAAGACCTGCTTTAGACTAACTTCCTAGCATGCATTGCACCTGCATTGTCCAGTGACTTGCCTACCTTGAACTGAAAACCCCACCTATCTGTTCTAATATGCAGTTTTACAAATGGAGAGCAGAAGCAGAGAGACCCTTCCCCACTTCCCGTAGAGAGACGGGGACCCTCCCCCATTTCCAGTAGAGAGACTGGGACCTTCTTCGTACAGAGTCGGGGACCCTCCCCCGCTTCCATTAGAGAGTCGGGGACCCTCCCCCGCTTCCATTAGAGAGTCGGGGACCCTCCCCCGCTTCCATTAGAGAGTCGGGGACCCTCCCCCGCTTCCATTAGAGAGTCGGGGACCCTCCCCCGCTTCCATTAGAGGGTCGGGGACCCTCCCCCGCTTCCATTAGAGGGTCGGGGACCCTCCCCCGCTTCCAGTAGAGGGTCGGGGACCCTCCCCCGCTTCCAGTAGAGAGTCGGGGACCCTCCCCCGCTTCCAGTAGAGAGTCGGGGACCCTCCCCCCGCTTCCAGTAGAGAGTCGGGGACCCTCCCCCCCCACTTCCAGTAGAGAGTCGGGGACCCTCCCCCCCCACTTCCAGTAGAGAGTCGGGGACCCTCCCCCCCCACTTCCAGTAGAGAGTCGGGGACCCTCCCCCCCCCCCACTTCCAGTAGAGAGTCGGGGACCCTCCCCCCCCCCACTTCCAGTAGAGAGTCAGGGACCCTCCCCCCCCCCCCCCACTTCCAGTAGAGAGTCAGGGACCCTCCCCCCCCCCCCCCCACTTCCAGTAGAGAGTCGGGGACCCTCCCCCCCCCCCCCCACTTCCAGTAGAGAGTCAGGGACCCTCCCCCCCCCCACTTCCAGTAGAGAGTCGGGGACCCTCCCCCCCCCCCCACTTCCAGTAGAGAGTCGGGGACCCTCCCCCCCCCCACTTCCAGTAGAGAGTCGGGGACCCTCCCCCCCCCCCCCCCCACTTCCAGTAGAGAGTCGGGGACCCTCCCCCCCCCCCCCCCCCACTTCCAGTAGAGAGTCGGGGACCCTCCCCCCCCCCACTTCCAGTAGAGAGTCGGGGACCCTCCCCCCCCCCCCCCACTTCCAGTAGAGAGTCGGGGACCCTCCCCCCCCCCCACTTCCAGTAGAGAGTCGGGGACCCTCCCCCCCCCCACTTCCAGTAGAGAGTCGGGGACCCTCCCCCCCCACTTCCAGTAGAGAGTCGGGGACCCTCCCCCCCCACTTCCAGTAGAGAGTCGGGGACCCGCCAACCCACTTCCAGTAGAGAGTCGGGGACCCGCCAACCCACTTCCAGTAGAGCGCCAAGGTCCCGCCAACCCACTTCCAGTAGAGAGACGGGGACCCTCCCCCACTTCCAGTAGAGCGCCAAGGTCCCGCCAACCCACTTCTGTGAATCAGTCTTTGTGATCATATAAGAAGAGGCAGATCTGGTGTAAAGTGGGCGTCTAATAAGCCATTTCCCCAAATTTGTGGCTACTCAGATGGTGCAAAATTAGACCATAATAATAATCTTTTTATTTATATAGCGCCAACATATTCCGCAGAGCTTTACAGTTCAAACAACTTACAGACATTATCATCATTGGGGCTCACAATCTAGATTCCCTATCAGTATGTCTTTGGAGTGTGGGAGGAAACCGGAGAACCCGGAAGAAACCCCCACAAACACAGG
The DNA here is from genome assembly GCF_046119375.1 of Phyllobates terribilis. Taxonomy (NCBI): domain Eukaryota; kingdom Metazoa; phylum Chordata; class Amphibia; order Anura; family Dendrobatidae; genus Phyllobates; species Phyllobates terribilis. The sequence continues at coordinate 174,133,424 of NW_027362768.1, forward strand.
GAGAACATACAAACTCCTTGCAGATGTTGTCCTTGGATTTGAACCCAGGACCCCAGCGCTGCAAGGCTGCAGTGCTAACCACTGAGCCATCCAGCAAGCCCTGCCTGCAGCTGTCGAAGCATGATGGGAGTTATAGTTTTGCAGTAGCTGCTGAGCCACAGGTTGGAGACGACTCCTGCAGGATCTTGTAGGATTGTTATTTACTTAGTGAATCATTTAAAAATATAAAACCATTTTTTAATTCTATTAATTTTATGGAATAATTTTTTTTCTTTCCTTTTTGTAGGTTGATGGGAAGAACATCCAGGGATTGACCAACCAGGAGGTTGTGACGGCGCTGCGCCACACTGGCCAGACAGTCCAACTAACCCTGTCCAGGGGCAAAGTGCCGCTCAGCCCGCTGTCTCCTGGCATCTCTCCACGCAGAGGTATTTTATTTTTCGACTGGAATAAATGTAAAGATCATCAAGTGTAAAATATTTACATTTGTGCTATTGGTAGACACTGGCAACCTGGCGCCTCCCTCGCCCTCCTGCGAACATCCACATGTCATACAGTGCTCTGTGAGCGCAGCAGCCTCAGCGCTAGATTGACGCACTTTACTAAACACTTACTTTGTGTTTCAGTCTCATCATTTTCTAGATCTCTGCTTGCTGTCAGTGAATTGGAGCATTTCTATTTACATTCACTGATGCATAAATTCTGCCACCAGCTGAGAAGTGGATATAGTTGTATCAAGCCTGGACAATGCTATGTGAGCCAATTGCAGTAGGTGCACAGATCTCACTAGTTGATTGCCACAATGTATCAATCTGAAATGCAGACTAGATACAATTGTATCCACTTATCAATGGATAGCAGGGTTGGCTATGTACAAGTGAATGTAAAAAGGAGTGTTGTAATTCACTGACAGCAAGCAGAGACATTGAAAATGTCCAGGAATTGATTCACATGGGCGCTGATACATCATGGGGTTGCGGTCCTGTCAATAGGCTTCAAAATACCATGCAATTGGGCATTGGAGTACAGATGTGCGATCATTTTAGTGATCTGTAGAAAAATCACAAATAATGAATTGGGCTAAAATATCTGGTTAACCAAAACCAAGCCCATAATGCTGACCTCTTTTCCCCCACATCCTCCAAAACAAATCCCCAAAACAGATGAAGTAGAGTTATCTTAAAATTCAGGGGCAGACATATTATTGGCATGACCTGTGCGGCCGCACAGGGGCCCAAGAGGTAAGGGGGCCCATTTCAAACTGCAAATCCGGTGCAATTTCGCATTTTAAGGAGCTCTTGAGCTGCAAAGGGCCCATATATTGTTCTTGCACAGAAGCCCTTTTCTGTCTGTGTTCACCACTGTTAAATGTACAAATTTAATAACGAATAAGGCACAAGTAAAAATCAGTATTAGAACCACTTTTGCATAAAAAAGGGGTCAAAGCAATGATCTGCCAGAAAGTTGTGGAATGTTACCAAATGTTTGGTCATGAAATCTTATAAAACTGTCACACCCCTTTAACTCTTTAGCACGTCCAAACTAGTGTGTACAGGTGCCAGCCAAGACAATAATTCTAAGAGAAAATATAGCTGCACTCTGAAATGCTAAGACTAATACATTTAGAAAATTGGGCCTGCGTTACTGCAATAGAAATAGGTAAATGCTACATTATGTACATATGGAATATTGGAAAATAGAACTGCAATATTGCTCTAGAAAAATTACAGAAAAAAGAAGGTACTTGGCACATAAACTGGCCAATATGTGTGAGCCCAACAAACTCCTATGACTTGTGCACTCCTACTCCCATCAGTCTAAGGTGGTTTTAATTCACTGGTTCCTTCCTACCCCATATATTGTAGGCTTTTCAGCCTAGGAGAGGTGTCTTGACAGGTTAGGAACCCAACAATAAATTACGCTTTGTCGATGTCTGTTGGGCTCACGTGTAGTGGCCAATTTATGTGCTAAGTACCTTCTTTTTTTCTACAGCAATATTGCAGTTCCATTTTTCTAATATTCCATATGTACATAATGTAGCGTTTACCCATTTTCTATGGCGGTAATGCAGTTCCAATTTTTTTATGTGTTTTTCTTAGCATTTCAGAGTGCAGCTTAACTCTTAATCCTACATCTAAATTACATTCTTCCAGCTAAAATCTAAAAAAGAAAAAAGAAAGCGAGAAAGTAAAGTGACTCCTATACGGCTCGGGCCTCCTGCTGCTGTCGTTGGTGGAAATTGGATAAAGCTTTCGAGTGCTGTATTAAAAAAACAACAACTTTGTCCCTGTTTCGACGTCTTGCTGGGAGGGAAGCAGAGTACACTGCTGTCTAGTCCTCGGCCCCCACAAACCACCAGAGGTTTCCTAGTTAGTGTCTGCCATGATTCCGTGATCAGTCCACACATTGCGTCCCCTGTTGTGCCCGGCAGCCGTGCTGCAGACAGCATTGCTCTGCTCTCCTAGCTGGGTGCTGCGCTCTGTGCCAGGCTGTGCGTTCTGCTAATTATCCTTACCTGTTACTCCGCAGAGAAGAAGGGTTTGTTGTGTTAGCAGCTTTTGTGCCGCTGTTAATGGCATCCTTCCTGCGACTGGAGAAGTTGTTTCTTCTTCCGCACGTACAACCTAAATAAAAGCGTCTCTTTGTTTGTAGATGCGCCAGCGTTGCCAACCGTGCCTCCACCTCCGTTACCTGCTGTTCCGCCAAGGGGTGGGAAAAGCGATGTCCTCGAAGGTCCCCAGTACAATGCAGAGAGCAGAGAGCAAGAAGATAATTACAGAAATGAACTGAAACCAGGTAAATTTACACTGGAAAGTGGGAAGGAAGTAGGATGTATGCAAATGGGCACGAAAGTTGGCAGTTTTGGCAATTAAAGGGTTTTACCTTTTAAAATCTTGGATATCATCTACTCTTAGGCAAGGTGAAAAAAATACTAATTACTAGGGGTCCGGTTGCAGGAACTCCCACTGATCTCAAGATTGGGGCGCTGCAGAGGCCTTTCTGAATGGAGCAGAGATCAGCCATGCGCCCCACCACTATGATCAGGGGATTACTATCCATATTGGTAGACCATGCGGCTGCTATCGGGCCTGTGAGCCAGGGGTAAGGGGTGTTGTCTCGATTTCAGTTGGGAGCTCATATGTGTATTGCGGGTCTGTTGACACCATCATACTGTGTATTGGGGGGCTATAGGGCCATCATACTTTGTATTGGGCTACTATAAGACCATCATACTGTGCATTAGGGGCTATGGGGCAATCATACTTTTGCATAGGGGTGGGGGGCTATAGGGCCAGCATACTGTGTATAGGGATTGGAGGCTATGAGGCCATCATACTGTGTATAGGGGTTGGGGGCTTTGGGGCCGTCGTACTGTATATTGGGGTGCTGTGGGGCCGTCAAACTGTTTATGCGGTGATATGAAGCCATAATACGGTGTATAAGGGTGGAGGGGCTATGGGGCCATCATACTGTGTATTGGGGGCTAAGGGACAATCTTATTGTTTATGGGGGAATTATGGAGCCATCATACTGTGTATAGGGGTGCTGGACTAAGGGGCTATCATACTCTTTACAGGGGGGATTATGAAGCCCTCATACTGTGTATAGGGGTGCTGGGCTATGGGGCCTGCATACTATGTGTAGGAGTTCTGGGCTATGGGGCCTTCATACTGTGTGTAGGGGTGCTTGGCTTTGGGGGCAACATACTGAATAATGCTGTTCATGCTATGGTGAGGGGGTCATAATGTGTGTGGGGAGAGTGACTGGGGACATTATGCTGTGGGGGTGCTTAACACTTTGCTTGGGTTGTCATACTATATAGAGTCACTGACGGGACATCATATTTTGCTGTAGTCACTCTGGAGTCATCATAGTGAGCTAGTGGGGGCTAATTTACTGTGGGGGTATCATGCTGTGTGTGTGGGGGAGGGGAACTTTGAGGGGCATTATACTCTATGGGGACCATGACAGTAGTGGGTGAAAACACTCAGGGGCTTCATTAATGGCACATTAACTGTTTACATGCTGCAATATATGCCTCTGTCCATGTGTATAAAAGATGGGAGATCTATCCTGTAATTGCACATATATTTTTAGGAGGTCCCGTTAGAACTTTTGCTATGGGGTCCCAAGAGTTCTCGGTAGGCCCATGTTTCTGTTCATAGAAACAATAAGGTCCTTCAACTTAACAATGAGTTGTTCCAAGTCAAGTTGGAGGGAAAAAAAAAACCTGGTAGGGTCCCCCAGCTTTCCCAGACTCCCGAATGGTAAATCTTACTAATTATATGTGGCCATAATTTGTCCTATTTTATATATGTATGAAAAAAGTAAAATTCCTCACTTTGTTTTCTTGCACTCCCATGTACTGTTTCCCATTCTCGGCAGCACATTCTGCATGACGGCCCCGTCAGTGGCTGTTATATGTTTGCATGTATATGCTTTAGTTCAGACCCGCACAGATGGGATGTGTCGCTGCTAATGAGCATCCTCCGAGCCCCTGTCCTTGTTACAGAGTGAAGGCTGATAAAGTAATCGTTTTTTTTTTTTTCCATTTACGGAGGCCGGAGCGTTTCCCAAGTTAAATATTTCTTAAGTAGGAACATTAGATGTGCACTAAGCTCCCGGCCGGGGTCAAACGCCGGACACGGCAGTCACGCTATGCCATAAAGGCTTGTCAGATTGTCTTATGTATGCAACCCAGGCAATATTACTGTCATGTCAGGCGGCAGAAAAGCTCTAGATGTCAGGGAAGACTGCCCCAGAACTGGCGCTTATATCAGGTGTCCTGTTACCTCCTCCTAGTTAACCTGACCAGACTCTGTACCTGCCAAGTGCTCCGATAATGTCTGTGATTGCTCCGATCCATAGAGAGCGATGACAATGAGGTTTTGTCAGAAACCCCCTCACCCCCGACATTATTATATAAATGATCCCTTTAAAATGCATCTCTGTGCTTTACTGATTACACTTCCTTTTCTTTTATCATTTGATGACAGGTGAGAATTTTACACAAAGGTTTCCCGAGTTACATCCTGTATTATACTCCAGAGCTGCACTCACTATTCTGCTGGTGCAGTCACTGTGTACATACATTACATTACTGATCCTGTACTGATCCTGAGTTACATCCTGTATTATACTCCAGAGCTGCACTCACTATTCTGCTGGTGCAGTCACTGTGTACATACATTACATTACTGATCCTGAGTTACATCCTGTATTATACTCCAGAGCTGCACTCACTATTCTGCTGGAGCAGTCACTGTGTATACACAGCACAGACCAAAAGTTTGGACACACCTTCTCATTTAAAGATTTTTCTGTATTTTCATGACTATGAAAATTGTACATTCACACTGAAGGCATCAAAACTATGAATTAACACATGTGGAATTATATACTTAACAAAAAAGTGTGAAACAACTGAAAATATGTCTTATATTCTAGGTTCTTCAAAGTAGCCACCTTTTGCTTTGATGACTGCTTTGCACACTCTTGGCATTCTCTTGATGAGCTTCAAGAGGTAGTCACCGGAAATGGTTTTCACTTCACAGGTGTGCCCTGTCAGGTTTAATAAGTGGGATTTCTTGCCTTATAAATGGGGTTGGGACCATCAGTTGTGTTGTGCAGGAGTCAGGTGGATACACAGCTGATAGTCCTACTGAATAGACTGTTAGCTGCTTTTTCTTGCCATAATACAAATTCTAAGTAAAGAAAAACGAGTGGCCATCATTACTTTAAGAAATGAAGGTCAGTCAGTGCGAAAAATTGGGAAAACTTTGAAAGTGTCCCCAAGTGCAGTTGCAAAAACCAGCACGCGCTACAAAGAAACTGGCTTACATGAGGACCGCCCCAGGAAAGGAAGACCAAGAGTCACCTCTGCTTCTGAGGATAAGTTTATCCGAGTCACCAGCCTCAGAAATCGCAGGTTAACAGCAGCTCAGATTAGAGACCAGGTCAATGCCATACAGAGTTCTAGCAGCAGACACATCTCTACAACAACTGTTAAGAGGAGACTTTGTGCAGCAGGCCTTCATGGTAAAATAGCTGCTAGGAAACCACTGCTAAGGACAGGCAACAAGCTGAAGAGACTTGTTTGGGATAAAGAACACAAGGAATGGACATTAGACCAGTGGAAATCTGTGCTTTGGTCTGATGAGTCCAAATTTGAGATCTTTGGTTCCAACCACCGTGTCTTTGTGCGACGCAGAAAAGGTGAACGGATGGACTCTACATGCCTGGTTCCCACCGTGAAGCGTGGAGGAGGAGGTGTGATGGTGTGGGGGTGCTTTGCTGGTGACACTGTTGGGGATTTATTCAAAATTGAAGGCATACTGAACCAGCATGGCTACCACAGCATCTTGCAGCGCCATGCTATTCCATCCGGTTTGCGTTTAGTTGGACCATCATTTATTTTTCAACAGGACAATGACCCCAAACACACCTCCAGGCTGTGTAAGGGCTATTTGACCAAGAAGGAGAGTGATGGGGTGCTGCGCCAGATGACCTGGCCTCCACAGTCACCAGACCTGAACCCAATCGAGAGTGAAGGCAAAAGGGCCAACAAGTGCTAAGCATCTCTGGAAACTCCTTAAAGATTGTTGGAAGACCATTTCCGGTGACTACCTCTTGAAGCTCATCAAGAGAATGCCAAGAGTGTGCAAAGCAGTCATCAAAGCAAAAGGTGGCTACTTTGAAGAACCTAGAATATAAGACATATTTTCAGTTGTTTCACACTTTTTTGTTAAGTATATAATTCCACATGTGGTAATTCATAGTTTTGATGTCTTCAGTGTGAATGTACAATTTTCATAGTCATGAAAATACAGAACAATCTTTAAATGAGAAGGTGTGTCCAAACTTTTGGTCTGTACTGTACATTACATTACTTATCCTGTACTGATCCTGAGTTACATCCTGTATTATACTCCAGAGCTGCACTCACTATTCTGTTTGTTATTGCTAAAAGAATTAAGAAGCTTATTGTCAGACATTAAAGTAAATGTACACAGTGACTGCACCAGCAGAATAGTGAGTGCAGCTCTGGAGTATAATACAGGATGTAACTCCGGATCAGTAATGTATGTACATAGTGACTGCACCAGCAGAATAGTAAGTGCAGCTCTGGAGTATAGTACAGGATGTAACTCAGGATCAGTACAGGATCAGTAATGTAATGTATGTACACAGTGACTACACCAGCAGAATAGTGAGTGCAGCTCTGGAGTATAATACAAGATGTAACTCAGGATCAGTACAGGATCAGTAATGTAATGTATGTACACAGTGACTGCACCAGCAGAATAGTGAATGCAGCTCTGGAGTATAATACAGGATGTAACTCCGGATCAGTACAGGATCAGTAATGTATGTACATAGTGACTGCACCAGCAGAATAGTGAGTGCAGCTCTGGAGTATAATACAAGATGTAACTCAGGATCAGTACAGGATCAGTAATGTAATGTATGTACACAGTGACTGCACCAGCAGAATAGTGAATGCAGCTCTGGAGTATAATACAGGATGTAACTCCGGATCAGTACAGGATCAGTAATGTATGTACATAGTGACTGCACCAGCAGAATAGTGAGTGCAGCTCTGGAGTATAATACAAGATGTAACTCAGGATCAGTACAGGATCAGTAATGTAATGTATGTACACAGTGACTGCACCAGCAGAATAGTGAATGCAGCTCTGGAGTATAATACAGGATGTAACTCCGGATCAGTACAGGATCAGTAATGTATGTACATAGTGACTGCACCAGCAGAATAGTGAGTGCAGCTCTGGAGTATAATACAGGATGTAACTCAGGATCAGTACAGGATCAGTAATGTAATGTATGTACACAGTGACTGCACCAGCAGAATAGTGAATGCAGCTCTGGAGTATAATACAGGATGTAACTCCGGATCAGTACAGGATCAGTAATGTATGTACATAGTGACTGCACCAGCAGAATAGTGAGTGCAGCTCTGGAGTATAATACAGGATGTAACTCAGGATCAGTACAGGATCAGTAATGTAATGTATGTACACAGTGACTGCACCAGCAGAATAGTGAATGCAGCTCTGGAGTATAATACAGGATGTAACTCCGGATCAGTACAGGATCAGTAATGTATGTACATAGTGACTGCACCAGCAGAATAGTGAGTGCAGCTCTGGAGTATAATACAGGATGTACCCGTAGTAGTTATATAACTATAGTAGTCACATCATGCTTATTTTAGTAGGATTGGGTGCTGGTTATTTTTTCACCATTATAATCATATATTCCACTCTGAGAGCCCACAGTGACTCGTGTCATGATCGGCCTTTGTGTATTTCTATTTGCAGGGATACTTCTGACCGCTGTGTAGATTTATTTGCGGTTTAGTCTTGTGTTCTGTCCATTCTCCATCTACAATAATCAATCATTGCTTTCTTCCCAGAACCGATCCTTTCTCCAGAGGCTGAAGCATTAAAGTCGAAGTGGGAGAAGCATCTTGGACCTGATTATGAAGTGTTGGTAGGTGCAGAAAGCCCAGGAGCCCGGATACATGTGACCCCATCACTGCAACCAGTGAGAAGAGGCTCGATGCAGCCGGTGTCTGGCAGGAACCGTTACTACATTGCTGAAGTGCTGGGTCCCATTTGATCAGTGGGTCGGGTGTCTCAGAAAGTATATGGTTGGGGAAGGGGGGGGTGTAAATAATTTAATAATTTTATATTTTCTCGTCCTATAAGTGAAACTTATCGCAGCAAAAGAGATAAAGGGATATTCCAGTATTTATAATGTTCACTTTCAAGAATATTTGACTTAATCTCCATGACTGTAGTCATTGATTTAATTACATTGTTTCTCTTTGTGAATGTGCAGTTGGTAGATCTGGATACAAAGATTGAGGATGATGAAGAGCTGCAGAAATATTCCAAGGTCAGGACTTTCTCTTTAAATAACCGGTTTCAGGATGTAGCACAATGTGAAGCATCTGGATGATTTTATTTTATTTTAGATGGAAAAAATTAACTTTTTTTTTTTTTTATATATATATGTGATTTAAAAGGATTATTTAGGACACGGATATTGATGACTTGGGAGGATAGGTCATGAATATTAGATGGGTGGGATTCCGGCACCACTAATCAGGTGTTTGCAGGTCGAGCTGCAGCTGGGTGTAATCAGGACACCACAGCGACATACTCTGTGTAGTGGCCAATCCTGGTACTGCAGCTCCGAACACATTTACTCCAATAGGAGCTGAGTTACAGGAGCCGATAACGGCCATTACTCCGCGTATGGAGCGGAGCTGCTCTGACTCTGTACACTGTGTACTTCCAGCTATGAAAAAAGTCATAAAATATTTTGCACAACTTATTTGACACATTCTTAAATAATTTCCTGGCTTCTCTGGACTGATTGATTGTTGTCAGTGAATGAAATAATTCTTATTTACAATGAGCCGGTAAGCCTGTCCTGCTTATACAGCATCAGGCTGAAAGCTCCTGCCTATTCTGTTACATTGCAACAAACCATCAGCTGTGTGAACAGGACTAGGTAACTGTGACTTTTCAGTCTTTTTAATATAAAGAAGATTGTTTCCTTTAATGGGGAAAAAAAGAAAAATGGTGATAACTGGGCAACAAAAATTTATAACATGTAAGACTGGTTATATCGTAGGTTTTATTTAGTATCTGTAAATTGATGTTCTCACAGGAAGTTGCTTTTTTGGTGTTTGGTCAATGTATCAGATTTTTTGGGGGTTAATTATAGCTTATATTTTTTATTGCCAGCTTTTGCCAATACACACCATGAGGTTAGGAGTAGAACTGGACTCCTTTGATGGTCACCATTATATATCCACCATTGCTCCTGACGGTCCCGTGGCTAAACTTAGCATTTTGCAACCAGAAGATGAATTATTAGAGGTAAACGCTCAAATCAAGATGTAAATGTAATCTTATATGATGTAAGTTCTTTTACAATAGTATACCTGCATTGTTATGTGTTATATCTACTCATATGTAAGTATTAACATATATATTCATTTTGGAAATACATTACTTATTTGTGTAGGAGTCCTACGTTACATGCTTTATTATATCCCAGAGCTGCACTCAGAATTCTGCTGGTGCAGTCACTGTGTACATACATTACTGATCCTGTACAGATCCTGAGTTACATCCTGTATTACACTCCAGAGCTGCACTCACTATTCTGCTGGTACAGTCACTGTGTACATACATTACATTACTGATCCTGTACTGATCCTGAGTTGCATCCTGTATTATACTCCAGAGCTGCACTCACTATTCTGCTGATGGAGTCACTGTGTATATACATTACATTACTGATCCTGAGTTACATCCTGCATTATACTCCAGAGCTGCACTCACTATTCTGCTGGTGGAGTCACTGTGTACATACATTGCATTACTTATCCTGTACAGATCCTGAGTTACATCCTGTATTATACTCCAGAGCTGCACTCACTATTCTGCTGGTGGAGTCACTGTGTACATACATTACATTACTGATCCTGTACTGATCCTGAGTTGCATCCTGTATTATACTCCAGAGCTGCACTCACTATTCTGCTGATGCAGACACTGTGTATATACATTACATTACTGATCCTGAGTTACATCCTGCATTATTCTCCAGAGCTGCACTCACTATTCTGCTGGTGGAGTCACTGTGTACATACATTACATTACTGATCCTGTACTGATCCTGAGTTACATCCTGCATTATACTCCAGAGCTGCACTCACTATTCTGCTGGTGCAGTCACTGTGTACATACATTACATTACTGATCCTGTACTGATCCTGAGTTACATCCTGTATTACACTCCAGAGCTGCACTCACTATTCTGCTGGTACAGTCACTGTGTACATACATTACATTACTGATCCTGTACTGATCCTGAGTTGCATCCTGTATTATACTCCAGAGCTGCACTCACTATTCTGCTGATGGAGTCACTGTGTATATACATTACATTACTGATCCTGAGTTACATCCTGCATTATACTCCAGAGCTGCACTCACTATTCTGCTGGTGGAGTCACTGTGTACATACATTGCATTACTTATCCTGTACAGATCCTGAGTTACATCCTGTATTATACTCCAGAGCTGCACTCACTATTCTGCTGGTGGAGTCACTGTGTACATACATTACATTACTGATCCTGTACTGATCCTGAGTTGCATCCTGTATTATACTCCAGAGCTGCACTCACTATTCTGCTGATGCAGACACTGTGTATATACATTACATTACTGATCCTGAGTTACATCCTGCATTATACTCCAGAGCTGCACTCACTATTCTGCTGGTACAGTCACTGTGTATATACAATTGTGGCTAAAAATTTTGAGAATAACACAAATTTTGTTTTTCACAGTTTGCTGCTTCAGTGTTTTTAGATCTTTAGGCTATGTGCCCACGATGCAGAAATGAAGCAGAAAATTTCTGCATCTCCCTGGCAGAAAAAACGCATGCAGATTGTACATGCAGATTGTACATGCGTTTTTCCTGCGTAATACATGCGGATTGACAAGCACTTTCCAGGCGATTTTAGCATCACTGGGAAAGTACTTGACAACTTGGTCACACTATATAAATCCATGCAACCGGCATGGATTTATATAGTGTGACCCTTAATGTTTAAAAATAAAAAAATAAAGCTATACTTACCCTCCGATGGCCCGGCGTGTGCTGCCGCGTTCGTTCCTGGCTGCCGGGTTATCGCGAGACACTGCGCTGAAGGGCCTGCTGTCACATGACTGTGACGTCACCTCAGGTCCTTCAGTCTTGCACGCAAGCAGAGGGAAGGAGACCGGGGGCCGTCGGAAGGTGAATATAATCCTTTTTTTTTTTTAAATTTTATTCTTGTTTTTACAGCTTTTTATTGTACCTGGGTCCGGAGGAGAGTCTCCTGTCCTCCACACCCGGGTACAATCGGCACATTGAAACACATGGATTCTGCATGTACAGATGCAGTCTTGCGGAATTGGCGCGTTCTAATGCAAGTCAATGGCGGCGAAAACGCAGCACTTCCGCAAAATTAATGGACATGCTGCGGATTTTTGAGCGCAGCATAAACGCTGCGGAAAAATCCGCAGCATGGACATTGAAAGTGTGGAATTGCATAGGGGACCATGGCAGAAGGCTTACCAAGTGTTTATCATGCGTTTACGCTGCGGAAATTTCCGCACCAAAAACGCATGAAATACGCATCGTGGGCACACAGCCTTAGTCGGATATTTCTATGGTTACTGAAGTACAATTATCAGCATTTCAGATTATTTTTTAAACATTTATTGACAAATACATGAAGTTTTTGTAAAGACTCAGTATTTGCAGTGTTGACCATTCTTTCTTCAAACTTCTGCCCTTCTCCATGGCATCAGGATATCTGCTTCTGGGACAATTTCTGAATGATCACCTATTCTTGCCTAAGCAGTGCTTGGAGTTTATCACAATTTCTGGGGGGTTTTGTCTCTTTTTGAGGATTGACCACAGATTCTCACTTTTTTTTCCATCAGTTTTAGATCTGGGGAGTTTCCTAGCCATGGATCCAAAGTGTTAATGTTTTGCTCACTGAGCCTCTTAAGCTATGTTCACACATCATGTTTCTTTCAGCGTTTTTTTTTTTTTTTTATGCAAATTTTCAGCTGCGTTTTGCACTACCAGTAAAGTCTATGAGATTCCAGAATTCTTAGTTCAGCTTTTTTTTCACCCATAGGAAGTAATGGGTGGAGAAAAAACCCAGGTAACTTTTTTTTCAACATTTTTGATGACAAAAATTTTTTTTTTTCACTAAACTTTGTTTACACGCATAAAAAGAGACAGAACAATAGTGAAAAAAAACGCACAAAAAAATCACCAAAACTGCAAGAAAAATCATGAACAAATCTCCTTAGAGAGGTAAAGTTTTGCTGCAGAAAATTGACTTAAAAAAAAACATGATGTGTGAACATAGCCTAAGTTGTCACTTTTGCCTTGTGACTTTGTTTCCATTATGGCGTAAAAAGCATCATCACCACCGCATCGATCCCGGATGATGGGAGAAGTTGCTTATGGAGTAGGTTTAGATTCCATCCTTTAGTTATGAACGTGTTCTTAGGCAAAATTTTGAGTAACCCCTCTCTATGGAGGAAAAGCCCCCACACATGAATGGTCTTAGGAAGCTTTACTGCTGGCAGGTTACTGGCAGCGCTCATCTTTTCTTCTCTGGACAATCTTTCTTCTAGATGTCTCAAACAGTCTGAAGGGGGCTTCATCAGGGAAAATAACTTTACTCCAGTCCTCTGCTGTCCGGTTTCTGCTTTTCCTGCAGAATGTCATTTTATAGGAAGTACAGGGATCAGCCTGCAGATGACTGATAGGATGTATTGTCTTAACTAAAATGTAACCTTTAAAAAAAAAAAAACATTGAAAAACTGGAGCAAGTTCAGAGAAGAGTTACCAGGATGGTGAGCGGACTGTAAACTATGTCCTACGAGGAACGGTTACAGGATCTGGGAATCTTTAGTTTGCAAAAAATAAGACTGAGAGGAGACTGAATAGCTGTCTACAAATATCTGAAGGGCTGTCACACTGTAGAGGGATCATCCTTATTATCATTTGCACATGGAAACACGAGAAGCAATGGAAGGAAACTGAAAGGGAGAAGATACAGATTAGATATTAGAAAACACTTTTTGCCAGTGAGGTGATGAATGAGTGGAACAGGCGGCCACGAGAGGTGGTGAGTTCTCCTTCAATGGAAGTCTTCAGAGGCTGGACAGATATCTGTCTGAGATGGTTTAGTGAATCCCGCATTGAACAGGGGTTGGATACGATGACCCTGGAGGTCACCTCCAACTCTACATATATAGACTCCTAGAATGTTAGTCTGGTAACAAATCTCGATAAACTTTGCTGTTGTGAGACTGTTCTAGTAAAGTCTATCAGGATTCAGCTCACGCACATTTTGACCTAAAGAGCTATACTGTCATGTCAGTACTCCGTGTGCACATAATTTAATAACCTCAAAGGGCTGTTGGATCAGGTTTTGTAGGAAATTTAATCTCGCTCTGAAAGAAATGACACATTTTGACACAAAAAAAGCCCCTACAAGTACAAGATGTAATGTTGGGTAAACAGTAGTGTTGAGCATTCCGATACTGAAATATCGGGTATCGGCCGATATTCACTGTATCGGAATTCCGATACTTAATTCCGATACTTTTATAATATCGAATACCGGAATCGGAAGTTCCCATAATGCCTGCGCTCTGCAGTGTCTCTGAAGGATGACAAGCTGGATGGCAGCGCTCAGCTGCGATCCAGCTTGTCATCAGAATGCCATCCCAGCGGGGGAGAATTCTCCTGATTGTTTAAAAGCCGGCGCGCGGTAAAAAGCCGCCGGCTTTTAAACAATCACGCAGCCCCATACTGCTTCCCCGCAGCCTCCCACCCCAATCCTCCGCTCCCCTCGCCACCTCCCATCCCGATCGTAAATTAGGACCGGGCGGGGAGCGCAGCACCAAGGAGCGAAGGACCCGGGCGGGGAAGCCGGCAGTGAAAAGACTTCACCGCCGGCTTTCCCGTTCTGTGCTGCGCTTTCCCGCCGGTTATTTCAAATGAACAGCTGAGGTATCAGGTGATGCCGATCAGCTGTTCATTTGAAGTAGCCGCGGTGCCCTCAGAGGGTTCATGTGAGTTCATGCTTGACTGCATGAACTCACATGAACTTTCCCACGGCCGCACAGGTCAGCCTCACCTCCCAGACCCGTCATGATTAGTGTGTGCGGGGTGTGTGTGTGTGCGGGGTGTGTGTGCGGGGTGTGTGTGCGGGGTGTGTGTGTGCGGGTGTGTGTGCGGGTGTGTGTGCGGGCAGACATAGGCCGATGTGACACTACTACTCCCATCGGCCTATGTCTGTCCCCCGTCCACTCCTGCCAGCAGGATCAGCTCGATGGGAGCAGTAGTTCCCATCAGCCTGATCCTGCTATTTAAATTGCCCTACTGTGTCCCCAATAAATGTTAAATACATGTCATTGGTGGCCAGTGGTTACCTAAAAGAAATTAGTTCATACATTACCTGTCCCCGCCGATCGCCACCTAAAATAAAGTAAAAAATAAAAAACTACACCTATACTCACCTAGACACCTAATTCCCCGAAGCCATCGATCTCCTGTAATAAAATATAAAATAATAAACCACAACCTTATCCTTACCCCTCCGTAGTAGTCCACGAGTGTCCCACGAAGATCTCCAGTTCAGAGCAGCCACATAGAATGTGACCGCTCTGAACCGCTGCCGCCGCTAGAATGACGGGGCCGTAAGGGTTCACCGGAGTTCAAGCAGCGCTGCTCCGGTTAGCTCCTTTACGGCACTGCTGTATCGTGAGAAATTCCCACGGTACAGCACTGCCGTAAAGGAGGTCTCCGGAGCTGCGCTGCCTGAATGCACTCCGGTGACCTCAGTCAGTGGCTCCCGCTGCCGGGAGCGGACGTGTTCCCGGCAGCGTGAGCTTACAGCAGCCATGCACAGCTGTCACCATCTCCAGATGTGACAGCTGTGCATGGGAGATCAGCGCAGGAACGTGGACAGGTAACTATTTTTTTTTTAGTAAACTAAGAATTAAATAAAATGGTGTTTTATTTCAAATAAATTATTTTTTTCTGGGTGTAGTGTGTTTTTTCTTTTTAACACTTTGTAGGTTAGTAATGGGGGTGTCATATAGACGGCCATCATTACTAACCTGGGCTTCATGGCAGCTGGCGCTGACATGAACCCCACCACTATTACCCCCTGCCACCGCACCAGGGCAGCGTGGAAGAGCGAGGCTAAGTGCCAGAATTGGCGCATCCTATGGATGCGCCATTTCTGGGGCGGCTGACGGCTGGTGTTTCTAGCCTGGGAGGGGGCCAATATTCATGGCACCCTTCCTGAGCTATTAATATCAGCCCCCAGCTGTCTGCCTAGCCTTTGCTAGCTATTAAAATAGAGGGGACCCCACGTCATTTTTTTTTGGGGGGTCCCCCATTTTAATAGCTAGTAAAGGCTAGGTATTCAGCTGGGGGCTGATATTAGTAGCCTGGGAAGCTCCGTGGGTTTTACCCCCTTCCCAGGCTTCAAACATCTGCCCCAGCCGTCTGCTTAACCTCCGCTAGAGACTAAAATTATGGGGGATCCCACGCCATTTTTTTTTTAAATAAATCCTTTATTTTAACACTAAATGACATTTGAGGACTTAATAAAGATGCAGTCCCTAAATTATTATTTATTTTTTAATAAATTTTTCCCAAAACTTTTGACGTGGGCTTCGCCATATTTTTGTATGCCAGCCAGGTACAGCATCCAGCTTCTATGAACGCGCCATTTTCCGGGGCGGCCGCGGACTGCAATTTTCAGCGGGGGGGGGGGGAGGGCAAAAAGCTTGGGCCTCCCTGCGCTGCAGATTCCATCCCCCAGCTGCCTAGTTGTACCTGGCTGGACACAAAAATAGGGAGAAGCTCCACGTTTTTTTTTTTTTAATTATTTCATGAAATTCATGGAATAATTAAGAAAAAAAGGGCTTCCCTATATTGTTGTGTCCGGCTAGGTACAAATAGGCAGCTGGTGGTTGGGGGCAGCCCGTTCCTGCCTGCTGTACCTGGCTGGACACAAATATAGTGCGAAGCCCCACGTCAATTTTTTTTTAATTATTTCAGGAAATTCATGAAATAATTAAAAAAAAATTATGTGGGGCTTCGCCCTATAATTGTGTCCAGCCAGGTACAGCAGGCAGGAACGGGCTGCCCCCAACCACCAGCTGCCTATTTGTACCTAGCCGGACACAACAATATAGGGAAGCCCTTTTTTTCTTAATTATTCCATGAATTTCATGAAATAATTAAAAAAAAAAATGTGTGGCGCTTCGCCCTATTTTTGTGTCCAGCCAGGTACAACTAGGCAGCTGGGGGCTGGAATCTGCAGCGCAGGGAGACCCAAGCTTTCTGGGTCCCACCCGCTGCAAATTGCAGTCCGCAGCCGCCCCGGAAAATGGCGCGTTCATAGAAGCGCCATCTTCTGGCGCTGTACCCAACTCATCCAGGGCCCTGGTGCGGTGGCTCACTGGGTAATAAAGGGGTTAAGGCCAGCTTGGCATTATCAGCTGGCCCTAAGCCCGAAATTCATGGGGTCACGCCAATATTAGACATGACCGCCATGAATTTCTAGTAAAGTATTTAAAAAAAACACAAACACCCAGAAAAAAGTCCTTTAATTGAAATAAAGACACAATTCTTTATTGTTCTAAATTAAACCATACTTACCGCCACACCCATTCCAGCTGAAGCCAACGATCTCCTGCAATAAAAGTAAAATAATAAAGCAACCTCATCCTTACCTTTCCATGGTTCCCAGGACAGCTTCAGCTCTGCTACATCGAGATGACAGGCTGGACCGCAGCAGAACGCTGCCATCCAGCCTGTCATCCCGCGGACACTGAGAAGCGCAGGCATGCTTGCGCTCCTCAGTGTCTTTCTGTGACGTCATCCAGATGAGCCGAGGTCATGTCCAATGAACTCAGCTCACCTCATGCACGTCACTGACAGCGTGGGAAAATTCTCCTGCACTCAGCGCTTCAGCGTGAGAATTCTCCCACGCTGTCAGTGACGTGCATGAGGTGCGCCGAGTTCATGGGACATGACCTCACCTCATGCACGTCACTGACAGCGTGGGAAAATTCTCACGCTGAAGCGCTGAGTGCAGGAGAATTCTCCCACGCTGTCAGTGACGTACATGAGGTGAGCCGAGTTCATTGTCGGCTCATCTGGATGCCGTCACAGCCAGACACTGAGGAGTGGAAGTATGCCTGCGCTTCTCAGTGTCTGCGGGATGACAGGATGGATGGCAGCGTTCTGCTGCGGTCCAGCCTGTCATCTCGATGTAGCAGAGCTGGAGCCGTCGTGGGAGCCATGGAAAGGTAAGGATGAGGTTGCTTTATTATTTTTCTTTTATTGCAGGAGATCGTTGGCTTCAGCTGGAATGGGCGTGATGGTAAGTATGGTTTAATTTAGAACAATAAAGAATTGTGTGTTTATTTCAATTAAAGGACTTTTTTCTGGGTGTTTGTGTTTTTTTTAAATACTTTACTAGAAATTCATGGTGGTCATGTCTAATATTGGCGTGACCCCATGAATTTCGGGCTTAGGGCCAGCTGATAATGCCAAGCTGGCCTTAACCCCTTTATTACCCAGTGAGCCACCGCATCAGGGCCCTGGATGAGTTGGGTACAGCGCCAGAAGATGGCGCTTCTATGAACGCGCCATTTTCCGGGGCGGCTGCGGACTGCAATTTGCAGCGGGTGGGGCCCAGAAAGCTTGGGCCTCCCTGCGCTGCAGATTCCAGCCCCCAGCTGCCTAGTTGTACCTGGCTGGACACAAAAATAGGGCGAAGCTCCACGTTTTTTTTTTTTTAAATTCATGAAATTCATGGAATAATTCAGAAAAAAAGGGCTTCCCTATATTGTTGTGTCCGGCTAGGTACAAATAGGCTGCTGGTGGTTGGGGGCAGCCCGTTCCTGCCTGCTGTACCTGACTGGACACAAATATAGGGCGAAGCCCCACATCAATTTTTTTAAATTATTTCATGAATTTCCTGAAATGATTTAAAAAAAATTGACGTGGGGCTTCGCACTATATTTGTGTCCAGCCAGGTACAGCAGGCAGGAACGGGCTGCCCCCAACCACCAGCTGCCTATTTGTACCTGGTTGGACACAACAATATAGGGAAGCCCTTTTTTTCTTAATTATTTCATGAATTTCATGAAATAATTAAAAAAAAAAAATACGTGAAGCTTCTCCCTATTTTTGTGTCCAGCCAGGTACAACTAGGCAGCTGGGGGCTGGAATCCGCAGCGCAGGGAGACCCAAGCTTTCTGGGCCACCCCCGCTGCAAATTGCAGTCCGCAGCCGCCCCAGAAAATGGCGCGTTCATAGAAGCGCCATCTTCTGGCGCTGTACCCAACTCATCCAGGGCCCTGGTGCGGTGGCTCACTGGGTAATAAAGGGGTTAAGGCCAGCTTGGCATTATCAGCTGGCCCTAAGCCCAAAATTCATGGGGTCACGCCAATATTAGACATGACCACCATGAATTTCTAGTAAAGTATTTAAAAAAACACAACACCCAGAAAAAGTCCTTTAATTGAAATAAACACACAATTCTTTATTGTTCTAAATTAAACCATACTTACCACCACGCCCATTCCAGCTGAAGCCAACGATCTCCTGCAATAAAAGTAAAATAATAAAGCAACCTCATCCTTACCTTTCCATGGCTCCCACGACAGCTTCAGCTCTGCTACATCGAGATGACAGGCTGGACCGCAGCAGAACGCTGCCATCCATCCTGTCATCCCGCAGACACTGAGAAGCGCAGGCATACTTCCACTCCTCAGTGTCTGGCTGTGACGGCATCCAGATGAGCCGAGGTCATGTCCAATGAACTCCGCTCACTTCATGTACGTCACTGACAGCGTGGGAAAATTCTCCTGCACTCAGCACTTCAGCGTGAGAATTTTCCCACGCTGTCAGTGACGTGCATGAGGTGAGCTGAGTTCATTGGACATGACCTCACCTCATGTATGTCACTGACAGCGTGGGAGAATTCTCACGCTGAAGCGCTGAGTGCAGGAGAATTTTCCCACGCTGTCAGTGACGTGCATGAGGTGAGCTGAGTTCATTGGACATGAACTCGGCTCATCTGGATGACGTCACAGAGAGACACTGAGGAGCGCAAGCATGCCTGCGCTTCTCAGTGTCTGCGGGATGACAGGCTGGATGGCAGCTTTCTGCTGCGGTCCAGCCTGTCATCTCGATGTAGCAGAGCTGGAGCTGTCCTGGGAACCATCGAAAGGTAAGGATGAGGTTGCTTTATTATTTTTCTTTTATTACAGGAGATCGTTGGCTTCAGCTGGAATGGGCGTGATGGTAAGTATGGTTTAATTTAGAACAATAAAGAATTGTGTCTTTATTTCAATTAAAGGACTTTACTCTGGGTGTTTGTGTTTTCTTTTAACTTTGACTATGGGGTTAGTAATGGGGGTGTCTTATAGACGCCTCTCCATTACTAACCTGGGCTTGATGTCAGCTGGCATTATAAGCTGACATCAACCCCAACCCTATTACCCCCTGCCACCGCACCAGGGCAGCGTGGAAGAGCGAGGCTAAGTGCCAGAATTGGCGCATCCTATGGATGCGCCATTTCTGGGGCGGCTGACGGCTGGTGTTTCTAGCCTGGGAGGGGGCCAATATTCATGGCACCCTTCCTGGGCTATTAATATCAGCCCCCAGCTGTCTGCCTAGCCTGTGCTAGCTATTAAATTAGGGGGGACCCCACGTCATTTTTTTGGGGGGGTCCCCCATTTTAATAGCTAGTAAAGGCTAGGTATTCAGCTGGGGGCTGATATTAGTAGCCTGGGAAGCTCCGTGGGTATTACCCCCTTCCCAGGCTTCAAACATTTGCCCCAGCTGTCTGCTTAACCTCCGCTAGAGCCTAAAATTAAGGGGAACCCCACGCCAATTTTTTTTTAAATAAATCCTTTATTTTAACACTAAATGACAAGTACAGTAATCAACACTGTCACTGTACTTCATATATATGTGACTGACATGTTTCTATCTATCTAATCTATGTGTGATTCTCTATTCCTTCTATTCTAAATTGTCGGGTACAGATGCTGAATTGCCGGCCGGCTTTCTTAAAGAGACGGTGCATGAAAACACTATTATTTTTTTAAATAAATCCTTTACACTAAATGACAAGTTCTGTAAGCAACACTGTCACTGTACTTCTTATAAATGTGACTGACATGTTTCTATCTATCTAATCTATGTGTGAAGCTCTATTCTGTCTGTTATAAATTGTCGGGTACAGATGCTGAATTGCCGGCCGGCTTTTTTAAAGAGACGGTGCATGAAAACACTAATATTTTTTTTAATAAATCCTTTACACTAAATGACAAGTACAGTAAGCAACACTGTCACTGTACTTCATATATATGTGACTGACATGTTTCTATCTATCTAATCTATGTGTGAAGCTCTATTCTTTCTGTTATAAATTGTCGGGTACAGATGCTGAATTGCCGGCCGGCTTTTTTAAAGAGACGGTGCATGAAAACACTAATATTTTTTTTAATAAATCCTTTACACTAAATGACAAGTACAGTAAGCAACACTGTCACTGTACTTCATATATATGTGACTGACATGTTTCTATCTATCTAATCTATGTGTGAAGCTCTATTCTTTCTGTTGTAAATTGTCGGGTACCGGTGAATGCCGCTGATGAATTGCCGGCTTTTCATGTCATTCTACATTATTCTTAGTTGTTTTACTTCATGTAGAATTAACCTACAAGGAAAGAAAGGGTTTATTTTCATTCCGATATTTGTGTCCCATTGACTTGCATTGGTTTCCGGTATCGGAATCGGCGATATCCGATACTTTTTGGGTATCGGCCCGATCCAATCCGATACGATATTTCCTGATATCGGAAGGTATCGCTCAACACTAGTAAACAGTGAAGAATGTGTCTGCAGAAAAGTTTCAATGTGGAGTCGTATTGGCGTCGCTGGTGGAGCTGGCCACACCCCAATACATCACCGCCATTTCATATTTGCTTGGAAATGTGCCGCATTTATAACAATTCTGTATTTTTAAAAAAAAAACAAAAAAACAGATTTTGGAGTAAAAATGTATATTTTACCTTCCACATTTTCAGCAGCATACACTTCATTATCCACTAGGTATAAAAGGAGCGCACGCTGCAAAAAGTTGTAAAACTTGAAAACAGCAAAAGTTTACATAAACTTGAAAAAAATAAAAGTAGAATCCCTTTCTAAATAAATTGATCCTGTACAGATCGTGAGTTACATCCTGATAATCCAGACAATCAAAAAAGCAACATTTCCAGATCACAATCTTCCATTGTCTTTGTTGTCTGATCTCCATTTTGGGCTTATGAGAAAATAAAAATTACTTTTGGAAGATTAGACTACTGTGCAAAAATTCACATGTATTTTGATCTACGTGTTCCATAAACAATGTCATTGCTCCACAGGTGAACCAAGTCCAGCTCTATGGAAAGTCTCGCCGAGAAGCCATCTCCTTCCTTAAAGAAGTGCCCCCTCCATTTACACTGGTCTGTTGCCGCCGCTTGGTCGATGATGAAAATGACAACTTTGTGGACAATCCAAAAGACCTGAGGGTCCAGAATGATAGAGTAAGTGTGCAGCGGTAACGGGCAGAAGCGGTCAGTTCTGCACTTCATGATTCTCACCAGCGTACCGAAAAAATAACCACTCCAATGTTTAGGTTCTTTGGTATTAAATATCTTTAGACTTTTTTTTTTTTTTCATGTGGTTTTTATTTTTGGCCATAGTTTGGTGCTTTGAGCATCGTTTTAAGGTTTGACCCTACCATATTCTTTTTATTTATTTCATATTAACATGATATATGATTTTAGGGTTTTCCCTTAGGTATTTTCATTCTTTGGGGATTTTGAAAATAATTTTTGTAGTTTGTTCTTTTGGCATCTTCAGGGTATGACAAGAACCATAGTTATGAACATGTTTTTGTTTGGCTTCACTATAGTTTAGGAATCTAGGATCTGGCCATTGCTCTAGGACTAGATCCAACTTCACAGGATATACCATAAATGCATTTATGGGGAAATCGGGTAACGCAACATCTATTTTCGCATTCTTTGCTGTCCCTTCCCTGTTTATTGATAGTCAGTGGCGCAATAACTCCAAAAAACTGCACAAATTAGGCATTTATGGCATATCCTGTGGCTATGCTATACATGTTTAAGGTAGGCATACCCCTTTAAAAATCACTCCAAGTTTTTTTATTTTTTTATTTATTTTATTTATTTTACTTATTTTTATTATCCAAGTTTTATTTTTCAAGCTGATCTTGACTCTTTTATAATATATATTTTATTTATTAATTACATTTTTTTCTGTAGCCAGATGAAGATGATCAAGTTTTCATGTCTCCAGAGTTTGCAGGTGACGATTATCAGCGAAAGGTAAAATGTATAAAACTTTTACACCCATAAATAATCTCTGTTTTAAATTGAAGCGATCTGTCACCCTTTAGTGTTCAGCTGGTGTTACTTAGCAAATCCATTTCTACGCACTTCTTCCCTCCACAGGAGACATATACCATTACATTGCAGTCAGTCAGATGAACGGTGGTCCGCCAGACTCCTAATAATCCTCAACCTTTTTCATTTTTTTTTTTTTTTAACTACATGAAACTTTGCAAATACTATTACTTCATTTTTTTGCACTAGTTTACGTGATGTTTCCTCCTACATTTATGTCTAAGGCTAAATTTCGATTTCTGCTGGGATCCCCTTTCCTAGAGAGCAGGGAATTGTGGGAGCTCAGATGACAATTAGCGCTGAACTCTTAGGTCACGTGTCAGACAACAGGGACGAGTTACACTTGTGCCTGTGGCCGAGGGCAACCAGCAGAAGTTTGAAAACAACTTTGGTTGTGAACAGAGGGAAAAGAAAAAAAGTTACATAAGTTACTGAAGTTTTACAAAAGTAAAAAATAAGTCTTCACAGTGGCTAATATTTTATCTGCATTTTAAAAAGTTTTGAAAATGTTTTAGTTTTTTTTTAATAATATTTTTTAAGAAACTTGTCCGATACTTTTAGCATTATTTCTGCTGTATGCTTGGATCTGTAAATTTTGCTTGTAAACCCCTGCGGTTCCAGAAATGGAGAACTTCTGAAAAGTTATCATAACTGGACCTGATGAGGTCTGTGCTCCATGCTCTGGTGTAACTGAAGATCGGCTGCCATTGTACAGGCAGCCATTCTCGGCAGCTCCTATTAAAGTCAATAGTGATACAACATTGCTGCTCTTAAGGAATCTAGATAACTCATCTTGCCCTCACACTTTCAGTCTAGCATCCGGACGTTAGGATAGTAATGTCTAACCTTTTCAATGTACTAAGATTTACTTATCCTGTTCTGCTCTTTGGTAAAATCATTTCTTATACTCCACTTACTTATACGTCAGAGCTGAATTCAAAGTTCTACCGGTTTAGTTTACAGGCTGCAGGAGCTTACATCTGACTGCTGCCCTCTGCTGGTTCAGGGTCTGCACCGAGCATGCTCAATGTTCTGCATTGTGGGTGAAATTGTGAATGTCCTACGTTTCTCAAGGATCTGAATGTAACGAGGTTCTGTGTCTCAATAACTTTTGAGGGATTTGGCCAATTTAATTTGCCGGTAGAACTGCTCCAGGCCCGCGTAGCCAGCTGAATTTGGAGGTTTGCTGATCCAATGCAATTCTGGCATATACTAGGGTCTCCTCTCAAGCCCCGGCCAGTCTACTATCCGCTCCTCCAGCCGGCATCCACTTTCCAAGTTTTCCCATATTGTTGATTAGAACAAATGTAATGATTTCATTGAAGGAACCACAGGATGACGACTTGACCCACGTCCATGAGGCCGACGATGAGGACGGAGAGTTGACCTTGTGGTCTCCGGACGTTGACATTGTGGAATTGGAAAAGGACAAGCGAGGCCTCGGCTTCGGCATCTTGGATTACGAGGTAAGCGTTTTCGGAGGTCATTGGCCGCCACTATATGAGGTACGAGAAGAGCTGTACAACCTTCATCAAATTGTCCCAAAAATGGGCTAATAGACGTCACCTTTGTGGGGTGGCAGCATACTGAGCATCTGAGAACTGCGCTCCTGACTTTCTGCAGGTTTAGGCGAACTGCAAGATATTTATGTGCTGCAAAATCATGGGAAATTGCTGCTGGCTTTTTCCCATATAGTTCATGTCACAAATGCCACATGGAAACCCAGCCTTAAAGGGGGATTCCTATCTTCAAGATCTTATCCCAATATGTAGTAGGTGTAATAATAATAATATTACGAAATTCTCATTGTCTGCGCTCGCTGACTGCGAATAGGACACTAATGTAAAGCTTGTTTCAATGTATCAGCGCTTCAGTCTCTGGAGGTGAACAGTGACTCGCAGGGATCATGACATGACGTGCACTGAAATAAAGAGTGATCCAACTTGGTAATCTACTTGGTTATATACATTTTTGAAAAATGCCGCATAACGGTTGGACAATCCCTGTAGATAAAGCGATTCATCTTTATAGCTTCTTCTCTAGGGCACTCCTGGTCATTGCAGATGTGAAAAGCTAAACTAAAGTGAAGACTCTTGTGAGTGACTCCTCTACTGTGTAACAGGGAAACTTTCTTTAAGAAAAAACGAAACAAACAAACTTTTCTTAGAGTGGACAAAGTCCAGGAATGTGACAGGTCCTCTTTTCCTATGTGCATTTCCATCTTGGTTGTGTATTCTGTCAGGTTTCTGGCGTTTTTCTTCCAGATTCTTTACATCCTGGCGGTGCGGGAATTGCCCTTTTTGTTATTGTGATCGGTGTCCTGAAGACTGCCAGAGTCAGTAACCGTGCGTCTATATTCGGAGCTGTAACCTTGGGCAGACCTTTCCTCCAGCAATGCGCAGTTCTGCTCACGTCAGTCAAAGGAAATGTTCCGTGGGGTTCATCCACCTTCAGACAACTTTAATATGTCATTGTTTCATGGAATTTTTTTTTTTCACTTTTTTTTAGCGCATATTTGTTTTAGCAAGTAAGTAGCGCATACCACTGCCTCCTAAAGGGCCACATTGCTTTCCTGAAATACTCTGTACTGCTATGGAACCTGTTGCTCATTCATGACTCCATTCCATTACTCCCATGCACTAAGATCATCCCAAGAGAGGACACATCACTGCTTCACACAAAAACTACACACTCTTCTCCTGAAATACTCTGCGCAGCTGGACAACCCTGCTCCGAGTCCTCCCACAAAGCAACCTTTCAAGCTGCAACTCTCTACTTGTCTCTTACGCTGCTTACATGAGGACATTTCCCCTTCAAATTCAGCCCTGTCCTCACATTTTTGGTTGGGGAACATGGGGAGCGGGGCTTCATTATGTTTCTGTCCTACTATCACTAATGGGGAGAGGCTCCTGCTGCAGCTTGTTGTCTTTCAGCCACAGCAATGTCCTCCCTCTGCTTCCTCCTCACGGTCATGGCTGAGCTCCTGAGACAAACACACAAGATCTCTTTACAAAGTTCCCAACGTGGTTGTGATAACTAAAATTACAATAGATTTTTTATTTTAATTATTTTTTTTAAACAATGGAAACACATAATTGTGCTTAGGCTCTGTATACGGCGATGTACAGTTAGCTCCAGAAATATTTTGACAGTGACCGAATCTTCGTGATTTCAGCTCTGCAGGCCAGTATTTTTTTTTTATTTTTTAATGAAACAACTGAGATGCAATTTGAAGTTTTTAGATTTTCAGGTTTAATGAAAGGGGTTGAACAAAAATCTCCTATGAAACGTTTAGAAATTGCAGCCATTTTTCTACAAAGCCTCCTCATTTCAGGGACTCAAAAGTAATTGGACGAATTTAACTTTATCATAAATAAAATGTTCATTTTTAATACTTTGTGGAGAATCCTTTGCAGCAATGACGGTCTGGAGGCCATAGACGTCACCATCGCTGGTCTCCTCTATGAAGCTTTGCCATCTTACTGCGGTGACTTCAGTTGTTGCTTATTTGTGGGTCTTTCTGCCTTACATTTTGTCTTCAGCCTGTGATATGCGGCTCGATGGACTGAGATCTGGCTATGACTCGGCCATTGCAGAATATTCCACTTCTTTGCTTTCAGGATGTTTTGGGTCATTGTCCATCTGTCCTGTGAAGCGCCGTCCAATCAACATTGCTGCATGTGGTTGAATCTGAGCAGAATTGCCCTGTATACACAGGATTCATCCAGCTGCTTCTGTCTTAAGTTACAGCATCAATAACCACCAGTGACCCAGTGCCATTGGAAGCCATGCATTCCCGCGCCATCATACTGCCTCCACCATGTCTCACAGAGGGTGTGGTGTGCTTTGGATCAGGAGCCGTTCCAAGCCTTCTCCAGACTTTCTTCCCATCATTCTGGTACAGGTTGATCTTAGTTTTGCTTTTCCAGAACTGGGCGGCTTCTTTAGATGTTTTTGGCAAAGTCTAATCTGGCCTTTCTATTTTCAGGCTGATTAATTGTTTGCATCTTGTAGTGAACCCCCTGTATTTGCTCTAATGAAGTCTTCTCTTTATGGTAGACTTAGATACTGAGGCACCGACTTCCTGGAGAGTCTTCACTTGGGTGGATGTTATAAAGGGGGTTTTTAGTCACCATGGAAAGGATTCTGCAATCATCCACCACTGTTGTTTTTCATAGACATCCAGGCCTTTTTGGGTTCCCAAGCTCAACAGTGGGCTCTTTATTTATTTTTATTTTTTATTTTTTTGCCGAATCTACCAAACTGTTGATCTGGCTCTCTTAACATTTCTGCTATCTCTCCAGTGGATTTCTTCTTTTTTTTCAGCCTAATGATGGTCTGTTTCTCTTCATTGAGAGCTCCTTTAACCACATGTTGTTCACAGCAACAGCTTCCAAATGCAAATGCCACACCTGGAATCCGCTCCAGACCTTTTACCTGCGTAACTGATGATGGATTAATGAGGGAAAATCCCATGCAACCCATTAAAGAGCTTTTGAGATAATTGTCCAATTCCTTTTGGTCCCTTTAAAAAGAGGCAGCTACATATTAAAGAGCTGTAATTTCTAAACCCTTGCTCTGATTAGGATGAGCAGCTCCAAAATAAAAGTCCGTAAGTCCCCTTTAAAACTAATGCAGAATGCACGTATTACTGAATTGCAGCTTTGTAACCATAAAAGACCCCCCTCTCCCTTCCTCGCCGTCTTTACAAAGTAGTAGAGAAAATTCAATGAGCGGGATTTGGCAATGATTGAAAGCTGCACACAATAATTACTGATCACAATGATGCAAAAAATTTCCTGAGTGAAACGTTCCTTTATTTTGCTCATTGCTCCAGGACTTAATTTAGTCAGCTAGTAATTTCATATAATTGTGGCAATTTAAGGTACAGAGATGAGATCCATGGGGAGAGCAATGCCTCGTGACGCCTCCCAGTGCCTCTCCATCGCTTTCCCTCTTGTCTATCCGTTTTGTCAATGTTATTTATTTATTTCCTCCGATCCCGACGTTAAAACAAATGTGATCTATCTGCTGCCAGTGGCTTTTTAAAGCATGACATTACATTTTAAAGTGTTAGGCTATAAACGTTCACGCAGGCAGCAAAGCCTCGGGGCGACAAATGGACCCCGCACCCGATCGTTCATCTTATAGAATTGTCTGATGTGCTGATCGCATTCATATTTGTTTGTGAACTTTACAAATATACGTTTAATTATACCGGAGGCTGACGGAAGAAACTGAGAACAGAGTTTACCAGATTGATTATGTTCTCTGGGACATAGGAGTACTATAAATACTGCCCCCTAGTTACAAGAATATAACTACTATAATACTGCCCCCTATGTGCAAGAATATAACTACTATAATACTGCTCCCTATGTACAAGAATATAACTACTATAATACTGCTCCTATGTACAAGAATATAATTACTGTAATACTGCTCCTATGTACAAGAATATAGCTACTATAATACTGCCACTATGTACAAGAATATATCTACTATAATACTGCTCCTATGTACAAGAATATAACTACTATAATACTGCCCCCTATGTACAAGAATATAACTACTATAATACTGCCCCCTATGTACAAGAATATAACTACTATAATACTGCTCCTATGTACAAGAATATAACTACTATAATACTGCCCCCTATGTACAAGAATATAACTACTATAATACTGGCCCTATGTACAAGAATATAACTACTATAATACTGCCACTATGTACAAGAATATAACTACTATAATACTGCTCCCTATGTACAAGAATATAACTACTATAATACTGCTCCTATATACAAGAACATAACTACTATAATACTGCTCCTATGTACAAGAATATAACTACTATAATACTGCCCCCTATATATGAGAATATAACTAATAATAATAATCTTTATTTATATAGCGCCAGCATATTCCGCAGCGCTTAACAATTCTGAGGTTCATATACAACAGTCATAAGTAACATAGCTAAAGATAATGCAATAATTTCAGCAAAAATAATGACGACCCTGCTCATAAGCGCTTACAATCTACAATGAGGTGGGGGTGACACAAAGTACAGGGGCTTATTTACAAGGATGGTTCAGCCATCTTGAGGGGATGAGGGATAGATAAAGGCTGCATGAGCTCATCACCAGCCAGTATTTGTGGTGCTTTTTGGTTCAGTGGAGAGTTATGTGTGGAGAAATAAGGGATGGACTATAAGAAGGTAAAAGGACTTCGATTAGGGAAGGTGATAGGCTGCGCTAAACAGGTGTGTTTTTAGGGAGCGCCTAAAACTGTGTAAATTGTGGTTCATCCTAATTTCTTGGGGTAGAGCATTCCAAAGAATAGGTGCAGCTCGGGAGAAGTCTTGAAGCTGGGAGTGGGAGGTACGGATTAGTGCGGATGTTAGTCGAAAGTCGCTTGCAGAGCGTAGAGAATGGGTAGGCTGATAAACAGAAATGAGGGTGGAGATGTAGGGGGGTGCCGCACTGTGGAGAGCTTTGTGGGTGAGAACAAGCAATTTAAATTGAATCCTATAACTCATGGGCAGCCAGTGCAATGACTGGCACAGAGCGGAGGAGTCTGAGTAACGGTTAGCCAAATAGATGACCCTGGCTGCAGCATTAAGGATGGACTGGAGGGGGGAAAGTCGAGTGAGGGGGAGGCCAATTAATAGAGAGTTACAGTAGTCAAGGCGGGAGTGGATCTGGGCAACAGTGAGGGTTTTTGTTGTTTCCAAGGTGAGAAAGGGGTGGATTCTAGAGATGTTCTTCAGGTGCAAGCGACAAGAGCGGGCAAGAGATTGTATGTGGAAGGTGAAGGAGAGATTGGTGTCAAACACAATGCCCAGACAACGCGCCTGCTGGCTCGGCATTATTGTGGTGCCACACACGGAGAGAGAGATGTCAGATTTCAAGAGATGAGTAGACGGCGGGAGCAGAAGAAGTTCAGTTTTGGAAAGGTTGAGTTTCAGGTAGAGAGCGGACATGTTAGAAACTGCGGCCAGACAGTCACTGGTGTTCTGTAGCACAGCGGGGGTAAGGTCAGGGGATGAGGTGTATAGTTGTGTGTCATCAGCATAAAGATGGTACTGAAAACCTAATTTGCTGATGGTCTGTCCAATTGGGACTGTGTAGAGAGAGAAGAGAAGAGGGCCAATGACTGAACCCTGAGGAACCCCAATAGTGAGAGGAAGAAGTGGAGCCAGCGAACGATACACTGAAAGAGCGGTCAGATAGGTAGGAGGAGAACCAGGAGAGAGCAGTGTCCTTTATGCCGATTGAGTGGAGCGTAGAGAGTAGGAAGTGGTGGTCAACGGTGTCAAAGGCTGCAGAGAGGTCAAGAAGAACGAGCAGAGAGTGGTCACCATTACTTTTTGCTGTCAGAAGGTCATTGGTTACTTTGATGAGTGCAGTTTCTGTAGAATGTAGGGGGAGGAAGCCGGACTGTGATGGGTCTAGAAGAGAGTGAGTGGAGAGGCAACTGGTAAGGCGGGAGTAGACCAGGCGCTCCAAGAGTTTAGAGATGAAGGGGAAGATTAGAGACTGGTCTGTAGTTGTTTGTGCAGGAAAGGTCAAGAGAGGGCTTTTTTAATAATGGAGTAATGATGGAGTGTTTGAAGGAGGAGGGGAAGATACCAGAAGAGAGGGAGAGGTTGAAGATTTTAGTTAGGTGAGTAGTGACGACTGAAGATCGAGACTGGAGTAGATGTGAGGGGATGGGAAGAAGAGAGGAGCCTGGAGACTTTGTCTTCTGTGACTGGATTAAATGTGGAGAGTGATCCAGAGGGGATGTGGGGGGGAGTCACGGCACTTGGTTAATGGGAGCTGATTTCCTGAAGGATGGTGTCTATTTTCTCTGTGAAGTAGAAGACCAAGTCCTCAGCACAAATGTCAATGATGGGGGGCCTGCGCTTTAGGACTGAAGAGGGAGTGAAAGGTATCGAAGAGATTTTTGGGGTTGTTGGATAGTGAGGAGATCAGGATGGTGAAGTAGGTCTGTTTGGCGAGGTGAAGGGCAGAGTTATATGTTTTTAACATAAATTTGTAGTGGATAAAGTCTTCTAGTGTGTGAGTTTTCCTCCATAGGCGTTCCGCACTTCTAGAGCATCGCTGGAGAAATCTGGTTTGCTCTGTGAGCCAGGGCTGTTTTCCTCTGTGTTTAGAGGTTCTGAGGGTGAGGGGCGCTGCTTGGTCCAGTGTGCTTCTGAGAGTGTCATTGTAGTGGTTTACAGCCAGATCAGGACAGGAAAAAGGAGATTGCGGACAGTGATGAGTGAAGGGAGTCTGTAAGTGTATGAGGGTTAATGGCTTGTAGATTTCTGAATGTGTGATAGGTAGGAGTGTGCTGGGGCGGGCGAGGATTTGTGAGTGTGAAGGAGAGAATGTTCTGATCAGAGAGGGGAAGAGGGAAGTTATTTAGGTGGGGGATTGAACTAAGCTGGACAAAGACCAGATCCAGGGTGTTTCCATCTTTGTGTGTCTCAGAGGTTGAAAGCTGTTAAAGGCCAAGCGAAGTGGTTAAAGATAGAAGCTGGGATGCGGATGAGGAGGTGGGGCTGTTTATGGGGATGTTGAAGTCTCCCAGAATAAGGGTTGGTAAATCTGAGGACATGAAGTGCGGCAGCCAGGCAGAAAAATGGTCAAGGAACTGGGTGGGTGAGCCTGGGGGACGGTATACGACCGCTACTCTGAGGGAGAGGGGATGGAAGAGCCTGATGGTGTGGACCTCAAAAGAAGGGAATGAGAGTGATGGTATTGGGGGGATGACCTGGAAGGTGCATTGTGGGGACAGGAGTAAGCCGACCCCACCACCAAGTCTGTTTGCAGGTCTCGGGGGAATGGGAAAAATGCAGGCCGCCATGAGAAATAGCGGCAGGGGAGACCGTGTTAGAATCCTGGATCCAGGTTTCAGTGAGGGCCAGCAGATTGAGAGCGTTGGTCAGAAAGTAATTGTGCAGGAAAGGAAGCTTGTTGCATACAGACCGAGGATTCCACAGTGCGCAATTGAAGGAGGGAGATGAAGGAGTACAGCTGATGTTAATAAGGTTAGCAGGGTTTCGATGTGAGGTAAGGGAGAGGTTGAGGTTGGTGGAGGGTGGTCCGGGGTTAGGAGAGATATCCCCTGAAATGAGTAGTTCAAGGCGGTGAAAGTAGAGATCTACGTCCGCGCCGCTGAAAGATCCTCAAGTCAGGAACATGTAATAATATCCTTGTTTATTGGTAAATGCCTACGCGTTTCTGGGTGTTCCACACCCCTTCATCAGGGCACCAACAGATATATGCCCTGATGAAGGGGTGTGGAACACCCAGAAACGCGTAGGCATTTACCAATAAACAAGGATATTATTACATGTTCCTGACTTGAGGATCTTTCAGCGGCGCGGACGTATATCTCTACTTTCACCGCCTTTGGATTTATTCTGGTCCTGTGGGACACCCATTGGAGATCCGCTGCAGCTGCTTTTTATACGTTATGGTGGTTGTGTTCTTACACAACCAAACCAGGTGAGCACCACCTTTTTATTATTCATTCCTATGTCTACAGGTGAAACTCTATTGGTCTTTGCGCTCTCGCTCTCTCTTTGTATTCTGAAATGAGTAGTAGCAGTAAAAAGAGAAAGAGCAGATAGTTTTTGGATTTGTGACATGGTTTCTTGTGCAATACCTTTTGGATGAGACAGAGTGAGATTTTTCAGGAAGTTCAAAAGAGCATGGGAGCTGTACATAGGAGAGGGCAGGAGAGAGGGGCAGATATGGATGAGTGGTGATGGAGGGGGGATAGGGCGGTGAATGTGGATGAAAAAAGCACACAGGAATATGGATGCAGGAATAAAGTACATAGTTAGAAGAGAGTATAAAGTGTGGGTTACCTGACTCCTGCCCTGAATGACTGCCATTGAAATAACTGTCAGACACTTGTCGAACAGGACACTTTGCTGAAGAGGACACGTTCGTGCACCCCACTAACTACTATAATACTGCCCCTATGTTCAAGAATATAACTACTATAATACTGCCCCTATGTACAAGAATATAACTACTATAATACTGCCTCTATGTACAAGAATATAACTACTATAATACTGCTCCTATGTACAAGAATATAACTACTATAATACTGCTCCTATGTACAAGAATATAACTACTATAATACTGCTCCTATGTACAAGAATATAACTACTATAATACTGCTCCTATGTACAAGAATATAACTACTATAATACTGCTCCTATGTACAAGAATATAACTACTATAATACTGCTCCTATGTACAAGAATATAACTACTATAATACTGCTCCCTATGTACAAGAATATAACTACTATAATACTGCTCCCTATGTACAAGAATATAACTACTATAATGCTGCTCCTATGTGCAAGAATATAACTACTATAATGCTGCTCCTATGTGCAAGAATATAACTACTATAATGCTGCTCCTATGTACAAGAATATAACTACTATAATACTGCCTCCTATGTACAAGAATATAACTACTATAATACTGCCTCCTATGTACAAGAATATAACTACTATAATACTGCTCCCTATGTACAAGAATATAACTACTATAATGCTGCTCCTATGTACAAGAATATAACTACTATAATACAGCCCCCTGTGTACAAGAATATAACTACTATAATACTGCCCAAGAACAAGAATAGAACGACTGGGAGAAGAGACCTCTAGGACCAAATGTTTCCATTTTTCTTAGTCCTTTAGACTGACCCGTTTTCCAGTAGATGGGAAGTTAAAGTGGTTGTCTGGTCTAAAAATGAAAAGTCTGCAGCCACTTTGTGTGACTGCAGACTTGTGAATCCTCACAGCGCACGCACAAGTGTATTGAGTGAGGCTTCGCCCACTAGACATGTTCTGCCCCGGAGTATGCAAAGCGCATACTTGACCGCCGATCCCTAGGCAGACAATGGCTGTGTGTGCGCTGGGAAGATTAACAAGTCTGCAGTCACACAAAATGACTGCAGACTTTTCATTTTACACCGGACAACACCTTTAAGGTTTTAACTGCAAGTGATTTAATGATGGAATTAGTCATTTTCTTATATATCCCTCTCCTCCCCTTTTATAGTAACAAGCAAGTAAAGTATTATCTTTACTTTCAAAAACATGTCAGTTCCCTCTGCTCTCGCCTGTCTTTATAGTCTCTCCTCTTTGCCAGACTGCCGTATTTAATCAGAATTGCAGAGTTTGCATCTTATTTTCACTTAATTCCAAGTTTCATTGTTTAACCATGTCATGAAAAATAATGAATCCTACAGTAAAACAGCCCCAAAATGTAACCGTCAAATTATTATTGATTTATATACATATCATGGTTCAACGGAGGGGGGAAAACTGACAGAAAACGGGAGGTGATTTATAGCAGCAGGTGCGGAATAAAACTAAACTGCTAAAACTATATTTAAAAAATAAAATTCAGTGTTCCTTTAAAAAGAGAACTTCTTTATTTTATGTTTTTGTTTCTATTATTTTACTATGTTCTATAATATATGTGAACATGAGATCCGTGTTTCCTAAACCTTGGCTGCGTTACTGCAGTCGTGCATGTTTTATTCTGAAACGATGCGGCATTTCAAAGGAAAGATACTTGGGGAAAGCGGCCGTGGACTATGTGTCTCATGAGTAATCGGAGGCAGGTCCCGTCAGCTTCTCCTCGCCCCATTCCCCAAGACTGATAGGATGCTCCCTATACACACTAAGGACTCGTTCAGACGTCTGATTTTCTTATTCGAGTGTTATCTGTGGGTTTCACGGATAGCACTCGTACCAGGGATTTGTCTGTGGGGCCATTCATTTGTTTCCGATTTTTGGCAGACCGAGAGGTCCATGGAAAATCAAGTCGACCTGTCCGATTTTAGATCTTTTAAGGGTCAGATCAAAATCTGCAGTGCAAGTCATTGGGTTCTTAAAAAAAATCGGACCTCACTTGGATGACATCACAAACTGTCAGAATGGATTAAGTGGGGACTTTTTTTTTTTTCTTTATGTACAAGAAAAACAGAAGACGCTTGGAAATTCTGATCAGAAAAATCGGTCCGTTTTTCTCTTACATGGAAAAATTGGACTTCTGAGAGAGACCAATCAATCTAGGGAAGCTGGGATGGGACCTGCCTTGGACTAGTGATCCGAGATGCATCGTCACCGGTCAGATTTAGAAATGTTGTTCTCTCTGGATCACAGCAGTGTAATAGAATAAAATATACTCAGCTGCAATAAGGAAACCACTGTCTGATTAATGCTGCATGTTATGGCTATTGCAATGCAACAATGGATGCCTAGTCTTTAAAGGGGAACTATCACCTCCTGGGAACCTTCATCAGGTGAAGGAGACCTAAATATAAAACCTTTCTCAACTATATGCACTTTATAAAAGTTTAAAAAAAAGTCATGTCTAAGTTAGTAATAAAAGCTCTGGCCCTTTAAGGCTAGAGTCGGGTTCTCCACTGTTTCACTATCTTGACATCTGAGTGAGACTTTCTGCCTCTGACCTGGTAGATATGTGGTGGAAGACACTGTGGGGGTCTGTGTTGGTTATGTCTTACTTCATGCTATATGTAGTGATCATGTGAAGTAATGCAAGACAGATTCCTGTGTATTAAGGAGGAGAAGGAGGCAAAAAGATACAGCTACAGAGGTAAAACCTGTCACAGCTTCTGTGTGTATGTAGTGAGAGACTCAGATTTACACGTTAGAAGATGTTGTGCATAATAAATTAACACTTTAAAATCAGCTGTTTCCTCTTCTCTTAGATGATTAATCCTTTATAAGCCATGCAGATTAACCTTGAGTGGCTGCAGTGTCCTCCACCTTTATCTGGACTGCAGAATACACAGGGACATTTTATTATTTTCAGATTAATAACAATGTTCATTAAATTTTTCACATAACTTCTGTTTTGTTTATTCACTGTCCATCGAGATGCATTAGTTAATTAATTTACCACTTTTGTTTTTCGCTTTAAGGGTTTTTTTTTTTTTTTTAATAAATAGGGGATTTTATTCTGCTGTTCTATTCTGTAGACCAAATCAACAAAACTGGTGAGCAGGCCAAATATTGCCAAATCTGATCACAAGGCTCCATTTACTACTGGCATTCTGTAGAGAATCGCTTCTCCCACCCACACCCCAATTTCTTCACAGTTGGTCTCTTCTACACCAGAGAATTTCACCAGATTCTGAGCTCCCTGTAAAATGAAAGTAAAACCTGCGTCCATGTAAAACTAAGGGAAATCATCTGATTTACTAACGACATGTATTTGAGAAAAAGTCTGTATTTTCATCTTCTGTCTCTTTTTCTGTTTTTCTCAGAAGCTATAGTTTCTCTTTAAGAACCAAATTTTATGGTTAAAGGGAAGCTGTGATCAGAAAACGTGTTTTTTTTTTTAATCTTTTGTAAAATAAACAAAATTAGTAATTTTGCAGTTTTCACCCAGGCCACTGGGACTTTGATTCATACTTCCTGTCCCTTCAAGAGACGTTCACAGCAAAGCTCCTTCTCAACAGAAGCAGGATTATAATGACTGACAACTCCTATATACAGTCCATAACACAGGATCAGGATCCACCATTCAAAATAAATGATGTCACAGCTCACCTCCTCCTCCTGTACAATGACTGGTAACACCTCAATATACAGTACATAACACAGGATCCACCATTCACAATAGGCGATGTCATAGCTCACCTCCTCCTTCTGTACAGTAACTGATAACACCTCTATATACAGTAGATAACAGAGGATCCACCATTCACAATAGGTGATGTCACAGCTCACCTCCTCCTCCTGTACAATGACTGATAACACCTCTATATACAGTAGATAACACAGGATCCAACATTCTCAATAGGTGATATCACAGCTCACCTCCTCTTCCTTCTGTCAGTATGAAAGTTTCAAGATTTCTACTTTTTACTTCTAATACAGATTGATCTGGGAAAAAAAAACATTTTGAAGACCATACATTTATTGCAGAAACCCGATTTAAACAGTAGGTAATCTTCTGATGACTTCCCATTAAAGGGTTGAAATTAATAATAAAATGGTATACAGTCAGCTCCTAAGTTCCCCCTAGTGGTGGCTGCAGGA
This sequence comes from Phyllobates terribilis, assembly GCF_046119375.1. Lineage (NCBI taxonomy): Eukaryota > Metazoa > Chordata > Amphibia > Anura > Dendrobatidae > Phyllobates > Phyllobates terribilis. The sequence continues at coordinate 174,170,678 of NW_027362768.1, forward strand.
AACCTGAATCTTACATTTTAACTCTGTTTATATAGAGGATTTGGCTGTTTGATTCAGAATAAAGAGATCCATATAACGTATATTAGGTAATTTTAAATCCGTACTACATTTTGGACCCCAAAAAAATTAAATAGTTTTAAAATGTGTAAATTGACAAAATCAACAAACCACATTTTATTTTCGAAATCTCTGACAATATAAAACATATACACACCCGGACATGATTCTCCATGGCTGTGTATAGCGCAGGACACACAATGTCCCCCAATGAGCTGCACCTCGTTATTATTCCCGGCTTGTTCCCGGAGCCGGTGATGTCATGCAGGCCAATAGGCGGCCTCGCCCTCAGATTTATTAGTCCCAATTACCATATTTGATAATATTTGAAATGTACAGGGAGCACTTTGCAAGAATTAAACTTTGCAGTAAGCATATGCATTTGCAAAATTGCATATCCCTGTAGGCATATTTCCTCCGTGATTCCAGCACATCGCGCTTCCCTATGCAGCAAAAAGCTCCAGAGTGTAAGAAATGCTTTTAACCCCCCCTCCCCTCCTATCTATGGATGGATGTACAGACCAGTGAGTGGCTCTGGGGGTTAAGGTTACTGGTTTGAATAGACTTTTCCAATAACTATTGTATTCGAGCACGAGCTTAACATCTTACATATTCAGTTATATGCTAATGAGTCAATCCATTTCGAGGAGATTGAAGTTTGAAGTTCTCCAGAAAACACTCATTCATTACTTACTAAATAGCGACCTCTTGTCCTAAATTACTGTCTTCTCCGGGAAAGTGGTGAGATGGAAAATTGCATTTTTTTTTCTTCCTCCCACCCTTCTTGGCTTTACCTAGAATTTACATTAAATTGAGATTTAAAGGGAACCTGTCAAGAGCTTTAAGGTCACCACACTACCACGACATTGAACTTTGCCTTTTTCTGCCTTACCAAGCTAACAAACTGTTCTGTCCGAAAAACTGATATTTCCTCGCTGACAGAATCAACATTGAATCTTTCTTTTGTAAATGAGCGCGCCAATTCCCTGCATTAGCGCCAGTTTATCTGTTTAGAGCTTCTCCTTTATTGCTATTGCCAGTATCCTCTTGAACATGCACTGTGAGTTCTTGGCGCGGCACTGTGGGTGAAGGAATAGATTTTTGCATTGTACATGCCATTGCCCAAAGAAGGGAGAGGACTGCTCACGTATCAGATTTTCACAGCGCATGCACACAATTACATAATGGAGAGGTAGCAGAGTTGAACAAATTTGCTCTTGTTGGGAGGCAAGTGCACCAAGGATGGATCAATTCCCCAAAAGTGGAAGGAGGCTTTGCATTATTCCTTGCCTAGAGTCCAATGTACTTGAATGATGTTTCTTTAGCTCCGGTGCCTCCATGCTTTCTACATTGCAATCTCACGGATGCTCCATGCATGCTCTGCACATGCACCGTACTCTCTTGTCTCTGGGCAAAAGCATCACTGATGTACTGTGTAGCAACGCCTTTGCACACGGAGGCACATGGGGAGGCGCTAGACTGAGAATAATGCAGAGGACTGATGCTCTTGCTGTTAGACAAGTGCACCAAGGATGGACAGATTCCTGGCAAGTGCAACGTTCCTCCATATTACTCCCTGTCTAGCATCACCCCATGTGCTTGATTGACATCTGCTCAGCTCCGCTATCTGCAGTGAGATCTCACACATGCACCAAGCATGCTCCACACATACACAGTACTCTTCTGTCATTGGACAAAGACATAGCTGAGGCACTGTGTACTGCACCGAGCGGAGAGAGCACTGCGCATGTGCCACACATCAGGGGCGGACACAGACTGTAGTGGGCCCCTGTGCAAGAAATTTTGGGGGGCCCCCCCTGCCCTTCATAAGGCAACAAAGTTATGTAAACATAACTCCCCATGTGCATCTCTCACCCCCCCATGTGCATCTCTCATCCCACCCATGTGCAGCTCTCACCCCCCGTGCATCTCTCATCCCCCCCCATGTGCATCTCTCATCCCCCCCATGTGCATCTCTCATCCCCCCATGTGCATCTCTCATCCCCCCATGTGCATCTCTCATCCCCCCCATGTGCATCTCTCACCCCCCCATGTGCATCTCTCACCCCCCCATGTGCATCTCTCACCCCCCCATGTGCATCTCTGATTCCCCCCACTCCTAGTTAATTAATTGTATTTAAAAAAAATAAAACTTGTTATACTTACCCCCATGCAATCCCTGCAGAATCCTGGCGCTCGTCCACGTCGCTGCCACCAGGTTCTCCTGACGTTCGGCCATGTGACGGCGCCACATACATAGCCATCAGCTTTTGTTTTGGCCAAAAGATTTTTAAAGCCGCCACCACGATAAGGTAGACTCTTCTGGGCGGGCCCTACTCTAACCTATTAAAATTTTCTTAAAATATCCAATACTCTTTTTAGATATATTTTTATTTAGTTTTCTTTAAGGGAATGTGTCATATACATTTTTTTTTTAAATGACCAATAATACCACATACAGGGAACACCGCCACACCATGACCAGACCACATATTACCACAACATAGTGACCGAATAATACCACACAGAAGGGAGAAAAACTGCCACACCATGACCAGACCACATATTACCACTACATTACTAATATTACCACCAGTGTCATTATACACGGGAGCTCTATACATGGTATGTATAACGTAAGTGTCCAGGTAATCTAGTGATCACCAGTGAAATTATACACAGGAGCTCTGTATATAGTGTCAGTGTACAGGTAATACAGTGACATTATACACAGGAGCTCTGTATATAGTGTACAGGTAATACAGTGATCATCAGTGACATTATACACAGGAGCTCTGTATATAGTGTCAGTGTACAGGTAATACAGGGATCACCAGTGACATTATACACAGGAGCTCTGTATATAGTGTCAGTGTACAGGTAATACAGTGATCACCAGTGAAATTATACACAGGAGCTCTGTATATAGTGTCAGTGTACAGGTAATACAGTGATCACCAGTGACATTATACACAGGAGCTCTGTATATAGTGTCAGTGTACAGGTAATACAGTGATCACCAGTGACATTATACACAGTGTACATGTAATAGACTGACTCACCGGTGACGTCTCTAGGTGAAGTCCTTCATCTTCGCTTTTCTCCTTCATCCAGCACAGACCGCCATCACGTCTTCCAGCCAGGACTCGTCTCTGCATAAAATAACACAGTTATCTAGAGCACATTCCCCAACTTCTACATTACGCAGCTGAATACAGACGTGCATCCACCATCAATATATGGTTAGTTATTAGGCAACCTACCATTCCAAATATAAATTGTAATCCACCACTGTGCCCCCATTAACTGTAAATAGGCACTTAATATATAATTTTAATTAGAACCTCTACTCTTTCCGCCAATTTGTTACCAGTCACACTCCTGCATCCGCAACGCCCCCTACTCTATACTGCCTGCTCCCCGCATTCAATATTTACATGCACCCCCTGCCCCAATTCATTATATCATGTCCGTGCTCTCCCCACCCCATCATCATTTATCATTTACTCTCCCCCACCCCACATTCGTTATGTGCAGCTCATTATCCCCCTACTCCCAATTCCCCCATGTGCAGCTCTCATCCCCCTCCATGTGCCCCTCTCTCACCCCCTCCCCCCCACATGTGCCCCTCTCTCACCCCCTCCCCCCCACATGTGCCCCTCTCTCATCCCCCTCCCCCACATGTGCCCCTCTCTCATCCCCCTCCCCCACATGTGCCCCTCTCTCATCCCCCTCCCCCACATGTGCCCCTCTCTCATCCCCCTCCCCCACATGTGCCCCTCTCTCATCTCCCCTCCCCCACATGTGCCCCTCTCTCATCTCCCCTCCCCCACATGTGCATCTCCCATCTCCCCTCCCCCACATGTGCATCTCCCATCTCCCCCCCCACACATGTGCATCTCCCATCTCCCCCCCACACATGTGCATCTCCCATCTCCCCCCCACACATGTGCATCTCCCATCTCCCCCACACATGTGCATCTCCCATCTCCCCCCCCCACACACATGTGCATCTCCCATCTCCCCCCCCCACACACATGTGCATCTCCCATCTCCCCCCCCCCACACATGTGCATCTCCCATCCCCCCCCCCACATGTGCATCTCCCATCTCCCCCCCCACACACACATGTGCATCTCCCATCTCCCCCCCACACACACACATGTGCATCTCCCATCTCCCCCCCACACACACACATGTGCATCTCCCATCTCCCCCCCACACACACACATGTGCATCTCCCATCTCCCCCCCCACACACACACATGTGCATCTCCCATCTCCCCCCCCCCCCACACACACACATACATACACACACACACACACACACACACACACACACACACATGTGCATCTCCCATCTCCCCCCCCACACACATGTGCATCTCCCATCTCCCCCCCACACACACACATGTGCATCTCCCATCTCCCCCCCCCCACACACACACATGTGCATCTCCCATCTCCCCCCCCCCACACACACACATGTGCATCTCCCATCTCCCCCCCACACACACACATACACACACACATACACACACACACACACACACACACACACACACACACACACACGTGCTTCTCCCATCTCTCCACTCCTAGTTAATTGTATTTTAAAAAAAATAAAACTTGTTATACTTACCCCCATGCGATCCCTGCAGAATCCTGGCGCTCGTCCAAATCGCTGACAGCAGGTTCTCCTGACTTCCGGCCATGTGACGGCACCGTCACATGACCGGAAGTCAGGGGAATCATGAAGGCGCTGCTGCAACAGCGCAGCTCAGCGCTGAAATGTCCCGGACCCGGCGCATAGCATGGGGCCGGGGGCCCCATGAGGAGAGAGACGCACAAGAGGGGGGCCCCTACCGGCCGGGCCCCATACTGGAGTCAGGGCAGTCATGCCCTGATGGCGGCCCTGCTGGAGGCTGGAGGGGCCCCCTCTCCCTCGGGGCCCCCGTTCAATGAACCGGCTGCACGGGCGGTAGTTCCGCCCCTGCCACACATTCCTGGCCTGGTATATGTGCAGGTCTAACTCCTCTGTACAAAGGCTTTGTTGTACAGTACATCAGTAATGCCAATGCCCAAAGATAGGAGAGTTCTGTGCGTGGAGGGCGCGTGGGCTGAGCGTGGAGGGCGCGTGGGCTGAGCGTGGAGGGCGCGTGGGCTGAGTGTGGACGGCGCATGCTTGACTGTTCTCTGCAGATAGCAGTGAAGAAGCTGAGCTGAACAGACGTCAGTCAAGCACAACAGTGGAATATCCATTTGTTGCAGGAAGGAACATTGGAACTTGTCTATTTCCCTAAAGCTTTGGACAGATTCCCTTTTAACTTTCTACATTGAGACGTGGGAAATTGATCCCACTGATGTTTCCATTACAGTGATAGTTTGGCTATTTAACCGGGTGTCTCGGGCAAAGCTTCAACTCGAAGGCGGTTTCCCTAATGAATAATAGGAGGCATCAGGTGAAGGGCTGGTTTGGGACACCGGGAATCTGTCTTTAAATCATTTCTATTACACCCATTATGGACGTTTCAACTACAGTGGTTTTTACATCTGTATAATCCCCCTAGGCCACCAGGGATGTTATCCTTTACTCTATTTCCATTAACCTCCACAAATTGTGAAGATTATTATTATTATTATTTGTTATTATAGCTCCATGTATTCCATTTGCATGTGAAGATTACTATGTATATTACAAGGACTCCCACCGCTCACTGCATGGTATTGGAGAAGGCGCTTCTAGACATCACCGCTGGGGACGCCGACGCTTTTACAATCCCTGTATTTCCTCTATATAAACTTCTGACTTGTTGCTAAGTTTTTGGATCCTGGTCTTATTCTCTACCTGACACACATCTGTATCCTTAGATTGATGACATCACTAGCGAGTACGACCATGACATCACCTGGTTTAATAATCTACCAAGCCAGAGAGAAACCCAATATTCCTCCAGGTAGATGGTTAATAATGGCCCTGATGCTCGGCCGCGCTCTCCCGTGGCTGCTTCTGGCCGCTAGCGATGTGCTGCTTTCTGCCACAGTCTTGTACTAGCTGCAGCCTCCCTGTAAATAATGAATTGCGGCTTTCCGTCTCATTGAAATAAATGGATTTTCTGTTCCAGACCACAAGGAATGTGTCGTCTTGCTGCTGTTGTTACTGTTTGTATTGGTGTTTCCATCTTTAGTTACATATGGCAATAGAGATTTCACCATTCCTCCTCCTCCTCCACCTCGACTTATAAAATATATTGACCGACTGTCTCCTTTTTTTGTTTTTTGTTACATCCTCTTCCACGATCTGCCTCTTCATGGTGGTGTTCATGCCCCTCGCAGTCTGATATCTCCGGTCCTTCATCTATATGGCTATGATTAAGGGGTGGTCGCTGTGACGTGTCCCATTTGGCGGCAGTAACTGCATGCATGCGCACCCTCGCTTCATTCATTGTCTATGGGACTGGCGCTTGGCTAACTCAGACAATGTACGGAGCGTGATGCTCAGGCACAGACATTACTCCATTCACATTGAGCACTTCAGAGCCTTAATCCCAGGCTACTTAATAGCAATATTCTGTAGATGGATAGGAGATGACTTGCTAGGTTGCGAGAATGTCTTCTTTAATACAACTTTACAATGAATCTTTCTCCCTTTCTTCTGGTACAGAGCTCCAAATCCCCTGCATATTAAAGCTACATGATGTAATTCTGGATGCCTGAATTCACCACTAGAGGGAGCTCATTGCATACTGTTTTATAACCTGACCCCCACTTATCAATTTTTTAAGTTCTGGAAAGCCCCTTTACTTGGGGTCCAGTTTTCTTCGGATGTGGATATAACATGTATAAAAAGAAGTCTTAATTAGTGGCCCCTGTAACTTGGGGCCCAAAGGGAATGCAAAGGCTAAATGCTGCCCATTGCTTTCATCTTGCCCACAGTCTGGGTGGATTGTTTGGATTCAGAGCGGCCGCGGTGGGGACGTGTGTATTTTGGAGGACGTTCCACGCTCTCCATACTCTGTGTGTGAGCGAAGATATAATCTGATCCTGCTACTCTATAATTCACTCTTGCATTATGGTTTTTATGAATTGCTTTAGCCTTAATGTGAACTCTAAGCTGCTCAGCCGAAAGCGCTTAAGGAGCATTTCCACCCTCAAATATTTATATGGGGGTACAGTAATATTTCATCATGGTTCCTGGTTGGCCAGGATTCAATATGGAAAGATATTAAAGAGCTTTTCATTAATTTAAAGGTAGGACAGCTGTCCTGCAAAAAAAACAGCGCCCCTCCTCTGCGGAGGCCAAGTCTGGTATTACAGCACTGCGATACCACATACGACCTGTGAACAGGGGTGGCGCTGTTTTTGAAAGAAAATGGCCATGTTTTTCTAATCCCTGATAACCACTGTAAGGGGCCCTTATCTAATGGGTTGCATTACTAGAGAGTATGGAGCGACCACTAAACTGGATGAAGGCTAAAAATCTAAAGGGGTCTCGCCGTGCAGGGAAAGATGTACAAGATCCAGGGCCACCCCGATGCTGCAATCTCTTCACGGGGGTCCCACAGCTCGGCTCACCACTGATCACATCCTGGCCAATCATCACTTTTATAGGATGAGAAATCTACTGGATGACTATTAATGTAGCTGCCAATTTCCACTTTCATGGCTGGGGGTCTTCCAGCTTTCCAGCAGGTCAGTCTAATTACAGATAAGTTATTGCTTTCAATTCTGGAGTCTGGGAAAGTTGGGTGGAGATCTTGTTCTTATTCCCCACAACCACCTGAACGGCTCCTGCACCCCCACATTCCAGGACGGATTATTTTAGCGCTGTGTTTATTTGACTTCCCGCGTGTATCCGCCCCGCGTGCCTCACATTCCATCCCCGCGCTCTGATTTCAGGATGGGCGCAGGGGGAACCGGCGCTGGACTTTATATCACATTTATTAAATATGCAAGAATTGGGCTAAGTTCACAATGAGACATTATGAACCCTTTTTATACACCGCTAGGGGGCGCCATTCTTCTAAAGGTCTTGACTATAGCATTTGGGGTGCAGTAGATCCCCCAATGTTCTTCATTCATGGACTCCCTTTTGGGATTTATAATCATTTTTTGACTATTTGTGTTTCTTCCCTTATACATCCCACAGACCCACAAGAAGGAGCAGGGCCCCCAGCAGCACAGAGTGTTTTAGGAGTATGCTGATCTTGTGGCTGGCAGTGACCTCTCCACCGGTGATGATGATGATGATGGTGGTGGTGGCGAGGACATGTAAATGGGGACAAGCAGGAGGTCACAGACTGCAGCAGGATATCTAAGCAGTGCAGAGTATTTCAGGAGATAGAGAAGGATGTTTATGGCACTAACACGATCATTATTTGAGACCAATGTAAGGTGACCGTTACGTGTTGGGAGGGTCCACAGCAGCACAGAGTATATCAGGAGAGAAGTCTGCTGAACCTGGAGGACACACTGGCCTGGAAAGGCTGCATGTGAAAGGGGCAGTGTCATGACGTGAAGTGGGAGGAGCAAGGTCTCCCAGCAGCACAGAGTGTTTCAGGAGGGAGAGGAATGGACTTTTCTATTGGGAAAGTAACTGAAACTTGCATAGTGGATAGGAGCAGGGTCTCCCAGCAGCACAGAGTGTATCAGCAGAGGGGTGCGCTGCTCTTGTGGGAGGCAGGGACCTGTCCACTTACGTGGCGGTGATGAGGACATTGATGCTTGTGACAGGAGCAGCGTCATGGAGGAAGTGGGAGATAACAGACCGAGCTACATAGTGGGAGGAACATGTCCCAGCAGCACAGAGCATTTCAGCAGAATAGCGTCATGATGGTTTAATGTGGCAGGGATAGCTTCCTGATGTTGAGTGGGTATTATAGACAAAGAGAAGACTTGTACAAGGAAAGGTGCAAGACCCACTGCAGCACAGAGCATTTCAGCAGAGGAGGCTCTGACCTGGCCACCCATGTGATGTTCTTATTGCAGACAGGGCTGCAGGTTGTACGAACGTCCGGCACATATATAATAACTGCCATAATTCCCATTATATCATTCTCTTATCCAGGGAGAATCCTCTATATAAAAATGGCTGAGCTTTCTGTAATGCTGATGACTTTTTTTTTATATTTTTCGGGGGGCGCTTTATTTCTTTGGGGACGGCTTGCACCCACAGTCTCGTCTCTTTGGAGGGTGGCTTTGTTACCCAGCTGCAATGTGTTCTTTATAAAAGTGTGTCCTTCAGCAGTTTATGCTGCGCGCATCACAAAAGTGACGAGTGCTGTAACTGCATTTGTGGGGAATTATTGATCGTTACTGCCCTCTCTTGGCCAATACACATATATCTTCGCTGGGAGAATATTCTGAAGTTCTCCTGAGTCAGCATATGTGCTTAAGTTTTCCATCAACCTAATGGATCAATTCAGTCTACTCCAAGGAACGTCTGTTTAAGCTGCAAAATAGGCGCAGCAGCACATTTTCAGGGTTATAGCTTCCATACCCCCCTTGCTTTGATGATCATTGAGTAGGTGGTGGTGGTGGGGGGACTGTGTGCCGTATAAAGTGCTGCAGTCTCTTATCATGGGGAGTTATCACTAACTGGAAAAAAAAAAAGTGGTTTTATCTCCTCTTAATGAATGCTAATTTTCATTGACTGATGTGCAATCTGAGTTTTGTAAAGTTTCTGCCCTCCGGGGAGCGCCGCACTGTTGCAGAATCTTCCAGACGCCCTTGACACGGATGGAGTCACAGGTATAAATTCACTTGTCTTAGGTGAAAGCCATTTTCAAGGACATTGCGTCTGAAGAGTAAGCAAGGAAAATTTACAAGGGGAGTCTCATTTGTAAATGAAAAGGAAATGGAAGTCGATTCTGGCATTAAGTTAACTTTTGGGTCCCCTGATTTTTAAGATCATAGGGTGTTCTGCTCCTAGGACCCCCAGCGATCAGCAGTGAGAGATGTTTATTTATTTCCTTGCAGCGCCACCAGAAGAAAAAATTAAGCATTACACACGGGCTTGTGGGGTCTGCCAGAGAGGGATATGCTACTGGACACCTTCCACGCTGGGTAGATGATAAATATCCGGATTGCCCCCCCACCCCCCTGCAGCCTCCTCCACCCCCTTTAGCTCAGAGTTCCCTAATAGGATGTTTAAAAGTCTTGTAGAAGGACCGAGGAAACTCTTCCAAACGTACATGGCACAATAGCTATTGATGGATTCTAGGAGTGAGGCTTGGGTCCTGTTTACACCTGCAGACTGGCAGCACTAAACCACCGCCGATCAGAAGTCGCTCTATAGCCTGTTTACACAAGCAGAAGTCGCTTTAGGCGCTCACTGACTGATCTGTAATGGATCGTGCATCGGGTATCGGCTGCCATTGTTCTCTACAGCACAAGTACTGTTTACACAGAACGATGCGCTGCCGAGAACACTAATCTTATGTGCAAAAAAAGGTCCATTTCAACTGCAAGATACCCATGAACGAGGGCTCCTAGGAACGCTCCCGCCGCGATAATCTAGCAGTGTAAACAGGCAGTTGATACCCCGATGAATTAGCAAAATGCTTGTTTTTTGGGTGAAATGATCTTTTGTGCTGCACATTAAGTGTAAACGCGCCGGTAAAAGATCATTTCAACTTGCAAACAAGCGTTTCACTCATGTGTCGGGAGATAGTCTGCCTATGTACACTGCACGATCGTGAAACGAGCTTTCCTAGGAACACTAGTGCATGGTAGTCGTGTCTGTCGCTTTCTTTTCCAACTGAACAAGTAATTGTTAAAGAAAATGAGTCTTCAATTGCCTGTTGTTTAATTAAAGTTTTTATATTTAAATATATTATTCACAATAGGTGATGTCACAGCTCACCTGCTCCTGTACACTGACTGATAACCCCTCTATATACAGTAGATATCAGTCATTGTCCAGGAGGGGGAGGAGGTGAGCTGTGATATCATCTATTGTGAATGGTGGATTCTGTGTTATCTACTGTACACTGTGTGCAGAATTATTAGGCAAATGAGTATTTTGATCACATGATACTTTTTATACACGTTGTCCTACTCCAAGCCAACTACCAATTAAGTAAATCTGGGGATGTGCATCTCTGTAATGAGGAGGGGTGTTGACTAATGACATCAACACCCTCTATAAGGTGTGCTTAATTATTAGGCAACTTCCTTTCCTTTGGCAAAATGGGTCAGAAGAGAGACTTGACGGGCTCTGAAAAGTCCAAAATTGTGAGCTGTCTTGCAGAGGGATGCAGCAGTCTTGAAATTTCCAAACTTTTGAAGCGTGATCACCGAACAATCAAGCGTTTCATGGCAAATAGCCAACAGGGTCGCAAGAAGCGTGTTGGCCAAAAAAGGCGCAAAATAACTGCCCATGAATTGAGGAAAATCAAGCGTGAAGCTGCCAAGATGCCATTCGCCACCAGTTTTGCCATATTTCAGAGCTGCAACGTTACTGGAGTATCAAAAAGCACAAGGTGTGCGATACTCAGGGACACGGCCAAGGTAAGGAAGGCTGAAAAACGACCACCTATGAACAAGAAACATAAGATAAAACGTCAAGAATGGGCCAAGAAATATCTTAAGACTGATTTTTCAAAGGTTTTATGGACTGATGAAATGAGAGTGACTCTTGATGGGCCAGATGGATGGGCCAGAGGCTGGATCAGTAAAGGACAGAAAGCTCCACTCCGACTCAGATGCCAGCAAGGTGGAGGTGGGGTACTGGTATGGGCTGGTATCATCAAAGATGAATTTGTGGGACCTTTTCGGGTTGAGGATGGAGTGAAGCTCAACTCCCAGACCTACTGCCAGTTTCTGGAAGACAACTTCTTCTAGCAGTGGTACAGGAAGAAGTCGGTATCGTTCAAGAAAAACATGATTTTCATGCAGGACAATGCTCCATCACATGCATCCAACTACTCCACAGCGTGGCTGGCCAGTAAAGGTCTAAAAGAAGAAAAAATAATGACATGGCCCCCTTGTTCACCGGATCTGAACCCCATAGAGAACCTGTGGCCCATTATAAAATATGAGATCTACAGGGAGGGAAAACAGTACACCTCTCAGAACAGTGTCTGGGATGCTGTGGTGGCTGCTGCACACAATGTTGATCGAAAACAGATCAAGCAACTGACAGAATCTATGGATGGAGGCTGCCGAGTGTCATCATAAAGAAAGGTGGCTATACTGATCACTAATTTTTTTGGTTTTTGCATGTCAGAAATGTTTATTTCTAAATTTTGTGCACTGATATTGGTTTACCTGGTGAAAATAAACAAGTGAGATGGGATTATATTTGTTTTTATTAAGTTGCCTAATAATTCGGCACAGTAATAGTTACCTGCACAAACAGATATCCTCCTAAGATAGCCAAATCTAAAAAAAAAACACTCCAACTTCCAAAAATATTAAGCTTGAATATTTGAGTCTTTTGGGCTGATTGAGAACATAGTTGTTGATCAATAATAAAAATAATCCTCTAAAATACAACTTGCCTAATAATTCTGCACACAGTGTATATAGAGGCGCTAACACAGGATCCAACATTCACTCACAATAGGTGATGTCACAGCTCACCTCCTCCTCCTCCTGTACAATGACTGATAACCCCTCTATATACAGTAGATATCAGTCATTGTCCAGGAGGATGAGGAGGTGAGCTGTGATATCTATTGTGAATGGTGGATTCTGTGTTATCTACTGTATATAGAGGGGCAAACACAGGATCCAACATTCACTCACAATAGGTGGTGTCACAGCTCACCTTCTACTCCCTTTAGTATCTAGCACATCTGAAAAGCTGTATATCAGTCATTAGCCATTTTTGTCCACAGAAGATAACTATTACAAATGATAGTCAGTAATTAGAAAAACACGTCTTTATTCCTCCAGGACCAGTGCCTCACCTGTCCATGGTTTGATTCTGATATTGCAGCACAGCTCTACTGAAATGACTAGAGCTAAGCTGCAATTGTACATACAACATGTGGACAGGTGTGGCGCTATTTTGGGAGGAATAAAGCCATGTTTTTTTTCGAATCCTGGAAAATTCCTCTAACAAGCAGACGTGTCTTTGGATATATCCTGTAAAAGGCTGTGGAAATTCCATATAAAGACCTGGTCAGACATAAAATGTGAAGAAAAAACAAACTGGGTGAAGAAATGTAACTGCTGCTATAATAAAGATGTGTTTAGGTCGTCCAAAGGAATGCAAAAAAGTGAGAAATTATCCAAGATTAGGGTAACATGGCTGCTTCCTTCCACAAAAACCAGCACCGCACCTGTCGACGGATGGAGGATGGTTTTGTAACACAGCCCCATTGATTGATTGATTGATTGATTGTTTGAAAGCCAGTAAAAAGTTATTTCTTCATATTGTTGTGCAGCCGGAATGTAATATTATTATTTTACACCATAAAATTAATTTAATCCAGTAGTTCAGAAGATCTGATAATCCGGCAGTCAATTACAGCTCAGAAGGTTGTGACATTGCAGTTTTATTAGGGGCCACCTGCCTTTATATTGTTTATGCACATTCAATAATCCAGAACATTTATTGATCCAGACCCGTAATGCCGTATTAAAGGAACTTTGCCGTACTTTTCTAAACGCCTCCTTTATGCTTCATTCTGTATAGTGCTGGTTACATACAGTTATATGAAAAAGTTTGGGCACCCCTATTAATCTTAAGCTTAATGTTTTATAAAAATTGGTGTTTTTGCATCAGCTATTTCAGTTTGATATATGTAATAACTGTTGGACACAGTAATGTTTCTGCCTTGAAATGAGGTTTATTGTACTAACAGAAAATGTGCAATCTGCATTCAAACAAAATTTGACAGGTGCATAAGTATGGGCACCTCACCAGAAAAGTGACATTAATATTTAGTAGATCCTCCTTTTGCAAAAATAACAGCCTCTAGTCGCTTCCTGTAGCTTTTAATGATTTCCTGGATCCTGGATGAAGGTATTTTTGACCATTCCTCTTTACAAAACAATTCCAGTTCAGTTAAGTTTGATGGTCGCCGAGCATGGACAGCCCTCTTCAAATGATCCCACAGATGTTCAATGATATTCAGGTCTGGGGACTGGGATGGCCATTCCAGAACATTGTAATTGTTCCTCTGCATGAATGCCTAAGTAGATTTGGAGCGGTGTTTTGGATCATTGTCTTGCTGAAAGATCCATCCCCTGCGTAACTTCAACTTTATCACTGATTCTTGAACATTATTGTCAAGAATCTGCTAATACTGAGTGGAATCCATGCGTCCCTCAACTTTAACAAGATTCCCGGTGCAGGCATTGGCCACACAGCCCCAAAACATGATGGAACCTCCACCAAATTTTACTGTGGGTAGCAAGTGTTTTTCTTGGAATGCTGTGTTTTTTTGCCGCCATGCATAACGCCTTTTTGTATGACCAAACAACTCAATCTTGGTTTCATCAGTCCACAGGACCTTCTTCCAAAAATAAATTGGCTTCTCCAAATGTGCTTTTGCATACCTCAGCCGACTCTGTTTGTGGCGTGCTTGCAGAAAAGACTTCTTTCGCATCACTCTCCCATACAGCTTCTCCTTGTGCAAAGTGCGTTGTATAGTTGACCGATGCACAGTGACATCATCTGCAGCAAGTTGATGCTGCAGCTCTCTGGAGGTGGTATGAGGATTGTCCTTGACTGATCTCACCATTCTTCTTCTCTGCCTTTCTGATGTTTTTCTTGGCCTGCCACTTCTGGCCTTAACAAGAACTGTCCCTGTGTTCTTCCATTTCCTTACTATGTTCCTCACAGTGGAAACTGACAGGTTAAATCTCTGAGACAGCTTTTTGTATCCTTCCCCTGAACAACTATGTTGAATCATCTTTGTTTTCAGATCATTTGACAGTTGTTTTGAGGAGCCCATGATGCCACTCTTCAAAGGAGATTCAAACAGGAGAACAACTTGCAAGTGGCCACTTTAAGTAGCTTTTCTCATGATTGCATACACCTGGCTATGAAGTTCAAAGCTCAATGAGGTTACAAAACCAAAAAAAGTGCTTTATTAAGTCAGTAAAAAGTAGGTAGGAGTATTTAAAACAAGAAAATGATAAGGGTGCCCATACTTATGCACCTGTCAAATTTTGTTTGAATGCAGATTGCACATTTTCTGTTAGTACAATAAACCTCATTTCAAGGCAGAAACATTACTGTGTCCAACAGTTATTATATATATCAAACTGAAATAGCTGTTGCAAAAACACAAATTTTTATAAAACCTTAAGCTTAAGATTAACAGGGGTGCCCAAACTTTTTCATATAACTGTATAACTTCTTGCCTTCCTCTTTTTTGTTTTTTGCATTTTGCTTTCCGCTTCAGCTTTGGAATTCACCTATGGTGACCCCAATGACCATCATTAAAGGGGTATTTTCAACATTTAAAGTTACCGCTTATCCACAAGATAGATGAGAAC
This sequence comes from Phyllobates terribilis, assembly GCF_046119375.1. Lineage (NCBI taxonomy): Eukaryota > Metazoa > Chordata > Amphibia > Anura > Dendrobatidae > Phyllobates > Phyllobates terribilis. Next base: position 174,186,191 of record NW_027362768.1, read on the forward strand.
TTTCTGATCTGGGGTATAGCAGGGAGGGATATCAGACATCTGGGACCTCGTGATCCTGAGAACATGAGCAGAGGCCGCACATGTGCACTTCCGCTTGATGCTCCATTCTTTATATATGGGACTGGTGGAGATAGACAAATGCTATATATTCAGTCATTTTCCGCAGTCTGAATGAATGGCGCTGCGGTGCGCATGCGCGGCCACAACACTGTTCTGACGGAACATATCGGAGCTCCATTCTCTGGATTTATTGAGGTCCAACTGCTCATCCCGAGAAAAGGGATCCAAGATTGGAATGGAGCTGTTGCCACACATGGTCTTTCCCCCTCTATTCATTCCACTAATGGAGATAGTGGAGTGCAGCATTTGGCTATCTATGGCACTCCTATAGAGAGTGCGATGTGCAGACACCAGTCTTTTTTGGTGGGGCATTTCAGAGCCCCTTTCTTATGATTTGTGGAGGTCCAACCACTGAGACTCTTGTTGATCCTGGGAACGGGGGGTCTGAAATGTTCCGTCAGAATGTAGCAGTGGTCGCGCATGCGCTCCTTTATTCTATTGGGTTTGCCAGGGATAGACAAGGTACAGTATTCAGCTACCACTGGCAGACCCATTAAGGATGACTCGAGTGGATGTGCATATGCGCAGCCACAGCTTGGTCCTGACGAGACATTTCAGAGACCTGTTCTTGGTGCTGTTGAAGTCCAACCACTCAGAACCTGACTAATCCAGAGAATGGGACTCTGAAATGCTCCAGCAGTGGTCGCACATGGCCACCTCTGCTCCTTTCGTTCTACATGGGGCTGCTGAAGATGGATAGATGAGGAGTTTAAATAATGGGAATAACCTTTTAATGGAAACGCTATCAGAATGTAGCAGTGGTCGCGCATGCGCTCCTTTATTCTGTTGGGTTTTTCAGAGCTCAATACTGTACCTTTTCTATCCCTGTCAGATCCATTGAGGATGACTAGAATGGAAGTGTACAGCCACAACTTGGTCCTGACGGGACATTTCAGAGCCCTGTTCTTGGGATGTATGGAGGGCCATCCACTAGGACTCTTGCTGATCCTGAGAACGGGGGTCTAAAATCGCGCATGCGCACCTCTGCTCCATTCGTTCTACATAGGACTGCCGGAGATGGATAGATGGTGAATTTAAATATTGGGAATAACCCTTTTAATGGAAACGCTCAGTGTGTAAGAGAAGTAAACGCTCTTCGGTCTTTCTCACTATTTTGGCTTTTGGCTCCATCTTCAGGATCCCTTAGATCCAGCAAGGACGGTGATTGTGGTTCAGTCTCTGCTGGCAGGTGGTGTAGCGGAGGAAAGCGGACAGATTCTGCCTGGTGACCGCTTGATCTTTGTAAATGACAGTTTTATGGACAATGCTTCGCTGGAAGAGGCTGTGCAAATATTAACATCTGTGCCACCGGGAAGAGTCCGCATTGGCATTTGCAAACCATTGGTGGTAAGAACTGACCCCCCCCCCCTGGCCCTGTGCACTGTATTGTGACCATAAAATCCCTGCCTAATCTGTCACTTATACCAAAAATCAACATAATTATCATTTTGCCTTCCTGATAATCTGGATATTGCATGATTCTTCCCTCCTAACCCCAAATATAACAGATGAGGTGATTCATGGGAGAGAAGCCAAATCCAACCAGATGCTGCAATCCCCAGAATTTACGGCAGCTTTTTATTATTCTTGCTCGTTTTCAAATCCGTTTTCTACATTTAAAGGGGAAATTTCTAATTTCAGCGAATAATAAATTAATATTATTTGAAAGCTGAAAAGTTTTCTAACGTTCCAGTATACTTTTCTATATCCATTCTTCATGGTTTTCAAAATCTCTGCTTGCTGGAAGGCAAAAGGAATCTTCAATATTTTTACATTTTAGTGGATAAAAAAAAAAAATCTGTCCTGGTCGTGTGAAGGACGCACAGGTTCATTTTTATCTTTACAATGCAATTATCAGAGTTATCTTATGACCAAGACAAGATTTTATCCACTGGAAGTAACCGAGATGGTTAAATGACAGCAAGCAGAGATATTGAAAAAAAACATTGTTAGCTGATACAGACTCTATATTGGAAAATTGCTACTTTTCATTATGCAGAAAATTATCTTTATTTGCTGAAACCAAAATATCCTTTAATTTCAGTTATTGGATGATCTTTGCAAATCTCCCAAAAAAAAGTTAAACTAAGACAGAAATTTCCAAAGTTCTTAAGTTTTGATTTCATCTAAAGACGCTTATCTTGTCTCATAGTTTAATCTTAGTTATTGTATAATGAAAAGTTGTGCAACTTTCGAATATCATTTTTTGCATTACTGCTTGCTGTCAGTGAATGGAGATGTTCTTTTTTATAATATATACAGTGCCTACAAGTAGTATTCAACCCCCTGCAGATTTAGCTGGTTGACACATGCAGAATTAACTTGGCATTGTGACATTTGTACTGTAGATCAGCCTGGAAGTGGGAAATGCACTGCAGCTAATTTTGTTTTTGTTTTTTTTGTTTTTGTTTTTTTAAAACGTAAAAAGTTAATTCAGAGTGTCATTTATTATTCAACCCCTCAAACCACAAGAATTCTGTTTGGTCCCCCTAAAGTATTAAGAAGTAGTTCAGGCACCAAGAATAATGAGCTTCACATGTGTGGATTAAAGATCTCTTTTGCCAGCCTTTTCTGACTATTTAAGACCCTCCCCAAACTTGTGAACAGCACTCAGACATGGTCAACATGGGAAAGACAAAGGAGCATTCCAAGGCCATCAGAGACAAGATCGTGGAGGGTCACAAGGCTGGCAAGGGGTACAAAACCCTTTCCAAGGAGTTGGGCCTACCTGTCTCCACTGTTGGGAGCATCATCCATAAGTGGAAGGCTTATGGAACTACTGTTAGCCTTCCACGGCCAGGACAGCCTTTGAAAGTGTCCTCCCGTGCCGAGGCCAGGCTTGTCCGAAGAGTCAAGGCTAACCCAAGGACAACAAGGAAGGAGCTCCGGGAAGATCTCATGGCAGTGGGGACATTGGTTTCAGTCAATACCATAAGTAACGTACTCCACCGCAATGGTCTCCGTTCCAGACGAGTCCGTAAGGTACCTTTACTTTCAAAGCGTCATGTCAAGGCTCGTCTACAGTTTGCTCATGATCACTTGGAGGACTCTGAGACAGACTGGTTCAAGGTTCTATGGTCTGATGAGACCAAGATCGAGATCTTTGGTGCCAACCACACATGTGACGTTTGGAGACTGGATGGCACTGCATACGACCCCAAGAATACCATCCCTACAGTCAAGCATGGTGGTGGCAGCATCATGCTGTGGGGCTGTTTCTCTGCCAAGGGGCCTGGCCATCTGGTCCGCATCCATGGGAAGATGGATAGCACGGCCTACCTGGAGATTTTGGCCAAGAACCTCCGCTCCTCCATCAAGGATCTTAAGATGGGTCGTAATTTCATCTTCCAACAAGACAACGACCCAAAGCACACAGCCAAGAAAACCAAGGCCTGGTTCAATAGGGAAAAAGTCAAGGTGTTGGAGTGGCCTAGTCAGTCTCCTGACCTTAACCCAATTGAAAACTTGTGGAAGGAGCTCAAGAATAAAGTCCACATGAGACACCCAAAGAACCTAGATAACTTGGAGAAGATCTGCATGGAGGAGTGGGCCAAGATAACTCCACAGACCTGTGCCGGCCTGATCAGGTCTTATAAAAGACGATTATTAGCTGTAATTGCAAACAAGGGTTATTCCACAAAATATTAAACATAGGGGTTGAATAATAATTGACCCACACTTTTATGTTTTATAATTTAATAAAATTCAACTGAGCAACATAACTTTTTGGTTTGTAAGATTTATGCTTCTGTTCATAAAACCTACTCTCGTTTGCAGTTTGAAGGCTCTAACTTATTTGCATCTTATCAAACCAGCTAAATCTGCAGGGGGTTGAATACTACTTGTAGGCACTGTGTGTGTGTGTATATATATGTATGTATGTATGTGTGTGTGTGTGTATGTGTATATATGTATATATATATATATATATATATACAGTGGTGGCCAATATATACATACAGTGGTGGCCAATATATACATACAGTGGTGGCCAATATATACATACAGTGGTGGCCAAAAGTATTGGCACCCCTGCAATTCTGTCAGATAATACTCAGTTTCCTCCTGAAAATGATTGCAATCACAAATTCTTTGGTGTTATTATCTTCATTTAATTTGTCTTCAATGAAAAAAACACAAAAAGAATTGTCCTAAAGCCAAATTGGATACAATTCCACACCAAACCTAAAAAAGGGGGTGGACAAAAGTATTGGCACTGTTTGAAAAATCATGTGATGCTTCTCTAATTCGTGTAATTAACAGCACCTGTAACTTACCTGTGGCACCTAACAGGTGTTGGCAATAACTAAATCACACTTGCAGCCAGTTAACATGGATTAAAGTTGACTCAACCTCTGTCCTGTGTCCTTGTGTGTACCACATTGAGCATGGAGAAAGAAAAGAAGACCAAAGAACTGTCTGAGGACTTGAGAAACCAAATTGTGAGTAAGCATGAGCAATCTCAAGGCTACAAGTCCATCTCCAAAGACCTGAATGTTCCTGTGTCTTCCGTGCGCAGTGTCATCAAGAAGTGTAAAGCCCATGGCACTGTGGCTAACCTCCCTAGATGTGGACGGAAAAGAAAAATTGACGAGAGATTTCAACGCAAGATTGTGCGGATGGTGGATAAAGAACCTCGACTAACATCCAAACAAGTTCAAGCTGCCCTGCAGTCCGATGGTACAACAGTGTCAACCTGTACTATCCGTCGGCGTCTGAATTAAAAGGGACTGTATGGTAGGATACCCAGGAAGACCCCACTTCTTACCCCGAGACATAAAAAGCCAGGCTGGATTTTGCCAAAACTTACCTGAGAAAGCCTAAAACGTTTTGGAAGAATGTTCTCTGGTCAGATGAGACAAAAGTAGAGCTCTTTGGGAAAAAGCATCAACATAGAGTGTACAGGAAAAAAAAGAGGCATTCAAAGAAAAGAACACGGTCCCTACAGTCAAACATGGCGGAGGTTCCCTGATGTTTTGGGGTTGCTTTGCTGCCTCTGGCACTGGACTGCTTGACCGTGTGCATGGCATTATGAAGTCTGAAGACTACCAACAAATTTTACAGCATAATGTAGGGCCCAGTGTGAGAAAGCTGGGTCTCCCTCAGAGGTCATGGGTCTTCCAGCAGGACAATGACCCAAAACACACTTCCAAAAGCACTATAAAATGGTTTTAGAGAAAGCACTGGAGACTTCTAAGGTGGCCAGCAATGAGTCCAGACCTGAATCCCATAGAACACCTGTGGAGAGTTCTCAAAATGGCAGTTTGGAGAAGGCATCCTTCAAATATCAGGGACCTGGAGCAGTTTGCCAAAGAAGAATGGTCTACAATTCCAGCAGAGCATTGTAAGAAACTCATTGATGGTTACCGGAAGCGGTTGTTCGCAGTTATTTTGGCTAAAGGTTGTGCAGCCAAGTATTAGGCCGAGGGTGCCAATACTTTTGTCTGGCCCTTTTTTGGAGTTTTGTGTGAAATGATCAATGATTTGATTTTTGCTTCATTCTCTTTTGTGTTTTTTCCTTGCAAGCAAATTAAATGAAGAGAATAATACCAAAGAATTTGTGATTGCAATCATTTTCAGGAAGAAACTGAGTATTATCTGACAGAATTGCAGGGGTGCCAATACTTTTGGCCACCACTGTATATAATATATAATAGTTACAATTGTAGCAAACACTCAGCTGTGAGCAGTATTGGGTCTGGATGCAGCCGCTATTCTCTAACTTTAAGCAGAGCTCTTGAAAGTAGTGAAGAATAAAAATAAATTGTATCACATGATTTATTAGTTTGGCCAATGGCGATATTGGCTTTTATGGCTGGAGGGGCTGGTTAAATGCGTTTTCAACTGTCATCTGAGATTAGAGAATTTTTATTGCACCCTCCTGCAACTTGTACTGAACGCACTTCATTTATTTAAAGGGAAACTTGCATCACTTTTATATATGGAGGTAGTGGAATGGCTGTGTAAGCGGGTGTTCCCTAGTAACAATGATAACATTTTTGCACGGATCCAGTGTGGCAGTCATGTGAAATCTAGAGTAGAATCCATATGCAAATCAGACTGGAAGTGCATTAGGGGCGTGTTGGTGCACTTGCAAGAAGCCTCCATGTCCATGGCCCTCATCGGTCTCTGCTAGGCACAGTGCAAGGAATGTAGCAGTGGAAGACCCCTTTAACACCCCTGTAAGTACTGATTGCAGGGTGGTGAAGGGTATCTGTGCTTGTCTGTCTTCATGCCTAATCCTACTTACCAGTGTCTGATCTCTGAGAACTCGCTACTAACCATAGACTTGTAGGGGGGCTAACACCAAAACCTGGGAAGGTGCAACACATGAGGGTCCTTTTCTATTTTGAATGCTAATTTTGCCTAATTGTTGCACAACTATTAAATTTGCCATTCTGGGGTCTGGAATAGATGGCTGACAACCCTGTGGGAGCAGGAATATCGGCCATATTGGTTGTCACGCAGATTTCTATGCCCATAGTCATGACGTTTGTAATGGTGGGGGAAGGTCATCGGCTGCCTCTGCCTCCGTAATCCTAAAAGGTGAGTGAGGCTCTGTTCCTCTTGGGTGTTGTGTGAGTATTAATTTTGACTTTTGATGGTCCATAATTAAGGGTCCTTTCAAGGGTTGTCCAGAGCAAATGTTAAATCTGCTTTAATTAGTAAATTGAACAATACAATTCACATCTAAAACATGTCCCGATCTTCAGCTCCAAGCTCCACTTCAGACAGGTCCTCTTTCGAGGTGTCCGTCATGGAGAGACCACTCATAGCCAGACCTGTGTGTAAAGGGGACTTGCTGACTGCTCATTTCAATAGCTAAGCCAGTCCCCTTCTATGTCATTTCCAGTGTACAGACAGAGGAAGGGGGGTGACTTGGCTATTAAAATGAGTAGCCAGCCCCTTTTAATTTCTGCTCCGGAAAAAGGAAACCCAGTTTGGTGTCCGATATAAATTTGGAAGAGGATTTACTGAGATTGGAGGTTGCATCTGAAGATTTGACACACTGACTGACTTTATTAGTAAATTGTATAATTTTATTAATTTTAATCAAGTTTATTCCAAGTTTCATGGCCAGCATGGAAATCATTGCTTCTCACTTTTGGCCACCAGAGGCGAGGTTACAAAAACAGCCAAGTGCAGTTGCGCATTGCTGTTTGCATAACTGCCATAGAACTGAATGGCAGTACTGAAGATGGTGCCGCACAGCAAAGTGCGCTGTTAGCTTCCACGTCTTAAATTTACACTATGTACCTCGCTGTGCTACATTGTTTTGGGAACGATCATTCATTTCTATAGGAGTTACTCAAACAGAATAGCACAGCGAAGCAAAGCTGTTTTTGTAACTTGCAACTGGCGACTGCGTCCCTTCTCAGCCATGCAAAACAGAGATGGAAATATCCTTTTAAAGGGGTTTTGCACACTTTGTCAGTGGCCCCGGAGTGCACCAATAATAGAAATAAAAACCCATCCTCTCCTACCGGCCTGGAGCCGCTCCACTGTTTTGCTGCTTCTTCTGCCTGGGCTGCAGCCTATCATTGCCCATTGATTGGCTGCAGCCATCACATTGTGTTGCCTACCGGAAGTGGAAGCCAGAAGTTTGGCAACAGAATGGCAGAGCACCGCCAGCCCTGTAGGTGTCGATTCTCTCTTTTTGTTAAAAAAAAAAAAAGTTTTTTAAAGTTGTGTCTAACCCTTTAACAATTCTGGAAACCTCCTTTTAATTCTGGATTATCTAACGCTTCTATATCACACCCAATGATCCCCTTAAAACACATTGAGGAATGACCGGATGATGAGGGTTATATCATCCCTTTTTATTTTGACCTGAACGTTTATTTATTATTTTTCTCTCTTTTGTAACTAGAGTGATATGAAAGAAGGACACGTGTATATCCCGCTGGTCGGGGAATCGGAGGATAATGTGGAGGTGCCAGTGGATGACCCATCACCGACAGCACAATTCTACCATGTAATGACCTATTTGTGTATCCAATGAACTTCCTATAATCCACAGGTTCCTATAACCCGGCACTTCTTGTCTCCAGCACGGAACTTTGCTCATTCTTCTAGTTCCAGAGAATATAGAGAGAGAATTCATATGTCCGATAGTACAGAATATCAGATAATGTCCGCTCCTATTAATGCCTCAGTAAAATGAATTTTACTGTTCAGTCTGATATCATTCTGCTCTGTGTTGACAAAGTGTTAGTGTTGGGCATTGTAGCCAATTGTGTGGGCCGAACTGATACAATGTGTCATGTCTAGTGCATGAGGGTGCGGAGCGTGATACAAGCATTTTTTTAGACTTTTCAGATACATTGCGCCAAATCCTCTGCATAGAAATGGTTAAAGCTGTTGTCCATGTAAAAAAAATAAATAATCAAAATTAGATTATAAAAAGAGTTAATCATATTGATGATCCTCCACCGCTCCCGTTCTGATGTGTCTCAGGTCCCCTGCTGGGCTGTAATTCCTGGTCCCTCTGGGAAATGCCGGTCACCTGAGTCGGGATGTCAGTGTTTCAGTAAGAAGTAGTGCGGAGGATTTGGGACAATGGCAGGAATATTAGCCATGAATCTCTTACACCCCAACGGGAAACATTTGCGAGAACAAACAAATTTCAGAAATGTTGCAAATCTGGCAGAGCTGCAATATCTGATATTACCTCCAGGATGGCGCTGTTTCTGCCATAACATTCAGATCTATTTTGCTATTTTACAACAGCCCCTTTTAATGCAACCTCCCGGTTTACAATCTGTCAGGAATAGGAGGTGAATTCTATAAAAAGGAGACTGATTCATTATTGCATTTACGTCTTTTGTGGCTTATTTCTCTCTCTTTCTCTCTCTCTCTCTCTCTTTTTCTCTCTCTCTTTTTTTCTCTCTCTCTTTTTCTCTCTTTTTTTTTCTCTCTTTTTCTCTCTCTCTTTCTCTCTCTTTCTCTCTCTTTCTCTCTCTTTCTCTCTCTTTCTCTCTCTTTCTCTCTCTTTCTCTCTCTTTCTCTCTCTTTCTCTTTCTCTCTTTTTCTCTCTTTCTCTCTCTCTCTCTCTCTCTCTCTCTCTCTCTCTCTCTCTCTCTCTCTCTCTCTCTCTCTCTCTCTCTCTCTCTCTCTCTCTCTCTCTCTCTCTCTCTCTCTCTCTCTCTCATCTGTCTAGTTAAATTTTTTTTTTTTTTTTTTTTTTAAATGTTTTACTTTTTTATGTTCGCCATTGTGGGCAAGGTATGATTTTTCCAGATTCCTAAATTTCTACTTTAAAAAATTAATATGTTTTCAAAGTTGCTTTTTTTTTTTTTTTTTTTTTTTTAAAAGTTCTCCTTTACCTCCCCCTCCCCCACCCGGACTGATTTTATAAATGTCTGGAATTTTTGCGCAGATTTTGAGACGTTATAATGTAACCTTACAAAAAGGCACTCAAAAGTTAAGACAAAAATGAAGAATATTTTAAATTTTGCACAAAACTCCTGAACCACAAGCGCCTTTTTAAAGCCCATAAGACAAAAAAAAAAGCAAAGTGAGTGCAAATGATGAATCTGGTCCCAAATTTTTCTGAAAGCGAAAATTGTCTGGACCGTTATTTTTCACTTTCCTTAATGGTCGTTTGACTGGTCTGATGGCGATGGAGCGTTATATTGTGCCAACCAAATGTCACCCTTTGAATCGCTGGCCCTTTAAGATCGTATTATATGGCGTCTATGTTGATTTCTCTATACATTGTATTTGATGTTTTACCGTTATTATTTATTTATTTTTTTTTAGGAGAAATACCAAGTGGAGCCCTTCATAGATGACGGCAGAGAGGAGCTTGTAGACGAGCCGTCTCTGACTATGGGCCCAGCCTTTAATATCCAGCACAATAATACAGAGCCTATACAAGAATCGTGGGAAATGCATGAAATGGGGGGATTTATGGAAGAAATAGAGATGCTGGTGGATGATGAGGACCCCCAACAAGACGCTTCCCATACAGACAATGATGGGTATAGTCTGCAATCTAATGGGATTCCACCTCCCTCCGCCCAGGCATGGCCAGACGCTGCCGCCGTACGTATTCACAGGCAATATGCAAGATGGGCATTGAGGGTACATGGAGCTGCACTGATTACGGGGTCGTCTGGCCCACATAATGCTCCTCTTTCCTCCTTGATTTATCACTCCGGACCCCGTCTGAGTCTCTTTCCCTTCCTTTTTTTCTTTTCTATGATCAGATTAGTTTCTTAGGTTCTAGCCCCCCAGAAAAAAAAATAAAGAAATGGCCACAAAGTTATTCATTGATTCACAAAAATTGCAAGCTTGTAAGTGTTTCCGAGCTCCGCAAATCACCATCTGATTGAATGCAAAAAAATGTTATTCGCCCAACAGCGGGGTGAATATTTATGAGATGCCTGTCATCCTCTAAATGTAGTTATTGATCACGCCGCACGTCCGTCGCACATTTTATTGACTCGTCTCATTCATTAATTCCAGCGTTGTAACAGGTTTTCGCACAAAACTCCCAGAAGTTGGGTGTGCGGGTCCCATAGGGTAACGGAAGTAATGGCCAAGTGACAGCTGCAATTTGTATATATTTTTAAATATCATTTATATTATCCATTCTATATTCTGTCATAATATTCATATTTATAATGTACATTATAGTCTACATCCTATTTTATATAATATTTTTTATACAATACATAATATTTATAATATACATTGCACATTATTATGTTTATATTTTGCATTCTATATTTTTTGTATAGTACATTGTCCATCATATTTATATTATTTATAAATACTATATTACATATCATTTTAAGCAGATTTGAAACGGTTTTCTAATTTTCTTTATAAGACTCTTATTTCTACCTTGCTACGTTTTTGACTGACTTGCCTGTTGCAGCCACTTGGGGGCGATCTTCTTTGGAAATATATGGCCCCCTGTTCCGTTACTCAGCCCCTCTGGACTTTCTCATTATTTTCCCATTCTTTTATACATCCCTGAGTAGATTTAATGGCCACGATGTGGAATATGGGTGTGGAGTGGGAGTGATGAAAACAGCAGAAGTACCCCGACTGATCACAGATTTCCGCTTTTAATGCAATTTTTAACTCCGCTTTTCCAGACTCCTGAATGGCAAAGTCATATGAGAGCCTAAAACACAAAAAAAAGGTTGAGTTTTGCATCTCCCGGTTGTGTGCCCACAATGAGTTTTTGCATATTTTTGCTGCTTTAAAAACGCAGCATCTTACAGTTCCAGCAGAGCGGATAGGATTTTTTAGAAATCTCCTGCCCATTTTTTTTAATTTTTTTTTAACTCCGTGTAAACTGATCTGCGGTGTGCTCTGCAAATCCGCAACATGTCAACTTTTGTTGCGAGCACGTTGAGTTTTATCAGGAGGTTTTTCCCATAAACTTGCAGAAAATCTGCAAGTAAAAAATGCAGATGCATTTTTAGTGCATTTCTGCTGTGGAGATGCATGAAAAAACACATGTAATCTGTACATGACTGTATCAATATAGTTTTGGCAAAGCCAAATACCAGGAAGTGTCAAAGACAAAGCTGCTTTATATAAAACACGGTGGCTCAGTGGTCAGCACTGTATGGTGGCTCAGTGGTCAGCACTGTATGGTGGCTCAGTGGCTAGCTCTGTTACTTTACAGCTCTGGGTTCAAATCCCACCAAGGACAAAATCTGCAAGGAGTTTGTATGTTCTCCCCATGTTTGCGTGGGTTTCCTCTGGGTTCTCCGGTTTCCTCCCACACCTACTTACCTAATAGGTGCAGAAGTGGTGCACAAAATCTACAATATCAAAAGCTCATTGTGGGAACGTAGCCGCAGTGTGCTAGGAAAGCGGAGTGATCACCCCCTTTTAATAGGGATTTCTGTAATATATATAGAAAAATATGGAGAAGACAAAAAATTCCAGCAGCGGGAGATTCCGATAAAATCCAATGATTTATTAGAAAATTATACAAAAATAAATTGCAACCAAAACCACCACCACTAACAAGTGAAAAAGTCAGGCAAACGCGTTTTGCACACGTTCTTAATCATTGCACTGAGAGTCCGAAACGCGTACATTGTTCCAGTATTACTTATATGGGGAGCACAAGGGTTTAATGCTATCATTTGTTTTCTTGCTTTTATAGTATAGAGATCTGAGTGACTCCGGATCGCGATTGCTGCCCCTCGAAGCCCTGGACACACAAAACTCCGATATTCACAGCCCGGAGGAAATAATCCTCGACTTAGGTCTGGAGCAAAGTTAGTATCTGACTGTACTTAGCCCACATCGATCCACTGGCCAAGGAGGCTGAGCTATGAGGAGCTGTTAGCTGCGTCCTCACACTTTACTTCTCCATGGAGAGTGTCTGGTTCTGCCCATTGATGTGTACAGGGCTGTGGTTATTGCTTGTATCACGCGTTGTGACCCCGTATTATATAGTGGAGGGATTAAAAAATATATTTGGCGCTGTGTTTTATAGTAGCCTGTTTCTGCTGCTCCATAGACAGAATACAGACTGCTATGATATGTATGCAGTACACATAGGTATATATGGAATATACATTGCATAGGTGATAGAAATAATAGCAGTACCATGTCTTATCCATTACCCTTTTCTGCTGCAGGGGAAACCTCATTCCTTAAAGAGCCCACCATCATTTTTGATCCAGATGCAATCGTTTTGAAGAGGAGCCATAGAACAGATCGAGACTCCGGGGCTCAGCGTCTTCAGAGTTTATCTTCCATGTATGTGATCGTCTGTAACCTTTATATTATTTCATTGACTGCTGCAAAACTTCAAGTTGAATATAGTACTTTAATGCCATGTTGTCTGCATGGGAGTTGGGAGTACCATATTTCAATAATATAATATTTATATATATATATATATATATATATATATATATATATATATATATATATATATATATATATATATATATATATATATATATATATATATATATATATATATATATATATATATATATATACACACAGTACAGACCAAAAGTTTGGACACACCTTCTCATTTAAAGATTTTTCTGTATTTTCATGACTATGAAAATTGTACATTCACACTGAAGGCATCAAAACTATTAATTAACACATGTGGAATTATATACTTAACAAAAAAGTGTGAAACAACTGAAAATATGTCTTATATTCTAGGTTCTTCAAAGTAGCCACCTTTTGCTTTGATGACTGCTTTGCACACCCTTGGCATACTCAAAATACTGCAAAATAGGAATTAAAAAGTTCGGCCTTCTCAACATCCTTTCTTACCATTTCACACATATATATATATATATATATATAATATTTATATAATTAAACATAATTTATATAATTAAAATATGGTACTCCCATGCAGACAACATGACATTAAAGTAAGCATAATACTATATGTTTATATAGTGGGGGAAATAAGTATTTGATACACTGTTGATTTTGGAAGTTTTCTCACCTACAAAGAATGGAGAGGTCTGTAATGTTTATCGTAGGTCACTTCACCTGTGAGAGACAGAATCTAAAAAAAAAAAAAAACAGAAAATCACATTGTATGATTTTTAAATAATTAAATTGCATTTTACTAAATGAAATAAGTATTTGATCACCGACCAACCAGCAAGAACTCTGCCTCTCACAGACCTGTTAGTTTTTCTATAAGAAGCCCTCCTACTCTGCACTCATTACCTGGATTAATTGCACCTGCTTGAACTCGCTACTTGTATAAAAGACACCTGTCCGCACACTCAATCAATCACACTCCAACCTCTCCACTATGGCCAAGACCAAAGAGCTGTCTAAGGACACCAGGGACAAAATTGTAGACCTGCATAAGGTTGGGATGGGCTACAGAACAATAGGCAAACAGCTTGGTGAAAAGGCAATAACTGTTGGCACAATTATTAGAAAATGGAAGAAATACAAGATGACTGTCAATCTTCCTCGGTCTGGGGCTCCATGCAGGATCTCGCCTCATGGGGTAAGGATGATTCTGAGTAAGGTCCGGAATCAGCCCAGAACTACACGGGAGGACCTGGTGAATGACCTGAAGAGAGCTGGGACCACAGTCTCAAACATTACCATTAGTAACACACTAACACCATTATCGATTAAAATCCTGCAGGGCACACAAGGTCCCCCTGCTAACGCCAGCACATGCCCAGGCCTATTTGAAGTTTGCCAATGACCATCTGGATGATCCAGAGGAGGCATGGGAGAAGGTCATATGGTCAGATTAGACCAAAATAGAACTTTTTGGTATCCATTCCACTCACCATGTTTGGAGGAAGAAGAAGGATGAGTACAACCCCAAGACCACCGTCCCAACCGTGAAGCATGGTGGGGGAAACATCATACTCTGGGGATGCTTTTCTGCAAAGGGCACAGGACGACTGCACTGTATTGAAGGCAGGATGGATGGGGTCATGTATCGCGAGATTTTGGCCAAGAACTTCCTTCCCTCAGTAAGAGCATTGAAGATGGGTCATGACTGGGTCTTCCTCCGTAATTGCAAACAATGGTTTCTGGACCAAATATTGAGTTCGGTTTTTCTATTGTATCAAATACTAATTTCATGCAATAAAATGCTAAATAATTATGTAAAAATCATACAATGTGATTTTCTGGATTTTTATTTTTAGATTCTGTCTCTCACAGGTGAAGTGACCTACGATAAAAATTACAGACCTCTCCATTCTTTGTTGGTGGGAAAACTTGCCAAATCGTCAGTGTATCGAATACTTTATATCCCCACTGTACTTATTTAGTCATAGAGATATCTGATAAAAGCTGGCCACAGACAGTCACCACTAGGGGGGAGTTCACTGCATATGAATTTATAAAGCTCCCATTAATCTCAGTCATAAGTCTGTCTTCTGTAAGCTCCCCCTAGTGGAGACCTCTTTTATACATAGTTTTTGCTGTGTTTTTAGGAGTTGTCTCCTCAATCCACAGGCAAAGCATGCACAAAAATCTAAAAATATATATTTTCTTAGCACTAATAAAATTTCTCACCGTTACTGCGGTTCTTCCAAAGTCGTCGTTTTAGATTTTTTAAAAGGACAGTTGTAGGATAGACCAAATAGGGGATGAATGATGGATGAAGTTATCTGACTGCTGGGACTCCGATGACCACTAGATGGAGGGCCTGTACCCGCCAGTGTTGATGGCCGTGGTAGGCATGGCTGTCCACAGGACAGGAGAGAGGGATGAAAATCTATAGTAATAGTTTAGGGTGTCCAGGTAGTTTCACATCCACCAATTTAAAATGTATCGCCTACTATGTGGATTAGTGAAAGATCTCAGTCGTTCTCCACTTTGAACAATTCCTACTTGTTCGAGAAGTACCGTAACAATAGGTTGATTATGAAGTGTCCATCTGCTTTGACCATCAGTGATCCACTGCAATCTTTGTCGAAGTCTAGGAGTAAGTGTTCTATTTTCCTGCAGCTCCCCCGGAGGTGAGATGAAGTATTACACACTATCCATTTTTCTCAATTGGCGAGATGTTATGTTTAAATTTGATCTCTACTCTGGGCAAGAGATGAGGATCGCCCCCTTTCTCAGAATACCCTAATAGGGTGTTAACATTTTTTTTATTTTTAATAACCGGAAAACCCTCTAAATCTAGGTGGCAGACATAACCTGCGGAGACATTTAAAGCCATTAATTTAGGACAGATTCTTTTATCATTTCTTTAGTGTCACTAATAAAATAATGGTTAATCTAGAATCTTTTTTTTTGTCATT
Source organism: Phyllobates terribilis (assembly GCF_046119375.1). Taxonomy (NCBI): domain Eukaryota; kingdom Metazoa; phylum Chordata; class Amphibia; order Anura; family Dendrobatidae; genus Phyllobates; species Phyllobates terribilis. Next base: position 174,202,060 of record NW_027362768.1, read on the forward strand.
TTACTGCTTTCTTTTCAAATGAAAGATTTTTGGCTTGTTTTCAATATTGGGGTTCAGGCTTGGGCGTTCTGCAGACACAAGGAGCCGGGGGTCTTCTGGAGGGATGACATTACTCATTCAGAGATTGCATGACTTGATCTATTTGGCTTTTGTAAGGGGGAGCTCATAAAAAGTTATTGTGTTTTGGTTCGCATCATTTCAGGAGGCGTATAATTTTATGAGGATATAATGAGCTCGCTACTTCTGACTCCATAATGGAATGATAAATTGGGTTTCTAAAGGATATTGTGAAGTCCCATTAACGGCTTTTGCCAATCAACTTTTAGTGTCTCATCTCCTCTGGGGAGGATTTTATGTATTTTTTTTTTCATTATATGTTTTAATCAGGAGGGCAGCTCAAGATTTTCAGATACTCTCTAGAAGCCGCTCGCTGAACCCCGCCAGCATCTAAGGGTTTAACGAATTGTCGGGTCTTAATAAGCTGCTGATACTGTAGCAATGTGTTAAATATATGTAGAGTGGGAAAAGTAACTTGATGAACTTTTTTATTATTTAACAGGAAGTTCTGCAACTTTTTCCAGCTTTGCTTTGTGTTGCATTTCTTCAACCTTCCCTTATGGTCATTGAATGGGAACATTCTCTAATCTATAAGACCTGTACGGACCTAAAGGGGTTCACTTGCCATAAATATGTATTTTTTTTTTTCACCTGATGTAAATGCAGCTGTTTTCTGCTCCTAATTTTATTTTATTCCCCTCTTCCCTGTATGTAAATCTAGTTTTCTTAGCCAAGTGGGTGTGGTTATCAAGGAGACACCCACTGACAAGAGTTGACGTCCACACCCACTTAGCTCAAAATACTAGATTTACATACAGGGGAGAGGGGGCTCGTATCTCAAGAACAGAGAGGAATAAAATAAAAGCAACACCGGATTCAGGAGAACAGTGACATTTACAACTGGTAAAAAGCTTGCATATTTGTGGCAAGTGACAGGGCCTCTTAAAGGGATATTTAAAGCTTGCGAGTCTTTCTCCTGCTTTTGGTGGCAATTCTCTGGTCTGTGAGATCTGTTTTATTTATTTTTGAAAATCTGAAAAAAAAAATAAAGCATATTAATGTGCAATCACTGGACTCTGACCTATATACAGTATGAGGCCCCACACAGCCCCTATGTACAGTATGAACCCCCACACAGTCCCCTATATACAGTAGGAAGCCACACACTGCCCCCTATATATAATATGAGCCCCCATAGCCTCCTATATACAGTATGATCACACACAGCCTCCTATATACAGTATGAGGCCCCCCACACAGCCCTCTATATACAGTGAGGCCCCCCACACAGCCCTCTATATACAGTATGAGGCCCCCTATATACAGTATAAGGCCCACCTATATATACAGTATAAGGCCCACCTATATATACAGTATAAGGCCCACCTATATATACAGTATGAGCCCCCCCACCTATATATACAGTATGAGCCGCCACACAGCCCCCTATATACAGTATGAGCCCCCCACAAAGTCCCTTATATACAGTATGAGGCCACACACGGCCCCCTATATACAGTATGAGGCCACACACGGCCTCCTATATACAGTATGAGGCCACACACTGCCCCTATATACAGTAGGTGGCCACGCACGGCCCCCTATATACAGTAGGTGGCCACGCACGGCCCCTATTTACAGTATGAGGCCACGCACGGCCCCCTATTTACAGTATGAGGCCACGCACGGCCCCCTGTTTACAGTATGAGGCCACGCACAGCCCCCTGTTTACAGTATGAGGCCACGCACGGCCCCCTATTTACAGTATGAGGCCACGCACGGCCCCCTATTTACAGTATGAGGCCACGCACGGCCCCCTTTAGACAGTAGGAAGCCACACACAGCCCCTATATATAGTATGAGCCCACACACAGAATCCTATATACAGTATGAGCCCCTACACAGCCCCTATATACAGTATGAGACTCCACAGTTCTACTATATACATTGAGTCCACACAGTTCCCTATACAGTATGAACTCCACAGAGCCCCATATATACAGTTACCCTATATGCAGTATGAGCCCACACACAGCCCCTATACAGTATGAGCCCTACACAGCCCTCTATATACAGTTCCCCTATATACAGTATGAGCCCCCACCACCCAAGTCGACACAACACCATTGGATTTTTTTCTAAGACAGTGTCACTCAGACTTAGGGCTGCGTCAGGATTTGCAACATTGCACCATTCAGGTTTAGTGGGGCTGTGCAGATCTTTTCGCACATTACTGCTTTATAGATGAGGGGCCCATGTCTAAAAATGTATACAAAAAGCTGGTTAAAAAAAAAAAATCATATATGAAAAAAAAAACTGTAATGGCCTCTAGGTGGCGCTGCATGCTTTATTCCTTGTAGAATGTTATGCGTTTTGCACTTTCTTTTGCATTGTATATGTTACATCTCTGACTCAGTGATACATTATGACACCTTAGGTATTGAAAAATATTTTCTATAAAGCTGCATGGTTATACAATTATTTATTTTTTGTTTCGAAGCTTTTCTTCCCACTTTGCGGTAACTCTTCAGGCTATAAAGTGGATATAAAAAGTCTACACACCCCTGTTAAAATACCAGGTTTTTGTCACATAAACAAAATCGTACCACAGTTTTTTCCACCTTTTAATGTCGCCCATAATCTGTACAAATCCATGGAAAACAAACAAATCATTTCAGATAAAAAAAATACTAAATAAATAATGTAGTTGCATAAATCTTCACACCCTTAAATTAATACTTTTGTTGAAGTCCTCTTTGAATTTCTGACAGCATTCAGGGTTTTTTGGGTCGAATTCTATCAGTGCGGCACAATCTTTGCCCCCTCTTCCTTGCAGTAGCTCCCCATCTGTCAGATTGCAGGGAGCATCGCCTGTGTACAGCGCCCTCTACAGGTCACCCTGACATTGTCACTTGGATTCAGGTCTGGGCCATTCCAAAACTTTGATCATCTTGGGGAAAAGCCATTCTGTTGTGCTTAGGGTTGTTGTTGAGCTGGAAGGTGAAATTTCTTCATCTTCAGCCTTATAGCTGAGGCCTGAAGGTTTTGTTGTAAAATATCAATTTTTTATTTTTTTTTATTTTATTTTTTTTTTAGTGAGCTGCCGGAGCGTGAAGAAGGGGAAGGAGAGGAGACCCCAACATTCAGCCACTGGGGGGCTCCGCGCGTGTAAGTGATGCCTTATATCAACATGAGTATTTTTTACTGTCGACTTGATCTGATGGCGTCGTATGTTCTGATCTTCAGAGTTGAAATTTGGAGAGAACCTCAGGTTTCCCTGGGGATCAGTATTGTGGGAGGACAAACCATCATAAAACGCCTGAAGAATGGCGAGGAGCTGAAAGGGATATTTATCAAGCAGGTTCTGGAGGACAGTCCCGCCGGAAGAACCAAGGCTCTAAAGACTGGAGATAAAATTTTGGAAGTAAGTGCAACTAAAATGAACGAAACTTGGCTAATAATAATAATTATAATAAATAATAAAATTAATAATAAAAAAAATAGCTTTAATTAATTAGAGCGATTGTACTACTGAAACTACTTGTACAGCTCTACAGGTCCCAGTACAACTTGCAGCAATCCGATGTGCCAGTGCTGAGATATTAAGCTTTGAAGTCGCATGCAAATTAGCCAGGAAGTGCATTGGGGTGTGTTGATGCAGTTGGAGGACATTGACACACCCCCAATGCACTTCCAGGATACTTTGCATGTGGCTTCAATGATTGATCTCTCAGCACTGGCTCGTTTGATTACTACAAGACAGGTGTCAGTTTTAATTTTTTTTTATTAGGCCCTATATGGCCATATCACTAGTTTCAGTAGTTTAAATAATTTGTTAACTGATTTGTATCCCAAAAAGGTCACTATATAAGTAACAAGGGCCACAAGTCAAAAATTATCATTATACCAATATGAAGGCCATAAAACAACCCCAAACACCATGAATATATTAAACCCAAAATATATTTATTAAGTAAGCCAGGTATAAATAGTTAAAAACAGAAACAAGTGCTGCTATTTAAATACAGGGATAAGCTATACTGAATACGCAACTCATGAGGGAGTGTTGAAGAAACACATAAAATGGTTATATATTTATTGATATGACTCCATTCACATCGGTTCAGACATACAAGTGCAAGGTCCATAAAACAACTTACATGAGATGCCTCTGATTGTGTGCTGTCCCCGCCGCCCCAATGCGCGTTTCGCCCTTTCTTCATTAGGGGGTGTCTAATTAAATAAATTAATTAAATTAATTAATTTAATAATTAAATGAATTAATTTGGACAGGTTTTCTTTTAAACCCAATATTCTTACCTCTTGCATTGTCCCTCTCAGATGAGTCATGGAAATTAGGATATGTGTAGCTGTTTGTCAGGGTTCTCACACTGTAAATCTGCGTTACCTCTCCCTGCGCTGGCCGGTGACCCGGGCTGTCCTCTAATATTGTCTGATGGGTCATTAGGTATTCCCTAATATTTGCATATTATTTGCTAAAGGGTTGATACATGCAACTTCAGGAGTGCACTGCTCCCCAGTCTTCTTGGTTCCTGCTTGCCGCAGGGGCAGTGTTCTTAATATAGATGCTTCAGACCTGCGCTATGATCTGAACTGTGCACTCTTGGTCTTACTACAACCCCACTCTTGGTCTTACTACAACCCCTGGCAAAAATTATGGCATCACAGAGGCTCGGAGGACGTTCATTCAGTTGTTTAATGTTGTTGGAAAAAAAGCAGATCACAGACATGGCACAAAACTAAAGTCATTTCAAATGGCAACTTTAGGGCTTTAAGAAACACTAAAAGAAATCAAGATAAAAAATGTGGTACTCAGTAAGGGTAATTTTTTTTCAGCCCTAGCAGAGGGAAAAAATTATGGAATCACTCAATTCTGAGGAAAAAAATTATGGAATCACTCTGTAAATTTTCTTTTCTAAAACTAACACCTGCATCAAATTAGATCTGCTAGTTAGTCTGCATCTAAAAAGGAGTGATCACACCTTGGAGAGCTGTTGCACCATGTGGACTGACATGAATCATGGCTCCAACACGAGAGATGTCAATTAAAACAAAGGAGAGGATTATCAAACTCTTAAAAGAAGGTAAATCATCACACAATGTTGCAAAAGATGTTGGTTGTTCACAGTCAGCTGTGTCTAAAATCTGGACCAAAGACACACAACATGGGAAGGTTGTTAAAGGCAAACATACTGGTAGACCAAGGAAGACATCAAAGCGTCAAGACTGGAAACTTAAAGCAATATATCTCCAAAACAGGAAATGCACAACAAAACAAATGAAGAACGAATGGGAGGAAACTGGAGTCAATGTCTGTGACCGAAACCGAAATGGGATTTACATACAGAAAAGCTAAACATAAGCCATCATTAACACCTAAACAGAAAAAATCAAGGTTACAATGGGCTAAGGAAAAGCAATCGTGGACTGTGGATGACTGGATGAAAGTCATATTCAGTGATGAATCGCGAATCTGCATTGGGCAAGGTGATGATGCTGGAACTTTTGCTTGGTACCGTTCCAATGAGATTTATAAAGATGACTGCATGAAGAGAACATGCAAATTTCCACAGTCATTGATGATATGGGGCTGCATGTCAGGTAAAGGCACTGGGGAGATGGCTGTCATTACATCTTCAATAAATGGCCAAGTTTACATTGATATTTTGGACAGTTTTCTTATCCCATCAATTGAAAGGATGTTTTGGGATGATGACATAATTTTTCAAGATAATGCATCCTGCCATAGAGCAAAAACGGTGAAAACATTCCTTGAAAGAAGACACATAAGGTCAATGTCATGGCCTGCAAATAGTCCCGATCTCAATCCAATTGAAAATCTTTGGTGGAAGATGAAGAAAATGGTCCATGACAAGGTCCAACCTGCAAAGCTGATCTGGCAACAGCAATCAGAGAAAGTTGGAGCCAGATTGATGAAGAGTACTGTTTGTCACTCATTAAGTCCATGCCTCAGAGACTGCAAGCTGTTATTAAATCCAGAGGTGGTGCAACAAAATACTAGTGATGTATTGGAGTGTTCTTCTGTGTGTTTGGTTTTCATCATTCCATAATTTTTTCCTCAGAATTGAGTGATTCCATAATTTTTTTCCCTCTGCTTGGTCTGAAAAAAATTACCCTTACTGAGAACCACATTTTTAATCTTGATTTCTTTTAGTGTTTCTTAAAGCCCTAAAGTTGCCATTTGAAATGACTTTAGTTTTGTGCCATGTCTGTGATCTGCTTTTTTTCAACAACATTAAACAACTGAATGAACATCCTCCGAGCCCGGTGATTCCATCATTTTTGCCAGGGGTTGTAGTAGAGGCTGTTTACCTTTTACGGCATTGGAGGACTGTGGGGGCGCTGATCCAGCAGCTTACATGTTCTAAAGCAACAAGTTTGTAAGTGCTGCACTCCTTGCCTAGAAAACTGACCACCTCTGATGACCTGCAGTGGTGTCCGGTACCCTAGCCAATGAATAGTAAACATTAGAATTTAAACGCTATTTTATTTTTTGTTTTTTAGAACCGAGTATTTTTAATAAGGATTAAATTGCAAAGTTGCTTTAACATAGAGTACCCCTTAAAAGATACAAAACTTTTGTTTGTCGCCTCGCAATCATTTGTCGCTTCTTGGTAGGATATGCAACCAGTATGTGATCGGTGGCGGTACACCTGTTACCCCTGTGACCTTTTCCCCCCTCCACATAACTTTTTTTTTTAGTGATGATGGGGGATAAATACTATGAAATCCTCCTGGCTTCTTTAGGGGTTCAGTTGGGCGCTTGAGTATAAATTCTCAGGATTATTTTCTAGTTTCATTGGTCTGATCAGGCCGACTGTCATTTCCAGGTATCCGGCGTTGACCTGAAAAGTGCCACCCACGAAGAAGCCGTAGAAGCAATAAAAAACGCAGGAAACCCCGTCGTCTTTGTCATTCAAAGTTTATCAGCAGCTCCACGGGTAAGTAGTCCATACACTATAGTGGCATCTTAAAGGGGTCGGGCAGAGTCAAAACAACATGGCTGGCTTTTTAAAAAATAATGCCTCATCTGCCACAAGTTAAATAAAGTATTGCAGCCTGGATCTGTGTGTCAGTGGAGATGCAATACTAGACATCACCTGTGACCATGTGTGGCGCTGGTTGTAAAAGAAAGCAAGAGTGTTTTTTCTTAATCCTGAACAACCAATATAAAAACAATATGCCTGAAAATGGCTGAGAAGTCATCAATGGCTACAAGGGACCTCTGGTGACCACTTAAACCTAGAACTAGAGCCAAGCAGTGGAAAAAAGAAAAGCAACTGTTTTGTGTATGCAGCTCCTATGCAGACCTATGCGTTTTAAAAGCTACAGACAAAGCCTGTGTACTGCAATGTTTTTAAGTATGAGAAATTTGATTAAAATTATTTGCAAATTTTGATTCATTTTCATTTCATTTTTTATTTTGGATGAATTGGAGCAATAAAAACGTAGTTCTAACGGCAATTTAGAGTCACATGTACAAGGTTCAGCTCAGAGTGAAATTTGCATGCACAGAGCCCCAAAATACAGTATGTGCTATAGATGGCCTGATTGTATGCATGGACCCATCGCCTTGTAAGTGACATCAGAATTTATGCTCCAGAGCTGCACTCGTCTGACTGTAATTGTTGGCGCTTGTATATTTCAGTTGCTCTCCATTGTCAAACCTGCAAACAAGGCAGGGGCAGAGTCCAGACCTCAGGTAAGTGATGATCCTTCCCACAGAACATGGTGCTCACAGAGTTCTCCCCTTAATTGTACTCCCTTTAATACATATCTATAATGTATTTAACTTTAAACTTAAAATGGTTTTGCGATTTTACTGTGACTTTCTCAATCATATAGTACTATAACATTACCACGACTTGAAGTGACCAAATGTTAATCTGGAGATCTATCCCTTATATGAGGTTTAGCACTATGTTCATCTCGTACTGATCCTGAGTTACATCCTGTAGATCTTTTATTATAAAAATGAAAAACATAACAATAATAATAACAGAAACATAACAAAATTAATAACCAGAAAATAAACAATGTAATGAACTGGTCCAGCCGCTCCCTCTCTCCTCACACACATATTATACATATATACACAATAATAACGACCTACACCATGACATCTGGTCCGGTTACCAAACAAATAATAACAATATAATAAACAATAACCGACAAATTATATACAAACTAATATATACATTCTTTTTTTTTTTTTTAAATAAATAAAATAAAATAAATACTAACTATACAAATATATACAAGACAAAACAAAACCCCCCACACTCAAGCCCACCAGTCCCTCCCCGGCACTGACCTGAGAGCTGGTCCTGCGCCTCATGCCTCAGTCCAACGTCCATAGGACAGATCAGGCAGTGCCAGTTTTTCACACAAATAACCAGTGTCCCACAAGATGAACCCACCTCCCCCCTTTTCCCTCCACCCAACCTAACACCTACACCCAAACCCATATATACAATATATACAGAAACAAACAATACAATAACCACAACTGACAAAGCCCAAGTTCGGTGTCTGCAGCCCTACATCACTGTCTACTGATCAAAAACAAAAATCTATGGTGTCAGCAGCAGCCCACCACCAGGAGAGGAGATGACCAGACTAGGGCACACTAAAAGAAAAGCCCCTCCAGAGGAGAGCGGCCCTCCGTGTACCCAGTCTCTCATACTCCAGAGAACGCACCTTCACCAGGTCACCGAGTATGGTCCTAAACACATCGTCCACTGGGAGGATTTTCCGCTGCGTCGATACTAAGCACCGTGCGTTCCACGTGTGATACCTAACCACTGCGCTAACTAGAAATAAGATGCAGCGGTCCCGACCACCCAGGTCCCCGAATGCTCCATAGGCCCATTCCGCATAAGAGAGACCGGCCAGCCGGGGCCAGCCAATGGAGGCGCCCACCCTGTTGTACACCTCTGTGTTAAAGGGACAACGAAGCAGGAAGTGGTCCATGCTTTCAAGCATGGTACCACAATGCTCATGAGGACAGTTCCTGTCCTCAGAGCTCCTACACTTCAGATTGTCCCTCACACACAGTTTCCCATGGAAGCAGCGCCAAGTCCCAAACCTTCGAGGGGATCCTGATAGAATTCAAAAGATGCAGACCCACCCCAAGATCCCGACTTGGGTAATCCCTGAGCGCCAGAGGCCTCTGAAAATGGGTCAGCAGAACCCTTTTGTCAAGGAGCTTCCTTGGCAGAGTCCTGACCTCCCACATTCCCAGACCCCACCGGCGAATTACCTTCAGAACCACGGTAGCGTAAGCCGGGAGATGTCCATGCGGTGTGCGGAGATCCTTCACTTGCCCTCCTGTCTCCCATTCCTGGAAGAAAGGCTGAAACCATCCCTTACAGGAGAATACCCACGGAGGAGCCCTCTCTTTCCAGAGGTTTGCAATATTGATCTTAATGAAGGTATTCACAAGGAATACCACAGGGTTGACCATACCCAACCCTCCTAGTCTCCTCGTACGGTAAGTAACCTCTCTCTTGACCAGGTTCACTCTATTCCCCCATAACAGTTGAAAGAACAAACTGTAGACCCTAGTCCAGAGAGGCTCCGGCAAGATGCACACACTGCCCAGATAGATCAGCAAAGGGAGCAGGTAAGTTTTGATCAGGTTTACCCTTTCCCTTAGGGTCAAAGACCAACCCTTCCATTGGTTCACCTTCTGAGTGGCGATCTCTAGCCTGCTGTCCCAATTTTGTTTGGGGTAATCCCCCTGGCCAAATTCGATGCCAAGAACTTTTGCAGAGACTTTGGGTTCTGGAAGGGTGTCCGGGAGATCAAAACCAGGATCTCCTCCTCCCAGCCAGAGACTCTCACACTTATCCCGGTTGATCTTAGACCCGGATGCCTCCGAGTAGCGATTTACCTCTGACATCAGCCATTCTGCCTCCCCATCAGAGGAAACAAAAACGGTGACGTCATCGGCATACGCCACCACTCTGAGTGGCTTCCGGTGCTGCCCGGTCCATCCCGATCCCAGCCAACGGTCCACGCTCCACCCTCCTAAGAAGTGGGTCAATCGCAAACACGTACAGTAGCGGGCTCAAGGGACAACCCTGGCGAACACCACACCCAACCTCAAAAGAGCTGCCAATCCAACCGTTCACAAGCGGGAAACTCTCTGCCCCAGAGTACAAGGTCTTAAGCCAATCAACAAACCCCCCCGGCAGGCCATACCTCAGAAGGACAGACCAGAGGTACTCAGGATTAACCCGATCAAACGCTTTTGCCTGGTCCAATGACAGCATGTACCCCTTCCAGTGGCCAGCCCTACCCTGCTCCACCGCCTCTCGGACACAGAGTACAGCACTAATTGTACTGCGGCCCGGAACAGAGCCATGCTGGGCCCCCGAAAGGAGCTGGGGTGCAAATTTCACCAGCCGATTAAACAGCACCTTTGCCAAAACCTTCCTGTCTGCATTGAGAAGCGCTATGGGACGCCAATTCTCAATGCAAGATGGGTCCTTACCCTTTGACAAGATGATCAGGGCAGACCTCCTCATTGACTTTGGCAGAGTGCCCGAGGAAAGACACTCATTGAATACCTCAGTCAAGAGGGGAACCAAGGCGTCCTTAAAGGTCTTATAGAATTCAGATGTTAAGCCATCCGGACCGGGAGATTTCTTCAAGGCAAGCCCTTCAATCGCCAACTTAACTTCCTCTTCCCTGATCATCTCTGTCAAAACGCCAAGAGAGGGGTCTACCTCTGGTTCGGGGACGGCTTCTGCCAGAAAAGCCGACATCTCATCCCAATCCAGATCCCTCTTCCCCAAGAGGTGCGAGTAGAAGGATCTGACGACCTCCAGGATCCCTGATCTGGATCTTTTCAGGGACCCCGCAGTGTCAACCAGTCCTGTAACAACTTTACTATTCACTGACATCTTGCAGTTTCTGTAAGGGTCGGGCGAGCGGTGCTTCCCGTAATCCCTCTCAAAAACCAAAGATGCGTGTCTATCATACTGACACCTCATTAGCAAAGATTTCACTCTGGAGATCTCCTCGCGGCTACCTCCAGTTGAGACAAGATGCTCGAGTTTCCTCCTCAGGCCCTGATACAGGCGGTACCTGTCCAGGCTCCTGAGGCTCGAGAGCTGGCGGAAGAATCTTGCCACCCTTTTCTTAAACATCTCCCACCACTCTGACTTACTACTACAAAGATCCAGTAAGGGTACCTGGCTCTGAAGAAAATCCTCAAAGGACTGTCTTATCTCCGCTTCTTCCAAGAGAGACGAATTGAGCCTCCAAAAGCCTCTTCCCATCCGGGGGGTCTCTGTAACATTCAGGGAAAACAAAATCAAACAGTGATCGGAGAACTCCACCTCAACAACAGATATTGCTGAAGAGACTGCTTCCTCCTTTAAATAAAACCTGTCTATCCTGGACCTACAGTTACCTCTATGATAGGTGAACCCCTCGTGGCCTGCGGTGTGCCGGATGTGGACATCCACCAGGCGAGCCTCACTAGCTATACTATTAAGGGCGACGCTATCATAAGTCAGCTTGTCTCTGGAACCTCCTCTTTCCCGGGGCCTCATGACAGTGTTGAAGTCCCCTCCAAAGACGACCTGCCGACTCGTAAAAAGGTAGGGCTTGATCCTCATAAAGAGACACTTCCGGTCCCATTTAGATTGGGGACCATAGATGTTAATGAGCCGAAGCTCATGTCCCTTCATGAGGACATCTAATATCAGGCACCTCCCCATTTCTAACTCCATAACCCGTCGGCATTCTACCGGTGCGGTAAAAAGGACCGCCACTCCGCTATACGGCTCGGCCGCAAGAGACCAATAGGAGGGCCCGAGTCTCCACTCCCTCTTAGCGATAAACACCTCTGCCATATTTGGCAGCCTGGTCTCTTGCAAAAAGAAAATGTCAGCTTCAACCCGGCTGAGAAAATCAAAGGCCGCAAATCTAGCCATGTTTGACTTAATGCTGGCGACATTAATGGATGCAAGCGTCAACGGAGTGGGTACCGCCATCATTGGTGATTGAGTTAGATGGCTTTCTTCTTCCCACTCCCCTTATCCTCTGCCTCAGAGGAGGAATCCTTCCCCCTCTTTAATGACACAGAGGTGTCCATTCCCACATTTTTCCTTCTTTTTTCGTCCTCGTCTCTGGACTCTGGGCCAGTCCCTCCCCCCAAGGACCTTGCATCCCCAGGAGAAGGAGACTCGGCGCCCCCTGTAAGCTCCGCTGAAGCCAGAACCTCACCCTCAGCCTCCTCCTCAGAGGAAGAGATGTTATCAAGGGCTTGGAACCGGTTAGAAAGACCAACTAGAGGGGAGTCGGTTTTACCTTCCTTAGGTACCTTGGTCAGAGCGGGAGAAGATGTTTTATCTCCCTTCTTTTTCTTCTTTTTGGTGCCGAGCTTACGCTTGTGCTCTAGCCACCGCTTATTATCCTCATCCATACTTTCATAATGGGAGGATTCTGAAGCAGAGGCGGTTTCCTCCCTGTGGATCCTCCTGACCTCCTCATCCAACTCATCATCCCTCGGGGCCTCAGCAGCAACACTGGCATCCAGGACAGGGGCCGCCCCGGTAGTCTGGGGCTCGCCCCGCTCCCTCTCCTGTCTGCGCTTGTCTAGACGCCTCAGCTGGGCAGGCGTCTTTTTATTGCTTTTCTTCCCTGGCCCCTCAGCTCCCCCACCCCTGCTAGTCCCCTCCCCAGCAGAATCGGCCTCACGGCTTACTCCCACCGGGGTCTCGACTGCATTAGCAAAGGAGCGAGGACAACGGCTGAATGGGTGGCCTAACTCACCACACAGGTGGCACCTAATCTCCACACAAGAGGCGGCAAGATGGCCGACACCCCCACACAACGCGCATTTCTGCACGGTGCAGCTTGCACTGAAGTGTGTGGGGTCGCCGCACCTGTGACAGAGCTTCGGTTGCCCCTGGTAGAAGACCAGGATACGATCCCTACCCAGGAAGGCAGACGATGGAATGTGGGCAACCGTACCACCTGAACGCTTAAGTTTTACCATAAATGTCCAGGCTCCTGACCAGATACCAAACTCGTCGCGGTTTTTCTTTGGCATCTCCACCACCTCTCCATACCGACCAAGCCACGTCATGATGTCATAGCAAGAAAGCGACTCGTTACGAGTCATCACGGTCACTTTCTTGATTTGGTTTTGGCGAGACACTGCCTGAACGGCAAAGTCTCGCCAGCCGGGCTCATTTTTTGCCAACTCATAATTCACCCAGAAGAGCTCAAGCCCCTCCGGCCGAACAAAGCTGACATCAAACTCAGGCGTGGAATAGGGATGTATCAAGGCGTAGATGTCAATCGCCTTGAAGCCCATCCTCAGCAGGAGCTCCACAACTTTAGACCTTGGCGGACATGCATCACTGCCCCTCCACCGAAGACGGACCACATTCCTACGCACACTGCCTGGCCCGGCTGTTGGGAGGGACCACACTGTATCTCCCCCTTTTTGCTCTCGGAAGGCCCCGAGGCCATGCCTCTCTATCCAGAAGGATAGATCAACCTCTCGACCCTCTACCATTAGTGATCTCTCCCCCTTCTTTAGAGCCTCCAGAAGGCGCCGTTGCAACATGCCGTCCCCAAAGCCCGGAGACGAGGAGGATGCCCTATTTGCCCCGGAGGTGACACTGGCATAACTCTGGACAGGTGTTGCCACCCCCGGGGGGGCAACCGGACCAGTGACCACATCAGCCCCAACAGTATCACCATTACCCACCTCCATCTCACCCTCCACCAAACCAGCAACCACACCACTAGACAATGAATTATCCTCATTCACCTCCACCACCACATTCATTCCTGCTGGACCAGTAACAATGGTGGATGACCTTTTGACCTCCGCATCAGGCACAAGGGGCTCAGTCACCTCCATAGAACTGGAGGCAACCTCACCCCCGGTCTTATGTGTGCCCTCCACATCATCGGTCGGTAATTTCCGCTGTTTGGCATTTGGTATAATGTGCCGCTGATCTCTAGCTGCAGTTAGGCGCCTCTGATCTTTAGCATCAGGATCTTCCGGACCAGCGACGCCAACACAAAATAGCACTTTCGTGGGAGGACCGGAACGCTCAGCCCCAACTGCCCCCTCACACTGCCGCCGCTTCTCAACTAAGTGATCAGCGGCAACAGCATTCAGAGGTGCCGAGGCTACCGGAGCTGCCCCCGACACCGGGCTGCTCCCCCCTCCCACTGAGGAGTGCACCACAGCATCGTGGCCTGATGGAACGCCCGCCGCCGGGCCGCCCTCACTGTCCAGCCTCTCGGCTGATGCACCTCCTGCTGCGTCCCCACTACTAAAAGCAGAGACGGAGCTCTGCGCCTCACTACCGCGCTCTGTAATCTCCCCGCGCCTTTGCACCGGATCCACAGCAGAACCCAGGCTGGGCTGGGCAACGGGGCTTATACAGCGAGCCGAGCCTGCCGCCGACTCAGGGGGTACAGGGAGGGGGGCATGTACGTATCTTACCGCTTCCTGCAGCTTTGGCTTGGTCTTCTTTGCCTTTTTGTGGCCCCCAGGTGCCTCTTCTGGTAGATCGTCACCAAGATGGAAGTTTTGGAGGCACACTGGGGACTCCAGGAGCTTAATCTCCGCCATTAGCGCCCCTCCCTGGCCGCTGCTGTCACTGTCCTCCCCAGAGCCGGCAGAACTGCGACCGGATGTCACTGTCGCCTGTCCTGCAGGGAGCTCGCTGCACGTGGCCTGCGGGTGACTTTGCAGGCTGCCAGGTGGGGCTTCCTGCTGGTCATCATCACTCTCATCATCCACCTGGCTCTCGGGCTGCAGCCCCATCTGCCTTTGCTCTCTGGTATCAGCCATTTCTCTGTAGCGGTCTTCATTTATTAGTTTTTCTTTGAAAGGACCACTCTGCTCCCTGATGGTGGCTTTCCTAAGTTCCAGGCGTTTAATTTCACTGCTCAGTCTTTTTACCTCGGCTTGGAGTTTTGCCTTCCTTGGTTTGGAGGCCCCCGCAGCTTTGGCGCTTGTGCAGGGCAGCTCCTCCCGGAGCCTCCTGATGAGCTTACTGGCATCTTCATACTCACGGAGGTGGATCATGACCCGGGAGGCATAGGTGGACACAGACTCCCGGGGTCCCTGCTGCGCCCACCCCCCCTCAGGGAGGTCGGCCTCACCTCCGTGAGCACTCAGCTTTCCTCCGGAAGGAGCGCCATCTTGCACGCCGCTGTCAGGCTTTTCCTCCATGCTGGAAGCCTTGCGGCTTCTGGGGGTCTCCACAATCCCGGGGGGAGTAGGAGCCACATTGCTGCGACTCCTGGTGCAGCGTCTCACCCCCGAGTCCTCTGATGTGCAGGCCGGTTGCTGGTTTCTTCTGCCCCCCGCCGGCCTGGTTCGGGAAGCAGAAGCCTGGGACTTGGCTCCTTCACTCATCCCAGAAACCAGCTTTCCCTCCGGGAAAGAGAGAGAGCAGGTCCCCAGGTGGAGAGGTGTTGGTTTCTCAGAGATCAGGAGCTCACAGCAGGATCTGCAGCCACCACACCCGTAATCAGCACACTGACTAGCAGCTGATCAGAGCTGCACCCAGTATTCTGCTGGTGCAGTCACTGTGTACATACATTACATTACTGATCCTGAGTTACATCCTGTATTATAGTCCAGAGCTGCACTCACTATTCTGCTGGTGCAGTCACTGTGTACATACATTACATTACTGATCCTGAGTTACATCCTGTATTATATTCCAGAGCTGCACTCACTATTCTACTGGTGCAGTCACTGTGTACATACAGTACAGACCAAAAGTTTGGACACACCTTCTCATTTAAAGATTTTTCGGTATTTTCATGACTATGAGAATTGTACATTCACACTGAAGGCATCAAAACTATGAATTAACACATGTGGAATTATATGCTTAACAAAAAAGTGTGAAACAACTGAAAATAAGTCTTATATTCTAGGTTCTTCAAAGTAGCCACCTTTTGCTTTCAGGACTGCTTTGCACACTCTTGGCATTCTCTTGATGAGCTTCAAGAGGTAGTCACCGGAAATGGTTTTCACTTCACAGGTGTGTCCTGTCAGGTTTAATAAGTGGGATTTCTTGCGTTATAAATGGGGTTGGGACCATCAGTTGTGTTGTGCATAAATCTGGTGGATACACAGCTGATAGTCCTACTGAATAGACTGTTAGAATTTGTATTATGACAAGAAAAAGCAGCTAAGTAAAGAAAAACGAGTGGCCATCATTACTTTAAGAAATGAAGGTCAGTCAGTGCGAAAAATTGGGCAAACTTTGAAAGTGTCCCCAAGTGCAGTTGCAAAAACCATCAAGCGCTACAAAGAAACTGGCTCACATGAGGACCGCCCCAGGAAAGGAAGACCAAGAGTCACCTCTGCTTCTGAGGATAAGTTTATCCGAGTCACCAGCCTCAGAAATCGCAGGTTAACAGCAGCTCAGATTAGAGACCAGGTCAATGCGACACAGAGTTCTAACAGCAGACACATCTCTTCAACAACTATTTGGGCTAAAGAACACAAGGAATGGACATTAGACCAGTGGAAATCTGTGCTTTGGTCTGATGAGTCCAAATTTGAGATCTTTGGTTCCAACCACCGTGTCTTTGTGCGACGCAGAAAAGGTGAACGGATGGACTCTACATGCCTGGTTCCCACCGTGAAGCATGGAGGAGGAGGTGTGATGGTGTGGGGGTGCTTTACTGGTGACACTGTTGGGGATTTATTCAAAATTGAAGGCATACTGAACCAGCATGGGTACCACAGCATCTTGCAGCGGCATGCTATTCCATCCGGTTTGCGTTTGGTTGGACCATCATTTATTTTTCAACAGGACAATGACCCCAAACACACCTCCAGGCTGTGTAAGGGCTATTTGACCAAGAAGGAGAGTGATGGGGTGCTACGCCAGATGACCTGGCCTCCACAGTCACCAGACCTGAACCCAATCGAGATGGTTTGGGGTGAGCTGGACCGCAGAGTGAAGGCAAAAGGGCCAACAAGTGCTAAGCACCTCTGGGAACTCCTTCAAGATTATTGGAAGACCATTTCCGGTGACTACCTCTTGAAGCTCATCAAGAGAATGCCAAGAGTGTGCAAAGCAGTCATCAAAGCAAAAGGTGGCTACTTTGAAGAACCTAGAATATAAGACATATTTTCAGTTGTTTCACACTTTTTTGTTAAGTATATAATTCCACATGTGTTAATTCATAGTTTTGATGCCTTCAGTGTGAATGTACAATTTTCATAGTCATGAAAATACAGAAAAATCTTTAAATGAGAAGGTGTGTCCAAACTTTTGGTCTATACTGTACATTACATTACTGATCCTGAGTTACATCCTGTATTATACTCCAGAGCTGCACTCACTATTCTGCCGGTGCAGTCACTGTGTACATACCTTACATTACTGATCCTGAGTTACATCCTGTATTATACTCCAGAGCTGCACTCACTATTCTGCAGCTGCAGTCACTGTGTACATACATTACATTACTGAACCTGTACTGATCCTGAGTTACATCCTGTATTATACTCCAGAGCTGCACTCGCTATTCTGCTTGTGCAGTCACTGTGTACATACATTACTGATCCTGTGTTACATCCTGTATTATACTCCAGAGCTGCACTCACTATTCTGCTGGTGCAGTCACTGTGTACATACATTACATTACTGATCCTGAGTTACATCCTGTATTATACTCCAGAGCTGCACTCACTATTCTGCTGGTGCAGTCACTGTGTACATACATTACATTACTGATCCTGAATTACATCCTGTATTATACTCCAGAGCTGCACTCACTATTCTGCTGGTGCAGTCACTGTGTACATACATTACATTACTGATCCTGTGTTACATCCTGTATTATACTCCAGAGCTGCACTCACTATTCTGCTGGTGCAGTCACTGTGTACATACATTACATTACTGATCCTGTACTGATCCTGAGTTACATCCTGTATTATACTCCAGAGCTGCACTCACTATTCTGCTGGTGCAGTCAATGTGTACATACATTACATTACTGATCCTGTACTGATCCTGAGTTACATCCTGTATTATACTCCAGAGCTGCACTCACTATTCTGCTGGTGCAGTCACTGTGTACATACATTACATTACTTATCTGGTACTGACCCTGAATTACATCCTGTATTATACTCCAGAGCTGCACTCACTATTCTGCTGGTGCAGTTACTGTGTACATACATTACATTACTGATCTTGTGTTACATCCTGTATTATACTCCAGAGCTGCACTCACTATTCTGCTGGTGCAGTCACTGTGTACATACATTACATTACTGATCCTGTACTGATCCTGAGTTACATCCTGTATTATACTCCAGAGCTGCACTCACTATTCTGCTGGTGCAGTCACTGTGTACATACATTACATTACTTATCTGGTACTGACCCTGAGTTACATCCTGTATTATACTCCAGAGCTGCACTCACTATTCTGCTGGTGCAGTCACTGTGTACATACATTACATTACTTATCTGGTACTGACCCTGAATTACATCCTGTATTATACTCCAGAGCTGCACTCACTATTCTGCTGGTGCAGTTACTGTGTACATACATTACATTACTGATCTTGTGTTACATCCTGTATTATACTCCAGAGCTGCACTCACTATTCTGCTGGTGCAGTCACTGTGTACATACATTACATTACTGATCCTGTACTGATCCTGAGTTACATCCTGTATTATACTCCAGAGCTGCACTCACTATTCTGCTGGTGCAGTCACTGTGTACATACATTACATTACTTATCTGGTACTGACCCTGAGTTACATCCTGTATTATACTCCAGAGCTGCACTCACTATTCTGCTGGTGCAGTCACTGTGTACATACATTACATTACTTATCTGGTACTGACCCTGAATTACATCCTGTATTATACTCCAGAGCTGCACTCACTATTCTGCTGGTGCAGTTACTGTGTACATACATTACATTACTGATCTTGTGTTACATCCTGTATTATACTCCAGAGCTGCACTCACTATTCTGCTGGTGCAGTCACTGTGTACATACATTACATTACTGATCCTGTACTGATCCTGAGTTACATCCTGTATTATACTCCAGAGCTGCACTCACTATTCTGCTGGTGCAGTCACTGTGTACATACATTACATTACTGATCCTGTACTGACCCTGAGTTACATCCTGTATTATACTCCAGAGCTGCACTCACTATTCTGCTGGTGCAGTCACTGTGTACATACATTACATTACTTATCTGGTACTGACCCTGAGTTACATCCTGTATTATACTCCAGAGCTGCACTCACTATTCTGCTGGTGCAGTCACTGTGTACATACATTACATTACTGATCCCGTGTTACATCCTGTATTATACTCCAGAGCTGCACTCACTATTCTTCTGGTGCAGTCACTGTGTACATACATTACATTACTGATCCTGAGTTACATGCTGTATTATACTCCAGAGCTGCACTCACTATTCTTCTGGTGCAGTCACTGTGTACATACATTACATTACTGATCCTGTACTGATCCTGAGTTACATCCTGTATTATACTCCAGAGCTGCACTCACTATTTTGAACTTTAATCAAATAGTACAACATGGTTCAGACAATTCACCGTTATATACACGACAGTTTCTGAGATACTTGCTACTATAATGTGAACTGTAGGGTGAAGGAGTTGTCTAAATTGGTAAAACATATCTACTTTCTTCCAGAAACAGTCACTTTTGTTTATTCCTGATATTGTAACACCACTCCGTTAATGTTGCGGGTGCTGAGCTGCAGTACCACCACATCCTAAGGATGGGTATGGGGCTTCTTTTGGAAAAAAACAGCCATGTATTTTTCAATCCCATGAAACTTCTTTAACAAAAAAATTGGAAATGTCACCTTTTTTAATATTTTTAACATTACAATAAGCTCTGCAGTGTTTTCTTTGACTATTGTAATCATCGTCCTAATATTAGGACAGCTACCGTGCGCTAATTATATAGCACTTTAATTTACTCGTTATTTATTTTTTTAATTGCTTAATTTTTTTATATATATACTTTTTGCTGATCCTCGTTTCGGCAGCTTCTCCAGATGGCGCTCACTTTTAAGTAAACAAGAACGTATTCAATTAAATTATTTCCCAAAGTGTAGCATTTATATTCAAAAACGGCCTCCGGTACCCAGCAATTATCGCCTCTAATCAGCCGCCTGATTGCAAGTCATTCATTACTTAGCTAATGTGTCTTGTTTCTGGATATTCGTAACTCTCTTACATTTCTTATACTTTTTTTTTTTTCTTTTTTTTATTCCTGTTGTTTTTTATTGTTTGTTGTGTTGTTTCTCAGCAGAATCAAATTTTTTGATTTAGAACTTGAAAACTTTTTTGATGAGAATTCAGCACAAAACTTAACAAGTGATGATAGAATCCGGTAACAATAATCCCCCCAAAATGTTA
Source organism: Phyllobates terribilis (assembly GCF_046119375.1). NCBI lineage: Eukaryota > Metazoa > Chordata > Amphibia > Anura > Dendrobatidae > Phyllobates > Phyllobates terribilis. The sequence goes on from NW_027362768.1 coordinate 174,222,612, forward strand.
TTTCTTCAGGGTGGGCTGCACCTAACAGCCACGGTTTGGCCAGTGTGTGCGGTTTTACTCTATATTGACCCATATTTGCAATGTCTGTTTTTTGACCGTCCGTTTTATGCAATCGTTCACAAAGTTTTAACTGAAAACATGCGCCACAAACCACCATTGGATCGCCATGGGATTCCAGTGCTTATGTCGTTGATTCTGCTTTTACATATTTTCTGGTGGTTGGTTACTGTTTTAAGTTATTGGCTTGTCCTCTTCTCAGTGTTTAGTAGCAGGTTTAATTCCTCACTTCCCATTGCCAGTGCCATGTTGGTTCCCTGAGGTCTATTTTGTTCCCCTTTTGCCAGTGGCTAGTGGCATATTTTGTTCTCCTATTCTTGGTGCCCAGCAACAAGTTTGGTTCTTTTTTTTCTGGTGACTAGCAGCTTGTTTGCTTCCCCTTTTTTATGCCTTGTGGCTTGTTTACATTCTTCTCTTAATTTTTTTTTATGCCCAGCCATATTTTTGGTTCCATTCTTCCTGGTGTTGTGTTTGGATACTAGTGGCTACCAGTACGTTTGCTTTACTTCTCGGTGCCCAATTGCATGTTTTTTGTTCCCTTTTTCCTGGTGCTCATTGGCATGTTTCATTCTCCTTATCATGGTGCCCAGTGATATGTTTGGTTCCCAGTGCCTAGTGGCATCTTTGGTTCCTTTTTTCCTGGTGCTTGGTGGCATGTTTGGTTGCCCTCTTCTCGGTGTCCAGTGACATCTTTTGGTTCCCTTCTTTCTGGTGCTTGCTGGCAAGTTTGATTTTCCTCTTTCTAGTAACTAGCAATACATTTTGGTTCCATTCTTCTTTGTACAATTGTGGCAGGTTTGGTTCTTCTCTTCTTTGTGCCCAGCAACATGCTAAGTTTCCTTCTTCCCAGTGTCTACTGACTTGTCCTTTTCTTCTCTTCCCAATGTCTTGTGGGCTGTCTTGTTCTTCTCTTCCCAATGTCTTGTGGGCTGTCTTGTTCTTCTCTTCCCAGTGTCTTGTAGCCTGTCTTGTTCTTCTCTTCCCGGTGTCTTGTGGCCTGTCTTGTTCTTCTCTTCCCGGTGTCTTGTGGCCTGTCTTGTTCTTCTCTTCCCGGTGTCTTGTGGCCTGTCTTGTTCTTCTCTTCCCGGTGTCTTGTGGCCTGTCTTGTTCTTCTCTTCCCGGTGTCTTGTGGCCTGTCTTGTTCTTCTCTTCCCGGTGTCTTGTGGCCTGTCTTGTTCTTCTCTTCCCGGTGTCTTGTGGCCTGTCTTGTTCTTCTCTTCCCGGTGTCTTGTGGCCTGTCTTGTTCTTCTCTTCCCGGTGTCTTGTGGCCTGTCTTGTTCTTCTCTTCTCGGTGTCTTGTGGCCTGTCTTGTTCTTCTCTTCCCGGTGTCTTGTGGCCTGTCTTGTTCTTCTCTTCCCGGTGTCTTGTGGCCTGTCTTGTTCTTCTCTTCCTGGTGTCTTGTGGCCTGTCTTGTTCTTCTCTTCTCGGTGTCTTGTGGCCTGTCTTGTTCTTCTCTTCCCGGTGTCTTGTGGCCTGTCTTGTTCTTCTCTTCCCGGTGTCTTGTGGCCTGTCTTGTTCTTCTCTTCTCGGTGTCTTGTGGCCTGTCTTGTTCTTCTCTTGTCTAGTCAAGGCATGTTTGGCTTTCCTGTTATTGGTCAACAGTAAGATGTTTTGTTCCTGGTGGTATGTTTATCTCCTCTACTCCCAATGTCCATTGGCATGCTTGGTTTCTCTCTTCTCGATGCCCAGTGGTATGGTTGTTTCCTGTCCTGATGCCCAGGGATCTGTTAATTCCCTTCTTCCTTATGCTCAGTGGCATATGTAGTTCCCCAGTAACCGGTGGCCTTTTTGGGTTGCTCTCTTCCCTTCGTGGAGTGGTGTGTTTTTCATCCTCTTTCTCCACTGCCTAATCATATTTTGTTTCTGTTCTTCTTATCTAGCATCATGTCGGCATTTTATCTATCTAGTGACTATGTTTAGTTTTTCCTTTTCCCAGTGAAATGTTTTAGCTGCCAAATATGAGAATCTAACTACTACCTCCATCATTGATGCTAAGATCTACATCTCCCAGTATTTCTTTATAAATTTGAATTTGTATCATTGATATCTGAGAAAGTAAAACATGATCTAAGTTTAAATGTAAAGTTTTTCAGGAAGAGACATTGTGGGAGGGGAAGTGTTCTGATTGACTGCCAGGAAGAACTTGGAGAGGAAGGGAGGACCTTCTGAGTGACCAGTTGTCAGAAAAGGCGGCCTCACGAGAGCGAACAGGACTGCCGATGAGAACTGCAGGAAGACTAGTGGGCAAAAATGGTCTGGAGTAGAAATAAAAAGAATTGCAGAATATTCACGTGTCTTAAATTATTTACTTAATTATATTAATATGAACATAAAGTAATTATATTGCTCATTTTGGCTGCACTTTGCGGTTGGCATTTGACCATTTTCAGGTCTCTCTTTCAGAAATGCACCTAATGTTCCCATCCTGTGCAGATTCTGGACGCTAGGGCAGTTTGTTACAATGTTTTCCCCTTTTTTCCATAAGTGCATTTTGCTATTAGCAGCGAGATCTATTGCAGAATTAAATAAAACCTGATATTTGTTTTCCAAACATAAAGCGCCGTCCTGAGGACTAATAGATGTCCTGTGAAATACAAGACACGGGGAATGGGCTTTTTAGTTTACTCTCCATAAAAGACACAATGTTGAGTCCCAGCGATTCTCCGAGGTTTTACTGCGTCCGCTGCCTCCGACTCTGCGAGGTAACGAGAAATATTTATTTTTCTCCCCTATTTAATGCATTATTATTATTATTTGCACCTGGTCATTTTGGAACATAAACAATGGCGGTTTATTGTCTCTAGGTATAGCATGTATTTCTGGTTAGGATCATGCTGCATTTTCTTTCTTTTGCCATTTTTAATTTTGCCCTATGTAACGTTTTTGAACATCCTCATGGTAATGGACCTTTCTTGTCCTCCTGTATTAAAGATTGATATTATATGCATTTCTTAACTTTTATGATTTTTACTTTTTTTCTATGTCTCTATTATGTTTCTAATATTTATTTCGATTTTTTTTTTGAATGTTTTAATTGATATCACATGATTTGTGAATGATTTGTGAATACGTATGAATATTCCCCTCTCGTGCAGAGCGTCTCTCCAGGACCTGCCGGCCCTCCACCACCAATGAAGCTTCCCCCTCCGTATAGAGAGTCCCCCACTCCTGTCACATCTGAGGTTGAACCTGACATTGTGGACCGTGATGGTAAGAAAAATTTTTTATGTTTTTTTTCATGAAACAAATTCTTCATCTTTAAATTTAAATTATTCTTTTTTTTTTTTTTTTCTATAGATTATCCAAAACTTCATACCATAACATTCTTACATTTCATGACATCATTATCTTTATGATTAGATTGTTATCATAGAATTTTATATTTTAAAATATATTTATCCATCTAGAAATTCCAAAGAATATAGCCAGCACTCCAGGAAATGTTCAGTGCTAAAATGTTCTTAAAGAAGTGGCAAAGTTTCGGGCTTAAATACACGGAGCATTTGTCAACCTTGAAAAAAGTTTGAACGGAAACGTTGCATTTGGATTAATAAGGGCACCTCTACTTTTTCATTGAACCTTTTAGAGTGCTGCTGTTTTTTTGATTCCTGATCGATCAATCGATCGATCTCATCCATGAAATTCTTACATTTTTTTTTATTGGTGTCTTTAACAATGTTACAATATTGTTTCCCATGTTGTTGACATCATGGAAATATCCATCTAGTATCTCTCATATTTATTTCAAACTTACTTGAAGAGTTGTACAAGTAATGACCAGTAGGTGGCGCTCCCAAGCAATTTTTTTTTTTCTTTTTTTTTCTTTAGGATCCAGTTTAAAGGGATTGTCCAGGATGGTGTAAAATAATAAGATTCGGAATAGTTGGAATGGGAAAGGATGAGGATTACTCCGCAAATTACTATTAATCACTTTATTAGCTTACACCACTTCGTGACCTTTTTTTATTTATTTTTTTTTAGAACACTTTTAAGGGTCAGACCATTTCTTTTTAACTTTTTTTAAATTGAGAAAATTCTTTTGGCATAATAAAGGCAGAGCTGTTTGCAAACAGGGTGTAACGTGACACACACAGTTCCTGCCCCCGTGTCTGTCATGTTATTTCATCTATGAGGTCCAGTCCCAGGCTTGGTGTCATAGATAGGAGACGTGATTTTTTTTTACCATACACATCAATACTTTAGTTTTGCTGTTCTATAGTAGAAGCAATCAAACTATCAAAGGTTCAAGTTCACCAGAGGGACTGAAAAAAAAGAAGTGAAAAGTAAATGAAAAACTTTAAAATGTGTGTGTATATGTATGTGTATATATATATATATATATATATATATATATATATATATATATATATATATATATATATATATATATATATATATATATATATATATATATATATATATATATAATAATTTTAAAGTTTTTTAAAAATAAAATGTAAAAAAATATACATATTGGTATTTACCATAATTGTCCTGAAGATTACAATTATGTTGCCAGATTATTTTTAGTGCACAATTAACCCCATAAAAATAAATCCCAAAGAACAATGGCAGAATTGTGGAAAAAAAATGTCACCGTGGTTTTTTGGGGGGATTTTTGCCATTTTTCCCTTACTTTATAAGGTAAAATGAATGGTGCAATTCAAAATTACAACTCGTAGTACGTCTGTACCAGTGAGAAAATAAAAAAAAAAATAAAAAAGTTGGCGTTATTTAAAAAAGGGAGAGGAAAAAAATGAAAAAGCCAAAATGAAAATTAGCTTTGTCCTTAAAGGGGTTAAACTTTCAATAGACTTTTGCGTAAAGGCAAATTTAAGAAACAGTAAAATATCTTATGACTTATCAGAGAAATCCGCTTCCTTCCTCTACCCCGTCTTCCTGACATGATCATCCACTCAGCTCCGTTTTACTCAGACAAGACAGAAGGCCGGCTCAGTGAGGTGTCAGGTTACACACCCCATTATACTGTAAGGAGAAGGGAATAGGTGAGAGGAGCAGAGGAAGGGAACAGGCAGAGTCATACAGAGAAAGATCACGCTGAACGTTCCAACAAGTCTTTCAGCTAACCCCAGAGCTGGATTCACATCTACACTGCTCAGTACTTCAGTGTAATGTCCTCCTTCTACTGCTCTTCTTCTCTGTGTGCTAACTATGGAAGGATGAGCTGGAATCCCACATGTCTGTATATGGGAGAGATCATTGCGGCTCATCTCCACCCACCAGTTCAGAGTGAATTACAAAATAGAGCTAGAAACTGCAGTGGTGAAAACTGCTGATAAATGCAATATAAAAGTCATATAATGACACTATGGCGGACACAGACAGAGAAGTGCACCTGAGCAAGAACAGTATATGGGCCCTTTGCAGTCCAATAGCTCAGCATAATGCACAGTTCCACCTGCTTTGGGTGTGGAAATCGCCCCCCTTATCTCTTGGGCCCCTGTGCTTCTGCCCATGTTGCTCCAATAATATGTCTGCCCCTAAATAGCCAGATATGGTGTTATTTAAAAGTTACTTGAAAGTGTATTTCTTATTTTCAACCACTGGGTGTCACTATTGCAAAACTTATTTACATTTCATAGCCTGTAAATCTTACAAGAATCGGAGGATTTGTACGTTTTTTGGGTTAAAGATCAACTTCAAAGTTATTCTTTATAGCTTTTTGTTGTTTTTTTTCCATTTCAATTAGTAACGAATAGCCTTAAAGGGGTCAGCAAGTAAAATGTTATTTGTATCGCAAAGCTATACAATTTTTTTTTTAATATGCTTTCTATATCAGTATCCCATTGCTTGAGATTTTTGCTTGCTGTCTTTGAATAGAAATCTTCATTGTAACTTTCGGCGGGTAAATAACATCTGTCGTGCTCACGTGATGGACACAGAGGCCTTCGACTCATTTAAAGACATAGCTGTGATAACTGGGATGTAACTACTTGACCAGGATGGATTTTTATCCCCTGTAGGTGAACAATGAAGCTTTTGTGTTGAATGACAGCAAGCAGAGATCCTGAAAATGATAAATGATTGATGCAGGAAGTATTTCGGAAATTGTATAATTACTCTATTTTGTTTGTTTTGGTAACTCCAAAAGTCACTTGTAGGACTAAATCCCCCCCCAAAAAAACAGTTTGTCAGGACTTCTCGCCTTCGTTTTAGGGGATCACAAGTGACCAGTGCTGGATAAGAGGAATCGAGCTGAGCTTCCATCCCACCATGATGGTTAGGTTGATTATAGAGACTTATTAGGTCAGTTTGTTTTTTATTTTAAGTCCTTTTCTTGTCTTGTGGTATTCATTGGCGTTTATTTGTGCCAAATTCTTCAAACTGGTTCATGAATTTTACACAAAATCAATAATCTTCCGTCTTTTTAACCTTTTTTGCTACTTTTTTTTTTTTCTTCTTTTTTTAGGGCAAAAAGTCTCATTTTCTGATTTTTATAAAGAGTTGCAAAATTGTTCTCCAAAAAATGTCAGGTGTACTTAAAATCTCCCCTTTGGGATCAGTGAGGGGGGATTCGAGTACATTTACATAAAAAAAAAAAAAAATGTTACAATTGTTTAAAAAGTCACAAACAGCCGAAATTGTGAAAAACAAAAAGGCCAAGTTAAATACATTAAAAAAAAAGAAATAAAAATCAAATACATATAAAATAGACTTTAAAAAAGGCACAAATTAAAAAGTAGAATAAATGACGAAAAAAAAAAAGCCAAATACTAGAGGAAAAGAATTATGTAAGAAAGTTGCTGCATTTACAGGAAGGAAGTTATTCAGTGACTGTTAGGTAGTGGGAGATTGCGGACCCCCCTGAGACTCTGTGATCGGCCCCCCTTGCATTGATGCTGAGTGATGCAGGCGCCGCACCAGCTGGGCTGCCGTCTCAGTGGGTCCGATGCTGCCAGCCGCCACTTGCTCCCCGCACGTACTTTACTACTTGGAGCCCATCTGCTGCCAGACGAGCCTCCGAGCCGCTGCACGCTCACTAATTGATCGCATCTCGCAGCGGAGGAAACACATTCGTAGGCCCCAAGGTCATCGGAGGAAATCGGAGAGAGCGGTTCGTAGCCTCCTGCGGTGTAAGGACGTCCGTCCAGCTATGCAGCCGCGCTGAGCGCCCGCGCTATCAGCCATGGTGCAGGGGGGGTTCCCAGGTAAGAGGCAGCGCTCTGCTCCACCGCCGGCAGATAAGTAATGATTCCCCTATTCACATGCTCCATACAATGAGCTCCCCGCAGTGACCGTGTTTGCATTGTGACATGGTTAATTAAATGCTACAGATGTAGCAGAGCTGGACTTGTTATCCAAGTGTCTGAGAGCTGCACGGTTTGTGCATTGTGATGATTCTGAAATCGGAATCGGTTTAGTCATTTTATGGGGTGAATAAAATATATAGAGCAGAGCTGAACGTGTCATTTGGGCAACCTCTTGTGTGATAAACCCTGATATTGAGACATGTGCAGTCATTAATCACCGTTGTAGCAGAGCTACAGCGAGCGACGGTGACGCTGATATCATGAGTCACTTCTTATGGATTTAGCAGAGTTGAGTTTGTCATTGGCGCTGTAACATTTTCACCTGCAGTCCGATATACTATAACATATTGGAACATGCCCTGACCGTGTCACATAACTCATACGTCTCTGCTACACCTTTGCTTTTAGTCCTATGTAAACTCAGAGCTATAGATGTAGCAGTGACAAGTCTGTAATTTTGCCCAGAGTAAAACCACAGATGACGCTTATTGTCGTCACATGACAAATTCAGTTCTACTATGATTCTTTGTCTTTGATTTTACACAGGATTAAAAGTCGAGATGTAGAAAAAGGAGATAGACTGATGTAGTTGAGCTGAGTTTGAAATTTACCTCCTTGTAAAACCATAGCTGGAACATATTATTACGGCATGATCATGTCTTGTGCCAGATAACACTTTTTTATGTTGTAGCTGAGTTGAGTGTGTTGTTTGGCACAATTTATGGTGATACAGATAAAACATTCTGTTACATAGGACTGCCCACAAAGAATGCCGCAACGCCCTAAAGAGTCTAAGAGTTTATTTGCTTGGATTTATTTTTTTTGTTGTTGCGTTTTCTTCTGAAAAGAAAGCCAAACTGCATCTTTTAGTGGAAATTTTGTAAAAACAGTGAAAAGTTTAAACTTGACCTCAGTGACTTAAACTTGACCTTCAGCTCTGCTACATGTGTCCCCAAGGTGAATGTGTAACGCAACTTTCATTAATAATTTCAAAATAGAGATCATTTTTCCCAAAGAGTCCAATGACAAACTCAGCTCTGCTACATCGGCACCTGTAGTCGCTTCTTTCATCTCTGTCCTTCATTGACCTGTATGGAGAGTGGATAGGGCACTGATGAATGAGGGTGGTGGGGGGAGGGGCAGAATGAATGTACACAGCTCCCCCGCTAACAACAGTTTATAACTAATCATAATTTTAATTTGAAGATGCCTTAAAGGGCCGGAGCACAATGCACAAAGACAGGAGGACGGCGCGGTGTGGGTGTGGGAGGTTTAATTAAAAATTTGTTTCTGCTTAAAAAGCCAAAAGTCTCTTACTTTAAAGGGACCGTGCACCTGGGATCATAGGGACCATGACTAAGAACTGATTTTTGTGTTCGAAACGCGTAGGCTTCCTCTGCTTATACATTATATACAGCGAGTGAAATAAGTATTGAACCTGTCACCAATGTTCTCAGTAAATCTATTTCTAAAGGTGCTATTGACATGAAATTCTCACCAGATGTCGGTAACAACCCATCCAATCCACACAGGCAAAGATATCACAATAGATGTCCATAAATTATGTGTAATAATGGGATATGACACAGTGAGAAAGTATTGACCACGCTTACTGAAATTTATTTAATTCTTCGTACAAAAGCCTTTGTAGGTGATGAAGCTTCCAGACGCCTCATGTGTGGAGAAACTAGTCGCAGGCATTGCTCAGGTGTGATTTTGGCCCATTCTTCCACACAAACACTCGTCACATCCTGACGGTCCTGTGGGCTCCTTCTATGAACTCTGAGCTTTAGTTCCTTCCATACATTTTCTATGGATTCAGGTCCGGTGATCGGCTCAGCCATTCTAGCAGCTTTATTTTCTTTCTCTGAAACCAATTGAGCGTTTCCTTGGCTGGGTGTTTGGGATCATTGTTTTGCTGAAATTTCCACCCTCGTTTCATCTTCATCATCCTGGTAGATGGCAGCAGATTTTTATCAATAATATATCGGTACATTTGTCCATTCATACTTCCTTCAAGAATATGAAGTTTGCCAGTTCCGTCTGCTGAAAAACAGCCCCACACCATGATGTTCCCACCACCACACTTCACTGTTGGTATGGCATTTTTTGGGTGATATGTAGCCTTTTGAACTCCAAACGTGGTGTGTATTATGGCATCCAAAGAGTTCAATTTTGGTTTCATCAGACCAGACAATATTCTCCTTATATTTCACAGCCAAAAAAAAGTTGTTAAGCAAACTGTAAATTCACTTGAACATGCTTTTGTTCAGCAATGGAGTCTTGTGTGGTGAGTGTGTATACAGGCCATGGAGGTTGCGTGGTGAGCGAGCGTTACAGGCCATGGAGGTTGTGTGGTGAGCATGCATACTGGCCATGGAGGTTGTGTGGTGTGCGTGCATACTGGCCATGGAGGTTGTGTGGTGTGCGTGCATACTGGCCATGGAGGTTGTGTGGTGTGCGTGCATACTGGCCATGGAGGTTGTGTGGTGAGCGTGCATACAGGCCATGGAGGTTGTGTGGTGAGTGTGCATACTGGCCATGGAGGTTGTGTGGTGAGCGTGCATACAGGTCATGGAGTTTGTGTGGTGTGCGTGCATACTGGCCATGGAGGTTGTGTGGTGAACGTGCATACAGGCCACGGAGGTTGTGTGGTGAGCGTGCATACTGGCCATGGAGGTTGTGTAGTGAGCGTGCGTACAGGCCATGGAGGTTGCGTGGTGAGCATACATACAGGCCACGGAGGTTGTGTGGTGAGCTTGCATACAGGCCACGGAGGTTGTGTGGTGAGCTTGCATACAGGCCACGGAGGTTGTGTGGTGAACGTGCATACAGGCCACGGAGGTTGTGTGGTGAGCATGCATACTGGCCATGGAGGTTGTGTAGTGAGCGTGCGTACAGGCCATGGAGGTTGCGTGGTGAGCGTGCATACAGGCCATGGAGGTTGTGTGGTGAGCGTGCGTACAGGCCACGGAGGTTGCGTGGTGAGCATACATACAGGCCACGGAGGTTGTGTGGTGAGCTTGCATACAGGCCACGGAGGTTGTGTGGTGAGCTTGCATACAGGCCATGGAGGTTGCGTGGTGAGCATGCATACAGGCCACGGAGGTTGTGTGGTGAGCGTGCATACAGGCCACGGAGGTTGTGTGGTGAACGTGCATACAGGCCACGGAGGTTGTGTGGTGAGCATGCATACTGGCCATGGAGGTTGTGTAGTGAGCGTGCGTACAGGCCATGGAGGTTGCGTGGTGAGCATACATACAGGCCATGGAGGTTGCGTGGTGAGCGTGCATACAGGCCATGGAGGTTGTGTGGTGAGCGTGCGTACAGGCCATGGAGGTTGCGTGGTGAGCATACATACAGGCCACGGAGGTTGTGTGGTGAGCTTGCATACAGGCCACGGAGGTTGTGTGGTGAGCTTGCATACAGGCCATGGAGGTTGCGTGGTGAGCATGCATACAGGCCACGGAGGTTGTGTGGTGAGCGTGCATAGAGGCCACGGAGGTTGAGTGCATTTTTAGGAAACAATTTGTCACACTGTCTCTGTATACTGGAGGTAGGGGGCCTAAGCTGACCCTAAGCTGGGGCCCTGACTAATCCCTCAACCTGGAGGTACTGTTAAAGGTACAGAGGTCCAGGCCGCCAGCGTAACCCCTACCTCCTGAGGATCCCTGCACCTAAGTAATCTAGTCCTGAGAAGGACCCCGATCACAACAAAAGAGGACAAGTAATAATATGCCCACACACAGTACTTAGACGAACGAGACAGTACAAGGGAAAAACCAAAACCACCTTGCATACAAAGACTACACAACTACAACAGAGGGAACACGAACGGGAAAGGAGATAAATGATAAAGCGAGGAAGGGAAAATACACTCCAAATACACTTATCTCAGAAACTCCAAATACCACGATCCGCTCTGTAAGTCTGTATGAAATGCTTTCACCGACACTTCCCAAACAGACCAGCAGGCATTTGAAGGAGACTCACTACAGCAGCATTGATTGCAGCTGGGCGAGACTGGACCTCGTCTAGCACAGAGAGAAAGAGAATTAACTCCCTCACTGCCGAAAACACAAAGCACCAAAAAGTCAGCTGCGAGAAGTCAGGCTGTGTAATCGTGACGATCTTCGTGGCGACACACCCTTGACAGTACCCCCCCTTCTACGAGGGGCCTCCGGACCCTCAGGGCCAGGTTTATCCGGGTGAGTCGTGTGGAAGGCCCGAACTAATCGGTCTGCGTTAATATCCGACGCAGGAACCCACATCCTCTCCTCAGGACCATACCCTTTCCAATGAACCAGGTACTGAAGGGACCGACGATTAAAACGTGAATCGATGACCCTTGATACCTGGAACTCCAAGTTACCATTGACCACCACTGGAGGGGGAGGCAAAGGTGACGGTACCACCGGCGCCACATACCTCTTAAGCAACGATCTGTGGAACACGTTGTGAATTTTAAACGTAGGGGGGAGGTCAAGACGGAATGCCACCGGATTAATAATAGAACTGATTCTGTACGGCCCGATGAACCTGGGACCCAGTTTCCAGGAGGGAACCTTAAGTTTAATATTCCTGGTAGACAACCATACCCGATCGTTCACACTTCGGTCCGGACCAGACACTCTCCTCCTATCAGCCATACGTTTGTATCGGTTCCCCATAGTATTCAGATTCTTCAGCACCCCTCTCCATACTGAAGCGAGTGATGAGGAAAATCGTTCCTCCTCAGGAACCCCCGAAGAGCCCCCCCCTACTGAAAGTACAAAACTGGGGGTGAAAACCATATGCCCCAAAAAACGGGGACTTACCAGTGGACTCGCTCCGCTTATTATTGAGAGCAAACTCTGCCAGAGGTAAGAAAGAAGCCCAGTCCTCCTGGTTCTCTGACACAAAACACCGGAGATATGTCTCCAAGCTCTGGTTCATACGTTCCGTCTGACCGTTGGTCTGAGGGTGAAAAGCCGATGAGAATGACAAATGCATCCCCCGCCGTGCACAAAACGCCTTCCAGAACTTGGACACAAACTGAGACCCCCGATCAGACACCACATCGGAGGGTACCCCGTGAAGCCTCAAAATCTCCCCAATGAACACCTGCGCAAGAGTTTTAGCATTAGGGAGAGCCGGAAGAGCGATAAAATGTGCCATCTTGCTGAACCTGTCCACTACAACGAGTATGACCGTTTTACCCGAAGACGGAGGGAGGTCCGTAATAAAGTCCATAGACAGATGAGTCCAAGGACGCTCCGGGATCTTCAAAGGTAAGAGGGCCCCAGACGGACGGGTATGTGAGGTCTTAGAGCGCGCACAAACCCCACAGGACGCTACAAAAGTTACCACCTCCTTATGTAAGTTAGGCCACCAAAACCGACGCGAGAGAAGATCCACAGTTGCTTTACTCCCCGGGTGTCCTGCCAAAACTGAGTTATGGTGTGCCTCGATCACCTTTTGTCGCAACTGATCTGGAACAAACAGTCTCCCCGGAGGTCCAACAGGGGCGTCCCCCTGAGCCTCCAATACCTCCTCCTCCAGCTCAGAGCATACTGCCGAAACCACCACCCCCTCCTGAAGGATAGGAATCGGGTCGTCCGTATTCCCGGCCCCAGGGAAACTACGAGATAAGGCATCCGCCTTTACATTTTTTGACCCAGGACGATATGTAACGACAAAATTAAACCTGGTAAAAAACAATGACCACCTAGCTTGTCTGGGATTCAGACGTTTCGCGGACTCCAGATATAGCAGGTTCTTGTGATCGGTGATGACGGTGACCGGATGGACTGCCCCCTCCAAAAAATGGTGCCACTCCTCAAAAGCTAACTTAATGGCCAAGAGTTCCCTATTGCCGACATCGTAATTCCTCTCAGCGGACGACAATTTTTTAGAGAAAAAGGCGCACGGATGCCACTTACCAGGGGACGAACCCTGTGACAATACTGCTCCCACCCCTACCTCGGAAGCGTCTACCTCTACAATGAATGGCTGTGACGCATCAGGTTGAATGAGTATGGGTGCCGAGGCAAAACATTTTTTCAAGCAGGAGAATGCTTGACAAGCCTTGTCAGACCACCTAGAAAAATCCGTCCCCTTTTTAGTCATGTCTGTGAGAGGCTTAACCATGGACGAGAAATTACGAATGAACTTCCGGTAATAATTAGCAAACCCCAGGAAATGTTGTAGTGCCTTAAGATTCTCTGGCCGATCCCACTCAAGAACTGCCCGCACTTTCCCAGGGTCCATACGAAAACCGGACGCTGAAACCAGGAAGCCTAAAAACTGGAGTTCCTGTACGGCGAACACACACTTTTCCCATTTGGCATACAGTTTATTATCCCGCAAGATCTGTAACACCTGCCTAACGTGCTCCTGATGAGACACCAGATCCGGCGAGTAAATTAAGATATCATCCAGATATATGACAACAAACTGTCCCACCAGGCGGCGAAAAATGTCATTAACAAAGTGTTGGAACACCGCCGGGGCATTAGTCAGACCGAATGGCATGACAAGGTTCTCATAATGCCCCTCCGGAGTGTTAAACGCCGTCTTCCACTCATCCCCCTCCTTCATCCTAATCAGATTGTACGCCCCCCTGAGATCCAACTTAGAGAACCATTTGGCGCCCACGATCTGATTAAAGAGATCGGGAATAAGTGGGAGCGGATACGGATCTCGGACCGTAATCCGATTAAGTTCACGGAAATCCAGGCAAGGGCGTAGGCCTCCATCTTTCTTCTTAACAAAGAAGAACCCCGCAGCCACCGGTGAAGATGAAGGTCTAATATGCCCCTTAGCCAGACTTTCTGAAATATAATCCTTCATGGCCTGCCTCTCAGGACCAGAAAGGTTATACAACCTAGCTTTAGGTAACTTGGCCTCAGGGAGCAGGTTTACAGAACAGTCATACTCGCGATGAGGAGGTAGTTCCTGACACCCTTTCTCCGAGAATACATCCTCAAAGTCCGCCAGAAATGGAGGTAAGACCCAAGGAGTAACCGCACCGATGACCGTGTTCATGCAGTTTTTATTACAGAATTTACTCCATTGGCTTATCTCTCTGGTTTGCCAATTAATAACCGGGTTATGCTTAGTTAACCAAGGAAGGCCCAACACTATAGGAGTGGGAAGACCCTCCAACACGTAGCAAGACAACAGTTCTTTATGTATCGCCCCCACTTGAAGTTTTACGTCATGCACAGCTTGCAAAAAACTTCCCTGACCGAGAGGCCTGGCATCGATCGAGAATATGGGGATGGGTTTAGCCAACTCACTCAATCGCATACCTTGAACCCGGGCAAACCGAGCATCAACCAGATTAGCCCCGGCCCCACTATCCAGAAGAACAGATATCCTCTCAGTTCTCGTACCCACCACCACCTCCGCCGGTACGAGAAACTGAGACGAACCTAGGGACGAAATACCTACTCCCAGATTGCCGTCCACCACACAACCTGGGATCAACAGTTTTCCGACGACTCTTCACTCTGCAAGGGACGGGATGGACACCCCCCAATAAAATGTCCCTTTCTCCCGCAGAAGAAACACCTTCCTGTCTTATGGCGCACCACCGGTCAGCTCCCCCGAAATGATGTCCCTCCTAATTGCATAGGCTCCTCTGGACTGACCAGGGGAACCACCATATGAGGGGACCTTTTAGGAGGTGGAGTCATCACAGGGGGTCGAGTTATCCCGCACCTCTCCCGAAGCCGTCTGTCAACGCGAATAGCCAGGGCCATAGCGGCTTCCAGTGACGCGGGAGAGTCATACTGTGCCAACACATCCTGTAATTTGTCGGATAAACCTTGACAAAACTGGCTCCTAAGAGCCGGGTCATTCCACTGGGTGTCCGTGGCCCACCTACAGAACTCCGAACAGAATTCCTCCGCCGGACGATCTCCCTGCTGGATCCTACGTAACTTAGACTCAGCAAGGGAGATCCGATCTGGGTCATCATATACGAGTCCCAGAGCAGCGAAAAACCTATCCACTGACTGGAGAGCCGGGGAGCCCGGGGGAAGAGAGAACGCCCAAGATTGTGGGTCCCCTTGTAGGAGCGAGATGACAATTCCCACCCTTTGTTCTTCACTCCCCGATGACCGAGGCCGCAGCCGAAAGTACAATTTGCATGCCTCCCGGAAAACAAAAAACTTGTCCCGCCCCCCAGTGAACCTGTCAGGGAGAGCTACTTTAGGTTCTGGTCCGGCTTGCTCCAGAGGATGCAAAACCTTGGACCTAACGTCCGCCAGCTCCATGGACAAACTCTGCAACTGCCGAGCTAGACCGGCTACTGGATCCATGGTAGCTGGAGAAAAACTAAGTGGGTCGGTGAAAATGTCACACTGTCTCTGTATACTGGAGGTAGGGGGCCTAAGCTGACCCTAAGCTGGGGCCCTGACTAATCCCTCAACCTGGAGGTACTGTTAAAGGTACAGAGGTCCAGGCCGCCAGCGTAACCCCTACCTCCTGAGGATCCCTGCACCTAAGTAATCTAGTCCTGAGAAGGACCCCGATCACAACAAAAGAGGACAAGTAATAATATGCCCACACACAGTACTTAGACGAACGAGACAGTACAAGGGAAAAACCAAAACCACCTTGCATACAAAAACTACACAACTACAACAGAGGGAACACGAACGGGAAAGGAGATAAATGATAAAGCGAGGAAGGGAAAATACACTCCAAATACACTTATCTCAGAAACTCCAAATACCACGATCCGCTCTGTAAGTCTGTATGAAATGCTTTCACCGACACTTCCCAAACAGACCAGCAGGCATTTGAAGGAGACTCACTACAGCAGCATTGATTGCAGCTGGGCGAGACTGGACCTCGTCTAGCACAGAGAGAAAGAGAATTAACACCCTCACTGCCGAAAACACAAAGCACCAAAAAGTCAGCTGCGAGAAGTCAGGCTGTGTAATCGTGACGATCTTCGTGGCGACACACCCGTGACACAATTGTACCTGCTGATTCCAGGTCTTTCAGTAGTTCTCCACAGGTAGTCATTGTCTCATGGAAAACTCTTCTGAATTCTTTTCACTCCTCTATCTGTTATCTTGCGGGGGAGCACCGAATCATGGCCAGTTTATGGTGAAATGATGTTCTTTCCACTTCCGATTATGGCCCCAGCAGCGCTCACTGAAACCTTCAGTAGTTTTGAAATTCTTCTGTTACCAATGCCATCCGTATGTTTTGCAACAATAAGGTTTATGAAGGTCTTGAGACAGCTCACTGGTTTTACCCATCATGAGATGTTTCTTGTGTGGCACCTTAGTAATGAGACACCTTTTTATAGGCCATCAGATGAACCTGCGGATATTATTTGTCACTAGGTGGCAGGATTGCTTTCTAATTACTGACAGATCTCAGATGGTGTCAGGACTTTCCAGGGCTTTTTGCACCTCCCTTTCTTGAGGCGTTCAATACTTTTTCCCTGTGTCATTTCTCATTATTACACGTAACATAAATCATGGACATCTATGGTAATCTCTCTGCCTGTGTGGATTGTATGGGTTGTTACCGACATCTGGTGAGAATTTCATGTCAATAGCACCTTTTAGAAATAGATTTACTTAGAAAATTGGTGACATGTTCAATACTTATTTCACCTGCTGTATATATATATTATTTTTTATTGACCCTTCATGGATTTTTAGCAGTTTAAAGACTTTCTGTTTTTTTTATTCAAAAATTTGGCTGAACTTTTAAAAAAGATACAATGGAAAATGAGCGCAAATAGGCTCTCAGGCCATCTGTGCTTACATGACCACTAACTCTGCGACTTAGCCCAATTCTGTGACACTTTAGTGGGACGTGAAACTTTTTTTTGTGCTAAAGAGTTGCAAAATGTGTTAAAGAAAAAAATAAAGAGCATTTTTTTATTTTGCACCAAAAGTGCATGTGCCATTTTGAAGAATTTGGCGCAAAAATGTCAATGAATATCACAAGACAAAACAAAAAAAGTGATTTAAAAATCCCCAGATATGATGAATTGGGCCCTTTATTTATAAACTTTTGGAAGAACCCTTTAAATCTCCCCTTTGCCCTCTTCTGAGCTGTGAGACTTTGAGCGCTGATTATATCCTCGCGGTGGGGAGCAGTCGGCAGCGTGCTCGTCCCATCAACCATTTATATCACTGGTGGATGAAGCAGGAGATTAGTCACCTTGTGCTCCACTCTCAGAAAATCATTAGGGCTCCGCTCTGTGCTGAATTAACTGCAGGACATGGACTTTTCCCATCATCTCCACACCCTGGATTTGGTTATTGGCTGGGGTAGTCTGCATTAGTCCAGGTACCACTGTGTACATACATTACATTACATATTCTGTACTGATCCTGAGTTACATCCTGTATTATACTCCAGAGCTGCACTCACTATTCTGCTGGTACAGTCACTGTGTACATGCATTACATTACTGATCCTGTACTGATCCTCCTGAGTTACATCCTATATTATACTCCAGAGCTGCACTCACTATTCTGCTGGTGGAGTCACTGTATGTACACAGTGACTGCACCAGCAGAATAGTGAGTGCAGCTCTGGAGTATAATACAGCATGTAACTCAGGATCAGTACAGGATCAGTAATGTAATGTATGTACACAGTGACTGCACCAGCTGAATAGTGAGTGCAGCTCTAGAGCAGGGTTCCCCAACTCCAGTCCTCAAGGCCCACCAACAGGTCATGTTTTCAGGATTTCCTTAGTATTGCACAGGTGATGTAACTATTGCCTGTGCAGGTGATGGAATTATCACCTGTGCAATACTAAGGAAATCCTGAAAACATGACCTGTTGGTGGGCCTTGAGGACTGGAGTTGGGGAACCCTGCTCTAGAGTATAATACAGGATGTAACTCCGGATCAGTAATGTAATGTATGTACACAGTGACTGCACCAGCTGAATAGTGAGTGCAGCTCTGGGGTATAATACAGGGTGTAACTCAGGATCAGTACAGGATCAGTAATGTAATGTATGTACACAGTGACTGCACCAGCTGAATAGTGAGTGCAGCTCTAGAGTATAATACAGGATGTAACTCCGGATCAGTAATGTAATGTATGTACACAGTGACTGCACCAGCTGAATAGTGAGTGCAGCTCTGGGGTATAATACAGGGTGTAACTCAGGATCAGTACAGGATCAGTAATGTAATGTATGTACACAGTGACTGCACCAGCAGAATAGTGAGTGCAGCTCTGGAGTATAATACAGGATATAACTCAGGATCAGTACAGGATAAGTAATGTAATGTATGTACACAGTGACTGCACCAGCAGAATAGTGAGTGCTGATCTGGAGTATAATACAGGATGTAACTCAGGATCAGCACAGGATCAGTAATGTAATGTGTGTACACAGTGACTGCACCAGCAGAACAGAATAGTGATTTCAGCTCTGGAGTATAATACAGGATGTAACGAAGAACGAGCCCATGATAATGTCCATGCTACTTTTTCTGTTGGTCCGGACTTGCACACTGCAGGATTTTGGGTTTTGAGTCCTCATATTGCTGTGTTAGGAATTACTCAGCTTCTTTGTTTTCTGTACTTGTGCTGTTGTTTTCGGTGGTGTCTTGGCTTTTCGATCTCGCCCCTCGTCCGTCCCTCCACGTCCTGCTGTGGATTCTGCATTACTTGTGTTCGGTTCCTATTTCCCATTAAGCCATTATCGCCAGCACTTCTCTGCTGCACCATGCAGAGCTCGTCGCATTGTCTGTCCCAGCTCGGATATAACGTAATGCAGTTCTCCAGCGATGGTCTCAGCACGTTTTCGTGGCTCCTGCAGGAGATTATTAGATATTTGTCAGGGTTTACACCCATCTGTTCTATCCTCCTGCGTTGCGTACAGGGATGATCGCTGCTCCAGGTCTCTGTGTTATTAGACTGGTGTGTTCGCCTCCACCCTCCGTTGCAGCTGTACAGTTGCATAGGCAAAAAATAAAGTGATTCTATTCACTGACAGCAAATATTCTGAAAATTAGAAGCTAAAGTATATTAGAAAAATGCAGATTGTTTTTATTTTGCATCGGTTAAAGGGATAGTCTTTGATTAGAAATACGTGGCTTCTTTCTTTAAAAGCTAGCGCCCCATGTCTCCTTACGTTATGTGTAGTATTGCAGGTCAGTCATGCTCCGCTGCATTACCAGACTCATCCTGTGGACCAGAGTGGTGCTATTATTGGAATAAAGCTGCAATGTTATTAGAAGCCCAGATAACCCTATTAAGACAATTTGTATTGGAGCACCCACTGATTGTGCTGCAGGGGTGCAGTACCGCGATGGGCACCTGGCTGTGTCTTGGTTTTGGGTAGGGGTCAGGTTGCTGTTTCTCCCTCCCGGGGGTGTTGTGTTCATATTGCTGCTGTTTGTTCTGCGGTCTCGGAGGAATAGTCGTACAATGTGGTGACCTTTTCTTCATACATCACCGTGTCGCTGCGGCCTTGTAGGTCCGTGCCTGGTGATGCATGAGCATATAATCAGGTCCCAGGTTGCTCCGCAGACTATCGGGGCATGCAGGTAGTCGGTGACTACTGATTATATGACAAGACAAGCCAGGACTGCGTCCATTCTTTACTGATCCGAGGCCGGAGATAACATTTGTGTGAAACAAGGAACAGCATGTGCTGACGGAAATTATTGATGTAGTTAAAAGTCCATCACATTCTTGCAAAATAAGCTCTGCTGCGGCGCCCGGCACTGTGGACCTGTCTCTCACCCCTTTCCACTAATTGTAGTGTCATGTCTTGCATAAATAATGGAAAGTTCTGCAACTTTTTATTATATTGTGCTGCTTCAATTCTTCATCATTTTCAAAATTTTTACTTGCTGTCAGTGAATGGAAATGTTCTAGATTGTACAATTGACATTGTTGCAACACTTGTCTGTATTACAGAGCTCTCTTATAAGGACAGCGATAAATATATTCTATTTATTACTTGGATTCTATTAGTACATGCATTACATTACTTCACCTGATCCTGAGTTACATCCTATATTATACTCCAGAGCTTCACTCACTATTCTGCTGGTGGAGTCACTGGGCATATCTAATAGTAAAACTACTATAATACTGCCTGTTATGTACAAGAATACAACTACCATAATACTGCACCTATGTACAACAATATAACTACTATAATACTGCCCCTATGTACAAGAATATAACTACTATAATACTGCCCCCTATGTACAAGAATATAACTACTATAATACTGCCCCTATGTACAACAATACAACTACCATAATACTGCCCCTATGTACAACAATATAACTACTATAATACTGCTCCTATATGCAAGAATATAACTACTATAATACTGCCCCCTATGTACCAGAATATAACTACTATAATACTGCCCCTATGTACAAGAATATAACTACTATAATACTGCCTGTTATGTACAAGAATATAACTACTATAATACTGCCTGTTATGTACAAGAATATAACTACTATAATACTGCCCCTATGTACAAGAATATAACTACTATAATACTGCCCCTATGTACAAGAATATAACTACTATAATACTGCCCCCTGTGTACCAGAATATAACTACTATAATACTGCTCCTATGTACAAGAATATAACTACTATAATACTGCCCCCTATGTACAAGAATGTAGCTACTATAATACTACGTCCTATGTACAAGAATATAACTACTATAATACTGCTCCCTATGTACCAGAATATAGCTACTATAATACTGCCCCCTATGTACCAGAATATAACTACTATAATACTGCTCCTATGTACAAGAATATAACTACTATAATACTGCTTCTATGTACAAGAATATAACTACTATAATACTTCTCCTATGTATAAGAATATAACTACTATAATACTGCTCCTATGTACAAGAATATAACTACTATAATACTGCTCCTATGTACAAGAATATAACTACTATAATACTGCTCCTATATACAAGAATACAACTACTATAATACTTCTCCTATGTATAAGAATACAATTACTATAATACTGCTTCTATGTAGAAGAATATAACTACTATAATACTGCTTCTATGTACAAGAATATAACTACTATAATACTGCCCCCTATGTATAAGAATATAACTACTATAATACTGCTCCTATGTACAAGAATACAACTACTATAATACTTCTCCTATATACAAGAGTACAACTACTATAATACTTCTATGTACAAGAATACAACTACTATAATACTGCCTGTTATGTACAAGAATATAACTACTATAATACTGCCCCTATGTACAAGAATATAACTACTATAATACTGCTTCTATGTACAAGAATATAACTACTATAATACTGCTTCTATGTACAAGAATATAACTACTATAATACTGCCTGTTATGTACAAGAATATAACTACTATAATACTGCCCCTATGTAGAAGAATATAACTACTATAATACTGCTTCTATGTACAAGAATATAACTACTATAATACTGCTTCTATGTACAAGAATATAACTACTATAATACTTCTCCTATGTATAAGAATATAACTACTATAATACTGCTCCTATGTATAAGAATATAACTACTATAATACTGCTTCTATGTACAAGAATATAACTACTATAATACTGCTTCTATGTACAAGAATATAACTACTATAATACTGCGTCCTATGTACAAGAATATAACTACTATAATACTTCTCCTATGTATAAGAATATAACTACTATAATACTGCTCCTATGTATAAGAATATAACTACTATAATACTGCTCCTATGTATAAGAATATAACTACTATAATACTGCCCCCTATGTACAAGAATACAACTACTATAATACTACGTCCTATGTACAAGAATATAACTACTATAATACTGCTCCCTATGTACCAGAATATAGCTACTATAATACTGCCCCCTATGTACCAGAATATAACTACTATAATACTGCTCCTATGTACAAGAATATAACTACTATAATACTTCTCCTATGTATAAGAATACAACTACTATAATACTTCTATATACAAGAATACAACTACTATAATACTTCTCCTATGTACAAGAATACAACTACTATAATACTACTCCTATGTACAAGAATACAACTACTATAATACTGCCTGTTATGTACAAGAATATAACTACTATAATACTGCCCCTATGTACAAGAATATAACTACTATAATACTGCCTGTTATGTACAAGAATATAACTACTATAATACTGCCTGTTATGTACAAGAATATAACTACTATAATACTGCTCCTATGTACAAGAATATAACTACTATAATGCTGCCCCCTATGTACCAGAATATAACTACTATAATACTGCTCCTATGTACAAGAATATAACTACTATAATACTGCCCCCTATGTCCAAGAATATAACTACTATAATACTGCTCCTATGTACAAGAATATAACTACTATAATACTGCTTCTATGTAGAAGAATATAACTACGATAATACTGCTTCTATGTAGAATATAACTACTATAATACTGCTCCTATGTAGAAGAATATAACTACTATAATACTGCTTCTATGTACAAGAATACAACTACTATAATACTGCCCCCTATGTACAAGAATACAACTACTATAATACTACGTCCTATGTACAAGAATATAACTACTATAATACTGCTCCCTATGTACCAGAATATAGCTACTATAATACTGCCCCCTATGTACGAGAATATAACTACTATAATACTGCTCCTATGTACAAGAATATAACTACTATAATACTGCTCCTATGTAGAAGAATATAACTACTATAATACTGCTCCTATGTAGAAGAATATAACTACTATAATACTGCTCCTATGTACAAGAATATAACTACTATAATACTGCTTCTATGTACAAGAATATAACTACTATAATACTGCTTCTATGTACAAGAATATAACTACTATAATACTGCTCCTATGTAGAAGAATATAACTACTATAATACTGCTCCTATATGCAAGAATATAACTACTATAATACTGCCCCCTATGTACAAGAATATAACTACTATAATACTGCCCCCTATGTACCAGAATATAACTACTATAATACTACTCCTATGTACAAGAATATAACTACTATAATACTACCTCTTATGTACAAGAATATAACTACTATAATACTGCCTGTTATGTACAAGAATATAACTACTATAATACTGCTTCTATGTACAAGAATATAACTACTATAATACTGCTTCTATGTACAAGAATATAACTACTATAATACTGCCTGTTATGTACAAGAATATAACTACTATAATACTGCCCCTATGTAGAAGAATATAACTACTATAATACTGCTTCTATGTACAAGAATATAACTACTATAATACTGCTTCTATGTACAAGAATATAACTACTATAATACTTCTCCTATGTATAAGAATATAACTACTATAATACTGCTCCTATGTATAAGAATATAACTACTATAATACTGCTTCTATGTACAAGAATATAACTACTATAATACTGCTTCTATGTACAAGAATATAACTACTATAATACTGCGTCCTATGTACAAGAATATAACTACTATAATACTTCTCCTATGTATAAGAATATAACTACTATAATACTGCTCCTATGTATAAGAATATAACTACTATAATACTGCTCCTATGTATAAGAATATAACTACTATAATACTGCCCCCTATGTACAAGAATACAACTACTATAATACTACGTCCTATGTACAAGAATATAACTACTATAATACTGCTCCCTATGTACCAGAATATAGCTACTATAATACTGCCCCCTATGTACCAGAATATAACTACTATAATACTGCTCCTATGTACAAGAATATAACTACTATAATACTTCTCCTATGTATAAGAATACAACTACTATAATACTTCTATATACAAGAATACAACTACTATAATACTTCTCCTATGTACAAGAATACAACTACTATAATACTACTCCTATGTACAAGAATACAACTACTATAATACTGCCTGTTATGTACAAGAATATAACTACTATAATACTGCCCCTATGTACAAGAATATAACTACTATAATACTGCCTGTTATGTACAAGAATATAACTACTATAATACTGCCTGTTATGTACAAGAATATAACTACTATAATACTGCTCCTATGTACAAGAATATAACTACTATAATGCTGCCCCCTATGTACCAGAATATAACTACTATAATACTGCTCCTATGTCCAAGAATATAACTACTATAATACTGCCCCCTATGTCCAAGAATATAACTACTATAATACTGCTCCTATGTACAAGAATATAACTACTATAATACTGCTTCTATGTAGAAGAATATAACTACGATAATACTGCTTCTATGTAGAATATAACTACTATAATACTGCTCCTATGTAGAAGAATATAACTACTATAATACTGCTTCTATGTACAAGAATACAACTACTATAATACTGCCCCCTATGTACAAGAATACAACTACTATAATACTACGTCCTATGTACAAGAATATAACTACTATAATACTGCTCCCTATGTACCAGAATATAGCTACTATAATACTGCCCCCTATGTACGAGAATATAACTACTATAATACTGCTCCTATGTACAAGAATATAACTACTATAATACTGCTCCTATGTAGAAGAATATAACTACTATAATACTGCTCCTATGTAGAAGAATATAACTACTATAATACTGCTCCTATGTACAAGAATATAACTACTATAATACTGCTTCTATGTACAAGAATATAACTACTATAATACTGCTTCTATGTACAAGAATATAACTACTATAATACTGCTCCTATGTAGAAGAATATAACTACTATAATACTGCTCCTATATGCAAGAATATAACTACTATAATACTGCCCCCTATGTACAAGAATATAACTACTATAATACTGCCCCCTATGTACCAGAATATAACTACTATAATACTACTCCTATGTACAAGAATATAACTACTATAATACTACCTCTTATGTACAAGAATATAACTACTATAATACTGCCTGTTATGTACAAGAATATAACTACTATAATACTGCCCCTATGTACAAGAATACAACTACTATAATAATGCCTGTTATGTACAAGAATACAACTACCACAATACTGCCCCTATGTACAAGAATATAACTACTATAATACTGCCTGTTATGTACAAGAATATAACTACTATAATACTGCCTGTTATGTACAAGAATATAACTACTATAAAACTGCCTGTTATGTACAAGAATATAACTACTATAATACTGCCCCTATGTACAAGAATATAACTACTATAATACTGCCTGTTATGTACAAGAATATAACTACTATAATACTGCCTGTTATGTACAAGAATATAACTACTATAATACTGCCCCTATGTACAAGAATATAACTACTATAATACTGCCTGTTATGTACAAGAATATAACTACTATAATACTGCCTGTTATGTACAAGAATATAACTACTATAATACTGCCCCTATGTACAAGAATATAACTACTATAATACTGCTCCTATATACAAGAATACAACTACTATAATACTTCTCCTATGTATAAGAATACAATTACTATAATACTGCTCCTATGTACAAGAATACAACTACTATAATACTGCCTGTTATGTACAAGAATATAACTACTATAATACTGCCCCTATGTACAAGAATATAACTACTATAATACTGCCTGTTATGTACAAGAATATAACTACTATAATACTGCCCGTTATGTACAAGAATATAACTACTATAATACTGCCCCTATGTACAAGAATATAACTACTATAATACTGCCCCCTGTGTACCAGAATATAACTACTATAATACTGCTCCTATGTACAAGAATATAACTACTATAATGCTGCCCCCTATGTACCAGAATATAACTACTATAATACTGCTCCTATGTACAAGAATATAACTACTATAATACTGCCCCCTATGTCCAAGAATATAACTACTATAATACTGCTCCTATGTACAAGAATATAACTACTATAATACTGCTTCTATGTAGAAGAATATAACTACGATAATACTGCTCCTATGTAGAAGAATATAACTACTATAATACTGCTTCTATGTACAAGAATATAACTACTATAATACTGCTTCTATGTACAAGAATATAACTACTATAATACTGCGTCCTATGTACAAGAATATAACTACTATAATACTGCGTCCTATGTACAAGAATATAACTACTATAATACTGCGTCCTATGTACAAGAATATAACTACTATAATACTGCTTCTATGTACAAGAATATAACTACTATAATACTTCTCCTATGTATAAGAATATAACTACTATAATACTGCTCCTATGTACAAGAATATAACTACTATAATACTGCTCCTATGTACAAGAATATAACTACTATAATACTGCTCCTATGTACAAGAATACAACTACTATAATACTTCTCCGATATACAAGAATACAACTACTATAATACTTCTCCTATGTATAAGACTATAACTACTATAATACTGCTCCTATGTTCAAGAATATAACTACTATAATACTGCTTCTATGTACAAGAATATAACTACTATAATACTGCGTCCTATGTACAAGAATATAACTACTATAATACTGCTTCTATGTACAAGAATATAACTACTATAATACTGCTTCTATGTACAAGAATATAACTACTATAATACTTCTCCTATGTATAAGAATACAACTACTATAATACTTCTATATACAAGAATACAACTACTATAATACTTCTCCTATGTACAAGAATA
Organism: Phyllobates terribilis; assembly: GCF_046119375.1. Taxonomy (NCBI): domain Eukaryota; kingdom Metazoa; phylum Chordata; class Amphibia; order Anura; family Dendrobatidae; genus Phyllobates; species Phyllobates terribilis. Next base: position 174,249,673 of record NW_027362768.1, read on the forward strand.
CAACTACTATAATACTGCTCCTATGTACAAGAATACAACTACTATAATACTGCCTGTTATGTACAAGAATATAACTACTATAATACTGCCCCTATGTACAAGAATATAACTACTATAATACTGCCTGTTATGTACAAGAATATAACTACTATAATACTGCCCGTTATGTACAAGAATATAACTACTATAATACTGCCCCTATGTACAAGAATATAACTACTATAATACTGATCCTATGTACAAGAATATAACTACTATAATACTGCCCCCTATGTACAAGAATATAACTACTATAATACTGCCCCTATGTACAAGAATATAACTACTATAATACTGCACCTGTTAATAAATCTTCTAGTCATTTTTGTCTGTCCTTATTTTTATACTGGAGTTCACACTCTGCAGAGTTGTTGCAGAAATTTCCACTACTGAAAATTCTATATATAATTGAGCGTTTTAGCAGCAGGCCTCCTTCAGATGATCACATCTGACACATGTAAATATACTTTTGGTTGTTCTCCCTATGGAGCCAATAATTTGATTTGAGAGCTGCAAAATTGTAAACCATGAATAAATAAGACGTCTCCTGGTGAAGCTAAAACAGCAGAGTATGCAGACATCATCCTCGCTGTAAACCATTTGTGTGCTGACATCTACATTACAGGGCACATTGGTCCAGTCTGCTATACTGTATCTCTGTAAGCAAGTGCAGAGAGTGGGAGAACAACGATTCGGTCTTGGCACCGATCTTTACCCTTTCTTATAAATGTATTCTTGAACTGTGGATCATTGGTGAAGAAACTGGATGCCTTTTTTTATCATATTATGTATATGGATATAGGCTTATTTATTACAGAAATTGCACCTTTTAATATGAAACCATTTACAGTTTCTTTTAAATCTGCAATTGTTTTGTAGCAGTAAGCTTGTAGGTTGGTTTGTGAAGGGAAATATGTGCAAACACTTATGAATTCTGCTAAAGTATTCAAAGTGGGGTCAAGGTTGTATAAGAAGGTAGCAAAGAGCTCCTCAAGGTCACATTGCTAATCTGTAACAACCAAGGTCAACCGTTGTCTCAACCATTGTGTAACTGCCAAGCTATTTGCCTCCATTGTAATTTTTATGTGTCTTACTCTGTCCCTCATCTCTGATGTGTAACTGCCAAGCTCTGTGCCTTTATTCTGTCTAACAGCCAAGATCTGTCTGCATTCAGTCATGCAACGGCTAAGCTCTTTGTCTTCTGTATGTTGTGTTCTTGCCAAGCACTGTGCCTTCATTCTTTTTTGTAACCACTATGCTCTGTCCTTCTACTTTGTTGCTTAACATGCAAGCTCTGTGCCTCAACCCTGTTGTGTAACTGCCATGCTATTTGCCTATATTCTGACTTGTAGCTTCCACAATTTGTCACTTAATTCTGATTTTTAACAGCCAAGCTCCGTACCTTCATTCCTTCTTGTAATAGCTATGCTGCTGTGTCCTTCAAGTTTGATCTGTAACAGACAAACTCTGGTGGTTACACAACAAGATTGAGACACAAACTGTGCTTTTATTCTGTCTTGTAACCATCAAGCTCTGTGCCTTTATTCCGTCTTGTAACTACCAAGCTCGGTGCCTTTATTCCGTCTTGTAACTACCAAGCTCGGTGCCTTAATACTGTCTTGTAACTACCAAGCTTGGTGCCTTTATTCCGTCTTGTAACCATCAAGCTCGGTGCCTTTATTCCGTCTTGTAACTACCAAGCTCTGTGCCTTTATTCCGTCTTGTAACCACCAAGCTCTGTGCCTTTATTCCGTCTTGTAACTACCAAGCTCTGTGCCTTTATTCCGTCTTGTAACTACCAAGCTCTGTGCCTTTATTCCGCCTTGTAACCACCAAGCTCTGTGTCTTTATTCCGTCTTTTAACCACCAAGCTCTGTGCCTTTTATTCTGTGTTGTAACCATCAAGCTCTGTGCCTTAATATTGTCTTGTAACTACCAAGCTCGGTGCCTTTATTCCATCTTGTAACCATCAAGCTCTGTGCCTTTATTCTGTCTTGTAACTACCAAGCTCTGTGCCTTCATTGTGTTGTTACCGCCAAGCTCTGTGCCTTCTTTGTGTTCTGTAACTGCTAACCTTGGTGAGAGCCTGTAACCACTATTCTAGTTGCCTCATTTGAGGAAATGCCTGTGAGCCGCTAGTACGGAGCTAATGCCATAGGCCATGTACCAAAACCGGTCCTCGTATAAGCAGCCGATTATTCCAGCTATATGATGGCACATCACACGGAAGCTTTGTCTTTATTTCTTTCCTTTGTTTAGAAAGGTTCTGAAAACAAATTTAGTCTCCGCTATCCTACGTCTATCTGTCTCCAGTGTGTGTTTTTTCTTTCCTCTTTTGTCGTCTGTAACCATGGCAATGTCCTCTTTCAAAAGACCCCAGATAAGATGAAGGTTCAATTATGGGTAGAAGTGCCCAGTTTTAGTCGCAAGTATCGATCCGGCAGTTTCTTGAATGATTGCGACACTTTTTGCAAACCGCCGGAGGTAGGAAGTGAAAAGCTAAACTGCTACTGCTGCAAACATCTTTTTTTAAGAGATTTGTTTTTGAGAAGACCCATAGACATAAGAAAACTATTTAAAAAAAAAAAAAAAAAAAAAAAAGACTCCTTTAACTTCTGATTGGCTTGGTGTGGGCATGATCTGTAATGTGCTGTGCTTTGAGAGGGAGGAGGATCTGTCCCCATCACACCTTGTCAATGGTGTTTTCCTGTATTCTCTGCCTCCAGCTTTTTATAAGAGATGATACATTTCATCTGATGGTGATATGACTGCTGGCCCCATCTCCAGTGTACACAGCACCCGCTGAAAAGTGACAAGGAGCGTGCTCAGTGACCAAAGTAAATAATGCAGAAATTCCCTATCAGCCAATCAGATTATTTATTTCATGGTTTTAAGTTTACTTACAACTGGTAGTAAACTGACAGCGATGGATATAGAGACTCGGTAGAATGTCAATCACTGGTTTCTCCTTTGTCATCAGATGTCGGTGGAGGACCACGTTGAGACACATGCCGCTCACATAAGGGTGATACCCCACTGTATCCATACATGCCCATTGTTCCAAATTTGCTAAATATTTTGGAAACCGTCCCAAATATTTGTGATGTCCAAGGGTTTACCAAAACCTCACCCACAAATAGCAATTCTCTTTACAACCGAAAACGCCAAACACTAATGTTGGTAACTATGTCTATTACTTCCGGATCTTTATCACTAGTGTTCCAAAACAGAAATAAACCAACTTCACAAGCCATCTTGTTTAAAAATTTCCATGTCGTTACGAGTACACAGCTCTTATGCTGACTAATGTGTTTCCATAGACTGCAGACTAACTGATCCCCTAGCTCTATTCTCTCCCATCTGTGTTGCGCCTCCTCTTCTCATACATTTGCAACCATTCTAATTTGCTAATCTTTTTGCCGAGGTCCAAGAAGTGGAAGCCATTTTTTTTTTCTTTTCTGACGTAACATTGAATCTTTTTCCTTTTTTTTTTTTCCCCTAGAGAAAATAAGGCAGAGATATGCCGAGCTCCCCGGGGAGCTCCACATCACCGAGCTCGAGAAGGATCAGTATGGACTGGGTCTCAGCCTCGCTGGTAATAAGGACCGGTCCCGGATGAGCATCTTCATTGTGGCCATTAATCCTGATGGACCTGCGGGGAGAGATGGGAGGATCCGGGTGGGGGATGAGCTACTGGAGGTAAAAAAAAGTTTAATAAACTTTGTATTTATTACTGCACTCATTGGTTGTCCTCATCATATAAGATCTACAGAGAAGACGCGCTAATCCTCCTTACAGCAGACATTGTATCACACATGATGGGTTTAGATACAGCGGCTTAAAGGAAAGTATCACACATAACAGAGCTAGATACAATGGCTTAGAAGAGTATTGCATATCATAGGTCTGAATATAGCCGCTCAGCAGACAGTATCACGCACTGCTCGGGTCTGTCAACCTTTCATGATATTCTATTCTTGCATAATTTGGAAAAAAATTGGGGTTGTCTCTTGAATATTTGCTCCTCCTCCTGCTTTGCATAACCCCACCCCTGAGGATTTGTTCCAGCTTTACGGTAAGTGTTTGCAGCCAGCCGCAATATTGCATATTACCGTCTGGGATTCCTGCTAGTGAAGCCTTAAATCAGGAACCACATGGTGATTTTCTGTTTGAATTTCCAAAACGATTTCCCTTATTAATGAAGCTGTGAATCGCGGCGGTTTATAGGTTCTAGAATCTTCATACAATTGTAACCGAGGAAGATGATCTACTATAATGGCATCAATTCTTAGAGTTGTAGTTAGATCCAGATTGGACACTTCACCTATATAATTGGCCCCCGGGAAGCAATAATCCTTTAGAAATCTGACTGTTCCATATCCGCAGCCGGCGGAGGATTTACCGCTCTGCACCGTTCTGTTTCGGTATAGAAGGATTATGGAAAAATTCTCAGATCCCTTTTAGAAACCCATTATCTCTACATATGGGGGTTATGAGACGCTCACTCTTAAATTTTTTTTATAATAACCATATAACTGTGTTTTCTAAATCGGATTTCCGGGTTATATAAACGATAAATGTCGCCTGACGGCAAAGACGTAACCAAACGGATTAATGAAACATTACGTCATATAACAAAATGCAAAGTCTGAGCTCAGAAGTGCTGGAGACGGTATGATATGAAGGACTATTCCTGCCAAAGGGGGCGCCATTAAGCACCTGACACCCAAACCTTGTGGTCACCACAGATCTTAATAATTTTGGTGTAGGCTTTTTATTTATGCAATGGATGACGCTCTTGTTAGCTTTCATTTTATGTATAGAGCTGTTATATTTTATGTATAGAGCTGTTATTTAGGCAAAGTCTCATTTTAGTACTTTACAGTTGTATTATCTGAACACTATATAGCGGTATTATTTATGCACTGTATAATGATAGCTATATTATTTTTCGGCACGGTTATTTAACTTTTGTGTATAGAGCTGTTATTTGGGCAATCTATGGTGGTATTATTCAAGTATTTTATAGCAACAATAATAATATGACCCTTATAGAAATTTATTGGCGTACATGGGAGAAGGTATTTCCCATAGACACCAGATAATGCCAATTCATAATACACATGCTTAATGAGGAAAATTCAAAAAGTTATAACGGCATAAAAATATGTATATTTTTATTATCAACATTAATTGGTACAGAAGTACAGACAATATTTAGGGTAAGGTGCAAGCAGATGGCAGCAATGATCACTGGCATTTTTTGGCCAATAGTCCTATCCATAGATTGAACCCATACACAATTATAAAGGCAGAAAAAAAGGGGAATACAGCATAAACAGATTTAGCAAGAGCAAATAGGTCAGTCTAGTAATGAAATCAATAGTCAGTGCTACATTTCAAGTAAATAATGGGAAGCTGAACCAAATGCCTTGCGTATATCTGCATCAAATGCTGTAAGTATGCCAATAGAAGAGTGTAAAGTGCGGGTATAGTGCAGGTGAGGTTAATCCTTCTTACCAGGTTAGGGGCCAGGTGGATGCAAAAGAGAATACAGATATTACAGCACGGGATCACAGATGATTCTTTCTTTAAAGAATGCTGTGCTTTCTGTATACTATTTTTCTCCCCCTGCCCAGGAGATGTGGTATGATCAGACCATGTCCCTGCACAGTCAGACACAGCCATTACACAGTACACAGCAGGGGCACATTTATAAGATTATCTCAGCACAGGAACATTTTTTTTTAAACACATCTAATTGTGGAAATTATTTTTATTATTATTACAAGATGTATTGATTAAAATCAACTTTAAAATTAACTTTGTTCGTGGGAAAACCCCTCTAAGGGAAAATCTGTTTTGTAGCAAGGATGCCATTAGACCAGCAGTCTATACAGTGCCCCCCTCCTGCTCTGCTGTACTGATAGATTGGAGAAGTTGCTTGGCCTCTAATCCTCTGTAACGCTTATGGAAAGTGACGCGTCGCCATTAACCTGCATTTTATTGAATGTCACCGGGATAATCTCTCCTCTCTGGGTGTAAATAACTGCAGGAAAGGTCACCCCTCCATTACACAAACAGACACGTCCGCAGCTCAGGCGCAGCCTCCTGAGGAAGAGGAGCTGTCAATCATCTGCATGTTTCCTTGGCTATCGTTCAAGACTTAGGCGGCTGATTGACTGTTTTACTTCCCAGGAGCTTTGTGCATCCGGCTCCGTGTGGCAGGCGGAGATGCCGTGGAGCTGGGTACCTTATTCTCAGCTCAGTAGAAATCACATGACGGCATGAGGAAAGAAAAACAGGGCAATTGCAACAATGTATCAAAAATTGGAATGATTAAATTATGCAGATTACTAATATATTTGTTTCAATTCTGCGCTTTCTTCAATATTTCCGCTTGCTGTCAGTGCAAAAATGACAGCAAGTTGTAGTGGCCGTGCAATCAGCAGTGGCCAGATGTTAGAGCATAGTGGACAGGATTTCAAGACATCCCATGCCCACTATTCGTCTCCGTGCTCTTAAAGTATGCTGCTTTCAAAGCGCTGCCAGAAAGGATCGTGTGCAGATACCCTTAGGACTGTTCAGGTTTCTGCATCTAGATTGCACGTTCATATTCACTGATAGCAAGCAGAGATTTTGAAATCATGCATCTTGCACAGCCACTTCTTAGTTATTCACAGGCATCATGATTTGGGGTTCAGAAAGTCCTATAAGCCTTTGGTGATGGAACAGCTTTTTAAAATGAAACCTGGTGACAATTTTTCTTATATCATAACTAGTGGCATTGCTGTATAGGTCAAAGAACGACAATGAAAACGATACCTGTCTTGTAGTAATCTGATGTGCCAGCGATGAGAAATCAAGCTTTGAAGCCACATGCAAATTGGCCTCGAAGTGCATTAAAGTTGTATTTCCTTCTCCAAGTTCCTATCCCAATATGTAGTAGGTGTAATAATAATAATATGCCTTCAATTAGAAATGTAGTACAGTTCTTCTGATTTGCTATGTCACTTATCCCACGAGTAGGGTACTGCAGTTGCTTAAGTATCTATGGTTACAACCACTAACAACTAACTACCTGACTATATGAGTGGTCATAACCATAGATACCCAAGTTACTGCAATGCCCTGCACATGAGGTAAGTGACATAGAAAATCAGAAGAACTATACTACATCTGTAATTGTAGGTATTTGTTAATAATATTATTATTACAACTTCTACATATTGGGACAGGATCTTGGAGTTGGGAATAGCCCTTTCAGGGCATGTCCATTCACTCCAAGTACATCGGCATAGCCCCATTGCACTTCCAGGCTAATTTGGATGTGGTTTCAAGGCTTGATTACTCAGCTGGCACTTTGGATTGTTGTGCTAGGATCAGCAGTAAAATCATCCTGAAAGTTTCACTTTAAGCAAAATTGTTTTATCGGTGCAGTTACTTAGGACCCCATATACAGAAAAATCAAGACAGAGACCCTCACAAGCTTTTTGATGGAAAACTGAACTACTGCAGCACATGGTACTCCGACACTGATGGGCCCAATGCAAAATCTCCTAACGGGTCCCCACCCATCACCGGCCTTTAGAAGTGTTATTTTTCCCATATGGGCCAAAGAAACCTTTTGGACCCCCCTCCTAATCTTTAGGGCTCGGGTGTGACTGCAACCCCTGCACCCACTATAATTATGCTCCTGATTGCAACTGATAGGATTATTAGAAATTGTGCTTCTTATTTTCTGGGGGGTTTTTTTACATTGCACAAAACAATAGTTTTCATAATCTTGCAAGTACAAAGAATCGCGTCAGCCGCACTCGTCCCTTAGAGATGCACGGCTCTGAGACAATGCTCTGCTGCAGCTCATTAAGCGATTTACACTGTGACTATGAACACTGACCTGGCGGACTCTCAATACATTTCTATTTTTATATTTTTTTTTTCTAGCTAAATAACCAGATTCTATTCGGAAAAAGCCACCAAAATGCGTCAGCAGTTATCAAGTCTGCGCCCACCAAAGTGAAGTTGGTGCTAATCAGGTGAGATTTTATGGGAATAATTTACAGCTTGACTTATAACTGTGCGAACTTTAACATGGGAACAACTTCTTTATGTATTTAGTAAAAAGTAAATGCAGATACATAAATAGCATGAAGGGGCATTTTATAGTGGGAGCTTTGAATAGAAGGTGGTGGGCAAGGAACAGTGCGGTATTGCAAAAAGCAATCTGTCAGATTCTGACTTGTAGTTAGTGTTTCCAATTGCAAAGTGACCGCCAACATGGGATATGTTGCTGCTGATTTTTGCAGATTTGCTGAGGTGCAGTGGCTTAATACCCTCGACCTTTGTATTCGGAGGTTTGATGCATGGTGCAAAGATCCACCACGTCCAGTGGTTTGTTGCACATTAAAACGGTCCCAAATGTCTAGTGATTTAATGTATGGTGCAACGGCCCCCAGCTTCCAGTGGATTGATGCATGGTGCAATGAACCCCGACATCCAGTGGTTTGATGCATGGTGCAGAAGTCCCTTACATACATTGGTTTGATGCATAATGCAACGATCCACGGTGCCCAGTGGTTTGATGCATGGTGCAACGGACCCTGGCGTCTAGTGGTTTGATGCTTGATGCGACAGTCCCCTGCATCCAGTGGTTTGATGCACGGGGCACCGGCCCATGGCGATCAGTGGTTTGATGCATGATGCAGAAGTCCCCGGCGTCCAGTGATTTGATACTTTGGTTCCAGCAGCTGAATGTCGTCTAAACTCAATATTATGACGCGTGCATTAAGCACTGAGCCCCTCTCCACCTTCTGTATATATTGTCCCATGTACATACCATCATTCTCTAAAGTAGCGTTCTTATCCCTCTGCAAAGAACACTTTACAATAACAGCATCCAAAATCCCAGAAAAGATCTCGCTGCAAACCTGAATTCCATTAACTATAAAATTACTTTATGGACAAAAAAAAAAAGTTTTAGTATAAGAAAAAAAAAAAGAATTCTGTGTTTTCTTAAGAACTTTATCCGTATTGTGCTCTGAGATTTCATATTAGGACGTCTCGCTGCGAGAGATCAAAAGACCTAATTTAGCATTTAAGTAAGCGCCTTAGTCAGCAGAACATTTGCATATCTTAGCTGAGTTCGCTTTGTATTGGCGCTCTGAAGACAATCTGCGATAGAGGGGAGAATTATTAAATTAAAGGTGGATGATAACTGTGAAGAAATGGCAGCAGAGAGACCCCCTAGAATCCCACTGCTGCCACCAATGTGAAGAAATGGTACCAGAGAGACCCCGCAGAATCCCACTGCTGCCACCAATGTGAAGAAATGGCAGCAGAGAGACCCCGCAGAATCCCACCGCTGCCACAAATGTGAGAAAATGGTACCAGAGAGACCCCTCAGAATCCCACTGCTGCCACCAATGTGAGGAAATGGCAGCAGAGAGACCCCGCAGAATCCCACCGCTGCCACCAATGGGAAGAAATGGCAGCAGAGACCCCGCAGAATCCCACCGCTGCCACCAATGTGAAGAAATGGCAGCACAGAGACCTTGCAGAATCCCACTGCTGCCACCAATGTGAGGAAATGGTACCAGAGAGACCCCGCAGAATCCCACCGCTGCCACCAATGTGAAGAAATGGCAGCGGAGAGACCCCGCAGAATCCCACCGCTGACACCAATGTGAGGAAATGGCAGCAGAGAGATCCTGCAGAATCCCACCGCTGCCACCAATGTGAGGAAATGGTACCAGAGAGACCCCGCAGAATCCCACTGCTGCCACCAATGTGAAGAAATGGCAGCAGAGAGACCCTGCAGAATCCCACCGCTGCCACCAATGTGAAGAAATGGCAGCAGAGAGACCTTGCAGAATCCCACCGCTGCCACCAATGTGAGGAAATGGCAGCAGAGAGACCCCGCAGAATCCCACCGCTGACACCAATGTGAGGAAATGGCAGCAGAGAGACCCTGCAGAATCCCACCGCTGCCACCAATGTGAAGAAATGGCAGCAGAGAGACCCTGCAGAATCCCACCGCTGCCACCAATGTGAAGAAATGGCAGCAGAGAGACCCTGCAGAATCCCACCGCTGCCACCAATGTGAAGAAATGGCAGCAGAGAGACCCTGCAGAATCCCACCACTGCCACCACTTGTGATGGATCTATACCCCGCCACCCGCCTGACTTCACTATTACGTCAGACGGAGCACGTGATACGGATCTACCCTTTGCACCAACGTAAGGTCAGATTGGTACAGTTTTACACAGACACCCCTTGTCCACACGGGAACAGAAAGGCACCAGGGAGTGAGAAGAGGTGGCCCACTCACTGGATACCAAGCACTGGGGCCCTAGGGGGTCTTCATGTGCAGCTCACAGCTGCTGTGAGGCATGTCACTCCCTGCCTCTCGGCCCCCTCCCTTGCAGGAGTGTTTAATTACACTGTACATTGAAGATGTCTATAATCCCCACCAAACAGGGCACAATGATTGACATGGGATTATCATGAATATTCTTCACAATAACTTTTCGAGACTTCCTGGAGGGTGCCCTTACTTCAACCAAGGCTCCTTTTTCTTAAACTCTTTTTAAGGTGGATTATGTGTTTTTGGCTTACGTAGTCTGTAAGCCATCTCCTTTCTCATATTGTTCCCTTATCCTTTCCTCTTGCTTTACACTGCATCTCTGCTCTATTTGAGCACAACTGTGACCAGTGACTCCACCCCATAAAATCATGGCCCTTGCTTTAATATTGTTGGTGGTTTAACCTCTAGGACGTAGTGCTCTGTCCACTTCTAAGTTTTCACTTGATTGGGGCTGTGATGGAGTTTCCTGCACATCGGGTGACTGGGTGCAGTTGTAAAAGGAATACCATACCAGTCTCTTCATTCCCTGGATCGGAATGGGTCACAGAGATCAGACCCCCCGTTAAACATAAAGTGAAGCTCAAATGGAACACCCCTTTAACTATATTCTCTATTGACATCCAAGATGATGTATAATCCACCTCTAGATCTCCTCACCACTGTGCTTTACACTGCAGCTTGGCTTTTGTAACTGGTGCTGGTATTTATGCTCTGGGGTATTGGTAAGGAACAAAAATTTCAAAAAACTATGAAGATTATTGTTCCTTCCAATCAGCAATTCTCCAATAATAAAGATGCCATTCCGTAACACTGAGAATAACGATGTATTAGGGAATTGCTATTTATGCAGTTCTTTAATATTTTGCTATAAATTCACAAGGGGTGATTTGGAGGAGGCTTTCGATTATAGGCGATTGTATCTGGAATCGACTGAAGGGATTTTACTCTCCTTGTTCTTTTCCTTTAGTTCTTCTCTGGGACATTAGTATTCTTATTAGATCTATGGATTTCTGCCTCCAGAAGAGTTTATGAAGGAGATGAACCTTCCTTCCTTCCTAATTGTCTCAGAAAGGTTTTGTGACAGGGAAATTATTAGAACAGACCGAGCATGCTGAAGAAGCTGGATGTCTTGCACGTCCTTGTCTTCAGGTCAAGAGATGAAAGTGTTTCCCACCTGCCCGCATTCTCCACCATTTTTTTTTAATTGGAAGTTGTGTTAAAGAACAAATCCACTTCCAAACAATGATATTAGTGTACATTTTATATGTATTTACTACATTTATACCACTTATGTATCCTTTTATAATTTACATAAAAGGTAAATTGACTTAAGAGCCATAGGTCATTTTTCTTCACCCAAAGTAGAAATACGCTGGCCTCTCATTGCGATCAGTATGCAGTAGTCTACCATCCGCAAAGGCAGTCATGTAACCGTAACCTACCTGCCACTATTTTTCTGAGCTCCCACAATGCACTTCTATACTGTAACAGAAAACCAGCTAATTTAATAAAAATAATTAAAACATAGTTAAAACGGAAAACAAGAAAAAAAAATGCAAATTAGGTAGCAGCCATGTAAAGGGGTTTTCTGAGATTAGATTAGAACTTTTTTTCCCCATTAATACAGCACACCCGCTTGCCGATGGGCTGCATCAGGTATGGCAGATCAGCACCATTCACTTCTGCTAGGCTAATCTGCACTACCAGGCACAGTCTATGGACAGGAATGGCACTGATTGTAGGGGACTTAAAAATACCCTTTTTTTTTTTCTTAGTAATTCTGAGCAACCCCTTTAATTCTGCAGAAGATCACCATTGATTTCTAGATGAGCTAATTTCTGTCATACAGTAGAAAGCTCTTTTTATTAATTTATTAATAAACAATTATTAATAATTTATTTTTTAAAAATGGCGTTGATGAGACTCATGGATGGTGGACTCTTCCTCCGCTATCCCTGACGCGCGCCCGCACATGCGGCAGCGTTTTGTTTACAATGCAGCCTCCTGTATCTCGACATTCATCTCACTGCTGTCAGCTCCTCATTCTGCTCGGCCTCTGATAATAATTTTACAGTCTTTGGTCACAATATGATTTACTGTCCGGCTGTGTTTGATCGTGGCAGCATTTTGTCAGCCGTGAAATCGCTGCGCTTTTTCCCTCGTTCTCCATCATCGCTTTCATGTCTGGTAAAGGATGATGTGCTGCCGCAATTGTAGGTCATGTCTCGCATTGTTACACAATCTGCTGCTGGGTTTAACCGCAAAGTGTAAATCTTCATCTTCAATATCTGGTGGAATTATCCACTTCTGGGAAAGATAAATTACAACCAACGTGACTTTTGTTATTCATGCATTATAATCCAGCTTTCCTAGGATTCTGAATGGCCAGCTTCTCCTGTTAGACCTAGATGTCTCCCATGATTGTATCACTACATATCTAGGCAGATGTGCCGCTCAGGAGTCAGAGAAAGCGGAGTAACTGCTACCATATTATGCAATGCTGAGGGTGTAACAGGACATCTTATATTGATGAATTCCCCATCGCCCACTATATAGTCAGGATTGCCATAAAACTGGCCTGTAATTACTTGCCTTCATGCTCATGAGTTGGATATAATGAAATCCTTGAGGCTTTATCTGCCGCAGAGCGTCAGGCACAGGCGTCTCTTAGAATTAATGGAAGAACAAGAAAGCCGTGTGCTGGCCTCGCTGCGCCATACTCCCCACTTACACAATACTGTGCAAAAGTTTTAGGCAGTTGCGGAAAAAATTATGCAAAGTAAGAGTGCCGTCCAAAACAGGAGTGTTAATAGTTCGTCTTTATCAACTAACAGAATGCAAAGTGAAGGAAATATTGTGAAATCTAAATCCCATCAATATTTGATGAGCGCCCTTTGTCTTCATCAGTTCTTTTACGTACTTGTCACTTGGACGCGTTTTTTGAAGGAGCACAGCAGGAGATTGCTCCGAACATCTTGGAGAACTAATCACAGATCTGTAAATGTCGGCTTCTGCAGATCCTTCTGTCTCTTGTAATTCCTGTGAGACTGGATGATGTGAGACCAGGGCTACTTGTTATTAATGACATTGGCTGGATGTTGTGGCCGTTCCCTGGGTGCAGAATAAATTTGGAACCAATCAGACGCCTCCCTGATGGTATTACATGATGGATAAGTATCTGCCTGTATTTCTCCGGATTGAGGACACCATTAATTCTGACCAAATCCCCTCACTCCATTTGCTGAAATGCAGCCTCAAACTTGCAGGACCCTCCACCGTGCGTCACTGTTTCTGCAGACCCTCATTATTGCTCTTTTGAGAACAAACTGCCTTGTGATACCTCCAAATATTTCAGATTATGATTCATCAGTCCAGAGCACCTACTGCCATTTTTCTGCACCCCAGTTCCTATATTTTTCGTGCATAGTTGACTCGCTTGGGTCCCTTGTTTCCATGTGAAAGGTATGGCTTTTTGGCCAAGATTCTTCCACGAAGACAACTTTTGGCCATACATCTTCAAACAGTAGATGGTTATAGCTGGTCCCACTGGTTACTGACACTTCTGAGCTGATGGCACTGCTGCACAAGTTCCAATTTTGAAAGGAAGTAATCACGAATCACGATGGGTTATTCATCTGCTGCACGAAGTTTCCTTGGCTGACTACAGCATCTACGGTCCTTATTGTTGCTTATTTCTTGGTGCGTCTTCAAAAGACCTTGAACAGCACATCTTAAAACCTCAATCTGCTTTGGGATCTTTGCCTGGGAGACACCTTCCTGATGCAGTATAACTACCTTGTGTCTTGTTGCTGTGCTCAGTTTTGCCATGGTATATGACCTGTGACTTTGAAACTGTCTTCCACAACCTCACCTTAATAGCAGATTATGGCTGTTCCTCTCCCAGTTTTAAGCCTCCTACATTGTTTCTGTTTCAGTTAGTGACTGTGTTTCAACCTCCATTTGAAAACGATGATCATTATCACCTGCCACTGTCACTGTCCCTGAGAGCAGGATAATGGTAAACCCCTCCCCTTCCTGTCATTATAAATCCCCTGATTTCTGACCCACCCCTCACCTGCTAGTAACCCCACCTCCCTCCAACCCATTGTCATGCCGGCCTCCACCCACCCAGGGGAGAGGTTCCGGCCTCTCCTTTTTGCTTCTCTTATGCTCTCTAGCTTTCTCCTTGGCAGTACCTTAATCTTCTATAATCACTCCTGCTCTCTCTTTTTGCACACATCAGTCCTCTTTTTGCACACATTAGTCCTCTCTCTTTTTGCACACATTAGTCCTCTCTCTTTTTGCACACATTAGTCCTCTCTCTTTTTGCACACATTAGTCCTCTCTCTTTTTGCACACATTAGTCCTCTCTCTTTTTGCACACATTAGTCCTCTCTCTTTTTGCACACATTAGTCCTCTCTCTTTTTGCACACATTAGTCCTCTCTCTTTTTGCACACATTAGTCCTCTCTCTTTTTGCACACATTAGTCCTCTCTCTTTTTGCACACATTAGTCCTCTCTCTTTTGCACACATTAGTCCTCTCTCTTTTGCACACATTAGTCCTCTCTCTTTTGCACACATTAGTCCTCTCTCTTTTGCACACATTAGTCCTCTCTCTTTTGCACACATTAGTCCTCTCTCTTTTGCACACATTAGTCCTCTCTCTTTTGCACACATTAGTCCTCTCTCTTTTGCACACATTAGTCCTCTCTCTTTTGCACACATTAGTCCTCTCTCTTTTGCACACATTAGTCCTCTCTCTTTTGCACACATTAGTCCTCTCTCTTTTGCACACATTAGTCCTCTCTCTTTTGCACACATTAGTCCTCTCTCTTTTGCACACATTAGTCCTCTCTCTTTTGCACACATTAGTCCTCTCTCTTTTGCACACATTAGTCCTCTCTCTTTTGCACACATTAGTCCTCTCTCTTTTGCACACATTAGTCCTCTCTCTTTTGCACACATTAGTCCTCTCTCTTTTGCACACATTAGTCCTCTCTCTTTTGCACACATTAGTCCTCTCTCTTTTGCACACATTAGTCCTCTCTCTTTTGCACACATTAGTCCTCTCTCTTTTGCACACATTAGTCCTCTCTCTTTTGCACACATTAGTCCTCTCTCTTTTGCACACATTAGTCCTCTCTCTTTTGCACACATTAGTCCTCTCTCTTTTGCACACATTAGTCCTCTCTCTTTTGCACACATTAGTCCTCTCTCTTTTGCACACATTAGTCCTCTCTCTTTTTGCACACATTAGTCCTCTCTCTTTTTGCACACATTAGTCCTCTCTCTTTTTGCACACATTAGTCCTCTCTCTTTTTGCACACATTAGTCCTCTCTCTTTTTGCACACATTAGTCCTCTCTCTTTTTGCACACATTAGTCCTCTCTCTTTTTGCACACATCAGTCCTCTCTTTTGCACTCTGCCTCTAGTTCTTTTGCATCCTCCCCTTTTCCAATGGTCTCTCTCTGTGAACTCTCTTGCAGTCTTATAATCTTACTCTCTGCTGTCTTTAGAGCTATTGTTCACACTCTTGTTTTTTTTTTTTTTGTTTTTTTTACTATTTCATGCTTTTTCCATTTTGTCCTTTCTTAGGCTGTGTGCCCACGTAGCATTTTTCAAGCGTATATGCTGCGGAATTTCCGCAGCGTAAACGCTTGAAAAACGCATGTATATCCGCACCCCATGGTCCCCAATGGGATTCCGCAAGTTCTATGCACATGCTGCGGATTTTTCCGCAGCGTTTATGCCGCGTTCAAAAATCCGCAGCATGTCATTTAATTTTGCGTTTCCGCAAGCGGAATTGCCTTTGTCCAATGCATAAAAAACGCAAGGCAATTCCGCATGTGGAAAACGCGTGATAAACGCGCGATAAACGCGTGCGGAATTCCGCATGCGTTTTTCCGGGAGAGGACTTGCATTTATGCAGCAGAAATTTTCTGCTTCATAAATGCAACGTGGGCACATAGCCTTATGCTCTGCTGCCCTTTTCTTTGCACTCTTATGATCTCTTTTTTGCTATCTCTCACTTTCTTGCTCTTCAGCCCTATTTCCTTCTCTTTTTGCGCGCTCTCTCCCTTTCTCACACCCTCTATTTGTCCATAACAACCAGCAGTAAATTTCCAAAACATCAGATCAGCTGTACATTGCACCACACCAAACATTTCTTATTAATGGCTGTGTCTCGGGGATCCAATATTTATTTTTCACAGGCCATTAATTCATTTCCGGAGGCAAAAATGTTATAAAGTAACGTTAAGTTGTGTTCATCCCTTCAAGGAAGCTGACCCTTTATTACAAGCTCAAGAGCTTCAGCTCAGCGATCTCATGTGATCAGTGCAACCAGCGCAGATCCGACCCGAGTTCTGCGTCGTCCTGAGACTTGCAGACAAACTTTCTGTTGCGAGTTTTTTTTTTTTCTTACGGATTTATGAGATAAATGCATTTATAAGATTTCTGCAGTAATCCCTTTGTAAGGACCTTAAGGTGAAAAGTTAACTTTTGCTCTTTTGTAGGCTCGCACTCATGCCCCATGGTTAATTCTTACTATTTGAAAGGGATTTGTCACCAGGCAAAAACACTTCAAAAGTCTAAAAAAAAGGGGGTCAGACTGATACCAAACTCCTGACTATTATTATATTCTATGTATTTTCTGTCTATTTTTGCATTCCTATCAAGCACGGCTGCACACACCTGAAACTTGACAGTGTTCTCACTCTATGTTCAGTCTTTCCAAAGCTTCTAAGAACGGCCATCTGGTCCCAAATTGCATTGGGGGAGATTCTTTCAGTTAAGTACCCCAAGTTCTGGTCCAAGTGGGAAGAGTGATGCATTAACCCTTTATGTATCATATACTTCTGTTATGGAAATGGAGCTGGAATTATGTGATTATAGGGGATTATAGGGCAGATTGCACGTGGATCCATATGGAAATGGTGAGCAGAATACAGACCACCACTGAACAGAGGCTTTATTCTGCCTGATCTGTTGCGGGGAGGGGCTCCCATAAAACAGCTAAAGGCTCCCAATTAGATTAGATAAGTCAACTGCAGCTGTGATTTTGGCAGGATCAGCCGGCCATCTATTGTGTATGGGGGGCCACCCAACTCTCCCCCAACAGATGATGCCGGAGAAAGATCTGACATGTTGAATTTTGATTGGAAATGTGCCTCCACCAGTGAAGTCTGCCAGCAGCTCTGTGTTTCAGGCGGTCGAGAGAAAGACAGATGCCGGCAGAATAGTCGTCCCCCCAACAGCTATCTAATGTGTATGGGGCTTTATTACCAGGTCTGCAGATAAAGGAGGAGTATCTACGAGCCACTTTAAAGGGACTCTGTCGGCACGAGATGACTGTTCAAACCAAGTGCGAGCTCTGTTCAACCTTGGCATGTGCGAGCAGATCATTGCAACTTACCCTCTTCTTATTTTCAATTTATCTCCGCCCTTCTCTTCATTGATTGACAGTTTTGGCTTTACAGGAGCCAGAAGAGGGCTTAGATGGATGGAAAACAAGTAGGCGGAAGGATGGACTAAACTACCTGACCACAACCTAGTTTTACTGAGCACCTGAGCTTGATTTGGACAGTTATTTTGTGCTGACAGACTGCCTTTAAAGTTGCTTCTGGCTTCTCCTCCTTTATCTGCAGATCTGGTACTAAAGGCCCCCATACACATTAGTAATCTGTTGGGAGAACAATCATTCATTTTATGACTGACTCCTTATTAAGTTGTAGATGTATGTTTCGTAGACAACATTTTCCTATGCAGTAAAATAACATATGAAGGCATATGCCAACCCGTCAGATGCCCAAAAAATATATATATTATAGTCTTAGAAAACATTTAGATCCATGAAGCGACTCTAGTGAGGTGCCATTCACCCTCACCCTCCTTTTTTTGCCCCAAATTTCAAGGAAAAGAGCTGCCAATCTAAGAGTCTCTTTGAAATAGAATTGGCCAGTTGACAAATGGGAAATTACGTATAGTTTGGAAGTGAAAAGTCTAATGAAGATTCATTTTGGAGCCCAGACTCTCTGCAGTGCCCAGGGGACTGAAAGAATATATCTATTGTGGGGAGACATAGTCTAAGTTTTGAAAGGAAGGGAAGCGAATATTTGACGGCTTTAGAAGTAACTATTGTCCCTCCAGGATGAGCTACTATGATGACAGAACTTCCCCAGGCTTTGTGTCTCCGATGGAAAGTTATGAATATTGGGGTTTGTATAGATGCAATATTGATGGGATACACATTTTCAACTTCAGTACTAATAGGGGAAGAATATGCATATTTTTTCATAACTGTAACACCTGCCTATAAACTCTAGATCAATAGTGGACAGATCGCTGACACCAGCCATGTCATGCTTCCTATCTATGGAAAGGTAAAATACGCATAAAAACATGACGGCGATATCGAACGTCTGTAATCTTTTTAGAGGCAAAAAATATCTCATAAGTTGAGAATTTTATAAAGTCCCGAAGGGCTGAGAACATCTCACAACCTGGGGAACTTAGGTGCTGATGAAAAGTCAAGGTCAGTTATGATCTGTGTAGAATGCTAAGGACAATACATAGCAGAGTAGGCTTGATCCACGTTATCCATACGCCTTCAATCGGATAGCTTCCATCCACTAAGCTGAGCCATCTCCGTGACCAGCGTAGTAAGTTTCTCTGTTAATCCATTTTATTTTATGTAACTGTATATGCTGTATTGTTTTGTCCCCCTTTGTAAAAATCTTTTGTATATTTTTTTTTATATAAACACTGCCTATCTTTCTGGATTAAATATAACATTTAATAGTTGTGTTCCTTTTGTTTTTTAAACCGTATCCGAAGCCATATGCTACCAGAAATCAGGCATCCAGTCAGCCTGTATAAAAACGACTGGTGGTGGCAACAAGTAGTTCTTGGGTTATTGTGGAGTTAGCAGTAACCGTACCCGGGATATATTCTATGGGTTGGAATCGGAGGTGTATAAACCATACGCTCGCCGTTAGTTTCCCAATAACCAGCATAGTGTAAACAGCCTGCGGCCTCCTCCATTAATAGTCTGTCAATCGTGTAATTGTCCGGATGATAGGGGGCAGCAGAGAGCTGTTCATAACAAAAAGATAACGGCGGGTGGATCTATGCGACCCCCTAAGCTGTGATCTTTGACAACTATGTTCAGAATAACGCATAGCCAAACATGTTCACAATGCAAGATATGAACAGAGCCAAAAATCATAAATGTTGAACCTGTCAGAGCTGTACAGGCATACTCCTGACGAATGTTGTATTTCATACATATAAGCCATCTGGGTCAATTTTTTTTTTTTTTTTTTTTTAATTGCTGATTAAATCTATTCCTCTCCTATGGTATTTCCTGTTATTTTATCCACAGAAAAGCCCACACTACTCATGGGATATTCTACACTTGTGCTGTGTGCTGCCAGTGTGTTTTATCTCTACTCACAAGTCTCTGAGGAGCACAAGGGAACATATCGGCTTTATTTGTTTCCCTTTTGATATAATGAAGCAACGTGTTTGTATTTCTGTCTCCGGTGAATGTTCCGCACGCAGCCTCAGACCCTTCACTCAATACCACGTTCTACGCTTGTGTCAATAGGGAAGACATGCGGAAATGATGCAATGATATACGAGAATATCACTACTATAATACTGCTCCTATGTACAGAATATAACCACTATAATACTGCTCCTATGTACAAGAATATAACCACTATAATACTGTCCCCTATGTACAAGAATATAACCACTATAATACTGTCCCCTATGTACAAGAATATAACTACTATAATACTGCTCCCTATGTACAAGAATATAACTACTATAATACTGCCCATATGTACAAGAATATAACTACTATAATACTGCTCCTATGTACAAGAATATAACTACTATAATACAGCCCCTATGTACAAGAATATAACTACTATAATACTGCCCCTATGTACAAGAATATAACTACTATAATACTGCTCCCTGTGTACAAGAATATAACTACTATAATACTGCCCCCTATGTACAAGAATATAACTACTATAATACTGCCCCCTATGTACAAGAATATAACTACTATAATACTGCCCCCTATGTACAAGAATATAACTACTATAATACTGCTCCCTATGTACAAGAATATAACTACTATAATACTGCCCATATGTACAAGAATATAACTACTATAATACTGCTCCTATGTACAAGAATATAACTACTATAATACAGCCCCTATGTACAAGAATATAACTACTATAATACTGCCCCTATGTACAAGAATATAACTACTATAATACTGCTCCCTGTGTACAAGAATATAACTACTATAATACTGCCCCCTATGTACAAGAATATAACTACTATAATACTGCCCCCTATGTACAAGAATATAACTACTATAATACTGCCCCCTATGTACAAGAATATAACTACTATAATACTGCCCCTACAGTTGTACTCAAAAGTTTACATATCCCGGCAGAATTTTTAATTTCTTGGCCTTGTTTCAGAGAATATGAAGGATAACAAAAAAAACTTTTTCTCCACTCATGGTTATTGGTTGGGTGAAGCCATTTATTGTCAAACTACTGTGTTTTCTCTTTATAAATCTTAATGACAACTAAAAACATCCAAATGACCCTGATGAAAAGTTCACATACCCTGGTGATTTTGGCCTGATAACAAGCACAGAATTTGACACAAATGGGTTTGAATGGCTACTAAAGGTAACATCCTCACCTGTGACCTGTTTGCTTGTAATCAGCGTGTGTGCATAAAAGCTGAGTGAGTTTCTGGGATCCAGACAGACTCTTGCATCTTTCTTCCAGCAACTGACGTTTCTGGATTGGGAGTCATAGGGAAAGCAAAAGAATTGTCAACGGATCTACAGGAAAAAGTAGTTGAACTGTATAACACAGGAAAGGGATACAAAAAGATATCCAAGGAACTGATAATGCCAGTCAGCAGCGTTCAAACTGTGATTAACAAATGGAAAATCAGGGGCTGTGTAGAAACCAAACCATGGTCAGGTAGACCAACAAAAATTTCGGCCACAACTGCCAGGAAAATTGTTCGGGATGCAAAGAAAAACCCACAAATAACCTCAGCTGAAATTCAGGACTCTCTGAAAACTAGCGGTATGGCTGTTTCAAGATGCACAATAAGGAGGCACTTGAAGAAAAATGGGCTGCATGGTCGAGTCGCCAGAAGAAAGCCTTTACTGCGCAAATGCCGCAAATTATCTCGCCTACAATGCGCCAAACAGCACAGACAAGCCTCAAAGCTTCTGGAATAAGGTAATTTGGAATGATGAGACCAAAATTGAACTTTTTGGCCACAACCATAAATGTTACATTTGCAGAGAGGTCAACAAGGCCTATGATGAAAGGAACACCATTCCTACAGTAAAGCACGGAGGTGGATCGCTGATGTTTTGTAGATGTGTGAGCTACAAAGGCACAGGAAACTTGGTAAAAGTTGGTAAAAGTTGAAGGAAAGATGAATGCAGCACGTTATCAGCAAATACTGGAGGTAAATTTTCACTCATCAGCCTGGAAGCTGCACATGGGACGTACTTGGACGTTCCAACATTACAGCGATCCAAAACACAAGGCCAAGTCGAGCTGTCATTGATTACAGCAGAACAAAGTGAAGGTTCTGGAGTGGACATCTCGGTCTCCTGACCTCAATATCATTGAGCCACTCTGGGGAGATCTCAAGCGCGCAGTTCATGCTAGACAGCCCAGGAATTTACAGGAACTGGAGGCTTTTTGCCAAGAAGAATGGGCAGCTTTACCATCTGAGAAAATAAAGAACCTCATCCACAACTATCACAAAAGACTTCAAGCTGTCATTGATGTTAGAGGAGGCAATAGACGGTATTAAGAACTGGGGTATGTGAACTTTTGATCAGGGTCATTTGGATGCTTTTGGTTGTCATTAAGATTTAAAAAAGAGAAAACACAGTAGTTTGACAATAAATTGCTTCACCCAACCAATAACCATGAGTGGAGAAAAATATTTTTTGTGATCATTCATATTCTCTGAAATAAGGCCAAGAAAGGAAAAATTCTACCGGGTATGTAAACTTTTGAGCACAACTGTATGAGCAAGAATATAACTACTATAATACTGCCACCTGTGGTTGGATTTTGGGGTGCTGTGCAGTATTATCCATATCTTGAGACTCCTCATCTTCTCTTCGTTACATATTTGAACAGGAACAAAGATGCTGCGGAGCAGATGGCCATCAGCCCCCCGTACCCCTTACCAGAGGATACCCACTACTCCCATCAGGTGAGCAAGTCTGTTGTAACAAGCTATCATTCACAGTTTGCTGTTTCTTCTGTCCTCACGCTTTATGATCTGTGTCACTAATGTGACGTCAAACATGAAAACCAGACAGGCGGAAATCTGCTTTTAACTACTTGATTCTTCTCGGTGATATCGTCCATCTCAAGATTTCCTCTACTAAACCTTTAATGGAACTGATCGCTTTAATAGACTTTTGCATTTTCTTCATTTTTCTTTTGTGTCCTCCCACAATTTCCTTCCTTGCAGCTTGTTGTGTGTGTTCATCCTGAGCCTCCTTGTCCATGAGCTGAATACAAGTTCTATAATAATGGATTCAGCAGCACAATTTATTTGTATAAATCCATTATATGAAAGCGTCGTATTTGCATTAGACTCAGTGAAAAGACCATATAAGCGTTACTATGCTGTCACCCTGGATAATGTAGTCATCCGGATGTATATTGTTTAATGACTGAGATATGAATCCCGCGGAGGCACTAGTCGCTCACGTCGCTTCCTCATTGTTCGTGCTGTTACTGTTGGATTCTATATGTCTACATTGCTGGTTAAGGACGGGTCAACACTTCCCAGATATCGGCACGAAGCCATTCACAAAGTGTTTTATTCTCCATCGGGTGACTATAGAGCCTCCATTCTGCTAATGTAGGAGCGGTGTGGATCTGAATCCAGGGACTGTCAGTCTTATCCATTGCTTTACTTATCCTGAAATAGGTGACACTTATAGACCAAAAGGGGAATGTGACATAGCAGCAGCTTTTATCTTACTTAAAAATAATCCTCTCCCACTGTAACATAATGGGTCACCTTCCATTGGAGCAGAACACTATGGGGACACGTTGAGGCGGGTAGCTTACTTTGACCTGCTTCCTGACACATTTTAGAAGTAGTCTTTGCCTGCAGGTGCCACTAGGTGGAGCCCTCTGCATATACATATTTTGCAGCCCACATTTAGTAGTTCATCACTCCACCTAATGGCGGGTCCAGGAATTACATAATTAAACTCTTAGGTTGGTTTGTGGTTATAAAACAAAGATTTCTTGCAAAATTAAGGTCGGCGTTGACTTTAATTAAAACAAAAGTACATTCTTGAAACTCATAATGGACGTTTGGCTCATTCTGTCTTTTGCTGTGGGGCTCATGGACGCTCTGAAAACCAAACCTATCTCAAGAATGGCGCCTTCTTCTTGTCACTGTCAGTTGGACTTGCCTGTGTTTGCGCAGCTCCCTCCAATTATTTCTATATGAGTTCCGAAAATGGCGTCACAAGCTTGCCCAGATATTTTTGGAAATCCCATAGAAATGGAGGAATGTGGCCGATACTCCATTTCCGGCGTCACATGACAAGGCCCTGTTTTATTAAGTGCGTCCCACCTCTGGGAGCAATACCAATGTTATCCACTGGAAATGAATGCGTATGAGTGCCCACCTTGTCACTTCTCTGAGATAGGAAAACCTAATTAATTATTTACAGCTGCCATAAAGTGCGCACATCCCATTGCTCCATCTCATACACGTCACACTCTGGCCCGCAGGGTGGGTTTATTTAGCCTGCGACACCAGAACCATCACTCCTATGTGGGACCATTATACTGTATGGAGGACTATGTGGGGCCATTATACTGTATGGAGGACTATGTGGGGCCATTATACTGTATGGAGGACTATGTGGAGCCATTATACTGTATGGAGGACTATGTGGAGACATTATTCTGTATGGAGGACTATGTGGGGCCCATTATTCTGTATGGAGGACTCTGTGGGGCCCATTATTCTGTATGGAGGACTCTGTGGGGCCATTATACTGTATGGAGGACTATGTGGGGCCCATTATACTGTATGGAGGACTATGTGGGGCCCATTATTCTGTATGGAGGACTATGTGTGGCCCATTATTCTGTATGGAGGACTATGTGGGGCCATTATTCTGTATGGAGGACTATGTGGAGCCCATAATACTGTATGGAGGACTATGTGGAGCCCATAATACTGTATGGAGGACTATGTGGAGCCCATTATACTGTATGGAGGACTATGTGGGGCCCATTATACTGTATGGAGGACTATGTGGGGCCCATTATACTGTATGGAGGACTATGTGGAGCCCATTATACTGTATGGAGGACTATGTGGGGCCCATTATACTGTATGGAGGACTATGTGGGGCCCATTATTCTGTATGGAGGACTATGTGGGGCCGATTATACTGTATGGAGGACTATGTGGTGCCCATTATATTGTATGGAGGACTATGTGGTGCCCATTATATTGTATGGAGGACTATGTGGTGCCCATTATATTGTATGGAGGACTATGTGGAGCCCATTATACTGTATGGAGGACTATGTGGGGACATTATTCTGTATGGACCACTATGTGGGGCCATTATACTGTATGGATGACTATGTGGGGCCCATTATTCTGTATGGAGGACTATGTGGGGCCCATTATTCTGTATGGAGGACTATGTGGGGCACATTATTCTGTATGGAGGACTATGTGGGGCACATTATTCTGTATGGAGGACTATGTAGGGAAATTATTCTATAGGGAGGACTATGTGGGGCCCATTATTCTGTATGGAGGACTATGTGGGGCCCATTATTCTGTATGGAGGACTATGTGGTGCCCATTATATTGTATGGAGGACTATGTGGTGCCCATTATATTGTATGGAGGACTATGTGGTGCCCATTATATTGTATGGAGGACTATGTGGTGCCCATTATATTGTATGGAGGACTATGTGGTGCCCATTATACTGTATGGAGGACTATGTGAGGCCATTATTCTGTATGGAGGACTATGTGGTGCCCATTATATTGTATGGAGGACTATGTGGTGCCCATTATATTGTATGGAGGACTATGTGGTGCCCATTATACTGTATGGAGGACTATGTGGGGCCATTATACTGTATGGAGGACTATGTGGGGCCATTATTCTGTATGGAGGACTATGTGCCGCCCATTATCCTGAATATTGGTTGATCTGTGACTTTGTCCAAGTTTTTCATTTTAGCCCTCTGTGTGTTTGGATTTGACATCCTTTCTCTATCTATACAGATAGGATGTGTGCCTGCAATATTCCTTCCCAACTTATGACATGCATGCGGTTTCAGGAGTTGAGCATGCTCTGTACACGGTTGGTGCTGGCTGTGTTATGCAGATGGCATCTGCCTCCGACGGAACCAATCAAATCTAGCTCCGATCACTGCTGCATCTTAGTGGTTAGGTCCTAGGGTAAAGTCTGTTAAGGCACCGATCTCTGTTAATTCTTCCTCCTCCCCTCTCCCTGAGGTCTGCTTTTGCCATCTTTGTACTTTTATGACACCCAGCAGGTGGATATACTTCATAGGAGATCATCACTTTCACTATATACTGAAGCATCTGCTATCACAGGTTCAAGTCGGCTAGAATTACTAACCAAAATTATAAAAACCAAAAAGTTACTTTTTTTTTTTTTAAAGAAATATAAAAAAAAATAACCGCCTTCAGAAAACTCTCTATCACAATGTATAACATTATTTAACCCAATAAAAAAAAAAAAAAACGACCCAAAATCTAACTGACAAAATTGCCGTTTTTCATTCACCGTTACTCCCTTTAAAACAACGCAATAAAAGTGATCAGAGTCATATGTACAACAATTCGGAATAAAGAAAAACTAAAGCTTGCCAAACAAAAAAAACAAACAAAGACAAGTCTTCATACAGGTCGAAAATTAACTTTTTTTTTTTTTTTTTTTAAAGTTTTGGCCTATAATTTTTTTTCCCCCCGTTTCAGCACATTATAAGGTAAAGAGTTGTCTTTCAAAACTACAATTCTTCCTGCAAAATACAAGCTCTCGTGTGGGAATGTTGGTAGAAAGATAAAAAGATATTGCTCTGGGAAGAAGGGAAGTAAAGAAACAAAATGCCAAACAGTCTCCGATGGGGAAACTGTCAAGACATTGTCTTCTCTACATTACGTGCACAAGATACTTAATTATTTTATAAGTCAGAATTAATCTTCAGAATTTTCTTTACTTTAGGTGCCGAGTCGCTGATATAACTCTTTGTATCTCTCTTAGGAGGAGCCTGGCATCACTGTGTCCAGTATGACGGAAGAAGCCAGGTTGAACGAGTTTATGAAAAACTTTACAGACCCAGAGACACCAATTGTGAGTATAGTGTGTCCTATCTGTGCCTCCTTTCCCATTTATTTTGCATCAGTTGAAAAAAAAAAAAAAAAAAAAAAGTTATACCTGAGCTAATTCTCATTCCAAATGCATCTGAAAGCGGCGTGTACTTTATTGAATATTATGCAGCCTTGAAACAGGACGGCAAGAACCGAAAAATGTGTTCTCAATAATTGAAATACCCGCACAATAAATCATGAAATGTTACATATTCATCACAGCAACAAAGGCAGAAAAAGAGAAAAAAAATCTAAATATGTAAAAGTTTGGACATTTAGTAAAGGTTTTTCATCATTTTCTTTTTCTTCTAAAATGATATCAATATAAAGAAAGTTAATATTTACATGATAAAACTGATGAGATCAAAGGATTAGTGGGATCTGATAGACTCGATTATCCGAAACTGCCATATATATATATTCAGTATAAATTGTAAACTAGTAGTCTATCGGATAATCCAGAGTTTATCAAATCACATTAAGGTTTTCTTTAGTTGATCCCCATAAGAAATGAAGATAGTTAAAGTTGGAAAACTGAGTTTTCTCAAATGAATCATTTTACAGAATTCAAGAGTCTCTTAGTTTGAGAAATGGATACTTTTTCTTTTTCTTTAGTCTTAAAGTAACTTTTCAAATAGTCTTTGCAAAAGACCCGTTTGTGTTTTCATCTCCTATGCTGACCTATGTTATCCTGAGCAAATCTTCTGTTCAGACTCGTCCTACATTTGAATTTTCCTTTTTAACCAGAACGATTGTAGAGCAAGACTACACAGGGTTTATTTGTAGTCTGTTACTATGGAGACACATAGGTCTACATAAGAGCTGTAAGCCTAAAACGGTAGGAGATTTGCAGTCAAGGCTATGTGCAAAGTCATTTCATTTTTACTATAAGGTGATAAATTATTACAAAAATGAATAGATCCCTGAAATGCGCCTTTAGTCGTATACAGAATGGGATCAGTTCATGCATTTAGATTCCAGACAAGTAAAATTTTAAAATAACAATCCAAGAGCCGTGTGCGACAGAAGGAAGCAATTACAGCAGCCGATAATGTCACTAATGAGCCCTGGAGGAGGCCGGCTCACTATCAGGCAGTGTGCGAGGCGAGAGCGCAGCGCTGCTTCAAAGGATGGCGGCGGCCTCTGCTCCAGGACCGGTCACTCTCACTAGATGCCTCCTGATGGCTTCAGAGCTGATAGACTCATCTGCAGCAGTCGGCAGCGATTTGTTGACCCATTGAAGCTCATTTTGACCCTCAGAGGATAAATGGTTGTAACCGAAAAGGACAAAGATTATTGAAGCAAAACAAGTCCAGAGACAAATAATCACCGAACTGAAAGATTGTAAAGACGATCAGCTCAGTAACTGCACAGCGGAAGGGGATGAGGATTAGTGATTTCATAAGCAATTTCTGTCTGAGAATTCCCTCAACGTTCACAAATCTGTAGTGTGGACCAAAGTTATATTCTTCTACGTGTACATGATGTGTAGTGTTAGAGCAGTTATATTCTTGTACACAGGGGGCAGTATTATAGTAGTTATATTCTTGTACACAGGGGGCTGTATTATAGTAGATATATTCTTGTACATAGGGAGCAGTATTATAGTAGTTATATTCTTGTACTTAGGGGACAGTATTATAGTAGTTATATTCTTGCACATAGGAGCAGTATTATAGTAGTTATATTCTTGCACATAGGAGCAGTATTATAGTAGTTATATTCTTGTACATAGGGGGCAGTATTATAGTAGTTATATTCTTGTACATAGGGGGCAGTATTATAGTAGTTATATTCTTGTACATAGGGGGCAGTATTATAGTAGTTATATTCTTGTACACAGGGGGCTGTATTATAGTAGTTATATTCTTGTACATAGGGAGCAGTATTATAGTAGTTATATTCTTGCACATAGGAGCAGTATTATAGTAGTTATATTCTTGCACATAGGAGCAGTATTATAGTAGTTATATTCTTGTACATAGGGGGCAGTATTATAGTAGTTATATTCTTGTACATAGGGGGCAGTATTATAGTAGTTATATTCTTGTACATAGGGGGCAGTATTATAGTAGTTATATTCTTGTACACAGGGGGCTGTATTATAGTAGTTATATTCTTGTACATAGGGAGCAGTATTATAGTAGTTATATTCTTGCACATAGGAGCAGTATTATAGTAGTTATATTCTTGTACATAGGGGGCAGTATTATAGTAGTTATATTCTTGTACATAGGGGGCAGCATTATAGTAGTTATATTCTTGTACATAGGGGGCAGTATTATAGTAGTTATATTCTTGTACATAGGGGCAGTATTATAGTAGTTATATTCTTGTACATAGGGGCCAGTATTATAGTAGTTATATTCTTGTACATAGGATCAGTGTTATAGTAGTTATATTCTTGTATATAGGAGCAGTATTATAGTAGTTATATTCTTGTACACAGGGGGCAGTATTATAGTAGTTATATTCTTGTACATAGGAGCAGTATTATAGTAGTTATATTCTTGTACACAGGGGGCAGTATTATAGTAGTTATATTGTTGTACATAGGGAGCAGTATTATAGTAGTTATATTCTTGTACATAGGGGCAGTATTATAGTAGTTATATTCTTGTACATAGGGGGCAGTATTATAGTAGTTATATTCTTGTACATAGGGGGCAGTATTATAGTAGTTATATTCTTGTACATAGGAGCAGTATTATAGTAGTTATATTCTTGTACATAAGAGCAGTATTATAGTAGTTATATTCTTGTACATAGGAGCAGTATTATAGTAGTTATATTCTTGTACATAGTGGCAGTATTATAGTAGTTATATTCTTGTACATAGTGGCAGTATTATAGTAGTTATATTCTTATACATAGGGGCAGTATTATAGTAGTTATATTCTTGTACATAGGAGCAGTATTATAGTAGTTATATTCTTGTACATAGGGGGCAGTATTATAGTAGGTATATTCTTGTACATAGGGGGCAGTATTATAGTAGTTATATTCTTGTACATAGGAGCAGTATTATAGTAGTTATATTCTTATACATAGGGGCAGTATTATAGTAGTTATATTCTTGTACATAGGAGCAGTATTATAGTAGTTATATTCTTGTACATAGGGGGCAGTATTATAGTAGGTATATTCTTGTACATAGGGGGCAGTATTATAGTAGTTATATTCTTGTACATAGGGGCAGTATTATAGTAGTTATATTCTTATACATAGGGGCAGTATTATAGTAGTTATATTCTTGTACATAGTGGCAGTATTATAGTAGTTATATTCTTGTACATAGGAGCAGTATTATAGTAGTTATATTCTTGTACATAGGAGCAGTATTATAGTAGTTGTATTCTTGTACATAGGGGGCAGTATTATAGTAGGTATATTCTTGTACATAGGGGGCAGTATTATAGTAGTTATATTCTTGTACATAGGGGCAGTATTATAGTAGGTATATTCTTGTACATAGGGGGCAGTATTATAGTAGGTATATTCTTGTACATAGGGGCCAGTATTATAGTAGTTATATTCTTGTATATAGATGGTAGTATTACAGTAGTTATATTCTTGTACACAGGAGCAGTATTATAGTAGTTATATTCTTGTACATAGGAGCAGTATTATAGTAATTATATTCTTGTACATAGGGAGCAGTATTATAGTAGTTATATTCTTGTACATAGGGGGCAGTATTATAGTAGTTATATTCTTGTACATAGGAGCAGTATTATAGTAGTTATATTCTTGTACATAGGGGGCAGTATTATAGTAGTTATATTCTTGTACATAGGAGCAGTATTATAGGAGTTATATTCTTGTACATAGGGGACAGTATTACAGTAGTTATATTCTTGTATATAGGAGCAGTATTATAGTAGTTATATTCTTGTACATAGGGGGCAGTATTATAGCAGTTATATTCTTGTACATAGGGGGCAGTATTATAGCAGTTATATTCTTGTACATAGGGGGCAGTATTATAGTAGTTATATTCTTGTACATAGGAGCAGTATTATAGTAGTTATATTCTTGTACATAGGAGCAGTATTATAATATTTATATTCTATTAGATTTAGGGCAGTCTGTCCTTATTGGAATAATCCACCAGTTCTGAGCTGTTACAATGAAAACTATCAGTCTGGATTATCTTTAGGTTAGGGACTTAGCAGTCATTCCCAGGATAAGCTCCTCACTTACAGGCCGGTGTTGCTCTGCATAATTGTTGACTTCATTCAGATTTGTTTTACAGGAAAGTAAAGTGAGATTAAATGATCAGACTTTGGTACCAGAGGAGGAGCAGAATGTGCTGGACAGGGTAAGACCTGAGTGTTAATGTTTTCTATCTCATGTAATAGTCTGTAATAAAATCTGTTCTTTAGTTTTACACAAAGTATTTGAACTTTTCATTATACTATAATTAAGCTGTAAAACCTCCTGGACTTGTGGTCCTGTCGATCGTTTGATGTAATACAATGTTAATGATTTTTAATATTACATTATTCCTGGTGTCTTTTCTCATCCTTTTCTTCCCTTGCTCCCCTTTCCTCCTTTAGCTGGTTAGTCAGCTGAAACAGTCCCAAACCAGCGCCAAGATCCCATACAGCACCCAGGATATCTCGCTTGGACCCGCTGTAGCATACATTGTACCTGAGCCGGAGCTCTCCAGCCACAGTAAGTCACAAAGCCGAGCTCCTGTTTTTTTTTAAGAGAAATTGGAGACCTGACTATTTCCTATTGATGTAAAGCGCAACAACCTACTGCACACAGAACAGTGGGAGCGCGGCTGCTGCAGCCATATGCCCTGCAATCATTGTAGATTACTGTGTGCACAGAGGTCCAGTGGCTAAAGCGGCCTACTGCTACTAAAAATGCTGATGGTTACTGTTAAATTGCAGTTAAATGCCTGCACTAATGAATTTTAAAGCCCAATTGTAAGATAAGGGGCCAAGTTTCTGTCTATGTCCTCCCCTATATGAAGCTTCTGTGCCTTGTCCTCCCCTATGTGAAGCTTCTGTGCCTTTTCTTCCCCTATATGAAGTTTTTGTGCCTTTTCCTCCCCTATATAAATCTTCTGTGCCTTGTCCTCCCCTATATGAAGTTTCTGTGCCTTGTCCTCCCCTACATGACGTTTTTGTGCCTTGTCCTCCCCTATGTGAAGTTTCTGTGCCTTGTCCTCCCCTGTGTGAAGCTTCTGTGCCTTGTCCTCCCCTATATGAAGTTTCTGTGCCTTGTCCTCCCCTATATGAAGTTTCTGTGCCTTGTCCTCCCCTACATGACGTTTTTGTGCCTTGTCCTCTCCTATATGAAGTTTCTGTGCCTTGTCCGCCCCTACATGACGTTTTTGTGCCTTGTCCTCCCCTATGTGAAGTTTCTGTGCCTTGTCCTCCCCTATGTGAAGTTTCTGTGCCTTATCCTCCCCTATGTGAAGTGTCTGTGCCTTGTCCTCCCCTATGTGAAGTTTCTGTGCCTTGTCCTCCCCTATGTGAAGTTTCTGTGCCTTGTCCTCCCCTATGTGAAGTTTCTGTGCCTTGTCCTCCCCTATGTGAAGTTTCTGTGCCTTGTCCTCCCCTATGTGAAGTTTCTGTGCCTTGTCCTCCCCTATGTGAAGTTTCTGTGCCTTGTCCTCCCCTATGTGAAGTGTCTGTGCCTTGTCCTCCCCTATGTGAAGTTTCTGTGCCTTGTCCTCCCCTATGTGAAGTTTCTGTGCCTTGTCCTCCCCTATGTGAAGTTTCTGTGCCTTGTCCTCCCCTATGTGAAGTTTCTGTGCCTTGTCCTCCCCTATGTGAAGTTTCTGTGCCTTGTCCTCCCCTATGTGAAGTTTCTGTGCCTTGTCCTCCCCTATGTGAAGTTTCTGTGCCTTGTCCTCCCCTATGTGAAGTTTCTGTGCCTTGTCCTCCCCTATGTGAAGTTTCTGTGCCTTGTCCTCCCCTATGTGAAGTTTCTGTGCCTTGTCCTCCCCTATGTGAAGCTTCTGTGCCTTTTCCTCCCCTATGTGAAGTTTCTGTGCTGTCTATGTCCTCCCCTATATATTTTTTTTTGCACATTATACTGAGGGTGTGTTGTATGGAGACCTTCCACGACATATATTACTTTTATACTTTTTCTTCTGTAGGAAACGTTCCATCTCCATTATTCCATTTTGATCCAGCAACGTGTCCGATCATCCCAGGACAGGAAATGACCATTGAAATCTCTAAGGGACATTCAGGTCTTGGACTCAGCATCGTGGGTGGGAAAGATACCCCATTGGTAAATGTTCTCATTCCTCATATGTGATGATATGCAGGATATAGAAGACTGGAAAAAAGGGTCAGCCTTTTTTAAGAAACCGTGCCGCTTTTGCCCTTAGGCCGTGTTAGGTATTGCAGCTCGGACTGTTTCTCGTCAGATAGGAAACATGTAGTGGACACTGCTGGTAATCAGAGATTGTAGGAATATAGCAGCTGATACTTTGGTTTGTAGATCTTACATTACAGCATGTCTCATCCTCCAGACACCTTCAGAGCTGCATTTAAACATTGTTTCCTTCACAATGCTAAAAGGGAATGTGTCACCTATATTGTGTGTTACTGAAAAGACCCAGGTACTGGTACATTTTTTTATGTTTTTATTTTCTAATGTAGATTTTTTCATTTCAAGAGGCTATTAACAGCATTCAGAGATTTGCTTTATGGGAGCCACCTTTTTGGACTGGTGGATCCTGTGTTATCTATTTTATATAGAGGTGTTATCAGTCATTGTACAGGAGGAGGAGGAGGTGGTGAGCTGTGACATCACCTATTGTGAATGGTGGATCCTGTGCTATCTACTGTATATAGAGGTGTTATCAGTCATTGTACAGGAGGAGGAGGAGGAGGTGAGCTGTGACATCACCTATTGTGAATGGTGGATCCTGTGTTATCTACTGTATATAGAGGTGATATCAGTCATTGTAGAGGATGAGGAGGAGGTGAGCTGTGACATCACCTATTGTGAATGGTGGATCCTGTGTTTTCTACTGTATATAGAGGGGTTATCAGTCAGTCATTGTACAGGAGGAGGAGGAGGTGAGCTGTGACATCACCTATTGTGAATGGTGGATCCTGTGTTTTCTACTGTATATAGAGGTGTTAGCAGTCATTGTACAGGAGGAGGAGGAGGTGAGCTTTGACATCACCTATTGTGAATGGTGGATCCTGTGTTTTCTACTGTATATAGAGGTGTTATCAGTCATTGTACAGGAGGAGGAGGAGGTGAGCTGTGACATCACCTATTGTGAATGGTGGATCCTGTGTTTTCTATTGTATATAGAGGTGTTAGCAGTCATTGTACAGGAGAAGGAGGAGGTGAGCTGTGACATCTATTGTGAATGGTGGATCTTGTGTCATATACTGTATATAGAGGTGTTATCAGTCATTGTACAGGAGGAGGAGGAGGTGAGCTGTGACATAACCTATTGTGAATGGTGGATCCTGTGTTAACTATATATTAGTGTTACCTATCATTGTAATCCTGCCTGTGTTGATAATTAGACGACTACTTAAAAATAATGTCTACGAATCAATAAGTTTCAGCCTATTATGAGGCTCCCAAAGAAAACTGCAAGATTTCAGGATTTTTCAAAATAAAGATATAGAATATTGTGAAAGAAATCACTAAGATTTAAAAAAAAAATGCTTTTAGAAACTTGGTTCAAACAAAAACTCCAGATATAGAGCTGCTTCTCACAAAATTAGAATATCATCAAAACTTTTATTGATTTCAGTTCTTCAATACAGAAAGTCAAACTCCTATATTATATAGAGTCATTACACAAAGAGGGATCTATTATATAGAGTCATTACACACAGAGGGATCTATTATATAGAGTCATTACACAAAGAGTGATCTATTTCAAGTGTTTATTTCTGTTAATGTTGATGATTATGGCTTACAGCCAATGAAAACACAAAAGTTATTATCTCAGTAAATTAGAATACTTTATAACAACAGCTTGAAAAATTATTTTAAAATCTGAAATGTCTGTTTAGTAAATGCCCTCAATACTTGGTCGGGGCTCCTTTTGCATCAATTACTGCATCAATGCGGCAATGTGGCATGGAGGCGATCAGCCTGTGGCACTGCTGAGGGGTTATGGAAGCCCAGGTGGCTTTGATAGCAGCCTTCAGCTCGTCTGCATTGTTGGGTCTGGGGTCTCTCATCAGGTGAGTTTGCTGCCAATCAAGCTCAGTGATACTGTTGTGTGTAAACCAGGTATTGGTACTTTTGGCCGTGTGGACAGGGGCCAAGTCCTGCTGGAGAATGACATTTCCATCTCCAAAAAGCTTGTCGGCAGAGGGAAGCATGAAGTGCTCTAAAATATCCTGGTAGACGGCTGCGCTGAATTTGGTCTTGATAAAAGTAATCTGAATTGCAAAAAGAACTTCGGCACTCCATACATGAATATATAGGTGACCTTGTCGTGGTTGATGGGCACACATAAATTGGCCAAATTATGCGCAAAAAAACTTCATTTTTCAAAGTGACATTAGTCTAGATACAATATTTCTCATATATTCATGTATGGAGTGCCGAAGTTCTTTTTGCAATTGAGATTACTTTTTTCTTCAGAGCACCCGAATAGACCAGTGAGCAACCCCTCTCTTTTTTCTATTAATCATTTTTGGGATCCCGCTCCTGGAACATTGCAGCAGGTACGTGTTCACACTATTAGAAGTTTGACAGCCTTTTTTTCTGACCATGTGTCCCTCCCATTCAGTCACAGGTGGTTTTAACTAGCTCTACCAGCCCATACATTGTAGGTTAAAAGCCCAAGCAGAGACATATTGTCCATACAGGCTTACAGCCCAAGAGTGGCATATCCAGTGGTAGCGTAGCGTAGTTTCCCATCATACGAAGGTGACCTTGTCGTGGTTGATGGGCACACATAAATTGGTCAAATTATGCGCAATAAACCTTCATTTTTCAAAGTGACATTAGTCTAGATACAATATGTCTTATATATTCATGTATGGAGTGCTGAAGTTCTTTTTGCAATTTGGTCTTGATAAGACACAGTGGACCTCCACCAGCAGATGACATGGCCCCCCAAACCATCACTGATGGTGGAAACTTCACACTAGACCTCCAGGAGTTTGGATTGTGGCCTCTCCACTCTTCCTCCAGACTCTGGGACCTTCATTTCCAAATGAAATGCAAAATTTACTTTCATCTGAAAACAACACCTTGGACAACTAAGCAACAGTCCAGGTCTTCTTCTCCTTGGCCCAGGTAAGACGCTTCTGGCTTTGTCTATTGGTCATGAGGGGCTTGACACAAGGAATGTGACACTTGTAGCCCATGTCCTGGATACGTCTGTGTGTGGTGGCTCTTGAAGCAATGACTCCAGCAGCAGTCCACTCCTTGTGAATCTCCCCCAAATTTTTGAATGGCCTTTTCTTATCAATCCTTTCAAGGCTGCGGTTATCCCGGTTGCTTGTTCACCTTTTTCTACCACATTTTTCCCTTCCACTCGACTTTCCATTAATATGCTTGGATACAGCACTCTGTGAACAGCCAGCTTCTTTAGCAATGACCTTTTGTGGCTTACCCTCCTTGTGGAGTGTGTCAATGACTGCCTTCTGGACATCTGTCAAGTCAGCAGTCTTCCCCATGATTGTGGAGCCTACTGAAACTGACTAAGGGACCTTTTTAAACTCTTATTAAGCCTTTGCAGGTGTTTTTTGTTAATTATTCTAATTTACTGAGATAATGACTTTTGTGTTTTCATTGGCTGTAAGCCATAATCATCAACATTAACAGAAATAAACACTTGAAATAGATCACTCTGTGTGTAATGACTCTATATAATATATGAGTTTCACTTTTTGAATTGAAGAACTGAAATTAATTTTTTTGATGATATTCTAATTTTGTGAGAAGCACCTGTACAATGCCTATGAGCTGTGCAGTGTAGCGGGAACATGATGTTGCTGGATTGCATCTTTCAGCAGAGTTTATTTTATGTGAATGCAGCCCTATATGTGACTGATGTATAGGACCAAGATAAATGCATAAAGCAAGGTCACTCACAATATCCAGACTGTGATCTGTGCCTTTCTTATAACCAGGTTCCTATTCTTTCCTTCTGTTTTGCAGGAAGCCGTGGTGATCCATGAGGTGTATGAAGAGGGCGCCGCCGCCAGGGACGGGAGGCTCTGGGCAGGGGACCAGATTCTGGAGGTACGGGAACAATATCAGCAGTTTTTTAGTAAAGTAGGGACCATGCAGACATGTACTAAGTGGACCTCAGAAAGGAGCTACGGGCAAGATGCGATTCCAGCGTTCATTACCCACTCCTCCTCATACAATAGAGAACGGCTCTGACTATTCATTTGTCTGTGTTTTCTCTGCATTAAAGTGAATCTGTCAGTGGTTTTCACAATACAAACTGCATACATTATTAAATACATCTTAGACCTGATGAGACTGGTGTATTTACTTTTAAAAATCAATGTCAGATTGGCTGTATAACCCTTTATGAAAGTTTACCTCAATCTCCATCTTCCTAGTCTGCTTGACCGCTCCTCTGTATCCCTCCTCCCTGCTGCTGATTCTCCACCCACAAAGCCTGATTGACAGGTCATCATTACTCCTCCTTCCTGCTGCTTATTCTCCACCCACATAGTCTGATTGACAGCTCCTTGTTACTCCTCCTCCCTGCTGCTGATTCTCCATCCACATAGCCTGATTGACATCTCCTTGTTACTCCTCCTCCATGCTGCTTATTCTCCACCCACAAAGCCTGATTGACAGGTCATCATTACTGCTCCTCCCTGCTGCTTATTCTCCACCCACATAGCCTGATTGACATCTCCTTGTTACTCCTCCTCCCTGCTGCTTACTCTCCACCTACATAGCCTGATTGACATCTCCTTGTTATTCCTCTTCCTGCTGCTTATTCTCCTCCCACAAAGCCTGATTGGCATTTCCTCAATGTACCTCCCCCCTTCTGCTGATAAATCTCTGCCGACTTACTCTCCTTCCCTCTGCTGCTGAATAGCTGCACACCTTGCATGAGTGACAGCTCGTCAGTATCCCTCCTCCATTCTGCTGCTGAATCTCTGCCCACCGGATCTGATTGACAGCACGTCAGTGTTCACCACCCCCTTCTGCTGAGACCTCACGCCCCTAAGTATAAGCTGCCATTTTCAAGCCAGCTGAGCAGAAACTTAATACACTTGGACTCAATAGCTTTCTCTCTCTTTAGCTGGCCTTACAACAAGCTCATTTTATTTTCAGGATTTTCAAGGTAAGTTCACCAGTCTCATCAGGTGTAAGAAATCTATTTAATAATATATGCAGTTTGTATGATGAAATCTGTTGCCAGGTCCCCTTTTAGCGTTGTGCAGCTGCAGCCATTTATTATTGGTGGCTCGTCTTGGAGCCCTTAACATTATGAATGTTTCATGTTGCTTTTCTTTCTCTAGGGGGCGCTGTATTATGGGTGTATAGGGTTGCCTTTATTTCCTTTTGTAGGGGGTCCTGTATTACAGAAAGCTTTATTTTACCTGTAGGTGGTAATCGGAGCCGATCTGTGGACGATCCGCTCGATTTTGCAGTTGACCCTTGTTATCTGCTTAATGCATAGAGGCAAATTTCCTGAAACAGAGCAATTATCCCAATCTAATCAGCCCCCCTGTCTTATCCGATAGACCAAGGGCTTCAATAAAGGGGATGCAGAGGTTGTGGAAGTCCCCTGGAGCCCGAGGGGGCACAAAATGTCCATCTGCACTGTATATGGAGACCCTCATTGCACCTGTACGACCTAATATCCAACCGTCCCACCTAGATATCACTGGATACGTTACAATATGAGGTTTATGCAGCCTCGCTCCTCATTGTCATCTCCCTTCTTCCCATTTGGAAGGAAAGAATATCCCCAAGCCTGAGACATTGTGTCCAGAGAAGACGGGTGTCGGGGGACTATTGTTGGAGGTGCCATTAATCATGAGTGTAGAGGCTGGGAATCCTGGCAGCGGATAGCGGGGGTCCTGCATACCGAGTCCTGCCTGCATCGGGCCGGGCGGTGCCAGTCTCCGGTGGTCTCCACCAGCCGCCTGCATACTGCTCTGACATAGGCTTTGTTGCAGTATGGCTGCTCGCGGTGTGATTGCGCTCACCGCAGGATAAATTGTTAATGTATCTGTGGAGCTTTGTAAGGAAAGTCGCTGCACTGAACCAGGCTGCAGAATCCTCTCTGTTCTGCTCCGTGTCTGGCATCACTATGACCGTCTCCTCATTCACATGATTTACACTCTTCCCAGTCTCTGTACAATGCAGTTTTGGAACTTTGTCATCTAGTTTACGTTTCAGTTCCTTAACGCGAGCTGCCAGTGAATGGAAACGTTATTTGATACAGAGATTAATGGCGTATTCTCAAATTTGGAAATTATCCCCTATTTGCGGCAGAAAGGGCAGATTCACTGTGGGATGGGGCAGATTAGCTGCGGGGATGGGGCAGACTAGCTGCGGCGAGGGGCAGATAAAACAATGATGAAAACTACAGCAAGCAGCCCAGTAAATGACACGTCACTGGATTCAGTGTCTCTGTCTCTGCATTATGTTGCTCTTCCTTTAAAGGGGTATTATCAAATTTGGCAGTTATCCCCTATCTGTTGCATAGCGAATAACCTTTTGATCACTGAGGGTCCGACCACAGGGACCCCGACCGATCCTGAGTTTCTGGACTCTGAAGAGCCCTGTGTGAATGGAGTGGAGGTCAATCATGAGCACATCTTTCTATCCAGACAGCGCTTGCACCAAAAATGCGGTTGTGTGAACAGAGCCTTAACATGAAATTTGGAAACCATTGTCCCGCAGCAAATCTAATGGCCGCAGTGCTCTCCTCATCAGGCTCATGTGACACGAGCCGTATTTCCCCACTTGTTGTTGCAGGTTAATGGAATGGATCTGAGGAACGCCTCCCATGAGGACGCCATTACAGCTCTGCGACAGACACCCCAGAAGGTGCAGCTGGTGGTGTACAGAGACGAGGCACAGTACAGGGATGAGGAGAACCTGGACATCTTCCATGTGGAGCTGCATAAGAAGACTGGCCGAGGTTTGGGGCTGAGCATTGTGGGTAAAAGGTAAGATGGGAGCAACTTATTTGTTGTTGGTGATTGATTTAATCCTCTGCCATAAGGAGTAGTAGAACTGACTACTTGGAGCCACCATTAGGGGGAGCCTAATGCATACAGATTTACTGTATCTCTGTATACAGAGAGCTCCCCCTAGTGGTGACTGCAGACAGAATCTTATCATGTATCTCTGTATACAGGGAGCTCCCCCTAGTGGTGACTGTAGACAGAATCTCATCATGTATCTCTGTATACAGGGAGCTCCCCCTAGTGGTGACTGTAGACAGAATCTTATCATGTATCTCTGTATACAGGGAGCTCCCCCTAGTGGTGGCTGCAGAGAGTATCTTATTATGTATCTCTGTATACAGGAAGCTCCCCCTAGTTGTGTCTGCAGACAGAATGTTATCTTATATCTCTGTATGCAGGGAGCTCCCCCTAGTGGTGGCTGCAGACAGAATCTTATCATGTATCTCTGTATGCAGGTAGCTCCCCCTAGTGGTGGCTGCAGACAGAATTTTATCCTGTATCTCTGTATACAGGGAGCTCCCCCTAGTGGTGGCTGCAGACAGGATCTTATCATGTATCTCTGTATACAGGGAGCTCCCCCTAGTGGTGGCTGCAGACAGGATCTTATCATGTATCTCTGTATACAGGGAGCTCCCCCTAGTGGTGGCTGCACACAGAATCTTATCATGTATCTCTGTATACAGGGAGCTCCCCCTAGTGGTGACTGTAGACAGAATCTCATCATGTATCTCTGTATACAGGGAGCTCCCCCTAGTGGTGACTGTAGACAGAATCTTATCATGTATCTCTGTATACAGGGAGCTCCCCCTAGTGGTGGCTGCATACAGACAGAATTGTGTATCTCTATGACTGTGTGAAGGAACATAGGAGATTTGCTGATGGACTTTATGATGAGAATGAATTAATAGGATGCCCCTTATCGCCAGCGCTCTGTGTTCTCACTTAGTCTGGAGCAGGATGTGTTTCTGTCCTTGCTCGGGATGGATTTTGTGTGACTGTACCTCCTCCATTGTTGTTTTGTATCACAGACGACCACTTCAGTAGAACAAGCTGCTCTAGTTCATGCGAGAGGCTACGTCATTTTCGCTGGCGGCTCAATGATCACATTCACTGTACTGACTATTATAGTGACAATTACCTCATCACCAGAACTCCGGCTGCGAGGAGCTGATGGATGATGTGTGTCATACCCCGGGATAATATGAATGTTTAATGTCTTCCAGGAACGGCAGTGGAGTCTTCATCTCCGACATTGTAAAAGGGGGAGCAGCCGACTATGACAGGAGATTAATGCAAGGAGATCAGATCCTGTCCGTCAATGGCGAGGATGTCCGAAACGCCTCCCAAGAAGTGGTGGCCGCCATACTAAAGGTATCGTCTATGCAGGGAAGGGTCTAACACTCAGAGAAACAGATGAGGAGCAATCACCGGGACTTTAAAAGTGTTAGAACTTCCTAACTGACCTTGTGTATCATTTCCTCACCCTTCTTAAGCTAAGTTTGCTGTCAGTGAATGTGAACCTTGTTTTTCTCGGCACAACTAATCCAGCTCTCAGATGACAAATGGGAACAATTGTTTGCAGTTTGCACAATGCTCTGTGAGAGAAACAAAGCCGCAGCTGCACAGATCTGATAGGTTGTTACAATGTGTCATTCTGGAGGTCGTTTCTCTCACAGCATTGTCTTGTCTGAATATAATTGTAACGATGAGTTACACGAGTCTTCTAGTTTGCTGTTCGTGAGTGAGAATGTTGAAAATAGCAAGGAATCAAAACCATAAAGTTGAAGAACCTGCATGATACATTGGTAGATTAAATTTGTATGTGTTTTTGTAAAAAAAAAAATAAAACAAGTACTTGGATTAATAAAAAAAAAAAAATAGTCTGAAAACTTCATTCACCAGTGACCTGGGCTAGATTTCAACATAGAACCCACTGCTGCCAGACAACGAAGCGAAGTGCTCGGCTATTGTAACCCATAAAGAATAAATCTACATGAAACACTCAGTGACGTTTGGAAATATACTGTATATAGTCTGTACCATACTCCAGAGCTGAATTCACTGGTTCAGTCACTGTGTACATTACTTTACTTATCCTGTATTACTCCAGAGCTGTACTCACTATCATGCTGGTGCAGTCACTGTGCACATACATTACATTACTGATCCTGAGTTACATCCTGTATTATACTCCAGAGCTGCACTCACTATTCTGCTGGTGCAGTCACTGTGTACATACATTACTGATCCTGAATTACATCCTGTATTATACTCCAGAGCTGCACTCACTATTCTGCTGGTGCAGTCAATGTGTACATACATTACATTACTTCTCCTGCAGTGATCGTGAGTTACATCTAGTATTATACTCCAGAGCTGCACTCACTATTCTGCTGGTGCAGTCACTGTGTATATACATTACATTACTTCTCCTGCAGTGATCGTGAGTTACATCTAGCATTATACTCCAGAGCTGCACTCACTATTCTGCTGGTGCAGTCACTGTGTACATACATTACATTACTTCTCCTGCAGTGATCGTGAGTTACATCTAGTATTATACTGCAGAGCTGTACTCACTATTCTGCTTGTGCAGTTACTGTGTACATACATTACATTACTGATCCTGAGTTACATCCTGTATTATACTCCAGAGCTGCACTCACTATTCTGCTGGTGCAGTCACTGTGTACATACATTACATTACTGATCCTGTACTGATCCTGAGTTACATCCTGTATTATACTCCAGAGCTGCACTCACTATTCTGCTGGTGCAGTCACTGTGTACATACATTACATTACTGAT
The DNA here is from genome assembly GCF_046119375.1 of Phyllobates terribilis. Lineage (NCBI taxonomy): Eukaryota > Metazoa > Chordata > Amphibia > Anura > Dendrobatidae > Phyllobates > Phyllobates terribilis. The sequence goes on from NW_027362768.1 coordinate 174,292,516, forward strand.
CCTGTACTGATCCTGAGTTACCTCCTGTATTATACTCCAGAGCTGCACTCACTATTCTGCTGGTGCAGTCACTGTGTACATACATTACATTACTGATCCTGTACTGATCCTGAGTTACCTCCTGTATTATACTCCAGAGCTGCACTCACTATTCTGCTGGTGCAGTCACTCTGTACATACATTACTGTACATTACTGATCCTGAATTACATCCTATATTATACTCCAGAGCTGCACTCACTATTCTGCTGGTGCAGTCAATGTGTACATACATTACATTACTTCTCCTGCAGTGATCGTGAGTTACATCTAGTATTATACTCCAGAGCTGCACTCACTATTCTGCTGGTGCAGTCACTGTGTATATACATTACATTACTTCTCCTGCAGTGATCGTGAGTTACATCTAGCATTATACTCCAGAGCTGCACTCACTATTCTGCTGGTGCAGTCACTGTGTACATACATTACATTACTTCTCCTGCAGTGATCGTGAGTTACATCTAGTATTATACTGCAGAGCTGTACTCACTATTCTGCTTGTGCAGTTACTGTGTACATACATTACATTACTGATCCTGAGTTACATCCTGTATTATACTCCAGAGCTGCACTCACTATCCTGCTGGTGCCGTCACTGTGTACATACATTACATTACTGATCCTGTACTGATCCTGAGTTACATCCTGTATTATACTCCAGAGCTGCACTCACTATTCTGCTGGTGCAGTCACTGTGTATATACATTACTTCTCCTGCAGTGATAGTGAGTTACATCCTGTATTATACTCCAGAGCTGCACTCACTATTCTGCTGGTGCAGTCACTCTGTACATACATTACTGTACATTACTGATCCTGAATTACATCCTGTATTATACTCCAGAGCTGCACTCACTATTCTGCTGGTGCAGTCACTGTGTACATACATTACATTACTGATTCTGTACTGATCCTGAGTTACATCCTGTATTATACTCCAGAGCTGCACTCACTATTCTGCTGGTGCAGTCACTGTGTACATACATTACATTACTTCTCCTGCAGTGATCGTGAGTTACATGTAGTATTATACTCCAGAGCTGCACTCACTATTCTGCTGGTGCAGTCACTGTGTATATACATTACTTCTCCTGCAGTGATAGTGAGTTACATCCTGTATTATACTCCAGAGCTGCACTCACTATTCTGCTGGTGCAGTCACTCTGTACATACATTACTGTACATTACTGATCCTGAATTACATCCTGTATTATACTCCAGAGCTGCACTCACTATCCTGCTGGTGCAGTCACTGTGTACATACATTACATTACTGATCCTGAGTTACATCCTGTATTATACTCCAGAGCTGCACTCACTATTCTGCTGGTGCAGTCACTGTGTGCATACATTACATTACTGATCCTGAGTTACATCCTGTATTATACTCCAGAGCTGCACTCACTATTCTGCTGGTGCAGTCACTGTGTACATACATTACATTACTGATCCTGTACTGATCCTGAGTTACCTCCTGTATTATACTCCAGAGCTGCACTCACTATTCTGCTGGTGCAGTCACTGTGTATATACATTACATTACTGATCCTGTACTGATCCTGAGTTACCTCCTGTATTATACTCCAGAGCTGCACTCACTATTCTGCTGGTGCAGTCACTGTGTACATACATTACATTACTGATCCTGTACTGATCCTGAGTTACCTCCTGTATTATACTCCAGAGCTGCACTCACTATTCTGCTGGTGCAGTCACGGTGTACATACAGTCATGGCCAAAAGTATTGAGAATGAGACAAATAGTAATTTTTCCAAAGTTTACTGCTTCATTTTTTGTAATGGCAATTTGCATATACTCCTGAATGTCAAAGAGTGATCAGCTTAACAGCAATTACTGTACTTGCAAAGTCAATATTTGCCCAGAAAATGAACTTTAACCCCCAAAACACATTTCAACATCATTGCAGTCCTGCCTTAAAAGGAGCAGCTAACATTGTTTTAGTGATTGATCCATTAACACAGGTGTGGGTGTTGATGAGGACAGGGCTGGCGATCAATCAGTCATGATTAAGTAAGAATGACATCACTGGACACTTTAAAAGGAGGCTGGTTCTTGGTATCATTGTTTCTCTTCAGTTAACCATCGTTATCTCTAAAGAAACACGTGCAGCCATCATTGCACTGCACAAAAATGGCCTAACAGGGAAGAGTATCGCAGCTACAAAGATTGCACCTCAGTCAACAATCTATAGCATCATCAAGAACTTCAAGGAGAGAGCTTCCATTGTTGTCAAAAAGGCTCCAGGGTGCCCAAGAAAGACCAGCAAGCGCCAGGACCGTATCTTAAAACTTTTTCAGCTGCGGGATCGGACTACCAGCAGTGCCGAGGTTGCTCAGGAATGGTAGCAGGCTGGTGTGAGTGCTTCTGCACGCACTGCGAGGCGGAGACTCTTTGAGCAAGGGCTGGTTTCAAGGAGGGCAGCAAAGAAGCCACTTCTCTCCAGAAAAAACATCAGGGACCGACTGATATTCTGCAAAAGGTACAGGGAGTGGACTGCTGAGGACTGGGGCAAAGTCATTTTCTCTGATGAATCCCCTTTTCGATTGTTTGGGACATCTGGAAAACAGCTTATTCGGAGAAGAAGAGGTGAGCGCTACCACCAGTCTTGTCTCATGCCAACTGTAAAGCATCCTGAAACCATTCATGTGTGGGGTTGCTTCTCAGCCAAGGGAATCGGCTCACTCACAGTCTTGCCTAAAAACACAGCCATGAATAAAGAATGGTACCAGAATGTCCTCCAAGAGCAACTTCTCCCAACCGTCCAAGAGCAGTTTGGCGCCCAACAATGCCTTTTCCAGCATGATGGAGCACCTTGCCATAAAGCAAAGGTGATAACTAAATGGCTCATGGAACAAAACATAGAGATTTTGGGTCCATGGCCTGGAAACTCCCCAGATCTTAATCCCATTGAGAACTTGTGGTCAATCATCAAGAGACGGGTGGACAAACAAAAACCAACAAATTCTGGCAAAATGCAAGCATTGATTATGCAAGAATGGACTGCTATCAGTCAGGATTTGGTCCAAAAGTTGATTGAGAGCATGCCAGGGAGAATTACAGAGGTCTTGAAGAAGAAGGGGCAACACTGCAAATATTGACTTGCTGCATTAACTCATTCTAACTGTCAATATAACCTATTGGTCCTCATAATATGATTGCAATTATATTTCTGTATGTGATATAAACATCAGACAAACACTAAGAAAAACCAGAGGCCAGCAGATCATGTGAAAATATCATTTTGGTGTCATTCTCAAAACTTTTGGCCATGACTGTACATTACATTACTGATCCTGTACTGATCCTGAGTTACATCCTGCATTATACTCCAGAGCTGCACTCACTATTCTGCTGGTGCAGTCACTGTGTACATACATTACATTACTTCTCCTGCAGTGATTGTGAGTTACATCCAGTATTATACTCCAGAGCTGTACTCACTGATGTATTAAAATCACCTCTCTATCCATTCACTGTAGAATGGGGGTTTCTGTCAACAAGCTTGCTGACTGTTTCCAAAATCCATCCGTGTAGATAGAATGTATTCACAAGCTCTTTATCATGTGTATTGTGTTCTGTATTTGCTCTTGTGGCAGATAATATATTTTATACACTTCTTCCTCGCTTTTCTCTTTGGGGATGTGGGGAATCCCTCCCTGGGAGTTCCCCTGTTGCGCTTTTTCCTTGTCATTTTACAACTTGTCATTATTTTTCAGGTTTTCCCGTACCGCGTTCGTCTGTCGCTGGCTCTGACGCCTGATTTAACCCTTGTCTCCCTGAGTCACTCCTTCCCTTTGTATTCTGTATATAATAATCTTCCATGTAATGAGACGCTCTGCTTGTTTATGATGACACCTCCTGTCGCTCCAATTCTAAAGACTCTTCTGTTTCATCCAAAGTGCACACAAGGACTCGTTCATCTGGAGATCGGGAGGCTCAGAGTGGCGTCTTGGCTGTCGTCCAGGAAAGCCTATCATGGCAGTCAGGTGCGGGACGCGTTTCCTCGGTGATGTAGGAGACGGGATTATTTCCACCTTCTCAAATCTTAACCCTGCACATTTACATCTCCGTGCAAAGTTCTTCAAATTTCTGATGTTCAATTTCCACTTCTTAAGAGATCTGCTTGCTGTTAGTGAGTGAGAGCACTGGCTGTGTATAGCTAGTGCTCAGCCAGGACCCTGCTCTGTGAGCCAAAGCTGTAGTTTGCTACAATGTATCAGTCTGAATTCATATACTGCCTAGACTGGGTACACTTTGTATCCACTTCTCATTCACTGACAGTAAGCAGATTTCTTAAAATCCAAAATAATTGAAACTTTTTTTGCACCAGTTTTTGGAGTACTCTGTTCTTTTTTATTTATTTATTTATTTTTATTCACCATTCTTACATTTAGTTGTTTTTTTCAGCTTTTGTAATTTTTTTAGGTTGATTGATAATGTGGGTGTATTTTTCAGTATCCAGATATTTTTGGTTAATTCATCTTTTGCGACTTTTCTAAATGTCGCAAACTTTTTTGTGCGATGATGTTCCAGTACCCTAGTAATCTAATACCAATTGTTTGTACTGTTGAAAACTAATCTGCAACATTTTGAAGTTTTATTGAAAAGGATTGTGTGAAGTCGTACTGAAAATAAATGCAAAAAAGCAAAATAAGGCATCTTTTATTTTGCACCAAATTCATCGTTCTGACCCAGAAAAAAAAAAAAACGATGCAAAATTACTCAGCGTAACTAAACTTTTTTTTTTTTTCTATTTTTATAATTTTGTAAAAAAGTTATGAAACTTTACAAATCACATTATTAGGAAATGTTCTCTATTGCTGTAAAAAAAAATTGCAGGTAAGTGGCTGTCAGTCCCTTTCTTTTCCAGTAATTGCAGGTAAGTGGCTGTCAGTCCTTTTCTTTTCCAGTCTATTTGCTGCCTTCAGCCACATTGATATCAGAAAATATTCATTTGGAGTACAGATGATGGCAGTGAGAGGGTCAGCACCCTTCTCCTCCTCTGAATGTTCTGCTGATCACTGCCAACTTCTGTACTCCAAATGAATATTTTCGGTTATCAATGCAGCTGAAGGCAGCAAATAGACTGTGGAAAAGAAGAGGGACTGAAAGCCACTACCGTGCAATTCTTTTCTCATAGGAATGAAGAAAAATTCCCTAATAATTTGCAAAGTTTTATAACTTGGACATATTTATAAAAAAAATGTAAAAAAATCTGGTGCCAAAACTGATTGCAAATGCTGGAACCATCTTACAAGGGTTCATGATTTGCTACAGTGTGTCAGAGCAGTTGCTTGTAATCATCCATGTATCTATTTCAGTTGGAGATGATCGTGGCAGCTTTTTTTCTGTAAAATAATCCGAACTCTAAGAAGTGGATTTATAAGAGAATGCCAAGGGATTTTCATTATAATCTTAAGGAGTAAAAAATAGTTAATCCTTTTCTTTTTCCATTACATGCTGGGATTTTAACGCAATTTTAAAAGCACAAGCTGCTCACTTGATTGCAGCGATTTTATAGCTATTTAATTCATTCCTATAGAGAGAAATATCACAGAAATAATTATTTTTATGCAGTGGGATATAATGTCTTTGCTGTAGCACCAGCCTTAGTGTTTTTATTAATGGGGTCATCCAGTTCCTTTTACTTCCACACAACGGAATGACAGTCGCAGCTGATGTTTCAGCAGGTAGTGCTCGTCCGACAGTTATCTTGCGCCTAGTAATTGTAATAGGACAATGGACAATACCTGCCATGTATGAGCCTTGCTGAGCGGCCGTTTATACAGTGTCGTCAGTGCTTCTCACCCCCTGGTGTGAAAGTGGGAGACACTGGATAAACCTTTTTAATGTTTGACATTTTTAGCTGTCTTAAAGCAGGTCTGTTAACGAATTCCAGAATACAAATTGCATGCTTACATTTACATTTTGATCTATTAGGCCTGGTGAGGCTGGTGTACTTACTTTGAAATTTCATGTCAGGATGGTTGTTTAACCCTGATATTAAAATGAGCATTATATGAATTCAGCTACAGAGTGAAAACTCATGAGTTCAAGTGTTTTCAGTCACTGAGACCCAGCCTGACTGACAGCTGCAGCTTGTACTGAGCAGTGTGAGATCTCAGCAGCAGCAGGGAGGAGGGACACTGAGGAGTTATCAGGCTAGATGGCCAGCAATTTTGCAGCAGGAAGTAAGGACACTGAGGATCTGTCAATCAGGCTAAGGGAGTGGTGATTCAGCAGCAGCAGGGAGGGGGAACAGTGAGTAACTATAAAAGAAATAGACCAGCGCACCTGGGCAGCTAATGGCATGTGGAAGCACGAAAACGTGTGGCCACACGTAAAGGTATCCAAAGAAAGGCTGTGTGCCCACTATGTGTTTTTTAAGCGTTTCCGCTTCGGCAATCCCACCGCAGAAATGCTTAAAGAACGCTTGGTAGAAGGTCTGTCATGTTCCCTAATGATAATCCGCATGTGCTGTGCACAGGCTGCGGAAATTTCTGCTGTGGATTATCATTGTGGAAAAATCCGCAGCACTACCAATTATTTTGCGTAAGCGCTGCATTTTTGACACCTTTGACTTGCATTGAAACGCTTAATATCCGCAGGACTACATGTGCACATGCGGATATTAAGCGATTCAATGTGCGGATGGTACCCGGGTCTGGAGAAGAGGAGACTCTCATCCAGACCCGGGTACCATAGAACCTGTAAAAAAAAAAAAAAAAAAGACTTAAAATATAAAATATTCATTATACTTACCTTCTGATGGCCCCCGGTCTTCATAGCGATGTGTCCTGGCTCCCCGGCAGCTCGAGATGGTCTAAAAGGACCTGCCATGACGTCATGTGACGGGTCACGTGACCGCTGACGTCGGCGGTCGTGTGACCTGTCACATGACTAAATTACGTCATGGCAGGTCCTTTTAGTCCACCGTGAGCTGCCGGGGAGCCAGGACGCATCGCTAAGGAGACCGGGGGCCATCAGAAGGTAAGTATAATGAATATTTTTTATTTTTTACCATTCTTTTTAACTATTAACTTGGTCACACTATATAAATCTATGCCGGTTGTGACTTACCCTTGTCCCTGGCTGAAAAACCGCATGTAAAATCCGCATGCTTTTTTTACTGCCACCAGGATGCAGAAATGCTCAGGAAAAATCTGGAGCATTTCTGCATCGTGGGCACATAGCCAAAGGGTAAATGCAGCTTCTCAAATGCAAAAAACTTTATTCTTCAAAAATGTAACAACATGATCGCAAGGATTTCATGGTGATCTGCAAGCTACGCGTTTCAAACAGTTTTTGTGTCCTTTTTCAAAGCTAATAACATGATTCATCTGCCATTAGCTTTGAAAAAGGACACAGAAACGGTATTTGAAACTGCGTAGCTTGCAGATCACCATGAAATCCTTGCCATCATGTTGTTACATTTTTGAAGAATAAAGTTTTTTGCATTTGAGAAGCTGGATTCACTCTTTCTTTGGACAGTGAGTAACTGTCAAACACATTAGGTGGATGGTGATTCAGAAGGGAGGAGAGAAGCTGAGGAAATGCCATTCAGGATTAGTGAGTGGAGATTCAGCAAGAGCAGGGAGGAGGGACACTGAGGAGCTTTCAATGAGAAATGGTAGGTGGAGATTCATCAGCGGCGGGGAGGAGGGACACTGAGGAGCTCTCAATGAGGAATGGTGGTGGAGGTTCAGCAGGAGCAGGGAGGAGGGTCACAGGAGCTCTCAATGAGGAATGGTAGGTGGAGATTTAGCAGGAGCAGGGAGGAGGGTCACAGGAGCTCTCAATGAGGAATGGTAGGTGGAGATTTAGCAGGAGCAGGGAGGAGGGTCACTGAGGAGCTCTCAATGAGGAATGGTAGGTGGAGATTCAGCAGCGGCGGGGAGGAGGGACACTGAAGAGATGCCAATGAGCCATTGATTGAGAGTAAACTATTATTATTATTATTCTGATACAGTCCATTCTGATGGACTTTCAGATTAAATGCTCCGGTCTCATCAGGTCTAAGAGATCTATTTAATACTGTGTGCAGTTAATGCCCAGAATGTAAATCTAAAATGATAAACTATACTATTATGTTATATGCATTCTAATATGTGTATATATTCTTCTACAATACTCTTTTTATATTGCAGGTTATATGTACTGTATATTTTATATTTCTGTGTTTATATTATACATCTTATATACATACATACACTTACTTATTATCTTTTCTTTAAATGTTTATATTTTATTATAGAAGCTTCCGCATATTTATAAGTTTATAATTTGCTGCAGGTTATAGAGCTGCAAACCAGCGATACTGCTCAGCCCCAGACTATATATGTTTCCAGTTTTATGTCCAGCCAATATTGTATGCCGCACACTGATTATGATAATTTCTAAGACGATAATGTGCTTTACGTACATGTGGCCTATGTCACGACATAAGCTACACGGAGCGCATTTTCTAGCACATCTTCACTTAGAGCACCGTGTTATTAGATCCCCATGGAAGAGTCGGCTGCCTCTGACATTGATCCTTAGCAGACGCGCCGCCAAAGACAGTTATTCCCAGGAAGAGATATCGACAGACGGCAATAATAAAGTTAATTAGATGATCTCTCAATGACGAGTGTCCCTAGAAATAGCTAATCCCAGCAAAGTCTTAATTGCAATCCATTACATAAATTCCATACAAATCTCTGTATTCATATAGCAGCGGCCGGGTACATAGCTGTGCTTGTCCTGGATTGTGTCTGCATACTCTTTTATATACCGGGACAGGAGTGATTATCTGCAATGGTTGGGAAAAAGGGGACATTCTTATTTTCAATGGTTCCTGCTTTAAGCGATAATATAGTACAAAGTATTTTTACTTGGCTGCTGTTCAGCGTGCCATTATAAGAGAAGTGGCTTATATCATCCCTACTGGTTGATAACAGAGGGCAATAGATTACATTTAACTGCAGTTAGTGAGAAGGTAGGACACATATCCCTCCATTTATTTCAACGGGAGCTTCAAAATTTGCAGATCACGGGTGTTCAACATTTCTCAAAACTCCCATTGAAATGTATAGAGTCGCGAAATGCACAGCCAACGCTTCTATGCTGCACAGCAGGACCCCTTTCTCCAGATATTCAGGTTCACCATTGATGATATATCCTTATATGATGCGCCCCCTGGGCCGTGGGGTACTCGGTAGCCGGGCCAGTTGGTGCTGGGGGATGTCACAGTGGCAGTGACCCGGTCCGTGACCCAGGGCAGTCAATTAAAGGGGAAATTAAAAAGGGAATAAAGTTTTCAGAGTTTAATGTTCGTGACTAGTGATGAGCGAGTATGTTCTGTTAACCCTTTTGCCGAGTATACTCAGGCGAGCTCCGAGTAGTTACAGCTGCTCGGTTTTATGTTTGAATCACTCCCGTGTGCATGATTTGCGACTTTTTGACAGTTTTAATACATGTGAGAAATGTCTGCTTCTTACACATTCCTAACATGTATTAAAGCTGTCAAACAGTCACAAATCATGCACACAGGAGTGATTCAAACATAAAACCGAGCAGCTGTAACTACTCGGAGCTCGCCTGAGTATACTCGGCGAAAGGGTTAACAAAACATACTCACTCATCACTATTCGTGACGCCACCTGTGGTATGTGGCTATATGGGGCCGCCGCTGCGGAGCAGATCCTCTAGAGCTGATGGTGACGCAGCAGAGTTGGTTCAGCTCTCCACAGGCAGAGCTAAGCTCCAGAGTAGGATATAGGGGTTTTATGAGGTAGATGTTGCTGGTGCTGTGTAGTGCAGGGCTGGTGATGGCGCAACAATTATTCAAAGACACAGTGGGGTGCAATCTTCAGGTTTTACTTACAGTTGTTAAGTTCCTCAGGTTACACTTTCCGGATTATAACCGCCCACGTCGTCCTGTGTCCTCCGGGGTAGTGATCCAGCAAACTCTCAAGTATCTCAGGAGTACTTAAACGGGACCCCATTCTATGTACCTTTATCGGTCGTCTCACTGCACTGGCTCTCGCCCTCCTGCCCTGCGCCTCGCAACCAGTGTCCCAAGCCAGTGACCTCGGGCCTTGTCGGGCGACGTGCAATCCCCTGGACACTATGCAGCCACTTTTTCAGCGATGTACAGTGCATTGTGAAAGTATTTGGCCCCCTTGAACTTTTATACCTTTTGACACATTTCTGGCTTCAAACATAAAAATATAAAATTCTAATTTTTGGGGGAAGAATCAACAACAAGTGGGACACAATTGTGAAGTGGAACGAAATTTTATTGGAGTTAATACTTGAGTTAATACTTTATAGCGCCACCTTTTGCTGCGATTACCGCTGCAAGTCGCTTGGGGCATGTCTCTATCAGTTTTGCACATCGAGAGGCTGAAATTCTTGCCCATTCTTCCTTGCAAAACAGCTCAAGCTCATTGAGGTTGGCTGGAGGGCGTTTGTGAACAGCAGTTGTCAGCTCTTTCCACAGATTCTCGATTGGATTCAGGTCTGGACTTTGACTTGGCCATTCTAACACCTGGATACGTTTATTTTTGAACCATTCCATTGTAGATTTTGCTTTGTTTGGGATCATTGTCTTGTTGGAAGATAAATCTCCATCCCAGTCTTAGGTCTTTTGCAGACTCCAACAGGTTTTCTTCCAGAATGGTCCTGTATTTGGCTCCATCCATCTTCCCCTCAATTTTAACCATCTTCCCTGTCCATGCTGAAGAAAAGCAGGCTCAAACCATGATGCTGCCACCACCATGTTTGACAGTGGGGATGGTGTTTTGAGGTTGATGAGCTGTGTTGCTTTTACGCCAAGCATATCGTTTTCCATTGTGGCCAAAAAGTTCGATTTTGGTTTCATCTGACCAGAGCACCTTATTCCACATGTTTGGTGTCTCCCAGGTGGCTTGTGGCAAACTTCAAACAAGACTTTTTATGGATATCTTTGAGAAATGGCTTTCTTCTTGCCACTGTTCCATAAAGGCTAGATTTGTGCAGTGTACGGCTGATTGTTGTCCTATGGACAGACTCTCCCACCTCAGCTGTAGATCTCTGCAGTTCATCCAGAGTGATCATGGGCCTTTTGGCTGCATCTCTGATCAGTCTTCTCCTTGTTCGAGATGAAAGTTTAGAGGGATGGCCGGGTCTTGGTAGATTTGCAGTGGTCTGATACTCCTTCCATTTCAATATGATCGCTTGCACAGTGCTCCTTGAGATGTTTAAAACTTTGGAAATCTTTTTGTATCCAAATCCGGCTTTAAACTTCGCCACAACAGTATCTCGGACCTGCCTGGTGTGTTCCTTGGTCTTCATGATGCTCTCTGCACTTGAAACAGAACCCTGAGACTATCACAGAGCAGGTGCATTTATATGGAGACTTGATTACACACAGGTGGATTCTACTTATCATTACCAGTCATTTAGGACAACATTGGATCATTCAGAGATCCTCACTGAACTCCTGCACTGAAAGTAAAGGGGCCGAATAATATTGCACGCCCCAATTTTCAGTTTTGAATTTGTTAAAGTTTAAAATATCCAATAAATTTCGTTCCACTTCACGATTGTGTCCCACTTGTTGTTGATTCTTTCCAAAAAAAATAGAATTTTATATCTTTATGTTTGAAGCCAGACATGTGGGAGAAAAGTTCAAGGGGGCCAAATACTTTCACAATGCACTGTAATTGTGGCTGTTGGCTGCAGCACCTTGAAAATGCAGCAGCCTCCGGTTGTCTAGCTGAGCCTGGTTGTTCTCCATTAGTTTAGGGGCCGGTTCCCTCTCTGCGGCCTGATCCCTCCACGCCAGCGTGAATTCGGGCGTACGGGTGGCCTCTGCACTCGCCGTGCCCCTGGGATCCCCTCTGTTTCTCCTGGAGCCCTCCTCACTGCTCCTCTCTTCTCTTTTCTTCTCCTGGGCCTCTCTCACTGGGCCCTGCTCCTTTCTCCATTCCTCCTAAGCAGAGCTCGTCCTGAGCTCCTGCTCCCAGCTCTCTGTCCTCTGTACTGTCTGCTTCTAGATGGTTCCCCTTCTTCTTATACTTTTACTGTCGGTGCTCCCCTGAACTTCTTCCTCCACCCACCTCCTCTACCCAGTTCCACCCTTCAGCTAGGGACCAGGGACTGTGCTCTCCCTCAGGAGCAATCTCGCCCTTCCCTACTGAAGTGGAGTGTGTTGGATGTGGGTGTGTGGGTCCTGGGTAGTACTCCCTCCTTACCTGAGAGTGGGGTACCACACCTCTGGGTGAGATGCAGTACCTCTGTGGCGACTGGACCCTCAGGGGCGCCACACTGACAATAAGCTTTAAATGTTCTGGAAGGGACAACCCCTTTAAAGGATTACTCGTACACCACTCGCATCACCTCCGGAGGTGAGAGCTGCTGATAAAGTCCTGTCGACTGATGCCTACGCGGATGTGTGCAAACAATAGGACAGGTGCACAATACCTGCTGGCCGCGCACGTGTCCTGACGACAGGACATCATCAGTGCAGCTCACCTCCCGATGCTGAAGTGAGAAGCATTGGAGTAACCCTTTAAGTCTTGCCTTTATGAAATGAATGTAAAAGATCGTTCAGCTTGCAAAATCTTAGAATTTTAATCTAAAAAGAAGTAAAACCGCACTAAACAGCAATTATCGTCTATATAATCCCTCATGTAAATGCCATATGGCTACTTGGAATGCGGCGGTGCTCTGCTTTAAAATGAGGAACGATGACTAAAAAATGGAGCAAGGAAAAAAGCGGCACTCACCATTCCTTTAAAAACAGTCCTTTATTTCAAAATGAGGGACATGGTGTCCTGAACCCGTAGAATCATTGGTACAACGCGAAACGTTTGTTGTCCTTCACGCTTGCCACGTGCCCCCTGCACACCATGCTATGTCCCTCGTTTAGAAATAAAGGACTAGTTTTTAAAGGAATGGTGAGTGCCGCTTTTTTCCTTTCTCCGTTTTGCAAAATCTTCAATTTTACACTCTAAAAACCCAAAATATCCCAAACAAAGATGATCAGCTCCACTCGTGTTGTACAGTTTCTCTTCACGAGCCTATTTAGTTGGAGGCTGTTGTGCTCTTTGCTTCCAGTTTCTTAGAATAGTTTACAAACATCCACGCTATTGATTATTGGAGAAAATATGCTACTATTAACCATTTATTTTATCCCAATAGGAGGGGTTTATGTAGTTATCACTTCATTACTAGCATAGGTTCCATAATGTGTCCTCCCATTGGGGCTCGTCTGGGTTGACGATCGTTTTGTTCTTTGCATAATATGACCAATCCGTGCTGATTGTGCTGCCAGACATCTATGTGGAAAGCTACATTCATAGCTTAAATTAGTGATTATATAGTATTTTTTACAATTTTGCAAAAGTAAACCGTAAGTAATGAGGAAAATGAACATCACTCGGTATTACGTGTAACATAATAATATCCTTTCCCCATCAGCATCTGGCTGACGCTTTTCATCATGAATTACTCTGTCTACATAAAAATCTGCTATAAAATACTGACACTAATTCCTCCCTCCCGAATATAAACTAATGTGTTCTACAGACTGCACCTTTGCAGTGCTTTCTTCCACATTTTCTTATAATAAATGCCTATCTCAAAGTACATTGCTAGGCAAGGTCACCGAAAATGATGCAGCGCAGTCTCCCAGCCGCGTTCTCCTAAGTGCTGCTGTCTGATTGAGGTCCTTGCACAACACTGCATATCAATATGGCTGTTCACTCCAAAGCTTTCATAGTTTTCCCTGTGAACAGCATAAAATAGAGGAATATGCAAAAGCTAGTTTTCATCTTGAAATTTTCCAGTCCATTTGCCTAAGGCTTTATGCTCCTATTCTTAATGAATTTCCCTTAAAGGGATTGCCTCCGCTACTTAAATGGGTAAAACTGCAAAGTGTTTGGGAAAACAAGTAACTTTGCAATGTATCTCTTATTAAAAATCAAGAACAGAGGGATTTTTAACATTTTACAGTATACTGGCTTGTTGCCTCCTAGGCAAGGATGTCATGCTTGGAAGCTGTTTGCTATAGAGCTTGTAAGTGTTGAGCAGAGCTGCCTGAATCTCCAGCTTCAGCTGTGCTCCTCCGAATCTGGAGAGGCAGAGCTACCTCTGCTAGCAGCATGGGATAACACACAGTTGGGGACAGCGGTGCCACCATGCTGCTGGTCCGAACAGTCAATCTTCAGGAGTGTACCGCCCCTTGGGAACCAGGAAGCCAGGAGGCAGGGGAGAGGTTTGCTCCTGAAGAAAGTAAATATGCAAATTGCCTCTTCAGAGAGGAAGAGGACTAGAACTCTAGCGCCACCTATTGGAAGCAGCAATATTGACTCTTACCGAGCCTTGCGATATGACTTAGGATAAAAGCCAAAACCAGAATCTCAATTTGCAGATATGGTGTTTGGAACTGTTGCCCCTCATCAGTGCAAATTATGAAATCTGATTTGGCTAGGTGAGAAGCTCTGGACTTGGGTCTAAGAGGTAACATTTCCACTTGTGGAGAATGACCAGCCAAACCTGGCATGTTAGAGTGAGGAGACTTGTAAGCCATGCATGCTCCTCTGGGAAAATTTAAATATGCAAATTGCTTCTTCAGAGAGGAAGAGGACTAGAACTCTAGCTCCACCCTAGAATTCTAGTCCTCTTCCTCTTTGAATAGACAATTTGCATATTTAATTTTCCCAGAGGAGCATGCATGGCTTGTAAGTCTCCTCACTCTAACATGCCAGGCTTGGCTTATCATTCTCCACAAGGAAAGACATTACCCCTTAGTCTCCTGAAGAAATAAGATGCAAATAACCCTTTAAACCGACCTCTATCTATAAATTTCTTGTGTACTGAAATAATGAAACTATCTCAGAAAATACAGAGTTTTTATGTAAAAATTGGAGCTTGTACATTCCTTAAAGAAGAAAAGAGTCCTAATTATATCCCGTATTATTCATTTGTGCCCTCAGAAGCGTCCGTTACTGGATCTGCAGATCATGTATCCTGCTTTCTCCATTCATTCTTCACCCGGAGCAGTGGGGGGAGGCTCCTGCTGCAGCCGGTTGCTTTCCAGCTCTAGGAACATCTGATCTCCAGTAGCAGAAGAATTCCTTATTGCAATTTAAACCATTTAAAACTTTAATATTGTATCAGTTGTAATTAATTACCCCCTTCTTTGAGGGATGTGGGTTGTCCTCCATGATCTGCTATCGCAGATAGAGCAGTGGGGGGAGGCTCCTGCTGCAGCTATTTGCTTTACAGCCTATGAAATGTCTGATCTGCAGCACATATAGAAGCAATTATATTTATAGATCTCTGCAGAATGAGATGACGTTCCCCACTCCATTGATCCTATTTTAAGTCTAGATAGTT
Source organism: Phyllobates terribilis (assembly GCF_046119375.1). NCBI lineage: Eukaryota > Metazoa > Chordata > Amphibia > Anura > Dendrobatidae > Phyllobates > Phyllobates terribilis. The sequence goes on from NW_027362768.1 coordinate 174,307,944, forward strand.
TACACTTTTTTTTTTTACATTTTTAGTATTTTGTACTTTTCATGAATTCATGATGATAAAAGCTCTGGTCGGATCTCGGATACTCCACACACTGCGCCCTTGAACGAGGGATTTGTACCCAATCATTGCCATCTTCATCCTGTAATTAAACTGTAATGGAATTATGAAGACTTCGCAACATTCAAGAATTTAATTACTCTGCAAAATCTTTTGTTCCAGGTCGGTAAGGGCAGCTCTCAGAGTGTGCCGCCGCCACTCGCTCCAGTCACATCCAATGCGCAGAATTACAGCAGCTCCAAGAGATCGTCTGCTCCGTCCTCTCAGAGAAACTCCGGTAATCATCTCCGCTCTCTGCCGCTCACTCCCCGGGGTGTCCCCGATGCTCTCTGCTGCCTTAGTGGAACCTCTTAATCCTTCCCCATCTCTACTAAAGTCTAGTTTCTTTGCACTGTACGTGAGCCGTGGTGATGGGGATGTTGGTGATTAGTGGGTCGTCTAGTCCTGGGAGCCATAATGGGCCATTCTGATTTTTACCAGGGTATTTAGTCTCAGAGTTATAGCAGCGTTCACAATTCTGCTCTTATTGCAAACAGTCAGGGGGTATATGTCCACACATTTTTTGGATCTGCAGAAGAGTGAGCGCAGCTCTGGAGTATAATAATACAGGATGAGTAATGTAATGTATGTACACAGTGACTGCACCAGCAGAATAGTGAGTGCAGCTCTGGAGTATAATACAGGATGTAACTCAGGATCAGTACAGGATCAGTAATGTAATGTATGTACACAGTGACTGCACCAGCAGAATAGTGAGTGCAGCTCTGGAGTATAATACAGGATGTAACTCAGGATCAGTAATGTAATGTATGTACACAGTGACTGCACCAGCTGAAAAGTGAGTGCAGCTCTGGAGTATAATACAGGATGTAACTCAGGATCAGTACACGATCAGCAATGTAATGTATGTACACAGTGAATACACCAGCACAATAGTGAGTGCAGCTCTGGAGTATAATACAGGATGTAACTCAGGATCAGTAATGTAATGTATGTACACAGTGACTGCACCAGCAGAATAGTGAGTGCAGCTCTGGAGTATAATACAGGATGTAACTCAGGATCAGTAATGTAATGTATGTACACAGTGACTGCACCAGGAGAATAGTGAGTGCAGCTCTGGAGTATAATACAGGATGTAACTCAGGATCAGTACAGGATCAGTAATGTATGTACACAGTGACTGCACCAGCAGAATAGTGATATTCTTATTTTTCTGACTCTAGGTATAGAAATGGAGCCGAGAATGGTTGAAATAAGCCGGGTGAGTCCTGAAAGTGTAACACAATTTGCCTTTGCATTATATCTGTAGAGGTGACATAATAATTGTTCTTCTTATCCCCCTAATATCCAGGGCCCCAATGATGCTTTAGGTATCAGTATAGCAGGTGGGAAGGGGAGCCCGCTGGGTGACATTCCTGTGTTTATCGCCATGATTCAGGCCAGCGGTGTCGCAGCTAGAACTAACAAGCTGAAGGTTAGTATTGTAGCTTTGTCTGTGGGAATATTGAATTATTTATTTAGGAAACTACTTTGCTAATAATTTCCTGTGCTGAATCTGTATCCTATAAACACATCTGGATAGTTGGGAGCTGTCTGTAATTTTGCTGTCCCCTTTTCTTGCTCTCTCAGGTTGGCGATCGGATTGTCAGTATTAATAAGCAGCCGCTGGACGGGTTGTCCCATGCAGATGTGGTTAACATTCTAAAAAATGCATACGGCAGCATCACCCTACAGGTACGTGGGTGCTCGTCTGAGCTGCAGATGATTGTGTAGCTTGTCTGAGCTGCAGGTGATTGTGTAGCTTGTCTGAGCTGCAGGTGATTGTGTAGCTTGTCTGAGCTGCAGGTGATTGTGTAGCTTGTCTGAGCTGCAGGTGATTGTGTAGCTTGTCTGAGCTGCAGGTGATTGTGTAGCTTGTCTGAGCTGCAGGTGATTGTGTAGCTTGTCTGAGCTGCAGGTGATTGTGTAGCTTGTCTGAGCTGCAGGTGATTGTGTAGCTTGTCTGAGCTGCAGGTGATTGTGTAGCTCGTCTGAGCTGCAGGTGATTGTGTAGCTCGTCTGAGCTGCAGGTGATTGTGTAGCTCGTCTGAGCTGCAGGTGATTGTGTAGCTCGTCTTGTTGAGGGAGGGCACCAACGTCCCTTCACGGTTGACCAAGTGAGTGTCAAATAATTATGTTGATTGCGCAATCCACATGAAACCAAACGGAGACAGTGCTCTGTATGGGAGGATTCAGAGAATCTCTAATCCCGTTTATTTCTACTTGGCATTTTATATTATTTTGAGTATATCAATAGCCAATCACCTACAGCCATACTACCGGCTTAAACCAATGTTAGTACAATTATTACGGAAATACACATATGGTCATATTATCGTTAGTTCGGTGCATGATGGAAATTTACAAGGTTACCCATCCCGGCTCAGACTAGTCAGATAATTGGAGCACGGTGTCTCACAGAATGTTCTTGTGAGAAAAGGTTAGTGTGGGAAAATGCATGTAAAGCATGAGAAAAGAAGGAAAGAATGTATGGTATGCAAAGAGTATAATAACATGATTTTAAAGCAAGCAGACAAAATGGAGTTGCTATAGCATGAGTATCAATATGTCCTTTACACTTGGATAGCATGAATATTAATATGTCCTTTACAGTTTGAGCCGCAGGCGATTGTGTAGCTCGTCTGAGCCGCATGTGAAGCTCGTCTGAGCCGCAGGCGACTGTGTAGCTCGTCTGAGCCGCAGGCGACTGTGTAGCTTAGTCTGAGCCGCAGGCGACTGTGTAGCTTAGTCTGAGCCGCAGGCGACTGTGGCGCTTAGTCTGAGCCGCAGGCGACTGTGGCGCTTAGTCTGAGCCGCAGGCGACTGTGGCGCTCGTCTGAGCCGCAGGCGACTGTGGCGCTTAGTCTGAGCCGCAGGCGACTGTGGCGCTTAGTCTGAGCCGCAGGCGACTGTGTAGCTCGTCTGAGCCGCAGGCGACTGTGTAGCTCGTCTGAGCCGCAGGCGACTGTGTAGCTCGTCTGAGCCGCAGGCGACTGTGTAGCTCGTCTGAGCCGCAGGCGACTGTGTAGCTCGTCTGAGCCGCAGGCGACTGTGGCGCTCGTCTGAGCCGCAGGCGACTGTGGCGCTGCTGATAATTGTTGTTCTGGATCTATGCTCCATTGTAGACAGAGCAGCGTTCGATCTTTACCACTGATCTCAACATGCTGCTTTACAGCAAGCTGAAAACCTGGAGATTAGTAAACGCTTTCAGCATCCTGCTCTCATCTGAAAATTACAGCGTGCGGCCGAGACACGAATGGATTGGTATGGAGTGTAATAAGCGTCCGGCTCGCTGGTCTGTGATGAATGCCGTCCTCCAATCTCATCTTCTGCAGAGTGTATGAATATATTCATGAAACTGTTAAAGGGAATCTGTCACCGGGATTTAACCACATAATCGATGAGTAGAATAATGTAGAGACATACACCCTGGTTCCAGCGATGTGTCACTTACAGGGCTGCTTGCAGTAATTTTTATATAATCACAGTTTAATCAGCAGAAGATTATCACTAGAGGACTAGTAAACCTGAGGTTTCTGCCGCAACTTACTCTTCTCTCCCCATTGAAAACACATTGATGTGGGGGGGAGTTGGGAGAGCTATCAGATGACTGATATCTAAGCTGTATTGGCCCCGTTATGGTGGTTTTGGTTCAGGATTGGATTCACTTTGCCGTTGGTGCCAATCTCTTCCATGTTTTACCGTAGACTCGCCCTCACTTGGCTGTCGGTGGTAACGTTATATACTTGCCCATTTCCCCTAGACATCCGCTACCTAAAAGAAGGCTCCTCTGCTTACTAATGACCCTCACTGGTAACCCCCATGCATCCTTTATCAGGGGTTTTTATACAGTCACAGGTCGGTATATAACATCAGGCCACGGTGCACAACAGCGCAACACATTGATGGACTGAAATAAAACCGTTAGTAGCGAGCAGCCAATATACTGAGCCGCTACGTCAGTGATCGAGGCGGTTTAATAATAACAGATATTATTGGAGATTCTAATTAGTAAAAGCGCTAGAGAATATTCGGGTTGTGCAGTGACGGGATTTTCTGGACCTCGGCGATGCGGTATAGTAGTGCTACTTCGCGGTAGAGTCCATGACTCCTGTATCTCCAAGTGGCTGCTCTTGCTTCCACTTTCTGTTATACTGCAAATGCTCTTGTTGTAAAAACCTGCCTGCTTTGTTCCAAAAACGGCGCCCCTCCTGTCTAATGGCTGTGGGTAGTATTGCAGCTCAGCCCCGTTCACATTATTGGAGCTGCAATTCCAGACAAAGCCCATGGACAGGTGCGGTGCTAATTTTAGAAAAAAAAATGTTTTTTTTTGTTTAAATTCTTCACAACCCCTCTAGAGTTTTTCGAGAAACCCAACATCCCCTGTAACCCCAGGGTTGGTTCTTTTACCGTTTTGTGCGTGGATTTTCTTCATTCTCAATCGCCGCAGCGGAGGTCTTGTATCAGCGGGCGATCTCAGCAGATACATCAGTTCATTTCACATCTTATCGTGTTCTGCCGCTGCTAGGTCGTATAATTGTGTTCCCCGGTGCAGAAAACCCTCCTAGTGTTTACCGCCGAAGCGGAGAGTTCACATTGTGCAGATGCTGCCGGGAAAACAGAGATTATTCGCCATTTAATTTGCCGGAGCAGGTGCTGGAGTGAGATAAGGGGATTGCACATACCTGGAGGCCGCCCCTATATAGAGCCCATCTGATAACCCCGCAGAATGCGGAGATCCGCAGCCCGGCACCTGATATCAGACATGGGCTACCAGCATCACGGAGAGGGCCGGCTGTGCCATGTACAGAGATTATTACTACAGCCGGATACCTCCTGCTGATAACCGAGTAATAAGGTGACTATATCTGCTGCTGGTTACATCACGATATTATGGATGTATTATGGATCAGGCGGCCATACTGTTATCTACAACATATCAGTGTGATGTATTTCACCTTATAACACTGGACTGAAAAAGTCTTATGTTTTATAATCACCTCTGATGAGACTTTATTAAAAATAATTATATCTGTAAGCGTTAAGCCATTCCTCTCACTAGAACAGTGACATCACTGAGAATGCAGCCTATCCATTCACTAGAGAGCGGTGACATCACTGAGGATGCATCCTATCCATTCACTAGAGAGCAGTGACATCACTGAAAATGCAGCCTATCCATTCACTAGAGAGCAGTGACATCACTGAGAATGCAGCCTATCCATTCACTAGAGAGCAGTGACATCACTGAGAATGCAGCCTATCCAATCACTAGAGAGTGGCGACATCACTGAGAATGCAGCCTATCCATTCACTAGAGAGCAGTGACATCACTGAGAATGCAGCCTATCCATTCACTAGAGAGCAGTGACATCACTGAGAATGCAGCCTATCCATTCACTAGAGAGCAGTGACATCACTGAGAATGCAGCCTATCCAATCACTAGAGAGCAGTGACATCACTGAGAATGCAGCCTATCCATTCACTAGAGAGCGGTGACATCTCTGAGAATGCAGCCTATCCATTCACTAGAGCGGTGACATCACTGAGGATGCAGCCTATCCATTCACTAGAGAGCAGTGACATCACTGAGAATGCAGCCTATCCATTCACTAGAGAGCAGTGACAACACTGAGAATGCAGCCTATCCATTCACTAGAGAGCAGTGACATCACTGAGAATGCAGCCTGTCCATTCACTAGAGAGCGGTGACATCACTGAGAATGCAGCCTATCCATTCACTAGAGAGCGGTGACATCACTGAGAATGCAGTCTATCCATTCACTAGAGAGCGGTGACATCACTGAGAATGCAGCCTATCCATTCACTAGATAGCGGTGACATCACTGAGAATGCAGCCTATCCATTCACTAGCGAGCGGTGACATCACTGAGAATGCAACCTATCCATCACTAGAGAGCAGTGACATCACTGAGAATGCAACCTATCCATCACTAGAGAGCAGTGACATCACTGAGAATGCAGCCTATCCATTCACTAGAGAGCGGTGACATCACTGAGAATGCAGCTCATCCATTCACTAGAGAGCATTGACATCACTGAGAATGCAGCCTATACATTCGCTAGAGAGCGGTGACATCACTGAGAATGCAGCTCATCCATTCACTAGAGAGCAGTGACATCACTGAGAATGCAGCCTATCCATTCACTAGCGAGCGGTGACATCACTGAGAATGCAACCTATCCATCACTAGAGAGCAGTGACATCACTGAGAATGCAGCCTATCCATCACTAGAGAGCAGTGACATCACTGAGAATGCAGCCCATCCATTCACTAGAGAGCGGTGACATCACTGAGAATGCAGCCTATCCATTCACTAGCGAGCGGTGACATCACTGAGAATGCAGCCTATCCATCACTAGAGAGCAGTGACATCACTGAGAATGCAGCCTATCCATTCACTAGAGAGCGGTGACATCACTGAGAATGCAGCTCATCCATTCACTAGAGAGCATTGACATCACTGAGAATGCAGCCTATCCATTCGCTAGAGAGCGGTGACATCACTGAGAATGCAGCCTATCCATTCGCTAGAGAGCGGTGACATCACTGAGAATGCAGCCTATCCATTCACTAGCGAGCGGTGACATCACTGAGAATGCAACCTATCCATCACTAGAGAGCAGTGACATCACTGAGAATGCAGCCTATCCATCACTAGAGAGCAGTGACATCACTGAGAATGCAGCCTATCCATTTGCTAGAGAGCAGTGACATCACTGAGAATGCAACCTATCCATCACTAGAGAGCAGTGACATCACTGAGAATGCAGCCTATCCATCACTAGAGAGCAGTGACATCACTGAGAATGCAGCCCATCCATTCACTAGAGAGCGGTGACATCACTGAGAATGCAGCCTATCCATTCACTAGCGAGCGGTGACATCACTGAGAATGCAGCCTATCCATCACTAGAGAGCAGTGACATCACTGAGAATGCAGCCTATCCATTCACTAGAGAGCGGTGACATCACTGAGAATGCAGCTCATCCATTCACTAGAGAGCAGTGACATCACTGAGAATGCAGCCTATCCATTCGCTAGAGAGCGGTGACATCACTGAGAATGCAGCTCATCCATTCGCTAGAGAGCAGTGACGTCACTGAGAATGCAGCCTATCCATTCACTAGCGAGCGGTGACATCACTGAGAATGCAGCCTATCCATTCACTAGAGATCGGTGACATCACTGAGAATGCAGCCTATCCATCACTAGAGAGCGGTGACTGCAGGGCTTTATAATGTAGTGTGCAGTTCTCTTGTTTGCTGGGAGCTTTCAGAGCGCGGGGAGAAATGATAGTGTGTACTGGCTGGAGCTCTGCTTTGGCTGACAGCTTTACATCTCTGTTATACAGGAGGTAATGGAGTGAAGCCGGAGTCGTGTAGTCTTGTCTGCACTGTGCAATGCAATTTAAGCAAATCTCTGCAGGAACAATGAATCAATTACCAGTCGTGTTCTAGTAGCGGTCGGTATCGGCTGCAGGATGGATGATGACATTCTCATGGATTTCATCTATTGACTATGGGATAATGAAAAGTAAAGTAATTAATACTGTCGTCTCCAGTTGTATCACAGCGCCCCCTGCAGTCTCTCCCGTATGCCTTATTGAGCAGTTCCTTGAACAGGTGACTGATCCAGCACATCGCTGTGCACTGAATTACGGCCTGAATGGAGCCATTTGTTATATTGATGGAGCTCGGCAGGGACACTAAGGATGGGATTGCAGTGTTTTATCATCTAACTCTGTCTCCTATGTCCTAGGTTGTTGCAGATACCAATATTAGTGCAATAGCCAGCCAGCTGGAGAGCATGTCACTGTGCCAGAACATTACCTCCGAACATCAGTCCGAGGAGGGAGAGTGAGTATATATGTATCTCAGAAGGGAACGCTCAGTGTTCCTATTAATTCTCTATGACAATATATATACATAAACATCCATATAGTGAGGAAAATAAGTATTTGATACACTGCTGATTTTGCAAGTTTTCCCACCTACAAAGAATGGAGAGGTCTGTAATTTTTATCGTAGGTCACTTCACCTGTGAGAGACAGAATCTAATAATAAAATCCAGAAAATCACATTGTAGGATTTTTACATAATTAATTTGCATTTTATTGCATGAAATAAGTATTTGATACAATAGAAAAACAGAAGTTAATATTTGGTACAGAAACCTTTGTTTGCAATTACAGAGGTCAGACGTTTCCTGTAGTTCTTGACCAGGTTTGCACACACTGCAGCAGGGATTTTGGCCCCCTCCTCCATACAGATCTTCTCCAGATCTTTCAGGTTTCGGGGCGGTCGCTGGGCTACATTGAGTTTCAGCTCCCTCCAAAGATTTTCTATTGGGTTCAGGTCTGGAGACTGGCTAGTCCACTCCAGGACCTTGAAATGCTTCTTACGGAGCCACTCCTTAGTTGCCCTGGCTGTGTGTTTCGGATCATTGTCATGCTGGAAGATCCAGCCGTGAACCATCTTCAATGTTCTTACTGATGGGAGGAGGTTGTTGGCCAAAATCTCGCGATGCATGAGCCCTTCAATACTGCACTAGTCATCCTGTCCCCTTTGCAGAAAAGCATCCCCAATGTATGATGTTTCCCCCACCATGCTTCACGGTTGGGACGGTGTTCTTGGGGTTGTACTCATCCTTTTTCCTCCAAACACAGAGAGTGGAGTTGATACCAAAAAATTATATTTTGGTCTCATCTGACCACGTGACCTTCTCCCATGCCTCCTCTGGATCACCCAGATGGTCATTGGCGAACTTCAAACAGGCCTGGACATGTGCTGGTGTGAGCAGGGGGACCATGCATGCCTTGCAGAATTTTAATCCATGACGGTGTAGTGTGTTACTAATGATAATGTTTGAGACTGTGGTCCCAGCTCTCTTCAGGTCATTGACCAGGTCCTCCCATACAGTTCTGGGCTGATTCCTGACTTTTCTCAGAATCATCCTTACCCCACGAGATCTTGCATGGAGCTCCAGACCAACGAAGATTGACAGTCATCTTGTATTTCTTCCGTTTTCTAATAATTGTGCCAACAGTTGTTGTCTTCCCACCAAGTTGCTTGCCTATTGTCCTGTAGCCCAACCCAGCCTTGTGCAGGTCTACAATTTTGTCCCTGGTGTTTTTAGACAGCTCTTTAGTCTTAGCCATGGTGGAGAGGTTGGAGTGTGATTGAGTGTGCGGACAGGTGTCTTTTATACAGGTAATGAGTTCAAACAGGTACAATTAATACAGGTAATGAGTGCAGAGTAGGAGGGCTTCTTATAGAAAAACTAACAGGTCTGTGAGAGCCAGAATTTTTGCTGGTTGGTAGATGATGAAATACTTATTTCATGCAATAAAATGCAATTTAATTATTTAAAAATCCTACAATGTGATTTTCTGGTTTCTATTTTTAGATTCTGTCTCTCACAGGTGAAGTGACCTACGATAAACATTACAGACCTCTCCATTCTTTGTAGGTGGGAAAATTTGCAAAATCGGCAGTGTATCAAATACTTATTTTCTCCACTATATATATAATACTTACTGGTCAGCTATCCACAATATACTCGGTACAACTGCAAGAGAGCAGTGACATCACTGAGAATGCAGCGTATCCATTCACTAGAGAGCGGTGACATCACTGAGAATGCAGCCTATCCAATCACTAGAGAGCGGTGACATCACTGAGAATGCAGCCTATCCAATCACTAGAGATCAGTGACATCACTGAGAATGCAGCGTATCCATTCACTAGAGAGCGGTGACGTCACTGAGAATGCAGCCTATCCATTCACTAGAGAGCAGTGACATCACTGAGAATGCAGCCTATCCATTCACTAGAGAGCGGTGACATCACTGAGAATGCAGCCTATCCAATCACTAGAGATCAGTGACATCACTGAGAATGCAGCCTATCCATTCACTAGAGAGCGGTGACATCACTGAGAATGCAGCCTATCCATTCACTAGAGAGCAGTGACATCACTGAGAATGCAGCCTATCCATTCACTAGAGAGCAGTGACATCACTGAGAATGCAGCCTATCCATTCACTAGAGAGCAGTGACATCACTGAGAATGCAGCCTATGCATTCACTAGAGAGCAGTGACATCACTGAGAATGCAGCCTATCCAATCACTAGAGAGCAGTGACATCACTGAGAATGCAGCCTATCCATTCACTAGAGAGCGGTGACATCACTGAGAATGCAGCCTATCCATTCACTAGAGAGCAGTGACATCACTGAGAATGCAGCCTATCCATTCACTAGAGAGCGGTGACATCACTGAGAATGCAGCCTATCCATTCACTAGAGAGCAGTGACATCACTGAGAATGCAGCCTATCCATTCACTAGAGAGCAGTGACATCACTGAGAATGCAGCCTATGCATTCACTAGAGAGCAGTGACATCACTGAGAATGCAGCCTATCCATTCACTAGAGAGCGGTGACATCACTGAGAATGCAGCCTATCCATTCACTAGAGAGCAGTGACATCACTGAGAATGCAGCCTATCCATTCACTAGAGAGCAGTGACATCACTGAGAATGCAGCCTATCCATTCACCAGAGAGCAGTGACATCACTGAGAATGCAGCCTATGCATTCACTAGAGAGCAGTGACATCACTGAGAATGCAGCCTATCCAATCACTAGAGATCAGTGACATCACTGAGAATGCAGCCTATCCATTCACTAGAGAGCGGTGACATCACTGAGAATGCAGCCTATCCATTCACTAGAGAGCAGTGACATCACTGAGAATGCAGCCTATCCATTCACTAGAGAGCAGTGACATCACTGAGAATGCAGCCTATCCATTCACTAGAGAGCGGTGACATCACTGAGAATGCAGCCTATCCATTCACTAGAGAGCAGTGACATCACTGAGAATGCAGCCTATCCATTCACTAGAGAGCAGTGACATCACTGAGAATGCAGCCTATCCATTCACTAGAGAGCAGTGACATCACTGAGAATGCAGCCTATCCATTCACTAGAGAGCGGTGACATCACTGAGAATGCAGCCTATGTATTCACTAGAGAGCAGTGACATCACTGAGAATGCAGCCTATCCATTCACTAGAGAGCGGTGACATCACGGAGGATGGAATTCAGTCTTTCATGATTATTTCCAGGTCTTCTGTCCCCCAAATCATTCACCTGGAGAAGGGTCCTGATGGCCTTGGATTTAGCATTGTTGGAGGATACGGGAGCCCGCATGGAGACCTTCCGATATATGTGAAGACTATATTCTCTAAGGTAAATGATTGCGGTACATAGTCTATAGATGATGATTGTGCCCGTGAAACCTTGACGTCGGACTGTTTGTATGTAACCCTTTATATGCTAGATTAAGTAAATGCAATACTTCAAGGCTAAATGAATGATGCAGAGCTTCTGCACATCCACAGCGCTGCCACCTACTGGTTGATGCAGGGAACAACACCGTAGTCTTTCCCCTCCATAATACACAGGAGGAGGGTAATTGTTTTCTCTTTCTATTGGCCACATATAAGTAGAGCCCTCTTGTTTATTATAAGCCGCGTCTGATTACTTCCTCCCTTTCTTTTCCAAATCCGTTGTTTCCCGCATATTGCACAGAATCTCCTCGGCATCACGTGCTGCAAACCATGTGCACTGCAGATATTCGGCATCTGACGCTTTACCAGCTGCTAAATTACTAAAATCCAAGCTTTTCAATAGAGGCGGCTGTGTGCAGGAATGTCGCCTGGATGTGCTAAGTCCTGGTACTGAGGGCTAGCCTGGACCATTCACTGACCGCCCATAGACCACCATGCCTCTGCATTCGGGGATCCCTGCGGATGTAAAATCTATACACTTGCACAGCTCCACTTCTCACCTGACAACATTATTCTGCATTTAGTAGCAGCCATTGCACCAACTTATAAAATCAGCTATGATTGGATGAACTGTGGCCCCCCATGGTGTTAGGGTCCCCTTACAAGTGCTACCTCTATAACCTCCTGTAGCTATGCTGCTGCTTTACACTATTAAATTGTGTTAAATTCTTACCAATGTAAAGGGGATAATAATATAAGGTCTGATTGCTAAAAATCTGATCAGATGACATAGGAATAAGGCGAAGCGGCTGACGGCAGCGCCGGGACGTCTGATATCTCAGCCTTACTGCCGTGTACGCTGCCGTCACGTACAGCACGGCCCTGCTAACCAGACTCGGACTGTTCTGCCATGTTAATCAGATTTGGGCGCAGGGCCTTGTACGGTCAGTGTAATCTTGGGATCCTTATAGTTCACGGTGTTACTTTTTCTATCCCTTTTGATTTACTTTCTCGTTGTTACTCCAGGGCGCCGCCGCAGTGGACGGGCGACTGAAGCGAGGAGACCAGATACTTGCGGTGAACAGCGAGAACCTGGAGGGCGTCACTCATGAAGAAGCAGTGGCCATCCTGAAACGCCAGAGGGGAAACGTCACACTCACTGTGTTATCCTAATCGCCAACCATCGTACAGTCGGATTATTGTCAGAGGCCAAAGATCTAGGCAGAATAGTACTGTGTTATGTATAGTGCTGGGTTGCACCTGCCATGGTGTGCTGGGACCTCTGGTGCCACCACTGATGGAGAGACTATCCTGCCTCTGCTCAGTATATGAATCCGCTAGTAATGTCACAATCACGACCCTGCTACCTTAAGCTGATAAGTCTTCCAGACGAGTAGAATATGAGGCCATTGTGTCCTGTGTCCCTGCTGAATCACCGGCGAACCTTTCCCCTCCTCCCTCCGTCCTTGCACACTTGGGGTATTATATTCTGACTAATTGGTTGTAGCTGATTTTAGTGAAACACGTCGCCAGGGTCCCCCCGTTGTCGCCAGCCTCCCCCCCCCGTTGTCGCCAGCCCTTCCCCCCGTTGTCGCCAGCCCTTCCCCCCGTTTTCGCCAGCCTTCCCCCCCGTTTTCGCCAGCCTTCCCCCCCGTTGTCGCCAGCCTTCCCCCCCGTTGTCGCCAGCCTTCCCCCCCGTTGTCGCCAGCCTTCCCCCCGTTGTCGCCAGTCTTCCCCCCCCCGTTGTCGCCAGCCTTCCCCCCCCGTTGTCGCCAGCCTTCCCCCCCCGTTGTCGCCAGCCTCCCCCCCCGTTGTCGCCAGCCTCCCCCCCCGTTGTCGCCAGCCTCCCCCCTGTTGTCGCCAGCCTCCCCCCTGTTGTCGCCAGCCTCCCCCCCCCGTTGTCGCCAGCCTTCCCCCCCCGTTGTCGCCAGCCTTCCCCCCCCCCCGTTGTCGCCAGCCTTCCCCCCCCCCCCCCGTTGTCGCCAGCCTTCCCCCCCCCCCCGTTGTCGCCAGCCTTCCCCCCCCCCCCGTTGTCGCCAGCCTTCCCCCCCCCCCCCGTTGTCGCCAGCCTTCCCCCCCCCCCCGTTGTCGCCAGCCTTCCCCCCCCCCCCCGTTGTCGCCAGCCTTCCCCCCCCCCCGTTGTCGCCAGCCTTCCCCCCCCCCGTTGTCGCCAGCCTTCCCCCCCCCCATTGTCGCCAGCCTTCCCCCCCCCCGTTGTCGCCAGCCTTCCCTCCCCCCGTTGTCGCCAGCCTTCCCTCCCCCCGTTGTCGCCAGCCTTCCCTCCCCCCGTTGTCGCCAGCCTTCCCCCCCCCGTTGTGGCCAGCCTTCCCCCCCCCCGTTGTCGCCAGCCTTCCCCCCCCCCGTTGTCGCCAGCCTTCCCCCCCCCCGTTGTCGCCAGCCTTCCCTCCCCCCGTTGTCGCCAGCCTTCCCTCCCCCCGTTGTCGCCAGCCTTCCCTCCCCCCGTTGTCGCCAGCCTTCCCTCCCCCCGTTGTCGCCAGCCTTCCCTCCCCCCGTTGTCGCCAGCCTTCCCTCCCCCCGTTGTCGCCAGCCTTCCCTCCCCCCGTTGTCGCCAGCCTTCCCTCCCCCCGTTGTCGCCAGCCTTCCCTCCCCCCGTTGTCGCCAGCCTTCCCTCCCCCCGTTGTCGCCAGTCTCTCCCTCGTTGTCACCAGCTTCCTCCATTCTCGCCTCTCCGGTGCTTTACAATGATAAGATTATGAAGCACAGACCCACCTATAGGGGGCAGTAAAGCGTTTTCTTTTTAGCTCTGCTGCTTTCTAATATGTCTTTGAACGCTACACGTTTGCTGTCAGTGAATGGAAACATTCGAGCTGAATGTTTGTCCCCAATCCAAATGGCAGAAGTGCAGGGCTTGTGACATTGCATGAAAGCCCTCAGTAATCAGGTTTAAGCCTCGGTACGTTTGCTCTCACTGACTGCGAGCAGAGATCTTAGTAGGAAACACAAGTATAATTAAAAAAAAAAAAAAAACCTGCATAAATTTTTGGTTTTCAAAGCTTGAACATATTTAGTGTCCTGCTTGGCGTTTTATTTCTACCTCGCTAATTGAGTAATTGTATTTTTTTCTTCATTTTTTTTTTTCTTCGTTCACATCCAAATCTGCATTTATCATTCTGTTGGCTGCTCCGGTAAACAGCTGCTTATTGCTGTCGGTGATGTGATCTGACCACTGCCCTGCAACGCAGAATTGTCACTTCAGCTTTGGATGTGACTGGAGAAGAAAATTCCAAATCTGCATCAGGGGTGAGGAAAAACTGCTCCATTGTGTCATTCCCACAGGCGGAACACGACACGAGATTCTGTGATGTCGGATCGGACACACCGTATCATTTATTACCGGAGTGTCCCTTTACATATAGTAGTCGGGTGTAAGGACGGCTGATCGTTCTGTACTCACAAGGTGCCTCCAGCGACCCCACTCATCGCCACGTCCACTGGTGATCTCGCACTGAACCAGTCACATAGTAATGTACCTTTGCTTTGTCCTGCTGAGTGTCTCCATAGCCCGCACATCTCCTGTGCTGCACAATCTATACACAGTCTTATCTATCCCTCATCTATATCTGTATATAAGGTAAAATTATATTCTATTTAAGACAAAAGGAGCTCATTTTTCAGAAGTCTATGTATAAATTGTGAGCGGCTCTGCTTTATTCGGGGGAAGAGATTATTTTTTATATATTTTTTTTTTTGCTTAGTCTACTGGTAATAGAAACAAATGCAATGACTATAGTGAAGCGTCACCCCCAAAGTAGGCAAATCTAAAGTTTGGCCTCTTAATTTTCTTTTCTTTGAATTTTTGGGAAAGCATATTTGTTGCTACCAAAAAACCATCAACAAGCAGCGGTTCTGCTGTTGTCAGATCCTGTTTTGGATATTCAGGCGTTTATGAATTGGATTGTAATGACTGTTTCAATGTATAACGGAGTCCAGCAGTCTTACACCAAAGTCCTGAAAAAGTTGCTAGTTTTATAAAATCCCAGATCTGTAAATAGCAATTTGTTGATAGTTTCCATTTAGCAACAGGAAGCCTGCTGATTATGGAGCCGGTGTTGATAACTGCAGAGCTCCACTGTCCATAAAACTGCTGATTATGGAGCCGGTGTTGATAACTGCAGAGCTCCACTGTCCATAAAGCTGCTGATTATGGAGCCGGTGTCGATAGCGGCAGAGCTCCACTTTCCATAAAGCTGCTGATTATGGAGCCGGTGTTGATAGCGGCAGAGCTCAGTTGTCTATAAAGCTGCTGATTATTGGCATTCAGTGATTGCACTGGTCAGGCTGTGGAGGAGGACATTTTTCTACACACAGCAGACTTCCTGTCAAGGTTGGTTGCCTTTATTACCAAACTTCATACATGGAAGTAGTGTTCATATTAATGGATACCCGAACACTGTGCTGACATCTGCGAATAATGTGAGTAGTAGTGCATTGAGATGTAGTCCTCCTACACCCCGCTCATGTTTCCTCTATGGTCCTTCCATGTGACTTTGGAGGATTCTGTCTTGGTGGTAAATTTATATCAATGACGGAAGGTTGGGACCAGCAACGAGGGAACCACATCAATATCATCGGTTCCATTACTGGTGCCAACGTTTAAAGGGGTAATCCGAGAAGTCTTAGTTATTACCTGTGCAGACAGGCAATTACTTCTTCTTACCAGAATACCCAGAGAAGAGCGGATATATATTATATTACCCCTGGGAAAGGGGCTACAACCCGCTAGGTGCCCTCCGCTTATATCACTGGTGTCACATGGTTTCCACTAGAGAATAATCCACTCCAGATTGCATCTCTGTGATGATCTTTATAAAGCATGTGCCAAATTCTGCATTTAGTGATATTGGCGCAGGGCGGATTGTCTGTACTTTTTATTTCTAGGGTCACTCGTCTGTCTTCTCAGGTGATTTTCTTTTTGCTGTTGTTTATAGGTTTATTACGTCCGGACCGATTGTATCTACAGTCCTGTAATACGATCATGTGATCAGAATATTTTATTACGCTTATGAGATTCTAATAAAATGTTTACTTACAGTGCGGTCCGTGCAAAGTGTCTTGTCTACACGCTGCACGCTCTGTCTACACGCTGCACGCTCTGTCTACACGCTGCACGCCCCATGGTTCCTCTTCTTATAGGGACGGCTTACATATTATCTGTACTAATGGCGGGTAACCTGACTCCTGTATGGGGTGATGGCATAATAGGGTAAATGACTCATTGGGCACCTTATAACATCAAATCTGTGATGTAGACGAGGTTTTATATTACAGGTGGAGCCCACAGAGCCAACAGATGGGGATAAGGCAAGTATTGGGCCTCTGCCTGCTCTTGTATGGATTGCTCTGTGTTGGGGACACATACATATATACACATACTGTGGTGTGAAAAAGTGTTTGCCCTCTTCCTGATTTCTTATTCTTTTGCATGTTTGTCACACTTAAATGTTTCAGATCACAAAATAAATGTGTTATCTTTGTCTAATATTTACAATTAAACACAAAATGCAGTTTTTAAATGAAGGTCTTTATTATTAAGGGAAAAAGAAATCCAAACCCACAGGGCCCTGTGTGTAAGAAAGTGATTGCCCCCTAAACCTAATAACTGGTTCTGCCGCCCTTAGCAGCAACAACTGTTATCGCAAACGCTTGATTGCAGTTGTTGCTGCTAAGGGCAGCGCAACCAGTTATTAGGTTTAGGGGGCAATCACTTTTTCACACAGGACCCTGTAGGTTTGGATTTCTTTTTCCCTTAATAATATAGACCTTCATTTAAAAACTGCATTTTGTGTTTGTTTGACACTCTAGCCCTCTCTGAGCTATGGGGTTTCTTGGAGCCGGGTCAGTGTAGGGGTCGCGGGGGATGCAGTCGTGGCCTCGACCCGTTCCGTGCCCAGGGCTGTCACATTAAAAATAATGGACTTTCAAGGATGAGTGGTATTTCGACTACGCCACCTGTGGTTTCTGGTGATGGACACCAGCGCTGCAACAGTCCACTGAGGCTGGTGTTATGGGCAGCTAAGATGGGACGGCTCCCCACAGGTGGAGCAGGCCTCAGGGCAGTGTGAGAAGGAATGGTGGGTGCAGTGCCGCGCAGGAAATAACAGGCTGAGGCGGTGTGTGAAGTCATCCGGGTCTTTACTCACTTTAGATGAACTTTCAGCCACAAAGCTTCTCTCTGCTACACACGGCGTACTGCGGCCACCGGGTAGGGGGTCCAGCACTTCCCAGGTAGATCAGGAGCACCTGTCGAGACCCCGCTGGTGTGTGTTCCTCTCCTTGGTAAGTTCTCCCACTAAGTCTTCTCCTGACTGTGTGTGGTTAGAACGTGGTGTAAGGCCGGGTCCCACTGGATAAACGCAGTGTGAGAGATACAGGTGGCGACTCCGCTCCGTATCTTCCTGGGATCCATTAAGCCTCCGGGCTTTTCTGACTGAGACGTGAAGTGACAGTCAGATATCGGGGGCCGGTCACCCCTCTTGCAGCAGGAATCCCTCTGACTAGGCCAGAGTAAAGAATACAGGTGGCGACTCCGCTCCGTCCGTATCCCCTTGGGATCCTTTTGCCTGTGGAGCCCATCTCCTCTGCTCCCCTCCAGGCCTTCTTAGGACAGGACCTTGACCAGGTAGAGACAGTGGTTAACTCTGACCCGCTCCTCGTCTCAAGGCCAGAGTACGAGGACCGCAAACTTTCCGCCAGCTACAGCTTCTTACTGGACCCTGACAGAAGACCCTCAATCAAAGACCTTGAACTTAAGATGGCCGTAGATTAAATATGAATCAATAAGTGCTTCCTAAAAGTGTGTCCTCCACCCTCCCCCTATCTTTAGTCCCCCCCATATCCTCTATGCCGGGCCGGGGCAGCACCCTGGTGCATTTAGGTCCCCTTCAGGACAGGAGTGGTGTAGTGTTGAGTGGTAAAGTGGTGTCCTGAGAAATGCTCCATCCTTACCCGGAAGAGGAGATACCACACCTCAATCTGAGGTGCAGTACCCCTGTGGCGACTGAACCCTCAGGGGCGCCACATTTACTTGTGTTATCTTTGTCAAATGTTTCAGATCACAAAGCAAATTTAAATATTAAAGTGTGATAAACATGCAAAAGAATAAGATATCAGGAAGGGGGCAACCACTTTTTCACACCACTGTATATTGGGGGCACATTGTGATTGGCACTATATTAGGGGCACTCTGTGATTGGTACTATAGTTGGGGCACTTTGCGATTGGCACTATATTAGGGGGCACTGTGTGATTGGCACTATATAAGGGGGCACTCTGTGATTGGCAATATGAGGGGGCACTTTGTGATTGGCACTATAGTGGGGGCACTTTGTGATTGGCACTATAGTGGGGGCACTTTGTGATTGGCTCTATAGTGGGGGCACTGTGTGATTGGCACTATATAAGGGGGCACTCTGAGATTGGCACTATATAAGGGGGTACTTTGTGATTGGCACTATAGTGGGGGCACATTGCTGGCTATGGGGGTTTCATTATTTAAGGGACACATCAGCACCAGGGAAAAGTTGAAGCCAGGACCCCCTGGATTTGAGTATCCCACTATGATCTTGGTATGAGGAGCAGAGAAAGAGCCATTATGACTGTTGCCCCAGGCCCCCACTCACCTGGAGCCGCCCTGAGCAAAGGTGTTTATTAAAATGAATAATGCCCCCTAGTGTCCAACATAAGAATATTAGACTTCACTTTGTACCTGTGACTGCAGAAATAACCCCAGAATTTTCCACTTATTAAAGGGGATGTAATAAGGAGATGGAGCTCATGGTATTTTCATGCACCTTGTGTCCCATCTAGAAAAACTAGTGACAACAAACAGTGAAGTCCGATACTTGACGCTGTGCTCATTACCAGTCTTTCTCCAGCAGATGGCGCACTTATCATTTATGCCGCTTCATTCATGTGATTAGTTTTTTCAAGGTCATTTCTAATAACCTCTGCAGATGAGATCTGCTCTGACCGCACCGATTTATACAGTGGCAGTATGACCTCTTCACAGACTTTGTGAACACAATATGGATAGTGAAGTGTGTAGAAGTAGATATAGATAGATGGATATATCGGAGAGAAGAAATTACAGCTGTCAATCACAGGGGCAGTGGCTGCAAAACCGCTCCCAGTGCAACTCTGTTATACTCCCTAAATATAGATGATGCACCCCATAAAAAGAAATAAAGACCACCAAAACCACTTCCTACAGCCTGGACATGACATTAGCGTGGTCCGCTAGTGACTGGTCATATCCTATATTATGAGGGGCTTACATACTGTAGGGGCAGTCCATAAATAAAGCAGCTCTGGATGAAGCTGGCGCAGGGTAATGCTGCCCCGATACTAGGTTCAGCCAATCTTGGGATCAATGTAAGATGTGTGGGGGGTCTAAGAAAACCCCCACTAATCAGCTATCATCTCTGGTGGTGGCTGGATGTTAAACAGTCTGTGCACTAGCGGACACAGGAAAGGGCCCTTGTGCAAGAACAATATATGGGCCCTTTGTACTTCAATAGCTCATCAAAAGGCACCATTCCACCTGGTTTGAGGATGAAAATTGGTCCCCTCACCTCTTGGGCCCCTGTGCGGCCGCACATGCTGCACCAATGATATGTCCTCCCCTGAGTCTGTGGAGTGGAATATCCCGCTCCATACAGTGTGTAGTGGCCGCTGCTGGGTCCTGCAGAACAGCAGATTAGGTTCTCAGTATCAAAGTAGTGGACAAACCAGGTAATAACACAGACTTCTGCTGTGATGGTGGGGTGTGATATGTGGCAATGTAATGACCGGAACGCCGGTCGAATGTGTATGAGGAATACGGCACTGCTATGAATAACTCCGACCTTGTATAGTGGCAAATAACTTTCTTTATACTGGTCACAAAAATTGACAGGGTTAAACAATTCTACAAAATATGGGCCACAACAGCCACTAACACAAAATACAAGTTATGCAGCCCGAGAGAGCCCAAGTGCCAATCTCGCGGGAATGAGCCAAACTACCCCTGGGCTATGCCGCTCCCACCCTTATTCAGTACAGGGCCTACCCAGGACGTTAGCGCGGACGTGGCACCTGGTCCTCCCAGGAATATAACCTTACACCCCCCTCCCACACTAATACAATGGGATCTGGGTACCCTTGTTTTCCCCTTAGAGAACACTCATATATATTTAACCAACGCGTGACCTATACAGTGTACAGTTTCTCTTCTTACAAGAGCAAAGAAAAATCTCTCAGACTTAATACATATACAAACAGTTAACAAACAACCTTTTATTAGACCCTGATCTCCGGCCACAGGGTTTGATCAGCTTCTCCTTGTCACCAAGCTCTCCAGCACATCCAGGTGTAAGCAGGAATTAGAATCAATCTCAGTCTCAAAGTGTAATTCACAGCAGGGCTCCTTAGTAGTATCCACGTGCACAGAGTCTTAGAGTACCAGATCCTTCACAATCTCTGGATCAAGCCTGATCAGTCCATCAGCAGTGATATACACCAGGCAGTTCTCAGCGCTACTGGAATCACTAACTAGCTTTCCCTAACTGACTACACAGTTGGTGACCGGTCACAAATCTGTTACTCACAAGGCACAGCTTCTTCTTGGACACACTGTCTGGCTGCAGTCTGTACAAGCTCTCAAACGTCACTCAGCATTCAGACGCATGTCGCCTTCTCATGGGACTTCCTGGATCTCTCTTTCCCGGGCTTTTTTACAGATCCCTGGGCTTTTTCTTTACTTGTTTCTTGCTGACCCCTAATGGCCAGACTAAGTCATTGCAGGAGAAATTTACACTTTCATAAATATGAGCTCATTGCTAGAAAGACATGTCAACATGTTACACTCCACCCCACTTACAATTTGGCGTCCCGACAAATGGTTTCATACCACTCATATGTAACACATACTCCTCAGGATTATATCGTATCGGGAAACACCAGCTGTGCTCCTCTCCGATCTCCACAAACCAGTATCTGCCGAGCTCGATGGAGGGTCCACCGCATCTAGTGGAACAGTAACATCAGGGACGGTGTTTGGAACACCTGGAACTTGCACTATCGGACTCTGCCCGTCCGATGGTCTCACCCCGAAGTCATCCCAACAGTCGCATTCAACATTGCTCGGTGCAACTGCCGTAGATGGCGCAGATGACTCAGGGTGACAGGCAGGTGTGTTGGACATACACCTCTTTAGTCAGTTCCGGTGCATTGTGTGACGGAGTCCAATGCACCCTTCGGGAACCACTGTGAACACACTTCCCCCTGGGAATACCCTTTCCACTACTGTGTAGGGCGTTTCCTCCCACCTGTCGCTCAACTTCCCTCCCGGACGCGTGACTCGCACTAGCACCTTATCACCCACCCGGAACTCATCTAGGTGCACCAGACCCCGATCTCGGTGGGGATGATCCTGCACACTGTCTTTTACTATCCGGTGGATTTCACGCAACCTTCGGCGATGATCCTGGACCCACTCACTGGCTGTAGGATATTCTGGTTCATCGGGTACAGTGAGACTAAGTTCTTCAATCTCTCGCCCAGGCCGACCGAACATCATCGCGTACGGAGTGAATCCTGTGGTGCTAGGTGTTATAGGCCCACATAAGTTCTGGGAGGAACTCAGTCCATCGCTCCTTCTGCCTCTGTTCAAGCGTTCTCAGCATCTAGAGCAAGGTTCGGTTGAACCGTTCACAGGCCCCATTTCCCTGCGGATGGTAGGGCGTTGTCCGGGATTGCTGAATCCCATAGACTTGCAGCAACTCCGTTATGAGCTGACCTTGGAAGCAAGCACCTTGATCTGAATGTATCCTTTGAGGACACCCATAAACCTGGATGAAATGCTTACAAATTGCCTCCACTGCAGACTTAGCAGTCTGATCCTTGGTGGGAACAGCGAAGGCAAACTTAGTAAAGTGATCAGTCATGACCAGACATGACTGATGACCACTTCTGGCGTACCCAATTGACAAATAATCCACCATTAGCACTTCCAGTGGGGCAGACGTCACGATTGTCTGGACAGGAGCCCTCTGCTCTGGGGACTTATTCAGCTCACATGCCCGGCACCTACCACACACCTCTCTCACAACTTCTTCTAAGCCAGGTGTGTACACATACCGGTGCAGCCAACGATAAGTCTTCTCAGGCCCGAAATGTGCACCCTGCGTATGAGCTTCCTGGGCAATGTCCGGAGCCACTGAAGCTGGAATTACTACCTGCCAACGGTACCCCAGCTCCGCTGCTATGTAGATCCAGCGATACAGTATCCCCTCCGCTATGACCAATCGATCCCACTGCCTTAGCAGCTTTTGTCCTTCGGCACCCAGCCGGGCTCTTGCTCTCCCATCGGGCCAGGACTTTTGACTCAGCCATTTCTTTACTCGTGACAGTTCGGAGTCTGCGTCCTGTAACTCAGCACTCTTGACGAGTCTTGCCCAGCAGCGTGGCGACCCATGTCGCCACCCCACTTGAACGTGCCACGTCCACGAACACAGGCAATCGCCTCAAATCGGGGATCTCGGTATCCTCGAGGTCTTCATCCACCCCATGCTCGGGTGCGCCTTGGGTCACTCGTGATAATGCGTCAGCATTGGAGTTCTCTTTACCCGAACGGAACCGAATCCGGTAGTCAAACTTGGACATCCGAGCTACCCATCTCTGCTCCAGGGCTCCTAGCTTAGAGTTTTCCAAGTGTGCAAGCGGATTATTGTCCATCATCACGAGAATCTCAGAACCAGCCAGATACTCTGCAAACTTCTCAGTCATGGCCCACACCAGGGCCAACATCTCCAGCTTAAACGAGCTGTAATTGTCCAGATTTCGCTCGGTGTCCCATAGAGACCGGCTAGCATACGCGATGACCCTCTCACGCCCATCTTGTTCTTGGGCTAACACAGCTGCCAGACCATGGAGACTTCCATCCGTGTACAGGGTGAACGGTTGGTCAAAGCGAGCATACGCCAATAAAGGTGCCTGTACAAGGGCGGCCCTGACCCGATCAAATGCCTGTTGCTGTCGGTCAGTCCACCGAATTGGCTGATTCTTGGGCCCCTGTGCCATCCCTCTCAACAACTCATTCAGTGGTTCAGCCACCTTAGCAAAGTCCTTCACAAACCGACGGTAGTATCCAGCTAAACCAAGGAACGCTCGTACTTCTCTCACGGTCTTGGGACCGGGCCACCCCTGAATGGCCTCAATTTTACTCGGTGCTGGTCGCACACCCTCAGCAGACACTACATGCCCCAGATACTCAATCTGTGTCTGGAACAAGTGACATTTCTTTGGCTTGATCTTAAGTCCATTGTCTCTCAGTCGGTGCAACACTTGCCGGAGCTTCTTCAGGTGGTCGTCGAACGAATCTCCAAATATAATCACATCATCCAAATAGATCAACACGGACTCGAAATTGTAATCGCCCAAGCAGTATTCCATTAACCGCTGAAATGTTCCAGGAGCATTAGTCAGTCCGAAGGGCATTCGATTAAATTCGTACAGTCCCATTGGCAAGATGAATGCTGTCTTCTGCCAATCTAGAGCTGCCACGGGCACCTGCCAGTAGCCGCTGGCCTGGTCAAGAGTGGAGAAGTACTTCGCCTTTCCCAGGGCAGACAGGGATTCCTCGATCCAGGGCAATGGGTAGGAGTCACGTACTGTGTGTGCATTAAGCTTACGGTAATCAACACAAAACCGTATGGTCCCATCCTTTTTCCGGACCAGCACGACCGGTGCGGCCCAAGGACTTTGACTCTGCCGGATCACCCCATTATCCAGCATCTGCGCCAGCATTCCTTTGATCTCCTGATAAAGACTCGGTGGGATCTGGCTATCTCTCCCAAATTGGGGGGGGTGTTTCCCGTGGGTATCTCGTGCTCCACAGCCTTGGTGCAACCAAAGTCTTCATCTCCCCTGGAGAAGGCAGCCTAATATTCCCACAGCGCAGCCTCCAGTCTGCGAGCCTGTTCGGGAGTCAACTGGGACTCATCCACTCCCATGATTTTCATAATCCTTCTGCCATTCCACTCAGGCGTGGGGGATTCTTCAGCTGTCATCTGCATCGACAGGGTCCAGGCGGTCCGGCGGTCTGCCCTCAGTCTGAACTGGCTTTTGGAGATTACTCCTTCACCACACACATACACATCAGTCAGCTTCGTGCCCACTGCCAGAGTCACCTCATGATTCTGCAGATTCAGACATCTCACTGGTACACTTCCATGTTGCACAATGGCCAATGTTCGGGCTATCATCGGGCTATCTGTATCTTCTGACCGTCCCACCGGTTCCAGAATCACCTCCACACCATTCAGTTTCCTGTGCGTCCCTACCGGCATCAACACAAGCTTCTGTTGACCCGGAGCGATTACAACGGCAGACCCGCGTGGGACATACACCGCTCCCACTGCTCTTCCTTCAGCCGAACTCTTTTGAATGCCGCACGAACGGACCACCTGTTGCAGGGCCCTCTGAGTGGCTTTGGGGGGTGTCGCTCGTTTCCAGTATCTCGGACCATCGCGCTCAAACAAAAGGGAGTCCAGTTCTCTCAGGATATTCATTCCCAGAACCACCGGGAGATTCGGCCTCGCCTGAGTCTTCACGAGCACCACTCCTTTGGTTCCCAACTCCTGGCCGCACAGCTGTACTCTCATCCAAGCGATGCCTGCCACTGGAATTTCTTCATTATTAGCGGCCTTCAACCTTAGCAGGTGTCCCGACTCCGTTTTGACAGTCTCTTCGAAGTGCGTCTTGAAAAATTCCATCGGCATGGTCGTCACCTCCGATCCGGTATCCACCAAGCACGCCACCTTCTTTCCTGCAAACTGCACATCCAACGTGGGACTCTCTGCAATCAGATCCTCGGAACAGACATTGGGCGCTGATTTTCGTTCTTGCCTCGCCGTATGCCCAACTACAGCGAGAGCCTCTCTTTTACCGATGGCGGTACTACAGCTGGCAGACTCCTCGGGCAGTACCGCTGCATGTGCCCCAGTTCACGGAATCGCCAACATTGAGCTGGTCTTCTTGCCCTACCTCCAGATGCCTCAGGTCTAGGAGCAGTCGGCATCCTTCCTGAGGTATAGGGGGGTTGACCATAAAGGGGAATAGAGGGGTTCGTCAAGGCTGAGCATATCGGAGGCGTCCCCCGAACTTGCATCTGTCGTACCTGTTCCGTCAGGTTTTCTACGGTTTTCTGCAAAGCAGCCAGCTGTGCCTGAACAGGGTCTGGTCTCTGCTCTCTTTTGTTAGCCACTTGCAGGCTACTCCACTGCAAAGCAGGCTTCACTTCCAAAGTCTGTGCTACCGCCTCTTCCTGTATTTCGGCATAGGTGACACCAGGGGTATTCCGCGCCTTCAGCAACAATTCGCTCCTTAGCGCCTCACTCCGTATCCCCTTGATGAACTGATCCCGAAGAATGCTGTCGACATGGGCTTCAGTACCCACGGTTACAGGCGACTTCTTTTTGATCTCCTGATGCAATTCCTCCAGCGCTATAGCATACTGGATCAGGCTTTCTCCGGCTCTCTGGGTCCGGGCGAAAAACTGTACTCGTAGTTGCCCTGCTGCCGCCACGTGATCAAATGCTTTCTCTAGTATCCGGATGATGTCGTCGACAGTCTTTGCCTATCCTCGGATTTTAACAAGACAACTTTACGGGCAACCCCTCCAGAGCTTCAGCGTGACTTCTGGTTGCAGCTGAGAGCTAACACCATGCAAGGCAATGGCATTCTTCAACCTGCCTACCCAATCACTAAACAGCAAGTTATACCCATCAAACTTGGCCAGGTGGTTAAGTAGTGCGCCCGTTGCAGAGCAACCAACTAACCGGTCTCTACCGGTCACAACGGGAGTAGGGGGGTGGAGTACTACAGCGGACGCGGCAGCACCTTCCGCGCTACTGTCACCATTCATGGCGAGCACCGTATCCTGCCGACTACGCCAAGATGTAACGACCGAAACGCTGGTCGAATGTGTATGAGGAATACAACGCTGCTATGAATGACTCCGACCTTGTATAGTGGCAAATAACTTTCTTTATACTGGTCACAAAAATTGACAGGGTTAAACAATTCTACAAAATATGGGCCACAACAGCCACTAACACAATCTCTGGATCAAGCCTGATCAGTCCATCAGCAGTGATATACACCAGGCAGTTCTCAGCACTACTGGAATCACTAACTAGCTTTCCCTAACTGACTACACAGTTGGTGACCGGTCACATATCTCAGTTACTCACAAGGCACAGCTTCTTCTTGGACACACTGTCTGGCTGCAGTCTGTACAAGCTCTCAAACGTCATTCAGCATTCAGACGCATGTCGCCTTCTCACAGGACTTCCTGGATCTCTCTTTCCCGGGCTTTTTTTACAGATTCCTGGGCTTTTTCTTTACTTGTTTCTTGCCATCCCCTAATGGCCGGACTAAGTCATTGCAGGAGAAATTTACACTGTCATAAATGAGCTCATTGCTAGAAAGACATGTCAACATGTTACAGCAACATTGGGGGTTGTCATACTGAATTCTGCAATGCACCTCCTCCCTTATTTATGCCGCTGCTTTCTACAAAATGCTTAAGAGATCAGAGGTGCTAACAAGTGGTTGTGGAGATTGGCGATAGAGGCACTATAAGTTGTTTCCCTTTAGTACAGTCTTATCTACAGCTGCATTCATAATTCTGCTGGCCTCATATTACCAGAATATCTTGTGGATTCTACATATAGATTGTAGTATGTTGCTAAGGCGAGATGGCCGGAAGAAACCTGGAATCAGCAGCTAAATTATGGAAACTTTATCAGTAATTGTGGAGCAGTGAGAATCCATCGTTCATGTCCCACCAGCCGCTCCGTGTCTCTGCTAACCAGCGAGCCTCAGTTATATTGATCCTGTTCTCACTGTGACCAAGACGGACGAGAAGAAAAAAAAAATCTATATTCCGAGCTCCATCTATGCAGAAGGAAGTGAAGGTAACCAGAGAGATGTAAGATAAATCTGAGATAGATATTAGATAAAATAGACGTCATATCTAATATCATCCGAGACTTTGAGGGAAATGTGTCAAACTATTTAAAAGATGGGGGTTTTTTAACAACAATTTTTATATTTAACTTTTTATTTTTTTAAGATACTTTCCAAATGAACATAAATTGCATTTTTCACTGACTACTGGAGCAGAAACAAATAGCTGATCCTTTCTGCTCTCAGCTGCTCACTTGTCAGCTTTGCTGCAAAGACTGTGACACGAGCAGCAGAGTCATCTCATTATCATTGGGTGAGTCCTGCTGGAGGTCTAGAGAAGACTAAACAATAAAGCCTCCCCATCACTATGGACTAATGTCGGCTGAACCTGCCAATATCCACAATCTTTTGTGTATGGGGGCCCCGGACAACTGATTGTCGGGGGGCTAAGGATCCGGCGTGTCTGATTTTGGACTGCGGATTCTTTTATTCTTTCTGAGATGTCTGGCAGCGGTTCTCTCATGGAGAACACAGGAATGCTCCTGTGTATGAAGAGCCGGCCAAGATGGCTGCTGCCAAAACGTCGGCCCACAGCCAACTGTATGGTGGGCTTAACACTATACATAAGGGGTGAGCAATTAATGTTCCCAAGGGGATACACGACAGACCGAACCAACAGGCTGAACTTAATTCTGCTCCTCATTATTTTATATTAATTTTCATCACTTAATATTTAGCAGAATTAAGTTTCACTGCTGATAGATGTTACGATAGGGCTGTATTCGAAGTTGCATTCTCAAAACCAAATAGTTTACTTCTTTTTATAAAGGAATCATTCTGCTCCTATTATAGATGTAACTAGACAGCTCCCCCCCACAATCAGTATGATGCCTCAGCAGCTCCCCCACATATAGTACTATTACCCCAGTCACCCCCACACAGTTTAATGCCCCCTTAACGCCCCACTCACAATGATGCCTCCACAAGTAATGACTGACAAACAGGATAAGCCTACATACCTTGTTGCACCGATGCGCTGCTCCGCGCAGGAGGCAACATCTGCTCACGTCATCGCGCCTGCTGCGCTGAGACTCGGACGCGTTGACTCCTCCACCATTGTATGAAACTTTATCTGCATCCTGAGGACGTATATACTGTTGATATAGAGACGCCAGTCATGGGGTGCGGTACAACACTGTTTCCAGTCCTTTGGAGGTCCCGGTACAAAGACCGGACATTAACAGCCAAAGGGCCAAATGTGACTCAAGGGTTCCAGTTTGCCCAGGTCTGCGATACACCATATATCTATAGGTGAGGATGAGCAGGGGCGGCCGGTCAGACGACGGTGGTTTCGCATATAGAGACGCTCCTACGGGTCGGTTCCCGGCGCATGAGCCGCATTTACTTGCTGAAGCCATAAAGGATTTTATTTCAGGGCAGTTTGATGCTTCAGCGCCCGGACGAGGAGTCGGCTCTATTAGAACAGAACATGTTCATGCAGAAAAGCTTTTAGATTTCCAGGATGCAGATTTCTTACTCTGCTCCTCACACGACTGATGATCGCTCCAGTCACTTTACTACTGGAACGAAAAATATCGCTACGTTTTAGATTTCTGCAGGAAACCGTGTCCTCCACTAAATGCTAATCTGATGACAAATTACTAATGATACTTGGATTATTTTTGAGTTTTTTAGAGTTTTATCTTCACAGAGTCCTCACCGCGAGATGAGCAGCTCTCCCTGCGGGAAATCGCATAATTTCAATCATTCAGTTAATCAACTGCATGTAACCCAAACCTCTGAAGACGTGGAGACAGTCAGTATGGGGGTGATGGTAGACACTGCGTCTTGCAGAGTGTCCAACAATGACGCCCAATGGGTGCATGACTTTCAAACCAACGTGTCATGGGGCAACACGGTTGGCAAAGCTTTGGACGCATGATGCGATATGCCGCGACAAGGGAGCACAATACATTGGTCAAGTTTACAATAGGAGGGGAAGTTGTGGTTTTGATTGACAGGGAGTAGGCTTACAAGTCATCTATGACATCCATTTTTTTTTTTTTTTTTTTTTACTTTAACCCCTTTATGCCATGCCGTTTTTTCTTCCCCCTTTTTTGTTTTTAAAATGCATACCACTGTCAACGGAAAAAAAGTTTTTGTGGGACGAGTTAATTGACATTCACTTTACCGTACAATGTACTTGACAATGTGGAAGAAATTCTAAGTGCAGTGAAATGATGAATAAAAAGCACAATTACGCCATTGTTTGGGTTCTTTTTTTTTTAACTTTTGCTTGTGTTTCATTCTGCAGGAAAAGTGACCTGGTAAAATAATTCTCCAAGTCAGTACAATTACAAAGATACCATAAGTATACACTTTCTTTTCCGTTTTATATCTATAGTCAAAAAAAAACCTTTGTTTTTCTTCCCCCCCCCCCCCCAAAAAAAAAACAACAAACTTTATTTGATATTGTTGCATTGGTAAAAGTCAAATGAGTCAAAATATAAGATTACAATGCTTACCTTATGGATTAAATAAAGAAAAAAAAAAAAAAAAACTGCGTTTTTTTGGTCACGTCTACCTCTCCCAAAGAAATGGAGTAAAAAGCGGTTAAAAAGTCGCATGCGTTCCAAAATGACACCAAAAACTACAGCTCACCCCACAAAAATTGTAAAAGTTATGGATTTTTGAAAATGGCAACAAAAGCATTTTTTGTTGCAGTTTTCTAAGACCTATATAACAAGTATTTCCGTTGGGCTTGTTTTGGGCAAGCTGTAATTGTAGTTGTATCATTCTGAAGCGTTTGTGGCTTTTTAATCTGTTTTTCTTCCTTATTGTGTAGTTCGGGGGCAAAGTTACTGAAAAAATGCAACAGTGGCCTTTTAATTCTCCTTTTTTCTTTTCTACATTTTGCCTAATAAACTAAATACTTTATTTAGAAAACATTGGACTCTTACAGATGGGGTGATACCACACATGCTTTTTTTTTCAATTTCTATATTTTCGTTGGGCGATTTTTAACTTTTATTTTATTTTTTTCTAAACTAGATTTTTACATTCTTTTAGCCCCCCAGGGAACTTGAACCTGCGATTGTTTCATCTCTTGTACAAGACGCTGCAACACTTGTGCGTTTACTGATCTATGAAGCTCCGTCACACAGCAGCGATTGGCATTAGCTCTGGTCGCTGGTGTTTAGAAGCAGGTGCTGTCTGTATAACACAGATGACGCCTGCAGTGTATGGAGCCAGGTCAGCTCCTGAGCCTGCTCTTTACCCAAGCACCCAACATCCCATATACAGTGGTGGCCAAAAATATTGGCACCCCTGCAATTCTGTCAGATAATACTCAGTTTCTTCCTGAAAATGATTGCAATCACAAATTCTTTGGTATTATTATCTTCATTTAATTTGTCTTCAATGAAAAAAACACAAAAAGAATTGTCCTAAAGCCAAATTGGATATAATTCCACACCAAACCTAAAAAAGGGGGTGGACAAAAGTATTGGCACTGTTTGACAAATCATGTGATGCTTCTCTAATTCGTGTAATTAACAGCACCTGTAACTTACCTGTGGCACCTAACAGGTGTTGGCAATAACTAAATCACACTTGCAGCCAGTTAACATGGATTAAAGTTGACTCAACCTCTGTCCTGTGTCCTTGTGTGTACGACATTGAGCATGGAGAAAAGAAAGAAGACCAAAGAACTGTCTGAGGACTTGAGAAACCAAATTGTGAGGAAGCATGAGCAATCTCAAGGCTACAAGTCCATCTCCAAAGACCTGAATGTTCCTGTGTCTTCCGTGCGCAGGGTCATCAAGAAGTGTAAAGCCCATGGCACTGTGGCTAACCTCCCTAGATGTGGACGGAAAAGAAAAATTGACGAGAGATTTCAACGCAAGATTGTGCGGATGGTGGATAAAGAACCTCGACTAACATCCAAGCAAGTTCAAGCTGCCCTGCAGTCCGAGGGTACAACAGTGTCAACCCATACTATCCGTCGGCGTCTGAATGAAAAGGGACTATATGGTAGGATACCCAGGAAGACCCCACTTCTTACCTCGAGACATAAAAAAGCCAGGCTGGAGTTTGCCAAAACTTACCGGAGAAAGTCTAAAACATTTTGGAAGAATGTTCTCTGGTCAGATGAGGCAAAAGTAGAGCTTTTTGGGAAAAAGCATCAACATAGAGTGTACAGGAAAAAAAAAGAGGCATTCAAAGAAAAGAACACGGTCCCTACAGTCAAACATGGTGGAGGTTCCCTGATGTTTTGGGGTTGCTTTGCTGCCTCTGGCACTGGACTGCTTGACCGTGTGCATGGCATTATGAAGTCTGAAGACTACCAACAAATTTTGCAGCATAATGTAGGGCCCAGTGTGAGAAAGCTGGGTCTCCCTCAGAGGTCATGGGTCTTCCAGCAGGACAATGACCCAAAACACACTTCCAAAAGCGCTATAAAATGGTTTGAGAGAAAGCACTGGAGACTTCTAAGGTGGCCAGCAATGAGTCCAGACCTGAATCCCATAGAACACCTGTGGAGAGATCTCAAAATGGCAGTTTGGAGAAGGCACCCTTCAAATATCAGGGACCTGGAGCAGTTCACCAAAGAAGAATGGTCTACAATTCCAGCAGAGCATTCATAGAATCATAGAATCATAGAATGGTAGAGTTGGAAGGGACCTCCTGGGTCATCTGGTCCAACCCCCTGCTCAAAGCAGGATTCACTAGATCATCTCAGACAGATGTCTGTCCAGCCTCTGTTTGAAGACGTCCATTGAAGGGGAACTCACCATTGTAAGAAACTCACTGATGGTTACCGGAAGCGGTTGTTCGCAGTTGTTTTGGCTAAAGGTTGTGCAACCAAGTATTAGGCTGAGGGTGCCAATACTTTTGTCTGGCCCTTTTTTGGAGTTTTGTGTGAAATGATCAATGATTTGATTTTTGCTTCATTCTCTTTTGTGTTTTTTCCTTGTAAGCAAATTAAATGAAGAGAATAAGACCAAAGAATTTGTGATTGCAATCATTTTCAGGAAGAAACTGAGTATTATCTGACAGAATTGCAGGGGTGCCAATACTTTTGGCCACCACTGTACATGTATTGTAAGGTGCGGGGGATGAGATTCAATTAGACTTTTTCTGTGTTTTGTTTTTATAAAATGTCACAATTGTTTATATATAGATTAAAGGAATTTGCAGGACTAGAAAACATGGCTGCTTTCTTCCAAAAATTGCACCACACCTGTTCACAAATTTTGTCTGGTATTACAGCTCAGCCTTATTCATTGTAAAGAAGCAGAGCTTTAATACCACACACGTCCTATGGACCAGGGTGGCGCCACTAGGGGGGACACAAGGATCCGGTTTGTTGGATTTCCAATGGGCGATCCTTTTGTTCTCCGTCAGATAAGCTGCTCTCATTCATTCTAAAGCCGGACAACCGCAATAGACAGCCGTCAATCAAATGATCGTGCATCTGACAAATAAATCTTCTGACTACCCCATACACAGGAACGCTCGGCTCGGTTAATCATCCCTGTGTTCTCGATGAGCGAGATTCTGGCAGCCGGTTATTTCAGCGATGAAAGGATTGAGCGATTGAATTTCAATTTCCCAATCCTTATGTGCCCCAGGATAATCTGTCAGGGGACAGTTGGGGACCACATACATATTGGGTGGGTTTGGCCGACTTATCTAAGGTGTATGGGGACCTTAAAGCGGTTGTCACATCTTCCTTCATCAGGAGCGTACCGCTCCCCTGCCTCCTGCTTGCTGGGGTCTGGTTACTCCTGAAGAAGCACAGCTTGGACCAGCGTCATGGTCTGATCTGTGCATTCTCAGAAGACCGTTTTACCTCTGCATCCAATGACCCGGCCAACTTCAGAGCAACGATTGTAAGCCCTAAAGCAAAGCGCTTGTAGGAGACCGACCTCCGCTGGTAGACTGCTATGCGTTGCCTAGATTATCGGCCACCTCTGCAAATTATACAGTTGAAAATCCCTCGGTTCCTGAGAATGGAGAGGATTTTTAACAAAAACTAAATTGTAGAGTTTCTTGTATTTAAATGCACTTTACAATTTCACCAATTGCAGAAAGAAAAGACGACAAATGGCAAGTTATATTTTATTGCTCGACTTGACATAAAAATATATAACAATACTTGGTAGAATAATATGCGGCAAGACGAAAAACCGTTACAGAAAAATACGAGAAGAACGTTAGAAGATACAAAAGATAAGTGCATCGGGTAACTGGGCATTAAGTAGTTAAACCATGGAAGCCGTTTAATAGAATAGGACGTAATCGCTGTCCTGATGAAGGTGAGAGGTCGGACGAGCGAGTACAGTGTATATACACGGCGGCGGTGCGGAGGCCCATTGTGCTTTATAACGGTTATGGAGGCTGGGTCTTGTGCTGGGGGCCCTGGTCCGTCCGTCCACCCCATCATGGGATTCAATGGTATTTGGCACTTTAGCACATAAGTCTAACATTAGTAGGACCAGGGCTGAACCTCGACATGTTACAGGGATAGGAGCTATGATTAGCTGATCACAGGGGGTCCTGCTGCTGGGACTGTAGAGAAATCTGACAGAGTGTTTAGCTAATGTCTCCTGCAAGAAAATGTATTACACCGGGGCCATTCATCCAGGGAGCCGTCTGTGAGCCGCTGCTGCTTCTCTCCACCTAATAGATCAGGATCAAAGGATCCCAATCTAAAAGTGCAGATTAACAATGCGGAAAAGAAAAACAAACCGCTAAACTCCTGCTTGTGATTAGGGAATCTGATGGGAGTCAAATCATGAAGAAGCACAAGGATATAGGACGGCACAAGCATCCGATGGATAAAAACTAGTCCTTTATTCAGTCTGTAACCATTAAAGCAAGACGATCCATAGACATAAAAACTGACGTGTTTCTGGTGTGCAACGCCCTTAGTCATAGGCCGGTGCACGCCAGAAACGCGTCAGTTTTTTTTTATCTCTACGGATCGTCTTGTTTTAATGGTGACAGAATAAAGGACTAGTTTTTCAAATTCAAGTTTTTTTTAAAATTTTTTGTGTTGAAAAAGTACAAGAAAATACAATATGCATAGTAAAAGGGGTAACATAACTATAAATCTATGCATAACTACAGTACATTGGGGGGGTACAGGGAGGGTTTTCCATCAATATCCAGATCAAGCATGTATTTTTCCATATGAAAGATAGAGAGAGAGGGAGCGGACCACGGCAGACCACCAATCAATAGAGTGCGATTATGATCATTGTTGTGACGACATCCCGGATAACTTTAGTTGGGGGCTAGATGGTAGGCGTCAGAGTTTTGGAAATCCATCCAATCCCTCCAAATCACACAGTGTCTATCAACATCAGCCGGTGAGAGGGCAATCAGATGCCCCATCCTGTTAAAGAGGGAGATCTCCGCAAACCATTCCTCCACAGTGGGTGGGTCTCTGCTTTTTCAGTGTCGTGGAATGACATTCTTAGCCGCCTGTATTAGGTAGCCTATTGATGACCTTTTATAACTACGTTTACTTATTGGTAACATTGATAAAAGGAGGGCTTCTGGCGTATTAGGGATAGTCAAACCAGTTATTTTCTCAATCATGGGAACCACCTTTGCCCAAAATGCATTTATTATAGGGCACCCCCACCATATGTGTGACATTGTCCCTTCCCCCTCCCCACATCTCCAACATCTGTCTGACACCACTGGGTACCATCTATGAAGGACTGCTGGTACCCGGTACCATCTAGAGATCATTTTGAAGTAGGTTTCCTGAGCTTTGGACCCTATTGAGGTTTTATGTGTTAGGAAGAAACATTTATCCCATTGTGAGTCAGAGAAGGACTTCCCCAGTTCCCTTTCCCATGCACCGCAGAATCCTGGCCTATTGTCAGCTACCTGGGCAATGAGGAGATTATACAGTAGGGAGATGGAGTGTGTAGGGGGTGACAATGAGAGGCTCAATTTTTCAAAGTTTGTGAGATCTCTATGAAGATGTGTGCGCTTCTTCACAGTTGAATAGAAGTGTTGTAATTGACTATATTCAAAATTAGCCTTTGGGGAAGTGGCTCTTCCCTGTAACAAGTCATTGAGGGGGAAAAGGACTAGTTTTTAACCATCGGATGCTTGTGCCGTTCTATATCCTTGTGTTTCTTCATACATAATAACCCAAGTTTTCTACATCCTTTAGGATTCAAATTCACAAATCAGAATATTTAAATGATAGTTATTTGCAAATTGTGCTCTCACATTACTTTATCATTAACCAGTTTATACTGTATATAGAATTATCTACAGCTACAATTGGGTCGCTGTCTACATATATTACATTACTGATCCTGAGTTACATCCTGTATTATACTCCTGAGCTGCACTCACTATTCTGCAGGTGCAGTCACTGTGTACATACATTACATTACTGATCCTGAGTTACATCCTGTATTATACTCCAGAGCTGCACTCACTATTCTGCTGGTGCAGTCACTGTGTACATACATTACATTACTGATCCTGTACTGATCCTGAGTTACATCCTGTATTATACTCCAGAGCTGCACTCACTATTCTGCTGGTGCAGTCACTGTGTACATACATTACATTACTGATCCTGTACTGATCCTGAGTTACATCCTGTATTATACTCCAGAGCTGCACTCACTATTCTGATGGTGCAGTCACTGTGTACATACATTACATTACTTATCCTGTACTTTATCCTGAGTTACATTCAGTATTATACTCCAGAGCAGCACTCACTATTCTGGAGTATGATAAGTCATGTCATGTAAATACACGGTGATTCCACTCTCTATATACTCTTGTAGCCCGGCTGTATGAGTAGGGGAGCGCCACACCTGGTAGATTTCAGCTCTTTATAGGGATGATGCCGGTTCTCTCCTTTCGGAGACTATTTATGTCTTGGCGGAGAGGAGAATGTCTTTTAATCAGCTATAATCAGCCTGGAGACGTTTTGTATCGCGGTGTCGCAGGACGTGTTCGGTGGGATCGCTGCACCCGCCAGGGAATGCAGATAATGCGTCTCCGATGTGATGAGCCGCGTCGCGGTTTTGATGTCAGATGACGGCTCCATTATTTATAGTATAATTATAATTGTGGAAATAAAATATTAATTATTTTTACTTTTGTGGAATGTTCTTAAGCCGGAGCAATAATTAGTAAAGATACTTTTAAAGACGTTTTCCTAGGGAATAGGAAAACATGGCTGCTTCTTCCAGAAACATCGCCACCCCTCTCCACAGATTGTGTTTGGTAATGGAAGTTATTGGAGCTGAGCTGCAATACCACACACAGCCTGTGCACAGGGGAGGAGCTGTTTTTGGCAGAAAGCAGCCATGTTATTCCTAAACTGGAGGACAATCCTTTTCACATTGTAGTCTCAGGGCTGGACAGGGGCAGCGTCTCTGAGGAATATTTATGAGGATCCATTTTTATGATCAGAGATGAAGCTCAAGAGATGGTCACAGTACGTGACAATGAGATTTTGTGCTTATTTTTTATTCTAGCTCCAGTATGTAGAACTACAAATCCCAGCAGCAACACCAGTCTTCTTCTTGTACATTTAATGCCGCATGGAAAAGGCTTGAAGGACATAGATGTACGAGTAAAAAAATAATCCTTTATGATTGCACTTTTCTGAGACCCAGAAATAATTACTGTACAAAAACAAACAGTGGGAAAAAATGGTGCATTGCCCAAAGCAACCAATCACATTGCAGCTTTCTTATAACACAATGGGACCTGAGAGCTGGAAGCTGATTGGTTGTTAGGTTTGATAAGTCCAACCCCCGCTGAAAAAAAAAAAAAAATCCTACAATCCGAATCTGAGCCGGTGTCTGCTCTGAACGGGTTTATCGACAGTCATGGCAGCTTAATAGAAATGTGCTGGACTTGTTTTGTGCTTACTATTCTTAAAGGGGCGTTCCAAGCTTAGCCATTTATGGCGCGTGTATAGAGTAGCTATAGGTTTGTACGGATCGTGCGAAAGCTGGAAATTCATAGCTGCCTCTTGGATAGAGATGAAAAGTCCGGGGTTCGTGCCGGGCAGTTAGTGTCCGGTGCTAATCGCCAAACACGGACTTCTCCAGAAGTTTGTTGCAGAGTGATATTTTTTTTCTCTTACCCAGACCCAAAGTCCGAGTCTCCATTGTTTTCAATGGAGTTCGGGTTCTCATTCAAGTTCGGCTACAGTTCTGGTACAAAAATCTAACTTTAGAATAAAGTTAGGGTTGGGTACCAGAACCCGAACTTCCACATATCCACTGAGCTCTATCACCTATCAGGCACTTACATCATGTTCTGTGGATATGCCACAGTTGCTTAGTATAGGAAAACCCCTTTTAATTAAAAAAAATAAATAAACTTCCCTTGAGTGGCACTGCAGTATTTGGTCCCTGGAGCGCTGCCTTATCGGGACTCTGTA
This sequence comes from Phyllobates terribilis, assembly GCF_046119375.1. Classification (NCBI taxonomy): domain Eukaryota; kingdom Metazoa; phylum Chordata; class Amphibia; order Anura; family Dendrobatidae; genus Phyllobates; species Phyllobates terribilis. The sequence continues at coordinate 174,345,783 of NW_027362768.1, forward strand.
TCCATCATTGATGTGCTTTAAAAGAGTATAAAAACAGTATACAAGGGCGCCAGGGCATCCCTGTGACGCCACCCTGCGCCAGGGCATCGCTGTGACGCCACCCTGCGCCAGGGCATCGCTGTGACGCCACCCTGCGCCAGGGCATCACTGTTACCTCATCCTGTGGTAGGACACTGTGACATCCCATGACGCCACCCTGCGCCAGGGCATCACTGTTACCTCATCCTGTGGTAGGACACTGTGACATCCCATGACGCCACCCTGCGCCAGAGCATCACTGTGACGCCACCCTGCGCCAGAGCATCACTGTGACGCCACCCTGCGCCAGGGCATCACTGTGACGCCACCCTGCGCCAGGGCATCGCTGTGACGCCACCCTGCGCCAGGGCATCGCTGTGACGCCACCCTGCGCCAGGGCATCACTGTTACCTCATCCTGTGGTAGGACACTGTGACATCCCATGACGCCACCCTGCGCCAGGGCATCACTGTTACCTCATCCTGTGGTAGGACACTGTGACATCCCATGACGCCACCCTGCGCCAGAGCATCACTGTGACGCCACCCTGCGCCAGGGCATCACTGTGACGCCACCCTGCGCCAGAGCATCACTGTGACGCCACCCTGCGCCAGGGCATCACTGTGACGCCACCCTGCGCCAGAGCATCGCTGTGACGCCACCCTGCGCCAGGGCATCGCTGTGACGCCACCCTGTGCCAGGGCATCACTGTTACCTCATCCTGTGGTAGGACACTGTGACATCCCATGACGCCACCCTGCGCCAGGGCATCACTGTGACGCCATCCTGTGCCAGGGCATCACTGTGACGCCATCCAGTGCCAGGGCATCACTGTGACGTCATCCTGCGCCAGGGCATCACTGACGCCACCCTGCGCCAGGGCATCACTATGACACCACCCTGCGCCAGGGCATCACTGTGACGTCATCCAGAGCCAGGGCATCACTGTGATGTCATCCAGAGCCAGGGCATCACTGTAACCTCATCCTGTGGTAGAACACTGTGATATCCCATGACGTCATCCTGTGCCAGGGCATCACTGAGATGTCATCTAGTGCTAGGACACTGTGACATCCCATGACGTCATCCTGAGCCAGGTCATCACTGTGACGCCACCCTGCGCCAGGGCATCACTGTGACGCCACCCTGTGCCAGGGCATCACTGTGACGCCACCCTGCGCCAGGGCATCACTGTGACGCCATCCTGCGCCAGGGCATCACTGTGACGCCACCCTGCACCAGGGCATCACTGTGATGCCACCCTGCGCCAGGGCATCACTGTGACGCCATCCTGCGCCAGGGCATCACTGTGACGCCATCCTGCGCCAGGGCATCACTGTGACGCCATCCAGTGCCAGGGCATCACTGTGACGTCATCCTGTGCTAGGACACTGTGACATCCCATAAAAGGCCCCCAAGTAAGTGCACACTTCTAGGACATATGTAGGATCATTTCACATATCTTTTCTCGTGCACATTTCACTCGCTCTTCTTACAACCTTAAAAATAACATTTTAAATTTGGTGCTATAAATGCTTTAACTCCAGCAAGAGTTATTCATTGAGGTGTGGGATGGAAAACCTATGGCGGCGGAGGCAGCAGTAACATACACAGCCGCAATGAATGTCCCGGTAAGTGTTTAAAACGTTAAAATAAAAATTGTTGCACTGGCCGAAATCTTGTGTTTGGGATGTCAGTGGCAATGCAACAAAAAAAAAAAGGACATATACCTCCCAAAAAAGGAGCATGCAAAATTTGAGGGCCTAAACAAAAAATTTTTTTTAAAAACTCCTGCACCAATTTTTTTTTTTTTTATAATAAATATGTTCCTCTACAAGCATGCCATTCCTGCAGAAGTCAAGAGAATAGACCTCGCATGTCGGATTGCAGGGCCATATACGCATACTTGGAATAGTTGAGTGTAAATGTAGACAATGCAGAGATGGATGATATCCGCTCGCACTGTTCTGACCGGAGCGAGTGCGCAGAAGAATGAGTCTTTTGTCCTCCATAGTAGTTTACAATGAGCCTCCTTCTCCCGTGTCAGTGGAGGGGCAGGGATGTCGGGGCTCTGTGTGGGCTTGTAGAAGTTCTGCAATCTCACTGTGGGCGGAATCCAGCACAATAGACAAAGCGGAGTTACCAGCCTGTTCCAAAAAAGACAGCAAAAAAAAAATATCCAGGTTAGCTATAAAGATCAGAAAGGTATATCATAAAGAGGCGATACCGAGCCCTCGGCAGAAATCCTGAGCCTCCAGGGGCAAAAATTCCGGCAGAACCGAGTTTGTTGTTTAGTTCAGAGGGGCGCACTTTTTAGGGTTTGCAAAGTATTTTTTCTTACTGTCATTTTTGTGATTATTTAACTTTACTGTATTATACGGACAAAAACGCCATCATCCATGGCAAAAATCAGGAAGAAATGGCGTCGGAACTTCCAGAATCCACTATTAAAGGGTACGTCTCCCATGCAGCAGCCGCTGGAGACGCCATTGGCAATCATTTAACAAACATTTTAATGATTAATTTGAAAACCGTGGAGCCGTGCATGGCGGCTGCACCTCGACCGACCAGCGGGAACCGTGCCATCTGCTTACAAATGTCTCGCTTCTTACATGCGGATATTAAATGTAAGACGCGCAGAGAAGGCGACGGCCCCCATTTCATCATTTTGCGCTTTTTTTTCATTTTTCTTTTTTGTTCTTTGGTATTTGTTATGGTGTTTTTTAGCGCTAAATTTTTCAAAATGAGGAAGCAGTTCATGAATTTTGTGCAAAGTCAAAAATTGCTCTTTATTTTTGCCTTTAACATTTTTTTTGCCACTTTTTACAGCAAATCGTCACAGATATTGCAAAATGGCGCAAAAATTGCCCAAAAAAAGGGACTTCTAGGTCAAAAGGGTCCAGGACAGCAGGTCAAAAGCAAAAACTGATATACTTAGAGGAGCAATGGGAATAAAATAAGAGCAAAAAAGTGCCCCCGTCTGACGGGTCCTCTAATGAAGGTAACAAATAATTTACTGCCGTTATTAACGATTAAGGTCTACAGGAAATATCTGGAATATTCCCACAGTGTGAACAGATGAACACTCGCTCGTTTCTATCGTTCCCCACGGCCCTGTATTTACTGCAATCTGCCAGATCTTCCCGGTGCAGAGGACAAAGCAGAATACAACGACACAAAGTCAGTGTTACCAAATAGACATTATATAATATATCATGGTCTAGGGCAGGAGCGGGAAATTCATTTTACCAAGGGGCCGTATGAGAGACCATGACCGCTGTGGAGGCCGAACCAAACTGCCGAACTTAATTCTGACCCTTATTTTATATTCATTTTACCACTGAATATTGAGCAGAATTCAGTCTGCTGACTCGCTGCTGCTGCGGATATATGGGACGATAGGATTCATTGTATCTTTTATTCTTACCTGTAGCCGCAAATCAAAACCTTATAATTTACTGCTTTTTATAAAGGTTATAAATTATTCTGCTCCTGGTACAAGGGCTCAATAACATCATACTGTGTGTGTGAAGGGCAGCATACAGTATGATGCCCTTCACACAGTATGCTGCCCCACAAACAATATGATGCCCTTCACACACACAGTATGCTTCCCCCCACACACAGTATGCTGCCCCCCATACACAGTATGATGCCCCCCACACACAGTATGATGACCCTCACACACAGTATGATGACCCTCACACACAGTATGATGCCCCACACACACAGTATGATGCCCCACACACAATATGATTCCCTTCACACACACAGCATGATGCCCTTTACACAGTATGTTGCCCTACACACAGTATGATGCCCCTCACACACAGTATGATGCCCCTCACACACAGTATGATGCACCTCACAAACAGTATGCTGCCCCTCACACACAGTATGCTGCCCTTCACACACAGTATGCAGCCCCACACACAATGATGCCCTTCACACACACAGCATGATGCCCTTCACACACACAGCATGATGCCCCACACACACACAGTATGCTGCCCCTCACACACAGTATGCTGCCCTTCACACACAGTATGATGCCCCTCACACAATATGATGCCCTTCACACACACAGTATGCTGCCCCCCACACACAGTATGCTGCCCCCCACACACAGTATGCTGCCCCCCACACACAGTATGATGCCACACACACACACAGCATGATGTCCTTCACACACATAGCATGATGCACTTTACACAATATGATGCCCCCCACACACAGTATGATGCCCCTCACACATAGTATGCTGCCCCACACACAGTATGATGCCCAACACACACAGTATGATGCCCCTCACACACAGTATGATGCCCCACACACACAGTATGCTGCCCCACAAACAATATGATGCCCTTCACACACAGTATGTTGCCCCACACACAATATGATGCCCCACACACAGTATGCTGCCCCTCACACACAGTATGCTGCCCCTCACACACAGTATGCTGCCCCTCACACACAGTATGCTGCCCCTCACACACAGTATGCTGCCCTTCACACACAGTATGCTGCCACACACAGCATGATGCCCTTCACACACACAGCATGATGCCCTTCACACACACAGCATGATGCCCTTTACACAGTATGTTGCCCCACACACAATATGATGCCCCACACACAATATGATGCCCCACACACAGTATGATGCCCCTCACACACAGTATGCTGCCCCTCACACACAGTATGCTGCCCCTCACACACAGTATGCTGCCCTTCACACACAGTATGCAGCCCCACACACAATGATGCCCTTCACACACACAGCATGATGCCCTTCACACACACAGCATGATGCCCCACACACACACAGTATGCTGCCCCTCACACACAGTATGCTGCCCCTCACACAATATGATGCCCTTCACACACACAGTATGCTGCCCCCCACACACAGTATGCTGCCCCCCACACACAGTATGCTGCCCCCCACACACAGTATGCTGCCCCCACACACAGTATGCTGCCCCCCACACACAGTATGCTGCCCCCCACACACAGTATGATGCCACACACACACACAGCATGATGCCCTTCACACACATAGCATGATGCACTTTACACAATATGATGCCCCACACACACAGTATGATGCCCCTCACACACAGTATGATGCCCCTCACACAGTATGCTGCCCCTCACACACAGTATGATGCCCCTCACACACAGTATGCTGCCCCACACACAATGATGCCCTTCACACACACAGCATGATGCCCTTCACACACACAGCATGATGCCCTTCACACACAGCATGATGCCCCACGCACAGCATGCTGCCCCTCACACACAGTATGATGCCCCACACACATAGTATGCTGCCCCCCACACACAGTATGCTGACCCACACACACAGTATGATGCCCCCCACACACAGTATGATGCCCTCCACACACAGTATGATGCCCCTCACACACAGTATGCTGCCCTCCACACACAGTATGCTGCCCCTCACACACAGTATGCTGCCCCTCACACACAGTATGCTGCCCCTCACACACAGTATGCTGCCCCTCACACACAGTATGCTGCCCCTCACACACAGTATGCTGCCCTTCACACACAGTATGCTGCCCCACACACAATGATGCCCTTCACACACACAGCATGATGCCCTTCACACACACAGCATGATGCCCTTTACACAGTATGTTGCCCCACACACAGTATGATGCCCCTCACACACAGTATGATGCCCCTCACACACAGTATGATGCACCTCACAAACAGTATGATGCCCCCCACACACAGTATGATGCCACACACACACACAGCATGATGCCCTTCACACACATAGCATGATGCCCTTTACACAATATGATGCCCCCCCACACAGTATGATGCCCCCCCCACACAGTATGATGCCCCACATACAGTATGATGCCCCACACACACAGTATGATGCCCTTCACACACACAGCATGATGCCCTTTACACAGCATGATGCCCTTTACACAGTATGTTGCCCCACACACAGTATGTTGCCCCACACACAGTATGTTGCCCCACACACAGTATGATGCCCCCCACACACAGTATGATGCCCCCCACACACAGTATGATGCCCCTCACACACACAGCATGTTGCCCCACACAAAATGATGCCCCACACACACAGTATGATGCCCCCCACACACAGTATGCTGCCCCACACACAATATGATGCCCTTCACACACAGCATGATGCCCTTTACACAGTATGTTGCCCCACACACAATATGATGCCCCACACACACAGTATGATGCCCCTCACACACAGTATGATGCCCTTCACACACAGTATGCTGCCCCACACACAATGATGCCCTTCACACACACAATGATGCCCTTCACACACACAGCCTGATGCCCCTCACACATAGTATGATGCCCCTCACACACAGTATGATGCCCTTCACACACACAGCATGTTGCCCTTCACACACACAGCATGATGCCCTTTACACAATATGATGCCCCACACACACAGTATGATGCCCCTCACACACAGTATGATGCCCCTCACACACAGTATGCTGCCCCACACACAATGATGCCCTTCACACACAGCATGTTGCCCTTCACACACACAGCATGATGCCCTTTACACAATATGATGCCCCACACACACAGTATGATGCCCCTCACACACAGTATGATGCCCCTCACACACAGTATGCTGCCCCACACACAATGATGCCCTTCACACACACAGCATGATGCCCTTCACACACACAGCATGATGCCCCACGCACAGCATGCTGCCCCTCACACATAGTATGCTGCCCCCCACACACAGTATGCTGCCCCACACACACAGTATGCTGCCCCACACACACAGTATGATGCCCCCCACACACAGTATGATGCCCTCCACACACAGTATGCTGCCCTTCACACACAGTATGATGCCCTCCACACACAGTATGATGCCCCCCACACATAGTATGATGCCCTTTACACAGTATGTTGCCCCACACACAGTATGATGCCCCTCACACACAGTATGCTGCCCTTCACACACAGTATGCTGCCCTTCACACACAGTATGCTGCCCTTCACACACAGTATGCTGCCCTTCACACACAGTATGCTGCCCTTCACACACAGTATGCTGCCCCTCACACACAGTATGCTGCCCCTCACACACAGTATGCTGCCCCTCACACACAGTATGCTGCCCCTCACACACAGTATGCTGCCCCTCACACACAGTATGCTGCCCTTCACACACAGTATGCTGCCCTTCACACACAGTATGCTGCCCCACACACACAGTATGATGCCCTTCACACACACAGCATGATGCCCTTCACACACACAGCATGATGCCCTTCACACACACAGCATGATGCCCTTTACACAGTATGTTGCCCCACACACAGTATGATGCCCCCCACACACAGTATGATGCCCCTCACACACAGTATGATGCACCTCACAAACAGTATGATGCACCTCACAAACAGTATGATGCCCCCCCCACACAGTATGATGCCACACACACACAGCATGATGCCCTTCACACACATAGCATGATGCCCTTTACACAATATGATGCCCCCCCACACAGTATGATGCCCTCCACACACAGTATGATGCCCTTCACACACACAGTATGCTGCCCCACACACAGTATGATGCCCCACACACACAGTATGATGCCCCTCACACACAGTATGATGCCCCTCACACACAGTATGATGCCCCACATACACAGTATGCTGCCCCACAAACAATATGATGCCCTTCACACACAGTATGTTGCCCTTCACACACAGTATGTTGCCCCACACACAATATGATGCCCCACACACAATATGATGCCCCACACACAATATGATGCCCCACACACACAGTATGCTGCCCCTCACACACAGTATGCTGCCCCTCACACACAGTATGCTGCCCTTCACACACAGTATGCTGCCCTTCACACACAGTATGCTGCCCTTCACACACAGTATGATGCCGTTCACACACACAGCATGATGCCCTTCACACACACAGCATGATGCCCTTCACACACACAGCATGATGCCCTTTACACAGTATGTTGCCCCACACACAGTATGATGCCCCCACACACAGTATGATGCCCCTCACACACAGTATGATGCACCTCACAAACAGTATGCAGCCCCACACACAATGATGCCCTTCACACACACAGCATGATGCCCTTCACACACACAGTATGCTGCCCCTCACACACAGTATGCTGCCCCTCACACACAGTATGCAGCCCCTCACACACAGTATGATGCCCCACACACACACAGTATGATGCCCCACACACACACAGAATGATGCCCTTCACACACACAGAATGATGCCCTTCACACACACAGCATGATGCCCTTCACACACACAGCATGATGCCCTTTACACAGCATGATGCCCTTTACACAGTATGTTGCCCCACACACAGTATGATGCCCCTCACACACAGTATGATGCCCCTCACACACACTATGATGCCCCTCACACACACTATGATGCCCCTCACACACACTATGATGCCCCTCACACACACTATGATGCCCCTCACACACACAGTATGCTGCCCCACACACAATATGATGCCCTTCACACACACAGCATGTTGCCCCACACACAATGATGCCCCCCACACACAGTATGCTGCCCCCCACACACAGTATGCTGCCCCCCACACAATATGATGCCCTTCACACACACAGCATGATGCCCTTTACACAGTATGTTGCCCCACACACAGTATGATGCCCCCCACACACAGTATGATGCACCTCACAAACAGTATGATGCACCTCACAAACAGTGTGATGCCCTTCACACACAGTATGCAGCCCCACACACAGCATGATGCCCTTCACACACACAGCATGATGCCCTTCACACACACAGCATGATGCCCTTCACACACACAGCATGATGCCCTTCACACACACAGCATGATGCCCTTCACACACACAGCATGATGCCCCACACACACAGTATGCTGCCCTTCACACACAGTATGCTGCCCCTCACACACAGTATGCTGCCCCTCACACAATATGATGCCCCTCACACACAGTATGCTGCCCCTCACACACAGTATGCTGCCCCCCACACACAGTATGCTGCCCCCCACACACAGTATGCTGCCCCCCACACACAGTATGCTGCCTCACACACACAGTATGATGCCCCACACACACACAGCATGATGCCCCACACACACACAGCATGATGCCCTTTACACAGCATGATGCCCTTTACACAGTATGTTGCCCCACACACAATATGATGCCCCCCACACACAGTATGATGCCCCTCACACACACTATGATGCCCCTCACACACACAGTATGCTGCCCCACACACAATATGATGCCCTTCACACACACAGCATGTTGCCCCACACACAATGATGCCCTACACACACAGTATGATGCCCCACACACAATATGTTGCCCTTCACACACACAGCATGTTGCCCTTCACACACACAGCATGTTGCCCTTCACACACACAGCATGTTGCCCTTCACACACACAGCATGATGCCCCACACACAATATGATGCCCCACACACAATATGATGCCCCACACACACAGTATGATGCCCCACACACACAGTATGATGCCCCTCACACACAGTATGATGCCCCTCACACACAGTATGCTGCCCCACACACAATGATGCCCTTCACACACACCATGATGCCCTTCACACACACCATGATGCCCTTCACACACAGCATGATGCCCCACGCACAGCATGCTGCCCCTCACACACAGTATGATGCCCCACACACATAGTATGCTGCCCCCCACACACAGTATGATGCCCCCCACACACAGTATGATGCCCCCCCCACACAGTATGATGCCCCCCACACAGTATGTTGCCCCACACACAGTATGATGCCCCTCACACACAGTATGCTGCCCCACACACAATATGCTGCCCTTCACACACAGTATGCTGCCCCTCACACAGTATGCTGCCCCTCACACAGTATGCTGCCCCTCACACAGTATGCTGCCCCTCACACACAGTATGCTGCCCCCCACACACAGTATGATGCCCATTACACCCAGTATGATGCCCCTCACACACAGTATGATGCCCCACACACAATATGATGCCCCACACACAATATGATGCCCTTCACACACACAGAATGATGCCCTTCACACACACAGCATGATGCCCTTTACACAATATGATGCCCTCACACACAGTATGATGCCCCTCACACACAGCATGTTGCCCCACACACACAGTATGCTGCCCCCCACACACAGTATGCTGCCCCCCACACACAGTATGATGCCCCCCACACACAGTATGATGCCCCCCACACACAGTATGATGCCCCTCACACACAGTATGATGCCCCACACACAATATGATGCCCCACACACACAGAATGATGCCCTTCACACACACAGCATGATGCCCTTTACACAATATGATGCCCTCACACACAGTATGATGCCCCTCACACACAGCATGTTGCCCCACACACAGCATGTTGCCCCACACACAGTATGCTGCCCCACACACAGTATGCTGCCCCACACACACAGTATGCTGCCCCACACACACAGTATGCTGCCCCACACACACAGTATGCTGCCCCACACACACAGTATGCTGCCCCACACACACACAGTATGCTGCCCCACACACACACAGTATGCTGCCCCACACACACACAGTATGCTGCCCCACACACACACAGTATGCTGCCCCACACACACAGAGTATGCTGCCCCACACACACACACAGTATGCTGCCCCACACACACAGTATGATGCCCCTCACACACAGTATGCTGCCCCACAAACACAGTATGATGCCCCTCACACACAGTATGCTGCCCCACACACAATATGATGCCCTTCACACACACAGCATGATGCCCTTCACACACAGCATGATGCCCTTTACACAGTATGATGCCCCACACACAGTATGATGCCCCTCACAAACAGTATGATGCCTTTTACACAGTATGCTGCCCCACACACACAGTATGATGCCCCTCACAAACAGTATGATGCCTTTCACACACAGTATGCTGCCCCTCACACACAGTATGCTGCCCCTCACACACAGTATGCTGCCCCTCACACACAGTATGCTGCCCCACACACACAGTATGCTGCCCCACACACAATGATGCCCTTCACACTCACAGCATGATGCCCCACACACACAGTATGCTGCCCCTCACACAATGATGCCCTTCACACACACAGCATGATGCCCTTTACACAGTATGATGCCCCACACACACAGTATGCTGCCCCACACACAATATGATGCCCTTCACACACAGTATGATTCCCTTTTCACAGTATGATGCCACTCACACACAGTATGATGCCCTTCACACACACAGTATGATGCCCTTCACACACACAGTATGATGCCCTTCACACACACAGTATGATGCCCCTCACACACACAGTATGATGCCCCTCAAACACACAGTATGATGCCCCTCACACACAGTATGATGCCCCTCACACACAGTATGATGCCCCTCACACACAGTATGATGCCCCTCACACACACAGCATGATGCCTTTTACACAGTATGTTGCCCCACACACAACATGATGCCCCCCATACACAGTATGATGCCCCTCACACACAGCGTGATGCCCCTCACACACAGTATGCTGCCCCTCACACACAGTATGCTGCCCCTCACACACAGTATGCTGCCCCTCACACACAGTATGATGCCCTTCACACACACAGTATGATGCCCTTCACACACACAGTATGCTGCCCCACACACACACAGAATGCTGCCCCACACACAATGATGCCCTTCAAACACACAGTATGATGCCCCTCACACACTATGATGCCCCACACACAGTATGATGCCCCACACACAGTATGATGCCCCTCACACACAGTATGATGCCCCTCACACACACAGCATGATGCCTTTTACACAGTATGTTGCCCCACACACAATATGATGCCCCACACACAATATGATGCCCCACACACAATGATTCCCCTCACACACAATATGATGCCCTTCACACACACAGCATGATGCCCTTCACACACACAGCATGATGCCCTTCACACACACAGCATGATGCCCTTCACACAGTATGCTGCCCCACACACACACAGTATGCTGCCCCACACACACACAGAATGCTGCCCCACACACAATGATGCCCTTCAAACACACAGTATGATGCCCCTCACACACTATGATGCCCCACACACAGTATGATGCCCCTCACACACACAGCATGATGCCTTTTACACAGTATGTTGCCCCACACACAATATGATGCCCCACACACAATATGATGCCCCACACACAATATGATGCCCCACACACACAATATGATGCCCTTCACACACACAGCATGATGCCCTTCACACACACAGCATGATGCCCCCCACACAGTATGATGCACTTTACACAGTATGTTGCCCCACACACAGTATGGTGCCCCACACACACAGTATGATGCCCCCCTCATACAGTACGATGCCCCACACACACAATATGATGCCCCTCACACACAATATGATGCCCTTCACACACAGTATGCTGCCCTTCACACACGCAATAAAGATCCATTTAAAGACAGTATGATGTCCCCCCACACAGTATGATGATAGCCAGACCGATAAATAGATGATATATTGTAAAAGATAGATGAATGGTTTTTTTTGTGTTGGGAAAACCACTGTCCCCCTAGTTTGCTTAAAAAGAAAACAGAAGTTAATCTTTACTCACCTTCCCCAGATTCGCTTCTCCTAGAGTTTGCTCAGAGCTACTGAGCTTAATGATTGTCTGTAGTGCTACAGACAGAGAAAAAAAATAAAAGATCAGCAGACCCTGGGAGGAGCGGCTGAGATTCAGCGCTAGACCTGGGGAGAATGAGTAAAGCGCAGTTTGCTTTTAAAGAAAAAGAAAAAAACTGCAGCCAAAGGAGAGGGGTTTTTTTTAAACTGGAAAAACCCTTTAAGAGCTAGATGTGAGGTAGATATGAGACAGATGGATACATACAGTCATGGCCAAAAGTTTTGAGAATGACACCAAAATTATATTTTCCCATGATCTGCTGGCCTCTGGTTTTTATTAGTGTTTGTCTGATGTTTATATCACATACAGAAATATAATTGCAATCATATTATGAGGACCAATAGGTTATATTGACAGTTAGAATGAGTTAATGCAGCAAGTCAATATTTGCAGTGTTGCCCCTTCTTCTTCAAGACCTCTGTAATTCTCCCTGGCATGCTCTCAATCAACTTTTGGACCAAATCCTGACTGATAGCAGTCCATTCTTGCATAATCAATGCTTGCATTTTGCCAGAATTTGTTGGTTTTTGTTTGTCCACCCGTCTCTTGATGATTGACCACAAGTTCTCAATGGGATTAAGATCTGGGGAGTTTCCAGGCCATGGACCCAAAATCTCTGTTTTGTTCCATGAGCCATTTAGTTATCACCTTTGCTTTATGGCAAGGTGCTCCATCATGCTGGAAAAGGCATTGTTGGGCGCCAAACTGCTCTTGGACGGTTGGGAGAAGTTGCTCTTGGAGGACATTCTGGTACCATTCTTTATTCATGGCTGTGTTTTTAGGCAAGACTGTGAGTGAGCCGATTCCCTTGGCTGAGAAGCAACCCCACACATGAATGGTTTCAGGATGCTTTACAGTTGGCATGAGACAAGACTGGTGGTAGCGCTCACCTCTTCTTCTCCGAATAAGCTGTTTTCCAGATGTCCCAAACAATCGAAAAGGGGATTCATCAGAGAAAATGACTTTGCCCCAGTCCTCAGCAGTCCACTCCCTGTACCTTTTGCAGAATATCAGTCGGTCCCTGATGTTTTTTCTGGAGAGAAGTGGCTTCTTTGCTGCCCTCCTTGAAACCAGCCCTTGCTCAAAGAGTCTCCGCCTCACAGTGTGTGCAGAAGCACTCACACCAGCCTGCTGCCATTCCTGAGCAAGCTCGGCACTGCTGGTAGTCCCATCCCGCAGCTGAAACAGTTTTAAGATACGGTCCTGGCGCTTGCTGGTCTTTCTTGGGCGCCCTGGAGCCTTTTTGACAACAATGGAAGCTCTCTCCTTGAAGTTCTTGATGATGCGATAGATTGTTGACTGAGGTGCAATCTTTGTAGCTGCGATACTCTTCCCTGTTAGGCCATTTTTGTGCAGTGCAATGATGGCTGCACGTGTTTCTTTAGAGATAACCATGGTTAACTGAAGAGAAACAATGATACCAAGAACCAGCCTCCTTTTAAAGTGTCCAGTGATGTCATTCTTACTTAATCATGACTGATTGATCGCCAGCCCTGTCCTCATCAACACCCACACCTGTGTTAATGGATCAATCACTAAAACTATGTTAGCTGCTCCTTTTAAGGCAGGACTGCAATGATGTTGAAATGTGTTTTGGGGGTTAAAGTTCATTTTCTGGGCAAATATTGACTTTGCAAGTACAGTAATTGCTGTTAAGCTGATCACTCTTTGACATTCAGGAGTATATGCAAATTGCCATTACAAAAAATGAAGCAGTAGACTTTGGAAAAATTACTATTTGTCTCATTCTCAATACTTTTGGCCATGACTGTAGATAGATAAAGATAGATGATATGATATCGATAGATACATGGATATCTCCAGAATTCCAAGCAGATTCAGACTTTTATCAGCGAATAGCGATGTAAAAAAGTTGAAAGTCGCCTCCAAAATATGGAGCAATTCTCCTACCGATCCATTCTTCAGATGGATACATTAGATAGATTAGATGGATTAGATACTTTTAGGGGCAGAAAGAAATCTAATTGGAAAGTAAAGAAGAGGGAAAGTTTTGGAGACGATCGGTCAGGATAATATTTCCTTTGGCTGTGGAGTATCAGCCGCTTCTGCCATGTTTCTGCCGGCTGACACATACCGGCATATCTGGATGAGGATTGATTTGCCGCTCAGTGATAAGGGCATGTATACAGCTCTGCGGGCACAGCCGGGTGCAGCGCGATAAGCTGCGCAGTGTATACAGAGGTGAAGGTGTGTAAGGTCCCGGCGGGGCCCCGGCCATTAGTGCAGCGTTTCTCGGAGCAGCCGCGCACAGTGGGAGTTGTGGTATCTGGAATTTCAGCCTTTTGCTCAGATTTTGGACGTCAAATGTGATAAAGTTCATAACCAGAGAATGTTATAGCTGAGGCCGGGCGGTCGGGGCTGACTCCTTGCTTGGGGGGGATTGTCTGGCCCAGTCTGGGTGGTCTCTGGTACATATGAGACGTCTGCATATTCTGGAGCGGATTTGTCAGTCAGTTATCCCCAATTCCACCATATGCAGCACTTCCCTCGTATGGGCCTCAGTCTTACAGAGAAGCTGTCACGTTGCACAAGCAGTCCGATGTGTGAACAGCACCGTATAGAGGAGCAGAAGGAGATACAGGCTTGTTGTAAAAGTTTCATTATAACTTTTATTTTATGTATTGAAATCCCTGGTATCTGTATGTACAGGAGTCCAGTGGGCGGAGTTACCAGTGATTGACAGCTATCTCTCCATGCACAGTCATACGGAGAAGACTGTCCGTCACCGAGTAGCTCCGCCCACTGGACTCCTGTACGTACAGACACCAGGGATTTCAATGGCATAAAATGAATCAGACTGAATGTCTAGAGTCCCTTTAAATCCTGTATTTTAACCATTAATATTCCAGTATTATTTTATATTATAATTATTATGCATTTATGGATCTGAGTTCATTTTGCAGTAATACATGGTTAGTATTTATGGTGTCCTTCTTAATAAATGTACACATTTTTAGATGGCAGCATATAAATAGTTAAAGTGAGCAAAGCTTCCCCACAGTCCTCGCTCTCTGGTGGGTTAGTTCTGTCCTTAGATCTTCCCCTCCACTGACTTTCTTCTTAGCTTGTGCTTATACACCACAGCCAAGCAGAGCTGCAGTGTAAAGCATGAGTGATGAGAATGGGAGGTCCAGACTACCATAGACTCCAATAGACAATGCAGCTATGCTGGAGTCACTGACCATAGATGAGCCCTAATGGAGCAGAGACAGAAAGCAGCCGGAGGACCATACAGTAAAGTGTCACCAAAAATATAGATTGGTTAATCTGACTTTTTGCAAATATAAAGCAGTGATACGAGTGCGGTCATCGTAGCTGCAGTACGGGGAGCGGCCACTACACACTGTACGGCGCTGTGGTTCCAGGGATCAGCAGATAATGGGGGTGTCGGACCCCCACGATCAGATATTGATGACCTCCATATTGTCACCCAACTTATTCATCAATACATGAATTTATCAATTTATTAGCACTATTTTGTTGGCATTGAACATTCAGAAGTTTAGACCGGAGCCAGCGCGGTACCTTATCGGTCAGCTCCGCGTCACAGTCCGGGTGCGACACCAGTAACTTCACGATTTCCAGGTTCCCCACTTGGCAGGCGATAATCAGAGCGGTTTCTCCGTCCTCCGCCGCCAGGTTTACGTCCGCCCCGCAGTCCAGTAACACTTTCACCATGTCCGAGCGGCCGTGACTGACTCCCAGCATCAGCGCCGTCTGTCCTCCCTGCAAAAGACAGAAAAAGCAGACAAACCATAAAAAAGTATTAATACTTTGCAAAAATGTTGTGAAAATCACAGCAAAATGTGAATGCACCCCAATCTATTAAAAAGGTTTTGTCCGCCAGAAGGGAAAAGACGACACCATGTAATGTTCATGTCATACTTCTGGTAAGACCTCATCACTGGACATTCTGCCATGTGTGGGACCTTGGTGACATCATGGTGAATACATTGACATGAAGCTCTGGAGGACACAATGCTCCAGTGTCTGGACTTTCCATCCAGTCTGTGGAGTTACTGCCACCATTCACACCACAGCTGAAGTCCGAGAGCTCGCGTCCGCGCTTCTTTAGTGATGTCAGCGTCTTACTGACACATGAAAGTCACAGTCAGAACTAAAGGGTCACCCTACAAAGCGGTCGAGGCGCAAGACACGCTCATCCGGACAATTCCACCATTGCAGATGTGTTTATTTCAATCGAGAGAGGGGAATATACTCTGCTCATTAGGTGGACGTGTACATTGTTATACACTGTGAACACCAGGTGGCGACACACTATGTAAAGAAATGTCAGAACACGTCACTGGATCACATATTAATGCATGTAAATGCCAAACTGCTTATGGAAAGCGTCTGCACAGAGATTATAAAATGGGTGTCATGTAGAACCACAGCTTCAGCAGTTGTATAATTTCAGGCACTTATGGACCCCTAGTTCCCGTAAATGGACTGTGAGGGGAATTCAGTACCCAGGTCAGTGCCAGAAGGACTAGATTAGGAGAACAGACTTTCCTCCATGGAAAACCCTCATTAGACCACTGAGAACAAACATATTTGCAAATTTTAATGGAGACCCTTCTGGGAAGAGATTGATCGTGGCTCAACTATTTCTCAAGAAGTCGAAAAAATTTTCTATGACCACACCAATGGTCCGCTTCTCCAACCGCTCCACACCGCGTTTCCAACCGCTCCACAGCGCAGCTTTATCCTCTCCACCGCGCTACTCTATCCTCTCCACACCGCTACTCCATCCTCTCCACAGCGCTACTCCATCCTCTCCACACCGCTACTCCAACCGCTCCTCCATCCTCTCCACAGCGCTTCTCCAACCGCGTCTCCAACCACTCCACAGCGCTACTCCATCCTCTCCACAGCGCTACTCCATCCTCTCCACAGCGCTACTCCATCCTCTCCACACCGCTACAAAACCGCTCCTCCATCCTCTCCACAGCGCTTCTCCAACCGCGCCTTCATCCTCTCCACACCACGTCTCCAACCACTCCACAGCGCTACTCCATCCTCTCCACAGCGCTACTCCATCCTCTCCACACCGCTACTCCAACCGCTCCTCCATCCACGCCTTCATCCTCTCCACACCGCTACTCCAACCGCTCCACAGCGCTACTCCATCCTCTCCACAGCGCTACTCCATCCTCTCCACAGCGCTACTCCATCCTCTCTTCTATACCCTGTCCGGTAGCTATGGAGAACTGATGTGGCCGCTGTACCAGTGTCATCATCTCTAGCAGCTAGTATAAGGGATCTACAGGTTGTGATAGTGCTGGCTCTGTGCTCTCCCTCTTCCTTCGTTCTGCAGTCCATTCCCTGTCCTCCATTATTAACAGCCCCTCCCCTTATTTATGAGGATTTGGGGGTCTCATCAGTCACTGCACCCCTATGGCAGATGCTTTTCTGCAAACCTTGTATTTCCTTGTGTAGAATCTGCTGCTGCTGCAATGCAAACCGCTAATGTCATATCTGCTGAAAGATATTAAGGATGCACAGGTAGTCTGCGCACCAGGCACAGGGGCCGCGCTGTCACAACCTCAATTAACGGGCCGAGCAAGTAATTATCGCACACGTTTACACGACTGTGATCTCACACATGACCCTTGTGTTTATAAGAAAGAAAAACTTGGCCGAAGAATAAATTCCTCTAACTTTTGATGTTCTGCATTCAGACATGTTAATAAATGTAATTATATGAAATCCTTTGTATATAGTAATGTCAATGTAAATACTTTTATGCTAAAAGTGGCATAAAAGTATTTACATCGATTTTTCTGGCTAACTCGGTACCACAATATAACTTTGTATTGTACAATTGTACATCTATATAGTAATGTAAAAGGGAAAATATTTTGGCTTTCTTCTAAAAACAGCACCACACTCTCCCGATTCGCCACACCAGATCAATTCACAAGCGCCACACCCGCCCTATTCGCCAGTACTACACCCGCCATATTCACCATTGCCACCTGCCCGATTCACCAATGATATGCCCGCCCTATTAGTGCCACTCCCACCCTATTCACCAGCACCACATCTGCCCTGTTCACCAGCGCCAAACCTGATCGCTTCACCATTGCCATACCAAATAGATTCACCAGCGATATATACCCACCCAATTAATTAGCGCCACTTCCACCCTATTCACCAGAACCATACCCGCCCAATTCACCAGCGATATGCCGTGCCACACCAACTCCATTCACCAGCACCACACTCGCCTCTTATTCACCAGCACCACACCGACTTGTTTCACTAGCACCACGCCTGCCCTATTTTCCAGCGGCACACATGCCTTATTAACCAGCGCCGCGCCACCCTATTCACCACACCCAACTGATTGATTAGCACCACACAGCCTTATTCGCCAGCACAACACCCGCCATATTCAGCTTGCGCCACAGCGGCCTTATTCGCCAGCACCACACCCACCCTATTCCTGAGTGCCATATCTGCCATATTCACCTCAATGGAGCCAAGTTGCAATACGAAACACAACGTGTGGACATGTACGGAACAATTTCTGGAAGAAAGCAACCATGTTTTTCTAGTCCAGGACAATCCGCCGTGCAAGCCGCTGCTCCATTCACTGTCTACGGATCTCGCTATCCACTGGATGTGGACAGGTGATCACTTGCAACTGTGGTCCAACCCCTTTAAGGCAGCCATCCACTGAACAATCTCCTGGCAGAGGGGCCAATGATAACCTGATTGTAGGATTTTGCCTAGTGGGACTCTCAATGATCAGCTGTAATCTACTGGGGAAGCGCTGCGGCAAACATACTACCTGAACATTGAGGGTCCTCTGCACTGAGGGAGACCCTCTCTGTAATTGCTGGCGGTCTAAAATAAGAAACTCCCCGCTCTCTATCAACACCAAATGCAGTAATAACCGTATATTCTGCAGCAGATCACTTGTATATATCAGGGATCGGTCAAGTACCTGAGAGGCCGAGAGATTGACATTTCCCAGGGTGAGCAGTGCCTTCACCACCTCCATGTCTTCATCTGTCTCCGCCGATGCCAGGGGGGTGAGCATCACTGGGGTGTA
The DNA here is from genome assembly GCF_046119375.1 of Phyllobates terribilis. Lineage (NCBI taxonomy): Eukaryota > Metazoa > Chordata > Amphibia > Anura > Dendrobatidae > Phyllobates > Phyllobates terribilis. Next base: position 174,365,712 of record NW_027362768.1, read on the forward strand.
ACCCGCCTTATTCTGATGGTCCACGTCACAAACACCTAATATAGAAATGTATAGATGCCGATACCTGAAAATTCTATATATATATTCAGTCGGATAAAAAAAAGCATCACGGTGAAATGTCATCTGTTCAGCCTGGTTATTGGAAACCATCAACAAGCAGGTTAGCTACTGCTTACAGATAATCACAGACTATGATTAGCATAAGGGCAGGCAATTTGTTTATCAATAGAAAAAATATGCAGATTATGTATAAAGATTATTATGGTGTCAATGAGCCAATAAGACCCAGAGATTTCTCACAGCCGGACACTACATGCATTTACCATGGTAAAGAGGCATAAAAAAAAGATCCGTCAACAGCAGCTAGTGGACAGTTTTCAACAAACCACAGACGATTTTTGCACCGTGTACAGATGTTATACCTGATGTCAATCAAATGTGGAGCTTCAACCAATGAATGCAGCACGATAACCATTATGATTGCGGTTGATTAGTTTCATCCATTGGGGTTGAAATCTATCCAGATATTAAAGGGTGTCTGCCGGGGCTGATGGTATAACATGGGTAATTGAATTGGTTTATACGCGAGTCAAGTTCAATCCCTCAATCACTTGGACGCACGATCAATGATTCATTTACAGAACAGTTTTGAGCCAAATGAGACAAGACACAGACACAGCTGTACAGACATCCCGAGGCCGGACGGACCCAGGGACCCAATCCCAAGAGATCGGCGGCAGCAGTGGCCTGCTTTTTTTTCTTTCTATTTGTAGAAAATCAATAAGGAGAAAAAAAACACAAAGACACCTGTGGCTGCAATAACAGCTGTTCATAAAGGACTCGAAGGAGCCATGGGACGGAAAGCGATTATAGTTCATTATATATTTCACAGATTATAACAAATCTATGTGCGCTTTACTGATCCTGAGTTACATCCTGTATTATACTCCAGAGCTGCACTCACTATTCTGCTGGTGCAGTCACTGTGTACATAGATTACATTACTGATCCTGTACTGATCTTGAGTTACATCCTGTATTATACTCCAGAGCTGCACTCACTATTCTGCTGGTGCAGTCACTGTGTACATAGATTACATTACTGATCCTGTACTGATCCTGAGTTACATCCTGTATTATACTCCAGAGCTGCACTCACTATTCTGCTGGTGCAATCACTGTGTACATACATTACATTACTGATCCTGTGCTGATCCTGAGTTACATCCTGTATTATACTCCAGAGCTGCACTCACTATTCTGCTGGTGCAGTCACTGTGTACATACATTACATTACTGATCCTGAGTTACATCCTGTATTATACTCCAGAGCTGCACTCAACTATTCTGCTGGTGCAGTTACTGTATACATACATTACATTACTGATCCTGAGTTGCATCCTGTATTATACTCCAGAGCTGCACTCACTATTCTACTAGTGCAGTCACTGTGTACATACATTACATTACTGATCCTGTACTGATCCTGAGTTACATCCTGTATTATACTCCAGAGCTGCACTCACTATTCTACTGGTGCAGTCACTGTGTACATACATTACATTACTGATCCTGTACTGATCCTGAGTTACATCCTGTATTATACTCCAGAGCGGCACTCAGTATTCTGCTGGTGCAGTCACTGTGTACATACATTACATTACTGATCCTGTACTGATCCTGAGTTACCTCCAGTATTATACTCCAGAGCTGCACTCACTATTCTGCTGGTGCAGCCACTGTGTACATACATTACATTACTGATCCTGTACTGATCCTGAGTTACATCCTGTATTATACTCCAGAGCTGCACTCACTATTCTGCTGGTGGAGTCACTGTGTACATACATTACATTACTGATCCTGAGTTACCTCCTGTATTATACTCCAGAGCTGCACTCACTATTCTGTTCTAAGCAGGCCTGGATAATGATGCCTGTAACGCTGCTGTATGTCAGTACTAGTTCATGTGATATATTTATATAGTTGTGTCACTTGTTACTTAGACTTTAGTAAAATATTGTGAACCTGGACTTGACTCAATACCCAATAATCCTAAACCGCTGCGCTCTCGTTTTGGCATCATTCCCCGCCGGCTTCCTGGGAGATGACATTTATATTAAAAGGCTAAAAGCTTGTGCAGAAATCTGATTTATACAGTAACCAGAACGTCTATAACAGCCGCTCCGCGGATCGTACACCGCTCGGCACAACGTCAAATACAAATGGTTAAAAAAAAAAAGAAAAGAAATCACAAAAATGCCGAAATAACAGTTCACGCTGACAGCAGCAGAGCACGAGGTGTGCAGGGGTCAAAATGGCACCTGGGTCCTAATGCCTGAAAGCGGAGGCGCTATAGAGGAGCCGTGTGCGGTCACTGCCATCATTAGGGCGTTGAGGTGTAAGAAGTGAATACAATATTAGAGATCAGACGATCGTGTGCAGCGCTGCCATCAGATCTAGTGGATGCGGACGTTACGCTGGGTCCGGATAAGGCGCTGCTGCCAGTCATACACTTCCCCTGCTGGTAAACTACAGCATTACATTGCCAGCAGGCGCTGCTTATACCGCAGGGAGACTAATGTGATGGTTCTTACTTCAGACCTTCCATGATGTCAATCAAATGTCAGAATGCCTGTACCTGCCCGAATGACTGGGTGGGACAGAAATTTGGTAAAATCAGACGCCCTCATAAGTTGCAGGTGGACAGGCGACGATCAGAGGCAGACTGGACTTACTGCCATCTGGGAACAGGGAAGATTGCAGCAATTAAAGGCAACATGGAAAATGGCTGCTGTCAAAGTCCCTTAAAGTGGATGTGTCCTGAACAGGGACCACCGGGCCACAATGGCAATAATTCCATCAGTCACTGACGAGACTTATTACATGAACTGACAAGGTTCCAAAATCTGCCCATTTGCTAAATTGGATGTTGTCACATTGCAAAAATTACTTATTAAATCGCTGCAGGTTTTATAAAAAAAAAAAATACAATTAGTCATCTGGGCGGTGACCATATCATGAAGAGTCCGGCCCCTCCTGGCGTGACTGACATTCTCTGGTCATTCTATGTCACTACCAGAGTCCCCAAAGCTTGTGAATGCGCCGCTGCCTGTCTGAGCATGCGCTGCTGCCTGTCTGAGCATGCGCCATTGCCCTTCTGAGCATGCGCTACTGCCTGTCTGAGCATGTGCCACTGCCCTTCATAGCATGCGCCACTGCCCTTCTGAGCATGCGCCACTGCCTGTCTCAGCATGCGTCGTTGCCCTTCTGAGCATGCGCTGTTGCCCTTCTGAGCATGCGCCGTTGCCCTTCTGAGCATGCGCTGCTGCCTTGTACTCATTGGGCATCCACAATGCAGTACGCTGTCATGTTCTTGGCTCCCCCGCTGGGCAGTGCCAGTACCAGGACTGTTGGAACAGGATTTAAACTGTGCAGGCAATGGATGCAGCTGGGCTTAGCGCACCTCGACATGCTGCGTATGTACGGGAAAATAGCGCATGTGCAGTATTTGAAAGAGGCTGGTATTGATATAGAACAAGCAGACAATGCTAATGAATCCAGGAGGGGCGGGGTTACACCCGGACTGTGTGACTCTTCCTGATCATGTCTCCGCCTTGTTGACTAATTAGTGGTAATTTGTGCACAGCTTGTTTTGCAATTCATCTGCATCAGAGTTACCACATCCGGCAGGTTCAGAAAAATTGTTAGCTTATGTATCAATGATTTGATGGTGGTTTGGGGTCCAATCATGACAGTATAGTGCCATGTAGGTCAAATGAAGAATAAGTCTCCGTTGCTTCTGCCCTTATACAGCAGCCCTGTGTGGCGCAGAGCCCTCGGTCCCAGCGGCCGAGCCCTCGGTCCCAGCGGCCGAGCCAGAGGAGTCACGGGATAGGGCCTCAGTAGATGACAGATCTTCTCCCTTCGAGGTTCTTCAGCTCCATCCTTCATTTCTCTACCTCTCCCATATGAACAGGCGAATGGGTTTTCCAGGCTCCTCAGATTTCGCGGACGTGTTGCGATTACTAATGGGATGATTTAGGGACACTGAGAAAATCATGATCTCCAAGTTAAAAAGTTTCCAGCTGCTTTTTTTGTTTTGATCGATGACAGAACAGGGAAGAGAGTTAAAGCCTCGGCTGTGGAGTTTCGCTTTGTGGTCCGTGATCGCCGGCAGACGCCGGTCTGGAGGGTCCGGTAAGGAGCCCACGTTCCCTCACTTGTACAATTACATCAAATCCAGCGCCGCAGCTGCTGTAATGATGGCAGCTTGTTTACAGAGGGCTTTGAAGCGCTCAAGAGTAAAATTGGAAGCAGCGCAGAGTCTGCAGCCTAAACGAGCTGGAGCCGAGTCATTGCCTTCAGACGCTTGTAGCACTTACTAAATAAATTAGGAATCCGCTGCGTATGAAGCTCCATCCGAAAACTCGGGACTTGTGCTTATATTAGCATATGTCCTTACACATAAGCCTCCTCCTGACAGGCCGTGAGGTTCCGCCACATTCATGATATTCTGCCGTATCAGCAGCGCCTCCCAAAAACTAATCACCAAATCATCCCCCCATGAGCCAATGGTAACTGCAGCCGTGTCCTCCCCCTGATCCTACCTGAATGCTGTATATCCACTCTCCCCACTAGTCACAGGCTGCTCATTTTACCCTAGTAGTCACAGCAGTCTCCTTACTTACACTTCACCAGTAGTCATAGAGGTAACTTTCCCATTACTTTTCCAATAGTCACAACAGTACCTCCATCTTTGCTGTGCGCTATACCCCAATAGTACATCCCAAATAGTCACAGCAATGCTTCCCCCATTCCGGCGGTACTAACAGTGCTACCACCTTTCCCCAGCAGCCACAGAAGTGCCATTTCCTTTACTCCCCAGTAGTCAGAGCAGGGACTCCGACTTTCCTGTAGTAGTCACTGCCAAACTACCAGATTCCAGGTACAGGGCAGTGTCTCTCTACTTCATTAACTAATACAGTTTCCCAGCAGTCACAGCAGTGCCTTTCCTTCAACCTCTCCAGTAGTCACAGCATTGCCCCCAAGTAGCCAGAGCCCTGCCATTTTCTCCTCCATTTCCCCTGCTTTCTTAATGACACCCCCTTTCCAGCAGAACCCTCTTTTCCCATAGCCACAGCAGTGTCTCGCTGTCTGCCACACTAGTCTCTACAGACCCCAGAAGTAACAGCAGTGCCCTTCAACGCCCAGCAGTTACAGCGGTGCCCTTCTAATTCTCCAGTAATTACAGCAGTGCCCTTCAACTCCCAGCAATTACAGCAGTGCCCTTCAACCTCCAGCAGTTACAGAGGTGCCCTTCTATTTCTCCAGCAGTTACAGCAGTGCCCTTCTATTTCTCCAGCAATTACAGCAGTGCCATTCAACTCCCAGCAATTACAGCAGTGCCCTTCAACCTCCAGCAGTTACAGAGGTGCCCTTCTATTTCTCCAGCAGTTACAGCAGTGACCTTCAACCCCCAGCAATTACAGCAGTGCCATTCAACCTCCAGCAGTTACAGTGGTGCCCTTCTATTTCTCCAGCAGTTACAGCAGTACCATTCAACTCCCAGCAATTACAGCAGTGCCCTTCAACCTCCAGCAGTTACAGCGGTGCCCTTCTATTTCTCCAGCAGTTACAGCAGTGCCATTCAACTCCCAGCAATTACAGCAGTGCCCTTCAACCTCCAGCAGTTACAGTGGTGCCCTTCTATTTCTCCAGCAGTTACAGCAGTGCCATTCAACTCCCAGCAATTACAGCAGTGCCCTTCAACCTCCAGCAGTTACAGCGGTGCCCTTCTATTTCTCCAGCAGTTACAGCAGTGCCATTCAACTACCAGCAATTACAGCAGTGCCCTTCAACCTCCAGCAGTTACAGAGGTGCCCTTCTATTTCTCCAGCAGTTACAGCAGTGCCCTTCTATTTCTCCAGCAATTACAGCAGTGCCATTCAACTCCCAGCAATTACAGCAGTGCCCTTCAACCTCCAGCAGTTACAGCAGTGCCCTTCTATTTCTACAGCAGTTACAGCAGTGCCCTTCAACCCCCAGCAGTTACAGCAGTGCCCTTCAACCCCCAGCAGTTACAGCAGTGCCCTTCAACCTCCAGCAGTTACAGCAGTGCCCTTCAACCCCCGGCAGTTACAGCAGTGCCCTTCAACCCGCAGCAGTTACAGCAGTGCCCTTCAACCCGCAGCAGTTACAGCAGTGCCCTTCAACCCGCAGCAGTTACATCAGTGCCTTCTATTTCTCCAGTAGTCAAATCAATACTTCTCCCTCTCCTGCACCCGGTAGCAGCAGTAGTGCCTCCCCCTTTCCTAGACTAGTCACTACATCCCCTCAACAGTTAAAGCATCTTTTCTCCCTAAGGGCACAGTCAGACGGTCGTATAAATCAGACCAGGATCGGACCGCAATGCTTGGACTGGTTGTGGCCCTCCCGACCGGAGTGTGACAGCTGCATAGAAATATATGAAGCTGTCACTCATGGGTCAGGAGAGCCGCCGGCCAGTCCATGCATTGAAGTCTGATTTATACGGCTGTCTGACTGCACCCTAATAGTGACAGTAATGCCAACCCCAGTAGTCACAGCAGCGCTTCCCACTTCTCCACAGTAGTCACTGAAGTGTCCCCTTTCCTTTATGACATTTTGGTCATTGTGGCCACAACGTATAATTTTCACTTTTTTTTTTATACCTGATAACTTTACAATATTTTTGGGCTGCTGCACAATTCTCTTTATTGTCAGCGCGTTTCATAATTTGCATGTTGTATAACCAAGAAACAATAGAATTCCCATGATGCCAGTCGCATCGCTCGAGTGTATTTATTACGTTGGCATTTTACAAGCATGCCTCAAACGTGTCAGCTGCGGCACAGACGGGTTTTATGGTAGTTTTGTTGCTCTTTTTTGCCTATGTTCTCATACAGTGCACCGCCCTCATTATGTGTCATACATGTGACAACGCTGTATCGTGCTGCATGTTGCGGATTGTATCAAACATCATCTTTGAAGTCCCAAGTTGTCATCCAGGAGAATCAGATGATGGCGCAATGTAAGGGGATGAAACGTTCCTCACCTGTGCCCAGAAGGAGGTTCACGATTGTAAAGTTGGAGTGGGACACGCTGTAGTGCAGGGCGGTATTCCCATTCTCATCCGCGATATTGACAACCATCTGCAATAGCTGAGGGCTGATCGATCTGAATTCCTCCAGATAGACTGTAACCAGATCCGGGGAGGACGTCTTCTGGCTGGAGACCCGGAACCACTCTTGGCAGACGGTGTATAACGATTGTCTCTACAACAGCAGAAAACTTATGATTAGTTCCCGGCTCTGGCCACCACATGATGACGGTCTCCAAGCAATCTCCAAACAACCGCAAGTGAGAAGTAACCTCAACTCCATGTAACATCTAAGAGATTCCATATCAATCAGACGTTTATTGGAAACGAGGAACATCTCTCTCTGGAGTTAATTCACTTGTTTACACTGTAACAAATCCCGAGGATCAGAAATAAGAGCCGCGCAATGAGGTCAGAAACTTGGAGCTGATTTTAGACTGGACCTCTGACAGAAAAGTCCATGAAAACTTAAATTAATCATTTCTGGACCGTTTTACTTACTCATCAGAATTCTGGATATGTTTGCCTTAGCGCGTCCAACAGCGGATCAGACCTGAGCTGCGCAAGCTGATCCAAGCTCTTCATCTTGAAAATGTCAATAGATTACATGAGTGATCTACTGACCTTTCTAAATGAAAGGTCCAACGGTGGTCTACATACATTGGTCCAACAGTGGCTCTACGTACATTGGTCCAACGGAGGCTCTACTTACATTGGTCCAACGGAGGCTCTACTTACATTGGTCCAACGGTGGCTCTACTTACATTGGTCCAACGGAGGCTCTACTTACATTGGTCCAACGGTGGCTCTACGTACATTGGTACAACGGAGGCTCTACGTACATTGGTACAACGGAGGCTCTACTTACATTGGTCCAATGGTGGCTCTACTTACATTGGTCCAACGGAGGCTCTACTTACATTGGTCCAACGGTGGCTCTACGTACATTGGTACAACGGAGGCTCTACGTACATTGGTCCAACGGAGGCTCTACTTACATTGGTCCAATGGTGGCTCTACTTACATTGGTCCAACGGAGGCTCTACTTACATTGGTCCAACGGTGGCTCTACGTAGATTGGTACAACGGAGGCTCTACGTACATTGGTCCAACGGAGGCTCTACTTACATTGGTCCAATGGTGGCTCTACTTACATTGGTCCAACGGAGGCACTACTTACATTGGTCCAACGGTGGCTCTACGTACATTGGTACAACGGAGGCTCTACTTACATTGGTCCAACGGAGGCTCTACTTACATTGGTCCAATGGTGGCTCTACTTACATTGGTCCAACGGAGGCTCTACTTACATTGGTCCAACGGTGGCTCTACGTACATTGGTACAACGGAGGCTCTACTTACATTGGTCCAATGGTGGCTCTACTTACATTGGTCCAACGGTGGCTCTACTTACATTGGTCCAATGGTGGCTCTACTTACATTGGTCCAACGGTGGCTCTACTTACATTGGTCCAACAGTGGCTCTACTTACATTGGTCCAACAGAGGCTCTACTTACATTGGTCCAACGGTGGCTCTACGTACATTGGTCCAACGGAGGCTCTACTTACATTGGTCCAACGGTGGCTCTACTTACATTGGTCCAACGGTGGCTCTACTTACATTGGTGCAATGGTGGCTCTACTTACATTGGTCCAACAGAGGCTCTACTTACATTGGTCCAATGGTGGCTCTACTTACATTGGTCCAACGGTGGCTCTACTTACATTGGTCCAACGGTGGCTCTACTTACATTGGTCCAACGGTGGCTCTACTTACATTGGTCCAACGGTGGCTCTACTTACATTGGTCCAACGGTGGCTCTACTTACATTGGTCCAATGGTGGCTCTACTTACATTGGTCCAACAGTGGCCTACTTATATTGGTCCAAAGGTGGCTCTACTTACATTGGTCCAATGGTGGCTCTACTTACATTGGTCCAACGGTGGTCTACTTACATTGTTGTTCTAGATTCCTCTCGTGCTGTCCCTCTCTATTGGAATGCTCTCCCTCATTTCATCTGACATTTATCAAACCATCAGATGCTCACTGAAAATTTACCTCTTATAGGTAATCTGTCAGAAGAATTTTATGCCCCAAACTATTTATATCTACATGTAGCTCTTTCAAAGACAAGTCCAGCATTACCTTTATACGACCAGTCCGATCCTTCGTTACTGAGAAATCAGCATTTGATAACGATACGCAAATGAGGCTGAAGAGCTATGGTAGATCACAAACCTCTGTCACTCCAGCTCTATTCTCCCAGCGCAGCCTCCTCCTGCTTGACTGACAGCCTCTATGCTGTGTGACTTCAGACAAAGGAGCCATCAGTCAAGCCAGAGAGGGCGGTGCTGGGCGGGGAATAGAGCTGTAGTGACAAAGGCGTCAGATCTACCAAAGCTCTTCAGCCTCATTTGCATATCAAGTAAAACGCTGATTTCTCAGTAATGGCAGAACAGACCAGCCATGTAAAGGTATTGTTGGACTTGTCTTTGAACGAGCTACATGCACATATAAATAATTTGGGGGGTAAAATCCCGCTGACAGATTCTCTTTAAAAGATCTAAGCTGTACCTCAATGAATATTTCCACACCACCGCCCCCTGGAAACTCCTTTCTCTAATCTGTTCTGTCACTCATAAAGGCAGGATGCCTACCAGTCTATGGACGACTACAAAACATTTTCTTTTGTAAACTGGTGGTGGCAGAAGCTTATAGACTCCATTAATATGATGTACTAATACATATCTATGATATTTGTAAGGATCATTCCTGGTCGGATTTCCCCTTTAAAGGTTTATTCCTTTAGCACAACAAACAGCCCTGTTTTCTACAGCAGTTGTCCTGAGGATGAACTATTCATGAGCGATATCCCGGGAATGTGCTAAAAATATCCATCTATTCTAAATAATGGGGCCGTAACGTAAAAGACCTCAGTGCAGAAAAAACACAGGAACAAGTAACGACTAGACCAGGCCTAAACACCCCGAATTGTGAATCTCGGCTCGTAACGTCAGTGTTGACGGGTTTAATGAAGACAGATTGTTATTTTGTGCTGCGATCACACAGGAGCAAGTGAGAATTAACAAACTGCTAAAACAAGCCCACCATAAATAAAAATATAACCACCACATTCTGTATTCTCTATGTGCCATATAAGAAAGGGAAATACACCCCCCTGTGCTAATTAAAAAGTCTCTCAGGAGATGATTGCATTTCTGTCTCACTTATAAGTGTAATGAGGACCTCAGCATGAAAGCTTACTAATAGAAAGATAGCAACTAAGAGAAGGGCAAAAGTATCAGTACTTAATGCAAAGTTCATTCAAATCCATGTTTTCTTCCATATGGGGAAGGATTATGTAGTCTCATCCATAAGAACAGTATTATAGTAGTTATATTCTTGTACATAGGGGAAGTATTATAGTAGTTATATTCTTGTACATAGGGGAAGTATTATAGTAGTTATATTCTTGTACATAGGGGGCAGTATTATAGTAGTTATATTCCTGTACATAGGAGCAGTATTATAGTAGTTATATTCTTGTACATTGGGGCAGTATTATAGTAGTTATATTCTTGTACATAGGGGCAGTATTATAGTAGTTATATTCTTGCACATAGGGGCAGTATTATAGTAGATATATTCTTGTACATAGGAGCAGTATTATAGTAGTTATATTCTTGTACATAGGGGCAGTATTATAGTAGTTATATTCTTGTACATATGGGGCAGTATTATAGTAGTTATATTCTTGTACATAGGAGCAGTATTATAGTAGTTATATTCTTGTACATAGGAGCAGTATTATAGTAGTTATATTCTTGTACATAGGGGCAGTATTATAGTAGTTATATTCTTGTACATAGGAGCAGTATTATAGTAGTTATATTCTTGTACATAGGGGCAGTATTATAGTAGTTATATTCTTGTACATATGGGGCAGTATTATAGTAGTTATATTCTTGTACATAGGGGCAGTATTATAGTAGTTATATTCTTGTACATATGGGGCAGTATTATAGTAGTTATATTCTTGTACATAGGGGGCAGTATTATAGTAGTTATATTCTTGTACATAGGAGCAGTATTATAGTAGTTATATTCTTGTAAATAGGGGGCAGTATTATAGTAGTTATATTCTTGTACATAGGGACAGTATTATAGTAGTTATATTCTTGTACATAGGGGGCAGTATTATAGTAGTTATATTCTTGTACATAGGGGCAGTATTATAGTAGTTATATTCTTGTACATAGGAGCAGTATTATAGTAGCTATATTGTTGTACATAGGGGCAGTATTATAGTAGATATATTCTTGTACATAGGAGCAGTATTATAGTAGTTATATTCTTGTACATAGGGGCAGTATTATAGTAGATATATTCTTGTACATAGGAGCAGTATTATAGTAGTTATATTCTTGTACATAGGGGCAGTATTATAGTAGTTATATTCTTGTACATATGGGGCAGTATTATAGTAGTTATATTCTTGTACATAGGAGCAGTATTATAGTAGTTATATTCTTGTACATAGGAGCAGTATTATAGTAGTTATATTCTTGTACATAGGGGCAGTATTATAGTAGTTATATTCTTGTACATAGGAGCAGTATTATAGTAGTTATATTCTTGTACATAGGGGCAGTATTATAGTAGTTATATTCTTGTACATATGGGGCAGTATTATAGTAGTTATATTCTTGTACATAGGGGCAGTATTATAGTAGTTATATTCTTGTACATATGGGGCAGTATTATAGTAGTTATATTCTTGTACATAGGGGGCAGTATTATAGTAGTTATATTCTTGTACATAGGAGCAGTATTATAGTAGTTATATTCTTGTAAATAGGGGGCAGTATTATAGTAGTTATATTCTTGTACATAGGGACAGTATTATAGTAGTTATATTCTTGTACATAGGGGGCAGTATTATAGTAGTTATATTCTTGTACATAGGGGCAGTATTATAGTAGTTATATTCTTGTACATAGGAGCAGTATTATAGTAGCTATATTCTTGTACATAGGAGCAGTATTATAGTAGTTATATTCTTATACACAGGGACAGTATTATAGTAGTTATATTCTTGTACATAGGAGCAGTATTATAGTAGTTATATTCTTGTACATAGGAGCAGTATTATAATAGTTATATTCTTGTACATAGGAGCAGTATTATAATAGTTATATTCTTGTACATAGGGAGCAGTATTATAGTAGTTATATTCTTGTACATAGGGGCAGTATTATAGTAGTTATATTCTTGTACATAGGGGGCAGTATTATAGTAGTTATATTCTTGTACATAGGGGCAGTATTATAGTAGTTATATTCTTGTACATAGGAGCAGTATTATAGTAGTTATATTCTTGTACATAGGGGGCAGTATTATAGTAGTTATATTCTTGTACATAGGGACAGTATTATAGTAGTTATATTCTTGTACATAGGGGGCAGTATTATAGTAGTTATATTCTTGTACATAGGGAGCAGTATTATAGTAGTTACAGTTATATGAAAAAGTTTGGGCACCCCTATTAATCTTAAGCTTAATGTTTTATAAAAATTGGTGTTTTTGCATCAGCTATTTCAGTTTGATATATGTAATAACTGTTGGACACAGTAATGTTTCTGCCTTGAAATGAGGTTTATTGTATTAACAGAAAATGTGCAATCTGCATTCAAACAAAATTTGACAGGTGCATAAGTATGGGCACCTCACCAGAAAAGTGACATTAATATTTAGTAGATCCTCCTTTTGCAAAAATAACAGCCTCTAGTCGCTTCCTGTAGCTTTTAATGAGTTCCTGGATCCTGGATGAAGGTATTTTTGACCATTCCTCTTTACAAAACAATTCCAGTTCAGTTAAGTTTGATGGTTGCCGAGCATGGACAGCCCTCTTCAAATGATCCCACAGATGTTCAATGATATTCAGGTCTGGGGACTGGGATGGCCATTCCAGAACATTGTAATTGTTCCTCTGCATGAATGCCTGAGTAGATTTGGTAGCGGTGTTTTGGATCATTGTCTTCCTAAAAGATCCATCCCCTGAGTAACTTCAACTTTATCACTGATTCTTGAACATTATTGTCAAGAATCTGCTGATACTGAGTGGAATCCATGCGTCCCTCAACTTTAACAAGATTCCCAGTGCCGGCATTGGCCACACAGCCCCAAAGCATGATGGAACCTCCACCAAATCTTACTGTAGGTAGCAAGTGTTTTTCTTGGAATGCTGTGTTTTTTTGATGCCATGTATAACGCCTTTTTGTATGACCAAACAACTCAATCTTGGTTTCATCAGTCCACAGGACCTTCTTCCAAAAAGAAATTGGCTTCTCCAAATGTGCTTTTGCATACCTCAGCCGACTCTGTTTGTGGCGTACTTGCAGAAACGGCTTCTTTCGCATCACTCTCCCATACAGCTTCTCCTTGTGCAAAGTGTGTTGTATAGTTGACCGATGCACAGTGACACCATCTGCAGCAAGTTGATGCTGCAGCTCTCTTGAGGTGGTCTGAGGATTGTCCTTGACTGATCTCACCATTCTTCTTCTCTGCCTTTCTGATGTTTTTCTTGGCCTGCCACTTCTGGCCTTAACAAGAACTGTCCCTGTGTTCTTCCATTTCCTTACTATGTTCCTCACAGTGGAAACTGACAGGTTAAATCTCTGAGACAGCTTTTTGTATCCTTCCTCTGAACAACTATGTTGAATAATCTTTGTTTTCAGATCATTTGACAGTTGTTTTGAGGAGCCCATGATGCCACTCTTCAGAGGAGATTCAAACAGGAGAACAACTTGCAAGTGGCCACTTTAAGTAGCTTTTCTCATGGTTGCATACACCTGGCTATGAAGTTCAAAGCTCAATGAGGTTACAAAACCAAAAAAAGTGCTTTAGTAAGTCAGTAAAAAGTAGGTAGGAGTATTTAAAACAAGAAAATGATAAGGGTGCCCATACTTATGCACCTGTCAAATTTTGTTTGAATGCAGAGTGCACATTTTCTGTTACTACAATAAACCTCATTTCAAGGCAGAAACATTACTGTGTCCAACAGTTATTACATATATCAAACTGAAACAGCTGTTGCAAAAACACCAATTTTAAGAAAACATTAAGCTTAAGATTAATAGGGGTGCCCAAACTTTTTCATATAACTGTATATTCTTGTACATAGGGGCAGTATTATAGTAGTTATATTCTTGTACATAGGAGCGGTATTATAGTAGTTATATTCTTGTACAAAGGGGGCAGTATTATAGTAGTTATATTCTTGTACATAGGGGCAGTATCATAGTAGTTATATTCTTGTACATAGGGGGTAGTATTATAGTAGTTATATTCTTGTACATAGGGGGCAGTATTATAGTAGTTATATTCTTGTACATAGGAGCTAGTATTATAGTAGTTATATTCTTGTACATAGGGGGCAGTATTATAATAGTTATATTCTTGTACATAGGGGGCAGTATTATAGTAGTTATATTCTTGTACATAGGGGGCAGTATTATAGTAGTCACATACAGTTGAAACCAGAAGTTTCCATACACTATATAAAAGACACATCTGTATGTTTTTCTCAATATCTGACATGAAATCAGAATAAACCTTTCCCGTTTTAGGTCAATTAGGATTACCATAATTTTATTACTTACTGCAAAGTCAAAAGTTTCCATACATTTCATTAGTATTTGGTACCATTGCCCTTAAACTGAATGACTTGGGTGAAACGTTTGGGATCTCCTTCCACAAGCTTCTCACAATAGTTGGTTGGAATTTGGGCCGATTCCTCCTGACAAAACTGGTGTAACTGATCCAGGATTGTAGGTCGCCTTGCTCGGCGCTCGCAGCCTTTTCAGCTTTGCCCATAAATTTTCAGTAGGATTGAGATCAGGGCTTTGTGATGGCCACTCCAAAACATTGACTTTTTATCCTTAAGCCAGTTTGTTACCATTTTGGCAGTATGCTTCGGGTCATTGTTCATTTGGAAGACCCATTTCCGCCCAAGCTTTAACTTCCTGGCTGATGTCTTGAGATGTTGCTTCAGTATTGCCACATAACCTTCTTTTCTCATGTTGCCATCTATTTTGTCAAGTGCACCAGTCCCTCCTGCAGCAAAACAACCCCACAACATGATGCTGCCACACCCATGTTTCACAGTTGGGATGGTGTTCTTAGGCTTTCACGCGTCTCACTTTTTCCTCCAATTATGTCCAAAAAGTTCAGTTTTAGTTTCATTAGACCACAGGACATGTCTCCAAAAATTAAGGTCTTTGTTCCTGTGTGCATTTGCAGTCATTAATCTGGCTTTTTTATGTTTCTTTTGGAGTAATGGCTTCTTCCTGGCAGAGTAGCCTTTCAGCCCATGTTGATACAGTACTTGTTTCACTGTGGATATTGACACAATCTTACCAGCTTCCACCATCATCTTCACAGGGTCTTTTGCTTTTGTCCTTGGGTTGATATGCACATGTCGGACCAAAGCACATTCATCTCTGGGACGCAGAACCCGTTTCCTTCCTGAGCGGTATGATGGCTGGACATTCCCATCTTGTTTGTACTTGCATATAATTGTTTGTACAGATGAACGAGACACCTTCAGGTATCTGGAATTTATACCCAAGGATGAGCCAGACTTGTGCAAGTCCACAATTCTCTTCCTGATATCTTGGCTGATTTCTTTAGACTTTCCCATGATGCTACACAAAGAAGCAGTGCGTTTCAGGTGTGCATTAAAATACATCCACAGGTGTGTCTCTAATTAACTCAAATATTGCCAAAAAGAAACTATCAGAAGCTTCCAAACACATGACCTCATCATATGGGCAGTCCAGAATTGTTTAAAGGCATAGTAATCTTACTGTATGTAAACTTTTGACTTTACAGTAAGTAATAAAATTCCCTTAAAACATTCTCTCTCTCTCATTATTCTGGCATTTGGCAAATACTAAAAATGATGGTAATCCTAATTGACCTAAAACGGGAAAAGTTTATTCTGATTTCATGTCAGATATTGAGAAAAACCTGCAGATGTGTCTTTATATATAATGTATGGAAACTTCTGGTTTCAAATGTACGTGTTTACAATGACCTATAGGAAATTGATGTAAGAGAAGGTATATAATGGGCTGTAGCATTGTGACCTTGACATGAGATAATTCTCACCATCTGCACTTACACGTGTTATAGGTTACATAATCACTAATCGTTACTGACCTTTCTTCACGCTCAGATGAAAGGTCCCGTTTAGGGGAGATGTATCATGTTATGAGATTATTTATACTGTAAACTCCATTATCAGGCTCTTGTTTTTATATTACAGTATCTGCAGTTAGCGTAGAGCTTTTTAATTAAAAATCCAATCATTATGCACTGCTGGGGGCGATAGGAACAAAGGGGAGAGACAGAGCGGGGGAGGGGTGATCCTTACCAGCTTGTTATCGGTGGTGGACCACAATTCTGCGAGATGACTGCTCAGGATCTGGCATTCGCTGCGGAAAGTCTCCCCGACTGTAAACCTGTGTGGATAGAATAGGAAATCCTTCATAATTTTGATCTTTAAAAACTTCTATCACTGATCTCGATTTTTTTTTATACATTTTAATTATAACTTTTGCACTCAGGATAAATGGGAACATTATTCAGTAAAATTCCATTAATCTGGCACCCAATTGTCCAGAAATTCTGGAAACAAATATAGTCCCAGGTTGGTATAGCTGGAATTTTCCTGATCATTCAGGCCTTGGTGACGGGTCCGTATAGATGCAGCAGAGTCAGAGAAGTTCAGCAGTGGCTCCAGGTCTGGTGCGGACATTGTGGCGCCATACTGTGGTCAGCGCCGGGATATCAGATCAGTTGAGATTAAATGTCTGAGCCAATCGGGCACAGCGTTGACTCGACACGAAGATAGCAGCATGCTACCAAACCCCGTAATCGAGATAGATGCGGGTCCCATTATTGTCACCTACATCTGCTATACATGTATGCCATTTCCTGTGAATAAGCCATAAATGTATGAGATGGGAATACCGCCTTTTAAAGGGGTTGTTCAGTGAACACAAGTCCGCAAGATAGGGGATAACTTGCTGATTGGTGGGACCCGCACTGATTGGGGGAACTTTTATCATTATTTCTAATTGGTGAGACAGGTCGTCCCCATTTATTCTCTCCAGGGCTGCCCGAAAAAAATGAGCGCAGCGTTTGACACCCCCACAGGGTATGAATGGAGCAGTGTTCGACACCCACATAGGAAGTGAATGGAGCGGCGCTCGACAGGCCGATTGGGAATGAATGGAGCGGCGCTCGACAGCCCCATTGGAGAATGAATGGAGTGGCACTCGACAGCCCCATTGGGGAATGAATGGAGTGTCGCTCGACAGCCCCATTGGGGAATGAATGGAGCGGCGCTCGACAGCCCCATTGGGAATAAATGGAGAGACACTCGACAGCCCCATTGGGAATAAAAGGAGTGGCACTCGACAGCCCCATTGGGGAATTAATGGAGTGGTGCTCGACAGCCCCATTGGGGAATAAATGGAGCGGCGCTCGACAGCCCCATTGGGAGTGGAGTGGCGCTCAACAGCCCTATTGGGAATGAATGGAGTGGCGCTCAACAGCCCCATAGGGAATGGAATGGCACTTGACAGTCCCATGGAGTGGCGCTCAACAGCACAACAGGGAATGGAGTGGCGCTCTACAACACCATAGGGAATGGAGTGGCGCTCGACAGCCACAATGGGAATGAATGGAGTGGCGCTCGACAGCCCCATAGGATATGAATGGAGCGTTGCACAACAGACCCATAGGAAATTAATAGAGCAGCACTCGACAGCCCCATAGGGAATTAATGGAGTGGCGCTCAACAGCCCCATTGGGTATGAATGGAGCGGTGCTCGACAGCCCCATTGGGAATGAATGAAGCAGCGCTCAACAGACCCATAGGAAATAAATGGAGCGGTGCTCGACAGCCCCATAGGGAATTAATGTAGTGGCGCTCGACAGCCCCATTGGGGAATGAATTGTGCGGCACTCAACAGTCCCATTGGGGAATGAATGGAGCGGCGCTTGACAGCCCCATTGGGGAATGAATGGTGCGGCACTCGACAGTCCCATTGGGATTGAATGGAGTGGCGCTCGACAGCCCCATTGGGAATGAAGCAGCGCTCAACTGACCCATAGGAAATAAATAGAGCGGTGCTCAGCAGCCCCATAGGGAATTAATGTAGTGGCGCTCGACAGCCCTATTGGGGAATGAATGGAGTGGCGCTCGACAGCCCCATTGGGAAATGAATGGAGCGGAGCTCGACAGCCCCATTGGGGGAATGAATGGAGTGGTGCTCGACAGCCCCATTGGGAATGAATGGAGTGGCGCTCGACAGCCCCATAGGGAATGGAGTGGCACTTGACAGTCCCATAGAGTGGCGCTCGACAGCACAATAGGGAATGGAGTGGCGCTCTACAGCCCCATAGGGAATGAATGGAGCGTTGCACAACAGACCCATAGGAAATTAATAGAGCAGCACTCGACAGCCCCATAGGGAATTAATGGAGTGGCGCTCGACAGCCCCATTGGGTATGAATGGAGCGGTGCTCGACAGCCCCATTGGGAATGAATGAAGCAGCGCTCAACAGACCCATAGGAAATAAATGGAGCGGTGCTCGACAGCCCCATAGGGAATTAATGTAGTGGCGCTCGACAGCCCCATTGGGGAATGAATTGTGCGGCACTCAACAGTCCCATTGGGGAATGAATGGTGCGGCACTCAACAGTCCCATTGGGGAATGAATGGAGCGGCGCTTGACAGCCCCATTGGGGAATGAATGGTGCGGCACTCGACAGTCCCATTGGGATTGAATGGAGTGGCGCTCGACAGCCCCATTGGGAATGAAGCAGCGCTCAACTGACCCATAGGAAATAAATAGAGCGGTGCTCAGCAGCCCCATAGGGAATTAATGTAGTGGCGCTCGACAGCCCCATTGGGGAATGAATGGAGTGGCGCTCGACAGCCCCATTGGGAAATGAATGGAGCGGAGCTCGACAGCCCCATTGGGTGAATGAATGGAGTGGCGCTCGACAGCCGCATTGGGAATGAATGGAGTGGCGCTCGACAGCCCCATAGGGAATGGAGTGGCACTTGACAGTCCCATAGAGTGGCGCTCGACAGCACAATAGGGAATGGAGTGGCGCTCTACAGCACCATAGGGAATGGAGTGGCGCTATACAGCCACAATGGGAATGAATGGAGTGGCACTCGACAGCCCCATTGGGAATGAATGGAGTGGTGCTCAACAGACCCATAGGAAATTAATAGAGCAGCACTCGACAGCCCCATTGGGAATGAATGGAGTGGCGCTCGACAGCCCCATTGGGAATGGAGTGGCGCTCGACAGCCGCATTGGGAATGAATGGAGTGACGCTCTACAGCCCCATAGGGAATGGAGTGGCACTTGACAGTCCCATGGAGTGGCGCTCGACAGCACAATAGGGAATGGAGTGGCGCTCTACAGCCACAATGGGAATGAATGGAGTGGCGCTCGACAGCCCCATAGGGAATGAATGGAGTGGTGCTCAACAGACCCATAGGAAATTAATAGAGCAGCACTCGACAGCCCCATAGGGAATTAATGGAGTGGCGCTCTACAGCCCCATTGGGTATGAATGTAGCGGTGCTCAACAGCCCCATTGGGAATTAATGAAGCAGCGCTCAACAGACCCATAGGAAATAAATGGAGCGGTGCTCGACAGCCCCATAGGGAATTAATGTAGTGGCGCTCGACAGCCCCATTGGGGAATGAATGGTGCGGCACTCGACAGTCCCATTGGGGAATGAATGGAGCGGCGCTTGACAGCCCCATTGGGGAATGAATGGTGCGGCACTCGACAGTCCCATTGGGAATGAATGGAGTGGTGCTCGACAGCCCCATTGGGAATGAATGGAGTGGCGCTCGACAGCCCCATTGGGAATGGAGTGGCGCTCGACAGCCGCATTGGGAATGAATGGAGTGGCGCTCGACAGCCCCATAGGGAATGGAGTGGCACTTGACAGCACCATAGGGAATGGAGTGGCATTCGACAGTCACATTGGGAATGAATGGAGTGGCGCTCAACAGCCCCATAGGGAATGAATTGAGCGGTGCTCAACAGATCCATAGGAAATTAATAGAGCAGCACTCGACAGCCCATAGGGAATTAATGGAGTGGCGCTCGATAGCCCCATTGGGTATGAATGGAGCGGTGCACGACAGCCCCATTGGGAATGAATGAAGCAGCGCTCAACAGACCCATTGGAAATAAATGGAGCGGTGCTCGACAGCCCCATAGGGAATTAATGTAGTGGCACTTGACAGCTCCATTGGGGAATGAATGGTGCGGCACTCGACAGTCCCATTGGGGAATGAATGGAGCGGCGCTTGACAGCTTCATTGGGGAATGAATGGTGCGGCACTCGACAGTCCCATTGGGGAATGAATGGAGCGGCACTTGACAGTCCCATTGGGGAATGAATGGTGCGGCACTCGACAGTCCCATTGGGGAATGAATGGAGCGGCGCTTGACAGCTCCATTGGGGAATGAATGGTGCGGCACTCGACAGTCCCATTGGGGAATGAATGGAGCGGCGCTTGACAGTCCCATTGGGGAATGAATGGTGCGGCACTCGACAGTCCCATTGGGGAATGAATGGTGCGGCACTCGACAGCCCCATTGGGGATTGAATGGAGTGGCAGCGGAATGTGTGCACTGTTTCTCTATTCTAACGGGGATCAGAGTTTCCTGTTCTGCCGATCGGAGCAGCACCCAGCGGTCGGACCCCCACCAATCAGCAAGTTATCACCTATCCCATTAATAGATGATAACATGTTTTCACTGGACAATTCCTTTAATCTTCCCTGTCAATGAAAGATCCAGAAATGATTTTGTATGGAAATGTTTAATTTCACGGTTTTTAAAGGGGAATCTTTGTCCCGATATTGCAGCATTTCCTTGGATGGATTTGTACTGTGATGACACACACGGCCTGTGGCTAAGGGTGGCGCTGTTTCTGGATATTAACAGACTTTTTTTTTTTTTACTTTATAAAAGCTCTTTAAGCATTAATACACCAGATACAATATACACCACGGACTACAGTATATCTCACTTATGTGTGTAAGTAGTACCCGGATCTCCTGATGGCACCGTTGGAACGTTCCCTTAGACTGTTCTAATTAGGAAACATGAAAAAGAGAAGCATAAAGGACGACGTCTAGGCCATGTTTCCCATTTGACGGTATGTAGAAACCTTAAGAACATGTATTTTGGGCCATGAGCCCCGTTCTGCACGCTGTGTACTGATCAATGGACGCACAGCTGCCAAGGACAATGCAGCGCGTATCCGGCTCCAACATAGAAGAAGTGCTGTTCATGTCATCTGGTCTTGTTTCTTCATAAGAAAACACATATCTAAAAGCGCCTTCACCGTGGCTAATTACTGGAAAGGACCCAAGATATTTTTTTTGCAATAAAATGATGAAATCAGTTAATCTGTAGAAAGGTTTTCTTTCCAGTCCTGCTGACTCGCTGGATTCTAATTGCTTTTCAATGACTATTATTATAATAATAATCATCCGCTATTTACGGAGGGGCCGGCGGCTGATTAATGAAACGCATTAAATACACCTGCACTTTGCAAACCATCCGTTTTGTGTATACAGCTCCTCTGCATCTGTAGTCATGTATTACTCCGCTTCCTCCGACCACAGCTTCTTGTTGAAGAGGTACAATAACTTTTGAAGAAACAATAGTCCTATGGTCAAAAGCGATGGGAAAAGTTTTAATGAAATCTAAAGACTAAGCCCAGTCGCCAAAATCTGAAATATCAAGGTAAAGGAAGCTGAGATATGGGGCGTTGATGGATGTGATCACCACACTGTGGTTACTGGGGATTTTCTTTACCTTTGCAAACATAAAATTTTTGTCCTATCAAACAACAATGGAAAAAAGTTTGCTAACTTTTTTTTTTTTTTTTTACTTAAATGCATATATTTGGGGCTAAAACTATTTTTTTCAATTAGGTTTCATTAAATGTTTTGCACCGTTTGTCTTTTACCAGGTCTTTGTTTCCCTGCTCAGTGATGTCTGCAGAATTATTTAAAGGGAACCTGTCACCCCCATCTATATGTTTAATGGCTGCCTTGTAAGCCTATGTTCACACGTTGTGTTTTTTTTTTTTTGCTGCATTTTTTAATGCAAATTTTAGGCTGCATTTTACAGTACCAGCAAAGTCTATGGGATTTCAGAAATCTCATGTAGACCCATTGGGATTTTTCTTCCTGACTGATTTGGCAAACTGCTTTTTGCAAAATGCAGCATGTCGCTTCTTTCAGTGTTTTTGCAGCGCTTCTCACCCACAGAAAGCAATGCATAGTGCAAGACCGCAGCAAAAAAACTGCTGCTGCCAAAACCTGATTAAGTTAGATCATGTTCAATCGGAAAAAAAAACGCAACGTATGAACATAGCCTAATACTTCATTTGTTGCGGCAGGTTTTGGGGTTGACAAAGCCGGATCTGCAATGATCAGCAGATCACCAAGTTGATCTCCGTTGAGAAACAGGTTGCCAAGTTAAGACAACAACCCCTTAAAAATCATGAATAAATCATAGGTAAAGGGATAGGGTGACCTTAAATGTCGCTACATAAAACTAGAAACTGTGTAAAGACAAGATAATACCAGATCAAACAATATTTCCATTACAGCGAGAGAGAAATGATGAGACTGTGACGAAGGATCAGATGTTCTAGCGGGAGAGGACCGGAGGCAGCAGGAAGCTCGGGATTAGTAAGAAGCCGCTGAGTACATACAATGATATGATACATAAATCAGCAATACAAGGCTACGGATCTGTGGCGAAATGTGTCACAAGGCGCAAGTTGTATATTCACCGATACCGTCATAAGGAGAAAAATGTCTACTGTGCTCTGTATGATCAGTGCAGGGTCCTCCAGGGATTGCAGGCAGCAGGAGAAGTGGCGCTCTGACTGCTCTGTATGATCAGTGCCGAGTCCTCCAGGGATTGCAGGGAGCAGGAGAAGCGGCGCTCTGACTGTGCTATGTATGATCAGTGCAGGGTCCTCCAGGGATTGCAGGCAGCAGGAGAAGCGGCGCTCTGACTGTGCTCTGTATGATCAGTGCCGAGTCCTCCAGGGATTACAGGGAGCAGGAGAAGTGGCGCTCTGACTGTGCTCTGTATGATCAGTGCAGGGTCCTCCAGGGATTGCAGGGAGCAGGAGAAGTGTAGCTTCGACTGTGCTCTGTATGATCAGTGCAGGGTCCTCCAGGGATTGCAGGGAGCAGGAGA
Source organism: Phyllobates terribilis (assembly GCF_046119375.1). NCBI lineage: Eukaryota > Metazoa > Chordata > Amphibia > Anura > Dendrobatidae > Phyllobates > Phyllobates terribilis. The sequence goes on from NW_027362768.1 coordinate 174,389,176, forward strand.
AGTGGCGCTCTGATTGTGCTCTGTATGATCAGTGCAGGGTCCTCCAGGGATTGCAGGGAGCAGGAGAAGTGGCGCTCTGACTATGCTCTGTATGATCAGTGCCGAGTCTTCCAGGGATTGCAGGGAGCAGGAGAAGTGGCGCTCTGACTGTGCTCTGTATGATCAGTGCCGAGTCCTCCAGGGATTGCAGGGAGCAGGAGAAGTGGCGCTATGACTGTGCTCTGTATGATCAGTGCCGAGTCCTCCAGCGATTGCAGGGAGCAGGAGAAGCGGCGCTCTGACTGTGCTATGTATGATCAGTGCAGGGTCCTCCAGGGATTGCAGGCAGCAGGAGAAGCGGCGCTCTGACTGTGCTCTGTATGGTCAGTGCCGAGTCCTCCAGGGATTACAGGGAGCAGGAGAAGTGGCGCTCTGACTGTGCTCTGTATGATCAGTGCAGGGTCCTCCAGGGATTGCAGGGAGCAGGAGAAGTGGCGATCTGACTGTGCTCTGTATGATCAGTGCAGGGTCCTCCAGGGATTGCAGGGAGCAGGAGAAGTGGCGCTCTGACTGTGCTCTGTATGATCATTGCAGGGTCCTCCAGGGATTGCAGGGAGCAGGAGAAGTGGCACTCTGACTGTGCTCTGTATGATCAGTGCAAGGTCCTCCAGGGATTGCAGGGAGCAGGAGAAGTGGTGCTCTAACTGTGCTCTGTATGATCAGTGCAGGGTCCTCCAGGGATTGCAGGGAGCAGGAGAAGTGGCGCTCTGATTGTGCTCTATATGGTCAGTGCAGGGTCCTCCAGGGATTGCAGGAAGCAGGAGAAGTGGCGCTCTGACTGTGCTCTGTATGATCAGTGCAGGGTCCTCCAGGGATTGCAGGGAGCAGGAGAAGTGGCGCTCTGACTGTGCTCTGTATGATCAGTGCCGAGTCCTCCAGGGATTGCAGGGAGCAGGAGAAGTGGAGCTCTGACTGTGCTCTGTATGATCAGAGCAGGGTCCTCCAGGGATTGCAGGGAACAGGAGAAGTGGCGCTCTGACTGTGCTCTGTATGATCAGAGCAGGGTCCTCCAGGGATTGCAGGGAGCAGGAGAAGTGGCGCTCTGACTGTGCTCTGTATGATCAGTGCAGGGTCCTCCAGGGATTGCAGGCAGCAGGAGAAGTGGCGCTCTGACAGTGCTCTATATGATCAGAGCAGGGTCCTCCAGGGATTGCAGGGAGCAGGAGAAGTGGCGCTCTGACTGTGCTCTGTATGATCAGTGCAGGGTCCTCCAGGGATTGCAGGCAGCAGGAGAAGTGGCGCTCTGACTGTGCTCTGTATGATCAGTGCAGGGTCCTCCAGGGATTGCAGGGAGCAGGAGAAGTGGCGCTCTGACTGTGCTCTATATGATCAGTGCCAAGTCCTCCAGGGATTGCAGGGAGCAGGAGAAGTGGCACTCTGACTGTGCTCTGTATGATCAGTGCAGGGTCCTCCAGGGATTGCAGGAAGCAAGAGAATTTGCGCTCTGACTGTGCTCTGTATGATCAGTGCCAAGTCCTCCAGGGATTGCAAAGAGCAGGAGAAGTGGCGCTCTGACTGTGCTCTGTATGATCAGTGCCAAGTCTTCCAGGGATTGCAGGGAGCAGGAGAAGTGTCGCTCTGACTGTGCTCTGTATGATCAGTGCCGAGTCCTCCAGGGATTGCAGGGAGCAGGAGAAGTGGCGCTCTGACTGTGCTCTGTATGATCAGTGCAGGGTCTTCCAGGGATTGCAGGAAGCAGGAGAAGTGGCGCTCTGACTGTGCTCTGTATGATCAGTGTAGGGTCTTCCAGGGATTGCAGGAAGCAGGAGAAGTGGCGCTCTGACTGTGCTCTGTATGATCAGTGCAGGGTCCTCCAGGGACTGCAGGGAGCAGGAGAAGTGGCGCTCTGACTGTGCTCTGTATGATCAGTGCAGGGTCCTCCAGGGATTGCAGGGAGCAGGAGAAGTGGCGCTCTGACTGTGCTCTGTATGATCAGTGCCGAGTCCTCCAGGGATTGCAGGGAGCAGGAGAAGTGGCGCTCTGACTGTGCTCTGTATGATCAGAGCAGGGTCCTCCAGGGATTGCAGGGAGCAGGAGAAGTGGCGCTCTGACTGTGCTCTGTATGATCAGAGCAGGGTCCTCCAGGGATTGCAGGGAGCAGGAGAAGTGGCGCTCAGACTGTGCTCTGTATGATCAGTGCAAGGTCCTCAAGGGATTGCAGGGAGCAGGAGAAGTGGCGCTCTGACTGTGCTCTGTATGATCAGTGCAGGGTCCTCCAGGGATTGCAGGGAGCAGGAGAAGTGGCGATCTGACTGTGCTCTGTATGATCAGTGCAGGGGCCTCCAGCGATTGCAGGCAGCAGGAGAAGTGGCGCTCTGACTGTGCTCTGTATGATCAGTGCAGGGTCCTCCAGGGATTGCAGGGAGAAGGAGTAGTGGCACTCTGACTGTGCTCTGTATGATCAGTGCCGAGTCCTCCAGGGATTGCAGGGAGCAGGAGAAGTGGCGCTCTGACTGTGCTCTGTATGATCAGTGCCGAGTCCTCCAGGGATTGCAGGGAGCAGGAGAAGTGGCGCTCTGACTGTGCTCTGTATGATCAGTGCCGAGTCCTCCAGGGATTGCAGGGAGCAGGAGAAGTGGCGCTCTGACTGTGCTCTGTATGATCAGTGCCGAGTCCTCCAGGGATTGCAGGGAGCAGGAGAAGTGGCGCTCTGACTGTGCTCTGTATGATCAGTGCAGGGTCCTCCAGGGATTGCAGGGAGCAGGAGAAGCGGCGCTCTGACTGTGCTATGTATGATCAGTGCAGGGTCCTCCAGGGATTGCAGGCAGCAGGAGAAGCGGCGCTCTGACTGTGCTCTGTATGATCAGTGCCGAGTCCTCCAGGGATTGCAGGGAGCAGGAGAAGTGGCACTCTGACTGTGCTCTGTATGATCAGTGCAGGGTCCTCCAGGGATTGCAGGGAGCAGGAGAAGTGGCGATCTGACTGTGCTCTGTATGATCAGTGCAGGGTCCTCCAGGGATTGCAGGGAGCAGGAGAAGTGGCGCTCTGACTGTGCTCTGTATGATCAGTGCCGAGCCCTCCAGGGATTGCAGGGAGCGGGAGAAGTGGCGCTCTGACTGTGCTCTGTATGATCAGTGCAGGGTCCTCCAGGGATTGCAGGGAGCAGGAGAAGTGGCGCTCTGACTGTGCTCTGTATGATCATTGCAGGGTCCTCCAGGGATTGCAGGGAGCAGGAGAAGTGGCACTCTGACTGTGCACTTTATGATCAGTGCCGAGTCCTCCAGGGATTGCAGGGAGCAGGAGAAGTGGCGCTCTGACTGTGCTCTGTATGATCAGTGCCGAGTCCTCCAGGGATTGCAGGGAGCAGGAGAAGTGGCGCTCTGACTGTGCTCTGTATGATCAGTGCCGAGTCTTCCAGGGATTGCAGGGAGCAGGAGAAGTGGCGCTCTGACTGTGCTCTGTATGATCAGTGCAGGGTCCTCCAGGGATTGCAGGGAGCAGGAGAAGTGGCGCTCTGACTGTGCTCTGTATGATCAGTGCAGGGTCCTCCAGGGATTGCAGGGAGCAGGAGAAGTGGCACTCTGACTGTGCTCTTTATGATCAGAGCAGGGTCCTCCAGGGACTGCAGGGAGCAGGAGAAGTGGCGCTCTGACTGTGCTCTGTATGATCAGAACAGGGTCCTCCAGGGATTGCAGGGAGCAGGAGAAGTGGCGCTCTGACTGTGCTCTGTATGATCAGTGCAGGGTCCTCCAGGGATTGCAGGCAGCAGGAGAAGTGGCGCTCTGACTGTGCTCTGTATGATCAGTGCAGGGTCCTCCAGGGATTGCAGGGAGCAGGAGAAGTGGCGCTCTGACTGTGCTCTGTATGATCAGTGCCGAGTCCTCCAGGGATGGCAGGGAGCAGGAGAAGTGGCGCTCTGACTGTGCTCTGTATGATCAGTGCAGGGTCCTCCAGGGATTGCAGGGAGCAGGAGAAGTGGCGCTCTGACTGTGCTCTGTATGATCAGTGCCGAGTCCTCCAGGGATTGCAGGGAGCAGGAGAAGTGGTGCTCTGACTGTGCTCTGTATGATCAGTGCAGGGTCCTCCAGGGATTGCAGGGAGCAGGAGAAGTGGCGCTCTGACTGTGCTCTGTATGATCAGTGCCGAGTCCTCCAGGGATTGCAGGGAGCAGGAGAAGTGGCGCTCTGACTGTGCTCTGTATGATCAGTGCAGGGTCCTCCAGGGATTGCAGGGAGCAGGAGAAGTGGCGCTCTGACTGTACTCTGTATGATCAGTGCCGAGTCCTCCAGGGATTGCAGGGAGCAGGAGAAGTGGCGCTCTTACTGTGCTCTGTATGATCAGTGCAGGGTCCTCCAGGGATTGCAGGGAGCAGGAGAAGTGGTGCTCTGACTGTGCTCTGTATGATCAGTGCCGAGTCCTCCAGGGATTGCAGGGAGCAGGAGAAGTGGCGCTCTGACTGTGCTCTGTATGATCAGTGCAGGGTCCTCCAGGGATTGCAGGGAGCAGGAGAAGTGGTGCTCTGACTGTGCTCTGTATGATCAGTGCCGAGTCCTCCAGGGATTGCAGGGAGCAGGAGAAGTGGCGCTCTGACTGTGCTCTGTACGATCAGTGCAGGGTCCTCCAGGGATTGCAGGGAGCAGGAGAAGCCGCGCTTTGATATTGGCACCATTGGTTGGGTTGATACAAACACTGTTAATGGCAACATCAAGGATTGGAAAAAGGATATTTTTATCAGGAAAACCCCTTGAAGTAAAAACGTACCTACTTTAATTTTACATGTCATTTTCAAGGGTATGTATAATTTTGCAACCGTTTAGTGGTGTCCTAAGGCATTTAAAATACAAAGAAGTGACATTGCAAATGGACTTGCCGTAAAAAAAATAAGAAATTGTGTATACAGCTCCCGCGCAGAGCTATGGGATGTGCCCGGCAGACCATGTGCGCGGGTGACAGCTATTGTGAACCCGTTGCCAAATACGTGTCCTGGCAGGCAACTGTCGACGCCTCTCACCCCCCAAGTATTAGAAAAAAAACTTGTAAAAAGCTGAAGGAACGAAGTAACGCAGCCTCGTTGTATCAGACTACACTATGGCTTTTGTAGTCTGTAACCATGGCAACACAGAGGTCTGCATATCAGCTGCATACGCAAAAAGGATTTTTATTTTTACTTTTAAATCAAGACTATTTTCCGTGTTGCTTTATTTTAGATGCATTAGGGCAGTGATACCTGGTTTCAAAAGTTGACATTTTTTATTTTTATTATGCACTGAAGGGATTAGAAAATTGTAGAATTGATTACACCCTTGAAATGTTGCAGTTTTTAACATATTTCCTGAATGTGTATAACAGGGGATCATCCCCATCTAGTGAATAAGACCCTTGGAATTTCAGATCTGTCATCGACCGACTCCGAATCGTAGTCCATTGACCCAGAACTGGCTGTTTCCAGAGTCTGCAGCAACATGGACGGATATCCTGCTATAACATGAGCTTTTTGCAGCGAGTCGTCCTTGCATTCATTGCTCCTGTTATTGGTGATATCTGTGCATAGTGATGTCACTGACGGGACCAGGCGGTAATATCCCCTCTAATCCCCACATTAGCACATTTTACAGACATTTGTCCTTCCTCCTGGGGGGGCCGCTGCTGTCAGACCCTGCATGTGTTACTGACGTTCCTATACTTCTTGATGACTGTTTGTGCAGGTGGTGGATACTGTAATGCAGCAGGGACATCTGCTTTCTAGGAAAATAACCTGCAGATTTCAGGCTCATGTCACTTTGTGTCCACAATGTAACTACATCCTTATGTAGGAATTATCCAACCTGTGGCAAAGCAGCTGTTGTGGAACTACAACTCCAAGCATCCTCCTTATACTCAAATAGTTGCTTACCGGTCGTAAAGTTAAGGGCAACCGAACTAAAGCGGCCTGTAATATTCTGCTACAGTATAAACTATTGGTATGGAATCACTTTGCTACATATTATAATGAGTGGAGCTGAACAGGTCTGTGTGACACAGGGAGGAAGTCTACTGTACAGCAGACTAGTCTTCCTGTGACCACTTTAATGTACATAACGACATTGACCACAATAGTAGTCACCAAGACGGGAAGTGAAGCGCTGGGCAACGTGGACTGAAGTCCGAAACATCCAGGAGGCTCCCAGAAATAAATGTGGACTTCCGGGAGAGTTGGAAAAACTTCAGAAAACCAACTCGTTTGTTTCATGGAGTGAGCGTGGAAAGGTATTGAGGGTGAGTGGATGGAAAAGATGCATGGCAATGGAAGAAAATATGTAAAATATGACCTGTTGTACGCTTTGCATGATGCATGCAGAGACCTCACTTCTGGGGATTGCTGGGAAGTACGACTAATATTGACAACAAGGTGGAGCTGCAAGAACAGGGAAGATGTACGGGATGTATTGATTCCTGTTGTTACTGCTCATGGCCTGCAGAGGGCGAGCAGCTCTAGACTTTAAGGCTATGTGCACATGGAGTAGGTCCTGATGGGAGAAAGGAAAGTGCTACTCCTGCACCTGCAACTCCAAGTCAGCACCTATGAGATGTCAGCCACCTTCCACGACTACGCTAACCATGGACCAGCATCAAGATATTTTTGTGGCCTCACAATCTACATTGTGCAATACAATTATTATTATTATGGAGACTTTGAAAGGGAATTTTTCCAGAATTTCCAATAATGGCTGCAGGACAGACCAGTGTCATTAGTAGAGATTTGACTCCTGGGACTTCATCCGATGAGCAGGAGCGGCAGCTACATTAGTACATGACGAGTACCTAATGCTGCACCTCAGCCCCATTCAAGTGAACCGGAGAAGGGGGTATGTATTATTGATGGTCTATTCTTAGAATTGGTCATCAATATCAGATAGGTGGGAATATGACAAACCCCCAAGTGATCAGCGGATAGCAGACCTGGAGGTCCCATCGATCAGCTGTTAGGCCGAACGGCACAGCTCCGTACACTTTGTAGTGGTCGTTCCTGGGTACCACAGTGCAGTTCACATGCACTTCAACAAAAGCTGAGTTGTACTCCCTGATAAACGGCCACTACACAGTGTATGGAGCTGTGCTGATCCGACTCGATTCATTATGTACGTCTGGCACTAAGTCTGCCATCTTCATTCCTTCAATCATGTTTAGACCCCTGATATTCAATTTGCAGTCTGATCCAAGTTTCAGTTTTTTTCTCCTGTTGGAGTGTCTCTCTAAGTAATATAGGCTGACTTTGAGGTCTGTGTGTCTCTCCCAGTAATATAGGCTGGATGTGATGTCTTTGTGTTTCTCCCAGTAATATAGGCTGGATGTGATGTCTTTGTGTTTCTCCCAGTAATATAGGCTGGATGTGATGTCTTTGTGTTTCTCCCAGTAATATAGGCTGGATGTGATGTCTTTGTGTTTCTCCCAGTAATATAGGCTGGATGTGAGCTCTGTGTGCCTCTCCCAGTAATATAGGCTGGATGTGATGTCTTTGTGTTTCTCCCAGTAATATAGGCTGGATGTGATGTCTTTGTGTTTCTCCCAGTAATATAGGCTGGATGTGAGCTCTGTGTGCCTCTCCCAGTAATATAGGCTGGATGTGAGATCTGCGTGTCTTTCCCAGTAATATTGGATGGATGTGAGGTCTGTGAGTTTCTCCCAGTAATATAGGCTGGATGTGAGGTTTGTGTATCTCTCCCAGTAATATAGGCTGGATGTGAGCTTGGTGTGCCTCTCCCAGTAATATAGGCTGGATGTGAGATCTGTGTGTCCCTCCCAGTAATATAGGCTGGATGTGAGATCTGTGTGTCCCTCCCAGTAATATAGGCTGGATGTGAGATCTGTGTGTCCCTCCCAGTAATATAGGCTAGATGTGAGATCTGTGTGTCTCTCACAGTAATATAGGCTGGATGTGAGGTCCGTGTGTTTCTCCAAGTAATATAGGCTGGATGTGATTTCTGTGTCTCTCTCCCAGTAATATAGGCTGGATGTGAGGTCTGTGTGTCTCTCCCAGTAATATAGGCTGGATGTGAGGTCTATGGACCTCTACCAGTAATATAAGCTGGATGTGAGGTCTGTGTGTCCCTCCCAGTAATATAGGCTAGATGTAAGATCTGTGTGTCTCTCACAGTAATATAGGCTGGATGTGAGGTCAGTGTGTTTCTCCCAGTAATATAGGCTGGATGTGATTTCTGTGTGTCTCTCCCAGTAATATAGGCTGGATGTGAGGTCTGTGTGTCTCTCCCAGTAATATAGGCTGGATGTGAGGTCTATGGACCTCTACCAGTAATATAAGCTGGATGTGAGATCTGTGTGTCTCTCCCAGTAATATAGGCTGGATGTGAGGTCTGTGTGTTTCTCCCAGTAATATAGGCTGGATGTGAGGTCTGTGTCCCTCCCAGTAATAGAGGCTGGATGTGAGGTCTGTGTGTCTCTCTCAGTAATCTAGGCTGTATGTGAGGTCTGTGTGTCTCTCCCAATAATCTAGGCTGTATGTGAGGTATATGTCTCTCACAGTAATATAGGCTGGATGTGAGATCTGCGTCTTCCAGTAATATAGGTTGGATGTGAGATCTGCGTCTCCCAGTAATATAGGCTGGATGTGAGATCTGCATCTCCCAGTAATATAGGCTGGATGTGAGATCTGCGTCTCCCAATAATATAGGCTGGATGTGAGATCCGCATCTCCCAGTAATATAGGCTGGATGTGAGGTCTGTGTGTCTCTCCCAGTAATACAGGCTGGATGTAAGGTGTGTGTCTCTCCTGGTTACATAGGCTGGATGTAAGGTGTGTGTCTCTCCTGGTTAAATAGGCTGGATGTAAGGTGTATGCCTCTCCTGGTTACATAGGCTGGATGTTAGGTCAGTGCATCTCTCCTTGTAATGTAGCCAGGATGTGAGCTCTGTATGTATCCAGGATGCTGTGGTCTTCACTAACTCATTAACACAGCTTCCATCCTGTAATTATTTCCTATCCATGTGCTTCCTCATTTTCTTTAGCATGTTTTCTCTGCTATCTCTGAGACTGAAGATACTTTCCCCTCTTGAGATCTGAGTACAGGCCCTCCTCCTCCCGGCTGCTATCTTTAACATGGAGATAAGTCAGGGAAAGTGTAGAGAAAGCCATCAGAACCAGGAGCTTTGAGGGATTCACATCAGTTTTGCATAATCACTTAGATAAGGGACTTAGAGGCTGCCACATGGAATCTTGTTTGGCATGTATGTATGTTACATGTATGTGTGCTGCATATACTACATTTTAGCTGCATGCTGATTTTTTTTTTCCACTTTGGAGAAAGTCCTACCAGCCGCAGTCCATCACTACAAACCGCTGTAAGAATTGGCCGGCATACAATGCCCCACTGCTATCTAGCCGATATGATTTCAAATTCATTTCCTGTTAAAACATGATAACCCGCTGATTAACTGCCGGGATAAATAAATGCCAAGCAAGCTAAAGTATGCAGCACAACAACAATTACAGCAACTTCCAGCCCAGGATGTGATAAGAAGAAACAAGCCCACTTATAAATGGATCATAAATCTTCTACGGTCTTTTAATAAGGCGTAGCTGACACAGCACCACACACACATAAAACACTGTGGAAAAAGTGTAGAGCTATTGATGGTTTCACTTGGAATGCAACAATTTCATTAATTAAAGCAGAAGTTTGTACACCAGAGCAGATCTTCAAAATCTGGGACAAGAAGTTGCAAACAACATTACAGTGTAATGTATATGGTCATACAGCTACAGTGCTGCTCATTGATATTGGCACCCTTTCATTTTTTTCACTGCAATATCTTCAGAAATAAATGGAAATGTACCAAAGTTATATCTTCAGGATTTTTTAATTAGTGGTCCAAAGTAATACAACAATAAAACATTGTTTTTCAGCTTCCATGTTGCAATTTCAAAGAAGAAACAGAATAACCAGCATGTGCAGCAATAAAGGCTCCCCTAATTAATACTTGGTTGCCCCCCTAATTAACACTTGGTTGCCCACCCTTTGGCATTGCTGACAGCCTCCAGACGTTTCTTGTAGCCATCTATAAGCTTCTTGCTCTTCTCAGCTGCAGTTTTCTCCCATCATCCTTTGCAGTTTGTTCAGGCTCTCAAATGTTTCCAGGTTCTTTTTCCCAATGGCAGATTTCAACTCACCCCAAAGATTTTCAATGGGATTGAGGTCAGGACTCATTGCTGGCCATTTTAAAACAGTCCATTTTCTCTTTTTCAACCATTCCGGTGTACTTTTGGATGTGTGCTTTGGGTCATTGTCCTGCTGGAGGACCCATGATCGTCGACTCAAACCAAGTTTTCTTACACTGGGTAGGACATCTCGCCCTAAAATCTCTTGATAATTCTGTGATTTCATGATTCCTGTGATACGTTCAAGGCGTCCAGTACCAAAAGCAGCAAAGCAACCCCACAGCATTATGGATCCTCCAGCATGCTTAACTGTTGGTAAGGTGTTCTTTTCCTTATAAGATTCATTTTGCTATCTGTAAAAAAAACCTGTTGCTTTGCTTTGCAAAAAAGCTCTATTTTTGTTTCATCTGTCAACAGAACATTTTCCCAGAAGAATTGTGGTTTGTCAAGGTACTCTTTGGCAAAGATCAGTCGTTCCTTTTTATGTCTTTTCTTCAGCAATGGTTTCTTCCTTGGCCTTCGCTCATAAAGCTCTGCTTGGTTTAGTGTGTGGCGTATGGTACTTGTTGAAACCATGACCCCAGACTGTTCCAGGTTGTCCTTCAGGTCTTTGGATGTTTGACATGGTGTTTTCTCCATCATTTGCACCCACCTTTGAAGATATCTCTTGTAAATTTTCCTCTTTCCCCCACGTCCAGGGAGGTTTTTGACAGTTCCATGCTTGGAAAACTCCAAGGTCTTTGGAGATGGCCTTACACCCTTTGGAAGACTTGTGTTAGCTAATAATAGCAGTTTTGATGACAGCTCCTTTGTATTCACCATTGTGACAAAAGATCAGGGCCTTTTTAAAACAGTGAAGTCATCATTCATTGGATAATCTCTTTTGTGATTTACCACAGACGACTCAAAATGTGTTTCCATACTAAATTAATGTAAAGGTGCCAATACCAGTGACACAGAAAGCTTTAGGTTTTTCTGTTTTTCCCTCCCATTGTTTTTGGTTTTAAATTATTGTTTATCATTTGCTCTTTTGTATTTAACACAAGTCTCTATACAAAAATACTGTTTCACTTGATTCATTTTTTTCAGCAGATATTCCACATTATGTACTTAAACTTCATGGGTGCCAATAATGATAAGCAGAACCGTATACAGGATGTAACTCAGGATCAGTAATGTAATGTATGTACACAGTGACTGCACCAGCAGAATAGTGAGTGCAGCTCTGGAGTATAATACAGGATGTAACTCAGGATCAGTACAGGGTAAGTAATGTAATGTATGTACACAGTGACTGCACCAGCAGAATAGTGAGTGCAGCTCTGAGGTATAATACAGGATGTAACTCAGGATCAGTAATGTAATGTATGTACACAGTGACTGCACCAGCAGAATAGTGAGTGCAGCTCTGGAGTATAATACAGGATGTAACTCAGGATCAGTAATGTAATGTATGTACACAGTGACTCCACCAGCAGAATAGTGAGTGCAGCTCTGGAGTATAATACAGGAGGTAACTCAGGATCAGTAATGTAATGTATGTACACAGTGACTGCACCAGCAGAATAGTGAGTGCAGCTCTGGGGTATAATACAGGATGTAACTCAGGATCAGTAATGTAATGTATGTACACAGTGACTGAACCAGCAGAATAGTGAGTGCAGCTCTGGAGGATAATACAGGATATAACTCAGGATCAGTAATGTATGTGCACAGTGACTGCACCAGCAGAATAGTGAGTGCAGCACTGGAGTATAATACAGGATGTAACTCAGGATCAGTAATGTAATGTATGTACACAGTGACTGCACCAGCAGAATAGTGAGTGCAGCTCTGGAGGATAATACAGGATATAACTCAGGATCAGTAATGTATGTGCACAGTGACTGCACCAGCAGAATAGTGAGTGCAGCACTGGAGTATAATACAGGATGTAACTCAGGATCAGTAATGTAATGTATGTACACAGTGACTGCATCAGCAGAATAGTGAGTACAGCTCTGGAGTATAATACAGGATGTAACTCAGGATCAGTAATGTAATGTATGTACACAGTGACTGCACCAGCAGAATAGTGAGTGCAGCTCTAGAGTATAATACAGGATGTAACTCAGGATCACTACAGGATCAGTAATGTAATGTATGTACACAGTGACTGCACCAGCAGAATAGTGAGTGCAGCTCTGGAGTATAATACAGGATGTAACTCAGGATCACTACAGGATAAGTAATGTAATGCATGTACACAGTGACTGCACCAGCAGAATAGAGAGTACAGCTCTGGAGTATAATACAGGGTGTAACTCAGGATCAGTACAGGATAAGTAATGTAATGCATGTACACAGTGACTGCACCAGCAGAATAGAGAGTACAGCTCTGGAGTATAATACAGGATGTAACTCAGAATCAGTACAGGATCAGTAATGTAATGTATGTACACAGTGACTGCACCAGCAGAATAGTGAGTGCAGCTCTGGAGTATAATACAGGATGTAACTCAGGATCAGTACAGGATCAGTAATGTAATGTATGTACACAGTGACTGCACCAGCAGAATAGTGAGTGCGCTCTGGAGTGTAATACAGGATGTAACTAAGGATCAGTAATGTAATATATGTACACAGTGACTGCACCAGCAGAATAGTGAGTGCAGCTCTGGAGTATAATACAGGATGTAACTCAGGATCAGTAATGTAATGTATGTACACAGTGACTGCACCAGCAGAATAGCGAGTGCAGCTCTGGAGTGTAATACAGGATGTAACTCAGGATCAGTACACGATCAGTAATGTAATGTATGTGTACAGTGACTGCACCAGCAGAATAGTGAGTGCAGCTCTGGAGTATAATACAGAATGTAACTCAGGATCAGTAATGTAACGCATGTACACAATAACTCCACAAGCAGAACAATGAGTGTGGCTCTGGAGTATATACAATAATTAATTACCCATTTTCTTAAAGTCAATAGACCATCACATTACAGTGATTGAGAGTTAAGGACACGGATGGCACATTGTGCAGTGGTGCGCACAAATAATTTCTCTTGTTGGTCTGCAACCCACATGTGAAGACCCGGGGTCTTCCGTGGTCTTAACGCTACTCAGACAACACAGGGTGAGGGTAAAACAGCGTGGCAATAGTTTATTGAATCACAAAGCGGACAATAAACACACAGAACAGTCCCAGCAAATACCCAAGATGGTACAACATTATGCAGTCTCACCCTTCATTCTCTGCCTGCCTGGGATAGAACAGCTGCGACTTTGGAGACTTCCAGGGCCGACTACCTCAACCAGTGGCCCCCCGCTTCTGGTGGGCACCCACAGAGAAACGGTAGCGGTAAGCTTAAGAAGCTAGCAGTCCATTGAGGTACAAGGCCAGGAGACCCGAGGTTCCCACCCTGGCCTTTCCGAGAGCTTCCATGGGGCCAGGCGACCGGTAGGTCCCTCCTGGCAACTCCAAATGTCTCCATGGGTTCTAGGCGACCGGTGGGTCTCTCCTAGCAACCCCAAAACAACATATCCATGTGGCCAGATGACTTCTTCATCCTCTCCTGGACTCCCCAAAATGTATCCATGTTTCTCTGATGGTTAATGGAGCAGATCCGAATCTTTCCAGTCAGGGCCGGTACCCTTAGACTAGAATCACGTAGAATACAAATCTGTGTCTCTTTGGATGCCATGCAATCCATCTAATTTCCTGAAGGATGTTTCTCATTCTCCTTCTAAGGTCTTTTTGAATCTCTGTCCTAAGACTGACTGACACAAAAACACATGTCCCCTCTGCTTCTCTGGGCTCAACTCTGACTCCTACAAAAACACATGTACCTTCTTAAATACGTATCCACAGGTTAAGAATTGGGGATGATAATATTCCCCAGGGCTTGAGTATTCACAGCTCATCCCCCAAGATTGACTGGCAAACACCCTACAATGGTATGTAACATAACTAGCAAACATTCATTGTTCTAGCTAATCTATTTACATAGTTTGTATCACAGGGGCTCGTGTAAATACACATCATTGTTTCAAAATCAAAGAGCAGATAACATTCAGGGTTATACAAATAATAGTCTGTGTTAATCAACTAAAGAACAACACAGATTAAAGAGTCAACATAAAAATAAAGGTGCGCTTCTCTTGCCATCAGAAAGTATGTCTGGCATAATTAAGATTTTACGCTGTATCGTCACACCACATCTCTTCATAAATTTGTAATTGTTTTTGCTATGTATACCCCTTTTTCACATGTAAAGCGTCATGGAATAAATGGCGCTATAATAAAAAATAATAATAATAAATGGAAGGAGGATCGTCCTCTCATCTGACGAGGAAAGGGTTATTTGTCTTACACTGTATGTAATAGCTGGAAGAGAAGACGGGACAATGTTTTTCAGTGAAGTATTCTGAAGGTCGACAGTCCCTGCCTGGGTGTATTCAGAATATCACATCTGGAAATGATAATGGAAGTTACAATAATTGAAAAGAAATTCAGCTCTGATGACAGATCAGCGGCTAATGAACAGAAAACAACGATGTTTAAAGTCCAGGAATGCGCGACATATGACGGAATGACAGCGGGATTCATCTCAGGGTCACAGTCACAAATGTTTCTGTGTTACCATCACTAAAAAAACTAATCCTGCTCCTCTGAAAGACTCCTCCATTATTACAAGGCCTTGTGCACATGGCAGGGACATCTGGACAGAAGAGTTATGTGGATACATGGAGCCGACAGCTCTGCACCATGGAGTTATAGGCAATATGTGTGGGGTCACCGTATGGAACTGAGTGTAGCAGATGAGCTCCACTACAGGCAGAGAATACAGCGGGAACATGGCAGAATAAGTAATGTAATGTATGTACACAGTGACTGCAGCAGCAGAATAGTGAGTGCAGCTCTGGAGTATAATACAGGATGTAACTCAGGATCAGTACAGGATCAGTAATGTAATGTATGTACACAGTGACTGCACCAGGAGAATAGTGAGTGCAGCTCTGGGGTATAATACAGGATGTAACTCAGGATCAGTAATGTAATGTATGTACACAGTGACTGCACCAGCAGAATAGTGAGTGCAGCTCTGGAGTATAATACAGGATGTAACTCAGGATCAGTACAGGATAAGTAATGTAATGTATGTACACAGTGACTGCACCAGCAGAATAGTGAGTGCAGCTCTGGAGTATCATACAGGATGTAACTCAGGATCAGTACAGGATCAGTAATGTAATGTATGTATACAGTGGCTGCACCAGAAGAATAGTGAGTGCAGCTCTGGAGCATAACACAGGATGTAACTAAGGATCAGTACAGGATTAGTAATGTAATGTATGTACACAGTGACTGCACCAGCAGAATAGTGAGTGCAGCTCTGGAGTATAATACAGGATGTAACTCAGGATCAGTAATGTAATGTATGTACACAGTGACTGCACCAGCAGAATAGTGAGTGCAGCTCTGGGGTATAATACAGAATGTATAAACTGTAACAATTCAATGATGAACATTCGCTTTAATTGACCTGACCCCCCCAGTAAGAAGCTCTGGTTACCTCTGCACACTTTGTTGAGCCTCGGATATTGTAGGGTCTGGAGTTTCCGGCATCTTGTCTTCTGCTTGCTCAGTTTCTATCACGGTTGCGTTGTCGATGTGATCACTGCTGTCTCCATCCTGTGTGGCGATCTCGGTCTTCTCACCGTCGCTGTCTTCATCGTCCTCGGAGTAGCTGGAATCCTCGCTGGATGTCGTTTCATAACTATGGACACAAGACTAGATTAAACTCCTGCGGGACGTTCAGATTCGAGGGCACAATTTACTTTTTAAAATCCAGCCAACGTTCTATAAACCGTGAAATTAAAGGTCTAATTCAGGATTAGAAAATTATGTCCACCTCCTTCCAGAAACAGGAACACTCTGTCATGCCAGGTGTGGGAAAGACTTAGTGCAACACAGAGAGAAGAGGGAGAGGGAGCCCAGACTCTAGGGAAAGGGGGAAGTGGAGACCTCCTAGTCTGGTCTAGTGTCATCCTGTCTCAACTACCGTCCCTATACTGCCTCTTCAGTAATCGCCGCACGCATGCCTCACCCTGTATTTCCCTGGCGTATGGCTAAGGCTAGGAATGGGAGGAGATGAGCACTAGTCGATCTCCACTAAACTCTATAGACAACAAGGGTAGACAAACAGGGGGAGAATGCTTAGCTTTAGACGACTCCAGACAAATGTGCAGACGTCCTCAAGCACCAGAGAGGATGAAGTACAGCTCTTGCTAAAGCCTCACAAGTAGAAATGAATATAGCTGGCGACTCCCTCTCAGACACACCAGGTATATATACACCCAGGCTACGGAGCCAATTAGCAAGAGAGAGGTAGCCGCTGGGTCCTAGAGACAGCTAGCCTATAAGAAGATGTCTGTAATGCCAAACGTAGAGATCTCCTGCAACCAACTGCAGGGCGACTGTCTGTCACCTCTGATACACCCATGACACACTCCGGGCTATGGGTTGTGCCTGGTCTTGACACTCAGCTTTATTAAAAAGAATAGGGAGGAGCTGCAATTCCACACAGGAACTGTGGACAGGAGTGCCGCTGTTTTGTAAAAAGAAAGGTGCCATAATAGTAAGGATGCTAATTCTATGTAGATCATGACTTCATGCCTGTAATGCTCCTACTGCCTGGATCTTAATAATTAGAGGATATTTGCATTTCCTGACATATCGGTATTGTGTGCTTCCTCTGTGATGCTTACCCACCATTGACCCCAACAAACTGGAGATTCTTCTTAGCTCGAGTCTCTCCGGCCGAGCGGCCGCTGCTGTTTTTCTTCTTCATTATAGACTTCAGACTTCTGGGAGATGCTGCACATGGAAAGCCAGAAATGAATTGGTATCGGGCAGAGGCTGTGGAGGAGGAGGACACGTACCAGACATGACAGATGATTGGCAGATGGTTGGCACAATGCTTCAGCTAGTTTCATAGCAATTAATCAAGGCGACTAATAGCAAAACATTACATGGGCAACACGTCAAGTCAGGAATCAATAAAAACAATATACACAGTAATTTTTCACATGTCCATCCGCTATCTACAGGTCACAGCCTTCCCACCTCTTCCGCGCTCCCTTCTTGCCCATTTTCGCACCCCTTGCATGTATGTTTGGACACCAGGCTCAGCCTCACGGTAGAGCACAAGAAACCCTTTGTTAGTCCTGTTTTGCAGGAGATTTTGGACACTTCAGTGGCACCTGGGGGATAGGACATCTCTCCGAGAGTTTGGGAGGTTCCACCCATTTCCAGGACAATTGTCAAGTATGACTTACACCAGGATTATATGATCCTAATTAAGCTGTTGGGTAGGAGGAGTGTCTGTCAGCACGGTGTCGACAGATTCCGACAGTGAACAGGCAGAATATTTTTTATTTCTTTTTATTTGGTCTAAACGCAAAAAGAAACCGTATCTTTTTATTGCAAAACTAATCTTACAAGAGTATATGAAAAAGAGAAACATAACATGATGGCAATCTACAGATTAACATTTCGAGCCAGCAGAATTTTGAATGCGGCTTTTGATGTAACTGAGGTATGAAATATGATTTTATCTGAAGCAGAGCACTGTAATATTAATTTTTTCAATATGTATCCTTATTTTATCAAATCAAGCCAAAGGGGTCACTGGAAGCAAGGATCACCGAGCTATGACTTGCCTACTGTGGACACATCATAAGAAGAGAGCAATCACTGGAGAAGGACATCATGGTTGGAAGAGTAGAAGCAACAAGGCGAAGAGAAAGACCAGCAATCACTGGAGAAGGACACCATGGTGGGAAGAGTGGAAGGAACAGGGCGAAGAGGAAGACCAGAAATCACTGGAGAAGGACATCATGGTCAGAAGAATAGAAGAAACAAGGTGAAGAGGAAGACCAGCAATCACTGGAGAAGGACTTCATGGTTGGTAGAGTAGAAGCAACAAGGCGAAGAGAAAGACCAGCAATCACTGGAGAAGGACACCATGGTGGGAAGAGTAGAAGGAACAAGGCGAAGAGGAAGACCAACAATCACTGGAGAAGGACATCGTGGTCAGAAGAAAGAAGGAACAAGGCGAAGAAGAAGACCACCAATCACTGGAGAAGGACATCATGGTAAGAAGAATAGAAGGAACAAGGCAAAGAGGAAGACCAGCAATCACTGGAGAAGGACATCATGGTCAGAAGAATGGAAGGAACAAGGCGAAGAGGAAGACCAGCAATCACTGGAGAAGGACATCATGGTCGAAAGAATAGAAGGAACAAGGCAAAGAGGAAGACCAGCAACCGGATGGCTTGATACCATCAAGATAACGGTGGAGAAGAACCTGGTGGTCCTATCTAGGCTGCACAAGATTGATCTTCCTACGGATCGCTCATCCATCAAGTCGCAATGGCTCGTAATCACACTGAAGGCCGTTAAAAAAATATATCTTTATTTTATAAAGCGATGACTTTTTGCTAGGATATGCCATCACTTTATGATTGTGGGTGTCCGATCTCTTGGACCACTACTATTCCGGTTAATGAAGTGGACACAGCATTGATTTGAAGTGTGGTGGCTATGAATGAGCGAACCCAAACACCTAGCGTCCAGTGATGAATTCCAAACACGGACTTCTCTCGGAAGTCCAGTTTAGTTTTCGTTAGTGTTGAGAGAGAGATAGAGAGATTCGGCTTCCTTTGGCAGCTCCCTAGTCATTCAGGGTTTGGGTCCCCATTGGCTTATATGGGGTTCGGGTTCAAGTTCGGGTAGAGTTTTGGTACCCGAATCTAACTTTGGACTAAAATTCGGATGAACCCGAACATCCACAGGTCCAATCATCCCTAGTGGGACCCTGATTGTGTGATGAACCCATTCACTTATGTCAAATTGTCCTGCAGTCCCATGTGCAAGAGGCGATTCCGCTGTTCTCACTGCCATTAGAAAAACACGCAGTTATAAGGGGTCGTAGGTCTAAATCAGAATTGGAACTCCTACATTTTCAGCCTCGGTGGAGGTGTCCAGCTGTTTATAAAGTAATGCCATAACCTAGTGATATACCATTACTTTACAAAATGGGAATACCCCTTGAAGAGGATTTAGGTTCCCCGATAAGAAGAAAACTGAAAACTCACTGGTGTCCAGCATGACCACTACAATCCACGGGTCAGATGAGCACAGTCTATAGCTCACTAAGGAGCATGCATATAAAATATCTAGGTATGCTGAGGATAAATGAGGTCATATGAGGGATTCTGGATGGACACAGGCTGTAATATATTCCTCTCGCTGCAGACATGGAGCCTCCAGGGACCAAAGCCTTCTGGATCAGATGAAATATTAATGGACCTGGTGGACAAAGCATAGATTATCCTTCCTAAGATGATGATTGTTTTCCTTTAAAACTTTTTTTCTGAGGTCAAGACAAGAAACAATTCTCCGCAGATCAGACAGAAAGAAAAGTTCTCCAAGCAGCAGTCAGGATGAATGAAACCACAACGGAGCCCAACAAACTCAATAGGATCCATTGGGCGCTCGTGTTATCTGTTGTATGACGGATCCGGCAAAGCTTCGGCTTCCAGGAGAAGAGTATGGCCACCAGAGATAGTCATGCACGGTCTTTCAGGTCCTGCATTAGGTATAACACCATGTACTAGCTTTTCCTGGAGTGCTCCTTTAATAAATCTGTCATGGTGGCATGTTCCCTTTAAATGGGATATTTTATCACTCTCAGCCATAAAAGGCGAATTCTGCCTATAAAATGTTCATTTTGGATTTTCACAGCAGGGGGCTGGCAGAATACACTGAACAGAAAAATGGAGCTCTAAAAACGATTAACCGCGTCCTTTGGACAATAGTCAGAGAAAAAACAAAAAAACTTGGAGCCGTGATTAAGATTCAAGGATAAACCCGTTACCCGACTGAGGTCATATTGATGGAATAGAAAACATGCGTTCATAGATCGTATCAATGCTACGATATAAAATGACGTTACCATGCCAATACAAAAAAACACAGCAGCTGAACAAAGGATATAGGATCCGGGAACGAAGAAAAAGGTCCCAAAGCAAAATCTGGGTAAAATCTGCAAAGAGTAAAGTCGTCTGCAGACAATACAGCAAGATGATAATAACCTATTATACACATATATTATGTCACGTCTGTCACTTTGGGCTCCAGCATAAGAAAGTACAATATCTGCACAGAAATTACATGTTCCAGTGCCTTTTTTATACCTTTCCCCCTTTCTGTCTGCTTTCCAAACTTTCTTCCCTCCTTCCCTGTTTCTTCAGTCCTCTTTTTTGTTCTTTCCTTCCATCTCTCAATTTTCTGTCATTGCTTATTTTCCTTCTCCTTTCTCCAGTCATTCTTTATTTATTTCTTCCGCCCTATTTTCTTCTATCCTCCCTCTTGCTCTATTTCTTCGTTACTTGTTTTTTTCTTCCTTTTCCTTTCGCTGTGCTTCTTCCATCACTGATCGTTTCTTTTCTCACTGCTTTGCTTCTTTCTTTCCTAGTTCTCATCTACCTTTGCTTATCTCTTTGTCTTCCCTTCTACCTTTCTCCTTTTCTTTCTTAGTCCTACATTTTCTTTCTCTCTTCTTCTTCAATTATTTCCCTTTCTTTCCTCTCTGCCTTCTTCCCTCCCTTACTTATTGCTTTTTTTTACTTTCCCCGTCTCCCTTCTTCCCTTCTGTGTTCTTTCTTTTCTTCTCACATCTTTGTCTTTTTTTTTCTTCCTTATCCTTTTAGTTTCTTACTTACTCTACCTTACTCCCACATTCATTGTTTTGTTTTTCTTCCACTTCGCCTTCCTTCTCCCTTTCTTGTTTATCTAATTTCTTTCCTTATAATTTGAAATATTCTCCCTTTCCCTTCTTTAATCTTTCCTTTCAATCCTTCTTCCCCTTTCCTTCCCTTATTTCTTTGTTGTCTTTCTTCCCTCCTCCTTTCTCCTCTTCCTCTTTCCTTGTTTCCCTTATTTCTTTGTTGCCTTTCTTCCCCCCTTTCGCCTCTTCCTCTTTCTTTCCTTCCCCCTCTTCCTCTTTCTTTCCTTCCCTTATCTCTTTGTCTTTCTTCCCTCCTTTCACCTCTTCTTCTTTCCTTTCTTCCCTTCTCCTTTCTCCTATTTCCTTCCCTTATTCCTTTGTTGTCTTTCTTCCTTTCCTCCTTTCTCCTCTTACGCTTTCCTTTGTTCCTTTGTTGTCTTTCTTCCTTCCCTCCTTTCTCCTCTTACTCTTTCTTTCCCTTATTTCTTTCTCTTTCTTCCCTCCCTCTTCCTCTTTCCTTCCTTCCCTCATTTCTTTGTTGTCTTTCTTCCCTTCTACCTTTCTCCTCTTCCTTGCTGTACATCATCCATTCCTTCTTTCACTCTCCCTCTCTCTTCCATTCCTCCAAGAGAAAAGTATTTTTAGAAAGCCTTCTTTCTTGCCTTTTCTTATCACCATTCCTATTTTGAAGGATAATGGCAGAGAGTAGAACACATGAATCAGTAATGTATGAGAAACTTAGTAATGGATCTTATTAAAGGAAAGGGCATCTTGTTCACCTTGGAACAGCCTTTACTATTCTGCAGGTGACACCAAGCTGTGTAGTATATTGCAGTCTATGGAAGAGGTTCATGATTACAGGACAAACTGAGCGTTCGGGCATCCACTTGGCAGATGAGGATCAATGTGGATAAATGTAAAGTTATGCATCTGGGCGGAAAAATACAAGGCATCATATGTTCTAAGGGAAGTAAAACTAGGAGAGCCACTTGTAGAGAAGGATCTGAGTGCACATGTAGATCGCAGACTAATAACAGCAAGCCAAGGTAATAAGCGGCTTATAAAGTCAGCATGATATTGTCATGTATTAAAAGAGGCATGGACAGGGAAGGAATATTACCCCTTTACAAAGCGGGAGTGCGGTCTCATCTGGAATATGTAGTTCAATTCCCGGCACCAATTCAAAGAAAAGAGGCTCTGGAGTAAAGAACAACAAAACTGAGAGCAGGCATCTTAAGGTCCCCATCACATAGACTAACATCGGATGAATCTGCCAATATTGGGGAAGAACATGGCATGTCAGAATTTGAAATGCCGATCCTTTTTTTCCTCTGCATCATGCATTATGGTTGTACCAATACCTCATTCCTTTAGCCTTTCCCATCCCCAGATCCCCAGGGTAAAATTCTGGGTCAGTGTAGGGGTCGCGGGGGGGATGCAGTCGTGGCCTGGACCCGTTTCGTGCCCAGGGCTGTCACATAAAAATATTGGGCTTTCAAGGATGAGTGGTATTTCGACTACGCCACCTGTGGTTTCTGGTGATGGGCACCGGAACTGCAACAGTCCACTGAGGCTGGTGTTACGGGCAGCTAAGATGGGACGGCTCCCCACAGGCGGAGCAGGCCTCAGGGCAGTGTGAGGAGGAATGGTGGGTGCAGTGCCGCGCAGGAAATAACAGGCTGAGGCGGTGTGTGAAGTCATCCAGGTCTTTACTCACTTTAGATGAACTTTCAGCCGCAAAGCTTCTCTCTGCTACACACGGCGTACTGCGGCCACCGGGTAGGGGGGTTCAGCACTTCCCAGGCAGATCAGGAGCACCTGTCGAGACCCCGCTGGTGTGTGTTCCTCTCCTTGGTAGGTTCTCCCACTGAGTCTTCTCCTGACTGTGTGAGGTTCGAACGTGGTGTAAGGCCGGGTCCCACTGGATAAACGCAGTGTGAGAGATACAGGTGGCGACTCCGCTCCGTCCGTATCCCCCTGGGATCCACTAAGCCTCCGGGTTTTTCTGACTGAGACGTGAAGTGACAAAGTCAGATATCGGGGGCCGGTCACCCCTCCTGCAGCAGGAATCCCTCTGACTAGGCCAGAGTAAAAAATACAGGTGGCGACTCCGCTCCGTCCTTATCCCCCTGGGATCTTTTTGCCTGTGGAGCCTATCTTCTCTGCTCCCCTCCAAGGCCTTCTTAGGACAGGACCTTGACCAGGTAGAGACAGTGGTTAACTCTGACCCGCTCCTCGTCTCAAGGCCAGAGTACGAGGACCGTGTATCTTCAGTCAGCTGCAGCCTTATGCTGGACTCTGGCAGAAGACCCACAATCAGAGACCTTGAACTTAAGATGGCCATAGATTAAATATGAATCAATAAGTGCTTCCTAAAAGTGTGTCCTCCACCCTCACCCACTACATGGTTCCCCCTATCTTTGGTTCCCCCCATCTCCTCTATCCCGGGCCGGGGCAGCACCCTGGTGCATTTAGGCCCCCTACAGGACAGGAGTGGTGTACTGTTGAGTGTGAAGTGGGGTCCTGAGAAATGCTCCATCCTTACCTGGAAGAGGAGATACCACACTTCGAACTGAGGTGCAGTACCCCTGTGGCGACTGAACCCTCAGGGGCGCCACATATACACACACACATGTGCATCTCACTAAATTAGAATATCCTTAAAAAGTTAATTTATTTCAGTTCTTCAATACAAAAAGTAAAACTCATTATATAGAGTCATTACAAACAGAGTGATCAATTTCAAGTGTTTATTTCTGTTAATGTTGATGATTATGGATTACAGCCAATGAAAACACAAAAGTCATTATCTCAGTAAATTAGAATAATTAACAAAAACACCTGCAAAGGCTTCCTAAGAGTTTAAAAAGGTTCCTTAGTCTGTTTCAGTAGGCTCCACAATCATGGGGAAGACTGCTGACTTGACAGATGTCCAGAAGGCAGTCACTGACAAACTCCACAAGGTCCCAGAGTCTGGAGGAAGAGTGGAGAGGCCACAATCCAAGCTGCTGGAGGTCTAGTGTGAAGTTTCCACCATCAGTGATGGTTTGGGGGCCATGTCATCGGCTGGTGGAGGTCCACTGTGTTTTATCAAGACTAAAGTCAGCGCAGCCGTCTACCAGGACATTTTACAGCACTTCATGCTTCCCTCTGCCGACAAGCTTTTTGGAGATGGAAATGTCATTCTCCAGCAGGACTTGGCCCCTGTCCACACGGCCAAAAGTACCAACACCTGGTTTACACACAACAGTATCACTGTGCTTGATTGGCAGCAAACTCACCTGACCTTAACCCCATACAGAATCTATTATAGAGAATCTATGGGGTATTATCAAGAGGAAGATGAGAGACCCCAGACCCAACAATGCAGACGAGCTGAAGGCTGCTATCAAAGCCACCTGGGCTCCATAACACCTCAGCAGCCACAGGCTGATCCCTCCATGCCACATTGCCGCATTGATGCAGTAATTGATGCAAAAGGAGCCCGACCAAGTACTGAGTGCATTTACTGAACATACATTTTAGTAGGACAACATTTCGGATTTTAAAAACATTTTTCAAGCTGTTGTTATAAAGTATTCTAATTTACTGAGATAATGACTTTTGTGCTTTCATTGGCTGTAAGCCATAATCATCAACATTAACAGAAATAAACACATGAAATAGATCCCTCTGTGTGTAATGACTCTATATAATAGATCCCTCTGCGTGTAATGACTCTATATAATATAGGAGTTTCACTTTTTGTATTGAAGAACTGAAATAAATTAACTTTTTGATGATATTCTAATTTAGTGAGATGCACATTATATATACACCCACACACAAACATACATACATACATATTCTCCAAAGGAAACCCCAAAGTATATTGCTTTTCTCAGCTTTCCCTTATTGCTTATTTTAGGCTCACATACTTGGCTTTTCTTCACGTCCATGATGAGGCCCCCAAGACGTATGACTGCAAGGCAGGAAATATTAAATAAACAGGCTGCGCTCGTCATGGTCACTGGCCTGTCAGGTAGAAATTATTACCGAGGAGATAAGCTAAACTGGAGATATTCAACTTGGGACAAAAATCGAAAACTAGGACTTTTTTCTTGTTATTACTAGAAACAGACAAGAAAGTCATCACCGGCTCTCTATATAATTTATGACCGCACATCAGCAAGATCTTTTCTTCGATGCTTCCAAAACATTTAACGGCAATTAAAGAAAAATAATAAATTAATCGGCCTTTTACTGACCTGCTTGTTGGCCCTCAGGCTGGAAATTCTCCCGCTCGGATGTTGTTTGAGTAGAGTAAATTGAGGACAGCAAGTTGAGGGAATTGACCAGCTGGTTCTGAATGGAGCTGAGTTTAGACGCTGGTTGCTTTATGGCACTGGCCAGATCTGGATATCCATGTTCTAGACAAGTCCACTGTTCCTGTAGAAGATCCTGGATTCGTTTTACATACTGTCCGACAGAAGCGTCTGCAGGAGGCTGATGAACAGTAGGACAATGCCTAATGTTTGCCGGTTCCTCATAATTGCAGGCTGTTATATTATCAGACGGTTGGGATTGAAGGGTTGGTGGACCTTCATCGACATCAGCCTTTGTAACTTTTTCTGTTTCCTTTTTACTACATTCGACATCATCATCAACCAACATATTATCTTGGACTGTGGAGTCACCCTGCTGGTTGGACATGGTCATCACACTACAGTCAGTGTCATCTGGCGGTTGATCTAGATCTACTGACCCTACTGACCGTGTCTCGACACCTATATTGACATAGGTGTTTTTATCAAACCTTTCCTTTTTCTCCATTACTTGGTCTTCCTCGGTGTTGACCGCACTATCCCTAAACTGTTTGATTTCCACTTCTCTTCTGCTTTCCTCTGCACTTTCCAACATTTTGGTCAAATCTGTAATATACACGTCCTTGGCCTTCAATTCATTATTTTGCTTCTCTACCAATACCCTAAGATTGTGCGCTTCCTTGGCCCGGTCATCCAGTCGTTTGGTCAAATCTGTTACCTGCTGTTTGATAGTCGAGAAGGGTGAGTCGCTCGGACTGTCATAACTTAGTTGTCCATTGACCTCTCTATTTTCACGATCCTTGTTATCTAAAAAGTCTGACTCTTCTTGATCTTTCATGTTCTCTAAAAATTGAGAAAGTGACTTAAGCTGAGTATTTAGTTTATTGTTTTTTCCTTCGAGGACATATATCGTTTTTTGAAGTTCTGGAATGGTTTTTATCTGTTCTTCAAGTTCTTTGATCTTCTTGAACGCTGCCGCCAACTGGTCGTCAGACTGGAAGCGTGAAGGACTTATTGGCTCTTCCGATGAGCTCAGTCTACTGCTGACGTTATGTGCAACCTTTAAATATTGGGTTTGATCAGAAGACATTGTGCTTTGTGGAAGACTGGCTGGAAGACTAGAAGCTCGAGCAAATTGTGGGCGATCTCTGCAGATGCTAAAATCTTCAGGCACCAGCTCCTGCAGAGTGGCATCGCTCGTACTGTCCTTCCTCCGATAGTTTAACTCGTGAACATACCTCAAACGTAAAGAGGAGTCGTTTCCTGAAAACACACGAGAGTCTTTTACATCGGTTCTGTAGCTATTCGGGCTCCAGGTTCTGCTTGAGGCGGCAGAGTAGGACTGTGACCCATTTTCTGGCACGCTAAAATTACGAGGCAGCGTGCTAAATTTGGATTGCTTTGCTCGTCTATGGATGTGGATCCTCTTGATGGTGTTCCCCTTCTCGATATCGTGCACATATTTCAGAAAGTCAAGGTCCAGGTGAAACCCATAAGGGGTCTCCACAGAATAGGAGACCCGATTTTCTTTTAGTTCCTCCTTTGATGCAACATTTTCTCCTTAGGGGGAAAAAAAGGAAACAAAAAAGAAACTAACTTAATAATCCCAGACAGTCTTCTGTGGCTCAAACATTCATTAAAATAGTCTTAACCAACCTTCAGTCTGTTCAGCATTTAGTGTCTCATGCATTAGTGATGCCACCGCTCCCTGGTGACTCCCTGGGTTGAATATTGGTCTCATAAAACACGGGCTCAGTGCACAGATACGACACTTAACTGCATGTTATAGGATAAGAAGAATCAATGTTTCCTAGTATTGTCTGCCTGCTTCATAAGGGTGAAACAAGGGTAAAAGGAGCTGCTGCTGCTGAAATCTGGGGGCTGCAGGTACCTAAAATACTTCTCCATTACCCTGATCTCTTCCTTTACATCCAGGAATAATTCGGGCAGAAGAGGGCAAATAAAAATCAATCAAATTCCTGCAGCTGCTTTTTCTAAAATGTTGACATAATTCTGCTGGCTTCACAGCTAAAATCATCCCTGCTTGCTGAGTGTCTACATAGATCTTGGTGATTTAGAATCACTATGTTCATACAAAAAGGATCAGCAGAATAGTGAGTGCAGCTCTGGAGTATAATACAGGAGGTAACTCAGGATCAGTACAGGATCAGTAATGTAATGTATGTACACAGTGACTGCACCAGCAGAATAGTGAGTGCAGCTCTGGAGTATTATATAGGATGTAACTCAGGATTAGTATCAGGTACAATATGTACACAGTGACTGCACCAGCAGAATAGTGAGTGCAGCTCTGGAGTATAATACAGGATGTACAGTGGGTACAGAAAGTATTCAGACCCCTTTAAATATTTCATTCTTTGTTTCATTGCAGCCATTTGGTAAATTCTAAAAAGTTCATTTTTTTCTCATTAAAGTACACTCTGCACCCCATCTTGACTGAAAAAAACAGAAATGTAGAAATTTTTGCAAATTTATTAAAAACAAAAAACTGAAATATCACATGGTCATAAGTATTCAGACCCTTTGCTCAGTATTGAGTAGAAGCCCCCTTTTGAGCTAGTACAGCCATGAGTCTTTTTGGGAATGATGCAACAAGTTTTTCACACCTGGATTTTTGGGATCCTCTGCCATTCTTCCTTGCAGATCCTCTCCAGTTCCGTCAGGTTGGATGGTGAACGTTGGTGGACAGCCATTTTCAGGTCTCTCCAGAGATGCTCATTTGGGTTTAGGTCAGGGCTCTGGCTGCGCCAGTCAAGAATGGTCACAGAGTTGTTCTGAAGCCACTCCTTTGTTATTTTAGCTGTGTGCTTAGGGTCATTGTCTTGTTGGAAGGTGAACCTTCGGCCAAGTCTGGGGTCCAGAGCACTCTGGAAGAGGTTTTCATCCAGGATATCTCTGTACTTGGCCGCATTCATATGTCCTTCAATTGCAACCAGTTGTCCTGTCCCTGCAGCTAAAAAACACCCCCATAGCACGATGCTGCCACCACCATGTTTCACTGTTGGTATTGTATTGGGCAGGGGACGAGCAGTGCCTGGTTTTCTCCACACATACCGCTTAGAATTATCACCAAAAAGTTCTATCTTCGTCTCATCAGACCAGAGAATTTTAATTCTCATAGCCTGGGAGTCCTTCATGTGTTTTTGAGCAAATTCTATGCGGGCTTTCATATGTCTTACACTGAGGAGAGCCTTCCGTCGGGCCACTCTGCCATAAAGGCCCGACTGGTGGAGGGCTGCAGTGATAGTTGACTTTGTGGAACTTTCTCCCGTCTACCTACTGCATCTCTGGAGCTCAGCCACAGTGGTCTTGGGGTTCTTCTTTACCTCTCTCACCAAGGCTCTTCTCCCACGATTGCTCAGTTTGGCTGGACGGTCAGGTCTAGGAAGACTTCTGGTGGTCCCAAACATGATTCTCATTTGGTCTGACATGCACTGTGAGCTGTGAGGTCTTGCCTTTCCAAATCAAGTCCTATGAATTTAATTAAACACAGCTGAACTCCAATGAAGGAGTAGAACCATCTCAAAGAGGATCACAAGGAAATGGACAGCATGTGACTTAAATATGAGTGTCTGAGCAAAGGGTCTGAATACTTATGACCATGTGATATTTCAATTTTTAATACATTTGAAAAAAATTCTACATTTCTGTTTTTTTTCAGGCAAGATGGGGTGCAGAGTGCACTTTAATGAGAAAAAAATATTAACTTTTTAGAATTTACTAAATGGCTGCAATGAAACAGAGTGAAAAATTTAAAGGGGTCTGAATACTTTACGTACCCACTGTAACTCAGGATCAGTACAGGATAAGTAATGCATGTACACAGTGACTGCACCAGCAGAATAGTGAGTACAGCTCTGGAGTGTAATACAGGATGTAACTCAGCATCAGTACAGGATCAGTAATGTAATGCATGTACACAGTGACTGCACCAGCAGAATAGTGAGTGCAGCTCTGGAGTATAATACAGGATGTAACTCAGGATCAGTACAGGATCAGTAATGTATGTGCACAGTGACTGCACCAGCAGAATAGTGAGTGCAGCTCTGGAGTATAATACAGGATGTAACTCAGGATCAGTACAGGATCAGTAATGTATGTGCACAGTGACTGCACCAGCAGAATAGTGAGTCAGAACAGCTGCCAATTGATAGCCACTAGTGTTGAGCGATACCTTCCGATATCAGGAAATATCGTATCGGATTGGATCGGGCCGATACCCAAAAAGTATCGGATATCGCCGATTCCGATACCGGAAACCAATGCAAGTCAATGGGACACAAATATCGGAATGAAAATAAACCCTTTCTTTCCTTGTAGGTTAATTCTACATGAAGTAAAACAACTAAGAATAATGTAGAATGACATGAAAAGCCGGCAATTCATCAGCGGCATTCACCGGTACCCGACAATTTACAACAGAAAGAATAGAGCTTCACACATAGATTAGATAGATAGAAACATGTCAGTCACATATATATGAAGTACAGTGACAGTGTTGCTTACTGTACTTGTCATTTAGTGTAAAGGATTTATTAAAAAAAATATTAGTGTTTTCGTGCACCGTCTCTTTAAAAAAGCCGGCCGGCAATTCAGCATCTGTACCCGACAATTTATAACAGACAGAATAGAGCTTCACACATAGATTAGATAGATAGAAACATGTCAGTCACATATATAAGAAGTACAGTGACAGTGTTGCTTACAGAACTTGTCATTTAGTGTAAAGGATTTATTTAAAAAAATAATAGTGTTTTCATGCACTGTCTCTTTAAGAAAGCCGGCCGGCAATTCAGCATCTGTACCCGACAATTTAGAATAGAAGGAATAGAGAATCACACATAGATTAGATAGATAGAAACATGTCAGTCACATATATATGAAGTACAGTGACAGTGTTGATTACTGTACTTTTCATTTAGTGTTAAAATAAAGGATTTATTTAAAAAAAAATTGGCGTGGGGTTCCCCTTAATTTTAGGCTCTAGCGGAGGTTAAGCAGACAGCTGGGGCAAATGTTTGAAGCCTGGGAAGGGGGTAATACCCACGGAGCTTCCCAGGCTACTAATATCAGCCCCCAGCTGAATACCTAGCCTTTACTAGCTATTAAAATGGGGGACCCCCCAAAAAAAATGACGTGGGGTCCCCCCTAATTTAATAGCTAGCACAGGCTAGGCAGACAGCTGGGGGCTGATATTAATAGCCCAGGAAGGGTGCCATGAATATTGGCCCCCTCCCAGGCTAGAAACACCAGCCGTCAGCCGCCCCAGAAATGGCGCATCCATAGGATGCGCCAATTCTGGCACTTAGCCTCGCTCTTCCACGCTGCCCTGGTGCGGTGGCAGGGGGTAATAGGGCTGGGGTTGATGTCAGCTTATAATGTCAGCTGACATCAAGCCCAGGTTAGTAATGGAGAGGCGTCTATAAGACACCCCCATTACTAACCCCATAGTCAAAGTTAAAAGAAAACACAAACACCCAGAGTAAAGTCCTTTAATTGAAATAAAGACACAATTCTTTATTGTTCTAAATTAAACCATACTTACCATCACGCCCATTCCAGCTGAAGCCAACGATCTCCTGCAATAAAAGAAAAATAATAAAGCAACCTCATCCTTACCTTTCGATGGTTCCCAGGACAGCTCCAGCTCTGCTACATCGAGATGACAGGCTGGACCGCAGCAGAAAGCTGCCATCCAGCCTGTCATCCCGCAGACACTGAGAAGCGCAGGCATGCTTGCGCTCCTCAGTGTCTCTCTGTGACGTCATCCAGATGAGCCGAGTTCATGTCCAATGAACTCAGCTCACCTCATGCACGTCACTGACAGCGTGGGAAAATTCTCCTGCACTCAGCGCTTCAGCGTGAGAATTCTCCCACGCTGTCAGTGACATACATGAGGTGAGGTCATGTCCAATGAACTCAGCTCACCTCATGCACGTCACTGACAGCGTGGGAAAATTCTCACGCTGAAGTGCTGAGTGCAGGAGAATTTTCCCACGCTGTCAGTGACGTACATGAAGTGAGCGGAGTTCATTGGACATGACCTCGGCTCATCTGGATGCCGTCACAGCCAGACACTGAGGAGTGGAAGTATGCCTGCGCTTCTCAGTGTCTGCGGGATGACAGGCTGGATGGCAGCGTTCTGCTGCGGTCCAGCCTGTCATCTCGATGTAGCAGAGCTGAAGCTGTCCTGGGAACCATGGAAAGGTAAGGATGAGGTTGCTTTATTATTTTACTTTTATTGCAGGAGATCGTTGGCTTCAGCTGGAATGGGCGTGGTGGTAAGTATGGTTTAATTTAGAACAATAAAGAATTGTGTGTTTATTTCAATTAAAGGACTTTTTTCTGGGTGTTGTGTTTTTTTAAATACTTTACTAGAAATTCATGGTGGTCATGTCTAATATTGGCGTGACCCCATGAATTTTGGGCTTAGGGCCAGCTGATAATGCCAAGCTGGCCTTAACCCCTTTATTACCCAGTGAGCCACCGCACCAGGGCCCTGGATGAGTTGGGTACAGCGCCAGAAGATGGCGCTTCTATGAACGCGCCATTTTCTGGGGCGGCTGCGGACTGCAATTTGCAGCGGGGGTGGCCCAGAAAGCTTGGGTCTCCCTGCGCTGTGGATTCCAGCCCCCAGCTGCCTAGTTGTACCTGGCTGGGCACAAAAATAGGGCGAAGCCCCACGCATTTTTTTTTTAAATTATTTCATGAAATTCATGGAATAATTAAGAAAAAAAGGGCTTCCCTATATTGTTGTGTCCGGCCAGGTACAAATAGTCAGCTGGTGGTTGGGGGCAGCCCGTTCCTGCCTGCTGTACCTGGCTGGACACAAATATAGTGCGAAGCCCCACGTCAATTTTTTTTTAATTATTTCATGAAATAATTTTTTAAAAAAAGGGCTTCCCTATATTGTTGTGTCCGGCCAGGTACAAATAGGCAGCTGGTGGTTGGGGGCAGCCTGTTCCTGCCTGCTGTACCTGGCTGGACACAAATATAGTGCGAAGCCCCACGTCAATTTTTTTTAAACTAAGTCCTTTATTTTAACACTAAATGACATTTGAGGAGTTAATAAAGATGCAGTCCCTAAATTATTATTTATTTTTTAATTAATTTTTCCCAAAACTTTTGACGTGGGCTTCGCCATATTTTTGTATGCCAGCCAGGTACAGCATCCAGCTTCTATGAACGCGCTATTTTCCGGGGTGGCTGCGGACTGCAATTTTCAGCGGGGGGAGGGGGGGGGGCAGAAAGCTTGGGTCTCCCTGCGCTGCAGATTCCAGCCCCCAGCTGCCTAGTTGTACCTGGCTGGGCACAAAAATAGGGCGAAGCGCCACACATTTTTTTTTTTAATTATTTCATGAAATTCATGGAATAATTAAGAAAAAAAGGGCTTCCCTATATTGTTGTGTCCGGCTAGGTACAAATAGGCAGCTGGTGGTTGGGGGCAGCCCGTTCCTGCCTGCTGTACCTGGCTGGACACAATTATAGGGCGAAGCCCCACATAATTTTTTTTTAATTATTTAATGAATTTCCTGAAATAATTAAAAAAAAATTGACGTGGGGCTTCACACTATATTTGTGTCCAGCCAGGTACAGCAGGCAGGAACTGGCTGCCCCCAACCACCAGCTGCCTATTTGTACCTTGCCGGACACAACAATATAGGGAAGCCCTTTTTTTCTTAATTATTCCATGAATTTCATGAAATAATTAAAAAAAAAAAAACGTGGAGCTTCTCCCTATTTTTGTGTCCAGCCAGGTACAACTAGGCAGCTGGGGGATGGAATCTGCAGCGCAGGGAGACCCAAGCTTTCTGCCCTCCCCCCCCCCGCTGAAAATTGCAGTCCGCGGCCGCCCCGGAAAATGGCGCGTTCATAGAAGCTGGATGCTGTACCTGGCTGGCATACAAAAATATGGCGAAGCCCACGTCAAAAGTTTTGGGAAAAATTTATTAAAAAATAAATAATAATTTAGGGACTGCATCTTTATTAAGTCCTCAAATGTCATTTAGTGTTAAAATAAAGGATTTATTTAAAAAAAAAATGGCGTGGGATCCCCCATAATTTTAGTCTCTAGCGGAGGTTAAGCAGACGGCTGGGGCAGATGTTTGAAGCCTGGGAAGGGGGTAAAACCCACGGAGCTTCCCAGGCTACTAATATCAGCCCCCAGCTGAATACCTAGCCTTTACTAGCTATTAAAATGGGGGACCCCCCCAAAAAAAATGACGTGGGGTCCCCTCTATTTTAATAGCTAGCAAAGGCTAGGCAGACAGCTGGGGGCTGATATTAATAGCTCAGGAAGGGTGCCATGAATATTGGCCCCCTCCCAGGCTAGAAACACCAGCCGTCAGCCGCCCCAGAAATGGCGCATCCATAGGATGCGCCAATTCTGGCACTTAGCCTCGCTCTTCCACGCTGCCCTGGTGCGGTGGCAGGGGGTAATAGTGGTGGGGTTCATGTCAGCGCCAGCTGCCATGAAGCCCAGGTTAGTAATGATGGCCGTCTATATGACACCCCCATTACTAACCTACAAAGTGTTAAAAAGAAAAAACACACTACACCCAGAAAAAAATAATTTATTTGAAATAAAACACCATTTTATTTAATTCTTAGTTTACTAAAAAAAAAATAGTTACCTGTCCACGTTCCTGCGCTGATCTCCCATGCACAGCTGTCACATCTGGAGATGGTGACAGCTGTGCATGGCTGCTGTAAGCTCACGCTGCCGGGAACACGTCCGCTCCCGGCAGCGGGAGCCACTGACTGAGGTCACCGGAGTGCATTCAGGCAGCGCAGCTCCGGAGACCTCCTTTACGGCAGTGCTGTACCGTGGGAATTTCTCACGATACAGCAGTGCCGTAAAGGAGCTAACCGGAGCAGCGCTGCCTGAACTCCGGTGAACCCTTACGGCCCCGTCATTCTAGCGGCGGCAGCGGTTCAGAGCGGTCACATTCTATGTGGCTGCTCTGAACTGGAGATCTTCGTGGGACACTCGTGGACTACTACGGAGGGGTAAGGATAAGGTTGTGGTTTATTATTTTATATTTTATTACAGGAGATCGATGGCTTCGGGGAATTAGGTGTCTAGGTGAGTATAGGTGTAGTTTTTTATTTTTTACTTTATTTTAGGTGGCGATCGGCGGGGACAGGTAATGTATGAACTAATTTCTTTTAGGTAACCACTGGCCACCAATGACATGTATTTAACATTTATTGGGGACACAGTAGGGCAATTTAAATAGCAGGATCAGGCTGATGGGAACTACTGCTCCCATCGAGCTGATCCTGCTGGCAGGAGTGGACGGGGGACAGACATAGGCCGATGGGAGTAGTAGTGTCACATCGGCCTATGTCTGCCCGCACACACACCCGCACACACACACCCCGCACACACACACACCCCGCACACACACACACACCCCGCACACACACCCCGCACACACACACACCCCGCACACACTAATCATGACGGGTCCGGGAGGTGAGGCTGACCTGTGCGGCCGTGGGAAAGTTGATGTGAGTTCATGCAGTCAAGCATGAACTCACATGAACCCTCTGAGGGCACCGCGGCTACTTCAAATGAACAGCTGATCGGCATCACCTGATACCTCAGCTGTTCATTTGAAATAACCGGCGGGAAAGCGCAGCACAGAACGGGAAAGCCGGCGGTGAAGTCTTTTCACTGCCGGCTTCCCTGCCCGGGTCCTTCGCTCCTTGGTGCTGCGCTCCCCGCCCGGTCCTAATTTACGATCGGGATGGGAGGTGGCGAGGGGAGCGGAGGATCGGGGTGGGAGGCTGCGGGGAAGCAGTATGGGGCTGCGTGATTGTTTAAAAGCCGGCGGCTTTTTACCGCGCGCCGACTTTTAAACAATCAGGAGAATTCTCCCACGCTGGGATGGCATTCTGATGACAAGCTGGATCGCAGCTGAGCGCTGCCATCCAGCTTGTCATCCTTCAGAGACACTGCAGAGCGCAGGCATTATGGGAACTTCCGATTCCGGTATTCGATATTATAAAAGTATCGGAATTAAGTATCGGAATTCCGATACAGTGAATATCGGCCGATACCCGATATTTCAGTATCGGAATGCTCAACACTAGTGATGACCCATTTTACAGAGTTTGATAGGAAAAGTTAAGTGAAAGGCAAATTACCTCTCCGCTTTGTATAACAAAGGTAATAAATCAGGCAGTGCGGCTGGAATATGTTACTGAGCAGCAGAATTAGATTCATAGATTTTATAAGCAGTGGCAGTACCAGATATATAATTTAGCTCTTGTAGAATGATTTGCACAGACTGTAAAGCTTGGGAGGTTTTTCCCTTTAGGGCGCAGTCAGAGGACCATAAAAATCGGACTATTGCAATGCGTCGTTTTGATGGAGAGCACTCGTCCCAATGTTATTCTATGGGGCCATTCACATGGAAGATTTTTTCCTTGGATACAATTATCGGATCGCACTCAGCCATTTATGTCTATGGGCCCATGTAAAAAAAATCGGATGGCACTTGAATGACATCTGAGTGCAGTCCAATTTGGTTCTGGCCGCCACTAGAGCTGCCAACAGCTGAACACTGGGGGGCGCCACCGGGTGTCGGCTCTCTACCGATCTGATATCGATCAGTGGAAGTCAAGGACCATCAATATTAAATGCACAAAGAACCCCCTTTAATTTATTTTTTGCCAAAAATGCAAACATTTTTCAGCAGATTTTATTTGCGCATCGATCAAAATAAAACTATGTTAAAAATGTATGATATAGGCTGTTATGGCCAAATAATGTACAACTTTTAGTTTTATGACTTATTTTTAATATCTTTTTTTCTTATTATTAATATGACTTTTTTATTACATTTTACTATTTTTAGGTTCTATGGTGAATTTTATTTATTTAACTATAATGTGCAAGAATATACCTAAACTATTCCAGGTGTACAATAGTTGCTAAGTATTCTCTAACAAAAGGAAATTTGGTTAGACAGCCAAGAGGTGCTGCAGTGGACCCCGGGCTATTTGGCCATACTAGGTATGGGGCTCTACCATGCCACCTAGTGATTATATGGGAGTCCCCCAAGTTTTTGCCTCTCCCTTTGAACACCATGAACAGAGCTGATCACAGGATGTAAAGAATTAATGATTGGTGCTGTGCTATGTCTTAGGTGGGGATACACCTTTCTCTTCTTTTCCTGAGCTCAATACCCTGTAGCTTAGGTGAGGTGTGTATCGCCTCATCTCTGTCTACCATGCTACCCATCTTCTCAACAGAGCTGCACCGCCCTACATCTCCTCCTCACCTCAGTCTACCACCCTATTGTCCTCTCCACAGAGCTGCACCGCCCTACATCTCCTCCTCACCTCAGTCTACCACCCTACTGTCCTCTCCACAGTGCTGCACCGCCCTACATCTCCTCCTCACCTCAGTCTACCACCCTACTGTCCTCTCCATAGAGCTGCACCGCCCTACATCTCCTCCTCACCTCAGTCTACCACCCTATTGTCCTCTCCACAGAGCTGCACCGCCCTACATCTCCTCCTCACCTCAGTCTACCACCCTACTGTCCTCTCCACAGTGCTGCACCGCCCTACATCTCCTCCTCACCTCAGTCTACCACCCTACTGTCCTCTCCATAGAGCTGCACCGCCCTACATCTCCTCCTCACCTCAGTCTACCACCCTACTGTCCTCTCCACAGTGCTGCACCGCCCTACATCTCCTCCTCACCTCAGTCTACCACCCTACTGTCCTCTCCACAGTGCTGCACCGCCCTACATCTCCTCCTCACCTCAGTCTACCACCCTACTGTCCTCTCCACAGAGCTGCACCGCCCTACATCTCCTGCTCACCTCAGTCTACCACCCTACTGTCCTCTCCACAGTGCTGCACCTCCCTACATCTCCTCCTCACCTCAGTCTACCACCCTACTGTCCTCTCCACAGTGCTGCACCTCCCTACATCTCCTCCTCACCTCAGTCTACCACCCTACTGTCCTCTACACAGTGCTGCACCACCCTACATCTCCTCCTCACCTCAGTCTACCACCCTACTGTCCTCTCCACAGTGCTGCACCGTCCTACATCTCCTCCTCATCTCAGTCTACCACCCTACTGTCCTCTCCACAGTGCTGCACCGCCCTACATCTCCTCCTCACCTCAGTCTACCACCTTACTGTCCTCTCCACAGTGCTGCACCGCCGTACATCTCCTCCTCACCTCAGTCTACCACCCTACTGTCCTCTCCACAGTGCTGCACCGCCCTACATCTCCTCCTCACCTCAGTCTACCACCTTACTGTCCTCTCCACAGTGCTGCACCGCCCTACATCTCCTCCTCACCTCAGTCTACCACCCTACTGTCCTCTCCACAGTGCTGCACCGCCCTACATCTCCTCCTCACCTCAGTCTACCACCTTACTGTCCTCTCCACAGTGCTGCACCGCCCTACATCTCCTCCTCACCTCAGTCTACCACCCTACTGTCCTCTCCACAGTGCTGCACCGCCCTACATCTCCTCCTCACCTCAGTCTACCACCCTACTGTCCTCTCCACAGTGCTGCACCGTCCTACATCTCCTCCTCACCTCAGTCTACCACCCTACTGTCCTCTCCACAGTGCTGCACCGTCCTACATCTCCTCCTCACCTCAGTCTACCACCCTACTGTCCTCTCCACAGTGCTGCGCTGCCCTACATCTCCTCCTCACCTCTGTCTACCACCCTACTGTCCTCTCCACAGAGCTGCACTGCCCTACATCTCCTCCTCATCTCTGTCTACCAACCTACTCATGCTCTTCATTCTGCTAATGATCTTATTGGCTCCATACACATTAGACTACAGACTGGCCGTATTTGAGAGTCAAATGTATACGGGGGCTTCCAGACTCTCCCCCAACATTTGATGTTGGGGGATATAAGGGTTGAGCAGGTTAAAGTTTAACACCAGACTCTTTTATTCTTCAGGAGATAAGCTGCTGTAGGAGCCATTTGGCAGTGACATTCTCCCCTTTCCCATTGAAAACACAAACATTCAAATCAAGCCGAACGTTCATTTCTATGGGCAAGTCGGGAGAGATAGCTGATGGATGAATGAGTGCTTGGCAGTCAGCTATTGCATGTGTGTGGCCATTTAAGATTAATACCCTCCTTAAGCCTAACCCACTATTACCCCTTGCAACACTTTCTTTGTGCTGCACCATTTCTCTGGAATGCGCTATCCCAAACAAATCAGGTTCATTCCTGGGATTTACAGTTCTAAGCATGCCTTAAAAACACTTTTTCTGCAGGTGTATAACACTCACTAATCTAAGGGTGCATTTAGACCGGCAGACCCCGGCTATTAAACCACCACCTACTTAGCAGCCGGTCAGCAGTCTAACCTTTTTAGACAGGCTGACTGTACTTTCATGTGCTCAGAACGATCGTCAATACAATCATTCTGTGTGCATAGAACATTATGTTCTCAGCAGCACAAAAGTAGATGTGCTGCCGAGATGAATGTTTTTTTAAGAAAACTTTAAAATAATTTCACCTCAAGAACGAGCGTTTTACTCATTCTTCAGGTGATTGTCGGCCTGTTTAGAAAGGTCGATAATCAAGAGATGAGTGTTCCGGAAGTGCTCATTCACAATTATTAGCCAGTAACTCTTTCTCATGGACCCCCAACATAGAATCTGATTCCTTCAATTAGCAGTTTCCACCCGTTCCATGCACTTTATATCTAAAACTTCACATCTTATTATTTTTAGACGTATTATTTTTAGACATACATACCATTAGTTTTCTCCATAGTTGCTCCTGGGGTTAACTAGCAAGCTTCATCCACATAGAAAAAAAAATGGGTTACAACCTAGAAAAGGAAAAAAAAGAAACAAATAAAAATGTCAAACATGGCATTTTGACTAAACCACCTGGTGCCTGCGCTTGAAGACTTAACACAAAGCTGCAGAAGAGACAAACCGGCAAACTTGATACACAAAATCAATGCAATCACTTCCATTCAAGCTTTCTCGCTCCCCTCTTTTTTCCGCCTCCGCCAACCTACAAAAAACACGTCTCTTTCTCACCAGGTGTTTATTTACTTGAAAAAGGAAAAAGAAAAATCACTATATAGATCAAGAATAAAACCGCACTGACGGAACAGATTGTTCTAGCTGCAGTACATATGTTGGCGGTGTTATTTCTAGAAATTAACTGCCCCCCTCCACATTGTATATGTCACACCGATTTCCTTGCAAAATACATCACGGCGGATG
Source organism: Phyllobates terribilis (assembly GCF_046119375.1). Lineage (NCBI taxonomy): Eukaryota > Metazoa > Chordata > Amphibia > Anura > Dendrobatidae > Phyllobates > Phyllobates terribilis. The sequence goes on from NW_027362768.1 coordinate 174,428,653, forward strand.
AAGGCTGCAGGAATCATTTCACAGTCCGATGCCAGTTCTTCTCTTAACACCAAAGCTACTGGATATGTCGTCAGAAGCCCCCCGCAGCTGCAGACATGGCTACAGGTCCTGATTTTACCCTGGGGATTTTACAGCTAATATGATGCAAAACCCCAAAAAAAAAGCAAAATGATTCTCTGGGGCAGAACATCACCTGCTTTATCTCCGTTCCATAACTAGATCATTAAAAAATTTGCATATCTTACATAACGGCTCACACATAAAAAGAAATTTAACAAGCGACAGCAGAAATGAGATGCAATTACTCGCCCGGTGCATTAACTAATACATGATCCAGTCTAAAAACGAGACCGAGAGGAGAGTGGAAGGAAAAAAAAAAAAAGAAACACATTAACAACTGCTCATTAACACCATCGCCACCTCTGAAAGCCGGAGGCTGTCATTTTCTTCTGCATTGCAGTTGGTTTAGAATGGAGAATGGGAGAGGGGAAAAAAAAAGAAAGAAAGAAATCCCCAATGGGGAAGGAAGCAAATCACATTTCCTGGAAAATTGCATTCCTTGCTTGTGACATTGAGGTTCTCCTACCTGCCCAGAAGTTTGATGTTACCTTCTCCAACAGATCCGCTCCCATTGCAGGTCTGTTTACAGCAGACGATGAAGCGTGTGTTCTCCCTATTAACAGGCTGTCAGGTGACCGATGACCTTGACAGCAGAGCAAATAAAAAATAATGTTTTCTTTTTTTGGTGGGGGGTGGGATGTGAGATATACTGTAGATGTGACAGCTGCTATTTTCTAGATTTTTGTAGAGACGAAAACTTTGGCAAATATCAGGGAGAGGGGAAAAAGTTTTGAAACTGGATATGAAGAAGAAAACAAAACAAACAACAAAAAAAAAATCAAAAGGACTTGGTCTGCGTAATAATTAACTACAGACCAAGCCACAATGTATTTATAACAGAACATTGTACAGACACAGAAGGATCACAAGAGACTGCATGCCTGGCTGAGAGGAACCTCCCGAAACATTAGTATGCGCAGTGTATTATTCATCTTCTTAGTTAATGCCTTCAAAGTAACAGACTGCAGACCCTGAATGGCTGCGAGCCGTATTTTATCTTCAAAAAACACCACGAAAAGTGGAATGGAATTCTAAACGGAAGATACAATGTTACTGTTTTTTTTTTGTTAGAAGGGGCTTTAAAGATGGAAGAGTAGGTAAGAGATGATGCCTTTAGTGATGAGAGGGGGAGGAGGGGTGTGCGGCTGCATAATGTCTAGGATGCCAAGAGGTAAAAATGATCTGTTTATTCAGGAAAAGGATTCTGTAGACTGAGAGACCCTGGAGGGCAAAGTTTTTTCTCTTTCTACCACGCTCAAGTCATCTTGTTATTACTTTCTTTTTGTCTTATGTTAAGTAATTAATGGGAACCTACAATTTTACTACCGGTATCTCGTTATAGGTTATAGTATAACAATAAAAATGAGACCTGTCTTGAAGTAATCTGATGTGGCAGCGCTGAGATATCAAGCTTTGAAGCCACATCCAAATTAGCCTGGAAGTGCATTGACCCGCCCCCAGAGCACTTCCAGGTTAATTTGCCTGTGGCTTCTCCTCTTGATATCTCAGAGCTGCCACATCACATTACTACAAGACAGGTCTCATTTTTATTCTTGAACTGGGACCTGCACAGCCAAACCAGTAGTTTCAGTGTTAAAATTGTTTGACAAGATTCCCTTTATATGTACACCGCACAGGAATTAAAGCTTGGATAGAATTGTAAAGGCAAAAGATGATCAGCAGCAGCGGTCATGTGCCAGTTTTTATATCAGGACAATGACGGGAGACACAGGGCTGAGAGCAGAGGAGAGGAGAGTTACTGGTCCGGGAGTGACTTGGAAAACCCTATTAATAAGTAATAATAAACCAGGAAGATATGTTTCATCTTCCATATATTTCCACAGTCTGCAGGATTTCTGTAATATTCACAAACCCATCTAAGTAAAGACAGGGAGGAGGGGTATGCAGCTGCAGCATCTCTCCCTCAGTGTGTAGTGAGGAGGGATATAGGAAGGAGAAATCTGATTGGCTTAGAGCACACAGGACAGCGCTTACATCACACAAGAAGAGACCACCCACTCAGCAATCATGGGGAGAGAATACCCACCCAACATATCCCCTTAGATATAAGAATATATGTGGATGCAGTAAAAATTAGTTATATTGTTGCAGGATGTAGGGGCAGAGACCCTGAATCTTGTGATGTGTCACTTACTGAGCTGCTTGCTGCAGTTTTGATAAAATTCCTGTTTTCTCTGCTGCTGATCTACCAGTTCTCTGTCTGCTGAGCTCTGTAAAACCCCACCCACACCACGGATTGGCAGCTTTTTGCCTATGCACAGTATAGTTAGAAAGCAGCCAATCAGTGGTGGGGATGTGGTTGCACTACCTGGCAGCAGGTTTACTACTCCTCTAGTGATATTCTCCTGCTGATAAAACAGTGATTAGATCAAAACTACAGCAAGCAGCCCAATAAATGACACGTAGCTGGAACCAGTGGCTCTGTCTCTACAGGTTAGCTCTGGCTGTCGGATTAGGTGTCAAAAACTGGTGACAGATTCCCTTTAAAAAGGGTAACTCTATTTTCAAGTAACATTTCAGAATAATAAGGAATAAAACTATATCTGGCCATTATATGACTTGTATCCTGCATTCTCTATTTCTTAAAGGTGATGTCTGGAATTCTATCTTCAGGAGCGCACGGCACGGCTCCTCTGCCTCCCGGCTCCCTGCTTGCCAGGAGGCAACGCGCTTCTGAAGATAGACAGTTGGGGTCAGCAGCAACACTGAGCCTAAACTGAATTTACGCCGTGCTGCTTGCAGAGACGCCTCTTCCTCTGTAGCGTGGGAGAAGTGCAGGGACGCCGAAGTTTGCCGGATCCAGTGGTTGCAAGCTGCATAGCAAACAGTTTCCAATTGAGCCTTCCTTGCATAGGAGACCGGCCACCTCTTGTTTATAAAAGGTGAATAGCAAAGTTGCATGTTTTTACAAGCACTATGCAACTTTACCCATTTAATTAGATGAGACAATCCCTTTAATTTGTAAATGCCTGAACTTGAGGGAGGAGACTAAGTAAATGGAACGTTAGGGTTAATTCTGTGCTGCTGGTATGAAAGAAGAAAAGATCTGAGAGGAGAAAGACATCCAGGAATAAGGTTTATTGGTCAACGCGTTTCGAAGTTCCAAACTTCATCAGGACAAACCACGGTGTAGGGAGGGGACCAGCAGCTAGGATTTCTCCCATACATAGCAAAGCACACAGAAGGCGATTTCTGCTTTTCATTCCTTTTTAGCACACCAATTAGAACAGAACTACCATGAAGGTAATAATACAGCAATACTGATCAGTGTAGATGTGAATCCAGCTCTGGGGTGAGGTAAAACACTTGATGGAAAGCTTAGCACGTTCTTCATGTGTCTCCCTCTGCTTGTTTCCTCACTCTGCTCCTCGTTCCTCATCTCCATAGAGTATAATGGGCTGTGTAACCTGACACCTCACTGTGCTGCTGGCAGTCTGTCTTGAGCAAAATGAAGTTGAACTGTTTTTTTCAGAGAGGATGATGAGTTCAGGAGATGGTGGGAAAGGAAGAAATGGCTCATAAGCGGATAAAGAAGTAGATTTCTATGGTAAGATATATTACAAAGTTTATTTTAATTGCCTGTACAACTGATATATGAAGTTTTTTAAAGTATAGTTCCCATTTATCATATAGCATCAGGCTGAGGGCGTTCAGAGTCATCCACGGGCTCAATCACATAAGTTGATCACTTCTTCTCTGTGATTTAAGAGATCAGTGGGAGTCTCAGGACCCAGAACTTGACAGATCAAAACTATAGAACACGGGCTGCAACATATTGAAGCTATTTAAAAGGTTAGTTACCTCTTAAAAAATAGTGAAACAGGCCACTAAAATGCTGTAAGAAACATAACATTGGATTAACACGTGTTTTAAGGGTAAAGTCTCTCTTTGTGGAAAGTGCCAAGTTGGCATAAGGAGACTTATAAGTCATGAAATGCTCCTGGGAATTTAAATATGCAAATAGCCTTTCTCTTCAGAGAGGCATATTTAAGTTCCCAGAGGAGCATTGCATGACTTATAAGTCTCCTTCTCCACAAGGAGAAGCTTTATCTTTTAGACCCCATGTCAGAGGCCTCTCACCCAGCCAAACAAGTTTTCCTGCTTTGCACCGATGAAAGGCAAACACCCCCAAAACAGGTGTCTACAAATGAAGTTTCTGGTTTAGCCCCCTTTAAGTCATGCAGCAAGGCTAGAGGCTACTTCCAAAAAGAAGCACTTCTTTTACGAGGCGATTTGCAGTTCAGTTTATTTTTGGCCTAAAATGCTGCAATCAGATGTTACAATAAAGTGTAAAGTAAATGCACTTGGGTTTGCAGCTTTTTTTTTTTTTTTTTGCCACCTTCTTGGGGGTCAGTGGCGTTTATTTAAGAATGTAACATCTTTTTTTCCTGAAACTTCTCCATAAACTATGAAAATGCCATAATAACAGCGTATTCAATACAAAAAGTGCCTTCAAACATGCTCGGAAAACCACATTGGCATTTTGTTTTATATTTATACAAAAATACAGTACAGACCAAAAGTTTGGACACACCTTCTCATTTAAAGATTGTTCTGTATTTTCATGACTATGAAAATTGTACATTCACACTGAAGACATCAAAACTATGAATTACCACATGTGGAATTATATACTTAACAAAAAAGTGTGAAACAACTGAAAATATGTCTTATATTCTAGGTTCTTCAAAGTAGCCACCTTTTGCTTTGATGACTGCTTTGCACACTCTTGGCATTCTCTTGATGAGCTTCAAGAGGTAGTCACCGGAAATGGTCTTCCAACAATCTTGAAGGAGTTCCCAGAGATGCTTAGCACTTGTTGGCCCTTTTGCCTTCACTCTGCGGTCCAGCTCACCCCAAACCATCTCGATTGGGTTCAGGTCTGGTGACTGTGGAGGCCAGGTCATCTGGCGTAGCACCCCATCACTCTCCTTCTTGGTCAAATAGCCCTTACACAGCCTGGAGGTGTGTTTGGGGTCATTGTCCTGTTGAAAAATAAATGATGGTCCAACTAAACCCAAACCGGATGGAATAGCATGCCGCTGCAAGATGCTGTGGTAGCCATGCTGGTTCAGTATGCCTTCAATTTTGAATAAATCCCCAACAGTGTCACCAGCAAAGCACCCCCACACCATCACACCACCTCCTCCATGCTTCACGGTGGGAACCAGGCATGTAGAGTCCATCCGTTCACCTTTTCTGCGTCGCACAAAGACGCGGTGGTTGGAACCAAAGATCTCAAATTTGGACTCATCAGACCAAAGCACAGATTTCCACTGGTCTAATGTCCATTCCTTGTGTTCTTTAGCCCAAACAAGTCTCTTCTGCTTGTTGCCTGCCCTTAGCAGTGGTTTCCTAGCAGCTATTTTACAATGAAGGCCTGCTGCACAAAGTCTCCTCTTAACAGTTGTTGTAGAGATGTGTCTGCTGCTAGAACTCTGTGTGGCATTGACCTGGTCTCTAATCTGAGCTGCTGTTAACCTGCGATTTCTGAGGCTGGTGACTCGGATAAACTTATCCTCAGAAGCAGAGGTGACTCTTGGTCTTCCTTTCCTGGGGCGGTCCTCATGTGAGCCAGTTTCTTTGTAGCGCTTGATGGTTTTTGCAACTGCACTTGGGGACACTTTCAAAGTTTTCCCAATTTTTCGCACTGACTGACCTTCATTTCTTAAAGTAATGATGGCCACTCGTTTTTCTTTACTTTGCTGCTTTTTTCTTGCCATAATACAAATTCTAACAGTCTATTCAGTAGGACTATCAGCTGTGTATCCACCTGACTTCTGCACAACACAACTCATGGTCCCAATCCCACTTATTAAACCTGACAGGGCACACCTGTGAAGTGAAGACCATTTCCGGTGACTACCTCTTGAAGCTCATCAAGAGAATGCCAAGAGTGTGCAAAGCAGTCATCAAAGCAAAAGGTGGCTACTTTGAAGAACCTAGAATATAAGACATATTTTCAGTTGTTTCACACTTTTTTGTTAAGTATATAATTCCACATGTGTTAATTCATAGTTTTGATGCCTTCAGTGTGAATGTACAATTTTCATAGTCATGAAAATACAGAAAAATCTTTAAATGAGAAGGTGTGTCCAAACTTTTGGTCTGTGCTGTGTATATATATATATATATATATATATATATATATATATATATATTTATTTATTTATTTATTTTTTCGAGGGTTAAAATACTAAGTTTAGCCAATTTAATGACACCTGATGCATTGCAGATGTGGAGTGAAGTTTTGCATAAAGACTCAGGAGAGCAGCGCTCAGATTATATGTAAGGATATACAATTTGGTTACCTGTGCCCGGCTGTACAAAGCATCACAAAGATATGAAGGTCTAAAATGGACAAAAAAGAGGGAAAAAGTGCCCAGATCTGCAAATATCCAGAAAGCTCTCCCATGGGTGCCTCTCCAAACACCACAGCAGAATACTTCCACTATTTTCTTACAAGAACGTTATAAATGGAGCCTTTATTTTTCGCACACAGATGAATGCAGACGTCTGGTGTTTTAGTTATATACTTGCACAAAATTGTCTTTCTTTGAAAATTAGGAAGGCGACAAGATCAAATGCCTTCTGGTAGCTCCGAGCCTCCCAAATAATGCAATCTGTGTCTGGACGGTTGAGGAGAACGGCAATGTTAATTTCTTTAAATTGTCGTTTCGATACATTTTTCATAAATCAATGGTACAAGTGAATATAAAAATTATTGTAATATATTTTAGCAGAAAAATCTGTTTCGGTTTCCTTCTCCACATATAATATAGATAGATCAATGAGGGATCAGATTACAGCTGCCTATAGAAGTCTATGGAGAGATGAGGAGGAGGAGCAGAGTGAGCAGGATTGACAGATACACTGCTCAGTACTGCTGTATAATGTTCTCAATGCTGCTGCTTCTGAACATATGCTACATAGACATGAGAGAGCAGGAATCCTCATGTCTGTGGGTGCTGTGAAGAGAGACATAGCAGCTATTCTCTTCCCACCAGCTCAGAGACAATTGAAGATTAGAGATAGAGTCTGCAGAGGGGTAAACTGGTGAAAATTGCAGGATACAAGTCATATAATGACCAGATATAGTGTAATTTCTCATGTACACACAAGAGATTATTCAGAAAAGTTTAGAGAGATTTGCACTCTGATCCTGTGCTGTGAGATGACTGCACGTGGAATTAAGTATTAGGTCTCACAAATCAGTGATACGTCCCCAGTGGCGTACCACCAATGGCAGCAGGCCACGCCACTGCTATGGGGCCCATGAGCCGGGAAGGCCCCGAAGCAGTGGGGGAACGAGGAGGATTGGTGAGTATTGGGGGGGGAAGGTTGCGGCGGTGAAGGAGAGGGGCACACACGGTAGTCGCTGCTGCAGCTACGTGTGCCCGCTGCTAAAGGGACATGAATATTCCCTCTTCTTCACTCCCATGGGCGTGGAGAAGAGGGAATATTCATTCTCTTCAGCAGCGGGCATGGAGGAGCACTGAGCCGCGGCTCCTGCTATCAGTGCCCACTACTAAAGAGAATGAATGGTCCCGGCGTGGAGAAGAGTGAATGTCCCAGCAGCAGCTCACTTCGGTGTCTGATAGCACGCGCTGCTCAGATGCCGAAATCAGCTGCTGGCATACAGGACGCAGCAGCGCTGGAGCAGAGGTGAGAAAGGAAGGTGAGTATAAGTGTTTATTTTTTTATGTGTAAAGTGATTGGGCCATGCATACCAGGATTGAGGGATGAGGGGACCACGCATACAAGGATTGGGGGGAGGAGGGAGCCACACATACCAGGATTGGGGGGAGCAGGAGGCCACGCAGACCAAGATTGCGGTGGATGAGGAGGCCACGCATACCAAGATTGGGGGGATGAGGAGGCCACGCATACCAAGATTAGGGAGATGAGGGGGCCACGCATACCAAGATTGGGGGGATGTGGGGGCCACGCATACCAAGATTGGGGGGATATGGGGGCCACGCATACCAAGATTGGGGGGATGAGGGGGCCACGCATACCAAGATTGGGGGGAGGAGGGGGCCACACATTCCAGGATTGGGAGGAGGAGGGGCCACGCATACCAGGATTGAGGGGATGAGGGGTGCCACACATACCAGGATTGAGGGGATGAGGGGTGCCACGCATACCAGGATTGAGGGGATTAGGGGTGCCACGCAATGCCAAGATTGGGGGGATGAGGGGGCCATGCATATCAGGATTGGGGGGGGGGTGAGGGGTGCCATATGTACCAGGATTGGGGTGATGAGGGGTGCCATATGTACCAGAATTGGGGGATGAGGTGTGACATACGTACCAGGATTCGGAAATGAGGGGTGCCATACCAGGATTCGGAAATGAGGGGTGCCATACGTACCAGGATTGGGGGATGAGGGGTGACATACATACCAGGATTGGGGGATGAGGGGTGACATACATACCAGGATGGGAAAATTTACCAGTAGCAGCTGTATTTCCCACCCTAGGCTTATACTTGAGTCAATACTTTTTCCCAGCTTTTTGTGGTAAAATTAGGGGCCTCAGCTTATATTTGGGTCGGCTTATTTAAAATATACGGTATTTTTAAATCAGTGAGTACGTGGTGCCCATAATACTGCAGGACTGTGGGGTGCATTATACTATACAACATTATCCTCTCTCCTTCTGTACCAGTCGCTGTCGCGTTTTTGTTCAAGATTATTGTAATTGTTCTTGTATGTATACCCCTTTTTCACATGTAATGCGCCATGGAATAAATGGCACAATAATAATAATAATAATACTCATCCTAGCCTATGGGACTGTTCACATATCAAATGATTTGCAAAAAAAAAAAGATAAATATGTGATGGATTTTGATCCGATTTCACCATGCTGGTGAATGAATCAGCGAAAAAAAACTAACAGCACACGGAGGCCGTCTGTGTTGCATCCTAGTGATGTCCGCTTTTCACTATTGCCTTGCCCTTTACCCTATGGGGTGTGTAATATACTGTATGGAGGATTATGGGCGGCACATTATACTGTATGGAGGATTATGAGTGGTGTATTATACTATATGGAAGGCTATGTGGGGCCATTATAATATTTTGAGGGCTATGTGGGGGGCCATTATACTATATGAAAGCAATTATACGGTGTGAAGGTTTGTGTGGGGTCCATCATACTGTGTGGGGTCCATCATACTGTTTGGAGGGATAAAAAAATGAAAGATAACTTCAAGAAAAACGTAGCACAGTCATATAGAAAGAACCCATATTGTTTTATGCTACTATAGTGACTATTTTACAGACCAACCGCTCTATACGCTATCAGAAAGGAGGATGACCCTAGGGTCAAGGAAATGAATGATACTAAGTCATCAATATGTGAAAAAATGTATAAATATCTTTATTATTGTCATAATTACAGACAAATGGAATAAAGTGCGTCAGACAAATCAATAAAAACCAACACCTAACGTGCTCATAGTGGAAGTACCCGCACAGGCAGCGCCGCTCCCTGGTCCTCACTAACACGGTTCGCTGATTGGCGCCAAATTTAAACACCGCTCTGTTGATTGGTCGCGGCCGGTCGGCCGCAGACATATTCTAGAATACCCGATGCGTTAGAATCGGGCCACCATCTAGTGACAGTATAACCATTGCATTATATTACATTAATCTCATAGGGTCCAGACCCGCCACACAGTGCACCTCCCCCGACGCGCGTTTCGGCGTAAGCCTTTCTCAAGGGGTGTGTTTGGAGGGATAGTGCGGCCAATTATACTCTATGTAGGCCCATTATACTGCATGGAGGGCTGTGTGGGGGTCACAGTTGGGGAATCATACAGTGTTGGGGTCACCATACTTTGCCTTGGGAGTTGAGGTGGGGTACAGTAGGGTCATTATATTGTGCATGCGGAGGAATTCACCATGGGGGTATCATACTGTGTTTGGGGGACACTTATTGGCATCACACTTTATGGGGGCAATGAAAGAGGAAGAAAATTACTAAGTAAAGACTGGAAAGTAGTGAGATCTGCTCTTCTGTGACACAGACAAATATTTTTTTTATTTTTTATTTTTTTGGGGGGGGGAATGGGGGCCCAATTAGAAATCATGGGGCCACATAGCAGAAGCTCTATGTTCGCCCCTGTACGTCCCTATGGTTTTGTCTACATTTCCTTTGGAATTTCACTTTGTAACAGGAACCACACCTTTTTTTTTTTTGCAGTTTGCAGTTTCCCTTTAAGAATTATTTAAAGGGACCGTTGTAAAACCTCATAAAACCAGGATTTATGGTGGTCAATGAGTGCATGAAAAAGGAAATCTCCAGATCACCAGCCATGAATTCCAGCATGCACAAAGAGGTGTAAACAAGCTCTGCGCAGAAGAGGGTTTTTTTGCTGCAATTCCAGAAATAACTGCGGCCTCACTGGGAATATTTGTTCATTCTGAACTCTTTCACTTCCACACAGGAAATTGATGTAATGAGTTTCCAGTGTGGTGAATGGCCGGACAATCCCTTCTCTCTAAAATTCTCAATGTACAGTATCTTATCAAGCTGCTTAATGTTGGGCTTGGCATGGAACAATTTAGCAAAAGTTTTTAAAAAATTAACCCTAAGGCTTCGTTTCCACAATGAGCTTTTGACGCTGCGCATTTTTTTTTTTTTTTTAAATGCAAGTAACCTATCTTACTTAAAGAGGTTGTCTGATACTTTTTCATTGATGACCCATCCTTAGGATAGTACTGTAGAAGTATACGCCACTCAGTGGATACGAGATACGGATTATTGCGGCTGAGGTCGCATATACACCGCGCTGCCACTCTGCATAGCTCTGTTTCTAGCGGCAATCAGTTTCTGATGAAGGTCTATGTTAAAGGACCGAAACGTTAAATAATTTGAAGAAAGTTTTTTTTTGCAATCCATTTACTGCAAATTGAGTGCAGTGTTTCTATCCTTAGGATAGGTCAGCAATCTTTGATCGGCCGGGGATTGACACCCGCCAACCCCTCCGATCAGATGTCATCGGTGGCGGCCGTCTGCTGATAGTGGCCCTGGCCAGGTACTGCACATCTGGCTCCTATTCAAATCAATAGGGGGCAGATGTGCAGTACCCTGCGGTGGCCACTATCAGAAGACGGCCAGCTCCGCAAATGAGCATTTCCGGCCGGCGACCGCCATCGCCGCTAATAACATCTGATCAGCAGGGGTGGCGGACCCCGGCCAATCAGACATTGATGATCTATTGTAAGTATAACTCATCAATGAAAAAGTAGTGGATAACCTCTTTAATGGTTGTAGAAGTCGTGCAAAAAAACGTGCAACATCAAAAACTCACCCAAAAGCTCATAGTGACAATTTAGCCTAAGGCTATGTTCACATGTTGCGTGTTTGCAGCGTTTTTTTTTTTTTTTTCTGCAGGCAAAACCTGCTTTATTGGCAGCAAAAGAAGCTGCTTACAAAATAAACAGGTTTTTTTTCTGCATATAGTCATTAGTCTACAGTACGTGTTTAATAAAATTACTTTTATTCACCAAAAATGCTGCAAAAATGCATTTTTTTTTGCATCGTTTTTGCACTTCCACATTACTTTCTATGGATGAAAAAAAGGCTGGAAAAACATTGAAAGAATTGACATGCTGCAGATATCAAACACACTGCAGTTTTCCAATTCAGTCATAAAAAAAAAAAAAAAAAACAACTGAGTGCAGGAGGTTTCTGAAATCTCAGAGCTTTTGCTGGTTGTAAAAAGTAGTTTTGAATTTGCATTAAAAAAAAAGTAGCAGCAAAAAAACGCTGCAAAAATGCAACGTGTGAACATACCCTAAAGGAGGTTTTCCCAAAATAACAAGCAATCCCCAATCAACGAGATGCGGAATGACTTGTTGATTGCTAGAGTTCTGACTGCTGAGACCCCCAGTGTTCCTGAGAGTGTGACTCCGGGTGGGCGCACAGCAGTCCAATACACAATGATTGGCTATCTTTCACAGACCCATAGATAGTAAATGGAGTTGTGCATTCGTGACTGGGGAATTCTCGTGGTCAATGAAGGAACCAGCGCTCGGACCTCAAGTGAATCTTGACACAATTCCTCAAAGTTGCATGAAACCATAAAAATCCTTTATCAGGCACTCAGCAACTCTGAAGCTTGGCACATTACAGCTCATGGCTTTGTAACAAAGTATAAATCGAGAAATCTTTTTCTTGTATTGGATTTTAGACAAGAGAACTGACACATTGTAACAAAATGTTCAGTAGTGTAATCAGAAACATGGCTGTACAGGTTACGGTCTGAATGTAACTAGTAGAGGGAACTTTTACCGAAAGCAACATTGGGATTGAAACTTAGAATATATTAGAAAGTTGCAGAACTTTTCTTAATACATCAATTAAGATTTGAGCAGAGAACCCCTCTGAGGGTTTCAGTAAGACGGTTGTGCTGGATTGCGTCTTCTCTCACCCTGTATGCGCCATAACAACGGCTTTTCTCTAAAAACAGAAATGCAAAATTGCGCACTACTGACAACCCATACTTTGCAGTCAGCCATCCAACAGATGCGGATAAGGGTCAAAAAAGTTCAAAAAGGAAGTCGGCTAATTAATGCCAAATCCGTGGCCGCACAAGTCATTACCCGTGACCCTGTAAATGGAGCAATTTGTACAGACGAACACATTTATCTTAACAAGTGAATTGCAAGAGCGCAGTCAAGGAGCTGAAAGGTTTATCCCCCCACAGAAAGAAATCCCCCATTACTGGAATCGCTCACATCCAGATCTCATGTTCTTCACGATACAAACACTTCAGTATAATAAGGGATCTCCCATGTAAAGGTGAATAATAGGACCGGTCAACATGGCTGAATTATTAATCTGGCTGACATAGTACTGAGGAAGCACTCCCATCATCTGCTGATGGAGATCACAATCTCATTCCAGTCTCAAGCACTAGGATCAATGACATAAGATACAGGTGCTTCTCACTAAATTAGAATATCATCAAAAAGTTAATTTATTTCAGTTCTTCAATACAAAAAGGGAAACTCCTATATTATATAGAGTCATTACACACAGAGGGATCTATTATATAGAGTCATTACACACAGAGGGATCTATTATATAGAGTCATTACACACAGAGGGATCTATTATATAGAGTCATTACACACAGAGGGATCTATTATATAGAGTCATTACACACAGAGGGATCTATTATATAGAGTCATTACACACAGAGGGATCTATTTCAAGTGTTTATTTCTGTTAATGTTGATGATTATGGCTTACAGCCAATGAAAACACAACAGTCATTATCTCAGTAAATTAGAATACTTTATAACAACAGCGTAAAAAATGATTTTACAATCTGAAATGTTGTCCTACTGAATTGTATGTTCAGTAAATGCCCTCAATACTTGGTCGGCTCCTTTTGCATCAATTACTGCATCAATGCGGCAATGTGGCATGGAGGCGATCAGCCTGTGGCGCTGCTGAGGTGTTATGGAAGCCCAGGTGGCTTTGATAGCAGCCTTCAGCTCGTCTGCATTGTGGGGTCTGGGGTCTCTCATCTTCCTCTTGACAATACCCCATAGATTCTCTATAATAGATTCTCTATGGGGTTAAGGTCAGGCAAGTTTGCTGCCAATCAAGCACAGTGATACTGTTGTGTGTAAACCAGGTATTGGTACTTTTGGCAGTGTGGACAGGGGCCAAGTCCTGCAGGAGAATGACATTTCCATCTCCAAAAAGCTTGTCGGCAGAGGGAAGCATGAAGGGCTCTAAAATGTCCTGTGCACCTTTTTCTACCACACTTTTTCCTTCCACTCAACTTTCTATTAATATGCTTAGATACAGCACTCTGTGAACAGCCAGCTTCTTTAGCAATGACCTTTTGTGGCTTATCCTCCTTGTAGAGTATGTCAATGACTGCCTTCTGAACATCTGTCAAGTCAGCAGTCTTCCCCATGATTGTGGAGCCTACTGAAATAGACTAAGGGACCTTTTTAAACGCTTTGGAAGCCTTTGCAGGTGTTTTTTGTTAATTATTCTAATTTACTGAGATAATGACTATTGTGTTTTCATTGGCTGTAAGCCATAATCATCAACATTAACAGAAATAAACACTTGAAATAGATCACTCTGTTTGTAATGACTCTATATAATATACGAGTTTCACTTTTTGTATTGAAGAACTGAAATAAATTAACTTTTTGATTATATTCTAATTTAGTGAGAAGCACCTGTATGTAATGCTTTATTTCCCCTGTAGTGTCGCACCCAATGTTTCAAGTGACTGTTCAGATTAAGTTGCCGTGTGTAAAATAGTCTGGCCATTATGTGACTTGTATCCTGCATTTGTACCAAATTTTCAGTTATCTCTAAGCTGATGAGAGGAAGCTAGTTGCTATGATGTTATCCACACACAGACGTAAAGGATTCTTGCTCTCCAGTCTTTATGTAGTATATGTTTGGAAGCAGCAGCATGGAGGGCATTACACAGCAGTGATGAGCATTGCAGCTGTGAATCCATCACTTGAGTGAAACCAAACCACAAGAAAGCAGCAGCAGTATAGATAACACTATACAGCAGTAATAAGCAGTGCAACTGTGAATCCATCACTTGGGTGAAACCAAACACTTACAAGAAAGCAGCAGCAGCATGGATGACACTATACAGCAGTAATGAGCAGTGCAACTGTGAATCCAGCAATGGGGGGAGATATACACTTACTAGAAAGTAGCAGCAGGATTTGTGCATGTCTGTGCCTTTCTCTCCTTAGAATTTAATAAGCAGCTGTAATCTGGTCCGCGACAGCTGGCGGACTTTACCAGTAAATGATGAATACAGGAGGCAGGGGAGCAAGTGGTCAAAAGTGGAGAAAAAAAAGCAGATTTCTCTTCTAGAATATATTACAAAGTTTCTTGTATTGGCTTGTACAAATAAAAAAGATATTTGGACAAGGCCAGCACTCCTATGGTATGCAATTAATGTGCAGGTGCATGTATGCTGAGGCCAATATACAGACATACTCTATATATACTAACAGAATGGATCATCACACTGCCATTTACAAATACATGAATTCCACTATTGCGACACAAGTTAAAAACAATGTAACGTACTTACTTAATTTTTGATCAAAAAGTGTATACGCCATCCATTAGTTTTTTTGGTTACTGGATCCAGTAAGCAAAAAACAGATCTGTTACGAAGGAAAGAAAAACGGATGGCTTATTAACGGATCAGTTTTCAATAGACTTCAATGTTTAAAAAAATGGATCCAGCAGAGATCAGTTATTTAAAAAAGGACTAAAAATTTTGTGTCTGCACAACGTATAGCTGCGGGATCCGTTCTACCTGATCACTACTGGATGTGCGAACCTAGCCTAAGATACATTATCTGTTATGATAGGCTACAAGCACTAAGGAAAGACAGGAGATCTGTCCTTACAATAGAACTAAGCTAGATCCCTACGATGTAACGGGGAACCTGATCCTGCGATCAGACCCGCTAAAGTCTTCAGCTAGTCTGAACGAAGACCTATAGATGTGAGGGAGGGATCCCTACAAGAACTAGGGACTGGGAGAAAGATGGACACCTCCTAGCAGAAATTGTAGCAGTAAAAAGACAAACACACAACATAGAACATAAAGGTCAAAAGACCTAGCTAAACTGACTGAGAAAGGTTACAAAGCACCTGGCTAGCTTAAGAGTAGAAATTACAATGAAGTCCAGCAAGGCCAGAAGGGCAGAGCAGGATTAAATAGGCAAAAAAGGTCATGTGACCAGCAAACTAGAAAAAACCTAACAGGAGAGTTCTAACATGATCCTCAGCCAACGATTCAAAGTGTATTTACTCTGAAGCGTCAGGGCCATTGTTCATGCAACATTTATCAGCTAAATCATAATCAACAAACTCTGCCTGCAATTCTAGATACAGATTAAAGAAGAGATCCATAATATAAAATTATAATTTTTATCAATCAGTTAAAACGGTCCAATGAACAAGAATAAGAATTAAAAAAAAATAAGTAACAGAGTCCCCAGTGAGGGGACAACCTCCTATCAATGGATCAATATTATAAAGGCCCAAAGTTAAATCACAACATACAATTGACAGCCTATTATAGCGTAAATGGTGAACACCAGAAAGCCCCTATGGCATTTCCCATAAATTAGACAACATAAATAGTTAATGGTCCATATGGTATAATATATAACAAGTATGACTTAGTTCAAGCAAAGGTAATAGGTTTTTGACAACTATGAGAGACAATTACCTTTCACAACTGGTTCAGGACCCAACAAGAAGGGGGGCACTGCTAGACCTAATATTAACCAATAGGCCAGACCGCATATCAAATATACGAGTTGGGGGTCACTTGGGTAATAGTGATCACAAAATAATAAGTTTTCATGTATCCTTTAATAAGATGTGTAGTAGAGGGGTTACAAGGACACTAAACTTCAGGAAGGCTAATTTCCAATGGTTGAGAGATGATCTTAGTGCAATAAACTGGGACGATATCCTGAGACATAAAGCTACACAAAGCAAATGGGAGACATTTATTAACATCCTGAATAGGACCTGTGCACAATATATACCCTTTGGGAATAAACATGCTAGAAATAGGAGGAAACTACTATGGCTAAATAGAGCTGTAAGGGGCGCAATAAGTGACAAAAAGAAAGCATTTAGAGAACTAAAGCAAGTAGGTAGTGATGAGGCATTAAATAAATATAGAAAATTAAATAAATTATGTAAGAAACAAATCAAGGCAGCAAAGATTGAGGCAGAGAGAATCATTGCCAGAGAAAGTAAAAATAACCCCAAAATATTCTTTAACTGCATAAATAGTAAAAAACTAAAAAATGATAGTGTTGGCCCCCTTAAAAATAGTCTGGGTGAAATGGTGGATGAGGAAAAAGCCAATATGTTAAATGATTTTTTTTCAACCGTATTTACACAAGAAAATCGCATGACAGAAAACATGATCAGTGATAACAAAAATTCTCCATTAAATGTCACTTGCTTAACCCAGCAGGAAGTACTGCGGTGTCTAAAAATCACTAAAGTTGACAAATCCCCGGGCCCGGATGGGATACACCCGCAAGTACTGCAGGAATTAAGTAACATCATAGATAGACCATTATTTTTCATCTTTAAAGATTCCATAATAACAGGGTCTGTACCACAGGACTGGCGTATAGCAAATGTGGTGCCAATATTCAAAAAGGGGACAAAAACCGAACTTGGAAATTATAGGCCGGTAAGCTTAACCTCTACTGTGGGTAAAATCCTGGAGGGTTTCCTAAGAGATGCTATACTAGAATATCTGAAGAAGAATAACCTCATGACCCAATATCAACATGGGTTTACGAGGGACCGTTCCTGTCAAACTAATCTGATCAGTTTTTATGAGGAGGCAAGTTCTGGACTGGACCAAGGAAATGCAGTGGATGATGTGTATATGGACTTTTCAAAAGCTTTTGATCCGGTTCCACACAAAAGGTTGATACATAAAATGAGAACAATGGGGATAGGGGAAAATATATGTATGTGGGTTAAGAATTGGCTCAGTGATAGGAAACAAAGGGTGGTTATTAATGGAAAACACTCAGACTGGGTCTCAGTTAACAGTGGGGTACCACAGGGGTCAGTATTGGGCCCCCTTCTTTTTAACATATTTATTAATGACCTTGTAGGGGGCATACAGAGTAATATTTCAATATTTGCAGATGACACTAAACTCTGCAGGGTAATCAATACAGAGGAGGACAATTTTATATTACAGGAGGATCTATGTAAACTAGAAGCTTGGGCTGATAAATGGCAAATTAGCTTTAATGGGGATAAATGTAAGGTAATGCACTTGGGCAGAGGAAATAAAATGTATAATTATATGCTTAATTGTAAAACACTGGGCAAAACTGTAACTGAAAAAGACCTGGGTGTATTGGTGGACGACAAGCTCACGTTTGGTGGCCAGTGTCAGGCAGCTGCTGCAAAGGCAAATAAAATAATGGGATGCATTAAAAGAGGCATAGATGCTCATGAGGAGAAGATAATTTTACCTCTATACAAGTCATTAGTGCGACCACACTTAGAATACTGTGTACAGTTCTGGTCTCCGGTGTATAAGAAAGACATAGCTGAACTAGAGCGGGTGCAGAGAAGAGCGACCAAGGTTATTAGAGGACTGGGGGGTCTGCAATACCAAGACAGGTTATTACACTTGGGGTTATTTAGTGTGGAAAAAAGAAGGCTTAGGGGTGATCTTATTACTATGTACAAGTATATGAGGGGACAGTACAAAGATCTTTCTACTGATCTTTTTACTCTGAGGCCAGAGACGGGGACAAGGGGGCATCTTCTACGTCTGGAGGAAAGAAGGTTTAATCATAATCACAGACGGGGATTCTTTACTGTAAGAGCAGTGAGACTATGGAGCTCTCTGCCGCATGATGTTGTAATGAGTGATTCACTATTAAAATTTAAGAAGGGCATGGATGCCTTTCTTGAAAAGTATAATATTACAGGTTATAAATACTAGATTCCTTGATAGGATGTTGATCCAGGGAACTAGTCTGATTGTCGTATGGAGTCGGGAAGGAATTTTTTCCCCAATGTGGAGCTTAGTGTTTGCCACATGGGGTTTTTTGCCTTCCTCTGGATCAACATGTTAGGCTATGGGTTGAACTAGATGGACTTAGTCTTCCTTCAACCTTAAAACTATGTTATGTTATGTTAAAGTGAGCTAAATACTGGCCCTACATATAGATCCTATATCTTGTGCATGACAACATATGTGGTAAAGTGATTGATAAGTATTAGGGAGATGGTATATAACTGAAAAGGAATTGGGAATTGGTTCCCCAAAAAAAAAAAAAAATTGTGGTCCAGGACAGGACACAATCCCCTTCACCCTGACGCGCGTTTCACCCACTTAACTTTGTATCTAAAATTACTGGCAGAGTTTGTTGATTATAATATTGTTGAAAGTGCCATACTTTGCATATTTAATTCTTTCTTTGATACAACATTTATCAGCTGACAGGTTCCCTTCAGGGTAACACAAAGTAGACTTGCTGCATACCATAATCTATTTACATCCATTAAGTCAGGAATTTACCTCTGCTTGCAGTCAGTGACTGGCAGTCTTGTTTACATCCAGCATGGCACGACATAGTTGCAAGGCCCCTTGTAGAACAGAGCAAAATGTTTGCTATTTTTTGCAATCGTGAGATTTTCCTCGGATTGAAGTTCTCGTTCACTGACAGCGGGCAGAGATCTTATCTTTTTTTGCAATTATCGTACAAAGAATATTTTTTATTTACGAAAATTCAGCTATTTCTTAAGGAGCTCAGTATTGGTGAGTTTTTTTTGTTTTTTTTTTATTGAAAATAGTGGATAATAAGGAACGGTCACCCCCCTCCCAAAAAAAAAAATCTCATAGCAGATGGAAAGCTTCTGCTGGTGGAAACGGATGAGTGGACACGCGATTTTGACAGCTGGACCTTGGTTAATCAGGTGTCATGGCAGTCAGCTTCAAAGAGATCCTGCAAAAGTCAAGAGCTGAGAATGCAGCAGTCAGTGCCCGGATACGATGGCATCTCAGAAGTAACATCTAATAATAGCGTATGATTATCTTAGCGCTCCCAAATCCGGTCTATCTGGACCCTTTACTTTTTCTTAGCATCAAGACACAGAAATAACACTGACGATAAAGCTTCAGTATTAATAGCATCTTATTTCCTCCAAAGCTTCACTGTCATCGTGACTTGTGTTCTTCCAGAATGCCGGAAATAAATACAAGCTGCAAGCGGCAGAAATCACAGCCGGCAGAGACGCAATTCAATTTCTGGGATGTCACACGGAATATTTTCTGGTTATGATGGGCACAAAATTGCCTGGAGACGAGAAAGTCACTTGAATGAAAAAAAAAAAGAAAATTAATTCATCCGCACTTTTTTTTTTTCCATTTCCAACCCTAATTCACTAGGAAACAGCTGCAAACTAAAAGCTCCAAACTGTATAGAGCCACAATGCATGAGACTATCTCCGTAATATGGCGCCATATGGCGGCACATCGAGTGCTCAGAGCTTCATGCAACGTATATGCATTTTGGCACATCTTTCATGGGACTTAGTTGCAGATCTTAATTCCCACAAGTTATTTTTCTTTATAGATAAATATTGGGATGGGACTATCTTTCGTTTCACATCAAAGATACAAAACAGCTGCGGATCAGAACGGCAGAATAATGAAGTTGCCCAAAAATGCATCCCCTTTGTTATCTATGGATGCCATGTAGCGCTGGCCTTAAATTATATGTCTACCCTTGAAGAGAATTTTGTTATTGTTTTTTATCATCTAAATAGGTTAAATATTTGTCTTGTTTATGGGAATCTTTTAACAAATATTTATCACTTTGATCTTCTCATACAGAATTCCTAATCCCCCCCCCCCCAGATAGACAGATTGAAAACAGAACTTGCTGGCTGCTTGCAGTTGCCACTAGAGGGAGCTCACTGCATACTGTCTTAATTCATGGGGTTTTCTTCAGCTAAGGTTCTGCAGTTACTGTACTGTAGGTGACTGCAGATAGCTGACAGATTGGGTGTGTATGTGCAGCGACTAGATTCTCACCCACTTATCTCATTGTTCTATTGAAAAAAGCAGATGACAATTGAGTGGGCATGCATACATATGGTCCTCTGACCCCCTGATATAGAGGGGAATCGTGACAGCGTTCACATAGCACATTGACTGCAGAAAGTTAGCTGAAGCCAGGAAAAATCCCTTTAATGTGTACCTTCAATAAAAGCAAAATAAATGTTTGGCTTCCTCAATTTTTCTTCCAACTAGCAGCAAAGCTAAAGTTCTTTCTAACACCCCATCTTGCACTATAATTGCTTTCTTGGATAGTTGGAGGTACACCAAGTTTAATGTATATACAGAATGAAAAAACTATGTGAAAATTTACTAAGTTTTCCACCAAGGTGGCTGCACGTAGACAGCATGTAACACATTTGCCGCTTTGGAAAATATTCCACCAAGGTCTATGTCTGCCTTTTATATATTTTTTTTAAATGATAAAGAACCGGAAAACCAAAAATCTGGTTTACCTTGAAAAATTCCAACCTGGCAGGTGTCACTTTTAGTAGCAATAACCTTGGAATATCTTTACATATTCTCGCAGATCTGAGATGGTTTGCTTTTGTACGTTACAATATAGATCAATCTATGTTTTGAATTTATTAAATAAAAATATTGAATATGTGAGTCTCATCCGAGACTCTGGAGAGAGTAGTGCATGCTGCCATTTTTTTTCTCAAGGACAGTCAGACCTGTTGAATAACATGGGTCAGTGCGGAGTCCGTGTGCGAGCCGATCAAAAATCAGACAGCACATATAAGATTTATAAAACAGGCTGCCATACCGTACAAAATGGTTATTGAAACTTCCCATATGTCTACTTTATGTTGGCATCATTTTTTATACGTCCATTAATTTTTTGGGACACTAGATGGCTTAGAAGTTAGAGGCATTTTTCAAATTTTCAAGGAACTTTCAGAAACTTTTTTAGAGGCTGATTCAGTTCTTAAGTCCCTTTAAAGGACCTTTACATTAACTCCTTCCTAGCACATAAAATTTACACCATGTAAAAAAAAAATATATAGATATAGAAAAGGTTTTTGTTTTACTTAGTGCATGTATTTTTGTCTAAAGATAATTTTTGCAAAAGGGTTTAATTAAGAATTGTGTGTGCACTGTTTGTCTCCCTGCACATTGCTGGTTTTGGAATTAGTTAAAGGAGAATAAAAATGATTTTGTAACTCTTTTACCCATTTTTGGTTTATTATGACCAAATCAAAGTTCAAATTAGCCTTTATGTGGTCCAGAGCCATAAATTAGCGCAGAGAAGTTCAGAAAAAGGCCACGGCCCCACTATCAGTATTCGGTCAGTATTTTTTCTCAGGAGTGGGAGCCAAAACCAGGAGTGGGTGATAAATGCAGAATTGGTGACTTGTTTCTATTATACCTTTTCTCTGATTGTTCCTCACCTGGTTTTGGCTCCCACTGTAGACTGTGCCCAGTGTACAAGGTCCATACACACATGGGGGGGGACATGAGTGGCAGCACAGAGCCCGGACCTCCGCCCCATCCAACACCTATAATGGAGACTGTGAGCCTGACCTCTCCCCAACATCAGGGTCTGACCCCGCAAATGCTCTCCTTGATAAAAGGGGCAAAAAATCCCACAAACACCTCAAAAATCCTTCGCAGAAGAGCAATAGCTGTTATATTTGCAAATGGGGACGACAAAATATTAATGATATTGTATATAACACAAGGTTTTATAAAAGTTCCTTAAGCCGCAATGTGCAGGTGTCCCAATGCTTTTGCCCATGTAGAGTACATGATACATTTACATATTCCTTCAGATCCACTTTTGTCTCTTATTATAATATTCCAAAATGCAACATTTTGGCCCAATCCTTTACTTTTGCAATTAGACACACAGAAGAAGAAAAAACAAAAGCAATCTGATGAAGACGGTTACTTAATATGTCAGGAATGCTTGCTACATTTCAAGTTCTGCTTAGAAGTATAAAGAAACGAATGAAACATTGTATGTGCGCGCTGGCCGGGTGAGCGGCTGATCTGCTATCTGGACCGGCCCTGCAGCTGCGGAAATATTTTCAAGTGAAGAGAAGGTTTCATAAACAACATTAAATAAAAAAATAGGTCATCAAAGCCTCGACGCTTCCTGCACCGTCCTAGAGCACGAAAATATCCAAAAACGTGGCCTCACCACCTCTTATATCAGATGATCAGACGGACAGCGGCTTCTCAGGGGAGAGGAAGGAAGGAAAGATTTATTTACTGGAGGTTTTTTTTTTATCTTAGACTTAAAAAGGTATTCTGATTTCAGCAAAATAATTTCTCATGAAAATCATGAGGAATTACAAAGTTGTATAGCTTCAGGTACAAGGTTAATCTCTGTACATCCTGCTCTGGCAGTACAGACGTGACTGCTGCAGTCAATCACTGTCCGCAGCTGTGACCCTCTTTTCACCACTGCAGACAGTGATTGGCTGCATCGGGAACATGCCCATCCAGAAGAAGAAGAAGCAGGGAGCACATGGGCAGCATAGGTAAGGGGAGTAGAGTTTATTGTTTTAGTGCCTGTTCTACGTTTTAGTTTTTTTTTTTTTAATCAAGGGTGGAAAACTCCTTTAAGTGACAACTCTTCCTCATACTGCTTTATCTATATATTTATACCAAGACGTCTGATGTACCAGTCATGAGAAATTTAATTAGAAGGCATATGTAAATCAGCGTGAATGTGCACAGGAGGCGTGTCAATGCACTTGGAAGATGCAGTCCCCAGCGCATTTCCAGCCTGATTTGTATATGGTTTATAATCTTATGAGTGGCTCATCGGATCTCTACCAAAATGGTTTCTTTTGTCTTGAGAGACAAGTTCCTATTCAGTCAATCTACAACCTCTAGATGTAAAAATTTGCAGACAGATTCCCTTTAAGAATGTGAAAATCCCTCAGACCTTCAGTACAGTATTAGGTAGGAATTCCAAGTACGGGTTCCCCGCTGATGGAGAGTTCTGGTTCCTCGTAGCCCCGGCAAGACTGTGGCAAAAAGGACCTTAAAGGGAGGTGCGGCTGAGGATGTGCTCTGTCGCCATATACAAAGTCTATGGCAGGGGACTGTCACACCGATCCCAACACATCAGAAAGGTAACGGGACGGTATCACCTATGTTAAATTGTCTAGTAAAAATCAATTACTAAAACATATTTTTTTTTAGTATCAGTTTTCATTTTCTGATTGAAGATTTTTTTTAAATTCTATATTCAGTATATCAGTTTATTTTTCTGGTCTGAGCCTCTGCTAACAGCCTTTAAAGAAGAGGTTCCCAGCAGCCACATGGACCATAGGATTCTGCAATCTGGAAATTACTCATTGACTTCTATGGGAGAGTGTTGTGGGCATGCTCTGTGAAATGGGCAGAAGTAACTGTGCAGGGAGGGAGAAGAGGTGAGCTGTGACCTCACCTATTGTGAATGGTGGATCCAGTGTTATCTACTGTATATAAAGGTGTTATCATTCATTGTACAGGAAGCGGAGGAGGTGAGCTGTGACATCACCTATTGTGAATGGTCGATCCTGCGTTATTCACTGTGCATTGAGGTGTTATCAGTAGTGTTGAGCATTCCGATACTGAAATATCGGGTATCGACCGATATTCGCTATATCGGAGTTCCGATACTTTTACAATATCGAATACCGGAATCGGAAGTTCACATAATGCCTGCGCTCTGCAGTGTCTCTGAAGGATGACAAGCTGGATGGCAGTGCTCAGCTGCGATCCAGCCTGTCATCAGAATGCCATCCCAGCGTGGGAGAATTCTCCTGCTCAAGCGCTGACATTACATTATCTCCCTTACATTACAATTAAATGGAATAGCAGGAATTAATATTTTTTTAAGACGTTAATGCCACAGCCATGGTGGTTGTGGCATTACAGTGATTGCCCAAATCGATGGGAACAGTGCTCACAGTGAAACATGAAAAGCCGGCAATTCATCAGCAGCATACACCGGTACCCGACAATTTAGAACAGAAAGAATAGAGCTTCACACATAGATTAGATAGATAGAAACATGTCAGTCACATATATAAGAAGTACAGTGACAGTGTTGGTTACTGTACTTGTCATTTAGTGTTAAAATAAAGGATTTATTAAAAAAAAATTGGCGTGGGGGTCCCCGTAATTTTAGTCTCTAGCGGAGGTTAAGCAGACGGCTGAGGCAGATGTTTGCAGCCTGGGAAGGGGGTAATACCCATGTAGCTTACGGGGCTACTAATATCAGCCCCCAGCTGAATACGTAGCCTTTACTAGCTATTAAAATGGGGGACCCCAAAAAGAACGACATGGGGTCCCCCCTATTTTAATAGCTAGCAAAGGCTAGGCAGACAGCTGGGGGCTGATATTAATAGCCCAGGAAGGGTGCCATGAATATTGGCCCCCTCCCAGGCTAGAAACACCAGCCGTCAGCCGCCCCAGAAATGGCGCATCCATAGGATGCACCAATTTTGGCACTTAGCCTCGCTCTTCCCACTGCCCTGTAGCGGTGGCAGTGGGGTAATAGGGCTGGGGTTGATGTCAGCTTATAATGCCAGCTGACATCAAGCCCAGGTTAGTAATGGAGAGGCGTCTATAAGACACCCCTATTACTAACCCCATAGTCAAAGTTAAAAAAAACACAAACACCCAGAATAAAGTCCTTTAATTGAAATAAGCACACAATTCTTTATTGTTCTAAATTAAACCATACTTACCGTCACGCCCATTCCAGCTGAAGCCAACGATCTCCTGCAATAAAAGTAAAATAATAAAGCAACATCATCCTTACCTTTCCATGGCTCCCAGGACGGCTTCAGCTCTGCTACATTCACATGACAGTCTGGATCGCAGCAGAAAGCTGCGATCCAGCCTGTCATGCCGCAGGCAGACACTGAGAAGCGCAGGCATGCTTGCGCTCCTCAGTGTCAGGCTGTGACGGCATCCAGATGAGCCGACAATGAACTCAGCTCACCTCATGCACGTCACTGACAGCGTGGGAGAAATCTTCTGCGCATGCGGTGAGCGTGAGAGACTCGGCTCATCTGGATGCCGTCACAGCCTGACACTGAGGAGCGCAAGCATGCCTGCGCTTCTCAGTGTGTGCGGGATGACAGGCTGGATGGCAGCTTTCGGCTGCGATCCAGCCTGTCATCTCGATGTAGCAGAGCTGGAGCTGTCCTGGGAACCATCGAAAGGTAAGGATGATGTTGGTTTATTATTTTTCTTTTATTGCAGGAGATCGTTGGCTTCAGCTGGAGTGGGCGTGATGGTAAGCATGGTTTAATTTAGAACAATAAAGAATTGTGTGTTTATTTCAATTAAAAAATACGTGGGGCTTCGCCCTATTTTTGTGTCCAGCCAGGTGCAACTAGGCCGCTGGGGGCTGGAATTCGCAGCGCAGGGAGGCCCAAGCTTTGTGGCCCCCCCCCCGCTGCAAATTGCAGTCCACAGCCACCCTGGAAAATGGCGCGTTCATAGAAGCGCCATCTTCTGGCGCTGTACCCAACTCATCCAGGGCCCTGGTGCGGTGGCTCACTGGGTAATAAAGGGGTTAGGGCCAGCTTGGCATTATCAGCTGGCCCTAAGCCCGAAATTCATGGGGTCACGCCAATATTAGACATGACCGCCATGAATTTCAAGTTAAGTATTTAAAAAAAAAAACACAAACACCCAGAAAAAAGTCCTTTAATTGAAATAAACACACAATTTTTTAATGTTCTAAATTAAACTATACTTACCATCACGCCCATTCCAGCTGAAGCCAACGATCTCCTGCAATAAAAGAAAAATAATAAACCAACCTCATCCTTACCTTCCCATGGTTCCCAGGACCGGTCCAGCTCTGCTACATCGAGATGACAGGCAGGACCGCTGCAGAACGCTGCCATCCAGTCTGTCATCCCGCAGACACTGAGAAGCGCAGGCATGCTTGCGCTCCTCAGTGTCAGGCTGTGACGGCATCCAGATGAGCCGAGTCTCTCACGCTCACGGCATGCGCAGGAGAATTCTCCCACGCTGTCAGTGACGTGCATGAGGTGAGCTGAGTTCACAGCTTTCGGCTGCGATCCAGCCTGTCATGTGAATGTAGCAGAGCTGGAGCCGTCCTGGGAACCATGGAAAGGTAAGGATGATGTTGGTTTATTATTTTTCTTTTATTGCAGGAGATCGTTGGCTTCAGCTGGAATGGGCGTGATGGTAAGTATGGTTTAATTTAGAACATTAAAAAATTGTGTGTTTATTTCAATTAAAGGACTTTATTCTGGGTGTTTGTGTTTTTTTTAACTTTCACTATGGGGTTAGTAATGGGGGTGTCTTATAGACGCCTCTCCATTACTAACCTGGGCTTGATGTCAGCTGGCATTATAAGCTGACATGAACCCCAGCCCTATTACCCCACTGCCACCGCTACAGGGCAGTGGGAAGAGCGAGGCTAAGTGCCAGAATTGGTGCATCCTATGGATGCGCCATTTCTGGGGTGGCTGACGGCTGGTGTTTCTAGCCTGGGAGGGGGCCAATATTCATGGCACCCTTCCTGGGCTATTAATATCAGCCCCCAGCTGTCTGCCTAGCCTTTACTAGCTATTAAAATAGGGGGGGCCCCACGTCATTTTTTTGGGGGGGTCCCCCATTTTAATAGCTAGTAAAGGCTATGTATTCAGCTGGGGGCTGATATTAGTAGCCTGGGAAGCTCCGTGGGTATTACCCCCTTCCCAGGCTTCAAACATCTGCCCCAGCCGTCTGCTTAACCTCCACTAGAGACTAAAATTACGGGGAACCCCACGCCAATTTTTTTTTTAATAAATCCTTTATTTTAACACTAAATGACAAGTACAGTAATCAACACTGTCACTGTACTTATTATATATGTGACTGACATGTTTCTATCTATCTAATCTATGTGTGATGCTCTATTCTTTCTGTTCTAAATTGTCGGGTACCGCTGCTGAATTGCCGGCCGGCTTTTTTAAAGAGACGGTGCATGAAAACACTATTATTTTTTTAAATAAATCCTTTACACTAAATGACAAGTACAGTAATCAACACTGTCACTGTACTTCATATATATGTGACTGACATGTTTCTTTCTATCTATCTAATCTATGTGTGAAGCTCTATTCTTTCTGTTATAAATTGTCGGGTACCGGTGTATGCCGCTGATGAATTGCCGGCTTTTCATGTTTCACTGTGAGCACTGTTCCCATCGATTTGGGCAATCACTGTAATGCCACAACCACCTCCCCCAATACATTCTACATTATAGTTAGTTGTTTTCTTTCATGTAGAATTAACCTACAAGGAAAGAAAGGGTTTATTTTCATTACGATATTTGTGTCCCATTGACTTGCATTGGTTTCCGGTATCGGAATCGGCGATATCCGATACTTTTTGAGTATCGGCCCGATCCAATCCGATCCCATATTTCCTAATATCGGAAGGTATCGCTCAACACTAGTTATCAGTCATTGTACATGAGGAGGAGGTGAGTTGTGACATCACCTATTGTGAATGATGGATCCTGTGTTACCTACTGTATAGAGAGGTGTTATCAGTCATTGTACAGTAGGAGGAGGTGAGCTGTGACATCGCCTATTGTGAATGGTGGATCCTGTGTTATCAGCTGTATATAGAGTCTACTGTATTATCAGACTTTGTACAGGAGGAGGAGGCGAGCTGTGACATCACCTATTGTGAATGGTCGATCCTGTGTTATTCACTGTGCATTGAGGTGTTATCAGCCATTATACAGGAGGGGGAGGTGAGCTGTGACGTCACCTATTGTAAATGATGGATCCTGTGTTACCTACTGTATAGAGAGGTGTTATCAGTCATTGTACAGTAGGAGGAGGTGAGCTGTGACATCACCTATTGTGACTGCTCGATCCTGTGTTATTCACTATGCATTGAGGTGTTATCAGTCATTGTACAGGAGGAGGAGGAGGTGAGCTTTGACCTCACCTATTTTGAATGGTGGATCCTGTGTTACCTACTGTATAGAGAGGTGTTATCAGTCATTGTAAAGTAGGAGGAGGTGAGCTGTGACATCGCCTATTGTGAATGGTGGATCCTGTGTTATCAGCTGTATATAGAGTCTACTGTATTATCAGTCTTTGTACAGGAGGAGGAGGCGAGCTGTGACATCACCTATTGTGAATGGTGGATCCTGTGTTATTCACTGTCTATTGAGGTGTTAACAGTCATTGTATAGGAGGAGGAGGTGAGTTGTGACATCACCTATTGTGAATGGTGGATCCTGTGTTATTCACTGTCTATTGAGGTGTTATCAGTCATTGTATAGGAGGAGGAGGTGAGCTGTGACATCACCTATTGTGAATGGTGGATCTTGAGTTATCTTCTGTATATAATAATAATAATAATAATAATTTTTAATTTTTATAGCGCCAACATATTCCGCAGCACTTTACAATTTTAGGGGGGACTTATACAGACAATACAGAATAAGCATATCTCATATCGAAAGGAAATGGGGGAGACACAAAAGGTAAAACGTAGATATATTGTGTAATGCAGCCTTGATATACTATATAGGATAAATAATACATGGACTGGTCGCCTGCCAGTATGTGTGCAGTCCTGACCGAGGCTATTAAGTGCATGGTTGGTATGAATCTGAAATTGAAAAAGATTTTAATATGGGGGAAAACTAGGACAGATAGTGTGTGGAGGCGATACGCCAGTCTAAAGAAATGGGTTTTTAGGGTCCGCTTGAAACTGTGGGTATTGGGAATTAATTGAACTGTCCTGGGTAGTGCATTCCAAAGAATTGGCGCAGCACGCGAGAAATCTTGGAGACGGGAGTGGGAAGTTCGGATTATGGAGGATTTTAGTTTGAAGTCATTGGCAGAACGGAGGGCACGTGTAGGGTGGTAGACTGAGACAAGGGAGGAGATGTAGGGGGGTGCTGAAGCATGGAGCGCTTTGTGGGTAAGAGTGATAAGTTTATATTGAACTCTATATTGGATGGGTAACCAATGCAATGACTGGCACAGGGAAGAGGCATCGGTGTAGTGGTTGGCGAGGAATATGATCCTGGCTGCTGCGTTAAGGACGGATTGGAGAGGGGAGAGTTTAGTAAGAGGGAGACCGATTAGTAGAGAGTTGCAGTAGTCCAGACGAGAATGAATAAGAGCGACAGTAAGAGTTTTTGCTGAGTCAAAGGTGAGAAAAGTCCTGATTCTTGAGATGTTTTTGAGGTGTAGATGACATGAACGAGCGAGTGATTGGATGTGAGGAGTGAAGGAAAGATCTGAGTCAAAAATGACCCCAAGACAGCGGGCTTGTTGCTGGGGAGTAATGGTTGAGCCACAAACGGAAATGGCAATATCGGGCACAGGTAGGTTAGTGGAGGGAGGAAAGACGAGGAGTTCAGTTTTTGACAGATTCAGTTTTAGACAGAGGGAGGACATAGTGTTAGACACAGCAGGAAGACAATCACTGGTCTTTTGTAGTAATGCCGGGGCGATGTCCAGATATAGAGAGGTTATCAGTCATTGTACAGGAGGAGGGGGAGGTGAGCTGTGGTGTCACCTATTGTCAATGGTGGATCCTGTGTTATCTGCTGTACATAGAGGTGTTATCAGTCATTGTACAGGAGGAGGTGAGCTGTGACATCGCCTATTGTGAATGGTGGATCTTGAGTTATCTAATGTATATAGAGAGGTTATCAGTCATTGTACAGGAGGAGGAGGAGAAGGAGGAGGAGGTGAGCTGTGACGTCATCTATCGTGATTGGTGGATCCTGTGTTATCTACTGTATATAGAGAGGCTATCAGTCATTGTACAGAAGGAGGAGGAGGAGGTAAGCTGTGATGTCACCTATAGTGAATGGTGGGTCCTGTGTTATCTACTGTATATAGAGGTGTTATCAGTCATTGTACAGGAGGAGGAGGTGAGCTGTGATGTCACCTATTGTGAATAGTGGGTTCTGTGTTATCTACTGTATATAGAGGTGCTATCGGTCATTGTACAGGAGGAGGAGGTGAGCTGTGATGTCACCTATTGTGAATGGTGGATCCTGTGTTATCTACTGTATATAGAGGTGTTATCAGTCATTGTACAGGAGGAGGAGGAGGAGAGCTGTGACATCACCTATTGTGAGTGGTGGATCCTGTGTTATCTACTGTATATAGAGGTGTTATCAGTCATTGTACAGGAGGAGGAGGCGAGCTGTCACATCACCTATTGTGAATAGTGCATCCTGTGTTATCTGCTGTATATAGAGGTGTTATCAGTCATTGTACAGGAGGGGGAGGAGGGGAGCTGTGACATCACTTATTGGGCTTGGTAGATCCTGTGTTATCTATATATAGGTGTTACCAGTCTTTGTAATCCTGTCTGTGATGATAACGAGGCTGCTGAGAAGTGATTGCTACAGAACATAATTTCAAATTTATTTTACCATACCGAAAAATGAAAACTTTAAAAAAAAAAAAAGATCTCCAAAAGTTAGAAAATTATGATTAATCTAAAACTTTATATAAAAACTAGGGAATGGTGATATACCCATTCATCACATACTAATGATATTTTAACACTCTACCTTTAAGATCTCACTCAGACTGTGAATCAGGTAGGTATCCTATCCGTGATTTTCCATTAGTCTATGGCATTTTTCATATGTCCATGTTTTGTGTGGATATGTCCGTTTTTGATTCATGCAGCAATCATCTGATTTGTGTCCATTTATTTTACTGTTTAATGGGTAGGGGAAGCTTGGGAATTTATTTATTTTTTTTTGCATATGAGAAAAACGGATGCAGCACTGATATTAAAAACCGACACAGACCTAAAATGGATAAAAATCAGATCAGAAACAGTCCATTTTCTCTTGCATGCAAAAAAAAACACCAAACCATTAAAATCAAAATAAAAACACAAAATGAATGTCTGTATGATGCCTAAGGGAGGGTTGAAAAGAGAAAGCCAAAGTTGAAAACAGTCATATGACTAAATGCAAGTAGAAGACTGTAAAAAGAAAGAGAAAAAGTTGCCATAGTCTGAGACCTAAATTAACCCCTTTAACACCGAGGGTGTTTTGCACGTTATTGACCGGGCCAATTTTTACAATTCTGACCACTGTCACTTTATGAGGTAATTACTCTGGAACGCTTCAACGGATCCCCCTGATTCTGAGACTGTTTTTTCGTGACATATTGTACTTCATGATAGTGGTAAAATTTCCTCGATATCACTTGCGTTTATTTGTGAAAAAATTGGAAATTTGGCGAAAATTTTGAAAATCAGAGAGATATGTTACACAAAATAGTTAATAAATAACATTTCCCACATGTCTACTTTACATCAGCACAATTTTGGAACCAAATTTTTTTTTGTTAGGGAGCTATAAGGGTTAAAAGTTGATCAGCGATTTCTCATTTTTCCAACAAAATTTACAAAACCATTTTTTTAGGGACCACATCACATTTGAAGTGACTTTGAGGGGCCTTTATGACAGAAAATACCCAAAAGTGACACCATTCTAAAAACTGCACCCCTCAAGGTGCTCAAAACCACATTCAAGAAGTTTATTAACCCTTCAGGTGCTTCACAGGAATTTTTGGAAAGGGGAAGAAAAAAATGAACATTTAATTTTTTTCACAAAAATGTTACTTTAGACCCAAATTTTTTTTATTTTTGCAGGGGTAAAAGGAAAAAATGGACCCCAAAATTTGTTGTGCAATTTCCCCTGAGAACGCAGATACCCCATACGTGGGGAAAAAACACTGTTTGGGCACACAGCAGGGCTCAGAAGGGAAGGAGCGCCATTTGACTTTTTAAATGTAAAATTTGCTTGAATAATTAGCGGATGCCATGTTGCGTTTGGAGAGCCCCTGATGTGCCTAAACGGTGGAAACCCCCGACAAGTGACACCATTTTGGAAACTAGACCCCTCAGGGAACTTATCTAGATGTGTGGTGAGCATCTTGAACCCCCGGGTGCTTCATAGAAGTTTATAACATGGAGTCGTGAAAATAAAATTTTCACATTTTTCCCCATAAAAATGTTTTTCAGCCCCCAGTTTTGCATTTTCATAAGGGTAACAGGAGAAATTGCACCATGCAACTTGTTGTGCAATCTCTCCTGAGTAAGCCGATACCCCATATGTGGGGGAAAACCACTGTTTGGGCGCACGGCAGGGTTCGGAAGGGAAGGAGCACCATTTGACTTTTTGAATGTAAAATTTGCTTGAATAATTAGCGGATGTGCCCATGATGTGCCTAAACAGTGGAAAACCCCAACAAGTGTCACCATTTTGGAAACTAGACCCCTGAGGGAACTTATCTAAATGTGTGGTGAGCACCCTTATCCCCCAGGTGCTTCACAAAAGTTTATAACATGGAGCCGTGAAAATAAAAAAAATCTAAATTTTTCCACAAAAATGATCTTTTTTCCCCATTTTTTTTAGTTTCACAAGGGTAAGAGGAGAAAATGGAACCTAAAAACTGTTGTGCAATTCCTCCTGAGTGCGCCAATACCCCATATGTGGGGAAAATACACAGTTTGGGCGCACGGCATGGTTCAGAAGGGAAGGAGCACTATGTGACTTTTTGAACGCAAAATTGCCTGGAATCAAGAGCGGACGCCATGTCACATTTCGGGAACCCCTGATGTGCCGAAATAGTGGAAATCCCCCACAAGTGACCCCATTTTGGAAACTAGATGCGACAGAATTTGATAACATTAGGTCATTATATTGAATAAGTTGTCATTAGTCTTGAGTGCAAGTGCTCGCTACTTGAGTTTGCATCGGGTACTCGGGTATGCACCAAGTATCGCGGGTGCTCGAATGACATGCTCGAGTCCCCACCCCGCATGTTTCACGGTTATTAGACACCCAAAAAAAAACATGCGGGGATCGCTTGTGCATGGCAGGCGATCCCAGCAACGTTTTTTTTTGGCCGCGAAGCATATGGGGCAGAGACTCGAGCATGTCACTCGAGCACCCGCAATACTCAGTGCATACCCGAGTACCCGATGCAAACTCAAGTAGCGAGCACTTGCGCTCAACACTGGTCGCCATATTGTCATTTTTTTTTTCTTTACTTTTGAAAAAACTCCAACTCTAGCCCCAACCCTAATACAACCCCAACCCTAACCCTAGCCCAACCCTAACCCTAGAGTTTATTTTTTACGCCGCTCCTCGTGCGGTATAAGGGTATGTGCACACGATGCAGAAATTAAGCAGAAAATTTCTGCATCATTTCTGCATCTCCCTGGCAGAAAAAATGCATGCAGATTGTGCATGCGTTTTTCCTGCGGAATACATGCGGATTCACATGCGTTTCCGCATGCAGATTGACAAGCGCTTTCCAGGCGATTTTAGCATCACTTGGAAAAGTGCTTGACAACTAGGTCACACTATATAAATCCATGCAACCGGCATGGATTTATATAGTGTGACCCGAGAGAATGGTAAAAATAAAAAATACATGTATACTTTACCCTCTGATGGCCCGCGCTGTCCTGCTCAATCCGTTCTCCTGGCTGCCGGCAACTTTGAATTGAAAGACCTGCCGACGTCAGCGTCACGTGACCCGTCACATGACTCTGACGTCAGCGCAGGTCCTTCAACTCACTGCAAGTGCCGGGAACCAAGCAGGAGCGCTGCGCGGGCCGACAGATGGTAAGTATATATATATTTTTTATTTTATTCTTGTTTTACAGCTTTTTTAATGGTACCTGGGTGTGGATGAGACTCTCCTCTCATCCAGACCCGGGTACCATCCGCACATTAGAACGCACCAATTACGCAAGCACAGATGCAGTCTTGCGGAATTGGCGCGTTCTAATGCAAGTCAATGGCGGCGAAAACGCCGCGTTTACGCAAAATTAATTGACATGCTGCGGATTTTTGAGCGCAGCGTTTACGCTGCGGAAAAATCCACATCATGGGCACAGCACATGCAGATTTCAATTGGGGAACATTGCTGCCCTTCTACCATGCGTTTTTAATGCGTTTCCGCGGCGTTTACGCAACTGCAAAAACGCCGCGGAAACGCATTAAATACGCATCGTGTGAACTCAGCCTAAGTGATTAGATTACTTTATTCTTCGGGTCGGTGTGATTACAGCAATACCAGAATCATATCGGGTTTTTATGATTGACAGCTGTCACACACTAAAAGACACTTTTTTTGCAAAGACTAGTGTTTGCATCACCATATTTTGAGAGCTATAATTTTTCCATATTTTGGCCGACAGAGTCATGTGACGGCTTGTTTTTTGCGGGACAAGTTGACGTTTTTTATTGGTACCATTTTCGGGCACGTGACATTTTTTGATCACTTTCTATTTTGATTTTTGGGAGGCAGAATAAACAAAAACCAACAATTCAGGAATTGTTTTTTTGCGTTTTTTTTATGCCGTTCCGCGTGTGGTAAAATTGATAAGGCAGCTTTATTCTTCGGGTCAGTGCATTTACAGCGGTACCACATTTATATAGTTTTTTTTATGTTTTGCCGCTTTTACACAATAAAAACGATTTTCTAGAAAAAATAATTTTTTTGTATCGCTTTATTCTGAGAGCTATAACTTTTTCTTTCGGACAATGGAGCTGTGTGGTGGCTTGTTTTTTTGCGGGACAAGATGACGTTTTAGCGGTACCATTTTTATTTACATTTGTCTTTTTGATCACGTGTTATTCCATTTATTGTTTGGCGGTATGATGATAAAGCTTTGTTTTTTGCTTCGTTTTTTATTTTTATTTTTTTACCGTGTTCACTAAAGGGGTTAACTAGTGGGACAGTTTTATAGGTCAGGTCGTTCCGGACGCAGCGATACCAAATATGTGTACTTTTATTGGTTTATTTTTTTTTTCATAATAAATAAATATTATGGGTTCAATATATTTTTATTTTTTGGGGATTATTTATTTTCTTTTTTTAAAATATTTTTACATTTTTTTTTTTTTTTCACTTTTCTACTTTTTTTTTTACTTTTACACATTGTCCCACTATGGGACTTTCACTTTTTGCAGCCTGATCGCCTGCATGGCATAGAGAGCAGCAGCTCCCTTTGTCATACAGCCTGTCAGTGCTGCACACAGGGGAGACATTACTTTGGTCGCGCACTGCGCATGACCAAACTAACGTCCTGCCTCCTGGTGACCCGGATGTTGTCATGACGACATCGGGTCATCATGGCAACATCCGGAAGCCGCCGCAGACATCGCTGGACGCCGGCAGGAGAGGTGAGTATACCGATCACCTCCCCCCTTGCCACCGCAATGCTGCGATCGACTTCGATCGCAGCATTGCGGGGGTTAATGTGCCGGCAGAGGTGCGGGATCACTCCCTGCACATAGCACCGGGTGTCAGCTGTGACAATCAGCTGACACCCGGCGGTGATCGCCCCGCACCGCTTGTGTGCGGGAGCGATCGCTGCACGCGTAATAGTACGTAGCTGGTCCATAAGTCCCAGGGCACAGCTAAGTACTATTACTGACATGGTCGGAAAGGGGTTAAAGGGGATGTCCGGCCTTGGGGTACAGCAGTCACTATGTGACTCCAGAATTGTGAATCCACACTGCGCTGTAAGGATTGTTCGGTGCGGGGGAGGTCACGTGACCACAAGTATGTTATCTGCATACTGTTATGAGCGAGACACATTCACACATGTGTAACAGGAATAAGGAAGATCTATTACAGAGAGAAGCCACGCCCACACCCTATTGGTCCCTGTACAGACTAGACAATCCCTAACCGCACAACCGAAAACACCACCTTGGACCCAGCTCCCTAAAAGGCAGTCAATGGGTTTCTTGTACCTCCTGAGGAATCAGAGGGGAGGCTGCTACACACTGCCAAGAAGGGGAGAGGAAAGTGTGCAGGTGCATACTAAGACCCAGGGCGAGGAATCTAAAAGCATGTTAATAAACAGGAGAGGAGGAGAACCAAAAATAAATGAAACAAGAATAACCTCCCAGAACTCTAACTGTGGTCAAAAGAAAAGGTGCTAGGAAGGTAGGCAAACACATAGGAGAAATACAAACAGTGTTTGCCTAAGAGGAAAGATCCAATAATAGACAGGTTGGAATTCCTTAGCACAAATCAACTTAGAAGTATAGCCAGCAAGGAAGTGCAGTGAAGGGAGAATAAATGGGAAAATGGAAAACACCTGAAGGGAAGCAAACCAAGAAGTGTAAGGCAGTGCTAGTCATCATGCTGGGGGACACTCGCTGTACCGGGTCAATTAAAGCACACCAGCCTTGTTTTCCAGTATTTCACAATCCAGCAGTTTATCACACTTCACTACTGCTTATCACAGAGTCCAACTCAGTGGCTCGCCGACATATTACACATATAATGTCCAGGAGCCTTTCAAGTGGAAGACAGGCCCACTTGGCTCCAGTTACAGCCTTCAGCAAAGTCACTTATATCAACGTCCATATAATGCAGTGTTTTACCCTTGCCGGGTTTTAGCTGCTTCAGATTTGTTCTGCCACCACTGTGGCTTTACGGCTTCCCAGATGGGGGTCTCCAGCCCTCGTTCCTTCAAAGGCTACTGGTATGTTGTCTCACCTGACATCCAGCCTCTGCCTTCGAGGACTCTTGCCTTCCAAGCCTCTGGCCCTCCAAAGCTACTGGAATCCCTTACACATACGGATCCAGCCTCTGCCTTTCAGGTTTCACCAGGCTTCACCAGGCCTCACTAGGCCTCTCCAGGCTAACGGTGTCCCACACACGGGAACAGGCCTCACGCCTTACACACCTGTCTCAAATCTACCAGGGTTTATATATCCTCTAGTGCACAGACAGGACCTGTGCTGATGTTACAGTCATGTGATCAGACCTTCTGTGTGCATAGGACCTGTGCGATGTCACAGTCATGTGACCAGTCACCTGGGGGAAGGTACATGGTCAGCCAAAACACACCCTGCTGCTGCATTACAGAAGGGAAAACAAAGACAATAGGAACAATTAGCATTTGGACAGGGAAGAAAATGGCAATAGCTCAGCAGACAGAAGAACTGACCATGAAGCAACAGGTCACCGGATCAAATCCCCAAACTGAGCCACAACACATACTTCCAGCCACATTCCGACTAGACTATGTCAGACCTCGCTCCATGCACTTACATTGAGCAAGGCCACACACGTCTAGTCAACGTGTGACCGCATGTATGCAGAGTGCTTACTTACAGTCACGCTCCCGACGCTCCCAGCACCAGCACTGAAGAATCCTTGCAGGTTGTGCGATGTGAGGATTCACAAGTCTGCAGTCAAAGAGTCTAAGGCCGGTCAACCCGTTAAAGCTCTGTAGTCATTTGGTGTTAGTCACTTTCTGCATACCACCAAAAATACTATAATCTCCTCCATTGTGAAGCATGGTGGTGACCGCATCATCTCATGTGTAAGCTTTCCTACAAGGGGAGACTTGTGAAACTCAACCATCGGGGTCAGGAATGCAACAATGTAAATAAACACTGATAATCTGGACTTGATCCCTGACTGTAGGTATAGGTAACAACCCAATGCCCTGAAAGGAATTTAAGGATCCAGCCAAAACTGTTTGCGAATATGACGTAATGGTTCCCCTTTTACACTATGCAATTGGCATATTTATTTTCCTGTCTCCATATCAGCAGTATCGGGACATGACAAGGACTTGTACTCGCTGTCAGGAAGCTGAGCCACAAGTGTTTGGTTTGCTGCCTGCCAAATCTGTAAGATATGAAGCATTGTAATCCCGCTTCCCTCTTGTGGATGACAGCTGCACCTCTCGGCAATCAGGGACATCTTTCTTCTTCTGATTGCAGCTTGTTGAGTACTTTCCCGGGTCCAGGGATTGTTTCTCTGGATGACTGGGTTTCAACCTCGGCTTGTGTACATGACTGACTTCCCCTGACCACTTCCCATCCTTTCGTTATTTTATCTTTTTTTTGCCATAACAATTTGCATGTGACTCACAGTCTCAACTCACTTCTACATTTAAATAAGTTACGGGTCACAAAACCAAAAGTTGTTTCAACGGCGCGTGAAAGTGCGACAGTGTAAGACGTCGCCGAAATCAGTCACACCTATAGATATGTGAGAGTGGTACAGATCATAGGAATAGAGGGGCAGGGACTCGAGGATTCTGGATTCCTTCACAATAAGGCCATAAACAACCATACAGTCATCCTACAATAGCAAAGAATGGTGCAAACAGCTACAAAACAAAGATAATCCATATAACAGGTTAGGTCGCTGTGTACATGTAGTGGTGTGGACTGTCTTACCCTGTTTCTGCCCCTAAAGACAACAATCGTGCTGTGTGTAATTCTCTCCTCCGTCCCCCAGCGCCTCCTCCCTCTCCTCTTATTTCAGCCGAAGACTTTGCCTCATTCTTCAAACAGAAGATTGACACCATCAGACAAAGCTTTTACCTAAAGCCTCCACAGCCCCTTCTCATATC
The DNA here is from genome assembly GCF_046119375.1 of Phyllobates terribilis. Taxonomy (NCBI): domain Eukaryota; kingdom Metazoa; phylum Chordata; class Amphibia; order Anura; family Dendrobatidae; genus Phyllobates; species Phyllobates terribilis. The sequence goes on from NW_027362768.1 coordinate 174,467,845, forward strand.
TACTCAATCCTCCTCCTCCAAAACCACATTCTCCACCGTTATGGAAGATCAACTTTCCTCTTTACTCTCCAAATCGCACCTCACCACCTGTAAACTTGACCCAATCTCGTCCCACCTCATCCCAAACCTTACCACTATCTTCATCCCAACCCTAGCCCACCTCTTCAACTTGTCACTAACAACTGGTGTCTCCCCCTCATCCTTCAAACATGCCTCGATCACACCCATCCTCAAAAAGCCCTCCCTTGACCCATCCTCTCTGTCTAGCCATCGCCCCATATCACTTCTCCCCTTTGCCTCAAAACTACTGGAACAACACGTCCATTCTGAGCTGTCCTCCCACCTCTCCTCCAGCTCCCTCTTTGACCACCTACAATCTGGTTTCCGACCGCACCATTCTACTGAAACTGCACTGACCAAAGTTACCAATGACCTACTAACCGCCAAATCTAAGTGACACTATTCTGTCCTCCTCCTCCTAGACCTGTCATCTGCCTTTGACACAGTGGACCATTCCCTCTTACTCCAGACTCTCTCATCTCTCGGCATCACAGACTTGGCCCTATCCTGGATCTCCTCATACCTAACAGACAGGACAATCAGTGTCTCCCACTCACAGACCACCTCCTCATCTCGCCCCCTATCTGTCGGTGTCCCCCAAGGTTCAGTTCTAGGACCCCTGCTCTTCTCCATCTACACCTTAGGCCTGGGACAGCTCATAGAGTCTCATGGCTTTCATTATCACCTCTATGCTGATGACACACAGATCTACCTCTCTGGACCTGATATCACCTCCTTACTAACCAAAATCCCACAATGTCTATCTGCTATTTCATCCTTCTTCTCTGATAGATTTCTAAAACTTAACATGGACAAAACAGAATTCATCATCTTTCCACCATCTCATTCAACCCCCCCAACTGACCTAACCATCATAGTCAATGGCTGCCCACTGTCCCCAGTCCATCAAGCTCGCTGCCTTGGGGTAACCCTGGACTCTGAACTCTCCTTCAAACCTCATATCCAAGCCCTTTCCACTTCCTGCCGACTCCAACTCCAAAATATCTCCCGGATCCGCACATTCCTCAACCATGAATCTGCAAAAACACTAGTGCACCCCCTTATCTCCCGCCTTGACTACTGCAACCTCCTGCTCTGTGGCCTCCCCTCTAACACTCTCGCACCCCTCCAATCCATCCTAAACTCTGCTGCCCGACTAATCCACCTGTCCCCCCGCTATTCCCCGGCCTCTCCTCTCTGTCAATCTCTTCACTGGCTCCCCATTGCCCAGAGACTCCAGTTCAAAACCCTAACCATGACATACAAAGCCATTCACAACCTGTCTCCTCCATATATCTCTGACCTAGTCTCCCGCTACATACCTGCACGCAGCCTCCGATCCTCACAAGATCTCCTGCTCTACTCCCCTCTTATCTCCTCCTTCCACAATCACATACAAGATTTCTCCCGCGCTTCCCCCCTACTCTGGAACTCTCTACCCCAACATATCAGACTCTCGCCGACCGTGGAAACCTTCAAAAGGAGCCTGAAGACCCACCTCTTCCGACAAGCCTACAACCTGCAGTAACCCTCGCTCCACCATACCGCTGCACGACCAGCTGTACCCTCACCTACTGTATCCTCACGCATCCCTTGTAGACTGTGAGCCCTCGTGGGCAGGGTCCTCGCTCCTCCTGTACCAGTCGCTGTCACATTGTGTTCAAGATTATTGTAATTGTTCTTGTATGTATACCCCTTCTTCACATGTAAAGTGCCATGGAATAAATGGCGCTATAATAATAAATAATAATAATAAGTGTCATGCGGTTTTACAAGTGATAGTGATGTGCGTCTTATATAATGTGTATTTGGCTGTGTGCCCACGATGCGTTTTTTAAGCGTTTTTGCAGCTGCGGAAACACATTAAAAGCGCTTGGTAGAAGGTCTGCCATGTTCCCCAATGATAATCCCCATGTGCTGTGCACATGCTGCGGAAATTTCCGCTGCGGATTATCATTGCGGAAAAAAATGCAGCACTACCAATTAATTTGCGGAAGTGCTGCGTTTTCGCCATTGACTTGCATTAGACCACATGGATTACGCATCACTGTATATGTAGATGCTCATTCCATGCGTTCTAATGTGCGGATGGTACCCGGGTGTAGAGGAGAGGAGTATCTCCTCCGGGTACCATAGAAAACTGTATAAAAAAAAAGAATAAAATAAAAAATAAATATTATACTTACCTTCTGGCGGTCCCCGCTGCGCTCCTGCTTGCTTCCTGGCACTTTGCAGTGGATTGAAGGACCTGCGCTGACGTCAGAGTCATGTGACGGGTCACACGACGCTGACGTCAGCAGGTCTTTCAATCCACTGCTGCAGGCAGCCGGGACCGAGCGAAGCAAGACTGCGGGGGCCATCGGAGGGTAAGTATATATTTATTTTTTTATTTTTAACCACTCTCTCGGTCACAGTATATAAATCCATGCAGTTTGCATGGATTTATATAGTGTGACCTAGTTGTCACAAGCACTTTCCAAGTGATGCTAAAATCGCTTGGGAAGCGCTTGTCAACCCGCATGGGGAAATGCAAGTGAAGAACGCTTCACATCCGCATGCCCCTGGCAGGAAAACGCATGTACAATCCGCAGGCACAATCCGCATGTATAATCCGCATGCACAATCCGCATATACAATCTGCGTGTACAATCCGCATGCACAATCCGCATGTACAATCCGCATGCACAATCCGCATGCACAATCCGCATATACAATCTGCGTGTACAATCCGCATGCACAATCCGCATGTACAATCCATATGTACAATCCGCATGTACAATCCACATGCGTTTTTTCCTGCCAGAGAGATGCAGAAACGCTCAGGAAAAAATCCTGAGCATTTCTGCATCGTGGGCACATAGCCTTATCGTAATGTACAGCACAGAAGTCATGTAAAGTCTTAGGGTATGTGCACACGATGCAGAAAAGCTCAGGATTTTTTCCTGAGCGTTTCTGCATCTCTCTGGCAGGAAAAAACGCATGCGGATTGTACATGCGGTTTCCTGCCAGGGACATGCGGAAATGAAGCGGTCTTCACTTGCATTTCCCCATGCGGGTTGACAAGCGCTTCCCAAGCGATTTTAGCATCACTTGGAAAGTGCTTGTCAACTTCACACTATATAAATCCATGCAACCGGCATGGATTTATATAGTGTGTGAATGTCAAAAAATAAAAAATAAATATATACTTTACCCTCTGATGGCCCCCGGTGTCCGGCTTCGCTCGGTCCCTGCTGCCGGCAGTGAAGACTTTAGGACCTTCCGACGTCAGCGTTACGTGACCCGTCACATGACTCTGACGTCAGCGAAGGTCCTTCTTCATTCAACCCCGAAGTGCCGGGAACCAAGCAGGAGCGCTGCGCGGGCCGTCAGAAGGTGAGAATATATATATTTTTTATTTTATTCTTTTTTTTTTAATGGTACCTGGGTCTGGATGAGAGTCCTCTCCTCCACACCCGGGTACCATCCGCACATTAGACCGCATGAAAAGCGCATCAACATATACAGTGATGCGGATTCCATGCGGTCTAATGCAAGTCAATGGCGGCAAAAGAGCAGCGTTTCCGCAAAATTAATTGACATGCTGCGGATTTTTGACCGCAGCGTTTACGCTGCGGAAAAATCCCCATCTTGGGCACAGCACATGCGGATTTCAATTGGGGAACATTGCTGCCCTTCTACCATGCGTTTTTCATGCGTTTCCGCGGCGTTTCCGCAACTGCAAAAACGCCGCGGAAACGCATGAAAAACACAACGTGTGAACTCAGCCTAAATGTGTAATGGGAGTATAGTGCAGAATAAGCATAGGATTTGCTTTGAGAGAGCATAAGTACAGTTTATATGGTAAGTGGTTGAGCAACAGTATAGGACATAGGATAAGAACAATAGATTTAGGATATAGGATAGGAAACTATAGGAAATAGTTAATGATATAACTAGCCCTGGGGTGGAAACTAGTGCTGATAAAAAGGGGGGCACTTCATGATAGTGTGTGGTTAGAGAAGGGCAGTGTCAAGGTCAAGTTCAGGTGCAGTGGGCTGCTAGGGGCAGCATGGGCCAATCGTTTAGGGCATTGGGAGGCCGTACTGAGATCCCTGATGGACATTCCTGTAATGTCTGGAGCCTAGGGCTCAGGCCAGGTACCAAGGAGCAGGTCTGGCCTTCTGATATCTCAAGGTCAGTGAACGTGGAATTACTTATTGATCCTGAGTTACATCCTGTATTAAAATCCAGAGCTGCACTCACTATTCTGCTGGTGCAATCACTGTTCATACCATACATTACTGATCCTGTAGTAATCCTGCGTTACATCCTGTATTATACTCAAGAGCTGCACTCACTATTCTGCTGGTGCAGTCACTGTGTACATACATTACATTACTGATCCTGAGTTACATCCTGTATTATACTCCACAGCTGCACTCACTATTCTGCTGGTGCAGTCACTGTGTACATACATTACATTACTTATCCTGTACTGATCCTGAGTTACATCCTGTATTATACTCCAGAGCTGCACTCACTATTCTGCTGGTGCAGTGACTGTGTACATACAGTGCCTACAAGTAGTATTCAACCCCCTGCAGATTTAGCTGGTTGACACATGCGGAATTAACTTGGCATTGTGACATTTGTACTGTAGATCAGCCTGGAAGTGGGAAATGCACTGCAGCAAATTTTGTTTTGTTTTTTTGTTTTTTTTTAAAACGTTAAAAGTTAATTCAGAGTGTCATTTATTATTCAACCCCTCAAACCACAAGAATTCTGTTTGGTCCCCCTAAAGTATTAAGAAGTAGTTCAGGCACCAAGAATAATGAGCTTCACATGTGTGGATTAAAGATCTCTTTTGCCAGCCTTTTCTGACTATTTAAGACCCTCCCCAAACTTGTGAACAGCACTCAGACATGGTCAACATGGGAAAGACAAAGGAGCATTCCAAGGCCATCAGAGACAAGATCGTGGAGGGTCACAAGGCTGGCAAGGGGTACAAAACCCTTTCCAAGGAGTTGGGCCTACCTGTCTCCACTGTTGGGAGCATCATCCTTAAGTGGAAGGCTTATGGAACTACTGTTAGCCTTCCACGGCCAGGACAGCCTTTGAAAGTGTCCTACCGTGCCGAGGCCAGGCTTGTCCGAAGAGTCAAGGCTAACCCAAGGACAACAAGGAAGGAGCTCCGGGAAGATCTCATGGCAGTGGGGACATTGATTTCAGACAATACCATAAGTAACGTACTCCACCGCAATGGTCTCCGTTCCAGAAGAGCCCGTAAGGTACCTTTACTTTCAAAGCGTCATGTCAAGGCTCGTCTACAGTTTGCTCATGATCACTTGGAGGACTCTGAGACAGACTGGTTCAAGGTTCTATGGTCTGATGAGACCAAGATCGAGATCTTTGGTGCCAACCACACACGTGACGTTTGGAGACTGGATGGCACTGCATACGACCCCAAGAATACCATCCCTACAGTCAAGCATGGTGGTGGCAGCATCATGCTGTGGGGCTGTTTCTCTGCCAAGGGGCCTGGCCATCTGGTCCGCATCCATGGGAAGATGGATAGCACGGCCTACCTGGAGATTTTGGCCAAGAACCTCCGCTCCTCCATCAAGGATCTTAAGATGGGTCGTAATTTCATCTTCCAACAAGACAACGACCCAAAGCACACAGCCAAGAAAACCAAGGCCTGGTTCAAGAGGGAAAAAGTCAAGGTGTTGGAGTGGCCTAGTCAGTCTCCTGACCTTAACCGAATTGAAAACTTGCGGAAGGAGCTCAAGAATAAAGTCCACATGAGACACCCAAAGAACCTAGATAACTTGGAGAAGATCTGCATGGAGGAGTGGGCCAAGATAACTCCACAGACTGGTGCCGGCCTGATCAGGTCTTATAAAAGACGATTATTAGCTGTAATTGCAAACAAGGGTTATTCCACAAAATATTAAACATAGGGGTTGTATAATAATTGACCCACACTTTTATGTTTTATAATTTAATAAAATTCAACTGAGCAACATAACTTTTTGGTTTGTAAGATTTATGCTTCTGTTCATAAAACCTACTCTCGTTTGCAGTTTGAAGGCTCTAACTTATTTGCATCTTATCAAACCAGCTAAATCTGCAGGGGGTTGAATACTACTTGTAGGCACTGTACATTACATTACTGATCCTGTACTGATCCTGAGTTACATTCTGTATTATACTCCAGAGCTGCACTCACTATTCTGCTGCTGCAGTCACTATGCACATACATTAAAAGTGCAACCTTAAATGTAAGAGGAGGCTTATAATGCACAAACAAAATGCTATTTTAATCTGACTATAGTAATCCTTCCCACGCTCTCAGGACCCCCTTACATATCATTACTCTGATATATGGCTCTGCCTTTACATTACTCTGCCCCATTTTCAAACCACTTCATGAAATTTGCTGACTCCCGGATCTGCGCTGTGCTGTGCGCCCCCGGTAATACACGTTCATTATAGTGACGCTTATGAATCAGGAAATAGTAGATAATATTTTATAATTTATAAACCAGTTGTCTGCAGCGCAGATTAGCAGCATAATCTCTAATGGAGCTCGGCAGCCCAGAGAAATCTCATTTTTATTCCTTCGAAAGGATTTTCTTCCTTAAATAAACAGGAAAAGATGAAATCGACCTTGGTAAATAAATGTTTTCTTTCCCAGGAATTTGGGCCCTGATTATACAGAAGGTTTGTTCTATCCCCCTTGTAAATGCTGGAGAATTTTCGTGCGCATCCTGCAGTTTTTCTTCCCATTCATAATTGCTGCTGGTTAGGAAGCCGCCGTGATGACCCATTGTTGATAATGGGCTGGAGGTGATGAAAATGGCTGAACAGAACAATGCTTCATTAGGAGATAATCTGAAATTTGTACAGGGTCATTACTCTTAAAGGGAAACTTCACATAAAACCTGGAATTTCCCATTGCAGTCAGTCATTAAGCAGTGGCCTTAGATATAGCAGGTCAATTGCAAATGGCCTAGTGTGTAAATCATATTTTATGTGCACATGGGTGCATTTTTTCCACGCGGAAATGGGTCAAAAACGCTGGGTAATCCGTGTGCCAGCTCATGCAATGACAATCCTGAAGTGCTGTGCACATGATCAGGAACCTTCCTGTCAGGATTGTCATTGCATTTAAATCTGCAGCATGTCAATTCTTTTTGTGTTTTTGCAGTGTTTTTCACCCATTGAGTCAGTCAAATCCGCAGCAAAAATGCACTTCATACTCATCTGTCTCCATACCCCAAGTGTCCCACGGCAATCCAATCACCCGGCAGCACTTTATACACTGATCCCGGCAGTGTATAGCCCTGAGCTGCCGGGAGTGAGGTAACTGGAGTTCAATCATCTGCGAACTCCGGTGACCTCACTTACGGTACCTGTGCTGCGTGAGTATTTTCTCACGCAGCACTGGTGCAGTAAGTGAAATCACCGGAGCTTATCAGCTGATTGAATTCCAGTGACCTCTGTCCCAGCAGCTCAGCGCTATACACTGACAGGAGTGATTACACTCCTGTCAGTGTATACAGTGCTGTCCTCTAGAACAGTCATTTGATTGCTGATGTGACTGCTCTAGAAGACCCAGATCTTCGTGAGACACTGTGGATTATGTCATCATGGCAGAGAGGTGAGGGATATGGTTGCTTTTTATTTTTGGTTTCTTACAGGTGACAATGGCTTCAGCGGAATGGGCGTTAGAGGAGTATAACTGTTTTTTTATTTTTAAATAAATGATTAAAACCGTGTGGAATTTTATTTAAAATAAAAGACTTTATTCTTGCAGTGTCTTTATTTAAAAAACTCTACTACGGGGTTAGTAATGGGGGTGTCTTATAGGCGCCATCCATTACTAAACTGGGCTCCATGTCAGCTGCCAATACAAGGCTGACATGATTTGGCACACTTTATGGATGCGTCATTTCTGGGGTGGCTGAGAGCTGATATTATTAGCCTCAGAGGGGGCCAGGATCCATGACCCCGTTCCTGGTTTTTAAATATCAGCCCGTAGCGGGCTGCCTAGCCTTTGCTGGTTAGATTTTATAGGGGAACCCTACGTCATTTTTTTCTGAGGTCCCCCTGTAATCTAGTAAAGTAAAAGCTAAGCAAACAGCTGTGGGCTGTTATTAATAGCCAGGGAACATTTTTTGCCAATGTCCCCGGCTACTAATATCAGCCCTTAGTGGTTGGCTTTCCTTCTGATGGTTATGAAAATGATGCGGGAGCCAACGCCATTTTTAAAATTTTAGGCTATGTGTCCATGATCCGGACTTAGCAGTGCTTTGGATGCAGCATATTTTTGCTGCTTCCAAAATTATGCGTTCTATTGAGACTAGCGACTCCGCAAGAGAATTTGACATGCTGCGGTCCTGAAAGACGCGCCGCTTGTCAGTGTCTGCAGGTGATCCTCAGCGGACATGGGATTTCTAGAAATACCATCCACTATGCTGTAACAGCTGGTCGCTGCAGGTTTGATGCAGCATAAATACGCAGCATCAAACCTGCAGCATTTCCGGATTGTGAGCACGTACCCAAACTCACCCGCAGCATTTCAATTTCTGCAGATTTTGACCGATTGAAATGTCATTACATGCGGTTGATCCGCATGTACTGACAACACAAATGCAGCATTAGGAGTAATTGGATTAGGTGTCCCCGACACCTAACCCTAGCTTTAGTAATGAAGGGGTGTCAGTTAGACACTCTCATTACTAAGTAAAGAGTTAAATAAACACACACACACACACACACACACACACACACAGTAAACCACTTTATTTGAAATACAACAGACACATTCTTTAATCATTTAAATTAACCAATATACTCACCTCAGGTCCGATGGTAATCCAAGTTTTTTTTTTTTTTTTAAATATCTTTATTTAGCTCCAAAAAGCATTCATTGCTGTACAAAAAAGCATAAAAATAAAGCATAAAAAAACCGCACGTTTTTGCTGTCAAGAGATGCAGGAATCTTGCCGAAATTTCTGCAATCTCATACTGAACGTGCGCACATAGCCTAAATGCAATTTTATATTTCACTCTGCAGACAAGTGGTATATAGCGTTTATTTGTCAGACATTGTAATCCTGCCTGTGATGATAATGAGACTGCTGATAACACCTCTATATACAGTAGATAACACAAGATCCACCATTCACAATAGGCGATGTCACAGCTCACCTCCTCCTCCTGTACAATGACTGATAACACCTCTATATACAGTAGATAACACAGGATCCAGCATTCACAATAGGCGATGTCACAGCTCACCTCCTCCTCCTCCTCCTGTACAATGACTGATAACACCTCTATATACAGAAATCTATGACCATATAAATAATTTAAATGGAAAACCCCCTTTATAGTGTCCTTACATTTTAAGCCCCTGCTAACGGGGGCTGTAGATAGACGAACACTTTTCCAACCACTTGTTTTTATTGCTTTAATGTATCCAACATGGTAAATGAAGCGACTCTGCAGTAGGGCAAAATAATAAAAACCTACCTCCCTTAGAGATCCACAATTTGCAGACAACTGGTCTAAATGCTCTTCTGATGGGCTGAAATCTCTGAGAATTATTAGGCATGGTTCCAAGCAGCACAGAGTGTTTCAGGAAAGGCTTTGGCTGATCTGACCTGTGCACTCTTGTGGTGAGGACGAGGCTGCATGTGACCGGGGGCAGCCTCACATGATGTGACAAGAGGAATGGGGACATGGGTGACTTTTTCCTCTGTTTTCATAGATATAGACATTTCTCTGACATTATGAGGAATGTTAAACAATTAGTGACGGCGTTTTATTACGGAGCGCGACACTTTCCGATAAGCGCATGGCACGGTACGACACTTCTTTATAATGGTTATCTGTAACATACAGAATATTTGCACATTTATAGGTCAGTGCTGCCTTGTATAAGACACTTATTAGGAGCTTTATTACCCCTTTAAATAACAAATATTGATGGAAATAAGACGAATAAACCGCGGTGTTATGTGCTGACACGGTTGATTTTTTTGGCCACAGTATTTCATTCTGCACGCTGCAATCTCAGGATAATAAGCATTGACATCCGTAAGGACTGCGCCATCAACGTCCCACGTGAGAGGCGTTGAAGAACTGCTGAAACCTAAAATATGAATCCGGACCGAGCGATCAGTCAATGCAGATAATAATATATTACTCCAGTCCGCACAGGAGCAAACACATTTCCAGACTGTCTGCGCATAAAAATCCAACCTATATAATATAATCAACGCTAAATGAAGGCAAAGCTAAAAAAATATTCAGTACAGTGACAGCAGAACGAGGCGACATCGCTTCCCCGAGACCACCAGACCGACCTGCGCTGGAGCGGCCATTGTTTGATAACATTCCCAACTACTTTCCCAATGTTTTTTCAGTTAGTCACACAATCCCTTTAATTCTGTAATAAAGCTTTATAGGGATTAGATTCGCTGCTACAAATCTCTTAATTCCCTGCATTTGCATAGAATATGATAAAATGTGTGCTGCCTGTAGCCAACACTAGGGGGAGCTCACTGCAATAAATCCCTGAGCTCCCCCTAGTGGCTGTCTGAAGTTTAACCATCTGCTACAATTTTAATTTTAGATGCACTAAATGATGCAAAGTAGGACTCATTTAAAGTGTATTTCTGCCTAAGAAATGTCACCTATCCTGGATAGAAAATAACTGTGGTTCCCACTGCTGGGACCCCTACAGATTGCCAGACCGGGGGACTTGTACCCTCCATTCTCACCTGGTCTAAAGACCTCCATCAGGAAATGAACAGAGCCTAGGTTTGCACATGTGTCCTGCTGCTCCATCCAGGTCTATAATATTCAAGATTCTTGAGATCTGCCATCTTCACCATTGTTGCCCGTTCTTTCCCAGCCACGACCAGGAAGAGCTTACTAAAAAGTACAGGTTTGCACCTGCCAGGTTGTGTCTTGCCATTCCTTCAAAGTTTATGACAACGTCAACTATTGCTTATCTTCTTTGTGGCTATTATTGGGTTAAAATCTCCTACCGTTTTGTGTATACAGCTCCCAGGCAGAGCTGTGTGGTTTCATCATTACAACAAACTCTGTGCAGCCTGATCCTAGTTATATTCCTTGCATCCATTCCCCTGCTCCTAGCTTATATGCATCGGCCAGACCACAAGGGTTTGTTTGTAGAGACACAGAGCTCAGCATAGGAGCTGTGGACACAAAATAGCAGGGCATTTAATTAATTTTAAATGCATTATTGCAATAAAATATAGTCGATCCACTCAACTCCTCCTGGTCACAGACTAGAGGGCAGAAGAGTACCAGCGTGTTATGATAGTTAGCAACTCACTCAGGGGAAAAAGGTAACAAACTAAAAACTGCAATTGAACCTGCAGGTTCCTGTACAGACTACAGGACCCCATAGCTCCTAGTGGTTGCTGCGTGAGCTGAGAAAGTCCTAACCAAAGACTAGACGGTGGCAGCTTGGACCTATGCAGCCTGAAAGGCTGTCAAGCTTTTCACGGTCCTCCTAAAGAACCGGAGGGTAGAGCAGAGGGTGAATTACCTACAAGAGGAGAAGTGTGCTGAAATAGGAAGAGATCCCAGAGTGAGTAAAGCAAACCACAAAATACAAGACTGTTAGAAAATGTGCCACCTGCTTCCTAAAAATAAACCGAAGGTGCAGAGTAAAGAACAGAAACAGCAGAGAGATAAACCCTAGCTGGTCTTTCACTGACTAGCTTAGACTACAGCAGTATAGCTTGACATCCAAATGAGACTATCACCAGCAGGAAATACCAGCAGTGGGAAAGAATATAAAGCCGCAACCAAAAGGTAATAGGGCAGATAAATGAGTAAATGAAAACACCCGTTACCCTAAAAAGACTGCAGCAAGGATAATAGAAACTAAACACTTGAGAAAAGACGAATCTGCTTGTGGCTCGGCGAACAGAAAAGCCAACCACAAAGCACAGGCTCAAGAGTACGAACCCAGATGTGGCACCCACACTGATATCACCAATCCACTGGAATCCCCCTTTAACTGGGAAAGCATTATCCTGGGGGTCTGATCGCTCCTCCGGTGGCAAGTTTCATCTGACATCATCTCACTTTTGCTTACTCTTGGAAAACAGTAATCAGAGCATGGAGGAGATGTAATGATCCCTATCATTCTCAGGGGGGACTCCTATCATGCTTCATGCTGGTTGCCACCGCTGGCATAAGAGCTTGCCTGGTGCCACCTCAGTGATATGTGCGGGCAGTGTGTTTATTATCTCTCAGCTTCATGGGAGATCTCTAATAGTACATGGAAAATGTTTTCACGAGAATGGGCTAAACAAGAGGCGAAAAAAAAATCCCCCAGTATCCAGGGGTTGGAAACATGTCTGACCTTAACTTTTTACCCCCGTGTTTACTTCCAGGACCGCGATGAGTTCAATCAGATAAGACGCGACTCAAAAATACGGTAAAAGCTATTTTTATTCCTGCGTTACCACTTACAAAGGAAATGGGATGAGCCAGGAGCCAGAAATAACATTATCTTCATCTTCATCCAAAAAAAATGATCTCGATCCTGTGTCCTCCAAACAGGGAGAGTTTATCAGACTGGAATAAAAGGAAACGTCCTGTCTGATGGCGGCAGAGCCATTTTCAAGACTTCCGCTTGCTGTCCGGCAATAGAATCCTTCCTTATTTACATCCAGTGGCTGCAAAAACCTTCATATTATCAGGTTTCTCTTTGATGCATTTTAATAATAATATTAAGGACAAATTCCCATAAAGCAAAAAAGACGATTTTCTAATACGTTATTTTGGGCTGAAAATCTGCTGGATTTTACAGTTCAAATAAAGTAAATGCGATTTCCCAAAAACTTATGCCCACTGTACCAAAAATCTGCTGCGGAAATCATCAATTTTTAAATCTATTTTTATCCCTATAGACCTTTATACAGCTTGTTTTACAGTAATTGCAAAATAAATGGGATTTCTAAAGTGTTATTCAAACAGTGCGTTTTGACTTGTTAAGGTTGACGCTGTCAGTGCTTTTACAGCAGTTTTTCCCCTTTGTGAGCAAAGAGCTTGAGCAGCAAAAATCCCCCAAAGAGAGATCACATGAAAAATGCATCAAAACCACATTAAAATTTATTTTTTATTTTTGACTGTATTTTTTCAGCCAGAAACTGTAATTTCCATGCAGAAAAAAAAGGATCAAAACACTAAGTGTGAACATGCACGTAGGGAGCCTGAAAAGCAGCCTCCCTGCTTTCTGGACTATTTGGAGTGCACCACATTACATCACACTACCAGGAAGCAGAGGTTAATTAAGTGCACCACTAAGTGTGAACATGCACGTAGGGAGCCTGAAAAGCGGCCTCCCTGTTTTCTGGACTATTTGGAGTGCACCACATTACATCACACTACCAGGAAGCAGAGGTTAATTAAGTGCACCCTGGCGTCACAAACTTACTTTTTATTTTCTTTGTCACTGCTATGGCAGAGTGATAATTTCTGCACACTACATGTAAAAATCGCAATTGCAGTTTTTAAAGTGTGAAATCGCGCATTTTAGCACTAAAAACAGTTTCAAAGCTTGAGCAAAAAAAAAAAAATGGGAAAAAAAATACAAGAAAAATGAAAAAATGCAGAAAAAAAACCAATGCTAAAAAATGTAGTGAAAAACTTGTAGTATAAGACAAGAAGACAAAAATATTAATGGATCCATAAGGCAAAATGGTCCCCTGTTCTGTGCCCACAGAATAGACGGTTGGTCGATCCCGCAGAATTCAGCGGGTTCAGATGACTGTGATCTGATGTGTACGCAGGCTTTCAGTAAGGACAGGTTTCCGACCTCTGAGTATAGACCCTGAATGTTTCCATTCACTTACAGCAAGCAAAATGTTTTTAAAAAGGCAAAAAATTCAAACACAATTAAAAAGTTACAGAACTTTTCTTTATATAAAAAGTTTTGATCACGAGACTGGACAACACAGCAAATGTCAGGACCTCTCGAGAGATGGGGTGTGTATCTGTCCAAACATGATATTATGATACTGGTTCCAACTGTGAACTGACAGCAGCGGGACCCTCGTACTACAAGTGATATGGGGGTGTATAGGGTTCATTACCAAGCTCAACTCCTCTTTAATGGCCGATTTATGTGATCTGCTAAGAGCTCCTCTATGTCCTAGAGCAAGACACCGAAAATGTGTCCCCTTTCCTCTACTCCACTAATGGGTGTTCGTGAGTACAGGTCACCTGTTTGGACAGTCTCATCAATGTGCACCCTGAAAGTGTAGGCTCTGGGGTTTCACTTCATAGAGAGTGCGCCCTCTGCTGCTGGGACTATGTATCTGCAGCTGTGTAACACCGTCACTAGGACTCTGGCTTCATTCAGATGTCCCTTTTTATTTCTTGCACCAACTCACCAATTTCCATCACTCTGTTAGATCAGGTTTTCATCAATGTTTCCGGTTTAACCATCATGCCAAAAAAAAAAATTGCAAGGCTTCTTCTACCCATTGCAAAGTTAAAAACGGACACACATGAATGGCAACTCCATGCCGATTTTCCGTGATTTTCATAGACCCATAAAATTGTATTGGTGATTCTGATCAAAAATGGAGTGGTCTCCATGATTTTTTTTATTTTTGCAATCACCCGGTTTGCAAAATAACATGGGAAAGTGAAAAGCCACAAGGACAAGGGGACGTGGGAAACACAGAACGTGCAGGTGAAAAACAGACGTCTGAATGAGACCCCGGCTTTAGTCTACGGTGGTCATGGCAAGGAGCGCGCCTTTCTAAATTTGCATTGTCCTTAGATTACAATTAAAGTGAAAATCTAGAGAAAATGATCTTCTGATCTGTCATAGATACATGTGAGAAGATGACATTGGTGAGGTCTGTGGTCTTTGATCAACACCAATTTCCCGGGAAAAAAAAACAACAAATTATAGTGGATATGTTAAAAGGGAGAATTTTCGGTTCTGACGGATCGGTTCTGTTAGATTTTAACATGCCCAATGCTTTCTTTCCAGGACAGAATAGCGCCATAGAGGTTTAGAGCAATAAATATGGAGGAGGGGGCTCTGGATCCACCCGAGGAAGATGGGGAATCTCACACTAGTACTAGACATATATGAGCAGAGCCTAAGGGGAGTCACTAGATCCCTTTCATTCAGGCATAAATGACTTATCCTAATAGCTCGGGTTCCCAACCCATCTACCAGAATAACGAGGGCTCCCCGAAACGCGTTTACCGATGCAAAGTGTCCGCCAGGAGCAGCTTGACGCACAGCCGTCAGTGGAGCAGCGGAAACACTCGGCTCTTTCTGTGACGCTTTAATAGAGAAACAATGTGGCTGACGGTATTCATATCATGGCCAATGGATCGCTGACCATTTGTGTGTTCAGCTCCTATACAGTCTTATGTGGCTCCACGGTTACAGACTACAAAGATCAAAAGGAGAAAGGATTCCGGCTTCATAAAATTGCAAAAAGTTTATTCCAATAAAATACTTTCCATAATTAAAATGGGATTGGCAACGCGTTTCGAACGCAAAAAAAAACTGCTTCCTTTATCAGTGCTGTTACAAAGGACGCAGGATGTTTGCATTTGAAACGCGTTGACCCGAATTCTATGTGCACAGAACGATTGTTAATACGATTGGTCTGTGTGCACAGGACATCATCAGCACGTCTCCTCCTGTGTACGCGATGATTTTAATACCAGCATGAACGATCCAATAACCGAGCGTTTTGCTTGTTCGTAGGGTGATTTGCCGGCATGTATAGACAGGCTGATAATCCACAGATGTACGCTTGTTCTCGATTATCAGCTCGGCAGAAAGTGTGGAGTAACACGACTGCAAAATCAGACTACAGGGGCTTATTTGTAGTCTGTGACCATGGAAACACATGACTGCATGGAAGCTGCAAACACACAAGTGTATAGATGTCGAATTGCAATTGTACATGCATCAATAACGATTGCAAAAACGCACGCATGTTATCTTTTGCTTTTTAACTTTGTGAAAAAATCAGGACGGAGACTGAAGTTATATGAATCAAACTAGTGGCATGACTATATAGGTAGCAAATAAAAACAATAAAAAGGATTCTCATCTTGTAGCAATCTGAAGTGCCAGCGCTGAGAAATCGAGCTTTGAAGCCTCATGAAAGTGCGTTAAGGGCGTGCGGAGTACGGAAATGCCCCCAATGCACTTCACAGCTAATTTGCATATTACTTCAAAGGTTGATTTCTCAGCGCTGGCACGTCCGATTACTAAAAGACAGAAATCGCTTTTATTCTTGCTTTATGTCCTATACAGCCATAACACTAGTTTAATTAGTAAAATTGTCCCTTTAAGTGAATGCAGAACTAGAGACAATTGTAGTTTGTGGTGTCGCAATAAAAGTAATATTCAAGCAGAAATGCTGCACCGCATAAATCTGCTACAGTGGAAAATATTAAACTTATCGTGCTTTCTAATTTACCACTAGATTACAACCCACATCCTCCAAACCGTCTCCGGCCTCGGGCACGTTAACCACTTAGCACCAGAGGAGAAACAGAGAATGCGGATTGTGTAGGACGCAGAGATAATCGCAAACTTACACTATTAACTCTCATTATTTCCTATTATCTGCACCCCCCTCCCATAAGCCGGGACGGTCCGTCACCCCCCCTCCATAAACTGAGACGGTCCATCACCCCCCCTCCATAAGCCAGGATGGTCCGTCAGCCCCCCATAAGCCGAGACGTTCCTCCATCACCCACCCCCCCATAAGCCGGGATGGTCCGTCACCCACCCCCCCCATAAGCCGGGACGGTCCGTCACACCCCCCCCCATAAGCCGGGACGGTCCGTCATACCCCCTCCCATAAGCCGGGATGGTCCATCATACCCCCCCATAAGCCGGGATGGTCCGTCATACCCCCCCATAAGCCGGGACAGTCCGTCACACCCCCCCATAAGCCGGGACGGTCCGTCATACCCACTCCATAAGCCAGGACGGTTTGTCACCCACCCCCCCCATAACCCGGGATGGTCCGTCATACCCCCCCATAAGCCGGGACGGTCCGTTATCCCCCCCATAAGCCGGGAAGGTCCGTCACCCCCCCCCCATAAGCCGGGATGGTCCGTCACCTCTCCCCTGCCCCATAAGCTGGGACGGTCTGTCACCTCTCCCCCGCCCCATAAGCCGGGACGGTCCGTCACCTACCCCCCCCCCCATAAGCCGGGAAGGTCCGTCACCTCTCCCCCACCCCATAAACTGGGACGGTCCGTCACCTCTCCCCCACCCCATAAACCGGGACGGTCCGTCACCCCCCCCCATAAGCCGTGGCGGTCCGTCACCCCCCCCCATAAGCCGGGACGGTCTGTCACCTCTCCCCCCCACCCCATAAGCCGGGACGGTCCGTCACCTCCCCCCCAATAAGCCGGGACGGTCTGTCATCTCCCCCCACCCCATAAGCCGGGACGGTCCGTCACCTCTCCCCCCCTCATAAGCTGGGACGGTCCGTCACCCCCCCCCCCCATAAGCTGGGACGGTCCGTCACTCATCTCCTTCTAGTCACCTACAGGTTAAACACTTTTTCCTCTTTGTTTCTAGCAAGCAGCGGAAATAAAAAAACATCCTTGTGGAAGGACACAACAAAAAGCAATGTATGAACTGACACACTGGAACGAAAACCCAGCTCCTGACCACTATCGATAGGAATAGGAACCTGGAAAAAAAAAATTGAACTCTTGCAAGTGGAAACAATGGAGCCACTCTATCCCAAAGTTCTCCCTTTGTCAGGAATCACAACAGCACACACCCACCTCTCCTGCAGAAGCGGCGCCCCATTCCTAGGTGTCGAAAAATCCGGATTGAGCCATTACCTCCAAAAAGGAATCCGTCTGTAATCCTGTAGAGGATCAATTAAATATCAGGCGAGCCCCTCTCCTTCTAAACGTGGGGTGCGGGAAGGATTAACTATTTGATGCTTTTTCTTTCTTCTCTCCTTCCGCACAGGTTTTGGCAAAGCCCCGCTGAGGACCCTCATACAATCAGATGTTTCCTATTAGGGGCCCATAAGAGGGTCTTATTTTTATGTAGAGTCCTGTTCATCAAGCCTCACTTTCTCCTGGTGCAGAACAAACGATTCTATGGAGGAAGCGTGTGTCTATGTTTTTGGAAAAGGGGTGAAGTTATACTGCCAATATAAAGATTCCACAATTCCTCCCTTTTTTTTTTCTTTCCAGAGCTGATCCCATTGTTTTCAGGCAGTGGGAAAGCATTATAGGAATGGGGCTTGATAGCACGAGAACGGTTTATCTGCAAGGAAACAGCTGCAGATATTGCAGAGGATGCAGGGAGCAGACCCCGACACGTTCTCTCGCCTCCTCCTCTGATGCCCCCCTGGTCAGCCATAAGGACAGAAATGAAGCACAAATGTGCAGGGATAGCGGGGGTCTTACCTTGGAGATGTCTGGCTGCCGGGTTCCCGCAGGTTTGCAGACTGTACATGGAGCTGTATGTGGAAGTGCCTGAGAGTGGGATGGTCCTACATTCTGACTCGATCAGCCAGATGCTGACACTGTCTTTCTTAAGGAGTATGAAAAATCCGCCTTCTAGCAAACTTCCTTCAGTCCGTTCTTTCTGCGCTGTTCTTCCTTAAGAGAGAAAGGAGCATTTTACAGTCTTATACATTGTCCAAAAACCCTTTCTAGATAAGAAAATTCCTAAAATATTACATTAGCCCTTGTTGTCCTGGTGATTGCAAGTTAGGACATTTTCATTTTGCTTTCATTGATGTAACAGATAAAATAATTCCTGGTATCAGTGATATCACCAGCAGAAAGGAGAAGACTGTGCAAACTGTCTGCAATATACAGAATCAGTCTTTTTTTTTAGATTTCTCCAAGCGGAGCAGCTCCGAAAGACTCCTCAAAAAAAAATATCGATGTAAGTGCACATTGCCTAAAGGGTATTCTAAAAAAAATACATAGATAGCAATACCTCAATATGATCAGACATCATGTAAAATGCATTTTCCCCCTTTACGTTTTCAACTTTTCGAAGAATACAGTTGCTGTTCTTGGTGGTCTGTGTTACATTAAAAAAAACTCAAACAGTGGCACAATAAAGAAGAATAGGAAATTGCATAAATAGCAATTCCCTGATATAGCGCAATTTTCTCCATCAGTATTTTTACATTTCTTTCACCTTCTCTTTATTTGCTGTCAGGAGAATACAGAGGCTTATGGTCGGCCTATGGTCAGACACTGTAGTCCTATCTGGAGCCTGTCAGCAGAATACAGATGTTCATGGTCGGCCTGTGGTCAGACACTGTAGTCCTGTCTGGAGCCTGTCAGCAGAATACAGATGTTTATAGCCGGCCTGTGGTTAGACACTGTAGTCCTATCTGGAGCCTGTCAGCAGAATACAGATGGTCATGGTCGGCCTGTGGTCAGACACTGTAGTCCTGTCAGCAGAATACAGATGCTTATAGCCGGCCTGTGGTCAAACACTGTAGTCCTGTCTGGAGCCTGTCAGCAGAATACAGATGTTTGTCTGCCCACAGGCCGGCCATAATGTAGTCCTGTCTGGCGCCTGTCAGCAGAATACAGATGCGTATGGTCGGCCTGTGGTCAGACACTGTAGTCCTGTCAGCAGAATACAGATGCGTATGGTCGGCCTGTGGTCAGACACTGTAGTCCTGTCAGCAGAATACAGATGTTTATGGTCGACCTGTGGTCAGACACTGTAGCCCCATATGGAGCCTGTCAGCAGAATACAGATGTTTATGGTCGGCCTGTGGTCAGACACTGTAGTCCTGTCAGCAGAATACAGATGTTTATGGTCGGCCTGTGGTCAGACACTGTAGTCCTGTCAGCAGAATACAGATATTTATGTTCGGCCTGTGGTCAGACACTGTAGTCCTATCTGGAGATTGTCAGCAGAATCCAGATGTTTATGGTCGGCCTGTGGTCAGATACTAAAGTCCTATCTGGAGCTTGTCAGCAGAATCCAGATGTTTATGGTCGGCCTGTGGTCAGACACTGTCTTCCTGTCAGCAGAATACAGATGTTCATGGTCGGCCTGTGGTCAGACACTGTAGTCCTATCTGGAGCCTGTCAGCAGAATACAGATGTTCATGGTCGGCCTGTGGTCAGACACTGTAGTCCTGTCTGGAGCCTGTCAGCAGAATACAGATGTTTATAGCCGGCCTGTGGTTAGACACTGTAGTCCTATCTGGAGCCTGTCAGCAGAATACAGATGGTCATGGTCGGCCTGTGGTCAGACACTGTAGTCCTGTCAGCAGAATACAGATGCTTATAGCCGGCCTGTGGTCAAACACTGTAGTCCTGTCTGGAGCCTGTCAGCAGAATACAGATGTTTGTCTGCCCACAGGCCGGCCATAATGTAGTCCCGTCTGGCGCCTGTCAGCAGAATACAGATGCGTATGGTCGGCCTGTGGTCAGACACTGTAGTCCTGTCAGCAGAATACAGATGCGTATGGTCGGCCTGTGGTCAGACACTGTAGTCCTGTCAGCAGAATACAGATGTTTATGGTCGACCTGTGGTCAGACACTGTAGCCCCATATGGAGCCTGTCAGCAGAATACAGATGTTTATGGTCGGCCTGTGGTCAGACACTGTAGTCCTGTCAGCAGAATACAGATGTTTATGGTCGGCCTGTGGTCAGACACTGTAGTCCTGTCAGCAGAATACAGATATTTATGTTCGGCCTGTGGTCAGACACTGTAGTCCTATCTGGAGATTGTCAGCAGAATCCAGATGTTTATGGTCGGCCTGTGGTCAGATACTAAAGTCCTATCTGGAGCTTGTCAGCAGAATCCAGATGTTTATGGTCGGCCTGTGGTCAGACACTGTCTTCCTGTCAGCAGAATACAGATGTTCATGGTCGGCCTGTGGTCAGACACTGTAGTCCTGTCAGCAGAATCCAGATGTTTATGGTCGGCCTGTGGTCAGATACTGTAGTCCTATCTGGAGCTTGTCAGCAGAATACAGATGTTTATGGTCGGCCTGTGGTCAGACACTGTCTTCCTGTCAGCAGAATCCAGATGTTTATGGTCGGCCTGTGGTCAGATACTGTAGTCCTATCTGGAGCTTGTCAGCAGAATACAGATGTATATGGTCGGCCTGTGGTCAGACACTGTAGTCCTGTCAGCAGAATACAGATGTTTATGGTCGGCCTGTGGTCAGACACTGTCTTCCTGTCAGCAGAATACAGATGTTCATGGTCGGCCTGTGGTCAGACACTGTAGTCCTGTCGGCAGAATACAGATGTTTATGGTCGGCCTGTGGTCAGACACTGTCTTCCTGTCAGCAGAATACAGATGATCATGGTCGGCCTGTGGTCAGACACTGTAGTCCTTTCAGCAGAATACACATGTTTATGGTCGGCCTGTGGTCAGACACTGTAGTCCTGTCAGTAGAATACAGATATTTATGTTCGGCCTGTGGTCAGACACTGTAGTCCTATCTGGAGATTGTCAGCAGAATCCAGATGTTTATGGTCGGCCTGTGGTCAGATACTAAAGTCCTATCTGGAGCTTGTCAGCAGAATACAGATGTTTATGGTCGGCCTGTGGTCAGACACTGTCTTCCTGTCAGCAGAATACAGATGTTCATGGTCGGCCTGTGGTCAGACACTGTAGTCCTGTCAGCAGAATCCAGATGTTTATGGTCGGCCTGTGGTCAGATACTGTAGTCCTATCTGGAGCTTGTCAGCAGAATACAGATGTTTATGGTCGGCCTGTGATCAGACACTGTCTTCCTGTCAGCAGAATACAGATGTATATGGTCGGCCAGTGGTCAGACACTGTAGTCCTGTCAGCAGAATACAGATGTTTATGGTCGGCCTGTGGTCAGACACTGTCTTCCTGTCAGCAGAATACAGATGTTCATGGTCGGCCTGTGGTCAGACACTGTAGTCCTGTCAGCAGAATACCGATGTTTATGGTCGGCCTGTGGTCAGACACTGTCTTCCTGTCAGCAGAATACAGATGTTCATGGTTGGCCTGTGGTCAGACACTGTAGTCCTTTCAGCAAAATACACATGTTTATGGTCGGCCTGTGGTCAGACACTGTAGTCCCGTCTGGAGCCTGTCAGCAGAATACAGATGATTATAGACGGCCTGTGGTCAGACACTGTAGTCCCATCTGGAGCCTGTCAGCAGAATACAGATGGTTATAGCCGGCCTGTGGTCAGACACTGTAGTCCCATCTGGAGCCTGTCAGCAGAATACAGATGGTTATAGCCGGCCTGTGGTCAGACACTGTAGTCCCATCTGGAGCTTGTCAGCAGAATACAGATGTTCATAGGTGGCCTGTGGTCAGACACTGTAGTCCTGTCAGCAGAATACAGATGTTTATGGTTGGCCTGTGGTCAGACACTGTTGTCCTGTCAGCAGAATACAGATGCTTATGGTCGGCCTGTGGTCAGACACTGTAGTCCCGTCTGGAGCCTGTCTGCAGAATACAGGTGGTTATGGTCGGCCTGTGGTCAGACACTGTAGTTCCGTTTGGAGCCTGTCAGCAGAATACAGATGGTTATGGTTGGCCTGTGGTCAGACACTGTAGTCCTGTCTGGAGCATGTCAGCAGAATCCAGATATTTATGGTCGGCCTGTGGTCAGACACTGTAGTCCTGTCAGCAGAATGCAGATGTTTATGGTCGGCCTGTGGTCAGACACTGTAGTCCTGTCAGCAGAATACAGATGTTTATGGTCGGCCTGTGGTCAGACACTGTAGTCCTGGCAGCAGAATACAGATATTTATGTTCGGCCTGTGGTCAGACACTGTAGTCCTATCTGGAACTTGTCAGCAGAATACAGATGTTCATGGTTGGCCTGTGGTCAGACACTGTAGTCCTGTCAGCAGAATACAGATGTATATGGTCGGCCTGTGGTCAGACACTGTAGTCCTGTCAGCAGAATACAGATATTTATGTTCGGCCTGTGGTCAGACACTGTAGTCCTATCTGGAGCTTGTCAGCATAATCCAGATGTTTATGGTCGGCCTGTGGTCAGACACTGTAGTCCTGTCAGCATAATCCAGATGTTTATGGTCGGCCTGTGGTCAGACACTGTAGTCCTGTCAGCAGAATACAGATGTTTATGGTCGGCCTGTGGTCAGACACTGTAGTCCTATCTGGAGATTGTCAGCAGAATCCAGGTGTTTATGGTCGGCCTGTGGTCAGACACTGTTGTCCTATCTGGAGCTTGTCAGCAGAATACAGATGTTTATGGTCGGCCTGTGGTCAGACACTGTAGTCCTGTCAGCAGAATACAGATGTTTATGGTCGGCCTGCGGTCAGACACTGTAGTCCTGTCAGCAGAATACAGATGTTTATGGTCGGCCTGTGGTCAGACACTGTAGTCGTGTCAGCAGAATGCAGATGTTTATGGTCGGCCTGTGGTCAGACACTGTAGTCCTGTCAGCAGAATACAGATGTTTATGGTTGGCCTGTGGTCAGACACTGTAGTCCTGTCAGCAGAATACAGATGTTTATGGTTGGCCTGTTGTCAGACACTGTAGTCTTGTCAGCAGAATACAGATGTTCATGGTCAGCCTGTGGTCAGACACTGTAGTCCTGTCAGCAGAATACAGATGTTTATGGTCGGCCTGTGGTCAGACACTGTAGTCCTGTCAGCAGAATACAGATGTTTATGGTCGGCCTGCGGTCAGACACTGTAGTCCTGTCAGCAGAATACAGATGTTTATGGTCGGCCTGCGGTCAGACACTGTAGTCCTGTCAGCAGAATACAGATGTTTATGGTCGGCCTGTGGTCAGACACTGTAGTCGTGTCAGCAGAATGCAGATGTTTATGGTCGGCCTGTGGTCAGACACTGTAGTCCTGTCAGCAGAATACAGATGTTTATGGTCGGCCTGCGGTCAGACACTGTAGTCCTGTCAGCAGAATACAGATGTTTATGGTCGGCCTGTGGTCAGACACTGTAGTCGTGTCAGCAGAATACAGATGTTTATGGTCGGCCTGTGGTCAGACACTGTAGTCCTGTCAGCAGAATACAGATGTTTATGGTCGGCCTGTGGTCAGACACTGTAGTCCTGTCAGCAGAATACAGATGTTTATGGTCGGCCTGTGGTCAGACACTGTAGTCGTGTCAGCAGAATACAGATGTTTATGGTCGGCCTGTGGTCAGACACTGTAGTCCTGTCAGCAGAATACAGATGTTTATGGTCGGCCTGTGGTCAGACACTGTAGTCCTGTCAGCAGAATACAGATGTTTATGGTCGGCCTGTTGTCAAACACTGTAGTCTAGTCAGCAGAATACAGATGTTTATGGTCGGCCTGTGGTCAGACACTGTAGTCCTGTCAGCAGAATACAGATGTTTATGGTCGGCCTGTGGTCAGACACTGTAGTCCTGTCAGCAGAATCCAGATGTTTATGGTCGGCCTGTGGTCAGACACTGTAGTCCTGTCAGCAGAATACAGATGTCTATGGTCGGCCTGTGGTCAGACACTGTAGTCCTGTCAGCAGAATACAGATATTTATGTTCGGCCTGTGGTCAGACATGTAGTCCGGTCTGGAGCCTGTCAGCAGAATACAGCGGTGCAGTCCACACCAGTCACAGTGATGCATCCAATGCTTTTCGGCTATGCTAACAGGGCATTGATATGGAACTGGTTTACTACGTATATTAAAGAATTCAACCGAAATTATATATGCTGCTGGTTTCTTAGTAAGAATATGCAATAATAAAGTAATTTTAAGAAGATGAGATGGACAACACATTTGAGAAATCAATGCACCAGTACTTTCAATGGTCATCGTTCCCTCTTGGACTGTCCCTTTAAATTGACTGATTACAGAGAGAAATAGCTCATCGTTAGCAGCTGTCACTTTTGTCTACACATTTACCCTAACAGTTCTACATAAATATTCTAGATAATCGTGTTTTTCTATAAGGCAATATATATTTAGGGTTTAATGGTCCTTAAAGCAATTCAGCCGCTGGAAACTAACCTTTAAATCCGTCTGTACAGCGACGAGACCCTAACAAGTCACTTTCCGAATTACTGCACTTAATGTAGAGAGCTGCCGAAGGGGATGTGAGACAAACACGTGTGGTCTAGCTGAAGACACATGACCATGGATCATAGAAGAAACTGCAGATCAGACGAAAAAGGGGAAACACGGGTCCAAAAATAAATCCCACATCAAGTCTGCAATTAAAATAGATCTTCTGCATGTAAATCCCTCTCCGGTCACACAAATATATAAAAGTATTACTATACAGGAGAACAAAAAAAATATCTATTTATTGCATCTACTCTTATGTGAGTTTGTAAAATAGGTGTTCATCCAGGTCTTTCGGGTGCATGTACATATTGTCAGAACTAAGGCAAAAATTAAAACTGAAGCCTGATGCACGGAGCAAGGCTTCTTTATTCATACATTTCCCGGAGGAATATTAGAGCAACGACGAGTTTAACAGAGTCACAACATGCTCATTTGTGACCATTTCATGCTGTTTTTGAGTTGCTATGGGGGGTAGGTAGCAGGTGCCGAGGTTCTTAGGATCCAGACGCATCGGCAATGGGGGGTAGGTAGCAGGTGCCGAGGTTCTTAGGGTCCAGACGCGTCGGCAATGGGGGGTAGGTAGCAGGTGCCGAGGTTCTTAGGCTCCAGACCCATCAGCTATGAGGCATAGGTAGCGGGTGCCAAGGTTCTTAGGGTCCAGACGTGTCAGTTATGGTGGGTAGGTAGCAGGTGCCGAGGTTATTAGGCTCCAGGCCCATCAGCTATGAAGCATAGGTAGCGGGTGCCAAGGTTTTTAGGGTCCAGACGTGTCAGTTATGGGGGGTAGGTAGCAGGTGCCAAGGTTATTAGGGTCCAGACACGTCAGCTATGGGGGATAGGTAGCAGGTGCTGAGGTTCTTAGGGTCCAGATGTGTCAGCTATGGGGGGGTAGGTAGCAGGTGCTGAGGTTCTTAGGGTCCAGACGCGTCAGTTATGGGGGGTAGGTAGCAGGTGCCGAGATTGTTAGGGTCCAGATGCGTCAGCTATGGGGGGGTAGGTAGCAGGTGCTGAGGTTCTTCGGGTCCAGATGTGTCAGCTATGGGGGGTAGGTAGCAGGTGCCGAGGTTCTTAGGGTCCAGAAGTGTCAGCTATGGAGGGTAGGTAGCAAGTGGCGAGGGTCTTAGGGTCTAGACGTGTCAGCTATGGGGGGGTAGGTAGCAGGTGCCGAGCTTCTTAGGGTCCAGACGTGTCAGCTATAGGGGGTAGGTAGCAGGTGCCGAGGTTCTTAGGGTCCAGAAGTGTCAGCTATGGGGGGTAGGTAGCAGGTGCCGAGGTTCTTAGGGTCCAGACGTGTCAACCTTCTCCTCTCAGATACCAAAGGAAACCTGGATGAAGGTAATGACGACCCATCAAACACCTCCCCGTACAGAAGACGATGCAATTACCAGAGAACGAGGCTCCACAAGCTCATTTACAAGAACCTCCGCGTCTTCCGGCTCATTACAATATCCCATATGGCAAAGTCAATCTTTCTTTTTTGCATTCATACATGAAGTGGAGCGCATCAATCTGGAGAGCACATATTTGTTGTGGATTATATCTGGAGCCATCCTTATCTGCTCAAACTAGAAAAACTGGTGCGTCCTGAAGATCCTGACATGGGGATTTTTTATTACATGTACAATAGTGCGTCAGTGAAAAAAAAACAGCAATGCAGAGTCACACAGTAGGGCCAAGCCCAGCAGGGAGGGGGTTAGTAGTATCATGGAAAAAATCTGTCAGAGCTGTAGCCTTAAGGTGCTGATGAAAAATCTGTACCAGGGACCTACAACTAATCTAATCTATGTCTTATCCATACATTACCCATCCACTTGCCACCACTAGGGGGAGCTCATTGCATACAGATTACATTGCATTCAATGCTGGACCTATAAATCCACATGCACTTAGCTCCCTCTAGTGGTGGCCACATGAAAATGAATAAATGAGAAAATTCAGAAATATTACAAAATCCCCCCTCCCAAAAAATAAAACATAACTTTTATAAAGTTGCGCACTTGGCTATCTGTATTGCACAGTGGAGCAGCGAGTACTTCAGTAATATATTTACAGCACCCTCCAAGTGTCCGCTGGGCGTTTCTTCAATGGTCTTTATCTCGCTGCTTCCATCTAGACTTGATTGACATCTCTAATGCAACTGCAAAAAGACATCACCTAAGCCTAGATGTGAGCGGGTACCACTAAGATCGGGAGTTGTTACAAGCAGTTTTCCTTAGGCATGCGGTATTAATGCTTGCTGCCATGTTCAAAAAAATCTATAGCCCCCATACAGTGGTAATAGTACCATGAGGTTAAACATTTCATCTTTACTCTTGCTGCCAGTAGGGGGAGCTCACTCCACACACAGCAGCAGCAGCAGCTGAACTCAGTACTTGCTGTTTATATCTATATGCAGAGAGCTCCCCCTGGTGGCAGTTGCTAAGAAAAAAAAAAGTTGAACTCTTTGTTGGGTAAGTGATATAATAACACTGGAGCTCTGACTTCTGTACAGATAAATGCTGCAGCCGGGTTATATACCCGGATGCTCAGCTCCTGGGGGAGATGCATTTGCCTATGCATATAATTGCATTACGGCACCTAAGTTGGATAATAAAATACTGTCCTAGAGGAAGAATCTGCGCCATATCCCTTAGTAACATGGAGGAAGGCAATCTATTGCAGAGGGCGTTCATGCTTACACGGCCACGTAATGAGAACAAGGCAGACTCGGCGGCTTCCTTTAGCTGCAGCAATAATCCATATCACTGATTGGGATAAACGATTCTGTCCATGGCGTCTCCGGCGTGATCCCGCTGTGCGAGCTCTGAACTGCTGATGTGCACATAGGAGTGATGAGCAAACAGAAACGTTCTGTCCACAGGGAAGACGTACTGTCCTGTGTGCACTATGGGCATTGCTGGGCAAAACAAGAGAGCGGGTAGAAATAGTATGTAAGGCCAAGGGTACTATGGGGTGGTAGACAGATCCACATGGGTTACAGGACCTACACCACACAGAGAGGCTGATCTACAATCCGCATTGTCAGGAAAAATGGACTACCTGCAGCCACCACTAGAGGAAGCCTAGTGCAAAGTGGCCATATAATAAAAGCTCCCTCTAGTGGTGGCTGAAAGTAATGAGAATCTTTAATGGTCAACTCTATAGTGCAAAAACGTCTATTCCGGGGTCCATAGATGTGGAGGGGGCTCAGGAGCAGAGATCTCTCCATGAGCAGTAGATATTGGTTATGTTACACAGCTGAGCTGTGATCACTTCTGTTAACCATTTAGATGACACTTTCAATCTCTAACAGCAGCATTTAAATAGAACGCACCGGATCCCATTGCAATTCATCTCCTTTAAAAAGGAGTAAAAAAAAATACAGTAAAAAAAAAAAAAAAAGTTCTTAAAAATATTTTAAAAAAATATAAAAATATGAATCACCATCCTTTTCCCTCATTAAGGATAAGGTGTAAAAATAAACATATGTGATACATATTTCACTCCACTTGGATTTTTTACCCATTTTTCAGCACAATGGATGGTAAAGTGAGTGGTGTCAAAACTAGAACTTGTCCTGCAAAAAAATATAAAGATTTTGGAAGAAGAAAAAATGAAAGTACAAAAATGGCTGCTAAATGAAGGGGTTAAAGGCCATGTCCACATTTCAACACACTTGTATTGCTTTGCATGTACATTCAGAAATAAAACAGATTTCCAGTTGGTTTTCATTAAAAAAAAATTTCAATTGTTTGCCTGGTAGAACGTGCAAGTAACAGAGTACAACGCTAGCTCACTGATGGTTCCCTGTAGCCTCTCTCTGTCCTGTCCTACACTACAAATAAATGGAAAAACCACCAGGACCTGATGTAGTTTAGCTTTAACTCTGGAGCGACTGCACAGACGGCCGTTACTGAGAATGCGGTCACTTTTGTTACATTCCCTCCAGCTTTCCAATACAAAATGATGGAGCTGAGAACATGACACCCGGGTGATATCAAGTTGGCATTACAGAGTAGTTGGAGCCCAATGATCCAAAATCGTTATGGCGCCCCCTGCTGTTACAAACCTGTTATGGCGCCTCCTATGGCGCCCTCTGCTGTTACATACCTGCTATGGAGCCCTCTGCTGTTACATACCTGCTATGGAGCCCTCTGCTGTTACATACCTGCTATGGAGCCCTCTGCTGTTACATACCTGCTATGGAGCCCTCTGCTGTTACATACCTGCTATGGAGCCCTCTGCTGTTACATACCTGCTATGGAGCCCTCGGCTGTTACATACCTGCTATGGAGCCCTCTGCTGTTACATACCTGCTATGGAGCCCTCTGCTGATACATACCTGCTATGGAGCCCTCTGCTGTTACATACCTGCTATGGAGCCCTCTGCTGTTACATACCTGCTATGGAGCCCTCTGCTGTTACATACCTGCTATGGAGCCCTCTGCTGATACATACCTGCTATGGAGCCCTCTGCTGTTACATACCTGCTATGGAGCCCTCTGCTGTTACATACCTGCTATGGTGCCCTCTGCTGTTACATACCAGTTATGGAGCCCTGTGCTGTTACATACCTGTTATGGAGCCCTCTGCTGTTACATACCTGCTATGGAGCCCTCTGCTGTTACATACCTGCTATGATGCCCTCTGCTGTTACATACCTGCTATGGTGCCCTCTGCTGTTACATACCAGTTATGGAGCCCTCTGCTGTTACATACCTGCTATGGAGCCCTCTGCTGTTACATACCTGCTATGGAGCCAACTGTTGTTACATACCTGCTATGACACCCTCTGCTTTTACATACCTGTTATGGAGCCCTCGGCTGTTACATACCTGCTATGGCGCCCTCTGCTGTTACATACCTGCTATGGTGCCCTCTGCTGTTACATACCTGTTATGGAGCCCTCTGCAGTTACATACCTGTTATGGAGCCCTCTGCTGTTACATTCCTGCTATGGAGCCCTCTGCTGTTACATACCTGCTATGGAGCCCTCTGCTGTTACATACCTGCTATGGTGCCCTCTGCTGTTACATACCTGCTATGGTGCCCTCTGCTGTTACATACCTGCTATGGTGCCCTCTGCTATTACATACCTGCTATGGAGCCCTCTGCTGATACATACCTGCTATGGAGCCCTCTGCTGTTACATACCTGCTATGGAGCCCTCTGCTGTTACATACCTGCTATGGAGCCCTCTGCTGTTACATACCTGCTATGGAGCCCTCTGCTGTTACATACCTGCTATGGTGCCCTCTGCTATTACATACCTGCTATGGAGCCCTCTGCTGATACATACCTGTTATGGAGCCCTCTGCTGTTACATACCTGCTATGGTGCCCTCTGCTATTACATATCTGTTATGGAGCCCTCTGCTGTTACATACCTGTTATGTAGCCCTCTTCTGTTACATACCTGCTATGGAGCCCTCTGCTATTACATACCTGCTATGGTGCCCTCTGCTATTACATACCTGCTATGGAGCCCTCTGCTGATACATACCTGTTATGGAGCCCTCTGCTGTTACATACCTGCTATGGAGCCCTCTGCTGTTACATATCTGTTATGGAGCCCTCTGCTGTTACATACCTGTTATGGAGCCCTCTTCTGTTACATACCTGCTATGGAGTCCTCTGCTGTTACATACCTGCTAAGGCGCCCTCTGCTGTTACATACCTGCTATGGAGCCCTGTGCTGTTACATACCTGTTATGGAGCCCTCTGCTGTTACATACCTGCTATGGAGCCCTCTGCTGTTACATACCTGCTATGGAGCCCTCTGCTGTTACATACCTGCTATGGAGCCCTCTGCTGTTACATACCTTCTAAGGCGCCCTCTGCTGTTACATACCTGCTATGGAGCCAACTGTTGTTACATACCTGCTATGGCACCCTCTGCTGTTACAAACCTGCTATGGAGCTCTCTGCTGTTACATACCTGCTATGGAGCCCTCTGCTGTTACATATCTGTTATGGAGCCCTCTGCTGTTACATACCTGTTATGGAGCCCTCTTCTGTTACATACCTGCTATGGAGCCCTCTGCTGTTACATACAGTGCCTCCAAGTAGTATTCAACCCCCTGCAGATTTAGCTGGTTTGATAAGATGCAAATAAGTTAGAGCCTTCAAACTGCAAACGAGAGTAGGTTTTATGAACAGAAGCATAAATCTTACAAACCAAAAAGTTATGTTGCTCAGTTGAATTTTATTAAATTTTAAACATAAAAGTGTGGGTCAATTATTATTCAACCCCTATGTTTAATATTTTGTGGAATAACCCTTGTTTGCAATTACAGCTAATAATCGTCTTTTATAAGACCTGATCAGGCCGGCACAGGTCTGTGGCGTTATCTTGGCCCACTCCTCCATGCAGATCTTCTCCAAGTTATCTAGGTTCTTTGGGTGTCTCATGTGGACTTTATTCTTGAGCTCCTTCCACAAGTTTTCAATTGGGTTAAGGTCAGGAGACTGACTAGGCCACTCCAACACCTTGACTTTTTCCCTCTTGAACCAGGCCTTGGTTTTCTTGGCTGTGTGCTTTGGGTCGTTGTCTTGTTGGAAGATGAAATTACGACCCATCTTAAGATCCTTGATGGAGGAGAGGAGGTTCTTGGTCAAAATCTCCAGGTAGGCTGTGCTATCCATCTTCCCATGGATGCGGACCAGATGGCCAGGCCCCTTGGCAGAGAAACAGCCCCACAGCATGATGCTGCCACCACCATGCTTGACTGTAGGGATGGTATTCTTGGGGTCGTATGCAGTGCCATCCAGTCTCCAAACGTCACGTGTGTGGTTGGCACCAAAGATCTCGATCTTGGTCTCATCAGACCATAGAACCTTGAACCAGTCTGTCTCAGAGTCCTCCAAGTGATCATGAGTAAACTGTAGACGAGCCTTGACATGACGCTTTGAAAGTAAAGGTACCTTATGGGCTCGTCTGGAACGGAGACCATTGCGGTGGAGTACGTTACTTATGGTATTGACTGAAACCAATGTCCCCACTGCCATGAGATCTTCCCGGAGCTCCTTCCTTGTTGTCCTTGGGTTAGCCTTGACTCTTCGGACAAGCCTGGCCTCGGCACGGGAGGACACTTTCAAAGGCTGTCCTGGCCGTGGAAGGCTAACAGTAGTTCCATAAGCCTTCCACTTACGGATGATGCTCCCAACAGTGGAGACAGGTAGGCCCAATTTCTTGTAAAGGGTTTTGTACCCCTTGCCAGCCTTGTGACCCTCCACGATCTTGTCTCTGATGGCCTTGGAATGCTCCTTTGTCTTTCCCATGTTGACCATGTCTGAGTGCTGTTCACAAGTTTGGGGAGGGTCTTAAATAGTCAGAAAAGGCTGGCAAAAGAGATCTTTAATCCACACATGTGAAGCTCATTATTCTTGGTGCCTGAACTACTTCTTAATACTTTAGGGGGACAAAACAGAATTCTTGTGGTTTGAGGGGTTGAATAATAAATGACACTCTGAATTAACTTTTAACATTTAAAAAAACAAAAAAAACAAAAACAAAAACAAAATTTGCTGCAGTGCATTTCCCACTTCCAGGCTGATCTACAGTACAAATGTCACAATGCCAAGTTAATTCCGCATGTGTCAACCAGCTAAATCTGCAGGGGGTTGAATACTACTTGTAGGCACTGTAACTGTTATGGCGCAATCTGCTGTTACATACCTGTTATGGCGCCCTCTACTGTTACATACCTGCTATGGCGCCCTGCTATGAAGCCAAATGCTGTTACATACTTGCTATGGAGCCCTCTGCTGTTACATACCTGTTATGGTGCCCTCTGCTGTTACATACCTGCTATGGAGCCCTCTGCTGTTACATACCTGTTATGGAGCCCTCTGCTGTTACATACCTGCTATGGCGCCCTCTTCTGTTACATACCTGCTATGGCGCCCTCTGCTGTTACATACCTGCTATGGAGCCCTCTGCTGTTACAAACCTGTTATGGAGCCCTCTGCTGTTACATACCTGTTATGGAGCCCTCTGCTGTTACATACCTGCTATGGCGCCCTCTTCTGTTACATACCTGCTATGGCGCCCTCTGCTGTTACATACCTGCTATGGAGCCCTCTGCTGTTACATACCTGCTATGGAACCCTCTGCTGTTACATACCTGCTATGGAACCCTCTGCTGTTACATACCTGTTAGGCGCCCTCTGCTGCTACTTACCTGTTAGGCGCCCTCTGCTGCTACTTACCTGATATGGAGCCCTCTGCTGTTACATACCTGCTGTGGAGCCCTCTGCTGTTACATACTTGCTATGGCGCCCTCTGCTGTTACATACCTGCTATGGAGCCCTCTGCTGTTACATACCTGCTATGGCGCCCCCTGCTGTTACATACCTGCTATGGAGCCCTCTGCTGTTACATACCTGCTATGGCGCCCTCTGCTGTTACATACCTGTTATGGCGCCCTCTGCTGTTACATACCTGTTATGGAGCCCTCTGCTGTTTCATACATGCTATGGAGCCCTCTGCTGTTACATACCTGTTATGGAGCCCTCTGCTGTTTCATACATGCTATGGAGCCCTCTGCTGTTACATACCTGCTATGATGCCCTCTGCTGTTACATACCTGCTATGATGCCCTCTGCTGTTACATACCTGCTATGATGCCAACTGCTGTTACATACCTGTTATGGCGCCCTCTGCTGTTACATACCTGCTATGGAGCCCTCTGCTGTTACATACCTGCTATGGAGCCCTCTGCTGTTACATACCTGTTATGGCGCCCTCTGCTGTTACATACCTGCTATGGCGCCCTCTGCTGTTACATACCTGCTATGGCGCCCTCTTCTGTTACATACCTGCTATGGCGCCCTCTGCTGTTACATACCTGCTATGGCGCCCTCTGCTGTTACATACCTGTTATGGCGCCCTCTGCCGTTACATAACTGATATGGAGCCCTCTGCTGTTACATACCTGTTATGGAGCCCTCTGCTGTTACATACCTGCTATGGCGCCCTCTTCTGTTACATACCTGCTATGGCGCCTTCTGCTGTTACATACCTGCTGTGGAGCCCTCTGCTGTTACATACCTGCTATGGAGCCCTCTGCTGTTACATACCTGTTATGGCGCCCCCTCTGATGTTACATACCTGTTAGGCGCCCTCTGCTGTTACATACCTGATATGGAGCCGTCTGCTGTTACATACATGCAGTGGAGTCCTCTGCTGTTACATACATGCTGTGGAGTCCTCTGCTGTTACATACCTGTTAGGCGCCCTCTGCTGTTACATACCTGTTATGGCGCCCTCTGCTGTTACATACCTGCTATGGCGCCCTCTGCTGTTACATACCTGCTATGGAGCCCTCTGCTGTTACATACCTGCTATGGAACCCTCTGCTGTTACATACCTGCTATGGAACCCTCTGCTGTTACATACCTGTTAGGCGCCCTCTGCTGCTACTTACCTGTTAGGCGCCCTCTGCTGCTACTTACCTGATATGGAGCCCTCTGCTGTTACATACCTGCTGTGGAGCCCTCTGCTGTTACATACTTGCTATGGCGCCCTCTGCTGTTACATACCTGCTATGGAGCCCTCTGCTGTTACATACCTGCTATGGCGCCCCCTGCTGTTACATACCTGCTATGGAGCCCTCTGCTGTTACATACCTGCTATGGCGCCCTCTGCTGTTACATACCTGTTATGGCGCCCTCTGCTGTTACATACCTGTTATGGAGCCCTCTGCTGTTTCATACATGCTATGGAGCCCTCTGCTGTTACATACCTGTTATGGAGCCCTCTGCTGTTTCATACATGCTATGGAGCCCTCTGCTGTTACATACCTGCTATGATGCCCTCTGCTGTTACATACCTGCTATGATGCCAACTGCTGTTACATACCTGTTATGGCGCCCTCTGCTGTTACATACCTGTTATGGCGCCCTCTGCCGTTACATACCTGATATGGAGCCCTCTGCTGTTACATACCTGTTATGGAGCCCTCTGCTGTTACATACCTGCTATGGCGCCCTCTTCTGTTACATACCTGCTATGGCGCCTTCTGCTGTTACATACCTGCTGTGGAGCCCTCTGCTGTTACATACCTGCTATGGAGCCCTCTGCTGTTACATACCTGTTATGGCGCCCTCTGCTGTTACATACCTGTTAGGCGCCCTCTGCTGTTACATACCTGATATGGAGCCGTCTGCTGTTACATACATGCAGTGGAGTCCTCTGCTGTTACATACATGCTGTGGAGTCCTCTGCTGTTACATACCTGTTAGGCGCC
This sequence comes from Phyllobates terribilis, assembly GCF_046119375.1. Lineage (NCBI taxonomy): Eukaryota > Metazoa > Chordata > Amphibia > Anura > Dendrobatidae > Phyllobates > Phyllobates terribilis. Next base: position 174,503,200 of record NW_027362768.1, read on the forward strand.
CTCTGCTGTTACATACCTGTTATGGCGCCCTCTGCTGTTACATACCTGTTATGGAGCCCTCTGCTGTTACATACATGCTATGGAGCCCTCTGCTGTTACATACCTGCTATGCAGCCCTCTGCTGTTACATACCTGCTATGAAGCCAACTGCTGTTACATACCTGTTATGGCGCCCTCTGCTGTTACATACTTGCTATGGAGCCTTCGGCTGTTACATACCTGCTATGGACCCCTCTGCAGTTACATACCGGCTATGGAGCCCTCTGCTGTTACATACCTGCTATGGAGCCCTCTGCTGTTACATACCTGTTATGGAGCCCTCTGCTGTTACATATCTGCTATGGCACTCTCTTCTGTTACATACCTGCTATGGCGCCCTCTGCTCTTACATACCTGCTATGGCGCCCTCTGCTGTTACATACCTGCTATGGCGCACTCTGCTGTTACATACCTGTTATGGCGCCCTCTGCTGTTAAATACCTGCTATGGAGCCCTCTGCTGTTACATACATGCTATGGAGCCCTCTGCTGTTACATACCTGCTATGCAGCCCTCTGCTGTTACATACCTGCTATGAAGCCAACTGCTGTTACATACCTGTTATGGCGCCCTCTGCTGTTACATACTTGCTATGGAGCCTTCGGCTGTTACATACCTGCTATGGACCCCTCTGCAGTTACATACCGGCTATGGAGCCCTCTGCTGTTACATACCTGCTATGGAGCCCTCTGCTGTTACATACCTGTTATGGAGCCCTCTGCTGTTACATACCTGCTATGGCACTCTCTTCTGTTACATACCTGCTATGGAGCCCTCTGCTGTTACATACCTGTTATGGCGCCCTCTGCTGTTAAATACCTGCTATGGAGCCCTCTGCTGTTACATACCTGTTATGGAGCCCTCTGCTGTTACATACCTGCTATGGCGCCCTCTTCTGTTACATACCTATGGCGTCCTCTGCTGTTACATACCTGCTATGGAGCCCTCTGCTGTTACATACCTGTTATGGAGCCCTCTGCTGTTACATACCTGCTATGGCGCCTTCTGCTGTTACATACCTGCTGTGGAGCCCTCTGCTGTTACATACCTGCTATGGAGCCCTCTGCTGTTACATACCTGTTATGGCGCCCTCTGCTGTTACATACCTGTTAGGCGCCCTCTGCTGTTACATACCTGATATGGAGCCGTCTGCTGTTACATACATGCAGTGGAGTCCTCTGCTGTTACATACATGCTGTGGAGTCCTCTGCTGTTACATACCTGTTAGGCGCCCTCTGCTGTTACATACCTGTTATGGCGCCCTCTGCTGTTACATACCTGTTATGGAGCCCTCTGCTGTTACATACATGCTATGGAGCCCTCTGCTGTTACATACCTGCTATGCAGCCCTCTGCTGTTACATACCTGCTATGAAGCCAACTGCTGTTACATACCTGTTATGGCGCCCTCTGCTGTTACATACTTGCTATGGAGCCTTCGGCTGTTACATACCTGCTATGGACCCCTCTGCAGTTACATACCGGCTATGGAGCCCTCTGCTGTTACATACCTGCTATGGAGCCCTCTGCTGTTACATACCTGTTATGGAGCCCTCTGCTGTTACATACCTGCTATGGCACCCTCTTCTGTTACATACCTGCTATGGCGCCCTCTGCTCTTACATACCTGCTATGGCGCCCTCTGCTGTTACATACCTGCTATGGCGCACTCTGCTGTTACATACCTGTTATGGCGCCCTCTGCTGTTAAATACCTGCTATGGAGCCCTCTGCTGTTACATACCTGTTATGGAGCCCTCTGCTGTTACATACCTGCTATGGCGCCCTCTTCTGTTACATACCTGCTATGGCGTCCTCTGCTGTTACATACCTGCTATGGAGCCCTCTGCTGTTACATACCTGTTATGGAGCCCTCTGCTGTTACATACCTGCTATGGCGCCCTCTTCTGTTACATACCTGCTATGGCGCCTTCTGCTGTTACATACCTGCTGTGGAGCCCTCTGCTGTTACATACCTGCTATGGAGCCCTCTGCTGTTACATACCTGTTATGGCGCCCTCTGCTGTTACATACCTGTTAGGCACCCTCTGCTGTTACATATCTGATATGGAGCCGTCTGCTGTTACATACATGCTGTGGAGTCCTCTGCTGTTACATACATGCTGTGGAGTCCTCTGCTGTTACATACCTGTTAGGCGCCCTCTGCTGTTACATACCTGTTATGGCGCCCTCTGCTGTTACATACCTGTTATGGAGCCCTCTGCTGTTACATACCTGCTATGGAGCCCTCTGCTGTTACATACCTGCTATGAAGCCAACTGCTGTTACATACCTGTTATGGCGCCCTCTGCTGTTACATACTTGCTATGGAGCATTCAGCTGTTACATACCTGCTATGGAGCCCTCTGCAGTTACATACTGGCTATGTAACCCTCTGCTGTTACATACCTGCTATGGAGCCCTCTGATGTTACATACCTGTTATGGAGCCCTCTGCTGTTACATACCTGCTATGGCGCCCTCTGCTGTTACATACCTGTTATGGCGCCCTCTGCTGTTAAATACCTGCTATGGAGCCCTCTGCTGTTACATACCTGTTATGGAGCCCTCTGCTGTTACATACCTGCTATGGCGCCCTCTTCTGTTACATACCTGCTATGGCGTCCTCTGCTGTTACATACCTGCTATGGAGCCCTCTGCTGTTACATACCTGCTATGGATCCCTCTGCTGTTACATACCTGTTATGGCGCCCTCTGCTGTTACATACCTGTTAGGCGCCCTCTGCTGTTACATACCTGCTGTGGAGCCCTCTGCTGTTACATACTTGCTGTGGTGCCCTCTGCTGTTACATACCTGCTATGGAGCCCTCTGCTGTTCCATACCTGCTATGGAGCCCCCTGCTGTTACATACCTGCTATGGAGCCCTCTGCTGTTATATACCTGCTATGGCGTCCTCTGCTGTTACATACCTGTTATGGTGCCCTCTGCTGTTACATACCTGTTATGGAGCCCTCTGCTGTTACATACATGCTATGGAGTCCTCTGCTGTTACATACCTGCTATGGAGCCCTCTGCTGTTACATACCTGCTATGATGCCAACTGCTGTTACATACCTGTTATGGCGCCCTCTGCTGTTACATACCTGCTATGGAGCCCTCTGCTGTTACATACCTGCTATGGAGCCCTCTGCTGTTACATACCTGCTATGGAGCCCTCTGCTGTTACATACCTGTTATGGAGCCCTCTGCTGTTACATACCTGCTATGGAGCCCTCTGCTGTTACATACCTGCTATGGAGCCCTCTGCTGTTACATACCTGCTATGGAGCCCTCTGCTGTTACATACCTGTTATGGAGCCCTCTGCTGTTACATACCTGTTATGGAGCCCTCTGCTGTTACATACCTGCTATCGCGCCCTCTTCTGCTACATACCTGCTATGGCGCCCTCTGCTGTTACATACCTGCTATGGCGCCCTCTTCTGTTACATACCTGCTATGGCGCCCTCTGCTGTTACATACCTGCTATGGCGCCCTCTGCTGTTACATACCTGTTATGGCGCCCTCTGCTGTTACATACCTGTTATGGCGTCCTCTTCTGTTACATACCTGCTATGGCGCCCTATGCTGTTACATACCTGCTGTGGAGCCCTCTGCTGTTACATACCTGCTATGGAGCCCTCTGCTGTTACATACCTGTTATGGCGCCCTCTGCTGTTACATACCTGTTAGGCGCCCTCTGCTGTTACATACCTGATATGGAGCCGTCTGCTGTTACATACCTGCTATGGAGCCCTCTGCTGTTACATACCTGCTATTGAGCCCTCTGCTGTTACATTCCTGCTATGGAGCCCTCTGCTGTTACATACCTGCTATGGCGCTCTGTGCTGTTACATACCTGCTATGGAGCCCTCTGCTGTTACATACCTGCTATGGAGCCCTCTGCTGTTATATATCTGTTATGGCGCCCCCTGCTGTTATATACCTAATATGGCGCCCTCTGCTGTTACATACCTGCTATGGAGACCTCTGCTGTTACATACCTGCTATGGCGCCCTCTGCTGTTACATACCTGCTATGGCGCCCTCAGCTGTTACATACCTGCTATGGCGCCCTCTACTGTTACATACCTGCTATGGAGACCTCTGTTGTTACATACCTGCTATGGCGCCCTCTGCTGTTACATACCTGCTATGGAGCCCTCTGCTGTTACATACCTGCTATGGAGCCCTCTGCTGTTATATATCTGTTATGGCGCCCCCTGCTGTTACATACCTAATATGGCGCCCTCTGCTGTTACATACCTGCTATGGAGACCTCTGCTGTTACATACCTGCTATGGCGCCCTCTGCTGTTACATACCTGCTATGGCGCCCTCTGCTGTTACATACCTGCTATGGAGCCCTCTGCTGTTATATATCTGTTATGGCGCCCCCTGCTGTTACATACCTAATATGGCGCCCTCTGCTGTTACATACCTGCTATGGAGACCTCTGCTGTTACATACCTGCTATGGAGACCTCTGCTGTTACATACCTGCTATGGCGCCCTCTGCTGTTACATACCTGCTATGGAGCCCTCTGCAGTTACATACCTGCTATGGAGCCCTCTGTTGTTACATACCTGCTAAGGAGCCCTCTGCTGTTACATACCTGTTATGGAGCCCTCTGCTGTTACATACCTGCTATGGCGCCCTCTGCTGTTACATACCTGCTATGGAGCCCTCTGCTGTTACATACCTGCTATGGAGCCCTCTGCTGTTACATACCTGCTATGGAGCCCTCTGCTGTTACATACCTGTTATGGAGCCCTCTGCTGTTACATACCTGCTATGGAGCCCTCTGCTGTTACATACCTGTTAGGCGCCCTCTGCTGTTACATACCTGTTATGGCGCCCTTTGCTGTTACATACCTGTTATGGAGCCCTCTGCTGTTACATACCTGCTATGGAGTCCTCTGCTGTTAGATACCTGCTATGGAGCCCTCTGCTGTTACATACCTGCTATGAAGCCAACTGCCGTTACATACCTGTTATGGCGCCCTCTGCCGTTACATATTTGCTATGGAGCCCTCGGCTGTTACATACCTGCTATGGCGCCCTCTGCTGTTACATACCTGCTATGGAGCCCTCTGCTGTTACATACCTGTTATGGAGCCCTCTGCTGTTACATACCTGCTATGGCGCCCTCTTCTGTTACATACCTGCTATGGCGCCCTCTGCTGTTGCATACCTGCTATGGCGCCCTCTGCTGTTACATACCTGCTATGGCGCCCTCTGCTGTTACATACCTGCTATGGCGCCCTCTGCTGTTACATACCTGTTATGGCGCCCTCTGCTGTTAAATACCTGCTATGGAGCTCTCTGCTGTTACATACCTGTTATGGAGCCCTCTTCTGTTACATACCTGCTATGGAGCCCTCTGCTGTTACATACCTGCTATGGATCCCTCTGCTGTTACATACCTGTTATGGCGCCCTCTGCTGTTACATACCGGTTAGGCGCCCTCTGCTGTTACATACCTGATATGGAGCCCTCTGCTGTTACATACCTGCTGTGGAGCCCTCTGCTGTTACATACTTACTGTGGCGCTATCTGCTGTTACATACCTGCTATGAAGGCAACTGCTCTAACATACCTGCTATGGAGCCCTCTGCTGTTACATACCTGCTATGGAGCCCTCTGCTGTTACATACCTGTTATGGAGCCCTCTGCTGTTACATACCTGTTGTGGAGCCCTCTGTTGTTACATACCTGCTGTGGAGCCCTCTGCTGTTACATACCTGCGATGAAGCCCTCTGCTGTTACATACCTGCTATGGAGCCCTCTGCTGTTACATACCTGCTATGGCGCCCTCTGCTGTTACATACCAGCTATGGCGCCCTCTGCTGTTACATACCTACGATGGAGCCCTCTGCTCTTACATTCCTGCTATGGAGCCCTCTGCTGTTACATACTTGTTATGGCTCCCCGTGCTGTTACATACCTGATATGGAGCCCTCTGCTATTACATACCTGTTATGGCGCCCTCTGCTGTTACATACCTGTTATGGAGCCCTCTGCTGTTACATACCTGTTATGGAGCCCTCTGCTGTTACATACCTGCTATGGAGCCCTCTGCTGTTACATACCTGCTATGGAGCCCTCTGCTGTTACATACCGGTTATGGAGCCTTCTGCTGTTACATACCTGTTATGGAGCCCTCTGCTGTTACATATCTGTTATGGAGCCCTCTGCTGTTACATATCTGTTATGGAGCCCTCTGCTGTTACATACCTGCTATGGAGCCCTCTGCTGTTACATACCTGTTATGGCGCCCTCTGCTGTTACATACTTGTTATGGCTCCCCGTGCTGTTACATACCTGATATGGAGCCCTCTGCTATTACATACCTGTTATGGCGCCCTCTGCTGTTACATACCTGTTATGGAGCCCTCTGCTGTTACATACCTGTTATGGAGCCCTCTGCTGTTACATACCTGCTATGGAGCCCTCTGCTGTTACATACCTGCTATGGAGCCCTCTGCTGTTACATACCGGTTATGGAGCCTTCTGCTGTTACATACCTGTTATGGAGCCCTCTGCTGTTACATATCTGTTATGGAGCCCTCTGCTGTTACATATCTGTTATGGAGCCCTCTGCTGTTACATATCTGTTATGGAGCCCTCTGCTGTTACATACCTGTTATGGAGCCCTCTGCTGATACATACCTGCTATGGAGCCCTCTGCTGATACATACCTGCTATGGAGCCCTCTGCTATTACATACCTGCTATGGTGCCCTCTGCTGTTACATACCTGCTATGGAGCCCTGTGCTGTTACATAACTATTATGGAGCCCTCTGCTGTTACATACCTGCTATGGAGCCCTCTGCTGTTACATACCTGCTATGGTGCCCTCTGCTGTTACATACCTCTATGGAGCCCTCTGCTGTTACATACCTGCTATGGAGCCCTCTGCTGTTACATACCTGCTATGGCGCCCTCTGCTGTTACATACCTGCTATGGAGCCCTCTGCTGTTACATACCTGCTATGGAGCCAATTGTTGTTACATACCTGCTATGGCGCCATCTGCTGTTACATACCTGCTATGGCGCCCTCTACTGTTACATACCTGCTATGGAGCCCTCTGCTGTTACATAACTGCTATGGTGCCCTCTGCTTTTACATACCTGCTATGGTGCCCTCTGCTGTTACATACCTGCTATGGAGCCCTCTGCTGTTACATAACTGTTATGGCGCACTCTGCTGTTACATACCTGTTATGGCGCCCTCTACTGTTACATACCTGCTATGGCGCCCTGCTATGAAGCCAAATGCTGCTACATACCTGCTATGGAGCCCTCTGCTGTTACATACCTGCTATGGAGCCCTCTGCTGTTACATACCTGCTATGGAGCCCTCTGCTGTTACATACCTGCTATGGCGCCCTCTGCTGTTACATACCTGCTATGGAGCCCTCTGCTGTTACATACCTGCTATGGAGCCAATTGTTGTTATATACCTGCTATGGCGCCATCTGCTGTTACATACCTGCTATGGCGCCCTCTACTGTTACATACCTGCTATGGAGCCCTCTGCTGTTACATAACTGCTATGGTGCCCTCTGCTGTTACATACCTGCTATGGTGCCCTCTGCTGTTACATACCTGCTATGGAGCCCTCTGCTGTTACATACAGTGCCTCCAAGTAGTATTCAACCCCCTGCAGATTTAGCTGGTTTGATAAGATGCAAATAAGTTAGAGCCTTCAAACTGCAAACGAGAGTAGGTTTTATGAACAGAAGCATACATCTTACAAACCAAAAAGTTATGTTGCTCAGTTGAATTTTATTAAATTTTAAACATAAAAGTGTGGGTCAATTATTATTCAACCCCTATGTTTAATATTTTGTGGAATAACCCTTGTTTGCAATTACAGCTAATAATCGTCTTTTATAAGACCTGATCAGGCCGGCACAGGTCTGTGGCGTTATCTTGGCCCACTCCTCCATGCAGATCTTCTCCAAGTTATCTAGGTTCTTTGGGTGTCTCATGTGGACTTTATTCTTGAGCTCCTTCCACAAGTTTTCAATTGGGTTAAGGTCAGGAGACTGACTAGGCCACTCCAACACCTTGACTTTTTCCCTCTTGAACCAGGCCTTGGTTTTCTTGGCTGTGTGCTTTGGGTCGTTGTCTTGTTGGAAGATGAAATTACGACCCATCTTAAGATCCTTGATGGAGGAGAGGAGGTTCTTGGCCAAAATCTCCAGGTAGGCTGTGCTATCCATCTTCCCATGGATGCGGACCAGATGGCCAGGCCCCTTGGCAGAGAAACAGCCCCACAGCATGATGCTGCCACCACCATGCTTGACTGTAGGGATGGTATTCTTGGGGTCGTATGCAGTGCCATCCAGTCTCCAAACGTCATGTGTGTGGTTGGCACCAAAGATCTCGATCTTGGTCTCATCAGACCATAGAACCTTGAACCAGTCTGTCTCAGAGTCCTCCAAGTGATCATGAGTAAACTGTAGACGAGCCTTGACATGACGCTTTGAAAGTAAAGGTACCTTATGGGCTCGTCTGGAACGGAGACCATTGCGGTGGAGTACGTTACTTATGGTATTGACTGAAACCAATGTCCCCACTGCCATGAGATCTTCCCGGAGCGCCTTCCTTGTTGTCCTTGGGTTAGCCTTGACTCTTCGGACAAGCCTGGCCTCGGCACGGGAGGACACTTTCAAAGGCTGTCCTGGCCGTGGAAGGCTAACAGTAGTTCCATAAGCCTTCCACTTACGGATGATGCTCCCAACAGTGGAGACAGGTAGGCCCAATTTCTTGTAAAGGGTTTTGTACCCCTTGCCAGCCTTGTGACCCTCCACGATCTTGTCTCTGATGGCCTTGGAATGCTCCTTTGTCTTTCCCATGTTGACCATGTCTGAGTGCTGTTCACAAGTTTGGGGAGGGTCTTAAATAGTCAGAAAAGGCTGGCAAAAGAGATCTTTAATCCACACATGTGAAGCTCATTATTCTTGGTGCCTGAACTACTTCTTAATACTTTAGGGGGACAAAACAGAATTCTTGTGGTTTGAGGGGTTGAATAATAAATGACACTCTGAATTAACTTTTAACATTTAAAAAAACAAAAAAAACAAAAACAAAAACAAAATTTGCTGCAGTGCATTTCCCACTTCCAGGCTGATCTACAGTACAAATGTCACAATGCCAAGTTAATTCCGCATGTGTCAACCAGCTAAATCTGCAGGGGGTTGAATACTACTTGTAGGCACTGTAACTGTTATGGCGCAATCTGCTGTTACATACCTGTTATGGCGCCCTCTACTGTTACATACCTGCTATGGCGCCCTGCTATGAAGCCAAATGCTGTTACATACTTGCTATGGAGCCCTCTGCTGTTACATACCTGTTATGGTGCCCTCTGCTGTTACATACCTGCTATGGAGCCCTCTGCTGTTACATACCTGTTATGGAGCCCTCTGCTGTTACATACCTGCTATGGCGCCCTCTTCTGTTACATACCTGTTATGGCGCCCTCTGCTGTTACATACCTGCTATGGAGCCCTCTGCTGTTACATACCTGTTATGGAGCCCTCTGCTGTTACATACCTGTTATGGAGCCCTCTGCTGTTACATACCTGCTATGGCGCCCTCTTCTGTTACATACCTGCTATGGCGCCCTCTGCTGTTACATACCTGCTATGGAGCCCTCTGCTGTTACATACCTGCTATGGAACCCTCTGCTGTTACATACCTGCTATGGAACCCTCTGCTGTTACATACCTGTTAGGCGCCCTCTGCTGCTACTTACCTGTTAGGCGCCCTCTGCTGCTACTTACCTGATATGGAGCCCTCTGCTGTTACATACCTGCTGTGGAGCCCTCTGCTGTTACATACTTGCTATGGCGCCCTCTGCTGTTACATACCTGCTATGGAGCCCTCTGCTGTTACATACCTGCTATGGCGCCCCCTGCTGTTACATACCTGCTATGGAGCCCTCTGCTGTTACATACCTGCTATGGCGCCCTCTGCTGTTACATACCTGTTATGGCGCCCTCTGCTGTTACATACCTGTTATGGAGCCCTCTGCTGTTTCATACATGCTATGGAGCCCTCTGCTGTTACATACCTGTTATGGAGCCCTCTGCTGTTTCATACATGCTATGGAGCCCTCTGCTGTTACATACCTGCTATAATGCCCTCTGCTGTTACATACCTGCTATGATGCCCTCTGCTGTTACATACCTGCTATGATGCCAACTGCTGTTACATACCTGTTATGGCGCCCTCTGCTGTTACATACCTGCTATGGAGCCCTCTGCTGTTACATACCTGCTATGGAGCCCTCTGCTGTTACATACCTGTTATGGCGCCCTCTGCTGTTACATACCTGCTATGGCGCCCTCTGCTGTTACATACCTGCTATGGCGCCCTCTTCTGTTACATACCTGCTATGGCGCCCTCTGCTGTTACATACCTGCTATGGCGCCCTCTGCTGTTACATACCTGTTATGGCGCCCTCTGCCGTTACATAACTGATATGGAGCCCTCTGCTGTTACATACCTGTTATGGAGCCCTCTGCTGTTACATACCTGCTATGGCGCCCTCTTCTGTTACATACCTGCTATGGCGCCTTCTGCTGTTACATACCTGCTGTGGAGCCCTCTGCTGTTACATACCTGCTATGGAGCCCTCTGCTGTTACATACCTTTTATGGCGCCCTCTGCTGTTACATACCTGTTAGGCGCCCTCTGCTGTTACATACCTGATATGGAGCCGTCTGCTGTTACATACATGCAGTGGAGTCCTCTGCTGTTACATACATGCTGTGGAGTCCTCTGCTGTTACATACCTGTTAGGCGCCCTCTGCTGTTACATACCTGTTATGGCGCCCTCTGCTGTTACATACCTGCTATGGCGCCCTCTGCTGTTACATACCTGCTATGGAGCCCTCTGCTGTTACATACCTGCTATGGAACCCTCTGCTGTTACATACCTGCTATGGAACCCTCTGCTGTTACATACCTGTTAGGCGCCCTCTGCTGCTACTTACCTGTTAGGCGCCCTCTGCTGCTACTTACCTGATATGGAGCCCTCTGCTGTTACATACCTGCTGTGGAGCCCTCTGCTGTTACATACTTGCTATGGCGCCCTCTGCTGTTACATACCTGCTATGGAGCCCTCTGCTGTTACATACCTGCTATGGCGCCCCCTGCTGTTACATACCTGCTATGGAGCCCTCTGCTGTTACATACCTGCTATGGCGCCCTCTGCTGTTACATACCTGTTATGGCGCCCTCTGCTGTTACATACCTGTTATGGAGCCCTCTGCTGTTTCATACATGCTATGGAGCCCTCTGCTGTTACATACCTGTTATGGAGCCCTCTGCTGTTTCATACATGCTATGGAGCCCTCTGCTGTTACATACCTGCTATGATGCCCTCTGCTGTTACATACCTGCTATGATGCCAACTGCTGTTACATACCTGTTATGGCGCCCTCTGCTGTTACATACCTGCTATGGAGCCCTCTGCTGTTACATACCTGCTATGGAGCCCTCTGCTGTTACATACCTGTTATGGCGCCCTCTGCTGTGACATACCTGCTATGGCGCCCTCTGCTGTTACATACCTGCTATGGCGCCCTCTTCTGTTACATACCTGCTATGGCGCCCTCTGCTGTTACATACCTGCTATGGCGCCCTCTGCTGTTACATACCTGTTATGGCGCCCTCTGCCGTTACATACCTGATATGGAGCCCTCTGCTGTTACATACCTGTTATGGAGCCCTCTGCTGTTACATACCTGCTATGGCGCCCTCTTCTGTTACATACCTGCTATGGCGCCTTCTGCTGTTACATACCTGCTGTGGAGCCCTCTGCTGTTACATACCTGCTATGGAGCCCTCTGCTGTTACATACCTGTTATGGCGCCCTCTGCTGTTACATACCTGTTAGGCGCCCTCTGCTGTTACATACATGCTATGGAGCCCTCTGCTGTTACATACCTGCTATGCAGCCCTCTGCTGTTACATACCTGCTATGAAGCCAACTGCTGTTACATACCTGTTATGGCGCCCTCTGCTGTTACATACTTGCTATGGAGCCTTCGGCTGTTACATACCTGCTATGGACCCCTCTGCAGTTACATACCGGCTATGGAGCCCTCTGCTGTTACATACCTGCTATGGAGCCCTCTGCTGTTACATACCTGTTATGGAGCCCTCTGCTGTTACATACCTGCTATGGCACTCTCTTCTGTTACATACCTGCTATGGCGCCCTCTGCTCTTACATACCTGCTATGGCGCCCTCTGCTGTTACATACCTGCTATGGCGCACTCTGCTGTTACATACCTGTTATGGCGCCCTCTGCTGTTAAATACCTGCTATGGAGCCCTCTGCTGTTACATACATGCTATGGAGCCCTCTGCTGTTACATACCTGCTATGCAGCCCTCTGCTGTTACATACCTGCTATGAAGCCAACTGCTGTTACATACCTGTTATGGCGCCCTCTGCTGTTACATACTTGCTATGGAGCCTTCGGCTGTTACATACCTGCTATGGACCCCTCTGCAGTTACATACCGGCTATGGAGCCCTCTGCTGTTACATACCTGCTATGGAGCCCTCTGCTGTTACATACCTGTTATGGAGCCCTCTGCTGTTACATACCTGCTATGGCACTCTCTTCTGTTACATACCTGCTATGGAGCCCTCTGCTGTTACATACCTGTTATGGCGCCCTCTGCTGTTAAATACCTGCTATGGAGCCCTCTGCTGTTACATACCTGTTATGGAGCCCTCTGCTGTTACATACCTGCTATGGCGCCCTCTTCTGTTACATACCTATGGCGTCCTCTGCTGTTACATACCTGCTATGGAGCCCTCTGCTGTTACATACCTGTTATGGAGCCCTCTGCTGTTACATACCTGCTATGGCGCCTTCTGCTGTTACATACCTGCTGTGGAGCCCTCTGCTGTTACATACCTGCTATGGAGCCCTCTGCTGTTACATACCTGTTATGGCGCCCTCTGCTGTTACATACCTGTTAGGCGCCCTCTGCTGTTACATACCTAATATGGAGCCGTCTGCTGTTACATACATGCAGTGGAGTCCTCTGCTGTTACATACATGCTGTGGAGTCCTCTGCTGTTACATACCTGTTAGGCGCCCTCTGCTGTTACATACCTGTTATGGCGCCCTCTGCTGTTACATACCTGTTATGGAGCCCTCTGCTGTTACATACATGCTATGGAGCCCTCTGCTGTTACATACCTGCTATGCAGCCCTCTGCTGTTACATACCTGCTATGAAGCCAACTGCTGTTACATACCTGTTATGGCGCCCTCTGCTGTTACATACTTGCTATGGAGCCTTCGGCTGTTACATACCTGCTATGGACCCCTCTGCAGTTACATACCGGCTATGGAGCCCTCTGCTGTTACATACCTGCTATGGAGCCCTCTGCTGTTACATACCTGTTATGGAGCCCTCTGCTGTTACATACCTGCTATGGCACCCTCTTCTGTTACATACCTGCTATGGCGCCCTCTGCTCTTACATACCTGCTATGGCGCCCTCTGCTGTTACATACCTGCTATGGCGCACTCTGCTGTTACATACCTGTTATGGCGCCCTCTGCTGTTAAATACCTGCTATGGAGCCCTCTGCTGTTACATACCTGTTATGGAGCCCTCTGCTGTTACATACCTGCTATGGCGCCCTCTTCTGTTACATACCTGCTATGGCGTCCTCTGCTGTTACATACCTGCTATGGAGCCCTCTGCTGTTACATACCTGTTATGGCGCCCTCTGCTGTTACATACCTGCTATGGCGCCCTCTGCTGTTACATACCTGCTATGGCGCCCTCTTCTGTTACATACCTGCTATGGCGCCCTCTGCTGTTACATACCTGCTATGGCGCCCTCTGCTGTTACATACCTGTTATGGCGCCCTCTGCCGTTACATACCTGATATGGAGCCCTCTGCTGTTACATACCTGTTATGGAGCCCTCTGCTGTTACATACCTGCTATGGCGCCCTCTTCTGTTACATACCTGCTATGGCGCCTTCTGCTGTTACATACCTGCTGTGGAGCCCTCTGCTGTTACATACCTGCTATGGAGCCCTCTGCTGTTACATACCTGTTATGGCGCCCTCTGCTGTTACATACCTGTTAGGCGCCCTCTGCTGTTACATACATGCTATGGAGCCCTCTGCTGTTACATACCTGCTATGCAGCCCTCTGCTGTTACATACCTGCTATGAAGCCAACTGCTGTTACATACCTGTTATGGCGCCCTCTGCTGTTACATACTTGCTATGGAGCCTTCGGCTGTTACATACCTGCTATGGACCCCTCTGCAGTTACATACCGGCTATGGAGCCCTCTGCTGTTACATACCTGCTATGGAGCCCTCTGCTGTTACATACCTGTTATGGAGCCCTCTGCTGTTACATACCTGCTATGGCACTCTCTTCTGTTACATACCTGCTATGGCGCCCTCTGCTCTTACATACCTGCTATGGCGCCCTCTGCTGTTACATACCTGCTATGGCGCACTCTGCTGTTACATACCTGTTATGGCGCCCTCTGCTGTTAAATACCTGCTATGGAGCCCTCTGCTGTTACATACATGCTATGGAGCCCTCTGCTGTTACATACCTGCTATGCAGCCCTCTGCTGTTACATACCTGCTATGAAGCCAACTGCTGTTACATACCTGTTATGGCGCCCTCTGCTGTTACATACTTGCTATGGAGCCTTCGGCTGTTACATACCTGCTATGGACCCCTCTGCAGTTACATACCGGCTATGGAGCCCTCTGCTGTTACATACCTGCTATGGAGCCCTCTGCTGTTACATACCTGCTATGGCACTCTCTTCTGTTACATACCTGCTATGGAGCCCTCTGCTGTTACATACCTGTTATGGCGCCCTCTGCTGTTAAATACCTGCTATGGAGCCCTCTGCTGTTACATACCTGTTATGGAGCCCTCTGCTGTTACATACCTGCTATGGCGCCCTCTTCTGTTACATACCTATGGCGTCCTCTGCTGTTACATACCTGCTATGGAGCCCTCTGCTGTTACATACCTGTTATGGAGCCCTCTGCTGTTACATACCTGCTATGGCGCCTTCTGCTGTTACATACCTGCTGTGGAGCCCTCTGCTGTTACATACCTGCTATGGAGCCCTCTGCTGTTACATACCTGTTATGGCGCCCTCTGCTGTAACATACCTGTTAGGCGCCCTCTGCTGTTACATACCTGATATGGAGCCGTCTGCTGTTACATACATGCAGTGGAGTCCTCTGCTGTTACATACATGCTGTGGAGTCCTCTGCTGTTACATACCTGTTAGGCGCCCTCTGCTGTTACATACCTGTTATGGCGCCCTCTGCTGTTACATACCTGTTATGGAGCCCTCTGCTGTTACATACATGCTATGGAGCCCTCTGCTGTTACATACCTGCTATGCAGCCCTCTGCTGTTACATACCTGCTATGAAGCCAACTGCTGTTACATACCTGTTATGGCGCCCTCTGCTGTTACATACTTGCTATGGAGCCTTCGGCTGTTACATACCTGCTATGGACCCCTCTGCAGTTACATACCGGCTATGGAGCCCTCTGCTGTTACATACCTGCTATGGAGCCCTCTGCTGTTACATACCTGTTATGGAGCCCTCTGCTGTTACATACCTGCTATGGCACCCTCTTCTGTTACATACCTGCTATGGCGCCCTCTGCTCTTACATACCTGCTATGGCGCCCTCTGCTGTTACATACCTGCTATGGCGCACTCTGCTGTTACATACCTGTTATGGCGCCCTCTGCTGTTAAATACCTGCTATGGAGCCCTCTGCTGTTACATACCTGTTATGGAGCCCTCTGCTGTTACATACCTGCTATGGCGCCCTCTTCTGTTACATACCTGCTATGGCGTCCTCTGCTGTTACATACCTGCTATGGAGCCCTCTGCTGTTACATACCTGTTATGGAGCCCTCTGCTGTTACATACCTGCTATGGCGCCCTCTTCTGTTACATACCTGCTATGGCGCCTTCTGCTGTTACATACCTGCTGTGGAGCCCTCTGCTGTTACATACCTGCTATGGAGCCCTCTGCTGTTACATACCTGTTATGGCGCCCTCTGCTGTTACATACCTGTTAGGCGCCCTCTGCTGTTACATACCTGATATGGAGCCGTCTGCTGTTACATACATGCTGTGGAGTCCTCTGCTGTTACATACATGCTGTGGAGTCCTCTGCTGTTACATACCTGTTAGGCGCCCTCTGCTGTTACATACCTGTTATGGCGCCCTCTGCTGTTACATACCTGTTATGGAGCCCTCTGCTGTTACATACCTGCTATGGAGCCCTCTGCTGTTACATACCTGCTATGAAGCCAACTGCTGTTACATACCTGTTATGGCGCCCTCTGCTGTTACATACTTGCTATGGAGCATTCAGCTGTTACATACCTGCTATGGAGCCCTCTGCAGTTACATACTGGCTATGTAACCCTCTGCTGTTACATACCTGCTATGGAGCCCTCTGATGTTACATACCTGTTATGGAGCCCTCTGCTGTTACATACCTGCTATGGCGCCCTCTGCTGTTACATACCTGTTATGGCGCCCTCTGCTGTTAAATACCTGCTATGGAGCCCTCTGCTGTTACATACCTGTTATGGAGCCCTCTGCTGTTACATACCTGCTATGGCGCCCTCTTCTGTTACATACCTGCTATGGCGTCCTCTGCTGTTACATACCTGCTATGGAGCCCTCTGCTGTTACATACCTGCTATGGATCCCTCTGCTGTTACATACCTGTTATGGCGCCCTCTGCTGTTACATACCTGTTAGGCGCCCTCTGCTGTTACATACCTGCTGTGGAGCCCTCTGCTGTTACATACTTGCTGTGGTGCCCTCTGCTGTTACATACCTGCTATGGAGCCCTCTGCTGTTCCATACCTGCTATGGAGCCCCCTGCTGTTACATACCTGCTATGGAGCCCTCTGCTGTTATATACCTGCTATGGCGCCCTCTGCTGTTACATACCTGTTATGGCGCCCTCTGCTGTTACATACCTGTTATGGAGCCCTCTGCTGTTACATACATGCTATGGAGTCCTCTGCTGTTACATACCTGCTATGGAGCCCTCTGCTGTTACATACCTGCTATGATGCCAACTGCTGTTACATACCTGTTATGGCGCCCTCTGCTGTTACATACCTGCTATGGAGCCCTCTGCTGTTACATACCTGCTATGGAGCCCTCTGCTGTTACATACCTGCTATGGAGCCCTCTGCTGTTACATACCTGTTATGGAGCCCTCTGCTGTTACATACCTGCTATGGAGCCCTCTGCTGTTACATACCTGCTATGGAGCCCTCTGCTGTTACATACCTGCTATGGAGCCCTCTGCTGTTACATACCTGTTATGGAGCCCTCTGCTGTTACATACCTGTTATGGAGCCCTCTGCTGTTACATACCTGCTATCGCGCCCTCTTCTGCTACATACCTGCTATGGCGCCCTCTGCTGTTACATACCTGCTATGGCGCCCTCTTCTGTTACATACCTGCTATGGCGCCCTCTGCTGTTACATACCTGCTATGGCGCCCTCTGCTGTTACATACCTGTTATGGCGCCCTCTGCTGTTACATACCTGTTATGGCGTCCTCTTCTGTTACATACCTGCTATGGCGCCCTATGCTGTTACATACCTGCTGTGGAGCCCTCTGCTGTTACATACCTGCTATGGAGCCCTCTGCTGTTACATACCTGTTATGGCGCCCTCTGCTGTTACATACCTGTTAGGCGCCCTCTGCTGTTACATACCTGATATGGAGCCGTCTGCTGTTACATACCTGCTATGGAGCCCTCTGCTGTTACATACCTGCTATTGAGCCCTCTGCTGTTACATTCCTGCTATGGAGCCCTCTGCTGTTACATACCTGCTATGGCGCTCTGTGCTGTTACATACCTGCTATGGAGCCCTCTGCTGTTACATACCTGCTATGGAGCCCTCTGCTGTTATATATCTGTTATGGCGCCCCCTGCTGTTACATACCTAATATGGCGCCCTCTGCTGTTACATACCTGCTATGGAGACCTCTGCTGTTACATACCTGCTATGGCGCCCTCTGCTGTTACATACCTGCTATGGCGCCCTCAGCTTGTACATACCTGCTATGGCGCCCTCTACTGTTACATACCTGCTATGGAGACCTCTGTTGTTACATACCTGCTATGGCGCCCTCTGCTATTACATACCTGCTATGGAGCCCTCTGCTGTTACATACCTGCTATGGAGCCCTCTGCTGTTATATATCTGTTATGGCGCCCCCTGCTGTTACATACCTAATATGGCGCCCTCTGCTGTTACATACCTGCTATGGAGACCTCTGCTGTTACATACCTGCTATGGCGCCCTCTGCTGTTACATACCTGCTATGGCGCCCTCTGCTGTTACATACCTGCTATGGAGCCCTCTGCTGTTATATATCTGTTATGGCGCCCCCTGCTGTTACATACCTAATATGGCGCCCTCTGCTGTTACATACCTGCTATGGAGACCTCTGCTGTTACATACCTGCTATGGAGACCTCTGCTGTTACATACCTGCTATGGCGCCCTCTGCTGTTACATACCTGCTATGGAGCCCTCTGCAGTTACATACCTGCTATGGAGCCCTCTGTTGTTACATACCTGCTAAGGAGCCCTCTGCTGTTACATACCTGTTATGGAGCCCTCTGCTGTTACATACCTGCTATGGCGCCCTCTGCTGTTACATACCTGCTATGGAGCCCTCTGCTGTTACATACCTGCTATGGAGCCCTCTGCTGTTACATACCTGCTATGGAGCCCTCTGCTGTTACATACCTGTTATGGAGCCCTCTGCTGTTACATACCTGCTATGGAGCCCTCTGCTGTTACATACCTGTTAGGCGCCCTCTGCTGTTACATACCTGTTATGGCGCCCTTTGCTGTTACATACCTGTTATGTAGCCCTCTGCTGTTACATACCTGCTATGGAGTCCTCTGCTGTTAGATACCTGCTATGGAGCCCTCTGCTGTTACATACCTGCTATGAAGCCAACTGCCGTTACATACCTGTTATGGCGCCCTCTGCCGTTACATATTTGCTATGGAGCCCTCGGCTGTTACATACCTGCTATGGCGCCCTCTGCTGTTACATACCTGCTATGGAGCCCTCTGCTGTTACATACCTGTTATGGAGCCCTCTGCTGTTACATACCTGCTATGGCGCCCTCTTCTGTTACATACCTGCTATGGCGCCCTCTGCTGTTGCATACCTGCTATGGCGCCCTCTGCTGTTACATACCTGCTATGGCGCCCTCTGCTGTTACATACCTGCTATGGCGCCCTCTGCTGTTACATACCTGTTATGGCGCCCTCTGCTGTTAAATACCTGCTATGGAGCTCTCTGCTGTTACATACCTGTTATGGAGCCCTCTTCTGTTACATACCTGCTATGGAGCCCTCTGCTGTTACATACCTGCTATGGATCCCTCTGCTGTTACATACCTGTTATGGCGCCCTCTGCTGTTACATACCGGTTAGGCGCCCTCTGCTGTTACATACCTGATATGGAGCCCTCTGCTGTTACATACCTGCTGTGGAGCCCTCTGCTGTTACATACTTGCTGTGGCGCTCTCTGCTGTTACATACCTGCTATGAAGGCAACTGCTCTAACATACCTGCTATGGAGCCCTCTGCTGTTACATACCTGCTATGGAGCCCTCTGCTGTTACATACCTGTTATGGAGCCCTCTGCTGTTACATACTTGTTATGGCTCCCCCTGCTGTTACATACCTGCTATGGAGCCCTCTGCTGTTACATACCTGCTATGGAGCCCTCTGCTGGTACATACCTGTTATGGCGCCCTCTGCTGTTACATACCTGTTATGGAGCCCTCTGCTGTTACATAAAGGCTATGCTGCCCTCTGCTGTTACATTCCTGCTATGGAGCCCTCTGCTGTTACATACATGCTATGGAGCCCCCTGCTGTTACCATATCTGCTATGGAGCCCCCTGCTGTTACCATATCTGCTATGGCGCCCTCTGCTGTTACATACCTGCTATGGAGCCCTCTGCTGTTACATACCTGCTATGGCGCCCTCTGCTGTTACATACCTGCTATGGAGCCCTCTGCTGTTACATACCTGCTATGGCGCCCTCTGCTGTTACATACCTGCTATGAAGCCAACTGCTGTTACATACCTGTCATGGCGCCCTCTGCTGTTACATACCTGCTATGGAGCCCTCTGCTGTTACATACCTGCTATGGAGCCCTCTGCTGTTACATACACGCTATGGCGCCCTCTGCTGCTACATACCCGCTATGGCGCCCTCTGCTGTTACATACCCGCTATGAAGCCAACTGCTGTTACATACTCGCTATGGAGCCCTCTGCTGTTACATACCTGCTATGGAGCCCTCTGCTGTTACATACCTGCTATGGAGCCCTCTGCTGTTACATACCTGTTATGGCGCCCTCTGCTGTTACATTCCTGCTATGGCGCCCTCTGGTGTTACATACCTGCTATGGAGCCAACTGTTGTTACATACCTGCTATGGCGCCCTCTGCTGTTACATACCTGCTATGGAGCCCTCTGCTGTTACATACCTGCTATGGCGCCCTCTGCTGTTACATACCTGCTATGGCGCCCTCTGCTGTTACATACCTGCTATGGCGCCCTCTGCTGTTACATACCTGCTATGGAGCCCACTGCTGTTACATACCTGCTATGGAGCCCTCTTCTGTTACATACCTGCTATGGCGCCCTCTGCTGTTACATACCTGCTATGGAGCCCTCTGCAGTTACATACCTGCTATGGAGCCCTCTGTTGTTACATACCTGTTATGGAGCCCACTGCTGTTACATACCTGCTATGGAGCCCTCTTCTGTTACATACCTGCTATGGCGCCCTCTGCTGTTACATACCTGCTATGGAGCCCTCTGCAGTTACATACCTGCTAAGGAGCCCTCTGCTGTTACATACCTGTTATGGAGCCCTCTGCTGTTACATACCTGCTATGGCGCCCTCTGCTGTTACATACCTGCTATGGAGCCCTCTGCTGTTACATACCTGCTATGGAGCCCTCTGCTGTTACATACCTGCTATGGAGCCCTCTGCTGTTACATACCTGTTATGGAGCCCTCTGCTGTTACATACCTGCTATGGAGCCCTCTGCTGTTACATACCTGTTAGGCGCCCTCTGCTGTTACATACCTGTTATGGCGCCCTTTGCTGTTACATACCTGTTATGGAGCCCTCTGCTGTTACATACCTGCTATGGAGCCCTCTGCTGTTACATACCTGTTATGGAGCCCTCTGCTGTTACATACCTGCTATGGCGCCCTCTTCTGTTACATACCTGCTATGGCGCCCTCTGCTGTTGCATACCTGCTATGGCGCCCTCTGCTGTTACATACCTGCTATGGCGCCCTCTGCTGTTACATACCTGCTATGGCGCCCTCTGCTGTTACATACCTGTTATGGCGCCCTCTGCTGTTAAATACCTGCTATGGAGCTCTCTGCTGTTACATACCTGTTATGGAGCCCTCTGCTGTTACATATCTGCTATGGAGCCCTCTGCTGTTACATACCTGCTATGGATCCCTCTGCTGTTACATACCTGTTATGGCGCCCTCTGCTGTTACATACCGGTTAGGCGCCCTCTGCTGTTACATACCTGATATGGAGCCCTCTGCTGTTACATACCTGCTGTGGAGCCCTCTGCTGTTACATACTTGCTGTGGCGCTCTCTGCTGTTACATACCTGCTATGAAGGCAACTGCTCTAACATACCTGCTATGGAGCCCTCTGCTGTTACATACCTGCTATGGAGCCCTCTGCTGTTACATACCTGTTATGGAGCCCTCTGCTGTTACATACTTGTTATGGCTCCCCCTGCTGTTACATACCTGCTATGGAGCCCTCTGCTGTTACATACCTGCTATGGAGCCCTCTGCTGGTACATACCTGTTATGGCGCCCTCTGCTGTTACATACCTGTTATGGAGCCCTCTGCTGTTACATAAAGGCTATGCTGCCCTCTGCTGTTACATTCCTGCTATGGAGCCCTCTGCTGTTACATACATGCTATGGAGCCCCCTGCTGTTACCATATCTGCTATGGAGCCCCCTGCTGTTACCATATCTGCTATGGCGCCCTCTGCTGTTACATACCTGCTATGGAGCCCTCTGCTGTTACATACCTGCTATGGCGCCCTCTGCTGTTACATACCTGCTATGGAGCCCTCTGCTGTTACATACCTGCTATGGCGCCCTCTGCTGTTACATACCTGCTATGAAG
The DNA here is from genome assembly GCF_046119375.1 of Phyllobates terribilis. Lineage (NCBI taxonomy): Eukaryota > Metazoa > Chordata > Amphibia > Anura > Dendrobatidae > Phyllobates > Phyllobates terribilis. The sequence goes on from NW_027362768.1 coordinate 174,525,549, forward strand.
CCAACTGCTGTTACATACCTGTTATGGCGCCCTCTGCTGTTACATACCTGCTATGGAGCCCTCTGCTGTTACATACCTGCTATGGAGCCCTCTGCTGTTACATACCCGCTATGGCGCCCTCTGCTGCTACATACCCGCTATGGCGCCCTCTGCTGTTACATACCCGCTATGAAGCCAACTGCTGTTACATACTCGCTATGGAGCCCTCTGCTGTTACATACCTGCTATGGAGCCCTCTGCTGTTACATACCTGCTATGGAGCCCTCTGCTGTTACATACCTGTTATGGCGCCCTCTGCTGTTACATTCCTGCTATGGCGCCCTCTGGTGTTACATACCTGCTATGGAGCCAACTGTTGTTACATACCTGCTATGGCGCCCTCTGCCGTTACATACCTGCTATGGAGCCCTCTGCTGTTACATACCTGCTATGGCGCCCTCTGCTATTACATACCTGCTATGGCGCCCTCTGCTGTTACATACCTGCTATGGCGCCCTCTGCTGTTACATACCTGCTATGGAGCCCACTGCTGTTACATACCTGCTATGGAGCCCTCTGCTGTTACATACCTGCTATGGCGCCCTCTTCTGTTACATACCTGCTATGGCGCCCTCTGCTGTTACATATCTGCTATGGAGCCCAGTGCTGTTACATACCTGCTATGGAGCCCTCTGCTGTTACATACCTGCTATGGAGCCCTCTGTTGTTACATATCTGTTATGGCGCCCTCTGCTGTTACATACCTGTTATGGCGCCCTCTGCTGTTACATACCTGTTAGGCGCCCTCTGCTGTTACATACCTAATATGGAGCCGTCTGCTGTTACATACATGCAGTGGAGTCCTCTGCTGTTACATACATGCTGTGGAGTCCTCTGCTGTTACATACCTGTTAGGTGCCCTCTGCTGTTACATACCTGTTATGGCGCCCTCTGCTGTTACATACCTGTTATGGAGCCCTCTGCTGTTACATACATGCTATGGAGCCCTCTGCTGTTACATACCTGCTATGCAGCCCTCTGCTGTTACATACCTGCTATGAAGCCAACTGCTGTTACATACCTGTTATGGCGCCCTCTGCTGTTACATACTTGCTATGGAGCCTTCGGCTGTTACATACCTGCTATGGACCCCTCTGCAGTTACATACCGGCTATGGAGCCCTCTGCTGTTACATACCTGCTATGGAGCCCTCTGCTGTTACATACCTGTTATGGAGCCCTCTGCTGTTACATACCTGCTATGGCACCCTCTTCTGTTACATACCTGCTATGGCGCCCTCTGCTCTTACATACCTGCTATGGCGCCCTCTGCTGTTACATACCTGCTATGGCGCACTCTGCTGTTACATACCTGTTATGGCGCCCTCTGCTGTTAAATACCTGCTATGGAGCCCTCTGCTGTTACATACCTGTTATGGAGCCCTCTGCTGTTACATACCTGCTATGGCGCCCTCTTCTGTTACATACCTGCTATGGCGTCCTCTGCTGTTACATACCTGCTATGGAGCCCTCTGCTGTTACATACCTGTTATGGCGCCCTCTGCTGTTACATACCTGCTATGGCGCCCTCTGCTGTTACATACCTGCTATGGCGCCCTCTTCTGTTACATACCTGCTATGGCGCCCTCTGCTGTTACATACCTGCTATGGCGCCCTCTGCTGTTACATACCTGTTATGGCGCCCTCTGCCGTTACATACCTGATATGGAGCCCTCTGCTGTTACATACCTGTTATGGAGCCCTCTGCTGTTACATACCTGCTATGGCGCCCTCTTCTGTTACATACCTGCTATGGCGCCTTCTGCTGTTACATACCTGCTGTGGAGCCCTCTGCTGTTACATACCTGCTATGGAGCCCTCTGCTGTTACATACCTGTTATGGCGCCCTCTGCTGTTACATACCTGTTAGGCGCCCTCTGCTGTTACATACATGCTATGGAGCCCTCTGCTGTTACATACCTGCTATGCAGCCCTCTGCTGTTACATACCTGCTATGAAGCCAACTGCTGTTACATACCTGTTATGGCGCCCTCTGCTGTTACATACTTGCTATGGAGCCTTCGGCTGTTACATACCTGCTATGGACCCCTCTGCAGTTACATACCGGCTATGGAGCCCTCTGCTGTTACATACCTGCTATGGAGCCCTCTGCTGTTACATACCTGTTATGGAGCCCTCTGCTGTTACATACCTGCTATGGCACTCTCTTCTGTTACATACCTGCTATGGCGCCCTCTGCTCTTACATACCTGCTATGGCGCCCTCTGCTGTTACATACCTGCTATGGCGCACTCTGCTGTTACATACCTGTTATGGCGCCCTCTGCTGTTAAATACCTGCTATGGAGCCCTCTGCTGTTACATACATGCTATGGAGCCCTCTGCTGTTACATACCTGCTATGCAGCCCTCTGCTGTTACATACCTGCTATGAAGCCAACTGCTGTTACATACCTGTTATGGCGCCCTCTGCTGTTACATACTTGCTATGGAGCCTTCGGCTGTTACATACCTGCTATGGACCCCTCTGCAGTTACATACCGGCTATGGAGCCCTCTGCTGTTACATACCTGCTATGGAGCCCTCTGCTGTTACATACCTGTTATGGAGCCCTCTGCTGTTACATACCTGCTATGGCACTCTCTTCTGTTACATACCTGCTATGGAGCCCTCTGCTGTTACATACCTGTTATGGCGCCCTCTGCTGTTAAATACCTGCTATGGAGCCCTCTGCTGTTACATACCTGTTATGGAGCCCTCTGCTGTTACATACCTGCTATGGCGCCCTCTTCTGTTACATACCTATGGCGTCCTCTGCTGTTACATACCTGCTATGGAGCCCTCTGCTGTTACATACCTGTTATGGAGCCCTCTGCTGTTACATACCTGCTATGGCGCCTTCTGCTGTTACATACCTGCTGTGGAGCCCTCTGCTGTTACATACCTGCTATGGAGCCCTCTGCTGTTACATACCTGTTATGGCGCCCTCTGCTGTTACATACCTGTTAGGCGCCCTCTGCTGTTACATACCTGATATGGAGCCGTCTGCTGTTACATACATGCAGTGGAGTCCTCTGCTGTTACATACATGCTGTGGAGTCCTCTGCTGTTACATACCTGTTAGGCGCCCTCTGCTGTTACATACCTGTTATGGCGCCCTCTGCTGTTACATACCTGTTATGGAGCCCTCTGCTGTTACATACATGCTATGGAGCCCTCTGCTGTTACATACCTGCTATGCAGCCCTCTGCTGTTACATACCTGCTATGAAGCCAACTGCTGTTACATACCTGTTATGGCGCCCTCTGCTGTTACATACTTGCTATGGAGCCTTCGGCTGTTACATACCTGCTATGGACCCCTCTGCAGTTACATACCGGCTATGGAGCCCTCTGCTGTTACATACCTGCTATGGAGCCCTCTGCTGTTACATACCTGTTATGGAGCCCTCTGCTGTTACATACCTGCTATGGCACCCTCTTCTGTTACATACCTGCTATGGCGCCCTCTGCTGTTACATACCTGCTGTGGAGCCCTCTGCTGTTACATACTTGCTGTGGTGCCCTCTGCTGTTACATACCTGCTATGGAGCCCTCTGCTGTTCCATACCTGCTATGGAGCCCCCTGCTGTTACATACCTGCTATGGAGCCCTCTGCTGTTATATACCTGCTATGGCGCCCTCTGCTGTTACATACCTGTTATGGCGCCCTCTGCTGTTACATACCTGTTATGGAGCCCTCTGCTGTTACATACATGCTATGGAGTCCTCTGCTGTTACATACCTGCTATGGAGCCCTCTGCTGTTACATACCTGCTATGATGCCAACTGCTGTTACATACCTGTTATGGCGCCCTCTGCTGTTACATACCTGCTATGGAGCCCTCTGCTGTTACATACCTGCTATGGAGCCCTCTGCTGTTACATACCTGCTATGGAGCCCTCTGCTGTTACATACCTGTTATGGAGCCCTCTGCTGTTACATACCTGCTATGGAGCCCTCTGCTGTTACATACCTGCTATGGAGCCCTCTGCTGTTACATACCTGCTATGGAGCCCTCTGCTGTTACATACCTGTTATGGAGCCCTCTGCTGTTACATACCTGTTATGGAGCCCTCTGCTGTTACATACCTGCTATCGCGCCCTCTTCTGCTACATACCTGCTATGGCGCCCTCTGCTGTTACATACCTGCTATGGCGCCCTCTTCTGTTACATACCTGCTATGGCGCCCTCTGCTGTTACATACCTGCTATGGCGCCCTCTGCTGTTACATACCTGTTATGGCGCCCTCTGCTGTTACATACCTGTTATGGCGTCCTCTTCTGTTACATACCTGCTATGGCGCCCTATGCTGTTACATACCTGCTGTGGAGCCCTCTGCTGTTACATACCTGCTATGGAGCCCTCTGCTGTTACATACCTGTTATGGCGCCCTCTGCTGTTACATACCTGTTAGGCGCCCTCTGCTGTTACATACCTGATATGGAGCCGTCTGCTGTTACATACCTGCTATGGAGCCCTCTGCTGTTACATACCTGCTATTGAGCCCTCTGCTGTTACATTCCTGCTATGGAGCCCTCTGCTGTTACATACCTGCTATGGAGCTCTGTGCTGTTACATACCTGCTATGGAGCCCTCTGCTGTTACATACCTGCTATGGAGCCCTCTGCTGTTATATATCTGTTATGGCGCCCCCTGCTGTTACATACCTAATATGGCGCCCTCTGCTGTTACATATCTGCTATGGAGACCTCTGCTGTTACATACCTGCTATGGCGCCCTCTGCTGTTACATACCTGCTATGGCGCCCTCAGCTGTTACATACCTGCTATGGCGCCCTCTACTGTTACATACCTGCTATGGAGACCTCTGTTGTTACATACCTGCTATGGCGCCCTCTGCTATTACATACCTGCTATGGAGCCCTCTGCTGTTACATACCTGCTATGGAGCCCTCTGCTGTTATATATCTGTTATGGCGCCCCCTGCTGTTACATACCTAATATGGCGCCCTCTGCTGTTACATACCTGCTATGGAGACCTCTGCTGTTACATACCTGCTATGGCGCCCTCTGCTGTTACATACCTGCTATGGCGCCCTCTGCTGTTACATACCTGCTATGGAGCCCTCTGCTGTTATATATCTGTTATGGCGCCCCCTGCTGTTACATACCTAATATGGCGCCCTCTGCTGTTACATACCTGCTATGGAGACCTCTGCTGTTACATACCTGCTATGGAGACCTCTGCTGTTACATACCTGCTATGGCGCCCTCTGCTGTTACATACCTGCTATGGAGCCCTCTGCAGTTACATACCTGCTATGGAGCCCTCTGTTGTTACATACCTGCTAAGGAGCCCTCTGCTGTTACATACCTGTTATGGAGCCCTCTGCTGTTACATACCTGCTATGGCGCCCTCTGCTGTTACATACCTGCTATGGAGCCCTCTGCTGTTACATACCTGCTATGGAGCCCTCTGCTGTTACATACCTGCTATGGAGCCCTCTGCTGTTACATACCTGTTATGGAGCCCTCTGCTGTTACATACCTGCTATGGAGCCCTCTGCTGTTACATACCTGTTAGGCGCCCTCTGCTGTTACATACCTGTTATGGCGCCCTTTGCTGTTACATACCTGTTATGTAGCCCTCTGCTGTTACATACCTGCTATGGAGTCCTCTGCTGTTAGATACCTGCTATGGAGCCCTCTGCTGTTACATACCTGCTATGAAGCCAACTGCCGTTACATACCTGTTATGGCGCCCTCTGCCGTTACATATTTGCTATGGAGCCCTCGGCTGTTACATACCTGCTATGGCGCCCTCTGCTGTTACATACCTGCTATGGAGCCCTCTGCTGTTACATACCTGTTATGGAGCCCTCTGCTGTTACATACCTGCTATGGCGCCCTCTTCTGTTACATACCTGCTATGGCGCCCTCTGCTGTTGCATACCTGCTATGGCGCCCTCTGCTGTTACATACCTGCTATGGCGCCCTCTGCTGTTACATACCTGCTATGGCGCCCTCTGCTGTTACATACCTGTTATGGCGCCCTCTGCTGTTAAATACCTGCTATGGAGCTCTCTGCTGTTACATACCTGTTATGGAGCCCTCTTCTGTTACATACCTGCTATGGAGCCCTCTGCTGTTACATACCTGCTATGGATCCCTCTGCTGTTACATACCTGTTATGGCGCCCTCTGCTGTTACATACCGGTTAGGCGCCCTCTGCTGTTACATACCTGATATGGAGCCCTCTGCTGTTACATACCTGCTGTGGAGCCCTCTGCTGTTACATACTTGCTGTGGCGCTCTCTGCTGTTACATACCTGCTATGAAGGCAACTGCTCTAACATACCTGCTATGGAGCCCTCTGCTGTTACATACCTGCTATGGAGCCCTCTGCTGTTACATACCTGTTATGGAGCCCTCTGCTGTTACATACTTGTTATGGCTCCCCCTGCTGTTACATACCTGCTATGGAGCCCTCTGCTGTTACATACCTGCTATGGAGCCCTCTGCTGGTACATACCTGTTATGGCGCCCTCTGCTGTTACATACCTGTTATGGAGCCCTCTGCTGTTACATAAAGGCTATGCTGCCCTCTGCTGTTACATTCCTGCTATGGAGCCCTCTGCTGTTACATACATGCTATGGAGCCCCCTGCTGTTACCATATCTGCTATGGAGCCCCCTGCTGTTACCATATCTGCTATGGCGCCCTCTGCTGTTACATACCTGCTATGGAGCCCTCTGCTGTTACATACCTGCTATGGCGCCCTCTGCTGTTACATACCTGCTATGGAGCCCTCTGCTGTTACATACCTGCTATGGCGCCCTCTGCTGTTACATACCTGCTATGAAGCCAACTGCTGTTACATACCTGTTATGGCGCCCTCTGCTGTTACATACCTGCTATGGAGCCCTCTGCTGTTACATACCTGCTATGGAGCCCTCTGCTGTTACATACACGCTATGGCGCCCTCTGCTGCTACATACCCGCTATGGCGCCCTCTGCTGTTACATACCCGCTATGAAGCCAACTGCTGTTACATACTCGCTATGGAGCCCTCTGCTGTTACATACCTGCTATGGAGCCCTCTGCTGTTACACACCTGCTATGGAGCCCTCTGCTGTTACATACCTGTTATGGCGCCCTCTGCTGTTACATTCCTGCTATGGCGCCCTCTGGTGTTACATACCTGCTATGGAGCCAACTGTTGTTACATACCTGCTATGGCGCCCTCTGCTGTTACATACCTGCTATGGAGCCCTCTGCTGTTACATACCTGCTATGGCGCCCTCTGCTGTTACATACCTGCTATGGCGCCCTCTGCTGTTACATACCTGCTATGGCGCCCTCTGCTGTTACATACCTGCTATGGAGCCCACTGCTGTTACATACCTGCTATGGAGCCCTCTTCTGTTACATACCTGCTATGGCGCCCTCTGCTGTTACATACCTGCTATGGAGCCCTCTGCAGTTACATACCTGCTATGGAGCCCTCTGTTGTTACATACCTGTTATGGAGCCCACTGCTGTTACATACCTGCTATGGAGCCCTCTTCTGTTACATACCTGCTATGGCGCCCTCTGCTGTTACATACCTGCTATGGAGCCCTCTGCAGTTACATACCTGCTAAGGAGCCCTCTGCTGTTACATACCTGTTATGGAGCCCTCTGCTGTTACATACCTGCTATGGCGCCCTCTGCTGTTACATACCTGCTATGGAGCCCTCTGCTGTTACATACCTGCTATGGAGCCCTCTGCTGTTACATACCTGCTATGGAGCCCTCTGCTGTTACATACCTGTTATGGAGCCCTCTGCTGTTACATACCTGCTATGGAGCCCTCTGCTGTTACATACCTGTTAGGCGCCCTCTGCTGTTACATACCTGTTATGGCGCCCTTTGCTGTTACATACCTGTTATGGAGCCCTCTGCTGTTACATACCTGCTATGGAGCCCTCTGCTGTTACATACCTGTTATGGAGCCCTCTGCTGTTACATACCTGCTATGGCGCCCTCTTCTGTTACATACCTGCTATGGCGCCCTCTGCTGTTGCATACCTGCTATGGCGCCCTCTGCTGTTACATACCTGCTATGGCGCCCTCTGCTGTTACATACCTGCTATGGCGCCCTCTGCTGTTACATACCTGTTATGGCGCCCTCTGCTGTTAAATACCTGCTATGGAGCTCTCTGCTGTTACATACCTGTTATGGAGCCCTCTGCTGTTACATATCTGCTATGGAGCCCTCTGCTGTTACATACCTGCTATGGATCCCTCTGCTGTTACATACCTGTTATGGCGCCCTCTGCTGTTACATACCGGTTAGGCGCCCTCTGCTGTTACATACCTGATATGGAGCCCTCTGCTGTTACATACCTGCTGTGGAGCCCTCTGCTGTTACATACTTGCTGTGGCGCTCTCTGCTGTTACATACCTGCTATGAAGGCAACTGCTCTAACATACCTGCTATGGAGCCCTCTGCTGTTACATACCTGCTATGGAGCCCTCTGCTGTTACATACCTGTTATGGAGCCCTCTGCTGTTACATACTTGTTATGGCTCCCCCTGCTGTTACATACCTGCTATGGAGCCCTCTGCTGTTACATACCTGCTATGGAGCCCTCTGCTGGTACATACCTGTTATGGCGCCCTCTGCTGTTACATACCTGTTATGGAGCCCTCTGCTGTTACATAAAGGCTATGCTGCCCTCTGCTGTTACATTCCTGCTATGGAGCCCTCTGCTGTTACATACATGCTATGGAGCCCCCTGCTGTTACCATATCTGCTATGGAGCCCCCTGCTGTTACCATATCTGCTATGGCGCCCTCTGCTGTTACATACCTGCTATGGAGCCCTCTGCTGTTACATACCTGCTATGGCGCCCTCTGCTGTTAAATACCTGCTATGGAGCCCTCTGCTGTTACATACCTGCTATGGCGCCCTCTGCTGTTACATACCTGCTATGAAGCCAACTGCTGTTACATACCTGTTATGGCGCCCTCTGCTGTTACATACCTGCTATGGAGCCCTCTGCTGTTACATACCTGCTATGGAGCCCTCTGCTGTTACATACCCGCTATGGCGCCCTCTGCTGCTACATACCCGCTATGGCGCCCTCTGCTGTTACATACCCGCTATGAAACCAACTGCTGTTACATACTCGCTATGGAGCCCTCTGCTGTTACATACCTGCTATGGAGCCCTCTGCTGTTACATACCTGCTATGGAGCCCTCTGCTGTTACATACCTGTTATGGCGCCCTCTGCTGTTACATTCCTGCTATGGCGCCCTCTGGTGTTACATACCTGCTATGGAGCCAACTGTTGTTACATACCTGCTATGGCGCCCTCTGCCGTTACATACCTGCTATGGAGCCCTCTGCTGTTACATACCTGCTATGGCGCCCTCTGCTGTTACATACCTGCTATGGCGCCCTCTGCTGTTACATACCTGCTATGGCGCCCTCTGCTGTTACATACCTGCTATGGAGCCCACTGCTGTTACATACCTGCTATGGAGCCCTCTGCTGTTACATACCTGCTATGGCGCCCTCTTCTGTTACATACCTGCTATGGCGCCCTCTGCTGTTACATATCTGCTATGGAGCCCAGTGCTGTTACATACCTGCTATGGAGCCCTCTGCTGTTACATACCTGCTATGGAGCCCTCTGTTGTTACATATCTGTTATGGCGCCCTCTGCTGTTACATACCTGCTATGGCGCCCTCTGCTGTTACATATCTGTTATGGAGCCCACTGCTGTTACATACCTGTTATGGAGCCCTCTGCTGTTACATAACTGCTATGGAGCCCTCTGCTGTTACATATCTGTTATAGCGCCCCCTGCTGTTACATACCCGCTATGGAGCCCTCTGCTGTTACATACCCGCTATGGCGCCCTCTGCTGTTACATACCCGCTATGGCGCCCTCTGCTGTTACATACCCGCTATGGAGCCCTCTGCTGTTACATACCCGCTATGGAGCCCTCTGCTGTTACATACCCTTTATGGCGCCCTCTGCTGTTACATACCCGCTATGAAGCCAACTGCTGTTACATACCCGCTATGGAGCCCTCTGCTGTTACATACCTGCTATGGAGCCCTTTGCTGTTACATACCTGCTATGGAGCCCTCTGCTGTTACATACCTGCTATGGAGCCCTCTGCTGTTACATACCTGCTAAGGAGCCCTCTGCTGTTACATACCTGCTGTGGAGCCCTCTGCTGTTACATACCTGCTGTGGAGCCCTCTGCTGTTACATACCTGCTATGGCGCCCTCTGCTGTTACATACCTGTTATGGAGCCCTCTGCTGTTACATACCTGTTATGGCGCTCTCTGCTGTTACATACCTGCTATGAAGGCAACTGCTGTTACATACCTGCTATGGAGCCCTCTGCTGTTACATACCTGCTCTGGTGCCCTCTGCTGTTACATACCTGCTCTGGTGCCCTCTGCTGTTACATACCTGCTATGGAGCCCTCTGCTGTTACATACCTGCTATGGAGCCCTCTGCTGTTACATACCTGTTATGGAGCCCTCTGCTGTTACATACTTGTTATGGCTCCCCCTGCTGTTACATACCTGCTATGGAGCCCTCTGCTGTTACATACCTGCTATGGAGCCCTCTGCTGTTACATACCTGTTATGGCGCCCTCTGCTGTTACATACCTGTTATGGAGCCCTCTGCTGTTACATAAAGGCTATGCTGCCCTCTGCTGTTATATTCCTGCTATGGAGCCCTCTGCTGTTACATACATGCTATGGAGCCCCCTGCTGTTACCATATCTGCTATGGCGCCCTCTGCTGTTACATACCTGCTATGGAGCCCTCTGCTGTTACATACCTGCTATGGAGCCCTCTGCTGTTACATACCTGCTATGGCGCCCTCTGCTGTTACATATCTGCTATGGAGCCCTCTACTGTTACATACCTGCTATGGCGCCCTCTGCTGTTACATATCTGTTATGGAGCCCTCTGCTGTTACATACCTGCTAAGGAGTCCTCTGCTGTTACATACCTGCTATGGCGCCCTCTGCTGTTACATACCTGCTATGGCGCCCTCTGCTGTTACATACCCGCTATGGAGCCCTCTGCTATTACATACCCGCTATGGCGCCCTCTGCTGTTACAAAGCTGCTATGGAGACCTCTGCTGTTACATACCTGCTATGGAGCCCTGTGCTGTTACATACCTGCTATGGAGACCTCTGCTGTTACATACCAGCTATGGTGCCCTCTGCTGTTACATACCTGCTATGGTGCCCTCTGCTGTTACATACCTGCTATGGTGCCCTCTGCTGTTACATAACTGCTATGGAGATCTCTGCTGTTACATACCAGCTATGGTGCCCTCTGCTGTTACATACCTGCTATGGAGCCCTCTGCTGTTACATACCTGCTATGGAGACCTCTGCTGTTACATACCAGCTATGGTGCCCTCTGCTGTTACATACCTGCTATGGTGCCCTCTGCTGTTACATACCTGCTATGGTGCCCTCTGCTGTTACATACCTGCTATGGTGCCCTCTGCTGTTACATGCCTGCTATGGAGCTCTCTGCTGTTACATACCTGCTATGGAGTCCTCTGCTGTTACATACCTGCTATGGAGCCCTCTGCTGTTACATACCTGCTATGGAGCCCTCTGCTGTTACATACCTGCTATGGAGACCTCTGCTGTTACATACCTGCTATGGCGCCCTCTGCTGTTACATGCCTGCTATGGAGCTCTCTGCTGTTACATACCTGCTATGGAGTCCTCTGCTGTTACATACTTGTTATGGAGCCCTCTGCTGTTACATACCTGCTATGGTGCCCTCTGCTGTTACATACCTGCTATGGCGCCCTCTGCTGTTACATGCCTGCTATGGAGCTCTCTGCTATTACATACCTGCTATGGAGTCCTCTGCTGTTACATACTTGTTATGGAGACCTCTGCTGTTACATACCTGCTATGGAGCCCTCTGCTGTTACATACCTGCTATGGAGACCTCTGCTGTTACATACCTGCTATGGCGCCCTCTGCTGTTACATACCTGCTATGGAGCCCTCTGCTGTTACATACCTGCTATGGAGACCTCTGCTGTTACATACCTGCTATGGCGCCCTCTGCTGTTACATGCCTGCTATGGAGCTCTCTGCTGTTACATACCTGTTATGGAGCCCTCTGCTGTTACATACTTGTTATGGCTCCCCCTGCTGTTACATATCTGCTATGGAGCCCTCTGCTGTTACATACCTGCTATGGAGCCCTCTGCTGTTACATACCTGTTATGGCGCCCTCTGCTGTTACATACCTGTTATGGAGCCCTCTGCTGTTACATAAAGGCTATGCTGCCCTCTGCTGTTATATTCCTGCTATGGAGCCCTCTGCTGTTACATACATGCTATGGAGCCCCCTGCTGTTACCATATCTGCTATGGCGCCCTCTGCTGTTACATACCTGCTATGGAGCCCTCTGCTGTTACATACCTGCTATGGAGCCCTCTGCTGTTACATTCCTGCTATGGAGCCCTCTGCTGTTACATACCTGCTATGGCACCCTCTGCTGTTACATATCTGCTATGGAGCCCTCTGCTGTTACATACCTGCTATGGCGCCCTCTGCTGTTACATATCTGTTATGGAGCCCTCTGCTGTTACATACCTGCTAAGGAGTCCTCTGCTGTTACATACCTGCTATGGCGCCCTCTGCTGTTACATACCTGCTATGGCGCCCTCTGCTGTTACATACCCGCTATGGAGCCCTCTGCTATTACATACCCGCTATGGCGCCCTCTGCTGTTACATACCTGCTATGGAGACCTCTGCTGTTACATACCGGCTATGGAGCCCTCTGCTGTTACATACCTGCTATGGAGACCTCTGCTGTTACATACCTGCTATGGAGCCCTCTGCTGTTACATACCTGCTATGGAGCCCTCTGCTGTTACATACCTGCTATGGAGACCTCTGCTGTTACATACCTGCTATGGCGCCCTCTGCTGTTACATGCCTGCTATGGAGCTCTCTGCTGTTACATACCTGCTATGGAGTCCTCTGCTGTTACATACTTGTTATGGAGCCCTCTGCTGTTACATACCTGCTATGGAGCCCTCTGCTGTTACATACCTGCTATGGAGCCCTCTGCTGTTACATACCAGCTATGGCGCCCCCTGCTGACACATACCTGCTATGGCGCCCTCTGCTGTTACATACCTGCTATGGCGCCCTCTGCTGTTACATACCTGTTATGGCGCCCTCTGTTGTTACATACCTGTTATGGCGCCCTCTGCTGTTACATACCTGCTATGGAGCCCTCTCCTGTTACATACCTGCTATGGCCCCCTCTGCTGTTACATACCTGCTATGAAGCCAACTGCTGTTACATATCTGCTATGGAACCCTCTGCTGTTACATACCTGCTATTGAGCCCTCTGCTGTTACATTCCTGCTATGGAGCCCTCTGCTGTTACATACCTGCTATGGCGCCCTCTGCTGTTACATATCTGCTATGGAGCCCTCTGCTGTTACATACCTGCTATGGCGCCCTCTGCTGTTACATATCTGTTATGGAGCCCTCTGCTGTTACATACCTGCTATGGAGCCCTCTGCTGTTACATACCTGCTATGGAGCCCTCTGCTGTTACATACCTGTTATGGCGCCCTCTGCTGTTACATACCTGTTATGGAGCCCTCTGCTGTTACATAAAGGCTATGCTGCCCTCTGCTGTTATATTCCTGCTATGGAGCCCTCTGCTGTTACATACATGCTATGGAGCCCCCTGCTGTTACCATATCTGCTATGGCGCCCTCTGCTGTTACATACCTGCTATGGAGCCCTCTGCTGTTACATACCTGCTATGGAGCCCTCTGCTGTTACATTCCTGCTATGGAGCCCTCTGCTGTTACATACCTGCTATGGCGCCCTCTGCTGTTACATATCTGCTATGGAGCCCTCTACTGTTACATACCTGCTATGGCGCCCTCTGCTGTTACATATCTGTTATGGAGCCCTCTGCTGTTACATACCTGCTAAGGAGTCCTCTGCTGTTACATACCTGCTATGGCGCCCTCTGCTGTTACATACCTGCTATGGCGCCCTCTGCTGTTACATACCCGCTATGGAGCCCTCTGCTATTACATACCCGCTATGGCGCCCTCTGCTGTTACATACCTGCTATGGAGACCTCTGCTGTTACATACCTGCTATGGAGCCCTGTGCTGTTACATACCTGCTATGGAGACCTCTGCTGTTACATACCTGCTATGGAGCCCTCTGCTGTTACATACCTGCTATGGAGCCCTCTGCTGTTACATACCTGCTATGGAGACCTCTGCTGTTACATACCTGCTATGGCGCCCTCTGCTGTTACATGCCTGCTATGGAGCTCTCTGCTGTTACATACCTGCTATGGAGTCCTCTGCTGTTACATACTTGTTATGGAGCCCTCTGCTGTTACATACCTGCAATGGTGCCCTCTGCTGTTACATACCTGCTATGTTGCCCTCTGCTGTTACATGCCTGCTATGGAGCTCTCTGCTGTTACATACCTGCTATGGAGTCCTCTGCTGTTACATACCTGCTATGGAGCCCTCTGCTGTTACATACCTGCTATGGAGCCCTCTGCTGTTACATACCTGCTATGGAGACCTCTGCTGTTACATACCTGCTATGGCGCCCTCTGCTGTTACATGCCTGCTATGGAGCTCTCTGCTGTTACATACCTGCTATGGAGTCCTCTGCTGTTACATACTTGTTATGGAGCCCTCTGCTGTTACATACCTGCTATGGTGCCCTCTGCTGTTACATACCTGCTATGGCGCCCTCTGTTGTTACATGCCTGCTATGGAGCTCTCTGCTGTTACATACCTGCTATGGAGTCCTCTGCTGTTACATACTTGTTATGGAGACCTCTGCTGTTACATACCTGCTATGGAGCCCTCTGCTGTTACATACCTGCTATGGAGCCCTCTGCTGTTACATACCTGCTATGGAGACCTCTGCTGTTACATACCTGCTATGGAGCCCTCTGCTGTTACATACCTGCTATGGAGCCCTCTGCTGTTACATACCTGCTATGGAGACCTCTGCTGTTACATACCTGCTATGGCGCCCTCTGCTGTTACATGCCTGCTATGGAGCTCTCTGCTGTTACATACCTGTTATGGAGCCCTCTGCTGTTACATACTTGTTATGGCTCCCCCTGCTGTTACATACCTGCTATGGAGCCCTCTGCTGTTACATACCTGCTATGGAGCCCTCTGCTGTTACATACCTGTTATGGCGCCCTCTGCTGTTACATACCTGTTATGGAGCCCTCTGCTGTTACATAAAGGCTATGCTGCCCTCTGCTGTTATATTCCTGCTATGGAGCCCTCTGCTGTTACATACATGCTATGGAGCCCCCTGCTGTTACCATATCTGCTATGGCGCCCGCTGCTGTTACATACCTGCTATGGAGCCCTCTGCTGTTACATACCTGCTATGGAGCGCTCTGCTGTTACATTCCTGCTATGGAGCCCTCTGCTGTTACATACCTGCTATGGCGCCCTCTGCTGTTACATATCTGCTATGGAGCCCTCTGCTGTTACATACCTGCTATGGCGCCCTCTGCTGTTACATATCTGTTATGGAGTCCTCTGCTGTTACATACCTGCTAAGGAGTCCTCTGCTGTTACATACCTGCTATGGCGCCCTCTGCTGTTACATACCTGCTATGGCGCCCTCTGCTGTTACATACCCGCTATGGAGCCCTCTGCTATTACATACCCGCTATGGCGCCCTCTGCTGTTACATACCTGCTATGGAGACCTCTGCTGTTACATACCTGCTATGGAGCCCTCTGCTGTTACATACCTGCTATGGAGACCTCTGCTGTTACATACCTGCTATGGAGCCCTCTGCTGTTACATACCTGCTATGGAGCCCTCTGCTGTTACATACCTGCTATGGAGACCTCTGCTGTTACATACCTGCTATGGCGCCCTCTGCTGTTACATGCCTGCTATGGAGCTCTCTGCTGTTACATACCTGCTATGGAGTCCTCTGCTGTTACATACTTGTTATGGAGCCCTCTGCTGTTACATACCTGCTATGGTGCCCTCTGCTGTTACATACCTGCTATGGTGCCCTCTGCTGTTACATACCTGCTATGGAGCCCTCTGCTGTTACATACCTGCTATGGAGCCCTCTGCTGTTACATACCAGCTATGGATCCCTCTGCTGTTACATACCTGCTATGGAGCCCTCTGCTGTTACATACCTGCTATAGAGCCCTCTGCTGTTACATACCAGCTATGGCGCCCCCTGCTGACACATACCTGCTATGGCGCCCTCTGCTGTTACATACCTGCTATGGCGCCCTCTGCTGTTACATACCTGTTATGGCGCCCTCTGTTGTTACATACCTGTTATGGCGCCCTCTGCTGTTACATACCTGCTATGGAGCCCTCTGCTGTTACATACCTGCTATGGACCCCTCTGCTGTTACATACCTGCTATGAAGCCAATTGCTGTTACATATCTGCTATGGAGCCCTCTGCTGTTACATACCTGCTATTGAGCCCTCTGCTGTTACATATCTTATATGGCGCCCTCTGCTGTTACATACCTGCTATGAAGCCATCTGCTGTTACATACCTGTTATGGCGCCCTCTGCTGTTACATACCTGCTATGGAGCCCTCTGCTGTTACAAACCTGCTATGGCGCCCTCTGCTGCTACATACCTGCTATGGCGCCCTCTGCTGTTACATACCTGCTATGGAGCTCTCTGCTGTTACATACCTGCTATGGAGTCCTCTGCTGTTACATACTTGTTATGGAGCCCTCTGCTGTTACATACCTGCTATGGTGCACTCTGCTGTTACATACCTGCTATGGTGCCCTCTGCTGTTACATACCTGCTATGGAGTCCTCTGCTGTTACATACCTGCTATGGTGCCCTCTGCTGTTACATACCTGCTATGGAGCCCTCTGCTGTTACATACCTGCTATGGAGCCCTCTGCTGTTACATACCAGCTATGGATCCGTCTGCTGTTACATACCTGCTATGGAGCCCTCTGCTGTTACATACCTGCTATGGAGCCCTCTGCTGTTACATACCTGCTATGGCGCCCCCTGCTGATACATACCTGCTATGGCGCCCTCTGCTGTTACATACCTGCTATGGCGCCCTCTGCTGTTACATTCATGTTATGGCGCCCTCTGTTGTTACATACCTGTTATGGCGCCCTCTGCTGTTACATACCTGCTATGGAGCCCTCTGCTGTTACATACCTGCTATGGCCCCCTCTGCTGTTACATACCTGCTATGAAGTCAACTGCTGTTACATACCTGCTATGGAGCCCTCTGCTGTTACATACCTGCTATGGAGCCCTCTGCTGTTACATACCTGCTATGGAGCCCTCTGCTGTTACATACCTGCTATGAAGCCATCTGCTGTTACATACCTTTTATGGCGACCTCTGCTGTTACATACCTGCTACGGAGCCCTCTGCTGTTACATACCTGCTATGGAGCCCTCTGCTGTTACATACCTGCTATGGAGCCCTCTGCTGTTACATACCTGCTATGGAGACCTCTGCTGTTACATACCTGCTATGGAGCCCTCTGCTGTTACATACCTGCTATGGAGCCCTCTGCTGTTACATACCTGCTATGGAGACCTCTGCTGTTACATACCTGCTATGGCGCCCTCTGCTGTTACATGCCTGCTATGGAGCTCTCTGCTGTTACATACCTGTTATGGAGCCCTCTGCTGTTACATACTTGTTATGGCTCCCCCTGCTGTTACATACCTGCTATGGAGCCCTCTGCTGTTACATACCTGCTATGGAGCCCTCTGCTGTTACATACCTGTTATGGCGCCCTCTGCTGTTACATACCTGTTATGGAGCCCTCTTCTGTTACATAAAGGCTATGCTGCCCTCTGCTGTTATATTCCTGCTATGGAGCCCTCTGCTGTTACATACATGCTATGGAGCCCCCTGCTGTTACCATATCTGCTATGGCGCCCTCTGCTGTTACATACCTGCTATGGAGCCCTCTGCTGTTACATACCTGCTATGGAGCGCTCTGCTGTTACATTCCTGCTATGGAGCCCTCTGCTGTTACATACCTGCTATGGCGCCCTCTGCTGTTACATATCTGCTATGGAGCCCTCTGCTGTTACATACCTGCTATGGCGCCCTCTGCTGTTACATATCTGTTATGGAGTCCTCTGCTGTTACATACCTGCTAAGGAGTCCTCTGCTGTTACATACCTGCTATGGCGCCCTCTGCTGTTACATACCTGCTATGGCGCCCTCTGCTGTTACATACCCGCTATGGAGCCCTCTGCTATTACATACCCGCTATGGCGCCCTCTGCTGTTACATACCTGCTATGGAGACCTCTGCTGTTACATACCTGCTATGGAGCCCTCTGCTGTTACATACCTGCTATGGAGACCTCTGCTGTTACATACCTGCTATGGAGCCCTCTGCTGTTACATACCTGCTATGGAGCCCTCTGCTGTTACATACCTGCTATGGAGACCTCTGCTGTTACATACCTGCTATGGCGCCCTCTGCTGTTACATGCCTGCTATGGAGCTCTCTGCTGTTACATACCTGCTATGGAGTCCTCTGCTGTTACATACTTGTTATGGAGCCCTCTGCTGTTACATACCTGCTATGGTGCCCTCTGCTGTTACATACCTGCTATGGTGCCCTCTGCTGTTACATACCTGCTATGGAGCCCTCTGCTGTTACATACCTGCTATGGAGCCCTCTGCTGTTACATACCAGCTATGGATCCCTCTGCTGTTACATACCTGCTATGGAGCCCTCTGCTGTTACATACCTGCTATGGAGCCCTCTGCTGTTACATACCAGCTATGGCGCCCCCTGCTGACACATACCTGCTATGGCGCCCTCTGCTGTTACATACCTGCTATGGCGCCCTCTGCTGTTACATACCTGTTATGGCGCCCTCTGTTGTTACATACCTGTTATGGCGCCCTCTGCTGTTACATACCTGCTATGGAGCCCTCTGCTGTTACATACCTGCTATGGACCCCTCTGCTGTTACATACCTGCTATGAAGCCAATTGCTGTTACATATCTGCTATGGAGCCCTCTGCTGTTACATACCTGCTATTGAGCCCTCTGCTGTTACATATCTTATATGGCGCCCTCTGCTGTTACATACCTGCTATGAAGCCATCTGCTGTTACATACCTGTTATGGCGCCCTCTGCTGTTACATACCTGCTATGGAGCCCTCTGCTGTTACAAACCTGCTATGGCGCCCTCTGCTGCTACATACCTGCTATGGCGCCCTCTGCTGTTACATACCTGCTATGGAGCTCTCTGCTGTTACATACCTGCTATGGAGTCCTCTGCTGTTACATACTTGTTATGGAGCCCTCTGCTGTTACATACCTGCTATGGTGCACTCTGCTGTTACATACCTGCTATGGTGCCCTCTGCTGTTACATACCTGCTATGGAGTCCTCTGCTGTTACATACCTGCTATGGTGCCCTCTGCTGTTACATACCTGCTATGGAGCCCTCTGCTGTTACATACCTGCTATGGAGCCCTCTGCTGTTACATACCAGCTATGGATCCGTCTGCTGTTACATACCTGCTATGGAGCCCTCTGCTGTTACATACCTGCTATGGAGCCCTCTGCTGTTACATACCTGCTATGGCGCCCCCTGCTGATACATACCTGCTATGGCGCCCTCTGCTGTTACATACCTGCTATGGCGCCCTCTGCTGTTACATTCCTGTTATGGCGCCCTCTGTTGTTACATACCTGTTATGGCGCCCTCTGCTGTTACATACCTGCTATGGAGCCCTCTGCTGTTACATACCTGCTATGGCCCCCTCTGCTGTTACATACCTGCTATGAAGTCAACTGCTGTTACATACCTGCTATGGAGCCCTCTGCTGTTACATACCTGCTATGGAGCCCTCTGCTGTTACATACCTGCTATGGAGCCCTCTGCTGTTACATACCTGCTATGAAGCCATCTGCTGTTACATACCTGTTATGGCGACCTCTGCTGTTACATACCTGCTATGAAGCCATCTGCTGTTACATACCTGTTATGGCGACCTCTGCTGTTACATACCTGCTATGGAGCCCTCTGCTGTTACAAACCTGCTATGGCGTCCTCTGCTGCTACATACCTGCTATGGCGCCCTCTGCTGTTACATACCTGCTATGAAGCCAACTGCTGTTACATACCTGCTATGGAGCCCTCTGCTGTTACATACCTACTATGGAGCCCTCTGCTGTTACATACCTGCTATGGAGCCCACTGCTGTTACATACCTGCTATGGCGCCCTCTGCTGTTACATACCTGTTATGGAGCCCTCTGCGGTTACATACCTGTTATGGCGCTCTCTGCTGTTACATACCTGCTATGAAGGCAACTGCTGTTACATACCTGCTATGGAGCCCTCTGCTGTTACATACATGCTATGGTGCCCTCTGCTGTTACATACCTGTTATGGAGTCCTCTGCTGTTACATACCTGCTATGGTGCCCTCTGCTGTTACATACCTGTTATGGAGCCCTCTGCTGTTACATACCTGTTATGGCGCTCTCTGCTGTTACATACCTGCTATGAAGGCAACTGCTGTTACATACCTGTTATGGAGCCCTCTGCAGTTACATACCTGTTATGGAGCCCTCTGCTGTTACATACCTGCTATGGAGCCCTCTGCTGTTACATACCTGTTATGAAGCCCTCTGCTGTTACATACCTGTTATGGCGCTCTCTGCTGTTACATACCTGCTATGAAAACAACTGCTGTTACATACCTGTTATGGAGCCCTCTGCTGTTACATACCTGTTATGGCGCTCTCTGCTGTTACATACCTGCTATGAAGGCAACTGCTGTTACATACCTGCTATGGAGCCCTCTGCTGTTACATACCTGCTATGGTGCCCTTTGCTGTTACATACCTGCTATGGAGCCCTCTGCTGTTACATACCTGCTCTCGTGCCCTCTGCTGTTACATACCTGCTATGGAGCCCTCTGCTGTTACATACCTGCTATGGAGCCCTCTGCTGTTACATACCTGCTATGGAGCCCTCTGCTGTTACATACCTGTTATGAAGCCCTCTGCTGTTACATACCTGTTATGGCGGTCTCTGCTGTTACATACCTGCTATGAAAACAACTGCTGTTACATACCTGTTATGGAGCCCTCTGCTGTTACATACCTGTTATGGCGCTCTCTGCTGTTACATACCTGCTATGAAGGCAACTGCTGTTACATACCTGCTATGGAGCCTTCTACTGTTACATACCTGCTATGGAGCCCCCTGCTGTTACCATATCTGCTATGGAGCCCCCTGCTGTTACCATATCTGCTATGGAGCCCCCTGCTGTTACCATACCTGCTATGGAGCCCTCTGATGTAATATACCTGCTATGGAGCCCTCTGCTGTTACATACCTGCTATGGAGCCCTCTGCTGTTACATACCTGCTATGGAGCCCTCTGCTGTTACGTACCTGCTATGGAGCCCTCTGCTGTTACATACCTGCTATGGAGCCCTCTGATGTAATATACCTGCTATGGAGCCCTCTGCTGTTACATACCTGCTATGGAGCCCTCTGATGTAATATACCTGCTATGGAGCCCTCTGCTGTTACATACCTGCTATGGAGCCCTCTGCTGTTACATACCTGCTATGGAGCCCTCTGCTGTTACATACCTGCTATGGAGCCCTCTGCTGTTACATACCTGCTATGGAGCCCTCTGCTGTTACATACCTGCTATGGAGCAATCTGCTGTTACATACCTGCTATGGAGCCCTCTGCTGTTACATACCTGCTATGGCGCCCTCTGCTGTTACATACCTGCTTTGGAGCCCTCTCCTGTTACATACCTGCTATGGAGCCCTCTGCTGTTACTTACTTGCTATGGAGCCCTCTGCTGTTACTTACTTGCTATGGAGCCCTCTGCTGTTACATACCTGCTATGGTGCCCTCTGCTGTTACATACCTGTTATGGAGCCCTCTGCTGTTACATACCTGTTATGGAGCCCTCTGCTGTTACATACCTGTTATGGAGCCCTCTGCTGTTACCATACCTGCTATGGAGCCCTCTGCTGTAATATACCTGCTATGGAGCCCTCTGCTGTTACATACCTGCTATGGAGCCCTCTGCTGTTACATACCTGCTGTGGAGCCCTCTTCTGTTACTGTAGTGCCGGCGTCCCTGCCCTCTGGTAGGCAGGGACGCTGTTCCCCTCACCGCTCTGCTCCGTGCCCGGCGTCCCTCTCCCGCTCTGCTGGCAGCGCGCGCTCCTTCCCGGCCACTGTGCTTAGGGCGCGCGCGCGCGCCCTCCCTCCCTCTTAAAGGGGCCGCGCGCGCCGTCCTAAGGAGTCCCCGGCCAATGGCCGGAGGACTTTACCATATATAAGGCACCTCCTCCAAAATGGAGGTGCCCGAGCAATGTTGTTGCACCGTTCTACTCTGCTTCAGCCCTCAGGTCCCTTGCCAGTTACCTGCCAGATTCCTGCCTGCTTGCTGTCCTAATCCTGCCTGATTTCCTGTTACCTGCCTGCCTGCCTGAGGTCCGACGGTCTGCCTTACAACTCCGGTCAGTCTGTCTAAGGACCAACTTGCCCGCTCACCTGGGAGCGCACATCAGCTACCTGCCTGCTTGCCTGAGGTCCGACGGTCTGCCTTACAACTCCGGTCAGTCTGTCTATGGACCAGCTTGCCCGCTCACCTGGGAGCGCTTCTCCGCTACCTGCCTGCTTGCCTGCCCGGAGGCTCCGCTGTCACGTGCTGTGACCACCAGCTATTCCAGACTCTTGCCCGCTCACCTGGGAGCGCTTCTCCGCTACCTGCCTGCTTGCCAGCCCGGAGGCTCCGCTGTCACGTGCTGTGACCACCAGCTATTCCAGACTCTTGCCCGCTCACCTGGGAGCGCTTCTCCGCTACCTGCCTGCTTGCCTACCTGGAGGCTCCGCCGTCACGTGCTGTGACCACCTGCTATTCCAGAGACTCTCGCTTGCTCACCTGGGAGCACACATCCTCCATCTGCCTTGCTAGCCTACCTGGAGGTTCAGCCATCACAGGTCGTACCTACCCTTTACCCAGAGACTGCCCTGATCACTTGCCGTGACCTCCAGCCCGTTCTTCCAGAGACTGCCCCGGTCACTTGCCGTGACCTCCAGCCCGTTCTTCCAGAGACTGCCCTGATCACTTGCCGTGACCTCCTGCCCGTACACCCAGAGACTGTCCCGGTCACCTGCTGTGACTGCCTGCCTGGTCGCCACCCGCTCCCTTACAAGGACCGCTCCCTTGTATAGTAGCCCAGAGGTTCCGCCTCCCAGACCCGTTACAGTTTGCTCGGGCCATGGAACCCGGTGGCACCCAAGCTCCCTCGCTCTCGGACCTGTGTCATGAACTGTCCCGTCAGAGGTCCCAACAGGAGTCCATCCTGGGTCACCTGCGGAATGTCAATACTCGCCTGGACACTCTGACTGCTCCACCAACAACCTCCGCCAGTGCCATGTCTCGCAATCCGGCAGCTCCGCTGTCCACTAACACCATGATATCCTACCCCGGACCTCGGCTTTCTGCACCTCCTCGCTTCGGAGGCGACTCAGCCCAGGCTCGGGGCTTCATAAATCAGTGCACCCTGCACTTTGAACTATTGTCCCACCAGTTTATCTCCGACCGAGCCAAAATTGCATTCATCATGTCCCATCTCACCGGGGAGGCCCTGGCCTGGCTAAATCCTCTATGGGAGAGAGGAGACCCCCTGGTGTCCAACTTGCCTGCTTTTCTCACGGCTTTCCGGAAAGTCTTCGACGAACCCGGACGGAAGACCTCATCCGCATCATCGTTGCTACGCCTCCGTCAGGAAAATCTCACCGTGGGCCAATATGCCATACGGTTCCGTACCCTTGCCTCGGAGCTGGCCTGGGATAACGACGCTCTGGTTTCCGTCTTCTGGGAGGGTCTGTCCGGCCGTATTAAAGATGAACTTGCCGGTCGGGACATTCCTACCACTCTCGATGACTTAATAACTCTTGCCACCCGGATTGACCTACGGTTCCAGGAGCGTGCCAGAGAGGTCACCCGTGAGAGGAGGTTACCACGTCTAGCTCCTACTTTTCAGAAACCCGTCACTCCTTCTGTCTCTAACCAGGTACACCCTCCTGAGCCTATGCAGGTCGACCAGACCAAGATGGTCAAGACCCGTCAGGACTTACGCCGTGCCGAGGGGACCTGCTTCTACTGTGGCAGTAAGGAGCACCGGATCCGTGCCTGCCCGGAGAGGTCGGGATACGCCTGTGTCTAGGTTCGCTCAGAGAGGTCCACCTAGACAAGAATAAATCCTCTCCATCCCTGCTGTTGTCAGTTTCAATCGTCTACGGGGAAAACCGTTATTTCGAACTAGCCCAACTGGACTCTGGAGCAGCCGGGAATCTTATTTCACAGTCCCTGGTAGAGAAATACCGCATCCCCACCAAACCTCTGGCTGTACCCTTGTCTGTTGCTGCCGTGGATGGGGGGCTCTTACCACGCCCCATCCAACTCATCACCGAATCCATTACTCTGCAGGTGGGAATGCTGCATTCTGAAAGTATCTCCTTCCATGTTCTGCCTGGACTCTCTCACGCCCTCTTGCTAGGCCTACCTTGGCTCCAGAAACATGCACCCGTTCTTGACTGGCAGACCGGAGAAGTCCTTCGCTGGGGACAGGGCTGCCATAAGACCTGTTTGGTTCCCGTTCATCCCGTCCGTCCTTCTCCTACCCCAGCTAATCTACCTGGACTTCCGATTCCTTATTGGTCTTATGCTGATGTCTTTAATAAAAAGGAGGCAGAGACACTACCCCCTCATAGACCATACGACTGCCCTATCGACCTGTTACCTGGTACTTCTCCTCCCCGTGGGCGTATTTATCCATTATCCGCTGCTGAGACCCGGTCGATGTCCGAATATATTGAGGAGAATCTGGCCAGGGGATTCATCCGGAAATCTACCTCCCCGGCGGGAGCAGGCTTCTTTTTCGTCAAAAAGAAGGACGGCTCTCTCCGTCCCTGTATAGACTATAGAGGCCTTAACCAGATCACGGTGAAGAATAAGTACCCCCTTCCGCTCATTCCGGAGTTATTTGATCGTCTGAGGGGGGCTAGAATCTTCACCAAACTGGACCTCCGTGGGGCATACAACCTGGTTCGTATCCGTCAGGGGGATGAATGGAAGACGGCATTCAACACCCGGGACGGCCACTATGAATATCTGGTAATGCCCTTTGGCCTCTGTAATGCTCCTGCCGTCTTTCAAGAGTTGGTCAATGACATCTTCCGGGACCTTCTCTACTCCTGCGTAGTGGTGTACCTGGACGACATCTTGGTCTTCTCTCCGGATCTCCAGACTCACCGGAGGGATGTTCGTCAGGTCCTGCTCAGGCAGAACCATCTCTACGCTAAATATGAGAAGTGCCTCTTTGAGCAGACCTCGCTTCCGTTTCTGGGCTACATTATCTCTCAGACTGGCCTACAAATGGATCCTGAGAAACTGTCTGCCATCGAGAAATGGCCCCGACCAGAGGGGTTGAAGGCTATTCAACGGTTCCTGGGCTTCGCCAACTATTACCGCCTCTTCATCCCGCACTTCTCTTCCCGGACTGCCCCAATTTCCGCGCTCACCCCTAAGGGTACTAATCCCAAAGAGTGGCCGCCCGAAGCAGAGGAGGCCTTTCTTTCCCTAAAACAGGCCTTCTCTTCCGCCCCGGTGCTGCATCGCCCGGACGGCAACAAGCAGTTCTTCCTGGAAGTTGACGCCTCCTCCTCTGGAGCCGGAGCGGTACTTACTCAAAAATCATCTTCCGGGAGAATGGTAACTTGTGGCTTCTTCTCCAAACTCTTCTCCTCTTCTGAGCGCAACTATTCCATAGGAGACCGAGAGTTATTGGCCATCAAGCTGGCGTTGGAGGAGTGGCGTTACCTACTCGAGGGGGTTCTTCATCCGGTAATAATTTACACTGACCACAAGAACTTGGCTTACCTCCAGCATGCCCAGAGACTTAACCCGCGCCAAGCCCGGTGGTCCTTGTTTTTTGCTCGCTTTGATTTTGTTCTTCATTTTCGCCCGGCTGACAAAAACGTCAAAGCAGACGCCTTGTCCCGATCCTTTCTGGTGTCCGATCTCGAGGAAGAACCTAAACATATCATCGATCCCGCCAGAGTAATGCAGGTGGCTCCCGTGAGTCTAAATCGTCTCCCTCCCGGTAAGACGTTTGTTTCAGTACCTGATTGGGAGAAGATCCTACACTGGGGCCATTCGTCTAAACTAGCTGGCCACGCCGGTCAGAAAAAGACCCTCCAGCTTATTGCCCGGCACTATTGGTGGCCTACCCTGCACAAGGACATAATAGACTTTGTTTCTGCCTGTGTGTCCTGCGCCCGCAACAAAGTCCCGAGACATCTGCCAGCCGGACGCCTCCTTCCGCTTCCTGTACCTGCTGCCCCCTGGCAGCATATAGCAATGGACTTTATAACTGATCTCCCCGTCTCTGCCGGTTGTACGGTCATTTGGGTGGTCGCTGACCGCTTTTCCAAGATGGCTCACTTTATTCCCCTGCCAGGCCTTCCGTCTGCACCCGAGCTGGCTAAAGACTTTATCCGCCACATCTTCCGTCTTCATGGCCTGCCCCTCCACATCGTGTCGGATCGTGGGGTACAGTTCACCTCACGTTTCTGGAGAGCCACTTGTAAACTACTAGACGTCACCCTGGACTTCTCTTCCGCTTACCACCCACAGTCCAATGGTCTAGTGGAGCGGATCAATCAGAACCTGACCAGTTACCTCCGGCACTTCGTTAATGCCCACCATTCTGACTGGGTGGATCTCCTACCATGGGCCGAGTTCTCTTATAATAATCACGAGAGCGAATCCTCCTCCAAATCCCCGTTTTTTGTAGTCTTTGGTCAGCATCCTCGGATTCCTTTTCCTGTCTCCACCTCTGTGGACAACCCGGCTGCGGAGTCTCTCGTTAGCAAATTTTCCTCCATATGGGAGAGTACCCGGTCCGCACTCCTTCTGTCATCCGAGCGTATGAAAAGACACGCTGACAAAAAACGCCTGGATCCTCCACAATTTCGTCCAGGAGATAAAGTCTGGCTCTCATCTAAATATGTTCGACTCAAGATACCTTCTTACAAGTTAGGACCTCGGTTCATCGGCCCTCTGGAGGTCATCAGTCAGATCAACCCGGTGGCCTATAAATTGAAACTCCCGGCCAACTTACGGATCCCTAACTCCTTCCATGTATCTCTCCTCAAACCCGTGGTGCTTAACTCTTTTTCCAAGTCTACAGGTACGCCTCCTGCTCCGGTTTCTGCTGAGGACGAGTTTGTGGTAGAGAACATTCTTGCCACCAAAAGGGTAAGAGGAAAGACCTTTTTTCTGGTAGATTGGAAGGGGTTTGGTCCTGAGGAGAGAACGTGGGAGCCCCGGGAGAACATCCATGCCCCTCTCATCCTAGCTAAATTTCTATCTGGCCTAAAAAAGGGGGGGCCTAAAGGGGGGGTACTGTAGTGCCGGCGTCCCTGCCCTCTGCTAGGCAGGGACGCTGTTCCCCTCACCGCTCTGCTCCGTGCCCGGCGTCCCTCTCCCGCTCTGCTGGCAGCGCGCGCTCCTTCCCGGCCACTGTGCTTAGGGCGCGCGCGCGCGCCCTCCCTCCCTCTTAAAGGGGCCGCGCGCGCCGTCCTAAGGAGTCCCCGGCCAATGGCCGGAGGACTTTACCATATATAAGGCACCTCCTCCAAAATGGAGGTGCCCGAGCAATGTTGTTGCACCGTTCTACTCTGCTTCAGCCCTCAGGTCCCTTGCCAGTTACCTGCCAGTTACCTGCCAGATTCCTGCCTGCTTGCTGTCCTAATCCTGCCTGATTTCCTGTTACCTGCCTGCCTGCCTGAGGTCCGACGGTCTGCCTTACAACTCCGGTCAGTCTGTCTAAGGACCAACTTGCCCGCTCACCTGGGAGCGCACATCAGCTACCTGCCTGCTTGCCTGAGGTCCGACGGTCTGCCTTACAACTCCGGTCAGTCTGTCTATGGACCAGCTTGCCCGCTCACCTGGGAGCGCTTCTCCGCTACCTGCCTGTTTGCCTGCCCGGAGGCTCCGCTGTCACGTGCTGTGACCACCAGCTATTCCAGACTCTTGCCCGCTCACCTGGGAGCGCTTCTCCGCTACCTGCCTTCTTGCCAGCCCGGAGGCTCCGCTGTCACGTGCTGTGACCACCAGCTATTCCAGACTCTTGCCCGCTCACCTGGGAGCGCTTCTCCGCTACCTGCCTGCTTGCCTACCTGGAGGCTCCGCCGTCACGTGCTGTGACCACCTGCTATTCCAGAGACTCTCGCTTGCTCACCTGGGAGCACACATCCTCCATCTGCCTTGCTAGCCTACCTGGAGGTTCAGCCATCACAGGTCGTACCTACCCTTTACCCAGAGACTGCCCTGATCACTTGCCGTGACCTCCAGCCCGTTCTTCCAGAGACTGCCCCGGTCACTTGCCGTGACCTCCAGCCCGTTCTTCCAGAGACTGCCCTGATCACTTGCCGTGACCTCCTGCCCGTACACCCAGAGACTGTCCCGGTCACCTGCTGTGACTGCCTGCCTGGTCGCCACCCGCTCCCTTACAAGGACCGCTCCCTTGTATAGTAGCCCAGAGGTTCCGCCTCCCAGACCCGTTACAGTTACTTATGTCTCCTTTTGCTGTTCTATATTTGTTATGGCGCCCTCTGCTGTTACATACTTGTTAAGGCACCCCCTGCTGTTACATACTTGTTATGGCGCCCCCTGCTGTTACATACCTGCTATGGAGCCCTCTGCTGTTACATACTTGTTATGGCGTCCCCTGCTGTTACATACTTGTTATGGCGCCCCCTGCTGTTACATACCTGCTATGGAGCCCTCTGCTGTCACATACTTGTTATGGCGCCCCCTGCTGTTAGATACTTGTTATGGCGCCCCCTGCTGTTACATACCTGCTATGGAGCCCTCTGCTGTTACATACTTGTTATGGCGCCCCCTGCTGTTACTTACTTGTTATGGCGCCCCCTGCTGTTACATACTTGTTATGGCGCCCCCTGCTGTTACATACCTGCTATGGAGCCCTCTGCTGTTACATACTTGTTATGGCGTCCCCTGCTGTTACATACTTGTTATGGCGCCCCCTGCTGTTACATACCTGCTATGGAGCCCTCTGCTGTCACATACTTGTTATGGCGCCCCCTGCTGTTACATACTTGTTATGGCGCCCCCTGCTGTTACATACCTGCTATGGAGCCCTCTGCTGTTACATACTTGTTATGACGCCCCCTGCTGTTACTTACTTGTTATGGCGCCCCCTGCTGTTACATACTTGTTATGGCGCCCCTTGAGGCTCTTTTGATCCACCTCTGGTGCACAGCTTCTTATAGGTTTGTACAGTGCTGTAACAATAGAAGGGGGGGAAGTAGCAGTTGATATTGAGCCCTGACGCCTTTGGGGCCCAATCACCCCTCCTCAGAGGAGGGCAGAACACATGACAGCTGTGCCCCCGAGATCCTCAGGCTGCCTCTCACAGTTGGTACAAAATTTGCTAACTTTCAAAAAGTTCAGCCATTAATTACACATCTCCAGGTCAGTTGCATTAAATTATAGGAGAAATTTTGTAGTGAGTAATGACTTAAGATAAAATATGAAACAGCTTGTGGTTTACAGTGGAAAACGGTAAAACATGCCATATACTGTATATTCAAGAATAAAACCCCTAATTAGATGAGTGTGGAACATAATCCAAGAACAGCCAAACTACAAAACTAAACTTATAGTGATGCACACTGTATACTGCACAGCACAGTGAATGGGTTAAAAAAGCTGGGGCCGCAGGTGTGACCTGAAGAAAGTCAGTCCCAAAGAAAAATCTATATCAGGACCCCATTGACTATGTGCCATTAGTAATTCTGGTGTCTTGTTATGTGGTACAGGGGCCATTGGGACCCCTCGTGCTCCAGGGCCAGGTGTATCTGCTACCTGTGTCCCCCTGTACTTACACCCTCAGAAATTTCCAGATGCATAAAGCCGAGGTCACGCAGCAACACGTACACGTGACATGAAGATCGTGCCGTCACAGGTAATACATATGTTGGATTTTTGGTTGCAGCTGTGGCTCACGTGCGACTGATCTGTGATTTAGGAGATGTTTTTTCACACATAGATTGCAGCTCTAAAATATTCATGTCACAAATAGGCGCAAGAAAGTTTCACAAATGTTTCTGGTGGCACGACATGTCTGAAGGCTGCTGCAGGACATATGTCATTGTATCACCCCAGCCTTATTTTATAAAGGGCTGCACCTCTATAAGTTTTCAGTCACCACTAGGGGGAGCCCACGGCATACAGAACTATACCGTTCTATTGAAGTCAATAATAAATTAATACTGAATTAGATTTTAAACTCACCCTAGTGGTGGCTGCAGGCAGTCAGACTCTGCATATGTGCATGCAGAGGATTTGGAGCTCTTTATCAGATAAATGGAGCTCTGACCCATACAATAGGTACATTATATTAAGGGAACAATAAGAACAGAATTTTGCATGTATAAAAGAGATGGTGTTAAGTAGGGGTTACACTTTAAAGTAGCTCTCTGGGATACAGTTAAAGAGAAACTGATAGTTTCCACAGGCCCCCCCCCCAAACGGCCACCATTAATTGTTACCATGTGCCCCTTATTAACAAGGCTATTTTATTGTCTTATTTACTGCATATGCCAAAAAAATCACTATTATAACTGCGGTAAAAATATTCAAGTTAGTGGGAGACGGCAGACTAATCATAATATTACGCCCTTCAGGGGGCAAATAACATGATTTGTAAGAGTGGTGTCACCGCCGTTTTTTTGCAAGACTCTACCTCCCCGTCAAAGGGCACTGAAGCTGTGTGTACCCGACGGAGCACTGCGCATGACCAGGGTGGCAGAGTGACGGTGGTGTTACCGCCAGCTCTGCAAAGCTGGTGATTGGCTGTGTCCTACGTCACCGCTGCCTTCCTGGGCTTGCGCAGTGCACTGTTGGAGCCAGAGTGCGTGCATGCTGCAACTTTTCTATGCAAGTGTGTGGATGACATATGGTGAAATCCCATCCAATTTGCCGGTAATCAAATATACTGCAAATTTTACGCCAGCAAATCCGAGTGCACGTACACTTAGGGTCTCATCACGCAGGACGTATTTTCTGTGGAATTTCCACAGCAGATATTCCTAAGCAGTAATTTTGATATCGCTGCAGTTTCCCCTCCACAAATACAACTTGCATTACACGGCTTGAGATATGCTGTGATTAAAGGAAAACCCAAATGAACAAGTTGCAGATGTCGATGTCACGGTTTCATTACTGACTGTGGCCTAGGAACGCTGTGAGTGACAGCTCAGCCGCCCTATAGAATCTGGAGTGTGAGGGCTGTCAGCATTTTGATTGACAGCTCTGCTCTCCTATCTGGTTTGGTCTGTGGGTGTTTCCCCCAGGTGTCGCCCATCCTTAAATCATTTGCAAGATATTTAACGAGCTAGTTGCTATGAGTCTGTGTCAGTTGTAGCTCTGCTTTGCAGGATGTGGTTGCTTAGTGCTGTGTCGCTTTCTGCTGATCATGTTGCTGAACCTAGGATTTGTCGTGACTATTCTTGTGGATTTACCCTCCTGGCATCCGACCCTGGATTTGACCCCTGACTATCCGTTTGTTGTATTCCCCAGTTTTGACGTACCCTCCTGGCATTTGACCCCAGATTGTTTCCTGATCATGCCTTTGACTTTCCCCTCTGTACTGAGAGCCCTCCTGGTATCTGACCTCGGACCTCCTGACTACCCTGTCTTACGTCTTGCCCGTGTGTAGTGACTCAGTGTCACAGTCGAATCCTCTCCGTTGGTCAACTTACACAGCAGTTTTTTTCAGCACTGTGTGGATGAGATTTTATAAAATCTTATTAACAATACTAGTGCTAGAAAACGCAGCTAAATGTGACGAGACCAATACTCTGGTAGGGCTGCAGTTCACCTTTAGCGACCACACAGAAGTGCACCGAATGATCATTTCCAAATGACGTCCTGATGAAATTTCGGCATTCCAGCTTTTCCTGCACATATGGTGTCCCCTGTATTTAGCTGCTTCCAGAATGACCCGTGGTTTGCAGGCACTCATGACTAATCCGTGTGTCACTCCTGCCCAGACCAGGGTTGTCAGCAATGTAAAATTCAACCTCAACTCAATGTACGGTTACAATCAGCTATTAGGTTTTAGGGGCAAAGAGACTTTACACTTATGCAAAATCCCGCTACCATTTATATTTATGGCACTGCTATATTGCTAGGTGTCAGAGGGAGTGCTGAGCACTAGAAACCAGACGAAAATGCAAAAACTGCCCTCCGTAAAGTTATCACAATCCAGCAAAGTTTAGAAAAAGATGTCTTCTCGCATCACTACTCCAACGAGAACTTCTCAATTTAAGCTTCTATTACCCATTACAAAATCTCCACCCCATTAGCTCTAAACAGAAGTGGGGAGTGTTAGGTTATTTTCACACGTTGCACTTTTGCTGTTTTTTTTTTTTTTTTTTTTATGCTAACTAAATCTGCATTTTATAGTACCAACAAAAGCTGTGAGATTTCAGAAATCTCATGCACACATTGTTTTTTTTTTTTTCTGGCTGAATTGGATCACTTCTGTGTTTTTGAAAACTGCAGCATGTCCCTTATTTCAGCGTTTTTGCAATGTTTTTTTCACCCATAGAAAGCAATGAGTAAGTGCAAAAATACAGCAAAAAATTCAGGTATCAAGTTTTGCTGCGCTTTTGATGCAGAAAACTCAGGAGCAACATGTACTAAACTCTATCAGCATGCACAAAATGACCTGAAAATGCAGCAGAACATGCTTTTTTTTAAGCAGCTTCTTTACTGCCAAGAGAGCAGGTTTTGCCTGCAGGAAAAAAAAAAACAGCAAAATAAGCAACTTGTGAACATAGCGCATACAGAGACCCGTCACAATTAGGCTATGTCATTTTCCTCCTTTCCCAAAACATCTGGGAGGCTCTCAGACAAAGGGTAGACCTCTCAGATCCGCCATAAGATTTGTCAAATCTCCCTGGAACCAGCCGTACAACAGGATGATCTGTGATTATATGAGGCTTAGAGTCAAATAACACATTTTGGGGATGGGAAAGAAGGTGTACAAGGGGGCTTTGAGGTTGTGTGGCCAGTTAAAAGGGAATATAATTATGGATGTTTTTGCATATCCTTCCCAGACAGCTCTCAATTAAACTTATGGTTATCTTCAGTGTTGCGCATAGGAGTAGTGAGACATGGAGTGTAAATGGGGAAGAATGTGACTCCTATTCTCCCCTTGAAAGTGGATCAGATATCATGCACATATCATACATTTATGGCATACACTCATACACTTCCTAATAATGCTCCATTTGATGACAGCAATCAGCAATACTGATAATTGAGAGTTGCAGAACGATTCTCATTTCCAAGACTTCAGCATCGCCACCTAGTGTCAGCACATCTCAGGTGCACGGTTCCCTTTCAAGTGGCCATAAATATTTAGTGCATTTCTATTCAGCCAGTGTTAATTATTCATTAAACAAACAGGGAGCTTGTAAACAAGTGTCGTCGGATCATGTAACGGCCGGAGGCGATATCAAAAATTAGACTAAGAAAAGTATCAACTAGGAAAAGAAACATTAACAAAAATATTCATATGCGACATATACTTCTCATCCAGGGTGATTAATGCTAATAATCACAGCCTAACAAGTCTAATGCCTGAGAGCATCGTGTCCCCTGTATCGCCTGCTGGGTACTGGGACCCA
Source organism: Phyllobates terribilis (assembly GCF_046119375.1). NCBI lineage: Eukaryota > Metazoa > Chordata > Amphibia > Anura > Dendrobatidae > Phyllobates > Phyllobates terribilis. The sequence continues at coordinate 174,559,427 of NW_027362768.1, forward strand.
TCGCAAATGGGACTCCGCCACAGACACGGTGAAATCCGAGACAAATCGGCGTGTATCTCCTGCAGATTTTCCGCCTCAGATTTGAAAAATCCATGAGAAAAGTTTACATCCAGAGTGGACGTACCCCATGTTTTCCTGCACCCTGCCACTTTGGTGGCTCCCGTGCCGTGTCCCCTCCTGGTGTCCATACACTCCGGCCACTTATGGTGATGTCTCGTGTCCTCTCATAGCTAATCCCAAACTGCAGCCCGTCACATGTGATGACATCTCATCTCGTACAGAGACCAGCTGGATAAATGGGAAGAAGGGCAAATATAGCGTTTTGGCTTTTAGTATTATTTTAAACTTTGAGAAAAATGCTTATTTTCTGGACCTGTGGATTTTGCAACAAGTCCACAACAGAAATTGTCACACTGTGGACTTAAAGGGGTATTCCTATCTCGTATGTTTCTGACACATCCACAGTACATGGCAGAAAGGTATAGAAGATGTGGACCCCGCCAAGATGGCCCTGACGTGTGTCTATCAGTGGAGAGGAGGTCGGAATACCTATTCATTTGTATGTGAATTCCGACCACCTCTGAACTGAGAGCGGTGTGTGATGGGCCCCGATCTCTGTAGATGCGGGTCCACATCTACTGTACGCATCCTGTAGATATGCCACTAATGTAAAAGATGGGTCTGGCCCTGTAAGGCTGGGTTTACACATTGTATACTAGGTGCCGATTTTATGCACATAAAATCCGCACTATTTTACAGTACCAGCAAAGTGGAAAATGTAGTTTTTTTATTTTTAGATTTTGCAGGCATCTTAATTGCCTACAGATAGGTGGGAACTGGAGACTCCCTCCGATCACCCTGAAGACACCTGTGAAGTACACATCTCCTGCCTGAGAGCACACAGAGTAGAGCACAGATTCACACAAAGTCTAGGCTATGAAGTGAACATCTACCTTTCTCTTACTCTAGGCGCGGGCTCTGGACAACTGTAATATCAGTTATGGAACCTATAAACAATTATTACTTTTTATCCCCCTCATTAACTCTCCCTGTACAGTTAATCTAATGAATCTGGGATCAGTGGCTTACCGCTAATAGTGGCAGACTATGCAGCAGCCTGTGAGTCTGGGGGGTCTGGTGCCGGGGGGGTCTTCTCGTGTTTCCATGTGCAAATGAGAATAAAGACGATCCCTCTACAGTGTGACGTCCCTTCAGATATTTGTAGGCAGCTATAAAATCTCCTCTTAGTCTTAATTTTTGCAAACTAAACATTCCCAGATCCTTTAACCGTTCCTCGTTGGACATTGTTTGCAGTCCGCTCATCATCTTGGTCGCTGTTCTCTGAACTTGCTCCAGATTTCTATGTCTTTTTTAAGATGTGGTGCCCAGAACTGGACACAGTATTCCAGATGAGGTCTGAGCAAGGAGAAGTAGAGGGGATAATTACTTCATGTGATCTAGACTCTATGCCTCTGTTAATGCAACCCAAAACTATGTTTGCCTTTTTTTTGCTGCTGCATCACACTGTTGACTCATATGCAGTCTGTGATCTATTAGTATACCCAAGTCTATGGACATCCTGGATGCCAATACAGTTGAAAGGAATGGAACAGGGAACTGTCAGCTCCCTCCTCCATCATTCTCCCTGTGCTTCTGAGATCTAACGTCTCAGTGCAGCGGGCGCAATGACGTCACTACATTGCACCCGCTGCGCAGAGCTTCAGAACACACGCTACAGTACATTGTGGGGGCCATTATACTATTTGGAGGGCTATGTTTGTGGGGGCCATTAACCTATTTGGAGGGCTATGTGGGGGCCAGTTATACTGTTTGGGGGGCTATGTGGGGGGGGGGGGGAGTAGCAGCATCCAGAAGCTACTTTATTACAAAAAAAAATTCTAAAACTTCACATTTATTAAGATTAACATTAAAAACTTGGAAAAAATAAAATCATGGCAGCAGGTGACTAGACATCTGGTCTACACTTTGTGATTAAAAATGCTCTGAAACAATGGGGGGGCATTATATTATGTGGGGGCTTTTATACTGTTTGGAGAGCTATGTGGGGGGGGCAGTATACAGTTTGGAGGGCTTTGTTGGTGTCATTATACTGTCTGGAGGGCAATTTGGGGACCACTATAATATTTGGAGGGCTATGTGGGAGGGGGCATTATACTGTTTGGAGGGTTTTGTGGGGGCCACTATAATATTTGGAGGGTTATGTGGGGGGCATTATACTGTTTGGAGGGCCATATGTGAGGGGGCATTATACTGTTTGGAGGGCTATGTGGGGGCCACTATAACATTTGGAGCGCTATATGGGGGGCATTATACTGTTTGGAGGGCTATGTGGGAGGGGGCATTATACTGTTTGGAGGGCTATGGGGGCCGTTATACTGTTTGCTGGTGTGTGTGGGAGCCATTATACTGTGTGGAGGTCTATGCGGAGGCTATTATACTGTTTGGATGGCTATATGGGGGCGATTATACTGTTTGGAGGGCTAGTGGGGCCATTATACTGACAAATACCACCCTTCTGTATTTTCATTCAAAGGGAAAGGGGCAAGGAAGGATAGTGTTATTCATTACATAGTAAGGAGAAATTCTTGCAGACATGATGTTGGTGTCAAATTGTATCTGTCATATAAAGATTATATATTGATATTAAATCTATCATAGGATGGACTGGGTTACTATAATGGGAAGGCATCATAAACTATGTAAAGGTAACACATACTTACCCTAGTTTGTAACAGCAGGTATTCTGTATAAACTGGATACACTGTGGATAGTACAAACCTAATTAGCAAGTCCTTTGACAATGTGTCTTTCTATTGAGCAGTTAATGATATTAGCCCAAAGGTAAATGAAACATATTCTATGCAATTGTATGCACTGCAACCTTGTTGCCAAAGCTTGCAACAGTGTATTGAATGAATATAAACAAGAGCTCATGAGGATCTGATGAAGTTATACACTGAAGTATCCACCCTGCTCTGTTTAGCTGACAATGTGTAAAGTTGTTAGAGGTCGTCTATTGCACCCAAATATTTGGTGTGTGCAGCCTGTAGCAGTGACCTGGCGTGCTGCTGTTTGCTAGTGTGCCACAGCTAGCAGAGTTACTGTCTGCTCGTCACTATCCCTGCACGAACCGCACATAGTAGCGTAAGCGTAGGTGATTCTACCTCTCCCTGTGTTTGGTTAGGACTATCGTCCCAACGTGTGTTTCGCCACGTGAACTGGCTTCTTCTAGGGGCCTTTGAGGGCTATGGGGGACCATTATATTGTTTGGAGGGCTACGAGGGGGCCATTATACTGGTTGGAGGGCTACGAGGGGGCTATTATACTGGTGGGAGGGCTATGAGGGGACCATTATACAGTGTGGAGGATTGTGTAGGGTTTATCATATTGTGTGAAGGGCTGTGTGGGGGCTGTCATGATGGGTGGAGGGTTGTGTGGGGGATATTATGCTGTATGTGGGACCATCACACTGTATGGAGGGCTCTGAGGGGGCCATCATATTGTGTGGAGGGCTATGAAGGTCCTCATACTGTGTGGGGGGCTATTTTGGGGTCATCATACTGTGTGGGAGACCATGGGGACCATTATACAGTGTTGGGGGTCACTGTAGGGCATCATACTGTTTTGGGGTCACTGTGGAGAAATCATAATTTAAGGGGAAGGGCTGTAGGGTCATCATAGTGTGCATTTAGAGGGTGCTGTGCAGGAATTATTCAGTGTTGGGGTGTCATAGTGTGTTTGGGGGGCACAATATTGGCATCATACTTTATGGGGCCATGAAAGAGATACCTTAGTTGGCATTGGAACGCTAAGGGGCTTCAATAGGAGCTAAATTACATTGTAAGAGCTGGAAAATTGTAAGATATGCTCTTCTGTGACCTCACCAAATATATATTTTTTATTTTTATGCAGGGGCCCAACTAGGACTTATGCTATGGGCACCATGATTTCTATGTCTGGGATCCAGAATTGCATGCCTAATTTCTTTGGCTCCGTGCCGATTTCCATAAATCTCATATTTATGTAGTTGGATGGAGAATGCTGCAGTATAATGGGATGTTTGTCTGGATCGCAGATGTCCTGAGAACTGTGCACGGCTCGTATAACAACACATTGTCAATTACTCTCCACAGCCAGGTCCTCTTATATGATGCCACATGCAGATATTTCAGCAATCAAAAGTAAAGACAAAGCAGCCCATAAATTACTGCACATCCCAGCCGCCTATTCCCAAAGTCTCACTCAGGGTGACCTCTGTGCATGGGAATAGCGGTCTTGCCACCCCCTCTATTAGAATGGAGAAGACCTGCTAGGAGCAGATCTTACCTTAAAAGACTCAGCAATACCAAGTCTATTAAAGGGATCTTTAAGTGACAGACAAGTGTCTCTGTCCTGTAGAAAAGTGTGATCTTGAAGTCCTCATATTCCTCAACAATCTCACACTAATTATGGTGTACAATTCAGGGGCGGAACTACCGCCCGTGCAGCCGGTTCATTGAACGGGGGCCCCGAGGGAGAGGGGGCCCCCCCAGCAGGGCCGCCATCAGGGCATGTCTGCCCTGACTCCAGTGTGGGGCCCAGCCGGTAGGGGCCCCCTTGGAGGCCCCCTCTTGTGAGTCTCTCTCCTCATGGGACCCCCGGCCCCATGCTAAGCGCCGGGTCCGGGACATCTCAGCGCTGCGCTGCGCTCCTGCGGCAGCGCCTTCATGATTCCCCTGATTTCCGGTCATGTGACGGCGCCGTCACATGGCCGGAAGTCAGGAGAACCTAGTGTCAGCGATTTGGACGAGCGCCAGAATTCTGCAGGGATCGCATGGGGGTAAGTATAACAAGTTTTGTTTTTTTCAAAATACAATTTACTAGGAGTGGGGGGAATGGGAGGTGTGTGTGTGAGATAAGAGATGCACATGGGGGGGGGGAGATGATAAAAGATGCACATGGGGTGGGGGGAGATGATAAAAGATGCACATGGGGTGGGGGGGTGAGAGAGGTGCACATGTGGGGGGAGGGGGATGAGAGAGGTGCACATGTGGGGGGAGGGGGATGAGAGAGGTGCACGTGGGGGGAGGGGGATGAGAGAGGTGCACGTGGGGGGGGGGATAAGAGATGCACATGGGGGGGAGATAAGAGATGCACATGGGGGGGAGATAAGAGATGCACATGGGGGGAGATAAGAGATGCACATGGGGGGGAGATAAGAGATGCACATGGGGGGGAGATAAGAGATGCACATGGCGGGGGATGAGAGAGGTGCACATGTGGGGGAGGGGGATGAGAGATGTGCATATGTGGGGGGGATGAGAGATGCACATGGGGGGGATGAGAGAGGGGCACATTTGGGGGAGGGGGATGAGAGAGGGGCACATGGGGAGGGGGATGAGAGAGGGGCACATGTGGGGGAGGGGGATGAGAGAGGGGCACATGTGGGGGAGGGGGATGAGAGATGTGCACATGGGGGGGTGGTGAGAGCTGCTCATGGGGGGGTGAGAGCTGCACATGGGGGAATTGGGAGATAATGAGCTGCACATGGGGGAATTAGGAGTAGGGGGATAATGAGCTGCACATAATGAATGTGGGGTGGGGGAGAGTAAATGATAAATGACGATGGGGTGGGGAGAGCACGGACATGATATAATGAATTGGGGCAGGGGGTGCATGTAAATAATGAATGCGGGGAGCAGGAAGTATAGAGTAGAGGTTCTAATTAAATTATATATTAAGTGCCTATTTACAGTTAATGGGGGCACCGTGGTGGATTACAATTTATATTTGGAATGGTAGGTTGCATAATAACTAACCATATATTGATGGTGGATGCACGTCTGTATTCAGCTGCGTAATGTAGAAGTTGGGGAATGTGCTCTAGATAACTGTGTTATTTTATGCAGAGACGAGTCCTGGCTGGAAGACGTGATGGCGGTCTGTGCTGGATGAAGGAGGAAAGCGTAGCTGAAGGACTTCACCTGGAGACGTCACCAGTGAGTCAGTGCATTACATGTACACTTACACTATATACTATGTACCGGGCTCCTGTGTATAATGTCACTGGTGATCACTGTATTACCTGTACACTATATACAGAGCTCCTGTGTATAATGTCACTGGTGATCACTGTATTACCTGTACACTGACACTATATACAGAGCTCCTATGTATAATGTCACTGGTGATCACTGTATTACCTGTACACTGACAATATATACAGAGCTCCTGTGTATAATGTCACTGGTGATCCCTGTATTACCTGTACACTATATACAGAGCTCCTGTGTATAATGTCACTGGTGATCACTGTATTACCTGTACACTGACACTATATACAGAGCTCCTGTGTATAATGTCACTGGTAATCACTGTATTACCTGTACACTGACAATATATACAGAGCTCCTGTGTATAATGTCACTGGTGATCCATGTATTACCTGTACACTATATACAGAGCTCCTGTGTATAATGTCACTGGTGATCCCTGTATTACCTGTACACTATATACAGAGCTCCTGTGTATAATGTCACTGGTGATCACTGTATTACCTGTACACTGACACTATATACAGAGCTCCTGTGTATAATGTCACTGGTGATCACTAGATTACCTGGACACTTACATTATACATACCATGTATAGAGCTCCTGTGTATAATGACACTTATGGTAATATTAGTAATGTGGTGGTAATATTAGTAATGTGGTGGTAATATGTGGTCTGGTCATGGTGTGGCAGTTTTTCTCCCTTCTGTGTGGTATTATTCGGTCACTATGTTGTGGTAATATGTGGTCTGGTGATGGTGTGGCGGTATTCCCTGTATGTGGTATTATTGGTCATTTAAAAAAAAATGTATATGACACATTCCCTTAAAGAAAACTAAATAAAAATATATCTAAAAAGAGTATTGGATATTTTAAGAAAATTTTAATAGGTTAGAGTAGGGCCCGGCCAGAAGAGTCTACCTTATCGTAGTGGCAGCTTTAAAAATCTTTTGGCCAAAACAAAAGCTGTTGGCTATGTATGTGGCACCGTCACATGGCCGAACGTCAGGAGAGCCTGGTGGCAGCGACGTGGACGAGCGCCAGGATTCTGCAGGGATCGCATGGGGGTAAGTATAACAAGTTTTATTTTTCTTAAATACAATTAATTAACTAGGAATGGGGGGGGTGAGAGATGCACATGAGGGGGGGTGAGAGATGCACATGAGGGGGGGTGAGAGATGCACATGAGGGGGGGTGAGAGATGCACATGGGGGGGGTGAGAGATGCACATGGGGGGGTGAGAGATGCACATGGGGGGGGGTGAGAGATGCACATGGGGGGGTGAGAGATGCACATGGGGGGGTGAGAGATGCACATGGGGGGGATGAGAGATGCACATGGGGGGGATGAGAGATGCACATGGGGGGGATGAGAGATGCACATGGGGGGGATGAGAGATGCACATGGGGGGGATGAGAGATGCACATGGGGGGGATGAGAGATGCACATGGGGGGGATGAGAGATGCACATGGGGGGGATGAGAGATGCACATGGGGGGGATGAGAGACGCACATGGGGGGGATGAGAGACGCACATGGGGGGGTGAGAGACGCACATGGGGGGGTGAGAGACGCACATGGGGGGGTGAGAGATGCACATGGGGGGGTGAGAGATGCACGGGGGGGATGAGAGATGCATCGGGGGGGTGAGCTGCACATGGGGGGGATGAGAGCTGCACATGGGGGGGTTATGTTTACATAACTTTGTTGCCTTATGAAGCGCAGGGGGGGGGGCCCCCAAAAATTTCTTGCACAGGGGCCCACTACAGTCTGTGTCCGCCCCTGGTGTACATTATTATTTAACAGCCTTCTGCTCGATCTCTAGCTATGGCGACTTGATGGATGAACTATCTATAGGAAGATGGATCCACCAGGATAGGTCCACCAGGAACATCCCTTTCCCTCACTTCCCAGCATGCATTGCACCTGCTATTGTGTACCCTCTTCCCATCCGAAACAATTGTTATTTTTGCTCTTTCTGATTTTTCTTCCTCTTCTTCTTCCAAAAACCATTACTTTTTTTTATCTACAAAGTCGCATCAGGGCTCGTTTTCTTGCAGTATGAGTTGTAGTTTTGAATGACACCACTCATTTTACAAGATAATGTACTGAAAACAGGGGAAAAAGTCCTAATGAGTAGAAATAAATATATATAACAATTCCATACGTTTTTTTGGATGTTTTTATAGCATAAAAATAACCTGGCAGCCAGATTCTGAAGATCAGTATGATTACGGAGATACCAAACTTGTAATAGTTTTTTATATTATTATTTTAGTGGTTAATAAAAATTTATAAAAATAAATAAATAAAAAACATTTGTGTCGCCATTTCCTAAGACCCGTAAAAAATTTTTCCATTAAAGTAACTGAGTTTTTTTTTGTGTGATGAAGTGTCAGTTTTATTGATACCATTGTGGGTTATACAGTGGGAAAAAAATGAATGGAGGACAGAGGAGCCTCTTAAAGAAGTTACAGGTCTGTGAGAGCCAGAAATCTTGCTTGTTTGTAATTGACCAAATACTTATTTTCCACCAAAATCTGAAAAAAATGTCATTCCGAATCAGACAAAGTGATTTTCAGGGTTTGCTTTCTCATTTTGTCTCTCATAGTTGAGGTCGACCTATGATGTCAATTAATGGCCTCTCTCATCTTTTTAAGTGGGAGAACTTGCACAATTGGTGGCTGACTAAATACTTTTTTTCCCCCACTGTATAAGACTTTTTTGATCACTTTTTATAGCATTTTTTTAGAAAAGTATATAAACATGCACTGATTTATTAATTATGTAAATTGATTCCTAATAAAACAATTTTTAATGTAACCTCTATAGGTTTACATTCACTCAAGACAGCAATTTATTTTATATTATTTAAGCAAAATGTACAATTCTCACCTCTATGTCCAATGAAGTTCACATATGGGCGGGTTATTAGGCTATATAATGTATCATCTGACTAGCAGCAGCCAGATCCTGATGAAGAGGAACTATGCTCCTCAAAACGCGTTGGTATTTTTGGACTCAACAGGATACTGTATTTGACAGCCAGTGACACCACGCACCCTTTCATCGCTGTCAGGGACGTTACCGGCCGGAGCATCCTGGTCCTATCATCCACGCCTTACTGAGGACACCGGAGGGATTCACTCCACAGCGCCCGGATTGAACTCGGAGTAAGTGGACCTTCACGTTTCACGCCCAGGATGCTTTTTATGCTTGGTAGTTTAAACTTATTGGCATGTTAGCATTTTTCTTTTTGGAAACATCCCACATTGACTAACTATTTAGCTTTCACTTTGTCCATTCTCGTAGCTAATCAGACATTTCTCTATACTGCACCTTATTTGTTGCACTACCTGTATTGTCTATTGTCTACTCATATTTCAAGCAGCTGTTTTTGTCTGTGAGGACACTGATTGGTCAATTTGATGTTTTGTTTTTATCCCTTGTTTTATACTAGCACGTTAGTACTATAGGTATAAGTGTTTTATCCATTTGCATATTCAATAAGTACCATAGCTTTTACTCCGTATTCATAAAAATAAATGCAATACATTTTTCTCTTTTTTCTTATATATATATATACAGTACAGGCCAAAAGTTTGGGCACACAGGGCTGTATTTGGAGTTTCTGCGGCCCTAGGCACTGTCAGTGGTCACCCCCCCCCCGGGTCACGCCCACCCTCACCCCCCGTCACGTCCCCCCCACGTCGTGCCCCCCTCGCATCCAATATCTCCCCCCCCCCCCCCCCGTTGCGGCCGTTTCCCCAAGTTTCATGTAGCTTCCCCCCCCCCCCATTCCATGTAGCACATATAAAAGGTTGGGGTGGGGGGGGATGGGAGCGGTCCACACAGACCACAGGGCTGCAGCATTGCATATGGGGGGGGAGCGGCCCACACAGACCACAGGGCTGCAGCATTGTATATGGGGGGGGAGCGGCCCACACAGACCACAGGGCTGCAGCATTGCATATGGGGGGGGGAGCGGCCCACACAGACCACAGGCCAGCAGCATTGCATATGGGGGGGGGGAGCGGCCCACACAGACCACAGGCCAGCAGCATTGCATATAGGGGGGGGAGCGGCCCACACAGACCACAGGCCAGCAGCATTGCATATGGGGGGGGGAGTGGCCCACACAGACCACAGGCCAGCAGCATTGCATATGGGGGGGAGCGGCCCACACAGACCACAGGGCTGCAGCATTGCATATGGGGAGGAGCGGCCCACACAGACCACAGGGCTGCAGCATTGCATATGGGGGGGGGAGCGGCCCACACAGACCACAGGCCAGCAGCATTGCATATGGGGGGGAGCGGCCCACACAGACCACAGGGCTGCAGCATTGCATATGGGGGGGGGGCGGCCCACACAGACCAAAGGCCAGCAGCATTGCATATGGGGGGGGGGAGCGGCCCACACAGACCACAGGCCAGCAGCATTGCATATGGGGGGGAGTGGCCCACACAGACCACAGGGCTGCAGCATTGCATATGGGGGGGGGAGCGGCCCACACAGACCACAGGCCAGCAGCATTGCATATGGGGGGGGGAGCGGCCCACACAGACCACAGGCCAGCAGCATTGCATATGGGGGGGAGCGGCCCACACAGACCACAGGGCTGCAGCATTGCATATGGGGGGGGAGCGGCCCACACAGACCACAGGCCAGCAGCATTGCATATGGGGGGGGGAGCAGCCCACACAGACCACAGGCCAGCAGCATTGCATATGGGGGTGGGGGGGATGGGAGCGGCCCACACAGACCACAGGGCTGCAGCATTGTATATGGGGGTGGGGGGGATGGGAGCGGCCCACACAGACCACAGGGCTGCAGCATTGTATATGGGGGTGGGGGGTATGGGAGCGGCCCACATAGACCACAGGGCTGCAGCATTGTATATGGGGGGGGGGAGCGGCCCACACAGACCACAGGCCAGCAGCATTGCATATGGGGGGAGGAGTGGCCCACACAGACCACAGGCCAGCAGCATTGCATATGGGGAGGAGCGGCCCACACAGACCACAGGGCTGCAGCATTGCATATGGGGGGGGGAGCGGCCCACACAGACCACAGGCCAGCAGCATTGCATATGGGGGGGAGCGGCCCACACAGACCACAGGGCTGCAGCATTGTATATGGGGGTGGGGGGGATGGGAGCGGCCCACACAGACCACAGGGCTGCAGCACTGTATATGGGGGTGGGGGGGGGATGGGAGTGGCCCACACAGACCACAGGCCAGCAGCATTGCATATGGGGGGGAGCGGCCCACACAGACCACAGGGCTGCAGCATTGCATATGGGGGTGGGGGGGATGGGAGCGGCCCACACAGACCACAGGGCTGCAGCATTGTATATGGGGGTGGGGGGGATGGGAGCGGCCCACACAGACCACAGGGCTGCAGCATTGTATATGGGGGTGGGGGGTATGGGAGCGTCCCACACAGACCACAGGGCTGCAGCATTGTATATGGGGGTGGGGGGGATGGGAGGGGCCCACACAGACCACAGGGCTACAGCATTGTATATGGGGGTGGGGGTGGGGAGGTGGGAGTGGCCCACACAGAACTGGGCTGCAGCAGGCACTGCAGCATTGCATATGGCCCATATGCAATGCTGCAGTGCCTGATGCAGCCCATGTCTGGGATTCAGACCCCACTGTGTCCCTCCCTGCTGCTGCCTGCCATCATGTCTGACCAGTGACAACAGTCACAGACTAGTCAGACTCCTCAGACTAGTCAGAGACTCAGGCAGTCTGGGCTCTGTCAGGCTGGCACTGCTGCCCGCTGGCTGTACTGTCTGTGCACAGCAAACACAGTACCGGCGGCAGCTGCTGACTGCGCGTCTGCGCCTAAATTATGATCACGCCGCCTGCCTCGCCGCCTGCCGCCCGCCATCATCAATTATGCTGCAGAGCAGACTGTCTGCAGAAGCGGCAGCTCCTCAGCCAGCATCATGCACCGGCACCACGGCCCGGGTGGCAGTGTCGGCGCAATGGCACATCACAACAGGACACAATTACCGGCGCTGCCTGCTGAGATGAGCCGCCGCCAGCGATGTGCTGCCCGGGCCTCCGCGGGAACTTCAAGTGCCCGGGCTCCTCCTCTTCTTTCCAGATGGCAGCAGCAGAGCAGACAAGAGAGGTGAGGTGGGTGGGCGTGACCGGAGGGCGAGAGGGCGCGATCAGGGGTGGATTAAAGCCCCCGTCTCACATAGCGAGATCGCTAGCGAGATCGCTGCTGTGTCACGGTTTTGGTGACGCAACAGCGACCTCACCAGCGATGTCGCTATGTGTGACACTTTGCAGCGATCAGGCCCCTGCTGTGAGGTCGCTGATCGCTGCAAAGTGTCCTGGACCATTTTTTGGTCGTTGCCCTCCCGCTGGTCAGCACACATCGCTGTGTGTGACCAGCGGGAGCAGCGATCAGGCTGGTAACCATGATAAACATCGGGTTACTAGGGGCACACGCTCTCCTAGTAACCCATTGTTTATCATGGTTACGAGCCTGCTAAAGTGAGCGGTAACCTCCCGCTCACTGTAGCAGAGTGGTAACCATGGTAAACATCGGGTTACTAGGTGAGTGTGTGCCCCTAGTAACCAGATGTTTATCATGGTTACGAGCCTGCTAAAGTGAGCGGTAACCTCCCGCTCACTGTAGCAGAGTGGTAACCATGGTAAACATCGGGTTACTAGGTGAGTGTGTGCCCCTAGTAACCAGATGTTTATCATGGTTACGAGCCTGCTAAAGTGAGCGGTAACCTCCCGCTCACTGTAGCAGAGTGGTAACCATGGTAAACAACGGGTTACTAGGTGCACCTGTGCCCCTAGTAACCCGATGTTTACCATGGTTACCAGCCTGCTCCTGCTTCAGCAGCAGGCTGGTAACCAGGAGCAGGACATCGTGGAAAGATTCTTTCGACGATGTCGCTGCTCCCCTGATCGTTGGTGAGCCTGCCTGTTTGACAGCTTACCAGCGACCACATAGCGACGCAGCAACGATCCCTGACAGGTCATATCGTTGTCGGGATAGTTGCAGCGTCGCTAAGTGTGACGGGGCCTTAAGAGTAGCAAGGGCCCCGGGCAGATTAGAAGGCGCGGCCCCCCCTCCCACACACACACACCTGATGTATCACATGTCACATGATCCCCTGTGATAGATCATGTGATAGTTCACGTGAAATTAATTTGGCACAAAATTAATTATAATAATTTTTTTTAGGCTGTGTGCCCACTATGCGTTTTTAAGCAATTCCGCTGCAGAAACGCTTAAAAAACGCTTGGTAGAAGGTCTGCCATGTTCCCCAATGATAATCCGCATGTGCTCTGCACATGCTGCGGAAGTTTCCGCTGCGGATTATCATTGTGGAAAAATCCGCAGTATTACCAATTATTTTGCGGAAGCTGCCATTGACTTGCATTAGAACGCATGGAATCCGCAACACGGCATCTGTACATGCGGAATCCATCTGTTTCAATGTGCGGCGGATGGTACCCGGGTTTGGAGAAGAGGAGACTCTCCTCCGGACCCGGGTACCATAGAACCTGTAAAAAAAAAGAATAAAATAAAAAATAAATATTATACTTACCTTCTGATGGCCCCCAGTGTCTTTATCCGATGCGTCCTGGCTTGCCGGCAGCTCACGATGGTCTGAAAAGGATCTGCCTTGACGTCATTTAGTTATGTGACGGGTCACGCGACCGCTGACGTTGGCAGGCCATCAGAAGGTAATTATATATTTATTTTTTATTTTTTAACATTCTTTTACGGTCACACTATATAAATCCATGCCGGTTGCATGGATTTATATAGTGTGACCAAGTTGTCAAGCACTTTCCAAGTGATGCTAAAATCGCCTATCAACCCCCATGCGGAATTGCAAGTGAAGAACTCTTCACATCCGCATGTCCCTGGCAGGAAAAACGTATGTAAAATCCGCATGTACAATAAGCATGCGTTTTTTCTGCCAGGGAGATGCAGAAACGCTCAAAAAAAATCCGAAGCATTTCTGCATCGTGGGCACATAGCCTTACATTAATTGTATGACTCAATATTGAGCACACGTAGCCATCTATACACGGCGGGAGGCCACACGACGCCATCTATACACGGCGGGAGGCCGCACGGCGCCATTTATACACAGCGGGAGGCTGCACGGCGCCATCTACACACAGCGGGAGGCCACATGTAGCCATCTATACACAGCGGGAGGCCGCACGTAGTAATCTATACACAGCGGGAGGCCGCACGTAGCCATCTATACACAGTGGGAGGCCGCACGGCGCCATTATGCACAGCGGGAGGCCGCACGTACCCATCTATGCACAGCGGGAGGCCACACGTAGCCATCTATACACAGCGGGGGGCAGCACGCCGCCATCTATATACAGCGGGAGGCTGCACGTAGCCATCTATACACAGCGGGAGGCCGCACAGCGCCATTTATACACAGCAGGAGGTCGCACAGCGCCATCTATACACAGCAGGAGGCCGCACAGTGCCATCTATACACAGCAGGAGGCCGCACAGCACCATCTATACACAGCAGGAGGCCGCACAGCGCCATCTATACACAGCAGGAGGTTGCACAGCGCCATCTATGCACAGCAGGAGGCCGCACAGCGCCATCTATACACAGCAGGAGGCCACACAGCGCCATCTATACACAGCAGGGGCCATACGGCGCCCCCCCAGAGACAGCAGGAGGCCGCACGCAGTCACGCACACACAAACATATACAGACATATACATACACGCATAAACACATTTGAAACACAAAAATACATATAAACAGACATCACACAATGATATCTGCCTGCACACACACACACACACTCAATCGCACATAGACACACTCACTCTCACACATACACACTCTCTCACACACACACTCTCTCATACACACACACACTCTCACACACACAGACACACACAGACTCACCATCCCCCGGCTCGGCTCCAGTCCTCTCCGGTGCAGCACTGCAGGCCGGGCGCGCACTGTGTGAGGTCACAGCTAGGAGACACGGCCGCGCACAGGGCCGTGTCTCCTAGCAGTGACGCGGCTGGGCCAGCACACAGGGAAGTTAACTGCTGCAGTGCTGGCCCGGCCGGAGAAGAAGCAGCGGCCATGCACCGCTGCTGGGGGAGCGGTCCGGGGGCCCCCCCCGCCACTGTCTGCCAGTATGTGCCGCAGCGCCGCACATAAAATGAGGTCAATCCGGCCATAGACACCCCGGATTGCCCTCATTATAATCCGCCTATGGGCGCGATGACCGGGTGGGGGGGGCACGAACCCCCCCCCCAAAAAAAAACACGCTCATGCGCCGCCCTCCCTGAATTTCGGCGCCTAAGGGCAAATACGGCCCTGTGGACACACCTTCAAATTTAAAGATTTTTCTCTATTTTCATGACTTTGAAAATTGTACATTCACACTGAAGGCATCAAAACTATGAATTAACACATGTGGAATTATATACTTAACAAAAAAGTGTGAAACAACTGAAAATATGTCTTATATTCTAGGTTCTTCAAAGTAGCCACCTTTTGCTTTGATGACTGCTTTGCACACTCTTGGCATTCTCTTGATGAGCTTCAAGAGGTAGTCACCGGAAATGGTTTTCACTTCACAGGTGTGACCTGTCAGGTTTAATAAGTGGGATTTCTTGCCTTATAAATGGGGTTGGGACCATCAGTTGTGTTGTGCAGAAGTCAGGTGGATACAAAGCTGATAGTCCTACTGAATAGACTGTTAGAATTTGTATTATGGCAAGAAAAAAGCAGCTAAGTAAAGAAAAACGAGTGGCCATCATTACTTTAAGAAATGAAGGTCAGTCAGTCCGAAAAATTGGGCAAACTCTGAATGTGTCCCCAAGTGCAGTTGCAAAAACCATCAAGCGCTACAAAGAAACTGGCTCACATGAGGACCGCCCCGGGACAGGAAGACCAAGAGTCACCTCTCCTTCTGAGGATAAGTTTATCCGAGTCACCAGCCTCAGAAATCGCAGGTTAACAGCAGCTCAGATTAGAGACCAGGTCAATGCCACACAGAGTTATAGCAGCAGACATATCTCTACAACAACTGTTAAGAGGAGACTTTGTGCAGCAGGCCTTCATGGTAAAATAGCTGCTAGGAAACCACTGCTAAGGACAGGCAACAAGCAGAAGAGACTTGTTTGGGCTAAAGAACACAAGGAATGGACATTAGACCAGTGGAAATCTGTGCTTTAGTCTGATGAGTCCAAATTTGAGATCTTTGGTTCCAACCACCGTGTTTCAAAGTCATGAAAATACAGAAAAATCTTTAAATGAGAAGGTGTGTCCAAACTTTTGGTCTGTACTGTATATTTTTATTTATATTTATATACACAATTTTTATTTTTTTATATCGTTATTTAGATATATTTTAGGATTTTTTTCTACACTGCTGAAAAAATAAAGGGAACACTCAAATAACACATCCTAGATCTGAATGAATGAAATATTCTCATTGAATACTTTGTTCTGTACAAAGTTGAATGTGCTGACAACAAAATCACACAAAAATCATCAATGGAAATCAAATTTATTAACCAATGGAGGCCTGGATTTGGAGTCACCCCCAAAATTAAAGTGTAAAAACACACTACAGGCTGATCCAACTTTGATGTAATGTCCTTAAAACAAGTCAAAATGAGTCTCAGTATTGTGTGTGGCCTCCACGTGCCTGTATGACCTCCCTACAATGCCTGGGCATGCTCCTGATGAGGTTGCGGATGGTCTCCTGTGGGATCTCCTCCCAGACCTGGACAAAAGCATCCGCCAACTCCTGGACAATCTATGGTGCAATGTGACGTTGGTGGATGGAGCGAGACATGATGTCCCAGATGTGCTCAATCGGATTCAGGTCTGGGGAACGGGCGGGCCAGTCCATAGCTTCAATGCCTTCATCTTGCAGGAACTGCTGACACACTCCAGCCACATGAGGTCTGGCATTGTCCAGCATTAGGAGGATCCCAGGGCCAACCACACCAGCATCTCACAAGGGGTCTGAGGATCTCATCTCGGTACCTAATGGCAGTCAGGCTACCTCTGGCGAGCACTTGGAGGGCTGTGCGGCCCTCCAAATAAATGCCACCCCACACCATTACTGACCCACTGCCAAACCGGTCATGCTGAAGGATGTTGCAGGCAGCAGATCGCTCACCGCGGCGTCTCCAGACTCTGTCACGTCTGTCACATGTGCTCAGTGTGAACCTGCTTTCATCTGTGAAGAGCCCTCATGGAGTCGGTTTCTAACCATTTGTGCAGACACATGCACATTTGTGGCCTGCTGGAGGTCATTTTGCAGGGGCTCTGGCAGTGCTCCTCCTGTTCCTCCTTGCACAAAGGCGGAGGTAGCGGTCCTGCTGCTGGGTTGTTGCCCTCCTACTGCCCCCTCCACGTCTCCTGGTGTACTGGCCTGTCTCCTGGTAGCGCCTCCAGCCTCTGGACACTATGCTGACAGACACAGCAAACCTTCTTGCCACAGCTCGCATTAATGTGCCATCCTGGATGAGCTGCACTACCTGAGCAACTTCTGTGGGTTGTAGAGTCCGTCTCATGCTACCACGAGTGTGAAAGCACAACCAACATTCAAAAATGACCAAAACATCAGCCAGAAAGCATTTGCACTGAGATGTGGTCTGTGGTCCCCACCTGCAGAACCACTCCTTTATTGAGGGTGTCTTGATAATTGCCAATTATTTCCATCTATTGTCTATTCCATTTCTACAACAGCATGTGAAATTGATTGTCAATCAGTTTTGCTTACTAAGTGGACAGTTTGATTTCACAGAAGTTTGATTTACTTGGAGTTATATTCTGTTGTTTAAGTGTTCCCTTTATTTTTTTGAGCAGTGTATATAAAAAATAAAAAAATATATCTAAATATATATATATATATATATGTATATATATTGTAATGCAGCGGCTTGCGGCATTACTGTAATGGTCCAGGGGGTGTGCTCTAGCTGACCATTATACCTCTCCCTCAGGTGACTGATCACATGACTGTGACATCATCGCAGGTCCTGTGTGCATTAAAGGATATATAAATCCTGGTGGTTTGGAAACAGGGTGAAAAGGCGTGAGGCCTGATCCCTGTGTGTGGGACACCATTAGCCTGGAGAGGCTGGAAGAGAGAGGCCTGGTGAAGCCTGGAATACAGAGGCTGGATCTAGGATACCAGTAGCCTTTTGAAGGCACGTAGCTTGAAGACTACTGTACGTCTGGGAAGACTTAAAGCCTCAGCTGTGGCAGAACCGAGCTGAGAGAAGCAGCTAAAACCTGGCAAAGGTAAAAACGCTGCTTGATGTGGACATTGATATTGTTACCTTGCTGAAGGTTGTATCGGGAGCCAAGTGGACATATCTGTCACTGGAAAGGCTCTTGGACATTATATGTGTAATATGTCGGTGAGCCACTGAGATGGACTATGTTATGTGCAGTTTATGATGTGTAATAAACTGCTGGACTGTGAAATACCGGAAAGAAGTTGCATGTGTGCTTTAATTGACCCGGTGAAGCGAGTGCCCCCAGCGTGATGAATAGCGCTACCTCACATGTGGTTAGAGAATGCGGGCAACTGCAGCCTGGTTGCTAGGGGTAACGGCACCAGGCGATGAGTGTGGATGCAAGCATCTTGCTGTGGCTCGGCGGGGTCACGAAGATTAAAGCATCTGGCTGTAACTCGGTGGGGTTACGAAAATTGTCGTCGCACCCAAACCTGGTTTGCTGTGGCTCGGCGGGGCCACGAATTTTTTTCCAGGAAGAGCGGTGTGAAGTGTCTAGTGTGAACAGCGCACCGCGATGGCTGTGAACGGAGCAGCAAATGAGACTGAAGCTATTGAGCGATTAAAGTGCCGGTTAAAATCGCAGCAAGTATTTGAGAAACGTCTACAGGACATGGTGCAGGAACGGCAGGAGCTGAGGGCACCGTATAGAATGGCGGCAGTGGACCATTCTGTGAACTCTCCGGGGGCGCCAGTATTGTCCCAGAGTGCCCGGGGAGGTGGTAAGAGATGTTGTGAACTGAGTCCTAAGACTGTTGCGTTTTTTTTTTGTTAAAATTCCCCCTTTAGGTGTGGTTGTCCAAAAGGGGCAGAGTCTAAAAAGGGGGAAGATTTTCAAAAGAGCGTGGAGTATAGAAAACCAAAATTTGTTACTGGTTGTGGGTTGGTACGGCCTAAAAATGTCAACTTGACAGTTGATAACGGGGTAGCTCCACTAGAAGGGGTTGACTTCAAGGTGGGAGGTGACTTGTTGGTCCACGACACCATGGGGAGTGACACAGACCCCACAAC
The DNA here is from genome assembly GCF_046119375.1 of Phyllobates terribilis. NCBI lineage: Eukaryota > Metazoa > Chordata > Amphibia > Anura > Dendrobatidae > Phyllobates > Phyllobates terribilis. Next base: position 174,578,800 of record NW_027362768.1, read on the forward strand.
TGACGGTGACGCTATGAAAGTAGAAAGAGAGTTCAGTCAGGAGGGGCTAGACGAGCGGAGAAAGTCCCCCTCTCGTCGTCGACGGCGCAAGGGCCACAAAAAGGTTGCTCCTGTAGTCTTTGCTGAAAGTGAAAATAAAGAAAATGTAGTACTGTGTGCCTTTGTTCCAAGTGTGCATCCTCCTTTAGAGGCAGAAGAGGAGGTGACGTTGCCAGTAGCAACCTCCGATACAGTACTGAGACAGAAGGATCAGGATCTGACAGCCCTGAAAGAGGAGGTGGCCAGTCATGACCAAGAGCTGGAGCCTATCAGGCAGCAGTATCAGAGTGACGTGCAGCAACTATGGGAAAACCTGGATAACGGGTCCCCAGACCAGCGGAGCCTGGAGTCTGAACGGCAGAAAATAAACCAGGGTGTGAGGAACTTGCAGCAAAAACTGGAGGAAAGCAGTGAGGAAATCAACAAATGGAAGGAGATGTTCCAGAAAATTAAAGAGGACCTCCGCAGAACCCAAGAGGAGGTTGTTCGGTTGCAGTTTGACAAAGCGGTGTTTGAAGATGAGCTGTACAGGATGAACGATCGTTTCTCCCTGATACAGTTAGAGCTGCACCAAGTGAAGAAAGGCTCTGTGGATGCAGAAGAAGCAGAGGTCTCAAAGGAAGTGCAGAGATTTCAGGAGCAGATGAAGCAGCTGATGCAGGAGAAGCAAAGGCTGGATGAGGGTCTACACCAGAGGGATAGGGAGCTATCTGCCTTAAAAGGGGCACTGCAGGATGAAGTTTCTGGACGTGATCAAGACCTAGAACGACTGCGCGAACAGTTCAACCGGGAGCTGTGTGAATCCAAGAAGGAGCATGGTGAACTCATGAGGGAGCTGCAGCAATTCCAGGACCAAGTAAAGCCTCTAATGCAGGAGAAGAAGCGGCTGGTGGACTCTCTGTACCAGCGAGACCAGGAGCTATCCGCCCTGAAAGAGGCAGAGAAGAGGCATGAAAAGTTCAATAGGGAACTGCAACAAATCAAGAGAGACTATGAGGATTTCCTCAAGGTTAAGGAAATACCAGAGGATGATAAGGCGGATGCAGACCACATGCGCCAAGTGGTTGAGACCACTCTGCAGGACACCCGTGATGAAAATGGTGATCTCCGCAGAAAGACCCTAGGTCTGGAAGCTCAGGTGAAGGAGCTGCAGACGTTCTGTGATAATCTCCAGAGGGCGGAGACGTGCCTTAAGGATAGAATCTACAGGATGGAGGAGTCTATCGGAGAAGGGAGGTATGAAGCAAATGCCTCTTTGAATAATGCAAGCTTGGGTGATTCGGTGGATGTAAAAGCCGAGATCAAAGAGCTCAAGGAGTTGCTACAAGCCCATTTGAAGCAAGAGAAGCTTGAGAGACTGGCTGTCGAGAGCCGAGTGGGCGCATTGGAGACAGAGAGGTCTGAGAGAACTCTACTGTTAAAGGAGCAGTTGAAGCCAGAAGAGCTTCAGAAATGGGCTGCTGAGAGGCGAGTAGCTGAGCTAGAGGAAGAAGTTGTCGAGTTCAAAGGTCGCCTGGCAAAATACCAATCAGTGAACGAGGCCTCCTTGGAGAAGGTGGACCTCAGGAGAGCTGAGAGGGTGTTAAAAGAAGATAAGTATGAAATAGAAGTGGTCAAGATGAGAATTCTTGAGTTCATAGATGTGAGTCAGCTCAGGGGAAGCATACAGGGTGAAGAAGCTGAAAAGTTGTCCCTGAAACCTGACCCAGATGATCATTTGGAGACCACTAGTGAGACAGAAACGTCTCGGGAAAAAGTGCCTCATTGATGTACCCGAAGATTTGAGAGAAGAATGCACCAGAGAGTCAGTGCATGAAGAGTTTAAGAAGGCCGTGGGAGCCTGTAAGGTGTACTCGACCTCAGAAGCTAAACAGCTGCTGGTCCTGTCCACGACCGAAGTCACAGTGAAGAGGGTGGCGATCCTAAGTGACATGCACTGGCGATGTATTCGCACAAAGCGGTTTGTCCGGTTGAAGACAGAACAAGCCATTAGACAACTGGAGCTTATGAGAAAAGCTCAAAGTCTGTGGGAAGAGGTCATCCGGGTGCCTAAGGCTCTGGTAAGAAAGCTCATTGGGAGAAATGGCCGAACTATGCAAATGATGGTAAAGAAGTCTGGTGTGATGAAAGTAAGCAGTCCATGTCATCGTCAGGACTGGATACCAGATGAAGGTGGCATGGTGTCATTCTCCGCTGTAGGAACGGAAGAAAATCTTGCATATATACAAATGCTGATGGAGTACCGAGTGACCTACCTGCGAGAGGTAGAACAGTTGAATCTCGCCAGACTGCAAATGGAAAGGCAGCATCGCCTGAGCACCAGGAGGTGGCAGCCGGCTAGAAATTGTGAAACCAGACAAAGGGCCCCCTAAATAACAGAACAGCTACAGCTGAAGTTAGAGACCTTTCAAGATGTCCTGAGGATAGTGGGTGTGGGTTTAGAGGTAGTGAGACCTCCAGTAACTCAGGTCTGAGAGGCCCATACAAACAACCCAATAGAGTACGGGACAGTACGGAGTCTAACCGGACCTTAGATACAAGGGCATGTGAGTCATACTTCTGTATTGACCGCTGGGAGAGGGGGAGGTCTGACAAGGTTACGACTGACCGCTGGGAGCGGGGGAGGTCTGACAAGGTTACAACTGACCGCTGGGAGCGGGGGAGGTCTGACAAGGTTACGACCCGGAAATGTGACTTGACGAAGTCAGTGACAATGACAGATGGTAGGTCCCTAAGGAATGGGCTAATGTCGATGACTAATGTTCCAGGGGCTGAGCAGCGCAATTGTCAAGTTCATGGTCTCTGTGTGAACTGTGGGCTATAATGTGATTGTGTATATTATGTGTTCAACCCCACAAGTTTGAACAGAGGGGGGGAGGATATGTAATGCAGCGGCTTGACTGATCACATGACTGTGACATCATCGCAGGTCCTGTGTGCACTAAAGGATATATAAATCCTGGTGGTTTGGAAACAGGGTGAAAAGGCGTGAGGCCTGATCCCTGTGTATGGGACACCATTAGCCTGGAGAGGCTGGAAGAGAGGGGCCTGGTGATGCCTGGAAGGCAGAGGCTGTATCTAGGATACCAGTAGCCTTTTGAAGGCACGTGGCTTGGAGACTACGTCTGGGAAGCCTTAAAGCCACAGCTGTGGCAGAACCGAGCTGAGAGAAGCAGCTAAAACCTGGCAAAGGTAAAAATGCTTTAATTGATCCGGTGAAGCGAGTGCCCCCAGCATGATGAACAGCGCTACCTCACAATATATACTGTGTATATATATATATATATATATATATATATATATATATAAAATATATATACCATTAAAAAAAATCTAATATATACACTGCTCAAAAAAATAAAGAGAACACTTAAACAACAGAATATAACTCCAAGTAAATCAAACTTCTGTGAAATCAAACTGTCCACTTAGGAAGCAACACTGATTGACAATCAATTTCACTGTTATGAACTGCAACTTAGAACTAAGGAATAGGAGGGAAAAGCTGTCCCTGCACTGAAACTGAGCTTAACCCTACGCTGGAGTGGATGCCCTATTCCTTGTGAATAGCCCCACCGAAACTCCTGCACTGAACTCAAAAGAAGACCTGAAGGAAGGGGAAAGGGGTCCCTAAAAGATCAAAGGACTGGGAGCAAAAACAGGAGACCTCCTAACAGAAAAGTTAGTTGCAGAAACGAAGATAAAAGGGAACAAAACTGGTGGAACAAGAAGTCCCAGGAAATCAATTGTCCAAAGCACAAAGAACTTAACAAGGCTACTTAGCCAGAGCACAAGTGTAACAACACTGATGTCCTGCGGGAAATGGGAGACAGGTGCTGAGTAATAAAGAGTGAAGAGATCCCGTGACCAAGACACCCAGCAACAGAAGAAAAGACCAGAAGCCAGCAAACCACAACAAGATGGCCGATAGTAAAACAACATAGATTCTAACATTCACATGCTGTAGTGCAAATGGAATGGACAATAGATGGAAATTATTGGCAATTATCAAGACATCCTCAATAAAAGAGTGGTTCTGCAGGTGGGGACCACAGACCACATCTCAGTACCAATGCTTTCTGGCTGATGTTTTGGTCATTTTTGAATGTTGGTTGTGCTTTCACACTCGTGGTAGCATGAGAAGGACTCTACAACGCACAGAAGTTGCTCAGGTAGTGCAGCTCATCCAGGATGGCACATTAATGCGAGCTGTGGCAAGAAGGTTTGCTGTGCCTGTCAGCGTAGTGTCCAGAGGCTGGAGGCACTACCAGGAGACAGGCCAGTACACCAGGAGACGTGGAGGGGGCCGTAGGAGGGCAACAACCCAGCAGCAGGACAGCTACCTCCGCCTTTGTGCAAGGAGGAACAGGAGGAGCACTGCCAGAGCCCCTGCAAAATGACCTCCAGCAGGCCACAAATGTGCATGTGTCTGCACAAATGGTTAGAAACCGACTCCATGAGGGTGGTATGAGGGCCCGACGTCCACAGATGGGGGTTGTGCTCACAGCCCATCACCATGCAGGACACTTGGCATTTGCCACAGAACACCAGGATTGGCAAAGTCGCCACTGGCGCCCTGTGCTCTTCACAGATGAAAGCAGGTTCACACTGAGCACATGTGACAGACGTGACAGAGTCTGGAGACGCCGTGGAGAGCGATCTGCTGCCTGCAACATCCTTCAGCATGACCGGTTTGGCAGTGGGTCAGTAATGGTGTGGGGTGGCATTTCTTTGGAGGGCCGCACAGCCCTCCAAGTGCTCGCCAGAGGTAGCCTGACTGCCATTAGGTACCGAGATGAGATCCTCAGACCCCTTGTGAGACCATATGCTGGTGCGGTTGGCCCTGGGTTCCTCCTAATGAAGAACAATGCCAGACCTCATGTGGCTGGAGAGTGTCATCTGTTCCTGCAAGATGAAGGCATTGAAGCTATGGACTGGCCCGCCCTTTCCCCAGACCTGAATCCAATTGAGCACATCTGGGCAGGGGTGGATTAAGAGTAGCAAGGGCCCCGGGCAGTTTAGAAGGCGTGCCCCCCCCCCCCACACACACACCTGATGTATCATGTGACATGTCACATGATCCCCTGTGATAGATCATGTGATAGTTCACGTGAAATTAATTTGGCACAATATTAATATATTATAATCATTTATTTACATTAATTATATGACTTAATATTGAGCACAATTAAGTATGCTGACATCCCCTATATACAGTATGAGACCCTACACACAATATAAGCTGCCACATAATCCTCCTATACACAGCAGGAGGTCGCACGTAGCCATCTATACTCAGCGGGAGGCCGCACGTAGCCATCTATATACAGCAGGAGGCCGCACGTAGCCATCTATACACAGCAGGAGGCCGCACGTAGCCATCCATACACAGCAGGAGGCCGCATGTAGCCATCTATACACAGAGGGAGGCCACACGTGGCCATCTATACTCAGCGGGAGGCTGCACGTAGCCATCTATACACAGCAGGAGGCCGCACGTAGCCATTTATACACAGCAGGAGGCCACACGGTGCCATCTATACACAGCGGGAGGCCGCACGTAGCCATCTATACACAGCAGGGGGTCGCACGTAGCCATCTATACACAGCAGACCACACGGTGCCATCTATACACAGCAGGAGGCCGCACGGTGCCATCTATACACAGCGGGAGGCAGCACGTAGCCATCTATACACAGCAGGAGGCCGCACGTAGCCATCTATACACAGCAGGGGGCCGCACGTAGACATCTATACACAGCAGGGGGCCGCACGTCGCCATCTATACACAGCAGGGGGCCGCACGTAGCCATCTATACACAGCAGAGGGCCGCACGTAGCCATCTATACACAGCAGGGGGCCGCACGTAGCCATCTATACACAGCGTGAGGCCGCAAGTAGCCATCTATACACAGCGGGAGACGGCAAGTAGCCATCCATACACAGCGGGAGGCAGCACGTAGCCATCTATACACAGTGGGAGGCCGCACGTAGCCGTCTATATAAAGCGGGAGGCCACACGTATCTATCTATACACAGCAGGGGGCCGCACGTAGGCATCTATACACAGTAGGGGGCCGCACGTAGCTATCTATACACAGCGGGAGGCCGCACGGTGTCATCTATACTCAGCGGGAAGCTGCACGTAGCCATGTATACACAGCATGGGGCCACACGTACCCATCTATACACAGCAGGGGGCCGCACAAAGTTATTTATACACAGAGGGAGGCCGCACGTAGCCATCTATACACAGCGGGAGGCCGCACGTAGCTATCTATACACAGCGGGAGGCCGCACGTAGCCATCTATACACAGTGGGAGGCCGAACCGCGCCATCTATACACAGCGGGAGGAGGCCACACGGCGCCCCCAAGATACAGCGGGAGGCCACACGCAGTCACGCACACACACACAAACATATACAGACATATACATACACGCATAAACACATTTGAAACACAAAAATACATATAAACAGACATCACACAATGATATCTGCCTGCACACACACACACACGTCACTCACCATCCCCCGGCTCCAGACATCGTCCAGCTCCTCTCCGGTGCAGCAGTGCAGGGCGCACACTGTGTGACGTCATTCTAGCAGACACGGCCGCACACAGGGCCGTGTCTCCTAGCTGTGACGCAGCCGGGACAGCACAAGCACACATGGAAGTTAACAGGTGCAGTGCTGGCCCGGCCGAAGAAGAAGCAGCAGACCTGCGCCGCTGCTGGGGGTAGTGGTCCGGGAGCCCCCCCGCCTCTGCCTGCTGGTGTCTGCAATTGGCGCCCCACATATTATAATGAGGGTAATCTGGCCAAGGGCCCCCCGGAGCCCCGGGCGGTAGTCCAGATTGCCCTCATTATAATGTGCCTATGCATCTGGGACACCATGTCTCGCTCCATCCACCAACTTTGCACCACTGACTGTCCAGGAGTTGGCGGATACTTTAGCCAAGGTCTAGGAGGAGATCCCACAGGAGACCATCCGCAACCTCATTAGGAGCATGCCCAGGCGTTGTAGGGAGGTCATACAGGCACGTGGAGGCCACACACAATACTGAGACTCATTTTGACTTGTTTTAAGGACATTACATCAAAGTTGGATCAGCCTGTAGTGTGTTTTTCCACTTTAATTTTGGGGGTGACTCCACATCCAGGCCTCCATTGGTTAATAAATTTGATTTCCATTGATGATTTTTGTGTGATTTTGTTGTCAGCACATTCAACTTTGTACAGGACAAAGTATTCAATGAGAATATTTCATTCATTCAGATCTAGGATGTTATTTGAGTGTTCCCTTTATTTTGAAGAGCAGTGTATATTTCAATATATTTTATAATTTCTATATATATATTTAGATATATTTTTTAAAAATTATATTTTTTTACATGTATTTATATATACTGTATATATTTTTTCATAGATCGGACTTTTAGTGTTGCGGCGATACAAATATGTTTATATTTTTGCAAACATTTAGAAAACTGGAACCTGAAACCATCTGATCACTTGTTCTATATCCAGTTCACGACCTGGCCATTTACCTTTGTTCCTGACCAGGTACATTTTGGGGTTTTATTTGTACATGAAAGAGCTGTATATTTTTTTCTCATTTGGATATTCAAACTATTTTTGCATCACTTTTCCGTGCTACACGTGGGCTTTATGTTTATGTCCTATTTTCTCTTTTTTGTTGATATTGGGCGATATCAATAGAACAGTAAGTGAAATAAGTGTTTGTTTTTCCCATTGTTTTTTATGACTACAAAAAATCACATTCTGTAACAAATACTTTTATATGTCGGCCACATTGGGGTTTTTTTTTGAACGGTGGCTGGACTGGAAACAGCGATTTGTATTGATAGTGACGTATTTATTTTACTTCTCTTTCACCTATTCATTTTTATTTATTTTTTTCATTTATTTTAAGGTCATAAAAGATCTTCGGGATCATTTCAGTATTGAATTTTTTTTTTATTTTCATCTTATTTCCACTGTAACTGGGGCTGGAATATTAGGACTAGTTACAGGGGAAAAACACAGTCAGTAGCATTTTTATTTATTTATTTTACACATTGTGCCCCTCATAAGAAACCTTTTGGGAGGCATTTAAATATTGAAATAGTTTTCATTTCTTTTTCCCCTGTAACTGTGGTTGGTATATTCGCCCCAGTTACAGGGGAAATGCAGCTTTCTGGCTTCATAGTAGAGCTGTCTGTGTCTCCTATGACCCTGAGCGCCTGCTCCGTCCCTATGCACAGCGATCACATGACCCCTGTATATAGAGGAGGACTCGGCACTTGTTCAGCTTTGTGTACACGGCGCTGGAGGAGGCAGAGACTGTAATAAACCATCTCCGCCTTCTCTACGGGGAGTCCGGCTGTCAGAGACACAGTTTTAGAACATCACTGCCGATGGGTGGGGGAGAAGCGGTAAATTAGGATGGAAGTCAAGATGGCGGCACCAGGGCCTTCAGTAGACACCTGGTTGCTATGGCAACCCATTGGTTTTTCTGCAAGGGCATCGCAGGCAATCGTAATCGCACCGACTGGCAGAATCATGGCACTGGGTCATTTTTACAGCACAATGAACGCAGAAAAAAACCCACAATGGTCAAACTGCAGGTTTTTTCACCATTTCACTGCACTTAGATGTTTTTTTCCTTTTTTGAGCATTTTCTGGCTACAATGAAGTATTTTTTTACATCTTTTGATGACATTTTGGACATTAACTGTGACAAAACTTTCTCCTGTGAAACTTCACACAGCACGACCACCTCTCTCCTTGAATCCAAAGGCCCCCTCCAACCGCCAACTCCTTCAAATCACAGCAACCACCTAAGCGACCAATCAGGCAGCAATATGTCATTCCGCCGCCCAGCCAGTAGCAGAGGCGAGCGCTTACCACGTGCTACCATTCCTCCAATCAAGTGTCAAGAAAGGTCTGCCCGTAACAAAAAGTGAAAGCTGTACGCGGAAGTCGGCCTACGTGAGGTGAATGACGTCATCACGTCGGGTAAGGCGGGCCGCCTCGGCCTGTGGAGCTCCCGGATTGTGATTTCGGCGGATTTTCCCGCCAGACGAGATACAGATGCGCTGAGGAGGCGGCTGCACCACCCGGCCCGGCAGGTACGAATTCTTCCCGGACGCTCCTCTGCCCGGCGGCCGCTGTGAGTCCCACGCTCCGGAGCCGCCCACACTCGGGGATTTTTTGAAGTGCGCGCAACAAAGTGCGAGTAATGGCGGCTCGTGCTGTCCCCGTGTCACGTGGTGCGCTCAGTGATGGCGGCGCCGCTCCTGTGTGCAGTGTCTGCTGCCGGCGGGGGACTACAACTCCCAGCATGTGCACGGTCAGGGCGGCTGGGACGTGTAGTCCGCCAACGTGTGCATCAGGGATCGCACGGGATTAGATGCCGGGCAGTGCGGACGGTACCGCGGGATTAGATACCGGGCTGTGCGGACGGTACCGCGGGATTAGATACCGGGCTGTGCGGACGGTACCGCGGGATTAGATACCGGGCTGTGCGGACGGTACCGCGGGATTAGATACCGGGCTGTGCGGACGGTACCGCGGGATTAGATACCGGGCTGTGCGGACGGTACCGCGGGATTAGATACCGGGCTGTGCGGACGGTACCGCGGGATTAGATACCGGGCTGTGCGGACGGTACCGCGGGATTAGATACCGGGCTGTGCGGACGGTACCGCGGGATTAGATACCGGGCTGTGCGGACGGTACCGCGGGATTAGATACCGGGCTGTGCGGACGGTGCCGCGGGATTAGATACCGGGCTGTGCGGACGGTGCCGCGGGATTGGGTGACGGGCTGTACGGACTGTGCCGCGGGATTGGGTGACGGGCTGTGCGGACGGTGCCGCGGGATTAGATACCGGGCTGTGCGGACGGTGCCGCGGAATTGGGTGACGGGCTGTGCGGACGGTGCTGCGGGATTAGATACCGGGCTGTGCGGACGGTGCCGCGGGATTGGGTGACGGGCTGTGCGGACGGTGCCGCGGGATTGGGTGACGGGCTGTGCGGGCGGTGCCGCGGGATTGGGTGACGGGCTGTGCGGGCGGTGCCGCGGGATTGGGTGACGGGCTGTGCGGGCGGTGCCGCGGGATTGGGTGGCGGGCTGTGCGGACGGTGCCGCGGGATTGGGTGACGGGCGTGGAGTTGGTAAACCAAACCTCCGACTCCTCAAGTTCTGTGACTCCCTCATACATGGCTCATGTTTAAGTGATAAATTTACTGTAGCACAGATTCATCTCAGCTAAAAGTCTAGACCAGGGGTCTCAAACTCGGCTGGGTATATGGGCCGCACATGGAAAAAATTTGAATTTGGGGGGGCCGCATTCTTTGTTCAATGTGACATTTTTAGTGATACCATTTTTTTTGTATACACCTTTTGAACATTTTTGCCGTGTTTATTTTTTTATGGCTTGGGTCGTTATGGATGTGGCGATAATAAACGTGCACTTTTTTGTGTTTACTTTAGTTTACATATAAAACAGCATTTTTAGTGCCCAATATTTTTTCATGCTTTATTTTATTTTTTATTTTTTTTACAATTTTATTTCCCCCAATTGGCCACATACAGTAATATTGTCTTACAATTAGCATCATATAGTAATAATGGAAAACATCTTGTAGTAATGTTCCCCATCCAAGTCCCCATCTTGTACTAATGTGCCCCATCCAGGTCCCCATCCTGTGGCTATGTGCCCCATCCAGGTCCCCATCCTGTGGCAACGTTCCCCATCCTGGCGCCCATCTTGTACTAATGTGCCCCATCCAGGTCCCCATCCTGTGGCAATGTGCCCCATCCAGGTCCCCATCCTGTGGCAATGTGGCCCATCCAGGTCCCCATCCTGTGGCAATGTGGCCCATCCAGGTCCCCATCTTGTGGCTCTGTGCCCCATCCAGGTCCCCATGTTGTGGCTCTGGTCCCCATCTTGTGGCTCTGTGCCCCATCCAGGTCCCCATCTTGTGGCTATGTGCCCCATCCAGGTCCCCATCCTGTGGCTATGTGCCCCATCCAGGTCCCCATCCTGTGGCTATGTGCCCCATCCAGGTCCCCATCCTGTGGCTATGTGCCCCATCCAGGTCCCCATCCTGTGGCTATGTGCCCCATCCAGGTCCCCATCCTGTGGCTATGTGCCCCATCCAGGTCCCCATCCTGTGGCTATGTGCCCCATCCAGGTCCCCATCCTGTGGCTATGTGCCCCATCCAGGTCCCCATCCTGTGGCTATGTGCCCCATCCAGGTCCCCATCCTGTGGCTATGTGCCCCATCCAGGTCCCCATCCTGTGGCTATGTGCCCCATCCAGGTCCCCATCCTGTGGCTATGTGCCCCATCCAGGTCCCCATCCTGTGGCTATGTGCCCCATCCAGGTCCCCATCCTGTGGCTATGTGCCCCATCCAGGTCCCCATCCTGTGGCTATGTGCCCCATCCAGGTCCCCATCCTGTGGCTATGTGCCCCATCCAGGTCCCCATCCTGTGGCTATGTGCCCCATCCAGGTCCCCATCCTGTGGCTATGTGCCCCATCCAGGTCCCCATCCTGTGGCTATGTGCCCCATCCAGGTCCCCATCCTGTGGCTATGTGCCCCATCCAGGTCCCCATCCTGTGGCTATGTGCCCCATCCAGGTCCCCATCCTGTGGCTATGTGCCCCATCCAGGTCCCCATCCTGTGGCTATGTGCCCCATCCAGGTCCCCATCCTGTGGCTATGTGCCCCATCCAGGTCCCCATCCTGTGGCTATGTGCCCCATCCAGGTCCCCATCCTGTGGCTATGTGCCCCATCCAGGTCCCCATCCTGTGGCTCTGTGCCCCATCCAGGTCCCCATCCTGTGGCTCTGTGCCCCATCCAGGTCCCCATCCTGTGGCTCTGTGCCCCATCCAGGTCCCCATCCTGTGGCTCTGTGCCCCATCCAGGTCCCCATCCTGTGGCTCTGTGCCCCATCCAGGTCCCCATCCTGTGGCTCTGTGCCCCATCCAGGTCCCCATCCTGTGGCTCTGTGCCCCATCCAGGTCCCCATCCTGTGGCTCTGTGCCCCATCCAGGTCCCCATCTTGTGGCTCTGTGCCCCATCCAGGTCCCCATCTTGTGGCTCTGTGCCCCATCCAGGTCCCCATCTTGTGGCTCTGTGCCCCATCCAGGTACCCATCTTGTGGCTCTGTGCCCCATCCAGGTCCCCATCTTGTGGCTCTGTGCCCCATCCAGGTCCCCATGTTGTGGCTCTGGTCCCCATCTTGTGGCTCTGTGCCCCATCCAGGTCCCCATCCTGTGGCTCTGTGCCCCATCCAGGTCCCCATCCTGTGGCTCTGTGCCCCATCCAGGTCCCCATCCTGTGGCTCTGTGCCCCATCCAGGTCCCCATCCTGTGGCTATGTGCCCCATCCAGGTCCCCATCCTGTGGCTATGTGCCCCATCCAGGTCCCCATCCTGTGGCTATGTGCCCCATCCAGGTCCCCATCCTGTGGCTATGTGCCCCATCCAGGTCCCCATCCTGTGGCTATGTGCCCCATCCAGGTCCCCATCCTGTGGCTCTGTGGCCCATCCAGGTCCCCATCTTGTGGCTCTGTGCCCCATCCAGGTCCCCATGTTGTGGCTCTGGTCCCCATCTTGTGGCTCTGTGCCCCATCCAGGTCCCCATCTTGTGGCTCTGTGCCCCATCCAGGTCCCCATCTTGTGGCAATGTGCCCCATCCAGGTCCCCATCCTGTGGCAATGTGCCCCATCCAGGTCCCCATCCTGTGGCAATGTGGCCCATCCAGGTCCCCATCTTGTGGCTCTGTGCCCCATCCAGGTCCCCATGTTGTGGCTCTGGTCCCCATGTTGTGGCTCTGTGCCCCATCCAGGTCCCCATCTTGAGGCTCTGTGCCCCATCCAGGTCCCCATCTTGAGGCTCTGTGCCCCATCCAGGTCCCCATCTTGAGGCTCTGTGCCCCATCCAGGTCCCCATCCTGTGGCTCTGTGCCCCATCCAGGTCCCCATCCTGTGGCTCTGTGCCCCATCCAGGTCCCCTCTTGAGGCTATGTGCCCCATCCAGGTCCCCATCTTGAGGCTATGTGCCCCATCCAGGTCCCCATCTTGTGGCTCTGTGCCCCATCCAGGTCCCCTCTTGTGGCTCTGTGCCCCATCCAGGTCCCCTCTTGTGGCTCTGTGCCCCATCCAGGTCCCCTCTTGTGGCTCTGTGCCCCATCCAGGTCCCCTCTTGTGGCTCTGTGCCCCATCCAGGTCCCCTCTTGTGGCTCTGTGCCCCATCCAGGTCCCCATCCTGTGGCTCTGTGCCCCATCCAGGTCCCCATCCTGTGGCTCTGTGCCCCATCCAGGTCCCCATCCTGTGGCTCTGTGCCCCATCCAGGTCCCCATCCTGTGGCTATGTGCCCCATCCAGGTCCCCATCCTGTGGCTATGTGCCCCATCCAGGTCCCCATCCTGTGGCTATGTGCCCCATCCAGGTCCCCATCCTGTGGCTATGTGCCCCATCCAGGTCCCCATCCTGTGGCTATGTGCCCCATCCAGGTCCCCATCCTGTGGCTATGTGCCCCATCCAGGTCCCCATCCTGTGGCTATGTGCCCCATCCAGGTCCCCATCCTGTGGCTATGTGCCCCATCCAGGTCCCCATCCTGTGGCTATGTGCCCCATCCAGGTCCCCATCCTGTGGCTATGTGCCCCATCCAGGTCCCCATCCTGTGGCTATGTGCCCCATCCAGGTCCCCATCCTGTGGCTATGTGCCCCATCCAGGTCCCCATCCTGTGGCTATGTGCCCCATCCAGGTCCCCATCCTGTGGCTATGTGCCCCATCCAGGTCCCCATCCTGTGGCTATGTGCCCCATCCAGGTCCCCATCCTGTGGCTATGTGCCCCATCCAGGTCCCCATCCTGTGGCTATGTGCCCCATCCAGGTCCCCATCCTGTGGCTATGTGCCCCATCCAGGTCCCCATCCTGTGGCTATGTGCCCCATCCAGGTCCCCATCCTGTGGCTATGTGCCCCATCCAGGTCCCCATCCTGTGGCTATGTGCCCCATCCAGGTCCCCATCCTGTGGCTATGTGCCCCATCCAGGTCCCCATCCTGTGGCTATGTGCCCCATCCAGGTCCCCATCCTGTGGCTATGTGCCCCATCCAGGTCCCCATCCTGTGGCTATGTGCCCCATCCAGGTCCCCATCCTGTGGCTATGTGCCCCATCCAGGTCCCCATCCTGTGGCTATGTGCCCCATCCAGGTCCCCATCCTGTGGCTATGTGCCCCATCCAGGTCCCCATCCTGTGGCTATGTGCCCCATCCAGGTCCCCATCCTGTGGCTATGTGCCCCATCCAGGTCCCCATCCTGTGGCTATGTGCCCCATCCAGGTCCCCATCCTGTGGCTATGTGCCCCATCCAGGTCCCCATCCTGTGGCTATGTGCCCCATCCAGGTCCCCATCCTGTGGCTATGTGCCCCATCCAGGTCCCCATCCTGTGGCTATGTGCCCCATCCAGGTCCCCATCCTGTGGCTATGTGCCCCATCCAGGTCCCCATCCTGTGGCTATGTGCCCCATCCAGGTCCCCATCCTGTGGCTATGTGCCCCATCCAGGTCCCCATCCTGTGGCTATGTGCCCCATCCAGGTCCCCATCCTGTGGCTCTGTGCCCCATCCAGGTCCCGTGTTGTGGCTCTGGTCCCCATCTTGTGGCTCTGTGCCCCATCCAGGTCCCCATCTTGAGGCTCTGTGCCCCATCCAGGTCCCCATCCTGTGGCTCTGTGCCCCATCCAGGTCCCCATCCTGTGGCTCTGTGCCCCATCCAGGTCCCCATCCTGTGGCTCTGTGCCCCATCCAGGTCCCCTCTTGTGGCTCTGTGCCCCATCCAGGTCCCTCTTGTGGCTCTGTGCCCCATCCAGGTCCCCATCCTGTGGCTCTGTGCCCCATCCAGGTCCCCATCCTGTGGCTCTGTGCCCCATCCAGGTCCCCATCCTGTGGCTCTGTGCCCCATCCAGGTCCCCATCCTGTGGCTCTGTGCCCCATCCAGGTCCCCATCCTGTGGCTCTGTGCCCCATCCAGGTCCCCATCCTGTGGCTCTGTGCCCCATCCAGGTCCCCATCCTGTGGCTCTGTGCCCCATCCAGGTCCCCATCCTGTGGCTCTGTGCCCCATCCAGGTCCCCATCCTGTGGCTCTGTGCCCCATCCAGGTCCCCATCCTGTGGCTCTGTGCCCCATCCAGGTCCCCATCCTGTGGCTCTGTGCCCCATCCAGGTCCCCATCCTGTGGCTCTGTGCCCCATCCAGGTCCCCATCCTGTGGCTCTGTGCCCCATCCAGGTCCCCATCCTGTGGCTCTGTGCCCCATCCAGGTCCCCATCCTGTGGCTCTGTGC